>NC_143020.1:96596988-98996988 GCF_055824585.1 Amblyomma mixtum
ATGGAGTGCGATAAGTCCGAGTGTATTTTTACAACAAAGAGGTCTCGCAATGATCTTGTTCCAAACAGATCCCCTCTGGCGAAAGGGACAAGTTTGCAAAGCTGTTGTTAGACCGATCAAGATACGTGCTAAAAAAAGTAGCAGCTCTGAAGGAGGGTAATGTCAAAACAATAAAAGGGACTTTGGTACACAGGTGCGCACAGAGGCCAGGTAGCTTGCGGCCCCCCTAGTAGGCATAGGCTGCAGGGGCGAAAATTTGTCCGACAGTATTCTCAGCTACCCACAGAACATAAACAGGCGCTTGCATGAATATCCCCCCCCCCCCCCCCTTTCTGTGGAGATAATTGTGCATGCCTATGAAAATACATTAACAAGAAGTACGATGAGGCATCGTGTCCACAAGTGCTCCTGATTATTTAATATAATCTGCGGCATTTGCATATCGATTATGCCAATTCATACGGATGCACTCGTTTGCGAGCCTAATCATTTAGTTAGGGGTCCCTCCACTATGAAAGCCGACAACTAGTTTTTACAAAGAATTTTTTTCGCTTATTTTCCTACTTATGTTGAAAACTTCACTTGGCTATTAGGAACTCGAAGAGAATAACGCGCTGAAACAGAAGAAATTGTTCTTGTCACACATTATTATAGAGTAATCATTCATTGAACGCTAAAACTTTGTTCCCTTTATATTGGAAAGACCTGTAGATGAATTACAGATTAAAGTTGTGAACTTTCTCTTGCTCTGATGTTCAGGTTATTCGGAGGGAAATGCTTGGGAAACGGGTCTTTAAAGAACTGCACATGAACAAACGAAAACACGTTGCGCTATGCGCTCTATGACCGTAGATGCCTTTGAACCAGAAACATTCACAAACCCCACAAGAACATTAAAGTTAGACAATGAGTAACACCGACTTGTAACATTTGATTTAGGGCTCGGAAAGCTCTACCTGTTGGAATGAAACTTATTTCAGGGCTTTAATCAAGCAAAGAACGTCAACACAGCAAAACGACATAAAATAAAAACACAACACACCACAATGTTGTGGCTCCCTCTATCGTCCAGTATTGCGGTCGTTATTTCCATTAAATGGCTATATACACAAAGTTTCTGTTTGCGTGTTTTCTCCGTTCAAACGATGCATTAGACATTGATATACGCGGATAACGCCGAGGTATTCGCCTATATGAGCGCTAAGTAAATTTTAACTGAATGTCTCTTGACAATGTTCCAGTTTCATCAACCGAACGATGGATATGATGTGTAGTCAGACTTAAGGTTGCTTGAGGTACAGAAAAACTGTTATATAACTGCTGATATATGGTTTATTGTAATTCTAGACGCTGAAGCAGGCTGGCTTAAGTTCTTTGGTGAGTTAAAACTACTTATCAGTGTTTAGACTGCAGCTTTTGTGCCTCACGTGACCTAAAGTTCAACTACACGTTGATGAAACCGAAACAGCATGAGAGAAGAAATTCAATTATAAGTTATCTACCGGTCGTAGGCGAATACCACGAGGTGAGCCTTGTATTCTAATGTCTAGCGCGTCGTTTTAAGGAAGAAAACACGAAATAAAATGCGTGTCTACATTCATTTGATGTCGTACGAGCTTGCCTACGGCTATACCCCCGAAACTTATATTTCACGGAAATTAGCGCCATTGGGCGAAGAAGGTTAACTAATACTAGTCGTTCTCCTGATCAACAAAACAAGCAAAAAATTCAGTAGCATCAACGCGTAAAGCCACTCGTCGGCACTCTCTGATCGACCATAAACGGGTCTCAGCTGGGCCATTGCCCACTCTGGCCAGCTGCAAGTTTGTCAGCCGCAAGCCCGGTCTGCGTATCGCCTTTTCGGCGGTTATTGCTCAGGCTATTCGGGAAACGCTAGACCTCGCTAAACCGTATATAACCCTACCCCTACGCGCGCAGCAGTTCTTCCCTAAAAGGGAAAGAACGCAATATGTGGTCAGAGAAGTTGGGCAGGGAGGGAGGGGGGAGGGGGTGCGTAGCGGTGGGAATTAAGGAGCTGGGGACCCAGGGTAAGAAGTGGGAAGGCGAAAGGCGTCTGCTGACTTTTTTGCTACACCGTGTTGGCAACGGGAAATCGACCCATTTAAAATGAGAGATCGATACGTATATAGCCGACTTCCCCAATCCCCCGCCCTCTCCCTACTCCTTTTTCTCCCGATCCACAGCGCCACCATCACGCGACCATTCTTGCGTGTGCTACTACAGATCGAGAGTGGCGGAGCGGCGCGGGCCGTTTAGGCTGGATTATATGGTTCAAGCTCGGTTCGGTTTATGCCGAATAGGACCCAGCAGTAGCCCGACCGCTCGAAGGAAGAGCAATATTCAACTTTCGACTGAGGAGAACCCTCCCCCCCCCCCCTCCCCGGCCCACCTCCTTCGTCCTGTTTCAGGCAATTACCCCCCCCCCCCCCCCCTTGCTCGTCCGTTTCGGCCTTCCGAATGAACGGCAACTCTAGCCACACCAGCAGCAGCAATGGCGACGGCAGTGCAAGCACCACGAAGCCTGATATTAGAGGCCCACGATGGCGGCTTGGTTGGCCGCACGCGTATCGACACCATCGATTCGGTTTGACCCAGGCGTTCTAAATATACCGTACACCGCTCGGCCTCTAACGGCGTTGTTTATGGCCTTGTGTATGGTGAATCCAAAATGAACTCTTGCCAGCCAATCAGGAAGTAGCTTTACCGGCGTGCTTCGGCTTGCAACTTTCCAGGGTGTTCGTTTTGTTTTTTTTCTCCTGGACTGGAAGACTACTGGTGCACTAAAATGCCGTCAGGGCGCTCGCGTCGCTTAACGAAGCGGAAATGAAGTCAGCATGCTGCTACTAGCACGAATGTGTTTTGAGTCGAGAGAGCATACGACCAGTTTATTCAAGGATGTAAATATGCAAATCAGAGGCCCAGTTCGTCAGGCTTAGCCGAGCTTCTAGGCTGCGCCAGCGACAGTCAGGCACTCCAGAACCAAGATGAAGGTAATATGATGTAGGCAGCGGACGGGGCGATTATGAAAGAGGAGAATACGTGTTTTTAGGTTTGCAATGGGAGCAGGGTAGTTTAGGAACGCTGGGGCCAGAGTCAAAAACCCACACGTGGACGCCGTGACGACGGCCTTAGTGGGTCGTTCAATGTAACCACACTTCATTTTCGAGCCCAAGCTGTCGCCGGCATATGTTATTGTTTTTCGAGCACTTTCCACATGACATGGGATAGGGCTGGCAATAGTCTTCGAAGTTGTCCTCACGTAAGAACCTGAGCAGTCTCCGCCTTTCGTTATTGTCCTTCAGCCAGATTGAGATATCTTCCACTCTTGTCGCTGCAAATCCAACTTTCGGTAGCCGTGTCGTTTTTGAAGCCTTTCCACCTGAACGCGTCCATCCCTAGGTGGCAAACATTCACCTCAACTTCCGGCATGGAGCATTTCGGACACGTGGCGCAGCCTCCGTCGATGCTACGTATTTCAATTCCTATGGCGCTCCTGCGAATAGTTGTGTGCTTCCTTTTTTTTTCCCCTGTCTAGTGGTTTCTTCTTGTCGAGCCGTTTTCTCTTCGAGACAGATTCTTTTCTGTGTCCTGTCTTGTCCCGTGTTATCATCCCCGAATTAATTTGAGGCTCGGCTTTCTACACGAGTAAAGGGCCAGCGTCATCAAAGAAGGCTGCATTTCTCCTCATGGCCCGCATTCGCCGCAAGCTGAAGATATACATACTCGCCATTCTCTCGGAAGAGCTCTCAAGCACGATGCGCCGCACACCCTATGCCATTAAGCCCCCACACTAAAAAAGAAAACAAAAATAAGATTTCAAATTCTCTTCGCTGCAGATTCATTTCCTCGCGTGTCCTGTTCTTCGTTTCAAAGCCTGCACGCAGAGACGATTCTCCGTGCAGCGTTTACAAGGATTCGCTTTTGATTAATGAAAGCACGCACGCTTGGGGCAGCTGTCGAACTCTTCTTTCAACGGAAGCGCACGCACTCTGCACGCGAGTCCACCGCGGGACAAAGTGCGGTATAAACAAAAAAGAATTAACAGAAATTAGCATTAATAAAGAAGGTCAAAGCTACCGAATTTCTTATCCCGCGCGGAACCTCACTCGCGTGAGTTCTGAACTACGCGAAATATAGTAAGTATATTAAAATTTCGCGATGAATAGCGAACACGCATATATAGTGTCCGCATGCTTAGCGAAGAGAAGCGAAAAGACGAGAATGGCTTATTCTCCCCGTATCGGTGCGCAATTATTCATGCGTGTCCCACGAAGCTCTAATTAAGCTCGCCTCCTGGAGAGCTGACGTGAAGCGGCGGCCATTACAGGCTTCGATGAGTCCACCGATTGAGGCGTGGTTTTAAAAGTACCCCGGCGTTCAGTAAGCCCCGATGAGCCTTTTGTCTATCAGGAGTAGATACCTTACGCTCGTTGAAAAGGGTTTCGTATATTTATACGTATCAGTCCTATCGCGGAGATTATAAATAGCGAACGCTTTGTCAAAACCTGTCACATTATACCCGACATAGCCCCGGGGCTTCGTGAGACCACTCTGATTGGATGACTCGGAAAAAGAACGTACAAAGAACTATAAAAAAAAACATTCTACTTTTTCTTCCTCTAAGTCGGTAAATCTGGTCCCTTTTTGAGGGGTGTCTAATTAACCCTTCTCCGTAAATGGAAGCGGCCCTTGAAGAGTCTTTGTCGTTTCTGTCTTCAGTTCATTGTCGCCTGCTCCCCACTTTCCTTTGTTTTATTTATCCTTTACACGACGGGGACGTTAGATTTTACGCAATACCAATATGTTTCTCCGGCCAGACTTGAATGCAGAGGCAAAATAAAGAACACTGGATTCATCCGCGATCCTGCGGTCGCCAGAGTCGGGAACCCTAAACCTCTATTATCAAGTTAAGTTTTTTATCGATCAGCAAGCAAAGGATATGATAAAGAAAAATGTTAATTCACTGCGCGAATGGTTGAGCAAGAAACGGGAGGAAAAGGAGCTGCTCGTGGTATTGTGTTTGGAATGATATACGAGTGAAAAGCCGTTCGCTTATGAAAACTTTGTTCGTGTGCGCTTTGAAAGCGCTGCATTCTGAAGAACCCTTGGCAACTAAGGGGGGCTACAAATTCGAGGCCTTCAAATGCTAGCGCGAAGGTCAAAAGCTATTGTTCGTTAAATGAGGAAGTTGTGCCCTTCGGTAATTGCTACGAAAATGCACCAGAACATGTAGATGATAAAATGAGAAAAAAAAGCAGCATCAACGCGATCTAAGACAGTTGCATAGAATGCATTTTTGCAGCTCTAAATACACAGGACAAAGAAAAGAGGTTTGTCCTAAGTATTCCGACTGAAAAAATGCACTCTACATACCAAGACCAACTAGCCCGTCTCACCACTTTAACTAAGGCAGTTATTGACTGTAGGGTTCAGTAACCTCCAAGTACCAAGGGAGTGGTCAAAAGTTACCAGATACTTTTAGCGTAGAGCACCGCCACCGCGTACCGCGCACCGCCAGTGCACGCACGCCCATTAGTCCCTAGCGTGGCAGACCGGCGCGCTTTTGACGGGAACATGGCGCCTTCTGACGCCTGAGGGCGACCTTCTCATGCGCAGCAACGGGGCCGGTTCCAACGCTTCTCGTTTGTCAACTGAAACGAAAAAAAACAAGGGGGAGGGGGGGGGGGAAGTCAAAGGTCCCTATATCCGACCGCAACAATAAACAAAGAAAAAGCGCTCTTCGCCTTTACTACCACCTCTTCAATTTTGCTTCCGATCCCATCACCGCGCTGTTTTCACGCAACAGCTATCCGGTCTACATAAAAGATGCCTTCCACCCAATGGCGTGGCGTTTAAAACTCAGAAGTGGCGAACACCTGGTCTGGGTCCTGGACCACCATCAATGCCGTCGGGCGTTTTTGCGCCTGCTCCACCCCCCCCCCCCCCCCCCCCCATCCCAACCTCTCCCAGTAAACATCAAAGAAAGCCCGCGAAAAACCTGCCTTTTTCCGGCGCCGAGTCCCGGGCATCTGTTGTGCTCTGTTCCCATAAGCTTCCCAGTTCCATCCCATCCTGCCAGGTACCTCCCTAAAAACCTTTGTTCTCCTCTTTGTGTTGTTTTTTTGCTTGTCTATATTTACACCTTCAGCAAGCAGCTCAGTCGCTTGCCGCCATTCTCTGCTTCTTTGTTATAGCTCTTACTGAGTTTCTTAGCCTCCACGAGGCGATTTTCCCCAATGTTTCCCTTTTCGCGCTTTCGGGAGGTCTTCCAGCACGCCTTCGTCTATAGCAAAGAGCGAAAAAGTTCGACGCATGCGGTTATTTCTCCTAGAGCATGTTCTCTTTTTTACTGCACCTGCAACTGTGCTTTTGTCTCTCTTGAATCCATTTTTTTCATTTGTTTTCATCATTCCAGTGCTGCCTGCCAGTTGGCAACAGGCAGCCCTAACCTCAATGCCTCTCTGCCTGCCTCGCACTGTCGGTCGATACGGTGAACGCGGGAGGCACGCAACACCTTCGAGCTATAGGGCCAAACATACACACGCGGGAGCTCCGCTTCTTGATAATACAAATGCTCAGGTACAAACACGCATCACTGTCATCTTTCTGTTTTGGCCCGCTCCCTCCCTCTCTCTCGGCTCCTCTCCTCTTCCCCACCACTGACCTGACCAGCTCCACGCCTTTTCTTTCCCTTTCCTTCCCATCGCGCCTCCTCACAGCTAACCTTCTTCCCTATTCTCGATGTTTGTTGGGGGAGAAGCAGCGAACGTATCGGAAAGAAGCGCTGGCTGAGAGAACGGCAGATAGGGAAGAAAGGTTGCCGTGGCAGGCTGTCGGGTTGGCGTGAGAAGGAAGGAAGGGACGCCATTTTTTTTCGTTTGCTCCTTCGTTTAACCTTTTTTTTCTGCCGCGCTGTCGTTTACGGCGAACAGGTCCTAGGCCTAAGAGGAAGAGCTGACTGGGAGGGTGGAACAGGGGTGGGGAAAAAGGGAGCACAGCCGTTCCCGGCTAGTCCGCCTGCATGCCGCACCGATGCTAGCCCGCCTCGGTGCTGGGACACCGTACGTCGTGAAAGCTTCTTGGCGTGATGCGCGTCGAGTCACGAACACGGGGCGAAGTGCTCGCCGGTCCTTGCTTAAAGCTCTTGCTTTTTATTTTCGTCTCTCAGTGAATGGGGATGCGATAGGGAAAAACCAAAATAGGGACACGCAAAATAAGAAAACCTTGCTTTTGAATGCCTTCGCGTGCCAGTCGCCGCTACAATTTGGTATATCTATCGGCCTTGGGTGTGTTTGTCCTCCCCCCCCCCCCCCCGTGCCGAATATAGATGGAGTCAGGGAGTTCAAGCCGTCCTCGTCCGCATGCACACAGTCGAAATCGTGTGGGTGGGGTGCTATGTTTAGGGAAAAACCTTTTAGGGAGCCAGACGATTGTGGATAGAAAATATACTGCAAGGATAAATGTGCATACGTGTGTATATATACGTAAATACGGCCATGTGCCCCAGGGTATGATAGAAATAGCCTCCTTTATTCACTCACCCTCTAATGGCTGAAGTTAGTAGCTTGTGTCAGTGACCTATTTTTGCAGAGTGAAAAAAATTGAGACGGGGTGCTCATTTCCGGATTCTGTCTCTCTCCTAAAGAAAAAAACTTGTTTACCTGACTTTTTCACCCTATTTTTCTTTAAAACATTCTTAGTCACGACTTCGTTATCGCGGCCATAGCACAGGTGAAGGTCTTTCTGTTGGCTATCTTCAAAAATATACCGCTCTTTACTCCCTAATCCGCCATTGGTGATTATCTCATTGTTGCTGTCGCAATTACCGACCGGGAAGCTTTGCTATTTAACGAGCCTAGCAGACGAGGTGGCAACGGAAAACGATTGAAAAGGCAGACGAATTAGACGTTTAATTTAACCCTTGTTTCAGGAAGTGATCGCAACATGAACGTGAATCAAATTTTTTCTTAAACACTTACAGAATCTTCGTTAGAATTCCAATCTTAGCCCATGATAGATTAGAGTTCGTTGTGTTTAACATTACTTGCCTTTGGATTCGCTGAAAACTTTCTAGTTTTGGGCGACTGTGTAAAATGCCACGTCTTTACCTTTGGGAAGGCAAAGCGTAGTCGCAGCGCGAAGGCGTAGGACACCAACCCACATTCGTGGAGTTCAACCCCAACTACATGCTACATAACCCTCGATACAACATTAATGGGGGAGAAATCCCCTCTTTTCTATTCGGTTTCAGTCTTTCTTTTCTGTCTTTCTTTCGTCGCTTAAGGCTTTGTGACGTACGTACATGATGTAACTTTGCCCTGGTGCCAGGAAGGCGGCACGTTCAAGTTGTAACTATAACCGCAAATTTACTAGCATCGCATGAACACAACGTACTTTCTATCTGTGCGCTTAAGGATCCCTGCTCATATAAAGACAGAGCTGCCCATGTTAGTAAAGTCATCGCAGACTTCTACATTTACAGGTCATTAGAACTCAGATAGTTACAAGAGTAGTCAGAGCGAAGAATAATGACGTACAGACGGCATTCTCAATGACATCTCGAAAATTGATGGCAATTAACATCAACCGTCGTTAAGTGTCATGTCCCAAAGAGGACCACAAGCCAAGGAGTATTGGAGAACATAAATCGCCGTCAAGCTAGCACGTGGAACAGCTGAAAGCAAGCTGAGAAACAGAAAACAAAGAACCACACATAAATAATACTCAGTAAGCATAACGAACTGAATGACCGGGACACAAAGACATCTTAACAATATACTGACAAGAAAAGCCTATAGAAGATAACGAGAACACTATCGATTACGTACTCTTTAGCCTGCGGGCAGTAAAAGAAAATCGGATGAGCAGGGTATAGATGGCCCTGACAGGCTCTGCATTCAATCACGATGTCATCGCCAGTAGGAGGTAGCCATGCCTGTGCCTCGCACAGAACCGCATTCTTCGTCCCGAACACGCGGCGCTCGTGGTCCTCGTCCAGCTAAAGCATTCTTGTGTCTCGTATATATACGCTCCGTACAGCGACCTCGATATGCTACGCACGTTCCCCTTAGGGAACAAGCGATGCTTCTTCCATGCTGCTCTTCCCTAGCGACCCCTTTTTGTCCCGCGACTCTTCCCTTCCCCGATTCCCCGGCGACCCGCGCCCGTTGTGCAGACCACGCCTACTTTTGCTGTCGTCCACAGCGAACGTCTTATATATTGGCAGGCCGCTTTTCTCCGGGCTTCGCCGCAGACTATGCGCTGGCGACGGCCCCTGGTGGTGAATGGGGCTGTTCGCGAACGCCCTCTGAGTCAGCTCGGTACTGTGGTTTAGCTGACAAACTAAAGCAAACTGAAAACGTAATTAAAAGTATCTCAAGTTAAATTCAGCGAAACGCGAACAAGAATAGCCTGTTGTTGTACAAAAATGCATTGATTTGCGGGATCTTTCTTGCGAGCTAAGTAACAGAACAAAGCAAAAACAGCGTTGAACACCCTGTATATTTGCAGTGGCCGTTATTTAATGGATTACAGGTTACATTTAATGGATCCCAGCTCGTCTTAAACATGCCCTATACCAGGACAGTTCCGTAAGTCGTTTATAATGTCCCCTCAGTACTATAAATCAAGTCCCCTGAGCTTGCTGAACGTGCATGTATTTGCTAGTATTGTGCGTACTCTCCTAAAAATGTATTCTGGGAGCAGTTCTCGTAAATCTCCTCTTAACTAAATACGACTCGCAATTGGTCAACCCCACTCATTACGGCTATCGTATATGGAATGTGTTTAGGTAGCTACCATGAGCTGCCAGAGCTCATGTTCCAGTCTTTCAAGTGCCTATCCGGCTCGTGAGAGATGTCTTAAATATGAACCTTAGACGACGGAGTAGTTCCACAATAGTGTACCATTTGCTTATATTCCGCAGTGAATGCAAGTTTGCGTTAATGTCATGTCAGAGAAAAGTATACAAGAGCTGTATCTTACCTGTACTCACCTACGGGGCAGAAACATTGAGGCTATAAAGGAAAGAGTTCAGCTAAGTTAAGAACAACGCAGCGAGCTATGGAAAGAAAAATTCATAGGTGTAATGCTAAGAGACCGGAAGCGAGTAGAGTGGATTAGAGAACAGACTCCTGTTAATGATATCCTAGTCGAAATCAACAGGAAGATAAGGGCTTGGGCAGGGCATGTAATGCGAAGGCAAGATAACCGCTGGTATTTAAGGTTAACGGAGTGTATTCCAAGAGAAGGCAAGCGTAGCAGGGAGAGGCAGAAAGTTAGGTGCGTGGATGAGATTAAGAAGTTTGCGGGGATAAGGTGGCCACAGCCTGCAAAGGACAGAGTTAATTGGAGAGACACGGGTGAGGCCTTTTCCCTGCAGTGGGCGTAGTCAGGCTGATGATGTTTATGTAAACATAATGCTTAGTCGGCAAAGAACTCAGTCTGCGCGCATCTTATAATCATCGGAGTCTTCTCGATCTGCTTAGTGCTTAAGGTGGTCCGTGGCTAAGCAGGACGCAACTGCGCTTCGGGTCTTTAAGAAAGCTCCCGGCGTTCTTGCGCTAGTCTCTCAACAGGGTCGCTGCAGCATCATTATCCGCCGGCTTTCTAAGAAGCCACTACGGAAGTCTGGCGCGCGTCCGGGGGCGGCTTTCATTTTTCTTTCTTTTTTCTCTAAGTAGAAGCCTAAGGGCCGCGAGCTTCCAGACTTGTGCGCGCATCAAGTCTTCCCCTTCTTTCCCGAACCGAAATGGGGAAAAAGGGAAACCAAACCCGGTGTTGTCGCGGAGCGTCCCGGACGCTGGCATGCCTATACGCGACATGGCAGAAAGGGAAAGAGGATTACTTACCCTGGGGCCAAAGCTCTTGGCAGTGCGGATGAGGGTTTGGCGTGTACCGTTTCTTTTTATCTTTTTATCTTCCTTGCTTTCGCTGCCCGCGAGGCTGTTTTTCCGCATCGCCATTTTCGCTTCGGAGTGGGCCGCGAGTTCCCCCGTCTCCTGACATCCGGAGCTACACGCTGCCTCACTCACTCCGTCCCCTGTTTACTTCATGCAAGTGTTGCTGTTCTTGTGCCTACTGATGTTGCTTTATTGTTCGCTGATACACGCGGCTAGAGGCTAAAAAAGGAGTACGCAGTGAGTAAGCAGTAAGTAGGAAGTAGGAGCGGTGGAAATAAATGCGGCTTATTTGCTCTTGCCGTGTAAACAGCGGTACGAGTAGGAAGATGGAGAGTGGAACGCTGAGGGCTAGAGGAGAGTGGGTGTTGGGGCAGCCCGAACTGAGTGAATTGCCACTCCGGCTTCCATGGGGTAAAGCGAAAGCAAAACCAAGTTGGGGAGACGAGTTCGGGTTACCGTCGTACGGGTGCTCTGAATATTGGCCGCAGTAGTCTTCGTTTCCTTTTAAACCGAACACCCACCACCTCTTATTCCGAGGGAGTGCATATTTTTTTCAGCGTATTTGCTTTCTCAACTCCTTGGAGAGTTTTGCCGCAGAGTTGATAGGGACCATTGTGTTGAGGTCAAGATGACGATAGTTAGAGACCGCTCGTACTAACAGAAGACAAAATCCTTGCTCTTTCCGGTCGGTTTAATGTCACCAGTTACGAATCCGGAGCGCCCTCTTTTCTTGCTTCTGCTTCCAAAGCGGTCTCAA
The DNA here is from genome assembly GCF_055824585.1 of Amblyomma mixtum. Lineage (NCBI taxonomy): Eukaryota > Metazoa > Arthropoda > Arachnida > Ixodida > Ixodidae > Amblyomma > Amblyomma mixtum. The sequence continues at coordinate 96,608,668 of NC_143020.1, forward strand.
TGTGTTGTCGTCCTCTTCGTGCTTAACAAACGAGCAGTATAGACCTTTCTGATGGCACAAGCTTCTCTAGAAAAGTGGCGCTTGGAGTTTTTTCGTTTTTCATCTTCAGTAAGGCTGTTCTCTGGGACACAGTACGCTTGGCTAACCCCGTTTCCCACTACGGAAAAGAAGACGTTTGAGATTGGCCGACTTCCAAGACAGAGTTTCTGTTGTCGGACTCTCGAGCTCTCCAGCAGTTGTTGGGTCAGCTTGGTAGATGAGCCTGCGCTATTCAATGTACAGCTACTACGAAATGGGATTTCATCTCCACAGCCCTGGTGGTTCGTTTGACCTTTGGCATTTTTTGTTTCTTTTTTTTTCTTCAAGCCAATGGTAACTAGGTTCCAGGACATCGAATCTGTGCGCATATACTCTAATAAAACATGGCGTAATCTGATATAAGCCGTGGTCTAACCTAACGTGACAAATCCACTTACTTCTCGCTATGGCGGTCTCAGCGCGGCTCAGTAAATTGGTTTCAGCTGCTGGATTCAGTCCATACTTTCTCCGCTCAGTTGAGTTAACTGAAGGTAATACTAATGGTAATGGCTGCTAGTTATTGTAAACGCGGTACTCGCTTAGGCTGTCCATAAAATACTTGGAAGGTATATGGGGAAAATTACTTTATTCAGCAACCCTTGGCCGCTCACCAAAGAAACGGTTGGCTGATTCCACCATCACCAGTTAGTCCATCAGACGGTCCTAGATCAACCAGGCACTCCATGAGGAAATGGTGGGTATGTGAAGTTGGAGGTTGTATAACGGCCATTCATGTTTATAGGCAATTTTCAAGGTTTCCCTGGGTTCATGGCAGTTAGGGCGGGCTGCCTTAGGAGCTGCAGTTGGAGTGTTAAACAAACAGTTTGAGCGTTTTAAAAGGAGAATTTTTAATACTCAATGCCCTCTCTTCTAAATCAAAATAGACAAATTAATATTGTAATGGAAACTTCTTCAACCAGAGTGTTTAAGCGAGACTTAGTTAAATATTTATTTGAGCAATGTTCCGCTGCTTGATATGTTTTCTTGAATTTATGTACAATACTGGTGGCCTCTGTTCGATAACACTTTTCAGTACATGAATGGATGATTCCTTTTCGTACAAGGCTTCTGTGTGTTGTTTTACATGGTGAATTATGTCTGCTTTGTTGATTAGTTCTATTACTGTTCTGTTTGAAGCGTTATATGTTTGTTGTATGCTCCTTTATTAATCCTGTATGTAATGTTCTTTTAGTGCTGTGTTTGTTGTTGCTGCATTTTGAATTCCTTAAGTTCAAAGTTTGTATTTTTTGTTCTGTAAATTGCGCTATTTCCGAACAAAGTAAGAGTTTAGGGACCTAGTCAGGTACACAGTACAATTTGTCCCTGATCCTTTAGCTTTCTATACACAGAAAACTAAGAAAAAATAAAAATGAAATGAAAACAGGAACACATACATCAGCGTTGCTTTCCCTTGAAGAAGAATTCAAGAAACTTCGCGGCCCTCCCGTGAAAATTGCGATGGCAGTAGATCTGCTGCATCTCTCGTCTAATCCATCATCTACTAGATGATCAGGTGACCCAACACTTTGTTCACGTGACCCCGAAGAACCAATTCTCTAAACGTACCATAACACTTTCAACGTGCTGTCCTGGTGTTCCGAAACCGGCTAAACATGTCTCTTGGGCCAACAGCTCCACACCCGTTTTTTTGTTGCCAAACTTGATGGTGATACGTTTAACCTGGAGAATGTGTACACACCTGTCGGCGCATAAAAAAAAAAAGAAGGTATGACAGTGGGTTCAGGATGTTTGCGGTATTTTCCAATGCGTCTATTATTTAAAATAATGATGCGTATGACGACTCTGTGTCCGCTCCTGCCACGTGATTTAATGGGTTTTCTAAGCCTTCAGCAAGCTGCGCATACAGCTTTTAGTTGAGTTGACCGCCTAATTGCAGGAAACAAATTTGTTTAGTTTGCCAAAACCGAACGAATCTTTGGCTCTCCTGACATTTCTAAAGTGTTGATTCATTTGTTATTAATATTTTCATTGTTATCATATTTGTATTGTTATTATTTTGATATCATTTCATCATCCCGTGTATATCGCAGCGTAGCACACAAACAGCGAATTTCCGCAGCGATATCATGTTTTCTAGTTTCGTACCCTGACCGGCAAAAGCTGCTAACGTAACCTTAACGCTAGCAGGTCGTTTTCTTTTCTTTTCTAGTGAAAGGCCTAGCGCCGAAACGATCGCCCTGAGCTCGAAGCGGCGTCGCTGACCCGGAAATCGCTCTCGCCTCTCGTGTTCACCGCTGATGCGATCACATGGCGTTCGCTACCATAACGTCGTTGTGTCTGGTTTCGCACAAGGCCTCATCGTTTGCTCGGTTCCCGTTCCCGCTGCATCGTTCCCGTTACAACCAACGGCCCAGCACGTGGAACGAGCATTAATGGATCCGACCTGCGCGATAGCAGCCCCCGTGTGCCTTTCGTCCTCGTTTTACTTTTGTTTCTTTTTTTGCGCGCAGTTCCGGTACGTTGCGTTAGGCCTGGGCATCCAGGTATTCGTGTTTCCGTCCCAAAAGCAGCGGCGGTAATGTTGATGCTATAGCTCAACGCACCTCAAAAGTGAAGCGGCAAATGTCTCGCGAAGAAGGCCTTCCAGCCTAAGACATCAACTAGTTATTATGACGTCACAGCCAATCACGCTTAAAGAAGGGAATTGCGCTAAAAATGCACGGACGTGAAAGGACATGGACGGGCGCAAACTCGCGACTGATTTTATTCAGAAAGAACACAAATATATATATACCTAGATGCTGAAGTCGACAGTGTGACGGAATCCCGTCTGGCCGGGGGGATACATTTCCAAAACAAAGAGACGCCATTGTGAACAAGAGAGGCATTGTGAACAAGACCCCCGTTCTGGGCGCCGAAACGTCAATACAAATTTTTTTCATTTTACTGGTCGGCGTCTCTTTGTTTTGGAAATACCTAGATGCTAGGGGTGTGCGAATATTCGAAATTCTCGAATACATTTCGAATATTATGTTTTTAGTATTCGTATTCGATTCGAAATCAAAGTATTCGGGTTGTTTCGAATATTCGATCCAACGCGAATATTAGTATCTAGCCGAATATTCTATTGCGAGCACCGGAGTTCATTTCGGTCCGCGAGTCCTACCGACAGAGCAATAGCAACATGGTGGCGCCCAGAGCAATGCGTAACGTTGGGCCATGACATAGCTGACTGCGCTCGTGAGCTTCTTTGTGGGTATGACTGCAAAGCTCGTATAGTCAGAGCTGTGAACGAAATACCTCGCAATACGTGCCAGTTCCGTGTCAAGTGAGAGGGCATTTTCTGTGGCTGGAGAAGTCGTTTCAGCTAGAAGGGAACGACTCCTGCCTGACCATGTGGAGCAGCTGGTTTCCCTTTACGACAACATTTTATGTTCATCCCAGCAACGCGTTTTTGTGCTTAAGGCAAGCTAGCCTTAATCAATGCTATGTACTAGCCATCTCCTCTGATATTTCCACTCTTCTAAGAATAATGTTCGAGACTTTGATACTTTTTTGTGCGGCCACACACACCTTTTGTGTTCATTTAATCATTGATAGTTGAACTGTGATGTTCTTGGGTGCTCAAATAAATGTTTTGTAATGGTTAAATACGTCTGGCCTTGATTATTCGATATTCGATTCGATATTCGGAACCAAGTATTCGTATTCGAAAAATTTGATATTCGTACACCCCTACTAGATGCTTATCCAATCATTGCCTAAGCGCACCTTGCACCTGATAATGTGGCACCACAAGCAACTATCAGGAGCAATGAGTTTGACCGCGGCGCCATGACAATACGTTGACACCATTGGTTGGAGTGGTTCCTTCGAGGGACATATGCCGTTTCGTTCTAAAGCTGTATTAAGGCGACAGCCTTTAATGGCTCATTCTCGCGGCGTCCGTCCGTGCTCTGGAATCGTGCCAACTGTGGCCTCTCCTCCGCGCAGCGGCGCAACCTCCTCCCCTCCTCAGCAACCGGCGCGCCAGTGGGGGGCGCAGCTGTGCATAGCAACAGTGACGTCACACAACTGTGGTAGAACGAGCGCGCGCGCGTCGGCGGTGGCAGCTGCACCGCCGCTCCTTCGCCAGACGTCTCGTTGCAGTCGAGTGAGTGAGACGCATGGCTCCGAAACGGCCCAGTGATTCCGCGCCAAGCGGTTCGGTGAAGCGGCAGTGGGTTGACCACAAGGCTTTCGACAAGCACACTTTAGAATTTCCGAAGTGTATTCGGTAATTTTTTTCGACTGGTTGAACCTTGTTATAACGAAGTTGAAGGGACCCAACGATTGCTTCGTTATAGCCTTAGCTTCGTTATATTCCTTGTTGACCGAGCTTCCGAAGGGAATCGTCATTACTTCATTGTATTGATTATTTTGTTATACCGAGGTTCTAATGTATACACATAACGAAAGCATAATGAATGATAGGGCTTCTTTCAAACCTCCAGAGTTTCACATGCTCAAATAAAAGGCAGGGAAGAGCAGAGTGCAAGATTGGCGTTGGTGGTGTCGATGATGATAGTGATAATGGTTGTGGTGCTTATGATGATGATAATGGTCATGGACCTGCAGTTTAGCGAAAGCACGTTCAGTGAGCATCACGAACTTCGTTGGTTGCCTTGCCTTTGGTCAAATGTGCGGACCCACCCCTTCTTGCGTTTCTCATTTGACTCTAGTTCATGGAAATGTATCAATTAAAATATTTCCATCTATCCTGAGCAGCTGTTAGTGAAGCAAGCAACCTTGAATCCCTTGTTGATCTACTTGGCAACAACATGTATATAAGAACCTCGTTATAACGAAGTTGAAGGGCGCAGCGATTGCTTCGTTATAGCCGTAGCTTCGTTATGGCCAGTGTTGACCGAGCTTCATACGGAATCGTCATTCCTTCGTTATAGCCATTGGTTTGTTCTAAACAGTTTCGTTATAATGAGGTTCGACTGTATAACTAATGGTGTCGCTGTCTCTCTTCGTGCTGCCTCGTTCGAAGTTTTTCCCTAACCATTCTTATCGGTCTCATCCTTGAAAGGGTGGGTGCGCCACCGCGGTGGCTCAGTGGTTACGGCGCTCGGCTGCTGACCAGAAAGACGCGGGTTCGATCCCGGCCGCGGCGGTTGAATTTCTTTGGAGGAGAAATTCTAGAGGCCCGTGTACTGTGCGATGTCAGTGCACGTTAAAGAACCCCAGGTGGTCGAAATTTCCGGAGCCCTCCACTACGGCGTCTCTCGTAGCCTCAGTCGCTTTGGGACGTTAAACCCCATAAACCAACTAACCAACCTTGAAAGGGTGCGTTCAGTTAACGCGTTCATTGTGGTGTGGGTCACCGATGGTTCACGTGTTGTATGCAGTCTGTGCAGCCACAAATACCGAGCCTCTCGACGAAATCGTTGCATAGCTGCCTAGGCTTCAAAGAGCTAGCGAAAAGCACATGCACGGGGTCCTGACAGCCATCTATTGGAGGCTCAGAAAAGCTGGTTTCGACAGTGACTTACTGGATAGTCCCACCGCACCAAAAGCAATTTAAGGATGGCCCACCGGTGGAGTTCGAAGCAGAGGAATCAAACATCTATGCTCCAGTGACCGTGTTAATATATAGCCTCCGAGCTTCGTGTTCTCATAGTTGTCTAAACTGATCCAGCCACCTATGCTTCCTTAAAGAAGTCTGTTCAGAGCAGGTGGTGGTCAAGTCCTAAGATTTTTTTAAATTCCACGCATTCCAACGCAGAATTTCCTTTCGGCTCCTTTTCGAGCTCCCTGATCATTCTTGTCATGTTCTGCAGCTCTGCACTGTCCGTTTTCACGGGCCATTTTCTTTCGTTTTTTTTTTCGTTTCCTGACCTCAATTACGGTGATTTCTAACGGCAACCCAGCATGTGTGACGTCACAAACATTACCCCTCCGTTGATCTGCTTTCGCTGAACGAGAAAATTTGGGACCTGTTTTTGATCATTTCGGACAATTATGAATGGGTCACCGGTTCTCATCACCGTATATATAATCAACCACCTGACGCGCGCGCGTGAGAGTTTTTTGGGACGTGTTTGGGACGTTATTTGATCGTCACGCAAAGAACCACCTTTACCCTCGCACTCCCGCTTTGGTTTAAGTTCCCCCTTTTCTTTTTGGTGGAGGGGGGGGGGGTCAACTTTTTTGTCTTGTTATCCTCAAGCAATTTATTCCGGTGCAAAGAGGTTGCAATAAAAATATAAAAGAACGTTAAACACAAAACGTTACAAAAACCCCACATTGCCCGTTCAAGTGACGCCGATGTTGGCTACCCTAAAGCGGCGTTACTTTCTCGGCCGCGTCAACAGGAGCGCCATTTTTCTTGGCGCGCTTTTCGCGATTGATGAACTGTTGCGCGCTCGGCTGCAGTCGCGCCATCTTGCGGCTTCCATTAATTTCGGGCGCCGCGCTGTCTTGGAAAGAGCTTCGAGCATCGTATACGAGGTTCTGGGTCCGTCCGCTCTGTTTTGGCTTCACTCCTTTTCAGCAATGTTTTATCATCGTTTCATTTCTTTCTTAGACCCCGTTCTGCTCATTTTGTGACGCGCCATTTTCTTTCTCTTTGGAGAGCACTTTCGAAGCGAGGTCCAGTATATTTGCTCTTGCGCCCAGGGCGAGAGTAAATGTTTGTTGTCCGAGCCGTCATTCACTCCTTCTCCTCGATATAGTAAACAAGCTGGAAGAAGTGAAGAAGAGGGCACTTTTTACTAGATAAAAAAAACTAAAAAGAGACTGAAAATGCAGGACCGCATGAAATGGCTCCAGCTGCTTGTTGGGTTACTTGGTGAATAATTAATACTGCGCACATAAAGGCACCACTAAAAAGACGTAGACTAGACAAGCGCGCTCTGGTACGAGCTTTTTTTTTACAGCGCAGCTGTTAATGGCGTACCTGAGTGGCGTCGTCGTTGTTGTCGTAGCACATCGAGTGACCACTTCATGATCACGTGACATCACGCAACCGTTACGTCATCGGCCACATCACCACCAGCGAAACCCACTCAAGTGCGCCCTGCTCAGCTGTTCGTGACGTCTTTATCCCATTGCAAACAGCAAAGGCTTATTTTGCGAGGGATTGCGCAATACAGCCACAGACGTGAAGAGCACAAAGACAGGCCCAGCCTTGCGCTGTCCTTGTGCGCTTCGTTTGGTTTGGTTTATGGGGTTTAACGTCCCAAAGCGACTAAGGCTATGAGAGACGCCGTAGTGGAGGGCTCTGGAAATTTCGACCACCTGGGGTTCTTTAACGTGCACTGACATCGCACAGTACACGTGTCTGTGTTTGTATTGCTGAGTGTTGCTTAACAATGTGCGACTGCATAGCTGAAGAAAGCACGAAAGGCAGCACGCGGACAAAGATATATGCATTTGCATTGCCTATAGACTATCCTGTAATATTTCCGGAGCCCTCCACTACGGCGTCTCTCATAGCCTTAGTCGCTTTGGGACGTTAAACCCCATAAACCAACCAACCTATTCTGTAATATTTGTCTTTAAAGAGTCTATAGACTTTATAGACAGAAGTCTACGGACAGCCTATAGACTGTCTAAAAAATTTTGTAAGGGTTTTTATAGAACAAACATAGCTGAGGAAATTTCTCAACACTCAAGAGCCGCAGTAAGCTATCACGTCTGCGGCTGGCGTTGGGAAAACTAGCTGCTAACCCCGAACCAACTATACAAAGTCTCTCACGGTTGTTGCTCTTTATGCTAAGACGCCGGCTCTTTCTGCTCCGCTAAGCGCGACCGTGACAAGATTCGAGCGAACCCTGGTCACACGCGCATGCCTTCGTCACGCCACGGTGTTCGCTGACGTGGAAGCTTATATGAGCATGTCTCGTCTCGTGCTCGCGGTTGCGTGAAAAGATAGCCAAGCGTGTGTTACAACGGTGGGCGCTTTGTGCTCGGACATGTGGGCGCATTTCGATATTAAAAAGCCCGCCTAGCTTTCACTGTTCACAAAGGCGTGTGCTCGTCTTGCACTGAAAGGCATATCGGTAAGCGAGATTTTTGGTTTCACCGGTGCGCCGCGTAGCGGAAGGTCAAAAATGGCTGAGGCTTAGCTTAGGTTAAGCCTAGTCAGATGCGAAGCATATTGTCGCCGAGTTGCATATCGAGCACGCCGCTTCGCTAGACGTTCTTCACGCTCTTCATCAGTCTCTGTAGCATGCCGCAACTTTTGCTTCTCATTCCAACGCGCAGCCCTGTCTCCAGGAGGCATCTCTATCCCGTGTACGCCTAGCAGAGGCAGGCGCACCCCCTTGTATACCGCCGCTCCAGCATCACGTGGTGTTCACTACAGCGCACCTAGCGGCAGAAGCAGGAAACACATTGGTCGCGACGCCTCGCGCGATGGCGCGAGCTGGGGCCCCGTTTCTCCTATGTCGTTACGTCACGCATCACGTGGTCCTCCTTGGTCGCGACGGCGCGAGCTGGGCCCCCGTTTCTCATCTGCTGTGACGTCACGCACCACGTGGTCATCCTTGGTCACGACGCCTCGCGCGACGGCGAGAGTTGGGCCCCCGTTTTTCATCTGCTGTGACGTCACGCATCACGTGGTATGACATGGAGGTCACGAAAGGTCAATGGTAACGACACCGCCGCGCTCGAGGAGCTGGGTTGGGCTATTTTAGTATGCTTCGCATAAAAATATAGAAATAGACGCAAATCATCGTTATCACCGCCACTTACTATACACTGGATGGCGCCCACGACGTACAGTCGGCGACAAAAGTCTCTGGACCACGTGATTCTTAATCGAAACTGATGGCTGTATCAGCTACCGGCTGGAGACCACGCTTGTGGAGATGAATTAACAGGAGTTTAACTTTCCTTTGCCCAAGTGTGGTCTCTAGCAGGCGGCTAATATTAGAGCTATCGGCTTCTTTTATAGTACGCGCGGTCCACAGATCCTTGTCCCCCACTGTACATTACATTAGGCCAGAACATAACGACACACGCAAAAACCTGATGAAGTGGAAATTTGTCGCGTGAAAATATATTTTTTTAAGTGGAAAGCATTAATAGTCCCATTACTAGAAAAGACGGCACGTGTGTGTGTGTGTGTGTGTGTGTGTGTGTGTGTGTGTGCGCGCGTGCGTGCGTGCGTGCGTGCGTGTGTGTGTGTGTGTGTGTGTGTGTGTGTACAAAGATGGTACAAAGAAAATCCCAGCGATGACAATACAAATACGGTGACGTCATCAAGCGGCTGTATGACGCACACAGCAAGTCGAGCACCGCCACTTCGGACAATCCTATACATGGCGTTCATCTGTATGTGTCACTGGTCGACCTCCATAAGGTGACAGTTTTCCCAACATTCGTATCCGAATTGCGACGCAACCGTTTGTCGCGCAGCGTTTCGGTGTTGTCGTACAATTTCTCGTTGCATGCAGCATACATGTGCTAGCCAAGTTCTAGCCTAGCTTGCGACAGGAATTCGAACAGGCGAACACATACACCCTCAATCGTATGCCAATCGTAGAGACGTGTCCCTCACTCCTGAAACAGAAGACAGTAAAACACAGATGTTCGTCGAGTATTTAGTACCTCGTACTAACAAATATTCCATTCGTTTCGTAACAGCAGCTGCGAAAAAAAAAGATGCAATGATAATTACTCCTAGAATCGTTCCGCCATGCGTCGCGTCACGCTTGCCGCACGATTACTGCTCTGAGGGACGATGCCAGACGGGTACGTGCCGGGTCCCTTTTGAGAGGCGACACGGTTTGTTGAGCGGAGCCGTCTGTATCAAGATAGCGCCGTAGCCATTTCGCCTAACTGCGAAATCCACTCGTGCGCCTCGCATCGTGTCGACGTGACGCCGTTACGGCCGAAAGACTGAGGCAAATTGGCTGCTGAGCCCCAGACAGACGGGTCTTTTCCGGTCGATAACCTCTTCTTGAATATCTATCTATCTATCTATCTATCTATCTATCTATCTATCTATCTATCTATCTATCTATCTATCTATCTATCTATCTATCTATCTATCTATCTATCTATCTATCTATCTATCTATCTATCTATCTATCTTATCTACTCTTATTTATCTTATCTAATCTTATCTGTCTATCTTAGCTCTCTATCTTATCTAAGTTATCTTATCTATCTTATCTGCCTATCTAGTCTATATCTGTCTATCAGTATCTGTCTGTCTGTCTGTCCACTTCACTGCATAGCAATCTTCATGTGCATCTTTGCATCCACCTATGTTTCAATTCAGCTACCTATTTATCTGCCTCTTTCACCATCTATCTCCTGACTTCTTAGCCTTATCATTATGGTCGTTGTCACTAGTTACCGCGTACGCTCTGTTCCTCTATCTTCTCTCCTCTTTTCGATTTACACGTCTCTTCTTACTCTCATCAACATTCTGTCGCACTTTGAACGATAACGCCGTGCCTCCTTCTTTTCTCACCCCTATTTTCGGGGCACAAGCCGGTCTGGCCAACGCCGCGACCAGTAGCCGTTCCCCTGGAAAGGCCCGAGATCGAGCCATTCCACACACGCGCCCGCTTCACACTGCGTGGCCCGGCACGCCAAACGGTTCCTGACCGCGCACAGCAACTGGGTTATATAGAGCGTGGGGGAGGGGGTAGAGGGGAGGGGATGTGCGTTTCTTCCAACATCTCTCAGTTCACCCTCTCCCTTTTTCTCCCCTTGCGCAGCAGCCCGTTTGCGGCAGGGAGCATCTGGCGTGACGGACAACAGTCGAGCGCCCGCTACTGCGCCTCAGCAACACTTCTCCAGCGCTCATACGCTTCTCTTTTGTTTTTATTTTTCGGCCTTCTTCTCTACATTTCCTACATTTCTCTCGCCCTTTGGTTCCCCAACCGTCGCGGTAGAGTGCCTGGCCAGCTTCGCACGTTTTCCCGGATGAGTCCTCAGCAAAGAGTGATCCGTTCTGGTCGTCCGTCGTAGTTCGTAGTCGTTTTTACGCTCGCCGTCTTTATTGTTGCCTTCTCCAGATGCTTTTTTGGTTGCGTTGTTTTCATGGAAAGCTCGTGCTTATATGCATCAGAAAGCGCCTGATGGATTGGGGTGGTTCGGGGCCTAGTCGCGTAAATAATAAAGGAGCAACGCTAGAACGGTTTTCCTACGGTCCTTCTTAAATTATGTCGCCTTGCGATGAGATGGTGAACCGTGAATGTCCTCTCGAAATATCTTCATCCTGCTTTGCGGGCGGGTGTCACTAAGAAAAGACTAAGAACTGGGAGCCAGTAAGGTTTGCTTAAATTGCCGCCAATTTCCGGTCGGCGGCACCAACGCTGCAGTTTTATAACTGCCCTTCTGTACCGACAACGACAGCCGAATGCGGAGAGCTGGGGTACTGGGTTTAGCGTTGCACACGGTCAGTTTAGCGTTTGACATGATAGGTACAAGGTTTCATGCATTCTGGATTCAACGCCCGACGTTAGATCTCGAATGTCATGTGACTATGCGTGCAATGCGTCGTAATGATCCCAATTCGAAAAAAAAAACGAACCAGCACCAGCTCTGCGCGAGTGTTGTTCGGAACCTGTTCTTGTGGCGTCAGACCAAACACGAGGTCATCACATCCTAAAAACGGGAGCATTATAAGATACAACAAAGTTTGAGCATTAATTTATTGATTACTCCTTAATTATGCGTTACAAGCACAGTTTGTTTTTGTTTCTAGCTGGTTTTCCTCTTGGTGTATAATATCCAAAAGTTATTCTAGAATTTAGTGGAGGGATATCGAGAAAATTTGCGATTTCGTGCAAACGGCTTGTTCCCGCTTATATTGCTTACGACTGTACGTTACGGCAAAACGTACATTACTCAAGCTTGCTTCATAGCATGCACAACAGACTCAGTGTGACATAGCTTCCTGTTAAGCATCCTGTTCTCCTTGCTATGTCCCTGCTGTCTCCTCTTAGTGAGCTCGTTCGGTGCACTTACCAGAGTTTCTCAAAAAGCAGCCTGCCTGCCATCTGTCTCGTGCTTCTGTCATCTACCATAGCTCCCTACTTCCCTACTGTTCACTGGAAGACTCCCTCTTTTTGTGTGGACACGTCAGACCAAACACGAGGTCATCACATCCTAAAAAACGGGAACAACTATATCGTCGAAATCGGGAAGACGTGATTTCGACGCATGAAACAAAGTCACAAAGTAGAGCTGTGACCCAGATAACGGAAGCAGGATATTAACCACAGCCCAAATGAAGCAGCGAAATGACAAACTGTCAGAGTCCAAAGTGGGACGTTTCAATTCTCGATGTCGAGCTCATCTGCAATGTGGACCTGAATAAAGAAAAAGAACAAATATATTTTAACTATTTTGTTCCGCCGGATTTGCATCAGCGACCCGATGCCTCGTCCCTTTATTTGTATAGATTCATACAGCTTGAAACTTCGCCTTTTTCCAGGACCGCTAGCCATTTGACTGATTGGAAACTCGGAGTAAAACTAAACCAGGTACAGTTAGGCACATCAGGCGACAGACAGGATCGAAACGTGCGCGACCTGACGACGGTACAGCAACAGCAAAGCCATCTAATTCATCACTGCGAAAACTTTCTCCGCATTTGTAACGAAAGCGATTTGCCCATCACTCTTCAAGTACTTCGTTTTGAACTTTTTTTTTACTTTCATGCGGGGCACGTGGCAATATATATATATATATATATATATATATACCTTTATCACTTCGCCACGCTCCAATTCTAGTCCGCGTTTTGACACTTTGCTTACCCGCCAATACGACCGCTACTTTCGGTGAAAGCAATTTTCATACAGGCAGTCCAGGCAACCCAGGAAGAGTAGAAGCAAAAAAAAAAAAAGAAAAGCTGTCGTGCAATACCGCGAAATGCGAGAGAACAAGCCTAAAACTTATGCGAGGACAAGTCAGGGTCGAAAGAAGCTGATGGAGTTTCCGCGGTCAGTTGACTTTACGACGGGCGCGCCGACATACTTTCCGGTGGCGAGCTGTGCCTGGGCGACGTGCCCAGACCTCCGGACACGTCTCCAACGTCGTGGGAAGCATGCGCAGACGAAACCAAGTTAAACGCGAACGAAAAAAAATGGCGGCAAATATGCCCGCAAACTCCAATGGCGGTGGCCTTAAGGAAGATTAACACTCGGCCCAAGAAACCTTGCCGGAGGGGCAGCGGTACTATATAGGATGGCTAGCGGTACGCCCGCTGGAACGCGATAATAAATCTCACCGCTATCCCGCTCTAGTGCGCCCTTCCTGACTGTCGCACGCATGTTTACTTTATTTTTATTTTTTTTTTTGCGGTCGCGGAAACCAGGCACCGATCATGCTTTTTGTGTAGCGGTGTATTCCTGCGCGAACCGTGACGTGCTCGCAAGGGTTTTTTCCAGCTTCCAACGTATCCGTTCTCCGGCAGCAGAGGCTTAAGTTTCGTTATTAAAGCGCGCCATCTCCTTTGTGCTCATTTGATGGTTTTTCGCCACTCACTTTGTTTTGCTGTTTTTTTCTTTCCCCGCATGCTAAAGCACTAATTTAGAAGCAGCCAGCAAATGACTTGCCTGCTTGTCTCGGCCTGTTTTTTTTTCTCTTTCTTATTAATTAACAGGAGCGCAGTTTGAAAATGCCATGCAAATGAGAGATTGACATTTGGTTTTCTTTTTTTGTTGTTTGGCGTCCAGACGTTTATGCAATGAGGTTATAAGGCCGCAATGAAGTTCTAAAGAATAACCAATAAAAAAAAGGCCTGCACAGTCTTCATTCCTTTTTGCGGCAGTAAAGCTCCATTGGGTTAAACTAATTACAGCCGTTCATGGAACCTCCACATTTTGTAGAACTTATGTTTCTCTGGCGTCGTCAAATTCCCTTCTCCCTCGTACCATTTTCAACAGCGGGAACTTTTCACTGGGCTTAGTATACTTCGCAAGAAGACTAGAAACAAAGCTTTCTGCACGACCGCGGTGATGCTTTGGATAATGTGATAGTCAATATAGAATGCAGACTACGCATTAAAAAAAGATAGCAGACGATTTAGCATGGCTTAGCGCGGAATATCATGCAGTAGCGTTAGTTACGGTGCGCACTTCAGGTCCTTACGTCCTTACGTGCTGTGAATGCGAAAGCGTCGTTTGGCCTAAAGGCCTTCAGTATAAAGGCCTTAATCCTAATGGACTGTTATCTAAATGCATTTGATATAAAGCCTTTTGCCGTATAAGCCTTCGGCCTAACGGCTGTTTACCTGAAGGCCTTTACCCGGAAGGTATTTACCGTGAAGGCCTTCGCTCCGAGGCCTTTACCCTAAAGGCCTTTGACCTAACGGAATATGACCTGAAGGCCTTTACCACAAGGGCATTTGACCTAAAGACGTTTACCCTGAAGGCATTTACCTTGAAGGCATTCACCCAGGTGAAGGCCTGTCAGGTGTACACACCAGGCAGGTTGCCCAGAGATCAGTGGGTAGGTGTACGCCGTGGCATAAAGCAGGCATCAGGGACGTAGTCGGAAAATGCACCCGAAATCGGAAAATGCGCCAAGTAGTGCTACCGGATTAAAGGCCGTTTTGTTTCGTTGCTTTCTGCGGCTTCATGATGTGGGTACTTGGGTGCTTAGCTGTCAGTTATGCACAAAAACAGCGCGAACAAACGGGGACGACAGGAAGAATAGCTATCCTGTTAGCTATCAGGCTGCGCTCATTGGACGGTCGTCAATGCATTCCGGCCCAGTATAAGAGGCCCATATGTCACAAAGTTCTGGGAACGCAGTTCGCGAATCTTCAGACTGACGCCAGGCTACCACAGACCGAGGATATTCCATTCAACAAATTCTTCCTTCTTTATGGAATGTGTACGGATTTTTCAGGGAATTTGAGCAGCACAAATGTTCTCTTTTTTTCGAACTGCTGGACTTTTTCCAGCTGGTGCGGGAAAACAGGGCAGGAAATAGTGATTGGAAATAGGGAATGGGAAATAAGGAATGTTACAAATCACCTTTCCTTGTGCTAACACTCGGTTATCATAGTTCTTGTTTCCATCCTTTATGTGATACCCCGCACTGCATCTTTATAATAATAAAATCAAATGAAATGTGATGTTTTGGGTATAATTGAGAGAATTTTTGGTTATGGCATGGAATGTAACTGCCACTCTCTGCTGCAGGTTCTACCCTCCGAACCCGAATACGCCCATATGGGAGTAGAAAGATAGTATGCTGTCCTCTAGGGCACTTTTATTTATAAAAGAGAGTGCGCTAGAGAACAGTTTATTCCCTTTTTACTCTTTTCTGTTTAATGTGCATATATTCCTAGAATTCCAAACCACGTCGCTTAAAAGATACCAACCATGCGGTGTTGGTATGAACCATTGCTAATCCACGTATTCTGTCCAGCGATCCATAACGATCGATTACCTACACATATTTGCGGAGGAGGAAACGTAATTAAGGTCTTTATTTCTGCATTCACTTCGTTGGAAACTTTAGTATTCCTGAATATCATATGTTCTTCTTTCGAGCCTAAAAAAAATTCGTTTTTTTTTCGATCTGCTTCAACATGGAAATGCACCGAAAAACTACGAATAGGAGACGCCTGTTTGTTTGTGGAGTAGGAAATGAATTCTCGCGTTCCCGATGGGTTCGAGAGATAAGAGGCTCAAGGCACAGCCCCATTTATCCCGGGGATCCGACGAACCAATCTCGTGAGTACCGTACTTCCGGGGTTTCCTGGTATAGAGCCAAGATTAGGATCAGGGGGGAAAAAAATTCATGCTCGTTTATTCAGCGCGTGTGCAGATGCCGATCAGTGGATTTGATTCGCTAAATTGAAACCCATGCGAAACAAAAAAAAGAAGAAAACAAACAAAACTGACAAAAGAAATGCAATCTGTTCTTCATAACGCTCGTGTGGTAAGCGTCTCCTTCTACGTAGCCCCCTTTGTTTATCCTCTAATTTTATCATATTTGTTGTTAATAAAGAATATAAGACAGTTCTAAAGAACAGTTATTTAGTTTACAACCACAAATTGATAATTACTTCTCTCACTTCATCCCCTGGAGCTTTACAGTAAATAGTAAGGCACACCTGGTGGAAGGCTCCAGATTAAATTTGTTTGTATGAACTTTTTTAAGCGCACCCATCAATATCTAGCCCCACTACACGGAGATTTTGCATTTTATGCCAATCGAAATGCAGCCGCCGAGGACAGCTTCGAACACACGGCCTTTTTGCTCAGTACCCGAACACCACGGCTAGTGAGCCACCGAGGCAGGGATGCCGATGGAAATAAAAGGTTAACACTCCTCCACTCACTGAAATAATGGAGTGATTAGCCAACAGCATCCACCCAGGTGAGGTCATAGTACTACATGGTCGTCCGTTGACTTCTTACAAGCACACGCTTAATTTTTTTTTCTTTGTCGTTTACAAGTTGAATCTTAAGTTTTCTGGTGTTTTCAGTTTTCAGAGGAAGAGGGGGAGCGATATTGTGGACATATCACCTTTTCGCCGTCCTTTTTTTAAGAGCGTTAACTCTTACTCATCACGTTTCGAGATTTCGTGGGGTCTGCTACCACCCTGAGATCACAGCGCCATCTGTGGCAGCAACTAGAAAGCAGCACATCTCGCACTGAGACTTGTAGCGCCATCTACAATAGCGTTGTAGAAACAACCACCTGCCTCGTGCCAATGATGACCTCACGATCCAATATGATGGATAGGCGTGGAACTATGTGAGTATGACGTATGAATTTCATTCATATCAATTCTAGTAAACCAAACAGCTAACGCTCATTATTTCAACGTCCTCCAGACGGTGGCGGCCTTTTTTCAGTGGCGAGAGGCATTCAGTTCCAAAGGTGGATTGTGTAATAGATTCGCTACTTAATCGTGGTGTGCGAGTGTCAAGGCAACACGTGCTCTTCGTTAACGCGTTCACGGCATTTAGCGCAGAATCCGTATCTTTAAAGATGTGTAGGACGTACGGATCCGTTCCAGAATCGACTCGTGGCCTTTGCTTTAGTGGGAGCCCGAGTTTCGCCTTGATTTCGTTTTGGTGCATTTATACCGGCTTACCGCATAATCACTTTCCCCACCAGGTGTCGACTGCATGTATGCGCTTGACACAGGAGGGCGCCACGGAAGCGCATTTAGTGTTCGCGGAAGCGCAAGTAAGCGCTTCGGGTTTAATGGTACGCTTTTTGAATCGTAATATTGCATGAATTAACGCAACGTTGATTGACGATGCTCCTGTATAGATAGATACAAAGGAAAGAAAAGAGGGGAAAAATAGGCTTGGGAGATTAGCGGGAAAAGGATTCCGGTTGGCTACCTTGCACTGTAGGAAGGGAAAGACGGAATAAAAGGGCGAAAATGGAAAGACATTAGAGAGAACGTTAATGACAGACATTAAGAACATGTTGAATGGCCGCCGAGTCTCCACTGCAGTGCATGACAACTTTCACATGCTAACTTAACTGGCTTCAGAACTTTTGAGAACTATCGTATATGCCCGTCATATGACCTCTTTAGGAAAGGGCAGGACGAGTCGGCCCCGCCCCTGGTGTTAGCGAAAAAAGTGCCGACAAAAATCACTTTTACCTCGTTTAAATTCATTGTTAATTAGTTGTTGCTGAATTAAGCGGAGCAGTGCCTGTACGTACCGTCGTCAACTTTATGAAAGGGAACACGCGAGTGCGTAGCAGATAACCTGCAACCCTTTCAGAAACGAAGTGGAAAGAAGGAGGCAAGGCAGCAGAACCATTTCCACCACGTTGCGAAACGCGTCCTAGAGGTGTCGCCACAATTACGACTCCAGATTATATGCCACGCGCTCCCGCGTTCCCTTTCCTAAAGATCACGACAGTACGGCGTACATCCGATCGCAGCACGAAACAAATTGAGTTCCACAGTGGGGAGAGAGTGAGCGATTACGTGCCGAGGCTGGGCTCAATTCCAGTCGTACGGGTCCTCTTTTAATGGTCGGAACATTCGGTCCCGAATTCCCGGACTGGCCTGTTTCCAGCATTCTTTATTGCTTTATATCCATTCTTTTTGATAGAATATATTCTCCGCTACGGCGAACGCGCTCTTGAGGCCCGTGCTTACTGCCGAGTGCGGTGAATGTTCATTGCTGTCCAGAGGAGTCTGGACAGCATAATGGCCACGATATGACGAACCGGAGAGCGCGCAGAATGTCCCCGGAAGTGCTCAATCTCCGTACGGTGGACCGCCTGCTCTAACACCTCCACCCTTCCCTCCTCTTCCCCATTAGCGCCTCATTGCTCCCTCGCCGTCATTCGCCTGCCTGCTTAACCGGTCGGTCGTTTTCTCCATAATGGCGAGTTGGTCTCGACAGTTCGTTTTCGGTGCTGTCCTCAACGGAGCATAAGCTGTCGGGTTCGTCTTAGAGTGGCTGGTTTCTATATTCCTCTTTTTTTTTACGTCTCTATAAGGTCTCAATCGAAGCAGCCTTTTGAACTGCTGGCATCCTCTTATTGGCATTCCGGTCTCGTTTTTCATCATAAATTGTAGCTTCCGGTTAAAAGTTCCTTTTTATACCACCCATTTCATTCAGTAGTCGATATATCTGATTGATTGATTGGTTGGTTGATTGATTGATTGATTGATTGATTGATTGATTGATTGATTGATTGATTGATTGATTGATTGATTGATTGATTGATTGATTGATTGATTGATTGATTGATTGATTGATTGATTGATTTGCATTCTAAACTACGCAACCACTGATCTCGTTACCGACCTACTTTTCGGTTTCCTGCATGAAATCGGCTGCGCACAAGTGTCATCTACTCTCGCATACACTGGCGTTTAGATGTGTCACTTGTGCTACGTTTCAAGCTGCTGAATATTGTCGCACGTTGTGCCTTCTATAGAGCTTTATTTTTCGTCCTGTTTGTTCCTATATCACTAAGCCGCCTAGAGGCTCACATTGGATGCACACGCTTGCATAGGTGGCCTGCAGCTAACATGCATGACACAAATGAACTTAGCCGCCTAACAGCGGCGACCCATAACCACGGAGGTCATCTTCTTGGTCCAGACTTGCGCTATAAAGCCGCCATACGCCACCTGTCCCCAGCTGTGTTAATACGCAGTCCAGGAACTGCAGCGGCCGTATCACAAAAAGTTGAAAGCGGCAATAGATGGCGCAACCGGCAGCGGGCGGTAAAAAAATCAATGCATCGTTTTGTCACTCATTTCTCAAAACTACATTACGCTATAACAAATCCTTGTAGTTGAAGCACTATGGTCCATGTTACCGCCACGTAATTTGACCCTGAAGGCTGTTTCTTCTATACTAAATTAACCTCGAGGGATCCGCAAGGCCTTTGCCTGGAGGATTAAACGTTTGTACAAAGGCACAAACGGATACTCAAATAATAACGTGTACAGTACACGAACTCACAGGAACCTAATGACATATACATATGCACGTTAGAGGGGGAAAAGGGCAAAATAACGTCTGCTCTAACCACCGCGAAGATCGCAGGCTAAGCAGAGCAAAGACCAATGACTATTAGCTTCGCCTTTGTGTTGGGATAGTTACAGTTGGTCGCCTAGGAAACAGGTATAACAGCTAATCGGGTTCTCTCGAATCTATTATGCCGATTTCCTTCTCTTCCCAGCATATAAGGCACCCTAACGACGACATTCACGCACGTAAGCAAATGCGGGCGCACACATTAATATGCTGACACACATTACACTCAAGTGCTGTTGGCTCCCGGGAGATAAAGTGAACACCGACGCTGACAAGTGTCACTCGCAATAACACCACTACCGAAACAAAGTAAAAACAAAAGAAAAGACTAGCACCTGCAGCTCAAAGCTTTCTTTTGGTCGCACTATAGCCTCACATGCTGCGTGCCGCTTTGGTCGGCTGAGTGTAGTAAATACAGACCGCATAACCAGCCAGTGTGGGTGTTCATTCTAGTCGCGCTATGCGCACACACGCGAGTGTCTCGAGTTTCGGAGATCATCCCATAGCTGGCGCCAGCGTCGACGGGCCAGCCAAGCCCACGACGACGTCGACAACGAGCTCGGTGTGACAGCGGTGCTGACAGCTGGTGCTGCATAATTCAGCTCGGACCTCGTGAATTATTAGCGCGGGTTTCGCGGTGCCTCAAGCGAGAGAGGGAAAGAGAGAAAGAAGGGCCGTCTTTTTCTCTCCTTTCTCAACTCCGGACGTGTCCTCTTGTTTCGAGCCGTTATAGCGGGCTCAGCCCCAAAGTGTGCGTACGCACACACCGCGCTCTCCCTACGCCACTTTTCTTCCAAGCCCGTTTCCGCCCTGAGCCGCCGTCGTCCATCTGCATTCCTGGCCATCCGAGTCTGAGAGCTTTTTTTTTCCTCGCAGAGAAGAAGTGAGGCTCCACGAAAATGCCACGAGCTTCTTTGTACACAGAGGAACGAGCGTTCTCGACGAGGTGCTTCCTTTCTATAAAGCCTCAACCTTTTTATATTCACTTCTGGTTCTTCCTCTGTCTCTTTTTCTTTCTTCCTTCCTTCCTTAGTTCCTTCCTTTCCTTCTTTCTTTCTTCCTTTCTTTCTTTCTTCCTTTCTTTCTTTCTTTCTTTCTTTCTTTCTCTCTCTCTATCTTTCTTTCCTTCTTCCTCTCTTTATTTCTCTCTTCCTTTCTTTCTGTTTTTCAGTTTATACTTATTTTTCTTTCATTGTTTTTTCTTTCTTTGCTCCTTTTTTATGTCATTCCATCTTCGTCATTCGTTTTTTCCGCCTGTCTGCTTTCGCTTGCTACGTTTTCTGTCTCTGCGTTTTCTGCGACGTGTTTCTGTCTCACAAATAATGCGTGACAATGGCATTGAGCTTCTTGAGTAGCAAAGGGAAAACCTACGATTGCAGTTGCTTTCCATGCGGTTTAATTGAGATTCAGCAATTAACCCTTCATCCTACCTGTCTCGTTCAACCTCCAGGTTTTGTTGTGCGATGTCAGTGCACGTTAAAGAACCCCAGGTGGTCGAAATTTCCGGAGCCCTTCACTACGGCGTCCCTCATAGCCTGAGTCCCTTTGGGACGTTAAACCCCATAAACCAAACCAAACCAAACCAACCTCCAGGTTTACTCGACACTATAATTCGAATTCACAAACCCCTTATTTTGCACGGACTAATGTATTAAAGTTTTCATGTTTTTTCCCCGAACTATAACTAACTGCAATGACTTGTTGCCTGTTTCCATTGATTGATGCATTGTGTATTTGTATAATTGTTGTTTTTACCACCCTGCTTGGACTTGAGCAAGGTCGGCAGTATAGAATAGATAAATTAATTAGTAGAAAAATCCACCTACCCCTCCCACCGCCCCTTGACAGTAATCTACCAAAAATCCTCTTCTTCGGATTATACGTTCCAACAATGTCTATTTCCTCCAATAAAGTTCTCTCCCATAACTCCTATTTTGCCATGATTCTCGAGAGAGAGAGAGAGAGAGAGACTCTAGACTCTTTAATGAAGAGCAGAGAATTTAGCCGGCGTTTAAAAATCGCTGGCATGCTACTCTGCGTAGGGAGGGGAATTTGGGAGATAAAGACAGAAGGAGAGCAGAGTGGAAAAGGTAAAAAAAAAAAGAAGATAAAATGCGGCCATGAAATGGGTACTAAGCATGCAATGGCGAGTAATGATGTAAGCTATGGAATGATGGAGTGCATAGTCCGTCAAATGGGCTGACGAAGTTCACTGCATGAAGAATGCATGAAGGTAACGTGCAAGTGAATTTAAAGCTTATCGAGATGTCCAATGTCTTTTAAATATGTGAATAGAAAGTTCATTGCAAGTCTCTGTTGCCTAAGGCAAGCTAAGGGACCTAAAACTTTGTCCATTGTTAGGGGCACTGAGCAGAGCTTCTGCATGCAATGTTCATAGTACGCACGCTCGTTAGCATACGCAGGGCACTCAAGCAAGATATGCTCCACAGTTTCTATCGCGGCACAGTTGTCACAGTGCGGACTGTTCATTTGTCTAAAACGGTATCGTAGGCCGTTTGTATATGCAGCATTCAGACGAAGTCGATGATAAAGTGTTTCCAGATGTCGAGGAATTCTGGGTGAGAGTCTTGATCTAAGATGTGGGTCGATTGAGTGAAGAAATTGGTACTGATGTGTCGGCAAACTCCAAAGCCGATACGTTTCTTCGGAATACAATGGCAAAGCTGGCCCATGGATTGCTGTTTACTTCAGTCGCTGTCAGTTTCGTCATAGGGCAAGTACTCGTCTCGCCAGGAAATATTTCCTGGTCTCCTCAGCCGATTGAAAGCTGATCGCTATCTCATGAATTCTAACTAAACCCTCCATCGTCACGGGATCCAAACTACAGACCTGGGTCAGGGAGGCTCACAGAAGAGGGAAGGGAGAGGGTGTTACAACTACCGCTTTTACTTCTACGTCCCGGCGAAAGCCGCGAAATCTGTTAGTTTCTGCGCCAGGCAGAGGCAGGGGCATCATATAGCCAGTGGTTACGTGAATACGTTTCTCAACCGGGGCGTATAGATCGCGCTTCAACTGTGTGGTTACCATTTTTCCCTGCAGTAGAAACTACTTTTTCCCCCGCTCTCTCTCTCTCCCCCCCCCCCCCCCCCCCCGTACCATTTCGGTGTGCAGAGCGTTGCCTCTAATGTTATGACCCGGTGTGTGAAAACCCGATGTCCAAAGTGTCTGGGTCTCATCTATGCACATGCAAACCAGGTAATTCGTCATTCTAGCCGGAAGCCCTGCCGCATTATCCCGCCGATCGGGATGAATAAGTCCATCGGGACACTCCCATCCTACGTGGGCGTATTTGCATGTCCCTCCGCAGTCCTCTGCGTTGGAGGGTTTATAAGCGGGCCCTTTGGGACGAATGCAGTATAGGTTCATTTATGCCGCGTCCCGCACCGCCCGCGAGAGACGACACGGAAGAACGCTTTCCCAGCGCCCGCCAGGTATTTGGCTAAAATTCGGAGCGTATATATTTTTATTCGCCTAGAAGTGCATGAATATATATTGCACCACGCGTCGCTTAAATATCCCCCTTTTTATCAAAGCAATGTCTCCGTGAAGAGCTTTCCCGGCATTCCTGCATAAAAAGGAGTTGTCGCCGTTCTCAGTGTGGAGTTTGTCTTGGAAGAAAAAAAATGTTTTAGCATAGCATATACCGCTTAGTCCTAACGCTTACCACCACCGCCAGCTGTCACTGCGCATGCGCACACGGGTATCCTGAACGGGGAAAGGGCGGGTCACTTACGGATGCTCCTATAGGGGGCGCCTCGAAGCTACCTGCGCATATGCACTAGCGGCTCTCGGCCGCAGTAAGTGGTAACGCTTGGCGTTGTACGGATGTGCTTAAGTATTCCTAGCTACAGCGAAGAAACTTGACTACACATTGTCCATTTCCACCAGAGTGAGGAAATAAGAAGATAGTGTACTCGCAACCCCCACCCCCTTACCCTTCCATCTAAGGGGCTGAACATCACGCGAGGACTTCTCGCGTAAATGCCAAGTGTCGTCAGACATTCACCTGGAGAACATGTGAACGGAGGAGTAAGTTCGATGCAGGCAGTTACTTAATTTGTACTCCTTAACTACGCCCTTTTTTAACACGTGACTTATCTAGCTGAACGGTATGGTCGTCCTGTTTTTCGCTGGCTACCCTGCTGATACGTTCCATGTAGATGCGCAAATGAAATTCTCTTAACGAAGGCCCGGCATGATAGGGAAGATATGAGGACATCGATGTACGGTACTACATAGTTTCCGTACGGTTTCCACGTAGTTTCTATATGATGTGTATGAGGTCGTACGGAGACAATGTGAATGTCGACTTTTCCGTTTTCGTCATACGTATAATCCGTACAGACTGCGTATGTTCCATATTGCCTTGACTTAACCATGTAGAGAACTTACGCAATTATGGAAATCCTCATGGGCAGTGTTTCATCGGTTCAGAAATACGAAAAAAAGCACAGAGGCAAGAGCTCCACGGTCCCGGTTGTCAGAGACCGGCTCGCGCATAAGCACTCGCACAAGCACTCGCACCCAAGCAGTCGAGCATATCACAAACACATAGTTGCACGAACACCGAACGGGACCTGTTTATTCTGCACTCTCAGTATGGAAACCATTCCCTCCCTTAAGAAGAACCAACGTCGACGACGTGGTCCTAGGCCCCGGAAGGCGACGAGGTCCCGGAAATGAAGTATGGTCCGCGATACAGCGTCCCTCAATGCGACGGTTTCTGCGACGATGAACTGCCTCCTTATACAATGGGCGAGCTCCGACGGCGTTGAATTCTTTCTTCTTTATATGTTGGTGTATGTTGCCCACGCACGAACGCGTCTTCTCATCAGTGACAAGCGTCCGCTCCTGACTCCTCTTCGATGCCTTCTGCAGCAGTGGTCTCGGCTGACCCGGAGCTCACGGCACCGAGAGGCCATCAGTCTTTGCTCTTCAGAGAGGCGCAAGAACTCCATCGGTCACCCTTTAGGGAAAAGGACATCGGAAGAAGCTGGAAGCTATATTTTCTCGCTCGTGTCGAAGACGCTGATGGTTTCTCTTAGAGGCGTTTGCCATTGCGAGCCATAGAGGAGCGCAAGGCTTTCAGCTGCCGACGCGGAGGTCACGGCGCTTTAGCGTGATCGTTTGTAAGCTCAGCGTAGCGAGTTGGTGAGCTAGCTGATACGTGTCTTCGGCATATTGCTTTAAATCCAGCATTTTGGTGATTTTCGAAAAAAACGTGAAAAGTGCCCTGAAAGAAGCGATCATATGCCCCGACATTCTAGATGCCAAGATACGTTTTGCCAGGATAAACTGCCAGCCAACAGACGTTTTGAAATAGTTAAATAATAAGTGCACCCTTCTAAAACCGGGCTTTAAAGAGTATGGAAATAAGGTACAAGTTCATACCGACAAACAGTGGTTAATTATCTTCAGTGTTCCACTCCTGATGGTCTAGCACAACCTCTAAAATGCCTCAATGGGTTCTGAGGTTTTGTTAGCTATGCACTGAGTTCATTAAGGTTCTAGGTAGAACTAAATCAAGAAATTCATTCTTCTCCAGTCCCCTCGGTAAGTAACAAAACTGTCCTTTAACTAGATAAAGTAAAATGTTAAGAAACGCCTTAGGCTTCCATGTGTTCGCAGTTCTTATCAATTCAACTCACACGCTTTGCGATATACGTCGTTTTCATCAAATTGGAAACTGGTTTCATTTACCGGGGGAACGCCGACCGATGTATGAGTGCAGTCGACTGGCACATTCACGTCGCTGCATGGTTAGTGCAGTATTGAAGTAGAGATTCCAACTGTATCACCCCAAGCCGAAAAAAAAGCTGGCGAGCCGTGCCAAAAATGCGAGAGAGTATTTGTCGTTGTGTCGTAATGTCAATTTTTTTCTTCTGCAGTACTGCAGTTTTTTTGTAATAACAAGAAAAAATTATTCGCCACAACAAACATTTCTGTTCCCTTATAAAAATTTCTTTACACAGTCTATAGACTGTAAACTTCTATGAATCTATAGACTTTCTATAGACAAATCTAGTACAGTCTATAGGTAATACAAACTCTATAAACCGTCTACAGACAATCTATAAAATTATGGCCATACACTTTTAGTGTACTTTTCTCTATAGACAGTTTAAGACTGTGAATCGACAAAAGGAAATATCTATATAAAGGCAGTATAGTCTACAAGGAGTCTATAGACAGTCGGTAGACGACTTTTATAATGGTTGTTACTGCAGGTTTATAGCTAGAAGTACTGCAGAAAGTCTCTTGTGACGAGAGAAAAATTTGTTTTGTGTTTCAGCTGGGGTAGAGACCCCATTGAACCTGCTGCGCTCTTTATATCACCCACAGATACGCACTGGTCCCTAAGAGAGACATAGCATCAAAAGTCTGGTTTTGATGTGCTTACGCTTTGAACTAAGTTGGCTCTTCTCTATAACTCCATAATACAATTCACTAGTCTAGTTCCATTGCGATAGAGTCTCGAGTTACGCTAGTTAGCAAATAACCACTGCGAAGTCCTGAACAAGGGGAGATCCCTAACTAATGAAGTTAATGGCACGCGCTGACTACACTCCGTACACCCAGTTAAAAAGGCGTTAAAAAATAAATCCACTGCCTGCTCCGTGGCTTTTAACATCGAGAGGGTTTGTTCTTTGTGAGCTGAAATTTTTTCTTACTGCCGTGCTACTCACAAGCTCCGGAAGTGTGGTTATTTCGGTCGCTTGGTACATGCGCGCGTTTGTATGTTTCTGTTGATGTCCTGGTTTTTTTTTTTTTTTTGCTCTATTTCTTGTTCGTAGAACTATCAAACGTCTCTCCTTTGTGTGAAGTTTCTGCGTATTTACCGTTCCGGATTTGCATTTTATGCAAATGGAGCTCCTCATGTTCATAATGCTCCGACAGGCAATATTTTTTATTGCAAGATTACCCACATGCATAGTCAATTCGATGGGGTTAGTTCGCCAGGGACCAGTTTAAAACAAGAGACGCTGAGAGCGACTTGCTGTATACGATTTAGTTGTAGCTTAGATACGCAATCACTCCCAAAGCATGGTTTCTGACAGTCATATGCAGGAAATATTATCTGGATTGAAATTCATTTTTAAAAAAGACGACAATAAACTCAACCAAAAGCGAATAACTTCTCTAGGGGAATCGGAAATGAGGTGGCGGTGAGAACATTTGTTGGCCTCTGCAACCACAGTCGTCCCCAGCTGTACTGTTTCAAAACAATAAAAAGGGAATATAATTACTGGGGTGCTTGGCTTTCAAAAATGCAAGACACGACGTATTACAAGCGCGCCAGAGACACGCCCAGTCGATTCGACTACTGTCGAGCGCGTTATTAATGAGCCACGTTTGATTCGCCGGGGAATAGAGCAACAGCACGAAACAACCTGTTTAGTAGCCTGTGATTCACCAGCGCTCGCTGCTGAAACGAGACGTGAGCGAAATCGCGAAGCCATAACTTTTTTAAAATGGATCGATGTTCTTCATTAGAGCCTCGCTATTTCGAAACCCACTTCATGGAACTGCCATCTGTATACATTTCTCCGCATTAATTTTTTTTATACCTTTCATTTCATCCATCGTCATTTTTCTCGAAAGCATCAAATGTCGAGCTGCATTCATTCGCGTAAAACTTCCGACGCTGTTTCTTTTTTTTAATGAACGTATTCGTCCCAGTGCCGACAGGTGTGCGTACTTGGGTTTTCTGTGTGTTGATTGATCCACACCATTGATTTCTCTCTCACCGCTGTATTAGTGTTTCTCAGCCACTTTCAAAGGATTTTGGTTTTTTGAAACGCTGCCGCAAACACGAGTGGGCCAACCGGCATCTATTGAAAATATGTAACCTGTGGCGCGAAATGCATTGCAGAATTGATTACTCTCTTTAAGCGAAACATAACCACGTAATGAAATATGTACGAAGATAAGTGAATTTAAACGGCTCGTGCTCTGTGGACCTACATAGCTGTTGCAAGACGCAGGGTCAGGAAATTTTAGCATCACGACACTTGGTCGCTAAGGAAAACAACGCTAGCTTTAATGGGCTCCTCTGTATTAAAAACCCTTCGCCGCAAATCAAAAATAATAAAACATTTTTCACTGCTGCTTACTGCATAGCTTACCCTCTACACCTGTGTGAAGGTGAAGGGAGCGCGTAACGTTCTGTTGACTTGCGAGGAATCAGGAAATCGGGCGTTTAACGATCTACAACATAAATAAATCATCAAGGAAAAGATCTGTACACATAGTGTCGTTTTGATTCACGGTATCAGACCTGCATTACACTTTCGATAAGCACAACATACACTCGCACAGAAAATCTGACTTCATAGCAGCCTGGGCGTCACAGTCCAAGCCTTCTTTTTGACAGACGACACTCTAAACACGAATACAGCTATATATATATAGCTGTATATATAGCTATATATATATATAGCTATATAGGAGTAAACAGGAATTAAAGGAATTGAGCGTTTTTCTAGCACACTCTCCTTTATAGAAATGAGTGCGCTGGACGAGAACTTACCCTCTTTTTAGTCCTTTCAGTTTAGAGTGTACATGTCACCCCATTCATTTAACGAAAGGTGTTCCTCAATTTGTCTTCGCTGTATCCTATGCAAAAAAAACAGATTAAATGGGACTAACTGCGGCACCTTGTCCTCTCCACGAACTGTTAATTGGTGAAAAGAGTAATTGTGGGTCGCAATTCCTTTGCATTAATTCTCTCAGGAAGTAAATGTTTCCTTTCGATGAAGTAATAGTTCTGGCTACGCAGTTAGTCTCCAAAGCGATTAACTCAAATAACTCTTTTACTCCCTTCTGGTTTGGCGTGGGCTACTGTGTGGCAAAAGGGAACTTCAAGGTATTTAGCTCTTTCATGTAGCGGCGAAGTGGAATGTTCACTTGTGCCCTATTGGACACAGCTGTGATTATAGTTATAGTAGGTTAGGGAATAAAGGTGAATTAAGGATACGCTAGCTTGGATCAAGAAAAGGAAATGGCCTGCTGTCCTGAGCCTTTGGGTACTTTTTTCTGTTGATTTCAGGCAGTGTTAGTTAACTAAAGTTTATTCCCTTGGTCACTCTGTCTCTCCCTTTCTCTTAACATTACTATTTTCATTTTCCTTTCCATAGCTCGATGCGCTGTGCTCAATTTAGGTGCAGGCCTATTAAGTAAATACTAGCGAGATACTACGCTGTAAACTACAATAAAACTACTTCCTTTGCCCCTTCCAAAATCCTGCCTTCTATAGTAAACTACTGGCGCCTTTCATTACTATTGCACAGTACTTTAAGTGTCTTCATATTAATTCTTATTTCCACTGTTGTTATCTGACTGCTTAAATCCTCAAATGTGAGCTTCGTTCGTCGTACACATATCTGAAAAAAAAAAGGAATAAAAAGCGTGAACCACGTGTCACAGTGAATACAAAGAAGTGAAAGCAATAGATAAAACACTGCGATGCATCCGTTCATAAAGCCGACGGGAGCGAGCGGGGAGTAATTATAGTTTTTTTTCTTTTTCAGCTTAAACCGTAATCTGACACCCGGCAACGTGACCTTTAATCTGAAACGAATTACTACGGAACCCGCGCGTGACGCCACGTGGGCGAGATGAAAAAATACGACAAAGGAGGATAGTTGACGAGCAGTCTTGCACACCGAACGAAACTTCCATTCAACATTCAAAGCTGTGCAGTGCGAACAAGAAAGTCAAAAAGAAAGCTAACGATCGGCCTTCCGTGTCAAAACAGGGAAGAATTTTGATAGAAACAGAGGGATAGAAGACAGACGTTCAAAATTCGTTTGGTTACGTATAAACGTCAGAAGGGGAACGGGAAATGTCGAAACCGCTATGAATGCGTCCCGCCTCAAAAAACACCCACGTTCCTCATATGTCCCATACGTTCCAACCGTGGCGGTGATGATTACAGCCAAGAAACTTGATATCCAGCCCGAAACTTTTGGACTCTTGGTTCTTTACTCCCTTCGATTATCGTATACGTACAGAACATTTTTATTTTGTAATTCGTTGTATGCTCATTCCGGCTCCTTTTCTATGCACATCATGATTTTTACAACTTTCTCTTCGTGTTGAACAGAAAAACAAGCGAACCCGAACCAGAATCCGTGTGAGCCGCATTTTTACGCGGGAATGCGTTTCTTTTTTTTATTATTTTCCGTGCCTTTTTAGTTTTATACTCTGGCGCGCGCGGGATGGAACTGGCGCTCGCAGTCTTGCTTGATTACGGCCTACGCTTCGGTTGAGATCGAAAACTCACGCTGTGCACCGTCTCCTCTTCCTTCTGTTTCTACAAACTCGTCCCCCCCCCCCCCCCTTCCTTCTTTTCTTTTTTCCGCTCACAGTCAGTCTTACTTCCTTCTTTGTTCTTCTTCAGTTTCGCTTTTTCTCCGGCATTCTATCGCTCGCCGTATGCGTCGCACGGCCGCTGCCATTTTCGGTGTCGTCTTCAGTATGGAAAAAGAGTTCCCCGTCTTTTCATCTCCTACGTTTTGTTTTATTTCTCGTTGATGTAGGTCCGTACTGAGAGAATTGAAAGGTCACGCTTGTGTTTTCTTTTTTTTATATGTGTCATCGTTAGTTCGTTCCGTTCGCCGACAACGCATTGCGTAGAAAGTCGGACGACCCTGAATTCCACTGCGTGGTGTCTGTGTCGGAGTATTTACTTTCCTTTTCTTTCTGTTTCTTTCTTGATTTTTTTTCTTTCTTTTTTTGTAACTATTCTTTCTACAGCGACCCCCTCTACCCTCCTTCCACGTCGGCTTCGCTCGGGCCAATCAAATGTTTTCGTCGCCGGCTGCCTTAATTCACTTTTCAAAATTCCCCCGCTCTGCGATTCGCGCGCACAGAAAAATAAAAGAAAAGTACAGTGCGCACAATAGCGCGCTAATTATTAGGCACGCTTCCCGAGTTGTGCCGGGCTCTGTTGTGTGCGTATTTTATGCCGGCGTAAAAGTTGTACGTAGTGTCGCGTTTTTGCGTTGATTTTGCCCGCCTTCGTTATCGTTGGCCGATGGCGATCGTACTGCATACTTCCGGGGGCGCGTTTCCGGTCAAAAGAAAAATAAAACAGTTCCTCACCTACTGTAGTCCTCCTTCGAGACAGCCTCTTCCTTCTTCTTTTAAAACTCAGCTATGAGCTCTTTGTTCCAATGTAGGTGTTGTTTTTTTCTGGGCTCTTTATGTTTCGCAATTTCGTTAAGCGCTCAAACAACGGAACGAGATGGCTGGAATTACCATGAGCGAGCACTTCGCACAAGTGTCAATAGAAAGTTCCGGATGTACAGTAAATATAGCTCTAACAATGTTTCGCGCAATCTGGTCAGGCAGACTACGCTGGTACAACGGAGAATCGGCGAATATGTGTTTGAGTGGGCATAGCTGCTCCTTTAAGGAGCTTAGAGTTTGGGCTAGTTGGTATTTTGACATCACATTTTGACATCGCATTCATCTTATTAAGCGCAAAACACTGTACTGTAAAGTGCAGAGATCAGGTTTCTGTCACGCCTGGTCTGTTAACTTCCTGATTGCTAGTTTACAAAATTCCTTTTAAGGTTGCGCCGAAGCAGGCCTGTTGGTATATATCAGTAAACCAGCTGTGAGTAGCGCCCGTGTTCGTGTTTATTTCTGTTATCCTATCCTCCTTTGCAAAAGAGTTTTAGACAGTCTATAGAGTGTTTATAGACTTCTGTCTATAAAGTTTATAGACTATCTATAGACAAATCCTAGAGAACAGTCTATAGGCAATGCAAATGCCATAGACAGTCTATACACAATATATAGATTTATGGCCATTCACTTTTAGTAGACTTTCGTCTATAGACAGTCTATAGACTATGAATAGACAAAAACCAATATGTATGGGAAGTCAGTAGAGTCAATAAAAAGTCTATAGACCATTTTTATAAAGGCTTCCCGCTAAACAAGCTGAATTCGATATCCGCTATATGCAGTTAAAGCCCAAGTAGTGAGAGTAGACTCGGAGCATAACAAAAAGATAACAAGGAGAATGAGATTGGGTTAGAGGGCATCTGGTGGGCGCAGTCAAGTTTAGAGAAAAGCAAGTAGCATCTGTGCCCTGCTTGTACCTACTCATGTGATCAAAACCTCGAGCGAAATAATTACATCGGACACCACAGAGCGAGCTATGAAAACGAAATTTGTAGGCATAGCGTTGACGCAGCAGAGTTGGTTATCGAGCTAACTCACCCTAATGATATCCTCGTTGAAATAAAAGAAAAGACATGAGCTTTAGCGGGCCATGTATGGCGATAAACGCACAACCAATGGTTTGTTAGTGTAATAAAAGAATTCCATGAGAAGAAAAAGGTAGCAGAGAACGGCGGGGAGTCAGATAAGGAGATAAGCTGGGAGATCTCGTCTGGGTTAAGGTATTCCTGGCTGGCGGAAGGCAATACTAATTAGACATTATTGGTAAAGCCTTCTGTATTGCAGAGATTGTATCCGGGCTTATGAGGACTACGATGAAGATGTGGATAATCCGAACTTCGTTTCTGTGAATTCATGGCAGGGTCTTTTTCGATGGACGTGTTTTTGGTGGGCTCTGTGTATGCCTTCCATATAAATTGTGAAAATTCGGCCTAAATGATTTGTCCTGTAGTTCTTCTGAGGCCGTGATTTTTCGGGTTCTGTACTTCGGCTTGCTAACCATTGGTGGTGGTGGTGGTGTAAAACATTTATTTATACTATATACAAGGGAGGTATTGCTTGGACCGTGCCTGAAGGGCCCGGCCCTCACAATCACTAGGAGGGATCCCTAGTCCGGGACCCCTGTGGCCTCCGCGGCGGCCCGGGCTCTTGTCACCAGGGCTCGTTGGTCCTGGAGAGTTGAGCAGCCGAGCAGGGCAGCCTCCCAGTCCTCTCGGGAACCATTGGCGGGCCTTGTTGATGTGACTAGCTACTGGTTTTCGCTTGCCGGGAGCCAAGCAAAGGAGGACAAATCCAGCCCCAGAACAGTGTCTAACTAGCGAATTGCATAAGGTGGGTGACGACACGTGGTCGGTGTACATACAAAGGTTTTTCCGCTTTCTCGACAGACTCCCGGTAACTTCCTCTCTAATTTCTTTCTATAAACATACATAATACAGACCATTCACGTGTTTTCGTCAGGTCAATGGCCAATCACTAACCGTTCCAATGTGCAGAAAGCATTTTTAGCTTTCGCCAGCTGTGTCAGTTTATTGGTTCCTTTGTACAATAGTTTCTTCATTGAGTGATTGTCTTAAGCGCCACTATGACACGAGAATTAGTATATCACGATGTCTCTCCCGCAAAAAAACGCTTTATTAAAGTTTTGTTCCTTCTGCAGCTTTGAGTAGTTCGGGATTTCAGCCACAAGAAAAAATTGCAACAATAAAAAAAGCTGATACATGATTTTCTTTTTTTGTTTTTATGCTTCAGCCAATGTTCTTCCTGTAAACTCAAAACACGAGTACACCTATATATGGGAGTAGAAAGGCAGTAAGCGTTCCTTTAGCGCACTCCTTTATATAAAAGGTAGCGGATCATTTACTCCCTTTTAACTCCTTTTTGTTTAGAGTGTACGAGTACATCATGCAGCGTCCAAACTGCGTGTCCCATGTACAGGCCTGAGAAACATTAAAGGGAACACTGAGTCCGCACTCAGGAACCTGAATTGGACTGGACTTGAGAAATGCACCAAAAAAATCATGCATCCATTGGAAAACTACCTAGAAATCAAGCACGAAGTACATTGCGGCTTAGTGCGCGTGCTTGTGAGGGTATCGTTAAGCGCACGCTAATAGAATGTTCCGCTTCCTATTTATCCGGCCTGCTCCTAACGAGGGCTAGCGTGCGTGCCGACGCATAACGAAGATGATCGATACCGGCAGCAACAGCAAACTTTCTCCCGCCAACTTCTCCTGCTCGGCCTAATTCCGTAGGCACGTGCCTCGCCTTAGACTTTCGATAATTAAAGCCACTCAGTATCCGGAAGACTCCACGCTACTGCTTATCTTTTTCTGCTGCTTATCTGCCCGTGGCTCCGTTTCTCTTCCGCGTAGCCTAATGAGTGATGACGCTTATCGCATATCCAAGAACGGTAACGAACCGGGCTTCGAAAGAAGGTCAACTTGTAGCTCATCTTTTCACTTCCCTACGCTCCTACGTGAGTACGGGGTAGACTGCTGCTGAAGAAGGCCTGCCTTTTCTCTTTACATGCTTTTTTATTATAGTGTGGTCCGCGCTCCTGTGTCCATCAGGCGTTGATAGCTTGTCAGAAGGAGACACTCATTTCTGCGCACGTGACAAGCTACTACTCCTGATGACCTTAACGAAGTATATGCCCATACAGTGAAGCGACGTTCAAAAGAACTAATTTGTTTTATTAAAAAGCGAACGTGAGATGCGGGAAGATTACCAGTGCTGATTGGAACAGAGCTAGTTCGCGCATAAGTCTGATGGGAGGAATTGAACGCATGGAGAAGCATAGACAATTATAGGAAACATCAGCTTTGTGTCGGGCCACTTCCGTGTTTTATGCCCTATCATCTTGTCATCCTGTTTCTGTTACCTCAATTTGCTATCATAGAAGTTAGCAGTGTTCATTCTTCTAACCCTGCGTACGTTGAATGGGCTTGCGCTAAAAGCTTGCGCAAGATTATTTTGGTGATGAAAACGATGTTGGTAACTTTTTGTTTGTTGCATTCTAGCTCTAAACAAACAGAAAATAGGATTGATGCTGTTGGTACGAGGGTAATCCCAAAAGTAAGATCTCCAAAGGGCTGCGGCCGCAGGGAAACTGTTTGCGTGGCTGCTCGCCATACTGCTGTGTTCATTGCTGCCCGTCTTCCAAACAAGCCATGACTCAGCGCGAAAGGTATTGTCAGTCTTGGCACAGCAGCTATTTGAAATGGAGCTCCCGTTGGTCGCTACCGCAAGGTGTGAAGTTCGCGCAGTTATTCGAGTTTTGAGCGCAAAAGGCGTTACATCCATCGAAATTCATCGCCAGCTGACGGAAGTGTATGGAGAGTCGTGCATGCATGTTAGAAACGGCCGCAAGTGGATTAGGGAGTTCGCAGCTGGTCGCACTGAAATTCACGACGAACAAGAAAGCGGGAGACCGTCAATTTATGAAGAGAGAGTCGCAGAGATCGAAGAAATGATGCGGCAAGTTCGGAGGATCTCACTCGACAAACTCTGCATTTTGGTTCCTGGCGTTTCTAGAAGCACTATTCATAGGATTTTGACAACAGAATTGAAATATCGGAAGGCGTGCGCAAGATGGGTTCCACGAATGCTCACAGACGACCGTCAACGGCAACGCGTTGACTCCTCCCGCATTTCTTCCGCCTTATGGAGATGAAAAGGAGACCTTTTTGGATTCCATTGATACGGGTAACGAAACCTCGGCATTCCACTTCACACCTGAGACCAAAGAAGAATCATGTGAGTAGCGACACTCCTCTTCGCCCAAACCGCGAAAATTCAAGCGAACACAGTCTGCAACCAAAGTCAGTCTGCCGGTCAAACGCTTCCTCAATGGCATGGCGGCGAGCTGGTATGACATGGGCGCACAAAAACTGCCCCAGCGTCTGCAAAAATGCGTAGATCGCAACGGCGATTATGTGTAAGAGTAGAAGAATGATCTGCCTTTTCAGGGATTTGTAAATTGTTTAAAATAAATATTTCTTTCGATTTGTAAAATAGCTGGAGACCTTAATTTCACCCTCGTACTTGCTCTATTTTCTAAAATATACTGCGCCTTCGGAGAATCCTTCAGGGTTCATTTGTTGTAAAACAATTTCTTACATTTCTTGCAAATCATGAGCAATACTGAATGCATGGAGAGTGAAGAAAAAGGGTGAAATAGAAATAAACGAAGAGCGAAAGAAAATCAAAGGCAAAGCGGTAATTTAGTAGAGGAAGGAAGAAAGGGACTGAAAGAAAGCAAGGAGAAAGCAATAGGGAAAGAAAGGAGCAGGACAGGTGAGATCGAGGTTCACGGAATTCGATCTTTACGACGTGCCAAAGATGTCCTCACCCCCCCCCCCCCTCCCCCTCTCCCCGCCCCTCATTTCCATAAACGGGTCAGGCATGCAGGTGGGGCCCCTCAACAGCTGCGTGCCGGCAGCAATGGCTTTCAAAGTGATGTTTGAAGGCTTTGCAAAGACGCGCCTGGCGCCATTGTTCTGCCATCCTTTTCGAGTGCATTTATTTTTCTCCCGTCTTCGCTGACTGAAGACATCGCTCATTTTTCGCGTCTGCACCGCGGTGCTCACATATCTGTCAATCGCTGTGACGTTTGACGGGTTCCGTTCAAATCTTAGCGTGTTCGCAGCGATTGATTGATTGATTGATTGATTGATTGATTGATTGATTGATTGATTGATTGATTGATTGATTGATTGATTGATTGATTGATTGATTGATTGATTGATTGATTGATTTTTATTTCCATCTGAAAAGACTGCTGCTCAAAACAAGCGAGGCTTGTATCGGCGAATATTTAATTATGATGATCTTTTCTCGTAACTGAAGTCATCAGAGAGGTACAACCGGACCTTGAAGTATTCATTTTTTTCTAACTGGTTTTGTCTTTTTTTTTCTGCTCACTAAAAGCAGCGCTTTGCCTTGAGCAGTTCCGCGCAGACTTGATTTACGCGTTCGGATGGACATGCGTTTTGTTAGCTGTGGCGAAATGTCGATTGCAACGAATTGATTGTACAGGGTCCTTCAAAATATGTGCGAACACGGCGAAGCGTGCCCGCGCTCCGCGGAGCGTCAGCGCATCCGGCGTGGTCGCGCATCGAAACAATGTGGCGCATGCGCACAGCAGACTGGAGGCGGTGCTTCGTGTCGTCTGCTACAGCACGGAAGCACGGCGCGCTTCCGTGCTGTAGCAGACGACACGAAGCACCGCCTCCAGTCTGCTGTGCGCATGCGCCACATTGTTTCGATGCGCGACCACGCCGGATGCGCTGACGCTCCGCGGAGCGCGGGCACGCTTCGCCGTGTTCGCACATATTTTGAAGGACCCTGTACATATATCCTTCATGTATATACAGGCGAGTGTAGTGTGTAACCTCTGTGTAATAATTTGTTTTGCCTTGTTGTGAAGGCCTCAAATGCCGTTTCAGCTCCATTTAAAGGCTCGTCTTGCTGAAATACATCTGCGTAATCAATGTTCTTATCCTACCTGAGAAGCCCTTAGAACCCTGCTTCACTGTACGATCTAGGTGTAATGAGTTTTTTTATTATTATTTTCGCCATACCTGGGCTTGTCTCATACGCCTGCTTGACTGTGGATGTCAACGTAATAATTTTTTGGTGTCACCACACGTGGCCCTAAAGGCCTGTTTCGCAATATTGTCAAGGTAACTGAAGCGGACATATATATGAGAGAGAGGCCAACAGCCACAGAAACCAAGGAATACAGGGGATTTTTTTATTTATTTGTTTTGTGGTGTTCATCAAAGGAGAATTACTGAGTATGTCACTGCTTAAAGATAATTGATTAGAAAAGAAGAAGAAGAAACAACCACATGCCGCCGGTGGGAACCGAACCCACGGTGGGTTATTGTATATTTGATAATTTGGTTATTTGTGCACTTGTATATCACGTTAAACGAAAACAAACGTAACAAAAAGAAAGTTTACGCAGAAGAGAGATTGACATTCATTGATGTAGATGTTGTTTCCTTCGTCTTAGTAAGTTCCTATCTAGCTTTCAGGATGCTCCTGCACCCAAGCCAAGCTGCTGTCATTCACAATCACATCGCGATAAGCTGATAATGCTTGGAAGCAATTCACGTTACGCTGCTTTCTCTAGCTGGCCTCCTTTTCCAATCCCGTCGTCTAAGCTTTGTATTCTGCTGTATGTTCTTTTTTAGGGCTTTAGATTTATAGTTTGGCCTACACCCTGAAGTTGTTTTAAGAAACGAAAATTTGTTAGCCAAAAAAAGAAAGTTGTGAAGAGAGAGATAAGATTTTTTTCTTTGCCCACCAGACTGCTGTAGATCTATTAGCGAAATCCCCTGACATGGGATTCGGTCCGTTCCCTAACGATGAGGGATATGGTGTGGACGCCTATAGCTTGGAAAGGGGACGTGACAAGCCACGCCTGATTACAAGGAACGGGCGTCGGCAAGTTCGGCGATTCAGCGTCAGCTTGCAAAACCCCGTCAAGAACAACTAAAACATACGACAAGTCGTTAACAACAACAAGACAGACGACGTCAACACACCCCTCTTCTGACAGTCTGTAATAGCGGCAGGCAGGCAGACAGGACCTAAGCCAACTCGGCGCCATTTTCGAGATATATAACCAAAAACTCCGCGCGAAAACCCCGGCTCTCCCTAGGGACGTGTTCAAAACGTAAAAGAAGCAGTAAAAACTGTAAACACCGTGCTGGTTCTTGCGCTTGTTTGATGTCTACAGTGGAAGAATTTTATTATTTCGTCTGCTTTCTTCTCTACAGCACTGCACATTGCAGACGACGAACGACAGACATTTTCATCCTCTATTCTCCTCGGTACCCACGGCACGTATACCCTACCCTTCCTTACCTCAACCACCGACGTAGCAGACAATGCCCCACGACGTCACCTTAGATTCGCTTTATTTATTTTTGCTACCGACCGTTACCGTGAGCCACGGTCCAAGTTCCAACTTTACTTCACGCTTTATTATTTTCACTACACCTTGATTTCTTCTTGGCTTCTGTACGTGCCTTTTCAGCGCGCCGCCCGTTCGCTAAGGGTCCATACCTACCGATTCTGAAAAGTTCACTCTTTACTTGTTATTTCTTTTTTCCGGTCTCTGTGCTGTCGGCTTGCGCTGGAAATTCAATTTGGCACCTTCACTGAGAACGGCACCGCTATGCCGGTTCTTCCCTTTGTTCTGAGTGTGAAAAAAATAAAAAGCAGCGTGCGACTAGAAAACAAGATTCATGTCCCGAGGACCTTTCATCAACGTTTAGCGTTGAGTTTGGCATGGCACGTGTCTAAAGCTTCTGACGCCTTCCTTACTTAGTTATTTTTCTTTCCCTCGTTATTCTGATCCAAATATCGGGTTAGAACCGAATGAAATCTGCTGCGCGAACGTCTTGGTCAATACGTTGGTAGTCAAGTTCTTTCCCGATAGAGGGAGTTGGACTTCAATACGTTTATAGTGAAGTTCTTTCCCGATAGAGGGGGCTGGACTACGCAGCGTCTTAGAGGACACTTCAGTGACCTCAGTCTACGCTGAATATTCCTGTCTCCTCGAAGGTGAAGAGTTCCACCGACGTGGTCAGTGAATATCTAATTCGAAATAGTCGTCTTCCGTGCGTATTCTGGATGAGTGGTGCATCTTGATAATGAATTTACATCTTTAATGACGAGTCCGCGTACCTCTTCCGTTTGCTGAAGAGTTTGCTTTCCACTTTTGATTCGAGCTATTTATGCACAATACACTGAGCTTGCACCGCTTTTGTAGGAACCAGAGTTGAATAGGTTGCACCGAATATAAATTCTGAATTAAGAAGGATGCTCAACGAGTTCTGTTTCCTGGCCGCTATGCTTTTTAGTGAGAAATAAAATGGAAAGATATTACAGTTTAATGTAAATCTCCAAGGTCCTTTAAGCTGTCCTCTAGCGCACCCTCTTTTTATAAAAAAGTGTGCACTGCAGGGTAGCGTACTTAATTTTTACACCATTTTGTTTAGAGTGCAGCAGTGCATTACTTTTCTACCATAGAGTACATTACGAAGGAAATGCTCATGCGCATAATGAAGAAAGAGATCACCAGTCAAGTGTACCTTTGATTTCAGCAGCTGCCCTCAAACTTTTGCAGGTCTGTGACACGTCCATGTCATGTCCGTGTCATGTCTATACCATGTCCATGCCATATCTGTGCCATGTCTATGCTGTGCTGGTGGGGATTAGGCCCAGGGATTATGCGAGCTTATTTATGCACGCGAATGTCATGTGTAAAATGGTAGAGGGGCGAAATGCCAGCTTTCTGCCTTCCCATTTGGCTGGTCTTGATGCCGTGGTAATCCTCTTAGTGTTATTTTTTTTTCTTTTAACGGCAATCCTACAAGGTAACCAGCATGCATCCCATAATGGAGCGCGCACCAAGCTGTCAGCGCATTCGCTTGTCCCCATAATCCCTCTGGACCATGTTCTTATTTTCACGCTTCCGTTTCCGTGGTCTCGCTCCTTTTTTCCTATTCTGATTATCAGTCTTCGCTGCTCATCATCCCCATTCGTATCGATGCATCCCCTGCGGCAGGATTATGCAAGCACGCGTACTGTTCCTTCTTCAATACTGACTGCCACTTTATGCTATTCTTTCCCTAAGTCCCCTATTCATCTCTTTGCTCACGCGCCTAGAGGATGACCGGGGAAAAGAAGTAGAAAATCGGGAGAGGAACGGGGGAAGAGATGAGCGACACCCAATATGGGGAAATAATCCATTACACAACTCATTTCCAATTCACCGCCAGGAACTTAGCGGAAGTCGCTGTACGCGCCGTCTAGTGTAGGTGTTGCTTTCGAGGGCGATCAGTTGTCATTCATTTTCTTCTCGAAAAGTCTGCACCCGGCTTGATTTCAATTGTTTTATAACCCATTTCCGGGGGCACAATTAATCAAGGAGAAATTGATATGCCGTGGGATATAGGCGTTTTTTTTTCTATTTTTCAGAGCAAGCATCGAGCAGATGTCTTGTTCTTAATTCCTGTATTTGTTTCCACCTAATCAGGATACTGCGGTCGAAATTTCTGGAGCCCTTCACTACGACGTCCCTCATAGCCTGAGTCGCTTTGGGACGTTAAACCCTTATGAACCAAACCAAACCCAATCTTTGCATTTTATCATCCCTGTTCTTGGCGTTGTAATATGCCATAACCAAAAACTGCACGTTTCCCTTTTGACCAATTGAGTATCCGTACTCAGCCAGGACGTATCTTAAAGCGATTCTTCTGACGTTCCTTTGTTTTTTGCTTGTACCATTGGCAGATGCGGCCTGTGACGTCATGACTGACCGAAAAACAAGCGTAATGGGACCGCGCCTTGTGACACGTTCTATATGACGATTCTGATAATTACATGTTATCTCTATGGCTCACATGCTATACGTACAACGGGTGTTCAAATCTCGTAACTTTTAGAACTCCGCATGGCGCATGCACATCAAGGAACAATGCGGAAAATATATAAAATGTATAAGGATTTCCGCATAGCTTTCAACATATGGGCTCCATATTCTCATATTTCCGTATGAACCGGTCATATGAAACGCTTTAGGGGCCGGTGGGTGACGAAGGTCAAGGCAGCTTAACGACGAATGGCAAAGAAAATATTTACCAGATGTGTCCTCCGGTGGGACATGTTGGCAAGAGATTGGTGGCGCCCTCTAGAATGTGGTATATGAAGTGGGCGCCTAATGGGTGGTGGACTGTGTACAGTAAGGGCCTGTCCCATGGATATTAGTTTAGCAGGGCAAGGTTCTAAAACCTGCGGAACCAACTATCCTTAAACCGTACAGTTTGCGCCGGTTGATGTCACAAGAAAAAGAAAGGAAATACTACCATACTTTCTCTCC
Organism: Amblyomma mixtum; assembly: GCF_055824585.1. Lineage (NCBI taxonomy): Eukaryota > Metazoa > Arthropoda > Arachnida > Ixodida > Ixodidae > Amblyomma > Amblyomma mixtum. The sequence continues at coordinate 96,649,828 of NC_143020.1, forward strand.
CACCCACCCTTATAAAAATGGTCTATAGACAGTCTATAGACTTCTTGTTGGCTCTATTGAATTCCTATAGATGTTGCTTTTTGTCTATTCATAGTCTATAGACTGTCTATAGAGAAAAGTCTACTGAAAGTGTATGGCCATAAATCTATAGATTGTCTATAGAGTGTCAACGGCATTTGTATTGCCTATAGACTTTTGTCTATAGACACTGTATAGACTTTATATACAGAAGTCTATAGACACTCTATAGACTGTCTAAAACTTTTTTCTAAGTCTCTTTCGACTTGCAAGTTTAAAGAGACTCAGTGATGGCTGTAACTATCTGTAACTATCCACGTAACTTCGAGTGTAGAAGTGGGGATCGTCACGTGTAAATCAGGCGTACGATGAGCTGTAAGGAAGGTTCAAACGTCAATCTACACCTTGTCTGCACCTGTGAGCTCGCCTCTTGTCGTCGAGAAACTGGTAAATGTCTCTTGGGCAGGTAACGAATAAAATGGCGAGTTTGTCATACCAACAAATCGGTGTCCTACGAGTAAACAAAGTCTGTGTACGAGGGAGTATTGTTAATACCGCTCAAGGGGACATGTTCGGTCACTTAGAGTTGAATAACAAAACTCCCGTGCAGCCCTCATAGGACTCTTCGGAGGCTTGTGTTCCCGCTTTTTTTTCTTTTTTTTTCTTTTTCTTTCAAGGCCAAGTCGCCTTCCTCAAGGACGTTCAATTTGCTCGATATACTCCGTCGATTTTTTTTTTGCGCCATTTTCGAGCCTCTGGTCGATATTTTCACTTCCACTCTCACTTCCACTCACACTACCAACATTAGCGATAGAAGCCTCGTCTCTCTGCAAAGAAACGAAAACCTTTTTTTTTTTCTTTTTGTGCGCGGGAATGAAAAGAATATCATCTCTATCATCGCATAATTACATTTCCTACACGCCCTGCATGTGGTTCCTGTTTACCGCTTGAAGCACTTAGGGGCTGATAGACGACTAAAGGCCTTTTCACTCCTACTACCGCTGAGTCTAACGCAAAAAGCTCTCAACTTCTTGATCTGAAAACGCATCTTTATTCTTTAGTTGCTTATACGAGAAAAGCTTTCAGATGTTCTTGTATGACGCTTCCCTCAATTTTTAATGGGATGGCAAACAAAGAGTGTTGTGAAAGCACGCTTAACCAGCTCCCTCCATCCTTAATGTAAACTGTGTGTGCTAAAATAACCGAATACTAAACGAGGCTGTTATTCGCACTAATGAGTTAAAGAACATCATAAAGAAAGAGGGACTAGTGCATTTAGGAAGCTGCATTTCCGCGACAACAGATAGTATAGGAAAGCACTATGTGCAACACCCAGTTATTATTGCTTATAACAGGGATATCAGGGCAGGCAAGAACGTGCAGGAATACTTCCTAATGCGTCATATTTTTTTTTCGCTGATACCGCGCTAGGAGTGTTTACGATGTCTCCATTCTCGCTCAATACTCGCCGACGGTGCCCGGGTCGTTGTTTCACTATGGAAGTCGGGTTCTCTGCGAGCGGCGCTACAGCCACTGAGTTGGATGAAATTTGCCCAATAGCGACTAAACAAAGGTCGATGTAATGGCGTCCCATGTAGCCTGTTAAAGGCCACATAATTCGAAGCTTTTATCTGGCCCTAACGCGCCAGTTAAAAGGCCCGATAAAGCCCATGGCGTTAGTTAGAAAAACTGCCGACAGATGTCGTCACTATCTCCGTCACTGATCTGGTTCTATACGCTTTGCTGGCGCAACCAAGGTTTCAGCTAATAGAGCTTGCTTTTGAAACCGTCTTTAGCGTTGAAAACCGGCTTGCCGTGATTTCAACGCGGGACTGTATAGAGTTATATGACGCCCTCTATGGACCTCTTCATGAAACTGTCGACTTTCTACGTACTTGGTCAAGTTTCTCCTCCGCAGTACATGAAAAAAAAATTTTATACTACGTCAGCCTCCCCTTTTCTGTAAACTTTTCTAATTCCAAGCAAAGGGTGTTCACTTCCACAACGTTCTTCAAAGTTCTTTCTTCATCAACCTTACCACCTGCTCCGCCCAGCCCTCAGACTTCAACAACAACAAAAAAATCTCAGTGTCGCGATTCAAAGAAAACGGGATGAAACTGAAGCTGGGAACGTACGTGCGGCAATACCGAAACAGCAAAAAAAAAAGTTTCGGGACATCTGGGACCAATGACTCTATAGAAACCTTCCAACAGGGCAACCCAATACAGCGGCTACTGACCTCGCGCTCCTTAATCGTCTTCTTTCATTATTTTTTCTTTCTTTTTCTTTACAACCGGTCGCCCGTCACCTGCCCCGGCCATTCGATCGTTTCCAATATTAATGACGCAGACTGGGGGACGGTCACGATATCAAAAGTCGCCTTCAGCCGAGCGCAGCGGCTCGAAAAAAACCGCCGTCTAAATCAATGGCCTTCTGAAAGCTAGGTCGTGTTGTACGGCGTTGCTCAACTCGCTGCGATGTTCCGTATTAAGCGCAGTAGTTTTTAAGGATCAGACGGCCCTAACCGGCACAAAATTCGACCTGCATAAGGAGTAACATTCAAGATTCACGAGAATGCGCCGTGGAAGAAAAAAAAAACTTTTGAGATCACTGCGCCGACCCGCACTGGAGCAATGGGAAAGCAAAACGTCCACATACTATATCCACGTCCGTGGCTGTTCTGACGTCCACGTACTATATCGACGTCCATGGCTATCCCGATGCCTAAGTGACCCGCATTGGAACAGTGCGAGAGCAGAACGTCCACATACTATATGGACGTCCGTGGCTGTTCTGACGTTCATGTACTATATCGACGTGAATGGCTATTTCGACGCCCTAAGTGTAGTTTATCGGGTTTTTTCGCGTCTAATTAATTCGCTACTTACATCTTATCAACCAAATTTTTCCCGGGGCAACATTTCATCACGCACTATCACAGTCACGCTTTCACACATTTATCTTCAGAGAACGATGTAATAGTGCGGACAAAATTTGCGGACACGTTTTGCGGACACTTATTGATGACGCGACTAGCCTTATAATTCTTTCTCAGTAATAATAAGGTTCGAGAAGAAGACGGACACGCACCAAATACGTGACCTCCCTTCGTAATAGTGTTCCGAGCACCGCGCTCATGCCTGATCAAAACCGTTCAGCATTATGTAACCAGTCGGAGGCTCACACAGGGAACGAACATCAGCGCGTTCGCAAGTAAAGGCAATCGTGATTGATTGGACTTGTTTTTTCAAGCATATCAGATGCTTATGATCGGTCTGTGAACCATGTGTAATTAGCTAATCACGAACATTCATTACGCGAGTCAACTCCGTCTGAACAAAAATGCCAAGAACGAATTTCACATGCAAGAACGTGCGTGATTGGATGATCTCGTCTGACCTTCTCACTGGGTCATTTATGGTAGGTCTGTGCACCACTTGCTGCTGGCCAATCACGAATACTTATTACATAAACTAGCACGTGTTAGGTTATGCTTTCGTCTGTTCCTTTCCTGCGGTTTTAAAGATCCCTATTGCGCGCTGAAGCTCTGCAAGAGCAATTAACTAGAAACAAATGTTTGTGTAAGAGAGCTCGCGTTTCGTTGGTCATGTTTGGCCGTCGCAAATGAGACCTTTATGATTGGTTTCCACGCCGCTTGCTCCTGTCCAATCACTATGCTTCTCACTGACGAAAACTCTCGTGCGAGCAAAGAACTGCGAGAACAAACGTTCTCACTGTAAGAACGTTGTGAATGGTTGGCCACTTTCGGCCATCCCGGCCATCTCAGCCATCTGAGATTGACCAGCGCACCTGGTACTGCTAGCCAATCATGAGCCTCTGAAAAGCGCTAACAAGTCCATGGAATCCTCCATTACGCTGAATGTAACCCCATCCCTTTTGTAACAGTGCAAAGTTTTTGTTCGGCGAGATAAATGTGTAGCCATGCGTTCCTTACTTTCAGGAGTTGCCCCACATTCCCTCCCAACAGCAAAAGACCTCTGCTCAGACGCTCAAATAAGCGAAAACTAGGTCTCGGTAGCTCCCGACTCCCTTTACATAGTACCTATACCTAATTATCTGACACGCACTGAATTTAGATAGGCATCCCCATAGAGCTCAAAGCGATTCACCTCTGCATGCAGGTTGCAGGTTTCTCATTAGATTAGGGTTTTGCATTCGCTTGAAATCAGGGGGTTCCTTTTGATCCGAGACGGTCATTAAAATCGAAGTGAAAGAAACAGTTGAACATGATGCAAGATTCCTCTCGCGAACTGCACGCACGTGCAGTGGCGTTGCCTCTAGGGATTGCCCTATCATATCTGCACCCAGACTGGTAATGGCGTGAGTCAGCCATGCGGAGTCTCCACCCCCTCCCTCTATTTCTGTGTTGTCTATATTTTATTTGGTGATTATTCAAAACGGTTAGAGCGTGTGTGTGGGTGTCCGTACACAGAGCGCCTCTCCGTCGACGGGTCTGTATGTTGTGTTTCGGCGAGATATACAGCAGGCCCTCACACGAGGCGTCGACACGGCAGGCGCTGTCGAAATGCACTCCGCGGGCTCGCTCGCGAAAGTGAGATAAGCGGCGAATATTTTCGAAACAAAGGGCAAGGGGGAAAGAACGGCGCGCAAACTGTTGCTGCGCGCTTCGCGCGGTAGCGAAGCTCATTTGTCATTCCCACAGCTCGCCGAAAAGACCTGGAGGCAGCACGAAAGACAGAACGTGGCCGCTACAGCGCCCGGCCTCGCTTTGCCAATAGAGCTCTCACCTAGGGGGCACTGGGCGCCCTGAAAAATAATTACGGAGAGCACGTTAGGAACTTGCTTGGAGTAGTGCAAAAGGATTGCAATTTCATTCCAATTCTATTTTAACTCTAGTTCTGTTCTATTCTAATGGTGATCAAAATCTATTCTAACTCGATTCTTATTCCGTTCTATCCCTGCAGGAACTTATGCGGAGTAATGCGAAAGCATTGCAATTTTGTTCAAATTTTATTGTATTCTAATCGTATTCAAAGTTTATTCCAATTCGATTCTTATTCTGTTCCATTCCTGCAAGAACTTATGAGGAGTAATGCGAAAGCATTGCAATTTTATTTCAATTTCAATTTAATTTTATTCTGCTGGTGAGTGAGTGAGTGAGTGAGTGAGTGAGTGAGTGAGTGAGTGAGTGAGTGAGTGAGTGAGTGAGTGAGTGAGTGAGTGAGTGAGTGAGTGAGTGAGTGAGTGAGTGAGTGAGTGAGTGAGTGAGTGAGTGAGTGAGTGAGTGAGTGAGTGAGTGAGTGAGTGAGTGAGTGAGTGAGTGAGTGAGTGAGTGAGTGAGTGAGTGAGTGAGTGAGTGAGTGCTTTGTAGATGAGCGTGCCGGTTTGGATAGCTGAGTTACAGTGATTTACTAGGTGAGTGAGTTTGAGATGCAGCCAGTTTGGGTAGAAACCGGGTCTCAAATGAATGTAGCCAGTGGGGTGAACAGGTGAAGCAACCAGTAAGGGAAAGCTAAAGATGAACCATCGCCATTGCGAAGCACGTCAACGTGAAGCGAGGTTTCATGAAGAGCCTCCACCTTACAGCCATAACGGACTTGATTCGTAATCAGATAAGGTCTGACTCACGCATGGCAGTGCCTCTGCTGAATCGGCAGGAAAAGAATGGCTGGGGTTCAACGTGGCTCGAAGCTAGTTACACGCGCGAAAGCTGTGTTAAGCATGGTCTCCACTGTCTGAAATCAAATGTCAAGGTCAAGGTCAAAGGTCAGGTACCCAATGGGCATAGTCATATGATCACGTTGTCATACTATACCATAACTTCGGCCATACCCCCACTCAGTTAAGTTCGGCTTGACCTTGTGAGGCACTGAAGGTCAATTTCGATGTGGTTCCCACTGTCTCAAATCAAAGGTCAAGGGTCAAGGTGAGGCACCCAGTGGTGATAGTCATATGATCACGTGGTCATACTATCATAGCCTGGGCCATGCCACCGCGCAGTTCAGTTCGGTTTGACCTTGTGAGGCATTGAAGGTCATCCACATCGAAATTGGAACTTGTAGTGGAAGGAGTAGAGCTCTTGCTCCAAAAACAACAGGGGTGCATTACCTCATTGCCGACACTACTAAGTGTTCTGCCTGTTCGGATATAGCGATAAAACCAAAGAATAGCTGATTGAGGCGCTGTTTTTCAGCCTAAACTCCTAGATAATTCAATACGGTGCTATGTAAAAACCATATTAGAAGAAAGGAAAATATTTCGTCCTGTCTACGAACATAGAGAACACAGTGTTGTGAAACTTCACGCGAGCGGGGCCCATTAAGTTGCAAGGTTTTTCAATTTGAGCCCCGCCGCTCGTTTTGAACGAAACCGTGTATCTCTTTTATACTCGGTGCATTTTAATTAGATCTCTCTCGCTTGCGATCTTATTGTACTCATGTTTGTTTCATTCATGACGCCAGAGCAGATTGGCCCCGTTTAGATTACCCCAAGAGCATTTCGATCGTCGGTTTCGGGTCAGTGTATCCCGTTTCGTTTCGGCCGTCGAAGCACCATCTATCTCGCCACCGAAAATTGCTGCCCGGTTTCGTAAACACTCCGCGATAGCACAAACTCTCCTCGCAATTTCATCAGCGCCACAACAGTTCCCACAGATCATCAATAGAAAGGCCGCAAGTGTAAACATTGCGTGGTCCGATGTGAAACAGTACATGTGCTTCTACATCGACTAGAGTTGCAAAGGTCTCAACACTTAATTTCAGACAACTAAGACTACGTCTCGCTCTTTCCCTTCTTAAGCGCTTCGTGTTCGTCTTGTGCGGTCTTTTTTATTTGACTCAGTCTGTTAGTTTTTCACGAATTTTGTGTTACTTGTCGCTATTGCACATCACACTGGCAGTAACGACACGTACTGGTTACTGGTTAACCAACGTATTGATTGATTGATTGATTGATTGATTGATTGATTGATTGATTGATTGATTGATTGATTGATTGATTGATTGATTGATTGATTGATTGATTGATTGATTGATTGCATCGGCCTGAGCGCAGTTTGGGAGCTTAGCTGGCGCTTTGGATCGTTCACAGGAGGGTCAAACTTTGCAAAAATTATTGAATTATTGAAAAAATTGAAAATTGGTTTTTGAGGAAAAGAAATGGCGAAGTATCTGTGTCACATATCTCTGTTAAACCCTAACCGCATCGTCCACTTAAATTTTTTTGGAAGGGAGGCTGCACTCATTCAGCGTGTTACCATCTACCATCCTGCGCCAGTTTTTTTTACCTTTCTTTTGTTCAGTCCCGCAAGCTAAAAATAACAATTTTCTGTATTATGAGGGCGAGATTGTTCTTCACTCCTAGCTGTTTTGACTCATACTGTCGCTATACGGGCTGCCATGGGACTGCGAAGTAGTATTGCGAAGTACTTTAATGGCCAGACTCTGGTCGAAGCGCTAGAATAAAGACAGTTGTTTTTCCAGCGTATGTTAACTTAGTTACGTTCATACATACATACATACATACATACATACATACATACATACATGCATACATGCATACATACATACATACATACATACATACATACATACATACATACATACATACATACATACATACATACATACATACATACATACATACATACATACATACATACATACATACATACATACATACATACATACATACATACATCATCAGCCTGACTACGCGCACTGCAGGGCAAAGGCCTCTCCCATGTGTGTGTGTATATATATATATATATATATATATATATATAATGCAACTGAAAGGTAGGATGAGCTTGCTGCCTGAAACATGCGCAAGACTGCACGTGAAGCAGGTTTCCGCGCTTACAGGTTACTTGGGGAATGGGCTTCCACTAGCGTGGCTAACCTGACTGGTTTAAGATGGTTTAATATAGTTTGTCGTCACCTAACTTAGATTCAAAAGTTCCTCCACATGGCGCGGATCATGTGAACATCTTTTATTTCCTGACTACGAGTAAGACGAGAAGACACGTTTCCTCATCACCAGTACGCGGAAATTAACCTTCCCGTCGCCTTTCGTAATCTAACCGTATTTAAAGCGTTCTTCCATACAGGCAGGGTCGAAAAGCCTGCCTTTGTAAAATTTCCTAACTTTCTCAAATAAGATCGACTTACCGACACCACGTGCGACCTAATCTAACTAATAGGGAGCTATGCTAGCAATTCATCTCTCATAATGATTAACGACGCAGTCATGTGTAGATTTAGCAGCCGCGCAGGTACTGCCTAAACAATTTATCTGTGAGAATACGTAGTAATACTGATTTTAACACAGATAAAGTTGGGTCACATTCCATCCTCCCTATCATATTTTCCTCCCTTTATCTATGCCTCTCGTACTCAGCAGACTACATCAATCTCTCTACGCCCAACTTTTCTGCCTCTCCTTCAATAGTTTTTCCGTTTTCTTTTTGACTATAATATGTTTTATACGTCAATTGCCTAACGGGCAATTGCAGTGGTTTTAGAATTCGACGATATTAAAGGTGTCAGCTGGGTGCAACTTGCAGGTAAATCATGCGAAATCTATTCTGGGCCACCATCTCAAATAGTAACGTCAACCCCGATAGAACTCGCGACGACCTTCAAGCTTCCTCGCAGCACACAGCGCCATTTAAGGAGAGCATGATGGCGTCCTGTACGGTACCGATGCAAATGTAACTCATAAACGCTTGCATTGAAGGAATGCTTATGCAGTTCTTATGCAGAATGCTTATGAATGTCTCTTTGTGTTAAGATTGTTGCTTTCGGGTGACGTTGAATTGAATCCTGGGCCGAAAAGAGGTGATGGCAACAATGACCAATTGCAAGGCCCGGCACATGAAGATGACTACGCTTCAATTGTTAATATCCTGCGTGACTTGCAAGTCCGTTCAACTAAAATTGAGCAAGGCCAGTCCCAAATCCTTGACTCTATGAATAGCATCAAATCTAATCAGCAGGAGCTGAATGAAACAGTTGCCAACATTTCGACTCGGCTCAGTTCAGTTGAATCCAAATTGTCAAGCTTCGATTCCTGTCGGGATGACATATCCTCATTGACAGTTACTACCGACGCCCTAAAACAAGAAAATGAAGCATTGAAAGCCAGATTGAATGCTCTTGAGGATAGATCCCGGAGGGACAATCTGGTGTTTTTCGGTATTCCAGATGTGGCAGGTGAAACATGGAAGGAATCCGAAGATAAAATTAGGAATGTGCTTCTTCAGGAATCGTTGTTAGATACTGCTACCAGTGATATCTCCCGAGCACATCGGATTGGTATAGCTAAGCCAGATAAAACTAGGCCAATTGTTGTTAAATTTACAAACTATAAATCAAAGGAGAAAGTGCTTAGCTTTAAATCAAAGTTGAAAGAGTCCGACGTTGTAGTCTCTGAAGACTTCTGCCCAGCCACTTTACACGCTAGGAAAAAACTAATCGAATTTGCTAAGCAAACCGCGCCAGGAAAATTGTTTAAGCTTCGCTACAACAAGCTTCTCTTGAACAACAAATGTTACGTGTACTGTCCAGTCACCAGTAGTGTCAGAGAACAAAGTAACACACATGCTTCGGCTGCACAGAACGCAAACTCTCGTACTGATTCTACTGATTCTACTGATTCTTCATAGCTAACAGATAAATCGCACAAACGACCACAAGGGCCTAATAACGTCACTGTCCTTTTCACGAACATACGCAGTGCGATTAGAAATCGCGATGAACTGTCCTCCGCTACTGACACTACTTGCGCTGATATCGTTATCTTAACAGAAACGTGGCTAAGTGATTCCGTTCGAAACGAAGAAATCTTTTGCACTAAAAAACGCTTTTCGGTATTTCGCTGTGATCGTTCTTTTCGGCGAGGGGGTGGGGTACTGATTGCTGTTTCTGAAGACTTGAAATGCTTGCCGTTCGATGTTGCCACTCCGCTCGAATTCACTTGTGTTCAAATCACAGTTGGTCTTCAGAGGCTAGTATTTTGTGCTTGTTATCGACCGCCGTCGAGTCCTTCCGGGTTTTGCGAAGATCTTCACGACACCCTGAACATTATTACCACTACATTTCCCAATCTTCCTATTCTTTTATTTGGCGATTTTAACTTTCCTGATATTAACTGGACATGCACCACGTTTAGCCCAAGAGCCAGTACTTCAGAATCATCAAATTTTATATCGGTCTGCTCCGACTTTTGTTTAACACAGGTAATTACTCAGCCAACAAGACTGACAGATTCCACATCCAATACATTGGACCTATTGCTAACAAATGCGCCACATTTAGTTTCGAACATTAATTACTTCCCAGGAATAAGTGACCATTCTCTACTTGCAGTCGAATTGAACTTACCGTCATTCAAAATGCGAAGTAAAAAGAAAGTTATATACAATTACGGCAAAGCTAATTTCTCAGCTATAAATGAGGCCCTTGAGCATTTTCTCGACAGTTTTCTAACAAACTTCGATCAACGTTCAGTCGACATTAATTGGTGTTTGTTTAGGGATAAACTGCATGAACTTATAGATTTACACATCCCACAGATAAACATCACAACGAACCTTCATTCTCCGTGGTATAACCGGCAATTAAAACGTATCGATAATAGGAAGAGACGAATCTTTAGGAAAGCGAAGTCCTCCGGTAAACCGGAGCTTTGGTCGAAGCTAAAAGAAATTAGCAAAAGCTACAAAATAACATTGAAGGAAACGAAAGAGAACTTTTTTAATGTGATATTGCCTTCAATGTTGACTAGCAATCCCAAAAAATTCTGGAGCATCATAAATAAGCAAGACCAATCAGACATTTCACTTCACGACTCCCAATCAAATCCTGTTCCAGCTACTAATTGTGCTAATATTCTAAATGAAACTTTTGGTAAAGCCTTTTCATGCACTTCTAATGCAACTTTCCCTGATTATGAATATCACATTGAGTTTCCAATGGATCCGATAAGGTTTGATTCTTTTGGTATCATTAATATCATTGACAACCTAAAACTGAGTTCATCTTGTGGCCCTGACAATATTAACACTAAAATATTGAAGAACACAAAAGTTTACACCGCTATCATATTATCTAAAATATTCGAACAGTCGATTGAGCTCGGCAGGTTACCAGAAGACTGGAAGATAGCTAAGGTGGTTCCACTCCACAAATCTGGTGACAAGCACTCATCAGCTAACTACCGCCCAATATCGTTAACCAGCATTTGCTGCAAAATCATGGAGCATGTCATATATTCTCACTTGGTAAAGTTTCTTGAAAACAACTCATTTTTCACCCCTATGCAACATGGCTTTCGTAAATTTTTTTCTTGCGAAACACAGCTTCTCACTTTAACTAATGACATTCAATGTTTTCTTGACCGCGGTTGTGAAGTCGACTGTATCTTTCTAGATTTTTGTAAAGCATTCGACAAAGTATCCCATAGCTTGCTTCTTTATAAACTCAGCAAACTGAATATTGACCCTAACGTACTAGCGTGGATTAAATCCTTTCTAACGAACCGATCACAATTCGTGCACGGTAACAATCACAACTCTTCGTTAATTGCAGTAACATCTGGTGTGCCGCAGGGATCGGTGCTCGGTCCCTTACTTTTTCTTGTTTATATTAACGATCTACCTTCCAACCTTTTCTGTTCTATGAAACTTTTTGCTGATGACTGTGCTGTTTACCATGTGATTAAGAATTCTAACGACGTTGAATTGCTACAAACTGACCTGGACGCAGTCTCTATCTGGTGCTCTAAATGGCGAATGACCCTTAATGAAACTAAATGCAAAGTGATGCGCTTCTCACGTCGTAAAATGACTAATACTCCAGTCTATTCTATTAACAATACATCTTTAGCACCAGTTACATCGTTTAAATATCTTGGTGTGTATCTAACCCCAAACCTCACTTGGAATGATCATGTCAGCCACATTGTCGCCAACGCTAATCGCATGCTGGGATACATAAAAAGAAATTTTTCTCTCGCTTCTTCTTCTGTCAAACTAACACTCTATAAATCTTTGGTGCGTTCTAAGGTAGAATATGCTTCTTCAATTTGGGACCCGCAAACTAAAACATTGATAACAGCTCTTGAAGCTGTACAAAATCGAGCAGCCCGTTTTATTTTTTCAGACTATAATCGTTCACATAGCGTGACACTCATGAAAAATGCATTGTCATTACCACCCCTTGAGACGCGCAGAAAAGTGTCACGACTGAGCCTTTTCTTTAAAATTTTTCACACGAATGAATACCTAAAAAGAGCACTGTTCACTCCACCTACATACATTTCATCACGCGTTGATCATCCGCAGAAGGTCGGCATCCCACTCTGCCGCACTACTGCTTGCTTGGCATCTTTCATTCCCAGGACGTCATCGGAGTGGAACCACCTACCTGCAGCCTTACTTACTACTAACAACATTGAAGAATTTAAAAAACGGTTGCGGGATCATTTTGTCGTAGATTAGATAAAATGGTCATTTTATTTATTTTCACGTTGCTATCCTGTATACAGCGATTTCGCCAATTTTAAACATGCATTTTCCTTATTTATGCCGCTTACTGTTGCTAACTGTGTTGTCATTGCTTTGTATTATAGCTTGTGTTATGAGTATTTCTAAATGACCTTATGCCTTAACACTACTTTGTATACTTTTGTTTCTCAAACCTAAAGTTTTTTCGCGTTTCATACTTTTTTGCAATATTGTTTACTTGTATTCTCTAAAAATCGAAATCTTGTGTAATGATGCTGCTAAATACGCGCGTTAGCTATTGTTTTAAATAACCCGTTGTGTATATATTCTGTACGTATTTGTAAACTGCTCACTGCCTTCTCTAATGCCCTCCAAGGGCCATGAAGGAACCTGAAATAAATAAATAAATAAATAAACCAACCCCAGCAAAGACAGAGTCCGCCGAACGTTGTTTGACATCATCAAAAGAAGCACGGCAGAGTGTGATTGACGGAAGTAGCAATTTGAAATCTTACCGTCCGTGACGTTAAGCTTCTCTACACTCCACTAGTGCTGTGAGGAGAAGCCTAAAATTTATTCTTCGATTACGCCATCATTTTAAACGCTAGCGCAAAATAAAACATGGCGTGATTTACCTACAGCTCACAAGATATAAATACTTGAATAGCGCGGAATTCTCAAAGGGGTTCAATTGGCCGTTAATGTTCACTCTGCTTGCTTATGCCTAGAACAAAATAAAGTTTTGAGTTGTTTTATTTTGCAGGTTGCTTTACTATCGCAGCGGCCGGCGTTGGGTCACCCTTCTGGTAAAAGCTCAGAGGAATGTACTGTAATAGGGAGAATATAGGCAATACCTTTTGGCTTGGCGTGCATGGGATGTGTTTGGGATTTCTACTGGATGTTTCGTGTTGTTTAATACAGACATCTTGTAAAGCACTCGGTATAACAGCTACAAATCTCCGCTTTTGATGTCCGGTGGTCTGGCTAGGCGGATGCATCGTTTGAACATAAACAGGCTCGCTGCTCTGGAAGTACACGCTCTAGGAAATATTGCGCGATTCGTTGAGTTGTCCGGGGACAAGATTAGCGTTTTGGCGGCGCTGAGATAAATCCCGTGAGACGCTAAAGTGCTGCCGCATAATCTCTGTATAGCACTTCACAGGATCAGCGCCTTCGCGGGTACTTCTACGTGACCTACAGAGACCATTACTGATATGCCCAAAAGCCACTGTAGGCTCTTTGAAAATCTGTCTACACCGCCTCCCTTGTTTTCAGCTTCCTTCACGATTTACGCCTACTGAATACACTGCAACCAAATGGTCCCCAGACCGATGCATATATGCATGCAAGCACACATCTATATAATATAAGCCAAGTGAAGGAATAAAATAGTGGCCGTGAATAAAATAGTAGGAACGCTTTTGGTGCCTTTATACTCGGGGCGTGCGGGTCGACTTTTATTCGGGATGGACGAATATACGTGGAGGTTGATGCGGTGACGCGAATTTTTGACCGCGCACTATATACCTACTCTGAAATGCTGAAATGCAAGGCGAGCGCCTTTTGCCATCGTAAGTAATCCGATCAAACTGTGAAAGCTTAAATGTGAACAGTATGCAAGCTCTGGCTTACGGGTAGAAGGATCTTTGCTGTCGGGTGTAATTTATTTACGCCAGCGAAGAAAACCGAAAATAGTAAAAAAAAAATGGGTCGCTCAGAATTCGGTGCGGAGGTGCTTACGAAACTTGCGCATGATGCGGAACTCGGGAGCTGCGTATTTATTCAAAAGCGTCTCGGTGTTTTTTTTGTTTGTTTTTGTTTCTTTAAGTTGACTGAAATATTGATACGACGGCGCTCCACTTTCGGGCGGATGGACGCGCAGGGGATTCACTGAACAGAGAGGGTCTCTAGGTAGGGGATCTAAGCGGCTCAATGCGCACAGTAGGTGCATAACTTGCTGGGTGCTCTCGGATGTCGGCCAAGCACATACACCTCCCGGCTTGGTGCAAGGTTACCGTTGTAGCCGCCGTGTCATTTAACACAACGCACATAAACTCATGATGTTTGTCCCATGATAAGACCATCTCTCTCTATCTCTGAGATTCTGTAAACAGCAGTGATATCATTAACTACTGCTGATTGCACGGCAGGTACTTGGAATTGCCAGTGTAGAGACCCATAGGATTGCCGAAGGTGTGCCCTTACTGAAGTGGTGTACCAGTCGGGAATAGCATGCTAGGCTAATAACCAGGCAGAAATCTCCTTTGTTCATTAAAGTCTCTCTGTCTGTCTTGAGACTACTCGATCTTTCTCTGCCGTGTTACAAAGCATAACGGGATTCCACCTGAAATATAAGTAGGCAGTAGCAAAAATACATGATCGTCAGCATATGAGGACTTATAACTTTTTGTAAATTCTAACTTGAATGGCGAATGGTGCGAAAGTACGATATGTGTGATTAGAGCCTATTTTATGCATTCATTGCAGGCTTAGCCCCATTTTTTCTCAATGTGAAGCCCTTGATAGTGGCTTTTCGCTCTGTATACGCTCCTTGGCTTCTGTGGCTGTTGGCTTCTTCCATATACATAATTACTTTCGCCGTTATCGCCGGATAAATCTTAGCGGAGACAGCAAAGACAGCACCTGTCTTTGAAGATAGGGAAGCGGAGGTTTGTTTCCTCCCATTTCCATCCCTGCTTGATTTGTTCCCTGGGGAACAGTGGCGGTCAATTTTTGGACCGGTCTCTGCGAGGCATCCCGAGAATTTGACTGAAGCCCGATCGAGGCGCCAGCTATCGCGTGGCGACCAAAAAAATCTGCTACCTACTCCCGGTCATCGCGACTATGCTTTTGCGTGTCTTCGGCGACGTGGGGTCTGCTACCATCCTGAGATCACAGTGCCATCTATGGCAGCAACTACTCATCACATTTCGATATTTCGTGGGGTCTGCTACCACCCTGAGATCAGAGCGCCATCTGTGGCAGCAACTAGAAAATAGCACATCTCGCACTCAGACTTGTAGCGCCATCTACAATAGCATTGTAGAAACAACCACCTGCCGCGTGCCAATAATGACGTCATGGTCTAGTATGGTGGATATGAGGAAATAAACGTAAATTCCTAATCCCATTGGTGTACCTTCCTTTAATCTCATTCATATCACTTCGAGTAATCCAAATAGCTAACGCTTGTTACTTCAACGTCTTCCAGACCGTGGCGGCCTTTCTTCTGTGCTTTTTTTTCTTCAGCACTGCTTCCCTTAGCGTGGTGTGGGCTAAACTTTTTTCTCGGCCCTCGTGGTCCTCTCTCAGTATACAGGAAGAACAATGGAGCAGGATAGAGGGCGTCATTCCCCAATGTCCCCAGCGTGAGTTAAAGGGGGCGCCAACTTCCCTTTGTCTCCACTTCCGGTTTCGGGAGAGGCCGCCATCGTGTTAACGAGCGTACACTTGTGCCGAAAGTTGAGAGCGGATGCTCAACGCTATTGTTGCACTCCCAAGAATAGCGGTGCCTCCGGCGACGCCTTTTGTTATGCTGCCGTTTATCGGGAAAGCTTTTAAGGCTTTCGCTCATAAGCAGCACATCAGCGTAACGAGATGAAAAAAAAAAACTTTTTACCTTCAAACAACGGCGTGCTGACCTTTAGGGGTTGAAAACTTCTTTTTTGATGCCATTTTTTTTGCTTTTTTTCTTTCTTTAAGAGATCTTCGCTGATATGCGAGGACTATAGTGTGTCAGTGCCCGGAGCGAAACTGGGATCAGCGATAACTGTCCTCTCGTTGTCCGCTTTTGCTTTGACCAATTATATTTCCTTGTTTTATTTGCTTTATGCCTGACACAGTATTCTGGCTCTCAAGCTGAGGTTATGACTTTCTAGTAAAGTACTAGTCAGACGTTTGAAGTCACTTGGTCATCAGCACGTTCGCATAGTACAACGGGCCTATAATTCCGAGTTCCCTGAATGCGTAAATGCATAGCTTTAGAAGCATGGTTGAATAAATGTGCATGCGTGTGCGAGTGTTGCCTGGCACTTTCCAAAATTTCCCGTTCCACTGACTATGCTACGTGAACAGCTGAGGAGCACTGCACTAGTGCCCCATGCCATTTTTCATTTATTTTACGTCCATGCGGTTTTTTTTAACACTTTAGGTGCTCAGAGGAACGGTATATCAGTCCCGAGAGATTGTCCACACGATGTAGTGTGCCGGTAAGGCTGTTTAGAATTCTGCCATTTGAGAATAAGCCTATTATTTTTGTGTTTGAAAACACAGCTTTCTTCTTTCACTCCTGCCTTCCTTCCTTCCCTTACGGCGAGGTTCAGGTGTCCACCGAGGTATGCGAGACAGGTACTGCGCCATTTCCTTTCCTCAAAAAACCAATTCACCAAAACACAGCTTAGTTAGGAATCTGCCTCTAGAACTTACAGCATTCAAATAAATTGCAAGTAGTAACTCAAAACATGATTGATTGATTGATTGATTGATTGATTGATTGATTGATTGATTGATTGATTGATTGATTGATTGATTGATTGATTGATTGATTGATTGATTGATTGATTGATTGATTGATTGATTGATTGATTGACGCAGTGCGCGGCACCGATGCAAATTCGCGAATGATCGAACATCGAAATCAACACGAACACTGAGTTCAAGTCTACACGAAGGCCCCTAAGACGCAACACCAGTGACGCCCTTCATGCAACCGTTCACCTACACGCATGGGTTCCTCCTCTGATCGCACAGGCAGGCCAACACAAAGACATACTTTCCTCGAGTACATAAGGATGTACGGGAAAATGATGCGGCGACCAGCTGTTCCCTTCTTGCATGTATTTCTCACTCTCTCCCTCACCCCTGAGAGCTGAGGTGGGTGAGAGTGAAAGCCGGACGAGATGGAGAAAGTACGGAGGGCATGCTGCAACGGGCGAGTACGGAGCCAACCGTCACATACAACTCAGGCCGGCCTGTCTCTGTGAGCCGGTTGGCCCGCCTGGCACACATATAGGCTTTCTTTTCGGACTCGCCGACCGTGCTTGCGGACTCGGGCTTACGTATCGACCGCGTGGACTGCGATTGACCCCTCGTCTCTCTTGTACGGGACGGGTATCCGTGTCCGCGCGGATTCTTCGGTGCATGACGCCGGTCCTCTAGCTGTCGCCGATTCGATTCTCGGGGCTTTTGTATACTAACGCTTCGTATGCGAGCGCCACCATGCGTGGTCCTTTGTCAACTGACTCGTTCTTCTTTTGTCGGCGTGCGAGATCTTGCCGAGGTCTGTCTCTGTGCTATACAAGGCCTGTTTGCTTAGCTCGTTTTTGTGCCTGTACTCGACTGGCGGGAGAGTGACTGCATGTGCTGTCTCGCTTATTACTGATAGAAGCCTTGAATAGGCCCCCGTGCATGTACAGTCTTTGTCAAAAGTAACGAGGCTGCACGTTTTTCTTCTCAGTCGTATATTAAAGCTATTATGCCAGCCCTCAAAGCTCTAAATCTCTGTATGGTAAGTAGAGCCCCTGTTCTCACCTTCAAAGAACTTTTTGATCTTGAGGGAAGCCGTGAGGGTTCCGTTATACGAATGAGAAGCAAACTATGGAGCCTGGTTACTTTTGGCAAAGACTGTACGTGTGTGTTTGAACGAAGGGCAAAATAAACTTCGAGCAATGCTCGCGTAGCAATTACAACTTTGAGAGGCTTTCAACGGAAGTGCGTCTATACCGACACGAATACCATGTAGGTTTTCCCAGCTTTCAGTTAATGTAGCAGATTTTTTTTTTAAGCCTAATGCAAGACAGTGAGTACTTTTTTCGATTTCTACATTGCTTCTTAATGCTAGAAAGAGAAGTGCGCTTATGAATATTGAGAGGTCAGCTCCATCCCAAGGGCAGGACTACTTTAAAACTCTGGGGTAGTCGTCGGACCAGAAATGTGTCTTAGGCACTTTGCAAAATAAACCACGCCATGAAACGGATCACTGAATTTTAAAAGAGAACGCAGTACGGAAAGATTTCCGAGACGATGTTCCTGACACGTTCTGACGTACATTACAGTCATTTTTTTTTCCTTTATTTCAAATTCTCATACCGACACTGAAAAAAAAAACAGCCGACTCTTGGTTATTTGCCGCTCTCACCACTCCTCCTATTTATTTCTTGGTTTGTCTGACAGGTTATTCCTGCCACAGAAGCGAAAAGCAAAGTTTCAAGTCACACCGGAATATGCAAATATCATTTCTGCACCCTTGATAAATGATGGATCTATATCTTCCCAACGCGAGGTTCGAACACGTCAACCACCTACGACTTTGCCATGGGAAAAAAAAAATCCAGAGTTCTTCTGATGTCGTTTTCACTGCACTTCGATTGCTCGTACGCAACGAGCTTTCGAGTGTACCCAAGTCACGTGATCGAATATTTTCACCTCCACGGGCGTAAAAGGTTTCACTATATGCTTCCTTTGAAGCAATGCGGTTTAGGGAGCGGCTGGGGTGAGGGCGTGATGGCAGAGGGGGGGGGGGGGGGCGCACGGGCTCAATTCGTCGCGCTCAGAACGAACAAGAAATAGCTTTCTTTTGTTAGACGAATTCAAATGAGCACGCGCTTTCCCGCATAAGAAAGCCTAAAGGAACAGTACGAACTTGTATCGCCCTGACCCCGTTCGAAATAGCAATCCTTCACTCCTACTTAGGCCGCGGACCAAAGTCGGCGATCGCTGCAAAAAAGCAGAGCCGCCAAGATAAACAGATAGAAGAAGACGAAGAAAAAGAATAAGCGATAGATACAAATAACCAAGGTCCACGACAGCGTGATAAATAGGATATAAACATTAACGCTAAGCACATACGGCAGCCGAATACGCGCCTTAAGAGAACGCGGTACTCTCCCGATCCCCACCGACCCGCTCTTCCATGGCCTGAAATAAAAATAGGGAAAAGGGGAATGAAAAACGGGAGTTTGTGAAACTTTGTTCTTCATTTCTCATGTTATCCTCAATAGCTCGATTGCGTTTTTTTTCTTCCCTCTCCTTTTGCTGTTATTTCCTTTTTTTCCGTATTCGGGGAAAGAGGGCTATGGGGAAAACAAATTTCCTTGAGTGCCGCCCGGCTTTCCCCGGGGATCAGGGGCCCGATTCTGCCGTTATATCCCTAGCAGCCGCTGCTGACGGAAAGAAGGTAAAAAGCCGACCCGGACGTACGCAAATGAGAGACGGCCGAGGAGCCTTTCGTGAACCCCCGATACGACCTTTCTTAGGCGCCCCGTATTATCAAGCCAGGAACCACCAAAATAAACGAGGAACGGGCGAAAGAGTGAATGTTAAGTACGCCAGGACAATCTGTCGGATATATTTTTAGTACTAGAAATGTAGAACCTTTTGTTTTTGTACATATTCATGAATATGATACTTGGGACAACGTAAACACAATAATAATAATAATAATAATCACAATAATAATAATAATAATAATGTGTTTCATGAAGGTTCGCAGTGCCACCAAAATAAAAGAATGGGCTAAACAGTGAATGTTAAGTATGCCAGGACAATCTGTCGGATATATTTTTAGTACCAGAAATGTAGAACCTTTTGTTTTTGTATATATCCGTAAATGTGATACTTGGCACAGCGTAAACAAAATATTAATTATAATAATGAATTTCATGAAGGTTAGCAGTGCAACCAAGATAAAGGAATGGGCGAAACAGTGAATGTTAAGTACGCCAGGACCACCTATCGGATATATTTTAGTACTAGAAATGCAGAACCTTTTGTTTTTGTACATATCCGTAAATGTGATACTTGGCGCAGCGTAAACAAAATAATAAGAAGAAGAATAATAGTAATAATAACAATGTGTTTCATGAAGGTTAGCAGTGCCACCAAAATAAAGGAATGGGCGAAACAGGGAATGTTAAGTACGCCAGGACAACCTGTCGGATATATCTTTAGTGCTAGAAATGTAGAACCTTTTGTTTTTGTACATATCCGTAAATGTGATATGGGCGCAGCGTAAACAAAATAATGATAATAATAATGGGTTTCGTGAAGGTTTGCAGTGCCACCTAACGTTGCAAAAGTGCGCCTGGAGGTAAAGGCTAGCGTTGTTCGCTGATTTTATACTGAGTATAACATGGGGACAATGAGAAACGTGTAGCCGTGGCCGATATTGTTGGACGTTGCTACTGTGGGTTATGCCGGCGTTTTCCTTTTCCTACAAACCTCCTCCTCCTCCCATTATGACCTGCTTCTGTTGCGTTGCACTTCACAGCATGGCCTTGTGAGACAAAATTTAACTCCACTCTTATTATCTTGTCATTACACAGCCCTCATATCAATCTGCAGAATACAACACATCCGGCGTCCCACCCAAGGCCTCGTCAGGTCTTGCCTTTAACCCTGAGCTCCATAAATTGTTGAAAATCCAAAAAATATGATTTCAATTCCATCTTTGATACCGGGTGATTCTTTAATATTTACAGCTTAAGAAACCCTGACGCTGATGGTCACATGGGTACTGGCCTCATTGAATGTGCGGTGAGCTCTGCGGACACAAGATAAAATATAGCGGTCGCTGTTATGTGACTAATTAGCCAGAATGTGTTAATTAAAAGTTCAATTATTCCCTTTACGCTGAATGTTGCAATCGCAATCTTGAAAACTGTAATGATTTGGGGGCAATACAGTTGACAGAACTCGACAAAGTGCTTTAGGACCTGCGATACTGTTCGTCAATCAATTCCCTGCTTTTTCTCTGCCTGCAGGCATTGAGCAAGGAAGTCGTCTAGGAACCATACCTATATAAAAAGCATTAAAGGAGGGCTCGCCGACTATTCACCGCCATAAGATAGGTCCCGAAAATACCACTAATGCAGTGTACCAGGCGAAGAAGAGAAAGGACGCCTTCGCCATATTGGATGCAGCGTTGATTAGAGAAGGAATTAGAGACAAGACCATTCTACCTGCAAACAAATTTATGAATGAACGTAGTATGGACAAAAATGATAAGACAGATATGCACTCTCATCTCTTAACGAAACATTTTAACGAAATGATGGATATAACTAAGGATAATTGATATATAATTATATGACGCTATCCCTTGAAACCTCGGTCAACATGGGCTATAACGAAGCTACGGCTATAACGAAGTAACCGCTGGGTACTTTCAACTTCGTTATAACGAGGTTCAACTGTATGTGCAGGCGGCTGCAAAAGGTGACGTGAAACGGCAGCTTCGTATCCGACTCCGTCCCACGAGCAACACTATAACTGACTCTTCTTGTGAACGTTCGCAACCTTCTTTCTTGTTGACTGTCAAAGCAAGCATTAACTGCAGAACCTGAACCTTGGATTGCAGCCTTGACACTTCTTATCTAACTTGCTAGATTCGGAATGTGATGGCACAAAAACTTTTCCTTCTCTCTCTCGAAGCGCACGACATTTTTATCCTACCGGCCAGCTTCGAATGAGTGTTGGATGCGATCGATGACCGCCAGGGGGCAGAACCTTAGCTAGCTATGCTAGGGCAGGGCCTCTGACGTGTCTTGGCTCACTGAACGGTGCAGCGTCCGTGAGCTTCGAGGGGCGCCAAATCAATCGCTAAAGCCCAATATGTAAAACATAGTTTACAAAGTTTCTATGCCACGTAATCGTTGCTTAAGCAACTCGTTAAAAGCTTGGTAGAGAAAGAGGGCAGGTAGATGGCCTTCGTGACAAAACAAAGTGAACAACATCAAGTGTGCTTGCCAACGTTTCAACAGTACTTGTCTTCGTCTGGGCAAAGTGTTACTCTGAGTATACCCGCGCAGCATAGTCCGCTCCATTTTATTGTCACAAATGGCGCAGTCAACAGGATTCTGCGCGCCATGTAGGAACATATGTACGTCAGCGTAGCGTTCACTCTCCTGATTGGCTGACGTCCGTTCCTTGCCTTTGTAACGCTGCACCTTTTTCGGTGAGACGCGCCCGAGCCGCGCGCTTCTATGCCGGACCGGAAGTTGGCCTCGGCCGGAAGTTGTCCTTCGCCCCGGCCTCCGTCCACAAAAGACGGTGGCTCCACCTACGACGACGTCTGCGATGGCCGGTCGGGAGGCAAAGGTTGCCAGACGAGGCTGTCTCCTCCGAGTATCCACCTGCTCTTTTTTGTTTGCCACATTTTATTATCCTTCATTTCTTTTTCCTTTGGGACCCCGTTTCCTCATTCCATTTTGTACCTTTTTGCTTAACCGACTTCCTTCCTTCCGGAGTGAGCCCTGCATGTTCTTACGTATTCCCTCTTGTAGTGAACGCAGAAAATAAACAGCCTGTTTGGCCGAAGGGCAGTGAAGTATTTTTGGGCCCCATTTTCACTGGTCTGGCGTAGCAATCAGCTGCAAAGAACAACAAGGAGGACTGCGTTCGTGCTTTTGCGCCTATCAACAGATTTTTTTTACGCTACAGCGTATACAGCTCGTTCGGTCGAAAAGCCGTCGGCGTATAGTCGGCATAGTTTAGAAGAACTTCTATTTGGGCTAGATGGTTCATTGTACTCGAAAATGGATAGTCGGCACCTCATGTCGGAAATTATCGGGGGTTGCGTAAAAAAATCGTATCGTGCCAACCGTTTGCAGAAGAATGTTCCGAATGGGGTCGTACGATTCAGCGTTTCGTGCAGCATAAACGTACTAGCCAACACTTGTTGTTGGGCTAGTTGGTAATACATACTTCTGAAGGAGCCAGCGCACAAAACACAACGGACAAGAAAAAGGCGGAACACGACGGACAGCGCTCCTGTCCGTCGTGTTCCGGCTTTTTTCTTGTCCGTTGTGTTTTGTGCGCTGGTTCCTTCAGAAGTACTAGCCAAGTTTCCTAGCTGGCTGTAGGGATTCGAACTGCCGACCCTATGAGCGGGGGCTTCGTAAAAAAAAAAATCATCATTGTAATTTTTGGTTCTAGTGGTTCTAGTGATTGACGATTTATTTGATTGTGAAAGGCGACGACGAGTTAATGAAGTCATTGTGATTAATTGATCAATTAAAGAAATTCGAAAAATGAAAAATTAGAGAAAGAGGGTTCAAAGGTGTCCAAGTGCTCAGAATGAAAGGGCATGCAGTGCTTGATGATGCTATTTAAGAACATTTTCATTAACTGATCGTTAATGAAAGAAAAAATTGAAGAAAATGAAAAGTGCGTTCAAAGATGTCAGACTGCTCAGAATGAAAAGCCTAACCCATTGCGCTGTCGCCTCTGACCCCTAAGGCGGAGCTTAAGTGTCGTCTGCAGATTTTATTTTTCACGCCGCGCTCAGTCTCGTCGACGCTCTCCTTAACAGCCCGTCGCTCTCGAAATTTACGTGCGGGTCACGGTTTACGCCTAAATTAGGCGAGATTTCTGTTTGCATAGCAGGAATAGCATCAATGTTATCGAGGTTTCCTGGCTCAATTGGACAGGCCTTCTAATTTAAGCGACTCCTCCAAGAAGATGCTGAGGTCTTCACGCTTAGAGGTTGGGTAACTTTTGCTTTCAATTCTTGGGTCAGTGGGGAATGAACATCGGTATTTCTTACAGCTTCTTTGAAAACGCGTTCTGTCGAGTGGAGAGGTGTCTTTGTGACATTATTTTATTAAGAATTAATCACTAAAATAATCCTTTAGAAATACGGCTCGCAGACTGGGTATGCTGTGTAACTTAAGTGGCATCACCACGGAGTTTCCTGTAATCTTTTCTGATTCATAGTCCGGGCAACTTGTGTTGCGTGCACTTGGATCGATCTGCAGTTAACTTTTTCATTTTATTGCCGCTTCCTCGCACTAATTCGTGCTAGTACAGTGATTCCTCCCTGAAAGTTTTTTCTTTGTGTGGTCAGTGAAGGCGTACTCTACAACGAATGACCGGAGTTGAATACAACCGCGATACGATACAAATTAGGACTCGTAGCGTTCTCATTATATTCATGACAACGTGCAGCGATTTTTTTCTTTTGTTTTGCAGTGTTCGTTGCCGAGTAAAAGTTGGCATGAAATCGGACAGAATGCGTAACAGATAACTGAAAACATGCGTGTTCAATGCAAAGCTTTAACCGCGTTTCCTGTACTTGCAAATATCCTCGCCTGTCTCTCGGTCCTTCAGCCCCCTCCCTCCCTATCCACTGCAGCAGATTGTTTGCCTGTACTCCCATAATGATATCTTTGCGCATGCGCAGCGAAGTATTTCACTTGGTTTGTTCGTTCTCTTCACCCTCCTGCTAGTCGACCTCCTTTACGCTCCTTTCCCTATTTCCCCTTTCTTCCCCATTTGCCTTTTCTCTCTTGTGCTGTGTCTTTCCTTTACAGGGAAAAAGATTTCTTGTTCCTTTGGTTCCATCTCCCGCATACGCTCAGACACGCCACACCGTTTCTTTTCCTTCAACGGACTTCTCTTCCCTTTTTCCCTATTCTACTCATCCCCATCGCCAACTCTCTTTTACGCGCTCTGCTCGGAAGCAGCAAAGTTTGGGTCGTATCGCTCCTCCGCTGGTCCTTCGCGGCAGTTTCCGCAAGAACCAGTTGGTTCCGAATTCGCGGGCACACAATGGGACGCGGGGGAGAATGGGGAAAGGAGGGCGGAGGAGTTTACGCGCGAACTCCGAGATTCCGCGCGCAAAACTCGGCGTACGTGCGAGCTTTGTCCGCTACTGTGCACGTACTGCGGACGACAGCAGCATGAGGCTCCCTTTTCGATCACGGTCTCGGCGCGAAACGCAGAACCAGCAGACACGCGACCTCAACAAAGACGCCGCGAGTTGTCCGCTGCAACAAAACGGCCAAGTCCTCTTTGTGCGGAGGCATGAAAAGAAGCGTCTCTCTTCTGTGGAAGAAGGAAAAACTTCTTTATCCCGTGCTTCCTTTATTTCCCTCTTGAGGGAGTCGAGGGGTGGAGAAGCGAAAATAAACGCAACAGACACTCGGTATGTGAGGAATTTGGTTGCGAAGAGGAAGGGGTGGGGGGGGAGGGGGTTGCCGGAAGGAACATCGCCCGGGTACCGTTATCGATATTTGCGTGCAACAGCTTGGAGGCCGAAGTTGTCCAGGTCGACGTATCTAGAGCGGTTCCCGTTAGATGCGCTAGACGTTACCTCTCAATAAAAAAATAACTAGACAAAAAACGAAGCATTTTGGCACCAAGGAAGTGTTCCCAAATTATATCAATACGTGGCTTCTGCGTAATCTGTATGAATATATTTATACTTATGTATATATGTGCGTGCGTGCGCGTTCCCACGTATTTTGCGAGATTTTTTGGCGAGAGAAGCTCCTGAATCATATCGTCAGGGCTCTCAACGCAAAACACATCACGGATCATGCCCACAGGACGTACGTGGTGATTTTGACTCGTTAAAATTGCATATAGAGGAGCAATTACAGGTTCATCATGCACTTTTCGTCGTCAACTGCTCGAGCGCCTGTCGTTCGCGAAGGGTATATGCGAACAAAACAAAATTCGAATAATTCTCATGACGTGGTTCGAGAACCGATCAAGTGTGGGAGAGTAACCATGCCTTCCCCTTTTCTGCAGCCGTCTCGGTTCCCTTTAGTAGGGTTTACTGCTACTATTACCAGCCCACTTGGCGCAAAATAATGCTGTCGGCGCCGATTGTATCCACTCTTATAAAAATGGTCTATAGACAGTCTATAGACTTCTTATTGACTCTATTGACTTCCTACAGATATTTCTTTTTGTCTTTTCATAGTCCATACACTGTCTATAGAAAAAAGTCTACTAAAAATGTATGGCCATAAATCTATATATTGTCCTAGAGACAAATCCTAGAGAACAGTCTATAGGCAATACAAATGCCATAGACAGTCTATACACTTTATAGAGAAAAGTCTATTAACACTCTGTAGACTGTCTAATACTTTTTTTGTCTGCAGATGAGCCGAAATAGTTTTTGGATCGATCGGCTATGCACGCAACAATAGCTGCAGAACTGAGTCTGAAACTCTCTTTCGACGCAATTGTCATTCATATTAGTATTCACGCAGAAAAGTATTCCGATATTGTTATCGGTTAGATCTAACCACGACGCCTTCTTTCACCAATTGCGAATTTTCTTTACACGGCACCTTCCCTCTTCATCGTTCTCTCTCTCTCTACTGCTTTCTTTTACCTTCTACCACCCGCCAACCACTCCTCACCATTTATCCGAAACCGATGCCGAACATTGTTCACCGGCATGCGGATTCGCTTTCGTTGTCTTCGGCACTGTCATTGTCTTCCACATTGAGGTAACCACTCCGATATCGCGGCTAGGTTTACCTCCTTCATCTCACTCCTTTTAGCGAACCTTTAGCTCGTTCACAAAGCCAGGTTAGGCAGTGATCCTTTTTCTATCCATTCGGACCATCCATGAAGATTGAGCTCTTAGCTACGCGACACATATAGGATCCTATATAGGTGTCCAACTTTGCCAAGCGCTTAACATAGAAACGGCTTTCATGCGGCAGAAAGTAGCGCCGAAAGAAATGGAATTACGATAATTAAGGAGAAGCTCCGTGGACTCTTTTTCTCCATTCAGAGTCAGGAGTTGGGGTGTTTGGCTGCGACATCTATTACGAATCTGTATTCTGAGATTCTTCGCCGGACAACAGCAGAATATATTCGTGATCCAAAAGCGTTCGTTTCGGTCTCACTCGACCAGTGATCCGTCTGTCCACACTGACAGGTCGGCGGTGCAGTTTTCCGACGTTGCAAATGGCAAAGAAGAAAAGAAACAGGAGAGCTATCCACCACTCTTTTTTTCTACACTTTTCTTCCCCGAATTAATGAACGCTATCAATCTAGCACAGTCTTGTGATTTTCTTGTGTGTGACCAAGTAATCGCAACCTCTTCAACATTCCTTCAGAAGTTGCTTTCTTGAGCCGAAACGAAAGGCAACTAATGTTGGCATTGTCGGCCCCCTGACGCAAATTGCTGCAACCGAGAGCTCTGAAAGTTTGGCCCGGAGTTTCGCGGAGCAGCCGTAATTCCAATGAGTTAGACACGATGACATGAATGCATGTTGGACACACCACTTGGGGTGCCTTAAACTGTGCAAGAACGAAATGGAAGAACGAAATGAAGAAAGAAACAAGTACGGAAAGAAGGAATGAGATAAATAAAGACAGGCATGAAAGAGAGAACTGAAAAGACAGAAGGAAAGTATCAGCGGAAGGAGAAAGAAAGAAAGAAAGAAAGAGAGAAAGAAAGAAAGAAGGAAAGAAAGAAAGGAAGAAAGAAGGAAAGAAAGAAAGAAAGAAAGAAGGAAAGAAAGAAAGAAGGAAAGAAAGAAAGGAAGGAAGAAAGAGAGAAAGAAAGGAAGAAAGGAAGAAAGAAAACAAGAAGGAAAGAAAGAAAGAAAGAAAGAAAGGAGGAAAGGAGGAAAGGAGAAAATGAAGAAAGGAAGAAAGAAAGAAAGAAAGAAAGAAAGAAGGAAAGAATGAAAGATAGAAAGAAAGAAGGAAAGAAAGAAAGAAAGAAAGAAAGAAAGAAGGAAAGAAGGGAAGAAAGAGAACAGGATGAATGAATGAATGAATGAATGAATGAATGAATGAATGAATGAATGAATGAAAAAAGACAGTGCATGAAAGAAAGAAAGAGGAAAAAAGAATAAATGAATGGATGAATGAATGAAGGAAGGAAAGAGAGAAGGAAAGAAAGAGAGAAAGAAAGAATGAATGGATGAAAGAAAATGAAAGAAAGAAAGGAAAGAAAGATGAAGAAAAAAGAAAACAAAGGAAGAAAGAAAGAAATGAAGAAAGAAAGAAAGAAAGAAAGAAAGAAAGAGAGAAAGAAAGAAAGAAAAAAGAAAGAAAGAAAGAAAGAAAGAAAGAAGGAAGGGAAGGAGGGAAGAAAGAATGAAAGAAAGAAACAAAGAAAGAAAGAAAGAAAGAAAGAAAAAGGAAAGAAAGAAAGAAAGAGAGGAACAAAGAAAGAAAGAAAGAAGGAAGGAAGGAAGGAAGGAAGGAAGGAAGGAAGGAAGGAAGGAAGGAAAGAAGGAAGGAAAGAAGGAAGAAGGAAGGAAGGAAAGAAGGAAAGAAAGAAAGAGCGGCGGGGAGGGAAGAAAGAAAGATGCCCTCACGCGCACGCGAGCTCACGTAAGAAGGCAGCGCAGTTCTGCACGCCGACCAGGGTGCATCCGATATTGTGGCCCAGGCCGAAGAGGCAGCAGTCGCGCAACTTCCCTCTTCCACCAAGAGGGTGCGCAGTTCAACGCACGCGCTCCTGCGTAGTTCCTCCGTGCCCGCGCGGACACAATGCAGCCGCACGATGCTCCAGACCTCAAGAGCGGGGACCCATTGTGACCGCACTATGGGCATGAAAGGGATGACGACGAAAAGGGAGCAAAGGAAAACAAAAAAGGGGGAAAAAGGGAACGAGAATACCAGGATGCAAGGCAGAAAGCAAACACACAAAAAAATCCCTTCCCGTCGCTTCCCTTTAACAGCTTTTGCTTCGACGCAGGCCCGCTGTATCCCTTTTGTCGACGGGCAGTGCTTATATTACCAGGAGCAGCAAGTCGGCTTGCGGAACGCTACGCGCCGTCCACTGTACATGAACGACGCCGGGTCAGCGTCGTGCGACGCTAACGGCCCGAAAGGATGATATTGCGACGTCCTCTCTTTCGTTATAGTAGCGCTGACGTGAGTGCCGAGGTTGGCTTGCCAGCCTTGCTGTTCATTCTCCCAGTGTCCTTTCTTCTGAGCTTTGCAAAAAACGATCTGGAAAAGAGTTCAATCGCGGACTGGACTCATATGTGGGGCCAGGGTACTTTTTCCCGCTGCCCTAACGTACGTAGCTTCCTTTTTTTTTCGTTCATATTCCTTTTTTTTCTTCATTCCTCCTGTCTTTTGTGTCGCGAGTGAAGAAAGAGGGTCACGAAGTCGAGAAGCTGACCTGCTTGTCAGCGTCCTTTGGCGCATATTCGCGATGCTTCTGAGGCACGCATGTGGCGACGTTGACGAAATGGCAAGCGATAAGGACGCGTGACCCATATTGCTAAGGTTGTCGGTGAGGCACGGTACGTTTTGGGTCGGTTCTTGAGTCTGTTTATAACAAAATCTTTGGTTGAACTGCTAAGGGTTGAGTTGAGTTGTTGTATGCTACAGGTGGAATTAGCCTTGCTTATTCTACCGGCAGTTGCTCTACCGTAGTGTCACTGATATGTTAATAATGTGATAAAACCTGTAAGATTTGCCCCGCTATGCACACAGTCGCTTATGATAGAACATAGGCCACTCCCGCAGTCACCATCTATGCACACATTCACTCACAGCACAACAGTATCCACTCCAGAAGTCACCATCTATACAAATATTCAGTCACAGTAGAACATAGTCCATTGCCGAGCCACTATCCATGAACACATTCACTGCCAGAATAACATAGACCACTCCAGAAGGCACCATCCATCCATCGATCCATCCATCCTGCTGTCATCATTTAGAGTCCAGATCAGTGTCCTGTAGGAATTTTAAAAGAAGGCGTGAAGCCTCTCTTCTGCATGTCTGTATGCATAAGACGGGCATGGCATCGTCTCCGCTATGTTCTATATGTGGTGTGTGCGGGGATATAGAACATTATATTATGTACTGCCCAGAGTACAACGCGGAAAGGAATGGGATGTTAGCTTCTTTCAAGAGGACAGGAGCCCTTCAGAGAACAGTTCAGGACATTCTCTACCCGAGTGAACTGCTAATGTCACCGCGGTCGAATTCGTAGTTAATATTATTGGGACGCCGGAAGGGTGTACCCTGCTTTTTTTAAACGATCGGAAACTGAGCGGATTGCGTGACGTGTTGCTACTCTACGCTACTCTGAAATGAGCAGTTCGCGGTATTTCTTTCTTTTCTAATCGTTGTTATTGCATTGCTGGAAAGATGAAATTCAGGGGTCACAAAAGAAGAATGCTTCGGAGCCATTGTGGCTGTCTTGTTCATAATAAGTCTCATTGTGGCTGTCTTGTTCATAATAAGTCTCATTGTGGCTGTCTTGTTCATAATAAGTCTCAAACGGTGTGTAAGGTGTTACTGCTCCTGTTTGATGCTTTAGGCTTAACATGCGATGTGTTAGGTCTAACGTAACCTTCAAAGCATTAAGCCTGATGGCACGAACTGGCACACCATCTATGTAGCAAAGCACTGCTCGCTGGTAGAGCCAGAAATCAGATTCACAATCTTCCACTTTCAAGACCAGTCCGCTGCCATTTTTATTTATTTATTTAATACTGCAGAGTCGCTCGACTCCAAGCAGGCATGAGCACGGGCATGAGCACAGATACAAATGAAAAAACAAGATATGCACGAACTTCATACAAGAGCAAACGATGATGCGAAAAATGAAACCAAAAAGACAAGGGTTTCACATAGAAAAGGCTCTCAAATTATCAACAAACGTTCCTACATTTGGTCTGTTCACTACACACTTCGGCAATTCATTCCACTCTGCAATTGATTTGAAAAAAAATGAGTGTTTAACTGTGTTAGAGTATGCACGAAATTCTTGCAGCATTTTTCCATGGTTATAACGCGTACTTGCTCGTGAAACAGGAGTAATATAATCATGGGTATTTATTCTAATCAGGTTACTATATATTAGGTACAAAAATTTCAATCTTGCTTCAGTGCGCCTTTTCTGAAGGGATTCTAGGCCAATAGAATTGATCATAGCAGATACACTATCTGTTCGTTTGTATCGATTGCAAATGAAACGGTCCGCTATCCTCTGCACTCTTTCTAACTTGGAGATATTCTTGGCCGTAAATGGGTCCCATAAACAACAAGCATATTCCAGACGAGGCCGCACCAAAGCCTTATACGCTGCCAGTTTGACATGTTTTGGGGCCTTTGACAGTTTACGCCTCAAACACCACAGAGTCTTCAGAGCTTTCCCGCATGTAATATCGATGTGAGCATCCCAGTTTAGGCAATTAGTTATCTGAACTCCAAGGTATTTCACAGACGAGGTTTCTGGAAGTGGTACGCCAGCTATACAATATGGATGCATCAGAACAGTTTTCTTTTTACAAATTCTAAGTACGGAACATTTATTAACGTTAAGAAACATACCCCATTGGTTACACCAGTTTGAGATCTTCTGCAGGTTACTGTTAAGCTTAATTTGGTCCGGTGTGGAGTTAACTAAGGAATATAAAACGCAGTCATCTGCAAATAGTTTAACTCTAACTTCGGAATCAACCACATTAATTATGTCATTTACGTAAACTAAAAATAAGATAGGCCCCAGAACTGATCCTTGCGGAACACTAGATGAAACCGGAAGTTCATCAGAGTACTCATCGTTAACACGGACATATTGAAATCTGTCTTCTACGTAGGCTCTAATAAGGTCAATAATATTATGATTGATTCCGGCAGTGTAAAGCTTTTGTATGAGTTTAGTGTGTGGAACCTTATCAAAGGCTTTGGCGAAGTCAAGAAAAACAGCGTCCATTTGTTGTTTGTTATTAACTGCAATAAAAAATCATGGCAAGTGGTTATCAGTTGTGAGACCGTAGATAAACCACGCCTAAATCCGTGCTGCTCATCACATAAAAAATGGGTCGATTCCAAAAATTCCGTCAGAGCTCGGCAGATCACATGCTCGAACATTTTGCAACTGGTCGAGATCAAAGATATTGGGCGATAATTAGATACGCGAGATGGGTCACTGCCTTTAAAAACAGGTACGACACGTGCGGTTTTCCATTCCGATGGGACTGCACACTGAGACAGACAGGCGTTGAAAATAATATATAAGTAATGTGATAACCATTCTGCGTAACGGCGGAGAAAAGCTGCAGGGATGTTATCAGGCCCACCAGACTTTTTAACGTCAAGTTTCTGAAGAAGATTCAAAATACCTTCGCGGGAGATAGTAACATCTGGTATTAGAGAAATGTAGCCGTCTGGCTTAGAAGGAAAACTCGAGGTTTTATCGGTATACACTGACTGGAAGTACTCATTAAACACACCAGCAGTATCTTTTGACCCTGTGGCAGGTGAACCATCAACTATTAATGACACATTACGTTGTTTGTCGCCATTAATGTATCGCCAGAACTTCTCCGGTGCTTCACTCAGAAAGCGCCCAAGCGTAATATTAAAAAAGGAATCCTTAGCTTGCGTGATCTTGTTTCTTAATAGACTGCCTAGCATGTTCTCATTACACTCATTCCGATTACGTGAACGCCGCATTCGCTTTAGCTTACATTTAGTGCGGATAATATCCCGCGTAATCCATGGGTTATGTTTTTTTTTTTCTTAATAACACTAGGAACATACATTGTCAAGCAATCGAGGCATATCTTTTTAAACATACACCATAACACATTTACATTCTCCTCAGCCTTAAAGCTGTCAAGGTGGGTCTCTAGAAAATCCAAAATTCCTACATCATCAGCTCTGTTAAAATTTTTCACAACAATGGGACGCTTTTTGCTGTCAACGTAAACTGATAAGGAAAAAACACAGGAAACAAGATTATAATCAGATACAGCCTTCAAAACATCAACAGAAATACACTTAAGGGCAGAACTAATGAACACTAGGTCAAGAATGTGGGATGCAGAGGCACAGATCCTGGTTGGTCTGTCAACAATCTGGGTCAGATTACACGTGAAGGCAGTGTCCAAAAGGAGCTCAGAATGACCAGAATTGGCACCCATAGTACACATGTAGATCCAATCTATATCAGGCAAGTTGAAATCGCCACCTAAAATCAACTTCACTCGGTCGCCCCGGAAGCGTTGAACATAGTCACACAGCTCTTCAAGAAAGGCGACATCCGCGTTAGGAGGTCGATATACTACACCTAATATAATAGTGTTGCCACAGAAGTCTATCTTACAGAAAAGACTTTCATGGCTTGGAATACCCGGTAGCATCACAGCAGATATACTTTCCTTAAGTATACTATCGCGACTCCTCCGCCACGTGTTGGTCTGTCGCATCGCAATATTCTGTAGGCGGGAGGAACAATTAAGCTATCAGGGATTTCAGAATGAAGCCATGTTTCTGTCAGAAACGTAATGTGCGGGTCCAGGTCGTAAAGAAGTGCTTCGAATTCGGCTGTCTTATTTCCGATGCTTTGAGCGTTGAAGCAAACGAGTCGCAACGGTCTGACATTATCAGCTGGTCATTTATAAGTCTTTCGCTTCTGATTCCGTGTGACAACACGAGTCGGTGATGTGGCAACATTCACACTGGCAGAATCTTCGCCTTCGGAATCATCTTCGCGCTCATTTAAAACAGCAAGTTTCCGTCTTTCATTCCTTTCTTCGTCCCAGATGTATGTGTCACCGTTGAAAACTAGCTTATCAAATTTTAGGTATGCCTTATCCTCAGGTTTGCAATTATCTTTAACAGTGGACCACAGCGGTTTGCGCACTCTTTGGATTTTAAGCGGGTAGTCCTCAGATAATGACATTCCTGAACCTTTCAGCTTCTTCGCATTCCTAAGAACGTTCATTTTTTCATTAAAATCGAATAACCGCATTATCACTGGTCGATTCTTTTCTTCTACTTGCCTGCCAAAGCGGTGTATGCGTTCAACGCTCCCCACCGTAATACCTAGTTTTTTTTTCAAACACTTCTGTTAACACAGCATTTAATCATTGTTTTAATCAGCTTAAGCGCGTTTCAAGAGGTACTTGTGCTTCAGGCTATATCCATGCGCAGTGTGTTGAAGGAACACGAAAAGGCACAGAATCTGCAGCCGAAACTTAGTGATGACGGCATGTGGGCACGCTGCGGGCTTTAATGACTGCCAAGGAACTGTTCATAGCATTTCCTTACCATGTTCCTACTTTCCCTTATGTGTACAGGCGTAAGCTGCAATTAGTTTGTTTTTGGCAGCGCGACGTCGTTTCATGTAAATAAGGGAAAAAAGGAATGAGAACCATTTGCCTATGTTCTTTTACAGCAGAAATAAAGTCATCAGAGCAGCCGCGCTCGACAAGACCATTTCAGTACTCGAACTGCTCTCGTAAATCACACACGGAAGTGGTGCTTCGTGCAGAGAGCCTAAAGAAAATGCAAAGAAAAAAATGGTGGAACGAACTCGGCAGGAACGGGAAAACTAGGAGGATGTCATGCATCTGGCCGGCGAACTCTCTCCCCATTTCCCTAAAACGCGATGCTAGACAACACAAGAAAAGGGAAGTGCGTTCCCTACCGCGCTGTTCCCGCAACGGCGGGCAGTAAGAGCAGCGACAAGTGAGCGTGAATTCGGGATAGCGTGCGGGAATGAGGGAGCGCATAGAAGTAGACGGGGAGAGGAACCGAGAACCCGCTGCCGGGTCAGAAATTCCCGCGGTTATTAAGGAAAGAAATAAAGATAAAAAGAGGAATAAGGAAGCGTGCGTTTGAGTCGGAGATGGAAGAAGATGCTCGCGCGAAATTATTCCTTTTTTTCCTTTCCTTTCCCCGAAGAAGAGGAGAGAACAGCAGGGTTTTCCTTCCTTTTCTTATGTTCGCCCTTGCGAGCTCGTTTTCAGGGAAATCGATATGAAGGGAAGGGGAGAAAACGGGACACGGGGAAAACTTGATCTCGGGCTTCTAGACAACGCGAGTGCATCCTTATCGGCATTCTTTAAAGACAGGAACGCGCGCAAAAATGAGGAAAGTGACGAGAATCCAAATACATGCGCGCGCGAGCTGCTGGTCAGGCATTGTGTACACGGGGAAAGAAAGTATGTAGGGAACGGAGGACTAGGAGCGGGAAGGACTGGTGGGAAAGGCAGGGAAGCAGACGTGTGCGCCTCCTGGGATCCCTCGAAGACACTCGAATAAGCAGAAGCGGACAAGAACGCGTATGCATGCCCGCGAGCTTGCTTCTGCTGATCACGCGTCGTGTACAGGGACAGAAAGGATGTCGGTAGGGAACGAGGGGATGAAGTGGAGAGGGGCGACAAGGAAGGTGGGGAAGGAGTTCCCTGACCCGGAGCAAAGCCGCGTCGCGGGGTCGTTGAACCGTACGACTCCGCTGCTCGAAAGAAAGAGGGCAAGGAGTTGGGGGAAAGGCATCGTGGGTGTCCGCGTGAAGGTCCTCGCTGGTGCTACGGACGGACGGCGTCTATTCCATCACGCATGCTCGACTTACGTACACCGGCACCGACGTCACGCCTGTACGAAGAGGGCTGTGGGAGGGGGGGATGGTAAGAGGGCGAGAAATGTGTTGTGGCGACCTGTTGGCTCATGCTTCGTGGATTCATTGCGTTTCTCTTTTTTTGTTTTCTTTTCCCGGTGACACACTCAGGTGCCAAGACCGTTGTTGCCGCCCTACATGTGGCTTGCTTGTCGCCTGTCACGGTTCGGTCGCGCGCTCTTCGGTCAGCGGTCGATAATGTGGAACTGTACGCTTTACTGCTACTCCTACTGAGGACGACAGCAGTAAAATAACGACGACAGTGACAGTGACAGGACGATGACAGTAACAGGACGACAGTAACAGGACGACAGTAACAGGAGTGACAGTGACAGGTCGATGACAGTAAAATAAATTTCCCAAGACTCTTCATACTTTAAAGTCCCTTGTTCTACCTTTCGCAACAGCGCCATCTATTTTTAATTATTTGTTTGCCTATCTCAGACCGGTGGATTTCTGGACAAACGGCAACCAAATTTTGTAACCTCCCATCAAGTGTGTTAACCCTAATTTTATGACCGCCTTTTTTCGAACAGTTTTCAACTGTTTTCATCACTTTTCTGCTAGGACACGATAACTTATCCTGTCTTAAGTTTGTTTCTTCGTGGTTCTTTTTACTGCTCCGACCAGCTCGTCCACGCATTCCTGACTTCATAGTCCCACCGTGAATTCTCTGACTGGTACCTTATAGGGCACATTTTGTAACGTCACTCAAGAGGAGTTACTATCGGATTTCTGTTGGCTTCCAGTACATATATATTGCTCTTTGACTTCCGACAGCAACAACAAAAATTCTGACACTTGGCAGAACAATTGTAGACTTTTTTGAGCGCCTTCATTTCTTTTCAAGCAATATGAAGCCAACATGCAAAAAGCTTCAGTGACTTTTGGTCCCCTTATAAGTGAACTTAGGTGCTGTAATGCGTACAAACACTGGCTGCATTGTTATCGTTTTCAGCGCACGAATATTGTCTTTTCAATCTTCTACTTCATTGCTGCATATTGTTGTATGAAGTCTTTGTATAATGGTTATTACTGTGTGGAGCTGCCGCGGTGACTCAGTGTTGTGGTGCTCGGCTGCTGATTCGAAAGGAGCGGGTTCGATCCCGGCTGCGGCGGTCGAATTTCGTCGGAGGCGAAATTCTATAGGCCCACGTGCTGTGCGATGTCAGTGCACGTTAAAAAACCTCATGTGGTCGAAATTATCCGGCGCCCTCCACTACGGCGTCCCTCATAGCATGAGTCACTTTGGGAAGTTAAGCCCCACAAACCACAAAACTTATAACTGTCTAGAGTAACGTTTACATGCTATTTACCGAAACATTGACTTCTTCTATAATCTAAAAGAACTTAAGAAAGCCCTACCTGCAATAATTAGCTTAGAATAAGTTTGTTTTAAGCTGTTTATTTCTGTCGCTTAACAATTTGTTATCTTTGTTGTGGTTAATTTTATTCCGTAGAATAACTTTTTTTCTTCTTCTTATGTGGGGCAGGTTATTTGTTCCTGCCACTTGCCACACTCGGCCTGCCAACATATTGTCACTTTGGTAGGCCCGATTCCTAAGTTCTTACGCAATTGGTCAGTGATAGTTTCCAGATTAAAACTACATTCTTATTGTTCTGGTTGTCTGCCGCTTTGGTTTTACTGCAGCGGCGCTTTGACGTTCCTCCGCCGGTTATTCTAAATCCCAGCTTCGACGTATACCGTACATGTAAATCTCATCTGTCAGTCCACCTCGGCCCGACAGCCGATCGAATTCCACGCAGACTGGCGGGCGTATTATAACCAGATCTAACTAAAAGGGCCCGTTTAGCGGCAAAATCCGTCACACAGCAAAAACACAGCATCCCAGCTGTCAGGATTTCTATTATCAGAGCGTGTCTGAACGAACGGCAGAGCAGCTTGTCAAGCGGCCAGTCAGGCGAAGCTCGCGTCCGCACTGAGCCATGTACGTACTGCGTATAATACGTTGGCTCTCCCTCGGCTGCCGATGTATAGCCGAGGGTTTTAGAGAGGGAAGCGGAGATGAGGGGGCGGTGTCTGGGTTCCAGGCTCGAGTGGGAGAAGGTGTCTTATCTCTCGCTACAGCTGAGCGACGTCTCCGAAGCTTATCTTGCGCCTGGCATTCCGACAGGGCTCAACTCGTCTGTCTTCTGCATATATCCAACGAGACCAGGCGAGAGCTATCGGGTTGTGTGCATAAGCCCCGGCAACTTTTCGCCAGCCTCGGCACCGCTCCCTACCCCACATCTAAACTGTCCGTGACAGCGATATAAAAGTGGAGCTTTTGCCTGCCCAAACAGTTATCCTCGAATTAATTGAGCGCATAAACGCCTTTTGCCTTCCTTCTCAGATAAGGGTACGTGCGTTGTGATAGTTAAGCAGTCCTAGATTCGTATGGCTGAACATAGTATTCGCACTTTTGTGTCAGTACTACGAGACTGCCCTTTGCGCGCCGCCTGTTATTCTCAGACAGTTGTACCCGCCTGCATGCCAAGTTCTCGACACCGTGGCTCACTGAGTTCGCGACGCCGTGAAGTAGATAATCGTTGCTGACGTCTCGCTTTTGGGCCTATTAAGTCAGGCTGAATTTTCTCGACACCTGTTTGCCTGTTCCTATTTCTCTACTTTCTAGATTTACACCTAGTTACAACTTTAAATCAACACAATGTTTTTCGCTCTCCGCCTGATCCCTATGGTCTGTTGTTCATCCGTAGAGGCATACAATTTGTTAAAGAAAATTTTCTGGTACCTTCATTTAAAGAACATCAACGTATGCATTAGTGTGTGTTTTTAGGTGTCATAAGTTGATAGAGAGACTGAAAGAAGGGAGAAACACTTTTGCTGTTGACAATGATGTTCTTTACCTCTTCCTTACCCGCCAATATTTGACTGCTGTAACTCAATGTGATGAGGATGAAGCCAGTTGAGGATGAAGCATAGTTGCCAGGTGATGCTATTGTTAACTTGTACTCCACTAAGTATAGTCATGCATTGCTGTTTACGTTGTCTTATGCTGGCGGGGTCTAGATGAGCCGCTGAGTCCAAAAGCATTGTTTATAGGCTATGAATAGATGATCATAAAATTCTTGCAAGGGCAAAGACAACGCTTAGATCCTTGAATGGCCTTTAGCCCTTACGACCCGTTTTGCGTGAGCCGTAAAGGGCAAAGAGACCTGTGAATGGATGCTCTTTAAAGTGTGAAGTCTGGGGTCACGTGATTCCAAGGGCTTGGTTGGTGTTGTTGAGGGTGTGTCCGCTAGACCCATCGCTGTTTCTGTGATTCCTTCGAGCCAAAGGACGCGATAAAGCTGAAGGTTTCCTTGTCACGTTATCCGGGCGATACACGAAGATTTGCGCGCCATGTTACATTTATGTCATACTGAATTCTATCATGTCGCTTTAACTGTCTTCATTTGACGCGCATCATTAAATCACCATATTTTGTTTTCACCGATAAAGCATACATGGGAAAAAATGTTGTTGGCGAAAAAAACTCCAAACAGCAGAGTGGCGAAGCTCCGGCTTCCTTGAAAGCAGTGACATGACTTCATTAGTCTGACATGCATTATGGTATATTAAAAAATTCCAAATCCCTCGCTCCTACTGAAAGTACGTTGCACGGTAGAGAAAAAGACAGGAACATCTTGCAATGCTAGTACAGCGAAATCTCGTTACTTCACATTCGCTTAATACGAAATCCCTGTTCATTCGAACTCATTATTAGACCCCATCATAACCACGTGGATTCATTTTGAACTCTCAATATTTTAAACACGGGACCCTCTTCGGCTTATTATTGCGGCTGAACTTTATAAGTTCGTTCTAGAAACTATTAAAAAATTGTCCTTTTATTTATCGATATTATATATCCGACCTAGTCACTGATTCGGTTATCGCTGCTAACGCTCGGTTATCGCTACTTTTTAAAGGTCATCACAGTTGGTTAGTTTAATCGTGACACGACGGTGAGCCCGCAATAATTCTTTGGACTGCACTTTTCCGGGTTTGGACATGATAAAATCTTCGCAGGGTATCCGCAATCCTAAGGCTTCGTAATCATCACAGTCACAAATACAGATATGACCAGATAGATATGAGAGAACGTTCCTTTATACATCTCCGTCTTGAAGTTTTAAGTTCAGTTCGTATTTGCAGCTCCTGTCTTATACACGACGCTTTTAGGCGAACCACCGAAGGATGACCGGTCGAAGCAAGTGTCGGTAAACCGATTTAGCGAATCCAAGGAATGCTCGGATTTCAAACAAGATCAACATGTACATCGCTTTGATCTTTCTATTTTTTTCCGTTTGCCACGTTTCGCAGCAGGTCCGCTAGATGGCCTCAATTGGGTCAGCTTGCCCACCGCTTTTACAGTCACTTTTCGCGGCTATAAGAATCTGATCTCGTTGCTTTCAGGCGAAATGCACCAGGCAGAATATAGGATGTGTTTGCATTACTTGTTGCAGCTGGGTAGGTGGGGCGGAGAAACAGCTATAAATGTTCTGATTCTAGCGCAACTCTTGAACTATCCTTACAAAAAAAGTTTCAGACAGTCTATAGAATGTCTATCGACTTGTGTCTATAAAGTCTGTAGATTGTCTATAGATAAGCCCTAGAGAACAGTCTATAGGCAATACAAATGCCATAGACAGTCTATACACAATCTATAGATTTATGGCCATACATTTTAGTACACTTTTCTCTATAGGCAGTCTATAGACTATGAATAGACAAAAAGCAATATCTATAGAAAGTCAATAGAGTCAATAAGAAGTTTATAGACTGTCTATAGACCATTTTTATAAGCGTAATCTTTAAAAAAATGCACCCTTAGGGCTCCGTGCTTGCGTGCGGACGGAGAGTGGCTTTCAAGTTAGATATAACCGAAGCAACACAGATAATCGGTTCAATATTGGAAATGCATTGACAAAGGCCCGTCCTACAAAGCACCAGTGTGAAACCATTCATTTGCAATACTGGGCCGATAATCTATGCTACTTGGGAAGCAGCTTTTTAAGGCGAAAATCTTTAATGCCTCATCGCTGTCGACAGAAGGTTGTCGACAAAAGGTTGCCAGCAGAGGTGTCACACTTTTCGATTGGTCGAGATGGTTATGACGTCAGAGTTCGCCGATTCGAAGCAATGATGTCACCCACGGATGCCTGACGCCCCCTTTAGGAGCAGACTACAACTAATAAAACAGTTGTCGTCCGCTCCGACAGGGGGCGTAAGGCGTTCGTGGGTGACCACTTTACATACCTCATTGTTCCGAACAGAGCCATGGATACAACAGAACTCATCGAAGCAGAGAGAGAGTCGTGCTAAAGAAGCAGTCAAAGTCGGCAAAGTATGTAGTTGTAATGTGCAGTCAAAGTGTGTAGTCAAATAAAGCACAAGTACTGCACAAACAGTCTCGCAGTCAGTGCCAAACAGTGCACCAGGAAGGGCTTTCTCCTTGCAGCACTTTAGAGAGCCAAAGTGCCCCGTGAATTTTTTTCTCTGCTACCCGTCTCTTCCTCTGTTACTATGTACCACGGGGAAATGAAAATGAAATGCTTATTTAAAAATTATTCTTTGGTAACAGAACTAAGGTTTTGAGAAAACTGGGCTTGCCGAAATTCGCGTTCTCAAGCAGACCGCGTGCTCGAATAATGCGGACTATCCGTTGTGGATGTGCAGGCGCAATGCGACGCGTAGGCGTGTTTAGAGAGGACAACGATAGAAGCACTAGGAGCCTTTACTTGTTAGTCTTTGAAGTTATATACTGAGATATCAGTCCATATGTGTTTGAATGCCGAGTAAACGCAGAAGAAAGCGCTTGTGAAGATGCAGCCGCTGCACTGTATACGAGTATTCGTAGCTAGTTGAATAAGGCGCAAGTCTACAGGTTTAGCAAGAGTGAAATGATACCTTATGCCGATTCAACAAATTCAAAAGGAAACAAAAAACAAAACCTGCGTTTCTGACTCACTAGTCTGAAGGGACGAAGCCGGAACCGCAAACGAGATCAGTGTATCGCCCGTTCTATCCGCTTTCCTTACATTCTAGTTGCCAGAATCAACGCACGGCGGCGCTGCGAGAGCTTTCCATCTCGCTCCTCCATGCATCTCGCGTTCCCTAGGCGACTTGGGAGACCGTGACGATCCCTGGCGGCACGCGCGGAAGATAGAAGTGTTACCGAGCGCTCTACCGGCAGGAGATCAAATTGTCAATGGGGAAAATTGGATGGCCCGTGTTTCAAGCCTGGAGCTCCCGGGAAACAGGCGGCAGAGGTGGAAGCCGGGAAAGAAATGGCACGGAAAAAACGGGACGCGATTGGCGAACGGGGAGCTCTTTGGGGACTACCGCCTCTACCCCCTTCCACCCCGACTCGCCTTTTGGAGCGATAGCCGATATATCTCCCAGAGCAACGGGGGGTACATAGATAAGAGCGGGAACGAAATCAATTTTCGGACGAGGCCTTTTGCGGAGAGTCTGAAGCCTGTGGCGTTTTTTCTAGGTCACGTAATGTGCGCGTGCGCATTTGTTCTTGCAAGCGAGTCGTGTGAGTCGTTTGCTGTACGCCCTTCTTTTCATGCAGAAAAATATCTTGCACGGATCATCTCAGTCCTTTCCTTCTTTCCAGAGGACGATGCGGAGAAAAGTATGCAATTCAAATCCGCGGACAAACGCGTCTAGCTCTTCACTTGCGCGTTTCGAAATTCTTCGGGGTTTTCTTTGAGTCGGTTTTCTCTGCAGAAGGCATCGAAATTCACGTAATAGATTATGGTTCACCGCTAGACGTCGCTTTTGCCGTGACATATTTCGAGTCGTATTTTCAACTCGCTGTTGCTACCTTGTTATTACTGATCTATATGTGTATTGCACAATTGACAGATGGGGTAGCCTTAGGATGCGCAAGCCGCCGCAGCGGTGGCCCATTGGTTTGAGCATGCACCTTGTATGCGACAGGTGCGGGTTCGATCCCCAGTGCCACAGGGTACCTACCAGTGATACAATGGGTGCGTGGTGTCCCCTGGTGCGATGCCCGGCTTATTAAAGGTAAATGCTTGGCAAATGCGTCTTTGTCTCCACCTTGAGTAGACGAAAATTCCTTTTGCCACGGCGATCTTTGGCCGCAAATAGCCTTGCGCCATAAAAAATCATCAGCATCATCAGGATGTGCAAGACAAGAAATGACGCTTGCTTGAAACGCCTGGAGACAATGGAGTTACTGACTGACTGACTAACTGACTGACTGGCTAGCCGAATTGATTGATTGATTGATTGATTGATTGATTGATTGATTAGTTGGTTGATTGATTGATTGATTGATTGATTGATTGATTGATTGATTGATTGATTGATTGATTGATTGATTGATATATAGAGAGATTGACCGATGTTGGCTGACTGACTTGACTGCCTTACTCGCTGACTGACTGACTCTGACTGCTAACTTTAACTGACTGCCTTATTTTGACTGGCTGACTGATTGATTGATTGATTGATTGATTGATATTGGCTGACTGACTTGACTGACTTACTCGCTGACTGACTCTGACTGCTAACTTTAACTGACTGCTAACTTTAACTGACGGCCTTATTTTGACTGATTGATTGATTGATTGATTGATTGATTGATTGATTGATTGATTGATTGATTGATTGATTGATCGATTGATTGATTGATCGATTGATTGATTGATTGATCGTTCGACTGATTGACTGACTGATTTTGGCTGACTGACTTGCTAGCTGACTGACTGACTGCCTGATTTTGACTGACTGACTGGCTTGACTGACTTACTATCTGATTGACTTACTTTGACTGACTTAATGGCTGACTGTTGATTGATTGATTGATTGATTGATTGATTGATTGATTGATTGATTGATTGATTGATTGATTGATTGATTGATTGATTGATTGATTGATCGATCGATCGATCGATCGATCGATCGATCAGCAGACAATGTATTAGACAGCGAGCGAGTTAGCGTTACCTTGCCAGCCCCCAGTGCATCAACCCTTAAAAAGCAAAAAGAACCAGCGAGGGACCAAAAATAGCGGATTAGCGCACAGCAGTGCGTCTAACTATAGCCCAGCCCAATGCTTCCTGCAAACTTTTCTTGCAAATTGGCTGTTTTCTCCAATTAAGCCGCGATGTAAGCGCGCAAGCCGTTGCGGTGACTGTTACGATGCACATTCCGCTCAAGAGGCATTGATTTATTCGGTGTAAATATAAAAAGAAGAGAAGGGAAAGGGGCGACAGGTATTATCACCCACTGTCTTTGCGCTGTGTTCTAGTTTCCCAAGCGGGTTGCAATACGTTCCACTGTCGACAACCATCGCGCACTGAGACAAATACAAACTCACACTGCCTGCGCCCATCCGGGGCAGCCGTGCGCTTGGCTAATTGGCGGCTGTTTGATGTTTGCGTCGCGACTTAGCGAGCGGATAAACCCGGCCGCCACGCCAGCCAAATAGCGTGGCCAGCGCTCACTTCCCTAATCCTCGCGGTGACGTCATTTGCGAGTGGTTCTGAGCGAGGGAGGGGGGGGGGGGGGGGCGAAGCGAAGCGCTAGATTCCTCCAGCCAAATGAGACAGCGTATGGCATTTTCCTGCCGCACAAACTGCTGGAGCGTACCATAAGTTTTTGAAAAGAGAAAGAGGAGATATGTCTGGCCTGAAACAAGCACGCTTTTTCGTTTCTTTTTTTGTTTGTTTGATATTTCGAGCTCATCCTAAACCCTCTTTGTGCGGGGTGTCGCAAAAAAATACTTCTTATTTTTGGTGCGTGTGGCTGACTGAGTCCGCCAGTGCCTCTCCCTGTTTGGAAACTAACCACAGAGGTTGCGTAGTGCTTGGGTTACCATCGAAAAATAGTTCTGGTTAGGACGAGGGTTAAAGTATGCCCGACTCGGCGATTTAGTAGTAGAGTGAGTAC
Source organism: Amblyomma mixtum (assembly GCF_055824585.1). Lineage (NCBI taxonomy): Eukaryota > Metazoa > Arthropoda > Arachnida > Ixodida > Ixodidae > Amblyomma > Amblyomma mixtum. Next base: position 96,694,408 of record NC_143020.1, read on the forward strand.
CTGAACTTTTCGTTCACCAGTCTTTTTTTTTGTGGACGAAAGGGGCTCGGGTTAGCTAGGGGCCGGGATTATCTGGGAAAAGTTTGTTCTGTAAAGCATAACGCAGTCTTTTGCACTCGTCTGCGTGGCCGGGTCAAAAATCGCTGCACCAAATCCGTTAAACTAGTTTTGTTTTTAAGACTTAAAAAAAGCAAAAAAATCGCTATAGTAGGATACAACTATTAGAAATAGCAGTTGGTAACACTGGGCCGCGGTCCGCGGCATCCTGTATTACTCCGCTGAATAATCAAAATTTTAACCTTCCATATTAAACAAGTCAGGCATAACAATTCTAGAGCCTATAATTTATATTTTTTCTTATGATTAGCTTCCTGTTTTGGTAACAAGAAATTTTTAAATGCAGGCTACTTTTTTACAGTGGAGGAATTCTGTGCGGCGGTCCTGAATCTGGGCCGACCTTCACCGCAGAGCTTCACCGCATGACTGTATAGTCATGGACAAAATTTCAGGGGTTGCGGATTCGCCAAAAATAATTTATTCCTACATTACCACGCTAGCCACTCCGTTAATATTTCCTAGTATTAATTGACCTGCGTTGCCTAACCGCGCACAGTTTTTTTTCGTTAACCCACATCCCGTAAACTTTTCTTCGTGACTGTACGTTCGTAAGAGCCACAAGAATGGCCCCTGTGTGTGTTTTTTTTAATCGAATTCGAACACTACAAATTGTAGACATTGTCGCTGTGATCAGAAATGAAGAATTAACTGCACTATTGCGGGATATATTTAGGCAAGCATTCCTTATTCTCTGCTGACTAATAGTGAATGGAAACTGTTATTAAAAAGTATGCCTTGTCGAAAAACCATGTCGTTGGTTTGCGAAGCTTCGTAGTCCCCGCTACAATGCCTTAATCGCGTTGCGGATATTGTAAGAGTAAAAAAATGGTACAGTGGCTGAAAACGCACCCCTTATATATTTGTACAGCAGCGAAAACTAGACATAAATATATATAAAAATGTTTTCGGTGACTACTGTGGAGCTCTGTCACAAGAGTTGGCCTCAGGCAAAACCATTAGCCTCAGGCACAGCTGTTGTCCTCATCTGCGACTATTGGTCTTTGCCACAACCAATTTCAGGCGCTATTTGCCAAGGTGCAATTAATGGCGTCTGGCGCAACTATTGTCTTTTGGTAGAACTATTGGACATAGGTATTACTGACTTCAGGCACAATTATTCGCCTTAGGCAGAACTGTTTCTCTCCGACACAACTTTTTGCCCCACATACGACTATTAGCCTTCGGCACAACTATTGGACCCCAGGCACTATTGGCCGTAATGTTGCTTTAGACCTCAAGCACATCTAGTTGCCTCAAGCGCAGCTATTAGTTTTTGGAATAACTATTGGTCATAGGCACTGTTGCCATTGGTCACAGCTATTGGCCTCATGCACAATTACTGGCCTCAAGCGCAGCAGTTGACTTCTGGAATAACTATTGGTCATAGGCACTGTTGCCATTGGTCACAGCTATTGGCCTCAGGCACAATTACTGTCCTCAGGCGAAGCAGCTGACTTCTGGAATAACTACTGGTCATAGGCACTGTTGCCATTGCTCACAACTATTGGCCTTAGGCGTAATTATTGGCCTCAGGCACAGCTGTTGACTTTTGGAGTAACTATTGGTCATAGGCACTGTTGTCATTGGTCGAACTATTGGCCTTAGGCAGAATTACTGGCCACAGGCGCAGCAGTTGACCTCTGGAATAACTATTGATCCTAGGCACTGTTGCCATTGCTCACAACTATTGGCCGTTGGCACAATTACTGGCATCATACAATGCTATTAGACTTAGGCGTAACTATTCGTCTTAGGCCTAACTGTTGATCTAAGGCGCAACAACACCCCACGCCTTTCATCGTCTGCTTTCCGCGTTGATCAGTGTACCGCGAACAGTGATGATTTCTATCGTCCAGTGAGATACCGACAGCTTTCGTCGAAGATTCGCGATACGAGACAACCGCGCTCAGAGCAATATATACGTTTGTAGCAGGGGGTAGCAGACGTCAGTGTCCTCGTTTGACTACGTTGCCGGCAAGATTGTAGGGAAGAGCGCTATGTGGAGCGGCGGCGGTGAGGCACGCTCTGATCTTTGTTTCTTTAATATTTTCTTTTCTCCGCAGAACAAAAGCCCTCTGTCGACATCGCGGGCTCAACGAACCGGATAAAACTTCGCGACGACGCATTCTCTAAGAATGCCGACGTCTGCCGCCGTTTCTACCGCTTGCATATCGGGACTCGTCGCGAAGGGAACAAAGTATATAGTGCAGAAGAAAAAAACGCCGAAGCCAAGCCAGAAACTTTCGACTACAGCGATACGGTATTATTTCCAGCTCGTTCCCTTGAGTCGAAGGAGAGATGTGCGCACACATGTCGACGACAAAATGCGTGCTAGGGGCAACAAATCCGTCGCGAATGAAAGGAACGGCGGATGCAGGCAGGAGCTCGCCCATGCATGCATATTGTGCATCCGGTCGCATTTCAATACATAACTATATATCCGCGATCCGTGTCGGCTTATTCGCGAAGCGTATTCGCCGCACGTCGTCCATGCCGTGACGAGTTCTGTGCACAGTTCAGTGGCGTCGCGTATGAGGCAACGACCGATATTACGTATCTCATCTTTTTTTTTTCCTTTCGTATTCACGTCTTTGCTGTATTACGAAACTTCTCTGGAGTAAAAGATCGCGTTCACCTGTTGGCCAATAATATTTTTTTTTTCATATTTGATTGATTGATTGATTCATTCATTCATTCATTCATTCATTCATTCATTGACTGACTCACTCACTGACGGATTGATTGACTCACTGACTGGCTGGCAGATTTGATTGACTGATCCTTCCATTCATTCATTGACTAGCTTACTGAATCACTTACTGAACGATTGAATGATTGGCTTACTTATTAATTTATTGATTGATTGATTGATTGATTGATTGATTGATTGATTGATTGATTGATTGATTGATTGATTGATTGATTGATTGATTGATTGATTGATTGATTGAAATGAATTACTCGGAGGTCATTTTCTTATCCATCACTTTGTTTCACGACAATTTTTTCAATACACGCTGCCTAATGTCGAAGCTGTCGGTATAATAGACAGCGCTTTTACTGTTTACAGGAGGGTAGCTGTACGGGAGACTTCCTGTGATGACTTAGTATTTTAAAAGAGAAAATCTTCGCATTCGCCTCCTACTGAGACACGATGTTGACCTCGTGGGCCCGAAGAATAGGCCATACGGGCCTACATCGTCTATATAGGCAGCTGGGTACGTGTCTAATTGTCCTTTTGCTAGGGCACATATAGCCTCTAGCCCTGCTGTCACGCTACAGAACCTCTTGTCACGTTGTCAAGCCGCATGGCCTGCTGTCTTGTTGTTAGATTGCATAACCTCTTGTCCTGTTGTCGGTACACAGGTCTTTATCTGTTGATTGGCCACATGACATATTGTCTTGTTAGGCCACATAGCGTCGTGTGCTGTTTTAGACCCATAGATATATGTTAGGCCACGTGGCTTATTTCAACGTTGCCCAGCCGCGTGGCCTGTTGTCCCTTTGTTGGGCCACATAGTTTCCTGCCCTGTTTTCAGACCTGTAGCCGGCCACGTTGCCTGTTGACCGTTTGTTGGGCCACATAGCTTCTTGTCCTGTTTTTAAACTCACGGCAAATTCTGCTTCCAGGCCAGATGGCATCTTGTCCTGTCGTTAGGCGTCATGGCCTCTTTTATGTTTCTTCAGCCACATAGCCGCCTGTCCTGTTGTCAGGCCTGTTGTCTGTTCTGTTGCGATGGTTATCGCCGTCTCGTCACCCCGAGGAAAGTGAATGGTTCGGAAGCATTTTTGTTCGTCTAGTAACGTATACCGCGCCTCTACAGTGTACGGACTGAGGTCAAGTCGAGGCTGTTGTACTACTGAGGGCCAACGCCTGTTCTCATATTACTGCACTGACGTCACGTTAGTGCTCGAGAAACTACGATGGTAACCACGTCTGCGTGAAAAGGGTCATTTATATTTCCAACTCTCACTGTTAAATTTACCTCTGTTCTGTTGATGCTTAGTTTCTTTCAACAGGTTTTTGTAAGCAATCCTCTGTATGATTTATGATGATGATAATGATGATTTTTTTATGGCGCAAGGGCATCTGTGGCCAAAGAGCGCCATGGCACAAGGTATCTTCCTTATGCTCAAGGTGGGCTCAAAGACCCATTTCACAAGCATTTCATCCTGAATAAGCCGAGCGCCAAGCAGGCCAGAGCTTGTACTTATTGTATCATCGGTGGGTACCCGGCGGCACTGGGGATCGAACCTCGCACCTCCCTGTTGTGCTCTTGCCCACATTCCGCTGGATTCTCTGGAAACCAGCGCCGTGCGCCCGCCGCCGCGCTAAGCAAGCCCAGACTCTCACTTGACATGTCGCGGCTTGCAGCATGAATCATCCCGGCTCGCCGGCGCAGACCCTTCCTCCTCCTCCTCCCCACTGTCGACTCGAGGCTCCTACAACGCTTCGCCGGCCGCCCTTCCAGTCTGCAAGCCTTCAACGGCCGGGCGCCTCTCGACCATTCGTCTAATTTGAACGGTGGCCAGTGCCGTGACCTGATTGGAGGGTTTGAACGGCTGGCTGCCGCAACGGTCACCGGTGGCTATAAAACGGAGCCGCGCTGAGTCAGAGCAGCAGACGGGCAGCAGAAGAGCCATCACGCCGGAATTACGTTTGCTCGGGGCCGCCCTACTTCTTTGTGCTAGCCCGTGGCGCTCGCGGCCCTTGTGTCTATCATGTGAAAGCCCTGTACATAAACGTCCTTTGACTCACCGTTGCCTCGACCGTTTCTTGGCTCAAAGGCCCAGACCCAACTTCCCACATATTAGGCGGATGCTCAGGCAAGTAGGACACCGATGCGGTCTAGGTATAATTTATTATTCTGTTGTATAAATCAGCATAGACTTCCTGCGCAGCCTTGACCTTCGGACCCTCCTCTGTATTCCTGACACTTCCAACGACTTGTTGGAACTAATAAATCCGCTTTTGAATTTGTTCAGTTTGCTCCGATACAGTCGGCCGTTCCTTCCTAGCATGCGTCTCGCCCTCAGCCTCGGGCATGATGCACGGAACTAAGGAGGAGACGAAGAGCCCAAGCAGGCTACGTCAACGTGTGTTCCATGCAGCATCAGAATACTGTGAAACAAAGGGAAGGATGTAAAATACTGAAGACGAAAACGAAAGCGGTGGAAAAGAAAATTTTCTCTCTTGTCCTCTCTTCGAAATTGGAAAGAACGGGCAACGCTGATTCCAGACAGACGCATGTCGCAAAAAAAAATAGAAGTACTCGGTTAGACGAACATGGTGAATCTTCGAAACGATCCTAGTCAGGGCAAGCGTGCATTGGAGTCGAGTTATGCAAAACACGGATATAGCCCATACATACGCATCCTGTGCCGCCGGCTTGGCTTTGTTTTTCGCTCAGGGGCTTCTTTTTCTTCTTTTTGTTCCTTCCCGACAAAACAAATTCGAGAAAGAAGGGATGTTCACGCTGTTTGAAGCAAGTTGCGCCGTTTCTAGTGACACCATTCTCATTTTCTTCTTCTCACTTCGTATTCACCCACCAATCCCACGACTCTTTCTTTTTTTTTTGTACATTCATTTTTTATTTTGTACTTGAATCGTGGCGCGTTCGCGCCCTTTCTAAGATTCCGTAGTTCCTTCAACTCGACGCGGCGTCTTGGAGATAACACTTTCTCTGCATACTCTATTTCAGTGTCTCCTCTTTTGGATTTGACGGCTTCCTCGTAAAAGGGAGGCACTCGTTCTTGAAAGGAAGAAAAGGTTCCTCGAAGAAGCACGAGAGATGTCATAACGTGCATGATAACACTACGGGAATGAACAAGATAAAAAAAAGGCCGTATGACCAGCGCCGCGCAGATCAGTTTTCGGCGACGGAATGTTTTCGTAAAATGTTTTCGCGCATACAGCAACAAACCTGAATTTGAATTTCTTGTTGACGGCGAACAGGTGCTTGAAGGCACGTCTGAGACTGTCTTCTTGCACTACGCCTCTTTGTTTGTTTGTTTCTTTGTTTGTTTGTTTGCTTGCTTGTTTGTTGTTGTTGTTGTTCACCTCTTAGAATGGCGCATTCCCACACAGGGGGATCGGCCAAGAAGAGGGGTTATTTCGTCTTCCTTCATATTTCGGCTTCATCCACTTCACACCTCCTTCACGACTAACGACTCATGTGGGAAATGTCGACACAGCTCGAGCCCGGGTATGTCTAACTCGAAGGGGATCGCGAAATAGTTCGATGTATCGATAATTCGTTGTATAAATAATAACAATAAATAAGCTTATCCTTAATTTAGAAGCAAGAATACATTGCACCCATGCTCGTTAAGCGCTTCTTGCAGCGATGTGCAAGTCACCGGTCAGCTGACAGAGCAGCGCTTCCTAGGCGTTGCTAGGCCTAACCTACTTAGCATTGAAGCCTCAGCGGAGGGTGCTTTCGTACTAGCCACTGCCTGTCATATAATGTTTGAATCTGTTACCAGAACAGTATATATAAAATAATCGATCATTATAATTATTAGGGTGAAGTAGTTTTCCGCAACGTCTGCTGCAACGAGGCACGCCAAGCGAAGGGCTTGGTTAGGTTGGCTTCACCGCATGACAGCGATGTGAAGTGGAAAATGAGTACAAAGACACCGAAGACCACCCTCAAGAACACCCTATACGTTCACCTCGTCACACGGCTCCACAGCGCTAGCGTTTTCAGCGGATGCTAATGCCTGTCTCCGCATGCGAAAAGTGATCCACCAGAGTCGCTAGAAGAAGCGCCACTCGCGGGTGCATGGCGCGCCGTTCGAAATATATCGAACGACAAGCGAAATTGGAGTTTCTATAACCTGCGCGACTTTCCTATACTTTTACTGGAGATCTTGAAGAGGACAATCTGTGCGTTCGATACAGCCAATAATTCTAAATATCCGCGTTCGATATACCCGGGCTCGAGTGTATTTTATTGTGTATGCGTGCGCGTGCATGGGAACACACACGCGTCTGTGGGAGTTGGAAACGGAGATACAAATGTATCCTAAGCATAACCCTGCTATCTTTATAAAGAGGCATAGACACGATAATAGCGACATTTAGCATAGCGCGTACCACCACCGCTGCGCGTGCGCAGATCGACCTGAAGGCACTAGATGGCGCCACGTACCGTCTTCCGCGTCCGGACCAATCAGCGTGCGTTCACTGGTGGCGCGCGGTATACCGTAAGCTATAGCCGTGCCCTTTGGTAAAAGTCTCAAATGAAGCTCATATACCACTCATACTTTGCATTATCGCTATCTCAGAAGCAGCACTTTCGCTCATACTTAGCTCTTCATGCTTTCATGCAAAGCTTCAGTGAAAGAATAGACATTGTGTGCAGCTTCATTGTTTCTCACTATGTGCCGTCAACTCCTTGGAGTCATCCTGAAAGAAAAAAATTCTTCACAGGAATAACTGATTGCGCTACTTGTTGGCAATGCAATAGCATTATTTGCTGTTCGTGACATCACTTCTCTCTAGTCAATGGGAATGCTCCCGTCTGATGACGTCACTTCATCCAACCAATGGAAATGCTTCTGCCTGGTGACGTCACTTTCCTTCAGCCAATGGGCGAATTTTATGACAAACGATGCATTTTGGCCCCATGGGGCTTCTAATATCTATCGCATTAAAACTCAAACTTAACGTCGTGTTGCGTCCTATTGTGATGTTTGTTTTTAAGCCAGCCGGTAAAACGAACGAGGAAATCAAATGCTTCCTTGCCGAGGATGACCTTTTCTGGGTTCTCAAGTGGGCGCAATTAAAATATTCCGCTCGCGAAACAAGCTCAGTGAATAAATAAAGCCGGAACGGGGGTTCAGTCGGTCGTGCAAATGAACCTCTGTTCTCCGCAGCTAGCTTCTTACTTCAAAGAGAAGTTCCGCGCGGCTTCAGGAAACACTGAGTTAGTCAAGCGCATTGCAAACGAATATTCTCTGGCGGTCGAGGGTCTTCCTTTCAAATCCCACCTTGAATTAACAAGGAACACTTGACTTCGTACCGCCTCCGTCCTGTGTACCTAACGAGGGAACGCATCAAGATTTGAGAGTAAAATAAAAAAAAAGACGCGGAGCTCTTCGTCCTCACCCCCTTGAGGCTATGAATATTTTCTAGCGTCATCGAAAACACAGTTTCACTCTGCTTAGTCGGTGGCCGTGCTCCGGAGAAACTGAAGCTTCCGCGCACAAATGCCATTTTTCGTCTTTTTAAGTTTCGGTTTCCTGATGCCGCGCGGAGTGAACAGGCTTTCACCTGCGCTCTGCATCTTTTGCATGCGAGGAAGCGCAGTCCCTTAAACCCGAGTCTTCGTATGTCGAGCAAAAAAAAATTCACAGAGGCATCTAATTACCTTGTGTTTGCATTAGAAGCTGTTGGTATAGGCATTTTAATGCAACTGACGCCACTTCCGGGCTGGTGCCGTCACTTCCGGTTTGATGACGCCACTTCTCTCCAGCCAATGAGAATGATCCGGTCTGGTGACGTCACTTGCCTTCAGCCAATGGACGAAGTTTATGACAGGTGACGCCTTTTATCCTCATGGGGCTCCCTATCGCATCAATAATGGCATTTGTGGGCGGAAAGGAAATGGACTACTTACCCATCGAGTAGTACAGTACAGGTTTTGAGTATTCACTGCTCATTGGCCCAACCACGGCACAGAGAGAGATTACGTCAAGCTATACCAAGTAGTTAATTTGAATTGAAAGTGAGTTGCTGAAAATAGAAAAGCTCACAGGAAGGTTAAAAGGGACGAAGTAGGCAGCATATCTTCAGGGCTGCCATCTTCAGCGGGAAGTCGTGATTAAGATGTAAACCCTGAGATGAGTCAACCTGGACGAGTTATACAGGTGTGGTCTTTGTGCACTTCACGTAACACTCATCAAGCCACTAAGAGAGCCGTATTTGGCAAGGGTTAATTGGGTACCAGTGTCAGTTGCCTGTGAAGGGGAGGATCGGTAAAGTTTGATCTCGGAGTGTCCACCGGCAAAGCTGGGGCAAATCTCCATAGAGTGGGTTGTACCAACGCGCATGAGTGTTGCCCAGTGGGGGGCACGTAATTACCCCCGCCATGGACCAACGTCATCAAGCCAGGATGAGGGAGGTGTAAAGTTAATGAGCTAGCAGCTTAATCAGCTATCACTCAGCTCATATCATTCCGGCAGAACGTTGTTACGCGAAAACCTGGGCTGAAATTGGAAATATTGAAGAATATGTTAAGAATTTCACGCTTCCAGGTCAACTGGCTAAGGCTTGTTTGTTGCTGTTGTGGCAAGAAGCGGTCCGTAACAGCCCCGATTGAGAAACCGCGCTCTCCCACCGGCCGTTAGGCACGATCGCTTTTCGTGAGTTGGCAGATTCCCTTGTTTGTCGCATGCGAGGACGAAGAACCGAGGGAATCTGGTGTAGAAGTATCCGTCGTGACAACCCGTTTGTACAATCGCCCACAGACCTTTATAGAGCGCCCGTAACTTCGTGCCGTCTGCATTCACAGTGCGCAGAGCGACGTCTAGCGACAGCGCCTGGTTCGAGATAGCGCATGCCTGATTCAAAACCTACTGAACTACAGGCCTGCTCAGATGGTGGGGTCCTATGAAGCAGCGTGCCCCAACTTTCATTTCCTTTTTGGCCGTTGAGGGCGCTCCGTTGCCCTGTTCGTCTGCTATGATCATCATCATCGTTTGCCAATTCGTGAGCGCTATTTAATGCATTTGTTTTGTCCTTCTCTGCTATCTTAACATCAGCAATGAAAAAAGCCTTATTAACGACTTTTCCCGCTCTAGAAGAGTATAAAAAGTGTCTTCCTTTTTGTCCGCTTTCTTTTCGTTGGCACCACCGTGCCTAGCATCGATAAATGGATGATGATGATTAAGTGGATAAACGATAAAACTTCCCTATTTGAAATAAAATGATGGAAGAGGCCATTTTCTCAACAGGTATATATTAGCGCCACGCTGCCCGTAATGTTTCTACCCTAGCGGCAAAAGGAGTGAACCAGAACATGCGCGCTGGACCAGGGCCATCTGTGCAGGTCTGTAGCTCAGTAGGTCTTGGTCTCATGCATAGGCCAAGCTCTATCTAAAGCCAGGCGCTGTCGCTAGACGTCGATCTGAGCGGCACGCAGAGCGACGGCACGAAGTCGCAGACGGCACGAAGTTCAAGCGCTGTAGACAGGTCTGTGGACGAATGTACAGTGATGTGCGAATACGTGACAAGCATGCGGATCGGGAGCAGCCGTTTTTTTTCTTTCTTTCGCGCAGATGTGATGGCGCGCCGTTGGGCGGGTGGGGAATTAGCGCCGTTTGCGTTCAGTACGCTCTACATCATTTATTGAGAGAGTTCGGCGTGGCTTTCTTTGCTTCCCGTACTCTGTCATAATACGGGTACCCGCGTCGCCACTGCGATTAACAAGCGCCGGAGCTAGCTTTTGTTCCAAGCTCTGATCCAAGCTCTCGCGAGGCTGCGCTCGCGGTCATAATTAACAACCCCTTCTCCCGTTCTCGGTGCAGGGCACGGGATTTGTGATGAAAAATTAAATTATCCGCCGCCACCGACGCTCGCCGCGCGAATGGCGCGGTACGGCTTAATTATGACGGTGGTGTACCCCGGAAAACTGTACAGGCACGTGTCTTCATTAATTCTTCCCAATGCTTAACCAGAAAGGCTTCCTAAGTACCCTCAATGTATGTCTAACCCTGTCTAAGCTCAAACAATAGTGTATACTGTACAGGATAATCTGCTATAGTTCTCCGACGCGCAGACGTGGTACTCGTTAGATACGTCGTAACTAGCAAGTGGTTTGTGGCCGAATGGCGCGAATATTAGTTTCGCTAGCTAAATACAGGTTTCTAAACTGCGAGTCGAAGAAAAATGTCCTTGCATGTGCCTAGATATTGCACAACACATGGAAGTGCACTAAGGTAAACTATAATGAATCAGCGTAACGCCCCTAAAGCAACTCAGGCTATGAGGGACGCCGGAGCCGTTCACTACGGCGTCCCTATTGCCTGAGTTGCTTTGGGACGTTAAACCTTCATAAACCAAACCTCGACATCATTTTTTTATAAAGACTGTCTCAGAGGAACACGACCTTCCTGCTTTACTGACGGCGGATGACAGTCGCCACGTTTGAAATCTACTGCAGAAAAAATTAACGGATGCACCTAATTTCATTATGCGTTGACAATGCGATATCATTAGCAGCTTTCGGTGCCTTTACCGAAAGTGACGTCACTTCTGGACTGGTTACGTCACTTCCGCAGCCAGTGGGTTCAGTGACGTCACTTCTTTCCAGCCAATCAGACAATTTCGCTTCCGTCGACGTATTTACTTAACAATGAGTCTTCTAATGCTACCACATCAAAATATTCGGCCATGTTACTGGCCAATTATAGGCCGTCGTTCGAAGCCGGAATGTCACGTGAACAGGCGCACGATGGGAAACGCAGGGAAGAGGAGCGACAAGTGAAAGTAGCGTGGCGAGGAGGAAGCACTAGCCAGAGCTTCTCAGGCTCACTGGAAGCAGTGCAATCGTAAACGTAAAGGTGCGTCAGTAAACATGCTTAGATAAACACGACGCGACAACACACACTAGCCAAGCTTTCGTCTGCATGTATTTGTTAGTAAGCTAGCCGAGGAGTCCTCGATGGCAGTCGTAAATGAGGAGGCTAAGAAATCAACGTCTTCAGAAAAACACCTCTACGGGGCAAGGAGTTCCCTGTTATAAACGAAATATCAGACTCGAGCAACTCTCAAAACACCAGTTGATTTGAATAACGCGGGCTTAATCGCTATCACTGATTGGCCGTTAGCCGTGACGCGTCACTGCCTTGCTATGGCTTGGCCATGGCCTGGCTGCATGCAGCCTAAGGTGCAGCTGAATCAAAGCCATCAAAGGGCGCGAGCTGATGTGAACTTCTGCGATCAGGAGTGCACGAATATCATACACTTTCGAATATCGAATTGAATATCACCCTATTCGATTCTCTGAACGAATCAAATAGTGAATTTCGTTTTCAAGTTTACGAATAATTGACACGATGTTCGGATAAGGATGGGCGCAGTTTTCTTCTACAGCTGACAAAAACAGGGCTAACTCCGACATCGCACTGTACACTGTCCCGATAAGTATGCGCGAACGTTCAGCGCTATGGCGCGGTTCATTCGTGTGCGGCGTTCACTGAGCTCATAAATGGCCTCCAAGATTCGTTGAGGTGGCAGGGCTGAGGCAGGTTAGTAAACAGTGCAATTAATTCCGATCTCGGAATCCATGGCTTATACTCAACTCTCGCCTTCCATCTACTGAGATGTGGTGCTAGTTTATTAAACTTTGGTTACCAGTATCAAAAGGTATGAAGGTCATAAAGTTAAAATACTGAATTCGTTTTGCGTTCCTCCATAGCGGTGTCGCACGATTATTCGTGTGCGAATATTCGCTCAAGTACCGAATGTGCGTGCTAATATCGGATTCGTATTCTATTCGTTTTTAAATTTAGAAAAAGTGCTGTTCGCACACGCCTACAATCCTCACGTGTTTATCCCGCTTTATTTATCGGAAGTTTAAGAGAAACAGCACAATGAAATTCCTGCAAAATTTCCCTGCAGCGACCTAATTAGACGTCGCTTTTTCAGATAAATGAAATTTCAGAATCTTCGATACGATAAGAGCGTTTGGTCGGTTTGGGCTTTTTATTCTCCTCTGCTGTCCCCAAAGTTATAAATTCTTCGCTAACATAGTTACAGTGTTTATGTGCTGCCCACATTGAACGTCTTCGTCGCGGCAGCGAAAAAAGAAAGGTGCGAGGCGCCCGAAGGGTTTTTTCGATCGAGGAGCTCCTTGCCCACATCTGGCCACAGCTGCGGAGCTGTTTCCCGACAGCTGGCCGGCAAACATCTGCTTTGGCTCAGTTGCTGCTTGCTGCCGGCAGCTTATGAGATAAAAAGGAAGCAGAATTGTTTTTGCAAACACCATCGCATGTCTGGTTTCTCTCTCTCAGAGAGCACTTTACGGAAGAGGTGTTATTTGCGCAAACGTAGCTTTGTTTGAACAGTTGCACTATTTCAGGGGCGTTGATGTGTACGAAAGACAGCCTAGTGCAGCTATTAACAGGCAGGTCGAATAAGCTTAAGTGACGCCAGCAATTACGAATACGGAACGTGCACCATATATCTAGACCGTTGACAGAGCGACTCAATTTTAGGACGCAGCTGGGATTTTCTTTGCTACATTCTTTTTGTATAAAGTATTTTACTTCTTTGTTCGAATTATTCTTTGATAATTTTTATTTTTTTATACACAATGGTTATTCATTTGTCTTTTTACTTATGACCTTTATTAGCCTTGAGGTCTCACTTGTTGAGTTTTGACTTTTGTGTTGAAGTGAATTAATGGGTGACTGAGTGAGTCAAATAAGTAAATCCGAATGCTTGGTCGTGTGTCTCGGTTGTATTTTTGTTATACGCGTTCACATACGACCAGCATCAACCGCGAAGCGAGTGTCGACAAGAATTCACCAACTTTGGCCTGAGACAAACGAAGCCGCGAGCAACAATGGGTGCGCCGCGAAAGAAGTAATTAAAAAACAAAAAATAACCGCGTCTTGTAAACATGCGGCGGCGAGCTCGCGAGCATGGTGCCGCGCGGCGCCGGTTACACATATCAAACGCTTTGTTTACGTGCGTGGGCGACGCTGTCATGTCATGAACTGCCAAGCAAAGATTGACAGAAAGTGCGTTTGCCGAATAAATCGCAGCCCGCCGCCGTCGAGCGGCGAGCGCTCCGCTACGTTGCAAGCTTTGCGCCGTTGGCGTGCGCGCAGCGTCGTCGTCGGAAAAGCTGGGATGAATGACCACCCGTGCGGAAAGCCACGTTTAAACGGCGGAGAGCATGTCGTCATCAGCACCGTGTGAGTGCGTGTCACCGGGCGCGCCGGGTGGGATTCGTCGCTGGCCGTATTCCCGCACGCTGAGTCCCATGGCTAGAAGCGACGTTTTCTCGTTCGAGACGAGATGTTTGACCTTCAGCATCATCCGTTGCTAAGGCACCGTCGTCGTCTTAGCTTCGGTTCTGCAATGTGCTTGAATGAAATGTCCTTCGCCGTCGTTCGCTGTCGGTGACACAGTCGAGTGGAGCAATTAGCGCGTCGTGGAACGGTGCTGTAGCGTGCGAAGCGCTGTGCGGATCGTAGCGTTGTGTAGTATACGTAGCCAGCGAGCAGCGCAACATGCAACAACCGCTTTACGCCGGCGTGCTTCCTGTGTTAACTAGGCACAGACAGCGGCTCTTTGTTGTGTTCCTCTCTCTAGTTGACAGGGAGAGATGGAGCAAACGGATGTAGCGTTTCGTAACAATAACTGTGACGTGCCCTGCGGTGGGGGATCCGACGCTTGTTTTCTGGATACTCGACGCCAGTCATCTGACGTCGCCGGTATCGCCACATTGAGGACGATCGTTCTGTGTCGCCGCCTGTGATGCCAGCGTTTCGGTCGCATGTGGGGACTAGTGCATCGTTTAGGAGCGCCGTCGGAGCTCCGGGTTGCGGCGCCTACAGAGCCGAGCAGCCAGTATGTTTTGAAAGAGCGAAGATCGTAAGAGACGCGCTGCAAATGCTAATGTTTTGCACCGAGTGTTCTTGCCGAACTCTTCTTTTTTCTTTTTTTTTCGTGGCGAAAAGTGCTTGTCATGCTGACGCTGCTGAGCATTCCGTTTGTTTGCTTCAGCTAATTCCTTCCTTTTACTACACAAGACAAAACTGATGAACTGCCATGTCGGTGTTCTCATTCTAGAGCCCATTCACATGTACTAGTCATTTTTGAAAGCACTCTCACCTGTAGCCATAACTCTTGTTATTGAACGACACGTGATCCTAGTCATGGCAGGAGTTGGTGTGCTAAAGCAACACATCAAAGGAAGATCATGAATGGAAGTAATACATTTGACTCTCGTTAATTTAAACTTTTCTAAGTCAAACTTTTGAAACCTTTGAGCTCTTCTGCAACAGTGTGCGTAAATCTGAGCAGACTTCAAGCTACTTTTTTCCTCATATGCGTGCCGCAGAAATGTTTCGCACAAGCCAGATTTGAGAACAGACATTATTATTAGTGACTTGGAACAAAAAATACTTTTCTTAACTATCCCGTCCACAGCCCTCACCCTTCAGCTTGTTTCCTGTCATCTGAGTTCGGGCTGCAAGTAGGTAACGTCTACATAATGCTGTCGGTCAAGCATGGAAAAAACTGCCTCCACTTCTTCAGCCATTCTCTCATGCTAACAGTGACGTACGTCCTATTTGCCCGCGTCTTTCCGAGTGCCGTTTCTTTCTGCAGTTGCAACTGTCAACATCGCGCCACGCGACAGACGTATACCACTCGCCTGTCGTGTCATTCATTATCTTGAGATACCATGATACCCTACACTCTGTATCTCCCACTCAGCCGGTCAAGGTGGAGTTAATCACGCATGAGATTTCACAACCCTCAAGAGGTCTTTCTTTTGTTTGTTTGTGATTTGGCTGCTGAGGGAAGTGGGAAGGTAAAATGGGGTCAGCGTAGTTGGCGCAGTGTGACGTTGTGCGATGCTAGAGGTCCTCACCTGCTGGTTCTTTCTTTGCCGTTGCAGAAAAGCAATCCAGGGAGAAGTCAAACTCCCCGCCGAAAATGGAGAGGCGAGGCAGTATCGCGCCACACCGGACTGGGGGGTGAGTGGCTTGAAACTCTTTAGTCGTCTTCGTTTTGTGAGGATGTGTGTCAAAATGACTTGGTATCGAAACGATTGGTTTCAGGGAACTGTGTGCGCCACTGATGTGCATTGTGGCCATAATATGTGCGTGTCCATAAAAAGATCGTGGGATAGAGAAGCGTATTGATATTCGCTTATATCAATGAAAATTAAGCCCGATGCTTATCAAGTATTGCTGTTTGGCTACCAAAAATTAATAGGAAAAAACCTAAAGTAATGTTCAACGGTCTCAGAAGAGAACAAAAGTTCACGATAGAGAGTGAAGCGTTGGAAGTGGTAGGGAATACATCTACTTAGGGTAGGTAGCTACCGCTGATCCAGGCCATGAGAGTGAAATAGCTAGGAGAATAAGAATGGGGTTGAGTGTATTTGGATGGTAATTTTGTGTAATGAATAGCTTGCCAATAATGTCTCCCAAAAGAAAAGTATACAGTAGCTGTAGCTTACAGGTTCTCACATGTGGGGCAGAAATATGAATGCTAACGAAGAGGGTCAGTCTTAAATTGAGAACAGCACAGCAAGCTGTGGAAAACAAAATGATAGCTTTAACGTTAATAGACAGGAAGAGGGCAGAATGGGTCAGGGAACAAACACAAGTTAATAATATCTTAGTTTAAACCAAGATAAGAAATAGGCGTGGGCAGGGCATGTAATGCGAAGGCAAGATAACCACTGGTCCTTAAGGGTAACGGAGTGGATCCCAAGAGAACGCAAGCGTAATAAAGGGTGACAGAAAGTCAGGTGGGCAGAGGAGATAAGGAAGTCTGTGCTGACAAGATGGCTGTAGCTGGCAAAGGAGTAGGTGAATGGGAGGGCTATTGGAGATGTCTTTGTCTTGCAGTGGGCATAGTCAGACTGATGATGATGATGACGAGGCTACTGTCAGCTGTCAAATATGATGCTCTTTTGTTTTTGTTTTTTTTGTCAATGCAGGTTTGTCAATATGTGTGGGAGTCGTTAGTCTGTGTCTGAAGGTTTGTTGCCTGCTTTGATTTTGACAGCTTAGCAACAAACGAAATCAGTGCTTAAAGAGCAGAAATTACTGTGCATTCATCAAAGCTGTGGTGTTAGCGGGGCACCGAAGACGGCTCTATCCAATTTTTGTTTTCAGTAAAAAACAACTGTATGGCTCTTTCAGGCTATGCTGGTGTTTGTCTGGCAGCATTAGACATATTTGTTGCTCAGAAAACTGGATTTTTAAAACTTTCCCGCCGCTCGGTTCGAACTCGAGGCGTCAAAACCGAAAGGGGCGCCGTAATCACTTCCTGAACATAAATGGGGGTGTAGGCTGGCCTTGCAGATCCATGAATGCAAAAATTGTCTTGGTGGTGCCCAGTTTGCTGATGAAAACAATTGATGGTGGCGACACCTGGATTTCATTTTTTTATCTTGTTTTAGCTTATCAAAACACCTTTTGTGAGTTTGGTGAGAGTAGTCTCTTTGTGATAAGAACATGGTAATCTAACGATAGAAGCGAACTTAAACTTGACCTCAGTGTCGTTTAAATAGTTTATTAGGAATTGGTTAACATCAGCCACGCTTGTAGTGCTGTTTGACATCTGCCTGTTGATTAAAATTGTGTGCATCCGTGATCTTCATGAAGTGCATACTGATGTGCTGTTGCATGCAATATAAAAATAAAGTGTCAGCGCTTACTTGGCAAGTCACGTCTTCATTGTGCTGCTTTGTTCTAAAAGACACATACATAGGCGATGCTACAGATAGAATGACCAAACATACATTGAACCGAACTGTTAGTGTGCAGTATGTTGATTAGTGTAAACAGTTTGATAACTGGCTATTACAAGCATTGTTTAAGCATGGGTGACAAATATTAGGCAGTGAGTGCATTAGTGCCGGTTGTTACCCTGTCTTTAAGTTCATTTTCCTGGCTATGGATGCCAGGGCAGTCTGTAGGTTCTTCTAGACATTTATCTGGTCAGTGAGTCATATTCTAAAACAAATTCTCTAGAAGGTTAGCTTTGAAAATGGCGTGATACAAGAGTTGAAAACATATAGAGCATTTGAAGAATTCCCATCACCCCCAATTTGCTACCCCGTTCTTAATTTTATGTCTGCCTAAATTCAGTCAGCTATCTTCTGACCAACATGTTGCCTTGAACCATGTATTTTAACTAGTATTTTAGTGCTGTCTCGGATAGTAGGGACCTTGGGACCTGTCTTTAGAGGAAGGGAAGACAGCATACTGTTTAGAGATGCACACATGCTTCTTCATTTTATAACTTGTTTTATTTCTGTCGTACTGGATAGAGGTTGGAAATGCGAAAATTCTTGACATTTGAGGAAAGGACCTATTCCATTCACCAGAGATGAAACGCTTATCACATACTTGGGGAATAATTAACTTTGTGGTGGGAATAGGTTTCGATTGGGTGATATTTCATTCATTCAGGCTTGGTGACCGTTACATGAAGTCGTGCTCATGGGTTTTTAGTGTGAATGCTGTAATGTGGAAGCCAGATGTTTAGGTTTGTTTGTGCTGACCAGTTAAAGTAGCTGGTTATAAATGACAGCAAAAATGTTAAACTAACTTTCTTGCTGTGTGTGTCCAGACTCAAGTTTCAGGTTCATTTTTTTTCCAGTTTGTGATCATCATTGCTTTATCTGCTGTGGAGGCATTTGGTACCATTTAAGTTGCTTGACATCTTGTACATCTGAAAGAGCTCAACAAAGGTCTAAAAATTTGAATGTGCAGTTTTGGCCAAGGTGTGTTAGGTTCGGACGAAGTTAGGCATTGAAGTGATAGTTAACCAACTCTACCTTTTCAGAGAAATGTGCAGTTTGTTTGCTTCATGGTGACTTCCTATCTTTTACTCAATGTAACATGTGCACCATGGGCCAACTGTAATGAACTGTGTAAGTGTAATACACTAGATATCACTTATGGCATGAGAAACATGCATATCAGGCATATCAGGCACATCATTTATGCATTTATTTTCCCAAAGTTCCATGCGTGGCGTTGCAGTTGCTGGGGTGTGATATAGCTATACAAGCACAATAAAATTAAAAAAAGTAATTATAGACATGATACGAGACATGATACGAGCACTTTATTGTCAGTAACAGCACAAAATGAAAGCAGGGCATTTCATTTTCGAACATTGCATATAAAAAATGATGGTGTAAACATTTCAGTTCTAGCTCTGAATTCACATACTTTTTGTCATGATCAGTCTTCTCAGATCTGTTGCGAGGGTGAACAATGTACTTTTCTCTTCGAATAACAGTTTTGATGTAATAAATGTTATGAAAAAATTTAAACCTTAACTTTCTCCTCCTCACTTCAAGAGGCTGCCGTCCTGACACGTGTTTTACTCAAAACAAACTCGTTAGTTGCCTCAACTTCATGTTTGTAATTTCATAATTTCATGTCGTATGATATTTTTGGATTCATGTCTGCGTAATGAAGCCAGTAGATGACTGTTAAACTCACAACTCTGTGTTTGCTTTATTGGGCTTCAAGTAGTACTAGAAGGCTTTCAATAATGTTGCCTTCCTCGTGGCATTTCGATTAAAAGATGGTGGCCCTTTTTTTTGCCAGGAAAGTGCTATCAATGGGGACCACTTATGGACAGCCACTAGTGCCTCTGGGGATCTCTGTTACGTGGGAGAGAGTGAATGCTCAGTGAGTACCGTCTTTGTCAGTCTCATTCACTGCGCGGTGGATTCAGCGCTGTGATGTTCCCCCATTCTCTGAGCTCACGTGCATATGTCTTCAGAATTTCCACTGCTTAGGCAGCTGACAGCATGTGGAGGTGGCGTTTGGAATTAACTTTTAACTAGTATCTTTGTCAGGTTTGCTTTTTTTTTTTTTAAACACACTGCGTATTTTTCAGTTTCTTTACTCTCAGTTTATAGGTTTTGCTAATTTGATGCAGCAGTTTGTGTAAGGGTTTGCTTGCTCATTTTTTTATATCAGATAAGGCGGATCTATTCTATGTTTTTCTTTTTCTGTTTTGAGTATTCAAGAAGCTGATTTTCACATTCAGCATCGTTATTAATTCAGTCAGTGCAAGCTTACATGGGAAGTGATGGAAAGGTGTTGTTCGAAGTGTGTGGAATCTTTTTTGATTTCATAAAAATTTTTGAATTGCTGGCCTGTCTGTGCAAATACTCAAGCTGCCTGCGTTATAGTGAACGACTAGTGACTAGTTTCTAGTAAAAGTTAAAGCCTCATATAACAGGTACCAAGAGGTTGTCCACTCTCATTTATGTCCAGCTTTGAATTGTGATTTCTAAAAATTTTTGTTTGCTTAGCTACCAGTGTATTTATACTATACCTGATACAAATTATATCCGCTTCTTTTCTGCGCATTTAAAAAGCCGGAATAATTCAGAGTACTGTATAAACTCGTGTAAGGGCTGTACTTTTTTTTTACATTCGGGGAGGTACGGCCCCTACACGAACGAAAAAGTAACGTAAAACCATATTTTTTTTCTCAGTTATCTAGTCCTAAACAGAGGATGCCACCCATACATAGGTGTGGCCCTTACATGAGATTATATGGTATATAGTATAAAAGAACGACATACAGAAAAAAATCTGATCTTTCATCTTTTCATGCTTTCAGAAACACGGACCCCGGATGAAATGCCCAGCTTGTAAAATAACTGTTCACGCCGGATGCATTAGCATTTTAAGTGATAAGGTAAGTTGGGGATAAATATAAACTGGCTTACCTCATTTGTAGCCAATGTCTGCGCATTATGTGTCTTTTCTTGTTCAGGTCTTGCTTTGAATTACCGTATTTTCCGGTGTATAAGACGCACCCTTGTATAAGACGCACCTGCCATATATGCAAGCTGTCACTGAAAAAGTTCTTATATAAGACGCACCTGTGTATAAGACGCACCCCAGTTTACCCAGTTAGGCTAGTGAGGCTTAATCAAACACGCTTGCGCGACTATCGCGAAATGCACTGTACCTGTGAGCAATTCTTAAGCAACGCTAAGTGATCGAAAAAGGCAACACTCACGCCATACCTGTCCACGTTTTAGCAAAAAGAAAGAAAAAACGATACAGCTCCCAATATGTCCATAACAACATTTTATTTCTACTTGAAACCTTCGAAGTCTTCATCTTCAGATGCGCTATCAAAAGGTTCACCCATTTCTGGAAGCAACTCGGCTGAAACATGCACTACGTACACGGAGCAAAAAAAGTTGCAAAGGGTGACTAAAAAAGAACGCCGGCTTGTCTTGACAATGGCGAGAAGCGCGATTATAACCATCTTTTGGCGCTTATCATTACTTTTGCTTGGGGCCTCCGAAACAGCCGCGCGTTTGTGATCCCGGAAGTCGTCATCCCCGCCGTTTCATGATAAAGATCAGCTAGAATGTCGCGCACGGCGGTCCCGGTATTGAAGTATAAACCGTGTTACAACCATGTTATTGGTAGTGATACTTCTTAGGTGAAAAAAGCTTGAGCATGAACCGGAGTAATCGATGAACTCGCAAAAAAAAAAGATGAAAAATTCGCATATAAGACGCACCCTTGTATAGGACGCACCAGCAAGATTTTAGAAAAAAAAACCGCGTCTTATACACCGGAAAATACGGTACACTAATAGCAACTTCACTGAGTTGCGTTGAAATTTTGCTGTTTACTGGCAAAATCTTTGTTGTACGTACTGGGACAAAAAGAAGTTTCGTTGCAGCAACGTTTCGCCACAATTTCTGACTGTCCTTAATGTATAGTGTATTGAAATTTTTTTCTGAAATCTTAATGCTTGCACGTGGTGGTGTTTTTCAATTTTTTTCTTGCTGGAGACTGCTCTTGCAAATACGTTTTTTATGTCACAATCTGAATGGTTGTCAGTTTTCATAATAGGCTGCTATAAAGCTGTTGTTTTGTGTGTGGATTAGTGAAGTGCCTGCTGTAATGGTTTATCTGTCATCTGTATGTACATTTTTGTTTAACATTTTGTGTGTCATTTAAGATGCAGCATGTTTACATGAGCCACTATTGCTTTTTCATTACCTGAGCAGTTGTTAGAGGCTTTCCGTACTCTTATCTCTCATCTTCTACTTTTTTTTTTTTTTTCAGATGAAGTTTCAGTGTAAGCCAACATTCAGAGATGTCGGCATCAGACAATACCGAGAGGTAGGCCACTCTATGTTTGTTCTGCACATATTTTTTATACGTCAATAACTTAGTCACGATTAGAAACTTGCACATTTTTTGCAAAGTAACTCTTGTGAGTTGAGATGTTCTCCTGGTTGTTGGGTTCATTGAGACAGTATTGTGAATAAGGGTCTGAATTCATACACAAATGATAAATGTTCAAAAATTGATTTTGTTCTCATGTCATTCCCATGATTTATTATTTAACCTCTCAGCTTCATGAAGGTAAGCCTAAGAAGTGGTTTACCTTTATTGAATTGTAATAAGAAGCTTTGATACTAAGCCCCTAGTCACAGTGTCTCAAGCATAATTCCTTTTGTCATTGCATATGATAGCAGAAGTCTAAACTCTAACATGCACTACGGAATGCCCTGTGATGCTAGTACGTCATTACATTATTAATCATTGTTTTTGCATTCATGAGAGGCTGAGGTTGTAGAAGTGGGGATTGGCTTAGAAGATGCGTATTACTGTCAGCACTCGATAATAGGACCTTTAAGAGACCAAAATTTGATCTAATTACAGCTGAGTCAGTCATTCAAATGTGAAGAAACCAATGATTTGTTTGAATGATGGAGCGTTTGCATTCATGGGACCTTTTTAGTAGCACTTGACATTGATTGAAAAAAAAATATTTTGCAATAAATCGAGGGTCGAATAAACCAAAATTCTAATTCAACGAATTTGACTGTACGCTGAGCATCATTACACCTGATGTTGATGGAATCAATGTGTCATTTCAAATGAACTGAATGTTCGAATTAGGCGAGGTCGAATTAATGACGGTCGGCTGTACAACTCTGGTACTGCTTTCATGCACACCAGTAAAGGGGTATAGACACCCAATTTTGGTGGCATGTTTTTTTTCCATACAACGATTTGGAAGACACTACTATGTATGAGTCACCATGTGTTATTCGACTACGACCCCTAAATAATTTATAAGCGAATTTTTCTGTTACGCTGTTTCGGTTTCAACAGCCGAACGATGGCTGTGACGTCAAAGAGTGGTTATATGTCACATGAGGCATGGCAAAACTGCGACATAATCGCTGATTCATCGTTTTAATTCACCGCAATGCTGAAGACAGCCATCCTCAAGAGCCGGAATGACATCGAGTGTAGGAGCAGCTCTTATATTGCTGTTTTGCCATGCCTTACGTGACCTATAATCACACTTTGATGTCACAACCATCTCTCAGCATTTGAAATTGGAACCAAAACGGCACGAGAAAGAAATTCAATTGCGAATTATTGAGCGGCTGTAGGAGAATACCACGTGATAATCCGTGTGTTATAACGCCTTACGCGTCATTACATAGAAGAAAACACGCATGCAAAAGTTAGGTGTCTGTACTCACTTGTGCTCGTAAGTAGTCAAACGGCGGTTAAAACGAGACTAACCTCAATTTCAGCAAACTGTGATTCAGCACCACTGGGTACATAGGCGCTACGAAAAGGGCAAGTGCCAACAGTGTAGCAAGGTGAGCGAGGTTCCATTTAGTGAACTTGGCTTTTTTCTTCTTTTTTCTTTGTTATTCTGCCATTATATCGCCTCAGTGTTATTTTTAAAACAGAAATCAAGAAGAATGTAACAAATCTTAAAAAATTTAGCAGAACTAAGGAAAAAAGAATCAGTCTATCCAACAAGGCGTGGCGAAGAATGGACAGTGCCAACACCTCGACTAAATCTTGGTAGGGAATGCCTTCAGTACACACTTCCATCTCTTCTAAATAGGTATATCCACATTAACCTCAATTTGTTTTCTTTTTCATGTCGTGAACTACATAATTTATTTTTGAATAACATGGTTTAAGTTTCAAATAAAGGGAACCAGCAAAAAAAGACGCAACACAAGAACAAAGAAGGCACACACCACAACGCTGGACTTACAACTGATTTATTGCGATGAAGAATTGCTCAATTTAAAAGAATTTCCTGCCTGCGCACACACCCTACAGACAAAACACTTCGCGCACCACATGGTGACATGGCTACTATAATGATAAAAACTTGCACTCTTTTTCGGTGATAATCACAGACGGCTCACTGACGCATTTTTGCTTATTCTTTCTGATCAGGAAAGCCTCCAATAGTTCACGCTCACGTTTAGTTTCATTATGTATACATACTGCTGTTTTGTGTATTCTCCGGTGCTTCCTTGATGTGCTTGTTTTTTTTTTAAATTGCATAAACTCTTGTGTTGCCTCCCTGTCAATAATTAGGATTCTAGACTCGTAAAGCTGCCCAAGGGCAGCTTTTTTCTATGATTCCTCCATCTGTGGTGCTAGATGGGAAATAAACTTTGATTTGATTTGATTTGATTTATTCAGCGTGTAATCTTGCCTTTACTGCATCTGTTCTCTCGTTTCAGTCCTTTCAGTCAAAACTCTCATTTGGTAGCAAGGTAAGGAAACCCTCTGCTTCTTGGAAACAGTCGCTTCATTGTTTTCATCTGAATTTTAATGAAGACCTTAATTAAAGGAATTTCTTCTGAATTTCATGGTTGGCATATTCTTGCCTCTGGGTAGGCATAATGAATGGGCATGCAGCCGTCACAGTTTAATCAGTTTTTTCCACTAATGGAAATGCACTTAAGACAGTTCTTGGTTGAACAGAATCCTTTGTATTTCTAGAAATTATAACTTTTTAGAGTAATGCATGGCTGCCTTAGACTTTGTTAGATACTCGTATAATGTTACATTGTATATGACAGGCTAGTGATTTCAAGTGGCTTGTATTTTCTGTAGTAGTAGCTTCCTCGATATTCATTTCAGTAGTGGGGTCATATTTTTGACTTTGTATCATTAAAACAGTGCTGCCTATAATAGTGAGCTTCTGTAAATATTTGTGCAATTTGAAAAGCAGGTTTTAAGAAACAGTGCAGCCAACTCAAGTGCTATATAATTTAAATGCCTTTTATCGGTTGTGTACTATCAGTGTCAAATGAAATGCGAACAAAACACGTGAAACGCGAGCACGAACAATCAAGCATATTAGCGGCTGGAGATGAAATACAGGCGTGGCCTATTAACACTTCGGAAGAGTGGTCTTTTCGTCCTCGATGGGAAAATCAACTGCTCTTGTATTTTGCCTCCCTAGTATATCTGCGAGTTGTACTGTTTGCGTTTCAATTCTCTTGTTCGCGTTTCATTTGACGCTGACGCTGTGTTTGAGTATTGCTAAGAGCGCACAGCTATGCTGGGTGATTGCTTTCGACACAATGAAACTCGGTACCAGCACAATGAGACAAAAGACTGAACAAAAGTAGATACCACACACTTGTATTCTTGCTTTTTGTGTGGCAGAAGTTAGAAATCATTGTGGGTTAAGGGTGAAACGACCTGCAGGTCACCTTGTAAATGCTTTTCTCTGTGTTATTTTGTTATCTCTAAGCTAAGCTAGCCTCTAGTTGCACACTCAAATGTTCTGATACTCATACGATTATCATTGTGCCTGTGTCACTATACAATGATATCTTCACCTACTTTTGCGCAAAAGTTTCTATAGCTGTTCCACATACCTACAAAGGCATCTGCATATCTTTGCATCTATCTGTTCTTGTATATGGCAGATAGTGGCTGTTCACTCATTGTAGGTAGTGTTTTTCTCCTTATCTTTCTTGAGAGTGTCAGTTCTGCAGACAGTCGGATAACAGTGCTTCACTTATCTGTGTGCAATTATCTTATCTTGATGTTACTATCTCCGTGTCACTATCTCTGCAGGAGATAGTGGCCATCAGTTGCACGTGGTGCAAGACGGCCTACCACAACAAGGAGTCCTGCTTCAGTATGCAAAGGATTGGGGAGCAGTGCAGCCTGGGGACGCACGTGGACATCATCGTGCCACCCTCCTGGATCGTCAAGCTGCCTCGAAAGGTGGGCATTGCAGCACGGTTGCTCTGTTTCTTTTCTTTTCTTCTTTGAAGCCGCACTGCGTATTCACCGTGAATGCATCTGCAAGCTGCACAAAAAGCAAACGGAGCACTCCATGATTTGCATCTGTAAAGCGTGCGAAATTGCGAGGACACTCTGGAAACTAAAGTGTTGAGAGGCGAAAGCCGAGGACACGATGCCGTGACGACTTCCGGTGGATGCGACGTCCCACCATTCCTGTTGGCCATATCGATACCCAAATTATACATATTTCGGGCATATTAAGTGTTAATTACGCTTAATTATACATTTTTTCATCTTATTTGACACAAATCCAACGTTTTTCCAACCATTCTGTGACAGTTTTCGCCATGCCATGACGACTTCCTGTGGATGTGACGTCACACCGTTCCCGTGGCAATATCGATGTCAGCGCTATTTTGACGCAATTTTGACATTTTTGCCTATAATTCATTAACTAATTAATCTACAGTCATCAAACTTGGCTTCCAGGTTCATTTTTTCTTCCTCTATCTGAAGCAACCATTGGTTTTCTTCTATCTTTTTTAGTTCCCGAGTTAAATGCATGTGACAAGCTTTGTTAATGGATGACAGTATGAGCAATTAAAGGCTTTCGCCTTAGAAAGCAAACGGAGCACTCGACTGTTTATATCTGCACAGTACGCAAAAAGCAAATGGAACACTCCATGATTGAATTTATAAGGTGTTCAAAAGCAATCTGAGCACTCCATGATTGCACCTGCAATCCTCGTGGACATCAAATGAAGCACTCCTTAGTTGCCTATGCAAAGCTTCGCAAAAGCCAAACAAAACACTTCATTCATGTGTGAACTAGTGGGAACTCAGAGGGCCATCAAGTTACGCATTATCTTATCACTTGCAGTTTGCCAGTCTGCCATCCACTCTTTTAGCAGTGAAACCTCACGACTGCCTCCTGAATTTAAAAGCCCTGAAATGATAAAGCAGCTGTAGCATGGAAAGTGAAAACTCATAAAGTAATTGTTCTTTTACTTGAAATTTCGTTAGGTGCTACTGTGTCCTTTCTTTTTTACAATTTTTAGATGTGCTTGTGCATTATGCAGTGAATGAAAGCCTCATGATGCAACTGCTGCACTTTAAACAAGTAGCATTATTGATGCTGCATGATTTACATGATCATACGCTGATTTGCCTGGGAAGCATGAGACAAAATTTATTGATTTGAGTGGAGTGTTCGAGGTTTGAATTCTATGCTGATCGTGACATATTTTCACGAATTTTTGTGCAGGGTTCTTTCAAGTCATCGATCAGGAGGTCACCCAAGAAACGGGCTTCTACGAAAAAGAAGTCTCGGAAAGAGGTGGGCACTTTCTTCTAAGGCAGTTAGTTAGATGTTTTATAGCATATTGGTGGAAAAAAACAATCCACTAGCCTCCTGTACGCATGCAAATGGTAGCGTGCGTAACAAACCATGATCATTCTCAAAGGAAAGATTCATTGGCTGCATTGTTAGCCTTTGCAGTGTGAATTCGTCTTTCACACATTATTTAGAAAACAATCTTCTAGGCATTGTGTTTTTCATAGGCAGTGCCTTTTGCTATTGTGTGAATAACAAATGAAAGGGCAGTAATACATCAGTTTTCAATGTAATTTCTTTTATTGTGCGGTAGTGTGTAATGTGGTAATGCAATTGCCTGGCTATAGATGCTGTGAGAGGTGTTAGTAAGAGTGCTTATAAGCATGACAAGTTTTTATTCCCAGATTAATGTACAAACGTGTTAGTTAAAAGACAGGTGAGAAGTTGTACTTCAGAACATAATAAGGGAGTAATTACTCATTGACATCTGCCCAAGCGCAGCCATAAGGCTACAAAGGAAAGCTGTACAGCTCTCTCAGAAACTTCGCAGTTATCGTCCTAGTCTGGGGTTCAAACCCGGGACCACCGCTTCACCGGAGCAGTAGCTCTACCAGTTGAGCTAACTGGGACGGTAAGCTCAACTAGGACAAATTTTTCTTTAACTGCGAAGTTTCTGAGAGAGCTGTATAGCTTTCCTTTGTAGCCGTATGGCTGCACTTGGGTGGATGCCAATGAGTAATTACTCCCTTATTACAAATCTACTCCACCTTGGGGGATTCCCCTAAACATTTGACCAACACTGTTCCCACTTCGAGTTATTGATCAATTCGATCTCGCCCTACCATAAGCTTGCCGTCCTGGTTAGCTCAATTGGTAGAGCGGCTGCTCCGGTGAAGCGGTGGTCCCGGGTTCGAACCCCGGACCAGGACGAATTTGTCTATAACTACAAAGGTTCTGAGAAAGCTATAAAGCTTTCCTTTGTAGCCGTATGGCTGCGCTCGGGTGGATGCCAATGAGTAATTATTCCCTTATTACAAATCTACTCCACCTTGGGGGATTCCCCTAAACATTTGACTTACTTCAGCACATGCACACGCACAGGTGTCACATGGCACTAAAAAAGTCTAGTTGAATGAGCACAGGATAACACTTATGCATTTCAGCCTGGTGAGAGACGTTTTTTCATTTTTATTATTTTTTTCTGAATTGCATTTGCAGGGTTGCGGAGAGAAGGACACGCAGCGTGCGTTTGCCATCAAGCCGATCCCGTGCGCATCGTGCAAGCCTCTGCTCGTGTTCATCAACCCGCGCAGTGGCGGCAACCAGGGGTCGAAGATGATGCAGAAGTTCCAGTGGCTACTCAACCCACGGCAGGTCTTCGACCTCTCCGAGGGGGGTCCCAGACAGGGGTCAGTAGTACCTCACGCAACCTCTTGAGAGGGAAATAACCAGAAGAATAAGAATGGCTGTCTCAGATCATGAATGGTAGCTTACCAATATCCCTCAAGAGAAAAGTGTACAACAGCTGTATCCTACCGGTACTCACCTATGGGGCAGAAACGTGGAGGCTAACAAAGAGGGTTCAACTTAAGTTAAGGACAACGCAGCGAGCTATGGAAAGAAAAATGATAGGTGTAACATTAAGAGATCGGAAGCGGGCAGAGTGGGTGAGGGAACAAACGCGAGTTAATGACATCCTAGTCGAAATCAAGAGGAAGGAGTGGGCTTGGGCAGGGCATGTAATGCGAAGGCAAGATAACCGCTGGTCCTTGATGGTAACAAAGTGGATTCCAAGAGAAAGCAGAAATTTAGGTGGGTGAATGAGATTAAGAAGTTTGCGGGGATACGGTGGCCACAACTGGCAAAGGACAGGGTTAGTTGGAGAGACATGGGAGAGGCCGTTGCCCTGTGGTGGGTGTAGTCAGGCTGATGATGGTGATGACCTCATGCAAGTCGACATTGCATGCTATGTTTACTAATCTGCTCAGGTTTGTGGCGTGTGCTTCCCGTTAAGCCATGTCACAGCAACGTAATGTCTGCTGAGAGGTTTTCGCGGTTGTTACTGCTTGAGTTTAGATGTGAAGACTGTTTTAAACTTTTCAGCTGTTGCTCATTATTTTGATTCAAAGCAAGCATTTTTTTTTTCTGCCTGAACAGTGCATCCAGGCCTCAAGAAAGCTGTTTAAATTTCCAACGCAAAACAGCGGTGGTGAATTTCATTACAGGCATGTTCAAAATTTCGTGGGACGTGCAAAAATGGTTCAAATTTCTAACATTTAAACAGCAGGATCATCAAATACATGCTCCAAGGATGGTGGAATCACCATTTTTTTCGGAGATGCATGTGGCACAAGAAATTCTGTGAATTTCTTCAGTGAAATTTCAGTGAACATAAATTAGTGGTGGCAAAATTGGTCTGCATGAAAATGGTGGAGGACATATTATTAAGCTCACTCTTTTGTAAAATATTATTTACAGTGTTTCCTAGTTGGCATTAAAAAACATCCTACTTGCAACATGATCAGGGATACTAAATTCTGAAGCAAATAAATGCAGCTAGTTGCAGCACGCTGTTGGAAAAAAGCTGCGAGTTTGTTTTGTTAAAAGCTGAAAGAATAGGCTTAGGGTTACGCATTGATATTAGCACTAACCAAATGATTTGCACAAGAAGAAATGGAATAAAAGTTGTTTTGATGCTGCATGGTTAGATCAGCACAAATGTTAATATCAAGTATTACCAAACAGTCTCACTTTGTATCAAGGCGTGATGTCTGGCTGTTGTGGTTTGGAGTGTAACTCAGTTACATAGCCGGAACAGCCCGCAATGCGAATTTTGTTGCTCTTGGTGTGTTGCTTGAAGATAAAGGCACACTTCATGGTCAAGTGGTGACTGAGTGATGTACTACTCACTTAATCATGCAACTCCTTCTTTGACTTCTGTTGCTGTCTGTGCATAGTGCAAAGACTTTTTGTGGTTGAGTGGTGATCGTAGTGAGTGATGAGAGTGGTCTCCTCCCTCTGTGCAGGCTAGAGCTGTACCGCAAGGTGAACAACCTGCGCATCCTGGCGTGCGGGGGCGATGGCACGGCAGGCTGGATCCTGTCGGTGATCGACGAGATCGGCATCGTGCCCCCACCGCCAGTCGCAGTCTTGCCCCTGGGCACTGGCAACGACCTGGCACGTGCTCTTGGCTGGGGAGGGGTAAGGCCATTGCTCCCGAAAGTTTTTATTGGAGTTCTATTATGCGACAGCATATACAGGTGGAAAGCATAGTAGTAGTAGTCAGCACAGCGTCTCGGAAATAATCGGGGTCTGCGTAAAAATTGCCGCAGAATGTTTCGGATAGTGTCATAAGATTCAGCGTTTCATGCAGCATAAACTTACTAGTTAAAGGTGCACTGAAAAGGAATCTGAACTTGTCTTTTTGCCGCGGGAACTCAATCTACACGTTCCCGGCATTCTTAGAAACAGTGACTTATTGCCCTGTGTGGCCGATTTCCCCCAATTAAATCGAGTTAATGTCCGGCTCCCGCCTTTTTTTTTTAATTCTCCCTCGTACGGTGGGCGGAGTTGACCAACGCGTGGAGTGCCTTTCAACCAGTCCCGTGGCGGCTTGCCGCTCTGCCATCGGCGGAGTAATACGTAGTAGTCCGTAGTAGCAAATAGTCCGCGCGTATTTTTGTTTCTTCGGGCTTATTTTGCGGCTATATTATCTGCGAATGAAACTATTTATTCATGGAAACCTAAAAAACAAAATAAAGCGAAAGCAAAGCCTCCACGGAGCTGGCTGAAAGGAACTTCACGCGTTGGTCGACTCCGCCCATCGTACGAGGCAGAATTAAAAAAAAAGGGCGGGAGCCGGACGTTAATTCGATTTAATTGGGGGAAATCGGCCACACAGGGCAATAAGTCACTGTTTCTAAGAATGCTAGGAACGTGTAGATCGAGTTCCCGCGGCAAAAAGACATGTTCAGAATCTTTTTCAGTGCACCCTTAAGTTAGAGCCTAGCTCGCCGCAAGGAATCGTAACTAGCAACCTATAATCAGGGCTGCATAAAGAAAATCATATCATGCTGTTCAGGTTTCCGCCAAGATAAGTGAGACTGTTACTGTGTCATTTCCTGTCCTCAAAAAAAAAAAAAAAACGGCTTTAGAGTTTTCCAACTGGGCAAGGCACACCCAAAGGGCAATGGGGTTCCTTGGACAGTGCTGCAAGAAGACGCTGTTGCATTTCACTCTTAAAGGCATAGCTTAAGCATCAAGCGTCCTCCAAATTTTTGCCTTTTCATGTCCAATTGTGCATTGTCATTCTCTACATTTTCTATGGTTCACATCTTCTGCCAATTAGCTGGTAAATGGAAGGCCAATTTTTGCTATCATCTTCATTGACTTTTTGTTGTGGTCTGTGGATTTTCTTTCAAGAAGAGCATTGGCTGATGAGGAGTAGGCTGATGGTTTTGAAGATACTTTAGGAGGACATTCTACTGACTTCTGTTGTGTTCAGTAGGCTTTCTTTTAAGAGGGTTCACCAGTGGCAGTGTCCATAGGAAATACATGGGAACTTTCAGAAGCTATACCGTGTCTAAATATGGCTCGATTTTCATGAGGTTTGTGGCAGCGTTTTCTTCTTGAATGAATAAAGGAAATGTTGCGGGCAGATTTTATTGTTTAAGTTTCACTTTTTTACCAATTAGACGCAAAGTTCCAGAAAAATGGTGCTTTTAGATATGTAGGTCTTTCATGTCATCTCGTGAAAAAACCAAGCCAAAAATCAAAATTTCGTCCGCAACATTTCCTCCCTTTTTCTTTCTTGATTGTTAAGACACGATTTTTATCCATATCGAAGTTAGTGTTAGCCTTTTACAGGCTCTGAAAGTTGTGTATGTATTTTCTGAGGGGATTTGAATTTCGCGCCAAAATTTACTAGCGCGGCGTGGCTCCATCTGGCGACAGAATATTTTGTCGCTACTGCACTCTACCACCAACTTCTTGCTTGTCTGTGTTCGTGCGCATGCGTTTTTCTTAGAACCCGGACGAACTTCATTTCTTTCCTTTTTTCTTTCTTGGGCTGTATTTCTAAAAGATTCCTGCTTTTCTTTTTTTCTCGAGCTGGTGGTGCTAAAAAGAAGTGAGATGCAAGGCCACACCTACAAGCTACCCCCCCCCCCCCCCCCACACACACACACAGTAAGGCACTGTTTGCACCAAAACGCAGGTGTGTCGAGTTATCCGGCCAAAAACCGGTTACTGGGTTCATGTAAACGCGCCGTGTCGGGTCAGGAGTCGGGACCAGTCAACTCCGCGCAAAGGGGTAGGTTGACTCAACTCCTCCCTGCCCCGATGTGCTTGTAAACGCTGTCGAGCCGAAAAAACGGAGGGGAAAGGATAAGCGCGAAATTGTTTTTGCTTGCGCCGTCGCATCTCCGAAGCAGCGGTGGCGTGCCTCAATCTTGGATATGTTACCACTGCTCGCTTGCAATGCGAGGCTCGAAGCTTGGTGTCGCTGCAGTTGAACCGGTCTTCACTCGCTAAAATCGAGTTTATGCAAACACGCGACGTCTGGTCCTTCTTTTTACTTTCTTATTACCAAAAATTTCAGGGGGCACTTTGACTGTCTAAAGTGGGTAGAGGCGGAAGCGTTTTCCGCACCACCTTCGCTGTTTCTGTGGCACCGATGGCGTCACATATAATTGAGTACTAATTACTAAGTGATGACAAATCACTTATTAATGGTTAATTACTAATTAATGCCTGAATACTAATTAACTGCTAATTAATGAGGCTTAAGCTTCGCCTTTAGGAGTGGAACGCGACAGCGCGTTGTAGCGCTGCCAGGGAGTCCACGGAACACCACCCGTTCAGCGCGATGCCTTGCCCTTTGAACGCAACGCTTTTTGAGGAAAGGAAATGGCGCAGTAATTCTCTGTCATCTCGGTGGACACCTGAACCGCAATGTAGAGGAAGGGAGGAAGTGGGAGTGAAAGAAGATAAAGAGGAGCCGTAATGAAGAAAATGAAAATTGTATTTGAGGAAAGGAAATTACGCAGTAACTGTCTCACAAAATTCAGGGGGGCACTTTTTTGACCTAGTGTGTGGTCACTGATACCCCTAAGAGTGGAACGCGACAGCGTCTTGCAACGCTGCCAAGGAGTCCATAGAGCGCCATCGCCCATTTGGTTCTACGCATCATCGCCAGTAAATTGGTTTTTGAGGAAAGGAAATGTATCTGTCTCGCATTTGTCGGTGGACACCTAAACCTCGCGGGAAGGGAATGGAGGAGGATGCATGCTCGTCTCTCACGCCGAAGACCGGGGTTCGATTCCTGAGCTCAACCAATTTCTTAATCGGTTTTATTTATTTATATGGCCTGACTAGTAAAGCTAATTAGGCTAATTGGGCAATTAAGCAATTAACTAAGCTCAGTCCCACTTACTTGGAGCATCACTATACGATGCCTTCAATTGGTTGCATAGTTACTAGCCAAAGTACAATTGGCCCGGTTTGAAATTCGCGCACTGTGACGTCACGACCGTTGCCACCAATTGAAAAGCGCGACATTTTCTGTCGCGCTTTTCAATTACTCGCTACACTAAAAAAAAGGAACGCGTTACCGTTACCGAAAAAAAGTATCGCACGTTACTTTGCCGTCACTCCATGGCCATAAATTTTAATCAGTGCGTCTTTGCTGTAAGAACTCAAGATAACAGTTTTATAAAGCTCATACCTCATATAATTCCAACTTCACAAAGAAAACATAGCTGAACTGAGCAAATTTACAGTAATTCTGGTGTGCTTCTGCTTACGAAATTACGCGGAAATTGTGTAGCAACAAAGAAATGTAAATGTCATAGTTCCTGAAAAAATATATTTGCGCACATAAAAATTTTTTTTTTACTTGAACCTTCGTAATTATCGCAAAAATGCGAGTGTTTACGTCAAGGTGTTCAAGGTCAGCTTCGCTCGCTTAGGAGCTCAATAACGAGAAACGTAGCCGGAGTTGCAGATAGAAACAGCTGGTTGACTGCGATCCCCTTTTGTGTGCTGTACCATTGTACTCTTTCCACGGCTCTCTTAGGGCCATCTTGAAGTAAACTGGCGACATTCCTGAGTTTTCTCAGAAGAGGGAACTTCTTCCACAAAGAATGCGAGAGTGTCACCTGGGAACGAGACACTGACTTACAGATTTCTGCAAATGGTTCATTGGTGGCTTGGCATGCGTCCACTCTTTAGAGAGATGTGTGTGTGAGTGGTTTGGGGGCGAAGACAAGTTTGTGACTGCGTGTTCGTGCTTTTTTTTAGTTGAGTGCGTCGTCAAGGGCAGGTTTTTTTTGGCATGCATGCGAGCCGCAACAAGGGTCGTCAAGAACACCGGTAGATTTTGTTTATTTGCAATACTATTTTTGGCGTTTTTTTTTTTCTGAAAGAGAGGCGGAGAGGGACAATTGAATTAA
This sequence comes from Amblyomma mixtum, assembly GCF_055824585.1. Taxonomy (NCBI): domain Eukaryota; kingdom Metazoa; phylum Arthropoda; class Arachnida; order Ixodida; family Ixodidae; genus Amblyomma; species Amblyomma mixtum. The sequence continues at coordinate 96,729,118 of NC_143020.1, forward strand.
GAAGTAACCAGTAACATGACAGCTCTAATTACCGAAAAATGTTAACGTAAGTACGTTACCCGTAACAATTTCGAAATGGTAACAAGTACGTTACTATGTTACCGAAAAAAGTAACGCGTTGCCGGTAACGCCGTTACTTGTAACGCGTTACTGACAACACTGCCATTAAATAGCCACTAACAACACGCGTTGGTCGAGTTGGGTTGACCTTGCGCAGCCCGACTCAACCTGACGTTATTGGTTCATGTAAACAGGGCTAAGCAAGAACTCGCTTATGCAATGACAAAGTTTGCGTCCGGCCACCATGCATAGCTGCAGGACGCTCTCGGTGCTTTTGCGAGCCACACTTCCCGTCCTCTTCAGTTTTCTCTAACTCTGATTTATTTCTTTGTGGAATTATAAGCAGGGAAGGAGGTATCAAAGCAAGTAAATCTGTTATAATTTAAATATTTTCACGAGGTGGTGAAAATGCCGTGAAAACACAGACGAGCAGATTAACGTGGTACTGAAACAAGCTCTTTATTGGGCTGCCGTAGAATAGGCGTCTCCACCCACACACGGTCACCTGGCTTGTATTGTGCGTGGAGACGGCGGAGATTGCAGCGTTGGGCGTACGTTCGCTCTTGGTCTGTAATGCGTAGCCGGGCAACTCGTAGAGCTTCTGCACGCTGCAAGCAGGCGGTGACGTCAAGTATGTCCTCATTGGTGACGTTTGGCAGCATGGCGTCCAGCGTTGTGGTTACTTTTTGCCGTAAATGAGCCTAAAATGTGTCACATAGTACTGGTCTCAATAAGTGCGCTGTAGTAGACGAACATGACGTACGGAAGGAAGACATCCCAGGCCTTGTGTTCTGCGTCGGCATGCATGCCGAGCTCGTCTGCAATGGTTTTGTTCAAGCGCTGCATGTGGCCGTTCATCTGTGGATGAAACGCGTCATCGTCCGACGGCACCTATACTGTAGCGCAGGATGGCTTGCGTCAGCTGCACAGTGAACGCAGTTCGTGTGTGTCGCGCGGGACACAGTGAAAGAAGGAAAAGCGAAACACACGCTGTAGCCAGAATGGGTGTTCTAGGCGGTTTCTTGGCTATCGTCATTTTCCGACGTTTCCTTCAAAGGTCGCTTGAGCGAGCGAGCCTTTTGTGCTTCGAGAATGTAATCAGGCTCACGAATTGGAAGGCCACGGCTCCTCCTTGGGTCCACGAGCTCAGGCAGCAAGCAGTACATATAAAATTTTTTGAGCCGCGGCAACATCTCGTCCTCCCAAAACGATTGATTCCTGGAAATCGCTTCAGTGCTGATGCCTTTTTTGGTCCACAGCACAAACAAGCACTTTTTACGGCGAGCAATATTCAGCTGTCCTTGCACTTGGTACCAGTAATTACTTTTTGTCTTCAGCTGCAATCTCCCGCTCTTGTTTTCCTCACAGCAGACTATTTTTTTGGCGCGAACTCCTTCTAGTGGAGTAAGGTCCCTCGCTGAGTAAGGACACTTGACTTCAACAAGAACGTCCTCCCCAATGAGTCCGTCCGGGGAAGCGCCAAGAAAGGGGTTCTCCTGGTCAACAAACAGGCCGCACTCCTTCACCACGACGTTGCACTCATTTTCGATTTGCTTGAGTGCTAAGCACTCGTGGTCTTTTCCATACCGAATCGCTTCGGAAGTTATTTCCTTGTACAGGATGTCGCCAACTGTCCGCCCACATCCCGTCGTTGGTTTCATTTTACAAATAGCACCAAACAATGATGCTGTCAATCTCTTTCGCCTTTCTTGTTTCCACAGAGTGCATCCACTCTGCTTCGACGTTGCTCGCTGCAGGTCTTCGATGTTGGTTGCTGATAGCGAAAGCGATTTCAGGAAGGTGTCGGAAGTAGATTGAAAAGCACCGGGCTCCATGTCTGGTAAGCCGTAATCAGCATCGGCACCAGTATGTCGCTCCTTTTCTCTGCGCTTGCAGCGTGAAGTGGTTGGTATCTTCTTTTTCGGTAGCTTTCGCTTTGAATTCCTCCTAGAAACTATCGCCTTCACAAATGATTCTGTGCATCCTCCAAGCTGCCCTCCCGAAATCCTGCGCGCGATTTTTTCGTGGTATGTTCCTCGGCAGTTGAGCGATAAGGAGGCTGCAAAACACCTTGTCTCGTAGGATCTTTTCAAACAATAGTTTATCCTCTTTCCTCCTACAAATTTCGCCACAATGGAGTTGTAATGTTCGGCAGCATTGTTATCGACGTCCATTATTAGGCTCGCCGTGTTTGCAACCACTCTGCTCATGGCAACACAAATTTCTTCAAAGATGCCTTTTTGAACTATTTCAGGAAATATATTTTCTTCTCCCGCTTTGCTTCCGGAACAGAAGTAATCAGCGCAGTTAGCGTGGTCTCCGAACACATGATTTGGGCCGTTCTTTATGTCATGAGCAAGACGGTCTATTTTTTCAGAAAACGATGCCTCTTCAGAGCTTCTAACTTTTATTGCTGTTGCAACTCCATGCCGTAGGCGAACAGCTGCTTGGAGAATAGAGTTCTTTAATTTAGGAGGAATTTTTTCTAGCCGCTTCTTCTGAGCGATCTCTCTTATTTTTGCTGCATAGTTTCGAAGTAGGTGGTTCCTGCACTCAATTTTTTCAACCCGCTGGTTGCCATACGGTGCTGCTGCTACGATAGATCTGTAAGTGCTGGAATCGCCATCAGCAATAAGTTTTGTATATTTGATGCCATGTAGCTCAACGCTTTTCTTGAAGCCTTCCACCACAATAGCTTGCTCCATGCTTGTTGAGCTTCCCTGCCAGTTCTTGTGGCACTGATGCTGTTTCGGGGTGGCACCTTGTGGAGTCCGGCCACACATTGCGCATATCTTGTTTTTCACGCCAAGGTACAGGACCTTTCCAGTTCTGTGACCAACGATAGCAGCCTGAAAGAGTAAGACCAATATTAGTCAAGAAGCTGCCCTACTGGCTGCACTGCTAATCGCTCGAACATATAGGTATTTCAGCTTATCATGCCTGCTATTCAAGTGCTACTTTAAAACTACCTCTAAGCAGTTTGATGCCTTTCGATCACAACGGTACATAGCCCCGTGTACATGCAGCTAGGTTATGAAAGCGCGGATCTTTTCCATACCTCCCCAATTAGCCGAAAGAACAAGTGTGAAATATTTCAAGTACAAAATGCAGCGCTTTTTACCGCTATGGCAACTAAATAAATTCGTGCACTCACCACGCCTGACGGAGCGTCATATTTGTTCCTGTAGGATCTCTTTGACCACGCACCATCTGCGATGACTGCTATCGTGGGTGTACCGTCACTGTCAATGTCGCCGCATTCTCTTGCCAGCCTTGCCTCCTCTGCGCCCGCTGTTTTCATTTCCTCCCAGGCGGCTTGATTGATAATGTTGCCAACGTCGTCCTCTATTTTCGTGTAAGTGTCCGATGACATTCTTGGGATGTTCATAGACGCAAGCAGTTCGTTAAGGTTTGAGAAGCCACAGCCAATTGACATTATTCCACACACCGCTGATGTGTTTATATCGCCGCAGCCGCTGGAAGCTTGCGCATCAGATGGCGGGTCTGTGTGGATGACATCCTTCCTTCGGCACATCCTGCATACAAGAGTCAACGTGCTTCGTAGACCTTGCTTTCTTTCAGACACACAGTCCATATCCGCCAAAGTGCAGTTGAAGGGAACATGGAGGGCGGTCTTTTGCAAGCTGGTCAACAGGTACTGAAGGCTAACAATGCGCCGCCCTTGAATTCCAGCATTTGCACTGCCGCTCTTTACGGTGGTGATCGCGGGACCTCCATTAGCAATATCTTCGTCGCACGACTCTGTTGTGCTCATCACTGAAGATGACAGGGCACTTCCTGACACCTCGGATTCTTTGATGGGGGCTTCAACGTCTGCCGGCCTTGGGTTGTGCTCGTTGACTTCTGGGGACGCAGAATCTTCAGCAGGGTGGGCAAGGTCGCCACCATAGAGGGGATAGTGTGTTTTGCACGTAGGAGGTTCGTTATCACGAGCTTGCCTCTTTCTGGTGTTCGCAATCAGTGCACCTGCACGTTTACGCTTCCCGTACCTGAAATTCTTTGCTGGCATTTTCTGCTGACTTGTTGCCTGCTGGTATTCAAGCACCTTGAGACAAATCAGGGAACAAAGTATGGCGCACAAAAGTGCCACAAGATGATGGCTACCGTCAGAACAAGCCAAACTCAAGCCTTGTTGGTGCTGAGAAGCGGAAGATGGGTGTCCGGCCCTGGGAACGCTCGTACGAGACTAGGCAAAGTAAGCTGCACGCTGTCACTACAATCGAGGACATCCTTCTGCAGCTAGAAGGCTACGCGGGAAAGGGAAGAAGACCAGCCATGAGCCTTGTGCTTGTAACCAGCCGGAGGGACGACGCTTACAGCAGCATGGTCAGTGCAAGAATGAACCACTGTTTATTGAAGGCACAGCTTTTATAGGCACGAGCAAGAGCGCTGTACCGGAGGGACGACGCTTGCCGGCGTTCTGGGCCAGCCGAGCGGGACGCGTGCCGGCGTTCTGGGCAAGCCGAGCGGGACGCGCGCCGGCGTTCTGGGCAAGCCGAGCGGGACGCGCGCCGGCGTTCTGGGCGAGCCGAGCGGGACGCTGTAACCTACTGCGCATTACTGTTGCGCATCGGCGCGATGCAATCACTGATGCGCGGCACTGATACGAACACGACACGTGTCCGTTACAGTGCTAGGAGCTCCTTTCTTTCCTTTTATTTAGAGACTGACTACATAGGTGTTCAACACAATGGAACCTTTTCCGGGTAATGTCCTGCGGATGCACCAAGCCATTTTAACCGACCACACCTGTCTGCTCAGGCGAAACCAGTCACCCCACCTTACCATTGTAAAAGAATTTTTGCAGAAAAGACTGAAGGAAGCTTAGGCGACCCAAACCAGAAACGCTAAATTGGTGGGTTACTGGGAAATGGTCCATTGTATGACCCCCACATCCTTCTGTGCTCAATGGCTTGAGAGGGGGGTCAACTTTTTTGTGCTTCGGTCTCTGGAACCTTGGCCGCATACCTACAGATAGTTCTGGGCTCTACTTTGTGTACGCGGAAGAACGAATACTTTTTTTCGTGTCGCGGTGTAGTTTACACACCTGGAGGGGGAATAGAACTTCCCTCCTTTTTGGGGTACTCAGGTGCTGCCATCTATCGACAGAAAAAGTTCAAATCGGAGTTGCCTTGTAGCTGGTGAGCCCTCTTAAGAAGATCATTAGCCAGTAGGGGGAAGGCTTCCTCTGAACTCACTGGACCGATGCTATTTCTGCTTAGCTTAGCTCAGTTAGCTCTGTTGGTAGTGCAACTGCCCCGAAAGGCTTTGCTCCTTGGTTCAATCCACCAGCGAGGATGAATTTTTTTTTTTTTAAGCTGTGAAGTTTTTATGAAAGCTGCGTAACTTTTCTTTGAAGCTGCATGGCTACACTAGGGTGAATGCTAATGAATTATTACTCCCTTCTTTCAGTGGGAGGATGACTTTTATGAGAATATTTTGTTGACGTTGTCGTGATTTTCTGTTGTGTTTGATCCTTTTGGAAAAAGCATTAGCTGAGGATAGTAAGGCCTGTCCTGTTAGAATTTTTGTTTACATTCTGTTGCCACTGGTTTGCGTTCAGTAGACTTTCTTTTGAGTTCACTTTTGAACATTCTTGTGTGTGTTGTACTGCAATGTGCTTACCTTGCTGAACGCTGAGCCCTTGGAGTTTCAAACTGTCTTGTCAAGTCAAGAATGCATTTGTGCTTATGGCTACCTTGAAAGAATTTTAGTTTTATTGAATTGTAAATTTGTAAATCGCCTTCTTTCTGTGGTAGGGCTACACGGATGAACCTATCTCAAAGATACTCCAAGATGTTCAGAATGGAGACATTGTTCAGCTGGACAGGTAAGTCGTACACTTTTTATAGTAGCTCGGCAAAAGAGGTGGAAAAATTTGTATTCATTGCTCTAGTAACCATGTAAACTAACATTCATACTGTTATAAATTTCCTTTAAGCGGTGTTGCATATGCTTTTGTCCCACGTAATGTTGCATGTTCTGAAGTTTATGGATATTTAATAAACTCAAATGTTTAAAGTTATATTGCTGCAAAGTTGGCAAGAACCGAAAACATGTTGTCAAAAAGAAATTTTTTTTTCATGAAGCAAACACTAGTATACCCAGTGGCTTACTATATTAGGGGGAATGTAAACATTTTTGTTAGATTGGGAGATTTCGGCAATCTGACCTAGTTATGCATCGTCTCTCGGTTACGGATGTGGTGCATTGTGAAAATGCTCACCTCCTGTCCTGACCTGCCGAACTAAAGCGCATCTCTTAAATCAGGTTTTGAAACCTTGGCCTTAGCGGGCAATTTTTATTTTTTCATTAATATTCTTTCATGATATTTTTCTACTTTTTCTGCTTGCAGGTGGGACCTAATTGTAAATAGAAACCCAGAGGTGGACATCTCGCAGTGCGAAGAAGGCAAAGAGATTGTGCCTTTAAATGTTGTGAATAATTATTTCTCTATCGGTGTGGACGCCCACATTGCCTTGGAGTTTCACGAAGCACGCGGTGAGCTCAAGCCCTTTCTTGCTAGATGCATGACAGGCTATTCTTGTTCGCACTGTCCCTTGTGCATTTGTCCAACCACTAGTGTATTTACATGATTGCTCGCACATTTTTATTTAATTTTTTTTGTTAATATAGGGGGGTTCAGCTTAAGTTAAGGACAACGCAGCGAGCTATGGGAAGAAAAATGATAGGTGTAACGTTAAGAGGACGGAAGTGGGCGGAGTGGGTGGAGTGGGTGAGGGAACAAACGCGGGTTAGTGACATCCTAGTCGAAATCAAGAGGAAGAAATGGGCTCGGGCAGGGCATGTAATGCGAAGGCAAGATAACCGCTGGTCCTTAAAGGGATACTGAAGCAAAATCTGAGAATTGAACAAAAAGGCTGAATATAGATTCTCGGAATGTGATTACACCGAAATCTAGTCGTCACTGCGCATATTTTTCAGCGGATGGTTTTATTTTCAATGTTTCATGAGCGCGCGCCAAGCCCTCCCGGTCGGCGCGAGGTGGAAAGCGTGACGTCATGGCACCCTCCCGCAGCGACAAATATGGCGGCGCCCTTCGATGCATGAAACCTCGCTTCGGACTGGTTGCGTCGTTGTTACTGGCTTCTTCAGTGCGTTCACTGGCCATAAATGGACCACCAGTCTTTCGCTTCATCTGCTGTTGCACATAAGAAAACTTAAGAGTAATAAATTTGCTTTATTTTTTATTTAGAGTGATGATTCTGCCCCCTTTAGGCTAAGAGGGGTGTCGGTTTGTTGACAACAATGCTTCCCCTCCTAACCACCAGATGGCGCCACTAGTGTGAACATCGTCGGGCTTCTGTTTTAAAAGCGAGAATGCTAGAAATGGCACAAGGTCCGGACAAAGTAGCTGCATTTAGCGGACGTAAGCGTGCGTACGGTTATGGTATGTAGACAGCATCGATTAACATTTTGACGTATCTGTGTACGCCGTGAGCAGACGACAGACATAGAAAAGCCGCGAGTAGCGATGGCAATCGTGCTTCTGCGGGAACGGTGGGCGCGCGGGTGTTATGACGTCTAGTCTCAGCTTCCACAGGCGGCCACCAGGTGCAACGATACGGCAATAAATCGCGAAAAAAAGCATGTTATCCGCCTTTTTCGCTAAAATGCTTGTCATATTTATCTATTTTAGCAGTCAAGCTTTTGTTTACATGCAAAAGAGCAGCTCCAAAAGTTTGGTTCAGTATCCCTTTAAGGGTAACGGAGTGGATTCCAAGAGAAGGCAAACGTAGCAGGGGCGGCAGAAAGTCAGGTGGGCGGATGAAATTAAGAAATTTGCTGGAATATGGTGACCGCGGCTGGCGAAAGACAGGGTTAATTGGAGAGACATGGGAGAGGCTTTTGCCCTGCAGTGGGCGTAGTCAGGCTGATGATGATGATGATCAGCCACTCACCGACTCAGGCCACCGTACTCAAAACTGCTCGTTGACTATCTCATCCTGATGACCAGTGCTCAGTTGTCGCTTAGTTGAAAGTAGTCTATGGTTCATACTTTTCGAAGTCATTGCTTGCCACAGCTTCGCAGAAGTTTTGGTTTGCACATTTCAGCAGTGGTAGCAGTAGCGCACGCTCTCGTGCTAAATTATTTCGGTGCTTTTTTTATTCCCCCCCGCCCCGTCTTGTCGCAATGCAGAAGCTCACCCCGAGCGGTTCAACAGCCGGCTAAAGAACAAAATGTTTTACGGCCAGGCAGGAGGCAAGGATCTTCTTCAACGCAAGTGGAAGGACCTCTGCAACTATGTCACCCTGGAGGTGAGCAGGTGTTCCTAGATTTTTATTTTTAGAGCATTAGCTCTTAGCTCATTTCTCAGTTTTGTGACGTTGATGGCAGATCTTGCCAGCGTGCCAGTAACATAATGGCTTTATTATGTTTTGACTAGAGTGGCAACTGCAGTGGCTCGCTTGGCGAACTTGGCAACGTGCCAAGATGCTGCAGGCCAATACTAGTACAGCATGTTTCTGCAGTGTTCCTCGCTCTCACGCTAGAACTACCGCCTATTCCGTATTTATCTGTCCGTGTTAGAAAAAATTCTCCTCTGCAAACTACTGGACTGTATGGGCTGAAATGCCGACTACAAGGTAGTTTATGATAATCTTCGTCTTTTGATATGTAATTTAACATCTAAACTTGCCTACATTTTCAGGAATCGGCGAAAAACTGCATTCGGCTGCGGCAGAACTTTTCGTCCAGGCGAGCAAAGAAGCCAGTCTGACAGACTGCGCCATCTGGCGAGCGGTGTTAATTTCAAGGAGCAGACGACACGCACATCCCAAGAAACCGCGTGAGGTGCGCATTCCAGCCACAAGCCGTGACATTGGTTGCCTCACCGCTCGCCAGATGGCGCAACCTGTCAAAGTGGCTTCTTTGCTCGCTTGGACGAAAAGTTCTGCCGCAGCTGAATGCAGTTTTTCGCCGATTCCCGAAAATGCAGGCAATTTTAGATGTTAAATTACTTATCGAAAGACAAAGACCATCATAAGGTACCTTGTAGTCGGCGTTTTGAGCCCATATAGTTCAGTAGATTGCGCAGCGGAATTTTTCGTAACAGGGACAGATAAATACGGAACACGCGGTATAATGCTCAAACGTCCGCGTTATACGCTCTCGTAACTCTCCTGTGAGTTTTCGTTTCTTCACTTCCTGGACAAGGCCATCAGAAATGTCTACTGGAGCTACTTGAAACATTTTTTTTGCACCTCTCTGGTTTAACAGTGGCATTGATGCTGTCTTTGCAAAGCAGAAATCGCTTCTTTGACGCCATAGTTTTTTTTTCACTTTTTAGCAGCAAGCGTATACCATCTGTTTTTGAAAAACTTGACTTTTAACTCACTGTGATATTGGCTGACAGTTGCTGTGTAATCACACTAGACAGAGTTGGACATTTGAGACTGTGTTGCTGTAAAAGGTGTCTTTGTGGTCATGTCAGTTGGGAAGCACCAACATGGCTCGGTTATTTTTGGTTATTTTTTTTTTAAGCATGGAAAGCTTTCATTGCTGGCACTGCCCACCAAATCTCTACAAACTTTTTTGTTAACTCATCTATCTGTGTCTATACTCTGCTGGGTTCCAGTCAGCATTGACACAATGACGATGTCAGACCAACTTGATGAATAGATACCCAATGTTCCCGTGTACTGCGCAGTGTAAGTGCACGTTAAAGGACCCCAGGTGGTTGAAATATCCGGAGCCCTTCACTACGGCGTCTCTCATAGCCCGAGTCACTTTGAGATGTTAAACCCACATAAACCAAACCAAACCAGATACCCAGTGTTTGCTTATGCTTTGGCAGTCTAATCAATGGTTGTGAACATAGTTTCTCTCCATTTAGGAAAGCATATACTTAACAGATTTTACTGCCAAAAGAGCACCAGCCTTTTATCCTAGCGCATTGGTAGTGAGGCAGCTAAAACTAAACTAAATAATGCTTGTAAAAGTTGATTATGCCATTATGTTTGCATATCGGGGAATTCTTTTTAGCATTGCTGGTTCTACAATCTGCTATGGATGCTGGTGCTGGGGAGAAAGAGCGTTCCGTTTTTAGGCTTAACTCTTAGAGGGAACGTGAGTGGCCAATTTCTTTCTTTTGTTCCCCTCTTGCTTCACAGTGTGATGGCCAAGATTACACGGGAAAGTTGCGAGAACACAAGGTGCACTCCATTCTCTTCCTCAACATTCCCAGGTGAGGTAAAGCTCTGTCCTTTCTCCTGTTCAGCAGACGCCGCAAAAACTACAGAGTGTGGTTTCTGTTTTTGTCGGGAGTTGTAGTCTGTCACTTCAGATTTTGCGGCTTTTTGTAAAGCACTTATGTGCCCTAGGCTGCTCAACTAGGTGAGAAATTTACTGCAGTAGACTGCATTAAAACCTCAACTATGAACATACTTCCTGTATTTGTTAGGGTTAACACTCATACAACATGTTTAATGATCAAACCAGCATCTGTGGCTTTTAGATTTTAAGAGCATTAGCTCTTACTAACGTTTGTCAAGGACACGTATGTCTGCAATTAAGGCCAAATTGACCAAAACAGTATATTGACCAAAACAGTATTGACCAAACGGATATAATGAAGGTGGCTGTAAATCCCAATAGTAGTGCAAAATCCATGAGGTAGATGGCGCTGCTTGTGTCTTAGCCGGAAAGGAAACATCCGTGGAAGTTGGGATTTGGTCTTCACATTTGCATAGTGCATCGATGCAAACACTTGAAGCTGCCTTGGTTAACGCCCTTAAATCGAACATAAGGCAGTGTGGTGGAGAATTTTTTGTATGCTTTTATGGTGCTGTCATTTTGTTTACTGATTATGCAGTTGAGAGAAAGCACATATATTTCACTGCTTTGTTTTAGAAGAGCAGTGTGCTGTGACAAAGCACCGTCGTGCAGTTACTAAAACTGTGTCCTGGGATCTTTCGCTGCAGCTATGGCGGTGGAACGAGGCCTTGGGGAAACCCGGGAACTGCATTTGAGTTGCCACAGACTGATGATGGTCTCATTGAAGTGATTGGCCTCACCATCTACCAAATGGTACGTGTGTGACCAGCGTACAGCTGTGCTTGAATCACTTGTGTTGGTCAAGAGGGCCTCGAAAAAACTGACAAGAGCCATTTGCATTGCAGCATATTACTCGCGTAATGAACCCACTCGCATAATGATCCCACCCACCCCCAATTTTTGTCTAAGAATTAAAAAAAGAAGTGTCAGTCGTTAACGCTTCCCTCTGTTTTGCACCGTCACGTCCACAACGCATTTCTTGGCAATGCGCCAAGATGCTGCGCAGCGATAACATCATGGTGGGCTTACCTTTTGACGTTAGCAAGGGAGGAAGCGAACTTGACAGAGTGCTTGTCCTGTTGCACAAGCCTCGTTTTCAGTATATGTTCGCCTTATCGGGCCATGGTCAATTGGGGCGGACGCCTCTACCACTCACTCATTTGAACGCGCGCGATAGCAGCAAATGCCTTTTGCAGCGAACGATGCGAAAAGCCAGCGTCATGATCCCAGCTGGCCGCGTGCTTCCTTTGGCGACATATGGGTGGAAGGATAGACGACTCTCGCAAAGAAAAAAAAAAAGTTTTTTGCATGTAATTTCAGCGCCCGTCCCAAGCCATAGCCTTTCATGGGCGTTGGCTAGGACCGCGCTGACAGTACTTATCTGTATTTCTGAATTAACAGGGCTTGAATTAACAAGTATTTAGTTGCGAGTTCCGGAGGTTGCACGGAAAAAGGGTTAGGCAGCCGCCACCGCGGCCGCCAACCCCTCCCTGCCTTCCGGCACCACCGGCCGCCACGCCGGTGATGGTGCCATTTAGGCTTTACCCACTCGTCCACGGCTTTGTCTGGTTCCATCTTCTGTCCCCGTTTAGGACGTACGCAGCCTCTGACAATGCTGAAGTGCTTTTTTCTTTTTTGGCCACGTGCTGTGTGCCAAGCCGCCCAAACGCGGCAGCGCATAGTTCGAATTATCCATAGCGAAACTGACTCGCTTTTGAATTAACGGACTTTTTTATACACAGATCTCTATGGAGCTTGGCCGGACCAAGTAGTGTAGTTCGAATTATCCGAAAATTCGAATTATCGAGGCTCGAATTAACGAACTTTCACTGTATCTTCATATCTGCTATATCACTCATTGAGCACATGACAAAAAAAATCTGCTTTCTTTCTGATACAATATGATCAATCTCCCATGTACTGTGCGATGTCAGTGCACATTAAAGAACCCCAGGTGGTCGAAATCTCCGGAGCCCTTCACTACGGCATCTCTCATAGCCTGAGTCGCTTTGGGACGTTAAATCCTAATAAACCATAAACCAACCATCAGGGTATCACAGACACAACTTTCTCTTCTTTTCCCATGAAAAAAGCCTTAAAATTTTTGTCAGAGGTTGGCATAGATTATGACACACAGCCAAAGGGCGTGCGCCACTGTGTAAGGGTAAGTTAGATCCTTTTTCGTTCCTTATCAAAAATTGATGCTCCCCTAATCGTTCATTTATACGTCGGCCCCAACTTTTGACAAAGAAAGAAAAGGGGCTAAACTACCCTTGCTGAGCGGTGCATACTTTTTGGCTGCTGTCATAAACCATGCCGACATTTGACGGTGAGAAAAAAAGTTTTGAGGCTAAGTCGTGACTAGCTGGCACATGAGCTTGTCTTAGCTTTCCTCATAGGAACAGAAGAGACGATCGTGTTTGTGATACCGCAATCAAATTGTATCAGAAACAAAGCAGAGATATGGGAAAGGACTTTGCCTCACAGTGGGCATAGTGAGGCGGAAGATGGGACAACATCGACTCTTTTGTGTACTGCTCTTTCTGGTAGTCGCCTCCCGTGTGTATGTGGAGATGAAACGCTGCCTTCCTTCTGTCCGTGTGCAGCCTTTCCTCCAGGCGGGTGGGCATGGCACGTGTCTGTGCCAGTGCCGCAGTGCCCGTGTGGTGACCAGCAAGACCATCCCGGTGCAAGTGGACGGGGAGCCCTGCCGCCTGCTGCCGTCGCTAATCGAGCTTCGCATGCGCAACAAGGCCTGCATGGTCGCCAAGACCAAGGTAGGGGGGGGGGGGGCTTGGCTTCGGCTTTGGCTTGGCTTGGGCTTTGGCTTTGGATTCGGCTGTGGGGCAGCAGATACCACGTTTACCCTGATGTAACGCGAGTGCAAAATCAACGCTCGCGTTAGAACTGGGGCCACTGCACATTTGAGTAAATATGGTGGGCTAAATTAGATGCCTACATTATTACTCTGTACTTCATATTAAATATTACATTACATAGATTAGAAGCCAACAGGCACAGAAACCAAGGAGCACAGGGGACTTTTCTTTTTTTTTTAATTTATTTATTTGATTTGTGGTGGGGATCAATTTAGAATATTACTGATGTTATATTCAGTAATATTCTAAATTGATCCCCACCACAAATCAAACAAATAAATTAAAAAAAAAAAAGAAAAGTCCCCTGTGCTCCTTGGTTTCTGTGCCTGTTGGCTTCTGTCGTATTTATAACGAGCCCCTCATTCCCCTTCCCTTGTTTGCTTAATTAGATAGATTAGATACGTGTGCAGGGGAAATTAGGCTTACTTTGGTCTTGTCTGCGATATATATATATAGTATATAAACTTAATTTGCCATCAAAATGTACATCAAGCTATACACCTCACAACAACAGCAAAAAAGAATGTTTTAGTGCGCTGGACTGTTTGCAGTGGGACAAGAGTTTTTGCAAAGGTGTTGTTATCCAAGTTTTTGTGTGCTAGTGTTTTAGTGCAGCAATTTCTTCTGCTAAAGTGCTCGGGATGTCTTGTCCCCCGGTTAGAACCAAAGTAAATTACTCACGATTTGGAGCAAGACCAGCCATTTTTCACTCGTGAACATTTGTTGAACCTGTTATGAAGTTTTTGAGAGATGATGGTTTCTGTAACAGATACCTGGAAATACACAGCAGTGGTGAAGATCTGCTCTTTTTAGTTTTCGCACTTCCTCCGAGCATTTACATGGCTACAGGCATTCATGTTTCATTAGGCCTGGAAATGTTCAGGCAGGGATAAATCTCTTTGTAGAGGAACGAAAATTCCTCTATTGCCTACGAGTAACACAACAAGGATCATCTGATGAGGATGTCGGAAGCTAAGCACAGCCATGCATACTGGTAAACTACGAACTCCTCAGAGTCCACTGTTGATTGGAATCACTGATTGCTAGAAATTTCAAATCTCATCAAGTCAAATACGTTTATTTCAGTTCACTATGTTACAAACTGATGCATTCTTCATCCAAATCTCCTCAAAATAATCTGCCTGAAGTGGTTCACCAATTTTGATGCATTCAGTGTCAGTGCAAAGGTTTCATCTCGCCTTTTGTGGAATTGATTCTGAGAATGAAAATTCGGCTTTGAAATGAGATTGACAAGGGCAGCATCATTTATGTAATTCCTGCATATCGACACTTGCAGATATGGCCTTTTTCCATGTTATAAGCTTCTGTCTGATCCTTTTCTGTGTTTTTTTTTTTCCCTTCCCTTTTGACACCCTCTTTCAGATTCACAACCAAGTGCCAAGCCAGTAAGTCTACTTCTTCATATTGTTGTGCTGCTGCTTCATGGCATGGGGTTAATGTGAAACATCTGAATATATATATTTAGACTCTGTAAGCTTTACTGATGTAATGTGGTTTTAATCGCACTGCCAATCGTCCTGTATCAAGGGTTCTCGATCTTTTTGCTTCTGGGAACCCCAGTGTCTTTCAAAAAGTGATGAGGAAACCTACCTGTCCTAAATTCCATCTGTTCTTGCCTAACACATATGGCTGCAAAGCCCTTGAAAAACAGCCAAATTCAATTAATAATGACTGGCTCTTTAATGAAACAGCCAGCCTGCTGTGAGCAATTATTGTATTATTATTCCCAAATCAAACTAGGCAGAGGGAAGGTGGCCATTTAGGCAGGCATGAATTTCAGGGCTTGGAGAACCGAAAAGCACTCTAAGAAACCAAAGGGTACCACGGTACCCAGCTTGAGAACCCCTGTCCTATAACTTAGTTTTGCAGTATTGTAACATAAACTTCTTTCAAATATTTTTGTGCGACACAAACCTGAAGAGGTTGATTGCAAGCTTCAGTACCTTCGTCTCATTTGAGAGATCAAATGTCAAGTTTGTGAGTTGTTAGTGCCATTTCAAAACATCTCGTGGTGCTCTGTCGTCACCTTGCCCTTAGGTTACCACTGGAAAAGCTGACCATTGCCATCCGAAAACTGAACATGGCTGATTATGAGAATTACCATTACGACAAGGAGCGACTACGAAGTCTTGGTGAGTGTCATCACTGGAGGTTTTTTTTTTTTTCGTACTTGTAGTGTTTTATCAGGTACTTTAACATTATTCTGAGTCAATACGCTTCAGGGTTGTTCTCCTCTATTACAATGAATGTCATGTACAAGCTTTAGTTGATGAGCATTTAGTGGTATGTGTTTTATTTGACAGTCACTGTAGGAAAGGTTGTTAGTGCAGCTTGTATAATACAGTAGGATCTCAGTCATATGAATGTCATTGGTGACAAGATATTTTTGTCATCTGGAATTTCTTATCATTGAAAACAAATGAAATCAGTATGCAGAAGCATGGGAAATCGTTCAGGCAGATCTGTTTTTGTCTGACAGTACTTATTTATGGCCGCACTACCACAGCTCACTACTTGCAGTGTGTACAACGCAGCTGCCAATTGTAACGTTGGCGATATGTGGGTTGTACGCCCACACGCACTCATTTTATCAACCATGTGCGAGTTGCGCACCTACGCTCATGTTTGCGATGCGTAGTGCCTCAGTAGCGATCACGGTGGTGGCGATGTACAGGCAGCGCTTAGTGTTCGAGGTTGTGGTCACAGTTCAAGGGTTCGTACCATCTGTAGTGACGTGGGAGATGCTCAGAGCCTCCAAAGTTCTGCTCCATTGCACACAATGCACTCCAGCCGGGGAATTTTACATATTTGTATCCTCCTGAAATTCATATGAACCATGTTCGTATCATCGAGATTCTACTGTAATAGCCCCTAGGGGCGTCAAATGAATGCAGCCCAATCAATTTGCTTCTAAGCTGTTTAGCAGAGCTTCCTAGCACATCTACCTGTCCAGAGCTTGGGAGGATAGAGGTCGCGAAGCCATTCCTCTTTCGAAAGATTTGGCTGAGACGACAAGTGGTGCACGTATCATTCATATTGCCATAGACATTTGCTGTGGCACGCTCTATCCTTTCTTTGCTGATTTCTTTTCATTTTTTCTCGTCATATCTCTTTGAACTCGCTGTCTTTTCTATTCCTTATGTTGTTCACTCGGGTGCTTTAGCAGCCGTCATGTTGAGATTCTTTTCCACTGCAGCCATTCCGATTGGAAGCCTGAGTGTGAACCCTGACACTGACCTCGAGAACGTCAGGTTGATGATCAACCAGCTCTGTTCTGTAAGTTCCTTTTTTTATTTTTTGGCTGTTTATTACTGTGCATAAATGGTGCTCACATAAATTGACTTGACTGTTCTCGGTTTGAATGGTACTCTGTTGCGGTGTAGCTTAAAACTACACAGCAGTGAGATGAGTAGAAGTGTTGTAAGGAGCTCCGATAGGCTGTAGAGCAATGCTCAAGTTTATTTAGTGCTGTTTCCTTAGGGTGGGTCATCTGTTAATGTATTTAATGCATGCTTGTGATTTTTTTTACTTTTTAGCTTGAAGGACCAGACGCACAGAACCTATCACCATCCAAGAGGTTCTCGCCCGACTGGTGCTTCCTTGACTGTGAGTAGCACCACATTGTCATAGTTAGTGCGAGTAAAAATTGGGTTTAGTTGCTCGTTCTTTTTGAATGGCCCGAAGAAGGTGTAATGTATTAGAGCTCGCAGTAGAACCCCGTGGAAATACGGGACCAGTTGAGCACGGGTTAAACACACTGGGTTTCCTATATGCGTCTATTGTGAAATGTCATCTTTTATCGTAGCCTCTTTACCATCTTCAACCCTTATAAGCTTCAGAAAAGAAATATTTTTAGATGCATATTGCAAAGTATTGGCTGGAGTCCAAGAAAAACTCTGTTTATTCTAAAATTTGCCACAATCACTTAACTATTTAATGACACTTTCTTTTGTTGGTAGCAGATTTTGGAAAGTCCGTCAATGTAATCATATTACATACTTCCACTCCGTGACCAGAAACACATGCTGGTTGATAATGGTATAGTCAGGAGCGTAATCTTGATTGTAGAAATATTGTACTTTATTGGATTCAGCATATTTTTTATTATTTCATGTAAGGTTTTAGAGTTGTGCATTGTCGTTTTGCTTTGGTAGTAATTTAGTACGAGTCTGTTCCAGTGCTCTTCTACTCCCCTCCCCCTTAAAAAAAGTAAAGCATGAATAAAATAGGAAACGTGGAGGAAAATTACTACAAACCAACTTGAACTGCAGAGTTCTTTAGTGGTTCCAGCCACACTTTTGACACTTCAGATGTGCTCTTAGTTTCTTTTACTGACAAATGTGTTGCTTATTTTTGTTGTTTATTTATTTATTTTTTTCCCTGTTCTCGTCTCTCTTGCCTTTCGCCTTCTAACCTTTTTCAGGTGTTGTGCCTTTCGCAGTTGCAGTCGCCAGGCTGGCTGTTTGTTTTTTTGATTTTATGTTTTCAATTCCAAGGCGTAAAATTATTGTCACCGTCATCTGTCTCATATTATTTTGTTTGCTAGTACTTGTGTGGTATCAGTAGCAAACATTTAGAGTATGAACCAACCTCTGGAAAAAAAAATTGTATGCAGAAAAAAGTAAAAAGAAACAAACGTTAAGCTCTTGAAGCAGACGCAGCTCTCTGCTTTTCATTTTGCCTTCTGATCATTGCTTAAACGTGCCTTTCTATGGGTTTTGAGCTGCAAAATTGACTCAACCAAAGCAAACTTTCCACCAAGCTCAAGTCTGTTCACGCAGAAGGCAGTCATAGCCTTGTAAGAGTGCTTCTTGTATCACAGTAATCATAATATACAGCCAACTGTCGATAAACCACACTTCAACGTGGCCGATATTTTCTCCTAATGATGCTGAGTTTGAATTAAGGAGGGCCCTGTAATTCAAACTCATGGTTTTTGAAAGGTCAAAGTAAATGAGTTCAGATTATTGAGAATCACTGAAGCTCCTTGGACTAGTTAGGTTTGGTTTGATTCACCAGGGTGGAAATTTGGGCAAGTCGGTATTGATCCATAACATACTAGTAGCGCAAAACCAGGACGACGGACAAAAGGGGAGAGAACACACACCAACAACACAGGCGCTAACTTCCGACTGACGAAGAAAACCAAACACAACCAAGTTAACGGAACCTGAGCAGTAGTATTGCATGCGCTGACCTAAGATAAAAAATCGAAAAAAAGGTGCGAAAAATGCCGCCTTACAAGATAACTGCGTTAGTACTCTGTCCATTTCGTTGTCTAAACGAGAGCTGGCCTTCTTGGGTTCAAAACATCCGTGATCTCACATTTTTTATCGCATTTTTCGCACCTTTTTTTTCGATTTTTTATCTTAGGTCAGCGCATGCGCTACTTTTGCTCAGGTTCCGTTCACTTGGTTGTGTTTGGTTTTCTTCGTCAGTCGGAAGTTAGTGCCTGTGTTGTTGGTGTGTGTTCTCTCCCCTTTTGTCCGTCGTCCTGGTTTTGCGCTACTCGTATGTTGAGGTTTGGTTTGGTTTGGTTCATGGGGTTTAACGTCCCAAAGCGACTAAGGCTATGAGAGACGCCGTAGTGGAGGGCTCCGGAAATTTCGACCACCTGGGGTTCTTTAACGTGCACTGACATCGCACAGTACACGGGCCTCGAATTTCTCCTCCAAAGAAATTCAACCGCCGCGGCCGGGATCGAACCCGCGTCTTTCAGGACAGCAGCCGAGCACCATAGCCACTGAGCCACCGCGGCGGCCTTGGACTAGTTAGTAACAAACTTGTTGTAGCGAACACCATGAGAGAGATCTTGTCCGTTCTAGTTTGCATTGTCAAACAGGCTACTCACGGTAACTGTACACTTTGAGCTTACGACTAGCTACTATGGATAGTGAGATAAGAGCGGCATGTTTCACTTGCCATGCAGCATGCACAGCGGAGAGGTTCTTCCGCATCGACCGCGCTCAAGAGCAGCTGCACTACGTGGTGGACATTGGTCAGGACGGCGTGTACATCCTCGACCCGGAGCAGTCGCCAATTGCACCAGAGCCGCCGCCCCCATCGCTGACGTCGCCCACTGCGGAGGACACCTCCGCCTTCAACAGTGCGTCCGCTGCCAAGGACGGTGGCGAGATGTCTGTGATGGCTACGACTACAGCCGTAGCCGAAGCCGCGACAGCTGCCCCAGCAGGTGAAGCTAAGGAACCAGCTCCAACGTGGAGGTGAGCCCTCAGATCTGCGGAGGAAAAAAAAAATTCTAGGGAGTTTGAGAAAAATTCGTTATGGCACAGAAATGAAATGGCTCTTTCATATCTGAAATTTAACCAGCTTTGTTCCAGAGAAGTAGCAGTCGATTTTATTCATCATCATCATCACCATCCTGACTACTCCCACTGCAGGACAATGTCCTCTCCCATGTCTCTCCAATTAGCCCTGGCCTTCGCCAGTTGCAGCCACCGTATACCCGCAAACTTCTTAATCTCCTCCGCCCACCCAACTTACTGCCACCCCAAACAAAAACTGATTGAGTAATATGCTGCACTGCCTCGATAATTCAAGCTCAGTTAGTTTTGAATCCTGATTGATTTGTATAATTTTTGCTATTGCGTAATTTGTAGTAATTTAAATCTTACCAGCTGATTTCAGCGAGCAGCTAGCATGAGCTTGGTTTATTCGAAGACCTGAAGTGCCATGTGTAAGTGGCCGGGTTCGCCACAAAATTGGGAACACTTCATCTTGAGGGGTACACGAGCATACACGAGCTTTCAGCTTGTAGTATGTGCTTTCAGAGCCAGGGTGAAGTTAAAGGGCTGACTTGACATAAGTTAATGAAGTTGTGTGGGGCTCACATCACTATGCTTACAGAGTTCATTCTGTGATGTCAGTGTGGCTTTTAAACACTTTTTGCGCATTTCTGTTTATATACTGAATTGAAATTCACTTAGTTTCTTCTATTTTGGTGTGAGTGAAAGAATAATTGCAATTATATAGTTTTTTTTTTTCACTGATTGCATGAAGCATCTTGTCTTAATCATATTTATATTCTGTTTAAATCAACTCGCAGTTGGTGATTTTTCTTGATTTTTCTCCCGTTTTCTTCTCAGTGCTCCTACTAGTGCACAAGAAAGCAAAGTACAGAAGTAAGTACACTGTTGAAGTTTATGAACGCTGTACTCTATGTGTGTGACCACAATGGGCACGTATGTTATAAGTTGGAACAACAGAACAGAACAGCCCTTCTTCTAACTTAAATTTTCAAAACAAATGCACATGAAGACATTCAGAAAGAGAAATCACACTTTAGAAAGAAAGAACGCATAGAAACAGCACATAACACCACATACAAAGGACATGAAATACACAGTGGCAAAGAAATGCATAAGCCATTATTTGGTGGGGAGTTGCTGTGTGTTTATGCTGCCTTGTATTACTTCTATTTATTTTCTTCTTCGAATGATTGTTCTTTCTGGATGTTTATATGTACGTTTGTTTTGAAGTTAAAGTACATGATGAAGGACCTGCTGCGGTAGCTCAGTGGCTTTGGTGTTTGGCGGCTGATCCCAGTGCCGTGGGTTTAGTAGTTCTGACCATACTGGCCATATTTTGTTGGAGGTGAAATACAGAACTGTCCATTTGCTGCACAGTGTGCTTCAAGTTAACCTGAAGCGCTCCACCACAACTTGCCTCATTCTCTCTGTGTCGCTTTAGAATGCTAAACCTCGCAATTTGCAATTTATTAATTAAAGGAACTGCAGGGTTTTGTTCCTTGCTTTCATCCATTGATTTTAATCTTTTTGCACTTCACTCTCTTGTGAGCAAAGTTTTTCAACTAGCTGTGGTACACAGCATGTTCTCTGTAGCTTTTTGTTCCGCTATGGACTGTTGACATTCTCTGAAATAACCAGAGAATTGTTTTTTACTGAGAACAGTAATTAGACAGAGCTGTCCTAGGTGTCCCTTTAAAACCTAGATGGCGCCTCATGCCACGGGTGCAGGAACACGTTTAAGATCATTGCACCCTCCCTGATTGTTTGGGGAGGTCTATAGCTTCCATAGTGCTGTATAGAAGTTTTGAGATGGATTATAGAATTGGCGTTTTCCATCTTTAGCCTTCATGGCACTGCCTCTTTTTGCACTGGTATGTATTTGGTTGGTTTATTGGGGTTTAACATCCCAAAGCGACTCAGGCCGTAGTGAAGGGCTCTGGAAATTTCGACCACCTGGGGCTCTTTAGCGCGCACTGACATCGCACAGTACACGGGCCTCTAGAATTTCTCCTCCATTGAAATGCGACCGCTGTGGCCGGGTTCGAACCCGCGTCTTTCGGGTCAGCAGCCGAGCGCCATAACCACTGAGCCACCGTGGCGGGGCAGTATGTATTTGTAGCAGAGCCAATGGAGTGACAGAGATGGGCAATGGTTTGTTCACGTGCCATTCCGCTGGTGGCATCAGTTTCTTTTGCTGCCCATAGATGGCGTAAGCATGCTACAAATGTTAAAGTTACTGTATATGCTCCTGACTGGAGTGGAGTAGCTCGATGGTTTGCCGCTTTGCTCTCCTAAACATCCAGGTTATGGCGTAAACAAATAGGTAAACAAATGGGCTTTTGGCAGCAGTCTAGTACCAAAAGGCGCAGATATGTCGGCTTCTCTGCAAGGCATGGATGCCTTGGAGCCATGTGGTTGTGAGCTGCTCATGTTAAGCAAACACGGAACTCTGGCTCCCATAAGGAGCCTATATAGTGACTAACAAACGTGGGTGATCCAAGCAATTTTTTTGGACCGGGCAGTAAAATGATCATTTGCTTCAGATTTTCTCTGCTAGTTTCTTTATTTCATACTGCGCAAATACAAAAATTGGTTTCTGTATAATTGATACTGTGTCAAATCTTGGATTTTCTGTTTTGTTATAGAAATTGAAGTCCCACTGAAATAAACTGTGGGCCAGCCAAGCGTCGCTTTTAGTTGATTTTTTCTAATAATTCGCAGTATCAGTGCTGTAAAGATTTGATTGTATGTGGCACATAGCTCCCTTTTTTTTTTGTAGTGAATATTTCCTCAAGGCTTTGAAGTAAATTGTATGAATTGTAGAAGGTAGCCCGTGGTGTGTATGCCTTTTTCTTTTTCTTTTTTTGTTTTAAGGAAGTTCATTCTCTCCGTTTTCTGGCAAAGACAGCCCACCATGTTATGAGACAGTTTTATGTTTCTTAAGTTGTAATGAAATGCTGTGCTATGCGTTCTCTTTATGGATATTGATATTGGCTAACTTCGTCAATTCCGCTTTTTTTATTTTTCAGAACTGAGGCTGGAGAACAGCCAGCTTCATCATCTCATGGTACGTAGTTGCTGCAGCAGGAGCAGACAAAAAAGAAAAGTGCTCCTAAACTCTTTGTCCTCTAATCAACTGATCTGCAATATTGGTTCGATCAGCAAAATATAGAGGGCGTCGCTAGACACTGTTTCTTAGAGTCACTGGAAGAATTGTCAGAGTACCGCAGACCTTTTCCCTGGGCTGCCAATCTTGGGAGGAAAATGGCCGCTGCGGCCCAATGTTGCCAGAACAGCTAACACAAAAACTTGCACAAAATTTTAATGGAGCAGCGGCCTTCCAAAGTTTGGGCTGTCCTGTAGGTCCTGCATCATGTGCAAGGCGCTGTTTAAGCGAGTTACAAAAATCACATTTTCCAATTTCTTTTGAGCATGCGTTCGTGATACCACTGAACCTGGTTCTGCCAACTACGCAGAAGTTTACTTTGGGATTTATAATAGCGACATCGCAAAGGCAGGTACATAGGACACTGCAAACATGGTTGTCATGCTAGGAGTGTCATGCAGCATAAGCTTCCTTCCAAATTCGTTGCTGCGGTGAGGGGGATTGCAATATTGTGAAAATTTTTCCAGTGACTCTAATTTGTCTGTTTAATACATGCACAAAATTTGCTTGGCCTAAGTCCTAACCTTGGTTCCACTTGGCATGGTTGTTGACTCGTGCTTCCTTCAGTAGTGTGCGTGTATATGTGTGTGCTCATCTGTATGTGTTGCTCGTGTTTGTTAAGGGCTGATGGGGCAGCTAGTATCGTTAAGGCAATGTTAGACATCAGTAAAAGCTAAATACTCAGCTGTGAGTGCATTTTTATTTCTTTTGTTAGTAAGAAAAAATTATGGAAACAGCATTCATTGTAGTACTAGGATTATAAAGTTACAGTTGGCATCTGGGCAAGAAAATTCTTGTATTTAAATGTGAACTTCTAATAGTTTATAAACTCTCTCTTAGCTAGAAAATTTGAAATATAGGTTGATGATTACCCTTGCTGCAGTGGAATTACTCAATGATAGTAGTAATTCCTGCAAGAAATAGAAATTAAGAGCCTGAGGG
This sequence comes from Amblyomma mixtum, assembly GCF_055824585.1. Taxonomy (NCBI): domain Eukaryota; kingdom Metazoa; phylum Arthropoda; class Arachnida; order Ixodida; family Ixodidae; genus Amblyomma; species Amblyomma mixtum. Next base: position 96,752,773 of record NC_143020.1, read on the forward strand.
AAAAATAATGGACCAATGTGTTGTTGATATTGAAACTAGAACTTGGGTGAAAGCGCAGAACCGCTTGTGGTGTTTGCAACCTTCATGAGCAGGCCTTCTTGCATGCTTGGCTGGACAGCGCATGTGCTCTGCTGTGCTATCTTAGCCCTTGCTTTTACCGTTTGACGCTGATGCATCAGGTGGCATAACCGATTAACCCTTTGTCTGCTTGCAGAAGTAATTACTGCTGCCAAAATGGGAGATCTCTTAAGGGTAGGTTCATTTGGCACATTGTTTCAAATAGCAAACTTGTACCGTTTATAAAGCTCTGTAGGAGGCTATGCTCCGTTTTATACATAGCAGGCAACGCTGCCAAAGCTAGCACATCTGTTCGCACAAGCTAGGTCCACACGCAAAAAGTAGTTCGCCATACAACCAAAGCGAACACAAGCATATTTCATAGCGACAAATCTTAAGTGCCGTGACTGGCACCTTCTGAACTTCGTTTTACCTCTTGCCACATTTTCGTTCTGCGGCTTGTCGAGATTTCGAGAAGCAAAAGGTACGCGTGGCGGCATGATCGCGGTTTGTAGGGCAAATCGCTTCTACCAAATCCGCGCCCAAAAAGTAGTTCACACTCCATGAAAATTACAGCCGGAGCGCCCGAACACTGAGCGCCTCACAGCTTCGACCGTGATTTTCAATGCTACTACATCGTTTTATACCGCTCTTTGTATTCGTCCAAACAATGACCGGAGTTTTGAGAAGAACGAATGATGTGTGACGGAGTAATATAGTTTCGCGGACGCACTACTTCAGCAGCCTCCGCAGCATTGCCTGCTATGTATGAAACAGAGTATAGTTTGTTGTGCATACTGTGACTGGGGAGCGATAGGTTCTAGACAAGGGCACAACACACACAGAAGGAACACCACGAGACACAAGCGCTCGTGTCTCGTAGCGTTCCTTTGTGGTGTTGTTCCCTTGTCTAGGACCTAGTGCTCCCCAGTCACAGTTGTATCGTTGACTTGTTTTCACAAGTGTTTTGTGAAGCCATTTGTGTGCAGTTCTCTCATCATAACCTAGCTTTGTGCTTGAGGAATTTGAAAATCTGCTGCATTGTTGTTGCTGTTTTTTTTTTTTGAAAATTTGCTACCTTTTTGCCCTGTCAGAATGCTTTTATTTTTTTCCAGCACAGGTAATTAACTCCTGCATTGTGATCTCTGTTTGGCTTTTTTTTTGCCATACTAATTCATTTTATACAACGTTTTGAGCCTTCCTTCTTACAGTTCATTTTCGCTTCATGTGCCTCATTTTCACCGCACAAAAAAATGCCGCATGATGGTGCAATGTTTTTCATCATATATAAATTAAAAAAAAAAACTACATATACACCGGAAAATGCAGTAAGTTATAAATTCAAATTTAGCGAGTTCGAATTGATGAGATTCTACTGTGTAAGCACTGACAGTTTGTGTTACATTCAGAATAATTTCAGCATACCATGAATGATGGCAGCATACAAGCATAGGATGACTGACACCCTTTGAGGCTTATATACTAGGTGCAACTTGAAAAAATAGCAGTTGGCAGCAAAGGGCCATGGTCCGCGGCATTCTGTATAACTCCACTCACCAATTGTAGTAGTAAATTAAATCATCTTTTTAATGTTTGACTACGTCAAACACGCCGGAGGCATCAAAATTCATGAGCTTGTAATTTTGTCCGGTGATTAGCATCTTGCTTAGGTAACAAGAAAAGCTATAACAGCAGACTTCTTTTTTGTTGTGGAGGAATTCTGTGCATTGGTCCTGAATGTGGGCAAAGCTTCACTGCTGACTTGAGCTGTATCCGACTAGACTTGAACCTTAACAAAGTATACTGAGGGATCAGTTGGTCAGACGCGCTGTTTGAACGAAGAACGTAGCATTGAGACAGCACATAGAAAAGGCGAGGACAGGACATCCTCTTCTTCGTTCAAACAGTAAATCCGACCAGAGTACCACTGATCTTTACCATTGAACTCTCTAAAGCAGTGTTTGTCTCGTATTCATAGCGACGTTATGCCTGGCACTTTTTGAGGTTGTCTCTGAATCGGGTCAAACCATTGTGCTCTCCGAGCAGTACTTGTCTCACTATCGTAAAAATGTGTTGCCTGACTCTTCTTGATAGCGCCTTTCTGGACTTTGGCGTGACATCTTGGAGTGTTTGTTAAATAATGGCTTGCGTTCCTTTCTCTTTCCTTCACATCCTTTCCCCGTGCCTGCAGCTAAAGCAGCTTTGTGACAGTGGTCACAGCCTGCTGTCAGTGGACGACAGCGGGATGACATCACTGCACCACGCCTCGCGCTATGGACACAAGGACGTTGTTCGCTACATTGTTGCCAGTGGTGAGTGCAGTGTGGCACAGAGGTAGGCTGCTGCAGCTGTTTCAAGCACCAGTGACACCAGCCACAGTTAACGATTGCTTTGCTTAAATGACCACTGGGTAGAAGTAGAAATTGGTGTATATTGATAGGTTACCGCATTCTAATCACAAAATAGACCACTCTCGCTGGAAGCAGAGCTTTTGTAGCATAAAGAAGACCGGAAAACAAAATACAGGTGTCGCCATTACCGGCCAATGAAAGCAAAATTCATGCGTCAGCACACTTTATTCCATGCAGATCCCAGTGGTTAGGCGACACTGTCATTTCCTTCAAGACGGTGGCAACTCGTCATTTTGAGTAAATAAATTATGAGTTTGAAGCGACTGGTGGGAATGTTTTTGAATCCAATTTTCGTGGCAATAAATTCATCTGTTGCTGCCACACAAATGTCCAAGTATGCAGAAAGACCCAAGGGGTCAATTTTTACTTAGAACAACGAGCGAGTGAAGTTGTCCTGGTGTCATTTAAAGGGCAATTCTGGGTTGTTTTTTTTTTTTTTTGACGTTCAAGCATTTTACTAGTACTTTAGTCTAGGTTCTCCTCTGTCTTGTGGTTTTTTGTTTCATATTTTGCTATAAGTACCTTTGTTTGGGAGAGTTTGTTCATTTCGCATTAAAGGAATAAGCTTGTGCAAAAATGGCAGGAATCAAAGAGACATTACACCAAAACAGAGCGCAGACTAAGAACTGATTTCATTTGTCAGACAACAGCCACATTTATAGCTGAGTGAAATCACAGTCATTGATGGTGTCCGGAGTACGCACGTGTACACTCAGTCAGCTGAACCCCCACCTAGAAAGATATGAAAGTGCCACGTTTCAGTGTATCTGAGGAGAGGAAACCAAAGGTTTCTTACTGCTGTTAAAAAAAGGTCGCAGGTGAAGATGATGCAAGAACTACACTCACAAACGCATAAACACAAATGCACACATGCATGACTGCGTGCAGACACCCAATCACACCTACACACTCTCACATGCATGCACACATACAGAAGTAACCATGCTTCTTCATAGCAAGGCCGAATCTATATAGAAAGATAGTGAAATAGTCGCTGCTTTGATTGCGAGAGTAGATCATAAACCTGAATTGTTAAGCAAAGCCAAATTAGAAAACTTCTAGGTTATATACATTGTTCTCTATTCGTTTGCTGTTCTTAATTGTTTCCTAGCCTAGCCTTGCAGCAGCCGTTAATGTCGGTAAATTCTCGTGGTGGGTATTGTGGTACACTTCGATAAGGCACTGGAATGCTATGTTTGGCTAAAAACAGCCTTGTATTTGCAGCACCACCGGCAATCTTGGACATTGCAGACAAGGACAGGTAAGTGTTCCATGGATAGTAGTAATTTTTGTGTGTCAGGTAGTTTCGTATTGTACAGTTGAACCTTGATATAACGAAGTCATACTTGTGGGCCAAAAGTTTTGTTAAATTGACAATTTTGTTGGGTTGATGTTCTCACCTTTTGACAATCTGAATGGCCTCAAAGCTCTTAAAACATTCTTAGGAGAAGGTTATCTCACCGTTAACCTTCACAAAAGAAATTCTTGGGGAAATAATTTCACAATCAAGGGCATCAGTACTCGTTTCGTGTATCATGAGCTTGATGTCTATTAGTACAAAGTTCATAGTGGTACTATCAGCTAGCATTGTGTATACTGCCATGGCCCCTTTGACTCCAGGCTGTTGTTTCATTTATCACTTTTCTTTATTTTTCTTGTAGCAAGCTAAGGGGCATAGTGGCTGTAGGGGCTTTAGCTTCGTAGAGATGCTTGGAGGGGGAGCTTGAGTCATGTTAATGTCTTTTCACCGAAGATCATTTGGTGTTGAACATGAGGATTAACTTTTATACAGAGCACGTTGAAATTAGAAACTCTGCCATTGATATGTTCCAAATTTTCATCGCCTACCTCGCGTTTAGTGATTGTTTCTCTGTGATGTTGCAGTTGGAAAGGAAAGGCTATGTAGTTATTGTCCTTTTAATGGCACCCGTGGGTTTGCTATGCCCATGATTCTTTTCATTCCCATCAAAAGTACAGTGTTGTTTACACTGTACCAATTTCCTTTGATTTCTTCTTCTTGCAAAAAACGCTGACCAGAGGACAGACGGCTCTCCACAAGGCGGCAGCGTACAAGAGGAGAACCATCTGTTGCATGCTTGTGGCTGCAGGAGCATCGCTGTCAAAGGCAGACTGCCAGGTATGTCCTTCCTAAATTACCATCATCATCATCAGCCAGGCTACGCCCACTACAGGGCAAAGGCCTCTCCCATGTCTCTCCAATTAACCCTGTCCTTCGCCAGCTGCGGCCACCGTGTCCCTGCAAACTTCCTAATCTCATCCGCCCACCTAACTTTCTGCCGCCCCCTGCTACGCTTGCCTTCTCTTGGAATCCACTCCGTTACCCTTAAGGACCAGCGGTTATCTTTCCTTCGCATTACATGCCCTGCCCATTTCTTCCTCTTGATTTCGAATGGGATGTCTTTACCCCACGTTAGTTTCCTCACTCACTCATCCCGCTTCGGGTGTCTTAACGTTACGCCTATCATTTTTGCCATAAGATTGCCATCAGCAACTAGGACAGACCTGCTGTTGCTCTGTACAGTGCTAGGTATATGGGGCACTTCTTGGATGTAAATGATGTAGCTAGTGTGGTAAGTCATTGCCAAAAATTTCCTCATTCACCTGCTTGCCAGTGAGTGTTACCTCAGTGACCAGTAACTGGGCACTCCAGGGCATCTGCGATGTGTGGTCATATCTGTGTGGTCATGTGACCCAGGGAGTGGGGACAGGACCCTGTGTAGTTGTGTGAGCCTATTCGGTCGGGACCCTGTGTAGTCATGTGATCCTATTTGGTTAATACCCTGTGTATTTGTGTGATACCATTTGGTCAGGACCCTGTGTAGTCATGTGATCCCGTTTGATCGGGACCTGTTTAGTTGTGTGATCCCATTTGGTCAGGACCCAGTGTAGTCGTGTGATCCTGTTTGGTCGGGACCTGTTTAGTTGATCCCGTTTGGTCGGGATTCGTTTAGTTGTGTGATCCCATTTGGTCAGGACCCTGTGTAGTCGTGTGATCCCGTTTGTTTGGGACCCATTTACTTGTGATCCCATTTGGTCAGGACCCTGCGTAGTTGTGTGATTATCGTTTGGCTGGGACCCATTCAGTTGTGTGATTATCGTTTGGCTGGGACCCATTCAGTTGTGCCGCCGCGGTGGCTCAGCGGTTATGGTGCTCAGCTGCTGACCCGAAAGACGCGGGTTCGATCCCGGCCGCGGCGGCTGGAATTTCTTTGGAGGAGAAATTCTAGAGGCCCGTGTACTGTGCGATGTCAGTGCACGTTAAAGAACCCCAGGTGGTCGAAATTTCCGGAGCCCTTCACTACGGCGTCCCCTCATAGCCTCAGTCGCTTTGGGACGTTAAACCCCATAAACCAAACCAAACCATTCAGTTGTGTGAGCCCATTTGGTCAGGACCCTGTGTAGTCATGTGATCCTGTTTGGTTGGGATTCGTTTAGTTGTGTGATCCCGTTTAGTCAGAACCTTGTAGCTGTGTGATCCCGTTTGGTCAGGACCCTGTGTAGTCGTGTGATCGCGTTTGTTTGGGACCCATTTACTTGTGATCCCATTTGGTCAGGACCCTGCGTAGTTGTTTGATTATCGTTTGGCTGGGACCCATTCAGTTGTGTGATTATCGTTTGGCTGGGACCCATTCAGTTGTGTGAGCCCATTTGGTCAGGACCCTGTGTAGTCGTGTGATCCTGTTTGGTTGGGATTCGTTTAGTTGTGTGATCCCGTTTAGTCAGAACCTTGTAGCTGTGTGATCCCGTTTGGTCGGTACCTATTTAGTTGTGTGATCCCATTTGGTCAGGACCCTGTGTAGTCATGTGATCCTGTTTGGTCGGGACCCGTTTAGTTGTGTGATCCCGTTTGGTCAGAATCTTGTAGTCGTGTGATCGTTTGGTTGGTACCCATTAGTTGTGCGATCCCGTTTAGTTGGTACCCATTTAGTCATGTGATCCCATTTAGTCGGGACCCATTTAGTTGTGTGATCCCGTTTGGTCAGGACCTTGTGTTGTCATGGGATTCTGCGAGTTTACTCATGCGATACTATGCAGTCGTGGAATCAGCTACCCTATGGGATCATGTGAGCCTTTTTGTTTTGGTCATGCGCTGACAACCATTTGGTCTGGTGGGGCACACCTAACAGTGCAGCTTTTACTCTCTTTTCGGCCCAGGGGAGGACAGAAACGGGGCCTTTTTTTTTTACTTTCTAGTTTCCGTTCTCAGTATTTCTGTTGGCGATGCAACACTGTGCTACTACTGTGGTCATGTTTTGCGGCTCGCAATTGTAACTAAGGTTTGTGTTGTCATTGCTCCTCATTCAGGGACAGACAGCGAAGCAGCTGGCTGCCAAAGCGGGAGATGAGGACTTGGCGGCATACCTGGAGAGTAAGTGACCTGCATACTCTACCGGCTTCAAACTCACTGCCTACTAGTGGTCAAGCTTTCTTGCGTGTTTGGCATTTTCACAGTGCCTGGAACTGGTGTATTTCTTGGAGTTCAGTGTTTAAACTTGCTTCAGTCACCGTCCAGACCTCCTTCTTCCACCGTCTCTTCATGCACGGTCAACTTTCAGGGCTGTGTTAGCTCTACCCCTGTAGATAAGTAGTGCCAAAAATTGCACTCATCCAGTGAAGGAGTAGTGAGGAGGAGCAGTAAGGCAGAATGGACCATTGTGCACCACTGATTGCCCTGACTACTCCTTCAGTTAAATTTCATCAATGACAGAACCTGCAGGCTTCCCACAGTGTCTGTGCTCAACAAGCTCCAGTCCTAAACCATACGCAGGGAAAAAAGTTTTGAAAGCATCGGTTCCGCAGGGATATTCTTTTAATTTTTTTTTTTATGTTTAGATGGTGTTGGGCTTCTAGTGATTGATTTAGTGTACATGTTCTTGTCTACTCCTAACTTATTGTACAATACAGGAATTTCAACCTCCCTCTGTAGCAGTAGAATCAGTAGAATCTTGATATGAATCTCATGGGGTTGGAAGAAATATTTGCATCTTCCGAAATTGTCATCCAAACCAAACAAGCACGAGAAATGCATTCATGCAGATCTGTTAATGGTTGACAAGATTTATTTGCAGCCACGTGTGTGGCCACCACTCACGATGGGTCCTGCGCTACTGGGAATCACAGCGTCGGTGATGTAGAAGGTGCATGCCACCACTCACTCGTGATGTCGACGATGTGTGTACCACATGACTGGCAATCGGGCATCAGCAATGTGCGGATTTGATTGTTGGTTCGATGTTTAGAAGTATCCCCAAAAGTGGAGTAGATTTTTAAAAAGGGAGTAATTAGGAATTTAATTGTGAACTATGGTATTTAATGTCCTGAAGCGACACTTTGGCATCGACTATGAGGGATACCATAGTGGAGGGCTCTACATTAATTTAGACCTGGGGTTCCCTTCCCCAGTGCAGGGTAGCCAACCGGAATCCTTTCTGGTTAACATCCCTGCCTTTCCCCCTCTCTCTGTATCTGGGGTTCTTTGTTGTGTGCTGGCATTGAACACTACATGATCATTTTTCATTTCTCCTCCATTGAAATGCGGGGCGATGAGCGGGCAGCACATGGTGCTCGAGGGTGTGGTAGCAACTCGTGCCTTGGTATCATTGTCAGTGGTGTGGTAAAGCGTTCAAAACGCTGACAATTCGGCACATTGTACGCAATGCACTCCGATCAGAAACTTCTACGAATTCGTATCGTCCCGAAATTTGTATCAACCATGATCCTTTTATCAAAATTACAAGAGACAAGATTACAAGTTTGCTTGTCTTAAGTATCCTCGGCGATGTGTGCCAGTTGTGGGAATTGAGTGCAAGCCTTATCAACTTCCTCTGGAGTTTTTCAAATTTTGATGTTGGCCTGGGTGAATGAACGCCATTTAATAGAGCCATGTTCAAGAAAGGGCATTAGGAAGGTTTTGTATGCTGTGAGCACTTTATTTCTTGGATCGACTGTAGGGGAGATCCCCTCAAATATCTTAGCTTCAGTATTGTGTTTCTTGTGGCATTAGTTATGCGTTCATTCCACCTGAGTTAAGATGCTGACACCATGCCTGGGCTTTTGCAATCTTTAACCGAAGAAAAAATTGTCCGCTAATACGTTATTGAGAGTTTAATAGTTGTTAGTTTCTCGTGGCTGTCATTGCTACAGCTTTCTTTGTGTTGATATTACTTTTCCATGTTAACCACCATGTTTCTATTTTGGTTAATGAATTTAGAAGGGCTTGATTACTTGGACTGTTAACTTTATAAGAGCTTGCGCACACTACGGTGGGGATAGCAGGCTTTAGTGAGAAGAGCCAGACTACCTAGGAAAGCCGGTAGGACAGAACAACAGCCAAAGCTGAGCTCCCACTTCTTCTGGAGGCACAAATGTGCTACGCGAGCTTTGCGACGGGGATTCACTGAGAACGTGTGGCTGCAGGCGCGGCACTAGCATTATGGCCTATATCCCTCTTCAAGATGGTGAACCCCACATACAATAGCGATCACCATTACTGGGAATGTGTGAGCACATTCCTTTTTTTGCATAAAAACAGCACAGTAGACGGGACCAAGAAGAGAAGACACAAACACAGGCGCTGTGTCTTCTCTTCTTGGTCCCGTCTGCTGCAGTGTTTTTATGCGAAGAATGTACCAACTAGCCCGGCTTATTCCTCTCTTGGCATTCCTTTTGTCACTACCACGATATTTTGTGGCAAGGTTCAGGAGACATGGACTAATATCAAGGGAGTACACCTAGTAGATGAGGCTGTACTGCAACAGACAACACGACAGCAGGCAACACGATGTGGTGTGCACTCGATAAACACGAACTTGTGTTCGTGGTAATTATAATCACTGTTGTCCCATTCCGGTGCCATTCATTTGCCAGCTTTTCCTTGTCCGGGTCAAGCTCGATGATGGACAGGTGTAAAAAGTTGCTTTTTAGCGTAACGTGACAAATGTGGGCTGAGCCGATCGACCGTAGCTTTGCTCTTTTAAGAGCGTTAGCTCTTACCCTTCACATTTTGAGATTTCGTGGGGTTTGCTACCACCATGAGATCACAGCGCCATCTGTGGCAGCAACTAGAAAACAGCGCACCTCGCATTGAGACTCGTAGCGCCATCTACAATAGCATTGCAGAACCAAACAGCTAACACTCGTTACTTCGACGTCTTCCAGACAGTGGCGGCCTTTTTTTTCTACCGTTGCAGGTCAGGAGCACTTTGAGAGGCTCGTGCAGGATCGAGAGACAGCCGTCTGACGACAGCTGAACGCTGGCGCCCTGCTCCGCGACCATAAGGGCTTCAGCTTTCTTCTCGAGTCGTTCCAGCGGAACCAAGCCACAAGACTGCGTTGAAGGCCAAGCCAGAGAAAAGGTCATTGGCCGCGGCATCGTGTTTGCGCCAAGTGCGGCTACGACCAAAGCGGCGACGCCGTGATCCATCGTTGGCAATGCCCGCCGCTGTCCAAGCTGCGGAATGAGATGGGCGGAGTCGAAGCCAAGGCTTGAAATTACCGGTCTGATGGCGCAGAAGGAGCTGAAATGGGAGCAGCGCTTAAACCTTTAAAAACAGAAAAAAAAAGGACGCTAACAAGCAGATGTCGCATACATGCCGTGCTCGTTTCTCCGGGTGTCATGGATTGCCGTTCGAACTGCATCAACCGGGAAAATGCCAAGTGTGACCCAATTTATACTCACTGTGTTGAAAATTCTGGGACTGTTTTCTCAGTTTCACTAGGAATGCTCATTTGGTCGCACTCACAAGGCTTGTCTGGACACCACACATTTCAGAGTATGGTTTTTGATTGTGTTTCCTTCTCCTGAGGACGTTGACAATTTATTTCGTTCTCATTCTCGCTATGCGTAATTGTCACCTGTGGAAAAAAGACTGGGCAGTAACGTTTTTTTGTTATTTTTAACTGGCAGCTAAGCATTGTGATCGCATATTTTTCTTTTGACATTAGCCGCATGCTTAGATTTGGTGCCTCTCGATAGTGTGCTTACCCGTACGAGAGGAATACAGTTTGGTGTCATCTTTGGTGTCATCTTTTGGTAGCTAAATACGTGACCACGAAGGGATTTTTTTTTTTAGTGAAGCCTTTTTGACGTGGTGAAATTATCTATCTCATAGCACACGTAAATTCTAATTGCAGTCCACTGACATGACCAAATCATGCTCTGTCATGCAATGCACATGAAATGCTGTGCGTGACGTGTCATGACATGCTGTCCAATGCATTTCATGACATTCTCCGCATGACGGGTCATGGCGTGCTCTGGTGACTGCTGCACCATTGCCTATGCAGCTCTATTTGCTATGTGTAATAGTCCGCAAAAGCCTTCTCACCTTGTACACTGTGCACACTTTTGGGATTCGTACATTGCTATTCCGTTATTAATCACTCATGCTACTCTGCCTTACGCAAGTTTAACAAGACCTCTTACGCTACACCTTTTCACAGCGGTTCTTGCACTTTTAGACTTTTCGATTTCTTCATGGTCTCTCGGACCACACAACCGTGCTTGCAAGGTTTTAAACTTGGTCTTCAACTATTCATTTTAAAGTCTACGGGTGTGTGTGTGGTGTGTGCATTTGTAACTCGCAGTGCAGCATCCTTCCCAGGAAAACTCGCAAGACAACTGAACGATTTCTCGTGGCACTGTTTTTAAGTCGAGCAGTGACAGCAAACGCTGTACCTCGTCTCGCATATGTAATTCCCGCACCATCCCGTTTTAACTCGCTGGCTTCGCTCCAACAGCCCGTCCCGATGAAGCGGCCCGGAACGATACTTCACGCCTAACAGCACCGTCGAAAGAGTGAAACCCGTCAAGCGGTCCCTTGTGGAACAAGCCTCTTGATCGAGGCAGTAGTTTCATTGAAACACGCTAAGCTATACTATACAGCGGTCTCGCATTATTACGTTGTACATTTTTGTATCTAGACCTTCCCCCCTACTCTACCCCCTGTACCATAGCGGCGCGTTGTAGAGATAGCTTGTTTGGAACCGCCTCTTTAGACTTTAGGAGAATGCATTTCTAACTCCGGATGTGTTCGGTTCTCGAGAGCTGGCGTGCACGCGTTTTTTTTTCTCTTCTTTTTTTTTTAACCCCACCGCAACATTTTCAATAACTGAGGTGTTTCCGATTTGTTGTGAAGCCAAAGTTTCGTCGTACGGCATTCAGGCTCTTCCCGTATGGTCCGCTCGAGATTACAGAGCTGCTTCCCATTGCTGGCAGCTGTCAAGAGATTATATTTGATGGTGTAATGAAAATCAATAGATTTGGTGCCTCCGCTCACTGCTCTTATCAGCGCAGGGATGTCGGGAGCAGCTTTTTAAATGGCAGCACATTCTTGTTTTTTCCCAAGTTTGCAGCTATTCTTAGTAGGTGTTTTTGTTGTTCCGATTGTTTTTTGTTTTCGTTTTTTTTTTTTCGCTGCACCAGTGTGCTAGTTGTTTTGGATTGTCTGGTAACGCTTTGCACTCAGTATCTTGTTATAATGCCTCCAGTGTCTTTTTCTCTCTCGGTCTCTTCTGTGTGCTATTTACTGTTTTCTTTTTCATACTTGATGACTGTCCCCTTCCTCAGCCCCGTTGACTTTTGCTGTGACAAGGTAATGGGCATTGGTTGAGTTTTTGTTTTTAAGCTTGAAAGTTAGTATGTCTTTGGGTTGTTTAACGATTTTGTTGTTGTTTTTTTTTCTTTTTGCGATAGGTCTGTGGTTGAAGCCGGCTGCCAAAGAAGGCATAGATTGCACATTTCATTGTTCTGTCTAGAGCATGTGCCTATTCATGCATCTTTCAAATTGGGCAGACTCATCTTTTGCTTAGAAATGCATTGAAAATCGGCGTCTCTCATAGCCTGAGTCACTTTGGGACGTTAAACCCCATAAACCAAACTAAACCAAATCAAACCGAAAATTGGCGGTGATAGGCCACCCATCCTTGTGTACCTTAAATCTTGACACAGTGATGGCAAAGCGTTGACGTATTACAATGGTGCTGACTATTCACTGCACCATAGTACTGACCATGAGCACTGTGGTCACTGGGTACCACGTAACGATGGTACGGGGTAATCATAGCAGTTACGGGGTAATCGCGTAACTGCTGTGGCAGTCTGTACCATGATGGTAACTGCATGTAAACTCCAAACCTTGAGCCATGTTACAGTTTGCAGTAACTGATTAGTATCGCAGATTCAAACTGCCTGAGATGCTCATTTGCACTGACTTTATTTCCGTCTCGATTATTCTTAGTCCGTCGCAGCCACATTTTACAGGTCAGTCTGGACTCTTTGTTCGCAGAACGATCAGTTGCAGTCGGGTCGAGTTGATCATATCATGCCTGCCATCAAGGTCGTTTTATTGGTTTAGTAGAACCTCGTTAATTCCCTAGCTAATTTGAGGAAATCCAAATAATTGAGATTGCGAACAGAGCCCCATCCAGCACCTGTGCGATGTTTGTTTTTAGTTTTTTTCATAAGTTGTAGATGCTCTAAATGGTTAAAAAAAACTGACCGTCAAAATCTTCAAATTTTCTATGTTAGGTCTGTTTTTGAATGATACATTTCACTCCACATGCGGCATTTTGTGCAACTTCTTGAATATTACGCAGTAGCTCGTGCAGACATGTTACCGAGCAAAGCTCCCTAAACCAAGAAAGTTGTAATGCAGGCCCCATAAAACTACAGGATGCTCTGCGAAATTTAACACAAATGGACAGGTGCATGCGTTTTGACAAGGCACAATACAGTATGTTCAGTCTGGCCTTCAACTGGCCTCTCGATCTTATTGCCAGCATTGTAAATATGTTGCGGTCAGGCCGTAGTTTCTGTATGGGACATCAGTTTTAATCAGCTATATAACCCCTTGAAGTTTTTCAGGTTAACCTTGTAAACGCCTTAAAGTTAACCCTTTTAACTGTTTTTCTGATCGGTCCTGATGCTTGAGCTCGTATTCGTAGTTTGCCTCCAGAAGCTGGAACGTAGCTCTTGTCTCTGCTTGTTTGGACCAGCCAGTTTTGTTTCTAGTGCAAGATTGAATCAGCGATGGCCTTAAAGCTCTTGTTGAAGCAACCTAGCTAAATTATGTACCATATTCAAGGTACAAATGAGCAGTCAACCATGGCTTCAGGTTGGAGGATAGCTCTGAGACTTGTCTTGATATCTGACTAGGCCTTGGCTTTGGCGCTTGCTTTAACCTGCTGATAATTGCATTCACGCAGTTGTTTTAAGGTTGTTAGAACTATTTGATTACTGGTTAGCTAAAAAAGAAAAAATGCCTTCTCTTTCATTCTTATTGCATTTTTCAGTTTGCACATTGACTTGTCCACATAGGATGCCTCACTCGACTGTGTCAGCTTGGGCTGCTGTGTCAGAACTTTGCTCTTTTCGGTCAGTGTATAGGAAACGAGCTTCATCTAATCTGTTATCATTACTCTCAAGTCAGTGCCGATCATACTGCCCTTTGTGGTCTGAGCTAACTAGCACAGGATTGGAGGAATGGTTTACATGGGACCAAAGACATGCAGTCAGGATGTCCGATCACCTTCTTATGTGCAGCGGCTACTGCTTGTTAGCGTTTTGGTAATGGTTAAGGAAAGAAGTGTCCGTGGATTCCCACGTAGGCAGTTTTGGGTCTCAGTGGAGATGTCAACTCTGTCTGGAAAGTCGTGCAGAGCGCTGTGCATAGTGGGGCAGAAAATGCACATTTGGATGTACATTTGTACATCTTAGGCACAGGTTCTCCAGAAGTGCTGGCAATGCCCACAGTGGTGCCATTACATGTGGCACGGTGTGCTTTTAGCGGTTTGATCGTGTGCGGTTTGCTGCAGGCGTAAGGATTTGGTCATGTTTTCTCAGTGAAAATTGCTGGTTTGGTTCGGAGGACACTGACTGTTTTAATGAGTATTGGAAGTGGCATTTCTGTTTGGCTGTACCTCTGTAATGTGGATATTGTCAGACAGAACGAACTTAACCAGAATTACCCTATCGAAACATATGCCATCTTCATGCTCACGAAAACATCAAGGGCAAAAAAGGCCTAATAATTTCCTCATGCGAAATTGTCATGTGATCTGAAGTTGTCTCGAGAATCGCAAGGGCCTGGATTCGTATTTTTTTCGTTGTGGTGGAACGGAAAAAAATTTCAAGTTGATCTGAAGGTAGTTGGTCCTAAGATCTCCAACAAGACTCCAACTGCCGACGTAAAAAGGCTTATCCACCTTTGTGTGATTTCAAAGATGCTATGGTTGTCCCTAGCACGGTTTCAGTTTTGTATTCGTATGTAATCCGCACGTCATCTGAAGGCTAAATTTCTGCAAGAAAAGGTCCATGTTAGAATGAGGTAACTACGGTAGATATTTGTAAAAGAAAAAAAGGAAGGTTGTTTGTAGCTTACAGTAGCCTGTTTCTGTGTGTGCAGCTAGGAATGCCAAAAATTTTAGAGAATGGTCGCTGAGTGCAGCCTGTGACCGCGGCTACAAGTGTTCCTGGAGTCTTTGTACGGTGTGGCAAATACGGGAGCAGAATTGAAGAAAAAAAAAATTGCTTTCCACTCGAAAAGCATTCCCGTGAGGCTTAACTCTCAGTAGCACCAGACGTTCTCCTTATGTACGATAACTTCAGCCAAAGAAGCCAATGAAGGTCTCTTGGGCACCACTAATAACGCTGACCATCTCTCGAGAAAGCACAGGCACCTATAATGAAGGCACGTATTCACCAGTCACGAGGATCCACAGTGTGAAGTGCGTCGACTGGTGCTATGTTCTTGGGTGGGAGTTGAGATGCCTCTGGTCGAAGCGTGCTTTTGCCAAAAGATTTCAGTCATGGTTGAGGACTGCCATATCATGACTCGTGCTAACAAAGCGCAGCTTCAGAATGGCTTGGGCACCCTTTAGTGAAGAAGCGTCGGGCTGTGTCGACTTTTCAGAGAAAAGGGGAACTTTACTGCAATAATCTCCACTATCATATTTGCTTTCCATGAGCTGAGTGACAGCCCATGGCAGAGCACGGGAGCGCACCAGCGTAGGGTTGCGACACTTGGTCCTCACAAGAATACGCGTGTAGAATGTTTGAAACACTTGTTCTGGAGTCTCCCCATCTCATTCCCCCTCCCTGTCCGTTCCCTTTGTAGATCATTTCTCTATCCTGCAAGCGCACGATCTTTCGGTAGGCCGACCAGCACGTCCACTTTGGATGCAGTTTTTTGGCGGCGTATAAATACATATAAATATATACATATAACTACGGATGTAGCATACGAGTTACCCACCTAGGAGGCCTACTTTGAACCAAAGTGTATAAAAGCCACTGGACCACTTGTTCGACTGTAGCGGTGCCCCTAGGGCCGACTGTATACATAAGCTTGTTACTCCGCCTCGTCGCTCGTATCTTGTTCTTTGAAGACCACAGGAATGTAGGCTTAGCTGGTGTTTTGTGAAAGCGAGCGTGGACTCCCGGTGTCGAGGGGTACCTGTTGCTTTTCCAAAGCGACGGGAAAGTTTGGGAGATTGGGTTCTAAGGGCATTCTTGGTTCCTTCGTACATATAATCTTGAGCTACCGACTGTTTGAAGACAGGCAGTCATTTCTTCTGTGTTCTTGCACTCCACGTTCTCCAAAAGAGATTGAAAGGGATGTACGAGCGCTCCTGATAAAAGCTTTTGAGGTTGCATCTGGTGGCGATCATCGCGGCCGAATATTGGTCTTTTATAGCTGCACAGGAGACGTGCCGGAGGCCATAATTGGGTTGGGCACTGTTCGCAGTACACTGAACTGCTTCTGGTTCAGTCTAGCTCGTACCTTGAGTTACTGAATTGGAAACAATGAACTCGACGTGTCACATACCGTAACACTCCTTGTTTGGCTGTCTGCCGGCCGTGATTTAGTAGGTAGACACCTGTACTGTAACCATTTCTTGTAAATTTCATATTGCAAGACAAAGCCGTGAAATCTCGTATATTTTCTTCGAGGAGGTCTTTCAGAGCACTTGGTGTGGCGTTTTCACTTCTCACTGATCTTACAAAACAGGAAAATTTGAATGCACAATCAAGACTTCACCGTACACGTATCAACATTGGCAGTTTCACACGACATGTCAATATTTGGAAGAGCGAATGGTCGCCACTAGGACTACCGTAGCTAGCGCTGATAATTTGTCGAGTTCTTCAGCATTTTCAGGTTCATTGAGAAAGCATTACGCTGATGAGAATTTCGTGTTTCTGGCTAGCTGAACAGTAGGTTCTTTTTCTTGCATTTTTTTCAACGTTTTCTCTTTAGTATATTTTGCCTTCTTTGGTAATAGAGTTGTTGATTTGGACATGCAATGGAGCTTTGCAGTGTCTGTTTCACTAGGGTGCTGTTGTAAAAAAAAAAAAAAAATCTGTATCGCCCTGAAGCCCTCGTGTACAACACCGTGCCCAACAATGTCGCAGGCGAACGTTTTTGTACACGCGCGGTCCGAGTATGCGCGTTCTGTTCTTGGCGAAGTAAAGACGCACCTTCCCCTCTGCGTGCGCGTCATTTCAAAGTTTCCGGTCCCGTGCTTTTCTCGTCTGGAGTTGCCTGTGATGAATAACGGAAAGTTTGGCCGCTGGACGGATAGGAACCTGTGCAAGAGCTCTTGCACCCGGAAGCATCTGCTGACTTGAATAGTGCATAGCGAGTTGTAAAATAGGGAGACCACTCTGGCTAGGGAGATAGGGAAATAGCGGACCGCTATTTCACTATCCCCTATAGGGATAGGGGTGGGTATTCCCTATTCTCCTATCTTTATAGGGGGGTAGGGAAAGAGCATTCCACTGTTTCCCTATCCCCCTATAGGGATAGAGGAATAGGGAATAATGCCCCTCGGGTTATTGTTCTGCTCATGCCCACTGGTGTCCCGCTATTCCACTATCCCTCTAGCTGATACACTCTAAACATAAAGGAGTAAAAAAGGTGTAATCTGTCCTCTAGCGCAACTCCTTTTATAAACGGGAGTGCTCTAGAAGACAGCTTATTCCCTTTTTACTTCCACATAGGCAAATTCATGTTTAGAGGGTAGGGTCCCCTTATTCTAGAACTCCCTGATGTTGCCGCTGCAGTTATGAGTCGGGGGAATGTTTTTGAGCATCGAAATGTAAAGCCCCTCTGCGCACATGCCATTAGCCTGCACTAGGTGGTTTACAACTTGCAATTTTGCTTGGAAGCTTTTGATTATCGTCTATTTCTGGCTGATATTCATGTTTTTAATACAGAATAAAAATTACAAGGTACAGCCTTTGTCAGAAGTAAAGAGTATAAAGTGTTTACTTCTAAACTGTGTAGTGTCACTTTTGCAGCATTCATGGAAGTTCAAAGCTGCTGAGGAGTGAGGTTGAGAGTTCCTCCCATCATCAAGAGATGTGGAATAGTGGCGATGGATACCGAGCCACACAACACGCCGAGAAGCAAACTCCCTGGCCTCTATACTTTTGACAAAGGCCGTATGTGTTTATAATCTACTGCTTTTAAGGCATAAGGCACTGCCAGAGATAAAGTCATTCAAGTGCGCAGCTTTGCACGGTGTTCGTGTTTCGCTGTATGGCGGCCGGTGATGTAAATGCAAGCTGCGCCGCTGTATCGCGGCAGTGCAAATCTTGCCATTTCTGGCAGCTTCTGGCTAGGTTTAAATACTTTGGGGCGGCAATTTGAGCAGGGAAAGCATTGGCAAATGCATGCAGCAGCTATGGTTATAACTGTGGAAAGGTTTAGGCAGGGGCTTCGAATGTGCAGAGCCTTTTGCATGCTAGCAGAGGCAACCACGAGCTTGCCACAGGCGATTCCAGACGTTGTCTAGAATTGTGCTGCTGCATATGATGCACCACGGTTTTTCACTGGCCGCCATTTTATCGCTTATCCGGCGATCACCCTGAGATATTGCTGTTCCCCACGCAGCGAACGGAGTTTTCTTTCTTTCTCTCTCTTTGGAAACATACGTTTGTTGTTGTTGTCGGGAGCGGGACTGCGTGTGTGTGTCTGTCTCTCTCTCTCTCTATGCCGGGGCCGTCTTGTCCACCTTCTCTCGTTCTCAAAAAAAAAAAAAAAGGATACTGTCGAAACTGCCCACAAGATCTATTTTTCCTTACCCGTGCAAAGAGTTTGCCACTAAACCGGCGAGTGCGCTGACGTTGTTGCGAACGGATATGCAACGGCGAGAAAAAGACACAACAAACTGGCGTTTCTCAATGGCCTACAGTAGCTGACTGACGTCATTTGAGCGCGGGTGTGGTCCCCGCGCGTCTAGTTGACCGTTACTCCATACTGTGCACGCTGTTCCTTGCTGTGGATGATCGAACGCTTCACTGCGGTGCTATTGGTTGTTCGTAGTGTGTGCCAGACGTGTTCTTCGACGTGGGACTTGCGGTGCTGATGACTGCTGTTTCGACTTTGTGTTTTATTTTGCGACACCGAAGCAATTGATGGCGCGGGCTCTGAATGTTCTGACTTCTGGTGCAATTCTTGGTATCGTGTGCGCTAATGACACTGTTGGGTGAAGTAACCTGCAAGATTTTTTTTTTTCTCACCGTTCCATCCAAATCATTTCTAGTATCCTCCTTAGATTTTGTGTAATCAAGTGCACATACTTTGCTTTTCGCCACACATACGTCCTTCGTCAAATGGGCGAGTGGCACATTCGACAGGATTAAGTGGTGTCTCGACAGGATAGCTTCCGCTCGCGATAGCATCTTTCACTTCACACTGGGAAATCTTGTACTTCGTTTGGTACCCATCTCTGAACTTATGCTTTCAATTCCCCCCAGGAAAGATTTTTTTTTTTTTTTCAGGCCTCGACTATGTTTCACTGCCTCAATATCTTGAGAAGTCGGAAAAACCAGTTGCGAAAGAATTGGCTCGTTTGCTAAGCCTTGTTTCTTCTATTGCTGGTTGATAGACTTCTCGATCATCCTACCTGACAAATTATAGATTTAGAAAAATGTACATGTTCTATGTTTGGCAGAAGGAACCGCTGTCCCAATGAACTCATAATTCGCACACCTGCATTCGTGCTGACAGTGTGGCTTGAAAATGAGAAGGGTGCAATTTAATTCATATCGCTTTCCGTACACAAAAAGCAATTGGATCAAAGCATACGTCACTTTTACCATTTTACAGTCTCTAAATCAGTGTTTGAATACGTGACGATGGGCTCTTGGTTATAGGCTTGCGTTTGCAAAGGATCTACTCCCATCGAGCCCCGGTGCTTCCATATATTTTGAGACATATTTGTAGCTGATCTCTATCCAATTCTTTCGAGCGATTGCAGCTCCGCTGCGTCAAAGTGGTCGTTAGCTTCCCCAAAAATATTTATTCTAAGACCCATTATATCTGAAGGGAGTATGTGTCTTCTGTCACACAGTGTCGATCACCATCACTCGTGCTGTTTCCTTTCAACGGCATTGTGTGCAAGTTCATTTACCTGCTGCATTGCCATTTGTGTTCATCGATATTTACGGGAGTGAAGCCCGCGCATTCTAATATTTCAAAGAAATGACCTGAAAACGATATTAAACAAAAAGCGTAATCTGGTACCGCAACACTGTCATTGCCACCAGCCCGAATTGTATCTCCTGATGCTACAGGTTGCTGTCATATTCATTCCCAGCATTCTTGGACATCAGCTACTAGCGCCATCTGTTAGTCATCAGTGGCGAACACCGCATAACCCAAAAGGGGCTGTTTTAAGCTTCTAATTTTTAAAATGCTGTGGAGTGCAGAGATATTCTGCATGAACATGGCGATTATCATGGCCACCTCCTCGCTACAAAATCTGAATTATAAAATGCTTCTGCGCTCATGCCAACTTCTTCCAACAGCCATTGGAAGTAGGGGTGTTCCGGATTCGAAATTCCCGCTCTGGTTTTGAGTGCCACTTGGAAAGTGGTGGCAGTCGGGCGAACTAGGAGGTTTGTCCAGATTTCCTGGGTTTGAGTAACGTGATGTGGACACCGCATGTATTCATAGTCCTCACGCCCCACAAAGATAGAAATTACTGCGGTGGTACCATAACAAGCCTGTGCATGTCAGACATGACCTTTATATATGCACCTACCATCTTAGTGGCCACTTTGTCATTGTCGCACGAGAGATAGCCGGGTGATCGCACACAAGGTGATCTGCCAGTCACGCATTGCAAGTCCTGCGTCGAACATGCTGGCACACGTTGACTTAGAGCTGAGTTTTTTAGTGTAACGCAAACATGGAAGGTGTTGGTATTGTTCCTTTGCTGCTGTGCTGGATTTGTTTTTTCGTATGAGCATAAATGCCACCGATGTTAGTCCTGTGTGCGAGGCGACAGCGCCGTGAACTCGTGTGCAGAATTTGTGTCGGGTTTTATTTTGTATTGTTTTTTTGCATAGTTCTTTTCCCGTCTTGACTGTGTTGGCTTTTCTCAGTGTTGTGTTATTCTTTTTTTGCAAAAGTGTTGGAGAAATAAATTTTGAAATACAGAAGGGACCAAAATGTTGTCCGCCTAGGGATTCACTGCTTGCGAAACATGTGCAACTACAGTCGTTCTCACCTGGAGACTCTTTGAACTTACCAGCGCTGAAAAGTTAACTATACTTCCTCAGCAATAAAGACCACTGTGCTGCAAAGGTAGTATAAAACAGATGTGCGCTGCTCACGATAGTCCTAAACTGCACATAGTCGGCATTTTTTTTCACTTGTCGCTCGTCCTGTTGTCTTCTTTCTTTGTCTCCGTTTTGTTCGCGCCCCCAGGCATATTAATATACGCGCATTACTGTGCGGTACTCACCTACTGCCACTGCATAATTTACAATCAAATTTCTTATGTGGTTTCGGTTTCAAGTGACGAACGATGGCTGTGCCGTATGCACCGACGTCACGCATGAAGATGCGGCGGTGCTGGCATCAGCAGTGACTTTCATTGCGTAGGAAAGGCGACTTATGAATGTTATGTCGAAACTATTCGCGGGACTTTGATCCATGAAAAACACAAATTGAGCTTTCTCAAAAACTAAGTCGCTTACATAATCCATGATTCCCGCTGCGCTATATTCCTGACATATTGCCAGTACACTTCTGAGCCACCAGCACACTGTGACAGCTTAATTTCAGTTTTTGTCAAAATTCAAGCACGCGTGTCCCGCCGTCGGTTCAGGTGAAGTTCATACACAGGCGCACTTGCACAGTCACGTAACATCTTTCTGATCAGACATCCACGTAGCGTCTTTGCAGTCACTGGGCCCGCAGTAGCTTTGCAGTAGCTGGTCCCGCACTGGGCGCCAAAATGGCGTCGTGTAATGTGTAAGGCACACGAGGGCTTTGTACAGTGATCAACGTTCCGTTCTGCCGTTCACATGGAGGAAGGAAACAATTCAGGATAGGCCATTACGCCACATTTTTTTGAAGCCGGATGTGAATTTAGCCTCCTCCCCCCACCTCCACCCCACTTGGCCGCCGTCGCAGCGCGCTTGCGCATGCGCTGCAGACAATGCAGCAGACGACGCCGCTGCGCCCAGCGTTACTATTGGCTGTATCGTCGGCCAAACTCCCAGAAGTCCTTGCGAAAGCGCGTGACTTCCGGCGCACTTTTTAGCAAGCAGCTCGGATAGTGAGGGCTTTCTGAGCTTTCCCTTTTTCCATGGTCGTTCATAACCCATGTTTCACCGAGGTTGACAGTTCTTTTTGCACACGACTTGACGAGCATCAGGATGCACGAGTGTCTCTGGCGGAGCAACACAGGGCGTTGGTGGTGGGTTGTCGCGAACCAACGCCGTCGAGCCCGTAAGTCAGAATGGCGTTGCCGTTGTGGTCGCCAGAAGCGTCTTTCAAGTGGCCACGCTTGGCAGTGTCGCTTTGTGGGCAGCCTGTAAGAGAAAGGCGAAAACGTAACAGACCAATCAAAAGATAATCTTCGAGCCAACAAAAATGATTCATACTTTTGCCTTTGCCTCTGAGCAACGCCGCCCGAGTTTCATTTCGCCATACCAGTACGTCTCTGCCGTGGACTTGCTTTGCAAAGAAGAAGGAAGTTATAGTTCAGTAATGCCTTGATATTCCGAATGCAAGCAGTTAAAGCGAGAGTTACATCGATTCCTAAGTGTTTGGTTTGAAAAGACTGCCATATGTTTGGGCGAACAGACTCACTCACAATGTCCTTTGTGGTGCGCCTATACACTTCCATCTTAGAGCGAAAAAAGCGGGAGGTAGTACTCCAGGGTTTTCCTTTTATTCAAGCAACCACGCGCGAGCAGACGCCTCAATTTAGAGCAGTAGGCCTAAATTACAAAAATTTTGGCGCTGGCGCAGCCTGCTAAAATTGGTTAGCAGAACACCATGGCGATTTACATGAAGCAACAAGATCATATTTGATCGCACGTGAAAGTTATGAAAATCTCAAAATTATTCCATTCTTGTAACAAATTGGCTGCGGAAACTGCGTTTCCTCTTAAGGCATAATGTGGGTGTACACTTCATCCTGAATTAAGATCATTCGGCTCAGCAGAGTACGAATAGAGATACGGAAGTAAGATATATACGACGTGGTGTATGACGTATGAAATCACATAAACAATGCTACCACACAACACCTGCCGCAGTTGTCCCGCCTACAGCCAAGCACAACACTTCTCATCATGTTCTAAAGCAGTCAGCTTGTGATGTCTGTCATAGGTGACTATAGTAAAACTCGTTTATTCGATGTGAAATAGGACATGGTATCGTCTTTCACGCGCACTGGCCATTCACGCCTCCACTTTTTTTTTTTCCAGAGCTAATAAGCGCAGAACACGTCCGATGAGCACGTCTTTGGAGTACTCTAATGCCGACTCCCTGCTTTGTCTTTTCGATTTTTTACGCTCAAACACTCGGCAGACAGTATAGCTCAGATGGCATTGGTTCGCATATTTACAACAAGGGAAGTATTTTGGTTAAAAGGAGACGTCAAATGATTGATTGTCTTTTACTGCTCTGTCACTAAATTTGCGGCAGGTGGGGCAACGAATGCGAAATTCTTTGAGGTGAATACGTCCCAGCACACAAAATATATCACATCATCACACTGTATGTGGGGGGTAAAACGTGGTGTTCGTATTATGATTTCATGCCTGCTGGAATGAATGTCCGGTTCACGGTAAAATGTCTGGTACATAGCACCAGCCAAGCATGCTCAGAAAGCAGCGGTTTCAGATTTGAGGAGCTGGTGGTGTTGGTCGTTTGGTCATGAGAATCGACAGACGCCATTGACTGGAAGGGTTTTTTTTTGGCGGGAAAAGCCGCTGCGTTATTGAGTTGTATATCCGACTGTACACGGATGAAATCGTCAGTACAAGTAGAAGTTATCCAGTACTAAAACTCGGTTGTGGCTTAGACAGCTTGGAAAGCAATTTCTTGCTGCGAAAAAAAATAAGTTATTGCGAAAGAGTAAATATTGCGACCCACACACTACCCCATGTGCGTGTACCGGTCGACGCGCACTTGCCATTTGCCTTTGGAAGGACATAGGTAAAGCTCGAAACCTTTTTATCGTGCCGCGTGTGCAGCACGGCGTCGTGCACACTTGGGAAGAACTTGGCCGTCGGCAGAACGTCGAGCACGCCACCCTTTTTCAGCATCCTGAACACAGACACTGCAAGAGATGCGACGCCAGAACCGTGAGACGGGCAGCAGGATTTCGCTGAAGACATCGGGCGCAACAATCTATACTGCACTCGCAACACTGCTTTTGAAAGAATGGAGAAAAAGTGATAGGGTTTTAACGTAGTTAAACCGAGTAGACGTGCGAAAGAATGTGTTTATATAGCATGGTTGGCTCATGGTATTGCTTTGCTGGGTCGTCGACACGTCTGGCCACGATATTATACTCAGGTTAAACTCTGATCGAGGTTAAGCTGATCTGATTTGTTTGCCCCGCAGAAGGAAGTTAATGAAGACGACGACGTGCAATGCAAAGCGCGAGCGTGTGTTGCAGTTAAACACGAGGCGTGATCAGCTGCGGCGGTAGCATACTGCTCTCGTGCAATGGCGAGCGAAGCTGATCTGTTCGCACCGCTGTGGGTTCGAAACCCAGTCGCGGTAATGTTTATTTTAATTCTGCACCCTCAAGGTTAGGGACCCAACACATTCTTGGTTGGGTTTGATCCCGTCAAGTAGTACTTTCGGCCTAAAATAACCGCTGGCAGCACCACACGACAGTCTCGAAATCACCTTGCAAGAAGTTAAGAGATGAAAAACTGCACGAGCCGCCTATGCGATAGCATAGGATTTATGCGAAGTTATGGCGCTATCACAGAAGTTATCCCGTTCGCTAAGCATGTGAACTCTGCCGCCTTCCCACCATTCTCACATTGAATAAAATGACACCCTCCAAAGCCTACAAGCATGTGTTCCACCAGGATCTAGGACCGCAAAGAGCACATTCCCGAAACCACACCCACTTCCGCGGTGCACGTGGATAACATTCTCATTGGCTAGCAGTGTCACGTGACAGTTTTTGGTGACACCTCCGCCAATCATGGAGCATTACAGATGTGCCGCCAGTCTCCTTAGCTGGCTGTAGTTACAACTACAGCCGCGCAGAGTTGAGAAGTACACATGTTTCGAAACTTCACTGGCAAAGAGCCACCGGGAGCACGTGAGCAATGGAGCAAAAACTTCTTACTAAAGCCGTGTTTTCGACGTTTTTTTATCCGTTCTCCTCAAACACACACACAAAAAAAAACTTCGTCAGTATTTCTGTTCGTTGTCCCGAATTAGCGGAGCACAGGTCTCCCAACAATGTAACCAGCTCGTCTTCAACCACGCATATTTATGTCACATCCAAACAGTTTTTGCAGAACGACTTTTGAAGCCGCCTATAGGTGTAGTTGGTACAGCGTTTATGAAGCTCTAAACAAGACACGTGTGAAGCGTACTTGCCTGAACATGCTGCGAGGAAAATGGAAATCCCCATGTCCCTATATTCCTTGAAAACCTGTGTGCGAGGGAAGAAGAAAGGAAATGAGTAGGCCGGGAAAACTAGAAAATTTATGGTGCACCAAAAACATACTTTAAGCCCCTGAAACCCTACTCCTTATAAACAATCGATATATTTTGGTGTAGATTATGGCAATGAAAGTAAATTTTCATATACAGGTCGGGCCAGGTAGCTTGAACGAATGTTTTAAAGACCAGTGGTATGTATGCTCATTAAGAAGGAGAAGATGAAGTATGCGGGGATACGGTGGCTGCAACTGGCACAACAACTGTCATCGGTGGCGTGACAAACGTTACGAAGTGACAGACAAGTGTCCCCATTGTGGTGCTGCGCCCGACCAGTGTGATGAAAAACACTTGCTGTGGACTTGCCCGGCTACAGCTTCTGTGAGACGACGTTTACTAAGAAAGGTTGGCCTGCGATGGGACGTTGCAGACGACTATACCAAGTGGACTCTAGATAATCGCTATATCACGAACTTGTGCCGCTTTTTAAGCGAGGCTTGTTTGCACTCATTTTTTTAACTTTCTTTCCTTTTTCATTATGCCTGATGGCAAACAGCTCGAATAAAAAAAAAAAAAAACTGGCAAATGACAGGGTTAATTGGGTAGACATGGGAGAGCTATTTGCCCTGCAGTGGGCGTAGTCCGGCTGATGATGATGACGGTATGCCCATAACAGAAGGTCGTCGCGGTGGCTCGGTGGTTATGGTGCTCGGCGGCTGACCCAAAAAACGTGGTTCGATTCCAGCCGCGGCTGTCGCATTTCCACGGAGGCGAAAAAAATGATTGAGGCCTGTGTACTGTGCGATATCAGTGCACGGTAAAGAATCCCAGATGTTTGAAATCATCCGGAGCCCTCCGATACGGCGTCCCTCATAATCTGAATCGCTTGAGGACGGTAAACCTCACAAAACCACAAAACCAATCGTAGCAGAACCTTGCAGAACTCGATATAACACTTTTACTATCGCCTCGCACCACGGTGATAAAATTACATCTGAAACAATTGCGTGTTCCTTTGGTGACGTCGTAGCTTAATGCATGATGCTTTGCACGTGCGATCGATGGGTACGAAAGGAAAGCTACTTTTCTTACGCGTGCACTGAGTCATACTGATGCATTTTCAGTTGCCGACAACGAACACGAAGTCGTGATCGGTTATTTATGAGACAGGATAAGCCGGCCTGCCACTGCGGTAGTGAGTTTTAGATATGGTTCAAGACAGGGCTTCACCGCTCGAAGCAGGTCTTCCCCGCTCAGTGGCAGAAGGTCGCTCTACTGAAAGAACTAATGCATTTTATCGCAAATAATGATGAATAGGAGAACCCCACAGCTTTCGTGGAAAAGGATTTGCTGCAGCTTGAGGCTGGCTCAGGTTCGTCCACTATAGTTATTGAGAGACGCATTTGTTAAACATTAATACTGACCATTTTAATTTCTATAGCTGTGTGAGCCACCGGCAAACGCTGGGCTTTCAGTGGAAAGGTTTTCTAAGCGCCGAGCTTTCCTTTGCAAACTTCGAAAGTTTCTTTATGTTTATTTTAATAAAACAAGCTTCCAAAACACTTTTGAGCTGAACAGATGACCTTCTAGATGAAAGCGATGTAGAAAAAAAAAAAGAAACGACGGGACACAGCTTCTACGTTGTGCTAGCCCAAAACTTTAAGCACATCCGCTCAAAACAGCTCAGCCAAACAGACCCAAGACATATTCTTCAGGAAGTCTGCATTTTTGCTCGCTTGCAGACTGGCCAAAAATTTGTGAAGTTTGACCTTTTTGGGGACAATTGAAACAATGTATATAGCCGGATACAACTCAAGGCTTTTCCCCGTCAAGAGAACCCTTTTCAGCCAATGGCGTCACCCGATTCTCATTAGCCTGCTAGGGTGACAATCCAGGTAGTGGCCGATGAAAGGGGATAGTCCGCTCCCTCCATGGTCGGGGATAGTCTCCTCCATGCATGTTCACGCTAGCAGAGTCAGGAGAATCGACTGACGTCATTGGCTGGAAGGAAAAGCAGCTTCACTCTTGAGTAGTGTCCGACTGCAGTAGAAAGGTCCAAGGTCATCCTTATGTTCTCTCACCTCCATCATGGTGTTTATGCTGGTGCCGTCCACGAAGCTGACCCGAGAGAAGTCGAATATAATGTACGAAGGGCGACCAGCCCCGGCGATTGGCTCGCCAGTCATATACACCGGTTCGGTAGGTCGCGTTTCGAAAGCCTGTACTGCCGCGTTGGCCGAGAAACTGCAGGAGGGCTCGCGTATCCTGATCACATTTCGAGCCTGTCGGAAAGAATTGCGAAGAAGATGTCACGACGCAGTCTGGAACCGCTCAGAGCTGTAGGCCTTGGTTCAGGAAGCAGGATGTAGCCTGTCATTACACACTGAGCAGAAAGGAGTAGAAAAAGAGAGTAAAGTTGTCCTCCAGTGCACACCCTTTAAATAAGGGATTGCACTAGAGGACACTTTATTCCTTTTTTACTCTCATATAGGCGCATTGGTGTTTAGAGTGTACAAGCAATGACATTGCGTAATTTTTGCTTCCAATGTGAAAAGCCCCAGACGCATATTACAGCAGTGTGCAGTGAAGAATAGATTACCTTTGCAGTGCTGGCAACTGGTGTTTTCCTCGGCGTCTTCCACGTGGGTTTGTCCTGGGTGCTGTTCAATAAAAAGGAACCAAAAAGAAAAAAAAGGTATAGTAAATTTATCGATTATTTCACTCCGAAATAACGATCTGCTTTAAGTTCATCGGCCATTTTTAGTGTGATTTTTATGGAGGCCGCCAACTGTTCAGGGGTTCATACAGTTCTTATCCTCAGCTTGGCTTTTGAAGGCCTGCTAGCGCAGATCACATCGATCACGCAGAATGAAACCGGCATCATGCGACTACCGTTAGTGACGTTGGTATCGGTCACGAGATCACTTATGAGTCACTTAACCTATTGTCATAGGCCACAAACTGGTTGGTCCCATTATACGGCACGCGACTCGTTGTCATATGGACTATTAAATGCTAGTGAGTCATACATGATTTACCAAACCCCTTACAGATGACCATGACATCCATAACCAAAGTCGTGTCACAGTATATCTGAACGTCCCTTCAAGTTTTTTTTTGTTTAACCATGGTATCTCATGCAAAAAAAATAAAGACTGCCAATTTTTTTTTCTGCTTTCATTGCAGTGTTTCAGTGCTGTTAGCCAGTGTGAATACAGCCTTATTCATGCACTACTGTTTGTCTTCTTCCATGCTGCCTTGCGTCACTATGCTGTCACTGGCATCACCGTGTTCGGACCCCCGAGCGCGCTGCTTTGCCATGGCACGTTGCAGTGACGTCACTGCGTTCTGTCAAATCAGCGTAGCGTGGTTTTACGCCGACGCCACAGAAGCAGAAAACGTGCCCTTAAAATCCATCGCTCCAACACTCGCAGACTTTTCATTTTCCTTCAGGAACGAAAATGGCGACAGCTTTACAGCGTCCCACTGCCCGGCCGTCCCTATGAATCTAGACCACGTGACCTATGCCACGTGACTGCACACGTCACGACTGCGAGAGCGCCCAATCGTGGTACCATGTGTCTATCACTGATCATGGCTTCACGTGGCCAACAATGTATATTCAGGCACCATGTGAGCGACGCCGTTGTTTTTGTTTCTGCTACGCGCATATGATATGACGCCGACGCCCTTTATCACGTAGAAATCCCGTCACACAGCTATCGCTGCACAAAAGAAGAAGAAATATTGAACTAAAGTTCAACAGGCTATTCGAAGGCGCACAGGAAGCAACGAAAACACCTCCGAGCACTGGCTTTTGAACAATGTGGCTCTACTAACGTCGGCCAGCAGTAAAGTGAACTTCAATGCACTGCATAGTGAGTTGACAACAATCTCTTTCAGATTTTTTCCTAAAGCTTCCGAATGTTGAAGTGCATTTATAGACTAGACACCTCAGCACTAAAAACTAGTGCTTGGCTGTTTTGCCAAGTTGTGAGGCTAAGCCTCTGAATGAGTGTCAACCATATCTTCTGTCCTACTCTGACCTTTACGAAGTTCATTGTTAGCCTAAACGAATTACACCCACGCGGGAAGCTCGGGCTCTGTCAGGAATACATTGCACCTTTTCAGGATCGGTACATTTCTTTAGGGTTAAGAGCCAAGCTGAAGCCCCACGAACGGCAGTCACAAAGTATTAGGCCTCCATATGATAATGAAACATAACTTACTTGACGTTGAAATTCAGCTTCCTCAACACTTCTGAGCGGAAGTAATCGGCATTCGCGAAGTGTATTGGTCCTCCGAAGTGAAACACTTTTACGCCAGGAACTTCAGCTGCCTGTAAAAGCAAACAAAAAAGGGCAGGCGACATCGAAAGTTACTGTCAAACCGCGCGGAGCGATGAACAAATCTAGTTCTGAGGACGAAGCGGGACAACGCTTTAAATCACGAAGACCACTCACAACGCCGTAGTCTTTCACAGGAACGTAGAAGTCAGTGTTTGGGATACTGCCCAGCAGGCAAGCCTTTGGTCTGAAAGAGAACAGTGCTCACATTGTGAACCTTAAATGGCCAATGTACAGGTGCAGTCAAAAGTAAATGGAAGGCGCGACAGCGTGGCAAACCATGTCGCAGCGCTTTCTAACGCCGGCTCTGGAAACTGGCTATCAGCAGACCCTTGTCTCGAGCGTACGGCAATCACTTTCGGCGGCTCGTATGGATGCTTATTGCTTTTCAAATGTGACACCACGGATTTCACAGGCGCTGCCTGCGATGTGTTTGGAGAGCGATTTGCGCCGTTTGAAAATAGCAGCTGGCGCGCGCAACCTCCGGTATGCCCGGCAGCGAGCGGTGCAATAACTGTTGTTGTTGTTGTTGCTCACCTTGTAGTAACTAATCAGTCATGATTTTGCCATCATCGGCGTGACGCGGGGCGTCTTTTATTTTTCATTGTGCTAAGATTCACATGGTTTATTATGGCTGCTCCAGTGTCCGCTCGGTAAATAAGGATGAAGAGCCCTCGCTTCTTTTAGTGCCTTCATTTCGTTTATTGTAAGTTGCGCATATGCCCTCGCGCATGTAATAACGAATAATGCGCACACAATACTCAAAAGGACATGATGCTGGTTTAGTGGATTTGTTCTATGCAACGGATGACGAGTTAAAATACGCGAAATGCTCATGTTACAAATTGGCTAAGTAATAATGCATGCTCAGCGCGTCAAATGTAACAATGAGATTCTTTATTTGCCTCCGTAGAAAGAATGTCTAGTTGGTTTGGCAACAAAAAAAATGCAAGGTGCAAAAGTAAACGCGGTTCAGAAGCGTGTGAAACTGCGAATGGCTGCTTCCATGCGCTGGGGCAGAGAATCGTACAGAGACTGAAGAAATTCGCGGTCTTGCTTAATGCGGTCCCATTCCCCTGCAAAGGCAAGCCACAACTCTTTTTTACTTGTTGCACCCAGGTTCATGCGTGCCAAGTTGGATTTAAGAACTCCCCATATATTTTCAATAATGTTGAAGTCCGCGCTCTTTGGCACCCATTGCAGCCGTCGAACTCCTCGCTCTTCTAGGAAATCTTGGACGACTTTAGCTTTGTGGACGGGGCTGTGGTCCTGCTGGAGCCAGTAAAAGCCATCCTTAAAGGGCCCGTCCAGGGCGAAAGGGATGAGTTAGGTGTCCAGGACAGCAGCCATAATAAACCATGTGAATCTTAGCACAAGGAAAAATAAAAGACGCCCCGCGTCACGCCGATGATGGCAAAATCATGACTGATTAGTTACTACAAGGTGAGCAACAACAACAACAACAGTTATTGCACCGCTCGCTGCCGGGCATACCGGAGGTTGCGCGCGCCAGCTGCTATTTTCAAACGGCGCAAATCGCTCTCCAAACACATCGCAGGCAGCGCCCGTGAAATCCGTGGTGTCACATTTGAAAAGCAATTAACATCCATTCGAGCCGCCGAAAGTGATTGCCGTACGCTCGAGACAAGGGTCTGCTGATAGCCAGTTTCCAGAGCCGGCGTTAGAAAGCGCTGCGACATGGTTTGCCACGCTGTCGCGCCTTCCATTTACTTTTGACTGCACCTGTACACCCGGCCAATTCTTTAACAGTACCTCGCGAGCGTCGACCAAACTGCTTGCCAGCACCTTATCGCGGCGCGGAGCGGTGAAGCCACCGAGAATAACCACGTGCTCACAAGTTTTTGTACACAGCGATTGTCGTCTGCTGGCTCTTCCCGCTATCGCTACACAACCCCGGCCGCGTTCTTGCCCTCACCCCCGGTTGGTGACAGCGGCGTCATGGGAAAGAAAAAGAGCAGCGAACGACAGGGTGGCCAAATCTTTGATAAAGTTCGATAAAAGCATGACGCTAGCTTTTACCTATAGCCGCAAAATTCCGTACTCCGGCAAATTCGGTAACGCACGACAACCCAAGAGCGAGATATGGCCATCGTTGCTATAGCTGCTGCGGATCCCTTCATGACTGCGGGCCAGGTAAAGGGCATTGTCGGCTTGGACCCAAGTGACGAGCGTGTGCGAAAACGGCTTCGTGAAGCAGGCTTCACGAACAGGTGCGCGGCCTAAAAGCCATGGCTTTCGTCCGGCAGCAAGGCAGAAAGGCTGCGGTTTGCGCGCGAGCATCTTCAGGGGACAGTGGACGACTGGGATCAAATCGCATTCACCGACGAGTCAAGATTCTGTACCCAGTGGGACCAAAAGCAGAGTCTGTCGTCCAGCTGGTGCAAGGTATGCAGTGCATGGTTTGTGTGTGATTGTAAAGAATGCACAGATTCGACTTTCCGCTCAGTTTAATGTTACTCACAAATGCGCAAAAACGCTTACTTTCATCGCAAGAAATTAACTGAGCAGCTTTTTTTCTTCACTAAGTTTTGACTTGAAATTACACCAAGAATGTGGTATTATTCTGAGATATTAACACCAGCTGTTTTTACTTTCGTATCGGTATGACCCTTACAATACCAAGGCCGTAAGAGGAAGTGGCCACAGGAGTGTTAGTCTTGGGAGTCGTCACCAAGGAAGGACTCGAGCCCATCTATCTGATTCCCGAACGTTTCTGCTCGGACGCATATATTGAAATTATTGAGCACAAGATTTTTCCCCCCATGCTTGATGGCCGTTTCAGGGACGGTTTTCTTTTTATCTTCAACATGGCTTTTCCCTATTCATATTTCCCGATCTGTGAAGGCTTACCTAGAGGAAGTCGGCGTCATGACGCTGCCATGGCCGCCTCAAGGAGCCGACTTCAGCATAATTGAGATTGTTTGGGGAGTAATGAAGAGCAACCTCTGAAGAATGCGATTCCCGGCGAGCTCTGGGAAGCCGTCAAGGGAGAATGGGAATTGCTCAAAGCCTACATAGACCTCGTTCCGGCCCTATATGACTCACTACCCCGACATATGGCTGGAGTTGATGAGTCTGATGGACATAGCTTACTGACTACTGAGGGCGCACTTGCACGCACATGCGCTGAAGCGCACGCAAGCGTCATCGCATGCAAGGTGTAGAAAGTGCCTCAATAAACAGTGCCTGACTGTCCACCAACATCCAACGAGGCGCCTTATTTTCCGTTAAACGAAGAATTTGTCTTGTTTTGTTAATCGTTTTCTAGCGTATGCACAATCATGGAATAATGCTGGCCGAACAATGCCACCTGTCTATGCTATCTCGGTTCGGCCGAGAATCTGCGCACTCAGCAACCGTGGCAGGGGTTGTGTAGCGATAGTGGGAAGAGCCAGCAGACGACAGTAGCTGTGTAAGAAAGCTTGTGAGCACGCGGTTTTTCTCGCTGGCTTCACCGCTCGGCGCCGCGAGAAGGCTCTGGCAAGCAGTTTGGTCGACGCTCACGCGGTACTGCTAATGAATTGGCCGGGTCTACATTCTTTGTGTTTTAGCATGCGTTTATGAAGTCCCTTCGCTGAATGTAAGGTCAATATTGAAAGTGTACGCAAGCATTTGTCGCCTACAAAGCGAAAAAAAAAACTTCATTCTATACGATCAATCCGGCTGATAAGGAACAGCATGCGTAAGCAGAGTTCTCCTGGACGAAGCAGCCGCTGGCGCTGACGGGTTTCAGACCGCGCAAGTCTATGGTGTGATTCAGTTTGCCAATTACCATGTGACACGTCGTGCCCCCTCTCCACTTCTCCGATTCAATCTAGCAATCACAGTGGTTGACACGCAGTCACTCTCTCTCCACTCTTCCCCATCTTTTCTCTTTCTTCCTTCCCTTTGAATTGGAGAGGAGATTTTCCTCTCTCCACTTTGCCGTCTGTCAGCCGAGGCCGCAGAAGTACGGACGGACACATTTTTCCGACAAGGCTGTTCTAATGCTAACGCAGTATAACCTATTCAGCAATGCTTTAAACTGTGTATGCCTTGAGCAAACGTCACAACCGATGGCATCATACCAGCATGTCATTACTGTTGCATGGTCTTTTAGCCCGAATGGCATTCAGATGAAAACGGCTTGAAGAGTGATTGGGCTCATACCTTTTGATCTGGTAGATCAGCGTGAGTAATGAGAAGATGATTCCGATGACGAGTCCGAACTGTACATCCACCAGCACGGTGGCTAGAAATGACACCATCCATATGTTCTGCAAGAAAGCAGAGAGCACTGTCATCCATGGCAGATATGAAAGTGATGGTTTCTTTTTGAGAACTATCCATTTGCAAGTACACAAAATTCGCTCAAAATATGAGATAACGGCTAATATTCCGACCTTAAATTCCGACAGACTGAGTCTAAAATGACTTCGTTGGCATTCTTAGTCTCAGGTCATGTTCACCGAGCACCGCGAGACATGTGGAGATCGTGGCTTCGGTACCTTCTATAATTTTTTTTTACTACTTCATGGGGTCAAACTCAACCGAGAATCCTGTGGCGACCCTGACCTTGAGGGGGCAGAAATAAAATAGTGCCGCGACTGGATTGCCGTGACTGGGCGGCGCGAACAGATCAGTTTCGCTGGCCACTTATTTCTACGAAAATACTTGGGGCGAGTTATTTGACTTTTCACTTTTAACATTGCACTCATATTCAGCTCTCCTACAGCGTCACTGAAGGTTAGCCAGTGCCGTGTTTGACAGAATTAAAGCAGGGTTGACATTCCTTTTCGCTCTTCGATGTTTTTAACTACATATGCACTGTGTAAACGACTAGAACATTGTTAAACACTGTTAGAGATGTAAAGGCAACCTACGCCGTCAATCTTCGAAATCTTCCAGAAGCGCTGGAAATCCTTGACTTGCAGAAAGACTTTCTTGAGTGAAACAAATATGATCGTGCAAAGAATAGCCTGTAAAGGAAGAACAAAAATCGGCTTTGCTCATAAAAGTATAAGCTGTCAGGAAGTCGTTCTCTCCTTTTAATTTGCTTTATACAGGGTGTATCACCTAAGACTTTCTGCAATTTTTAAAAATAAGCTATTTGAATTAGATGCGCGCTTTTTCTGGCATAACATTGTCAGTGGTGTAGTACATCATAATGCAGCTAAGACGTGCTAACTAGCAGGCTTGTTAACCAACATTTAATAGTTAACTTTTAAACTATTACCGTTGGGCTCCTTAATTATTGAGAGGCATGTAGCCCACCGTAAGTAATGTCCATATCCGTTTTTAGAATTTCGAGAACGCGATTATCCTCGGCGCTGTGGCCCAACAAATTTCGCCTACATCGCGCCAAAATACATGCGGTTTGAGAAGCTTGCAGGCAAAGCAACCTCTCCAGTGTACCTAACTCGTCGAAATAGCCAAAATTTGTTGGGCCACAGCGCCGAGGATAATCGCGTTCTCGAAATTCTAAAAACGGATATGGACATTACTTACGGTGGGCTACATGCCTCTCAATAATTAAGGAGCCCAATTGTAATAGTTAAAAAGCTAACTATTAAATATTGGTTAACAAGCCTGCTAGTTAGCACGTCTTAGATGCATTATGATGTACTACACCACTGACAATGCAATGCCAGAAAAAGCGGGCATCTAATTCAAATAGCTTATTTTTAAAAATTGCAGAAAGTCTTAGGTGAAACACCCTGTATAGCTCTGCTTGAATTGACAAGGCGCCAAAATAAAACTAAAATTTTACATAAGATTTTCGAAAAGACTGAGACGCAGCAAACGTGACGCTGTGCAAATCATACCCAACAATTCTGGACAAAAACATTTTGAACGGAAAAAAATTTATGAACGCAATATTTTTAGTATATTGGAATATTGCACTATAACAATCAATATATCCGCAGATCCGCATTTGCATTTTTGCAAGCTATTGGTTTTCTAGGGCAGCCTTAACCGCTTGATGCGAGCTATGGAAAAACTTTAAGGCTACACATCGAAATAATGAACCACTACCTTCAATATTTCGATGACATTAGGTTAGTTTTCCTATAGTCAAATTTTTTTTTCCAAGAATGTTGGACAAGATTGCGCGGGATTTGTGTTTTACCTAAATACATTTGTTAATGCTACTGTACTGTTTTGAGCAAGGTTTATTTGAATTACGATTTGTACGTATTAGGACCATTTCTATGCTACAAGACAAACCTATTGCTTTTGTACTGACTATAAACCAGGATATGTTAAATTTTTGTGAAGCCAAAGGAGTCTTACCACGGGAAGCTTTTCGAAGTAGGAACTGAGGCACGTGATGACAATGAAGATTATGACAGAGTTGACGAAGCTGACGACCTGGCAGAAAATACACCTGTTAGATAAGATGACATGCCAACATAATATACTTGGTCCGTATTTATACTGTTCTCGATTAAGTGTACTGTCTTAAGCGATTTTATAGGTAATGATTAGGTTAAAAAAGCACAGGTCTAATGCTTCAGCGAAGCTTAGTTTTTTTTTTAGTGATGAAAAAAAAGAGCACATTGATATAGCTGGCCGTGTAGTTCCTTCGTCTTGCACAGTTCCATTTTTATTTAGACAGGAAATCATTGTCGCTTTAGAAAAAGATGCACATTGGTTTCGTTTGGTTTCGTTATTAGGCGATCTCTTCAGATCTCTTTCACTTCAGCCCCGCCGCGGTGGATCAGTGATTACGGCGCTCGGCTGCTGGCCCGAAAGACGCGGGTTCGATCCCGGCCGCAGCGGCCGAATTTCGATAGAGGCGAAATTCTAGAGGCCGGTGCACTGTGCGATGTCAGTGCACGTCGAAGAACCCCAGGTGGTCGATATTTCCGGAGCCCTTCACTACAGCGTCCCTCAGCTGCCTGGGTCGCTTTGGGACGCTAAACCCCTATAAACCAATCCAATCTTTCACTTTGTTCCAGGGTGCGCAGAGACAAATGCTTGCTTTCAGTTCGCAGCGTTTAGGTAATAAGAGGTTTCGAAAATTAAGTCTTGTAACTTAGCAGGTATCATTATCACTTACTGTGGTCGGTGCCATCCGCCATTTTTTTTCGGCCCTCGTCAAAGCAGCGTCGGTCAAAGCGGCGTTGGTGACGCCTACGCGCTATACAGGGTGTTTTACCTAAGACTTTACACAACTTTTAAATATAGGCTTTTTGAGTTAGAAGATCGCTTTCTTCGACAGAGCACTGTCAGCGGCCTAGTACATGAGAACACTGCTAAGACGTACTGACTAGCTGGTTGGCTAACTAATATTGAATTGTTAACTTTTTAAGTATTGCCGTTAGGCTCCTTAATTACTGAGAGGCATGTAGTAGTGACGCAAAACTATCGATAGTACTATCGATAGTTGAGCCACTTTCGAACTATCGATGGCAAAAAAGAGTATCGATAGTACTAGCGATATTACTATCGATAGTTCTAGTGATAGTACTATCGATAGCCATAACGATACTTGTTATATATAGTACTATCGATACTATAAAATCAACCACGCGTACCCACTGCATCCTAAACTTGGTTTCCCGAGTGTGTAGTATGCAGGTGATTCTATAGGAACTGACAGGACTCGCCGGTTTTCGCGGCCTACGCGTCACCGAGCTCTGCGGGCGTTCCCTACGTAAAGTTGCTAGATAAAATGTTAACGTGCGAATGTCCTCGTTGTGAAGCATGTGTGCGAAAACCATTCTGCAGCGGTTACGTAAGCAAGCGAGCACAGCTTGTGCTTTTTGTTCTTTCATCGGATGCAGTTCCAGGTGTTCTTCTGAACTGTCCCAGTGCTTGCTCTTTCATCGGATGCAGTTCCAGGTATTTTTCCGAACTCTCCTAGTGCACGTTAAAGAACCACAGCTGGTCGAAATTTACCCGGAGACCTCCACTACGGCATCCCTCATAGCTTGAGTTTCTTTGGGACGTTAAGCCTCATGAGACCGTCAAACCAATCAGGTATCGCAAATGTGTTGGTTATATCGCTGGCCAACAAATGCATAATATCAATATTGTTACTATCAATAGTCTTACCATCGACTGGTTCACTATCGATAGCAGTAGCTATCGCTAGTAGTACTATCGATAGCAACACTATTGATTATAATACTATCGATTCTAATATCTATAGTAATACTATCGATAGTAGAATCGATAGTATTACTATCGATAGTCTATCGCATAGTTTCTTTACACTATCGATAGTTTCAAAAAAAAACTATCGATACTATCGATAGTTAATTTTCCGATAGTTTTGCATCACTAGCGTGTAGCCCACTGTATGTAATATACATACCAGTTTGAATATCGGAAACGCGGTTACCCTCGGCGCTGTGGGCCAACAATTTTGGCCATTTCGATGAGTTAAGTGCACTGGAGAGGTTGCTGCAAGCTTCTCGAAAGGGCATGTGTTTTGCCTCGATGTAGCCAAAATTTGTTTTCGTGACACCGTCTTCACTATGTCGCAACGCTGGGCAATACAAGATTAAGGCGTGTGGGACCCTATTCATTTCGTTCTGACGTGATAGCATTATAAAGCCCCATGAGGCCAGAATGCGTAGTTCACAAAATTCGCGCCAGCCCGGAGCATTCAATTGGCTGGAGAGGGGTGACGTCACCAGAAGGAAGCATACCCATTGGCCCATGGGCTTGCGGAAGTTACCTCATTTCCGGTGAAGGTATCAACGGGTACTGATGATATATGGTATTGCCAACACAATGAAATTAGGTGTACTTTTCAATTTTGTTTTATTCACGCTGCAACGTTTGCACGCAGCGTTCGAAGCACGGTTCAGAGCCTTTACAACCCTTCTTGTGCAAAAATGTCTCACGAGTCAAAGCGCTGCACTTACCTGCGTCTTGCCTCCGGCGCCTTCTTGTATGGAACTACGTGGTACTGACGCCCCAACTGGGAAACAGGCGAAGAAAGCGCCGAACATGTTGCAGGCGCCGAGTGCGAGGAACTCCTGTGAGAGGATTAACATTAGCGAGGATCAAAGGCGGATGTGTTCTCCTCTCATGAGATTAGTTGTAATCAAGTCTTTAAAGCGTTGCAGGCTCCCATTTTTGTTTCTGCGCGGGGTCGCTTCGACCGATTTGTGTGCCTGTGTCCGTATGTACTATGTGTCTCTTACATTCTGTAAGCAGACTCGACAAACGCATCGCTGGCGTTAAACACATTCTGCGGTGGGATGCAACTAAGGAGCGAAGCGGCAGGTGCCCTTCAAAGTTTGCTCTCCAGGCAATACGGTAGAACGGTATTCAGGACGCCGCGGTCAACCCTATTGTGACGAGGTTAATCCCCATTCATCTGCTACCCCGTATGATGTCATGGTAGCAGATCGAAGGAATTAACCATGACGTCATGAGAATCGGTTGACGCTATTGGCTGGAGGACCTGCTTTGAGGGACATTTGCCGCTCCGTTTTTGAGTTGTATCGTAACTGCTTGCCTAGATTTAGAAATAATGGAGGATCTCAAACTGTTGCGAAAAGTAATATACTATTGTCACTGCCTGTTCCCGCACCATGTTTTCTCCTAATTCACATTTTATTTATTTATTTATTTATTTATTCAAAATACCTTACAGGGCCCAGAAGGGCACTGAGTAAGGGGGACAAAAACAATAGATTAAGCAAATAGGAACAATGAGTTAAAAAGAACGCGTGATACAAGGCAAAAAGTAAACACAATTATAAATATACAGGGCAAAACGTAGCTACAAGACATACATCACCGCGAGCAACAAAAATTAAAATAGTAGCAAGAATGCATCGCATGTGCCCAATACACATCGAAAGAAAAAGCAGCAGCCATAAAAAATATACTAATGGTTGAAATTGCACAAGAAACCAAAACTTAATACAAGACCAACGAGAAGAAAAGGGAACCAAGGACACAGAACAACCTGAATCTTGTCCTGTACCAAGTGAGAGCTTATGAATCGGTGTATGGAAGTCACTGCACATGTCGTTGCGTCCGCATATAACTGTCTGTGGATATGAAAGAAGCCAACAGCCACAGAAACCAAGGGGCACAGGGGATTTTTTTTTAATTGATTTATTTATTTTGTGGTGTTGACCAATTTAGAATATTACTGAATATGTTACCGCTTAAAGCTAATTGATTAGAAAAGCAGAAGAAAAAACAACCACATGCCGCCGGTGGGATCCGAACACACGACCTCCGAATTACGCGTCCGGTGCTCTACCTCTGAGCTACGGCGACGGCTGTCAAGTCTTCTGTTTGCGAAGGTATTTTATGTTTACAAGTAACTTAACCTTGGGTGTGTTCACCGGACGCGTAATTCGGAGGTCGTGGGTTCGGATCCCACCGGCGGCATGTGGTTGTTTTTTCTTCCGCTTTTCTAATCAATTAGCTTTAAGCGATGACATATTCAGTAATATTCTAAATTGATCAACACCACAAAATAAATAAATAAATAAAAATTAAAAATCCCCTGTGCCCCTTGGTTTCTGTGGCTGTTGGCTTCTTTCATATTTATAACGAGCCCTTCATTCCCCTTCCCTTGTCTGTGGATATGTTTGTCCAGGTGTCTCACTCCTATTATGTGTCTTTGTGTGGGTCTTCCAGTGCCTGCATCTACGCCTGCGTGTTGGTAGTTTCCCTACTGGCGTGCACGTCCGCTATCACTCTACACACGAATACGCCTATTGGGAGTAAAAAGGGAGTACCTAAGCTTAAAGGACTGCGCAAGAGTACAGCTTACACCATTTTTACTCCTTTCTGGTTAGAGAGTATAGGTACCTGGTTGGGGTCAATGGCGTACTTGTGCTTCCTGGCGAAGATGCGTCCCAGCGAGATGGTGATGGCATAGCTGACCACGGACACGGCCAGCGCGGGAGCCGCCAAGTGCGAGATCAGCTGCGCCGAGAACACTGGCGCGTGTGGTCGGGGCATCCTGGGCACGCGCGAAATTAGTGCCCTTTTTGCAAGGACTGGTTGGTTGGTTTATGAGGTTTAACGTCCCAGAGCGACTCAAGCTATGAGGGACACCGTAGTGGAGGGCTCCGGAAATTTCGACATCCGCGTTTCTTTAACGTGCACTGACATCGCATAGCACACGGGCCTCTAGAATTTCGCCTCCAAAGAAATTCAACCACCGCGGCCGGGGATCGAACCCGCGTCCCGGACGCGGTGGTTGAACTCTCCGACTTTTCTTAGGGTATATTGACTGTCTACTTATGCTTACTTTACATGACTTCCCTGAGGGACTATAAGTGTTCTTGATATTCTACTGTCTATAATTATTACAATAAGGGGCTTCATTGACTCGTAATTACTCGCTTTAATACTGTACCGATTGCTGCAGTGCTGGCTATACCGAACTATGCTGCCTGTTTGTAGGATTCTACTTACTGTCTAATATGCTGACTATTGCAGAGTATATTGACCGTCTACGAATGCTGACTGCATTATACTATGCTGACTGAATTACTTAATCGTAGTTAATGTCTGTAAGAATTCTCTTCTTGCACGGTATACGTGTGCTAAATGACGCACTGAAAACTCGTTTTAGACTTTGCAGTAAACTTTATGACTTGAATATTTGTGTTCCGCAGGCACAACACGAGCAATCAGTGCATTTCATGACACTAAGTTCGTTTAATTTCTAAATTATCTGTTATTTTTGCTGTATTTGTCATCATAGACCAACCAGTTCTGAAATGTTTACGCTTTTCAAGTAAGTGAGGGCACCAGTTAAAAGGCGGTTACAAAATGTAAGTTGTTAATTTTGGGTTTTAACATCTTGAAGCGATACATGGCCCATTAGGGACGCTGTGGTGGAGAGCTACGGATAAATTTCAACCACCTGGAGTTTTGTTGCGAAAGCAACACTACGCGAGTCGCCGAGCCATTTCGCGGAGCTGAGGAAATGCCATACT
Source organism: Amblyomma mixtum (assembly GCF_055824585.1). Lineage (NCBI taxonomy): Eukaryota > Metazoa > Arthropoda > Arachnida > Ixodida > Ixodidae > Amblyomma > Amblyomma mixtum. The sequence goes on from NC_143020.1 coordinate 96,794,484, forward strand.
GCGCATGCGCGAGGAGCAGTGACGTCACACGGCGCACAGCTGGCGCGTCGCCGCCAACGCTGCGCGGCTGACTCGGAGGTGTCGCCGCCGCGCTCGCCAGTTGCGCATGCGAGGTAGCGGCGCATAGCGTGCCGGGGCCGCCGCCGCTGCCGCGCGCTCTCCATCGCCTCTCTCTCTCTCTCCTCGTTGCTTTCGCAATCCTCCGGGTTTAGCCAGAGCTAAGCCACTGCCAATTTTTGACGTCCGCTAACATCGCAGAGAGGCATTGGCTTGTTTCCTAAAAGCATGAAAGAGCAGAGAATTCTTAATTAAATTATTTCCGATTTTCATTTCCGTGTTCGTACTATACAAAACCGACTATTGTGAGCATTTGAAACCTAAACATAAACCACTCGTACATTACAAAGGTATCGTTTGGCGGCTTCTAAATGGTGGACAGCGCACAATAAATACAAGACTTTGTATTATATATTACAGGCAGAATAATTACCCAGATAGTGTCAAGATCAGAGTTATCGGTGGTCCTTTGCAACTCAGGAGAGCGCTGTTTAAGACAAGAGTGCGTAAAATGGATTTTCAGCGCGCTTCGTTCCTCAGTGTAAACAGGGAGAGATTGAAGATTGTTGCTCTTGCATTTTTTTTACTGTTGAGAATAGCTGATGTGCAGAGGCCTTAACAAACAGTTAAATAGCCCCACGTACGCCCATGCGCTGTAAAGTGTCAGTGCGCGTCAAAGAACGCCAGGTAGTCAATATTAATTTGAAGTCCTGAACGATGTCCCCCAAGAGCATCTTCCGGACGTTAAATCTCTCATACCATACCACAAGAGCATAATTTACGCAGTAAAATGCAATTCAGAAGCCATAAATTCATATCCTTGCGGATGTCCTTAAAGGGCGACCATGAAAGTTTACTTACTCAGGAGCAATGTGATCAATGACGCTCATGTTGTAGCCTTCCAAGTTCAGATGATGCGACAGCAGTGTGCCAAAAATAACCTGCAATGTTTATGAACCGTTCTTTTTTCCGCATTCACAGGTGACTGGCCCCTCATCAAAAATCGATAGCAACACAGCTCATAGAGAATAAAGACGTTCAACAAAACACACCAGCGCTCCGTAACCGGCTTCATTTAACCATCTTATCTTCCCGTCATTATTCAGAGCATGGAAAGGTGCACTGGGCTTGCGTGTATTAATTTTATTTTAGCAACAATCTTGGCAATTAAAAAAACAGCTTAGATAAGTTATAAAATTCCATCTTTTTATAACACGACATTTTATATCTATCTTTAGGTGGAGCAGTGCAAGGAATAGTTTTCACGAGAATGAAGTCAGCGCGGCGGTACGTTTGAACTGTCCAGAAAAAAAAATGGTTTTGAGGGAAGGAAAGGCTTGGTAATTAACCAATTCTCAGTGGACACCTCAACTGCACGGTGAGAGAAAATTGAAAATTAGTCTTTTACGTTTGAACTGTCCAAAAAAAATGGTTTTGAGGGAAGGAAAGGCTTGGTAATTAACCCATTCTCGTTGGACACCTCAACTGCACGGTGAGAGAAAATTTAAAATTGGTCTTTGAAGTTAGGAAATGGCGCAGTAAATAAATACAATTTGTTTTTGAGGAAAGGAAATGGTGCAGTATCTGTCTCACATACCTCGGCGGACACCTGAACCGCGCCGTAAGGGAAGGGAGGAAGGTGGGAGTACAAGAAGAAAGAGAGAAAGAGGTGCCGTAGTGGAGGCCTCCAGTATAATTTCGACCACCTGGGGATCTTTAACGTGCACTGACATCGCACAGAACACGGGCGCCTCTGTCTCGCATCTCGGCGAACACCGGAATCAAACCGTAAGAGGAGGAGTAAAAGATGGAGTGAGAGAAGAAAGGAAGAAAGAGGTGCCGTAGTGGAGGGCTCCGAAATAATTTGGATCACCTGGGGATTTATAACGTTCGCTGACCGCACAGCACCCAGGCGCATTTAAATTTTCGCCTCCATCGAAACGGCGCTGCGGCCGGATTCGAACCCAGGAACTCCAGCACAGTAGGTGAGTGCCCTAATCACTGAGCCACTGCGGCTGGTACACCGTGAAGGAATAGTAGTTTTTGAGGATAGGAAATGGCGCAGTAACAAGGACACCTCAACCGCGCCGTAAGGGAAGAGAGCAGCGTGGGAGTGAAAGAAGAGAGAGAAAAAGGTGGCGTAGTGGAGGGCTCTGGAGATTCGCAGTGGAACAATGCGAAAGCAAAACGTCCGCATACTCGTCGACGTCCGGGGCTATTCTGACGTCCATGTACTATATCAACGTCCATGGCTATTTGGACGTCCAAGTTTAAATTTCGCATGCAATAAACTGATTAGAATTCATGAACCAAATTTTTCCCACAGCAGGATCTCATCACGCACTATCTAACACAATCAAACCTTTTGCACATTTATCTTTATTGGACGAAAAAATCTTGCGAACAAGTTTTGATGACGCGACCTAGCCATCTAATGCTTTCGCATTAACATTTCGACCACCTGGTGACCGTTAACGTACACTTACATCGCGTAGCACATCGGCGTCTTTTGAGCTTCGTCTCTATAGAAACACGACCACTGCCGGGTCGGTACTTAAATTTTTTTCAGGAATTGAAAGACGCAGTAACTGTCTCAAGTCTCGGTGGACGCCTCAAACACGCCCTAGAAGATGGGCGGAAGGAAGGAGTGGAAGAAGGAAGAGAGAGGCGCCGTAGTGGAGAGCTCCGGTATCATTTCGACTCCCTACGGATCTTTAACGTGCACTGACATCGCACAGCACACGGATGACGTTTGCGTTTTGCCTCCATCGAAACCCCTAGAAGCCAGTTCTTGAACTACTTGTTGAGGAAAAGGCTGTGGGGCGTGCAAAATGGCGGGAAGGGGTTATGGCGCAAGGTTATGGCGCTCGCCTGCTGACCCGAAAGACGCGGATTCGATCCCGGCCGCGGTGGTCGAATTTCGATGGAGGCAAAATTCTAGAGGCCCGTGTACTGTGCGATGCCAGTGCAGGTTAAAGAACCCCAGGTAGCCGAAATTTCCGGATGTCTTCACTACGGCGCCGTCATAACCTGAGGCGCTTTAGGAAGTTAAACCATAGAGTAACATAAAAGTAAAGAGCGGACACTCGGGCCCTTTCGCGGCCGAGTTCGGCGCTTCCCCGTTTCCACCAGATGGCACTGAACGTGCAAATAAAATAAAAGAAAAAGAGTATGGTCTTGGCATGTCTTGGCTTCCTTCTGCGGAGTGACTGATGCGCTCATTGTCACCCTGACAGAATGCACGTAGTAGGTTCACTGCCGCTTGCCAAGCGCACGCGATGCGTGGCATAACGCCTTTGCGGCTTGTGGATGACGTGTCCGCCGCGGCGTCCAGGCAAGCGATCAAAGCCAAACGCTTTTGACGAGCGTTGCACGTCGAGCCTGGATAATCGTTGCGTGCTCCGTAATCGTCACGCTGGTGGCCGGCTGCTCAGCTGGACAATGTTACACCGCCTCCTCCGCGAGAGTGGAGAACGCACAAGACGCAATGAAAGTAGAGCCTCCAAGATTCCTGTTGTCGCCTATCATCTCTGAGGCCAGTGCGTTTCCCCGGGTCCGCTAGGTGCGCTGTGCACATAAGTCGGCCGCTGGGGCCTACGGGAGTGTCCGCTCTTTACTTCTATATTACTCTATGGTTAAACCCCAGTAAACCAAAAAGTGCCCAAAAGTGAGTTAAGAATATATCATCGCATTCAATACTTACGACGACCATTTCGATGGGCAAGGGGATTCCGATCTTCTTGAGTAGCAGTGGGTCAACGAATATCTTGATTAAAAGCATGATGACGAAACTAGTTACGGACAGCGCGAGGGTGGGCAGGTGAGTCTCGGCTATCCGGTGAAAGAACTCGATGAAACCCTGGAAATGAAGAAACGTTAGTAGTCGGCAGTCAACAGGCTCGGAAAGTAGTTTGTAGTCTCCACATTTCATTACTTGCAGTAAAGTGATGCACCCTACGAGACAAACCATCATTTCGCTTTCTTCAACATGCTTTTTTCTTGCTTTGCTTAGTGCGTTTTTTTCATATAGAAAGGCATATTCATTGAAACTAATCAGGCGAACTGTAGCGCTGAACCTTTCTAAAAGCTTATTGCTAATGAAGCAATGAAAACGACCTTAAAAAACTAAGCAAAACTAAAAAAAAGGCTTACAAGATTAACGCAACTTTTACATTACACTATTTACGCTACGACAAATATATACAGTATTTTCAGTATTCGTACTATTGAAACCCCTTGAAACAGTCAAACCAAAAGGATTCAAATACACGGCGCGTACAGTATGTGCACAGCCCATCAATTCAATGTCTACTCAGTAAATATTAGTTGTTTCAGCCACATGTGAAGTTAGCACCAGTATGATAGCAAATACGTTATCTGCGTTCAGCCAACGATTGCTTCATAACTAGGAGTGAAAACCAAATTTTCTTTAGTTTTAAAAAGTTTTGCTCAGATCGAATTATGTCCATGAGGCATTTTGAGCTTCACTTTGATCGTAACCAAAAGGCCGACAAATGATGACTACGACGTCCCTCAGAGTCTAAGTTGCTTTCGGACGTTGAATCCCTGTAAAACAACCATTTTCAGCTTCAACACAGAAGTAACAAGAGGAGACATCCTTGTGTTCAAGCTCCTTGTCCTCTTTCATATTACAGCATTGTTGTGCATATGCCCGTTGTCACGTGGTCCGATGCATTGAAAGAGTGGAACGGCAGTGTAGCCATTCTCACTGGACAAGTCGCTAATTTTCGTGCGCAGTGGATGTTCAAGCAAATGTTGAGTGACGATGTCCATCTTATGCCTATTTAATTGCTTAGTAGAAAGGAAATCAAGTAGCGTACGCACCACTGTACGGTTCCACCGCACTTTCGTTTCATATGGCACATTTTATTGATAGTCATGTCCCAGAACAAGAGAACTGAAAGAAGTAACGTCAAGAGACATAGAGTGCAAAAAAGCATGGCTTAGTCAACGAATTGCAGTAAATGATAGGGAAAAGGGACGGAGAGCTTATTATGCAGAGAGCCGATAACCGATAATGCCTGACGGTACGGTAACAATATGGATTACAAGAGAATCCATTCTAGCTGTTGTCCTACTAGAGGTGGAAAAGAGTCGTGTGGGAACATCAGAAGATTTTGGTGAGCTGGCGCAGGAAAATGTTAATTGGAGGTACATGGTAAAGGCCCTTGTCTCACTTGGCAGCTAATGATGATGATAGTGGCAGCGGTTTTCAATGTTTTTGAATACTGCTTAAAGCGCCACTTTGTGACGAGCACCTTGATGAGGAGGAAGGGCCCCGAGTAGACGGTGACGTCGATGCCGAACAGGCCTGGCAGCTGGCTGGAGCCGATGTGCACCGACACGCCGGCCGTGAAGCCGCTCACCAGCTGCTCAGAGAGGAATACGCTCAGGCTGCCCAGCCGCAGAAGGCCGAAGAGTAGCTGCACATTGACAAGGGTAGTGTCAACTGTGTGACGCCACAACCTCACGATTCTGTGCAAGGTATGACAGTGCCTCAGAAAAAGACATGCATCGAAACCGACAGTCGAGAACACTCCGGACGGGATTTGATAACCTGAACCAGAGCTGTCGTTACGTATGCGGGTGATGTGCGAAAGGAACGAGGATTCTTGCTGCTTCACTGTAGACAGAGAGCAGGAAGGATGAAATTCTCCTCGCCACAAATTTGAAACAGGGGTGGAAGGAAAGCATGAGTCCGCTCACCGATGGTTCGACAAAAGGACCTGTCTGCTTTTTAAAATAGGACGAAACCTCTTATCTGCGGACGAAGGCCAGATAAAAGGTTTTTGTTGTAGGCAAAATTTCTCAGTGGCCTGAGGTTTTCATCCCTTCGGTTGCTACAGTTGTAGTGCCCTGCTGCTGGTTCCACATGCCATTTTTGAAAATCCCCTTTTAATCGTTTATTCCCGAATAATGGAGTAATTGTTTCTGGCCACCTGAGGTCTCCCGGCAAGAGCAGTTTAAAATAACTTTTTGCTATGGGGAAAAAAAACACGGCTTGTCAAGCTTGTTCAAGAAAGGGTAATGGGTGAGCTTGCTATCTATTCCATTGTTCGTTGCCGTTTCTCTGTATACGGTTAGCTATACCAAACGTCTTATAGGAGGGTGGCTGAAGCCGTCAACAACGCCATAGCCCGGGGAATACCAGTAGCTAACAAATTTCCAAACTTTTTATAGGCTTCTTGTAAGCCCTATTGCCTTCCTATAAATATGGCCTTTTGTCTGGTCACAGTCCGCATACAAAAGCCTACTAAAAGTGTATGGCTTATAAATCTATAGTTGTCTATAAACTTTGTTGATAAAAGTCTATAGACTGTCTAAATAAATTTTTGTAAGTTAGCTTCCGCAGGCTTAAAGCGGCAGCGCATCGGGATACGCTAAAGCTCTCTATCAATTAAGGGTTGCACAGCCATGAATGCATATACCACACCTGGTAGAGGCCCACTAGAAATGACAGCGTCGTGGCCACCTCAGCTGCCGTGTACTCGTCCTTGTTTTCTTCGACAAGGTTGCCGGTCATGATGGAGACTACAGCAAAGGCTCCTGGAATTCGAATAACAAGGAACGCAATGAAGAGTAGAACCTGCCAACCGCCGAAATTACTTTGCGTGCTTTCGGCTCCAAAAGCTGCTGTTTGTTTCTTTTTCCGACAAAGTTGTAACTAAACGAACCCATTTGTATTTAACGCCATAGTGGTCGAACTCTTGTCGTCACTCATTACGTCACAGAATTGAACGCCAGGTCACCTGGAAAACAAAGAAGGCTCCGGATTTCTTTGTTCTCATTGTTTTCTTCGCTCTGCAAGTTGTTTTTATGCAGCAGCCAATCAAAACCGCTTCTAGCCAAAAGTATCCCTGTTTTAAAGCTCTTAACGCTGTTGTTATCTAACAATTTTCGAGGCAGAGGATCTGAAGCTGCTGCTCTGAAAAGAGTCATCACTCGCAGTGGAGTAAATCGCACAATGAGAACTTTCCGGTAATTGACTTCTACACTGTTATCACAGTGGAAATTACCCATTTGTCCGCGAAATCTTTCATAACCGCCTTCTTTCGAGATAATCTATCACTCTAGACACCTTAGCTTCTAGTCTGCGATCACTTTAAGCATTCAGATAAGAGACGAATGTATGGCTGAACTCTCACCTATGGATGCGTGCCTTGATGTGCCGAACACAGCGTACATGAGCATGGGAAAAAGTGATGTGTAGAGGCCATAGATAGGTGATACACCTGCCAGCAGGGAGTAGCCAAAACCTGGAAAGTAACGAATAACTTGAGGGTAGCCCGAAGCAAGCAGCCCGCACGAGATGGTGGTGGTGAAAATATTTTAATGAAACTGTTTAGGAGGTTGTAGCGGCGGGTGGAGCTCTCAGTCCGGAACCCCATTGGCGTAGGTTGCTGTCCGCACTCTTTCGATGAGTTCTTTTTAACTCGTTTCGTCCGAGCTGGTCAGAACTGCCTCCCACCCCTCCTGCATTGGCTGGTTATTGACAGTGACAGTGACCGCCTGATTTCGTTGGCAGGCCCATACCATATGGTACAGGTCCGCCTTCTCCACGCAGAATTTACAGTGTGCGTCAAATGACTCCGGGTCAATTGCGTGTAGTCTTCGTGGGTTGTTGTAAGTGACCGTGAGCCCTCGCCTGGCTTGCTGGTGCTAAAGTTTTAGATTTAAGGACTGTATGAGCCACCATTCGTAAACGACGTCTTTTCAGCCAAGTTGCGCATTCAAACGTGACGCGCAGTGTTGACAAAGAGAGCGCAAAGGTCTTTGTTATGGCTGCGCGACCACAATATAATGACGTCATAGAGGAGCCTAAGTAAGGGAGGAAATGTAGTCAGCGCTTGCACTAACCAGTACCGCTGTCAAGGTTTAGCACAGCGTATGAGTACGAGCTTAGACGTAGCTCATATTAGACGTATACCGGTCTATTTGGTTATCTGTAATATGTGACATGTTGCTACATGTTACATGTCATTGGCAGGTTGCTGCGCTAAAGGTAAATTTACCTGCAATGTAACATGTTGGCGGGTCAAAAATAAATAAATAGGTCATTTTGCCCGCTCCCCAAGGTATTACCGGGTTACCCAATGTAAAAAAATGGAAAGGGGAATTGATCAGAGATCCTACATTACAGAAAAATGATCAGAAAACCTGAAATAAGGTCAAGGAAATGACCGGTCAACCAGGCGGTCTACCAAAGAAAACTTGGAACTTGACAGTTCATACGGTTCTTCCCGTGGCAGTCACTTTCCGGTCCCTGCCTCCTCTCTCCTAGAAAAGAAGAAGGGGGTTTTTCGCTCTTCATATTTGTTAGCGATGTTCATATTTTTAGGAAGGAAGCCAGTCTGCTGCGTGAAAGTAATTCCCGGAACCTCAACAGAAAATTGGAAATTTGGTTTTTGAGGGACGGAAATGGCGCAGTATCTGTCTCACATATCTCGGTGGACACCTGAACCGCACTTTAAGGGAAGGGATAAAGGAGGGACTGACAGAAGAAAGGAAGGAAGAGGTGCCGTAGTGGAGGGCTCCGGAACAATTTCAACCGCCTGGGGATCTGACATCGCACGGACATCGCACAGCATATGGGCGCCTTTTGCGAGGCGAACCTCAGCAGGTATTCTCATATTCGGTAGCACGTGTGTCGAATGCCAAGAGTGAAATATAAGCTCATTTGCTATTGATTCCGTGCTAACGGCGAGCACACTGCTGCTCGTATTATGTTTGGATTTACACGTAGCCTTATGTGCGGAACGAATACTAGGAAGTTCAAATGTTGTGCTGCTCCAAAGGTTATGCAGGCACGAAACAATGAGCCGAATGAGCTGCTAGAGAGGCACGGAAGTGGTCTTGCGTTCTCGATCCAGCGCTCACAAAGATTGACGAATGTCGTGAATAGAAGCATTCCGGGGGAAAAATGCGCCTCCGTTCCGGGAAGGAAACCCCATCCACGCCACGTGCCAGCGGTGTGGTTTTGTTGACTGTGCGTACGCAACTACGGTTATTTCCTGTCGCGTTCATTGTGTACACTCACTCGTCCCTTGTGCTGTGGCACGGCCCGGCTACTTCCCCCGCTAGCTTAGAGTTTGTGGTTTGTGTGTGTGTGCAACAAATCGAGGGGTGACTGATGGGAGTGGGGAAAAAGTTGCGTAGCGAACCATGATAAAGAAGGAATGGTTTTCCTGACGTTCACATTCATGGGATGTCACGTGTGGCGGCCAGTCGCTCGTGAGGGCGTGCTTTTCTTTACCGACTGGTCAAGCGGCGCTTTGACGCTTTTTGCGCATTGGACACGCACTAATGGTTAATCTAGTTACCGACCACGTCACGTACTGCTCCCCTTTTTACGCAGTTATTTAAAGACAGGACTGATTGATTGATTGATTGATTGATTTATTGATTGATTGATTGATTGATTGATTGATTGATGGACTTTGACTGCTAACTTTGACTGACTGGCTGATCGATCAGTCTATGGACTGGTCGAGCCATTTACTGACCTATCGACCAACTGACTCTGTACTGTCCCCTCGTTAGCAGCGAAGCATGGCTGTGGTAAATGCAGAAAAATGCGCGCGCTGGGTTCTGGCTCCATGCAATAAAATACGGGAGCTGTTCGCCACTCTGAGCCACGTCGAGGGTGCACATTTTCTAGCTGACACCATATTTGCAGCGTATGCGCGGCTGCAGTCGGTATTGTTCCGAAACCGCTGTGAACGGGAGGCGGACGTCGGCCAGTACATATTTCGATGTTCTTCACAAAACACGTGCGGTGCGCTCCAGACAAGTACGCGCGTGGTCTGTGTGGGCTTACGTAAGCGGTTTCTATGAATAAGCAAATGAAACCCGCTAAATTTACTGTTTGCGTTATCTTGAAGTTCCACTATAGAAGTCTAAAGTTGTGTCCTTTTCAAAAGCTCGCAGCACTTTGCAGCTTAACCGTGTAGGAGAGCTCTAGTCGTGTCTATAGCGTTCCCCTACTGGAAATCCTGTGCCCCTGTGAGTGTGCCCCTTTGTGTGTTTGTATCATTTCATCCTTATCGTCCCTACCTAGCAGCCTACCGTGTAGAATACCCGGCTACCAGCTGCAGTTTTCATTCTTAAGCGACTCCTTCTCATCCTGGCGTTTCAAGTACAACACGAATTGGCCAGAGGAAAAGTTATCATACTCCGATATATCAGACCGGCGGAGATGTTATGAGAACCCGCCGTGGTGGCTGGGTAGCTAGAGCGTTCGGTATATGAGCCCGAAGACGAAGGTGTTCAAATCCCGGCTGCGAAGGTCGCGTTTCGATGGAGGCGAAATACAAAACACGCCTGTGTGCTGTGCAATGTTAGCGGCCGTTAAAGAATCCCAGATGGCCAAATTAACCCACAGCCCTCCACTATGGCGCCATTTTCTTTGTAAACGAATGACAAGCTATGCGAGTTGGTAGGTGGTTGCTAGGGCAGGGAGTTAGTAGCGGCACTTCTCTCTCTGTCTAGTTTCTTTCACACCCTCTTCAATCGCTTCCCACTCAGCGCGGTTTATGTACCCATTGAGAGAGTGACATTTACTGTTCTTTTCCTTTTCTACAACCATTTTTTTATGCAAGCGATGAACGCAGCCCGGCATAGTGTGGAATCTAACCGAGTGCTAGGGAGAATTTTCAAAAATACAATATAAAGTCGAACCTCGTTATAACGGAAAAGTTTACAAGAAAGTAATGGATATAACGAAGGAATGACAATTCCTTTTGAAAGCTCGGTCAACACAGGCTATAACGAAGTTGCGGCTATAACGAAGCAATCGCAGGGCCTCTTATACTTCGTTATAAGGAGTTTCAACTCTATATCTGGTTTCCCGTCGCAAATAGCCGCCATGACATTAGCGTTAAGTGCGCCAAGACGCGACTGAAGTTTACCCAAATTAAGTACAGTATAACCCACTGCCCTGCTTGCATCCGTCCACTCGGCTTTCGTCCCCGCGGCGTCGGCCGTCAGACGCAACGTAAACAGTCGTTCATGCGACACGAGCGGTGGGAGGTATTGGGAAGCCAGTCAATCGAATCCGTACGGATTGGGCAGTTTCGACAGGAGCGTCCAAGGTCGGCCACCGCAACGAAGTTGCGACGCCGCTAATGCGCGGGCCGAGGGTGAAATCGACGGAGACAAAGGAACGGCTTGGTCATGCGTACGCGCGGAAAGCTCCGAACACGTGGGGTCGAAAGCTTGTGCAACACAGCGGCACAACCCCTCCGTTTCCGCATATCCTGACGCGCAGTAGAGAGATGCCTTTTGGTGCGTACAACGACTCCGAAAAGGCTTCAAGAAGAGTTTACTTCCAAGCGACTAAAAAAGGAAAATGTAATGTAGGAATATTATGTACAGTCTTTGTGAAAAGTATACAGCCCAGGGAATCTGCTTCTGAGCCCTATACAGCGCGGCTCCTCTTGCATACTCAAAGATCTCACCTCCCAAAGATCAACCCTCCCAAGCTGAGGACTGTCAAAAGTGCCTAAGAGCCCCGCTACACGGCTTACAAGCAAACCCCTTGGGCTGTATATTTTCGACAAAGACTGTACTTCACTACTGCCTGCCATTGACTCTAATATCTCTCGCTGCTCGCAGAAATGATAATTTAACACCAGAACTCCAGATTATCTACGTTTCACAATTCGTGCAGAGTTTCTAAAACGCATTCTACTGCACGACGAAGCACTTTTTCCCCCATCGCAGGTAAGGTAAGATGGGCTTAAACGATAATATGGACAACGTCAGTTCATTTTGAGGCTCTGATCTAAAATTCGTGCTGTAAAGTGTCTTGTCAGCAGGCTGTGTGGCTTGAGTTTCACGCATCTTGTACTGTAATAACAACAGCTGCCGCTGTATGCTACAATAGTAGCGGTGTCACAAAGGGCAGCTGGAATGAATGCGAACGCGGACAACTCCATTGACCTATCACCTAGAAATCACGCACATTAGACGTCTAATAATGGCGCAACCAATGCTGCAAGATACTATCTGCACACTTCCTCGCTGAGATGGCACCAAAATAGCCCGAAATGCAGCCAGCCACGATATCTAGACCGCTTACAGGCCCTCATAACCGGGTGATGTGTCGTGAGAGAATTCACCTCACAAACAATAAAATGTTCGAAAACCTTGAAAGGCTTTGAGAAGTCACCTAACTATAACAAAAAATTCGAAGTAGCTGACTGCAATGGATGCCACCGATAAACATCAGCGATAAGAAACTCAAGGGAGTCAGCGGCCGCATCTTCTGAAGGTCTAAGTGGCATTCGAAAGCGGAAATGACTTTTACTCCAGAGGATATCTGAATGCGATTAGGCTAACCACCATTCAGGAAAGATTATTCATCAATGAAGGGAGCTTAACAAATACCACATGTGGAACTGGTATTAACTAAAGTGCGAAATCGTCGCTTAAGAAGAGTTGCACGCAGCCTCAACATGAAATCCGTGGCCTCCCGCCGACCGAAAGATAATATCTGCGTAGATAAGACATTTGTGTTCTTAAGTACATGCACTGGCATCAAGTTTTACGAGCAGGACAAAGCCCGTCGGTGATGCTCTCAACTCAGGCCACTGCTCTGAAGCAAGTCCAGACGTCTCAAGCCAGGCACATAGCCAGGATCTTTTTTTTTTCGAGAGGGACCAAACCTAATTTCTTCTAGCGGGCGAGGGGAGGGGGGGGGGAGGTTCTGAGCATTGCTAAGACAGCAAGGCAAGGAGGGTAGGGGGTGGGGGGCGCTGAACTGATTTTCAGGGGGAGGCGGGCCACCTCGGGCCCATTCCTTGGATACATGCCTACCGCAAGACATCCTGCATACCACGCGCACGCTCATTAACTCACGGAACATAGCGATGCGGTACATGAGTCAAACTCACTCTGAGGCACGTGGAACACGGCCAACGTGATGCCAGTGAGCAGGTCTGGAAGAAGGTCGTGCCTCGGGTCGTACTGACGCAACCAGGACACTATGGGGAAGCATCCCAGGAACCTGGGCTTGGCTCCTCGCCGCTTCCATTTGCGCCCCAAGGCGTGGCGGATTCTCGCCACCAACGGTCCTTTGGTCGTGGGTCTCTGCTGGGCGAACTCGGTGTCGAAATAATCCTGAGTGAACCCATGCCTCGCCCGGACCGCAGGGTAGCCCGCCGGGCTACGAGCGGTCATGGCGAGGGGACGACCCTGACAAAGATGAGGGCTCCTCCGAGATGTCCTCCTTCTTGGGTGGCGCTAGGGTTCTCGGTGCAACGACGCGTGTGCGGACGTGTGGTGCGTCATCGTCGTTTCGGTCGGTGCCGCGCTTGAGAGAGAGGCGTGGCGGCGGCAGACCATTTAATAGTCTTCTGAGGACGTTCCGTTCGGAGAGGGGGGGGGGGGGGGGGGGGCATTTGTTGCGACATTCACTGTCGCCCTCTCTTTCCTTTGTTTCTCGGCTATGTCTTTTACCCGGTGATGCGCTGTCGTCGACTTTTGGGCAGAGGCCATTGTAGAGCAAACCTTGCTCTAGGTTACTGAAGTAGTGTTTGGGAGTAAAAGTTAGACATTTTGTGTTAGGCTTGTTAGTTCATAGTCGAAAAGAGTATGGCGCATCAGGAGCGGGAACAAAGCAGGCATACAGAAGGCACAAACGCACAAGGCATGCAGCGGCAGATACTGAAAGATTGGCTCCAGTCGTGTGCTTCCGTATGCCTCTCGTGTCCCTGTTCTGGTTGCGTGATATTAAGGCGGAGGCCTTTAATGTCTCATCGTTGTAAGCAGGAGTCGTCGACAGAAATGTCACGCTTTTCAATTGGTCGAAATGGACATGACGTCACAGTGCGCGAATTTCAAACGGGGAAAATTGTACTTTGGCTAGTAACCATGCGTCAAAGAAAGAATAAAGCGCCTGAGATCAAAATCTACGCCGAAGGGGCAGCCATCCCAGAAGTCCAAACACTAAGAATCTTGGGAATGCTGATACAGTCAAACCAAAAAAAAAAACGACACACTAATTAAGAAACTGAGAAACACTGTCAACCAAATCTCCTTCCTCATCGGACGCATCGCGAATAGGCGAGGAGGAGTTAAAGAAGCCGAGACCAGAAAACTAATACAAGCCTTCGTTCTTAGCAGAGTCAACTACTCTACACCATACGTCACCCTCACAGTGAGAGAAAGAGACGACCTGGATTTTCTAATTAGACAGTCCAGTCCTACAAAATTGCGCTCAACCTCCCTCGCCATACTCCAAATGAAAAACTACTACATTTAGGAATTCATAACACCTTAGCGGAAATGATAGAAGCACACCTCACCGCACAATATTGCCACGCGCCTAACGCGCCGCGCGGCCTCCGCGCTGAGTCGAAGACGACGACGAAGCGGCGGTGGGCTCTCGAGGCGCGCTTGTTCTCTTCGGTGTCCTGGAACCTGGCGCTGTAATTAAAAGAAGGCTCCCAGTCTTGGCTTCTTCCCGACGCCTATCTCCACGGCCTCTCTGGTCGTGACACTGGTGGAGGTGCGGCCGATGCTCCCTACTCCTGAGGACGACTCGACACGCGCGCCTCTTGTGACCACCCCTGTCCATCGTGCCAGCCGGAGGATCCGAGGCTTGTCCCCGGAGGCCCTCCCTTTTGTCGGTGAGCCCTCGACTACCCCTACACTCATGGCGACGCCAATACCCGCCCTGCCTCCGACTGTCCCTGCAGCCAGCCCCACCTATCTCACTCTTCAGACCCCACGAACGCCTAAGCCCTTTCACGGTGACCTGTTTGAAGATGCCGGAGATTGGTTGGCGCACTACGAACGGGTTGCGACCTTCAACTGCTGGGACGCCCCTACAAAGCTGCGTAACGTGTACTTTAGCCTTGAGGACTCTGCACGCACGTGGTTCGAAAATCGTGAGGCTACTTTCTCGACGTGGCAGGACTTTCGACGTCAGCTCCTGAGTACGTACGCCAACAGCGACCGCCGGGAGAGCGCGGAGCGTACCCTGTCCTCTAGAATTCAGCTCCCCAATGAGGGTGTTGTCACATACGTCGAGGATGTGACGCGTCTTTGTCATCGCGCCGATCCGGCAATGCCTGAAGAAAAAAAGCTGAGGCACCTCATGCGCGGCGTGAAAGACCAGCTCTTTTCCGGCCTCGTGCGGAACCCGCCCAACACCGTCGCGGAGTTTCTGGCCGAGGCCGTCCACATGGAGAAATTGCTGCAGCAGAGATCCCAACAGTACGCCCGGCAACTGCGTCCGTCGTCGACACTGTCAACGTTGGACCGATTCGACCATGATCCCAGGACGAATCCGGACTCCCTTCGCGAACTCATCCGTTCAGTGGTCCGCGAGGAGCTGCAGCACCTTCAAGGAACCTTTGCCCCTCGCGTCGATTCCGTCACCAGCGTCATCTGCGAGGAAGTCCGGCAGGCCCTCAGAGCACCAGACGCTGCAGTTGTGCCGGCGCCGCAACCGACTCCATACGATCCCGCGCCGTACCCGACTCCGGTCCAGCCAGTCACGTACGCGGACGTCGTGGGCCGCGCGGCCCCATCTCCTGGGTCTTTGCCTTACACCGCACCATTGGTCGCGGTGCACTCTGCTCAGCCTACTCCTTACTGGGCGGATCGGCGCCAGGCACCGCGGAAGACTGACCTCTGGCGCACCCCGGATCAACGACCGCTCTGCTATCACTGTGGTGAGGCCGGCCATCTCTACCGGCGGTGCCCCTATCGCGAAATGGGACTACGCGGATTTTCTATCGACAGCCCCCGTCCACGGCCTGGAGAGCGCCCTCAAGACAACGCCGAGTATGTCACCCGCCAGCGTAGTTCGCAGTCTCCTCCGCGCCGCGAGTCGCGATCGCCTTCTCCACGCCGGTCTTCCCCCTCTGGGCTCCGTTTCGCCTCAGGACAACGCGGTTCCTCGAGCCCTCGTCGGGAAAACTAGCTCCGGCGGCCTTTGGAGGCGAGGCCGCCGAACGCCGATCCGCCGCAAAGCTTCCACCGCCGCAGCAACCGAATAGCCCCGACGTCGGATGCCGCAACTAGAGCACTGCACGGGCCTCAATCTGAGGCCAAAGCCCGGCCCGGACCCGAGACCTGAAGCCCGAGCCCGGCCCAGGCCCGCGGCTTCAAGCCCGGGCCCGGCCCAGGCCCGCTAAATTATCGCCGTAGCGAGCCCGGCCCGTGAATCCCGGAGTGAAGCCCAGCCCAGGCCCGGCCCGGCCCGTCTAACAGTAACGCTTGAGATTTACTGCTCACTCTGAACAAGTAGGCGGCTACTAAACCGATAAGAAACTGGCCGACAAAGGTTCTGAAACCTCAGTTTGGCTTGCAGAAAGTTGGTTCTTTTTAACCCAGAAGGAAGTGATTAAGAGTAGTGCTCGCCAGGCCCGTCTTTTGGACAGTGATCTCGTGTAGGTGCGCAAAGATAAACTCGGAAGTTCTGAGAGCCCAATAAAAGGGGCTGCAT
Source organism: Amblyomma mixtum (assembly GCF_055824585.1). NCBI lineage: Eukaryota > Metazoa > Arthropoda > Arachnida > Ixodida > Ixodidae > Amblyomma > Amblyomma mixtum. The sequence goes on from NC_143020.1 coordinate 96,811,018, forward strand.
ACGCGCGTAATAGACTACTTTGCATTGCCCCATGATTTTAATCAGTTATATTTTGCCGCCCGGAAATATAAACATTAAAGCTGCCTAGCAAGCAGTGGGATGACATTTTTTTAGTGAACGCGGTCTCACACGTTGGACTCATAGCCGAACTGGTCGCCTTTCAACAGAAACGAAAAGCTAGAAGGCTTGAGTATTTCACGGTGTGTGTTTCGAACAATATAAGCGTCCTAAACTAATTTGTTCTTCCCGAATGCACTTCTGATAGTATATAGGTATGTTCTGGGATGACGAATGATCAATGGCCAATTAACACCGGCTAAATTTTACTGTTACTGGTGGAGCAGAAGGTAACGCGCGACCCACGTGATAACTTACAGGCCAAAACACTTGTCATGCCAACCACAGGCTGAAGAAACGAGGAGGGATAGATGCGGTTATTAGATGACATTTACAAATTCTCGCGATCTTTTGTGGCTCTTTCATCTACGAGACGTTCCGCTCAGCTGATCAAAAAGAAAACCAAACGCGCTTTAGCTTGTGAATTTTCTTACATAAGAAAAAGACAGCTATAAAATAAAAGCTACGTTTTTGGGGCTTAAGGGACCAAGGGGAGTCAGGCGGTGAGAGACACTGGAGCAGAAGGCTCCGGATCATTTCGACCACCTGGGTTTCTTCAACGAGCAATGATACTACAAAGTACATGGCTGTCATGCTTGCCGCCTAAATGGAAATGCGGCCGCTGTTGAGACGCGGGCTCTCAGTTGCCGTCGGGACGCGGGTCCGCTGTCGCCGACCAGCCGGAGCAATGAAGAGACGGGGGGTTAAGGAGCAGCGTGAAAAAAAAAAGTATATGTATTTACATATTTACAAGTAGCGAGAAGCACGATACATGGCACGATGTATCTCAACAGGAAAAAGACACAGACACAGGAGACGGGAGCCCTTAAATAGAGTCGCCACAGACTCCCGCCCCTTTTCATCCAGTCAGGAGCGTCCTGTTGGCTGATTGGCTGGCAAGGCTTGAACGCCAACCCGGGTAGCGCTCCCGTAGCTGTCCGGCCCGAACGCACAACGCGCTCCACGATGACGACGCGCAGGCTCGGAGACGCCGGCTTGGACGCCGTCCTTGGGGAGCGTCTCTGTAGCTCACCGGCTGAACGCGCAACACTGGGAGCGTTCCGGTGTTAGAAATTCACGTTCACAACAGCTCGCCCCCGCCCGGAAAATCGTGCACGAAGGGAAGAGGTCCGCAGCCACTTCACGAAGTGCCGAGGTCGGGGCTTAGTCTTTGTCCGCCGGCCGTCATCGGCTCGCCAACCGGTCTCTTCAGGTCTGGAAGGAAGGTGGTCTGGACCGGACACAGCAGCAGCCAGCAAATGCCCTTCCATCTCCCCAGAGATCTGCCAGGCTTCTATACTACCAATACTTTCGCTGACAGGCGACAGGTTCAATCGCGAGTGCACCGTCGCATCATAGACTACTTCGCGAGTAGAAAAAAAGAAGACTACAAAACAGCAAAAAAAAAAAGTAACAGCCCGTCCAAATCCCTTCTATTCCTTTCCCTTTTCAGAAGCATCGGCTTAAGCCATCTGCGTTGGCGTTTGCCTTTCCTTTTTTGAACTGAACCTCGAAGCCGAATTGCTGCAGAGCAAGGCTCCAGCGCAGGAGGCGACCCTTTTTCCCGACATGCGTTCTAGCCAGGTTAGAGGACAGTGGTCCGATTGTACGATGAACTTCGTACCAGACACGTAGCAGGCAAGTTTTTGTATCGCCCACACCAGGCACGCGCATTCCTTTTCAGAAGCGCTGTATGCTTCTTCCCTGGCAGTGAGGTTCCTGCTTACATAAAGAATTGGGTGTTCATTCCCTTATCATCTGTCTGGCAAAGCACAGCACCCATTCTTCTGTTGCTCTCGTCACACTGGATTATGAACTGTTTTGTATAATCTGTTTTGTATAACAGGGAATCCTTCATCAGGGCTTCCTTTAGAGTGAGAAAGGACTAAACCTCAAACTGACAATGTACAGAAGTATATATGCGAGATCCAATCCGTTTGAAAACCATGCTTAGACTCAAGGAAGGTACTCGCTTCTATTCTTCAGTCGCGCCCTGCTCGGTCGCTGACCGACAGTAGCTTTAGCAGGCGGTACACGACAAAAACCTAAGTTCTTAAGTGGGCGCTGACCCCTGCGAGCTCCAGACGCCACACGACAATGATTCGTTCCGCCCTCGGCCGCGCGTCTCCAACGCCTGAGCAGCACATAAAAAGTTGAATGCGAGAGGGAGAGGATGATCGAATATGAAAAAAATGCCTGGGTGCCTTCCTTTCTCAGTTCCTGAACACCCTTCCTTTCCTTTTTTTCCCAGGATTCTTTCACGCGGTAGCAGTGCGCTCTGCTTTGTGGCTCACTGCGCGTTTCACTCCTCGTGCAAAAACTTCTGCAGTGTCGCCACAATGGGGCAGGCGGCATTCGCTTTCTTTGAACCCATCTAGTCAGTTTGGCCTGCGTGCGGTGCCTATCGCATCTGGAGTGCCGTGGTGAAAGTCTTGCACGATTACAATGTTGACGTGCCTTCACCCTTATGACGTTTTTGGCCCGTCCTTTGTCCTTTCTCTGTGGACTACCACTTGGCTTGGCTCTCCTTGCACGCAGCCGCTTTTCGGAAACTGCCCTAGCAGTTCTTTCTTGCACACCTCCCTTTCTCGTGGTGCCCTCACCCTTCACATCCGCTTTTTGACTCAGCACCGAGCCACCTTTCCCATTTGGATTTGAACAATCGGCTCGCGCTTTCGATGAGTCACGGCACGTCGTAACTTCAAATTGTTCCGACTGCACTTTACTTTCCGCCGAGTCTAGCAATCTGCTCTCCTGAGGATTGCTATCCGACCCCATGAAACTAACCACCTGGCCCGCAACTCTATCTAAACCACTCCCTTTGGGTAACGTTGCGTTCTGGCCTGGCGTTTCAGCGACACCCTCAGGTGACTCACAGTCACTCTGATTACAGCAAAGCGCCTCCAATAATTGGCTACTGTTGCTCACCAGCCGCATCGAAGGAGTGTCTCCTTTGAATCCTTCACTGCGCTGGCCTGTGAGCTCACTACTCTCTTCCTGAGAGATAACTGACTCACTGTTAAAAGCAGCATCTGCTTCTGGGTTTAAACCTTCCCTGCCGTTACTTCCCTGAGCAACGGTTGTGTCCTCAGCTGACCAAGCGGGGTTCCTAGGCTGGTCGCTGACACACAGATGGGAGCGCTGCCCCCTTTTATCACTTCGGACTTTAGCGTCCGCCTCTCCTTTTGGACGGTCGTCCCCTTTTACTGCTCCGGCATTCTTAAAAACTGGCTTCGCGCCTGTTTCGTCTGCTCTATGCCTAGCGGGGTACCGTTGCTTGTACCTGTTGCTTGTACCACGACTTTCAAGCAACACGCGGCGTGACGCATACTCTTCCGCGAGTTCAGCAGCCTTCTCAACAGTGTTTACCTCGGCCCTGTCGAGAATCCACCAACGCATTCGATCCGGAATTGTGTCATAAAACTGCTCTAGACACATGCATTCCATGATCTTCCCTGCGTCCGCGTGAACGCCTGCGCTCTTTAACCATTCCACTAAGTTTGTTTTCAAGTTATAACCAAACTCGAGGTAAGATTCTTCTTTAGACTTAGTGGCGTTTCTGAAACGCTGTCGAAAAGCCTCGGCAGACAGGCGGTACTTCTTTAGGAGGCTTGCCTTCACGGTCTCATAGTCCTCCGATTCTTCCGCACTCAGTCTCCCGATCGCGTCCGCTACCTTACACGGCAACAGGCTCAATAGTTGCTGTGGCCACCCATCTTTCCCAAGATTGTTTTTTTGGCATGTCCTTTCAAAGTTCACCAAAAAAATACCAATGTCCTCACCTAGCTGGAAGGGTTGCATGAAATCTTTGATTTTGATTGTTTCCCTCCCTCCTGGGCTGGGGAATGGTGGCTGAGCGACGCCGGCTTCGGCTCTTTTCGACTCCGCGTCCAGTTTCCTTTGGTCAATTTCCTGCTGTCGGCGTGCTAACTCGAGCTCCTTCTCTCGAAGCTGAAGCTCTCGATCGCGTTGCTTCTGTTCTAGCTCGCGCTGTTCTTTCTCAGCCGCTTCCCTTTCCTTGATCAATTCCCATGTCTCGATAAGCTCTTCATCGTCCGCTCCGCAAGAAATTATTGCCTCTATGATTTGCGGTTTCCGCATGGCCTTCCCAAGCTCAACCCCTAATTCTTTGCTGATCAAAATTAGATCCGGCTTTTGCAAAGATTTCAGGTCCATGATGCGCTCAGACACTCGACCGATCCCCTATCTCTTCTTAGCAATGCGTACAACAATCAGTACTCACAACACTGCCAAAGAAAGCCTGCCAGCATTGACGCTAAATTCAAAAGCCTGGCAAAATACCTCAGGGAAGAAAGGTCGGACACTCACAGAGCCACGATCATGGGGTCCACCAACGTGGGAGCTCTTGCAACTGCGAACGCTGCTAGGCCATGCGAAGAGCTGACTTCGATCCCAGCGCTGCCATCCAGTTGTTGAGACGCGGGCTCTCAGTTGCCGTCGGGACACGGGTCCGCTGTCGCCGACCAGCCGGAGCAATGAAGAGACGGGGGGTTAAGGAGCAGCGTGAAAAAAAAAAGTATATGTATTTACATATTTACAAGTAGCGAGAAGCACGATACATGGCACGATGTATCTCAACAGGAAAAAGACACAGACACAGGAGACGGGAGCCCTTAAATAGAGTCGCCACAGACTCCCGCCCCTTTTCATCCAATCAGGAGCGTCCTGTTGGCTGATTGGCTGGCAAGGCTTGAACGCCAACCCGGGTAGCGTTCCCGTAGCTGTCCGGCCCGAACGCACAACGCGCTCCACGATGACGACGCGCAGGCTCGGAGACGCCGGCTTGGACGCCGTCCTTGGGGAGCGTCTCTGTAGCTCACCGGCTGAACGCGCAACACTGGGAGCGTTCCGGTGTTAGAAATTCACGTTCACAACACCGCCGAGGCTAGGAGCAAACCCTGGTTCCCCGGCTCAGTAATCAAGCGCATTGACCACTAAGCCACCGCGGCGTGGAAGTAAGGAAATAAATAAGTCAATGAATAAAGCTTAATTTTTTCTCCGCGAGTACTATAACCCATAGCTGATCCGTGTCGCTGCTCTAATGCCGCAGTTGTGTACTTCATTCTGCAATAGCGAATGAATAGCCGGACATCAGCCGTTTCTGTACGGACCCAAGCCCTACCTGGGTTCACAGCTTTAAGCCCGAGCCCGGCCCGGGCCCGCAACTTCAGGCCCGGGCCCGGCCCTGGCCCGGCAAAACAAATCATGTCCCGGCCCGGCCCGGCCCGGGCTTTCGGGCCGGCCCGAGCCCGTGCAGTGCACTAGCCGCAACGCTGCGCAGTTTTCCCCGACGCGCCTTTCGACTCGCCGCGATGCCCTAACCCCAATCGCCGACCCGCTTCCGCCGCCGCACCGACCCAATCGCCCCGACGCCGAACGCCGCATCGCCGAAGAGTTTCCCTCAACCCGCCGCTTGAATCGCCTCGACGACGCAACTCCAGTCGCCGACCAGTTTCCGCCGCCGCACCGACTGAGTCATCCACAACAGCCATCGACGGGCCGCGCTGAAGGAAGGGTCTCTTTGGATATCCCTGTTCTCGTCGACACAAAGGAGGTTAGCGCGTTGGTCGATACGGGCGTAGATTACTCTATCCTTAGCGGACGGCTTGCGACGGCCCTGAAAAAAGTGACGACACCCTGGGACGGCCCCGACATACGTACGGCCGGCGGACATCTTGTCGCACCACTCGGTATGTGTGCGGCCCGGGTTACGGTCCGAGGCTGCACATTCGTTGCCACTTTTCTCGTTTTGCGCGAATGTTCTCGCGATGTCATCCTTGGCATCGACTTTCTTCGCGAGCACGGTGCTATCATAGACCTCCCGAATCGCTTGGTGACATTTTCTACCGCAATGGCCACAGAAGAACCTGCGCACCAGGGTTCTTGGCCCGCCCTGCGAGTTGCCGACGATACCGTTACGGTGCCACCACGTGCCAGCATTCTCGCAAGAGTTACCTGTGACGAGCCACATAGGGGACTGCGGGTTGTCGAGCCTAATGTCTCCCTCGTACTCACTAAGGGAGTTGCGGTGGCACGGGGCCTTGGATCCCTTCATGACGGTTGTACAGAGGTCCTTGTCACCAACTTCTGCAATGAGCATCGACATCTGTTTCGTGGCACAGCCATCGCTTACGTCGACTATGTTCAGGAAGTGGCCGAATGCTTTGCTTGCGAGGAGGGCACACCTGGAGCTGACACCGAAGCGGTCACCAACGTCGACATCAATCCAGGCCTTCCACCCGCTGAAAAGAGGCAACTCCAGGACCTCTTGCGGGAGTTTGGTGCGTGTTTCACGTCGTCTTCTAAAGTGCGACAAACGTCGATAGTTAAACACCGCATTATCACGCATGAAGGAGCACGACCCATCCATCAGCAGCCCTATCGTGTGTCCCCTCGTGAGCGAGATGCTATCCAAACACAGGTCGAAGAGATGCTCACAGACGGCGTCATCCAACCGTCAAGCAGTCCGTGGTCGTCTCCTGTCGTGCTCGTGAAAAAGCAGGACGGGACACTACGATTCTGTGTCGACTACAGGAAGCTGAACAGTGTGACCAAGAAAGACGTGTATCCGCTCCCGCGTATCGACGACTCCCTCGACCGACTTCGTCAAGCCAAGTACTTCTCTTCGGTTGACCTCAGAAGTGGTTATTGGCAGATAGAAGTTGATGAGAGGGACCGTCAGAAAACCGCCTTCATCACACCGGACGGGCTGTATGAATTTCGCGTCCTCCCATTCGGGCTCTGCTGTGCTCCTGCCACGTTCCAAAGAATGATGGACACCGTTCTAACAGGTTTGAAGTGGCAGACCTGCCTTGTTTATCTTGATGATGTCATCATTTTTTCCGCAGCGTTCACGGAACATCTGCACCGTCTCAGGACTGTCCTCGAAGCCGTTCGATCCGCCAACCTTACCCTCAAACCAGAAAAATGCCACTTTGGGTTCACCGAATTGAAGTACCTCGGGCACGTCATTGGTGCTGACGGAATCCGAGCTGACCCAGAGAAGCTTGCTGCCGTTGCTGCCTTTCCGGTCCCCGTCCACAAAAAAGCAGTCCGACGCTTTCTAGGCCTGTGCTCCTATTATCGCCGCTTCATTAGAAATTTCGCCCAGCTCGCCAGCCCTCTGACGCTCCTAACCCGTGATGACACGTCATTTTCCTGGGGCAACGAACAGCAGGCTGCCTTCGACGAGTTACGACGCCGACTCCAATCACCGCCCATCTTGGCACATTTCGACGAAGATGCCGACACAGAGGTGCACACGGATGCGAGCAACGTCGGCCTTGGCGCCGTTCTAGTTCAGCGGCAAAGCGGTGTCACACAAAGTAATTGCCTACGCCAGCCGCGCACTGTCGCGCGCTGAGTTGAACTACACTACCACGGAAAAAGAATGTTTAGCGGTAGTCTGGGCCGCCGCTAAGTTCCGCCCATACCTGTATGGCAGACCGTTTTGTATCGTCACCGACGACCACTCGCTGTGCTGGCTGAAAAATTTAAAGGACCCTTGCGGCCGCCTAGCACGTTGGGCATTACGCCTGCAGGAATTCGATTTCACCGTCACCTACAAGTCAGGCCGGAAACACACCGACGCTGACAGCTTGTCCCGCGCTCCCGTCGAACCTCCCCCACAAGACACCACCGACGATGATAGCTTCCTTGGAGCGGTCAGCACGTCTGAGCTCGTTTCCAGACAGCATGCCGACGCCGAGCTGCGTCTGCTCATCGATCATCTCGAAGGTGGGTGCCCTGAAATACCACGATACCTCGCTCGTGGACTGTCGTCGTTCTGCCTGCGGAGAGGAGTGCTTTATAAAAAGAACTCTGCCTCAAGTCCGACAACTTACCTGCTCGTCATACCGTCTGATCTACGGGATGAAGTCCTCCTTGCCTGCCATGATGAACCAACTTCCGGCCACCTTGGAGTTACACGCACCTTGTCCCGAATCCGGCAGAACTATTACTGGCCCAACCTTACTTCAAGTGTGAAGCATTATGTCCGGACATGCCGGCAATGCCAGCGGCGGAAAAAACCCGCGCTGAAGCCTCCTGGACTGCTTCAGTGCATCGAGCCGCCACAAGTACCATTCGACAAAGTTGGCATGGACCTTCTGGGGCCATTTCCTCTCTCGTCGACCGGCCACACGTGGATCGTAGTCGCCACAGACTACTTGACCCGCTACGCTGAAACGAAGGCCCTGGCGCGAGGTACTGCCGCCGAAGTTGCCCACTTCTTTATGCACGACATCGTGCTTAGACACGGCGCCCCATCGGCCATCATTACTGACCGAGGCAAGGCGTTTACAGCCCGACTCCTACGTGACATCTTAGCGCTTAGCCATACTGCTCATCGACCAACAACAGCGTATCATCCCCAAACCAATGGTCTAACGGAACGGCTGAACAAAACATTGGCGGACATGATCTCGATGTACGTCGACGTTGAACACAAAACCTGGGATGAGGTCTTGCCTTACGTCACCTTCGCATATAATACTGCGACGCAGGAAACCACCCAGTTCACCCCGTTCCGTCTCGTGTATGGCAGAGAGGTACGCATGATGCTAGACGCCATGCTGCCGTACGGCGACGCAGAACTCCCCCCTGAAGCAGGCCACTTCGTGGAACAAGCAGAGCAGGCCCGTCAGCTGGCCCGCTTGCACATCAAGGACCAGCAATCCGCCGATGCCCGACACTATAACCTTCGGCACAGGGACGTGCACTACGAGCCGGGCGATCACGTGTGGGTGTGGACACCCGTGCGCCGCAAGGGATTCTGCGAAAAGCTTTTAAATAGGTATTTTGGCCCGCACAGAGTCCTGCGCCGCCTGAACAGCGTCAACTATGAAGTTGTCCCCCATGGAACTGTGATCGCCGGCCCTCAGCGTCACCGGCCGGAAATCGTGCATGTAGTGCGCCTAAAGCCGTACTTTGCGCGTGACTGAGCGCTGTGTTCACGCTTCGTTTTGTACCTTTCTTCCCTTACCCCACGTGTGAACTTCACGTTCACACCCCTCACCCCTATTTTTCTTCTTTTTTTTTTGCTCCTCCTCCTCTCTCTGTACATATCCCATTCCACATCGAGACGATGTTTGCTTTCGCGGGGGGGAGTAATGCCACGCGCCTAACGCGCCGCGCGGCCTCCGCGCTGAGTCGAAGACGACGACGAAGCGGCGGTGGGCTCTCGAGGCGCGCTTGTTCTGTTCGGTGTCCTGGAACCTGGCGCTGTAATTAAAAGAAGGCTCCCAGTCTTGGCTTCTTCCCGACGCCTATCTCCACGGCCTCTCTGGTCATGACAATATGAAAGACTATCAGGCACTGAAACGGTACGCTTCATCCTAAAGAAAGCAGGAATACAATATGAAGGAATCCGTGCACACATCTTGCCAATTCCGAACACGAACACTTAACAGTCCCTCCTCTGCCAAAAAAACATGCACACACTACGATACGGACAGAAGAAAGGCTAGGGCACAAAAACTTCACGAAAGATTTTCAGTTCAGAAAGACACGGCGCACATGGTCGTGGCAAGGCTGTGTGATTGCGGAGCCTGACCACACCTTAGCTAGGGAGCATTTGGGCTGCTTACGTGGAATTTAACGCCAAAGATTTCTGGCGTCGCTGTCAGTAACATTTAAAAGTGGTAATAGGATCAGTCATTTGCGCGGTGAACAGCATTCGACAATGACGCTGCCAATGGTACTTGATCATGCCACTTTCCATAGCACAGCATTTCATATGTAAGAGGGTCTAGGGTTTCCTCACTGCAATGCGAAATAGCAGCTATAACCTGGGCCCCCTCGATTTGGTTGCAAGCGTGTCCAAATAAATGAAATGAAATAATTCGGCTGGCCAGCAGCACTGGATGGTGCTGCTGGTGATAAGCATTTGATAGTGCAGTTGGTGGTAAACATTAGATAGCGTCGAATTATCGCTCACCGGGGAAGCCGACGTACATGATCTGTCGGCTGGTCCAGGGGTTGTCTGTGGCGCGGATGGCGAACCCAAGTGCTGCTCCGCCTACCAGGCCAGCAGCCATGAGCAGAGGAAGCAGCCGGCTGGACACGCCCTCCACCACCTGCTGTGGGCATTCCTCTTCCACCTCCACCGGCAACGGACCGCTGCCGCCCGATTGGACACCACTCGACGACGACGGGCCTTTCTGCTGCTGCTGCTGTAGCTGTTGCTGCTGCAGCTGTTGCTGGCGCTGCTGCACGAGCGAGGTGCCCGAATTCTGGACTACGGAGTTCCACGGAGAATTTTCGGCGCTGGGGCCACCGCCGTCCACTCCGCCGTACCCGCGTTTCTGTGGGTTGGAAACCCGCGGAAAGGCAATCGACAAAACGGAACGTTTTAAAAAATTTGAAGGGACACGCTTAAAGTCCGCCTTAAAGGGAGACTGAAGCACTTTTTCTGAAAATCGGGCTGGCAGCGGCATCCTATAGTTTTCCATACTGTATGCTGGAATATCGCATCCAAATAAGGCAAAAACAAGCGCGAATGGCCTTTTTTAGCCGAAATATGCGGCCTGTGCCGCGGGGCACGCCGCGCGGCGCGCCGCCGCCCGTGATTGGTCAAGAGAGGTCGTGACGTCACTTTGAGGACTGGAGAAGCTGCCGATGCGGATCTGGCGCTGCGTTGGGGGCAGATCGCAGCTTTCCGTGTCGTTGTAACAGCGAATACGGCGACTATTTTTTTTTACTGACCACCGAAGAAAAGGATACTACAGTTTGCTCATTCCACGTATCGCCTGAAACCAAAAAAGACACAAGCAAAAAATTCTATGCCTAGCACAAGCATACGCCAGCGTCAAAGACGCGATACAGCACAACATCGGCTCGTATTCTCGGAAAGGAGGGAGGGCGCCACCAGCGCCACCGTGATCGGCTGTGCGCACATCGAGCTCCAGCAAAATCACGTCTACGTCCAGGTTCCTGACCTCGGATCGCCACCAACCGGTCTATAGGAGTGCTACTTCATCGCCTGTACGCCTGGTAACCAAAATTCCAAGCGTTCTGCGGCGTTTTCTGGCACATCAGCATCTGGCTGGCCGCCCACGCCGGGCGCGCTAAGCCAAGCCTACGTCTGCACCGCCGGAGCAACGCCCCCCGCGCTCGCCAGCATGCTCGCAGCCGGAACGGCGGGGAGCTCGCCTAGCCAGTCAGCAGCCCAGGCGCTGAATCACAAGCACTGTGCTCCCGCGGCGCCCCGGCAAGCCACCGCAGCCACGATCGTCATGAAATTTGCGAACCACCTCAACCTCGGCAACACTTTATTCCCTGTGCTCTGTCGGTCCGTCATGGATTCCGCCCGCCTAACCAAGACTGAACGTGACAATACCTACATCAAACTCCGCACCTCGCAAAACGTCCTGGCCATCGATACCCACCGCCCAGCCGCTGCTGACAAGCTGCTCCAACTCAAGCAAGTTTCACTGAACAACACCCAGTACGAAGTCACCTCGTACGTAGCTAACGACCCCCTTAACGCCCGTGGTGTTATACACGGCATCACCATGGACTTTACCGAAGACGACTTTGCCGCTAACCTTCGTGTTGACGGCACCCGACTACTAAGCGCCCGCCGTCTCGGTCGTACCAACACACTTCTGCTCACCGTCGAAGGGCCCCGTCTACCACGCTATGCCGTCTTCTACAGCGGAGTGTACCGCGTCTACCCGCAAAAGCCCCACAGCAAACAATGCACGCATTGTCACGCCATAGGGCACCGTGCCGACGTCTGTCCTAACAAGCCTAGCCTTGTTCGGTGCTCGATTTGCAGCCAACCGTTTCCTCCTGACCAAGACCCAACGACTACCCCACATGAATGTGAACCACACTGCTGGAACTGCAAGGGAGACCACACACCGTCTCATCCTGAGTGCCCCGCAAGGAAAGACGCCGACGCTGCAGTCCTAAAGTGGCACCGCGCCCAACGACGCCATCGCGCCCGCGCCGCCCCTCCACCCCCTAAAGCCGACGCGACCATCTGGCCGCCCCTGCCTACCTCGAACCGCTACGAGGCCCTTCAGCTCTCCTGCAGCAGCAACAGCAGCAGCAACAGCAGCAGCAGCAACAGCAGCAGCAACAGCCCGGGGCACGAGACCGCGCAAAGAAGTCAATCTCGAACCAAGCCCTCTGCCAAGCGGCCACCGTCCACCACTTCTGGTGCGGCAACCAGCACCTCCACCTCCTCTACTAAACCGCAAGCTTCCGTGATGCAGTCACAGACTCCACCAAGTCACCAGGTGAGCGGTCCATCTCCCACATCCATCGCACCCCCTCCCCCGTCCTTCCAACACCGGTTTTACTCACGTCCCTCCACACCTACTCCACTTTCACCCCTCCCTACCGACAACGCTATTGCTCTCATACAGCAATCCCTTGCTCCCGTCCTATTGGCCTTACAACAAATGACGGCTCGCGTCGAGCAACTAGAGCACCATCTCCTCTCCCTCGCGTCCTCTGCCCCATGCTCTCCCGACACAGACTCCAATGCTCCCCCTCGAAAGCGCGCAAGCGCCCCTCCTGTGCCTAACCTCGACACCATGGAGGAAGACCCGCATGATGAGTGATATCATGCGACACACATCTCCACCCCAAAACCCTCTAATTATTTGGCAGTGGAACTGCCGCGGTTTTCGTCGCAAGAAAAATGCCCTCTTGCAACACATGCGGATTACTGGCGTTAACCCAGACGTCATCGCACTGCAAGAAACGCACGGTGCCTTTTCTCTTCCAGGTTACGACCATTTTACTCATCCAAGTATAGTCATGAAGAGAAAAGGACATCAAACGCCCCCTCCTCCGCCGATTTTGACGGTTACATACATACGGCGCACGATACCCACCATTCAGGAAGATACATCCCACCTCAACTCCGGGACGAAAGAGCATGTCCTGACACACTCCACCTATCAGGGTCACCGTATCACGATTTTAAACTGCTACTGGACTCCCTCCGACTCTAAAACCAGCATCCCACCTTTGCATACGGCCCTCCCTGCCTCTAATGTCCCTACTACTTTCGTCCTTCTTCGCAAACCTGTTTGCGAAGAATGCGGAGATGAACTTACCGTTAATCACATTTTATTCTCTTGTGCGAAACTGGAAAAACTAAGAAAAAAATACTTCACTGAATTTTATAATGAATGCATTCCTTTTCACCCAGCACTGCTTTTAGATGATAATGCCATTGTTAACATACCTTCTCTTTTTAGCTTTTTAAAAGAAGCAGGCGTGCTTGAAAAACTGTAAATTTCGATCCGCTAGTTCACTTTATTAGGTGATACACTTCAGCTACTTTCTCATTCATGAGAAGAAGGCTGAGGTTTTTATTTGTCTGGTTGGGAGCCTCGGGATCCTTGCCGAGGCAAGGATAGGCACTGAGACTACCTGACCTTCTTGATGTTTTTAACATTAGCCATGTCTAAATTTCGTTTCTTCCATTATTACTAGGTAGTACAGTATTATTAGGCCATCTACACCAGCGATGATTTTTAACATTTTTGAAAATTATACAGAAAACTCATTCTATACCTTGAGCTTGGCGCATGATGGCCTTAGCTGCCTATGTGCCATAAAACCCAACACAACACAACACACTTCTTGGTGACTTCAACTGCCCACACCCTGCATGGGGATACGACCGTACTTCAGCCTCCGGACGAAAACTCGACCGCTTCGCCAGTATTCATCACCTCACCCTCCTGAATGACACGTTCATGCCTACACGTCTAGGATGTGGAGCACAATCCGACACAAACCCCGACCTTGCATGGATTCGCAGCGATCTCCGCGCTTCTTGGAGTAATACGGGTGACACGATGGGGAGTGATCACTGTATTCTTCAGATAACGCTCACGTCCGAGCGACCCTCCAGACCACCCGGAACACATCTACCTTCCCACTATGCTCGTAGACTGGCCAAAGGCTCGGCCGGCCCTCGACTCCTTATCAGTCTCACTCGAGGACCCCGAAAAATGGTGTAGCGCCATTATGGAGACCGTCTCCCAACACACCAAACATATCCACCGATCTCCCGACTATCCATACATTGACACACACCTACTTGGGCTATGGAAACAACGTCGCCGGGCCATAAAAGCTTGGCGCAACTGTAGATCTAGCCACGCACTGAAAAGAAAAGTTGCTGAACTAACGCAAGGAGCCCAAGAATACGCTGACCAACTAGCCACGAACAACTGGCTTCAGCTCTGCGATGACATGGTCGAGAGACTCCACACTCCAAAAGTCTGGCACATTATGCGCACTCTACTTGGACAGGGTAAACCTCGTAACACACTTCAAAAGCTACAGTTGGCCCTCTCCGTCTCACAAGAAGAGCTGGCTGAGCAAATCCGAAATCAATTTTACCCATCCTCTACTTCTCCTGCCAGCTCCCCGTCATACCCTTACACCGAAGAAGAAGCAGACGAGCAAGGAATGAATTCTGACTTCACATTCGCCGAACTTCAGGCTGCTCTACGCTCTCTTAAGCGAAACACAGCATCTGGCCCAGATAAAATTACCTATGGTATACTCCGTAACCTCCCCGATTCAAAACTAGACGAACTTATTCAGATCATTAATACTGTTTGGCGCTCCGGGAAAATTCCCGCTGCGTGGAAAGAGGCACACGTAATTATGATTCCGAAACCAGGAAAATCCTCTGCGCTCATCACTAACCTCCGACCTATATCCATGACTTCTTGCCTAGGGAAGCTGATGGAGAAGATGGCCCTTACCCGCCTCGAATGGCACCTGCATACCAATCGCTGTCTTGCTCCCACTATGGTCGGATTCCGCGCCCACGTATGCACACAAGACATTGGACGGCAAATCTATGAGGATTTGTACGCCTTCCCAAGCAGCGCACAGCTTCGAGTTTTGACCGGCGTGGATATCAAAAAGGCTTTTGATAATGTCGCCCACTCCGCAATTCTCACCAACCTGGCAGACACTCGGCCTGGGGTCCGCATGTTCAACTACATCAAAGACTTTCTTACAGACAGGACCCTCCGAATCATTGGCCCCGACGGCACACCTTCCGCCCCCTTTCCCCTCACCGCAGGTACACCACAGGGATCCATTCTTTCACCTATGCTTTTCAACTTGGCAATGAAAGAACTGCCCCGAAAACTCGCTGAAATTCCTGCCTACGCCACGCTATATATGCGGATGATATTTCTCTCTAGTCTACCACAGGAAACGCCGGGGAACTAGAATCCACTTTGCAGCAAGGCCTTGACGTCGTTCAGGAGCATGCACGCCGCATAGGTATGAGTTGTTCCGCCGAAAAGTCGGAATACATCGTGGTTTCTAACGCTCCTCAAAAAACCGCTTCTTCCTACCGCGAACTCATTCAACTCTCTCTCGCGCAAACCCCTATTTCCCGACGGAGCCACATCAAGATCCTTGGCTTCACTTTTCAACAAGATGGCAAGTGCAACGTGTGGCTTAGCCAACTCCTGCAACAACTGAACCAAATTCGCCACATGCTGTCCCGTATATCTCGTCAAAAGCATGGACTCAGAGAACACGAACTCCGTCGAGTTATAGAAGCACTCGTTTATTCGAGGGTCATGTACGCCTACCCCTATCAACGCCTCACATCCTCTCAAGTAAGCAAACTGGAAGCGTCTCTGCGTCGCTTCACTCGATTAGCCATGGGAGTTCCCATCTACGCCGCAAATGCTCTGATCGCAGACGCCGCCATTTTCAACTCCCTCGAAGAACGCGCAGCAGCACACCACCGAGCCCAGATACACCGTCTCTCTACCTCCGAGCAAGGCAGAGACCTCCTCAGTCTTTTCGGACACACCATTTCCCAATTACCCTCGCTTCAACCATCTGCTCCCCCGTGGAAAAGCCTCCCGCGTCTTACTGTAAAACCCATTCCACGCCACATGTCTCCAACGATAAATCCCGGGCGGCGTGAAGCACTGGCGAACCATTTACCCGCACTGGGCCACGACACTTACTATACCGATGCCCATATCCTCGAGCACCAAGTAGTTACTGCAGTAGTCGGCCCTCGAAGCACCTCCACGCATCTCCACACAGGAGTGCCCTCCTCAACCGACGCAGAAACGCTGGCCATAGCAGAGGCGATTACGCTTCACGACCACCTTTCCTCCACCATCACCATACGTGCAGACTCTCAGGCTGCCATACGCTCATTCGAATCTCAAAAACTCCCTCCCCATATCCTAGACACTTTGCTGCAATACCTAACAGCCCACCCTACGCTCCATGTCCGCCTTGACTGGATTCCTGGTCATCAAGGTATACCGGAGAATGAGCTTGCTCATGCTCTGGCCCGTGAAAAAATACCACCGGGCCCTCCGACTGCCTGGCCAGCCCATTATAATCCCAAGGCAGACCGCGCTACACACCGACAGGACCGCCGCGAACACCTTCGCAATTTGCGCCACATGCGACG
Source organism: Amblyomma mixtum (assembly GCF_055824585.1). Lineage (NCBI taxonomy): Eukaryota > Metazoa > Arthropoda > Arachnida > Ixodida > Ixodidae > Amblyomma > Amblyomma mixtum. The sequence continues at coordinate 96,827,597 of NC_143020.1, forward strand.
AACCCTTCCGTCACCCTCCCATTTCCTTTGCCGTGCTGACGCCACTCTAATTCGACAGGCACAGACTAACTCCCTTCTCTGCGAACTGTATTCCCACTACATCCTTCATAAACCGGGCAAACCCGCCTGTCTCGTGTGCGGAGAGCACCCCTCAAACATTCATACATATTGGTTATGCCCCCGCGCCACTAACTCTCCCACCATACCTTCCTCGCATACCTTGCCTCCCCCCTTTCACCTCACGTGTGCCCGATGGACCGCTCCACCAACCTCTCTGCAGCCCACCCTCTGGCCGCTCCTCGCCGCCCGCATCCGACGCATCCAAGGGACACGTGGCCCCACTCCGCCACCGCCGATAAATAACGCCCACCAAACGGGCAGATAAGAAGGCTCGGACTTGAGCTGAAAAATAAGTTATCTCTCTCTCTCTCTTTCGGAAAGGAAGGGGTGCGAACAATACTCAAGTCAATTACCACCACCGGACGCCTCCTGGCTCGCCCGGAAGAGCGTCATCCTAAAGAAAAGGCCCAAAGCACTGTGTAAATCCTGTTCTCAGTACCCGGCGTTGCAGGTTGGGGCAAGAAAGTATTTCAAGTGAACGATGAAGGAGCACAAAGTTGGTGTCAAAATTAGCGAAGCGCAGTGGCCAAGCACTGCGAGGCATGCGACCACAACATAGTGACGCAATCATGGTGCGCTGGAAACCAAGCCAAATACGCGCACAAATACGCTTCACTCCTGGCGCGTTCAGCAGATGCCAGAAAATATTAATCGCTGCCTCGGAAACGTTCGCCCTTTCTAGATTTGCAGTTTAGGTTCAGTGAAGTAGTTGCCAACTATATGTGTGTTTAAAAGCCAAGCTAGCTGCAACTCGACCGCTGCCACAACTTGATGAAGAAACCGAGTAAGGTTGCGGTGTTTTTTTGCAAAAACTCGGTTGGCATTCATTTCTCTCATAAATTTGCATCCGAAATCAACGTCGAACGCTTTCATTTTAATTTCTTAGCTAGGATTAAACGAGATGCCGCATATGAAGAGCTTCGATGCTTGCTTGCTTTGCTTTATTGTGATTTGCTCTGCTTGCTTGCTTGCTTGCTTGCTTGGACACGTCGAACCGAGTATAAAATCACTAACCGAGCCTTGCTGAGCACGTCTCAGGTGGTCTGGCCGCACCTAAGCTGAGGAGAGCGACACATGCTTAAGCCTCTATAAGGTTTCTTCAGGGGCTAAGTGAGCATGTTTCTACTTTTAAAAGAGGCGCTTCTTCAGAATGGTGACACGCCTCTTATGCGCGAGGAAATCGATGGAACTGTGTCATGGTTCAGCCGCGCCTTTTCGACAGAAATCTCCAGAGATCACACTAGGACAAGCTCTGCCTGTAGCCGCTCTTACGAAAGTGTTTCGAGCAGAGTAAGCTTGCTTTAGTCGGCTTGAACTCTTCGTCACAGCAGCGAGCGGTTGCGCTGCGAGCTTGTGGTCTTGCGGAAAACAGTGGAAGACGACACAGTCGCGGTCGTAGTTGTTCGTGGACACGAACGCAGAGTAACACCTGTTGAATCTGATTCTCAAGGTCGGCTGACACGCTTTGTACGTCGCAACGCACGTAGTACGAGGAACAACGCATGCAGCACGAGAAACAACGCGCGCTGAAAGCGCGCTCGGGTGCGCCGAAGCATCCCCGGCTCCTCAACATGACGTCACGCAGGCCGACATGGACGAGGTTTCCCTCTCCGCTGTTCTCCCCTCCTGCGCTCGCGCGGGGCGCGGGAAATTTAAACATCGCGTTTTAATTGGTGATTGCGCCACTGTTTTAGCCAAAATCGAAAAAATAATTTCACAGACGTGATCAGCAATGACACTACTTCAAAACCCTAGAAGGTTAGCCGATTCGAAAACCGCCTCAGTATCCCTTTAAGGGTATGATGCGACAGCGTTAATGAGTGAATGCCCGTATATGCGGAATTGGTCACTCTGGATTTTCACCACTCCTGGTGCAGTGGTGCAACGGTTAAGCGATGCGCCACACTCTAAAAAAAAAAAGGTAGTTGAGGTTACTACATTTTGGGCTAGCAACAACCGTCACATATATGACTACCTATGTAGTAACTGTGCGTAGTAACTGGAAGGTAGTAACATTTACTACCTCTGGAGAGGTAGCAACAGTAACTACCTGCAGTAACATTTGCTATATTGTTAGATTTGCTGCCATTCAGGAAACCCTTTTCATTATATAAAAACATGGGGCACTGAGTAGCAATGTCACCAGGAATGTTAGTGTACATACGTGTGCATATTCCTATCATCTATTTCCAGATCAACGTAGTAATGGATACTACCAGGGTTATAATGAGGTAGTACAAGTGTAATGACTGCCAAAAAACGTAGTAACAGCAGAAGTCTCTACCTTGTTACTACTTAATTTTCTTTTGAGGTAGGAACAAGGTCGTAGGGACATAGTACACAGGTAGTAAGGGTTAAAAAAAAGGCTGCAACAGCAGCCGTTTCCGCTACCTTTTATTTCACTGCCCTGCCATGGCATGTGCTGCCACCGGTGGGGCTTGTGCGAGCCAGGTTGCTCTTCCCGAGCAACCTCTCGCAAACTATTATTAATTTAACTGCCACCTACCACTGTGGTCCGCCTGCTCATAATCCGGTGGGCAGATTGGGATGACGACACATGGTCACGTGACCTAGTCGGCCCACCTAGGCTGCTTCTCTTGGGATTCTTCGCTCATAACGCCGACGACGGCGGCGAATTATCTGGGGAACGGGAGCCTTAAAGCTATCGCGTTTAAATTAGGGACCCACTACGGGACACGTGGGATGCTCTGAAGCGATACTGGGGAATTCGTTTGACGCTCTAGGGTAGCTGCTGTGTATGGTATTCCGCAGGGAGCTTCTTTGAGGGACCACTTTTGGAGCCGCTGCGGAACCACTCGTTTTGGTTTGGTTTGGTTTATGGCGTTTAACGTCCCAAAGCGACTCAGGCTATGAGGGACGCCGTAGTGAAGGGCTCCGGAAATTTCGACCACCTGCGGTAATGTCAGTGCACGTTTAAGAACCCCACTCGTTTTGGGATAGCTAATCGAATGTAAGGTTAGACTCCTGAGAAAAGAAAATGCGCGGGAACTTCCGCAATAAGATCGCACAGCGACTGGTTGTAGCTAAGCGCCGCTGTAAGGGGTCTGGTATTTCGATGGTTGCAGATGTCGAGAAGTCAGCCCCGCTCGTTCGGTGGAGTTCGCGGAGATCTCTGGGGTTCACGTTTGGGAAAGGGGTCGAAACGCGTCTCTTCTTTTGTCCTGTTTAATCACGGCAGCTATGCGAGGGGCTAAAAAGCACGTTAATTTTTCACGCTCACCAAGTTACGGTCCTGCGTCTTCGACCCCTTCCAGATTGTGGACCGAACACCAAGGAGGACAGACCGTGAAGACGAAAGCTCGCGCTTGCCGCATCCGTGATCGTTTTCGCTGCAGTGGAATAAGTTTTCTGTCGCGACATAATGCCACGACCAAATGCGGCCCCAATGATGTTTGCGCAGAGGAAAAAAAATCCTACTGTCGTAAATTAAAGAGGTGGTTAGAGCCAAACAAAGATTGCTGTTTTTCTGTAGATTGGCCCCCTACTTCTGCATTAAGAACAGGAAGACGAGAAGCCATGCTCGCGGCTGCGCTCATTTTTTTTCTGTGCCTTGGTCACTCCCCCGTAGTGGGTATGTGCCATTTTGTTTGAGGCCGTCCAACCAACTCATGGTTCCATGCCGCAGGAGCCAGCAGTCCATGTCGCCATCTACAAGACTGGTCGCTTTCCCTAGCAGCCATCTTTCTCGGATCTGGACTAACTGGGCGTTGCTCTAAGTGTACAGCATCACCACCATCATCATCATCAGCCTGACTACGCCCACTGCAGGGCAAAAGCCTCTCCCATGTCTCTCCAATAACCCTGTCCTGCGCTAGCCGCGGCCACCATATTCCCGCAAACTTTTTTATCTCACCGACCCACCTAACTTTCTGCCGCCCCCTGCTACGTTTGCCTTCTCTTGGAATCCACTCCGTTACCCTTAAGGACCAGCGGTTGTCTTCCCTTCGCATTACATGCCCTGCCCAAGCCCACTTCTTGCTCTTGTTTTCAACCTCTTGCCATATTTGCATTCGGGCTGGAAGCACTGTACGTCACGGGGGTATAACTCAGGTCGATCTGCACTGAGCGGCCGTAATTGACCTAAATCTGGAGCTGGACTACGAAGTGCGCACGCATTCAAACCGCTTTCAACTCTCGGTCCCGCCTTGGGGAAACCGTCCGTGACGGGTAATGTGCAGCTGGGTTTATCAACGTTGATGAAATCTTGCGCAAGGACCGCCGTTCATATGAGATGCGGTGCGATAAACCACAGGTGCAGTGAATAGGAAACGTCACAGCGGAAGTACCATGTGGTCCTTTTTTTTTCCTTTCTATTCCTGGCTTGTCTCGTTGTATGTGCACAGTGAATTGACCAACTTGCCCAGCTTTATAACCTTTCTAATCGGGGTGCAGGATGGACGCTGGTGGTTAGGCTAGCGATCTTCAGGACGGCGGTTTGTTATAGCTCTTCCGTAAATGCACGGGTAATTGCCATTGGCCGGTGCTCCAGAGAGAAGTTTATAGGCTGCTGAATAGTTCTCACCCATAGGCAGGATAGTTCTTACCCATAGGCAGGCCCATGAAAATCCTACTTTTGTAGGGGAGAATTTCTGGGCAGAATTAACGGCCTAGTTCCATCCCCAAACGTTGGTTGAAAGTATACATTATAAAGCTCATCATCCAAAGGCTCAACTTCGAAGAAACCTTACCGGCATTCCTCAGCTCTAAATAGATGGTGAGAGCGTTGTGCACGTAGGCGATGGCCACAGTACTTCGACCATTTCTTTCCTATTGTAGCCTGCTGAGAAATAAATTCCAACGTTTAAGTTGATTAAGAATGGAGGTATACCCTTAGATCACGGTACTCGGTTCACAACTCTATATTAAAACGGTAACGCATGGACACCACAGCCCGTGGTGTCCATGCGAGGTGGGCGCATGGACACCACGGGCACTTACTACAGTCCATGTACTTGGGGTTTACGTGCCCTTCTGTGCGCTCCTTCCTCTTATAGAGAGACCTGCCTTATAGAGACCTGCATTTTCGGTTTGCGAAATTTAGTGCGTGCGAAATAATCTAACGGCTAAATCATTAGCAAGACTTTGAGGTATAGAATAATAAGTTTGCAGTATTCGCCGCAAAAGTAATGTGGGTGGTCCGTTACGGTGAAGTGATAGTACTCGACACCCCGCACTTCCGTTTATATACTCGCACAGTCAGATGTTGTCACGAAGGCAAAAAATGCACAGGAACACCTAATTACATTGACTTTTAATTCGATAGCATTAGAAGCTGTTGAGGGCCGCCGCGGTGGCTCAGCGGTTATGGTGTTCGGCTGCTGACCCAAGACGCTTGTTCGATTCCGGCCACGGGGACTGAATTTCGATGGAGGCTAAATACCAGAGGCCCGTGTGCTGTGCGATGTCAGTGCACGTTAAAGAACCCCAGGTGGTCAAAATTTCCGGAGCCCTTCACTACGGCCTCCCTCATAGCCTGAGTTGCTTTGGGACGTTAAACCCCAATAAACCAAACCAAGCTGTTGATATATTTAGGGATGTGACGTCACTTCCGGTCTAGTGATGTCCCTGCCCTCCAGCCAATGGGAATTATCAGGTGTGGTGACGTCACCTTCCTTCAGCCAATGACCCGGTCTGGTGAGGTCTCTTACCACCAGCTAACGAGAATGACCAGGCCTGGTGACGTCATTTCCCCCAGCCAACGGGAATTATTCGCTCTGGTGACGTCGTTTTCCTGCGGCCAGCGGTATAATTTTATGACCGATGGCACAATTTTTTTTCCCCGATGACACTTTTATTGCCATCGCAATAACACTCCAGGCTTACTCGTGGGAAGCCAGGTAAAATTATCCTTCATGGCGCCGTGAATGACGCAGGCGTGATCGGTGCCCTGGTGGCCACCGCGGTGGACCTGCTGGTGTTCTCGGCGAGCCCGCCCACCCTGCAGGTGTAGATTGAGATCCTCATGACGGTGCCCATCCTCTGGCTTCCTACATACATCGTCACCCGCGGACTGGTAAGCTCCATGTTCTCGATGCGCTGTTAGAGCCCCGCGGGAGTAGGTCAAGAGCAAATTCAAGCACTCCTTAGAGCTGTCAGATCTTGATACTCGTTGGTGAACACCGGGCAGGGCCGGATTAAGAAAAGTGGGGGCCCTGGGCTAATGCGCATCTAGGCCCCCTCTCCCTTTTCCTCCACTGATCCCCGTGCCCCCTGCTGCACTACTCGAGCCGCCGCGGTGGCTCAGTGGTTATGGCGCTCGGCTGCTGCCCCGAAAGACGCCGGTTCGATCCCGGCCGCGGCGGTTGAATTTCTTTGTGGGAGAAATTCTAGAGACTCGTGTACTGTGCGATGTCAGTGCACGTTAAAGAACCCCGGTGGTCGAAATTTCCGGAGCCCTTCACTACAGTGTCTCTCATAGCCTGAGTCGCTTTGGGACGTTAAATCCCCATAAACCAAACCACTACTGGAATGTATCCCATGTTTCATTGTAATTCCACCTAATTAAAATGAACGAAGTGCGATCAATGGGATTCGTGTAACAGTAACGCAGTAGCATTAGTTTTGCGCACAAAACACTACGGGACTCTTGGAACGCGCGACACGTGTCCGTCGGTGCCCGAGCGCCGAACGCCACGGAAGAGCCGCGTGAGCCGACCGACATCATGCGAGGCTGCATTGCAGCTAAATTGCAGCGCGCTGCGTGCGCCGCCTACTCTCCTTTTTCACTGACACCGTGCACAAGCCGACAGACAGGTTTTTGTTTGCAGCACTGTTTTAATGCTAACGCATTAAAGAAAAGCAGGCTGAGCTAGCTTCCTACAGTCGAGCTGGGTGCTTCGGCAGCGACTACGAAATAGAAACACTCGTTAATTAGTGCCCCGAGAGGGTAATATTAAAAGTTGTTAAAATTAATTTGACTACACGATGAACGTTTACTACTGCCCTCACGAGGCGCATTTGAATAGCAGAATTAAAGTCCTGGGTGAGTGGCGAGCGTGCTCGGCGCTGAGCCGAGTATCCGGGTTCAAATCAAGCCGCACGGCGGCCGCGTTTTGATGGAGGCGAAATGCAAAAATGCGCCCATATGCTGTGCGATTTCAGAGCACGTTAAAGATCCCCAGGTGGTCGAAATTATTCCCGAGAGCTCCAAAACGGCACCTCTTTTTTTTTTTTTTTGCTGCCGCGGTGAATCAGTGGTCATGGCGCTCGGCTGCTGACCCGAAAGATGCGGATCCGATCCCGGCCACGGCGGTCGAATTTCGATGGAGGCGAAATTCTAGAGGCCCATGTACTGTGCGATGTCAGTGCACGTTAAAGAACCCCAGGTGGTCGAAATTTATTGGCAGTCTGCTATCATTTTCTTGTACTAATGAATTATTTTTTGGGGCAAAACGTAATGCTCTTGCTTCACTGTCGGGCGACGTCCTTTGCAAATTTGTAGCTTGACACAGTAGAAAGAAAGACTGTGCATCCATCAAGGCGTTACAAATGCAAACTGTGGGCTTTGCACCAGATCTCCTTATTTGTTATTCAAAGAAAAGTCGTGGGAAAGTACATAATACTTGCCAATTAATGCTCCAAAGCTAGACAGAGGACATTGAAGGATGCCCTGCTGCGGGGTCCAGGTTACTTTTGACCACCGGCAGTTTTGTAATGTGTACTGGCATTCATGCATTTTAACAAAATATTGTTAAAATGCATAAATGCTGCTGTCAGTGTAGTCGGCATTAAGAGAAAAAATTCCGGTGGCCCTCCTGTCACTAAGTCACGTGACCTTGTGACGTTATCACAACCTGAATCTCAGAAACCCCACCAGTGGCTGTGTTTGAAACAGCCGCTGTTCCAAACATAGCCACCTTCTGTGGCAGTGGCACATCACTTAACCGCTCCTCCACTGTGCCAGGATCGGTAGGAGGACTTCCTCCGTTCAATAAATGTAAAGTAGGGAATGGCCAATATTGCATACTTGGGCATGTAGGTAGAACCTAGGCGACAGAGAAGGACTACTTGTGAGAGAGGTATCAGTAATGCTATTGCACTTTATCCTTAAGTGTGGGTTAAGCGTTACGTGATGGCGAAGTAATTCTGAAGTTCAGGTTAAGCGTTACATGATGGCGTAGGAATTCTTAAGTGTAGGTTAAGCTTTACATGATGGCGAAGGAACGAATAGTTTCCATGGCTGTGAAGTGATATGCCAAGAAAACCCTAGGCCACTGAAGGGACCATTTACGCTATCACATCATACCCTGAAGGCGGGGCTTAAATGCTCCATCAGGTTTTTGTCCCTAGCTAAATGCATATGAGCATTGAAACCGTGGTGTGGTGCTCGTCAGCTAAGTGCCTAAGCCACTGAGTTTTTGTGTAAACATTGGATTAGGGCGCTTAGCTTGTACTAGCTAAGTATAATAAGCCTCTTAGTAATCAACTTGCCTAACTTTGTTTTCTGGTGGCAAGATGTATTAGGCTGTTTCATTTCGACCAAGTTGTCTATCCACTGGAGAGAGAACTTAGAGCAGTCAGAATAATGAACACAACAGGAAGGGCACTTCTCACTGTACTTCTAGTGGTTGACCCTCTTGTCTGTCCTGGCTTCACTTGTTGCATCAAGTTGCTGATTGTATGGTTCTACACAGGGCGCGTGGCTATTGAATACTTGGATCCAAACCCCGAAGTGCAGAAGAAGTACGCCTTCAAGTGTCACCGTGCCAAAGACAGCAATGGCATCGAGCTCATCTACCCTGTGAACGCAACTGTGAACGTATTCCACAACTTGTACAACACATTTGCGGCGGGAGACAGTGACGGCCACGTGAACATCTGGGACGGCTTCAACAAGAAGCGTCTCTGTCAGTTCCACAAGTACCCATCGAGCATTGCATCCCTGGCCTTTAGCCATGATGGCTCGCTGTTGGCTATTCATTCCTCTGCGAACAGGGCGAGATTCATAAAAAACCGCACGACGCCATCTTTGTGCGTCGTGTCACTGATCAGGAGACAAAGCCGAAACAACTCCATTATCACTGACTTGTTTTTGTTTTATTTCTTTATTTTATTCAATAAACATGAATGTTTAACTCTGAACACCTGTACTTTCTCCACTTCAGCACCCCTTTTGAAGTGACCTTGTGAATTGTTCTTTTTCCGTTTTCATTTTTCTGGATGACTTTTGAGCTTATAAGCTTTTAAGCAACAGGCATTAGCTGCATATGGAAAGTGTACAGCTTGGTTGATTTCAAGAAGCAAAATTGGTTGTTAGTAAGTGGAGCTCAATGCTCACAGTACTTTCATCCAATATTTTCCTTGTTTGCATTAGCTGAACTCATTAGAATATCGAAAATTCGAACTCGCCAGAATCGAGCTTTTGGTTCATTCGAACTGACGAATTGGCCGCGTCTGAATTACGTGTATCTCAGTAAGAAAAAATGCCCACTAATTTGAATGCACGAGCCAGTGCCACTGTTAATTCGCTCAGTCTGAGCTGAGATTTGCCATCGGGCATCCGCAGGCCAGAAGTTGAGTGGTCGCACGGCGAACGAGTAACCACGGCGAACCACGGCGAACGATTGCATAAGCTGCCACGCGCAGTCTGCTGCGCTGAAATTGGCCATGGTTTCTTTGCGGCAACCGAAAGCTCCTCGCGAACATAAACGTAAGCCCAGCTGTGCTGCTGAGAAACGTAGCAAAACATTTTAAAATTCTATGTTTTGGGCATAGGAACGTTTCTTTGCGCTTGGTAAGCGGCTTTGGGCAGAGTTTCGTGAGAATAGTATGGCAACACTGGGATAGCAGACGGCGAGTACGTCTCACGAAACTCTGCCGCGGCTTTTGTGGAAACCCTCGCACATTGACTTACATTAGAGGAGTGAAGGCTGTCACCAGCGCTGAAATCACATACACAGCCAGTTTAAACCACTAGAGTGGTTTATCACTGAAACAATGTTATTTATTTCTGTCACCAATATCGGCAACTGTTATTTTGCTGGTCCTGGACTAGGGTGACTCGTATCCCCATCGAGGCGCCCAGTTGTGGACGTGATGTCACTGCGTTGTTACCGTGGTGGCAGTCGTAACTTAAAAAAAAATATATCTAGAAAATCAGAGCTAAATATAACGATTTACTTGTAGTGGCAAACAAAAAAGTCAGTGGTGGGAATGCTGCGGCGATTGCGCAAACTTGCGCCTTTATATTAAATCTGATACATGCTGCTACAAAGTGCCGAGGGGCTGCACATGCGCGGGAAGGCTTAGCGCGGTTTACGTGTCCGCTGTTTGGAACGCCTTTGTCGGTGACTGCTTTGCACCCGCCGCGGTGACTCAATTGTTAGGCGCTCGGCTACTGTGCCGCAGTACCTGGGTGCGAACCCGACCGCGGCGGCCGCGTCTCAATGGAGGCGAAATGCGGAAGGCGCCCGTATTCTGCGATGTTATTGCATGTTAAAAATCCTCAGGTGGTCGAAATTATTCCGGAGACCTCCACTGCGGCACCGCGGGTGCACAGTACCATGTAGTAACTGAGCTGACGTCGCATGAACAAAGGCTTCGGACGACGTAGGCGGGACTCGTCTCAGGATATTAGGGACGGAAACTACCTCGACCGGGTAGTTTTGCCGGTAGAAATCCGTCAATGCATTAGAGTCGGAGCGCTCCCTACCCAATGGGCATTGGAAGTCCCATGGATGTCCTGCGGATGTTTAGGATGTGTGCAGGACGTCCATGGGAGGTTCAGTGCCCATCGGGTAAGAATGTGCTGGTGGGTCGTCACGATGGACGGAGAGGGCCAAGGCGCAGCTCCTTAGAGAAAAATACTCGGGGGATGGAAGCACCGTGGAGTCTCCGCTGGGAGCATTTCCCGCAAGGTAGTAAGTAGCCTCGGCAGTTACGCGAGCAGAGTTGGGATGGCTGAAGAGGATACTACAACGCTAGGAATTACTCAGGAAGGCGCCAGCACCATTCTTTGCGATTACAAGACGGTCCTCCGCAACATTGCGCGAGGGCGAATCTCCGCCACCGAGTACCACGATGCCAAAAGGCAGGAAAGTTATTGGCCTGGTTTGGGTCCCGGCTCATGAAGGGGCCGCTCACCAGTACGCTCGAGGTTTTGTCAGCCGTGCTGGTGAGGAAGACTCCGACGCGGGGACCTTGCGAATTGAGACGCTGGACAGCTGCCAGGCCATTGCGAGTTATTACAGAGATCTTAGGGGCGAGTCTGCCTCCCCCGAATACGTCGCTGAGCCGAGATCAAGCCACCACGGGGAGGCGACTGCAGACACGGTCGCTGCCAAATTCATGGATCAGTGCGAATATATTTCTGATCTAGTAAATCCTTACTGCCAGCGTTGCGGTGAACTAGCAACGCTGGATCACATAATTTGGGATTGCGCGGAGAATCTGTCTCCAGCAGGCCTGGTTATAGCTCCCTTAAAAGCATGGGAAGCGTACAGTCCAAGGCCGTGGCAAGAGTGCAAGAGGTAGCCAGAAATATTTTTCGAGGGTGTCATTCGCCGCCGGTAGAAAAGTAAAAGAAAGCCTGCGCCCAAACAGTATCGTAGTCCATAGAGTTAAAATACCTTTAATTGCTTTCATAAAGCCGAAGGGTCCGTCGTTTCGTTCACTCTAATCTCTACATAAAATACTTGTGCACACAGGATTGCGTGAACTTGATTCGCAGAGAACATACGTAAAAAACGAAAAGTCGCGGCAGTTTCAACTATTTTCAAGTGATTTACAACAACACAAGAGCTTCTGCTCAATAGCAAAGTCAGCAACTGCGAACGAATGGTATTTGTCAAAATTTATACTTCATGCATGTAAACCTGCGCCCGGCCGCAGAGGCGCTTAAAAAAAGCACTTTTTAATTTCGTAATAGTTTATGATCATTTGAGGACAACGCAAAGGATGAAAAAGTAGGCTGACGTGAAAAGGTATGTTTAATCGGGTGAACTGTGCCTACTGTTAAAAGGAGTGCCATACTTCGTGCGGTAGCGAAGAGGTGTGATTCTTCTCAGCAATAAGTTCCGCTTCCTATTCTAGAGCCACGACAACGTAGTACATACATCGATCTTTTCAGGAATAAACCGACACTCTTCTTATTTTTGCTTTTACATTTTAATATATCGATGCGGTGTGTAAATAGCATCGGCGAAATAAAAAGGCCGTAAGGAGTGTGAGAGAGAGGAGATGCGGCACTCAGAAAATTTCGGGGGGGGGGGGGGGGGAAGGGGTGCTCTGGCACTGACCCCGCAATGTGCAATATTCGCAACATTCGCAATATCCACAATATTCGCAATGTGCTTTCCTTCACTGTTTATGCTCTAGTGATATAATGGTAACGTTCCAAGGCGCCCGTTCAAGTGAGCGCGGTTTCATCGATAACCTGCCTTATTCCGTTGCCGTCGCTCCTATCGGGGTGAATAGGTGACGTTGCACTTGCATGAAGCAGCCTGAAAAAAGTCAGTCGAGCGCGGTAGGGCGAGAGCCTAAAACTTAGGTGAAACAATGCGATCGCCGCCTAAAAAAAAAAGAAACAAAGGTTTTTGCTGTAGCCTCAGATGAAACACGTGCGAAGTAAGGCAAAAGATAAGGTCACACCCGCTTGTTCTCGGCACGGCGGGCGAGAATTCGCGAGATTAGGCCTAAGTCTACCGGGCAGTAGCGATGCGGCGGCAGCATGGCCGCGCCCTTTCAGTGGTGCTCGGGTGTAATTATCTTAATTATTGGTGACGTTGTCGGAAACTGACCTTGACTGAGTGAACTAATGAAACCCTTCCTGCCTCGCTCGTCGAACTGTGATGTCTCCTGAAGCCCTGCATTAATTGGGGCCTTGAAACTATTGTCAAGTTAGAGTCGGACCAGAATTGAAGAACCCAGCTATTACCGCGGCGCCTGACAACGTCGTGTTTGTGCCACCTGTTCGCCTGTCCATCGCTAAACACGGCGGATAATCTCTTCAATCACGAAACAACGAACTTCTGCAAAGGTGCCACTGCTGCCAGCCTGTCAACGAAGTGCGGTGTTTTCGGCGTCGCCCCTTCAAAGGGGGAACTCGGCTTGCATGGACGATGCCTTCCCAAAGCTTCATCCGCGGCAGCAAGAACGGTAAGTGCGATTACAATCGGTCCGTTCTGCTACTCGCACTGCTGGATTCGCGAGTTTTGCAATACTCGAGCTTCTGTTAGCGTAGAAAATGCGCTGAACGCACTTACGAAGATAGCGTAACAACTTTTATCCGGAGTGATTTCTGGCGCCAGTCGCAGAAGCACAGCTAGCTGTAAGCAGGGATAGGCAACATGCGATCATGTGTAGCTGAGGGGTGATCGCGTGTCTGTTGTTGGTCTAGAAGTTAGGGCACAGCTGCAAGCAACGATAGGCAGCACGCAGTGATGTGTAGCTGAGAGGTGATCGCTGATCTAGAAGTCAAAGGCACGCCCTGAGACGAGCGTCTCTTCTAGAAAGCTGGGAGGGAAGTAAGCACCGAAGTTGTCGCTCAGCGATTACTGCAGATTAAGGAATTAGAAGCACTGTTTTTCCCGGTACCGCAGGGATGGAACTTTCGTACCAGTGGGTTTAAGCATTCTCCTTTAGGAGAGAAAAGGAAATGTGGGGAGGTTAGCTGGAAGAGGACACCGGATCGATACCCTGCACTGGGGGAAATGGATGAGAGGATGTCAAGGTGCACGAGAAACGGTAAAGCGCTGTTCTCTAAAGAATGAAAGAGCCGTTCCACTTCGTAACACCTTAGAAGCCTTCATTTTTTAGGTGATAGAAAGGCACGAGATTGGCTAGCATCGGCCCGAATGCTCCGTCTTTTGCATCGATTGCACTGGCACGCATATATTGACGAGGGGGCCCGAAGTTTCGCCGAGACTTCAGCCCACTCAAGTTGCGCTACTATGAACTATGTCGAGGGCATTTTGTTGGCACTGTGTGGAGGGGGGGTGGGCATTTTGTTGAACTGCGTGGAGGGCATTGTGCTGCCGGCTGCCTGCCTCAGCTTGATGTGCCGCTCTGCGTTCGCACAACAGAGTACGCGGCCCTGTAATTAGCCACAATGTGTACGCAGAAGCAGAAAAACCTTCGCAACGTTGTCGCAAAAAAACCCTTGGCGTGAAATTCCTAACTATTCGGCTCCGGCATACATGATCGTATCGCACAGATCTTCATTAACTCGTCGCGTTCTTTTATTTTTGATAGCTTTTGATCGGCCACAACAAGAAGTAGGACCAGATTCATGCCAAGCTGTCGCAGACACGATGCACTGCCAAGTTCCAATGCTATCGAGATTTGTTCGCCTATCTACGTAGCGGTTTGTTGCGATTATCTTTAGAGTCACCATTCAGGTTCATCACCGCCGACGCGGGGCCTTAGCAATCGTCTTTCGCCAGGACTCGCGTATGCGCGCCAGACGTGATTAGAAGGCTGGCGAAATATCGCAGTTTTGAAGCGAAAAGCTTCACTACCCGCACTACAGCCGCGCTTAGCGTGAGCCGTCGGAGCCAAGATTTGCCGCAGCTGCGCATGCGCGAAACCGAGCGACGTCACGCGCGGCGCAGGTGGCCGCAGCCGCCGCCGCGCCGACTCCGCCGCCTGACCGTTCGGCGCAGCCGCGCGCTACTGCGCATGTGCGCCGCCTCCTCACCGCCGCTACTACTGCGCGCTCGCCTCCTCGACACCGTTTGACCTTTCGCTGCAGCCGCGTGTTTACCAGTTACTACGTATGCGCAAGGAGGGCTATATAACGCGCTTGCCTACACCGTTATCGTGGTGCTCCCAGTGCATTGTGCGCGAACTGCGACAGCCATGACGTCAAGCAAAGCATAACTGCAGCTTTTCGCTTGTATATCCAGGCTTAACCAGAGCCAAGCCACTGCCATTTTTTTTCACTTATGATTTCGCAATGTTAGAAACTGTTCGCAGAGAAGTATGTATACGGGCTTTGCCAAAAACACCATATATGTTTCACCTAAGATGTTCAGCAATTTTTTAATATGGGCTTTTTCAGTTAGAAGAGTGCTTTTTATCTGCATAGCATTGTCAGCGGTATAGCTCATCAGAGTACTGCTAAAACATGCTAACTTGTAGGCTGGTTAACTAAACTTTGCAGTTGTTGCTCAGTTTTATTTAGTGAGATGCGTGAAATCCTTCGTGAGTAATATCCATGCCAGTTTTTAGAATTTCGAAAACGCATTTACTTTCGCCCCGCCACAGTGGCTCAGTGGTTACGGCGCTCGGCTGCTGACCCGAAATACGCGGGTTCGATCCCGGCCGCGGAGGCCGAATTTCGATGAAGGCGAAATTCTAGAGGTCCGTGTGCTGTGCGATGTCAGTGCACGTTAAAGAACCCCAGGTGGTCGAAATTTCCGGAGCCCTTCACTAAGGCGTCCCTCATAGCCTAAGTTTCTTCGGGACGTTAAACCCCAATAAACCAAACCAAAAGCATTTACTTTCGGTGCTGTGAGCCAACAATTTTGCCTACGTCGCGTCAAAATACACGCGCTCTCGAAAAGCTTGCAGGCGAAGCAACCCCTGCAGTGCTCGTAACTGGTCCAAATAGCCAAAATATGTTGGGCCATAGCGCGGAGAGCAGCTGCGTTTCAATTCTAAAAACTGATATTCATATTATTTGCGCTGGGCCACATGCCTATCAGTAAATAAGGAGACTAACAGTAATAATTAAAAGTTCACTATTTTATATCAGTTACCATCCTACTAGTTAGTAGTTCTTAACTGTATTCTGATGCGCTACACTGCGGACAATGCTGTGCTGAAAAAGTGCTCGTGTAGCTCAAAAAGCCCATTTTCAAAACTCGCAGGTCTTCTTAAGTGAAAAACTCGGTATGTAGTACAGCCTGCCTAGTTCGAATCCGGGCCATGCACCGGGGCTCGCTTTGGCGGTCCAAATCTGTCGGCTGTGAGGCGAACTGTTGCTCACCTGTCCGGGACTTCCCAGAGTGCTATAGACAGCCCCAGTACATGACATATAAACAAACTTTTTTTGGCTGTTTTCCTACAGCGGTTGCATAGTCCAGCGCAACATGAAGGTTCACTGTTGCTTAGGCCGAAAGGCACCAACAACTTTTTACCGGTGTAAGGTTCGTTTACTCGCCAGGCAATAATAAATATGGCGGTACAGTGTTGAGAAACCTAATGACTAGCTGTGCTGATGTGTGCTGTACTCAGCCTTCTTGAGGCGTTGCACAGCGTTAGAGTACTTTATTTTAGGTGAATTAGGCCCGAAGTGATCGCCTGCAAATCGCCAGACTACGTATTATCGTGCTCAGCATGCAGTTCAGCGCCTGCATTCGACGTCGACCATGCAGCGGTATGCGCTACGCGGTCGCAAGGTTAGTTGGTGGAGCGTTGTCTAGGAAAAAGTAAATATAGCTGTAATTTAAACGTACACTGAATAGTAATCTGAACTCGTCTTTTTACCGCGGGAACTCGATCTACACGTTCTAGGAATTCTTAGAAATTTCGAATTATAGTCCTGTGCGACCGATTTCCTCAGTTTAAATCGAATTAAACTTCCGTCTCCCGCCTTTTTTTCAACTCGCCGCAGACGGTAGGAGGAGTCAACCGATATTTCAACCAGTTCCGTGGCGGCTTGCCGCTCTGCCATCGGCGGAATGATACGTACCGGTCGGCGAAAGCAAAGAGTCCGCGCGTATTTTTATTTCTGTGGGCCTAATTTACGGCTATGTAGCCTCTGGCTGGAGTAATTTATTCACGGCAACCTAAAAAACAAAATACAAGCGAAAGCGAAGCCGCCACACGACCGCCTGAAAGGCACTTCACGCGTTAGTTGACTCCTCCTACCGTCTGCGGCGAGTTCAAAAAAAGGTGGGAGCCGGGACGTTTAATCCGATTTAAATTACGGAAATCGGTCGCACAGGACAATAATTCGAAGTTTCCATGAATGCTCGGAACGTGTAGATCGAGTTCCCGCGCTAAAAAGACTAGCTTCGATTACTCTTCGGTGCACCTTTAACACACACCACACAGAAAGACTGACGGGACGGGACGGGCTCCGAACGACAACGCCCGTCCTGTCCGCCTTTCTGTGTGCTGTGTGTTAAATTAGCCCTGTTTTTACCTTTTGTTAGATAGACACCGCTTGAATGTGTCGTGATGGACACTGCAGAAGACCATGCACTTTCTAGTACCAGCTGCGTGTATAACTTTCCTACACCGCCGGGCGACCGCTGCTTTGTGATTGGAGCTCCGCCTATAACTTGAGTATTTCAAGACATAGTGAGCGCCATGGTGTCCGTTCATGGCGTCTGTGGCAACAGTGTTCAGAGTTTCGCTTGAACAGCGTGGGATCCCCACGACTGTATGGTACACGAGTCACTGTCGCTGCTATGTCGACTTTCTTTCGATGATCCCAGGCAAAAGTTAATTCACCCAAGAAATGGTTTGCTTTGGAAGTCACATTTACAGACCTGCCTGCATTTTGTAACCGTTACGTAACTCTATGCTGAGCCACGTTGCAAACTTTACTACGTTTTCTGGCGTGCAGGGGCTTGTCAGTTCTGGTGAATGACCGTGACGTTTTCTCTTTACCGCAAAGTCAGTTTTTTTAGTGCTTCGGCAGTAGACGGATCAGTACCGAGGCACTTGATCGTCATTACCTATGGCGTCCTAAAAATCACCCTCAGTTCCCTCTGCCTGCCAGGTAGCACCGAAGCATTAGACCAATGTGACATTTTTCTTTTGGTCAAACGTTAATTAAGTTTTCTTAATCACCTTTTTTAATAATTTCTTTACGTTACAGATGAACATCCTAGTAAACTTTTTCTAACATTAATTAAACATTATAACAACGTAAATGTAATATTGTCGAAAATAATGAAGCAACCCTGCACTAGTATGCAGGCCCACCATTGTGACAATTTAATCAACGCTTTGCAAGGACCAGCAACGAAGGCGACACTTCGTCTCCACAGTAGAGCACAACATGCGACTAGAATGTACTTACCTCCGAAAGCATGCAGTGGAGTCAAGCTTACACGCCCATTACTGAGAGGTGTCCCATGAGTGGTAGTAGCGAAAGGATAATAAGCAGTTTAACAAAATAATCTGCTTGAGCATGTTACCTATGGCGGGCACAATCTAAGAGATTTAGTTGCACTGCTAGTTGAAAAACATGTTTACTGTAAAATTAGTGGAGAGTGTTCTGGGACTCCGTGCTAGAAATATATCTGCAGTGTTTTATAGTTATGATTCAAATATAATAATGTTTAATAAACAATAAGGAGACATTGCTGACTTGGAACGTTAAATATATGTTTATGCTGCAGCGTTTACCATCATTTGTTCATTTTTAACATTATAACAAGAGTTGAAAGCCAGGATTGGAATAATATTTATGTTCAGTGTTAAACTAATTTTTATGTGTAACATATAAACTTGAATATTAATTTCTAACAGTTAATGCAACGTTTCAATGTAACAATGTTACTGAACTTGCATAAATTTTTCATAAGATTGTTCTAATTTTCCGTGCTACCTGGGCGTGGCCAGCATATCGCCTTTGACACGTGTGGGGATGTGGGAGGGACAGCTTTATTTTAACAAAAAGGATCCTTTGTTCTTGACCAAGAGTCCAGGCGTCTGTGCTTCACTGAGAACTCTGTACACTTGCCATGATTGGCTAGCTGGTTGAGCAACTAGCAGAATGTCATTCCATGAGGAGGCGGACCGGTTGGGTATGGGGGACCTGCCATCGGTTGGGGGCATTCCCACACCGTGTACTGTGCGATGTCAGTGCGCGTTAAAGAACCCCAGGTGGTCGAAATTTCCGGAGCCCTCCACTACGGCGTCCCTCATAGCCTGAGGCGCTTTGGGAAGTTAAACCCCCATAAAACGTCCCACAGGTTGTGTATGAGGGTACCTTGGCCGCCCCACATGTTGAGCAGAGTAGGGAGGTCAAGGTGGGGTGGTGGCGATGAAGGAGGTGCGATGAATGTCTGCAGTTGCCGCCAGACTGCACTGTATTTTGAATTTCGTGTACGGTGAGGTGGTGGGAGGGCAAGCGCCTGTTTTTGTAATAAGTGGTTTTTTGATGGTATGTGAGAAGAGCCCGAGAGGATTCCTGCGTGGGTTTGAGTGTCCCATCTTCTTGGGGCCTGAAGGATAGTTCTCGAGTCAGCGTATGAACACGCTGGTTACCGGGGATCGATACTTACCCAGGAACCCACGTGAGGGTTATCTCTTGGGTAAGCGTATGTCCTGATGCGAGAATGCGTCGGGCGATTGACGTGATAACGCTTTGCTGAGTGACGGTACACAGCTTTGGAGACGGTGGAGATATCCGTGATGTTGGGATCTTGTGCATAGTGTATAAGCACCAAGCCCATGGCCGCGCCTTCAGCCTCCGTGGGGAAGGTGGCTGCGGCCCCGATGGTGCCATCCTCGATAGTAGGCGGAGACAGCGGCTTAATAGCCCGGTAGGGTGCGTTGTGCCGCGTTTACATACATGTCGGGTCTGCCTCTGTAGTGCTTGTTGTAATACTAGGCTCGTGCCTGGCGTCTGGCCCCGTGTAGCTCGGGGCTCATATTTCTGGGTAGAGGTTTGATGCGCATTGGACCCTGGATGTCAGGTGCAATGATTTGATAGTTGGGGGCAGGTGAGCAGGTAGATTGGAGCCTGGCGAAGATGCCATAAGAGATGTTGGCCGGTTTCTGTGCGGGTTAGTTGAAGTATCTGGTTGTCTCGTTTGGCTTCGTGGAGCTCCGAGATAGTTTTGTAGGTGCCCGTTGAGAGTAGTGATTTGTGCTAAGCGACTGTGGTAGGCGGAGCGTTGAGATTATTGCCTTTCTAATAAAAGCATCAGCTTTGTCTTGTGAGAAAGCGGTAAGGAACGTGAAAAGTCGTGTCTGGTGATGAGGGCGTCTGTCATATTAAAGGTTTCCCTCTCCGACAGTCCATGGTTGCATGTGGCTACACTGTGGACAAGACCCTCGATTTGTTTGGTTCGCTTCTCTAGGAGTTGTACAGGGAAGGTTGCATCCAAAGCGTCCTGTATGTGCAGTCCAAGGACCTATGGAGTCAAGGACGTTGGAGTCCAAGGAGTCTATTGACCAACTCCAGGGGACCAGCGGTATGTGGTCGTCGTACATTCGGAGGTGCATGCGTGGATCCCGGGGAAGTGGTCTGATCATCAGCAGTTCCGATTTGAGCGGGGAGCACATAAGGCCCATATTGGTCAGGTTCGAGGTGATGATATCAACTGCCAATTGTAAGGTGTCTTGCGCCTCTCCTGTGGAGCCTTCAGTCGTTGATGTCGGCGTATATTGCCGAGTGGAGGTCAGGTATGTTGGTCAGTTGTTTGGCCAGCGGGGCTAGAGTTACATTAAATAAGAGGGGGGGGAGAAGAGCTCCTTGTGGAGTGCCCCGGTTGGGGAGGGAGAACGGAGGTGACGGTATAGTGACGAGTTGGATCTGGGCCGTTTATTGTGTCTTATTAAGAAGGCTTGGATGTAGCGCCACATTTGCGAAGGTTATGTTCGTGGCTAGTATTGTTTCTGGCTACTTTAACTATTTTATCCATATTTTTATTTATTTTATTTACATGATACTGGAGACCTTTTTGGTCCAAGCAGGGAGGCAAAAGCAAATTGTACAAGAAATTGTTACAGAGCATTGAACAAATGCAGCTTACGTACATACATATGTTTAAAATTCATGCATGCAGCTATAAAAGCACTCCGAGATACATCTTCGTCAGATCTAAAATAGTCACAAATGCAAGTTTCAGAAGGGCATTTTGAGTGGTTAAAAGATATATATTGCTAATGACATTTCCCTCTTTGTCTCTTAGCGCATACATCTAGTATCTACCTATGAGTAGTTTTTCTTCACTGCTTTTAGGCTACCTCCGTTCCACTCCTACCTTTATCCTTCCTTTGCGGCGCTTTTCGGGTTGTCCACTGAGATGTGTGATGCAGTTACTGCATCATTTCCTTTCCTTAGAACCAATTCTCAAACTAATTTTGTTTTCTTCAGGGCTCGGCTTAAAACCTCGAAGTCCGTCTCAAATACAGGAAGCATCCAGTAGCAGCCGGCCTCAACACGATTGATTCCTTGTTGCGTGCTGCCCCTTTCCATGTTGATCGTATTATTAACTCTTCCTCAAAACACATTAAAAAAAGTAATCAAATCAGTTCCAAAATACGATGCACAGAGCGATCTCCACAAAAGCGATTGGCTCTCCGAAGCGCGCGTCCCGCCCTACAACTTTGATAAGGCACACTACACTCTCTCTTAAAATTAAAAAGAAAACAAACTAAACTGACCCCGGAGTTGAGTTCTACACGGGTCTATCCGGCGCCTTCCTAGAACAGATTCAATTATGACCTCCCGAGCGTTTCCCACGCTTAAGACGTTGCCGTAAACCGGAAGGGTCACTGTCGTGCGATCTCCCCTTCGGAGTGGGGGGGGGGGGGGCGATTTGTAGTTGGCCGTTTGCGATCTGCTATCGCTTGCCGTTCTGATCTTCTTTCTTAGAACTGTCCTATCTCCTACTCTCTTCTTGGTTTTTCCTTTTTTCCCGGCGGCGAGGGCTAACATTGTGTGGCGGACGACCCTGTTTCGCGCCATATTAGGTTACAGTGGTGGTGCGCAGTTGGCGTGCGTAGGGCTTTTTAAGGGCTCCTGTCCAGTCCCCATGTTGGGCTCCGCGGTGGGCGGCTGGCGCCTTTGTTGAACACCAAAACTTTTTTATGGCTTCTCATTTTTTAACGCCGATCTCCGCTGCAAAAGAGGGCGCACCGAGACAGCAAAATTCTTCCCAAATAACAAAAACAGCTTAGAACGGTTCCACGAAGTGCACTCTGAACACGCAGAGAAGAACGGCTAGATGCATTACACCATTGCTTGTCACCAGAACTTTCACAGATAGCATAGGCCAGGGCTATAAGATAAAAAAACCAGCAAACGGTGACCTCCTACTAGTAATCCTGTACAACCACCAGCACGAAAAGTAAGCAGAAGTCACCTCTTTTGGAGACACACCTGTGACACTCAACCCACCCCGATCCTTGAACACAGTGCGAGGAGTTAACGCAGACGACGGCCTTAGGCATGTAACAGAAGTACTTCTTGAAGGACTAGAGGAACAAAACGTGACTAACGTGTAGAGAATAAAAATGAGGAGAGGCGGCCAAGAAATAGCCACGAAACACATCATCCTGACTTTCGCATCAAGCATATACTCCCAGAATCCGTAGAAATCGCTGTATGAAACTTCACTTCGGGCAGTACATACCAAACGCACGACGTTGCTTTCAGTGCCAACGGTATGGCGATAGCTCTCAGAGCTGCCGAAGCCAACTGATTTGCGCGAAGCATGCTTCACACGAACATGATTCTGATAACTGTACACTTGAACCACATCTGTGCGTAAATCGTGAGGGCAGCCATCCGACGTACTCATGTGCATGCCTAATAGCGATATGCGAAATACGCAGCGCCAACTCTCGCCGCTCCGAGAACCAAGTCCTCCGTGTTGGTTCCGTACAGAAAACGAAACCGCGGCCCAGCGTTTCGTTAAAACGGCTGCGCTTCGTTTGAAAAGTAAAATGCCGATGGGCTTTTACGCTACGGTGTCCACTATACAAAGAAACTACGATGCGTGCCAGAACCTGGTGTGTTCTAGCTTGTCGCTTTTCTATTTCTTTTACTCTGTCCCAACGTTCTCCAAATGCCATGCGATCGAGGTACAAACTTAGGGTCTAAGCACGAAAACATTCTAAAAAAACTATAATATCTTCCGCCGCAACCGAGAGCAGGTTAGCAGACGTTCGGATGGCGTTCCCATCATCGTTAAAAATGGAGTTGCATTTCACGAACAAAAGCTTAAAACTAGATTAGAAACTGTGGCAGCCATCCTACAAACATTTAAAACATTTACGGTATGCTGCGTGTACCTGGAGCGACATGTTAATCTAAGCAATCATGAATTAAAAGACCTTTTGGAGCAGCACCCAGAGCCATATCTAATATCTGGAGATTTTAACGCGCACTCCAGCTTTCAGGGTACTGACAAAACTGACACTAGAGGACAATTCATTGAGGATGTTATACTGTGTAATGACCTCTATCTATTAAACACTGGAAAACCAACCTGTTGTTCTCCTAGCTCAGGAGAAATGAGCTGTATAGATTTATCTTTTAGTTCGCCATCTATTTTTAGATACAAAATTTGATGACCTAGATAACCCACATGGAAGTGATCATCTGCCTATACTAATCAACATCTTCACTAGAAGTCACTCCATGAAAATCATGACGTTGGAAGCTGCATCTCGTCTACAGGGCACTGTTCCGAGAAAAGGCCAACCTAGAAAAAAATAGTTACCGACAACCTCAGTTTTAGACAACCTTAACGAACTTTTCACGACGTGTACTATTACCGCTGCGCGCCTAGTCATCCCTCAGTCCTCTGGAGTAGTAAAACAGAGTAAAAAAGTATTACATACAAGAACGTAGGGAAGCTAAAAAGATAGAAAAGAATGCTTGGGGATTTTCCCGTAGGTATGCAACGCAGGATAATTGAACAAACTTTGGTTTGGTTTTTTTTATGGGGTTTAACGTCCCAAAGCGACTGAGGCTATGAGAGACGCCGTAGTGGAGGGCTCCGGAAATTGGGACCACCTGGGGTTCTTTAACGTGCACTGACATCGCACAGTACACGGGTCTGTTAAGAAGGCGAGAGCGAAAGACCGATGTATCCGTCACAGTGCCGCAAAAACTTCTCGGCAGAATTATGTGTCGTCATAAACAGCTCAACAACATTAAAACACATATGGGAGAAAGCTCTAAAGATAAATGGCAGCTATTCCCCATTCACAGTTCGCCTTCTGACAGCCCCTGCTGTACAGACAGATATAGAACAGGAAAGCATTTCGGGTGAATACTTTTCTGCAGTTTCCAGTTCGTCACAGTACACAGAAACAGTCCTAAAATACAAAAACACAGCTGAAAAACACACTGACAACAAGTGACAGCACAAATGAACCTTGCAATAGTTCAATCATGCTTCAAGAAATCCATGAACTAATTTCCACTGATAAAAAGGCTGCACCCGACCCATATGAAGTACCGTCTTTGTCAAAAGTAACCAGGCTGGATGGTTTGCTTCTAGCTCGTGCAGTGGAGCCCTTACGGCTTCCCTGAAGCTGTAATGGTCGTTAAATGTAAGGACTGGGTGTCTTCTTACCTTCCAACCTCTTTTGATCTTTAGGAAAGCCCCATGGGCTCCACTATACAAGCTAGAAGCAAACCATGCAGCCTGGTTACTTTTGACAAAGACGGTACATTACCAAATGCTAGCCTATCTCTCCAAATATGTCGTAGATACACTTTGAAGACTTTTTTGTAACAAATTTTGGGCATTGGGGAAAGTACCCGAAGCCTGGAGAAAAACTATTATTGTGCAGTTTCTTAAACCAGGAAAGCCACCAACCTCTCCTAACAATTATAGACCCATAGCCCTTACCGGTTGCCTCTCAAAATACTTTGAAAGTGTCCTGAATATGAGATAAACTTTTGTCCTTCTATCCTCCGAACTTCTTGACATCCGTCAGTGTGGTTTTAAAAAGGGATGCTCCACTCCAGATCACCTAGTTCCTCTTGAAATGCTGTGCGGGAAGCTCTTGTACACAAACAACACTGCAGTCTCTTTTGATTTAGAGAAGGCATACGACACAACCTAGAGGTTCGGAATTATTCAAGACCTTGCCGAGCTTGGCATCCGAGGCAGAATGTTGACCTGCCTAAAAGACTTCTTATCTAACCGTTCATTCCATGTACGCCTAGGCTCAACCCTTTCGAGGAATTTCATTAAGTAAAATGGATTACCACAGGGGCGTATTTTAAGCGTAACACTTTTTGTTGTAAAGGAGAACTCTGTTATTAAAATACTTGCAAGGTGCATTATGTATTCACTCTATGTAGACGTTCTTCAGATGGGCTGCACATCGTCCAATGTGCCAACAAGTGAAATACACTGACAACATGGACAGACAGAAATGGTTTCCGCTTTTCTTTAGAGAAAACAGTGCCCATTTTTTTTCTCTCTGAAACGAGGCTTAAAGGCAGATTCCACCCTACACCTGAACGAAACTGAGCTACCCGTAAAAGATCAACATAAATTTCTAGGCATAACGTATGACATAAAGCTCCCTTGACAGCCTCTCATAAACGCGCTGAAAAAGAAAGCCTTCCGATCCTTGAGCATACACAAAGTACCTTCACGAAAACACTGGGGGGCAGATAGGACATGTCTTTTAGCAATATACCACTCTGTGGAACGCTCTGTCCTGGTTTATGGATGTATATTGCATGGTCAGCGAGACCATCGTATCATAAACGAGTGGATCCGTTACATAACTTTCCACTGGCGCCTACAGGTAGTTGCCCATAAATAGTCTTGATGTAGGAACTAACCAACCATCATTTACAGACAGAAGAACCATGCTTACGTGTTCATATATTCTAGAAATTCGTTCACAACCTAAACACATCTGTCACCAAATAGTTACAATGTGCCCTTCTAGAATACTTTTTAACAATAAACCGCAAACTACCAGGCCACATGCTTTTGCATTTTGAAGAGATGTGCCAAAACATCTTCGTAGAAGACACATTACCTGGCATTGATCGAAGACGAGATCCACTGCGGCCCTTGGTACAATTTTCCTGCAATCTGTGATTTCACTCTTGCAGAGTTCCGTAAAAAAACAAACCACAAAGCAACATGTAATAGAAGAACTTCTTGCGCTCGGGGAAAAGTACAGTACTTTCAGAGCTTTTTGTACAGATGGTTCAGAAACAGATGTTTACGTTGGAAGCACAGTGGCACAAGGGAATTTGAATGAAATAGTAAGGCTTCCGCAATGTGCTTCCATCTTCACTGCCGAATGTTACGCCATCTGTGCAGCCACTGAAAGAATACTAAACAAGAACCTCACAAATAGCATTATTTACACAGACTACATTAGCAGGGGGACGTAATTACGGCAGCTTTTAACACATACAGCCGTTCATTTAACACAAAAAAAGAACGAAAAAGCAAGAGAATCGCAGGTTTTCAGGTATAATCGGAGTGCTTCTCTTCGAGTCGTGAACAATATTTCCGTGTATTCTCGTTCCATACATATAAATAGTAAATATAAATATAATGAACTCTTATCTCCACCCGCATAACCTAGTAGTAGTAGTAGTAGTACAAGACCTTTATTCGGCCAAAATTTACAGGCCGAGCATGTCGACCGCCTGGGCGACCAGGAGTCGCTGTTCTGCCTCCCCTTCAGCGCCAAGCCAGTCGAGCCAGGTGGTGATGGATAAAGAAGGTGGGGGGTAGGAACCCGACTGCTGAGCAGCCGGGCAATAGAAGGGCAATGAGCCAGGTCCACATAGATACAGGGGCAGTTGGGACAGGAAGGGTCTGATCGATAGCGATAGAGAAAGAGGCGAGACGGGGTGATAGCTGCATTCATTTGGATGTGCCGAAGAAGGCCAGCCTCCGGCACCGTGAGCGATGGATGAGGGGCCTCTCCCTTGTTCTGACTCGTAATTCCGTGAAGCTATCTCATGAGACTAAAGATCTGATTAAGAAACGGCAAAGCATGAGGACGTCTAACTCCATAGATAGAATAGAACTAATAGAGCTGTCGAAGTTAATAAATAAGCGCAAGGTAGCCGACATCAGGAAGTTTAACATGGAGAAAATCGAGCATGCTCTGAAGAGCGGAGGTAGCCTAAAAGCAGTGAAGAGAAATTCTAGGCATAGGTAAAAACCAGATTTATGCGATAAGAGACAAAGAGGGCAATGTCATTAGCAATATGGATAAGATAGTTAAAGTAGCCAAACAGTTCTTCACAAATCTATACAGTAGCGATTGCAATCAGAATGTTACTGAGAGAGGCAGTAGAGCACACCAATGGGACATCCCATCAGTAACAAAGGAGGAAGTAGAAAGCCTTAGGAGCAATGCCAAGAGGAAAAGCAGCTGGTGAGGATCAGATAACAGCAGATTTGTTGAAGGATGGAGGAGAGATTGTGCTCGAAAAACTAGCCACCCAGTATACGCAATGCCTTGTGACTTCGAGCGTACCTAGAGCTTGGAAAAACGCTAACATTATCTTAATTAATAAGAAAGGAGACGTCAGGGACTTAAAGAATTACAGACCGATCTGCTTATTGTCGGTTGCCTGCAAGGTATTTACTAAGGTAATCGCTAATAGGGTCAGGACAACCTTAGTCTTCAATCAACCAAATGATCAGGCAGGCTTTCGTAAAGGATACCCGACAATAGACCATATTCACGCAATCAGTCAGGTGATAGATAAATGCGCAGAATATAATCAACCCTATATATAGCCTTCATTGATTAGGAGAAAGTATTCGACTCAGTAGAAACCTCAGTAATCATGCAGGCATTGCAGAATCAGGGTGTAGAAAAGTGTTGTGTGAAAATATTGGAAGATATTTATAACGATTGCACACCTACCATAGTTCTCCATAAGGTCAGCAATGAAATTCTAATAAGGAAAGGTGTCAGGCAGGGAGATACGATCTCGCCAATGCTCTTCACTGCCTGCTTACAGGAGGTATTCCGGGGACTGGAATGAGAACAGTTGGGGAGAAGAGTTAATGGAGAATACCTGAGTAATCTGCGATTCACTGATGACATTGCCTTGCTCAGTCTCTCAAGAGATGAGCTGCAAAGCAGAACGGTAGGTCTTAAAATTAACATGCAGAAAACCAAAGTAATGTTCAACAGTCTGGCAAGGGAACAGCAGTTCGCAATTGGTAGCGAGGTGCTGGAAGTGGTAAGAGAATGGCTCTACTTAGGGCAGGTAGTGGCCGCTGATCCAGATCATGAGAGGGAAATAACTAGAAGAATAAGAATGGGGTGGAGCGCATATGGCACGTTCTCTCAGATCATGAATGGCAGTTTGCCGTTATCCCTCAAGAGAAATGTATATAACAGGTGTATCTTACCGGTACTCACCTATGGGGCAGAAACGTGGAGGCTAACAAAGAGAGTTCAGCTTAAGTTAAGGACAACGCAGCGAGCTAGGGAAAGAGAAATGATAGGTGTGACGTTAAGAGATTGGAAGCGCGCGGAGTGGGTGAGAGAAAAAACGGACGTTAATGATATCCTAGTTGCAATGAAGAGGAAGAAGTGGGCTTGGGAGGGCATGTAATGCGAAGGCAAGATAACCGCTGGTCCTTAAGGGTAACGGAGTGTATTCCAGGAGAAGACAAACGTAGCAGGGGGCGGCATAAAGTTAGGTGGGCGGGCATACGATGGCTGCAGCGGGCAAAGTACAGGGTTAATTGGAGAGACATGGGAGAGGCCTTTTCCCTGCAGTGGGCGCAGTCAGGCTGATGCTGATAGTGATGATAATGTCCCCGTGAATGTGTCCATAAAGTTGATTATTCATAGAAACGAATATCCGGGAAAAACAAGCCAATTTATTACGAAAAGAAGTTGGTGACGAGAGTTTGCCTCTGTGCATACCGAGGAGAGCATTATTATTCAATGCAGACAAAGCTGAGCTACGTGAAGGGCGTTCTCTCGGTCACCATTGTCCCAAAGATACTGAAGCGTTTTCTGTGGAGACCCAAGCCATGGCAGCACTCTTCGATGGCTAGATTTAATCCAAGTGTTTTTTGTTTTCTTCATAAGCGCACTAAATTCGCATGTTTACTCGCCACTCTTGCTCTTCATAGAAGCATTCAGTTCCATTCTTGATGATGACGATGAATTCTTATGGCGCAAGGCCATAAGAGGTCAAAGAGCGACACGGCACAAGGTTTTTTCGTTGCACAAGGTGGGGTCAAAGACCCATTTCCCAAGTATTTCACCCTAAAGAAGCCGAGCACCAGGCCAGGGGAATCTTGTGCCCATTGTATCGCCGGTGGGCATCCGGCGGCACTGGGGACATTCAGTTCCATTCTTCCGAACTTCATGCTGGCCATTGTAAGGCTTTCGACTGGCTTCGCATCGCCTTCACTAGACAGCTTCCAAAGAATTTTCTACATATTCATGAACAGCTTGCTTGGTTGAGATGTAGGATGTTCTGGCTGTTCAGAAAGAGTGGTAGCTAGTGTACTGACACCGTCGATGTGCATCAGTGGGTCGAAGTGCAACATCACAAGATAAGCTTACAATATTGTAAATAAACAAAAAAAAACGAAGTTGTGCAGCTTGGTCTAGGCGAGTGGTTGCGTTCCTTTTTCCTCCGAGGAATGCCGCAGGTTGTTTTTAGCGTTGGTGGCGTCAGAGTTCAACTCCCTGGACGAGTGTTCGCGCCCTGCTCGTTTCCGGTGTCCCCGTATACCTCCCTATACTAGATGTGACCGTGGCCGGGGCACAAACAGGTGCTGAGTTTACGTAGCCACGAGCTCAGTGCCACGAGATCATCGCCGCGCGCATTCGTACCGCCTTGTTGACTTCAAAAGTGTGCCATCGGCATTCTCAGTTGACCCAAGTAACGAGCCCATCAGCCTGTATTCTGAGGTTTGTTCACCATTGCTGTAAATTTTCTGCGTGGACACGTCGACCTACGGAATGCGCTGTACGCCGC
Source organism: Amblyomma mixtum (assembly GCF_055824585.1). Lineage (NCBI taxonomy): Eukaryota > Metazoa > Arthropoda > Arachnida > Ixodida > Ixodidae > Amblyomma > Amblyomma mixtum. Next base: position 96,857,337 of record NC_143020.1, read on the forward strand.
TTTAGCAGGCCACGAGACGACGTAACAGCTTGCTGCCTTTGAATACCCGCGCCTTGTGCATTCTTGCCTGCCCTCCGCTTGTTAGGGCGGTGACTGGAGAACAGAACAGTGGAGGGGCAACCCACAAGTAGGCGTGAAGTTATCAGCAGATCAGCTCAGGTCTCCTTGACGAGCCGTTAAAGGTTTCAGAGCCGCGGCCGGGCTGCAGCGGGGTGCTTTGAGGGCTCCGGATCCGTGGACCGTGCGAGTAACCCGAGAGACGCTTAGACAACAATGCTGCTGTGTTGATACTTATGACTTGGAGGCAAGGGCTGTCTCGCTTTTCGAAGAAATTACTGAGCGCTTCTCCCGAGTTCTGCATGTAGTAGAGGGCAAAGGCGTGGTCGTAGTTTCCTGCCTAGCCGAAGGCAAGGAAGCTGTAGGCGTTCATTCTCTCCCTTTTGCTTTTGGAAGAACCGCCGCACGGGAGACAGCAGCGAACGGATTGCTCATTTGGTCCAACCACGTGACAGCTATTGTTTTTTTTTTCGAATATTTTATATTGGTTGTACGTAAACCTAAGTTCTTGGTCTCCAGTACCGTTCTGCCTCTATCTAGCAAGCTCCCTCCCTGGTGAGGAAATTCATCGGCCACAAATCACGTCAGCCTCCGGAAAATTAAGAGTAGGGGATCGAGAGAAAAAAAATTTACTCGTGCGCTGCGACAAAGACGAGGTTACTGCCTTGCATTGGTCGAAATGCTTACTGAAACGCAGGAGAGAGAGAGAGAGAGAAACAACTTTATTGCCATAGCTTGAGTGGATGCTTGTAGCGCGACAAAAAACAGACAAGGGACAGAAGACGAACGGGACAAGCAGCCGCCGCGGTGGCTCAGTGGCTCGGCTGCTGGCCCGAAAGACGCGGGTTCGATCCCGGCCGCGGCGGTTGAATTTCTTTGGAGGAGAATTTCGAGGCCCGTGTACTGTGCGATGTCAGTGCACGTTAAAGAACCCCAGGTGGTCGAAATTTCCGGAGCCCTCCACTACGGCGTCTCTCATAGCCTTAGTCGCTTTCGGACGTTGAACCCCATAAACCAACCAACCAACGAACAGGACAAGCGCTCCCGTTCTTGTCCCGTTAGCGCTTGTCCCGTTCGTCTTTTGTTCCTTGTCTGTTTTTGTCGCGCTACAAGCATCCACTCAAGCAAAATGAACCAACTCGCCCAGCAAAAAGTGTTATTGAACTTTATTGCCATAGAGTGGCGGGATTTAGGGCAGGTGGGCTTGGTGTGGCCCCCAGGTGGGGGCGACTTCCTGGGCCCACGAAATGAGTGCCAGTTGGATGCTCTTGTCTGGCCTTCTGAGGAGTTGGTTCCATCCTTCCTCGGAGGGAGCTGGCAGTAATGTTCTAGGGGCGGATTTCGAGCGCAACCCCAGAGGATGTGCGCCTGGGTGGCGATTTCTCCCTGGTAACAATTTTGGTAGACGGGGTCGTATTCCCCGTCTGTGATGAGTGAAAGCCTAGAATGGCTAAGGATGGAGTGTGTCTGCAACCTGAGGAGCAAGGTGGCTTGCGCTCGATTCAAGTCGGGGTGTGGAGGCGGGAACTGGCGTCTCATCTCTCTGTGGAGGTTGGTAATTTCGGCAAAGGTCTGGGGAGCCTCGGCAAGAGCGTCTGGGTCCGTGGGGCCGGCCGCCCGGTTGGTTAGTCCTCGGGCTAGTCGGTCGACCCCTTCGTTTCCAGAGTTTCCCGCGTGGGCGGGTGCCCAGACCAGGTTGGTCTTATGGTCGGGAGTGCAGCCGCGAAGGATGCGTGCAGCGGGGTGGCAGATAACACCTGCCGAGTAATTTTGTATTGCTCTTTTGGAGTCGCTGAGGACTGTGCGGGTACGTGGGTCAGCGATGGCCAGCGCGATGGCGGTTTCTTCTGCCGCTGTCGGAGAGTGAGCTACTACTGTGGCGGCGGTGACGAGAGTAGATTGTGGCGTGGTTGCACAAGCCACGTATGTGTTTGCACTTTGCCGTGCAGCATCTACGTATATTGCGTGTTCGTCGGCAAGGTATGTGGCATCTAGTGCTTGGGCTTTCAGCTGACGGCGCGTATCATGGCGGCCAGGTAGCATGTTTTTGGGGATTGGTTTTATAACTAGGCGGCTATAGACCCCTATCGGAATGGGCGTCGTGGGGTGGACGTCGCCTATGGGGTTGATGTTGAGACGGTCAAGTATGAGCCGCCCGTGTTTAGTGCGGGAGAGGCGGTGGATTTGGGCGGTCTTGTGTGCCTCTATGAGTTCTGTGAGCGTGTTGTAGATGCCGAGTTGGAGGAGGTGCTGTGTGCTGGCGTACTGAGGTAGCCCCAGTGCCGCTTTGTACGCTGAACGTATAATGCTGTTCACAGCTTCCTCGTCCTTCCGGCGGAGGTGATAGTAGGGGTAGGAGTAGACTATCCTGCTAATGAGGAAAGCTTGCGTGAGCCGACAGAGGTCATCCTCCTTCATACCTCTGCGGCGGGTGCTGATGCGGCGGATAAGTACAGCGTTATGAACGCCGCTGTGAGGTTCTTAGCTTTGTTATTCCATTGCCCAAAGTTTGTTTTCATGCAAAGAAGACGTAAACACACTGAGAAAGTTAGGTCCTTGCGAAAATTCTCCACGTATACATAACGAAGTCCGTACTAGCGAGGTACGACTATATATAATTCCGAACCACGATGAGGGTGAAACGCCGTGCCATGTTTGATGAATACATAGTATAGCGTTGTGCTAAAATAGGCTAGTGGGAAAACAACTCAAATGAATAAAGAAGGAATGAAGGGACGGTCTAGCCAATACCATGCGACTGACATACACGTCGAATGCATAAGCTTTGACTGATTCGGTTGCTTCGTAAGCAGCGTCACTTTTTCCCGGACCATTTGCGTTGGGAACTATTATTTAGACGCTGAACAAATATATTCCAGATGCTACATCACGAATAGTTCACCTACCACGTGTTTTTTTCGCCACATTTTGCATTGGGCTGATCATGGTGAAAAATTCGTGGTCGGTGTCGCACAAATCTATTCACTCAATTTATTCTTTTCATTCACAGTTAGTGAATCGAATCGATTACAAAGAGGCGTTATGGAGTGCATAGGCGCGCAGTTGTCCTCTCCTTTTTAATTTCTCCGGCACCAGTCCTGTTTTTAGTTTGCGATTCTCGTGGGCATGGCTTCGTCATCATTCTTTTCTTTCCCTTTCCTTCTATCATAGGACATAAGTTAGGTTGGCGAGCTGTTTTCGTAAGGATCGGCAGCACACTACACTTTTCTTCAGGCGTTTTGCAGGGGCTTCAGATGCCTTGCAGAGAAGCGAGAGGTTTCGCTCAGGTGGACTTTGACGGGCGAGCCGATGTAAAAAACGCGCATTCCAACCTATGCGCCGTTGTGGCCTACCTGTTTTCACGAGTGTAATTTAAAGAAAGTGGACATTTGTGATAAATAATAAAAAAATAACAGCCAAATATACAACGAAGCCGCTTACAAATACATATAAATGAATACAACTTGGTTCTGTCGTGCCTTAATGAGCGTTATTCCTGTCGCGTGTGTCCTGCAAAATTTGTATGTTTGCTCATGATTGTGTTTTTTATCAAACCGGTAATATAACACGTATCATCAAATATCCCTCAAAAGCGACCTTAAAAAGCGGTATTAGTTGCTGTCGACATAGAAGCCATACATAAACGCTCCGAGCTCTCATGCCAGAATACCGGCTTTTCTTCTTGCGTATACTTTGGATAGTGTATGCAATGTCGGGTGCAAAAAGTGGTACGCAACATTAGAGGTTGTATGGCTTGCTGCTTTTGCGGCCATTTTCGGCATTTAGGCCAAGCTGGAGCGCCACTCATCGAAACGAGCAAAATGACTTGCCTCTGGATCAAAACGGTCTCCTTCGATCACAGTACACCACATATCTAAGGTGCCGTAACTAGTTGTTACCAAGCTTCTCACATGATTCTCGGTCGATAGATTTTTATTTGCCTACTCAAATTTGTTCTATTTATTTTTGATCTTTTTGAAGCCGGTATCCGACCTTGAGGTCGCTAATGGAAACCTCAACCTCAGATGCTTAGAAACACTTCTAGAAAAGCTACCAGAGCCATATCTGTTAGTCGGAGAACTCCTCTTTCTGGGGAAGTGGAGAAACTAATCCCAGAGGTCACATTTTAGAAGATTTTATTCTGTGCAGTAATGTGTGCCTACTGAATTCAGGAAAGCCCATGTACTGCTCCCTAAAAACTGCAAAAATTAGCAGTTTAGATTTATGGTTTAGTTCACCATCACCTTTTAATGATGTTAAATGAGATCTTCTGGACAGCCCACGCGGAATGGATCATTTTCCACCCATTATTATACCTGAAGAGATAACTGTACAGCAGCTGTATCCCACCAGTAGTCACATACGAGGCAGAAACGAGGAGGCTAACGAAAAGGGTTCTGCTTATGTTAAGGACGACACAGCGAGCACTCAGGACCAATGCCACTCCGCTAGCCCCGATTACACTGTGGAGGTCGACAGGACCAACACACCGAGGTATAGCCCGCAGGCAAATCGTTTATTTGGGGTGATTCCAAAATACGATAACCGCCCTCGGTAGCGCAGGCAGCAGGAAACGGGCACGGGGAAAGCTCGATGTCACCTGGAAAAGCCGCGTTTGTCTCATGGCTCCGTCCATCCCGTCACGCGTTGTCTCATGGCTCCTTCAACTCTCTCCACGTGGTGGGCTGCCCGTGCGGCCACCGAATACACGAGGGGGAAAGGAGGGTCGCCCACGTGACGATGTGGATGCTGCTTCCCAGCTTTCTTCTCTGCCAACCCCGAGAGAGCCGGGAGGGTAAGGGTCGCTATAGGCCACTTGAGAGAGTTAGGCAGGATATGCGCCGCCTAGGGCGGTCGAAGGGTAGACTGGATGCTCGCAACTGTTATCCCCAACCGTTCCCAATCTAGGTCTCCGAATACCTCCAGTAGCTAGGCGGTGAATAGCATTGGAAATATAGTGCCTCCCTGTCTGACATCCTTCCGTACTGCAACTTTATTGCGGTGGTTATGGAGGACACCTGCGATCCTCTAGTCAAGTGCACCCTCGGAGGGCGAAGCCTTCCTCTAAAATAAGCAAATCACGGAACATGTGCTACTCTCGCTTGCACACACTTCCTTCTATCGACCTCATCCCCTCCGTTACTCGCATCCCCATCCCGCGAAAAATTAATTTGGGCCCACTGCTCTCTGGAGTCCCGTTGTAGTTTTTTCGGGCGCGTTCTGACTCGTCCTATAGAAACTGCCCCCTTCCATACGCCGACCTAGGACAATGCCACTTCCATTGTTTTATCGCCCTCCCAATACCTATACTTCTCTCAAAATCCACCTAGCGTGCCTGGCTGGGATCGGCACAGCTGGCCGACTAAGTAGCCCTGGGCGCTCTCCCAATGTCGTGCTGCTCTACCCTCCACCATGCTTTTCCATCCGCCACCATGATTTTCATTACAATAATTCAGCAATATGATGGCTTCCAATATTCCCTTCATAAGCTGTTCTAGTGTGAAGACAGTGGCATTCTTCGGCATTGAACCCCAGTCCTCCGGCTCAGTAGCCGAACACCCTTACCACAGGGCTAAGGCAAAATGCAACAGCAGCCATGGGCTGTGCACTGTCCGGGCGCGTTAAAACATCGGGTGGTCCAGATTATTGTGAAGATCTTCACTGCGGTGTCTTTCATAGCTCATGAGCAGTTTGGGGACGTTAAACTGAGCACAGCATGTAGCACTGTCACCTTATAAAAGCTGAAGCTGATCCAGGGGTTGCCTGGATCTTTTCTTATCTTGCCCTTAATTCCCTTACTCCCCCCCCCCCCCCCCTGGTAACAAATTTGTGCAGGTCCGTGCTGTACCCGAGCCCGGGGCTGGATGACCGGAGGAACAGGAGAAGTTGTCCACGTTGCTGCGCCTGAAGCCTTGGGCGGCAGAGCTCACCGTCTCCGAGAACCTGCACACGGTGAGCACATCGCGCAATTCAGCCAAAGCTAAAATGCTGCGGAACCATCTAAATGCATAGTCCGCAGGAGCGGGACTAAGGAAAGCGAACTTTTTTTGGATGTCTAGAGTATATGAACTCCCCTTACTGTCACAGTTGTATTGTGGCCATGATGTTCATGAATTATAAAAGATCAGTTGCGTTTGGTATATTTGAAGGACTGGTCATGCTTGCAGTCTTGCTTTACATGTTGTTTGGCACCTGTGCACTGCTGAAAGCGCGCTATAGTAGAAGATATACGCGCAGTGCAAAAGCAAGGAGGTGACACATCAGGGAAAAAAAAAGGCGAGGAGCCGTGTGCGAAACTACATATACATGAACTACGCGGACGACTAGGTGCTGTGTGAGTATTTGGAACCCCGGGGCCTGCTGAACTAGTTGCAAGTGAAATTAGTGATGACACATTGGAATGATGCGTGAGTCACGGATACGCTGCGAAAATGCTGAGAATGATTGAGTAATTGGGTGCGATGTCAGGCGTCACTGCAAATCAGCAGTGACGCCGTATGGCTGCTATTTAGTAATTACTTTCTTATTATAAATTTACTTCACCGTGGGAGATTTCCCTAAACATCGCACTACTCCTGTCTTCTAGGGTCCCTATAGTGGCATGCTAATTGATCGCATGTATAAAAAGAGAAAAAATTCCAGAAACAGAAAAGAACAAAGAAAATACCTGAAGAGAACCGTAGCAGGCACCGGGCTAACCGTGACGAAAGTTGACAATGGGCTACAGTTTCAAACCCCCATAACGAATTTGCGCAGGTCACGACTGTAGGCAGACACGTGGTTGGATGACTGGAGGTGCAGGACACGTTTTCTACGTACACGAGATTATTTGGACGGCAGAGCTCACCGTCTCCGAGGACCGGCACACGGTGAGCACGTCACTTATTGCATTCCGTGCGACAATGCCGCAGCGTCAACGAGATGGTCTGTAGAAGCAGCAGGATTGTGGAAATTGCAAACTTGACTTGGCTGCACAAAGTACCTGCGCTCCCCACACTCCCACAGTTGTGTTGTAGCCAGGGTGTTTATAATATATCTCAAGGCAATGATGTTCGGTATATGAACGGACCAATCATGCTCGTCAGTGGGAATTTCGAACTACATTTTCTATGACTGCTCAACTGTGAGCATTATGGAGTAGTAGTATAAACTTCATTCCGCAAAATGGGACGGGGTTTAGGGGTTGGGGTCTTGAGCAGCAGGTGGTGTTCCTAGGTACAGGGTCCCATTGGTTCTTGCTGACTCCTCGGCCCGCTCAACCAGCGCAAGCTGATCTTGCGGGTCGGAGCTGGACAGAAGCTCCTCCCGCTGCTCGACTGACGGGTTTGTAATTTTGGGCTCTATCGGGCTCGCCCGACAGCCCAATGTGGAATGGCAGAGGGTGGCTATCTCTCCGCACCACACGCATTCTGGAGTGTATTGCGAAACACAAGGCGCCATGATGTGAGGAGAAAGAGGCCTAGCTTCTCTTTCGAGGGTGACAGCGCCCGAGCAGTTACTTTTGTGAGACAGGATGAACATCATAATCAGAGAGGGGGGGGGGGGGGGTGGAAAGGAACGCGGATTTCGCGCGGACTGTTGACGACGCGCAGAGACATTGCAGAATCGTTTGGAGATAGCGACGGCCCCACGGAAACGTTTTCCCTTACAATCAGGCTCATCCTTGCATTGATTCCGCGGAACAAGAATTCCTTGCTGCTGGAGGCTAAAAAAAAATAATGTGGCTTGTAACCGCTTATGAAGTGAATGAACGTAATGGCCTCATTATACGCGGAAAGCTTACAAGAAGGTTAGGCCCTAGCGTCCAATGGTGGCCATCAGGGTGGTTCCTGGTATCGTGTTCTCCCCGCCTTTTCGGTCGGGTTTTGCACGTTGTTCGGCGGCTGCCGGCATGGTTCACTGGAACAAATTATTCGCTTTGTCGCTTTGGGGACCATAGACGAAGACACGTACAAACTGCGAAAACGAAGTGCCCACAGTAATTTTTAACTGGCTAGCGAAGCAGCACTTACCACCAATTCGTTCTGCACTGTTTAGTTCATACGCTTCTACTGCAAAATTACAAGACATCAACATGACGAAAGCCGGCGCTGTGGCCGCTGGGCCCAAAAGACGCTGGTTCGATCCCGCGGCGATCACGTTTCCACGGAGGCGACATGCTAGAGGCCCATGTGCTGTGCGATGTCAGTGCACGTTAAAGAACCTCAGGCGATTAAAACCTTCGGAGACATTAACTAAGGCATAGCCCATATCGTGAACATGAAGACAGGAGGGACTCCGACTTATAACTTTGTTTAATGAAGGTACAGTCGGGGACAAAAGTCTCCGGACCACGTGTTCGTCTAACGAAGCCGATAGCTTTGCTAATAGTCGGCGGCTGGGGACCACCCTTGTGGAGGCAAAAGTTAAATTTTTGTTCTTTCATCTCCACAAGTGTGGTCTCCAGCTGCTGTCTGATAGTAGAGCTATAAGCTTTGTTTGAGGAACACGTGGTTCGGAGACTTTTGTCCCCGACTGTACCTTTATATTTCTATATCGATCGGCACACTGCTGTAGGTACCGAGGAAGGCCACAGCAAGGACACGTGGACAAGACATCCGAAAGATACCACGCACGCTTTTTTTTTTTTTACTGGACGTTTTGTTTCATAAACGTTCATGAAACAAAACGTCCAGTATAAAAAAAAAAGTCTGTGTGGTTGCTGCGGGCTTCTGCGGTACCTGCAGCAGCGTGCACCCTCCTCTTGCGCTTCGCTTTTTTTTTACCCAAACAACTTATATGGTTCCGAAATTTCCTTGGCCCACCTTTAGCTGCGCGATCAGGGGATTACTTTATTTTACTCTGGACGAGGACCTATACAAGCAGTTTCTATCATCGATAAGATTCCCATTTTCGGTCTATTCCTTCCTCTCTGTTTCCCTGAAGCCACCCGTAGTTGTTCAATGACCTCCTTAAATTCCTTATTGCGTCAGCCTCGTGGTTTCCTCTTTCCTTCCCAGCGGTTTGTAACTTTGCTTGTTCCATTTCCATGCTGCTGAGTAGTTCTAATTACAATCCCACTCTTCCATGGGGCGTTAATCTTATGCTTTCTCAACGCCTGCTGCTATTAGCGCTATTTGTTGGACGTTGTATTTTGCTTTCGTTTTTTTTTGTGTTTTATACATTTCTCTTTTGATCAGGGCACGCATATGCAGAATAATACATCTATGATCACATCCTAGGCTATACTCTCCCTCCTCGTCTATTTACATTTTGGAAAGCTTGCTGTACAGGGTGTTTCACGTAACTTGAACCAGTGATTAAAAAAAGTGGTGAATCGGATATGGGTGCAACCAAAGACATATTGTTTCCCGTCGTGTGGCGCTCCTCAGTGTATCTTTAAAATTATGTTTAATTAGTTAAGCATCAAATTAAGCAAGTTTCCTAATACTCACTTTAGAGGCACGTGCGTTCTGTTAAGTGTGTAGAGGGGGTTTAGAACGAATCGATTCAGTTTTTTGTAGCAACGTACTTCCTCCTGATCATCATCAGCCTGACTACGCCAACTGCTGGGCAAAGACCTCTCCCGTGTCTCTCTATCTAATAACCCTTTCTTTTTGCCAGCTGCGGCACCCGTATCCCCGCAATCTTCTTAATCTCATCCTCTCACCCAACTTTATGCCCCCCCCCCCCTCCCCCCCTACTACGTTTGCCTTCTCTTGGAATCCGCTCCGTTACCCTGAAAGATCAGTGGTTATCTTGCCTTCGCATTACATTCCCTGAAAATGAAAATTGGTTTTGAGGAAAGGAAATGACGCAGTAATTGTCGCACATATCTCGGTGGACACCCTAACCGCGCCGTAGGGAAATGGATAAAGGAGGGAGTGAAAAAAGAAAGGGGGTGGTGGTGGTGAAAAGCATTTATTCGGCTATATTGTAAGCAATTTATTCGCCTTCGTCGTCGTCGCCTCTCTGGCTGCGACTTCATTCTCTTTCACCTGATGATTCCCATCGTCATCGCTTGAGGCTGTTCGCTTGGAAGACGTCTCTGGCGAAAGGGCTAGAATAAACGTCTTACGTGAAGTCTTCCCTTACAATATTTACAGAGAGGTGCTTGCCCCTGAGAGGCCCCTAGTGGGTCTCGCCCCTTGCAATACTTGGCGGACTCCCTCATTCCGGGATCTCGTTGGTCATGACCACTGCGCACGTCCTCCGAACCAGGCCCTGTTGGGCGGATAGTTCCTGGTAGCCGGGCAGGGCCGCCCCCCAGTCCTCGCGGGTAGGGGAAGGGGTAATGGGGGGGAGAGAAGGATTTTTCATGCATGCCCAAACCATGTGGAAGGTTGAAGTTGAAGTTGAAAGTTTATTGAGTAATACAATAAAATTTACAATTCTATACAGCGAGAGGTCCCATGGTACAAGACCGCGGGCGGGACCTCCCATGAAAATAAATTTCAATAAGCAACATAATATAAAATACACAACACATTAATTAGCGACGAAACAGAATAAATATAGGCACATAGTGTAATATTAGTTACTGAAATATTTAATTACAAACAATGTAATGCACGATAATGTAAAATAAAACACTCACAGATGCCGCGATACATAGAATCAATAAGATAACAAAAAAATCACAAATTAAGAAGGAAAAGCTTTAGTTTGACCTTGAATAAAGAAAGCGTATTAGTTTGTTTGATGTCTATGTTCAAAGAATTCCAAAATGATACCGATGAAAAATGAAGGCATTGTTTCCCGTAGTTCTGACCTTAGGTAGTAAAAAGTTATTACGCAGCGCAAAACGAGTGACGGTGTTGCTCATGATCGTGCCGGGAGAAAATATGCTTAGCGGGAGATAATGATGAAGAATCTTAAAGAATAGGATACCAAGGTTGTAAAAATAAAGGGCTGAGATAGGTAGAACGTTTAAATCTATGAACAAAACGCGGGAGGGTGACATTCGAGGGGTATTGGTTATGATGCGCATGGCTTGCTTTTGCAGTTTTATTAAAGGCCAGAGATGAATATGATAGGCGTTACCCCAAGATGAGATACCGTAGTTTAAGTGGCTGTGGATGAATGCGTAGTAAAGAGATAATAAAGTTTGGACTGGAAAATAGCTTCGGGCTTTAATTAGTGCGCGTAATCCATAAGAAATTTTCTTGCACGTTTCAGCTACATGATGATGGAATTTTAAGTGAGGGTCAATGATAACACCAAGAAAAGAAACTCGATCTTGCGGTGAAATAGCAGCAGAATTGAGGTATAGAAGTGGTGTGATGGGCAATGACTTCTGAGGGGGATGGAAAATCTGAAAACAAGTTTTAGTGACGTTCACGGACAGGCGGTTAATGTGGCACCAACGCTCAAGAGAATTAAGATCATTCTGTAGGTTAAGAATCAGCTGATTAATGTCCTGGTGCGATGATAGCATGGTAGAGTCATCTGCGTATAGTATGCTATTGCAATTCTTTAAACAGGATGGTAAATCATTAATGTAGAGTAAAAACAATACAGGGCCAAGAATTGAGCCCTGTGGAACACCCTTGTTAATTAAAGCTATGTTAGATGTATGGTCATTAATAGAGACTATGTGCTGTCGGTCACAGAGAAAGCTCTTCAAGAGCATTAGGGGAGGTCCAGTGACACCATAAGATTCCAATAAGGTGTCGGCCACCTCCTCACAAAATGAGCAGCGGCCTTCCAAAAAGGATTAAAGTGCTTGAGAACTGCCGGACACAGCAGGGTGTTTTTAATGTTTGTAAAGAGCCTGAGGAGAGTTCGTTCGCCAGCTTTACCCAGTCCCTTCATAGGAACCGGGTAGCGCCGGCGTGCGGCACGTTAGTGCTCAGCAAAGTCTTGAGAAGAAATAAGAGGGCTGTGATCTGGGTTAAGGTCCTCCCAAGGAATGCCTGGTGCCCGGTGAGTGAGTGCGCGGGCTACCTAATGGGCGGCTTCGTTACATGGCATGCCTTGGTGGCCGGGGAGCCATATGATTGAGCGATGAGTTGGATCGCCGTCGCGAGTACTATGGTGAAGAATTTGGTAGAAGAAAGGAAGAGGGGCCGTCGTGGCGGTGGCGAAAAACATTTATCAACAATTAAACAATTACAGAGATGTGATTGGGGTAGGGCCCTATTGGCACCTTCCCCTCACAATACTAGGTGAAGCCCCTATTCCGTAATCGCATTGGCAAGCAACGCCATCCTCGTCCGTTGAACCGAGACCTTTTTTGCGTCTTGAGGTCTTGACAGCCGAACAGGACCGCCTCCCAGTCCTCTCTGGTGGGGTTGAGGCGGGGGGGGGGGGGGGGGGGGAATAGATGGGCACTCCCAAACCATGCGGGAGGTGTCAACCACCTCCCCACATAGCTGGCACGCGCCGTCAAAGGATGTGTTGAAATACTTAAGCCCCGCCGGGCACAGTACAGTGTTAGAGTTTTGATGAGGAGGCGCTCGTCAGCGCGTCCAGTCTCTTATAAGGGGTCGGGTAGTGCCGGTGCTCCTCCTTGTAGTAATCGGTGATTTGTTTGAATGTAAGGGCCAGATTGTCTGATTCGGAGTAGGCTTCCAAGGACAGGGAGATAGGCCGGGGAGAGAGTGCGCGAGCGGCCTGATCGGCCTGTTCGTTTCCCTGGAGTCCCTGGTGACCGTATGCCCAAATCAGGTTGCGTGAAGCTGGATCTTCGCATCGGCAGCTAAACTGCAGTACGCGCCAGACAAGGGAGAGCCACTGAGCCACCGCGGCTCCGCTTAGGCCCCATTTATTCCTCTTGATTTCATCTACGATGTCCTTTGCCAGTTGCGGCCACCGTATCCCCGCAAGCTTCTTAATCTCATCCGCCCACCTAACTTTCTGCCGCCCCCTGCTACGTTTGCCTTCTCTTGGAATCCACTCCGTTACCCTTAAAGGGCAGCCCGCAAGGGCACCTTGTGTAACGAGGTGTTGGTGCTTCGCGCCACCACGGACCCTTAGTCCCCATACCGAAGCTGTCATCCGTACCGTGGCGATAGGTTGAAAGGTGGAGGGAAGAAACCTTGAACGGTGGCGGTCGAGGAAGTGGTCAATCCTCGGCCGATGGGCTCCTCGTCTGTCTACCAGGCGGGGAGTCCCGGGACATTCCTCTGTGTATAAGGGTGAATCAGAGGCGACAAAGTATCAGGAACCCTTAGTTTATACATGCCGTATGGAAAAATCTGCAAAAAAATCTGATCGACCCCCGAAAAGGGGTCGCACCGATGTGAAGAAACTGAGTCCACAGAAGCCAGAAACGTTTGCGAAGTTTTTTATGCTGCACTCAAACACTAATGTACCGGTAGCCAACCTATCTGCATTTGTCATCGCCAACACCCTAAAAAGTTGTGTAGGCAAAGACTACAAAGCAAAAAAGCAACGAACTGGAGACCTCCTTGTAGAAATAAACACAAAAGAACAGAGCACCAAACTGATGTCATTACAGAATTTTGGAGAAATGAGCATACAGGTAACCCCGTACCGCACCCTGAACCACTCAAAGGGCGTCATATCTGAATATGAACTCCTACAGAGTACCGATGCGGAAATGGAAGAACTAGCCGAACAGGGAGTAATAGCAGCTCGACGAATAACCATCCGGAGAAACAATGCTGAAATCAAGACCAAACATTGTACTAACTTTCAATAGCACAACTCTGCCTGACTCCATCCATGCCGCATACCTCCATTGTAAAGTCCGCCCATACATACCGAATCCGAGACGATGTTTCAAGTGCCAGCGCTTTGGACACAGCATGTTGGCCTGCCGAGGCAAACCCACTTGTGTCACATGCGCAGAAGACGCACATACAGAAGAAAGATGCGAACGCACACCAAAGTGCATCAACTGCAATGGCGCACATGGCGCGTACTCCAGGTCGTGCCCAGTCTGGAAAACAGAAAAACAAATCATAACTTTGAAGACCACAGAAAACCTGTCCTACCTTGAAGCAAAAAAACGCGTCTCTTTCCAACAGAAAGGGACATACTCTGAAGCGGTGACGCGGGGACCGCCGCCGCCTTCAGTTTCTGTCGGCACACAGGTCGATCCGAAGGACCTGGGGACGACAACCAAGTCCCCACCACAGAAGTCGGTGACACAGTCCACAGGGCTGAAAATTTCGCGGGAAGACCACGCGATCCACGCCGGAGGCCCTCAGGCCCCACTTTCAGCAGCGGCATCCTCGGCGACAGACACCCAGAACAGCTCTGCTGAACTGGACCTGTTGCCCCACCCCTCTAAGAAGGCAACTGCTGACCCAAGAGACTCTGCCCCTGGAGCAGAGCATGATTCACTATTGCCAACAAAAAAGACGAATGCGAAGGCCACGGGCCATCGCAAACAAGAAACATCCTCCACGTCCACCGTGGAGGAGATGGATGTTAGCGAAAGTCCGCTGACATCTAAAACACACGTATCCGCGGATTCTCCGCGGAAATCCGGCGCCACGAAAGTGGCGATGGATACAACTCCTGGTTCGCCACCGCTGCAGCGGCGGCGAGACTCCCTAGAGAAAAAAGGGAAACCACGAATCACTGCCCCTGAGAATAAGTAACTTTCCCCAATCCCCAACTTATCACAATGGCGTATCTAATACAATGGAACTGTAGAGGTCTACACAGAAACTACACAGACATAACCGATACGCTCAAAACAATGGCACCTACAGCTGTGTGCCTGCAAGAAACGAACCTTGGGCCACAGCACACAAACATCTTAAAAAAATATAATATTTTCCGGAAAGACCGAGTTCAAGCTAGCCGACTCTCAGGAGGCGTCGCTATCATAACGCAAAGCGATGTCCCTGCAAGAGAGGTATCATTAAAGACGAACTTAGAAGCGGTCGCAGTAAACATCATTAGCCGTAAAACCATAACAATATGCTCTGTGTACATACCACCACACAACACAATAGCCATGCATGACATAAAAGAACTTCTGGAACAGTTGCCAGAGCCATATGTAATAATAGGGGATTTTAACGCACACTCCTCATTCTGGGGAAGTGAGCATACTGATTCCAGGGGTCAGCTCATCGAGGATTTTATTCTTTCGAATAACATATGTTTAATGAATACGGGAAAAGCCACGTACTGCTGCCCCAGCTCTGGAAAAATGACCTGCCTCGATTTAGCTTTTGCATCACCATCTGTTTTTAATGATTTTATTTGGGATGTTTTAAATGACTCCCGGGGAAGTGATCACTTACCTACGGTTTTAAAACTAACATCAGCTACATTCGTCCTCCCTACGAAGCCACGGCGATGGAAAATTCACCTCGCCGATTGGGCACTTTTCAGAACGAAGGCCACACTAGAAAAAGAATATGCCGAAACCCTTACTATAGAAGAACTAAATGAAAAATTTGTCACATGCTTAATATCTGCAGCAATAGAAGCCATCCCACAAACATCTGAAATTTCACGAAAAACACATAAAGTTTGGTGGTCAATGAATGCTCAATGGCTAAAAAGCAGCAAAACAAGGCTTGGGGCAACCTTCGCAGATATCCCACTGCAGGAAACTTGCTCATCTTCAAAAGGGCTAGAGCCAAAGCACGATACATTAGACGCAGCGCAGAAAGGGCATCATGGCAAGAGTACATATCCTCCATAAACAGCTCAAAATCATCAAAGAAAATGTGGGAGCAGGTGCGGAAATTCACAGGAAATTTTACTCCGTTCACATTTCCAATGCTAACAACACCCGGTACTCAAACAACATTGGAAGAGCAGGCCAACATATTGGGTGAGCATTTTTCCACAGTTTCAAGCGCATCCAACTACACACACACATTTCAAAAGCACAAAACAATAGTAGAAAAACAAAGCCTGCCCTTTGGAACATGCTTACATGAAGACTACAATCAGCTTATTACCATGCAGCAACTAAACACAGTACTAACATCCGGTAAAATGACAGCACCAGGCCCAGACAATATACATTATGCCATGCTTGCTCACCTCTCTGAGGCTGCCATAGAGGCTCTCCTAAAATTTTTCAATAAAATATGGATGAGTGGAGAAATACACCAAGCATGGAAAGAAGCAATCATAGTACCCTTTCTAAAACCTGGCAAACCACAAACTAGTCCCACCAGTTACAGGCCAATAGCACTAACTAGCTGTATAGCAAAATCATTCGAAAGCATTCTAAACATCAGACTAACCTTCATACTTCAGTCCCAGCAACTTTTAGATATACACCAGTGCGGTTTTAAAAAGACATGTTCCAGAACCGATCACCTTGTACGCTTTGAGAACACAGTCCGGGAAGCGTTCATCCACAGCCAACACTGTATCGGAGTCTTCTTTGATCTGGAGAAGGCTTACGATACCACGTGGAGGTTCGGTATCCTCCGTGACCTAGCGGACCTAGGTATCCGCGGCAGGATGCTGAGCTGTTTGAGCGACTTCCTGACCAATCGAACGTTCAGAGTCCGCCTAGGCGCAACCTTCTCCAAGACTTTTATCCAAGATACTGGAGTGCCCCAAGGGTGCATCCTCAGCACGACCTTATTTGTCATCAAAATGAACTCCATAGGAAAAGTAATCCCAAAATCGATAATGTACTCAGTTTACGTAGACGACCTCCAAATAGCATGCACGTCTTCCAGCATACCTACCTGTGAGCGGCAAATACAAATAACAATAAATAAACTGGCTACCTGGGCAGATAGAAACGGATTTAGATTTTCCCCTCAGAAAACAGTAGCGGTTCTGTTCTCTTTGAGACGAGGCCTACAGGCTGACCCCACACTATATTTAAACCAAACCCCACTACCTGTCAAACAAGAGCATAAATTCCTAGGGATAACTTTCGATAAAAAGCGCACTTTCTTGCCACATATAAACAGCTTAAAGAAAAAAGCTTCCCTGGCCCTCAATGTGCTGAAAATACTATCAAGAAAACGCTGGGGGTCTGATAGAGCTTCCCTGTTACATATATTGTGAGACAGGAGACAGAGCGCAGGATGGAGCGAGCTTTAATGGCACCCGCAAGTATGGCGACCAACCCTTCGAAGAAGAAGATGATCGATGATGATGGATATGTACAGATGAAGACGAAGGTCGCATGTTGTGCTTTGAGCGATGATGATGGATATGTACAGATGAAGACGAAGGTCGCATGTTGTGCTTACACTTTCTCCCCTCGCGTACGAAAGCGACCGGCCCGGGCGCAGATTAGAGCACAGTAGGGCGACGGGCAAAGGGTTTGAGGCGGGAAACATGAACAATCTCGGCACCTCGGCAACGACGATCATTAACAGGATGAACAGGGGCAACGCGATAGTTCACCGGGGACGTTTGTTCGAGTACAGTATACGGACCAATATAACGGCTCAAAAATTTTTCACACAATCCCGGGGTACGCACTGGAGTCCACAGCAGTACCTCATCACCAGGGTGAAAAAATATGGCACGGTGGGAGAGATCATAGGTGTTTTTCCGGGAGGCTTGGGAGGCGTCGGTATTCAGGCGGGCAATGGCACGGCAGTAGGTAAGACGAGAAGTAAACTGTTCGTGAGAGAGTCTGGAAGAGGTTGAGGGGGCGGAGAAGAAAGACGCTTCGAGGGTGAAGGTAGGTTGACGTCCATACACAAGGAAGAATGGGGAGAAGTTGGTGGTTCTTTGCACGGCACTATTGTATGCAAAGGTAACGAAGGGAAGCATGGTGTCCCAGTTGGTGTGGTCGGGCTGAATGTAGGTGGCTAGCATATCGGACAGCGTGCGATGAAAGCGCTCTGTGAGCCCATTGGTCTGAGGGTGATAAGCTGAAGAAGTTTTGTGCACGGTTCTGGAGGCGTGAAGAACTTCGGCAAGGATGCTGGAGAGGAAGGACTTGCCGCGGTCACTAATAAGGACACGAGGAGCTCCATGGCGCAGAAGGATGGCGTTCAGGAAGAAGTGGGCGATCTCTGAAGCAGAGCCGGAAGGAACAGGGGCCGTTTCAGCGTATCTAGTTAAGTGGTCGATGGCAGTGACGATCCAACGGTTGCCCGTTGGTGTTAATGGTAAGGGACCGTAGAGGTCAATCCCAACGACTTCAAAAGGGGAGAAAGGACAGGGGAGAGGCTGTAGAAGGCCCGCAGGAATCGGATAAACATCTTTTCTAGTGATCTTGTTAAGGGCGCGATAGTCAACACAAAAGCGTACTGAGCCATCCTTCTTTTGAACGAGCACAACAGGCGAAGACCAAGGACTCGAAGAAGGGCGTATGATGTGGCGCTTGAGCATGTCGGCTACGTTATCTTGAATAACCTTGCGCTCACTAGAAGACACACGATACGGGCGACGGCGAATGATGCCCGAACCATCTGTGTAGATGCGATGCTTAGCTGCGGTGGTTTGGCTCAAGGTTGTTGCCTGGGTATCGAAGGAAGCGGCATGCTTGGTCAAGACGGCAAGCAATTCATCTTTTTGAGTCGGGGTGAGACCGGGGCTGATAGCAGCTGAAATAGATGCAGAGGCAGAGGCAGGGGTCGAAAGAGCGAAGCTTGATGGGGCAGAGGAAAGAACGGCCACAGGTTGAGTGGTATCCACAGAAGCGATAGCTGTGCCTTGACGCAGAAGAATGGGTTCCGGCGTAGTGTTGAAGGCAGTCAGTAGTGAAGACCCATTGGTGAAGCGGAGCAGGGACGCGACGAGAAAGATGCCCCTTGAGAGAACACGGGGGCTTGGTGTGACGAAAACGTCCCCAGCGTTGACGTGGGCAGAAGCAACAGAGAGGACATCTTCGCAGCCGGGGTAAAGTACATGATCAGCGGTGGTAACCAGATGATGAGAAGGCAGGACAGAAACGGCTGAAAGGTCGGATCCAGAAGCCTGTAGAGTGGGGGGACAGCAGGTAATTACAGCTTGCGCAGAGTGGAGGAAGTCCCAGCCGAGGATGAGGGGATAAGCACAGGAGGGAAGCACAGCAAATACTATGTAGTGCAGGATGCCGTCGATAGTGACTCGTGCCGTACACAATCCGGAAGGACGCATTGATTGATCATTGGCAGCACGGAGAGAAGGACCACTGTAAGGGGTGCGCACCTTGCGAAGACGAGAACATAAATCAGAACTAATTACAGAAATGGCGGCGCCCGTATCGATCAATGCTTCTACTACAGTGCCTTCAATGTCAACGGTTAACATGTTCGATGGCTGTGCAGGAGGAATTGAGAGGGCGGCGTGCGGTGCAGTTTTACCTCCGGAAACTGCACAATTTAGTTTTCCGTGTGGCCTGTTGTCTGGGAGGATGGTGGACGTAGAGGCGACGACGAGCGGCGGAAAGGCGATGGGGAGCGGCGGCGCGACGGCCTGTCGGTCGAGGAGCGGTCCGGAGAGGTAGAGGAATAGGAGGGACGATAATTGGTAGGGTCAGCAAACGGTGGGCGGTAAGCGTACGACGAGTGCGGAGCGTCTTGGGAGAAGTCCCCGTACGATGGGCGACGAGGAGGACTGGAGGCAAACGCCGGACGGTAAGCAGGTGACGAGTACGTAGCTCCGTTGCGAAAGTCTGGGTACCACTCGCGCTCGTCGCGTTGACGCCGACGGCACACACGGGCAACGTGCCCGCGAATTCCGCAGTAGTGACATACCGGCCGACGTGCAGGCGGACTCCAAACAGGACACATAGCGGGGCTCGGGGACACAGAGACCGGAGTTTGCTGGACGGGCTGTGGATGCGACGGGTAAACAGCAGCAGGAGGCGTCGCAGCAACCTGGGCATAGGTAGGCACAAAACGCGGTACAGGTGGTTCCGCAGCCAAGGGGCGAGTGACCGAAGCGAGCTCGTCTTTGATGAGATCACGCAAAGGCGAGGACGACGGGGCTGGAGGCGGGTGGGAATCAACTGGCGGTAAGGTGGAGCCGTGCAGTTCCGCCCGGATAATGGAGCGAATGAGGGAGCGTAAGTCCACGTCAGGTGAAAGTGGGGTGTCCCAGGTGTCTTTTAATCGAAGCGACTGAAGGTCCTCAAGACGATGGCAAGTTGTTCGGATGTCTTGGACTGACGTTGGATTCTGAGCAGCAAGCGTGTTGAAGGCAAATGACCCAAGCCCTTTCAGAAGATGACGTACCCGATCGTTCTCTGACATAGCGCTGTTGACACGTCGACACAGGGCGAGCACGTCTTCAATGTAGGATGTGTAGGACTCACCGGGTAGCTGAACGCGCGTATCTAGCTTTTTTTTGTAGACAGCGGGGCTTGCACCAGATGTGCCAAAGATTTGTCGTATCTGTGCCGAGAAGTGAGCCCAGTCCGGGATGGCATCTTTGTGGTTGACGAACCAAGTCTTGGCCACGGCAGTGAGGTAGAACGACACGTTTACAAGTTTCATCGCTGAGTCCCAACGATTATAGGCACTGACCTGGCTATATTGGTCGAGCCAGTCCTCGACATCGTCCCCACGAAGACCAGCAAAAATGGGAGGCTCGCGCTGGAGTGTGGTGATGGTCCAAGTGGGGTGTCCAGAAGATTGGGAAGAACCGGGTTGGCTCATCATCGCTGGCTCCAGACGGTTCGAATCGAGAGGAAGAAGAACGGGGGGCCCACCGGGAGTACGAGTGGTGTTGTCGCTGACGGGATCCATCGGTGCGGATGGTACGAGCAGGTGGCGACCGGAACGTAGCTGCAGTCTGGCGGCAGAGAGGACGCAGGGATCGAGAGCACACTCCACCACTTGTGAGACAGGAGACAGAGCGCAGGATGGAGCGAGCTTTAATGGCACCCGCAAGTATGGCGACCAACCCTTCGAAGAAGAAGATGATCGATGATGATGGATATGTACAGATGAAGACGAAGGTCGCATGTTGTGCTTTGAGCGATGATGATGGATATGTACAGATGAAGACGAAGGTCGCATGTTGTGCTTACAATATATCGTTCTCTGGTTCGCTCTAAGTTAGACTATGGGTCCATAGTATATGGCTCAGCAAGACCGTCCTACATAAAACGACTGAATCCTGTCCACAATTTTGGTTTAAGGTTGTCTTCCGGTGCTTACAGAACTTCACCAATAGCAAGTCTGTATGTGGAAACTAATGAACCTTCCTTAGAAGATCGAAGAACAGCACTAACTTGTACATACATCCTCAAAATCCTTTCTCAGCCCAAACATCTCTGTTACCCAATTGTCACGAAATGCCCATCCCGAATACTCTTCAACAACAAGCCCCATGCGATTAAGCCGTTGCTCTTGCGCTTCGAAGAAAAATGTCAAACTCTGAACATACTAAACGAAATCAAAAATATTGCCCCAAGACACGAAGCGCTACCACCGTGGTACACTCTCCCCACAGTGTGTGACGTCACACTAACACGCCTCAGGAAAACCTGTACACCACACGACCATATAATACAATAATATCTAGCACTACAAGAAAAATACAGAAATTACACGTCATTTTATACTGACGGGTCAAAAACTCATGCTCATGTAGGAAGCGCAGTAATACAAGGAGAAAATAAAAATGCAGTACGACTGCCGTCTTGTGCTACAGTTTTCACCGCTGAGTGTTATGCCATTTGTGTTGCGGTACAGAAAATAACAAATGAAAACATCAAAAACAGCATCATTTATACAGATTCACTGAGCGTTCTTACAGCATTAAAATCCAAAAATGACACGGAGTCACTGATAGGAAGCATCATACACAACATAGTAAAGATCACAACACAAAAACATGTTATAAAATTCTGCTGGGTTCCCAGTCACGTTGGCATTAGGGATAATGAGAGAGCCGACATGTGTGCTGCACAAGCCGGAACCATGGAAATAAAACATGTGATTTTGCCTCCTAGGGATTACATGAAGTTAGTACGTAGCAAACTAAGAGCCAAATGGCAAGCCTCTTGGGAAAATGAAGGAAACGACAAGCTGCATACTGTAAAGCCCATTTTAAAAGAATGGAAGTCATGCCGCCATAAAGAGCGTTTTATCGAAGTAATTTTATGTCGTTTACGCATAGGTCACACACACATCACCCATAACTTCTTATTAACAAAAAAAGACAGACCTCTGTGTGAAATGTGTGGTGAGGAGCTCACAGTAAATCACATTTTAATTTCTTGTTCGCATCTCGAAGTACATAGAAAAAAGTTTTTTACGGCATTTTACAATGAACACATTCCATTTCATCCCGCATTGCTTTTAGGCGAGCAAACACTTGTCGAGTTTTCACTTGTTTGTAAGTTTCTAAAGAAAGCCAATGTTTTAAATCTATTATGATTTAAAACCTATGATTTTTCTTTCCATAGCTCGATTCGTCGTCCTTAGCTTAAGCTGAACCCTTTTCGTTAGCCTCCATGTTTCTGCCTCATAGGTGAGTACCTGTAATATACATCCGTTGTATACTTTTCTCTTGAGGGATATTGGTAAACTACCATTCATGATATCTGAGAGAGCCTGTCATATGCGGTCCACCCCATTCTTATTCTTTCAGTTAATTCATTTCATTTATTGTTTTCTTAAACGCCTGAAGGCATTACATAAGGGGGGACGTATTGTTGAAACGGCGTAAGGCGATGTGAACATGCATAACAAACAGGAAATCAAACGTGCACACTCACATGGCAAGGGCTCCAACCATGACAGGATTCGACAACAGGTGATACACCACTCTTGAAAGACAGATTAAACAATATTTGCTGCAAAGTGCGCTTATGCGACCAGGATCTGTATGAGATGAATTTTTATTTTCTCCCGGAATGTTTTGTGATCAGTGCATGAAACGATGTCGTTAGGCTGTGAATTCGAGTGTTCTCGCGTTGGCAAAGAATGGGTTGTTGTAAGCATTCGTGCGGGCACCCTATGCGTGCTATCGGGTTTCCGTGACTGAGCCGTAAAGACGTTCGTAGTGACGTGGTCAATAGAGTGTGTCGTGTTCTCGTGCTATGACAAATGTATTGAGTAATCATAGGCGGGAAACGACAGGGCGTGACTCGGAGGGACTGCTTGAGGGCGGTGACGCCGGTTTCTCTTGAGTAACATGAAGTAATGAACCGAGCTGCACGATTTTGGATCGATTCCAAATCGACGGTGAGATATGATTGCCATGGGTGCCAGATGGATGATGCACACTATAATTTTGGCCGTACAAATGTTTCGTACGCCAGCTGTTTTATGTTAGGGGATGCAGATTTCAGATTACTTCTCTGGCAGCCAAGTGTGAGTGAAGTATCGGAGCAAATAGTTGTAATGTGGGTGACCCATGAAAATGATGGTGCGAGATGTACACCTAGGTGATTATAAGATGTTGCAGCGGTGATCGGCACTGATGAGATACTGTTAGTGTGCACATGCGATATGGTGGGTTTGTGAGTGAAGGAAAATGATGTGCATTCAGATAGATGTAATGGCGCTCGCCATTTTTCGCACCATGATGCAATAACGTCAAGGTTCTGTTGCAAAACAAGGTTATCAGTCGGGATATTTATTGCATTATAAATGGCGAATCATGCGCGAAGACTCGTAATTTGCATTGAATGTTAGAGGGTAGGTCGTTAATGTATATTAAGAAAAGTAATGGTGATAGGCCGGCCCCTTGAGGGACACGTGATGTTACATCTCGTAAGGGTGACTACAGGTTTTCTTACTGAATTTGATCCTAGTGCCAGTGGAAATAATCTACGCGCTGACTGATATAATCTGCGTGCCATGAATTTAATCTGAGTGCAAAACATTTAATCCACGCGCCAGCGTATTTAATCCAAGCGCCAACTCAAACAATTCGAGCGCCAACTAATTTAATCCCAATGCCAACACAAATAATACGTGCGCCAGCTGTTTTAATCCAGGTGCCAACCAATTTAATCCACACTCGAAAAACGAATGCTGTAGAAGACTCCAAAGCATAGAACACGAATACCAGGAATAAAGATAGGTAATTTTTCAAACCATGCGATGCCTAAGCGAAGTGTCCACATATTGCATAGCTTTCATCAATATTATAACCAACACTACTTTGATACAAGTGTTTTAAAGCGCCGTTTAAAGCGCACAATATCAGCATTAAAAAGCTGCACAGGGGCTCAGTGCTATGGCTTACTGGCTCTTTATTACGACCATAGAACGGAGGAGGGCACAAATGCACACACTGTTTATAATGTAACATTGAATCCACTGTCTTCAATAAAAGATGCGATTATTTTTTCAGATAGTCAAAGAAAGTGTTAATAAACCGTACTTTAGATTAGCCCTACGTAGTTTCGTGTGAAAAAAAGGTACACAGCCAATGATGGAAAGTTCCAAAGCAAAAGGCAAGTTTTGCGCCTCCATTTCTTGTGGATTGTCGTCTGCTTTTGCAAAATATGCTAGGACAACAGAAAAAGACATAGATATGTGCACTCGTTATAGAAATCTGTGAACTTTCTTTTTCAAGAAAAAAGATTTATTTCTCAGGCACGTAAAAAAGCATTGTTAAAAACACAGAAGAAAATGAAGTTTCAAAGCAGACGGCTTTGTGTGTGCCGCATTGTGGCTGCATTTGCACAACGGAGTAGAGCCGGACGGTGGTGGTACGCACTCGTATACTATAAGCAGGTGATAGTGTACCACTTTTCTTACATCTCGCATGGACATTAACGCGCAGTATTTTCTTCCATGGAAGCCGATGAGCCGTGCTCTTAGGTCCTAATTGTACACCGAAAACGAGGACCGCCATTCAAGCTCCCAGATGCACCAAGAAGAAAGAACAGCAAAGTCTCTGAACATGACAGGGCCAGAATTCTCGATGTGTCAAGGCGTGGAGGAGATGTGAAAAAAAAAATGGCAGACACGCTGGGCATCAATTTAAAGACAGCAAGATCAATTGCAGCTACCGATAGAGAGGTGTTGAAGAAAGGCGGAACGTCGAAGAAATTCGGAAATGAGGTTGTAGCGGCTCTCAAAATTATTATGGACAACAACCCTGCTTTCACTCTAAAGCAAATAAAGCAGGCGGCGGAAGAAGAATTGCCCGGAATTGCCATCAGCACAAGTAGCATCGATCGCCTACTGGATGCGCACGGCTACTCTATGAAGTTGGTGACTCAGAGGCCGATCGACCGCAACAGAGATGACGTGAAACGCACCCGCAAAACATATGCGCAGTGGCTGCAGTGTGAAGGACCCCGCTTGTGCAGGTTTTACGTTGATGAGACCAACTATAACATATGGTGTTCAAGGAGCTTCGGCCGTGCGATTAAGGGGCAACCTGCGGTGCAGACGACGACTGGCACCAGAGGCGCAAACCTTAACATTATCGTCTGTATGTCAGCAAATGGTGTCATACATTGGACGGCTGTCGACAAGGTTCACTGGGTCGTGTTTAACGAATTTTTGAGCGATATATCAGCCCGTGTCGAAAGTGAAGAGCCTGGTTCAGAAGCCGTTTTTATTTTTGATAATGCTCCCGCTCACAGCCAAGCGGAACAGGCAATCCTGGCCAGTCAGCTGCACTCAATCAAGTGGTTGCCTCCTTACAGCCCATTTCTTAACCCTATAGAGGAAGTGTTTTCGAAGTTCAAGTCTGAAGTCAAAGCTTTCCTCAGCGAGCGGAGAGACTTGGCGCTCACCACTCCGCCCGGACTGACTAAAAGGGAGCATCGGCGCAGTTTATTGCTCGACGCTGCTCCACACTGTATGCAGCAAGTACAGCGAGTAGAATGCGCTGCTTTCGACCGCCATAACTTTTCTTTTATACCAGCAGCATTGCGTGAAGATGACATGTAAAATGTGAGATCACACTTTGCGCCACCTAATGTCCTACAGAAAATAAAACTGCATTTCAAAGACGGCCCCTTCTGTGCTTGTATAAACCTAGATTGTTAACACCGCTATAAGGCAGCCGCCAGTAGCTATCCTTGACCTAGGCTGTAAGCTCCGGTGTAGCTTCTCTCACTTTCCGTTCTAAAACTAAATAAACCTTGAAGTGAAGAACCGTTCCTCCGGTTCTGTGACTCGTCCCACCTAGAAGAACTCTGCATTACACTGCTACCTTTGTTTCTGCTAGTGGTGTTGAATCTTTATCACAGCCTCCCGAAAAAATTCTGCACCGGTTGCATGAAAACAGTATAAAGGCCGGAATTGTAACTAGCATGCAGATTCAGCGCATAAGACAACCCATAATCAGCAGTGCTTACCCAACTAACTAATACACGACAGTCACAAGCCTCAAGAGTTGCATAAAATACTGAGGTTTAACAGCTGCTAATGGCTCTTTGATGTTGCAAGGTATGCGAAGAAAACGAAATAGTGCATGAGAATGTGACTCACAGGCTTGCATGGTCTCAGAAATTATCTTAACTTCGCTTTATTTATTCTCTGTTCGCATTTATTCGCATGCGGATTAAATTGGTTGGCACCTGGATTAAGACAGCTGGCGCTTGTATTATTTGCGTTGGCACTGGGATTAAATTGGTTGGCGCTGGATTTGTTCGAGTTGGCGCTTGGATTAAATACGCTGGCGCTTAGATTAAGTGCATGACACTGAGATTAAATTACATAGCAGGCAGATTATATCTATCGGCGCTCAGATTATTTCTGCTGGCACTAGGATTAAATTCAGTGGGAAAACCTGTAGATGTCATTTGCGGATTTGAACTTCGAGCGCTCTTTTAAAAAAATGTTCAAGCCAGCATAATTAGATTGGTAGGAATCCCGAGGCACGAAAGTTTCGCAAACAGACGATGATGAGATACGCATTCGAATGCCTTTGAAAAAGTCTAGAAAGATTGCATCTGTCTGGAGGTTATGGTCCATGTCCTTAAGTATGTGTTGGGTGAACACGGCCAGCTGTGTTTCACGTGAAAGCGATTTCCTGAAGCTATACTGATGCGGATAAAAGAGGTTAATTGAATCTAGGTGGGACATTGAGTTTGATGCTATAATGTTCCCTAGAAGTTTAGAATTTATGCTAGTAGGGGATATTATATGATAGCTGGGCATGCGCAATCACCTGTTTTGAAGATGGGAACAATTTGGGCTATCGTACGATCATCAGGAATACTTCCCGTGTGCAATGATGGGGTAGATATTAAACGTCTAATCTAATCTAATAAATCTAATCGAGCCGATTAGATTTATGTCTATAAGGTAGAGGATACACCAGAATTTGATGGGATTTGTTCTGAGAATAGATATAACAAGCCAGGAGATAAAAATTTGTCTTCCCTTTCATGATCCGGAATAGCGGTCACTACGTGACCTAGGTAGACGTATTGCCTTATCAGAGCACACGTTTCTTCCCTCCTTTATTACTTCTATTTCGGCGAGGTTCGGGTGTCTATCGAGACGTCAGGAAGTTAGAGCGGCATGTCCTTTCCTCAAAAACGAATGTTTTTATGCTGCGGAAAAGGTAACACTGGAAACTAGGCAGTTTTTTCGTGTAAGCTGGCCCTTGAGTCCGTGAAGTGTGCTGGGAAATCCGCGAGCGGCAGAAGGCCGAGTGTGCACTTGAGCACAAATCCGCTAATGCCAATCAGCTTTCGCAGATTAATGCGCTAAGCCGGCAAGCTTAGCGCGAGGAACCTTTCAATCGAAAGCCTTACTAGCTCAATTACGATAAAAACGGGCGGCGTATATTTTTTTATTCAGTTCCGATACTCCCATGGCCCACAGGGCATTATTGATTTGAGCGATACATAGAAACAAAAAATTCATTGGTTACAGGAGGGCATAACGCATACAGCAAAAAAAAAAACCACTACTGTGACACAATGAAAGATAATCAAGAGGAAGAAATGGGCTTGGGCAGGGCATGTAATGCGAAGGCAAGATAACCGCTGGTTCTTAAGGGTAACGGAGTGGATTCCAACAGAAAGCAAACGTAGCAGGGGACGGCAGAAAGTTAGGTGGGCGGATGGGATTAAGAAGTTTGCGGGGATACAGTGGCGCCAACTGACAAACGACAGGGTTAATTGGAGAGACATGGCAGAGGCCTTTGTCCTGCAGTGGGTGTAGTCAGGCTGATGATGAACTGGCGGAAATATGTCAGTCGATAAACCGAAGCACGAGAATGAATACATATGCCAAGAGGAAAAAATTCACACAAGGAGGCAAATTTATATGAGAAATATAATAACGCCATTTGTGCAAATGTTGAACACTCAGGTGGGCACGTTATAGAAGGCTATAATGTAACAGAATGCATGGGTACAACCAAATGAAACGCAGAATAGAAAAATTCAAAAATGACTATGGTAAGCAATCATACACTGACATCTTCCTCTTGAACTCTTCAATCTCATTTCCGAGTAAAACTTGTGGTGGAAGGTGGTTCGACGCCGACGATGCATTTGGAATGAAAGAATTAATGCATATTGTTGTACAGCACCGGGGAACGCCAACTTTGCATGATCGATCAATGTGGGGTGAACCATATGTGCGTCGTCAGTGCATCTCGAAGAATTCAATTCATCCTGTAAATTTTGAAGAAACAGACACATGAGTGATACTGCCCTGCTAAGGGAAAGAGGGGTTAGGGACAATTATTTTTTTTATTTCATTGACCCTCGACAGCCCGTCATAGTTACGGGTGATAAGACGGGCAGCTCGGCTCTGTACTGCTTCCAGGTCATCAATAACATCATCAGCCTGACTACGGCCACTGCAGGGAAAAGGCCTCTCCCATGTCTCTCCAATTAATTCAAATAATCATAAATTACTTAGGTATTCTCCATTAACTCTTATCCCCAACTGCTCCCACTTCAGGCCCCAGAATACCTCCTGTAAACAGGCAGTGAATAGCAAAGGCGAGATCATGTCTCCCTGCCGGACACCCTTCCGTATTGGAATTTTATTGCTGACTTTATGGAGGACTATAGTAGATGTGCAATCGTTATAATTACCTTCCAATGTTTTCACATAAAACTCTTCTACACCCTTAATCCGCAATGCCTGAATGACAGCTGAGTTTTCTACCGAGTCGAATGCTTTCTCGTAATCGATGAACGCTATATATAGGGGCTGGTTATATTCTGCGCATTTCTCTATCACCTGATTGAGAGCGTGAATATGGTCTACCGTCCAGTATCCTTTACGAAAGCCTGCCTGATCATTTGGTTGATTGGCCCCGCCGCGGTGGCTCAGTGGTTACGGCGCTCGACTGCTGACCCGAAAGACGCGGGTTCGAATTTCGATGAAGGCGAAATTCTAGAGGCGCGTGTACCGTGCAATGTCACAGCACATTAAAGAACCCCAGGTGATGGAGATCTCCGGAGCCCTTCACTACGGCGTCCCTCATAGCCTGAGTCGTTTTGGGACGTCAAACCTCAATAAACCAAACCAACAATTTGGTTGATGTAAGTCTATCGTTGTCCTGACCCTATTAGCATAACAGAGTTAGCATATTCGAATTTAGCGCGGACACGTGACTTGTACACAAGAAGCTTGACAGGTGTCGGTGCTAAATAAAAATTAAATTTCAGATGTCCAAGCATGCGGTTAGAATGACGCCGAGATGTTTGTAAGATGTTAGGGGTGTCAGAATAGAAAAAGAAATAAAATAGGAAACGTAGCATGAATTTCTGCGACGCAAATGTGCATTACATTACACATAGCCGCGTTAAGCGTCATTTGCCATTGCGAACACCAATTAGAGATAGGTATTAGCTTTGCCTGGAGTGATGGAACGTCGTCTGCAAAGAGTCCTATTGAAGATGTTACATTTTTAGGGAAGTCGGTAATGTATAGAAATGCATTAGTGTGTGTGCAGTGGCACATGGTACGAAAACTCCCAACAATGGCAAGAAGAATAGGGTAGCGTCAAAACAGAAGCTTGAAAGAACGCGAACATTAATTCATAGAAAAGGAGACGTCAAGGACTTGAAAAATTACAGGCTGGTCAGTTTACTGTCCGTTGCCTATAAGGTATTTACTGAAGTAATCGCTAATAGTAGGTATAACCTTAGATTTCAGTCAACTGAATGATCAAGCAGGCTTTTGAAAAGAACACTTCACACAGACCATATTCATACTATTGATCAGGTGATAGAGAAATGAGCAGAATATAACCAAACCCTATATATACCGGGTGTCCCAGCTAAATGTATCCAAACTTTTAAAAAAGGCGAAGTGTCAGTCTAGTGAAACCAACTGAGAGTTGTTCATAAGTCGCGTGGCCTAGCCTTGAGTATTTCTTCGCCCTTCAAAGTTAATTAATTAGATAAGTTTAATTAGCTAACTTTTTAATTATTGACTTCAAGAAGAAAGTGTCAATACAAAAGTTTTAGATCACCTCGAAAAACCGCTAGTAGTGCTGTTTCTGTCAAGTTACGATTTACGTAGATTCATTTATTGGCATTAAAAGAAAGTTGTCACGTGACCAGCTGCTCGCTCACTTCTCTGCCCCAATGTGCACCCAAAGTCTCATCGAGGAGAGGACTTCAGAAAAAATGGATTTTATTCTTTAAGGCGCGTCTTGGGACGTTGAAGTGGCACAGTTGTCATGTGGAAGCTTTTCCTTATTGAGCGGGTTATGGTTAAAGGCTGGTAAAAAAAACCGCTTTACGTAAATATTACTTTGCTGCAAATGTCTCAGTAAGCTGTTTCTCAAAGCGATCTAGAACTTCTCCATTGACACCGTGTTCCTCAAGTCAATAATTAAAAAGTTAGTTAATTAAGCTTAACTAATTCGTCAACCTTGAAGAACGAAAAAAATACTGCAGACTACGTCACGCGACTATAAACAACCCTCATTTGGTTTCAGACGGCTAGGCCACCGCGTGTTTTTTAAAAGCTTGGTTACATTTAGCTGGGACATCTGGTATATCACGTTAATTGATTACGAGAAAGCGTTTGACTGAGTGGAAATCTCAGCTGTCGTGCAGCAATTGTGGATTAAGGGTGTAGAAGAGTGTTATGTGAAAATATTGGAAGATATCTACAACAACTGCACAGCTACCGCATTCCTCTATAAGGTCAGCAATAAAATTCCAATAAGGAAGTGTGTGAGGCAGGGAGACACGATTCCGCAAATGCTATTCACCGCCTGTTTGCACGAGGTATTCCGATGCCTGATTTGGGAACAGTTGGGGATAAGACAGGGTTAATTTGAGGGACATGGCAGAGGCCTTTGCCTTGCAGTAGGCGTAGTCAGGTTGATGATGAGGATGTATGAGACCAAAAATGGCTCAGAATACGGTTCTGTGAGCAGGAAGTTAAAATTCGAGAATCGTAAGTCATTAGCATACATAAATCAGGCGGTCATTCCAGGCGAACTCAGTGTCAAGTAAGACATCCGAACATTTAAAAGATGAGCCATACGGAACCAGCGAGCGAGTGCAACAGTAGTGGAAGAGTTAAACTTTTTTCAAATGATTGTGGAAAGAGATAAGCTGTTTTAGAGACGTTCACACTAACTGCATTTTGCATTTGGGAGCTTGCGACTGAGAAGCGGTAACCTTGAGTGGAGTGTATGCAAGTAGTATCCGATCCACAGATGTCACTGCCTTCCTAAGTCACCCAGGAGATGAAGTGAAAAGCATGATCAATGAGTTAGACAGTCAGTGTAGAACGGGTCATGAGTGGATAATAACTAGAAGAATAAGAATGGGGTGGAGCGCTTATGGCAGGTTTTCTCAGATTATGAATGGCGGTTTACGAATATCCCAATTGGTACAAGGCGCAAGGGTGGACAGGACGAACGAAGAACGAACACGGACAAGGGGGGGGGGGGGATAAATGAAAAAAGAAAAAAAACTTTATTGTAAGAGAAATTCGGGGCACGCCCCAGGGTCCCCGCACGACACCACTGCACTCAAGTGTTAT
This sequence comes from Amblyomma mixtum, assembly GCF_055824585.1. Classification (NCBI taxonomy): domain Eukaryota; kingdom Metazoa; phylum Arthropoda; class Arachnida; order Ixodida; family Ixodidae; genus Amblyomma; species Amblyomma mixtum. The sequence goes on from NC_143020.1 coordinate 96,889,127, forward strand.
GATCCTAAGGTCAATAACACTGGCGGCCCAGCCGGGTCTCCCAGTCCTCCCACGTCTTGAGGTTCTCTAGGTCCCACGGGGGAGGGTCCGCCGGGCAGAGGCGAAGGGTTCTGAGCATAGAGAAGGAGTGTGTAGTCTGTACCAGAGTGTTGCTTGTTTGTTATCTAGGGAGGGGTGGGGAGGGGGCAGAACTGGCGTGAGGCCCTGTAGGCCTACGTCAGCACGCTGAACGAGTGCATGCGCTTCTCCGTGAATCCCCGATCCGAGACCACCTGAGCCCGGTCTAAAGAACCTCGGGCTAAATGGTTGGCGGCCTCGTATCCGGGATTCCCGGAGTACGCAGGCACCCATATCAGCTCCATTTGGCGGGGTGGGGGTGCATCGGGCGAGTCCAGTATGCCAAAAGCAGGGACTTAGACTCGGTATCGAGCAAAATTTAGAATCGCAGTTTTAGAGTCAGTTAAAATGTACCGGGCTTCCGTGCGGGGGATATCAAGCGCAGTGGCTGCTTCCTCTGCAGCCTCTGGGGAAGTGTCTGGAGGGAGAGGTAGTGTGAGGAGGCCACCACACCCGCTGTCGCTTCATCATCCGTGCAGGCAGCGTCCACCCATACGGCGTCTGGCTCGGAGCCGTACGCTCGATGGAGTGCCATCGCACGTGTTCTGCGGCGCTGGTCATAGTGGGACGAGTGCATATTCCTCGGAGCTTCTTTCGCTGTTACTTGAGACAATGGGACGGTCGGGACGGTTTGGTTTGTGAATTTTCGAGAGGAGGTAGAACCGTGCGGGGACTGGTCTGGCCGGTGTCATTGCTTTAAACATATCCTGGGACATCTTTTGTTTTTGAAGGAGAGATGTTATCTGATTGTTAACTTCGACTGCGAAGTCTCCTATGGGGTCGCCAGTGAGTTCAGTGTAAAAGTGTTTATTTTGGAATTGTCAAAAACGTCCTTTAAGTAATCGGTCTTGTCCTTAACAACGATAGCGTCGCCTTGGTCCACAGGCTTGATGACTTAAGGGGTTGTTGTGGGCTGCTTTTGGTTTAGATTTTGAATATGATGATAGGAAATGCTATTGAATACCAGTGATGTATACATATGTAAATGTTTACCTCTGTGTTTGGCTGGAATCCATGATTTGCCGGGTGTCCCTGGTACGTTCATTTCACGGTCTGTTTCGCGGTTTTGGAAACACTCACGCAGGCGTAAGTTCCATGCGAACTTATCTGGATCCTGGTATAATTGGAACTGACTAAATTTCTCCCGTCATGGGGTAGAAGGTTAGACACGTAGAGAGGAACTCATTCCGATGATTTGAGTGCCAGGCTGGATACGTTCACCATGTTATCAGATCTAATGGAAGACTCGCTATTAATAGTCGCGCAGTTCTTCTCAGGGCTGACGTGTTTCTAGTAGGAGGCAGGGAACGGGGCACTGTTGTGACACCAGCCTGCCTGGGTTTCCTAAGTACTTTCGTTCTTCGAATTTCTTTTTCTTAATTATTTCTGTTGCCGTGAGATCCGGTTAGCGACGGGTATGCTCCAATTCGATTGTCTTTCGTTGACTGTGCCGTATAAGTAGGTCTGCAATGCATACTGAACGGTTGCGTAGAATACCTCTCCACTCAGGCTTCTCGTCGGCATTAAGAGCGGGGTTAGTTGCAACCGCAAACCGTTTGGTACGTTTCCCTCTCATCATCATCATCGCTCAATCTTGTCTTCGGAGGCGTGGCCGCCATTCCTGCAGATTGTGAATAAGGGTATTTCACCTAAGACTCTGCACATTTTTTAAGAATATGCTCTAAGCTAGAGGAGGACTTCTACCCGACAGCACCTCGTGCCGGCAATAATTGGGGGTTGCATAAAAAAAAAGAAATCGTGTCATGCCAGCCGTTTGCCGCGGAATGTTCCGGATGGTGTCATAGGATTCAGCGCGTCGTGCAGCATAAACTCACTATTATTACTATCAGTATTGATTGATTAAGCAGTTGAAACAATTTTAAAAAATGCAAAATCTGTTCAAAGGTGCCAAACTGACCAGAATGGAAAGCCTAACCAACTATACCGGGTGTTTTTTTTAGAAGGCCCAAAATTAAAAAAAAGGTAAATTGCTTTAGATTTATTTTAGCACTGGGGCTATACTGGAGGCTACGGCGGGCGCCAGGCAAGAGGAAAACTGCTTTAATTAGTTCCCTGATTAACTAAATATGTTAATTAACATTTCTAATTTTTGTTTTAGGGGCTATGTTGTATTCGCAGAATTGGAGATCGTCCTCTGAACAGTCGAACCGAGAAAAAACAATTTCAATTAAAAATTTTACACGCACGTTAAGAGGCGCGAAAAATTCAGCCTGGTAGGCATCTTCACACCGTAACGCAGCGGCGGGAGCGCCTCTGACGTAGTTCACTGCGCCCTGCGCTATCGCTGCTTATCTCGCTTCGCTCCGCGGCCTCTCGGAATGCCGCGCTGGAACAAAAACGCATTGGGCGCATTTGTTTTTCAGTCCCGGACTGTCCGGGGCTACTTGCGGACTCGAGTCCGGTATTTGTTTTTCTCGGGCAGCCCGAAAGCTCCGCCCACCTGCTTGCATCGCCATAGCAACGCGTTCGTTTTTAGCCTATGGCAGTCCGCGGGCTGCTTGGGGCTGCTGAGAAGGCAGCAGACGATAGCTGCGCGCCGCGCTGGCAGCCATATTAAGTTAGACTCCGTGTGCATTTTGAGTGCTTTTCGTGTCCCTGGAGGTCGATATCATGCGTTAAACCTTCACATGAGCTCCGTAGGTCCTCTCTGAGCCATCGCAAGACTTTTTGTTCTTGCATCTTCGTTTATTTTCTTGAAATCCACCGCACACGGACGCGCGTTCGGAGCTGCGAGCGCGTATTGTTTGCTCGTGTCGTCAAGAGGTTCTTGTTCGCTTGTTTTGCCACATGCTGTCTGTACGCTTACCTGAAAGCATCGCAGGTGAACCACTCGTATACTGGAGCAGCTATAGAGCTTGTTGTCAACATTTTTGCGGAGGCTTTCGTCTATCCGCCTTTCCGCAACGAGTTGGGCTACTTTGTGCGAACTTCGCCGCAAGCAGTAGCGGCGAGCATACCTCCGAAGCTGAGTTCTGTAATGCACCTACGCTAAGCTGACAGTACAGTCTTTAAATCGACTCAGTATCATGATCGAGCGCACGGCGTTGCTTCGGCGTCGTAGTGGCCTTGGCTTGCATCGTCTGCTAGCAGATGACAGCGTCCTTGTACGGTAACCGAGGGGGAGCCCGACTCTGGCGCCGTGTTCGAAAGCAGCCTATGGCAAGTAGGTCATGTGACCATGACGCTTTTCCTGTCCGAGCGGAAGCCGAGACCTGCCAGCAAGTAGTCCGGGACTGGAAAAACAAATGCGGCCAATGACACAAAGTGCAGGGCGGAGCGAGCTACGTCACAGGCGCTCACAGACGCTGTGTTACAGTGTGAAGCTGCCTACCAGGGTGACTTTGTCTCGCTTCGTTACGCGCGCAAAAAATTTTTGCATGAAAATCTTTTTTCTTGGCTGGACTGTTTGGAAGACGATCTACAATTCTGCTAATACAACATATCCCCTAAAATAAAAGTTAATTAGCGTATTCAGTTAATCAGCGAACTAATTAAAGTAGCTTGCCTCTTACCTGCTGTCCGCCGTAGCCCTCGGTATAGCCCCAGGGTTAAAATAAATCTAAAGGAATTTACCTTTCTTTAAAAATTTTGAACCTCTCAAAAAAAAAAAACACCCGGTATGCTATCGCGCCACCTTCAAGGTGGAGCGCAAGTGTCCTCTGCAATATTTTATTCGGCATCGGAGTGTTAGCTTTCAGTATCAACCAGCATGCTGCTGCAGGTACCGTAGAAGTCCGCAATAGCAACCAAACACTTACAAGAAATCCGAAAGGCACCACGAACACTTTTTTTTTATTGGACGTTTTGTTTATCATGAACGTCCATGGAACGAAACGTCCAGTAAAAAAAAAAAAAAAAAGAGCGTGTGTACGTGGTGTCTCTCGGACGTCTCATCAGTGTGTGGTTGCTGTGGACTTCTGCGGTGCCTGCAGCAGCGTGCGCACTCCTCCCGCGACTGCGGAATGATGAGAGGAAAAAAAAAAGAACCGTCCTCCCACGGGAACACCTCCGCTGGAGCAACGGGCATCCGCCCTCTGGATACCCGGGGGACAGCGAGAAGAAGAGCTGTGCTTTTAAGCACAGATCCTCCCCTTGTCCTCCACACACGGCGGCCGAGCTGTGACGCTGGTGGGACCACCAGGCACCGTTTTTTTTCTACAGCGATCTGCTGTGCCGGCGCTGGGAATCGAACCAACGTCGGTGGGGATATTCGCCCAAGCATTGCCAACTGGCGCGCTAACCACTCGGCTACCGTGCGGCTCTGGCTTTTGACGGCGTCGGCGAGTGCTGATAGAAGGGAAGCGAAGCAGGCCGAAACTGAGCATGCGCGGGGGATGCGGTTATCTCGAGATCGGGCGTGCCAGCAGAAACATGCTACGCGTCGAACGTGGAGCGGCCGCACTAGTGTGGAAGTGCGATACCGCGTGGGGCACCAGCCCCGTCATGGTATTTCGTCCGTGCAGATGAAAGAGAGTTGGGAATGCGAAATCCGCAACCTGAAACTCGATTGGTGCCATGTAAGCGTTGATGGGACCAACATGGCACGGAGTACATCGCTGTACACATTCAGCCAAAGCGTTGAAGCACTGTGTACTGTTTATTAAATATAATACAGATTTCTGGCCCTTGCAGCCGGACCGAAGCGGAAAAAATATCGCGAGCAATGAACGCTCACACGTAATCGTGTTGCACTAACCCAAAGAGGCAACAAAACAGGAAAACGGCAAATTGGTCGAAAGAGACCAGTTACACTGTCCAGTGTCTGAAATGGAAAGTGAACAGTGTGTACTGAATATATGGGACACATCACATCGTCTAGTGTCTGAAATGGAAAGTGAACAGTGTGTACTGAATATATGGGACACATCACATCGTCTAGTGTCTGAAATGGAAAGTGAACAGTGTGTACTGAATATATGGGACACATCACATCGTCTAGTGTCTGAAATGGAAAAAAATGAACAGTGTATACTGAACGAAAGAGACCAGTTACACAGTCTAGTGTCTGAAATGGAAAAAAATGAACAGTGTATACTGAACGAAAGAGACCAGTTACACAGTCTAGTGTCTGAAATGGAAAAAAATGAACAGTGTATACTGAACGAAAGAGACCAGTTACACAGTCTAGTGTCTGAAATGGAAAAAAATGAACAGTGTATACTGAACGAAAGAGACCAGTTACACAGTCTAGTGTCTGAAATGGAAAAAAATGAACAGTGTATACTGAACGAAAGAGACCAGTTACACAGTCTAGTGTCTGAAATGGAAAAAAATGAACAGTGTATACTGAACGAAAGAGACCAGTTACACAGTCTAGTGTCTGAAATGGAAAAAAATGAACAGTGTATACTGAACGAAAGAGACCAGTTACACAGTCTAGTGTCTGAAATGGAAAAAAATGAACAGTGTATACTGAACGAAAGAGACCAGTTACACAGTCTAGTGTCTGAAATGGAAAAAAATGAACAGTGTATACTGAACGAAAGAGACCAGTTACACAGTCTAGTGTCTGAAATGGAAAAAAATGAACAGTGTATACTGAACGAAAGAGACCAGTTACACAGTCTAGTGTCTGAAATGGAAAAAAATGAACAGTGTATACTGAACGAAAGAGACCAGTTACACAGTCTAGTGTCTGAAATGGAAAAAAATGAACAGTGTATACTGAACGAAAGAGACCAGTTACACAGTCTAGTGTCTGAAATGGAAAAAAATGAACAGTGTATACTGAACGAAAGAGACCAGTTACACAGTCTAGTGTCTGAAATGGAAAAAAATGAACAGTGTATATGAGACCAGTTACACAGTCTAGTGTCTGAAATGGAAAAAAATGAACAGTGTATATGAGACCAGTTACACAGTCTAGTGTCTGAAATGGAAAAAAATGAACAGTGTATATGAGACCAGTTACACAGTCTAGTGTCTGAAATGGAAAAAAATGAACAGTGTATATGAGACCAGTTATACAGTCTAGTGCCTGAAATGGAAAAAAATGAACAGTGTATATGAGACCAGTTACACAGTCTAGTGTCTGAAATGGAAAAAAATGAACAGTGTATATGAGACCAGTTACACAGTCTAGTGTCTGAAATGGAAAAAAATGAACAGTGTATATGAGACCAGTTACACAGTCTAGTGTCTGAAATGGAAAAAAATGAACAGTGTATACTGAACGAAAGAGACCAGTTACACAGTCTAGTGTGTGAAATGGAAAAAAATGAACAGTGTATATGAGACCAGTTACACAGTCTAGTGTCTGAAATGGAAAAAAATGAACAGTGTATACTGAACGAAAGAGACCAGTTACACAGTCTAGTGTCTGAAATGGAAAAAAATGAACAGTGTATACTGAACGAAAGAGACCAGTTACACAGTCTAGTGTCTGAAATGGAAAAAAATGAACAGTGTATACTGAACGAAAGAGACCAGTTACACAGTCTAGTGTCTGAAATGGAAAAAAATGAACAGTGTATACTGAACGAAAGAGACCAGTTACACAGTCTAGTGTCTGAAATGGAAAAAAATGAACAGTGTATACTGAACGAAAGAGACCAGTTACACAGTCTAGTGTCTGAAATGGAAAAAAATGAACAGTGTATACGAGACCAGTTACACAGTCTAGTGTCTGAAATGGAAAAAAATGAACAGTGTATACGAGACCAGTTACACAGTCTCGTGTCTGAAATGGGAAAAAATGAACAGTGTATACGAGACCAGTTACACAGTCTAGTGTCTGAAATGGAAAAAAATGAACAGTGTATACGAGACCAGTTACACAGTCTAGTGTCTGAAATGGAAAAAAATGAACAGTGTATACGAGACCAGTTACACAGTCTAGTGTCTGAAATGGAAAAAAAATGAACAGTGTATACGAGACCAGTTACACAGTCTAGTGTCTGAAATGGAAAAAAATGAACAGTGTATACTGAACGAAGGAGACCAGTTACACAGTCTAGTGTCTGAAATGGGAAAAAATGAACAGTGTATACTGAACGAAAGAGACCAGTTACACAGTCTAGTGTCTGAAATGGAAAAAAATGAACAGTGTATACTGAATACATGAAACCCATCACACTGTCTAGTACCTGAAATGGAAAAAAATGAACAGTGTATACTGAATACATGAAACCCATCACACTGTCTAGTACCTGAAATGGAAAATGAACAGTGTATACTGAATACATGAAACCCATCACACTGTCTAGTACCTGAAATGGAAAATGAACAGTGAATACTGAATACATGAAACCCATCACACTGTCTAGTACCTGAAATGGAAAATGAACAGTGAATACTGAACGAACGAGACCAGTTACACAGTCTAGTGTCTCAAATGGAAAGTGAACAGTGTATAATGAATAAATGAAACGCATCACACTCTGTCTAGCACCTGAAATCCTACGAACTCCTGCGAATTTGAAGTGGTCTCTCGCGATGGCACTGCCGTTGCAACCTTGTGTTTCTTGCAGTAACTTATATCCTGCTGTCCCTTCGTGCAGGTGTGAAAGAGCACTCCACGCTGGGTAGTGGCCCCACCACGACCAATGTCCACGCACCTCCTTGTCCTCGGCCTGGGACTGAAATCTCCGCTCCTCCCATCCGTGCCACTGCCTGCGAGGGTGGAGATTACATATGGTCGTTACAACTCCGATGACGCATTCCTCATTCAATGCACGTGACACTGCCATTATTAGTACGGCAGCATCTCTGTGCGGTAGGCCACGCACATGCCAGAAAATGTCTGCCATTCACGAATCATTAATTACCAGGAGGTTACATACGTTTCGCTCACAGAAACAACGCTCCTTTGCGCGCACCATTACCGACAGGTCCCTTCCCGACCTGTCAATCTCACCGATACGGGGCACCAGGAATCCCAAATGTAACAACCCTCCAACGCTTTTGCGTGCTACTGTATACGTACGCTAAAGCATCCCACAAGTTTGTGGCTTGCGCTTCTACACCTACAACAAAGCCCTACCCGTTCAGAAGGTTCCCGGCCATCTTGCCTCGCCGCGCGGCTACCTTTTTCACCGCCGAACAATCGCACCGATCGTGTTTCAAGTTGCGGCTTTGGCATTCCGACCTTTCTTTTATCTGCACGGACGAACCACCATGACGGGGCTGGTGCCCCACGCGCTATCGCACTTCCGCCCTAGTGCGGCCGCTCCACGCCCGATGGCGAGATAACCGCATCCCCCGCGCATGCTCGCTTTCGGTCTTCTTCGCTTCCCTTCTATCAGCACTCGCGGACGCAACAAGAAACAGAGCCGCACGGTAGCCGAGTGGTTAGCGCGCCAGTTGGCAATGCTTGGGCGAATATCCCCACCGACCTTGGTTCGATTCCCAGCGCAGGCACAGCGGATCGCTGTCGAATAAACTGCGGCTGGTGATCCCACCAGCGTCACAGCTCGGCCGCCGTGTGTGGTGGACAAGGGGAGGATCTGTGCTTTTTCGCACAGCTCTTCTTCTCGCTGTCCCCCGGGTATCCAGAGGGCGGATGCCCGTTGCTCCAGAGGAGGTTTCCCCGGGGGAGGAAGTTTCTTTTTTTCTTTCCCATCGTTCCGAATTCGAGGGAGGAGTGCGCACGCTGCTGCAGGCACCGCAGAAGTCCGCAGCAACCACACACTGACGAGACGTCCGAGAGACACCACGTACACACGCTCTTTTTTTTTTCCTGGACGTTTTGTTCCATGAACGTTCATGAAAAACAAAACGTCCAGCAAACAAAAAAAGAAGGGTACGTGATGCCTTTCGGATGTCTGGCCGGTGTTTGGTTGCTATTGCGGACTTCTACGGTACCTGCAGCAGCATGTTGATACTGAAATGCATCCGAAAACGCTACGTACGGTTTTTTTTAATGTACTCATATCCTGATGTTCCATAAAAAAAAGAGAAAAAGGGCGTACGCAGTGTGATTCGTATTTCTGCCCAGTGTGTGCTTGCTGCGGTCTTTCAGGCACCTGCAGCAGCGTGCCCTTTCGTATCATAATATCTAGCACATTCATGAAAGTACGCACACTACAGCGGCTGCACTCTTCATTGTCTCTCTCTGCACTGTCAACATCTTCGTGTCTTGTATTGTTGCTGTATTAGCGCGCGCACTGCACAACGCAAAATTCACTAGCTCTAGTTGTTGCTTTGCCAGCTGGTCCATATCGCCTTGCTACAACTGAGCAACGTAAGGTGCAGGCTGCAGACAATCATTGGAATTTACTCTCCTTGTGCGAATGGCTCACCACTTCCAATTATCACAGTCCGTTGCCACAAAAGTCTGCGAGAATCCGGTAAGTGGAACCGTTAACACTTAGCGAGTCTTCTCTAATTACTGGCCTCCGTCTTGAATGCGCTACGTAGTTCTACATTGTGCAGTTCACGCGGTGCTACAGCAATATTGCATGTCATAAACATGGGGAAAGTGCAGAGAGAGTCGATGAGGACCGCAGCCACTGTAAACAATTTCCTTTTATGATGATCATTTTATGTCGTTATACTAATAGGCATGCCGCTGCACATACCATAATAGACCGCAGCGAGCACACATCAGAAAGACACTAGGCAGACCCCTTTTTTTTTTTTTACGGGACATCAGGATATGAGAGGATGCTAAAACAATTATCCAGGAACAAAAAACCAGACGCGTACGTCGCGTTTCCGGATGTCCGGTCGATGTACGCTCGCAGCTGTCCTCCACGGCACCTCCAGCACCGTGCCAATCAACGTCCTGCGGTCGCAATCAGTAGTTCCCCGCTGAATTTACTCATGCAGCGTAGTCGTCTCGCGTACACCGTATCTTTGGTTTGGCCCGTGGAAACCCGTTTTTCTCGCGCCGACATTCCGCCGCTTCGATTTTGCACTTTCTGCATGTTTTAACCTCCATAGCAACTCCTTCGCTCTAGAGAAGCCTGCAGGCAGTGGTGCGCAGCTGCCGGGAAACTAGCAAAACGCGGCCGCGAAGGATGTATATAGTGAGTGTTCAACTTCAGACTTTACACATCTTTTTTTCTTCTAAAATAGGCTTTCTGTGTTCAAAAAGCACTTTTTTCGCACTGTCGGCGGTGTAGTACATCAGAATGCAGCTACTATGTGCTATCTAGCAAGACGATAAACCAATATTCAATAGCTATCTTCTAAACTGTTACTGTTACGAACCTTGATTATTAAAGGTGCAGTGAAGAAAAATCTGAACACGTTCCGAGCATTGTTAGAAGCTGCGACTTATTGCCTTGTGTGGCCGATTTCTCTAATTCAATCGAATTAACGTCCGGCTCCCGCCATTATTTTTTGACTTCTCCCCCGTACGGTGGGCGTAGTCGACCAATGCGTGGAGTGCCTTCAGCCAGTCCCGTGGAAGCTTTGCTTTCGCTTTATTTTGTCTTTTTGGTTTCCGCGAATAAATAGTTTCATTCGCAGATAATATAGTCGCAAAATACGCGCGGACTATTTGCTACTATACTCCGTCTCACTACATGTTTGCAGCACTACGAAAGGTAGAGCTCTCTCGTCCAATCAGGATGGCGCGCACTACATTAGTGTGTTCCTACGCGCCTGTTGCTCGATCCACCTGGCTGGACATCAGGTGGCTCGTTCCATATAAAAGAAGGCGTACTGCTAATTAGCTTCTTTCTACATCTAGCAGGGGGCGCTTGATGTCTGTTTATTTTTGTACAGGCAGACGCCCGTTCCAGACGCACTGGCCCCACTTTTTCTTTTTTTTCTGTCGCCACCTGTTTGTATCATTTCCTCTGTTGTCACGTCACAGTTATTTTCAATGTTCCTGCTATGTTTAAATGAATTTATTTATTCCAGCATGGCCACTGCACTATTAGGCTAATGCCAGGGTCAAATGCAGGCCGGGGCAGCCGAATGTCGATGTTGGCGAAATGCAAAACCCCATGCGCTGCGTTAAAGTCAACGCACAAGCGGTCAAAATTAATCCGGAGCCGTCTGCTACGGTGTCTGCAATATCTCATGAGAGACGCTGCGAGGGTACTCCGACTTTCGCGCGTACGTTAGCACATTAATGGGGCTCATCACAACTCCACTCAACTCTGCTGGTTTGTGTCGTCGTCCAGGTTGACAACAACAGATGGTCCTTGGTCAACAGCATCGTCAATGACATGGTCCAGTTTCCTCATCCCATCTTCCTCACTAATAGCATGCTGCACGTAATTCTTCCATTTCTCAGTAGTCACTTGCATGATGCCTTGCCAAACCAGAGGCTCCACGTCTTAGAGCTTAAGCGTCTTGTTTTGACTGGCGACGAAGCCCTTGACATCGCTCCAAACAAACTCTATCGGGTTCGATTGGCAGTGGTAGGGTGGCAGGCGCACATCGAGACGGCCAGCAGCTTCGGCGCTGCAGTCCACACGGTATCGGTCCCCACCTGTGTTCACGTTGTTGCCAAGCTTCATGAGCTCAGCCTTCACCATGTCGCTACTCCACGCGACCCGTTTTCCAGGTCTATGTCTTTTTTTGAGGCTACTCATCCGCAGCACTTTATCCTGCTTCACAGAATGATATGGCGCGTTGTCCATCGCTGTAACGCAGCCGGCTTCTTCAGGGACAACATTCGGCCCGCCTTCAACTTCTGCGTTGTCCACTGGTAAAGCGTTCGCTCGCTCACCTGAGTGAGTTTTACCCTCCTCTTGGTGAGCGCATTCGTACTTGAACTGCCCCCGTTCTCGACACGAAGCACTTAGAAGCCAACTGCGATGGTCTGCTTAGAAAAACAGAGCACTGTCGGTGTAGGGCACACTGACGACACAACCGACTCGGCCGGCGCCATGTTGGAAAATGGCGATGCAACACTACCTCGCAGCAAGCCTCCGCAGAGCTGTGTTCGTACGGGCTTTGTTAATTTCACCAGTGATTGAAGCACTCTATACCACCTAAATCTACCAGTTCACATTATGGTTTGGTTTGGTTTATGGGGTTTAACGTCCCAAAGTGACTAAGGCTATGAGAGACGCCGTAGTGGAGGGCTCCGGAAATTTCAACCACCTGGGGTTCTTTAACGTGCACTGACATAGCACAGTGCACGGGCCTCGAATTTCCCCTCCAAAGAAATTCAGCCGCCTCGGCCGGGATCGAACCCACGTCTTTCGGGCCAGCAGCCGAGCACCATAGCCACTTAGCGACCGCGGCGGCTTAGTCCACATTATGCTTTCAATTGCTGTGCTCATTGTTTGATTAATAGTCCTACACTGCTCAAATATTCGAGGGACTATTTTTTGTGTTCCTGCAGCCCTGATTGGACGAGAGTGCTCTGCCTTCCGTAGTGCTGCAAACATCTTGTGAGACGAAGCATACGTATTACTCCGCCGAAGGCACAGCGGCAAGACGCCACGGCACTGGGTGGCGCGTTGGTCTACTCCGCCCACCGTACGGGGAGAATTCAAAACAAAAAAAAAAGGTGGGAGCCGGACGTTAATTTGATTTAATTAGGGAAATCGACCACACAGGGCAATAAATCGCAGTTTCTAAGAATGCGAGAAACGTGTAGATTGAGTTCCCGCGGCAAAAAGACGAGTTCAGATTTCGCTTCACTGCACCTTTAAGAGGCCTGCAGCCCACAGTAGCATCCAAAGTTTTTACGATAATAACGGCTACCCTCAGCGCTGTGGCACAACAAACGTTGTCTGTTTCGACGTCTTACATGCACTAGGGAGTTTGCTGTGCCTCCAAGCTTCTTGAAAGAGCGTGCATTTTGCCTCGATGTAGCCACGTAACTCGTCGAAATAGCCAAGATTTGTTGGCCCACACCGTCGAGGGTAAGCGTATTTTCGAAATTATAAAATCTGATGTAGAAATTACGATAGGCTACAGGGGTCTCAATAACTAAGCAGCCTACTAGTAATAGTTAAAAAGACAGCTAATGAGTATTTGTTAATCAGCCTGCTATTTAGAATGTGTTAGCTGTATTCTGATGTAATACTCAGCTGACAATTCTAAGCCGAAAAAAAGTGTTCTAACTCATTACTTTTATTTTTAAGAAATCCGGTACTGTCTTCGGGGACACACCCTAATGGCGTAGCCTTCTGAAACATTTTCTGCGTACGGTCGTCCACACACCTGCTGAGAGCACTTGCATCCTTTAGCTCGGGCCTAGGACCGGAACCAGACCGGGGGAGGTTTCGCAATACATTCCGGCCTGTATGTCTGCGCAGCAGTCAATGCAAAAACTGTGCTCATTTCTTTTTCTTTTTTTATTACAATTATAACGTTCATCCTGCCTTCGACTTCGAATTGCTCACGCAAGGCAACCCTCGGAATATAACATCAGTCTCTCGTACTTTTCATAACACTCACTCTTCACCGAATGCACACTTCTGCAGTTTTCGAGAATTCAGTTCGGAGCTGACACTTACACTCACCCGATTATTCGGGCCAGTTGCTATAGCATTTTCGAAATGTAAACGTTACCTTTGACAGAACGAGCACTCGGTTTCCATTACTTATTCTTCAGGCGGGAAAAGCATTTGTAGCATGGTGTTAGTAACAACTTTACTTTCAAGCAAAAAATGAAGTGAAATCAGCTCTTTCCCGGTTGTTGGTTGGGTGGACGATTAGGTTTTCCGTGATTTGCTGAGGGTGTTGTCCAGAGGGGGGGGGGGGGGGGGCTTGGGATGTATCTGCCTGTGTTTGTGGAGGATAGCCAGCAGTACAACGGGCTTCAGACAGTTCTTGTAGAGTGTTACGGACCCACATGCGGAGGAGCCTGTTGGTTGAAGTCCCTTGAGGCGGATTTAGGCCCGATTTGTCATCAGCATCAGCCTGACTACGCCCACTGCAGGACAAAGGCCGCTCCCATGTCTCTCCAATTTACCCTGTCCTTTCCCAGCTGCGGCCACCGTATTACTACACATTTCTTGATCTCATCCTCCCACTTAACTTTCTGCAACCCCCTGCTGAGCTTGCCTTCTCTTAGAATCCACTCCGTTACCCATCAGGGCCAGCGGTTATCTTGCCTTCGCATTACATGCCCATTTCTGCCTCTTGATTTCGACTAGAATGTCATTAACCCGCGTTTGTTCCCTCGCCCGCTTCCGATTTGTTAACGTCACGCCTATTATTTTTCTTTGCATAGCTCGCTGCGTTGTCTTTAAGCTGAACCCTCTTTGTTACCCTCCACGCTTCTGCCCCATAGGTGAGTACCGGTAAGATACATTGGTTGTAGACTTCTCTCTTGAGGGGTATTGGTAAACTGCCATATGCGCTTCACCTCATTCTTATTCTTCTAGTTAGTTCCCTCTCATGATCATGATCAGCTGTCACTACCTGCCCTAAACAGCCATAGTTTCTTCCTAGACGGTTGAGTATAACTCATTGATCATACTTTGCAGTTCATACCCTGATCGACTTAGCAAGGCAATATCATCAACGAATCGCAGATTACTAAGGTATTCTCCGCTAAATCTTATCCCCATCTGTTCACATTCCGGGCCCCGGAATACCTCCTGTAAACATGCGGTTAATAGCATAGGCGAGATCGTCTCTCCCTGTCTTATTAGCACGTTTACGATGTTGGAATCCTGGCTTTCCGCCGTCGCCTTTGCGCGGCTGTGCCGGCCTCCCGCGTTGTTTCTCCTCTTTCCCTTGCTCCCGCCTCAGGCGGTGGAGAGGCGGCTGGGTGACTAATCACTGTCATTTAGCCACAGCTCCGCCCCGGCTCGCCAAGGGCCTTTGCCATTGGCGCCTTTTGGCGGGAATTCGGGAACCGCTTTGAGCGGCCGCGCGCCGCGCGACCGTCCGAGCGGGGCCGAGAGAGAGATCCCTCCGAGACAGCGAAAGGTGCGTACGTTACTGTTTGTCCCTGCCGGCCTTTGCCGCTCGGACCAGTGCTTACTCGAGCTCGCCCGCACGTGTCCTCTGACCTGCAGCGGCTCGAGCCTGTCCAGCGGGGTCCAGCGACCTCAGACAGGCGTACCTTGCGTTGATTGCCCACTCTCTCTCGCAACCGGCCCAACGGTCGACACGAGAGGGAGATCACAGCACTGCCGCGGGTACATTCTCCTGCAGCGGCGTGCTAGCGGCGCGCATTACTCGAGTCGCTTCGTGCGCGCAGCGGAGCCTTGCTCCTCGCGCGCCCCCGGGACGGGGTGACTATTGAGTGTTTGTGTACCTGCTGAAGGAAGACGTGAATAAACGTCTCCTTTGTGAACTTGGAGGCCTATTTCTTTGCGGCGAATCGCTCTCCTCCCAGAGGAGGTTGAGTGCGCCGCATCGGTGTCCCAGTGTGTGTGTGGTGACGGCTGATCGGGGCCCTTGGCTCGCGCGAAGCTCGAACCCGCGGTGGGTGGTGGCCTGTGTCCACTTAGAAACCCACAACTCTTTCCTCTTCTATCTTTGTGAGGTGGAATATAGGGCAGTGAGTATACCATTCTGCTAATCACGAATGCTTGTTTGGTATTTTTTTGATTAGCCTGATGCTTTGATGTGTCATGACCGTGTGTTTGGACAAACGTTCCCAGATGCGGAGTTTCTGTACCTCCGATACTGGGAGGCCGTCGACCGTCACTTGTATAGAGGGTTTTCCCTTTTTGTGACGGCCCGCAGTCGGGTGGAGCAGCAGGATTCGGTCAGCGAGTGTGCAAGGCCTATACAGGCCACGCAGTCCGTACCGCTTCCGCTTGGAGGCTTTCCTCCATTTCGCCGGCATTTTGCCGTGGTCGTCTGCGTAGGAGTGGGATCCGCTCTAATTTTCGGCCCATGGATATGGGAGTGGTGTCGAAGAGTAGTGGAGATAAAACTCAGCCTTGAGATGTGCCCCTGCTTTCTAGAGCTAACGAGGGGGATTGTGTGGACCCAAACCATATCTCCGCCGTCCTGTTACTCATAAAGGCGGTTAAATACGCGTGTGTTCTAGCCCCTACACCTCAGTAAGATAGTGCGTTTAGTTTGGTTTCGTGCGTCTGCCGTGTCTCAGGTGTAGAATTTCTTCTGAGTAGGGGTGTGCGAATATTCGAAATTTTCGAATATAATTCAAATATTATTTTTTTATTAATCGTGTTCGATTCGAAATCCACATATTCGTGTTGTTTCGATTATTCGACACGACGCGAATATTCGTATCTAGCCGAATATTCTACTGCGAGCACCGGCGTTCATTTCGGTCCGCAAGTCCTATCGACAGAGACATAACAACATGGCGGCGCCCAGAGCAATGCGTAACGTTGGGTTCTAGGCACTACAGTTGGGCCATGCAGTAGCTGACTGCACTGGTGAACTTTTTTGTGGCTATACCTGCGAAGGTGGTATAGTCAGAGCAGTGCACGAAATACCTCTCAATACGAGCCAGTTCAGTACCAATTGAGAGGGCATTTTCTGTAGCTGGAGAAGTTGTTTCAGCTAGAAGGGAACTACTTCTGCCTGACCAAGTAGAGCAGCCGACAACCTTTTATGTTCATCCCAGCAACGCGCTTTTGTGCTTATGGCAAGCTAGCCTTGATCAATGCTGTGTCCTAGCCACCTTCTCTGATATTTTCACTCTTCTAAGAACAGTGCTCGAGACTGATACTTTTTGTGCAGCCACACGCACCTTTCGTGCTCATTTCATCACTGATAGTTGAACTGTGATGTTCTTGGGTGCTCAAATAAATGTTTTGTAGTGGTTAAATGTGTCTGTCCTTGATTATTCGTATTCGATTCGTATTCGAAAAATTTGATATTCGCACACCCCTACTTCTGAGATTTGAAGCATCACGTCCTGCGTCGTGTACAGTTTGCTTCTAAATCCCAGCCTCTCATGGGGGAAGAGGCCGTGTTTTTGCATGTGGGTTTGGAAACGGCCGAGGATAGCGTGTTCGTACAGTTTTCCTAGGCACGAGGTGACCGACATGGAACGGAGGCTTGCCAATTGAACTGATTTACCTGGTTTTAGAATAAAGGTGACCTTAGCGTAGGTCCATTCCGGGAGGGGGTGCCCCTCTCCAGTGTTCATCGAAAAGCTTGGTTACGGCTTGAACCAAATTTTCGTCCAGGTTCAGTAATGTTTTGTTGGTGATTTTATCCGCGCCCGGCGCCGACATGGTGCGCAGCTTGTGCATACCTACTCTCACTTCCCTTGTCGATATGTCTTCGTCAAACACGGGGTTCAGAGGGCTTGAGTATTTGAGGGGTAGGCTTCTAGCTGTGGTTGTGAGATACCCGTCTTTTAAGTTTTGGATCAAAGCGCTGTCTTCCACATTTAATTTCTTGGCGCTGCGATTTACGTTACGTTGTTGGGAGTCTTTAGTGTTTTATGCTTCTAAGAGGCAACGTAGAAGCTTCCACGTGTTTTTCAGTCCCAGATTTGCAACCGCATGGAAGCAAATCCAGATTTGCTTCCATGCAGTTGCAAATCTGGTCCCACTGTTGACGGGTTAGGTGTACTGCGTGTGCTTCAATCTTTTTCCTAAGGCTGCTATCCTTCGTTTAAGAGGCCGTGTTTGTTTTTCAGCCATCTTTTTTGCATACTGGAGTGTGTTTCCCACATGTGGACAAGTCTGCTGTCCACGATTTTCGTTTCCCGATTACTCGGGATGTGGCACTTCCGACGTCCTATGTGAGTGCATTCACCCAGTTTGCAAGGTTCTCTATCTCAGTAGTGGATTTCTTCCGGAGATTCCTGAATTTATCCCAGTCTGTGATTTTTAGTGTCCTTTTTACAGAGGGAGAGATTGACTTCAGTGCGGAAGTTGTTTGAATGTTGTAGTCGTCGCTGCCTAGGGAGGTCTGCGTGTTGGTTCACAAACACTGTGCGATGTTTTTGGTGATCGTGGGATTGGGTTGGTGTTTAGCTGCGCGCTGTTGTGTATCGTTAACGGGTTAGGGCCTCATTTTGCATTAATGTCCAGTGTTGCGATTCTTTTCTGCACTTTTGCTTGTAACCCCAGCTTACGTTTCTTGCGTTAAAATCTCCTCGGGTTCTTCGCGCGGTTGTTTAGCACTTTTGTAATAACCGCAAGCGGAGGGGGCGAAGGGGGGGGGGGGGGCGCTGTACGTGTTGAGGATGAACAAGCTGGAGCTTCTTCTGCTTTGGGACGGAGGGGGAGATGCAACGGTTTGTCTGATGTTGCCATCAGACCTCGGGATGCATCGGGCGGTTGGTGTGTGTGTAGTGTTTTATGGCGCACAGGCAACTAAGGCCATCATGCGTGAAGCATACGGTGTTACGAAAATTTTTCCGCTGAATTTTATAGAAAAGTGAAGAATCATCGGTGGTGTAGGGGGCCTAAAACGTTAGTGCGACCTAGTGATCACATAGGAAAGAATTTCTAGAAATGGCTAATATTAAAACCTTTAAAGGGGGTTGGACACCTCAGCAGCTATCCTTGTTGTCTTGTTTTGTTAGCAGGAATTGGTCCGTAAGGTGTGTGTGGCCTATTCGGAGATGACAGAGAACCACTTGCTTGAAACGTTCCTGCTGCACACATGACTTCCATTCACCCTAAAGCTATCTTTACCAAGCGCAGTTTGCTATTTACTTCATTTTTCCAAGGCGAATGCCCTTTTTTTTCTTAATTTACGTTGTACTAAATTCGTGCAATCCTTAAATGGTATACATTGTTTATTTTGTCTTCCCACAAGCTTCAGCAGCGCACAAATCTGCTCTGTCGTTGCCTTTCATTCTGACATGACTGGGGACCCAGCATAATTTTGTCTTTTGCTATGTTGTGAATGGTGTCACCCAGTGACGGAGTGATTGCACTTCTAGAGTGAAGAGATGTCAGTACCATTAGAGGGCCTGTGTAAATAATACTGTTCGTGAGATTCTCGTTTACTATTTTTCCTGCAGCTGCACAAATGTCAGGACAGCGCCCGTCCTGTGTTTTTCGTGTTCCTTCTGTCCTCGTTCCGTAGCGCTGTTGTGAATCTATTTGTCAGGTAATGTGTCCTGTATATTGAGATTCTGGCATATCTCTTCGAATCGAAATACCAGTGGCCAGGTAGCTTGCGGTTTGTGGGTAAATAATATTCAACAATGACATTTCGCCACAACTGGATAGTATATATGTTTTGGTAGCGATTCTTCTGTATTCACGGAAGGTTTCATTTATTTCTGCACAGAGGTTGACTATGGGAGTTGTTCTGTATGCGCTACATGAGAGCGCTAGGCCTCAGTTTTGTACTCGATCCAATTTTTACGGCATGACAGACCTGCCCAACCGTACAGTGAACCCATAATCTAATAAGGAACGTACCAAACTGACAGTTGCAGGCGGAGTGCTCAGGCGGTCGCATTTATGATAAGGACATCAGCTTTATCTTGTTGTGTTTTGATGAGAAAGTGGTAGGAAAGGTGATAACTCAATCGGCTGGTGATTCGGGCGTCTGTCATGTTAAGGGTTCCCCTCTTCGACAGGCCGTGATTGCATATAGCAAATCTGCGAATTAAGCCTGCCGTTAATTTCGGTTTCCTTGTCTAGGAGTTCTATATGAGGGTGGCACCCAAAGTGTCTTGTATATATAGAGGCCAAGGATTCCGAGTCTGTTGGCCAGGGGTGTGTCGCAGTGTATGCGTAGAACCCGAGGAAGTTGTCTGATCACGTGGAGTGATCATTTGAATGGAAAACACTTAAGGTCCATAAAGGTCAGTTTCGAAGTGATAATATCAATTGTATATTGTAAAGTATTTTATGCCTCTCCTATGGAGCCTTTTGTCGTCCATGAAGTGGTGTCGTAGGTGTATAGTGCCGCGCGGAGGTCGGGTATGATAGTGGGCTAACGCTATTTTCAGTAGGAGGGAGCAGAGAACTGCACCTTGTGGAGTGTCACCTTTATTAACCCTCCCAATCCAGAACACTCCACAAGGTGCAGTTCCTGGCTAAACAACTCACCAACATACCTGACCTGGATGGGGACGGATGGTATAGTGCTGGCTGGAAAACATGTTCAAACAGTTTTTTCACGCAACTGATGAGGGAGACAGGGCAAAGGTTTCGGAGGATGACTGCCTTGCTGGGTTTGGGAATAAAAGTGATGTGTGCATGTTTCCAGGTGGAGGGCAGCGCTCCATCAGTTCCTAAAGTGAGGTGTCGTCAAGGTTGCGGAGGACCTTGTGTGTCATGTGGTCTGGTCCGGGGGCTGTTGGGCGGCGTATGGTAATCAGTGATCGTTCGACTTCATCAAGGGTGTTGTCCTTGTCGAGGTTCGGATTAGGCCGAGGGGGCCCAGGACAAGTGATTCCGTCCCAATCGATAGAATTGTTTTCGCAGTGCATATGTCTTGTAGAGTTCGGTTGATGTCAGTGCCCTTTTTGTAGATCAAGGTAGCGAGACGGTTCTCGCAATCACAAAGAGAACAAGGAAGAGGAAAGCCTCAGGGTGCTTGCCAGCGTTTCGGCAAGAAGACTTCGTATGGCCCAGGTGAACAGAAGCCCCCTTCCCCTTCCTTGTTCACTTTGTGTCTTTTGTAGATCAAATTGAATAATCTTCTTGACTCGTTTGCTGGGGGTGTGTAAAGCTTGCTCAATCCTACTCGCCCAGGGAGCTGGTTCTGGCGCAAGATGAGAGCCAAGTTTGTCTCGCTCTCAGAGGAGTTGAGTGCTTTGGGTTATTGGAGTTTAACGTGCCAAAGCGACTCAGGCTATGAGGGACGCCGTAGTGAAGGGCTCCGGAAATTTCGACCACCTGGGGTTCTTTAATGTGCACTGACATATCACGGAAAAGAAGAGTGGGGAAGAAATATTTTGGTTTTGAATGTATGGGTAGTGATAAAGATGGGGAGGTTGCTGCCGAGATAATCTGCTAAGACACCCTGTGGCTTAACCAAGACGTGCGGGCTTGCATATGTAAGCAAGGTCACCGAGGGCCCGCATGTAACACGTGCCGATTCTTGCGGGTGTGTTTAGGTTTGTGTCGGTGTACTGTTGATAACTGGTAAGGTTTAAGGAGTGAGGATGGCTGTGTGATGTGTGGGTGCTGTCACCGAATAACATTTAAATGGGTTATGACTGCGTTTTTCAGACTCATTTTGTTCGCTATGACTCTCGGAACAACTGGGAATGAGGTCATTTGGTGCAACGAGTAATTTGTAATTGAATTTTTAAAACTTGTGCTGTACCGTGTGGTAGTAAGGTAAGACTAACGCGCTCGCGATTCATGACGCCGTGAACCAACGCTCACGTGCTTTCTCTCAACTGAACGAGTGAACTGCGCACTCCTCGTAACGAGCGTAGGGGAGTGGGTGGCTCGCTGTTCGGGATAGGAGTGCTGAGAGTAAAGGGGGGGGGGGGGGGGGGGAGTGACGGCAGAGGGACAAAGGCAACAGAGGTCCGTGTCCTTCCCTTTTCTGTCTACTGCCGATCTCGGCGGCTTAACTGTAATGTGTCAAGGTGATTTTGCATCGGTTTTCCACCAGACGGCGGTGCTGTCGGGGGAGGGGCTTAGAGTCAACTTCAAATTGCAATTTTTAGCTAAAATGCCCACGTAGAGCCCTGCTTCTTTTTTTAAGTATGCATAACAACGGTCGTGGCTAGAACGCCACGATTTGTTGGGAGATCATAAATGACCCCTTTAATGTACAGGTTGCTTGTTCCTGCGTAACTGCGTTTGGTGTGGAATTCTTCTGTCTGAATGTATTGTTCGACTCCTTGGTGAGTGGTATATGGTGTACGTGACGGTGGAGATGAGCCTGTTGGTTGTGAATGGCCTCTTGGGGGGGGGGGGTTACGCTTTCTGGACGACGTATGCCTTCGTGCGTGTCCTACTGACATGCACTGACGGATGACTATGTGAGCAGCCTATCCGTCAAGCTCACCAAGACAGCACAGGCATAACTGTGTGTGCCCATCCTCCGCCATTCCTAGAAAAGCTTTTCCCGCCAAAAAAATAAAACGGTTGAAAGTAATCGCTCGTTCTGTTTGTCGTCTCTCTGCTTCAGGCCTTCCTGTCAAGGTTATCGCTTCACTTCAAGAATCACACACAAGCATGATTGCTCTCTCAGTATACCAAAAACAGGTTTCCTTGTGATACTTCATAAATATCACGGCTGCAACACCGCTGTCGCTGTATGCATGAGGAGCACATACTATAGACATATAAAAAAACTGCGCTTTCCGCAGTCCTGTTGCTACTCGCCCCACTGTCAGAGTTTGTGCTTCGTCTACAGACCATTCAGTAAACTGTGCTGCATTCTTGCGCGGCCTGAAATGAATGATGTGCTCACCGTGTGCTTGTCTTCGGTGAGCTCTGCCATCCGAAGCTGCACTTGGAGCTACGTGGAGAACACGTCCAGCACCTCCACGCAACCAACGCCGCGCTCGTAAACAGTCGTGTCCTGCGCAAATTCGTTACGGGGGCTTCAAACAGCAGCCCTGATGTCACACTTTTCCAGAGCACATGGTTAGCGCGGTGCGAGCAACGGCGAGCCCCTACTGCAGCTGCGTCGGCGCGTCTTTCCAGTAATGCAAGTTTGGATAGCTTCGTGGCTTGTATACTATAAGTAGCACTTGAGAGAAAACGCTCGTTCTGTCGTCGTCTCTCTGCCCAGGTAGTTTTGTGAAAATTAGTCATTCCATTGCAAAAATCACACTGAAGAGCTTGATTGGTCCATCATTAATACACCAAAAATGGTTGCCTTGTGAAAGTTCATAAACATATGGTTACAACACAAGTGTGACAGTACGGGGAGCGCATACTAAACGCATCCAAGAAAAGATGTCAGGGTTTTAACTTGGTTAAACCTACTAGTGCGAAAGCTCTAGTTTTTGCCTATACCAAGTATTCTTTGGTCCCAATAGGCTAAGGTCAAATTTCGGGTGTGGCCCGGGTCATACTTTGGAAATGCCTCAATTCAAATTTGGAGGTCGCCATCGTGTTTGGCTTGGTCAATTATGGTTGGACATAGATTTTGGTACAAAGTTGAGTGAAACCGTGGGCAGGGTGTGTGCCTCATGTAGGGCATTTTTGGTCAAAGAGAAATACGCTCTGTTTAGCGTTTGACCTTTCGCCACATCCGTGCGCAGTGCGCATTTGTAAGGAGGGGTACATAAGACGCGCTTCCCCATAGAACAGGCGCAGACACTCGCCATAGAAGGAGAAGAAAAAGCAACAGTCGGACGGCGCAGAAACACCCTGGCCCATCCCCCGCCATGGGTATGTGCCATTAAGCCTGAGGACATCGTCATCATCATCAACACCGATCCAGAAGTGGTAGCTTGGGAGTTGGCTGAAAAGCAGCGAGAGCTTTTCGCTTTGAGATATTCAGGCTTAACCTTAGCTAAGCCACAGCCAAATTTTTTAGTCGGTGTTTCGCACTAAAATTTCACTCTACGCTTTCCTGCTTTTACTCGTCCGACTGTACGTGCTCGTGCTTCGTCTACAGACCGTATAGGTGTGGGTGCGGCATTCTCGCGCGGGCTGAAATGAGTGAGCTGCTCACCGTGTGCCTGTCCTCGGCGACGGTGAGCTCTGTGCCGTCCGAAGCCGCACTTGGAGAACGCGTCCAGCACCTTCAGTCATCCAACGCCGCTTTTGCGTACAGTCGTGACCTGCGCAAGTTCATTAGGGGGGCTTGACACAGCAGCCTCTTGGCAGCCATGACGTCACACTTTTTCACAGCACGCGGTTAGCCCGGTGTCACCTACGGCGCGCCCCTGCTGCAGCTGCATCGATGCGTCCTTCAAGTAGCGGAAGCACGGATAGCACAGTCACCTGGTGTACTATATGGTAGCTGGCCACTTCAATCTGCTGCATTGCAATATGTAGTTTTGTGACCGGCGAAACAGGACGCAGGGGGTATTTGCTCGGATAAAAATTGTTGCAAAAGTTAATTAGAGTGTGCCCCCACCGTGTAACACATCGTGTGTGGCGCTGACGAGCTGTGATACCCTTTCGAAAGGATGGCAATCTCTAGAGGGCATGGGTCAGTGCGGCACAGCTATCTCGATCGACATAAGACACTTTCCGAAAACGACTTTCTTTGCTCGGACCATTTCGTCAACGTCGGCTGCAGGACAAGTCTCACACTGTTGAGGACCCTCGGAAAACATCATTGAAACGAAAGCACTTCAAACCTGATGCTGGGCCTTCCAATTTCTCAAGAATGTTCGACTAGTTGTACGCTTCGGAAGAACAGATGGAAAGAAGTGCATGCTATTTCATCCATTAGTGGGGCACAAGCGAAAGCCCCGTGAACCAGCGTTGATTCCTCTCCCGCAGGGGACACTGCAGTGGCCGATCATTTATCATTGGACACGTCTCGGAATCCTCTCAATGTCCATCACACTTGGCTAGCAGCCTACTTCCTTGATAGTAAATGGTTTGCATACCATGCTAATGAAACTAAATAGGACGACCATTGGTCAGATGACTTCGCAACTCTTTGGCCACCGTGCACGATCACATATGTTCCATTCGCTAAATACGCAACATACCCCGGCTAAATATACATGTATGCTGTGAGGGCCTACTTTTGCGACAGTTTTGCGTTGGATGCAGTGCTTTAAATGCCCACAACGTGCTTTCGACGATTGACGCCTCTCGCGGCGATTGTTTTTAGCAGGATCACCACCTCGAAAAAGCGTTGGCGTATTCTGCTCGAGCTGAGAAAGGTAAATACCAAATTTTTCTCCGTGTAAGCATGCCATGTGCAAATTCTATTTATTTTAAGCTGGAAGACAGGTTTGGAAGCGGCACCCGGCTTATTTCTCCTGGGCTGGCGGGGTTTGTAATCGCCTCTATGCAGGTGGCGGGAATGAATCTCCATTCGATGTTGCAAGCGTTCTTGAAAGGAAAAAAAAATCACAAGTCACAAAATCACAAATCAATTTAGCGCTTGCGGGTCGATGGTCATGTCATTATGTATTGAAAAAAACAACAACAGATAGCCATAGAAAAAATTACTGGCTGTGCTCCAGGAAGAAGGGTGGCAAAGCGCTGAGGGGAAGTCGTGTTAGTTAACTCCTGCGATGCTTGCTCAAAACGAGGCTCAACAAGCGTTGAAAATCAGTGACCGCGTCAAGGGTACGCGACGGGCAGCGGCAAAAACAGTCACGCAGGCACCATGCCTACGTAAAAATTAATTCTCCGCTCCTCCCCAGTAAAAAAATTTTCTGCCCGCGTTCCCAGTTAAGTATTATTAAGGAGAATATTTTTTACCTCTTTGAGGACTTAAAAGCGTCGCAGTCCTGCTATCACGGAAATAGTTAGATAACGTGATCACATCAACGGAGCAGGACGCTGCTGATTGGTTTATGATTTGGTTTTATGGGGTTCAACGTCCCAAAGCGACTCAGGCTATGGGGGATGCCGTAGTGAAGGGCTCCGGAAATTGCGACCACCTGGGGTTCTTTAGCGTGCACTGACATCGCACAGCACACAGGCCTCTAGAATTTCGCCTCCATCGAAATTCAGCCGCCGCGGCCGGGATCGAACCCGCGTCATTCGGGCCAGCAGCTGAGCGCCGTAACCACTGAGCCACCGCGGTGGGGCAGGACGCTGCTGAGTACGCTCAGCATTTTGTGTGCAGTAAAATTTGTTCAAAGTGCTTACATTATACTGGTACTATAATTTGGAGAACACTACTGAGTACGCGCTGTATTTGGCCTGCATAGTAATATTTGTTCATTGTGTCTAGAATACATTGCCACTATAATTTGGCTAAGATGTGTTGCCATAAAGGCTGCGACAGCAGTTCCAAGAATGTGGAGCTCTCGATCTAGAGTCGGCATATACACTGGCTTCAGTACCCCTACCCCGCCTGCTGCCTGGATCCCGGACAACACGACTGCTGACTATGATCCTCAGTGGAACATGGTTGACGAAGAGAAAGTGGAAAACCTGCTGGAGCATCTGGCGTTGCTGGTCTGAAAGCCCTCGTGGCTGGACGGTTCCGGAGGCTATTCCCTACATCGCGGAAATTCCAAGCTGCACAGGATGCGTCGAAGAATTCACTGCACAGCTAACTGACAGGGAAGGTTTGTTTATGTTTACTGAGGACTACCTAACAAATGTCATGGGTATGAGCTTAGGGATGGCTCTCAAGGTATGCAATGTGGTGAGGTCACTGATAGAAAACCCGGCATAGGTTTCGCGACTAGTTTAACATCATCTGCATGAAGACATGACCACCGACCTTATGGAGCAGGACATCAGCAATACTTCATGTGTGACCCATGGAGACTGGGATGCAGCAGGACATCAGCATGCCTTCATGTCTAATCTCGGAGATTGGAGGGCTACAAAATTCTCACCATTTGCACTGTGTCAGCGTTGCGCCTTGAGTGAATGTGTCTCATGCAGCGTGTCAGCTCTCGCTCCACCATTTTCGCCAAAATGAACAGGTTTGTTTTGCATTTGTCTCCTTTCTGGCACTGCTCGTCGATATTGGCTAGAATACCCATTCCCAGAGGAACTGGAACTCAGTCACCAGCTGCCATATCTGATAACGAAGCAGTGTTGGGAATAACGCAGGGTTACTGGCAATGGGTGCTTGGTACTAGGTCGCTGGATACTGGGAGGTAAGTGCAGCATTTATGAAACATCGAGGTCTGTGCTCATTAAAGAGACTATATTAATTACTGACTGAAACACGTGTCATGATATTATATTCGAAAAAAAAGTACCATGATGTAAGAGTGGAGCAGTGCCATATCGGAGGAAACAAAAATATATAATTTTAATTTGGCATTGAAAAACGCCTAAGAGCGATGAAGCCTTTCCATTATTGGTGTACCCACCACTTGACCGTATCTCCGAGATATGCACTGTTTGGAGCGGTAACCACGGTCTTCTAGAACGTCAGTGTCCACACGACGGACCGGAGCACGAGAGAAAAGGTCACGTGAGTGATGTGCCGAGTGCGACAACACACCGAGGGAAGGAAAATTCTAGGAACTGCTGTCCTCTTCGCTCATCTCGCGCTGCCCTCTATTCGCGAGCAAACTCAGCCTAAGGGGGCACTGTGATGTCTGGCGGCTCACAACAACGTGACAGCCCGTTGAAAAGGGGTGTGAACGTGGACGTGATCATCGTCATCATAAATATATTGCTACACTGGGCAAGATGATGTATTTGCAAAGGTCCGTACGTGATCTGTGGATGTGTCCATGCTTATAACTGGTCGCTTTGAAAATGTATTGCTGTTCCTGGCTTGCGATGAAATTCGCGCTGGTTTGTGGAAAGCGGTCACGTTTTTGACGGTGAACGCTTAATTCTGACGTGCTCTAGAATCCCCATGGGCACTGAAGCCGAAGTTGTGACATTATTTGCGGGACAGATCCGCATATGAGATAGCGGTCTGACTGAGAGATGCATTTACGGAGTCAACAGTAGAGTAACCAAGGTGTTCCAGCTGTGTCCCCAAGAGATGGAAGTACGTCAGGACGGTGTTCATTCATTCCCACAGATAAGGGCCTCGGTGATTTTGCCATCAATGAGCATGAAAGCCAAGGCGCCGCGCTCGCCAGATGTTCTTTCACTCTTCGCGCTCTCTTATGTGCCGCGTTGTTGCCGCTAAATTTTTCGTTGCAATTAGCAGTATAAAAAATTCTTCGAGTCGAATGCTAATTATGCTCTCAGTAGCGAATATGAAGCTACCTTTGGCGAAAAGGACAGCAAATAATTCAGGGGCACTTTGACTGTCTAAAGCATAGTGTCGAACCGGAACCGAACCTGAACCCGAAACAGGAACAGAACCCGAATTTTCACCCGAAACCGTAGCTGAACCGAACCCAAAGCCTTGCCATTACTGGTGTACCCACCACGTGATCGTATCTCCATGAAGGTGGGTCCAGACGTGCGGACCGAATCGCGGATGGTACGCGCGCGTCAGCGCGGTTATCGTGGCACGTGCATCCGGGAGTCGGTCTGAACGTCGGGCATTCACACGAACGCAGCGGACAATCCGCGCATACTCTCGCCCACAGCGGGCTTGCGCTGTTAGCGTGGCTTCGAAAACTCAGCTGCCGAGAGTTTAAACATGAACGCCGAACGAAAACGTCGTCTCGCCGCACTGGTTGTCGCCATTAAAGCGTCTGAGGGCGAGAAGGAAGCTTTCGCGTCTAAAACGGTTATGTTGGACAAAGTCAAGGTTGGAAAAACAGTGTTTGGCCATGCAGGACCTGCTGTACGAGGACCTACTTGAATGCGACCCGGAGAGTACAAACGCTTGCTGCGGCTTAGTCCAGAGCAGTTTTACCAGATACTGGCTCACAGAGCTCCTTCTCTCCATATTCACTCAAATAAGCAGAAACAACAAAGCTAAGCGGGTATTTACGCACACGCTCAAATACACAGTACGACGCAGTGAGAGAAATACGAAAAGGAGGACACACAATGCTGCACTCGAGCTGCAAATGCGGCGAAAAGCGCGCCAAAACGAAAGGCGCCAGCACGGAGCAAAGCCGACTTCATTCAGGATAGCTAGCCAGACGAGCGCACCTAGAAGCAAAAACAATCCCGGTCCGCCGACAAGCCCTCGGACTGAAAAAGGCTCTGGCCTTTTTCATTCGGTCCGCGGTCCGGGCCCAGAAAAGTGCACGCCGCCGGCTCAAGGTCGCTCAGAGCAGGGACGTTCACGTTACGTGGCACGCGGACAGCGCTGACGCGCCCGGACCATCCGCGATCCGGTCCGCTCGTGTGCGGATGCTGCGGATGCAGAGGGAGTTGGAACTGGTCCAGAACGTCAGGGCGATGCAGGAGCAATACGTCTACGCCGATCCCGGAGCTTCGAATGCGGAGCGAGTGGAAAGGATTGTCCGACAGAGCCACCCCACGTTTGCTCTCTATTTGCGGAAGAAGTCACTGCGGCGACTTGAACGAGCTAGCTGTGGCAGCGCGTCGGGTAGAAGCCGAAATCTCGGCAGCCTGCGCCGCCGCTCTAAGCGCTCTATCACACCAAAAGAGTCCTAGATTTTTCGTGCAGGACTAACGCATTTAAAAATTCCATTCCTTGCTCACTATTTGCGATTGGAATTGTTATCCGCCGATACGGTCAACTGTACAACGGTTTCGTGATTCCTCTGCGCCCTTGTGCCTCCCCCCATCAAAATGCATTCATGTTGTAAACAGTATCTTGTGTCTTTGTTCTGATTTATCATTCAACGTCCTGTATCTAATTGTTTGCTGTTTCTGAATTTGTTGATTTGTATTGTCCACTCCTGCCTAAGTCCTGTATCTTAGGCCTGTAAAATAAGTAAAAAAATTTTTACCAGCACTTCTGACAGATACTCTCGGCTTGTATGCTGACACGCGAGTTTACGGCTACTTTTTCGGTTTGTCAAGCAAGAGAAGCGGTATTTTCCGTAAAATAATATTTATATTGCATTTGAACGACATTTCCGAGATAACTCATTAGCAGTGTTTATACTCGGGTAAGATTTTTGAATGCCTTGGTAGCGTTACCGTCATCGTGGCTTTTGTGAAATTAAGTGATTTAACTAAGTGATCTAACAGTCCTTGAATTTACGGTGCCTCACCATAATTGAAATGTGCTGTAAATGCGAAGCAAAAAAAAAAGACATGCGTGTAGCCTTTGACAAATTTACAAATATGTGTAATTCTTTAGGTGCTTGGCTCAAATAGTACTTTGCACCTTTCTTTACAGAAGTCTTTTTGCAGCAATGCTGTCAGCTGCTTACTGCTGCATTTCACACCATCCGGTCATGTGGTGATATTGGTGTTTTTTGAGACTGAGATCTTCTAGAAGGGATTGTATATATTTGAGGTGTTTGGCAAGTGGTGGCCCCAAAATTAATGTGTACAGTTAATAAATCTCACAGAAGGGTCCAGGGATCTAGAAGCAGCTGCAGTTAGTGAAAAAATGGTTCTAGGAAAAAGCTAAAATACTAATTGACCAAGATGATTGGCCTACAATCAAAGAAACTGCTTGGATTTAACGTGGTGTTAGAGTGAAGGCCTTATGATGGTCAAGGCATTTCCAATTGTTGCCCATGCTTGGCCTTCCTTAGAATGGCCAATGGTTGGCCTGTCACCACATCTAAACACAAACTTTGATTGGTGTCCAGCATTTCGCCAGTTATGGAAGCGTTGGCCACTGATGATTTGCCCTGCTGAAAAAAGTTGTACGATGCAATAAGCTCATAGAGTTCGTCACACAAATATCATAGAATTATCATACAAATCATAGAAAATTATCATACAAATGTCATACATTTCTGTAAAGTCGTGCAATGATCAAAAATATGTCACAGAATATTATACGAATTGTGTAATATTTTATGAGGAAGCCTCTATGAGGTTATTGCATCATAGATTTTTTTCAGCAGGGTGAAACCGCAGTTTCCAGCGCGGAGCACACAGCTACCGTTGCAACATTCCGAGCTGCTTTTCTTCTCTTTTGTCGATTTTCTGACGGGGATCCTGTCTGAGGCAAAGTGTTCGAAGGACTGAAGGGGCAATAAATCAAACGTGCTTTGTCTTTCTGCAACCTATACTTTCATTTCAGTGTCAGAGTTAGGTTTGGGGTTTGGAATAACGGAATAAAGTTTTTTCTTTACAAATTAGGACTTTTTCAAATGTTTATAGTTTCCCTCTTTGCGCGCAATCTGGCGGTCCATTCTTTTTGGTATGCAAGCCCTCGAGCAGCTGCTGGAAGACCCTATGAACCCAGCAACGGAAGAAGCAACAGTGCCTGCATTCGTGTAATAGTGTTTCCCTCTTGGCATGTGCACAAATAAATAGAAGTATGCGCTGCATATTGTCGTTGTCTTGATTAGTATACCAAAGCATTTCCCGCTGCCCAAGGCTGCAGGGCAGTAATACGTCAACTGTAAGTATTCAAGTTCCACTATTTCCCGATTCAGACAGTACAGCTGTAACGGAGGGTGCTTTGTTAAGCACGCATAGCTCGTAGTGACGCTTTGTACTTTCAGTTACTCTTTGTAGCAGGCAACGTCTTTTTCTGCGAGAATGTCTCCGAACCTAGCACCACACTGACACCTGATGATGAAATAAAACTCATTGGTTAATAGACTGCAAACAACAGAAATTGAAAAATGAGAAAAGAACTTCCTACTGCTGGCTGGAGACTGAGAAAGAAACTTCAGTAGCGTTTGTAATTTACTAAGACGACCATGTTCAGGAAATTAATAGAAGATGCCATTCATAGAATTCCTCATCAACGCATGTTGCGCTTACCAATAACAGAGCTCCTGTTGCGCATAAAACGTAGCATACTTTGCATTACGTCCGTGGACATCAGCTGGCTAGTTTCTGACTTCGTGCACTAGTATACGTTGTTTGTGCTTTCTACGTGACGTAGGGTGCCTATTTATATTCCTTTTCGTCGCGATTTAAACATCCACGGTTGTTCTCTGTGCGAACGGAGCGACCAACGAATGCCACGACGCCAATGCCGGAACTTGCTTTCAATTTCCCAATACAAGTTTTAGCGCTCGGTAAGTCCTTTTAATGCGTTATGCTCGCTTCAGCAGTTTTGGTCCAGCACGTCTACGTTGACGCACCTGTAGGGCATCTAGGGTTTTTTTTTCCAGAAACCCATAGCGCCAAAGGCATTATAGTGGGGCTACAGGAAACAAAAAAAAAAGAGTGCAGCTTCACAAGAGTGACAAGAAAGCATTATTTCATGTAACCCACAACACATCTTGAACGCACCTCTGCCATACAAGTTTCTATGCTTTCTGTAACATTGAAAGCGATCTGACTATACTTAATCAGCAACTTCACTACCTAACCATTATCCCGTGACCAGATTAACGGACGGCCTAACCATATCAACGAATACACCAATTTCATAAACCTTTTTTTTTAATGCATCGGAAATTAATTTTGAGAAAAGAAATCACCGCTTCATTATGCTGACTTTCACATGACCGGTGCGACCTGGCTTTTATTACCGTGGTACACGTATTTCTTGCCGTTTATGAAGCATCGTGCGTGAGATTGACTTCTTCGACACTGATTTTCGCGAAACTCCCTACACTTTATTTTTCCTTGCGTACTCCTTCCCAAAAATCCTCTTAAATGCTAACTTTGCTTTCTTTTTGTTTAGAAAAAATTTTATTTACATATGTACACATGCCAAGGTTACTAGATACATTCACATTTACAAGAACACATGACACATGTAAGGCGAGCCAATTAAAGAGGTACCATAAACATTTCTAAGTTACTAACAGGAATGGGCGATGTAAAATAGGAATGCATATATACCGATTGTCAGAAGAGCGAAAAGGCAATAACTGGACATTGAAACATTGAAAAGGATACTTTAGCGCCAGTTTGGCCTAAAAACCAAGACAATACGACCGTTATTTACAGAAATAAATGGGCATGACCACTGTCGGAGAAACTCTTCCTCACCCAAGAAAAAGAGTTCCTCGGACAAAAAACTGATCAGCTCCCGTCGGAGACGGCCGAGAATCGGCCACACAGCGCGGCGTCGAAAGCCACTAGCGACCGCGGCGCATCGACTGCGCCATAAACTAAAAAGACCTGCAACTATTAACAGGCGAGCAAAACGGCCGCTGGGGAAGCGGCCGCGGGAGACGAAGCACGAAATGCCCTGCCCACGAAATCCCGCATGAACCGCGCGCCAAAAGACACGCGCTACAACACAGGTGACTGTAGCGTGGCGATTAGATTCCGGGAGCGGGCAATTCGGACAGGTACTGGAGCGTCACACACCCCACCGTTCTAACCGATCACAAGTAGGGAGCACTGCCCAGCCAAGTTTCCAGACAAAGTCACGTAGATGATCTGGGAGAGGTGTCGACGCTAAACGCGCCCACTGAACCCGGCGCATAGGTGAGCGGCGAGACGCCGGCACAACAGGTAACAATAGGGTGCCCAAATGTCCACCACACGGTCTGCAACGATGTTGACAGCAGGTGCTACTGCTCTAACATGCCTGTAAAAGGCCACTGATGAAGCGTAGAAAGCTGTAGGTTGCTCTGACTGGGGTCCATGATTAACAGGGGCCGCCGGATCCAAAAAGCGTAAAGAAGGGCCCAAAAAGTACCGAGCCAGGATTCGCGCCGGAGACGCGTTTCCTAGCAGGATACGCAAAATACTCTCCAACGCTAACAGCGTGGACGTGACGGACAAATTTGGAAAGGCAAACCCTCCTCCCTCCCGTGGTTGTCCAAGAACAGCACGGGCCACAAGCTCGGTTCCGCCTGACCAAAAGAACGAAAAAACTGTAGTCTGCACTCGCCTTATGACACGGAGGGGTGGTTTAACAGTGTAGCAGAGGTACCAGAAGGCACCGAGCATGACGGACTGAACCAGGTAGCGCCTCTCAAGCAGAGGCAAATCGAATGTCTGCGCCCTTCGCACACGAGCTGTAATGTCTTCGACGACCGAAGACCACACACCATTCCATATTCCAGCACAGTCGTAGGTCACACCTAAAATGCGCATCTGCGCGCACCACTGCAAAGGTATTGAAGATGTAATACGAGTTTGGGTAGACCCCACAAAAAAGTAACAACTCTTCGAGTAATTAAGAGCAGCCCCAGACAAGGAGGCGTACTCACGGAAAACATTTAAAGTTTCAAGCAGGCTGCGTTCATCAGCTAAGTACAGAGTGATGTCGTCTGCGTAAGCAGTGACGCGTACCGCTTCGCTGCCTGGCAAAGCCAGACCTCTAATAAAGGAGTGGCGATTGACTGCCAAGAGGAAAGGCTCTAATGCTAAGACAAACAAAAGGGGGGAGAGCGGACAACCTTGACGGACGCCGCGGCGAACATCAAATGCGGTACTTTCCCGGCCATCGAGGAACAGAGTGCTTGAAATATCTCTGTACATCTCTTTAATGAGAAGCACGAAAGAAGGTGGGAAGCCGAAAGCATCCAGCATCCCGTAAATGTACTCGTGCTCTAAGAAGTCGAACGCCTTTTCCTGATCAAGGGAAACAAGAAGACCCTGTGCGCGCCGTCGTAAAGTATACGCTAGGATGTCTCGCGTTACAGAAGATAAACTGTGTATTTCACGGCCTGGGATGGAGCAAACCTGGTGGCAGGAAATAAGTGACGGGAGGAGAGCTCGTAGACGACGAACGAGTAATTTTGCTAATACTTTGTAATCTGAATTTAGCAGGGTGATAGGGCGCCAATCTGCCGGACATGTCGACATAG
This sequence comes from Amblyomma mixtum, assembly GCF_055824585.1. Taxonomy (NCBI): domain Eukaryota; kingdom Metazoa; phylum Arthropoda; class Arachnida; order Ixodida; family Ixodidae; genus Amblyomma; species Amblyomma mixtum. The sequence continues at coordinate 96,923,307 of NC_143020.1, forward strand.
GAGACTTTTTAGGAATAAGGACAATGCGGCATTTTTTGAATGATTCAGGAAATACGTGCTCAGTAAAGCATATTTTTAATACTTCCGAGAAAATAGGGCCCACAATATCCCAAAATTCTAAATAGAACTCCACAGGAAGGCCTTCTGGACCAGGCGCTGAGCCTCGTTTCATGGAGTCGAGTCGAACGCCTCCTTGATTTCATCTGTTGTTGGCACAGCCATAAGGCCGTCATGGAGTTCAGTTGAAACCTGCGGCAAGCCTGCTAAAAATGGGGCTGCGGAAACGACATTGCGATCAACAAGAATGACCGACTGAGCAATACCCCTGAAATGGCTAAAAAACGCACTGAAATTCCTGCCACCTGGTTGGGACGTAGCCCCGGCGGAAGATGCAAACGCAGGGGCACCTTGAGTGTACAACAGCTCTTGGCGGGCCAACCGAAGCACCTCAGGATGAGCAGTTGGACTGCGTCTACAACGCCATGCAGCCGCTGTCAAAGAGGAGGCACGTAAAAGACGCTGTAGGCGCTCCGAAAGCTCCTCTTTCCATGCGCACATAAGCGACGAAGGCGACGGGGTGCGTTGAGCAATACGTAGCTTCGCCGTCACCACACGCACCTCATCTGACACGCGAGCCCTAAGGGCTCGACCAGATGCGGCGCAATGGTGACGCCGCTGCTCCTTCAGACGGTCCCAGTCACCAGGCACCGCCCCAACAACCGAAAAACGCAAGACCCGTGTGAGCCCCTCTTTAGTGCTGGCATCGTGAAGTATGCGTACATCCAACCGCCATGGTCTATGGGGTGATACTGCAGGCGCCGGAACCGTGAGTGATAGAAGAAAAGGGCGGTGGTCTGATATGTGCACCGGCGAGGATGGCAGCATCAGTACAGTAGCTACACACACTGACCGCGAAAGGCTCGCCGGAACGTACGCCCTGTCTAGCCTACTCGACGATAACCCACGACGCCAAGTCCACACAAAGACGTTGCCATAGAGGAGCTCATACGCGTCCGTGAGCATGAAATGGTTCACTAAGCGGCGCAACTCACGCGCATTCCAGCCTGGCCTACCCCTACCAGGGCCTTGCACATCGGCGACCGTATCGAGCACGCAGTTGAAATCGCCCAACATCACAACATTACGCCCTCCAAGAAAATACACATCTAAATCTTTAAAGAATGCGTTTACCAAATTGGAATGCGCAGGCGCATAAATACAAAGAATTCTCAGGTGAAGTGCGTTAAACGTGCAGTCGAACGCCAACACGCGTCCAAGCGCATCGTAGGTAACATGATGATCGCGCAACAGTGAGCGGTTCAAAACAAGAACGCCAACGCCGCTAGAACGCGTGCTGGCGTACGAAAAGAAGGCATCGACGCCAAACCTACGCTTGAATTTCAACACGTCACTGAGACGAAAAAAATTGGTTTCTTGCAGGCAGACGATATCGCAACCCGAGGAACGAGCGAATGCGACCACCGTTGCCTGCTTCAAAACACTGCGGAACCCCTGCACGTTTAGAGTAATAATTTGAAGGTTAGTCATTTTGGAAATGAAAAATGAAACCTGAACAGTCGTGATGCTTAGGCAATACAAAGCGCGCCGCGAACGGCGCTAAACCACCTCACTTTTTGCGGAGGATCGGACCAGAGGAGGCACGAGGCCTCCTTGGCCGACCGGCAGAATTGTCCGAGTCCGTAGTCGACGCATGTGGACGCTTTAAGCTCGAACTTAAAGCGACCATCTCAATATCCGACGACTCTTCGCTAGAAGTGCTAGCGCTGATCCTCGATGTTGAAGAGGACGGCGACTGCACAGGGTCAGCGTCTGGAGATGATCTTGGCTCTCGCACAAGCGATGACGAAGACGACGATGGCGGCGTCGGGTCCTCCTCAGGCGTGATGACAGTCTCGTCAATGACGAGGTTGACTGAAGAGGCCGAGGACGTCAAGCTGCTGTCGTCACCGTCGACCTCAGCTATGTCGGCGTCCCCGCTCAAAACCGCAACGCTGGCCGCGGGCTTCAGCGCAGGCTCCGAGGGTGGCACGTTCTCAGCCTCAGATTTTTCCAGGGACACAGTAGGCTCGGCCCCTGTCTCATCAGGGACGCTCGGAGAGACTTTGTTAATTAGCAATCCTTAAAATCTGCTTTTCAGCGTAGGAAGCGAAAATATTAATCGAAGGACGATCTCTGCAAGATCTGGACTTGCCCAACCTACGAGCACTTTCATTTTTACCGATTCAACACACGTTTGATTTACACGTATAACTGCGACAGATATAACGAACGCTCGGCTATTAAGGCGAAAGCCTTTAATGCCCCATACTGTTGTTAGCAGACGCGTCGGCAGCCGTGTCGACAGACGCGTCGGCAGGAATGTCGACAGACGCGTCGGCAGATTCGTCCGCCTTTCGGCGTCACTGCTTAATAGGCTCAAGGTTCCAGCATTAATAAAGGCGCATCTAGTGAATGCATGGGCTTTATAAATAAAATAAAAGGAATAAAGTCAAGGAAAGGAAAATAAAAACTAAAAATAAGATGTGAAAATAAAAATAAAAAACAATAAAATTAAGAATAGGAGCAAAAAATAAATAAAAAACAAGATATGAAAAATAAAAAGTAAATAAAAACAAACAGTGGCCAGGAAACGCTTTCGCCTTGCAGCACTTTAGTGAGCCAAAGTGCCCCCTGATTTTTTCTGCATAATGCACTGAGCTAGAAGTGTTTGCCTAGTGCATCTGCTTGGTGCCGAAATGTACCGCCAGCAGTGATAACAAGAGGTAATGTACGTGCACTATGCCCTCGAAGTGCTTTTAGTGTACAGTACACTTTATGCGTATCTGCGCAAGAATTTACACAGGAGAGAAACGACTGCTAACTTTCCCGCTTGGATACATCGAGTACGCTTGCATTTGCTTTAGCTCGCTTAAAGTTCAAGTTGCCAACCGTAGAATTATAGCGAAACTTTTACAACGAATTATTTTCGTTCTCACGAGCTCTTCTGCAGTGTGCATCCTGCCCTGCTCTACGTTTGCTTTGTATTTCAACTGGTGTCTTTGAGATGGATTTCTGTGCAGCGCCTATAATACGCAGTGCGACCAAGAATTGAAATTCATCTATACCTAGTTATGAAATTGATGAAGATGACAATGGAGCATCTTTCGATCAGCAATCCGTTCTTTAAACTTACTAGGATTATTTACCTTCGGGTTTATATTTTATGTGCATTTTAGAGATATGGGAAAGAAGTCACTTCTATAGAGATTATCTACAACAGCCCTCACAGTAGCTGCAAATAGCAAGGTCTATCGCAGCGCGTTAGCTGTGTGCTGCATTAAAGCATGTTGGTTCTCTTCTGTAGAATATGCATGACCCAGATAACAATATGAATTTTTCGACTAGCGCAACTCGAGAATCGGTTCTAATACCTCCCCACAATGGGTGGTGTGCGTGAATATCGCCGACCAACAGGAACGGCTCCGGAAGCTGGTAAACGAGTTTTTCAAGTTAGTCAATGGAAAGTTGATGATGTAGTGGTATGTATAGGCAACATACGGTTATTACTCTACTACATGTTAGTGCTCGTATTGCCACTGCCTCTAAATCTGAGAGGCAATTGAATTCTGAAAAACAACAGCAACGACACCTGATGAGGAGGTACTTCCTTGCCAGTCCTTCCGGTACACTACATATTTCTCCAGAAAGTTTCGTTGAGTTTACCGTAGGCAAACTATGTTTGGTTGATACTGCGCGAGTATTTCGATGCCAACCAGCTTCTTTGTAGCCCTCGGCAGTTCCAGTGCATAATGCTTTCGACAGCCATAGTTGTAAGCGAGGACGCGAAAACTAGCCGGAGTTATTCACATATAGCCGCATTTATTATCCTGCTAAATTGACAGATGTCTTCGGTTTGAGACGGTCTTGGAAAATCCGCCTCTATTTGGGGGACTCCTTCAGCGTCTCCGACGCTGAGAAGCCTGGTATTACCTCCACTGGAGACGCGGAAGCAGATGTGGATTCGTCAAGAGGGAGAGACTCTCTCTCGCGTGCCTGTATTTTCTCAGAGCTCTGTGAAAAGTTGACCTCTGGGACAGGGAATGTTGGCGATGGTGTATTGCGTGCCCAGACGGCGCCCGCCTCTGCACGCTGCGCCAGCGTAGGATCTTCCGGAGAGAAGCTAGAGCTTCGTCCGGGCTTCAGAAAACGTTCTTTTCTGCAAGCTTTATCTGGATTACTTTTTTTTTTCTCTTTCTGGAACGCCTGACGTGTTCGTGAATGCGCAGCGTGTGTCCTGTGACAGTTGGGACATTCTGCTTGACCGGCACTGCAGTTATCAGTCAGGCGCTCATGGGCACCGCTCTTCGCATTGATGAGATTTCCACGGCATGTTTTGGATCCGTGTCCGTACTCTTCGTAGTTGAAAAATCTTCTCGGGTTTAGGATATAGGGACAGATTTTACAGTGGATGATTCCGATTTCACAGTATCTGGTAGACGGCACCGTTCAAATGTTAAGGCGATATCGGACGCCTCTTCCTCGTTTCGCCTCATAGTGATGCGGCGAAGGGCAATCGCACCTTGATCTCGGAAGCATTTCAGGAGATCAGACCCTGTTTCGCGGGTCAGACCGCATTCTGATATACCACCTTGTACAGTGTTTAGATTCCGTTTGAGGGGTGACTGTCACCAGAAGGTGAGCAAACTGCTTTTGCTTGAGAGGATGTCAGAGTGATCTTCCTGCGAAACTTCAACCAGAAGGTCATCGGATGAAAGTGTTCTTGCTTTGTAATTTTTTCCTATCATTCTCTCAAGGGTTCTAGCAATAACAAAAACAGACACTGCAGGAACTTTGTCCTTATCTACTAGGGAGTGAGAATAACCGCATTTACAATGATTGCACCGGTATTGATAAAAACACTTATCTAAAGCAGCCGTATTACATTTCAGAGAGACTAGACCACACGAAAAAGATGAAGAGTTATCAATGCCGCATTAATGTATTTAAGTATTCGTTTTTCCTACCCCAATTCTGGACTGGAATAAGCTTCCGATTGATGTGGTTTGTTCACCTGGTTTCCAAAGTGCTGTTGAAATGATAACCTGATGTATTTCTTCCAGGTCTCATGCGTTTACCAGCGCTTTGCCGATGTGTTACCATTCATACTACTTGTGAACTCCTTTAGTCTTCTCTTAGTATGCTGTGTTATCCTTGCTGACATGTTTCCCAATATCTTCTGTGCATGTGTTATTGTATGTAGTAATATCCCCCCATAATGCCTCATGGGCGCTGTAGGTATACTTGCAATTAATAATTAAAAAATATCAGGAAACGAGGAAAGTAGTCACAGTGCGGTCGATTTCTAGTGGAGCCTTCTACGGTGCAGTTGCTTTTCAGGAATTCATCAGGCTTTTTGGAGGAAGCGGAACTCATGCGATATAGGTATGCTGACGGTTCCTGAAATGTCGCCTGTGTTGCCCATTCTTATTTACAGAAAGGTCCCGGAGCCCCTGACTCGTAAACAGACGGGGAGCCCGTCGGCCGGAACTTGACCATGGCTCCAACCGCCGCCGTTCATGGTTTCTAACATTCACCTTAAAAACTATCGCCACGGTGCGGATGACAGCTTCCGTATAAGGGGGCTAAGGGTCCGTGGTGGCACCAAGCACCATCACCTTGAGACTCAAGGTGGCGTTGCGGTGATGGGAGCGAGATGCTAAAGCCCCGTGCACGTTAAAGATCAACAAACAAACAAAATAATGTATGAATGAGGCAAGATGAACAACTAGATGGGAACTTTCACTCGTAAAAGCGATTGGAAGCGGCAGCATAAAATACCGAGGAAGTAATTTGTGAGGGTAATGAAACAGAACGAAGTTACTCAAATTTAACTTGATTATGACCAAATGTTTCGGAGAATCCCCCAAGGTGGAGTAGATTTGTAATAAGGGAGTAATTACTCATTGAGGTCCAAGCTTGCCGTCCTGGTTAGCTCAATTGGTAGAGCGACTGCTCCGGTGTAGCGGTGGTCCTGGGTTCGTACCCCGGACCAGGACGAATTTTTCTTTAACTACGAAGTTTCTGAGAAAGCTGTATAGCTTTCCTTTGTAGCCGTACGGCTGCGCTCGGGTGGACGTCAATGAGTAATTACTCCCTTATTAACTTGATTATGCTAGCTTATGTCGATTATATAAGCTGGAGGATTGTCCTCTGCCGTTGGCGCATCTTCCTGACTGCCTTCAGGCTCGCCTAGCTCATTTCTGTCTCAAAACCTGCTTTGTACGAACTATTCAAAGCTATCCTCAACTTCCGATTGGGAAGATATAGATTTGGGCACCTCTGTTTTTTTCCACATCCATGCCTGTATCCCGAATTGGGTCTAAAAATTACAACGAGAAAGCCAAAGGAATGTTCAACACTCTAGCAAGGGAACAGCGGTTTGAAATTGGTGGCGAGGTGCTGGAAGTAGTAAGGGAATACGTCTACTTAGGGCAGGTAGTAACCGCAGATCGGGATCGTGAGAGGGAAATAACTAGAAGAATAAGAATGGGACAGAGCGCATATGGCAGGTTCTCTGTGGTCATGAATGGCAGTTTACAAATATCCCTCAAAAGAAAAGTATACAACACTTGTATCTTACCGGCACTCACCTACGGGGCAGAAACGCGGAGGCTAGCGAAAAGGGTTCAGTTCAAGTTAATGACAACGCAGTGAGCTACGGAAAGAATAATTATAGTGTAACGTTAAGAGGCCGGAAGTGGGCAGAGAGGGTGAGGGGATAAATGCGGGTTAATAACATCCTAGTCGAAATCGAGAGGAAGAAATGGGCTTGGGCAGGGCATGTTACGCAAATGGAAGATAATCGCTGGTCCTTAAAGGTAACGGAGCGGATTCTAAGAGACGGCAAGCGTAGCAGTGGACGCAGTAAGTTAGGTGGGCGGATCAGATAAATAAGTTAGCGGGGATACGGTGGCCGCAGCTGGCAAAGGACAGGGTTAACTGTAGAGACATAGCAGAGGCATTTGTCCTGAAGTGGGCGTAGTCAGGCTGATGATGATGATGATGCCGGTAGCACGCCTGAACGATATTCTTTCTCGTGACGTCTCACTTATCTAACTCGGCCACTCTGAAGACCCAGTACTTTCTCCTCTGCCTGCACTGCCCCGGAGATCATAGAGCCAACGATCCATAAAAACCATAAGCAGACTGAATGAATCTATATACAACGCATCAAAATGCGCAACCAGCACCAGACTCCACTTTATTGCAGCACACCCAGCAACGCAACGCCACCCGATTACCATCTAGAATAGCCATCGCAAACAGCGAAGACGCCGCAGTCTCAGAAGCACAGGACAAGCAGCCTAACGCACCACTGTCGTAGCCAATGGCATCGGCAAATGCTGCTGACATCCTGCAACGATGTGCCTCGAGTAAAGGCCCTGTGCGCAGCCTAGCATCTAGAAAAACTGACACAGCTACGCCGACTGGTAAGCCAAGCACTCCTTCTTCGATGTTACAACCACACACTACTACTACCATTTACGCAGCTCCACAATATCAACAACATATCCAACACATACCGTCAATGCTAGAATCTGATATGAACAAAACAGAGATCCCGTTAACGTGCTTTGAAAAGACTGAACAGACTTCACCGCCTGACTGACACTGCAAAGAAACTTGACTCAGCCAACGAACGCAACGAAACACGCCAGAGCATGCTTGAACGCCTTCTCCCAAATGAAAACTTTAGCTGCGAAAACATGGCGTACATTTCTCAGTCGCAAAAGAGGCAAGGAGAACACCTAGGAAACACGAAACATTTTTCGCACAAGCTCATACCGCTATAATGCTGGCACGCAGGACGTATTTCTCATACTACAAAGCACGCTTCTGCAGCCAAAGACAGCACAGACACAGGCACTTTTCGCAACAGATATAAAAAAGACCCTCGATAATGTTACACATGATCTCATACTCAAGTCCGTTCAAGACACACGATGCGGCCCCAACATGTACAATTACATACGCAGTTTTCTCAAAGGTAGGGTAGCCCTTTTCAAGGCAGCGCCGTCTCTCTCTCCTCCCCAGTCAACATTAGCCGTGGACCACCTCAAGGATCCATTATATCTCCAACCCTCATTAATATATGCCTGAGAGCTCTATCCACGATCTGAAACCGTCATCCCACATTCTACGCCGTTACCTTGTGGAACGAATCCGGATGTCCAGGGGACGTTGAAACGACCCTCCAGGAAAGCATACACACCATAGTGGATTACTTCCACGTAACCGGATTCAAACCGTCAGCAGAATAGTCGGAATTCCTCCTGATGAATCGAATGCAATACCAAAACAAAACCACCGCCCTGTTACAACTCACCCTACTCGGCAGACAGGTACCAAAGGTGACAGCGTGTAGAATACTCGGACTCCTAATACACGATTACGACAATACAAACTGCAACCTTGTACACTTTCAAAAAAGTTTTCCTATTCGTACCGCACAGTGCGTGAGCCACATGACTGAAGGAGCACGAAACATTAACAACAACGGTTTATGGGGTTTGAGGTCCCAAAGCGACTAAGGCTATGAGAGACGCCGTAGTGGAGGGCTCCGGAAATTTCGACCACCTGGGGTCACGGAAAACAAACCATACGGTGCGGTTGATGCAGCGCCCAAACGCACTTCTTCGAACTACTACTTATGAAACGATACTCGAGAACGCAAGACAGTTGAAGCCAGGGCTACTGCGCTGCGAACGGAAATTCAGTGACCGCGAGTGGCATCATGCCTATGCAGCTCCAGGCTAATGACTGGTTATCAGGAAGTGAAAGCCGCGGTCATTGTCTCACGCCTCGATGGACACCTCAACCACGCCGTAGGGGAAGGTGGGAGTGAAAAAAGTAAATTAGCTGTGGTTTAACTACTGCTCAACCTACTTAGAGAGTGAAAGCTCTAGTGTATCGAGTAACTAGAAGCGGCTTGGCGTCAGTAACGCTGAGAACGTTCCGGACAACTACCAGCACGGGAGCTCGTCGAAGAGGCTGCGTCTTCGTTCCCTTCCACGTCAGCGCCGTCTGCGGCGAGATCAGTCCCGGTAGGCACCTTTTCAACGCGCAGAGTGACGTTATGCTAGGTCACGTGACTTGCACTCTGTTATAGGGTATATGACGTCATCCATTCACCCATTGTTATTCTTACATTTTGCTAAATTTTTCAAAGTCAAGCAGAAGGTCACATCGTGTTTAGCACTTGTAGTTATCCACTGCTATAGAAACATATCAACTCATTAATTGTTGCAATTAAATTGTATAATTAATGTTAATTAGGCAAAACTTCATCTTTACAATGATGCATTACATGTGGACATTGTTTACTCCAATGTATTGTCATTACTATACTATGACGTCATCATGGTCAACCACAGTAACTAGTACACGCCTAGATGCAATAAGACTAGCGATCCTGCGGCGCTACTCCGCGGCCAAGCGCGGAGCTCGGCGCTGCGACCACCTGTTTCCAGACGCATATCCGTTGTCTAGGCACGCCGTTGCTAACCGCCTGCTACTCCTCTCGAGGCTCCGGCGCCGTTAAGCTTTTGTTATAAAAGACTGCCGAGATCTCACACACCTTATCCGACGGATCCTTAGCAAAAAAGTGTACGACGCCATAGCGTAGTGTGTTAGGCTTTCCACTCTGAGCAGTTTGACACTTTTAAACGCAGGGCAGTCTCCCATGCCTCTCAGGTGGGTGTGGGGGAAGGTGAGGATTCTGAGCACATGGCCACACCATGACAAAGCTATCGTATATCCCCCACAGTGCGGGCAGCGCCCATCTATGTACGGATGAAAGTGTTTGGCGATGGCAGAACAGAGAAGAGTTCCTGTCTGCACTGCAGGTGCCGTGGAGTTCGCTCCTCCGCTTTGCTCAGCCCCTTGGCAGGTGTTGGGTAGAGACGGTGGCTGTCGCAGTAATGAATTAAGATTTCGCGGGACCGCAGAAGCGGTTTATGAGCTACTCAGCCAGGAGAGCTAGAATGAGGAGCCCGGTGTGTGATCGCTCGGGCGGCCGCATCAGCGGCCTCAATGCCCCGTAGACCCTGGTGGCCAGTAGCCCAGATTACATTTGAACGAGTTGGATCGGCGAGAGCCCGTCTTACAATTTGGGAGGCAAGAGGTGATATTTCCACTGCAAGATAGCGTTCACAGGCCCGGCGAATGTCTGTGCTAACCGTTCTCGATTTTGGATCGGTGGCAGCGAGAGCTATTGCTATTTCCTCCGCTCGCGTTGAATTCGGGGCCCTAAACGATAGGCCATCGACATTCACTCCACGGGGGACTACGACAGCCGTGCAGAATCCCGCGGCCGACGGCCCTGTGATGTCTGCGTAGTAGACGCCCTGTTTAGATCCATATTGCCTCTCAAGCGTGCGAACCCGGGCTTGTAGTCTGCCTTTATGTGAAGTCATGTCCATGTTACGCGGGAGCGGAGCGACACAGAGCATATGGCGCCACAGCATCGGCCTCTTTTGATGACGTCGACAATGCTGTCTCATGCCTTTAGTGCCAACTTCAATGTACACACTGTCGAGGCACAAGTGGATACTGTCCTCATTAGGGTCCACGGTAACGTGAAAGTTATCACCCTTAACATTAACCGCTAAGTCGGAATCGCGTAAAGGCCACGGCCACGAGATGCGAGGTGATGAACGCGTCCCTGTTAGCGAGGTAATGGACGTTAAATTTTTCCTTTCCGTTCTTTTGAAAAACAAAAAAGTGTATAAAAGTAGACGAGCCATGTGAATGAGCCCGGAATGCAAAAATGAGAAGGTAATGAAATAGCGCTCCGATGATCTGTGCTGCAGCGGCTACGTGGATGTTCACGGCCGCTAGAAATCATTACAGCGCCGGGCAGCATCGCCCTGGCCACTGTGTTCACTCGCGCAAAGCGCCGTAGCGCGGCGGCCGCAAGACATGGACGCAGCGGGCAAAGCGAACGCCGCACTAGGTGTTCACCAGTGTTGTAGGCGTTACCGAAAAAAAGTAACTAAATGCGTTACTCGTTACACTAACAAAAAAAGAACGCGTTACCGCCCTACGTTACCTACAAAAAAGGTAACGCATTTCCGTTACCGTTACCGAAAAAAGGATCGCACGTTACTTTGCCGTTACTCCATGGCCATAAATTTTAATCAGTGGTTCCTCGCTGTAAGAACTCAAGATAACAATTTTATAAAGCTCATACTTCATATAATTCCAACTTCACAAAGAAAACATAGCTGAACTGAACAAATTTACAGTAATTCTGGTGTGCTTCTGCTTACGAAATTACGCGGGAATTGTGTAGCAATAACGAAATGCTTAAATGTCATAGTTCAGAAAAATATATTTGCGCACATAAACAATTTTTTTTACTTGAACCTGCATAATTATTGCAAAAATGCTGAGTGTTTGCGTCAAGGTGTTCAAGGTCAGCTTCGCTCGCAAAACTTAGCTGCAGTTGCAGATAGAAACAAATGGTTGACTGCAATCCCCTTTTCTGTGCTGTATCATTGCACTCTTTCTATGGCTCTCTTGGGGCCAACTTGAAGTGAACTGGCGACATTCATGAGTTTGCTCACAAGAGGGAACTGCTTCCACCAAGAATGCGAGAGTGTCGCCTGGGAACGATACATTTTGGTTGAAAAACAAGCTTACGCAGAAACTCACTTAAAGATTTCTCCAAATGGTTCATTGGTGGCTTGGCATGCGTCCACTCTTTAGAGAGTTGTGTGTGTGGGTGGTTTGGGGGTGAATACAAGTGGGTGACTGCGTGTCCGTGCTTTCTTTTTTAGTTGAGTGCGTCGTCAAGGGCAGGTGTTTTCTGGCATGCATGCGAGCCGCAACAAGGGTCGTCGAGAGCACCGGTAGATTTTGTTTATTTGCACCATCATTTTCGGCGTTTTTTTTTTTTAAAAAGAGGCGGAGGGGAACAATTGAAATAAAAAGTAACTAGTAACGTGACACGTCACGTTACCGAAAAATGTTAACGTAAGTACGTTGCCCGTTACAGGTCCGAAATGGCAACGAGTACGTTACTAAGTTACCGAAAAAAGTAACGCGTTACCGGTAACGCCGTTACTTGTAACGCGTTACCGACAACACTGGTGTTCACTGGTTACCGCTGACCACCCGCGGGCGAGCGGCATCGATTTCTCGCCCTCTATCCTCGGCGCATGCGAGCGGCAGTATCCGCCGGAGCTGCTTGTGGCCCATTCAGAGCGGCCTGAAACATCCTTAAGTCCGTTCACTTGGACTGCATACGACCCGCATACCTTACGGCACGGTTCGGGTGTCCACCGAGATGTGAGAAAAGCACTGCGCCATTTCCTTTCCCGAAAAGCGAACCAACCAAGCGCATGCCACTGCATGGTCGCGACGCCGAATGCACGCGCCGAACACAATGTTGTACACAGTCCGAAGATGATTGCTCGAGGCCTAATCTAAAGTACTCCAACGCGGTTCAATATCGCAGGAAGACTGACCAATACGCGGGAGCTTAGCTAGACGCTGGACCATCATCCCACGGTCCGCACTATCCTGCAGCGCCATTTTTACTGAAGAGCTTAAGTGAACATGAAAGCAGAAAAAATTTGGTGCAGTTTGGCCTAAACGACAGCGAACCCTCATGTTTCGTTATACTGTACAGCCGACGCCGATGAATATCCAGCAGGAAAGGTGCGCTTCTAAGCCGAGTAGTGGACCCCCTGGCATTCCAGGAAAACCAGAAATTCGGGTAGACGAAGGCGAGATTCCTCCTTGCCCAAGAAAGATTTGGATTGCACGAGCGATCCATACTGCGTGACAAGGAAGCAAACCCGTTGGGGTGTGCATTTTTGACAAAGGCTCTACACCTTCGCGAACAGTCCCGAAAAAAGCGTAATCACCTGCGAAGAACTGCGATACCTTGCCAGCCTCCTGGTTTCTTCTGGCGGGTGCATGAAAGGCGTGGCAGAATGACAACGCAAAGGCCGCACGTTGGCAGCGATGAATAGGAATGCCGAGGGTGAAGATAAACGCCACTAAGCTTCTCTGTAATCTTATGATTCCCAACAGCGTTGGCAGTCCATCGCATCTACGATAACATGCATGAATGCAGTTCTGCTTCTTGAGGCGACCGAACTCAAAAGGAATAAAAAAAAATTACGAGTCCAAAAATCTTTTCTAACGCGACGATTCAATGCCACCTTGCGCGACATAGGATACGGTCATGTGTGCAATCGCCAAACTCTTGGAAATTTCACGACAAGGACTTCACTGGGACAACGTCGCGAAGGCTCTCTGCGTGCGCATACTAATTATTGGATGATAATTGCGATGCGTGCTCAGTGGCGTGCACTTAGAATGAAACATCAGGTTTAGGCAGGTAGTCAGCAGTAACATAAGTACGCTCAAGTCTCGGCGAAACAAAGACCCTGCTTCTCAACATATGCGCGCTATTGCGAGCGATATGCAAGAGTGAGTAACAGAACGCATGCAGATGCGACTCAAGCGAGCGCCGGTGGTTGAACCTAAAATTGAAGGCTTCTTCGGTTTGGATGAAAATGGCTTTCGAAAACACAATCTTTTCTCCCTCAGTACCGGATAACAAAATGACTTCTTCACACAGTTAAAGCCTGTTTCACATGCATGCAAGCGAAAACGCTTGCGATTTCTGTCCCCGAAGCAGAAAAACGTGTTTCGAGCGGCCGCGACAGCTACAGGGGCCAATGTGACGATGTTCCGAGAAGTACGAAAGTTTTCGCGGCGTCGCGCCACTCATTCGCTTGAAACATCCTTAACCTTCCCGGTGTTAACACCGGCAAGAACAGTGCTTCTAAATTGAAAACCTGCAGTACTCGCTGAGTGAAGAACTACGGCGCTTACTTCCATCCGTGCTTTCTAGAAGAGGCGAGCCGTGATCGCGTCAAGGCCTGAGTTTCACTTCTACATCGGCCACAGCCACGCGACCACCCTCAGCGGTATATGACTGTATCTGTCACCTTCTTTCACCAGTGCTTCTGCAATTTGGGCAACAAATCTCACGGAGTATATATAGGTCGTTACGGGTTCTTCGCGTGAGCACTAAAAGCACTTTCTACGCTAATAAAATTCTCGATTGTTGCAAGACTCGCGTATTCAGCAATGCCAATTACAGAACTGACCAGATGCCATCGCACTTACCACTCTTGCTGCTGAGGTTGAAGCTTTGGGGAAGGCTTAGTTCACGCAAACCGATCGTGTTCACACATTGAAGATATCACGCCAACAACACCGCACTTCGAAGACAAGCCGGCACTGGCACGTTGGCAAGAGTTCTTTCTTCCGCCGCAGAACAGAATATCCACCGTGAATGGCGACGGTCAGGCGAACAGCTCACACGAACACGACGTTGTCAGGCGCCGGTGGTAGCTGGAGCTTCAGAATTTTTCAAGCCATAACTTGACAGAAATGACAAACAGGGGCTGGGGTCACATTACGACGAGATGCATAAAGGGCGCATTAGTCCAATAATTAATGCCAGTTTCGAACTACGTCACAAGTAATTAACGAAATGACATCCGAACACCGCTGTAACGGCGAACCGCCGCCTTGTCTCGGCCAGGTAGGCTTAGGCCTAGTCTCGCTAATTCTCGTCCGCCGGGCGGGAACAAGCGGGAGGCCTGATAGCAGAGTTGATAGCGCGTGCTGGAGCTGAGGCCGCAGCGACTCTTTTGTTTTCGTGTTTTTTAGTTTTAAGACTGCACTGTTTTATCTCGGTTTGAAGCTCACGTTCGGTCGCGCTCGACTGCTTTGCTTTTTAGCAGACGGGAGCATACCAGTGCCACGTAACCTTTCCGTCGCGATTGGAAAGACGGCAACAGAGCATGCTTGGCTGTCGCCGAAACTGCTAGTCCGCTTGACTGGGGATTCCGTAGCGTTACCATACTATCACGAGAACAGTGGCAGGAAGGTTGAAAAATATCCATTTCGACCTTTGGCAGACCTCTAGCGGTCGAACTACTTTTTTCTAGAGTGAAGATCACTTTCCTTAAACAGTGCAACGAAGGTTAGGGGCCAGCTATGCGCATATATTTTTCCGCTCTTCTTGCGGAAATGAATTGCGGCAGAGCATTTGAATATGTTAACCCCCCCCCCCCCCCCCCCAAAAAAAAAGAAAGAACATTACTGCCAGCAGCACCAAACCTTGAGTAAAGCGTGTGTAGACACGTGCGTGGAGGCCGCACTTTTTTTTTCGGGATTTTGACGGGGTGCTGTTCTTGCAAGAAAGCGTAATTTTTCTACTCATTTTTAGCGATTACAGTGTAGGCGAGATTATGCATGTGTATACTGTTTGTGCGGCCACCCTTGTTTTAAAACGATTCAGCGTGGGTCTGGGGGACCCTTTACGGAGAGAGCCCATTGAAATTATGGATTATGTGCGACGTCCAGCCAGAACTGCTTCCAATAAATTTACCAGACTGGTAGATCCCTTTATTGCCGAAGGTCGCGTCACCTCAAGTTGTTCTCACTTAGAATTAAAGCGAAGGCATATGCGTATAGTGGTAGGATTTGTCGTTGGACCATGCATAATCACGGTTTGGCTGACGGTTCGAATCGGTGCTTCGCTCGTGGGACCCACGGCCGTAGGTGAGAGGAGGCTCTCATCTGGCCCTGTTTCCCGCTCGCTGATGAAGGAACTCAGGAAATATGGCATCTTCATCATATTATGAAGAGTGCGTTGTTTGTTGCTCCATGCGGAATGTGCTTGACGAGGAAAATCATACACAATGTCAGCGCTGTATTCCTGCTTTCTTTCAGTTGCCCGGGTGCCATTTTGGGGGGAACAGCATTTACACGCACGGCCCAAACGCGGCTGTATACCGTATTCTGCGCAATAGTCACGAAGCTGTAAACTTATAATCATCGTCTCTTGTTATCGGCGCTGTTCTGCATGCAGAGGCGACAATACTGCGTGTGCACTCTGAGCGCCCGCTTTCCACAACGTTCGTTGGGCAGATAGGTCCTGTATTCGCAAATATCTCATTAGCGTGAATTACGCGCCCCGACATTCTAAGTAAGCAGCCTCCAAATGCAAAAACTACATTAGGAGAGAGACGGAGAAAAAAACTCGCACGATGGTATATTTTACGATATGTTGAGGTAGAGAATACGAGAGTGACTTCAAATATCTGTATTGCTCCAGAGCGCTCTTTTATGTTTATTACGCATACTCCCTGTTCGACTAGCGGTCCTGTCCAGTCCGCCGCTATATAGGCGCTCGGCGTCACCAGTGACCTTCTCCTCAGGCGGCGCGTTTAGCCAACACCCTCTGAAGAATTTTGACAAGAGGGTGTTAGTTTAGCAGCAGGACCGTGCTACATTCATCCCCTCTCGCCACACTACCCTCTCTCCTTCTACGGTAACCATCCTTCTCCCCCTTCTTCCGGAGTAACTGCCTTCCAGGCGGTTCCCGTGGCAACCAGTCTCCGCTTGTGCCTTACGCCCACGCTTTTCCTTCCAAGGTTCTCATTCATCTTCGCGGCAAAAATGGCACGAGAGTTCCCAACTGCGTTAACGGAGTGTGGCCACTGTTTATTCGATATGTGAAAATAAGGAGTTTCGCACTCATTGGTTTCAGCGGGCTGCCGGCAGTAACTGATTGTATTGCGTGCAGTGCACATGGGCATGCACCAGAGTAAGTTGGAAAGGATTACTGCGGGAAGCTAAGATATGAAAAGTTCACGACAACTGACGCAAACCACAGAAAAGGAGCCTGAAAGAAATCGAGTGCAGCGCATGGACGGCTGACATTTGCTAAGTGGGCTTGAACCCTGGTTCGTTTTTTTTCGCTGGCGAAGCACGCGTGGAATATTCTCGATCTTCGTAGTTTCTTCAGGCATAGTCGGCACTAGCACGAGGTCGAAGCCACGGCTTATCTTTGAGCGCCCGGAACAGATTCGCCACTCGCACCGCGCGCGCCCGCTTGGAAGCGCGGCCCGAAGGTCAGTCTCCACTGTGCACCAATGCAAGCGCCCCCGCACAGGCGCTGCGAACGAAGTAATAACGCGAACGCCGCACTTACTGTCGTCCAGCCAGCGCGACTCAGACTTCCTCGCCCGCCCAAGAGCGCGGAAGTCTTTCAACCTCACGCTCCATACCCAGGTGCCAAGTGCGCGTGGGAGACGGGCGCCACCATCGGCTCAAGCAGCCGCTTCGCGGTGATGGGCTGCATATTTTTGAGAAATACTGTATGTATGTTGTCCATGAAGACGTTTATGAAGAACTCTTCGGCCGGAAGGGACGCCACTGCTTTGCGACATTCCCTGCGAAACGGTGGTGGGCTGAAGCCTCGGGGTGAGAAATTGCCACCTTCCAGAAGCGCCACCCACCCACCCAACGGCGTGGGCCTGGGCGAAAAAGTGGTGCCGACGAGGACACCAACGACGAAGCCGGATTTTCTACAAAACAGGAGCGTTAGCGTTAAAAGTAAATGGAGCTCACCAACATCCGCCGGTGGGTGAGCGGTCAGAAAAACCTTCACCCACCAGAAGCTCACGCAGAAGCGGAACGAAAACGGAGGCGAAGTCAAGTTCAAAGACGCAATGTGAAGGCGGCAATGTAAAAATGAAATGTACAAACAATACTGCGAACGCCCATTTTCAGCGTCACATCGTATGATCGCCCGCGAGTTTTAAAATGCTTCGCTGGTAAAAAAATTCTCCTATTTTGAGATCGAACTGAAATCACCTGACCGGAACATTGCTATTGGCTGGAAGGAGGTGACGTCACAAGACGGGATCATGCCCGTTGGCTGGAGGTAAGTGAAGTCGTCAGAAGGGAGCATTTCCATTGGCTACAGGGAACCGACGTGACAAGACGGGAGCATTTCCACTGACATTGGAGAGGCCTTTGCCCTGCAGTAGGCGTATTAAGGTTGATGATGATGAAGATTCTCACTGGCTGCAGAGAAGTGACTTCACAAGACCATAGCGTTTCCATTGGCTGGAGGGAAGTGGCGTCACCAGACGGGAGCATTCCCATTGGCTGGAGGGAACCGACTTCACCAGAAGGCAGCATTCCAATTGGCTGGAAGGAACTGACGTCACCATAGGGGAGAGTCGCGTCAACAAGTATGAGGCCGTGATGAGGAAAACATGGACTGATTTAGTGGCAGTAGTGTCGCGGTTCAATGCGCTGCCTTGAGCCAGCAGGAACATACGCGAGGGTCCAGCGCGAGGAGGGAGCCCAGGTAGGATGCTGCTAGGTGTTGTCTTCATGGACGGCCGCTGCCACCGGTGCTGCGCGAGACCAGTGCTGCTTCTACAGCAGCATTCCTATTGGCTGGAGGAAACTGACTTCACAAGACGGGAACATTTCCACTGGACAGAAGTGACGTCCCCAGCCAGAAGTTACGTCACTTTCAGTAAACACGCCACCAGCTTTTAATGCTATCGCATTGCTAACCATGTAAATTGGTTAATAATAATAGGTAAATGTAATAGGTAAATAGGTCCACGGGCATTTTTTTTTTCACCCTGGCTCCAGCAAGACCGCTTCCGGCGGTGACGCAGCCCTCGTCGACTTGATATAGTCGGACTGACACCGTCAGAAAGATCACATTACACGAAAAGCCGTTACATTGAGATTACCCGCTATGGACTTAATTTAGCTTACCGTCACAGCACCAGCTGGAGCACTCCTTGTATCATATCAGATCGTAAATCGTGGCCTGCAAATCATCTGGGTGCTATGCATTGCCACGTGCTTTTCCCATGCCATCTGCGTGCACTGACCCCTTTCCACCTTCGGGTATAAATAACTCCGATCAATAGATCAGGGCGTTCACTGTTTCTTGACAACCTGGCTGTTCACTTTTGTCGTTCCACTCAAGGACGATACATGGCGCCAGAAGTGGGATGCAATGGAGCAAGTAAGGCAGTCGGAACCCCTGCGTTTGACAACGGACGGAGGACGGAATTGGAAGCTATTTCGTCGGAAGTACGAATTTTTTCTTCGAGCCATGGCATGCGATGACAAACCAAGATCAGAGGCGTCAAAGACGGTCCTGCTGCTCAGCGTTGCGGGTGAGGAAGGCTTGGACGTTTTCAACTTCGTGTTCACACGAGAAGAAAGCGAGTAAGACTGCGCTACCGTGATTTCAAAGTTAGAAGTGTTAAGTTGCTGCCCGACATGACAGCCAGTTCGGTGATCGAGAGATTCATCATCAGCCTGACTACGCCCACTGCAGGGAAAAGGCCTCTCCAATTAACCCTGCCCTTCGCCAGTTGCGGCCACCGTATCCCCGGCACCTTCTTGATCTTATCCGCCCACCTAACTTTCTGCCGCCCCCTGCTATGCTTGCCTTCTCTTGGTATCCACTCAGTTACCCTTAGGGTTGGTTAGTTGGTTGCGACTGAGAGAAGGATGAAAAGGAAAGTGCACGGGCCTGCCAACTGGCTCAAGCCGAGCCACCACCGCTGCCACGTGCAGATAGAAGAGAGTTGAAAGATAAGAGGACAGAGCAAAGACGCGCGTCGCAACAACCGCGTCCGCCGGAACGGACGCTGGCTGAAAAATACAGATACACGGCCGCAGCCCGAAGGCTGCAAACCGAATGCCACAGATATATTAGCTACCAGCGGTTATCTTCCCTTCGCATTACATGCCTTGCCCAAGCCCACTTCTTCCTCTTGATTTCATATAGGATGTCATTAACCCGCGTTTGTTCCCTCATCCACTCCGCCCGCTCCCGATCTCTTAACGTTACACCAATCATTTTCCTTTATTAGCTCGCTGCGTTGTCCTTAGCTTAAGCTGAACCCTCTTTGTTAGCGTCCCCGCTTCTGCCCCATAGGTGAATACCGGTAAGATACAGCGGTTGTAAACTTTTCTCTTGGGGGATATGGGTAAACTGCCATCCATGATCTGAGAGAACCTGCCATATGCTCTCCGCCCCATTCTTATTTTTCTAATTATTTCCCTCTCATGATCCAGAGCAGCTGTCACTACCTGCCCTACATAGGCATAATCCCTTACTACTTCTAGCACCACGCCACCCATTGCGAACTGCTGCTCTCTTGCTAGACTGTTGAACATTACTTTCGTTTTCTGCATGTTAATTTTTCCCACAGTTCAGCATTGACGAGTTTTTTCTTTTTGCACGGCTTTATGATTGCAAGCATGTTAAATTTAGCCAGGAATATTCCCAACCTAACGGGCTTGCAGAAAAGGGTGTGCAAATCGTGAAGCGGATTCTGATGAAATCGAAAGCGGCAAATGAGTGTTTCTGGATGGACATGTTGAATTACAGGGCCAGTCCCACCGAAGATGGCCGGTCTCCAGGCGAGCTGCTGCAAGGGAGGCGGCTGCGCACACCAGTGCCGGACTTCAATCCCATGCCGGTGATACAGGTGAAGACACGCAGCCGGATAAGTCGCAAGGAGTGCGCTGTACCTCGCCTCAGCAACGACTTGGTGCGTTTGAATGGAAAGTCCTGGGCACGGAAAGAAAACGTGATTGGACCGGTCCGGCCACGAGCCTTTTATGTGCGCACAGAAAACGGTGCTGCTCTTCGGCGCAACCGGCGGCACCTTTTGGCAACGAGGGAACGGTGTAATATCAGTTCGTCACAAGGGCTGGAGACAACAGTCACTGCGCCTACACCGACAACACCGACGCTCTCGTTGCAGCATAAAGAGGCATTGGCAACGGGCAATCCGGCTTAAATAACTCAGCGGCCATCGGTCCAACCACCGCGAAGGACGACACAACAAATGCGGCCACCGGAGCGTCTGCGTTACTACCAGCGATTCCGGCAGACAAGCCAACGATGTCGAGTTTCGTGCTGAACAGTTGAGCCGGAGGATGTATCATACCAGATCGTGGTCTGCAAGTTATCTGGGTACTGATGTGCTCGGGGATCTCGAAGCAAGCAGACTACGGAGAGAAGCCTTCGGGAGGAATAGCAAGCTTGAAGGTTTATTTTACATCATGTACAGTAGCAAGGAGACCAAAGTCAGAAAATGGGGGAGGATCCCTGGCACCCCACAGATTGCTACTTAAATGCAGTTCACATTCCCCAGGCACCCGGCTAGGGAATCTGATGTCTGGTTGAGCGTCCAATGGGCCGCCAGCGTCTTCCTAGGCTCCGCCCTCCTCACGTGGCCGCGCACACCGCACAGACACACACACACACGGGCAAGGAGGAACTTGGCGTCTCTCAGTCGCGAACTGTTGGTTTTCCGCGGGCCGACCAGGCCCAAAGGTCGTTGCTGCTGTGTGATGACCTTGATTGATGGGGACGCGAGCGCTGACCGCTCACCGGTGACCTCTTCAGTTCGGTGGGAGGGACAAATCAGCCGTGTCGCCTCTCCGCTTTGTCGGCTCCTCAGGGCGCACGCGGGCACTGAGTTGGCGGCGCCGTCGCCCCGCCGTCGTCTCCACTGGGTCTCGTCCGTCGGTCCACGGCAGTCCGGGAGAAGCGCCGCACTCAGCCTCCCCGGCGAAGGGGATTAGACGCCTTTGTGTACGCCGACGCCGTTGCCAGTAGCTGCCCCACGCAGTGTCTCTTTTGTCTTCCCCGAGCAGCAGCGCTTCGGCCAAAGTGGCCTGATGGCGCCCGATTGGCTCGCCTGTTTCCGCTGCCAGTCCCCAGGAGCGCAGTCCGGCACCAGAGACGCATTCAGCATCGCCGGCGAAGGGGATTAGAGCCTTTGTCCACGCCAACACCGTCGCCAGAAGCCGCCCCCAGGCAGTGTCTCTTTCGTCTCCTCCGAACAGCAGCGCTTTCGGCCGTTTACCTGACGGCGCCTGACTGGCTCGCCATTCTCCGCTGGCTGGGCCTCCGATCATTACAGTACTGTGCAGTGCCACGTGTTTTCCTCGCCCTCCGCGTGCACTAACCGCCTTCCACCTTCGGGTATAAATAACACCGAACAATAAATGAGGGTTCACTGTTTTTTGGCAACCTGGCTGTTCATACTTGTCCCACTCAAGGACGATACACTCCTCACGAGTACGTGGCTGCTTCGTCTTTGCGGTTCAGAGCAGAGGTTGCGCGGTGGGTGGCGTGAAGCTCCTTCGCCATGGCAGATGCGAGACAAATTGTCTCAGCAGCAGTAAGGAGCCGAGATTCGGTGTGCTCGTGGGCGTCGTCCACGTAGGCGAGATAACCGCTGGTCCTTAAAGGGCAACTACAGAGGTTTTGGAAATCGACGAGATTAAGAGGGTCGAATGTGCGAAACTTGCAGGTAAAGCATGCGAAGTCCTTTTGGGGGTAGCATTTGAAGTGGTTTCGTCATCGACGATTCAAACAGCGACAGCCTTAAAGCTTCTCCGCAGCGCACAACGCCAAATGGGGGAGGGGAAAGGGGGGGGGGGGGCATGATGACGTCATCGAAGGTATCACTACATTTACAACGCACAAACGCCTGCTTTGAAGCAAAAACCGACGCAATCGAAGGCACAGTCCGCCGAACGTTGTTTGGCAGCATCCAACGAGGCACGGCAGGGTTCGGCTGACGGCAGCAGTAATTTGAAATCATACCTTCCGTGACACCCCACTGAATTTCCCCGCATTCCTGTAGTGCTTTCTGGAGAAGCGCAAAATTGATTGCGTCATCGTTTTGAAATACTAGTGCAACAAAACTTGGTATGATTTGCCTACAGCCCATACAGATTTGAATTCTTGAACATTGCGAAATTCTCAAAGTGGTGCAGTTGCCCTTTAAGGGCAACGGAGTTGATTCCAATGGAAGGCAAGCGTAGCAGGGGGCGGCAGAGTTAGGTGGGCGGATGAGATGAAGTAGTTTGCGGGGACACAGTGGCCGCAGCTTGCAAAGAACAGGGTTAATTGGAGAGACCTTCGCCCTGCTGTGGGCGTAGTCAGGCTGATGATGATGATGATCGCAAGAGTAAGAGAGAAGCATCCGTACCAGCTAGCTACCTTGGCCGTGGCCGGTCCGTATACGGAGCCGCCGCCTGCTAAACGTGTGCTAGCGGGTGAACGCCGTGCTCGCAAAGCCAAACATCTGCCGGAACGTAGCAGCGGGGGTAGCTGTTCCCTGAATTGTTCGTGTTAGTTGATAAGCCGTTGTAGTAATTTATTGCAGCGGATGCAGTGCTACTGTCTCTGCGAAACAGCCGGCCCGGGTGGCCGAAGCATCAGCTTAGGCAACATCACCCACCAGAATTGTCGCATTAGATGTTTGATCATCGCGCGTCATTTTTTTTTGTTTCATCTACGCTGTCTTCGCTCTAAGAAGGTGGATAAATTAGTGTAGCAAACACGCACAAGGAACCACACACACACTGCGTTTTAGAGTGGGAACTCTGCTCCTTGGGGTGCAGCTTCCGATTTCAATGCGGATAAGACAACGACCTTCAATGCGTCACAAGGTCAAACCGAACTTGACTGCGTGGTGGTATGGCCCAAGCTACGGTAGTATGACCACGTGATCACATGACTGACCACTTGGTACCTGGCCTTGACCTTTGACCATGAAATTTGGTTTCAGACAATGGAGGCCATGCTTAATAGAGCTGTAACTAGGATCAAGCCACGTTGAACCCAAGACTTTTTTTTATTTTTAACGTCTGCTAGCCTCGTACGCCTTCCGAACATTAAAAATGCGCTGTGACGAAGTTCAGTTCCAGACTGCTGATTATATGCGGCAACGTTTGTTCATTCAACATTATGGGCACATTTTAAACACATTCATCAGCTATGTACATAGAGATAAAAGACCGACACGCAGACATTTTATCGCAAAACATGTAAAATATTGTCACGACCAGAGGGGCCGTGGAGATAGGCGTCGGGAAGAAGCCAAGACTGGGAGCCTTCTTTTAATTACAGCGCCAGGTTCCAGGACACCGAACAGAACAAGCGCGCCTCGAGAGCCCACCGCCGCTCCGTCGTCGTCTTCGACTAAGCACGGAGGCCGCGCGGCGCGTTAGGCGCGTGGCATTATTCCCCCCCGCGAAAGCAAACATCGTCTCGATGTGGAATGGGGTATGTACAGTGAGAGGAGGAGGAGCAAAAACAAGAAGAATACGGGTGAGGTGAACTACACAATGTGCGCTAGATGAGATGCGGCGAGAGTCAAGGTCACACGTGGGGTAAGGGGAAAAAGGTAAGAAACACAGCGTGAACACAGCGCTCAGTCACGCGAAAAGTACGGCTTTAAGCGCACTACATGCACAATTTCAGGCCGTTGACGCTGAGGGCCGACGATCACAGTTCCATGGGGGACAACTTCGTAGTTGACGCCGTTCAGGCGGCGCAGGACTCTGTACGGGCCAAAATACCTATTTATAAGCTTTTCGCACAATCCCTTCCGGCGCACTGGTGTCCACACCCACACGTGGTCTCCCGGTTCGTAGTGCACGTCCCTGTGCCGAAGGTTATAGTGTCGGGCATCGGCGGATTGCTGGTCATTGATGTGCAAGCGGGCCAGCTCACGGGCCTGCTCTGCTTGTTCCACGAAGTGGCCTGCTTCAGGGGGGAGCTCTGCGTCGCCGTACGGCAGCATGGCGTCTAGCATCATGCGTACCTCTCTGCCATACACGAGACGGAACGGGGTGAACTGGGTGGTTTCCTGCGTCGCAGTATTATATGCGAAGGTGACGTAAGGCAAGACCTCATCCCAGGTTTTGTGTTCAACGTCGACGTAGATCGAGATCATGTCCGCCAATGTTTTGTTGAGCCGTTCTGTTAGACCATTGGTTTGGGGATGATACGCTGTTGTTGGTCGATGAGCAGTATGGCTAAGCGCTAAGATGTCACGTAGGAGTCGGGCTGAAAACGCCTTGCCTCGGTCAGTAATGATGGCCGATGGGGCGCCGTGTCTAAGCACGATGTCGTGCATAAAGAAGTGGGCAACTTCGGCGGCAGTATCTCGCGCCAGGGCCTTCGTTTCAGCGTAGCGGGTCAAGTAGTCTGTGGCGACTACGATCCACTTGTGGCCGGTCGACGAGAGAGGAAATGGCCCCAGAAGGTCCATGCCAACTTTGTCGAATGGTACTTGTGGCGGCTCGATGAACTGAAGCAGTCCAGGAGGCTTGAGCGCGGGTTTTTTCCGCCGCTGGCATTGCCGGCATGTCCGGACATAATGCTTTACACTTGAAGTAAGGTTGGGCCAGTAATAGTTCTGCCGGATTCGGGACAAGGTGCGTGTAACTCCAAGGTGGCCGGAAGTTGGTTCATCATGGCAGGCAAGGAGGACTTCATCCCGTAGATAAGACGGTATGACGAGCAGGTAAGTTGTCGGATTTGAGGCAGAGTTCTTTTTATAAAGCACTCCTCTCCGCAGGCAGAACGACGACAGTCCACGAGCGAGGTATCGTGGTATTTCAGGGCACCCACCTTCGAGATGATCGATGAGCAGACGCAGCTCTGCGTCGGCACGCTGTCTGGAAACGAGCTCAGACGTGCTGACCGCTCCAAGGAAGCTATCATCGTCGGTGGTGTCTTGTGGGGGAGGTTCGACGGGAGCGCGGGACAAGCTGTCAGCGTCGGTGTGTTTCCGGCCTGACTTGTAGGTGACGGTGAAATCGAATTCCTGCAGGCGTAATGCCCAACGTGCGAGGCGGCCGCAAGGGTCCTTTAAATTTTTCAGCCAGCACAGCGAGTGGTGGTCGGTGACGATACAAAACGGTCTGCCATACAGGTATGGGCGGAACTTAGCGGCGGCCCAGACTACCGCTAAACATTCTTTTTCCGTGGTAGAGTAGTTCAACTCAGCGCGCGACAGTGCGCGGCTGGCGTAGGCAATTACTTTGTCGACACCGCTTTGCCGCTGAACTAGAACAGCGCCAAGTCCGACGTTGCTCGCATCCGTGTGCACCTCTGTGTCGGCATCTTCGTCGAAATGTGCCAAGATGGGCGGTGATTGGAGTCGGCGTCGTAACTCGTCGAAGGCAGCCTGCTGTTCGTTGCCCCAGGAAAATGACGTGTCATCACGGGTTAGGAGCGTCAGAGGGCTGGCGAGCTGGGCGAAATTTCTAATGAAGCGGCGATAATAGGAGCACAGGCCCAGAAAGCGTCGGACTGCTTTTTTGTGGACGGGGACCGGAAAGGCAGCAACGGCAGCAAGCTTCTCTGGGTCAGCTCGGATTCCGTCAGCACTAATGACGTGCCCGAGGAACTTCAACTCGGTGAACCCAAAGTGGCATTTTTCTGGTTTGAGGGAGAGGTTGGCGGATCGAACGGCTTCGAGGACAGTCCTGAGACGGTGCAGATGTTCCGTGAACGTTGCGGAAAAAATTATGACATCATCAAGATAAACGAGGCAGGTCTGCCACTTCAAACCTGTTAGCACGGTGTCCATCATTCTTTGGAACGTGGCAGGAGCACAGCAGAGCCCGAATGGGAGGACGCGAAATTCATACAGCCCGTCCGGTGTGATGAAGGCGGTTTTCTCAAGGTCCCTCTCATCAACTTCTATCTGCCAATAACCACTTCTGAGGTCGACCGAAGAGAAGTACTTGGCTTGACGAAGTCGGTCGAGAGAGTCGTCGATACGCGGGAGCGGATACACGTCTTTCTTGGTCACACTGTTCAGCTTCCTGTAGTCGACACAGAATCGTAGTGTCCCGTCCTTCTTTTTCACGAGCACGACAGGAGACGACCACGGACTGCTTGACGGTTGGATGACGCCGTCTGTGAGCATCTCTTCTACCTGTGTTTGGATAGCATCTCGCTCACGAGGGGACACGCGATAGGGCTGCTGATTGATGGGTCGTGCTCCTTCATGCGTGATAATGCGGTGTTTAACTATCGACGTTTGTCGCACTTTAGACGACGACGTGAAACACGCACCAAACTCCCGCATGAGGTCCTGGAGTTGCCTCTTTTCTGCGGGTGGAAGGCCTGGATTGATGTCTACGTTGGTGACCGCTTCGGTGTCAGCTCCAGGTGTGCCCTCCTCGCAAGCAAAGCATTCGGCCACTTCCTGAACATAGTCGACGTAAGCGATGGCTGTGCCACGAAAAAGATGTCGATGCTCATTGCAGAAGTTGGTGACAAGGACCTCTGTACAACCGTCATGAAGGGATCCAAGGCCTCGTGCCACCGCAACTCCCTTAGTGAGTACGAGGGAGACATTAGGCTCGACAACCCGCAGTCCCCTATGTGGCTCGTCACAGGTAACTCTTGCGAGAATGCTGGCACGTGGTGGCACCGTAACGGTATCGTCGGCAACTCGCAGGGCGGATCGAGAACCCTGGTGCGCAGGTTCTTCTGTGGCCATTGCGGTCGAAAATGTCACCAAGCGATTCGGGAGGTCTATGATAGCACCGTGCTCGCGAAGAAAGTCGATGCCAAGGATGACATCGCGAGAACATTCGCGCAGAACGAGAAAAGTGGCAACGAATGTGCAGCCTTGGACCGTAACCCGGGCCGCACACATACCGAGTGGTGCGACAAGATGTCCGCCGGCCGTACGTATGTCGGGGCCGTCCCACGGTGTCGTCACTTTTTTCAGGGCCGTCGCAATCCGTCCGCTAAGGATAGAGTAATCTGCGCCCGTATCGACCAACGCGCTAACCTCCTTTGTGTCGACGAGAACAGGGATATCCAAAGAGACCCTTCGTTCAGCGCGGCCCATCGATGGCTGTTGTGGATGACTCAGTCGGTGCGGCGGCGGAAACTGGCCGGCGACTGGGGTTGCGTCGTCGGGGCGATTCAAGCGGCGGGTAGAGGGAAACTCTTCGGCGATGCGGCGTTCGGCGTCGGGGCGATTGGGTCGGTGCGGCGGCGGAAGCGGGTCGGCGATTGGGGTTAGGGCATCGCGGCGAGTCGAAAGGCGCGTCGGGGAAAACTGCGCAGCGTTGCGGCATCCGACGTCGGGGCTGTTCGGTTGCTGCGGCGGCGGAAGCTTTGCGGCGGATCGGCGTTCGGCGGCCTCGCCTCCAAAGGCCGCCGGAGCTAGTTTTCCCGACGAGGGCTCGAGGAACCGCGTTGTCCTGAGGCGAAACGGCGCCCAGAGGGGGAAGACCGGCGTGGAGAAGGCGATCGCGACTCGCGGCGCGGAGGAGACGGCGAACTGCGCTGGCGGGTGACATACTCGGCGATGTCTTGAGGGTGCTCTCCAGGCCGTGGACGGGGGCTGTCGATAGAAAATCCGCGTAGTCCAATTTCGCGATAGGGGCACCGCCGGTAGAGATGGCCGGCCTCACCACAGTGATAGAAGAGCGGTCGTTGATCCGGGGTGCGCAAGAGGTAAGTCTTCCGTGGTGCCTAGCGCCGATCCGCCCAGTAAGGAGTAGGCTGAGCAGAGTGCACCGCGACCAATGGTGCGGTGTAAGGTAAAGGCCCAGGAGATGGGGCCGCGCGGCGCACGACGTCCGCGTACGTGACTGGCTGGACCGGAGTCGGGTACGGCGCGGGATCGTATGGAGTCGGTGGCGGCGCCGGCACAACTGCAGCGTCTGGTGCTCTGAGTGCCTGCCGGACTTCCTCGCGGATGACGCTGGCGACGGAATCGACGCGAGGGGCAAAGGTTCTTTGAAGGTGCTGCAGCTCCTCGCGGACCACTGAACGGATGAGTTCACGAAGGGAGTCCGGATTCGTCCTGGGATCATGGTCGAATCGGTCCAACGTTGACAGTGTCGACGACGGACGCAGTTGCCGGGCGTGCTGTTGGGATCTCTGCTGCAGTAATTTCTCCATGTGGACGGCCTCGGCCAGAAACTCCGCGACGGTGTTGGGCGGGTTCCGCACGAGGCCGGAAAAGAGCTGGTCTTTCACGCCGCGCATGAGGTGCCTCAGCTTTTTTTCTTCAGGCATTGCCGGATCAGCGCGATGACAAAGACGCGTCACATCCTCGACGTACATGGCAACACCCTCATTGGGGAGCTGAATTCTAGAGGACAGGGTGCGCTCCGCGCTCTCCCGGCGGTCGCTGTTGGCGTACGTACTCAGGAGCTGACGTCGAAAGTCCTGCCACGTCGAGAAAGTAGCCTCACGGTTTTCGAACCATGTGCGCGCAGAGTCCTCAAGGCTAAAGTACACGTTACGCAGCTTTGTAGCGGCGTCCCAGCAGTTGAAGGTCGCAACCCGTTCGTAGTGCGCCAACCAATCTTCGGCATCTTCAAACAGGTCACCGCGAAAGGGCTTAGGCGTTCGTGGGGTCTGAAGAGTGAGATAGGTGGGGCTGGCTGCAGGGACAGTCGGAGGCAGGGCGGGTATTGGCGTCGCCATGAGTGGAGGGGTAGTCGAGGGCTCACCGACAAAAGGGAGGGCCTCGGGGGACAAGCCTCGGATCCTCCGGCTGGCACGATGGACAGGGGTGGTCACAAGAGGCCGGCGTGTCGAGTCGTCCTCAGGAGTAGGGAGCATCGGCCGCGCCTCCACCAGTGTCACGACCAGAGGGGCCGTGGAGATAGGCGTCGGGAAGAAGCCAAGACTGGGAGCCTTCTTTTAATTACAGCGCCAGGTTCCAGGACACCGAACAGAACAAGCGCGCCTCGAGAGCCCACCGCCGCTTCGTCGTCGTTTTCGACTCAGCGCGGAGGCCGCGCGGCGCGTTAGGCGCGTGGCAATATATTATAGGTATACAAAAGCCAGTGTCGAGCTGTGCAAATGGATATGAAAAATGCGTACACAAGCACATTCGATAGTACTGGGTACAAAGATTGCGACTGTAAGCTTTCGCAGAAACCTAGGAAAAGTTCTACCACTATGCAGGCTTCGCGAGTTTTGTACGTTAAAACCCGGATGACGTACATGAAAAAGTGCTGTTTTTATGCTGTTTACTATACTTGCCAAATACAAGGTGTACATAACGCGTCACCCAGTTGCGTCATTGCATGTACATCTGCTCTGTTGATATACAGGTGACGCAACGCATTTCATTACACCTTACGCAATGTTCGCGGGCACGTTGAACGCGTTGGTCCCAAGTAAGCGCGCTAATTGTTGCATTTGTTTGACGAGTTTGTTCATATGCAAGTCAGCCAGTCCTTGAAGGCCTGGCTGCCTTTGGTCTGGACGTCGGGCCTTCCGTTGGCGCAGATGAGCGCCCCGTCCGCCTTCAGAACCACCAGCGTTGGTATGCCCGCCACCTTGTAGCGAGTCTTCAGCGTCCTGCGAACAAAGTAACTTCGCGTCCATTACTCTGTCCCGAGACAGTTTTTATACACGTGTATAAGATGCACATATCCTGGCTACATTTGTACCTTTATGCACAAACTCCTTCCTATCGCTCGCCTACTGAGTTCGAACCCGACCGTGGCGGCCGCGTTAATAAGGCGGATAATGATAAGGAAAGAGGCTATTCGGATAATGACAGCGTCCATCATACCGCACCTCAACTACCCTCTCCCGTAACAATGAGCTGGCTCACCAGCTTGCCTGCGATACTATACACCGGGCGCCGGGGATCCCATGGACGAGTCCACCGACGGAGCAGGCGGTCAGGGCTAACAAACACACTGTCAACGAATACTACACGCAGCGAAAATTGGACTTAGCTGATTTACCGCCACCACACCAATCCTTATCGATCCGTGTGGCTAGCATTCTTCGCCGAATACAGTTTAATCTTCTACGTACACCAGCCAAACTTCATCTATACCGGCGCACTTCCACAACTCAGTTCCCAAACTGTCCACACACATATGCGGCCATAGAGCACTGCCTTACTCAGTGCCACGCAGCCTTCCAGTCCCCCGCCCATCCTCCCCCCCCCCCCCCTCCCCCCCCCAACCGTGGCTCATCTGGCTCGCCTCCCTAGATCTGAAGCAGCAACGTGTCCTCGTCGCCTTGGCTCAGGACCTATTGAACGCCCAATAGAAAGGATTTTCTAATAAAAGTGTCACACCACCACCACCCGTAACAGATATCAATCATGACGGAAGGGAAAAATAAACGCGCTAATTAGAAAGGCCTCTAGACTGGCGTTAAGATTACCACAAGTGCTTCATAACATCGTGTTAAGATTAATCCCATGCGTCTCAGAGAGGAAGTACTTGGACGGTCTGGGATTCTACTGGGCTTTCGAAGAACGTAAAAAATCTATCTGCTCGACTCCCAGATCAGGAGACTTAAACGGATCAGGACGGGCCGCACTCTCCTCACTAAACTCAGACTTCTCAACCTATAGAAGACCATAGCGATCAAACCACAAACATCGCTCCAGTAATCAGACACCTTCGTGGTTAGACCGCTGCTCAGGAGTATCGACCCGGCCAACCACGAGGGCTGAAGTAATGCCACAGAGCTAAAATCTTGGACGAACATCTAAAAAAGGCCCAGTTTGTGATGTACGTGGATGCTTTGGTTTGGTTTGGTTTGGTTTGGTTTGGTTTATGGGGGTTTAACGTCCCAAAGCGACTCAGGCTATGAGGGACGCCGTAGTAAAGGGCTCTGGAAATTTCGACCACCTGGGGTTCTTTAACGTGCACTGACATCGCGCAGTACACGGGCATCTGGAATTTCGCCTTCATCGAAATTCAGCCGCCGCGGCCGGGATCGAGCCCGCGTCTTTCGGATCAACAGCCGAGCGCCGTAACCCCTGTGCCACCGCGGCGGGTACGTGGATGCATTGAGGTAAAAGGGCAGAGAGGCGGCCGCAGTAGATATACGGAGTAACTATACCAACCAAATTGCATCCGGACGGCGGAAAAGGTGGCGATAGCCTTAGCAATCTCGGAAGTCAACAGAAGACGAAACAGTTACTGGGTAGTATCAGACTCACAAGCAGCCAGTCGAGCCATCCAAAACAATAAGGGTAGCCTCATAGAAAACAAACTCCTGGCCTGCCGGCCAGAAGGAACAGACACAGACAGGCAAAAAACAATCGTTTTGGGTCCCCGATGATGATGATAAAAGGATCTTATTGGTACAGAGAGCTATGACTGGTCCGACTCTTAAGGGCCGGCCCTCACAAAAACTAAGGGGGGGGGGGGGGTCCCTGTTTTCAAGATTATTCCGGAGCATTCTAACTGCGACACATCTTCTTTCACTCCCATCTTCCTTCTTTCCCTCACGGCACGGTTGAGGTGTCCACCGAGATATGTGAGACAGTCACTGCACCACTCATTTCCTGATAACGAAACTTATAATTTCGACCGCCTGGGGATCTTGAACGTGCACTGGCATCGCACGGCACACGGGCGCCTCTTGCGTTTCGCCGCCATCGAAACGCAGACGACGGTGCCGGGGTCGAACGGGTCCTATGGATCGGTAGTCGAGAGCTCTAGTCACTGAGTCACCGCGACGGGTCCGTAAGCCAAAATGGTCATTCTTCAGTCACTAATTAATTAGCCCGTGCATATTCGGAGTCACAAATAATGAGTGCGAAAAAAACCTAACATGTTATGTTGGTAATACGATAGCATTAGAAACGGTTTATGCCTTTACCGGAAGTGACGGAACTTCCGGTCTGGTGACGTCACTTTCCTCCAGTCAATGGGCGAGTTTCATGACCAACGATGTATTTTACATTAAAAAACATTGAGCAGCGCGTCACTCACAACTGCAGATTATCGCCGAAGGGAAGCGAAAGCCATTCTGCGTGGTGGTTCTTCAGGTCGTCCCGCATTTCCTCCGCAGTTCGGTTCTGCGAGAGGAACACGACCTGCGTTGGTGAGAACAGTCTACCGTTGGCTGCCTGCCGCGTCGAAACCGCGCCAATTCCCACCGAGCAGCCACGTGTCTTTTACACCGGTGTTGCTCTTAACGCCTTGCTAACCACTGAACTATTGCTAACCACGGTGGTGCACGGCTCGATAATAAGCGCAATCTTGTGCATTGCTCTTTGCTCCAGCAACATGGCGGGTATCAGCGCAAGCTACTAGCTAACTAGTTTCAATAGCGATCATTCACTTGGCCTTCAATCTTCACGGGTCCTTGCCCGCACCAGTATAGCTACCCGCTGAATGGAAGCCGTGCCGATTTTGCATCGAATGCCTACCAGGCCGAAAGGAACTTGGCGGTATGTGGTGCTCCAATCCTAGCTGCCTTTCGTTGCAGATTGAACGAGGGGTACAAAAACTAACCCTTCAGGTGGCGCTGCTAATACAACAATTCACTGGGGAGGAACGGCAAGTCCAGGCACAAAAGGGCAGCCTATATGTTCACATGCAATGTAGGCCTAACCCAAATGCATCGTGACCGCTTGAGACGAATTGGACCGGGACTCTGAGGAAGCGTTCAAGTACTTGTTCCCCTGGAGTACCACTTCTGCCGCCACCATAACGGCGCTTGTCATATGGCCTGGTGATTTACCAATAACGCTATACTCGTCCTTGCGTTTTATGCGCATTTTGTGCCACGGATTGGATTACAAACTAGCCCAAACCCACACCTTACTAATCTTCGTCTTTAGTTGCGTCGTTTTCTCTGATTGTCACCAAGTTACCAACCTGAGCCCAAGACGTGCGGCGCAGTTAAGCTTTCGGGCGCGCATACACGTACCTCGACAGGGAGTCCGAGTTGCTTGGCTTCCCGGTATGCCTGGGCCAGCAGGGGCGTGAAGGAGCAGCACGGCGGACACCACTGGGCCGAGAAGTAGAGGCAGACGATCCGCTTGTTGCGCAGGGCCGCGTCGGCCGAGATGCCGGTGCCGTCCTTCGTCAACAGCACTTTGCCCCGGAACAGTTCCATCCACGACCCACTCTGTCAGAGGGTGGGCCGAAAGGCGAGGCACGTTGGGCTGCGCAGAAGGCAAATCATGCCCACGTTCAATTGTTAAGAGCGATACGCACTATTTTAGCGGCAACCGTGCGAAGCCTAGCCCATTACTGGCAATGGGTAGGGAAAGCCGAGACATGGTAGTTGTTTTATATGTGGTTTTGGTTTCAGTTTAGTGTATTCTTTTGTGACTTCTCTCTGTAGATCAGTGTAGATGTGTCCTTAACACGAGTTAAGGACATCGTAGTCGAAATCAAGAGGAAGAAATGGGCTTGAGCAGGGCATGTAATGCGAAGGCAAGACTAACCGCTGGTCTTTAAGGGTAGCGGAGTGGACTCCAGGCGTACAGAAGCGTAGCAGGGGTCGGCAGAAAGTTAGGTGGGCGGGTGAGATTAATAAGTTTGCTAGGATAGGGTGGCCGCAGCTGTCACAAGACAGCGTTAATTGGAGAGGCATGAGGAAGGCCTTTGTCCTGCAGTGGGCGTAGACAGGCTGATGATGATGATTTTGACTGTTATGTGGCCAAAAATGACAATTATCGGCGTCCTCGTCAAAGAAAGAGTCTTTTGTCTTCCACTCGAGCAATGAACCTCGTCTCCGTTCCTTCGGGGCCTTCGCCCCACCACAGTAGCCATGAAGAAAAGCGGGAACTGATGATGTTATTCGAATTTCTCTATACGACATTCGTAAATTTGGCTTCAGAAGTTCAGATCACTTTCCATTATCAGGAGAATCCGGACCCACTGGGGTTTCACGGTACAGAACATAGCAGAACGACGACTCGACGTTGTAGTGCCGGAGCCCACATTTCGCTGGCGGGCCTGTCTAAACCAGCGCTGCGCGCCCGCCGGCGCTCAAAGCAGGCCCAGACTTTCTCGGACAAGTCGCGACATGCAGCGTGACTCATCCCGCCGCCGCGGCGCCGACACGGACCCTTCCTCCTCTCCTCCTCTACGTCGGTGCGAACTCCTCCGACGCTCGCCGGCTCTCGACCATTGGTCTAATTTGAACGGTGGCCAGTGATTGGAGGATTTGAACGGCAGGCTGCCGTAACCGTTACCAGCGGCTATAAAAACGGAGCCGCGCTGAACCCGAGCAGCAGACGGGCAGCAGAAGAGCCATCACGCCGGAGCTACGCTCGCCGCCGGGGCCGCCCTTCTTCTGTGTGCCTGCCCGTGGTGCTCTTGACCCTTGTATCATGTAAAAGCCCTTGTACATACTGTACATAAACGTCCTTTTACTCACCGTCGCCTCGACCGTTTCCTGGCTCGGACTCCCAGTCCCAACAGTGGATGGCAGCTGCGGGATCGACCGGCGTCAGCTACCTCGGTGCGGTGAGTGCCTGATGTTTTCCCCTCAATTCGCCAGACTGCTCTAGCACACGTGATTGTAGTTTAGAGTAGGGCTGTGTGTTGCACTGGAGAGAGCTTTGTTGTTTCGAGCCAAGTCGGAGCGCTTTGAAACGAAAGCTGGTGCAGAGGGAGTAAACGAGGCGTTTTGGAAAGAATTACTTGCGCGTGTCATACTAGTAGCGCTATAGTAGTGAACGGCAAGGGAATTCTAAGAAAAGGGCAAACTACAAGAGGCTATTGTGAGCGATGGAGAACTTCAAAGTGAAGGAACTCATCGAAATTTGTGAAGAGTTGGGCATTGATTTGGGCCCCGCAAAACGAAAGCATGCGATTCTTGAGATCATGCGGAAGGAGAATGTAACGGCTGAGGAAGCCAATGAGGCCTGGGAAGAGATCACAGAACGCCGTGAGCGCGAGGAGGCCAAAAGGCGCCGTGAGCACGAAGAGGCTGAAAAACAGAAGCAGCTTGAGCGCGAACGGGCAGAACGTGAGCGCGAGGAGGCCAAAAGACGCTGTGAGCTCGAAGAGGCAGAAAAACAGAAGCAGCGTGAGCGCGAAGACG
Organism: Amblyomma mixtum; assembly: GCF_055824585.1. Classification (NCBI taxonomy): domain Eukaryota; kingdom Metazoa; phylum Arthropoda; class Arachnida; order Ixodida; family Ixodidae; genus Amblyomma; species Amblyomma mixtum. The sequence continues at coordinate 96,958,864 of NC_143020.1, forward strand.
CAGAGCGAGAGCGTCAGGAACGCCTTGAGCGGGAAGAGCGAGAGCGACAAGAACGCCTCCAAGAGGCAGAGCGACAGGAACGCCGAGAGATTAGAAAATTAAAAGAGTTGTAGTTGCTGCGAAGCTCGCCGGCGCCTAGTGTAGCTTCAATGACAGTGCAGGCTAACGGCCAAAGAATCCGAGACCAACTGCCGCCGTTCGTAATAGGCGAGGACATGGCAAAGTATCTCGTGAAATTTGAGCATGTCTGTGAGAGGAATGTCATTGAGCGAGAACTGTGGGCACAGAATTTGCTAGCTCTGCTTCCCGGGGAAGCATCTGACGTGATAACGTGTTTGTCGAAGGAGGCGTTCGAGAGTTACGATGAGGTCAAAGAGGCCCTGTTGAGGAAATATAAGCTGTCACCTGAGGCATTCCGGCAAAGGTTCCGGTACGCAAAAAAAGGCAGTGAGTCGCACATCGACTTCGCGTTTAAGCTGAAAGCCGACCTAGTTGAATGGCTCAAGGGCGAGGAAGTTTATGACGATCGTGATAAGGTGGTAGAGTGCATTGCGCTGGAGCAATTCTACCGCTGCATCCAGGACGATGTAAGGCTCTGGCTGCAGGATAGGCTTACTGAGGTTAAGCTCAACAAGGCAGCAGAGCTGGCTGAGGAATACTACACTCGCCGAAACTTGCACAGCAGGGCATTACGCATCGAAAAGGCGGAAACAAAGGATGCTTCTCTAAGGAAGCCTGATGGAAGGAAACCGTTCGCGCGTCGCGATTTTCGAAAAGATGCGTCCGCTTTAAAGGAGGCTGTAGGCGAAGAACAAAAGGAGTTAAGGAAATCTGACGATGCTCCTAAGCAGCGCGCTGATGCCGCACGTGCGTTTGAGTCACGGAGGCCTTTGACATGCTACCACTGCAAAAAGGAAGGGCATATCGCGGCAAACTGTAGACAAAAGGTTGCTTTCGCAACGATTCGGGAGACAGACAAGAATATGCGGTTGTTGGAACCATATATGCAGGAGATAAGTGTGAACGGTAAGAGATGCAAAGCCCTTCGTGACTCGGCGGCAACTACGGACGTTGTCCACCCGTCCTTAGTTTCTCCGAATGATTTTACAGGAGAATGCGCGTGGATAAGGCAAGTAGCCGAGGAGCAATGTGCTTGCTTACCGATCGCTACAGTGATCATTGAGGGTCCTTTTGGTCAGCTTAACACCGAGGCGGCCGTGTCTGCCGCCCTCCCTGAGCATTTTCCTTACCTCTTTTCGAACAGCTCAGAGCAGCTTCTGAGGGATAAAGGCAAATCGTTCTTTGCCGGCGTGGCATGCATGGCCCTTACGCGATCTCAAGCGCGGAAGCTTTCGCAGAAACTTGACCTTGCACCGGAGAGGGAAACACCGCTTAGGGAAGCAGATGAGCATTGTAGCCTAGATACGGTGTCGGTGGAACCTCAGATCGAGGACTCTCCGGGAAGCGGAGAACTCGCTGCTAACGAAACTGAAAACAGTTTAAACGATAGTGGCAACGAGAAGGTAACGGCGACGCTACTGAGCGAGGCGAATTCCACATTGAGCCCAGTTTCCGACACTTGGCACGAGCTAACTCAGGTTGACAGAGCGACGCTCGTTCGGGAACAGCAGGAAGATAGCTCTATAATAGCTTTGCTGGATAAAACTAAAGGAGGAACAAAGAAAAAGAATGTTTCATTTCATCAGAAATCCGGCTTGTGGTACCGAAATTACGCTGACGCCCGTGGTCGCAAGTACGAACAGCTTTTGATCCCACAAAAGTATCGCCGTCAGCTATTGAACCTGGCGCACGAAAACGCGTGGGCAGGGCACCTCGGCGTGAAAAAGACCAAAGCTAGGCTCGCCCAAGAGTATTACTGGCCTCATTGCTGGATGGACATTGAAGGCTTTGTGCGCTCTTGCGACACTTGCCAGAGAGTAGGCAAGTCTACCGACAAGTGGAAGGCGCCCATGAAACTGGTGCCAATCATAACCGAACCCTTCCGCCGGTTGGTAATTGACATTGTAGGGCCACTGCCCGAGTCCAAGAACGGTTGTCGGTATATTCTGACTGCTCTGTGTGTCGCGACAAAGTTTCCTGAAGCGATACCTCTCAAGGAGCTCAATTCTCCTCAGGTCGTAGACGCCCTTCTCTCAATTTTCGCTCGTGTCGGATTTCCCTCGGAAATTCAGTGTGACAATGGCAGTGTCTTTACCAGCTGCCTAACCTCTACCTTTTTCGAAAGGTGCGGTATCAAGGTCGTACACAGCTCGATCCATCACCCGCAGTCGAACCCAGTAGAGCGTATGCACTCGGTGCTCAAAAGAATATTGCGAGTTCTTTGCTTTGAGCGCAAACGCGATTGGGAAGCCTGCGTGCCTGCAGCTATGTTCGCTTTACGATCCGCTCCCCACGAGAGCACAGGCTTCAGCCCTGCGGAGCTTGTGTACGGCCGAAGCTTAAGAACACCGCTGCGAATGTTGCGAGAGTCGTGGGAAGGCGAGGAGGAAGACCCAAACGTGGTCACGTACGTCCTTAACCTGCTTCAAAGGATCGGAAAAACGAAAGATCTTGTCGAGAGCCACATGAAGACAGCGCAACAATTGTCAAAAGAGTACTACGACAAGTCAGCAATGAAGCGTACTTTCGAAGTGGGCAGCCAAGTAATGATACTGCGACCGTCTAAGAAAAATAAGCTTGAGGTCCAGTGGGAGGGACCAGCGAACGTGGTATCGAAACTTTCTGATACCAACTACGAAGTTAAACTAGGTAGAAGGCCCAACAAAATCTATCATAGTAACCTGATGAAACCGTACATTCAGCGTCACGCTGTCGTGAATGTGATTTTGAATGGTTCGGACGAGGAAGGTGCAGAAATCCTGACCTCTGCGGACATGAAGGAATGCGGTTCGGCTGCATTGTTAGAACAGGTTAACTTAGAACCACGTCTAAGCCAAGCCCAGAAGGAAGACTTGAGAACGATTGTTTCTGAGTTCGAAAAAGTGTTTTCGGATCGTCCCGGAAAGACGACGCTAATTGAGCACGATATCGAGCTAACGTGTGAAGAACCGATCCGTAGTAAGCCGTATCGCTGTTCTCCCGAAAGAAATCATGGCAGGTGAGATCAAGCGAATGTGCGACCTGGGAGTCATAGTACCGGGTGAGAGCGATTACACATCGCCCTTGATACTAGTGCAAGTACCGGGAAAAGATCCCAGACCGTGTATTGATTACCGGCGACTAAACGCGATAACCCGGGATCAGACCTATCCAATACCAAACCTTGAGGAAAGGGTGGAGACAGTGTCAAGGTCGAATTACGTATCCACGCTAGACCTCGTGCGAGGCTATTGGCAAGTCCCCCTTACAGAGCGCGCCAGCCGCTACGCCGCGTTCGTTTCCCCATTCGGAACGTTCCGCCCAGTCATGTTGAGTTTCGGACTCAAAAACGCGCCATATTGCGTCTCGAATCTAATGGACCACGTGCTCCATCGTCTGTCCGAGTACGCGCTCCCGTACCTGGACGATGTCGCCATCTTTTCTAACACATGGGAAGAACATGTAGATCACTTACGGGTCGTGCTGAGCAGGCTGAAGGATGCCGGCCTCACAGTCAAACCTGCTAAATTCCAGCTAGGTTGCGCCGAAGTGACTTACCTAGGGCATGTGGTGGGGCGCGGCCGGCGTAGACCGTCAGAAATCAAAGTAGCCGCTGTCGTAAACTACCCCCGGCCAACCACTAAGACCGAGATAAGGGCCTTTTTAGGCTTGGCTGGATATTACCAGCATTATGTAAAAGACTACTCGACGCTTGCCAGTCCTCTCACAGACGCGCTTCGAAAGTCGGAACCCGTGAAGGTGACATGGGACCAAAAAAAAGAGAACGCGTTTCAAATGCTGAAACAAGCCTTGAGTGAGGAGCCAGTACTAATGGCGCCTGATTTTTCAAAAGGCTTCATAATTCAGTGTGATGCCAGTGATCGGGGCATGGGAGCTGTGCTATGCCAAGAGGATGATGAGGGCAATGAAAGGCCAGTTTTGTACCTAAGCCGTAAGTTGACTTGCCGTGAAGAGGCGTACAGCACTTCTGAAAAAGAATGCGCCTGCCTGGTGTGGGCAGTTCAGAAGCTCGCCTGCTACGTCGCTGGTTCCAAGTTCGTAGTCGAAACCGACCACCGCCCACTAACTTGGTTAAGTAATATGTCATCTAAGAGCGGCCGGTTGCTGAGGTGGAGTATGATACTCCAACAGCACAATCTTGTCGTTCGTTACAAGAAAGGCAAGTTAAACGCGAACGCAGACGCACTAAGCCGTGCGCTCTGAGCAAAGCTACCTTCGACCTCCTCGTGATTTACATTTTGTGGCTTCGCGTTAAGTTCGCTTGTAAATCGGGGCAAAATTGATGCCCTCATTCGCGGCCTCAGCCGATTGTTTTCCTGCCCAAATGATCTCGAGGGACCCAATTTACAATCATTTCATTCCTTGTGTTGCTTGCGTTTGACACTTTGTTTGAGTTTATTATTTTAAGAGTTCTGGCATCCCACATGTGTCTCTTGTTGAAGAGGGAGCGAAAAGGAGACAGAACTATTGCTAGCGGAGATTTTATGACCTTTAAGTCTGGCGTTTTGACGGGTGACGGAAGGCACTTGCTCGTGTTGGGTGTTGCCTGCTGTCGGTCGGTTCTTGGCAACCTGCAGAACGATCAACGACCGATGCTGTGAAGCAAGCTCTTCCGAAGGACTGAGCGAAGCTGATCCAGTCACCTGGGCGACAAAGCTGCGGAGCAGTGATCCTGTCCTTACGAGCCGGACCTGTTCATGGAAAGGAGCCTGGAGCTACCTGCGGCTGAACACCGGACGAGAACTTGGAGGAGCCTGGCGTACGAGCGCGCCCCGCATCCGAGCCACGCGGAAGTAGCTCGTCTTCGTGGCGCATTGTCTGGCGGCGGTGGTGCTGTAGTGCCGGAGCCCACATTTCGCTGGCAGGCCTGTCTAAACCAGCGCTGCGCGCCCGCCGGCGCTCAAAGCAGGCCCAGACTTTCTCGGACAAGTCGCGACATGCAGCGTGACTCATCCCGTCGCCGCGGCGCCGACACGGACCCTTCCTCCTCTCCTCCTTCTGTAAAGGTCTCTCAAAGGCGGAGGAGCGGCTTTTGCTTCGCCTGTATACCAATACTTTGCTGTGCCCGGCAGCTCTCAAACACTTCGACCCTTCTTTTTCGGGCAGCTGTCCGCACTGTGCGGAGAAGTCTTCGGACATTTACCACATGGTGTGGGCCTGCCCCTCCAACCCTGCTATCCCCCCTAACCCCAACCCAACCCGGGAGGACTGGGAGGCGACCCTGCTCGGCTGCTCTGACCTGCAGGCCCAACGGGCCTTGGTCGCGCGAGCCCGGGCGGCGGCCGACGCCACTGGGGTCCCGAACTAGGGGCCTCCACCTAGTACTTGTAAGGGCTGGCCCCCTCTGGGTCAGCTCATGCAATACCTCCAGTAGTGCATGTGTAAATAAATGTTTTCCACCACCACCATCTCCGTCGGTGCGAACTCCTCCGACGCTCGCCGGCTCTCGACCATTGGTCTAATTTGAACGGTGGCCAGTTATTAGAGGATTTGAACGGCTGGCTGCCGTAACCGTTACCAGCGGCTATAAAAACGGAGCAGCGCTGAACCCGAGCAGCAGACGGGCAGCAGAAGAGCCATCACGCCGGAGCTACGCTCGCTGCCGGGGCCGCCCTTCTCCTGTGTGCCTGCCCGTGGTGCTCTTGACCCTTGTATCATGTAAAAGCCCTTGTACATACTGTACATAAACGTCCTTTTACTCACCGTCGCCTCGACCGTTTCCTGGCTCGGACTCCCAGTCCCAACAACGTGCGCAAGGAAGTTGAACAGGACAGAAGGACAGATGAGAGAGTTCGATGGACTAATAAAATGTCTAAGATGCTGTGAGGTAGAAGGCTTGAGGAGGTAGTGTAGCTTCGTAGTGAACAAACGCAAAGGAGTACAGCATTTGGTAAAAAAATATAACAAGCGTTCAGAATTCCTACGTTCCGAAGTCACACACTCGCAAAGAGCAACGACGTAATGCTGGACTGCCGACAAATTCCTGAGACGACATATGCCGCAAACGAAGCTTCAGCGCACTGTTTTCGATTTCCCCTCTACCAAAATGCGGCTGGTAATTCGAACGACGAGCGTTCGTCCTCAAAAGGAGCACAACACGGCCGCTGAGTCTATTGAGAGCAACAGTTTAAATAAAATTTGTGTGGAAAGGGGGGGGGGGGGGGCACAGGCAGTGCTGATTAATGGCCCGAAAAGATCGGTAACTTACAACACGTTGGGCAAGTTGGTAATAACACAGCGCGCAAAAAGATAGAACAACACATAGGACACGACGAACAAGAGGACTAACACACAGCGCACAAAAAGATAGACTAACGCAGAAAGCGCACTAACTTGCGCATCGTGTCCTTTACTAACATTCCGTGTTTTTGAGCTCGATGTTTCATAATGCATCTCGATAAAAGAAGATTTTAGTGGGTCAAGTCTTCCTGTAGAGACGTATGCAGCATACCGGTCCAGAATTTCCTCGCATCCGGTATGCTGCATACGTCTCTACAGGAAGACTTGACCCACTAAAATCTTCTTTTATCGAGATGCATTATGAAACATCGAGCATACCGGTCCAGAATTTCCTCGCATCCGCCGCCGCGGTGGCCCATAAACCAAACCAAACCATTTCCTCGCATCCTTTGCTCAAGATTATGGTTGGTTGGTTTATGGGGTTTAACGTCCCAAAGCAACTAATGCTATGAGAGACGCCGTAATGGAGGGCTCCGGAAATTTCGACCACCTGGGGTTCTTTAACGTGCACTGACATCGCACAGTACACGGGCCTCTAGAATTTCTCCTCCAAAGAAACTCAACCGCTCAAGATTATGGTGTCGAGAATTCCACAGAGCCGCAAAACTACTGATAACAACATAACAAGTACTCGATAAATGGTTGATGGTTGATGCGGGTTTAAGGTCCCGAAGCGACTAAGGCTATGAGAGGCACCGTGGGGAAGGGCTCCGGAAATTTCGAGCACCTGGGGTTCTTTAACGTGTAGTGACATCACACAGTGCACGGACATCTAGAATTTCTCCTCCAAAGAAACTCAACCGCTCAAGATTATGCTGTCGAGAATTCCACAGAGCCGCAAAACTACTGATAAAAACATAACAAGTACTCGATAAATGGTTGATGGTTGATGCGGGTTTAAAGTCCCGAAGCGACTAAGGCTATGAGAGGCACCGTGGGGAAGGGCTCCAGAAATTTCGACCACCTGGGGTTCTTTAACGTGTACTGACATCGCACAGTGCACGGATATCTAGAATTTCGCCTCCGTCAAAATTCGACCACTGCGGTCGGGATCGAACCCGCGTCCTTCAGGTCAGCAGCCGAGCGCAATAACCACTGAGCCACCGCGGCGGCCTAAGTGCTCTCACACCAAAAATTCGGCCTTCCAGGTCCGCATGCACTGGGGACGTGCACAGGATACGTACTTTCCCAATGAATCCCATTGTGCTTTATACGGGTTCAGCATGAGCAGGATCGAGAAGGTCGGATGGCGAAGCCCACCCACAAAAATAATACGCTCAAAGCTTGGCTACAGCGGCTCTGGCGTCGTGAAGGTATACCCTGCACAAAGCGGGCCAATGTTCGCGAGGTCGACATACTGACCTGGTCAAGTTCCGGTTCGTGGCTAGACTCACGGCCCAGTAACCCTAACCCTGCGTCCTTCGTAAAGCGGACTTCTTCTTCTTCTTCACCTCTTTATAATGGCACATACCCACGTGGGGGGATTGGCCAAGGTATAGTGGTATACATAAGGGAATTTTCATAGGATTACGACAAAATATCGGAGCCAAACGTGAATTTTGAAAAATGTATTCATGAAAAACGACAGAAGAATATTTGAAGTGAAATAAGAAAGAACATTTTGGCGAGAATAATAATATTAATAATAAAAACTCCGAGACTTTTAAAGGAGTTAGCAAATCAACCTACCAGTTGCAATTATGTAATCATGGAGATTCCCACAAATTGAACCCAATGCAAATCCTTTGGCGCTCGCTCCGAACGATAACAACACTGGCAGAAATAACGGGAGCCCTAACCTGGAGAGAGGGACCTCCAGGTAAATCTTTCTCTGAAGTGCGAACTTTGGACAGCAGAGAAGGAAATGGTCCACAGATTCAACGTCCCCGCATGAGTCACATAGGTTTGTCTGTGACCACCCACATCTGCATAGGTATAAATTTAAACTGGGAATCCTGCACCGCAAACGCGTCATTGATACCTCACACTGCCTGGTTTTACACGAACGGACGTTCCATTTATACGCTATAAGTGCTGATAATCAGTAGTATTTAGTAAGGGATCGCGTAACCTGGCTGATATGTGTTGAAACCGCTGAAACCTGGAGATCGCCAGCAGACTGAAATTCGGGACAGGATGCGTTACTGGCCCGTCGAGCTGACCTTGCTAAATAATCAGCCACCTCGTTGGAATGAATGCCTGCATGACCAGGAACCCAGACAAAACGGACCTCCTTTAAAGTGGACGGGACAAAAAATCGCAGGAAGCGGCACAAAAAATCTTTTTGGGAAGTTTCAAGGGAGACTAGAACTGACAAACAATCAGCCAGGATGATAACGTGAGATACATGACACGGAATTTTGTTCAGGGCCATTCCAAGAGCAAAGAATTCCGCATAGTATATGGGGATATAATCTGGGATGCGGACAGAATAGCTCCATGCCAAATCCTGCGAAAAGATGCCAACTGCGGACGTCCACAGGGCGATGTTTTCTTCACTGGTCGGCACGAGACTCGAGTCGCGCGCCCGTGTTCGGTATTGAGGCAGAGCCGGCGAGATGATGATGATGATGTCCTCAGGCTTAATGGCACATACCCACGGCGGAGCATTGGCCAGGGTGCATAGCGGATACGAACGCACTAGAAAACAGCACGAGGACGTTGTTGTCGTTCACCTAATAACACATGGCATACACTCACAGTGTGGGAGTGGCCAACAATCCGGAGGCATAGATAGCTATCTAGCTGTACGTTTACGCGGCCAAGAAAAAAAAAAGGCACATGATAACGCACGCGGGACTGAAACACCGTTGGGTCCTAGTTCAAGTTGGGCATACCCTTATAAAAGTGGTCTATAGACTGTCTATAGACTTCTTGTAGACTCTGTAGCCTTCCTATTGCAGACACATCGTTTTGTCTATTCCTAGACTACAGACTGTATGTAGACAAAGTCTACTAAAAGTGTATGGCCATAAATCTATAGACTGGCTATAAACTGTCTACATGGTTTGTATTGCCTTTAGGCTTGTCTATAAGAATTGTCTACTGAAAGCCAATAGACTTTATAAGCAATAATCTGTGGATAGTCTATAGACTGCATAAATTTTTCAGTCTACAGACTGAAAAGGAAAAAGAAAAACTAACTAATTAAAAATGTAACAATAAAGACAGAAAAGGCGTTATTAGAAAAATTTAGCAAGGCAGCCAATGAGATTCCAGCAAGAAATTTTGAACGGCAGAACAAAGAGATCTGCGGCTGAAACCAAGTGTGGTGGCGCCAAATGACGGCAAGAGCGGACAGCTCAAAAGAGGGTCTAATGCTGCAAGGGCTCCTCCAACAACCATCTTATAAAAAGAGGTAATGCGGCGGCAATAGAGCCGAAAATGATAAACATAATGAGGTTTACGGCGAAATGCGCAAAAGGAATATACCCGCCGCGGTGGCTCAGTAGTTAAGGCGCTCGCCTACCGAGCCGGAGTACCTTGCTTCGAACCCGACCGAGGCGTCCGCATTTCGATGAAGGCGTAACGCAAAAGGCGCCCGTGTGCTGTGCGATGTCAGTGCACTTTAAAGATCCCCAGGTGGTCGAGTGAGTGAGTGAGTAGAAACTTTATTGATTTCTAAGATTTAGACTGCGGTGGAGGTCGTCTTCAAGTCTTCTCTTCAAGTCTTGAGGTTGCCTCCTTAGCCTTGGGTGGTCCCCTAGTCCAGGGCTCCACTGAGTCTGGCCACCTCGCTTGCGTGTGCTATGAGTGCCCTTTGGGCCTCTAGCTCGCAGCTGGTAAGCCGGCTCTCCCATTGCTCCGCACTTGGTGTGTCGTGTTTGTGGAACGATATGTTTCTATCGCATTCCCATGTTATGTGGTATAGTGTTGGCCTCGCTTCGCACCAAGGGCATGTGGCGCGGTATTGTGTCGGGAACATCTTCCTTAGTATATATAAGTTGGGGAAGGAGCCTGTCTGTAGCTTCCGCCATTTTGCGGCTTCTTCCTTGCTTAGCTCTTTGTGTGGTGGGGGGTATTTGTATCTTAGCCCCCTGTATAAACTTAGTGTTTCAGAGTACCCAGCCCCTAGGCTAGTCCAGAGCTCCTCCGGGGCTTGTGACCCCCCAGCTCGGATAGTAAGCCCTCGAGCTAGTTCGTCCGCCCTTTCGTTGCCCCAGACCCCCGCGTGGCCTGGTATTCAAATTATGTTATGTTTCTCTCTCCTCCCCGAGGGTGTCCCCTCGCTGAGGATCCTGAGTGTCGTTTTGCCTACCCTTCCTTTTGTGTAGTTTCGACACGCTTCTTGTGAGTCTGTTAGGATATTCAGGGGTCTCCCCTTTCTATCCCTCTCCCTCATTGCTAGGGCTATCGCTATCTCCTCCGCCTCTGCTACATTTGATGCCCTGGCCGTGAGGCTCGTTATTTGTTCTCCCTGGTGGTTGACGACTACCGCCACCATTTTATTTCCTCGTTCACCATAGTACGGGGAGGCGTCGGTGTATACCGTGCTGTCCCTGTGCCCTATTGTTTTTTCATAGTGTTCTGCCCTGGCCCTCCTCCTGCTGGCATGGTGGTTTGGGTCCATGTTGCGGGGGATGGGTTGTACGCTTATGTTTCTTCTTAGTGCGTCTGGTATGTTTGCCCTGTTGTTCTGATGTTTCTCCGTCTCCCGACCCAACCTAGTCAGAAGTGCTCTTCCGGTTCTTGTGTCGCTGAGTCTTCGAAGTTGTGCCTTTATTTGACATTCACTCAGCTCTTCAAAAGTGTTGTTAAGCCGTAGTTGCATTAGCTTCTCGTTGGACGTGTTCCTTGGTAGATGTAAGGCTATCTTGTATGCTTTGCGAAGGATAGCTTCTGCTTGCTCTCTTTCAGCTTTGATGTGGCTACAAGGTAGCAGGTGGTCGAACTTTTTTCCGGAGACTTCCACTACGGCACCTCTTTCTCTCTTTCATCTTTCACTCCCACCTTCCTCCCTTCCATTACGGTGCGGTTCAGGTGTCCGCCGAGATATGTGAGACAGATACTGCGTCATTTCCTTTTCTCAAAAACCAAGTTACCAATTTATTTAAACTATGTCTGTGCCGATAGAAGTTTAGAGGAGGGATACGGCGGCGAAGCCTCGTCAAATAGACCTCAAGATGTCGTGTTCGAGAAGATTTCTAGCTGTACGCGGGACTTTCTCTGGACAATTTATATTCCGTTAATTGTAATGCAAAAATGCGCTCTATTTCTTGCACGCCAAACTGGGCAACCCATGTCCAAGTTCACTCGGAAAAATAAAAAACGCTTGCATCTTTAAAGTAAGCACTTTACATAATTTTTAGAAATAGGCTTTCTTATCTAGAAGAACGCTTTTTTCGGCATATCATTGTCATCGGTGTAGTACATCAGAATACATTTAAGACGAACTAACTAGCAGGCTGGTTTAAGTAACAAGGATCAGTGTTCCTTCTTCGGACAGATACAGCTACAACTGCCAAAGCAGCGCTTCGCTATTAGTCACGATTGCTCTCTGAGAATTCGTACAAGTACCGAACACTCGTCAAGATATCTGATTCATAGCAAATTCGGTAGCAAGACTACACAACTTCTCCCCAGTTCGGTTTGGAGAACGTGCCTACTATTTGCACACCCATTGTGCGTAGCACTAAGCATATATTCCATAATACCGACGGTATGCATATTTGTCTGCATGGAAATTCTTCATGAAAAGCCACTGACAATAACTGCAAAGCACGACCGTTCCGGCCGCCGCAGTGCATCTGGCGTTACTGTGTTCCAATGCTGACCCGAAATCGGAAAACTTCAATGCAGGCGTAATGCTCGAGACCTCTGTGTTGTGCGATGTCGGTGCGCGATGAAGCTAAAACCGAAATCAAATGCACATTTCGTAGATTCCCACGTTGTAGTGACGGCAGTCCAGTGGTCAGGAAGACACCAGCCAGTCTTGGAAACGAAGCTCTTTATTTTGGGCTGACTTGCGCCAACAAAATAACTGGCACTCCGGCGTAACATTTCACAGCTCTGTTTGTTTCACAAATTGTACTACACCTTCCCACAGCTAAGAAACTCTGTATTGCACCCGCCGCTTCGCACCTCACGACGACTTTTTAACTCTTTAAGTCTGCAGCGCATTCACGGCTCCACAAACTCATTTAATAAATCTTTTTTACCTAGCTCCATTACACTGTGGAATGACTTACCCGATTTCATAGTTATTGAAACAGAACCCATTAAATTCAGGCAGTTATTATCATCACATTTCAAGGGCTGAGTTATTTTGTCGTGTTTTTGAGTGTGTGCATGTGTTTTTTTTTGTTTTTTTTTTCTTATCTCAAGTTGTTCTTGAGCTGCTGTGTCTTTCTCATGTTAATATTTTGATAATGTTAATGTTGACCATGTACCCTGTACTTTGTATTTCTTGATTTCACTGACCACTGATTATGAAACGACCTTTCCCCCCCCCTTATGTAATGCCCTAAGCCAAGGGCCCTTAAGGGTAAATAAATGACGATGATGATGATGAATCACTCGGCGGCGGCGTAAGCAACAAACGTGCTCGTCGGTCGTCGAACTACGAATGCCGGCTGCTCGCGGCATCGTTCACTTTAAAGCCGGCAAGGAAACTTCGAGATAACAGGTCGAGATCGTCTAGAGTAATCTCGAAAAACGTAGATGCAGCTCGGCATGGCTGTGATCAATCGAGATTAGACTGGTCGCTTCTCGCGTCACGAACAAAAATGATAACAGCCCTTTCCTGCAGCCTTGAGCGCGAACGAACAAACACTACAATGATACGTGGCATTACCCCCCTTCCAAAGAAGCATCGTCTCGATGCTTTAAAATGAAAATAAACACGGAGAATGAAAACTTCGAGTCCTTTAGCGTTCATAATATGGCTTCAGGCGTACGACATGTACGACTTCCGGGCGTGGGTCGCGTCGCTGAGATGCTGTCATGCCGTCGGGGATGACTTCATAGTCGAGGTCACCGATGCGGCGGAGAACCCTGTACGGGCCAAAGTAGCGTCGCAGCAACTTTTCGCTCAATCCACGGCGGCGAACTGGCGTCCATATCCAAACCCGATCACCTGGCGTGTAATGCGTGTCTCGTCGGCGCAGATTGTAGCGTCGGGCGTCGGTGTGCTGCTGGTCTTGAATGTGAAGCCGCGCAAGTCTTCGGGCTTCCTCGGCGCGATGAAGGTAGGCAGCGACGTCGAGGTTGTCTTCGTCGGAAACGTGCGGGAGCATTGCGTCGAGTGTTGTCGTGGGCTTCCTGCCGTATACCAGCTGGAATGGAGTAGACCTGGTTGTCTCCTGGGCGGCAGTATTATAGGCGAAGATCACGTAGGGCAGAATAGAGTCCCACGTCTTGTGTTCGGCGTCGATGTACATGGAGAGCATGTCTGCGATGGTCTTGTTCAGACGCTCTGTCAGTCCGTTGGTTTGCGGTTGATAGGCAGTTGTCCTCCGATGGCTTGTCTGGCTGTACTTTAAAATGGCTTGCGTCAGCTCCGCTGTAAATGCCGTCCCTCTGTCTGTGATGAGCACTTCGGGGGCGCCGTGTCGCAGGAGAATTTGTTCGACAAAAAATTTTGCGACTTCCGTTGCGGTACCATTAGGCAACGCTTTTGCTTCGGCGTATCGGGTCATGTAGTCGGTGGCCACGATGATCCATTTGTTACCTGATGATGAAGTCGGAAAGGGGCCGAGGAGGTCCATTCCTATTTGCTGAAAGGGCTTAGTTGGAGGTGGTATGGGGTTCAGGAGTCCGGCTGGTCTAATCGGAGGCGTTTTGCGTCGCTGACACTCACGGCACGTTTTCACATAATGGGAAACGTCAGTAGCTAGCCGCGGCCAATAGTACTTCTCCTGGATGCGGTGCAACGTGCGAGCAATCCCGAGATGCCCCGCAGTCGGCTCATCATGACATGCCTGCATAATTTCTTGCCTAAGATTCTTGGGCACGACAAGAAGATGTACTGTCCTGTTGGACGCGAAGTTCTTCTTCAGGAGGACATTATTGTGAACGACGAAGCACGACAGTTGGCGCTTGAACCCTCGGGGAGGCGATGCGGTATTGCCTTTCAGGTAATCAACTAGGCTTTGCAATTCAGGATCCGAGCGCTGCTGCTCCGCGAAACTGCTGGCGCTTACCGGTCCTAAGAAAGCGTCGTCGTCTTCTTCTTCGCTTGCTGCGTCGACGGGGGCTCGCGACAAGCAGTCTGCGTCGGAATGCTTGCGGCCAGATTTGTAGACTACAGTTATGTCGAATTCTTGAAGACGCAGGCTCCAACGGGCAAGGCGGCCGGAGGGATCTTTCAAATTGGCTAGCCAGCACAGAGCATGGTGATCGCTCACAACCTTGAATGGTCGTCCGTACAGGTAGGGGCGAAATTTCGACGTGGCCCAAATAATGGCGAGACATTCTTTCTCGGTCGTCGAATAGTTGGCTTTGGCTTTCGGCAGTGAACGGCTAGCGTACGCAATAACTTTTTCCTCTCCACCATTTTTCTGAACGAGCACCGCTCCTAAGCCCACACTGCTTGCATCGGTATGGATTTCGGTTTCGGCGTTTTCATCAAAGTGCCCGAGCACAGGAGGGGACTGTAATCGGCGCTTTAGCTCTTTGAAAGCCTCCTCTTGCGGCGTTTCCCATTTAAAAGGCACGTCCGCCTTGGTAAGTTGGGTCAAAGGCTCAGTGATGCGCGAAAAGTTCTTGACGAATCGCCGGTAATAAGCGCACAATCCAAGAAATCTTCGTATAGCTTTCTTGTCATTAGGCTGTGGAAACTGTGCGATCGCAGCCGTCTTCTGAGGGTCTGGGCGAACTCCATCCTTGCTTACGACGTGACCAAGGAACAGCAGCTCCTCGTAGGCGAAGTGGCACTTCTCTGGTTTCAGTGTTAGGCCCGAAGACTTGACTGTTTCCAGCACTGTCCGAAGCCTTCTGAGGTGGTCTTCAAAGCTTGTGGAGAAGACAACAACGTCATCTAAGTAGACTAGACAAATTTGCCACTTCAAGCCTGCGAGCACTGTATCCATTACTCGCTGGAACGTCGCTGGGGCAGAGCAGAGGCCGAATGGCATCACCTTGAACTCGAAGAGTCCGTCTGGCGTGATGAACGCAGTCTTCTCGCGATCTCTTTCGTCGACTTCAATTTGCCAGTAGCCGCTCTTCAGGTCCATCGATGAGAAGTACTTAGCGTTGCATAGCCGATCCAGTGTGTCGTCGATGCGGGGGAGGGGGTAGACATCCTTCTTCGTAATGCTGTTCAGGCGGCGGTAATCGACGCAGAAGCGAAGGGTGCCGTCTTTCTTTTTCACTAGGACAACTGGTGCTGCCCAGGGGCTCCTTGGTGGCTGGATGACGTCGTCACGTAGCATTTCCTCTACTTGCTTGCGGATAGCTTGGCGTTCTATCGGCGATACGCGGTAGGGGCTCTGCCGCAGTGGTCGGGCGTGTTCGTCTGTGACAATGCGGTGCTTGGCAAGCCGGGTTCGTCGCACATTCGATGCTGATGAGAAGCAATCGCTGTACCTTTGAAGAAGACTGCGTATTTGGTCTTGTCTGCTCCGGGGTAATGCCGGGTTGATGTCGAACGTGGGTTGATGGCCTTGGTCAGATGGTTCTGCGGGTTGGTCGGGTAGGGAAAATACGTCTCTGATGTCTGCCAGCTCGTCGAGGGAAGCGATCGTCGTACCTTTGTTTAGATGCCGGTATTCTTCCGTGAAGTTGGTTAGCAACACCTGGGCTTGGCCATTTCGGATTTCGGCGACTCCCCTCGCGACGCCCAATCCTCGATCCAGGAGTAACTGGGTGTTCGCCTCGATAACGCCTTCGGCATTTTCGATGTCTCCAGTACCTATGCCGACGAGAACACTTGATCGGGGCGGCACGCTCAATGCTTCATCGAGGACGTTTAAGGCAACGTGATGAGTCGCGCCCGTCGCAACAGGTATGGCTTTTTCCGTGGAAAGCTTGATCGACTTAGATCGAAGGTCGATGATCGGCCGATGTTCTTTCAGGAAGTCCATTCCCAAAATCACGTCTCTCGAGCATTGCTGTAGGATCAGGAAGGTTGTCGCATAGGTTCTCCCATTTACAGTAACTCTCGCGGTGCAGCGTCCTGACGGCGTAATCAGGTTGCCACCTGCGGTGCGGATCAGCGGGCCATCCCAGGTTGTTGTTACCTTCCTGAGTCGGACAGCGAGTGGGCCACTCATGACAGAGTAGTCAGCTCCCGTGTCCACCAAGGCAGTAACCGCGTGACCGTCGACCGTAACTTCAAGGTCACTTGTTCGCGTTCTCGTATTATACGTTGTCTTCGGTGTCCGATCTCGGCTTCGTCGAGTAGTAAAGCTGCGGTGGGCGTACTGCGACGTTACTTCACTGGGCAGCGGTAAAAGCTTCAAGTCTGGCCGCGTCGTCGTCGTCGTCGTCGGTGTCGTCGTCGTCGGTGTCGTCATCGTCGGTGTCGTCATCGTCGGTGCCGTCATCGTCGGTGCCGTCATCGTCGGTGCCGTCATCGTCGGTGTTGTCCTCGTAGTTGAGGCATGGTCTTGAGTACTCGTCGATGGAGGATCTTTGTCATTGCGCTTAGAAGCAACCTCACCTCCAGAGGCTGCTTTATTTAGTTTAACCTTCGGGGGCTGAGGGAGCGTCCACGCACGGCGTAACCTCGGCTAGGAGATACAAAGCGCGGGGACGATGGCGACGGGGAACGTGATAGGCCGCTCGGCGATGAGTATTCTTCCCGGCGCAAAAATTCCTCAATTCCGGCTGGTCGCTGGCCGGGTCGGGGTCGTGGAGCGTCGTAAGAGAACCCTCGGATGCCCAGTCTTCTGTATGGGCAGTGCCGGAGGACGTGACCGGCTTCGCCACAGTGGAAGCATAGTGGGCGGCGCTGGTCGGGAGTTCTCCACTCGTCGCATTTCCTCGGCTGCGCGCGTCGCTCGTAGGACGGGCGGGTTGGGGCGAGTGGGCGGCGGTCCAACGCAGCTAGCTGAGGGCGATAGGGGCTTGGGTCCCGTCGTCGAGGGGCAGGACGGCGCACAGCTGCGGCGTAAGTCATGGCTGGGGGCTGCAGAGGCTGCGTGGGTGTCGGCGTCACACCCAAGGCCTGTTGAACCTCGTCCCGGATGACGTCAGTGAGCGATGAAATTTGCGGCTGCGTTCCCGTTGGCAGCAATCGTCGGAGCTCCTCTCGCACAACTTGACGTATAACATCCCGCAGGTCATTGCTGTTAGTGGTGTCCAGGCAGCTTGCTGAGAAAATGCGCTGCTGGCGGTCATACTGGCGGGCTCGGGCATCCAGAGTTTTTTCCATCGTGGATGCCTCTTCTACAAATTCCGCGACAGTTTTTGGTGGGTTTCGGACGAGGCCGGCAAACAGTTGCTCTTTAACGCCTCGCATGAGCAACCTTACTTTTTCATCTTCCTTCATGTTTGCGTCAGCACGCCGGAAGAGACGCTTCATTTCCTCAGTGTACACAGCAACGGTCTCGTTTGGGTGTTGTATGCGAGACTGTAGCAGCTGCTGGGCTCTCTCCTTTCGCACAACGTTCGTGAAGGTCTTTAGAAGCTTCTCCTTGAAGGTTTCCCAGTTCGTAAGGTTAGCTTCCTCATTCTCAAACCAGACTTTTGCTGGTCCCTCCAAGGCGAAGAAGACGTACCTAAGTTTCGTGGTATCGTCCCAGTTGTTGAAGATAGCCACACGGTCGAACTGCTCAAGCCATTCTTCGGGGTCGGCGCCAGGCGAAGCGTCGAAGGTTGGTGGCACCCGGGGCTGGTGAAGAATGATTGGAGTCGTCGTCTGGGGCAAGCTCATGGTAGGCGTTGCGGCTGGCTTCCGCTTCCGGGTAGGGTCCGGCAGATTCCCGAACTCTGGTGCGTCCCCTTGCAGGCGTCGGCTTGCGCGGTGACTGGACTCAGGTCCTGCGGTTGATGACTCAGAGGGCTGGCGTCACGACTTGTAGGGGGTGTCCGGAACATGGGAGGCTACCCCGCACCTCCACCAGATGTCACGTTGTAGTGACGGCAGTCCAGTGGTCAGGAAGACACCAGCCAGTCTTGGAAACGAAGCTCTTTATTTTGGGCTGACTTGCGCCCACAAAATAACTGAATCACTCGGCGGCGGCGTAAGCAACAAACGTGCTCGTCGGTCGTCGAACTACGAATGTCGGCTGCTCGCGGCATCGTTCACTTTAAAGCCGGTATTAAGATCGACGTCAGCGGGTCTCGTTTGGAACCAGCCAGCACACCTGTTTCTACTGTGCATAGCTGCGAGCAACTTCAGCGTGATTACTTTCGGGCCTGCCGCGATGGACCGCACACACAGAGAGGACCCAGGTGACAGCTGACTTCAATTACGGAGTTTGCCCGGTTGGAGTACAGGACCAAAACCAGACCCCCTTTCCGAAAGGTCTGCACGTGTAGAACGCCGCCGCCTCCGCCGCCGCCTCGGGGAGACGAACATTATCTTCCCCATTTGCCGTGACCGTGCCAGGGAACAAAGGGTCTCGTTTCCTGTTGGTTCTTTGGCGTGCCAAGCACCGCGACAAGCTGGCGGGCATCATCTCCGACCCTCGCGAACGTCTCCAGGCACGGGGAACCACTTTCGGCCTTTTCGTGACCTCGCTTTCCGGCATCGAGCGGCGGGTATCTTTGATTATCAGCAGATGTCGGTGACCCGCAGAAACCTTCGGCTGGCCGGAGGCCCTCACCTACCGCAGTCAACGCTACCTCGACGACAACCTTCTTTCCCTCAGACTCCACATGTGACGGGGGCGTGGCCCTAAGTGCAGTGGTGTGTTTGTGTGCACAAGTTTGTGTTGTTTGTGATCTGGGCCCCTCCCACCTCGGCGTGGGCGTCCTCAACCTAGGGAATTTAGGGAAGGAGAACAGTATAAAAGTCGACAACGAGTGCGGCAGGACAGCCTCCCATAGAGCCTCCCATAGCCTCTCTTCAAGCCTCCCATAGAGCCTCATTTGGAACCTCACTTCTAACCATGATGTAAAAAGATGTAAATAAACCCTCTTGTAATCTTCCTCCCATCACCCAACTCTTCGACTTGACGGCACTCATGTCCTGGTGGTGGTGGGAACGGGTTCGAAGCTTGACCGCGGTTCCGTCAAGTGAGCAGCAGCAGCAGCGAGCTAGCAACGACGCCAAACCGACCCATCTTCGCCAACAACTGGTGGCAGCGCCAACAACTGGTTGGCAGCGGTGTGATGAACCTGGTGACATGGTGCTGCATCTGCGGGTGAGTGTTTGGTTTTTGCTTTGGATCCTCCAGGCTTCAAATTCTGGGTTAATAATTTGAACTGCTGGTTGATCGGGTGTTTGTATGTCTGTAGCACAGGGGTAGTAGCTCAGAATCACCATGAGCGAGCAAAGCCAATATTTAAAAGCAGCGACCGTGGACCTGACGAGGTTGTCGAGGACAGAACTGTTGTTCTTTTGCGATGAGTTAAGTGTGGATGTGGAGGAAAGAGCGAAAGATTGGGATATTATCCAGGCAATCAAAAGTTTTGAAACGGAAGAAGAAGATGATTTTGAAATTGCTTGGGATAATACGCACAGGTGGGCAAAAGAACAGGAGCGTAAAATAGCTGAGGAAGCGGAAAGAGAGGAACGAAAAGCACAGCACCAGGAGCGTATGGAGAAGCTAGCAGCGGAGCTAAAAGAGCTTAAACTCGAGGCTGAGAAAAGGCGGCTCGCAAGGCTCAGTGTTCTTAATAGGAACGAGGTAGCAATGAGCGACGCTATCTCCTTCCAGACAGGGCCCTTAACGTTCCAGTCCATCGCCGGGCTGGAGAGACATGACTCCATAATACAGGATTGCGAAATGGCGCAAAACCGGCATGGATGGTACACAACAGAGCGCGGCCAAAGTAGAGAGGCTACAGAGACAGTCTCCGAGTTAGCTAGAAGTAACTCCGCTAGAGCTCGTTCAGAAAACTTGTGGAAAGGGCACGGATGGCGTCGGTCAAAGCCGAGCCAAGAAAGATTTCCGAAGCGAGCTAAAGAGACAGTCGCCCAGTCAGATAGTCGCAAACCTGCGATTAAGGGCCGAGAAACGGAGTCTAACCGGCACCCGCGGTTTAGAAAAGAGAGAGCTCCGAAGAGAGGTTGTGCAGTGAAAGTAGGAACCGTGGCCGATTTGGTTAAGCGCGAGGACGCTAGAAAGGAGCCATTACAGGCGACTAACCGGCACGGATGTGAAAGGGACAACTTCCCCAAAGGTAGAGGTTTCAAAAGGGAAACAAAGGGGAGCTCTTTAGGAATGGCGAATCGTGGCAACTCCGATTTGAGGCGTCACTGCGGTGCCAGTGACCAAGCCAGTGTTGTGGCTACCTCGGCGAAGCTGGCGTATCAAGAGTGCGAAGCTACTGTTGAGTTAAAATGCAGTATTGAAAGCCAGGCTGAGACAGAGGAAGAGAGCCCGATTCGAAAAGAGCAGTGCGTTTCGGAGGAAAGCACTGAGAGCGATAAGCCAGCTGCAGAGGACTACCTTCAGGGGAGCGAACTGCTCAACTCCGGGGCAGCTGAAGGTCCGTCTGTCAGCTCTGTGGAGATGACCATCTGTTGCGAAGGCAAAGAGGTCAATTTTGTGACTAATGAAGGATCACGCGATGCATGTCAAGGGCTGGAGGAAACAGTCTTGACTCAGGCGGTGCATGCGGAAAGTCCAAAGAGAAAAAGGAAAAGGGCAAGAACCAAAAGGAAACGGTTGAAATGTGAGGCCCTAAATTCACGTGTGCGGACAGGTGCTAGTGTTAGCACAGATGAAAATGCGGCAGAAGGGAAAGAAAAGCCTTCCCGCATTAGAGATCGCAAGTTTGCGGCTAAAGTTACTGGTCAGGCGACACGCGGGGATTGTTCTAAACCTGACCGCAGTAACAGAAAGGGAAGACCGCATCTTCCGAGCAGAAAAGGAGCGCGGTTTTGCAAAGGGCATCGGCCTGCGAGAAAGCTCAGACCACTCCGACCTTGCAAGAAGGCAGCAAGGAAAAAGGCAAGGCGGCCCGAGAGACCGGAAGGCGCTAGGTTGCGCGACCGTCAGCGCATGCGAGCACAGGGATTCAACAGAGACCACGCATGCAGGCGTGATCAGCGCGCGCAATTGAAAAGAAGGATGCGTCCTTCACTTTCGGCACTGGATTCCGGGAAGCGCGCAGGGCGAAAGGGTAGCCGTGCTTCGTGCTGGGGGCGAGAACAAAGAACAGCTTCTCGCGCTGGTCGCTGTGCGTCGCCAAGAGCCGGTTCTCGACTTTGCATGCCCTACCAAGGCTTTCTGAGCGTGTCGAGGGGGCGCGGAGACGACAGAGGGAGTCGTAGATGGCTTTTTTCGGTGGCCTTTTGTCACGAAATGACAGCAGTGTCATCAGTCAAAGCGCGACCCCAGCGGGCGCGTTTGAAGGACTAATCGTTTCAACGCCGCAGAGGTGAGTCAGCTTTCACCCCCGCGTAGCCATTCGAAGTAGCTGGTTTTTTGTTCCTTTTTTTTGTGTGTGCGAAATCAAAAAGGGAAAGGCTACTTTGTTTTGGGCTAAAGATTTGGAGTTGACGAATGTTACTGTGTTTTCATATAACTTCGGCAAAAATGTTATTGGGGCCCCTGAGTTAGGAATTGCGAGTGTTAATTTGCCATGCTACGAAGTTATGAGAGCACTCGCAGGAGTTTAGCGAAGATTTGTGAGTAGACTATGTGCTGTCTGCATAGTTGGAACTGTTCAGAGCATTCAAGTTTTGCTGTGTTTGAAGGTTGGCACAGGTTTCCTTTATATCGATATTAGACTCAGACGTGTCAGACTTGGTTGAGGTACATGGCGGTTGTAGCTACATTAGCGGCAGTGTAGCTAATGCCTTGCGAAGGCAAAGAAAGTGCGTGTATTTGTGCTCATTTGCGTACTCGTGTTTACTGGCGCGTGGTTAGTTATCCGATTGCGGTATTCGGAGATTAACCGAATGAAGTGAAGGTGCAGAATTTTGTGTAGAACGCTTGTAGCAGCTTGCGTATAGGTTATGGTGCCTGACATAATGAGTATAAGAGAAGTATTGCGCCAGTACTGGAATGAGTACGGATTCTGATGAGCAGTCGTATCTTTGTGAGGTTAACTGGAGCAGTTGATTCTCAGTCTCGAGCGATCAAGGTTCTTTGAGAAGAGCCAGAGGATTAAACTGAGCGTGGGCCAAATTTTGAGCAGACTTTCGATATTCGGGTGGTATTGGGTATCAGAGCTTTATTGATAAGGAATGGAGTTTCTATTCAAAATTTGTAGGCTTTGACACACCACCGCTTATCGTACAACGTGGCAGTCTTGTCTTTGGCGACCTCAGATGTGACGCGGACGCTCGCTTTGACCCTAAATTCGGGCAAAATTGAGGGGTCAGTATTCTGGAGCAGGATTTTGTTTGGAATTAAAAGGAAGCCTGGTGAATCTTGAGTGAATTCCAAGCGCCTGCGCGTGGAGCGGTGCTCTGTTGTTTGGAACGTCCCATCTGTGCTTTCCTTTGTCGGTGGTTTGGTGTTTCGGGTTTGCCTTGGGAGTTGATGTTTCAAGACAGGATATCAACGTGGACGCGAGCCCATCTCTTCCTGCCAAGCGGTGGGGAACGCTGGCCATTCGAGATTTTCCGGGCCGCGGAGGAGCTATTAAGATCGACGTCAGCGGGTCTCGTTTGGAACCAGCCAGCACGCCTGTTTCTACTGTGCATAGCTGCGAGCAACTTCAGCGCGATTACTTTCGGGCCTGCCGCGATGGGCCGCACGCACAGAGAGGACCCAGGTGACAGCTGACTTCAATTACGGAGTTTGCCCGGTTGGAGTACAGGACGAAAACCAGACCCCCTTTCCGAAAGGTCTGCACGTGTAGAACGCCGCCGCCGCCGCCGCCTCGGGGAGACGAACGTTATCTTCCCCATTTGCCGTGACCGTGCCAGGGAACAAAGGGTCTCGTTTCCTGTTGGTTCTTTGGCGTGCCAAGCACCGCGACAAGCTGGCGGGCATCACCTCCGACCCTCGCGAACGTCTCCAGGCACGGGGAACCACTTTCGGCCTTTTCGTGACCTCGCTTTCCGGCCTCGAGCGGCGGGTGTCTTTGATTATCAGCAGATGTCGGTGACCCGCAGAAACCTTCGGCTGGCCGGAGGCCCTCACCTACCGCAGTCAACGCTACCTCGACGACAACCTTCTTTCCCTCAGACTCCACATGTGACGGGGGCGTGGCCCTAAGTACAGTGGTGTGTTTGTGCGCACAAGTTTGTGTTGTTTGTGATCTGGGCCCCTCCCACCCCGGCGTGGGCGTCCTCAACCTAGGGAATTTAGGGAAGGAGAACAGTATAAAAGTCTACGAGTGCGGCAGGACAGCCTCCCATAGAGCCTCCCATAGCCTCTCTTCAAGCCTCCCATAGAGCCTCATTTGGAACCTCACTTCTAACCATGATGTAAAAAGATGTAAATAAACCCTCTTGTAATCTTCCTCCCATCACCCAACTCTTCGACTTGACGGCACTCATGTCCTGGTGGTGGTGGGAACGGGTTCGAAGCTTGACCGCGGTTCCGTCAAGCGAGCAGCAGCAGCAGCGAGCTAGCAACGACGCCGAACCGACCCATCTTCGCCAACAACTGGTGGCAGCGCCAATACCGGCAAGGAAACTTCGAGATAACAGGTCGAGATCGTCTAGAGTAATCTCGAAAAACGTAGATGCAGCTCGGCATGGCTGTGATCAATCGAGATAAGACTGGTCGCTTCTCGCGTCACGAACAAAAATGATAACAGCCCTTTCCTGCAGCCTTGAGCGCGAACGAACAAACACTACAATGATACGTGGCAATACCGACGGTATGTATATTTGTCTGCATGGAAATTCTTCATGAAAAGCCACTGACAATAACTGCAAAGCACGACCGTTCCGGCCGCCGCAGTGGATCTGACGTTACTGTGTTCCAATGCTGACCCGAAATCGGAAAACTTCAATGCAGGCGTAATGCTCGAGACCTCTGTGTTGTGCGATGTCGGTGCGCGATGAAGCTAAAACCGAAATCAAATGCACATTTCGTAGATTCCCATGGCATTTTGCGCCCTCTATCAGAACGCGGTCGCGTGAACATACTTCGTGGTATTTGTGGAAAGGAAATCGCGCAGTAACGGTCGAACTTCTCGGTGGACACCTCAACCGCGATGTGAGGGAAGGGAAGGAGGCGGGAGTAGAAGAGCTCTAGAGTGGCCGTAATGGAGGATGCAAAAAAATTTAAGGTCCGAAGGGCCAATGAAAACTGAAGGGGACACGATAGCGTAGAGGGTTGGTTCCAATATATGCAGAACGTCATTCTGTACTTCACATTCATAGATCGCTCGGAGTCCTCATGCCACTACCACCGCAGTGGTGCAGCGGTAGCGCTCGGCCCCACCACCCAGTGATGGCAGGTGCTGCGATGGATGGGGCTTGTGAGATCCAGCTGCAGTGCCACCTGCCACAGTGTTTAGGTTTAGGTTTATTGGGGTTTAACGTCGCAAAGCGACTAACGCTATAAGGGACGCCGTAGTGACGGGCTCCGGAAATTTTGACCACCTGTGGTTTTTTAACGTTCACTGACATCGCACATACACGGGCCTCTAGAATTTCGCCTCCATCGAAATTCGGCCGCCGCGGCTGGGATCGAACCCGCGTCTTTCGGGTCAGCAGCCGAGCGCCGTAACCACTGAGCCACCGCGGCGGGCCCTGCCACAGTGGGCAGGTTGTGATGACGTCACAGCCTCACGTGACCTAGGCTACTTTGCCGGCGATGCAAACCATGACACCGGATTCTCCGCTTAACGAGGACCGTTCTCCACATTCGATAGGGCACGGCGGTCCCCAGTGCATTACGCATCACAGTGCCCGTCACAGTGAAACGTTGCCAAAAAATTCGGCGGCTCACCCCAGTTGCGCACAAGGCGCCTCCACATGGAGTCTTTGCGGGATATAAGGTGAGGTAATTACGAGTTGCCTCGCAGTGAACCACCGAACTGTCCCTGGTTTCGCTCGGAACACAGCGTTGGGCGAGAGGGCTGAGCGCCAATCGGTAGAAGATTGCATGCCCGGCAGCTATAGCGGTCCATACCATTACCTTGTATACGGCAGAGTTGAGCGTTCTCTCTAACATTCAGGCAATATGGGTATAGTGTCCGAACGGTAGATCCGCCATATATGGCGGTAGGGTCGCTAAGATCGTAGCATCATCGACCTGCTAACAACGGTCGTCCAGCCAGCTGGGGACGTGTGGAGCCGAGCTGTTCCTGAGTCACTGCGAAATTTCCTCCAGTGATTCCAGCGGCTCGCATCCTAAGCACAACCTTTAATGGGTGATTAGGGCCAACTTGGGACACGTCATTCCAGTGGCAGCTAGGTCTCGCTCCTGCTGCCTCCCAACATTCGAGCCCGAAACCTTAAGTGGTCAGCTCGAAGCTGGTACGTGTGTGACATGTTTGTGGAACTATATGAATATGGAAGGTATGCACAATGCTTGTTCTTATAAGGTAATCTGAACAGCACAGGAAATGTGAAAGTTGAGTAGTCGGAATTAAATTTTCGGACCTGCTCCCATAACTTCTTTGAAAAGGCGGAACTACTGATAAAAGAAATATAATTCTGCCGTGAGCTTTCTTCTGCGTTTTGACGAATGTAGCGCGCTTTGGCTCTAGCTTTTTTAAAACTCTGCCATGGGGTATACATACGAAATACACCGCATGCTTTGTTTTTTTTTCTTTTTTTGCGGCTGTGCATTCTTGAGTCCGCCACACCTTCTGTCTTTTTCTGTACTAACACTTTAGTTTGGGGGATACCTATCCCTCGTTGCAGAGATTACGCAAGTAGTGAATTTTCCATTTATGTCATCTGTGCTGAGCTCTTTGCAAAATACTTTGTCTAATGTGGCATGGGTTGCAAAAAGCGACCAATCAGCTCGATGGAACTTCCAGCGTTGTGGTCTGGTTGGGACGATAGGCGCTGACGATGATAACTTAATAACTGCAACGCAATGATCACTTCCTAGAGGGCAGTCGAAAATATCCCGTATAAAATCATTAAAAACTGAAGGTGATGTGAAAGCCAAATCAAGACAGCTTACTTTACCCGAGCTTGGGCTACAGTAAGTGGCCTTTCCTTTGTTT
The DNA here is from genome assembly GCF_055824585.1 of Amblyomma mixtum. NCBI lineage: Eukaryota > Metazoa > Arthropoda > Arachnida > Ixodida > Ixodidae > Amblyomma > Amblyomma mixtum. The sequence continues at coordinate 96,985,369 of NC_143020.1, forward strand.
AATAGGCATGTATTATTGGAACGTATAAAATTTTTCATTTTTTGCCCTCTTCTCTCGGTCCCCTCACTTTCTCAAAAAGAAGAGCGAGCATTAAAGCCCCTGAACACAAGGTATGGTTCCGAGTTGTTTGAAAAGGTCTTCTAGTTCTTGGATTGCTGCAGTCAGGTCCGATGGGATCTTCATACATAAAGCATATTGTTATTGTTTTGTGGCTGATGATTATAGACATCAACATTCACCGAGAGTGGTTAACAGCATAACTATGCGTGAAAAGCCCACTTTTTAGTGTTTTTATCAGTTTTTGCTGAGCGCGAATCATGGCCACATGACGTGTTGAACTTCAGCACAAACATTAGTGCAAGCAAATTTGAGAGGACACTTAAGCTCCTCGTTAAGGGCACGACGCGATAGCGTAATGGATTAGGTTTTCAATTCTGAGCAGTTTGACGCCTCTGAACGCGTTTTCCATTTCTTTTTCAGTTGGTTTAACTTAATTGATCGAGCAGTTGTACACTGCACATTTTCATAACTAGCACCATCAAGCATTGCCTTTTCATTCTGAGCACCTTGACGCCTTTCAACCCCCGGTTTTCAATTTTTTCATTTTTTCATTCCTTTAATCAAATAATCAAGTCATTAAAATGATTTAACTGAGTCGTCATCGCCTATCACACACCAATCATTTATCAGTAACTGGAACCGCAAATTACCACGATACGTTTTTACGCAGGCCCCGATCATAGGTCACCGGTTGGAATCTCTGCCGCAAGCTAGGCTCTAACTTAACTAGTCAGTTTATGCTGCACGAAACCCTGAACCGTATGACACCATCCGGAACATTGTGCGACCAACGGTTAGCATGATATGATGTTTTTACGCAGCCCCGGCTTATCGACCGAACGAGCTGTATACGCTGCTGAGTAAAACTTGTGCGTCAGCACCAGCCTAGACTTTCAAACCGTTTCCTAAAAACACAATCCGCCAGCGCAGGCGGCCGACGCGCAACTTCTAGACCGCCCAAAGACCGATCGTGTTCCTGCTCTGAAAGACACCCCTGGGCAAATTTAGGAAGCAGAGGTGAAAGCAATAAGGTCGAGGCCCCGTGCACAAACTGCTTGCAGCTGCGCTTCCTGAATTTGCGCCTGTTGTGTATTTCAGAGGACAAGCACGACGGTATATACGCATCTACAGGAATTTTCATCGCCGCGTTCAATGCAATTTACACACTAATGACAAATTTAAAGCCACAACACTCGCGTATTCGGCGGCGTATAAGCTGCGGAACTGACAGACTGTAGTCGCACACACCGTTTCTTGCTCCTGCGGCGGATATGGCGGCAGGCTTTGAGAAGACTGTGGTCACGTCAATGCACTACGAAGACAAGTCCGTGGCAGAAGTCCTTTCACCACCGATGGCGAAGATCCCATGTTGGCAGCCGATGGTCCTGCGAATGGCGACCACGAATACAACGTTGTCAAGCGCCGGTTTCGGGCACTGTAGGTGAACAGAAATTCCAAGTTCTGCAACAGTCCCCCCCCCCCCCCCCCCCGCTTTAAAAGGGGGGGGGGGGGGGGGGTAATTCATTAGCTTCGTTAGGCAAGGTCGGTTTCGCACGGCCAGCATGAATTGGGAGGATAACGTCGGGCCACCGCCGCTTTGCTCTGCTAGGCACAGGCAAAATTCTCGCCAAATCTCGCGCCGCTGCTCATATGGCGTTATCATCCTAGTCGGCACGTGCCCGAGCTGAGGCCATAGCAGCGCCTTTGATTTCTCTAGATGCCGGTCATTCCTTATCATACTACAGTTTTACAGAGGTCCTCGTCTTATCAAGGCGTTAAATGTTTGACTGCTCATCGTTTTTTTTTTTCTCTCAGGCAGGCGCATACGAGAACCGCGTGACTTGCGTTGGCGAAAGGGTCGACGGACAAGCGTCACAGACTGGTTGGCCGTCGCCAAGAGTGCGCCCGCACCTGAACGGCAACTCTGTATGTCGTCCCAAAGAAAGCCTTCACTTTTGAACATGGAAATAGACTTTACTGGACTTCACTTATGCAGTTAAGGCACTCGCCGATAACGAGCAGTTTGTTCGTTCTTCAGCATTTTTGTAGCGAAAGCTTCATTAGCCACGAACTTGCGATTTCGCTGTGGCGGTGCCCCGGGGGCCTATTCGCCAACTGCAGCCTGTACAGCCACACGGCTTGAAACCACGGTGAATTGATCACGGTGACTGAAGATTGTCACAACGGCTTACCTAAAAGGGATAATTATTCCCTAAATAATGCTTAAAAGTCTATACCAACCTATTGATACTAACTATGTAATATTTAGTTTAAATTCAAAACTGATATTCCAGCGCTGTGAATAATCTGTGTAAAAGTATGCAGAAAATGTTTTGAAAATCTTAAACGGCGTTATATGCCACTAAGCATCACGATTTGCGACCTAAAAGGGGAAAAAATTGGAAAATGAAATAAAAGAAAACAATAAAATTACAGTACAGAGAGCGGAGTCGAACGGCCGACCTTCCATACGCAACACGTGCCTCTAATCCACTGCGCCATTGCGGCGATGTCAAGCCGTCGCTCTGAATGAACATTTATAACCAGCCTTAATGGTGGCTGCTACCTGCCGGTGGGCGGCGCTGTCATCGCTGGCTGTACCGGCTGCATTTGGCGAACACGCGCCCCGGGGAGGCACAGAGACCGACCTTGAGCCGTTGCCTAGCAACCGCCGCAGCTGGCGGACGCCTCGCGCTCGCCGCGCCATCTGGCATGACGTCACACCGCGCGCCTCGCCACGGAGTCGTATTTTCGTATACCTTTTTTGATTCTTACGTATTCTGATTTTTCTGCTGAGCACGATAATCCTCTGGCCCTGGCGTATTGTTCAGTATGGTCGATCGCTTTTTGTAGCCGCTCTTGTTTAGCTGCTAGGGAGCCTGTGGTTGTCCATATTGTTATGTCATCTGCATACATTGCGTAGCTGATGTTTTCTATTTCGTCCAGTACTTTCGTGAGTCCTATCATCGCTATGTTGAATAGTAGCGGTGATATTACTGAGCCTTGCGGGGTACCCTTGTTTGGCACCGTGAAGCTCTCCGATCTTGTATCTCCGATGCCTATCGTAGCTGTTCGTTCCGTGAGAAAGGCTTTGACATAATGGAAGGCTCTGCTTCCACAGTTTATGTTAATGAGACCTTCCATGATGGCCGCATGTCCCACGTTATCGAAGGCTCCCTTTATGTCGAGTGCTAGCACTATGTGTTCGCCGCTTCTTTGTATTTCAGTGAGGACATCCTCCTTTAATTGTAGGAGTAAGTCTTGCGTGGACAGTCCCCTTCTGAAGCCAAACATGGCATCAGGGTAATATCCCTTGTCCTCCATGTAGTTTGTGATCCTTTCATTAATCACCCTCTCGTATATCTTCCCTAGACAGGAGGTTAGGGAGATTGGTCTTAGGTTTTCAATTTGGAGCCTTTTACCCGGCTTGGGTATCATAATTACCTCTGCATGTTTCCATTCCGCCGGCACGATTCCTTTTTCCCAGATAGCATTTAGGTACTTCGTAAGCTCGGCGATGGCCGTGTCTCCCATGTTTCTAATGGTAGCGTTATTTATTTTGTCCTTTCCAGCTGCCGTATTCTTTTTTGCTTCCCCTATGGCTGCCCTTACTTCCTCCTCGGTGATTGGCCTATCCATCTCGGGGTTGTTTTCGCCGGTGTATACTTGGTCTTGCTTTGGGTGCATGATTGTGCCGTAGCATTTTTCCCTCAGTGCTTGTGTTAGTTGGTCTTCCGTTCCAGGGAAGGTGTGGAGTAGTTTTTTCATGGACTTGCCGCTTTCCGTTTTTGTTTTTGTGGGGTCTATCAAAGCTCTTAGTATATTCCAAGTTCGGGCCGTGCCTAGTGTTCCTCTAAGTGTTTCCGTGAACTGTTGCCAGTTTTGCGTGGCGATGTTGTCTGCGTGCTCTGATGCCTTCTTAGTCAGTTCTGCGATCTTCAGCTTGAGCTTCCTGTTGTATTTTTGCCGCCTCCATCTCCTGATAAGGCTTCTTCGTGCTTCCCATAGGTGAAGAAGGTGGCTGTCTACGTCTGGGTGTTGTTCCGTGCGAACGATCATCTTCGTGTATTTTTGTCTGACCTTCATAAGCTCCGTGCACCACTCTTCTATGTTGGTTATCGGTTTTATTATTTCGTCGCTGTGGTTTCTGAAGGCTTCCCAGTCTGTGATTTTGTCAGTCCCTAGGCATCTCTTCATTTCTCCTGCGGCTATTTCTAAGTTAAGGATGAAGTGGTCGCTCCCTAAGGTTTCCATTGTATTTTCCCATTGGATATTCTCGTTGTTTTTTGAGAAGACTAGGTCAGGCGTGGTGTCTTTGCAGACGCTGTTTCCTATCCTCGTCGTAGTTGTGGGGTCGTTAGCTAGCTCCATGCAGTATTTTTCTATGCTTTCTGCTATGCTTTTACCTTTGGCATTGAGTTTTTGGCACCCCCAGATGGGGTTACGTACAGCCTCCCCTACCACAAACTAAACAAGCAAGAGACTCTACAAATCGACACCATACTACGCAAAGCGTACAAAACGGCGCTCAAACTTCCAATGTCCACACCAACCGAAAAACTAATGGCCCTGGGAGTATCAAACACCTTCGACGAACTACGAGAAGCGCAACGTAGTGCGCAATTAGACAGACTCACTCAAACCAGAACGGGAAGACACCTACTGGAGAAATTACGGCTACCTCTAGGTACACAAGAGACAAGGAACAGATTAATAATGAAGACAGAAACAACATCCGGGTAAGACCAATACCACGACACATGGATCCGAATTTACATCATGAAAGACGACAAGCCAGAGTCCGAGCACTCACAAGGGAACTCAGCGACAATCCCAACGTAGTCTACACGGACGCAGCAAAGTACCAATACCAACGCAAAACAATCGCCGTTGTAACAGACGAAGGAGGGCAAGAAATAACCAGCGCAACGATCAACAACCCAAACATAGAAGCAGCTGAAGAAGCCGCCATTGCTCTCGCAATATCGCACGGCAACGCAACAGGACACAACCTCACTATAGTGACGGACTCCAAACAAGCATGTAGAAACTACACAAGAGGCAGGATCGACAGCATCGCCAATCATATTCTACACACGACGAGAAGACACAAAAACACTAAACATAGTATAGTGTGGGTTCCGGGACATGAGGGGATGAGGGGCAACGTGGCAGCAGATGAGTTAGCTCGAGGATACGTCCACCAAGCAGACTCAGCACTTGGCACCACAGGCACCTTTGACCCAGTTACCCCCACGTACTCAGATATACTCGATCATTACAGGGGTCAGCGGAAACGCTACCCAGCCCCACACAAAAGGCTCACCAAAGAGGAGGCGGTAGACTGGAGCAGACTACAAACCGGTACCTACCCACACCTTCACAAACTACACAAGATTTTCCCTACACAATATGCAGACGAATGTCCGTGGTGTCAGGGTAAACCTACACTAGAACATATCACATGGACCTGCCCTAAGGCAGACTTAGAGCCAAGAATAAACCCGAGTGTGATGCAGTGAGAGCACTTGCTGGCCAGCGAGGACGAGGAAGCGCAACGATTCCTAGTGCGCCGAGCCACGATGGCAGCAGTTAAGTGCGGCATCCTGGACCAAGGATCGACCACGGCGCCCAGTGACCCGTAAGGGTCAACACCAATTTATTGACAATAAAGTTTCTTCCATCCATCCATCCATCCATCGCCGCGGAGCCGCCGCCGTTGTCTGACATGACGTCACACCACTTGCCTCGTCGTTGCGATCGCTTTCGCTGCATATCCTGGCATAGCCGAGCTAAGCCGCTGCCAATTTTTTTGCGGATCGCACTGTGCGCAGCTCTGAGAATATGCGAGTGCCGCGCAGGAAGGTTCACAAGACGATTGCTGCGTCTGTCTGCAAGAATGACAATAAAACAAGGAGGAGCTGTTGCCCTCGCAGCATGTGTACCGCAGATGTACAGCGCCGCTGATCTCTGCAAATGTCATCATTTTTTTTTTAAATTCAGGGGGCACTTTGACTGTCTAAAGTGCGTAGAGGCGAAAGCGTTTTCCGCATCACTTTGCCTATGTGACACTGGTGACGTCACCACTGGATGACATCACACACAATTGATGACGAAGTAATGACAAATTACTAAATGACTAATTACTGATCAATCACTCAGTACTAATTGACTGCTAATTAATAGCACTTAAGCTTCGCCTTTAGGAGTGGAACGCGACAGCGTGTTGTAGCGCTGCCAGGAACACGATGCCAGGGAGTCCACAGAACGCCACCATCCGTTCGGCGCGATGCCTTACCCTCTGAACGCAACGCTTTTTGAGGAAAGGAAATGGCGCTGTAATTCTCAGTCATCTCGGTGGACGCCTTAACCGCACCCGCACCGTACAGGAAGGGAGGAAGTGGCAGTGAAAGAAGAAAGAGGGGCCGTAATGAAGAAACTGAAAATTGTATTTGAGGAAAGGAAATTACGCAGTAACTGTCTCACATATCTCGGTGGACACCCGTCAAAACGGGGACACATCTGTCGACACGGCTGGCGACACGGCTGCCGACACGGACGCAGACACGGCTGCCGACACGGATTGCTAACGACAGCATGAGGCATTAAAGGCTTTCGCCGTATTATAACATAGGCGTTTTATTATCATTTGCTGCTGATATAATGGTTGCAGAGTAACGAGGCAGGATTGTGCACGATGAACAGGTAAAAAATTTTAAGGGGAAATGCGAACGTATTTCGAGTACCGCATATGTCGGCATTCAAAAACGAACTAACAAGGTAGGACGGAACTTACTGTGTAGGCATTTTTTGTGCCTTTTTTTAGTTTTGTGATGTCATCAACTCGTGGACAACTGCTTGTTTAGACACGTTCCTATCTCGTGGCTAGTTGGGTCCCATCACGTGACTGGTTGATGAAGTCACTATCACTATTACTACTACCATTAACTGTTTTTTTTTATTCGAGCTGTTTGCCATTAAGCATAATGAAAAAGGGAGAGAAAGTTATAAAAAGGAGCGTAAACCAGCCTCGCATAAAAGGCGGCAAAAGTTCGCGATAAAGCGATTATCTTGAGTCCGCATGCGATAGTTGTCTGCAACGTCCCATCGCAGGCCAACCTTTCTTAGGAAGCGTCGTCTCACGGAAGCTGTAGCCGGGCAAGTCCACAGCAAGTGTTTTTCGTAACTGTTACTATCACCAACTATTTTTACTGTCACTATTTTTATCAATCATTAATTACCTCAGGACGAACTGGCGGGCTAGTTGGTTACACATCTCAAAAATTTTAACGAGCGCACGAGAATGAAACAAGGACAGAAAGAAGACACACACCACAAAGCGCCGTAGCCGGGCACTTGTGGTGTGTGTCTTCTTTCGCGCTTGTTTCATTCTCGTGCGCTCGTTAAAAATTTTTGAGATTAATTACCTGTTATAATTTCATTGCATTAATTATTACCTGTTCTGTTTCATTAATTACTGTCTTTAATTTTTTGATTACTTTACTTGACATCGTCGTTTTATCGAGTACACACCTCGTAGTTATGCCAACCACAAGGCAAGAGATGCTTTCGCATTTAAAAAATGAGAATTAATCACTAAATTTCACACTTTTGAGGGAATATGTTTTGGACATCTTGCGGGAATACACACTGCGCATTTATAACCATTTTCTATATCGCAAAGGAGAACGCAATGTACACGCTGTTCAAAATTAGGTCTCATTGATCTTTAAAAAAGCACCAAAAGCAGTACACAAAAGCCATTATTTTAGATGCCTTGTGTGCTCAGGCAGACGCAAACATTGAAGAAATTGATCAAATGAAATTCATTAATCAAATTTTCATTTATTGCAGTTAGCGTGCATGTTTATATTGATAACGTCGACGCAGTGGCATTCAAGGACTATTCTGTTTTGTACAATTTTAGTAACGCGTCTGGGTTCTGATATATGCATGTCTAAAATTTCAGTCCAAACTGTCATTACGCATGCAAGACGGCGGAGCTCGGCACGAAGCTCCTCCCTGAGGTGACGTAGCTGCTGCCTTGGTCAATTCGACTGGAAAAAATGCCGAGGTACATGCGACAACTATACATTTTCAGAAATGGGAAGCAAACATTTAAATCGCTTCCTATTTACAAATATGTGCGCGCCATAGGTCGTACTGCGCGTGTACGCTGGCCTGAAACAGTGCGTACATGATTTCTACAGCGCACTTCAAAGCTCACCGGAGTATCTAGAGCACACAATGAAATTAAGGGTTATTTATGCAGATATATTAATGTTACATAAATGAGTATATCAGTACCTTTACAGCCATCGCATGCTTCATCTAGCTTGGCGTGACCAAGGCATGACTACTTTGTGTCTGACACAAACGCTGAGGACAGCTACATGCGGACAGAGACGCCTTTTCTCTGGCAGTTGTCGATCATCGAGGTTCTCCCCTTCATCGGCGACAATCGATAAAACAAAATTTCCGGAGGAGGCCGAAGAAGCTGCCATAGCTTTAGGCTTACCTCTACCACTTCCATATACATTATAAGTGACTCCAAAGCAGCAATTCGAAATTTCGAAAAAGGAAGGGCCCACTCAGCAGCCTTCAAAATCTTACAAAAAATCTCCAATACCCGCCAGATCACATTGATCTGGGTCCCCGCCCATTCGGACCATCCTGGAAACGAGGCGGCGCACCAATTTGCCCGAGGATTCGTGGTTAACCGGGAGGCGCGCTACCCCGAGCTCAGGTCGGCCAAGGAGCGAATGACAACCTACAAAAAAATTACTACCCACTTCAAGAAAGAAAGACAAATTTTGCCAGAACCACATAAATCTCTGAGAAAAACACAAGTCAGTTGGCGGCAGCTCCAAACAGACACTTTCTTTAATCCGTACACGTACTCCATATGGTTCCCGGAGCAGTACAGCCCCGTCTGTTCTCTCTGTGGGCACCAAAAGGCACACACCGCACACCCTATACTCATGTACTCAAGACAAGCCATCGAAGAGTCTGCAGCTCTCTACCCAATCTCAGTGGGAGGCCGCGCTGCTCAGCTCGGACCCGGAGGTTTAACTTCGAGTCACAGAGCGAGCCGAAGAGGTCGCCGAACGACATCATCGGTCGGCCACCTGGCGTCCGGCCTAGAAGAGAAGCCCACAAGCGGGGAGGGAAACATCACCCCAATCCGCGCCTGAGACCTCTTCTTTAATATAGTTTACCTCCTCCTCTTCCTCCTAGTAACCATGCAACCAATTAAAGGGATCGTATAGTGATGCTCCAAGTAAGTGGGACTGAGTTTAGTTGTTTGCTTAATTAACCAACTAGCCTAATTAACAAATTAGCCTAATTAACCTTTCTAGTCAGACCAGATAAATAAATAAAATCGAGTAGGAAATTGGTCGAGTTGGGGAATCGAACCACGGTCTCCGGAGTGCGAGACGAGTCAACGACGAGTACGCTAACCACTCCGCCATTCCAGCTCACTGGTTTGGAATTAACAAATGCGCGTCTAGCTAGTACGGCGTCTTCGTTCACTCCCATCTTCCTCCCTTCCCTTACGGCGAGGTTCAGGTTACCGACGAGCAAGGCGTAGAGCCGAAAGGGCGATGGTGGTGGTGGTGAAAACTTTATTTACAACTGGGGAGTTTGGGACACAAAGGTCCGTGGGCCCCCGCACGGCCTCTGCATTCAAACGCGTTCTGTGGACTCCTTGGCAGCGTTGCAAGACGCTGCCTGTTATACTCTTAGAGGCGAGGCTTAACATCTTAACCACACATCAGTGACACAAGCAGCAACACCGCGCTTAAAGGGCCCGTGCCCACCCCAGCGCAGCAGACACTCTCTACCTCTCTTTGAGCGAGCCTCCTCTCCTTCCATTCCCTCCTCGAAATTCTTCTCTCCCGCTCCTCGTCGAGTAGGCTCGGCAAGGCAAAATCACCCCTTCCTTCTCCGGTGTAAGCCGGAGGCGTGGTGTCTGTGGAGTGCGTCACAGGGCGACGTCATGGCCCCGCCTTCAATAGAATTCTTTTCTTGGTTTTTGCATTTTCTCCGCACACTGAACGATCGAGAGGCGCGATCGGCTCGACCACCTAGACTTGTTAGCGAGCGCATCCTTTCATACATCTGTTTGTCATTCCCAGTTAACGAGCCACCTTTTCATTTTCTTTTAGGCCTCCCCACCGTTTCACGAGCGGAGGGGCGGAAGTCGGTTGTGTTCGAAACACACGGCGAAGCGCGGACCCGGCAACCGCCCGTTTGCTTTTCTCCATGCGTGTTTGTGTTCTGTGTGTTTGTGTCTTTTCTCCGCTCCAAAGCATATGTCATTCATTGGAGTCAAGGCGTACGCAAGATGCACGAAAGATAAGCGGTGTGTGTGCGGAGCGGTCAAGTAGGCGAGCGAGGGAAAGGCTCTGCTGCACTACTAATTAAAACCTTGTTTTGGGGGGCTCGCATAGAAGAAAAGAAACTGAGAAGGGAGCGCGCACGCAGAGCGTCTCGTGACGTGATCACGGCGGGGGGGGGGGTGGGGGGGAGGGGGGGGCGAACCAACTCCCTCAGTTTTACTATTTTTTTACTTTTTATGGCTAGGGTTCAAGGCGATCGCCGCACGCTCCCTCCGCAGTTTTTTTTTTGTTCCTTCATGCGGGTTTGTAGGCATGAGCCAGAACAGAAGGCGCTGCGGAAAGCCTTGTGCAGACGACGCGACGCCAAGGCTACGCCCAACCTTCTCCCGTCAGTCAGAACGATGCACCAATGGAGTGCCTTTAGCGAAAGTAGCCCCCCTTGACGTCAGCGGGGTGCCGAGTAGTGGGCCGGGCCCGTTTTTGAAGGAAGGAAAGAACGAACGGGCTTTGATTTGAATTTTCGCAGCTTTTCGGGGCGCGCATGGCTCTAGTATTTTGCAGAGGTTATCTTCGATGCCTCATCTATGCAGTGGGCTTGTTTTTCAAAAATGTCCGGACCATGGGCAGTGGCCCTTTAAGGCTTCCGCGTCACCGCTCTTGAGGTCAACAAAGCGCTCCCCTGAATTTTTCTACATTTTACCTGGACGATGATTGGAGTTGCATTTAAAAGTTTACGCTAAACCGGATATGAATAGCAGTTGCTTTCTTTCATATGTGATTTTAGCAGGATTAATTAAATATATACACCAGCACTTTAAGTTACCTAGTCCGGCATTGCGCTTCAGCGCTGGTACCATGAAGACAGTGGTACTTCAATCAACTGACTCCGTTTTCAGCGGTTTTAGCCCCAATGCGACCTCCACGACTACCTAGGACGAGGATGGCCCTCTCCCGACGCCAAACTCATACACATGTGGGAGGCCCAGCGCAGTCTTAGCGCTCGCTGGCTCCGCCAAAAACACAATCGACCCCTCAAGCTCCGTCTCGTTCGCCTCGAGCGAGAGATCGAAGCTTACTCCATCAAACTGAGTCAGGAGCAATGACATCAAACCTGCGACCGTCTTAACGGCCAGTTAGGATGCAAAAACTCGTGGTTCTTGCTCAGACATCTACTGGACCCAACTCACACCAAATCCACATCTCACAAGAACCTCACCCGTGTCATACACGCTTTTCAGGGAACAAATGAGGAACTCCTCGCTACCCTGAAAGACAAATACATCAATACTTCCACTGAAATTCCCATCCTTTCAGAATACACGGGTGCTCAGAACACCAACATGGACGCCAACATCACGGCAGGAGAAGTCCGCGCCGCCCTCAACCAGATTAAAACCACCGCGGCCGCTGGCGACGACCACATAACCAACAAGATGCTTCGTAACCTCGAAGATCAGTCCGTCGAGGCACTCACGGACCTCTTCAACCAACACTGGCATGAGGGTCGCCTTCCAGACACTTGGAAGCATGCCAAAGTGATTTTCATACCTAAGCCAGGCAAACGACTCGAGCTGGGCAACCTTCGGCCCATCTCGCTCACGTCCTGCCTGGGAAAGGTCATGGAACACGTCATACTCAATAGACTCCACACTCACGTAGACCAAGAAGACCTTCCCCCCCCCCCCCCCCCCCCCCACTATGATCGGCTTCAGGACCGGCCTCTCCACTCAAGACACTATGTGGCAAATCCCACACGACATCCTCGATCCGAGACCCATCCGAGCTACACGAACCATCCTAAGCCTAGATGTCAGCAAGGCTTTCGACAACGTGTCACATGCTTCCATCCTGGCAAACCTCTCACAAATGAATGTAGGCACTCGCACTTACAACTACATCGCCGACTTTCTTCATAACCCTACAGCAGAACTTCACATTGCAGACCTCCACAGCGAGAAGATCACACTAGGCACCCGAGGAACACCACAAGGAGCAGTCCTATCTCCGTTCCTTTCAATGAGAGGCCTCCCTCCGCTCCTGGAAGAGATACCTCACATTAAACACTCAATATATGCCGATGACATTACCCTGTGGACCAACTCTGGCTCTGACGGGGAAATCCAAAACTCCCTCCAAACAGCAATCGATAAAGTACACTCCTTTGTACAGGCGAACGGGCTCACATGCTCCTCCACGAAGTCAGAATTACTAGCCATCAGGGACAGACGAGTTCGCCTGCCCGTCCCCGACCCGCAAGAACCTATTGTGCTTCAAGTCGACACACATCCCATACCTCCGGTCCGCACCATCCGCGTTCTGGGTATGTTAATACAGAACAACACGCAAAACTCGGAGGCCATTCAGCGCCTCCGCACCACAGCCAATCAGATCAACGGCCTTATCCGCCGCATCGGCACCCGCCGGAAAGGTATGAAGGAGGATGACCTCTGTCGGCTCACGCAAGCTTTCTTCATTAGCAGGATAGTCTACTCCTACCCCTACTATCACCTCCGCCGGAAGGACGAGGAAGCTGTGAACAGCATTATACGTTCAGCGTACAAAGCGGCACTGGGGCTACCTCAGTACGCCAGCACACAGCACCTCCTCCAACTCGGCATCTACAACACGCTCACAGAACTCATAGAGGCACACAAGACCGCCCAAATCCACCGCCTCTCCCGCACTAAACACGGGCGGCTCATACTTGACCGTCTCAACATCAACCCCATAGGCGACGTCCACCCCACGACGCCCATTCCGATAGGGGTCTATAGCCGCCTAGTTATAAAACCAATCCCCAAAAACATGCTACCTGGCCGCCATGATACGCGCCGTCAGCTGAAAGCCCAAGCACTAGATGCCACATACCTTGCCGACGAACACGCAATATACGTAAATGCTGCACGGCAAAGTGCAAACACATACGTGGCTTGTGCAACCACGCCACAATCTACTCTCGTCACCGCCGCCACAGTAGTAGCTCACTCTCCGACAGCGGCAGAAGAAACCGCCATCGCGCTGGCCATCGCTGACCCACGTACGCGCACAGTCCTCAGCGACTCCAAAAGAGCGGTACACAATTACTCGGCAGGTTTTATCTGCCACCCCGCTGCACGCATCCTTCGCGGCTGCACTCCCGACCATAAGATCAACCTGGTCGGGTACCCGCCCACGCGGGAAACTCTGGAAACGAAGGGGTCGACCGACTAGCCCGAGGACTAACCAACCGGGCGGCCGGCCCCACGGACCCAGACGCTCTTGCCGAGGCTCCTCAGACCTTTGCTGAAATTACCAACCTCTACAGAGAGATGAGACGCCAGTTCCCGCCTCCACACCCCGACTTGAATCGAGCGCAAGCCACCTTGCTCCGCAGGTTGCAGACACACTCCATCCTTAGCCATTATAGACTTTCACTCATCACAGACGGGGAATACGACCCCGTCTGCGAAAATTGTTACCAGGAGAAATCGCCACCCAGGCTCACATCCTCTGGGGTTGCGCGGGAAATCCGCCCCCTCGAACCTAACTGCCAGCTCCCTCCGAAGACGGATGGAACCAACTCCTCAGAAGGCCAGACAAGAGCATCCAGCTGGCACTCATTTCGTGGGCCCAGGAAGTCGCCCCCACCTGGGCGCCACACCAAGCCCACCTGCCGTAAATCCCGCCAATCTATGGCAATAAAGTTGTTTCTCTCTCTCTAGCGCGTGCAATTATTTCTTGTTTTTTTCCCCCCCACAGTGATTCGATGTGTTTTCATAGAAAGATTGAAGTAAATATTGCCGACGATTTCGTTACTTTCTAATGCGAAATTTGAGCGCCGCTCGTGAGAGAGAGAGAGAAAAACTTTATTGTTTTGACTGTCTGCTTTGTTCCTAAATTTTCTGCTGGGCACTGCACTGAAGGGCAAACTTCCAGGCCCTTAATTTACCTATCCCTGAACGAAACTGATAGGGAGAGCGATAGCAACATGGTACTTCCAATCTCATCGGTGTTACATGTGAGGAGATCGGACATTTTGGAGAAGTGCGTCATTTGTCGGTAGCCACATGCCCCTTTGTATTACAGGGCCACCTGAATATGTAATTATTAATGAAAGAGTAAACACGAGTCTTTTTATTACGACATACTGTACTTCGGCGTTATCGTTTACCATTAAAGTAGAAATGTGCGTCCCCAGAGACGAAGTTAACCAGAGTGGAGCGCAACGCTAAGCCTAAAACTCCTGCCGCAAGACGTAATAACTCGCAATGGTAGATACGGCTCCGAGCCGGACGCCGTATGGGTGGCCGCTGCTTGCACGGGTGATGGTGGTGGTGGTGAAAACATTTATTAAGAATGAACAGGAGGTATGTTTGGATCAGCCCGTAAGGGACCGATCCTTACAAACACTAGGTGGAGGTCCCTAGTATGGGACCCCAGTGGCGGTTGCCGCCGCCCGGGCGCGCCCGACTAAGGCTTGTTGGGCCTGTAAGTCGTGGCAGCCGAGCAGGGTCGCCTCCCAGTCCTCCCGGGTTGGGTTGGGGATGGTGGGAATAGCGGGGTTGGAGGGGCAGGCCCACACCATGTGACAGGTGTCAGAAGACACTCCACTACAGTGTGGGCATCTGCCGCTAAAGGAGGGGTCAAAATGTTTTAGCGCTGCCGGGCACAGCAATGTATTGGTGAGAAGGCGGAGAAGGAGCCGCTCATCCGCCTTCTTCAGGCCTTTACATGGGCTTGGGTAAAGGCGATGACAATTTTCATAATATGTTGTAATATCTTTGAATGTATAGACCGGATTAAAATCGGGTTCCTGATCGGATGGGGAGGAGAAAACAGCCCGGTGAGAGAGCGCGCGGCCGGCTGCGTCTGCTGCCTCGTTTCCTGCCAACCCCTGATGAGCAGGGGCCCATATAAGGTAACGGTGTGCGGGGTCCGTATCCCGTATGCAATTTTAGTAGATTCGATAGGCTAGGAAGGGAGTGCAGCCTTGTTCGACGTTGTTCATCCCTTGTTCATCAACAAGGAAGTTGATGAAGGCGACTATGTGCGATGCACAGCGCGAGTGTGTGTAGCAGTTTAACACGAGGCGTGATAGGCTGCGGCGATAGCATAGTGCCGTCGGGCAATGGCCAGCAGAGATGACCAGCGAAGATGTTCTCTTCGCGCCTACCGCAGGTTCGAAACCCAGTCGCGGAAATATTCATTTTACTTATCCATGGGCCATTGCTATTCTATGTTTAGCCAAAGTCACCATCAGGATCACCTTCCCATTGTATACAGTTGGCGTGGCGCTCCTCCGAACTAACCCGAGCTTACCCGAGTTATTCCGAGGCTTCGCTCAAGATTCTTGGTTGGGACCGCTATAAGTAGTGACGAAAAAGCATAAATAACGCAAGCGCTCAGCCAAGACGCAGATATTTTATGATTCCCTCATTCCTGTTGCATGCTTCAGCACGAATAAACTCGGAGTCTTACATTGACACCGATGTTCGAGTGAGTGGACATCTGCAACGAGGCTCACTTGAGACGAAGAAACAGTTTTCAAAGATGAACTAAGCTCTCATTGTCTTACCTTTGACGTGCGCTATCAAGAGAACAAGCAAGCTGACGAACTTCATTGTGCAGGAGTCCGGTGTCCACTGCAGAGCTTGGGAGCTCTTCGCTTTTGTAGATGAGCTACAGCCGCAGATCTCAGGTCATGGTCACATGGCAGCTGACCGTGGTCTGCGCCAGACACGATAAGGTCAATGTTTATTGCTTTTTTTTTACTTTCCGGCTAGACCTGCCTCTTTACGTCGAGACTATGGTTAGTACAGTTTTGTCTTCGTGTGCAAATCAAGTATTTGTGCTGGTCGGTTACCTTCAACGGACCGATAGCATTTTCCACATAATAGAAGGCTTAGGCTGACAAGATTCGGACACGCTTTGAAATAGCCGTCAGAGGCTGGCTGTGAAAGAAGAGGCAGTAAAGATCACCTGTCCTGCGTTGTTTCACCCTGAAGTTGTCTTTGCACGGCTATTTTTCATATTTGCTTCTTTTGATTTCTGCCTCCCAGTATCCGACTGTTGCACAGTGCTAGGCGTGAAGCTTTTCTACCATTTATGAAGCATAAAGTAAAGGCCTTGTTGTTTAGGCTTGCATGGAAATAGATTGCATGCGCAAAACCTAACTCGATGTTCCCCCGCATGTATAGTCTTGTTCAAAAGTCTTCATACCAAAGGGTTTTCGTTCGACCTGCATTATGTAGCAATGACGCACCATCAAAGACCACAGAGTCTTGGAATGAATTCTAGAAGGTTTCTTACCGTAGTACAGAAGCTTCCTGCATGTCATGTTCTTTGAATGTTTCCCTATATTAAGAATTAGAGCAACATCATTCCACTACAAGTGAACACTGGCCTAAAGACTTTTGAGGGGGGGGGGGGGGGGGGGTGTACGTCACTCATGTTAGTAGGCGTTTCTAGTCAAACACTTTCCTTTATGTATATGCTTGTTCAGTCGTTCACGCGATGCTAGTCCTGGTAGAATGTAAACTTGGGTCACTGACAACGTAAAAAAGGGGGTTAGTTGACGTTTCGGAACCGCTACGGGTTCCTTGTTCACAATGAATAACCGGCCGATTAAGATGCAGCTTATGTAGCTTTGACCACTCGGCGTAATGATTTTGCGTAAGCCGGGTGAAGATTTCCCTTGGTTCTGTTAAGTGTTCGGCGTCGATTGTATTATCAGGGATTCGAAGTGCAGCCGCACTGATAGATTTCTTTCTGTAGCAACGATTTCCACGTCATCCCAAGCGATCTCATGCCCTTCTTTTTGCGCGTGTTCTGCCCCAGCACTTGACGCCATCCGGTTTTCTGTGACATTTTTTCGGTGCTCTTTTACCCGCTTTGGCAGATTTCCGGTCTCTCCGATGTAGACGGAGTTGCAGTCGTCACAAGGTATGTCTTATAGACGATGCCCGTGAACTTTGAACGGGGAAGAGCATCTTTCACGTTCAAAAGTTCCCCGCGCAATTTTCTTGTCGGTACGTGGGCAATATGTACACTGTGTTTCTTGAAGATTCCTGCCAGAGCTTCACTTATGCCTGGGATGTAAGGAATCACCGCGCGTTTCGGTCTAGATGACGATGCCGCACTTTGTGTGGGTTCCGGCTGCGTTTGGTTGGTTGGTTTATGGGGTTTAACGTCCCAAAGCGACTAAGGCTATGAGAGACGCCGTAGTGGAGGGCTCCGGAAATTTCGACCACCTGGGGTTCTTTAACGTGCACTGACATCGCACAGTACACGGGCCTCGAATTTCTCCTCCAAAGAAATTCAACCGCCGCGGCCGGGATCGAACCCGCGTCTTTCGGGACAGCAGCCGAGCACCATAGCCGCTGAGCCACCGCGGCGGCTCTCCGGCTGCGATTGCTTGTCGATCTGACAATAGGACACGCTTTCAATAAACTTTTTCGGGTAGCCGTTCTTTTCCAAGTCCTTTCTGATAGTTTCGAGTTCCTGATTGAGGCTGTGCTCATCGGAACATGTGCGGACTGCCCGGTTCACAAGTAAAGCCACGACTGAGCGTTTGTGGGCTAGTGGGTGTAACGATTTGAAATCAAGGTACCTTCCTGAGTGAGTAGGCTTCCTGTACACTCTGAACTTTATGCCGTTAGGCAAAGAACGGGAAGAGAATGGCTACCCGAAATAGTTTATTGAAAGCGCGTCAGATCGACAAGCAATCGCAGCCGGAACCCACACAAAGTGCAGTATCGTCGTCTAGACCGAAACGCGCGGCAATGCCTAACATCCCAGGCATAAGCGAAGCTCTGGCACGGGTCTTCAAGAAACACAGTGTACAATACGGTCCATTGCTAAAGGGAACATGCGATCGCGTGGCCTCCGCGCTTCACGAAGCCCTGCTGCCTAGATGCGGCGAGAATATGCGGCAAGAGGCGCGTGCGTGGAAAGACCAGCCACTGTGCTCACTGCGCATGCCTCTTCTGCCGACAATTCCCACAAGTTCTCGGCGGCAGCACGGCTCGAAGCGCGGAGGCCACGCGATCAGATGTTCCCTTTAACAGTGGACCGTACTGTACATATTGCCCACGTACCGACAAGCAAATTGCGCGGGGAACTTTTGAACGTGAAAGATGCTCTGCCCCGTTCAAAGTTCACGGGCATCGTCTATAAGATATACCTTGTGACGATTGCAACTCCGTCTACATCGGAGAGACCGGAAATCTGCCAAGGCGGGTAAAAGAGAATTTATTTATTTATTCAAATACCCTAAAGGCCCGAGCGGGCATTACATAGGGGGGAACAACAGAAAAAATTTCCGATGAGTACAAAATTCGTTGGCCGGGAACACATTGTTGAAAAGCATCAAACACTCAAAATATAAAGGCACATGACAAATAACACTCAGGTTTCCTTCAAAAGCAGTGCTTCAACAAGAATGCAAAAATATGAAGGTTACAGCTCGAAGTGACGTTTTAGAGCGGTTACAAACGCTTCGTAATCATTGGCAGACGCAATGGTGCCAGGGAGTAGATTCCATTGACGGATGGCGATGAGGAGAGGCGAATGAAAGAAGAGATTAGTTCTAGCAAAAATGGGTTCTACTTTCAGTTGGTGATCAATACGTGGGAATATCCGATGAGCCGGCTTGATATGGTACGAAGCAAAGGAAGAATGACTGTGATATAATTTGTAGAAAAATGACAGTATGGAAACCATTCTCCGTTTTTCGAGAAGAGGTAAATTTAGAGCTTTTTTTATTTCAGTTACACTCGCTGACCGAGAGTAGTTCTTCGATATGAACCGGGCGGCTTTATTTTGCAGGGACTCTAATTTTGTTACTAGGTATGCTTGATGGGGGTTCCAGATCAAAGAGGCGTAATCCAATTTCGAGCGAACTAATGTAGTGTATGCCAATAGCTTTGTGCCTGGATTAGCTAAACGCAGGTTACGTCTGAGGAAGCCGAGTGTTTTGGAAGCTTTGTTAATAACTGTATCGATGTGCCTGTTCCATGAGAGGTCTGCTGCTAAATGCAAACCTAAATATTTTATGATGGGTGCCGATTCTACTCGCACATTGTTCAAAGTGTAACGACAAGGTTCGGCGCTAGATATTGTGGTAAATCTAACAACTTTTGTTTTTGAGGTGTTAATCTCCATTTGCCATTGTGTGCACCAGTCATTAATTTTGTTAAGGTCTGATTGTAGACGAGTAGAGTCGGAAGGATCAGTAATCTGTCTGTATATCACGCAATCATCTGCAAATAATCTGACCGTGGAATTTAGGTTATTACTTATATCATTAATATAAACTACGAACAAGATAGGTCCGAGTACAGACCCTTGCGGTACTCCAGATTTAACGGGGGAGAGGGACGATGAATGCCCATTAACAAAGACTGTTTGATACCGACTGGCCAAAAAACTCTTGATCCAAGAGATAATTTTAGGATTTAAGTTCAGATTCTCAAGTTTATTCATTAGACGTATGTGTGGGACTTTATCGAATGCTTTGGCGAAATCTACGAATACGGCGTCTATTATAGAGTGAGCATGAACAGCGTGATGAAGGTCAGTGATCAGTTCAAACAGCTGTGTTTCGCAAGATCGACCGTGTAAGAAGCCGTGCTGATTGACAAAAAAGAAGTTATGCTGTACCAGATAACCCATGATGGCAGATGAGAGTATGTGCTCGAGCAACTTGCAGCTGATGTTAGTTACCGAAATGGGCCTGTAATTTGAAGGGTTAGAAGCATCGCCAGATTTAAAAACGGGAATGACACGTGCAATTTTCCAGTCCTTTGGAACACAACCTGTGTCAATGGATTGCTGAAAGATAGCAGCTAAGATGGGGCATATTGCAGGTTTTGCTATTTTGAGTAATTTAGGACATATCCCATCGAGGCCGGGTGCGGAGTTAGCGGGTAGACGGTCTATGGCAGAGGATACGCCCTCTGGCGTGACAGTTATGTCGGGCATAGTTGAATGCAGCTTTGTAAATGTCAGGTCAGAAGGTAAAGGGCTCTCATCTGTGTGAGAATTGAAATGATGTCACAAAAAACTGGACGGCGTCAAGTGCTGTGGCAGAACACGCGCAAAAAGAGGGGCATGAGATCGCTTGGGATGACGTGGAAATCGTTGCTACAGAAAGAAACCTATCAGTGCGGCTGCACTTCGAATCCCTGATAATACAATCGACGCCGAACACTTAACAGAACCAAGGGAAATCTTCACCCGGCTTACGCAAAATCATTACGCCGAGTGGTCAAAGCTACATAAGCTGCATCTTAATCGGCCGGTTATTCATTGTGAACAACGAACCCGTGGCGGTTCTGAAACGTCAACTAACCCCGTTTTTGACGTGGTCAGTGACCCAAGTTTACATTCTACTATGCCACTACCTGACCAGACGAGATTAAGTCAAACCCTGGATTACAGATTCTAGTCCTATTGGAAAAGGGCAACAAAATAGCCCAAGAACCGACAACAAACTGCGCAACGCTACATACTCATCTGCGGTACTCAAAGCAGAATACAATTCACAGCCCAACGTGCGAGCAATATTAACCGGAAGTGTTAAAAGCTACTTCTAAGCAGCAAAGAGAACACGAGAAGGCGATGAAAAAAAACGAGAGAAGGAAACACAGCCTACTTCAGCGCGATCTAAACCGCAGTAATAGAAATAGACTATGAATAAAAATGGTTAGTACTCATCAACAAACAATGGCGTCAACAACAATGGAGCGAGTAAAAAGCACTCAGGACAAACTAAAGTTGGCCTGTATCGATAGAATTCTGCATTCTAGCGAACAACAAGGACGTTACCACCACTTAAAGTCATATGGAAATGGAAAAGGCAATGGAAAAGACAAAACAAAATACAGCGGGCAAATAAAACTACTAACGCGCTTCGAATACGAACACACCGTTTTCTAATTAAAAAAAATTTTCTCGTCCTTTCTAAAGACACATCTACTCATAAGCATACCGTCGTAAGGAAACGCATACACCAAGTTCGCCTTTGATCTTCAAGAAGCAATGCAAAGACTAACAGTATTTCAGGGTTCCCTTGCATCAGTATCGCATTAGTTGGCCTCATTAAAATCCTGACATCTCGTCCGTCCGGCGAGAAACCCAGACATTGATGGGTAGGGAGCTGTCTGTGTTTGCACTAGCACAAGTGTGCAATGTCTCCTAGGTTTCGAAGCTCATATATGTAATGCAATCGCTTTATTGTGCCAGAAAAAATGTGCAGGCAATGCATAGAATTTTTGCGACTTGTGCATGGCGCTCTCAGTGGGAGCCTATGCGCCGCGGCAATTTGTTTCTCCCTATAGAATCTGGCGGAGACGGTCTCCAGCACTTCTTTGTCCATGAGTTTGTTGCAAGATTTTTCTTTTTTAAAACGGCAAGCCGTCCCATCCTCGTAGCTGTGCTCACCCGATGATTAAGTGCCTATTTCCTATTCTGTCTGCGCCCACCGGTCACGTACGAAGGGGCCTTTGTGGCGCTTTCTTAAGGGGCAACTGCACCACTTATTCAGAATTTCGCGATATTCAAGGATTCAAATCTATATAGACTGTAGGTGAAGCATGCCAAGTGTTATTGCACTAGCATTTAAAATCGGGACATAATCGACGAGTGAATTTTGCGCTTCTCCTCAAAGTATCGCAGGTCTGCTGGGAAATTCAGTGTGACGTAACGGAAGGTGTGATTTCAAATTACCGCTGCCGTGAGCCATACGCTGCCGTGCCTGGTTGGATGCTGCCAAACAACGCTCGGTAGGCTCTGCTTTCGGTGGCGTTGGCTTTTTTTTTCCTTTAAAGCAGGCGTTTATGTGTTAGAAATGTGCCGATACCTTCGATGACGTCATCATGCGCAGCCCCCTTCCCCCACACTTAGCGTTATGCGCTGCGGAGAAGCTTGAAGGCTGTCGCGATTTTGTATCTGCGACTACGTCACCATTTCAAATGCTAGCCTAATAGGACTTCTTACCTGCAAGTTTCACACATTCGACCCTTTTAAGCTCGTCGATTTCGAGAACATATGCAGTTGCCCTATAAGGAAGTTGTCAGAACATTCCATTTCCTCACTGAACGTTTTTCCGTCGAGAACCTATACGGTCTCTCCAGAAAACAGATGACAAATTTTTTGATTGAGACGTTATTTCTTGCATCACTGAATTGGCAGCCATGCTTTGCCTTTTTAGAAATCAATGTGCATTAAATCGAGTGCAACAGATGTGCGGTCAATCAACCGCGAAGACCTTTTTCAACTTCACACGTCAAACTTACTTGTCAAAACGTGTGGTTCGTTCCAAAGGGAAGTTTCTGCCATGGACAGTGAACTGCCGTCTGCGTCAGCAGCGAGAGACAATTGATCATTGCTTTCTGCTTTGTGGTGGTCTTTTTTTTTTTCAGTGTGTGTGGGGGGCGGGGGGGGGGGGGGGGGGACATTCTGCAAAGTAATCTCAAAACGGACATCAAGATCACTCAAGAGAGGACGTAAATGTCACTCCCTTCATCACTTCTCGGCCTTTTGTCTAAGATCAAAGTGCAGAAACCAAAACCCTCTCTTCATGTGCAAAAACATTTTTTCTTTATTCTACTCACTGAGACATTTACTTTTAAAACATGGCTCGAGAAAAAGTGTATTATTGTGTCTGCGGTTAACTATACCATTCGTGGTGCTCCTGAAATGATTGAGCATTGATTTATTAATTGTAAAGATTTAATACTCTTTTGGGACATATTACAACGGACATTGAAAAAAGATTTGACTCCGCATACTGTACAATATCTTACTGCACTGTCATTTATTCATGAACCCTTAGATATGTGATTTTTAATTGGATTACACAGCCTCTGGAAAACACGCATGGTAGATCGATAATTTTAATCGGTTGTTTATGCTAAAGACCATTTCAGTCGAATTACTTTACACCTGAAAAAAACATGCATGACAAGACCAAGTTTGATCCGGAGTGGCACTCTTAGTGCTGTCCTGTTATTGTATTTTTTCTAGTTCTTTGTTGCTTAGATGTGTCGTATTATGACGTATTAGCTATGCGCTCTGCATTGGCTCTTTTGTCATGCTTCGTTGCTTAGGTGTGTTGATTTGCCACTGTTTGCGTAATATTTGTTGATGTTAAACCTGTTCATTTCCTTTTTTCTAGTTGTTTGTTGCTTAAATGTGTCGTATTATGATTTATCAGCTATGTGCACTGCATTTACCCTTTTGTTGTGCTTCGTCGCTTACGTGTGTTCATTTGGCCCTGATTTCGTAATATTTGTAGATGTTCATCTTATTCATTGTCTTTTTTTAGTTCTTTGTTGCTTAGATGTGTCGTATTACGATTTATTATGTACGTGCTCTGCATTTACCCTTTTGTTGTGCTTCGTTTCTTACGCGTGTTGATTTGCCCCTGATTTCGTAATATTTGTAGATGTTCATCCTCTTCATTGTGTTTTTTCTAGTTCTTTGCTGCTTAGATGTGTCGTATTACGATTTATTATGTACGTGCTCTGCATTTACCCTTTTGTTGTGCTTCGTTTCTTACGCGTGTTGATTTGCCCCTGATTTCGTAATATTTGTAGATGTTCATCCTCTTCATTGTGTTTTTTCTAGTTCTTTGCTGCTTAGATGTGTCGTATTACGATTTATTATGTACGTGCTCTGCATTTACCCTTTTGTTGTGCTTCGTTTCTTACGCGTGTTGATTTGCCCCTGATTTCGTAATATTTGTAGATGTTCATCCTCTTCATTGTGTTTTTTCTAGTTCTTTGCTGCTTAGATGTGTCGTATTACGATTTATTATGTACGTGCTCTGCATTTACCCTTTTGTTGTGCTTCGTTTCTTACGCGTGTTGATTTGCCCCTGATTTCGTAATATTCGTAGATGTTCATCCTGTTCATTTTCTTTCTTCTAGTTCTTTGTTGCTCAAGCCGTATACCCTGCACACACAAGACCCTTTACGGCGTGAATTGTTGATCAGAGCCTCAAAATGAACTGATCGTCGTCTATATTATCGTTTAAGCATATCTTACCCGCGATGAGAAGTGATGTTAAATTATCGTTTCTGCGAGCAACGAGAGATTTCAGAAACTCCCGAATACGACACACCTAAGCAACAAAGAACTAGAAAAAAGACAATGGTCTGGCTGAACATCTAAAAATATTACGAAAGCAGTGGCAAATCAAGACACTTAGGCAACAAAGCGCGACAAAAGAGTCATTGCAGAGCACATAGCTGATAAATGATAATACGACACATCTAAGCATCAAAACTAGAAAAAGGACAATGAATAGGATGAACATCTAAAAATATTACGAAAGCAGTGGCAAATCAAGACACTTAGGCAACAAAGCGCGACAAAAGAGTCATTGCAGAGCACATAGCTGATAAATGATAATACGACACATCTAAGCATCAAAACTAGAAAAAGGACAATGAATAGGATGAACATCTAAAAATATTACGAAAACAGCCGTAAATTAATACACGTAAGCAACGAAGCCCGACAAAAGAGTCAATGCAGAGCGCACAGCTAATGCATCATAATACGACACATCTAAGCAACACAGCAATAGAAAAAAGACAATGAACAAGATTAAAATTTACAAGTATTACCAAAACAGGGGCAAATCAATATACGTAAGCAACAAAGCACGACAAAAGAGCAAATGCAGAGCACATAGCTAATACATCCTATACGACATATCTAAGCAATAAAGAACTAGAAAAAAGACAATGAACAGGATGAGCATCTTCAAATATTACGAAAACAAGGGCAAATCAATACACGTAAGCAATGAAGCACGACAAAAGAGTCAAGGCAGAGCGCATAGCTAATACATCATAATACGACACATCTAAGCAATAAAGAACTAGAAAAAAGACAATGAACTGGACATCACTAAGAGTGAGTGCCACTCCGGATCAAACTCGGTCTTGGCATGCATGTTTTTTTTCAGGTGTAAAAAAATTCTACTGAAATGGTCTTTAGCAGAAACAACCGATTAAAAGTATCAATCCATCAAGCGTGTTCTCCAATTAAAAATCGGTTCATGAATAAATGAAAATGCAGCAAGATATTGTACAAAATGCAGAGTCAAATTAATTCTTTTTTTTTTCAATGTTCGTCGCGTAATGTTCCCGAAAACCATTGAATCTTTACAATTAATGAATCAATGCTCAATCATTTCAGGAGAATCACAATGGCTACATTTGGCCGCAGTTACGAAAATACCGTTTCTCTCGAGCCGTGTTTTAAAAGGAAATGTGTGAGTGTGTAGATTGAAGAAAAATGTTCTTGCACATGAAGAGAAGGTTTGGTTTCTACAGTTTGATCTTAGCCAAAAGGCCGAGAAGAGGTGAAGCGAAGGGCATTCACGTATCCTCTTGAGTGAATTTGATGTCCGTTTTGAGATGCCACTGCAGAATGCCCCCCCCCCCCCCCCCCCATCCCCAAGACACTGAAAAAAAAAGTCGACGACAAAGCAGAAAGCGATGATCAATAGTCTCTCGCTGCTGACGCAGACGGCAGTTAATTGTTCATTGTACAAACTTCCCTTTGGAGCGAACCACACGTTTTGACAAGTAAGGTTGCCGTGAGAAGTTGAAAAAGGTATTTGAGGTTGATTGACCGCACATCTGTTACACTCGATTTGATGCGCATTGATGTCTAAAAAGGCAAGGTATGGCTGCCAATTCATCGATGCAAGAAATAACATCTCAATCAAAACATTTGTCACGTGTTTTCTGGAGGGACTGTATAAGTACTCGAAGGGACAACGTCAATGAGCAAATGGAATGTGTCGACAACTTCCTTAAGAAATTGTCACAAGGGCTCCTTACGTACGAGACCAGTGGGTGCAGACAGAACAGGCAAATACGTCCTTAATCATCGGTTAAGCCCAACTACGAGGAAGGGATGTTTCCCCGAATAATAAAAAAGAAAATTCTTGAAACAAGCTCATGGACAAACATGAGCTTAAGATCGGCTTTGCCAGATTCTAGAGGGTGAGGCAAATTTTTCAGAAAAAGCAGCGCAAAAAAGACGTGGACAAGGACGAGATGACAAGGACGGCCACTGAACTTACAAAAGGTTTTTATTGTGAAAGTATTCACACTTAAAAACATTCTGTGCAGTCGTGGGTATCGGCTGTACAGAATGGCTGTATTCGGTTTCACTTCAAAGGTGATGCGGTCTGCAGAGCAAACCAGTTCTGCCTTTCAATTCCGCTCGCACAAATCTCGTTAAACGAGCTATTGCCATTCCATGCCTCAAGAACGCTCTCGGCAAAACTTGCCCGCATCTTATATCAAAAACGTTCAACAGTCAAACTCAAAGACGGCTGAGCGCTGGGTACCCTCACCACCTACTGGTTTCAGTCGCTGAACGTCTCCTGAAAAACATAGGCAGTGAGGTGCAAACGTGCGATGCCCGCGCACAGTGGTAGAACGTAGCGGCGATACCTTACATACACACACCGTCGCACAATCTGAAAAGGTAAGCCAGCGTTACGACGTGAAAGTCGTATTCTCCGCTGCCCACAAGCTGTCCAAGCTTTGCAGGATGAATGATCCGGAATCAACTCAGCACCGTGGCTGTGGCAAAAAACACAGGTGGCCTTTGTTGAATGGGCAGAAGGCGTAGTATGCCAAATTCCCTCAAGCTGTGGAAAAACGTATGTGGGGCAAACTGGGAGATGCGTGAACGAGAGGTTACGCGAGCATGCCAGGAACGTCAATAATGCGTGCGAGGGAAAAGATTTTAGAGGTTTCCTCTCATGTCATTACATATCTTACTTGCCAGGATCGTTCACCTGCAAGTGATAACACCTCCGTAACCAGAAAGAGCAAAGAACGCATCACAAGAGAAATCGCAGAATTTGAACAGATATGTAGTCTGGGGGAGGGCTGTGTCAGCACCGCTTCTACCACCCTTTCCCCAAAAAAGCTGACCTATTTGCGAATGCGTGAATGATATCCCCGGCCGTACCGAATGTTTATAAGTGTGAATACTTTCACAATAAAAGCGGTTGTAAGTTCAGCGCCCATCCTTGTTGTCTCGTCCTTGTCCACGTCTTTCTTGTGCTGCTTTCCCTGAAAAATGTGTACCAACACGCCCAGCTCGCCGCGTGAAACAAGTTGTTGCGAAGCCTAGGTTCCCAATGAGAGCGCCACACAAAGGTCGCAGAAATCCTAGGCGTCGCCTGTACTTTTTTTCTTGCACTATGCCACAATTGCATTATGTATATTACCTTCGAAACGAAGAAGACATTGCACACTTGTGCTAGTGCAAACAGACGGCTCCCTACCCATCGAAGTCTAGGTTTCTGGCCGGACGGACGAAGTGTGAGCATTTCAATGAGGCCCACTATTGCGATGCCGATGCAAGGGAGCCTTGAAATACTGTAAGTCTTCGCATTGCTTCTTGGCGAACAAAGGTGAACTTGGTGTATGCGTTTCTTTACGACCGCATGCTTATGAATAGGTGTCTTTAAAAAGTAAAAGAAGAAAATGCAAAAAAAAAATTAGAAAACGGTGTGTTCGCATTCGAAGCGAGTTAGTAGTTCTATGTGCCCGCTGTAATTTTTTTTTTTTTTGCCTTTTCCGTTTTATATAACCTCCGCTTTAGGTGAAGGTAGCAACTTTGATGTTCGCTAGAATGCGGAATTCTATCGATACAGGCCAACTTCAGCTTGTCCTGAGTGCTTTTTCCATGCTCCATTGTTGTTGACATCATTGTTATTTCATAAGTACTAACCACGTTTATTTCTATCTTCTTCTTATTACTGCGGTTTAGATCAAGATGAAGTAGCCTTTGTTTCCTTCTCTCCTTTTTTGATTGCCTGCTCGTGTCCTCTTTGCTGCTCAGAGTAGCTTTTAAAACTTCCTGTTAATATGACTCGCACATTGCGCTGTGAATTCTATTCTGCGTTGAGGGCCGCAGGTGCGTAATGTTGCGCAGTTTGTTGTCGGTTCTTGGGCTATTTTGTTGGCGTTTTCCAATAAGAATAGCATCGCGGGAACGACTGAACACGCATGCACATAAAGGAAAATGTTTTACTAGAAACACCTACAAACACGAGTGATGTACACTCTCCGTCAAAAGTCTTCAGGCCACAGCGTCCACTTGAAGTGGAATGAATGTTCCTCTAATTCCTCCTATTGCGGAACATTCAAAGAGCATGACAGACAGGAAGCTTCTCTACCGCGGTAAGAAACCTTCTTGAAGAATTTTGTGGTCTTTGATGGTGGTGTGCCATGGCTCTATAATGCAGGTCGAACGAAAAGCCTTTGGCGTGAAGACTTTTGGACAAGGCTGTACATGGGGGGAACATCCAAGTATTACGCATGCAATCTTTTTCCACGGCACACCTAACGAACGAGGCCTTTACTTTATGCTTCATAAATGGTAGGAAAACTTCACGCCCAGCATTGTGTAATAGGCGGATACTCGGAAATGGAAATCAAAAGAAGCCAATGCGAAAAATAGCCACGCAAAGACGTATTCAGGGTGAAACAACGCAGGACAGGTGATCTTTACTGTCTCTGCCCTTACAGATATAGCCTCTGACGTCTATTTCAAAGCGTGTCGTATATTCTCAGCCTGCGCCTTCTAATATGAGCGAAATGCTATCGGTCCGTTGAAGGTAGGCGACCAGCTAAAATACTTAATTTGCCCATGAAGACAGAACTGAACTGAGAAGAGCCTCGACGTAAAATGGCAGGGCCAGCCGAAAGTAAAAAAAAAAAATAAAAATTGACCTTATCGTGTCTACCCCGCCGACAGCGGTCAGCAGTCACGTGACCATGCTCTCGCCATTGCATCCTTAGTACCCATTTCATCGCCGCATTTCATCTTCATTTTTTTTTTACCTCTTCCACTCTGCTCTCCTTCTGTCTTTATCTCCGAAATTCCCCTCCCTAGGCAGAGCAGCATGCCAGCGATTTTTAAACGCCGGCTCTCTACGAAAGCGAAGAGCTCCCAAGCTCTGCAGTGGACACTGGACACCTACACAATGAAGTTCATCGTCTTGCTTGTTCTCTTGATAGCGCACGTCAAAGGTAAGACAATGAGAGGTTTAGTTTATCTTTGAAAACTGTTTCTTCGTCTCAAGTGAGCCTTGTTGCAGATGTCGGCTCACGCGAACATCGGTGACATTGTATGACTTCAAGTTTATTCGTGATGAAGCGTGCGTCAGGAATCAGTGAATTATATACGAAATACGTACACCTTGCCAGGACGCTTGCGCTATTTATTTTGTTTTCAGCCACTACTTAATGCGGTCCCAACCAAGAATCTTGTGCGAAGCCTCGGAATAACTCGGGTAAGCTCGGATTAGTTCGGAGGAGCGTTGCGACAACTGTAGCCACTGGGAAGGTGACCTTGAGGGTGACTTTGGCCAAACATAGCACAGCGATAGCTCATGAACGAATGAAATAAATATTGCCGCGACTTGGTTTCAACCCGCGGTAGGCGCGGAGAAGTCAGCTTTGCTGGCCACTGTACGTGTGCACTGTGCTATCGCCGCGGCCGATCACGCCTCGTGTTAAACTACAACGCAATCTCGCGCTGTGCGTTGCACATAGTCGTCGTCATCAATTTCCATCTGCAGCGCGAACAGCTTTAACCTCGATCGGAGTTTAACCTGAGTCTAATAACATTGCCAGACGTCCCGACGATCCAGCAAAGCAAAACCATAAGCCAATCAGACCAAACACATTGTTTCACATGTGTACTCGGTTTAACTACGTTAAAACCCTACCACTTTTGGGGTACTGTTTTCGCGGGAACAGTAAGCTTGAGTTGGACAACACAGACTTAAACAAGTGGTAAAAAGGAGCCTCAGATCGTTGACCGATGTTGCAACATTATTTCTTGTCTTCGTCTGGGCATGGCCTCAATTTACTTGTTATCGAAGGCCCAAGATGGCTCACTTGTCGAAACGTTGGCTTTTACCTATTATAATTTATCTTGGCGAAATTTAAATCCTTCGCGTAACGCGAGCATTCTTCGAGCATAGTACCACGGAATGTCCTCCGTAACTTGAAGGTCGACCCAGGAAATCTAATGTCGAACGATTAGTTCAAGGAGCGAAGATTCGGCTTTCAGTTGCTGCGACTGCAAATAACAGTCGGAGGTCCCTAATATACACAGTTTAAAATCAGATACACGCTGAGGAGTTTAGAGCATTCATTACACGCTGCTTTTTTTGCAACACCATGGCTTAAACACGTGTTTCTAGCGTCAGGAAGCGGAAGAGTGCTGGTGCCCTGAGGCGGCCGGGTCAGCAGTTAGCGCTCAGTTCCATTCAAGGCTATTTATTTAACGAATGGTTCGATGCCGCTCAGAATTATGGGTAGGGGGTCAATGAGGTCGTGCTTAGTCGCCTAGGGCCCCAATTTACTGTCCAGTACGGTTGTTGCCTCGACATATTTAGCTACGTTCCGTCTTCTTTCCTTTTTTTTTCCTTTTCTAACGATGCAGCCAGCTGAAAAGGAGCATTTCGCATGAAACGCCAGTGTCATTAATGCCTCCTCTCGCACCCTAACTATAGCGCAAATTCACAAAAGTCCACCTGGAATTGAGACCATAGAGGGATATATTATTAATGGACTCCCACCTGAATATTTTATTCCCATCGGTTAACGGGTGACCAGTCGAGTTGCCTTTTACGACCTGCAAATACAATAGTCCCGTCTCCCTAAGGAAAAGCTCCGTGTAAAGGTATTCTGATAAAAGACCCGTCCGCCGATATTCAAAGGCATATAATAACAGAAAAAATACTCATTGGCATCCCCCTAAGAGCAGCCATACGGCGACAAAAGGAAATCAATGGAGCTTGCACAGAAAGTTCATAGTTGAAGAAAAATTTCTCTTGATCTGGGGATCGAACCCGAGACCATGGCCTGTCCGAGGCGGTCGCTTTGTCAACCAAGCTAAACTGGACGCCTATCAAATGGTGGGGAGAGAAAATTGATAAACAACTCGAAGTGCAAACCATGTTAGTTCCATTTTTAGGGGAATGCATACTGACTGGGACAATTTTTTTTTTTTTTTTGCAACTGCGAAGTTCCTACAAAGCTGCACAGTTTTTGTTCGTAGCCGTGTGGCTGCGCTTGAGTGGATGCTAAAGACTAATTACTGCATTATTACAAATCATCTCCACCTTGGGGGAGAAAGCGTCCGGCACCACATGCCCGGAACCGGTGGCGTGGCGGCAGCAGTCTACCAGCGCCAAATTTAGCGGGCATCCAGGCAGCCTAGCCAGAGCCAAATCCGAGCGCCGCCTATCATATGCCCCACCAAGCTTTCTCTAATGTAGAAGAAGTTCTCTCATCAGCCGAGTCAGCGCTCCTGTCTATCTTGTTCCGTGGTCACGACTGAAGCCTCGGAATGCAGGCAGGCTTTCCAAGGCCTGCCCGAAGATGCAGTCTGATCTTGATCAGTTTGCTGCTTGAGCCTTTAGAGCTGAGCGGTGCCCCACCCGGCAGCGGTTTTATATTTTCTGAAAAAAAAAACAACCTTTCACGAGTAAGAGTGAGAAAGGATGGAAAGAAGAAGCCGGGAGACGAGAGACTTTGTTCTCTTCTGACGGCAGAATTTGCCCGACTGCAATTAGCCCACATAAAACAATGGAAATACGCCGTCCATGCTGCCAGCAGTCGGAGCCCCGCCGTCGCCACCCCTGTTGACTGCTGGGGACACAGTGGTAGCCGTGAGGAAGTCCTCAAGGTAGTGAGCACGGTCCACGATATCAGCCAGTGTTCTTTACTTTCCCTTGTACATTACCTTGTAACTGCTGATTTGTTATTCGCGAGTGCATTCCTTCGGTTGCTCCTCTGGGTTTGTGGAAGCACGCTTGTGTTTTGGCGTGTTTTGTCTACGTAATAGTTAGATTGCTTTCCATATTCACCGTTCCTGCTTACAGCACCAACTTTCATCATTTTTTGGACCAAGGGCATCTGTGGCCAAAGACCGCCATGCCACAAGATGTTCTCGTCTACTCAAGGTGAGGTCAAAGACACATTACTCTAGCATTTCATTTAAAAAATGCTGATCAGCAGTCCATGGGAAGCTTTTCCCCAATATGTCAGCGGTGGGTACTCGGCGGCACTAGGAATCGAACCCCCGTACATCCCGCATGCGATGCGGTTGCTCAATCCTTATAGGCGACCGGTTGAGTGGCCTCATCTTGAGTCTATACCAGCATTGTATAAATGAATCAATAAAATAAAATAACTACAGCGTCCGCTGTAACGATCAAAGAGCCGCAGCCTTTACCGCAGACACTTCAACCATTCTTTGGTCTAATTTCTTTAAAGCTTATTTATTTTTTCAATTCCTTCTGTAACGAGGGTACCCGTAGCCCGTCCGCGTCGACCGTGGACCATATAATGTCCAGGTGGGTCCGGTAGGGGCTGTGTTACCGCAGTCCGAGCAACAGTTACAGCGTGAACTAGTGACACGTGGAGTTGTGGTCGGAGCTTCGGTTGGAGCTTCGGTCGTGGAGACTACTGGGGCCCAGGTTGTTGCCTCCCACTTTGGCTTTCTCACACAAACGCCCTGAATGCAAACCTGCAGAGAGAGAAAAAATCCATTGAGAAATGTTCGCTGAATCAATTGAAAGCAAAGCTTACTTTTGCAGTTACTTAATCACTATACTCGGATACAACTCAAGAATGGAGCGGCAAATAGCCCTCAATTGATGCCCTCCAGCCCCTAGCGTCGGCCGACCGTAATGACGTCATGGATTATCAACACATGCATATGCTTGTGTGACAACCAAGCACGTACTAGAATAATGCGACCATTGCAAGTCCACCTCGAGAAAATCCACACTCTTTCCGCGTGCCTGTTATGGCAAGAGCTTTGTTATAATCTATATCTCACACTCAAGCCAAAAGTGTCGACCGGCTGTAATGATGTCGTCTTATCCACTTGCATATGCTTATGTGACATAGCAGGCGGTTGAATAACTACGACCTTCCCATGTACACCGCGAGAAAATCTACACCCGTTCCTTCTTGGCTCTTATGGCAAGAGCCTTGTTATACTCCATATCTCACACTTCATCCGGTCGAGTGGTACCTACCCGTGATGTGCGAGCGGACGGCTTCTAGAAGTGTGTGGTTGGTCCGTAAGTGCTTGAGAACAGCATACGTGTGAAAGCCGCCCCTTGCGCATCGTGGGTACCCTTCGACCGGGAGAAATAGCATAGCTAATATTCGTACTGACCAACGGGTTAAAGCATAAGTCTAAAGCATAAGAGGCGGTGGCCTCGGCACTGTTTCTCAATGAAATATTGGTCATCCACTCTTTGCAAAACTACGCAGCCCCTCCGTACTATATATATGACCACCCGGTGCTATACGGACTAAAACGCCAAGAGCCCTGTTCGCCTTAAGATCGCCGATTATAGTCAAAGGCTCTTGTTTGTGAACGGGGATATTGAAAATTAGGGTAAGTTTAATTACTTTTGTACGTGAAAATACTTTTACACGGTGTTTGTGTTTGAGATATGAGGAAGACAAATGAGACAGTTTGGGTCACTGCGTACGCCAAATAAATAGATCTTGTGCGGTATAAGAAGTACGATCTTTCGGATTATTCGAAGTATTCTTGAGTGTTGTGTGGTGGAGGGAGCAAGTCATTTAACTCAGGGGCCTAGGAGAGCAAGGTTCATTTGCTTTGCACGAAAATCTGTCATTTAAACAGTTAGCTCCGGGAATAATAAACTGTTTAAAGAGCTGCGAAATTGACTCTTTAAATGGCACACGGTCACATCGGAAATGCGTTAGGCAGCTAAAGGCCATCACCAAGATATCCTGCCATCCTACAAATTCTATTCGACCAAACACGAGTGAGAAGTAACCGCAGCATCAGTCAAGGAAAGAGAACATAAGGAGGAAAATAAAAAGAAATGCTTTGATGTTTTTTACATTTGTGCCTCCGCAGCTCATGTAGTCAAGTGCGTCCACTTCTCGGTAGTAAATCCACCTTTGGTTGCTGTAATAGCCGTAGCTGGTGTCCCTCTTGAAATACATGCACTGGACCTTGCAGGTCCGTTCGTTGACCTGCGCCGAAGTAGAATACAAGAGCCAAAGTCGTAAGGCCTTCAAAGGACGAAGATTCGTGTGAGCAGCTTACGCCACATACGGCTTCATTTATACCGCGATGGCCTACATGCTAATTACCAAGGCGCACGCCGAAGATTTTTCTAATCCTTTCACCACTGCTGCTCTGACACACTTGCACCATGAGAGCACAATCACAGCGCTCCCGACGTCACGTGCGAGCCATATATAAGGTGTATTCACGTTACGTCATCCGCCTCACTTGAGTGCTATGTATTATGGTGCAGAGAGCAACAGGATTGGCGCCGATGTCACAGCAGCCATCGGAGAATCTATCTTGCCATTTCACTATTTCAAGCCAGTTTTGGGTGATGTGGCTCCATGGCATTTTTTTTTTATTCGAGAGGTTTGTAATGAGGCTTGGTTTATGGGGTTTAACGTCCCAAAGCAACAAAGGCTATGAGAGACACCGTAGTGAAGGGCTCCGAAAATTTCGACCACCTGGGGTTCTTTAACGTGCGCTGACATCGCACAGCACACGGGCCTCTAGAATTTCTCCTCCAAAGAAATTCAACCGCCGCGGCCGGGATCGAACCCGCGTCTTTCGGGTCAGCAGCCGAGCACCATAACCACTGAGCCACCGCGGTGGGTGTTTGTAATGAGGCATAGGTTGAGTAAGGGGGAATGGGATGAGGAAGTTAAAAGAAGGACTCAAGGTCACTCTCGCTGAGGTTGATGACGGCTAGTGATGCGAACGATAGCACAGCACACAAACTTTACGCACGCTAGGACATGGCGTTCCCTTTACACCAATCAGGGGCGGAACCGCAGCTGCTTTTTTTGGCAAAACGCCAGCTGACAGCGCTAGCTACATAAAACGTTCTGATGTATTTGAATAGCATTCGTAACTTATTGAAAAAAACGCGACAGGTTACAATGAGGGTATCGAAATAAAAATTCTCTTACCGTGACGTTGTGGATGAAAGTTTGGTTGTCATTGATGACGTCCTTGCAGAACTCTTTGCTAGGCAGCACTACTGAGCCCGGGTACTGACCCTGGACCAAATATCCGTTGCTCTTAATCGTCCAGCACGCCTGGCCAGCAAGTCTGGAAGAGTGCGGATCGGCAACGAGAACTGTTGAATCTGAGGCACCCTTTAAAGGAGGGCGCAAAAAGAACAGGCGCAGCACATTTTCAGAGTACATTTTTAATGCGTTGTCATTAGAGCTTCCATTTGAGGAAGAAGCGTCAGGCGTTAGTGTCCTGCGTGTGAACCTTCGAGGAGAGGAGGCAAAGTGGAGAGAAAGGTGAGGAAAGGATGGAGAGGTTCCCTCTCGACAACAGTCGGTGCGAGGGCAGCGACTGTTGTCGAGAGCGGCGGCTGTTGTCGAGAGGGAAACTGGGGTCTTCAAGCAGAGCCGAGGGGTGTGGAGAGGGGTACAGCGTGACACGGTGACTGATGCACTGGATTATGCCATCCTCCACCGCCCTGAGGTGAACCTAAATGCTAACGCATACTGTGCCTCATTAATCGAATTGCTCTTTTGGCTTTTTAATTCAGAAATGCATTGTAGTTTTATGGCTTTCATACCAGATTTTGGAATGACTAAACGAATTAATTCATTCATTAATTTTGTTGGCCCACTCAGTTCTAGGTCCGCACTATTCTGCCAAATCTTTGTAGTCTGTACAGCAGTGCTCATCAGGGTGGGAACCCAGTGCATGTAATGCGTAGGCAAGATAACCGATGGCCCATAAGGGGAACGGAGTGGATTCCAAGAGAAGGCAAGCGTAGTAGCGGGCGGTAGAAAGTTAGGTGGGCGGTTGAGATTAAGAAGATTGCGGGAATACGGTGGCCGCAACTGGCGAAGGACAGGGTTAATTGGAGAGACATGGGAGAGGCTTTTGCCCTGCAGTAAGCGTAGTCAGGCTGATGATGATGATGATGATGATGATGATGGAAAACACCACTTTCGGCGACACCTGATTGGCCGAAACGCGGAAAGTGGATGAGCCGCCGCATCCGCTTCCAGTGTTTCGACCAATAAGGAGCCGCTGGAAGGGACACGTTCGAAAGGGACGCAGGCTGGATTACGGGTCCGAGTCTAAGCTCGCCTCTAAATAACACTAATGACCTCCCGTGTCTTTAGAAGCACACACTGTGTGCATGACCGCGTCATTCATAGCCGTCTAGGTTTCATGTAATTCATGTTATAGAAGTGCACTTGAAAGAAAGGGAGGATGAAGAGGGAGAGGAGTAGGAAGATAGCCTCGACAAAGTAGAGGGGCTTCTACGAGCATTTGGCAGAAAAGCATTTCTGCAGCAGGTGTACACGGCCTTTCGCGTGTGTATCTGCAAATTTTGTAACCTGGAGAAGCAAGCTGTCTGGTTTCGTTTCCGGTTGATAATAGTGCAAAAGACCTTAAAAAGTACATAAATAAAGAAGGTGCACCGCGAAATGCTTCGTATATATTATTACAACACTGTTTTCACCTTGACTTTAGACCGCCACCTGGAAACTGCAGTCTACCATTATAAAGCTTTAACGAGACACCAATTACAAAGTGTGTTGCTAATGCAATAGCATCTTAGGGTGTTGATGCCTTTGCCGGACGTGACTGGTAGGGCTTGTTTAACCTGCCACAGTTGGCAGGTGGCTGATGACACCATCTGTCACCTGAGAATTATTTGACGCCGCTTTTTTTTCGATGAGAGTTCTAATTGTATCGCAGTAGTAAACTTGAACGTAAAATCGCTAACAAATACACTTAACAGATGTCAAGACTAAGCCGAATTCACCGAAAAAATGAGCAGGTTTGGTACCGTTTCCTCAAACACTGTTTCTAAGAAGTGAAAGTTCCAGCTTAAGCTCATAAATAGCTGTTGAAGGGTAGAGTCAGATGGATTTTGATGCGTATTAGTTGGTGAATTCCACATGGATTCCTGTTTGCAACGCATATTAACATATGGACAAAGTAGACACATTCTCCTGAGGACAACAACAACGCGCAAACTACGAACAGGGGCGACAAACATATCAGCGATCATGCTTGCCGTTTCTGCTTGTTTGTTCGCGTCTTCATTTGCGCTGCAAACGTGAACCTATGCAAGGTTATTAGGCTTCGCGAATTTTTTTTCTTCCACATTCAGAGTTGTGCAATGCGAAATTTCTGGCCTCACCTGACAACGTACTGTATCTGTTCCAGACTGCACCGGGAAAACTGGTGGTGGCTGGGGCCCTTGTTTACGTAGCTCATGATGTGTCCGTCGTCCCAAGGGCAATTCTTGGCACCCGGATGTCCGTTAGTCTTAGAGGCATCACCGTCATGATGCGCGCCTAGGCTTTAATGGAAGACATAGTGGAAACAGCTGGTCAGAATCAGGGTTACAAAATTTAATTTCAGAGAAGTGTTGATTGGTTATAACCTCTAGCCTTAGCCGCTAGCCCCTAGCTCCTAACATTCTAAAGAGAGATGAATAAAAAGGGAGTAAAATCGTCCTCTAGCGGTCACCCTTTAAAGAAGCGTGTGGCTAGAGGACAACTTTTTCTCTTTTTTCTTCCATACAGCTGTAGTTGTGTTTAGAGTGTAGTCCTAACCCTTATCCCTTAGCCGTAACCTTTAGCCTACCCAGTAAAAAAAAAAAAAAAAAAACGAGAGAGCCGTGTCAAAAATACGACAGAATGTTTTGTGATTTTGTCGTAACGATCGATAATTATTTGGTTTTGTAGTATTGTCTTGTAGTGCTTTAATTTTTTATGCGGTACTTTTCTGTAGTCTGTACTTATATAGTACTTCTCTGCAGTAACGACACATAATTCTCTTGTCACTACAAACATTTCAGTTGTCGCTACATGTTTTAAGTAAAAAACAATACAGAAAATCTGTTGGGACAACAAAAACTTTACTGTTGTGTTTTTCGACTGGGTTAGTCACGCGCATTCGTACCTAGCGATAAATCCCCTCACACAATCTTCTACAGACATCTCACAGATTGTCTGCCGACTTTTTATCAACTGCCAAAAAAATTGTGTACTTTACAAAATCACCATAATAAAAACATCACTTTCTAGAGAAAATGCTGCAAACGACAGTATCTGGTGTGCCATACATGGTCTGTTCTGAAAGTAGTAGGCCTCATTTTTTTTAAACAAAATTTATTCAAGAGAATAGTACAAACGATTACAATTTTTCAAGGTAGCACCCTTCCGCACCTACACGCTGCTGCCAATGAGTTTTACAGTTTTCGTACGCCTCCAGGAACGCCTGGACTGGAATGCTGTTTAGCTCCCTCGTCACGGCCTGTTGAACCACCTCTACCGATCCGTGATGTTCCCCCTTGAGCGTCGATTTTATTCTCGGGAATAGAAAAAAGTCTGGCGGGGCCAAGTCGAGGCTGTAGGGGGCTGAGGCAGCCTTGCCGCCATGTGCTGGGCAAAAAATCGGGGTCCTCATTCACATGATGAAGAAGATCCTACCGGTTGGCCTTTTCCTCCTCTGACAACACTCCCGGCACCAACTTCGCGCACGCTTTCCTCATGGATAAGTTTTCTGTCACGATCTCAAAAACTTGGGTTTGAGGAATGCTCAAGTCATCTGAAATCATTCTGATACTTATTCTACGATCACTGTTAAGTAAATGTCTCACTCGCTGCACATTTTCGTTGATCTTGCTGGTCGAAGGGCGTCTGGAGCGGTCGTCTTCCTCCACTCTTTCCTTACCTTCTCGGAGGAGCTTGTGCCACTATAAAAACACCTGATCTACCCATAGAAGCGTCACCGTAGGCCTCCTTAACCATGTTGTGAGTCTCTTTGCCCGTTTTACCAAGATTTACTAAAAATTTGATCGCGTATCGCTGATCCAGTAAACGCTCGATGATTCTGCGTGACGAGACGTTTCGACAGGGGTTCACAGTACAAGCGACCTCCTCTCTTCAACGGCCGAGAGCCGACTGCCAATTTTCCCCAGCATTCCCAATATCCCCCTTCAACGATCCTGCGCGCGCAGACCACCTCTCGTCCGCCCGTTCGTCCAGGAAAAAACCAGTCCTACTACTTTCAGAACAGACCCTGTATTCTTTCACCAGCAAGTACCGTTTTGTTGAGGGCACAAGCTTACATGCGCTCGTTTCAGGCCATATGCTATTTTCGATTTTAGTCCCGATTAAATGCAAGGTGTTCCGCGTTTTGACCTGTGCTTTCCTCTCTTCGTCCCTCGTCGTTCTGCGCGGTTGCATTATACACTCCTTTGTTAAATGCATTAAGCGGTGCCCGTACTTGCTATGAGGTCACTGTGGGTTAAAATTAATTTCTTGTGCCAGCCTAACTTTTCGTTTCGGAAAAATCAATAATGACGTCGTCAGGCGCCGATGAACACCAGTAGGAAGGAAGGCTCCATCGCCTGCAAAGAAACGCACTGTAACGTATTTTAAGAAAAATTCCAGTCTTTCCACTACTATTCCCTTTCTCGAATGCGCAGCTTTTATTAGGCAGCTTGTTTACCCTTGGGGTAAAGGGCCGCTTGATACTGATCGGGCCCTCGCAATACACATGATGTTGACGGAACCAAGGCTGCAGGTTGAATAACCAGGCGCTCGAAATGGGCGAGTCATTAAGCATCTACGAGGCTATTCTGGAACACCGTATTCTTTTTTTTTTTTCGGGGGGGGGGGGGGGGGGGGGGGTGCGATGAAGATTCAAAAAGGGCCGTAAGAAGTCATTGATCGGCAGCGTTGAGGGGTAACAAAATGGCTCTAACTTCAAGCAGACATATGGGAAACAAACTGGAAACGCTCAGCATAGGAGGGGAGGGGCCTGCTGTGTGAATAAAATGTGACGATAATGCTTGCGCACTATTACTCCAACTTACTAGCATTGAACCTCGTTTTAACGAAGTTGAGGGGCGCGGCGATTACTTCGTTATAGCCGTGACTTCGTTATAGCCGGTGTTGACCGAGCTTCCAAGGGAAATATTGCCACGTATCATTGTAGTGTCCGTCCGTTCGCGCAAGGCCGCAGGAAAGGCAGCAAGAACCGACCGGACTAATCTGTATTAATCACAGCCATGAAGAGCTGCATCTACGTGTTTCTAGATAACTCTAGATGATCTCGACCTGTTATCTCGAAGTTTCCTTGCCGGCTTTAAATTGAACGATGCCGCGAGCAGCGGGCATTCGTAGTTCGACGACTGACGAGCACGTTTGTTGCTTACGCCGCCGCCGAGTGATTCAGTTCTTTTGCGGGCGCAAGTCAGCCCAAATCAAGAGCTTCGTTTACAAGACTGGTTGGTGTCTTCCTGACCGCTGGACTGCCGTCACTACAACGTGACATTATTCATTCCTTCCTTACGCCCATTACTTCGTTATAGACCATTTCGTTATAACGAGGTTCGACTGTATATTCCTTGCAACGTATCGAACAAGCCTGTGAGACGCATCTACTGCTTGAAAACTAGCGCAGAATTGTGCATTGGGCTTCACAATGCTGGAAGTTTTGTTGGGATGGTTCAAGGCGGCTTCGCTGTTCAAACAGTACCGAAAGTACCCTTGGAAGTACAGCCTCCTTGCTCAGTCTAGTAATAGCTCGCATTAAAGAACTATTACCCACAAGACCGATTGAGTGCCGGTCTGAAACTTTATTCGACGTGGCGTCTGTCCCCTTTTTCCTTACTTTGTAATCCTGTGCGTTGGGTCTATGATAAAGAATTCCCTTCGAGATTTTCAGCTAGGCAAAATACCTTAGCTTTCTTCCTAAATCTTTGGGGGTCATAGTTGTATTTTTCGGAGGAAAGAATACTGACTGCGTGGTCTGTTTTGCTTCAGTGGGCGCATCGTTGAACAGGGGTGAAAAATGCGATCAGGTTCAGCGGCTCGACTACTAGAATACGTGCCATGGGTAAACATGCGGCACTGACCGCTATAACAGCGACCCGCACGACGACAGAAGCTCGCATAAAAAGCTTTACAGTAATTTCCTTAGCACCTTTAAGCTTTCATCACGCGTGGCTTAAGAAAGCCTGTTTCATTTCAACGTCAGTTTTTCAGAAGGCACTGGTTTCCATCAGCAGCCTTCAGCAATCACCGCGTGCGCAGTTTGAGGCAGACGTATTGTTCGCCTCAGAAATGCCGCCGTATGTCATGTACCGCGAGACTACGTCTCAGATATATCCTGAGTAAGAAACACAGCTGTCCAAGAGGGAAAGCAGTGCAATGTAAGACTTTTCAGTCACTACAAAACTGCCACTATGTAGGGTTGGTGAGGCTTGTTAAGCGGTCGCGAGGACTGCTTTTTTTCTTGCCGCCCTCAATTTTTTTGTAAAGAAAACTTAAATAAACCGACCGACCGACCGACCGACCGACCGACCGACCCTGTTCGGAGCCAGTTGCTTACTGGTGATAGACGTCTAGCGATCTCAAAGATTGTACAACTTAAAAAACAGCAATTGCTAACACTGGGCCGCGGTCCCCGGCGTTCTGTATTACTCCGCTGGCCATCGTGAAAGAGTTCTGTGCTCGGAGGCTGAATGTGGGCGGAGCTTCACTGCAGACTTAAGTTGTATCCGACTATGGATACCTTGTAATATAAAGACGCCAAAAACCACACACACACACCATTTGCGGACGAAGATGCTGTGAGGAAATGAAAGGCGCGATGACTGCCTCACTCTAGATGGAGGCCTAACTATAGCCATGAGAGGATGTGTGAAGGTAACAGAAAAGGTGGGGATATAAAGAACTGCAGGTACGCAACACGCACGTTGCACGTACTCGCCTTGAGAAGTTACTTACACGTGAGCGAGCTCATGGGTGAGTGTGTGAGTTCCCGTGTACCGTCCTGGTCTGTCCTCTCCGAGAGCCACTTTGAAGTACGTGCAAATACTGGAGACGTAGCCGATTCCTAGAGAACGGGACATGGTTTCTTTTCGTGAACAAGAAATGTGCTTCAGTCCGGATCTACTTTTCTTTCCATAGCTCGCTGTGTTGTCCTTAACTTAACCTGAACCCTATTCGTTAGCCTCCACGTTTCTGCCCCGTAAGTGAGTACCGGTAATATACACCTGTTATATACTTTTTGCTTAAGGGATATTGGTATTGACGGCGGTTAGAACGCGATATAAACATTATAGGCGATGTCCACCCCCTCCCCTTATTATATTCGAATTCGTTACAATTATGCACAAGACATTTAAAAAGAACTACAACATACTTAACAATTCTGGACAATAGAAGAGTGCGATGAGGAGCTAGTTGGTACGACATTATGAGAACAGAGAATAACTGCGCAAAAAGGACGGAAAGCGAAGAACCACACGGGACAAGCGCAGACTAACAACTGGTTTATTGCTTCAAAACCTCCTTCCTTCAACAACAAAGCGCATGAACCACAAAGACAGAAGCCACAATCATCTCATGAAAACAAACTCCAACTCCATGCGGTACAGGTGTACAGAAGCGTCGCTAACACATCTGTGGGGCCCTAATCTCGCGACTTCCAAGGCTTCAATAATTTCACGTTTTTTCCTACCCCTCGCACGTCCGATAACCTTAGTCTTGTCGAAAAGCTGATTGCAATCTTTGTCATCATACTTGCTAGCCTTATGCTTAGACAGATGCTGCCCCCTTGAATCAGCTAAGGAATTGGTATGCTCGAATAATTTAATGTTGATGTACCCGCCACTTTGCCCGACGTACACCTTACCACAGCTCAGCGGAATCTGATAGATTAAATTCGATGTACAGTGCACGAACTTATTCTTGTGGTTAATTCCACGCACAACCTTCTTTGGCTTATCTTTCCTCGCTAAATAGCACAAATGCGATAGCTTGCAAGGTTCAGAAAAAAAAAGACCTCTACGCCGAATTTACCGGCGGCACTCTTCAGGCCGTGCGAGACCCTGTGAACATAGGGCATGACTTCATACTTCCGCCTCTCTTGTGCATCCGCCCCCCGAAGTTTTGAGTTTGGGCGGAAGGACTTCAAAAGGGACTCAGCGACCGCCTGAAGAAGGGCCAGCGGAAAACGAGCAGACCGAAGGCGATCAACATGAACATTAGAGCTAACCTGAACCTTCTGTCGACAGGACTTGGCTAACAAAGACCTGAGGCAAGCTGACGCAATACCCCTCTTGACCAGCTTCGAATGGCACGAGTTGAAGGGCAGAAGTGAATTTTTTGACCTAGGCATGTACGCCCAGCTGAGGTGGTCAGGATCTTTAAAAATAATTTTAAATCTAAGAATTGCAAACAAGAGTTATCAGGAAGTTAAATGGTGAAATTAAAAGTGGGAAAAGCTGACTTAAAGGATGCTAAAACCTCCATCGAAACCTGCGTCAAGTCTTCCCTTGGTCAATATTTAAAAGGATTAAAAAGTCGTCGACGTATCGAAACACCCGAGCGGTACGGTCGTCAGATAGTACCCGCGATAGCGAGCGGTCAATTTCAGCTAAAAGGATCTCAGATAAAAGAGGAGCTGCACACCGCCCGATACAAATGCCGCGTTTCTGCACGTAAAATTTATCCTGAAAACTCACAATCGTTCAAGTAAGATATACCTTAAGCAATTCCAAAAACCTTCCACGGAAATACCGCACGCATCCTGAAAAGACACAGCACCAGATCGTTCGATACAGTTCCGGTCTGCACGGAACAGGTCATCGTGGGGAAGGGAGTAGAACAACTTTTCAATGTCAATCGAGAAGCCCGAGTTAACAGCAGAGAGGCTATCCCCTAACATACATTTCCGCCACTCGGTCCGAGCTGCTGACCTTGTACGGATTGTCAGGCGCCAGACTTCCCAGATGGCGCTGAAGGTGCTGACTGACCACAGCTTGCCAGGATCCAGTTTCTGTAACAATGGCTCTAAAAG
Organism: Amblyomma mixtum; assembly: GCF_055824585.1. NCBI lineage: Eukaryota > Metazoa > Arthropoda > Arachnida > Ixodida > Ixodidae > Amblyomma > Amblyomma mixtum. Next base: position 97,029,708 of record NC_143020.1, read on the forward strand.
AGCTCTCTATTTTCTGGTTCTTGGCCCTGAAGAACACAGTGAGCACAAGGTCCTTGTTGTTCACCATTTAACTTTTTAGCCGGTCGAGTTTCAGATCCCTTAACAGTGCAACCGCCTTTGCCTTCGCTTTAGACGGCTTCAGAACTGTTCTCGTAAAGTTCTTTATGACAGGTGACATGGCCTTCTTACTAAAAAGCTCTGAGGCAAGACCTCAAACCTCCTTTTCTGTCGGCTATCATCAAAGCGAGGTCAGAGTTTCTAAAATAGCTTGCCCCAGATCTCACCATGGAGTGTTCTTTCTTCTTGCCTTGAAGTTGTTGCAGATCGTATCAACACATTCTAAATGGCAACGTTCTTTCTCTTCGCCTTGAACTTTGTCAGCATTCCTATGCGCCGCCGTAAAAGCCTCGTGCTTGCTCAGGGGGACTTCCAGGCTGAACTTCGGGACCTTGTTGAGGAAAATCTCAACGCTGTGTGGAACGGTCGCCCCTCCAAAGTAGACAACTGGAACAGCACCAACCTGCTTTTTGGGGATAGTGAGTAGGCTCATTCGCCGCATGTTCCAAAGGAATTCAGCACTTGCCTCAGCCAGGACTTGGTAATCCTTGAGTGTCCGGAAGCCTACAAGACCAGTTCCTTTCGAGCTGAAGCACAGAAACCGGAGCCAGTCTTGCAACAGGCGGACGTGTCTCCAGCATTCGCTTCTCAGAATCTTTGTAATTATTTTCCAATGTCCCTCGGAGTAACCAAGAACCCCGAAGAAGCCCAACACCTCCAGCGGGCGCAGTTTCTTGCGCAGACAGTAGCCCAACCACCTGGCCTCGCAAGTTTTTGCAGCGGTGAGGCTAGTACACGCAGCACTCTGAGCATTGTAAGACCTACAAGTATGATGAAAAAGATTGTAATCCGCTTTTCGACAGGACTAAGGTAATCGAACGCGTGAGGGATAAGAAAAAATGTGAAATTATCGAGGCCTTGGAAATCGCGAGATGAAGGCCTGACAAATGTTTTAGCGATGCTCCTGTACACCTGTACCGCAAGGAGTTTAGTTTCTTGGTTTTACGAGATGATTGTTGGTGCGCATGCGCTTTTTTGTTGATGGAAAGAGGCGTTGGAGCAATAAACCAGTTGTTAGTCTGCGCTTGTCCCGTGTGGTTTTTCTTCGCTCTTGTCCTGTCTATTTTGCGCAGTTATTCTTTGTTCTCATAATTCTGAACAAAAGTATTTTTCAACGCGAAAGAGTTTATGAACGTAATTTTCTCGCATATTGAATATTTTGCTAAAACAATCCATACATCCGCAAATCTCCCATCGGCAGGCTTCCATTTTTTTTTCTATTAACTTTCTTCTATTCTCAGAAATGTTCCCCACCAGTTTTCAAGGGCAGTCTTAGCTGTTAGATGCTATCGATGAAAAAAACGTCAAAAGAAAGGTGTTGCTACACTTCCAAAGAATGGACCATTATCTTCAATAGTTCCATAACAGTAGCTTACAATATTCCAGTACTCAAAATTTTTATCCAAGAATGCTGTACATGAAAAAGTAGTGACAGCTGAAAACTTGCGAAGAAATTGTTTAAGGTACTTCTCTTTGATTAAATTTAACGTTTGGCAGCAGTGTGCTGAAGAATCTGCGGAGCGTAGTTTTTTTTTTTGTTAGCGGTCTACCGAGAAACTTGGTTGTATATTAATGCACAAATTCCTGTTTTATTGTTCTCTCTGCAACGGCGCAATCTTAAAATGAGCTTAGCTTCCACTCAAAGGCCCTTATGACACTTGCGCTGACAATCTTTGTTATCACTCACCTAAGCCGTTAACAGAGGCCTGTCCGTTGATCACCGTGTATACGTCTCGGCTTTAAAAAAAGGAAGAAACGCCAATAAGTATATCGAAACAACAAATAGCGATTCCAATAATTTCCCAGTGATATGTATGAAAGGCAGTATAGTATACCCGGTCATTAAGTACACAACATCTGGATGTCCATATGTGCTTTCCCTGTCGTGGGCGTAACCTTTTAAATTGCTTAGCGTTCCTTCGTCAAATATGTATTTGTTGCTTTGTTTAGCCAGAACGGCGTAAGATTCGTTCTGAAAAAAAAAACTAAACATTGCAGGCACTTCCTTCCAACAAAAGCAGAAGACGCACAATCGGCTACAGTCAAAGATGGGGCGACAATACCGTGCTTTTGTCCATGCCAGTAATCATAATCTTAACCCTGGGAAATCTCGCCGGGCTGTATCTCAAGTTTACCTGAAAAAGAAAAAAAGACGTTAGATATCACTGCGGCGACCCACATTGGGGAGAATGCGAAAACATTGATGCCTCCTTCACACTAGTCTCTCTTTGCTTCACTTAAGACTGTTTGCCTCTCTTGTTATATCTTTGTCTTTCTTTTGACTGTTCCTCTTTTTTTACTTCTAATTTTTACTTCCAATGCATGTCCAGGGCTATCTTGACGTCTAAATGACCTTTTGGCATTTAATTAATTATTTAATTACTCCAGATCAATCAAATTTGATGTACAACGACATTTTATCATCCTATGTCCCGTAATTGTGTTTTTACTCTTCTCACGTCCTCGCACTATATCGACATACAATACTATTTTAACGTTTGAGTGACATTTTTGGCTCAAATTAATTAGCTAATTTCTCCACATCGACCAAATTTTGGCGTGTGTCATCCTCATATCATCCTCTATCATGCACAATCATTCTTTTTCACTTAACTCTCACACGAATGGAGAAATCGCTGCCAACACGTTTTGTTGACATGAAATTGTCGATATAGCCAAGTAATGCGTTCGCATTAAAGGAAACTCTTGGGTTAGTATGGTACGGGTAAGAGAATTTCTTCTCACCCAAATCTGTACAAATCATTTTTCAGCGATTAAAACTTTATGACCGCAATTTTTTCATATGTTATAAGATTTCACTATAACAGTCGCCCGCCGCGGTGGCTCACTGGTTATGGCGCTCGGCTGCTGTCCCGAAAGACGCGGGTTCAATCCGGGCAGCGGCGGTCTAATTTTGATGGAGGCAGACCTCTAGAGGCCTGTGTACTGTGCGCTGTCAGCGCACGTTAGGGAACCCCAGTTGGTCGAAATTTCCGAGCCCTTAACAACGGCGTCCCTCATAGCCTGAGTCGCTTTGGGACGTTAAACCCCCCTAAACCACAAACCCAACTATAACAATCGGTATATCCATAGGTATTCTCTCGGAAGGCTTGCAGTTTCTTGCTATCAATGTTTTGGCCATCGTCAAAAACGTTACCCGTTGGTTTTCTACGGCAGCCTTGACTACTTGATGCGAGCAATGGAAAAACTTTTTTTTTTCTACGTAGCGGAAGAATGGATCGATCATTACGTTAAATATTTCCATAACAGTACCTTACAATATTTTAACACAAAGTTTTCGTCGAAGAGGGCTGTACTCGCAAATACGGACTGCAAAGACGGCAGAGAATGAAATAAGAGGAGTTTCGTGGCGAATAAAAGCATTGCCCTGCCCTTTTAAGCTAGGTTGGGCTGCAGTTAGACTAGAAAATTTTTCCCACGTTGGTGTTTGATGAGCGACATGTAGATTCGTTAGTAAAACTGATGACAGTGAGAAGACTGAGCATATTTTATTATGATGCCGCAGTGCCCGACTGAGTGTACGCATGCTGCCTACAGCTAACGTATCCGCGAGGTCTTTGGATTTGGTGATTGTCAAAAATAGCATCTTCGCAAGATAATAGCTGAGAGACGGCTAGAGAATTGATGTTTTAGAGACAAGGACTACACGCAGTTAAATGTAATCAAAGCCAATTTACCATTAGTGCAAAGTTTAGTAAAAAAAAGTATCCGACGCCGCGTTACACGGAACCACAAAGGCGTATGATAAGAAGATCCGAAATGGCATCAGGAGACGAGCTTTGTGAGCAAAGAGCAAGTTTGTGCTGGTTGGTAAGACTTGGTTCTGGAGGGCGGCTTAGCATCTGAGAGATTCTGGGCTCAATCCCGACAGCCTTCAGTTACCCACCGGTTTTTAAATAGGTACAAGATTTTCCCCGGCTTGGTGCTCGCCTCTTGCGAGGTGAAATGCTTGGGAAAAGGGTCTTGAACCAAATAGGCTCTATTATTCTTTCAGGTGTGTGAGGTTGTCCAAAGGCCCTTTTCTGAGTACTTCATCCCAGAAAAGCAGAGTACCAGGCCCAGAAAAATTTGGCACCCATTAAAAGACCGTTGGGTACCCGGCAGCTCTGGGGATCGAAACCTGTTTGTTGTGCGCGTGCACTTTCCTTCCTATTTGGTTATGGACATCACACGCGCTCGACCTTTACATATGTTATTGTGTAAATACAATACTTGTATAAAGTCCCTCTCTACCCCTTATCCCTTCTGCCTGTCCCCTCACCTCTTTCATTTCATTTCTCTAGTCTGCCTGCTATCCCTCTGTTTCCGCTGCCCCAGATTAGTTGCTTCCCGTAGCGATGGCAGATTCCGGGGCTAGAAAAACTCTTTTCCTTCCTTTTAATTATTATTTTTATAAACCACTACTGCTACTACTACTATCCCTGCACCTCCCAAAAGCGCGGCGGATACTCTACCACAAGTTGCTTTGTTTTCGCCGCACTAAGCCCTCCTTCGGGAACTTGTTGGCAGCTCCTGCCGCCCTGTCTCAAAGGGGATATTCATGTCATCTATTTGTTATAATGAAAAATTAAGCTTCAGGTCACACCATGGTCGTCTTATTGCCATTAGGTGCTGGCTTCAAATGAGAAAAAATGTATCACACAGTACTCACCGAGTTGATCATGACACACAGGTAGATCAACAACTCTTCGTTTGTAGAAAAGTGGTTGTGGTGAGGACGGTCCAAGATGACGAATAATTCAACGGTGAAGTTTTCGGGAACTCTCTGGGGCTGTCGCTGATATCCTCCATTCCATCTCTCACTGATAACAGCTTTTCCGTCTGAAATGATAAACGCGTGTTTCATGCGCGGCGGCCGCCATTAAAGCAAGGAAGTGTGCTGGATAGAGCACGAAAGCAAAAAAAAAAGAAGTAGCTGCTCTTAGGGGCAACAGGTAAGAAGTTTAAAGAGCATTGCTATGATTAAGAGTGGCAACCCGCATATGAGAGTCATGGCAGGGAGGGAATACAAACTGTTCGAACACAACACAAATATACATTAAAATCAGGGAAAGACGGCATTTTGCCAGAGTCCCTTAATCTTGCTCCGACAACACCTAGTGAAACTGAAGAGATAATCAGAAAAATAAAAAACCATGTCGCCTGCGGTGATGACGGGATAAAGGCCTCGCCTATTAAACATGTGTTATGCTTCATAAGTCCTATACTATCGCACATAATAAATCAAATGCTCCTTAGCGGAGATTTCCCGAACGAGTTAAAGATCGCAAAAGTCACACCTATTTATAAAGGCGGTGATGATAGTAGCATTAGTAATTACAGGCCAATTTCTGTTCTGACTGTGTTTTCGAAGGTATTTGAACATGTCATCAATAGCAGGTTAACTGGTTTTTTTACGAAGCACCGAGTGATAACAGAAGCTCAATACGGTTTTCAAGCTTATAAATCAACAGAGCTTGCACTCATTAACATTAAGGATAAGATAATTGAAAGCATTGAAAAAAAACTGCTTACTCTTGGCTTATTTCTAGATTTAAGCAAAGCCTTTGATACTGTTCAACATGATATTCTCTTACAAAAACTGGAAACATATGGCATGAGAGGAGTGGCACTAAAACTAATTCGAAGTTACCTCGAGAAACGTTATCAGTATGTATGTGTTAACAACTGGTGATCCATCAAACTTGAAATCCAACACGGTGTTCCCCAGGGCTCCATTTTGGGACCCCTCCTTTTTCTCGTTTACGTGAATGACAGTACAACAATCCCTGAATCGCCGCAAATTATAATGTATGCAGATGATACTAATGTATTTTTTACTGGAGAAACCACGCACTGTCTAGAGAACTCTGTTAACAATTATCTAATACAGTTATCTAAATGGCTTCACAGAAACTGCTTGGGTCTAAATATAAATAAAACTAAGTACTTAATTTTCAAGCCAATAAACAAACAAGACTGCAACTCGGTTAGTATTACATTTGAAGGACACCCACTGGAACAGGTTACCGAACAAAAATTGTTAGGTGTTTGGTTCTGCCCCGACCTCTCATGGAACACTCATGTTAATCAACTTAAATCAAGCCTGTCTCGTACAATAGGCTGCATTTATAAAGTACAACATCTAATACCCAAACGCTCAAAACAGGCGCTGTACTATTCTCTAGTTTACTCCAGAATAAGCTATGGTATCCTTACTTGGGGAACGACAACAAACTCTAATTACTACAGGCTTAATGTATTACAAAAGAAAATATTACGTATACTAGAAGACTAGAAAGGAAATAAGCAGTCTCTGAGAACACGGCCATTATTTGTAAAATATAATATGTTGAAGTCTGACCAGGTATACTACTTTAAATTACTGCAATGGATAGCCATAGATAGCCATAGATAGCCATAGATAGCCATAGATACAGGCTACATATTCCCACAGTACATAGTTCAAGTTCATACAGCATTCGAAATCCAAAACGAATAATGCCGCCAGTTAGAACAAACTACGGAAGACAAGCATTATCTTTCCAAATAACGAATGCTTTGAACAGAACAGATATGATGCAGATAGACTTTAATAAAGGTGCACAATTTTTTAAGAAATACTGTAAGAAGTTTCTTGTGAACACCGGTACTAAATTCTATTTACTGTAACTATTCCGAAAAGTGTAACCTTTGTTCTATCTTATATTCCTCTTGTTATGTCTTACCAACTGTAATATGATCTAATGTCTTCGCTTGGCGACTACTCTCACGGTTGCGTCTAATAATTGCTAATGTGTAAATCATGTATTGGTTTAATGCTGTATTCAGTATACTCCCGATGTACCACTCAATTACTGTTTTTTTTTTTTGTATCGCCACTCTGTTGTACAGAAAATGAACTTGTCTCTAATGCCATGTGATTCTGACAGGAAATAGCCACCTTTTGTTTTCCCTTTGACTGATCCTAGGACGACTGCTTGACCGAACTTTGTAATGCTAGTTTTGTTTTATGTACATTGTATAAGGAGGCCGGGGCCCTTGTCAGGCGCTCCGTTGCCTTTAGCCTCGGCCCCCTCTTGGACTGTGTCTGAGGAAACAATAAAGAAAGAAAGAAAGAAAGAAGGAAAGAAGGAAAGAAGGAAGGAAAGAAAGAAAGAAAACAAGTAATAGTAAAATATAATTCATAAAAATTTATAAAACAAAATAAACAAGGGCTGCGTGGAAGCCCCAATTCGTTAGCCAAAGTTTCGTTAGCCAGTGTTTCGACAAAAGAATTGTTGTCGAAATGTTGGCGAGCAGATTGAGGCTACCGGCTTCCCCTATACCCTTGTTCATTTTTTATTCATTGTCAAGAACCTCTTCGTCCTTTCCTCTCTCTAACGAGTAATAGCACAAATTAGGATAAGTGGAAATACAAGCTTCAATACTGTTATGTTGAAGCTTACGGCACGGAAAGCAATAATACACACAGGAAACATTACAATACAGCACAAAGTGAGCAAACGGTTAGCTCTAATTAAGATATTGGTCAGAACTTGCCCCAGATGTTGCCATGCAGAAGTATGTATGACATGGGTGGGCAGTTTATTTCATACCTCTGTTGCATCATGAAACTTGAAATCGAAAATTGTTTACGTTGTAATACCTTTTTCTGAAGCTTCTAGGTGAATTGAGCATAGTCCTGCACTGGTCCAAGAATTGCTTTGTAGGCAAATACTACAAAACACGTCCATCAGGGTTTTTTTTTTATTCTCACGCTTGTTTTCTTTTCAGTTTTGTATATAGTTTCATATTTCTGTTCGCCGCACATAATTCGCCTTTTTAAATATTTTGTCAAAGTGTTCTGCTTCCGGCAGCTAAGAAAGGGGGGGGGGGGGGCGAGGGTAGTTTCATATTCTCTGATTCGAACATCATATTGGTACAAGCCAGGCGCTTCGGAGGTATTCTGCCATGAAGTTGGATTTCTTTACCCGTCACGAATTTTTAGTAGCTATAGCCGCACACTGTTTCTTTTCTGTAGCTGCAAATTAGGCTGAAACGAAGCTTTGGGGTCAGTATCGATAATTTTGCTGATTACTGCGAGATTCCTGAAGATACTGTAGAAGATAACTTACGTTCTTCACTGTGGGAGAGTGCTTTATCCAGCATCTCATCTTGCTCGATCTCGTAGATGGCGTGAGGAACAACGCCGTCTTCCGATCTTCCTACGACTGGCATTGGCTCGATTCTGTGCTGAGGACCGACCAGCCCTTTCTGGATGCATAGAAAGCATATCGCGCGTTATAAAAAAAAAGCAGGCTGAAGCGCTTCTTCCATTCAATAATAAGTTTTTATAATTACGAAACAGTTCTGTTGTTCTCATAGTGGCAGCAAAATTGGGGGTTTTAAAAACAAATCATTAATCACCCTTTAACGTGAATGCTTCAAAAGAAAATGAGTTTGGTATACTAAGGGAGTAATTACTCATTGGCATCCACCCTAGCGCAGCCATTGGGCTGCAGCTTGCTCAGCTTTCTAAGAAACTTCGTAGTTACAGAAAAATTATTCCTGGTCCAGGGTTCGAACCCTGGACCACCGCTTCACCGGAGCAATCGCTCTACCAACTGAGCTAACCGGGACTTTTTTTCTTTCTTTCATGGTATTTATTTACATGGTTTTGTGCAGACAGGATGTGTGTGTGTGTGTGTGTGCGTGTGTGTGTGTGCGTGTGTGTGTGCGCGCGCGTGTGTGTGTGTGCGTGTGTGCGTGTGTGTGTGTGCGTATGTGCGTGTGTGTGTGTGTGTGCGTGTGTGTGTGTGCGTGTGCGTGTGTGTGTGCGTGTGTGTGTGCGCGTGTGCGCGTGTGCGCGTGTGCGCGTGTGCGCGTGCGCGCGCGTGTGTGTGTGTGTGTGTGTGTGTGTGTGTGTGTGTGTGTGTGTGTGTGTGTGTGTGTGTGTGTGTGTGTGTGTGTGTGTGCGTGCGCGCGCGCAAAACACTATTTACAGAGCACCTGTGTAGGCGCTACGTGGCACAAACATGATAGTAAACATGCTAGCACATTGTAGGGCGAGAGAGAATTTGCCAATAAGTCGAAATGGGCACAGTGTTGGCCAAATGTTTGGGGTAATTACCCCAAGGGGAAGTAGATTTCTAATAAAAGAGTAATTATTCATTGACACTATGAAGAAACATGGTGATGAAGTTAAACAGAAGACGACGTTGCGCACTGAACAACGGTGTTCTGCATTTAGTACCCCAGCTCCCTTCCAATAAATTATAAACCAGCAAGAGTTTATTCTAGTGGCTATAAGGCTCTGCTAACTAAGAGACCAAAGTCATTTGTTAAGAACATCTTTCCCAGAAACCAACGTGAAATGCTAATCTATCTGAAAGCCGACAGCGTTAGAACCTGCGACCCAGATGGTTTTCTGGATGCGCTCGGATCGGTTGGAAAGGGCACACTGCTAACCAAAGCCAAACAGCAACTTTATTATCAGTATTAACCAACCATGATCAGCTCTGGCACAAGCCTTCTAGCAGACAAGAGTCGTTAAGTTAGGGGCGACAATGACGCAATACGACTACAGCAATCAATGCATAACAACGTATTGTCGATGGAGTACTTACGATGTGCAGGCCATCCTCATTTTGAGTTACGGCAACTGAGGCGATCTTTTCTTCGTCTTCGTACAGGTCTCTGTCGATGTCTTCACCCTTGTACTACGAGACATGAGGAGGGAGGAAAACGAACGGAATATAGGCAGACGTGATGTAGGCGACAAAACTCCAGGCTCATTTTGTGTTACCTAAGAATACCCGCAATCGCGCGGATTGTGAACACGTAATTTTAGTTAAGGAGTGGAGTGAAGATTAGACACACAATACGAGAATAGTTGTCGGCGTGAATGTAACGCTATAAATGAATAGAATTTCTTGCTTGCCGCAGCCTTCCTTACGCCTATGAGCACAGTGCAAAGTTTCAGTTTTAATGTGGCTACACCTCCTTTAAAGCTTTTCTAAAGGATAATTATTTTAAGCATTTCAAATAATGGCGTGAAGGTATTAAATTAAATCAGTAATTTAAAGATGGAAATTCATGTTATGCTGACGAATACGTCTTTGTATACAAAGCCATACGGACGTTTGAAGCTAACTTCTCATAAATCTACGTTCTCCTCGTGGTTGCCAGGGTAGAATAACAGTCCTAAGGTCAAGAGAGGACGTCAGGCATTCCGCAGCGAAAATAATGGTGACGGCGATGCGCAAACGTACAGAAATTCTACGGCTACGCGGAGAGCAAGCGATAATTAGTACAACAGGACAGAATGCCCTGTATCGTATGAGCTGCTATACTTGCAAATAATTCTAAATGAACTGGAATTCATTGGCACACGTTCCGGTCGACTTCCTTGAGGGCGCGTTCACCGTAACCCGTTTGGCGTGGTTTCAATTTCAATGTGTGAACATCACGGACCTCATACGATTTTGCTCTCTTTGCGGAAAATGCAAGGAAAGACCTCCCGCACGTCTCCTGTTCCTATTTAAATCTCCGGGAAGGGCTCATCCGTACTCGTCAAAAACTAATTTTTAATCCATGAAACTCAGGACCGTTTATCATTGCTGTCGTTCACCGTCCGCTAAAACTGCAACAACCAACACTTTCCGCAGCGGTAGTCAGCAGCGATGACGTGCGGTAGTCGCAAGTTTCATCTGTGAACTTTAAATATAGAGCGCTCGACACAGCTCACAGAAAGAACATGATTTATCGGTGTTAGGCGCCCTTTGCGCACCGATCTATGTTATTCTTGATGTTTAAAATTGTGTAGGTGCGTTTTAAATTCTGTTATCGCAATGGTCCCGAACTATAACGGTGCTTCAATCAATTCGAGAGGCTCTGAACAAATGATTGGTTTAGGTTTGGTTTATTGGGGTTTAACGTCCCAAAGCGACTGAGGCTATGAGAGACGCCGTAGTGAAGGGCTCCGGAAATTTTGACCACCTGGGGTTCTTTAACGTGCACTGACATCGCACAGCACACGGGCCTCTAAAATTTCGCCTTCAAGAAATTCAGCCGCCGCGGCCGGGATCGAACCCGCGTCTTTCGGGTCAGCAGCCGAGCGCCTAACCACTGAGCCACCGCGGCGGGGTTCTGAACAAATGAGGCGCTGTGTGAGTTCTTATGGCGTTGTCCCCCTACGCTTACGTTTGGTCGTAGTGCAGCTTCAGTACTTCTTTTATGTATTTTACCTCAGATAACTGTCCTGTTCAGTTTGTGGCCAGAGTCACCCACAGTGGTCAGACTGCAAGGAGAGATTTCCTGTTGCTAACCTTGGCAGTGAGGTTTTGTTTTTATTGCGAAAGCAATACTACTTGCACTTTCACGCCTTTGCCGTGCCGCGGCCGGTGACCACCATCGTGCCACGGCGGTGACCACCATTGACCTTCATTTGACCTTGATTGCATTAGATTGGTTTAGATTGCATTAGATTGGATTAGATTAGATTTGATTGGACTGGACTGGATTGAATTAGATTACATTAGATTACATTACATTAAATTAGATTACATGGGATTGGATTGCATTGCATTGGATAGGAGTGGATTGGAGTGGATTTGATTGGATTGGATTAGGTTAGATTAGATTGGATTACATTACATTACATTACATTAGAGTGGATTGGATTGGATTGGAGTGGAGTGGATTGGAATGGATTTGATTGGATTGCAAGGGATTGGATTGGTTTGGATTGGATTATATAACCGATGCATCACCACAAGTCTAACCACAAGCACCACCACCAGCTACACTACCAGCTGTACCATGGCGTACGAACGGATATTGCTTTCGCAATTACCGGGCTTAACCAAGCTAAGCTACAGCGAATTTTTTTCGAGCACGTTCGAAAATTGTGTGAGAAAGGTAGCTCAGTGGTGTGAGACTTTGTATGGAATTTTCTTGTTTCTTTTTGTACTTACGAACAGCGTGACGGGTCGGCCGTTTTCCTCCGTTATCACACGCAGCGCGGGGGCCGCCACCGACGCTTTCCTGAGGTTGAGCGTCAGGTCATCATGAACGTGCATAACCATCCTCCCATCTGAGGATCTCTCTTCCAGCAGCCTGGGATAGACCAGCTTGGGCTTCGGCGACCCTGTGGGAGGAATTAGCCGCGGATAAGTGTCAGAGAAAGCAAGCGTAGCAGGGGCGGCAGAAAGTTAGGTGGGCGGATGAGATTAAGAAATTTGCGGGGATACGGTGGCCGCAACTGGCGAAGGACAAGGTTAGTTGGAGAGACATGGAAGAAGCATTTGCTCTGCAGTGGGCGTAATCAGGCTGATGATGATGATGATGGTGGCCAACTTAAAAGTTGTCAGTGTTACAGATTTTATTTGATATTTTACCTTTATAAATACTGCTTATCTAACTGTGCTTACACGCACAGACTGAACCTAGAAGCTTTGGTTAGTAGTACAAAATGTCATACCCAATGATTCAGGACCCCAGTATATTTGAGCGTCAAACCGTTTATGAACGCAATGCTTTTTCATATAATGTAGGCTTTCACTACTGCAATCAATATATCTGTAGATCACCGGACGGCAGACTTACATTTTTTTCTATTAATGTTTTTGCTGTCGCAAAAACGTTCCCCATTTGTTGTCTATGGCAGTCTTAACCGTTCGACGCGACTGATAAAAACACTTGAAAAGGAGGATTTTGCTACATATCAGGTGAATGGACCATCTCCTTCAATATTTCCACAACAGTATCTGGCAATTTTCTAATCTTCAAATTTTTTATCCTAGGATGTTGGACATATGAGCACCGCAGCGTTGTCGGGGTCTTAGTATTAGGTAAGAGATTTGAGGACAAAGATTGATTGATTGATTGATTGATTGATTGATTGATTGATTGATTGATTGATTGATTGATTGATTGACTGATTGATTCTACAAATGGCAAAAATCTAAGGAACGAATAGACGCAGTTACTAAATGAAACCACTTTCGTTGTATGAATTGAAGAAAAAATTTAGGAAGGCGACATGAACCTGTATCTGAACGCATTGGATGTACATCATGACAGCAGCAGTAATAACTGGCCATTTAATTCAAAGCACGTTTCTTTTTATTATCTTCTTAAAGGCATACACGTCTCTACATATCGCGATATTATTCTTGAGTAGTTTCATCGCAGCGATTTCTTGTGCTTTTTAAAAAAGCAAAAGTGAACTATGTAGAACTAATCCCATCCTTTTTTTTTCTTATAGTTCAAATGTAAAGATGCGAGGTTTACTGCAATAGTTTCCCGCAATTTTAAGGTCATCATTTCGATACCCTTGTTTCGCCACTTCGCAGATTTTGAACTTTAAACTGTCCTGCAAGGAAAGAGAAATCTGTGGACATTCGTGACACTACAAGCGGCTTCCCGCGAACTTAAATGTTAATGCTCCTGCTTTTAGAGGCGAAGATGGAGGGTCTGCTTGAACGTTAATGTCATGACATACACTGGGCAGTCTTCGCTTTCTCTAAGATAGGTCGCGCATTACAAGTATGCATCAAAGCCGAGTATCCTGAAACAAGTTAAGTGCCGAAACCCCTGAATTAGTTTCGCTCTTTTACGGCGGTCTCTAGAGGCCAAACGCGCATTTCGCTTGAAGCACAGGCTAGCGGAACATTGAGACTGAGCCGTGACTTGTTCGCCATAACTGACCGAGATGGTCGTAGAACTCTGCTACATTTCGGCAGTTTTGTGCGGCTTCTTCTTTTCATCCTCGCTCACTCTTACTCGTGAAAGGTTGTTTTTTTTTCGGAAAAGATAAAACCGTTGCCGGCCGCCCTTCTCAAAAAAGTTTTAGACGGTCTTAGATTGTCTATGAACTTTTGCCCATAAAGTCAATAGACTGTCTATAGACAAATCTAAAGAATAGTCAATAGGCAATACAAATGCCATACAGAGTCTATTGACAATCTATAGATTTATGGCCATACACTTTTAGTAGACTTTCGTTCATACACAGTCTATAGCCTATGAATAGACAAAAAGCAATATCTAAAGGAAGTCACTAAGTCAATAAGAAGTCTATAGAGTGTCTATAGACCATTTTTATAAGGACGGGGCATGGTACAGCTCCAAAGGCACAAGCAGGAAATAGATCAAGATCAGAGTACATCCTCGGACAGGCCCTGGAAAGCCTGCCAGCATTCCGGGGCTTCAGTCGCGACCACGGAGTAAATAAGATAGACAGGAGCGCCGACTCCGCTGATGAGAGAACTTCTGTTACATTAAAGAAAGCCTAGTGGAGCATATGATAGGTGGCGCTCGGATTTGGTTCTGGCTAGGCTGCCTGGATGCCCGCTAAATTTGGCGCTGGTGTACGTTACCACCGAGCCAACTGTTCCGGGTCCGTGGTGCCGGACCCTTTCTCCCCCAAGGTGGAGTTGATTTGTAATGATGGACTAATTAGTCACTAGCATCCACTCAAGCGCAGCCACGCGGCTACGAAGAAAAACTGTACAGCTTTTGTAGAAAATTCGTAGTTAAAAAAAATTCGTCCTGGTCAGTAGGAATTCCCTTAAACGTTGGACTAACACCGTTTCCACTTCGAGTTGTTCATCAGTTCTGTCTCTCCCTACCATTTGCCAGCCGTCCAGTCTAGCTTGGTTAACAAAGACACCACTCCGGACAGGTCATGGTCTTTTGTTTGAATCCCAGACCAAGAGAAATTTTTCAACTACGAACTTTCTGTGCACGCTTCATAGATTCCTTTCTAGCCATATGGCTGCTCTTGCGTGGAGACCAATGAGTATTTCTCCTTTTATTATATGTCTTTGAATATCAGCGCACGGGTCTTTTATCCAATACTTTTACACGGAGCTTTTCCTTGGCCAGACGGGATTATTGTATTTGCATGTCGTAAGAGGAAACTTGACTGGTCGCCCGCTAAATGATGGGAATGCAATATTCAGGTGGGAGTCCTGAATAATATTCCTCTACGATCTAAATTCCAGGTGGACTTTTATCAGTTGGCGCTCTAATGAGGGTGCGAGAGGGGGTATTAATGCACTGACATTTCAAGCGAAATGTTGTATTGCAGCTGGTTGCTTTGTTAAAAGAGAAAAAAAGGAAAGAAGAAGGATCATAGGAAGATATGTCGAGGCAACAACCGTAATAGGCAGTGAATTGGGGCCCTAGGTGACAAAGCGAGGCATCACTGACCCCCCATAATTCCGAGTGGCATCGAGCCATCCGTTATACCGTTGTATAAAGAACCTTGGGTCGAACTGAGCCCTAACTCCTGGCACGGCCGCCTGAGGGTGCCAGCACTCTGCCGCTTCGTGACGATATAACCGCGTGTTTAAACCACGATGTTGCAAAAAAAACGGCTTGTAGTGATGCTCTAAACTTCTCAGCGTTTATCTGATTTTCAACTCTGCATATTAAGGACATCCCACTGTTGTTTATAGCCGCAGCAATTGAACGCCGAATCTTCGCTCCTTGCGTAAATCCTTAGACACTAGATATCCTGGACCGACCTTTGAGTTACGCAGGACATTCCCTGTTACTATGCTCGAAGAATGCTCGGGTTACTCTAAGAATCGAAATTTCGCCAAACTAAATTATAATAGATAAAAGCCAACGTTTCGACAAGTGAGCCATCTTGGGCCTTCGATAACAAGTACATTGAGCCCATGCCCCGGCAAAGACAAGAAACAACGCCGCAACATTGGTCAACGAACAGAGGCTTCCTTTTCACCCCTTGTTCAAGTCTGTGTTCACATACTCAAGCTCACTGTTACATTTAAAACAAGGACGAAAAAGTCGTAGGGCTTTAACTTACTTAAACCGAATACACGTGCGAAAGCATGTGTTTAGCCTGATTGGCTCATGGTTCTGCTTTGCCGGGTCGTCGGCACGTCTGGCAACGATATCAAAATCAGAATATGCTCTGATCGGGGTTTAAGCTGAGCTGATCGGATCTGTTCTCTCCGCAGGTGGAAGTTGATGCAGACGACGATGTGCAAAGCAGAGCGCGAGATTGCGTTGTAGTTTAACACGAGGCGTGATTGGCTGCGGCGATAGCATAGTGCACTCGTGTAGTGGCCAGCGAAGCTGATCTCTTCGCGCCTAACGCGGGTTTGAAACTCAGTCACGGCGGTATTTATTTTATTTCTACATGGGCTATCGCTAAGCTAGATTTGCTTAAGGACACCCTAAAGGTCACCCTCATCGGATACAACTTGAGCGACGCTCCTCCGAACAAACCCGAGCTTATCCGAGTTAGTCCGAGGCTTCAAACAAGATTCTTGGTTGGTAACTCGTTAAGTAGCCACTAAAAAGAATAAATAACATCACCATCCTGCCAAGGCGCACGCATTTCATATATAATTCACTGATTCCTGATGCACACACGAATAAACCTGAAGGCATTCAATGACGCCGATATTCGCGTGAGTGGACATCGTTAACGAATCTCATTTGACGCGAAGAAACTGTTTTCAATGATGAACTAAACCTCTCATCCGCTTACCTTTGACATGCGCTATCAAGAGAAGGAGCAAGCCGACGAACTTCATTGTGGAGGTGTCCACTGTCCACTGCAGAGCTTGGGAGCTCTTCGCTTTTGTAGATGAGCTACAGCCGCAGATCTCAGAACATGGTCACGTGATTGCTGACCGCGGTCGGCGCTGGACACGATAAGGTCAATGTTTCTTTTTTTTTTTACTTTCCGGCTGGACCTGCCATTTCGCGTCGAGACTATGCTTTGTTCAGTTCTGTCTTCGTGTGCAAATTAAGTATTTGAGATGGTCGGTTACCTTCCACAGACCGATAGCATTTTCCTCATAATAGAACGTGCAGGCTGAGAAGATACGCACACGCTCTGAAATAGACGTCAGAGGCTAGCTGTAAAAGCAGAGGCAGTAAAGATCACCTGTCCTGGGTTGTTTCACCCTGAAGTTGTCTTTGCAAGGCTATTTTTCGCATTTGCTTTTTTTTATTTTCGTTTCCGAGTATCCGTCTGTTGCACAATGCTGGGCGTGAAGTTTTTCTACCATGTATGAAGCATAAAATAAAGGGCTCGTTGTTTAGACCTGCCATAGAAAGTAATCTGATGTTTCCCCGCGTGTACACCCTTGTTCAAAAGTCTTCATGCCAAAAGCTTTTCGTTCGACCTGCATTATCGAGCAATGACGCACCATCAAAGACCACAGGGTCTTGAAATTCTAGAAGAAGATTTCTTACCGCGGTAAAGAAGCTCCCTGTTTGTCATGTTCTTTGAATATTCCGCTATAGGAGGAATTAGAGGAACATTCATTCCACTGCAAGTGAACGTTGTGGCCTAAAGACTTCTGACGGCGGGTGTACGTCACTCGTGTTAGTGGGCGTTTCTAGGAAAACGTTTTCCTTTATGTATATTTGTGTTCAGTCGTTCACGCGATGACCTTTAGGAGATAGCGCTGTTGAAAGTTGCAGCATAAAATACAACTAAAACAAAAATGACTGTCCGATAATCACCACTTTATTGCACCTAAAACTTGCGCGGGCTATTCCTATTAGAAAATGGCAACAAAAGAGCCCAAGAACGTCCAACAAATTGCGAAACGCTACGCATCTGCGGCACTCAACGCTGAATACAATTCACAGCGCAAAGTGTGAGTAATATTAACAGGAAGTGTCACAAGCTAGATCTAAGCAGCAAGGAGAACACGAGCAGGCAATGAAAAAAAAACGAAAGAAAAAAACACAGCTTTCGTAATCGCAGTAATGAAAAGAGAATATGATTAAAAATGGCTAGTACTTATAAGAAACAATGGTGTCAACAACAATGGAGCATGGAAGAAGCACTCAGGACAAGCTGAAGTTTGCCTGTATCAATAGAATTCCGCATTCTAGCCAACAACAAAGATGCTATCTTCACTTAAATCTGAGGTTGTATAGAATGGAAAAGGCAAAAAAAAAATGAAAGCGGGCACATAGTACTAACTCGCTTCGAATGCGAACACACCGTTTTCTAACTATTTATTTTTTATTTTACTTTTTAAAGACGCACCTACTCGTCAACATACCGTCGTAAGAAAACGCATACACCAAGCCCACCTTTGTTCGCCTAGAAGCAATGCGAAGACTTGCGGTATTTCAGGGTTCCCTTGCTTCAGCATCGCAATAGTGGGCCTCATTGAAATCCTCACATCTCGTCCGTCCGGGCAGAAACCCAGACTTCGATGGGTAGGGAGCTGTCGGTGTTTCCACTAGCACAAGTATGCAATGCAATGTCTTCGTTTCGAAGATAAAATACATAATGTAATTGTTGCATGGTGCAAGGAAAATAGTACAGGCGACCCATGGAATTTCTGCGACTTTTGTGCGGCGCTCTCATTGGGAACCTTCGCTTCGCAACAACTTGTTTCACGCGGCGAGCTGGGCGTGTTGGTCCATATTTTTGAGAAAAAGCAGCGCAAAAAATGTCGTGTACAAGGACAAGGCAACAAGGACGGGGCGCTGAACTTAAACAGGTTTTATTGTGAAAGTATTGACACTTATAAACATTCTGTACAGCCGTGGCTAACGTTCCCGCATGCGAAAATAAGTCAGCTCTTTTTGGGAAAGGGTGGTAGCGGCGGTGGTGATACAGCCTTTCCCCAGACTACATATCTGTTCAGATTCTGCGATTTCTCTTGTGATGCGTTCTTTGCTCTTTCTGGTTACGGTGGTGTTATCACGAGCAGGTGAACAATCCTGGCAAGTAAGATATATAATGACATGAGAGGAAACCTTTAAAATCTTTTCCCTTGCACACGTTATTGAAGTTCCTCGCATGCTGTCGTCACCGCTTGTTCACGCATCTCCCAGTTTGCCCAACGCACGTCTTTCCGCAACTTAAGGGAATTTGGTATACTACGCCTTCTGCCCATTCAACACAAGGCCGCCGGTGTTTTTTTGTCACAGCCACGCTGCTGTGTTGATTCCGGATCATTTATACTGCAAGCTTGGACAGCTTGTGGGGAGCGGAGAACACGACTTTCCCGTCGTAACGCTGGTCTACCTTTTACAGATTGCGCGACAGTGAGTGCATACGTAAGGTAACACCGCTACGTTCTGCCATTGTGCGCGGGCATCGCACGTTTGCACCTCCCTGCGCGTCTTTTTCGGGAGGCCTTCAGCGACTGAAACCAGGAGGTGGTGAGGGTACGCAGCGCTCAGCCGTCTTTGAGCTTGACGGTTGAACGCGTCTGATATAAGATGCGGGCAAGTTTTGCCGAGAGCGTTCTTGAGGCTGGCAATAGCTCTTGGCAATAGCCATTCTGTAAAGCCGATAGCCACGGCTCGACAGATTGTTTATAAGTGTGAATACTTTCACAATAAAAGCTGTTGTAAGTTGAGCGCCTTTCCTTGCCGTATCGCCCTTGTCCAGGTCTTTTTTAAGCTGCTTTTTCTGAAAAATTTGTTTCACCCTCTAGAATCTGGCAAAACCGGTCTTCACCTCCTTTGTCCATGAGCTTGTTTCAAACTTTTTCTTTTTTATTAAGGGAGAAGCATCGCTTCCTCGTAGCTGTGCTTGACCGGTGATTAAGGGCATGTTTGCCTGTTCTATCTGCACCCACTGGTCTCGTACGTAAGCAGCCTTTGTGGTGTTTTCTTAAGAAAGTTGTCGACACATTCCATTTGCTCAATCAGCGTTTTTCTTTACAGTACCTATATATTCTCTCCAGAAAACAGGTGACAAATGTTTTGATTGAGACGTTATTTCCTGGATCCATGAACTTGCCTTTTTAGACATCAGTGTGTATTAAAGCGACCGCAATGAATGTGCGGTCAACCAACCTCAAAGACCTTTTTCGACTTCACACGTCAACCTTGTCAAAACTTGTGGTTCGTTCCCAAGAAAAGTTTGTGCCAGGAAGAATAAACTGCCGCCTGCGTCAGCAGCGAGAGACTACTTATCATTGCTTTCTGCTTTGTCGCTATCCTTTCTTTTTCAGCGTTTTAAGGGGGGGGGGGGGGATTTTGCTACGGAATCTCAAAAGAGACATCAAAATCACTCAGGAGAGTACGTAAGTGCCCTTCGCTTCATCGCTTCTCGGCCTTTTGGATAAGATCAAAGTGTAAAAACCAAACCCACTCTTCATGTGCAAAAACATTTTTGGGGGGAAATGTAGACATTTCCTTCTAAAACATGGCTCCAGAAAAAGGGTATTTTTGTGTCTGCGGTTAACTGGAGCGTTTGTGATGCTCCTGCAATGATTCGGCGTTGATTCATTAACAGTAAAGATTTAATACTCTTCTGAGACTTCATGCAACGGATATTGAAAAAAAAGAATTAATTTGACTCCCCATACTGTACAATATCTTGCTGCGCTGCCATTTATTGATGAACCCTTGTATATGTGATTTTTAATTGGATTATACAGCCTCTGAAAAACACGCACGATGGACCGATATTGTTAATCTATTCTTTCTGCTAAAGACCATTTAAGTACAATCATTTTACACCTGAAAAAAAAAATAGCCTGCCCAGACCAAGTTTGATCCGGAGTGGCACTCACTCCTATGCTGACCTGTTCATTGTCTTTTTTCTAGTTTTATTGCTTAGATGTATCGTATTATGATGCATTAGCTGTGTGATCTTCATTGACTCTTTTTTCTTGCTTCGTTGCTTACCTGCGTTTATTTGCCACTGCTTTCGTATTATTTGTAGACGTTCATCCTGTTCATGGTCTTTTCTCTAGTTCTTTGTTGCTGAGATGTGTCGTATTATGATGTATTAGCTATGAGGTCTGCATTGACTCTTTTGTCGTGCTTCGTTGCTTACGTGCGTTTATTTGCCACTGTTTTCTTAATATTTGTAGATTTGCATCCTGTTCATGGTCTTTTTTCTAGTTCTTTGTTGCTTAGGTGTGTCGTATTATGATACATTAGCTGTCTGATCTGCACTGACTCTTTTGTCGTGCTTCCTTGTTTACGTGCATTTATTTGCCACTGTTTTCGTAATATTTGTAGATGTTCATTCTGTTGATAGTCTTTTTTTTCGTTCTTTGTTCATTAGATGTGTCGTATTATGATGTATTAGCTATGAGCTCTGCATTGACTCTTTTGTCATGCTTCGTTGCTTACCTGTATTGATTTGCCTCAGTTTTCCTAATATTTCCCGACAGTTCATGTGCCTAAAACCTCGCATCATTGGGATAAATATCAAGTTGAAAAAAAACGAGGTTTTGTAGCCAATTGGTTGCATGCTCATCTTGAAGTCTGAAAGTCCCGGGTTCAATTCCAAGCACGTATATATATATATATATATATATATATATATATATATATATATATATATATATATGGTTCATGGGGTTTAACGTCCCAAAGCGACTAAGGCTCTGAGAGACGCCGTAGTGGAGGGCTGCAGAAATTTCGACCACCTGGGGTTCTTTAACGTGCACTGACATCGCACAGTACACGGGCCTCTAGAATTTCTCCTGCAAAGAAATTCTAGCCGCCGCGGCCGGGATCGAACCCGCGTCTTTCGGGTCAGCAGCCGAGCACCATAACCGCTGAGCCACCGCGGCGGCTCTATATATATATATATATATATATATATATATATATATATAGGGTCTGTTCTGAAAGCAGTAGGACTGGTTTTTTCCTGGGCGAGCGGACGAGAGGTGGTTTGCGCGTGCAGGATCGTTGAAGGGGGATATTGGGACTGCTGGGGAAAATGGGCAGTCGGCTCTCGGCCGTTGAAGAGAGCAGGTCGCTTGTACTGTGAACCCCTGTCAAAACGTCTCGTCACGCAGAATCATCGTGCGTTTACTGGATCAGCGATACGCGATCAAATTTTGAGTAAATCTTGGTAAAACGGGCAAAGAGACTCACAACATGATTAAGGAGGGCTACAGTGACGCTTCCATGGGTAGATCATGTGTTTTTTGAGTGGCACAAGCTGTTCCGAGAAGGTAAAGAAAGAGTGAAGGAAGACGACCGCTGCAGACGCCCTTGGACCAGCAAGACCAACGAAAATGTGTAGCGAGTGAAACATTTACTTAACAGTGATCGTAGAATGAGTATCAGAATGGTTGCTGATGACTTGAGCATTCCTGAAACCCAATTTTTTGAGATCGTGAAAGAAAACTTATCCATGAGGATAGCGTGCGCGAAGTTGGTGCCGGGAGTGTTGTCAGAGGAGGAAAAGGCCAACCGGTAGGATCTTCTTTATCATGTGAATGAGGACCCCAATTTTTTGCCCAGCACAAGGCGGCAACAATGCCTCAGCCCCCCTACAGCCTCGACTTGGCCCCGCCAGACTTTTTTCTATTCCCGAGAATAAAATCGACGCTCAACTGGGAACATCACGGATCGGTAGAGGTGGTTCAACAGGCCGTGACAAGGGAGCTAAACAGCATTCCGGTCCAGGCGTTCCTGGATTTGTACGAAAACTCAAATTCATTGGCAGCAGCGTGTAGGTGCGGAAGGGTGTTACCTTGAAAAATTCTAATAGTTTGTACTATTGCCTTGAATAAATTTTGTTTAAAAAAATGAGTCCTACTACTTTCAGAACAGACCATGTATATATATATATATATATATATATATATATATATATATATATATATATATATATATATATATATATATATATATATATATATATATATATATATATATATATGTATATGTATATATATATATATATATATATATATATATATATGTATGTGTATATATATATATATATATATATGTATGTGTATATATATATATATATATATATATATATAAGATGCGAAATTGAGAAACGCTTCGTTTATTGGGAGTCGACGTTTCGGACAGAGCCTGTCCTTTGAAACAGGCTCTGTCCGAAACGTCGACTCCCAATAAACGAAGCGTTTCTCAATTTCGCATGTTATTTTAAACTAGCAATCAAGTACGTTTACCTTATTGTGCTATATATATATATATATACATGGTCTGTTCTGAAAGTAGTAGGACTCATTTTTTTAAACAATATATATATATATATATATATATATATAGACTTGAAACAGTAAGGCCCTGTCCGAAACGTCGACTCCCAATAAATGTTTACCTTTTCTCGATTTTCGCATTTTACCTCTAGCAAGCAAGTACGTACGTTTGCCTTTTTGTGCTATTTATATATCTGTACACACACATATACATACATATAATGTGTGTGTGTGTGCGTGTGTGCGTGCATGCGTGCGTGCGTGCGCGCGTGCGTGCGCGCGTGCGTGCGCGCGTGCGTGCGCGCGCGCGTGCGTGTTTCCGGGAAGCCGATCACTTATTATCGCTTAACCCCTGCACCACTGCGCCAGGAATGGTAAGAGGACTGCCAGGGATCTATGAACGTAGGATAGAGAATGACCAATTCTGCATGTATGTGCACTGGCCCGTTATCCCTATTCGAACAAATTCCATTCGTGAACAATGATCCGAACACCGGAACCGAACTGATTACGGAAGTTCTGGCGCACCTAATTGGCATTTGGCCTAACTGCGCAAATCGACCATAAATTTTTTTATGTAGTTATGTCAGCACGTGAACATCTGAAGGACGCCGCCTTTCATATCTGGGACCGCATGTGCTAGCGTTGCTATGAGCTCGCATGCTATAGCTAGCTGCCGCGTCGTCCTCGGATACTTCTAAATGACGTCATCTTGTAGGGCATGCCATTCGGCCTCTGAGGTCATGATGACGTTGACATTTGTTACAGCGACCTGCAGGAAGGGAAAGTCTTTGATTGATGTGTAGACGTTCCCGCCTACGTAGTTAAATAAACCTTTATAAGGAATCTAGAAGATGAAGTCTGATTTGAAACAGTTTGAAAACTTTGAAGAAAAACTACGGGAAAACAATTTAGCAGCAGCGTTGTCCTACTTTTTCCCAATATTAACTTCACTGCCCCCATCCCACTTCGTAGCCCACATCACACCCTCTTCCCCCGCCGGATGTTCCTCCTCGGAGCTAAGGACCTATTGTTGCGAAAGCTACATTGGCCAGGAACTTGCGATTTCGCTGTGGCGGTGCTCCGAGGAGGCACAGAAACTGACCTTGAGCCGTTGCCTAGCAACCGCCGCAGCTGGCGGACGCCGCGCGCTCGCCGCGCCATCTGGCATGACGTCACACCACTTGCCTCGCCGGTGCGCTCGCTTCCGCTACGTATATCCTGGCATTACCAAGCGAAGCCACTGCCAATTTTTCAACCCGCGGAAATGCTTTGGATGCACGATTACAAGTCCTTCTGTCGAAAGATTGCCTAAATACATTCCAAACGAGAATACACTTATACGGGTGTAAAAAGGAAGTAAGTTTGCCTCTAGCGCGCACCCTTTCCCAAAGGGTGTACACTAGAAGACTTCAAGCTACTTCTATGGATTCATAAATACAAACTCTATCCAACTTCCTCAGGTAATTCATCTCGCTATTCAGTCCGAAACCCTACACTTAGACTACCAGCTATAAGAACAAACTATGGACGACAAGCATTAAACTTTCAAACAATTAAGATGTTTAACAGAACCGATTTCAGTGTAGATTTCTATAAAAGATTTCCTGTATTCAAAAAAGAGTGTTAAGGTTTCAAGCGGTTTTTCCTTTGCTTTGTAAATACATTGTGTGCTTTTGCATGCGTATTATCCGCTAGAAAGAAGGAAGTCAGATTAAAAAAAATATTCTGTGTTTTCTCTGTCCCAAAGTTCATTATTTTAGCCTTGCTACTACCGTGTTTTTATGCATTTATTTACATTTCATTATCAGATGTGCAAATGTTTTGTTTGACTCACAAGTGCAGTGCCGCTTGCCGAAATGTAATAATTAATATTTATTTGTGCTGAATTTGTATTGGCGGGCCGAGGCCCCGTCAGGCGTTGTTACGCCTTTAGCTTCGGCCCCCCCTTAGACACGTTCTAAGAAACAAATAAAGGAAAAAAAAGTTTACTATATTTTTACTTCTTTCTGTTCAGCGTGTGCCCTCTGGCTCCCCGCCTCCTTGTCCAGTTTGTGTCGTCAAGAAATCCACCTTCCTGTCCTCTCGTTACCATGGACCGCTGAGATAGGACGCGTTTAAAGAAATAAAACCAAACTAACTTCAGCGCGGGGCACGAAAGACAACTGGAAAAGCATAAAAGTAACACAATATCACCTGGCAGTCACACTTGAAGTGCAGAGAACAAACGGTGCTCAAGTCAAAGGGCGAGGACCTTCCCGTTGTCAATGTAAGAAAGCTGACGAAGTGTCAGAACGCCCTGACGTCTAGGAGTATGTGTCGGCCAAATGGAAGGGCAAGTAAATGTGGTTTCGGTTTTCACAGCTCTACGTCGAACGTTTGCACTTTTCAATGTCTAGCTTCACAAACCGCGAACTATTGAAGATTGTTGCTCGAACACGGCTTATCACGAACGTGCGCAATTCTGTACGGCTGCGTCCTTTCGTTTTTTTTTTCTTTCGCTCCTCAGCTTTTTGTCACCCTCGAACATTGGGAAGCAAATGAAATTTAGATGGTTCTGATAAAAGGACAAACGTTATCGAAGTCGTGGCGTAAGAAGATATCCCCAGGCCCCGTAATCAAAATGTCCTTGAGGGACGCCGTCCGCTCTTATCTTTAGCACTTTATTCTAATGTCTTCCAATAAAATCACAAATTTCTTTCATTGTATAGCAAGGAGCATCTCGCATTGCAGTTGCACAATTTAAAAAAAAATGTTTCCGCATAATCGTCATTTTCAGTTTAGTTCCAGGTACTACATATAGTGTTGCCTTTTTATTTTTGTTCATTTGTAGTCCTATCTGTACTTCGTTTGCAGTAATGGGAATAGGAATCCGCGTGCAAGGGAGAACGCCCGTCTCTGATTCTTTTATGAGAGCGTTTGGGAAGATCTGCTCGTGCACGCGTTTATTGCGCTTTAAACATCTGCCCATATATGAACCGCTCATTGCATTTGGATATTAAACCCTCCCATTTGCAACCTCCCCGTTTTGATCTCTCATGAACCTTGTTCTGCCTTTTGTACACCTTGTTATATGTTTGTTCCTTCACACTCGTCAATTATTGTAGAATTCTCAGCTCGTATATTCCCTCTAGCAGTGCTTTTACAATGATACTAAGTTAAATTAAAGAAAAAAACGCATATACTGCTCATGTCATTCAGCAGTTGTAGCTCGCTTAGGCTTTTCAATGCAAGGGAATGTCTTGGCCTGAATTTTTCTACTGCATCACCTGCAATTAAGAATTAAAAATTCGTGGCTTCGTCACTATTGTGGCTAATTAACAAGTACTTGATTCTTCCTTACCAGAATATCTTCTCCACTAGGTGATCGGTACCCCTCAGAGGTGAGAAAAATCTTTCCTAACTGCCTTTGGACTGGGATTCAGACATTTAAATCTTTTGAACGCAATTCTCAACAGAAATGTACTCCGCGTATTCGGCTTTTTGGTGGAGCGCAATGGACTAACGTATTACCCAGGTTTCACCTTCAACATAGGTTTCAACACAGCTACCAAATGCATGCAGTATATTTCACAATTTTGAAGTGTTTGAACTGTCACTGTGTTTTAGTGGACATGACGCAGAAGTCCGCTTTCTTTGGCTTCTGTATGTGAAAACGTGGTCTCCTGTGCTTATTAACACCACGTGCGTTCAATCAGCTCTAAGTCCAAGTATCATGCAATATATGGCTGATATTAATTTATTTGTCTGTTTGTTTGTTTGTTTGTTTGTTTGTTTGTTTGTTGTTTGCTTATTTTGTTACTATCAGGGCCGTTGAGTCGTTACACACAGGAGGGGCAAGCGATTACACCAAACCAAATACAATAAGGATAGTTATTAACGTAGGTGATGAAGAAGCGCGAATTTGAATGCTTATGGTTATGGAATGTAGACGATGCAGGCGGGTAGGTGGTTCCAGTCTGAGCTGGTATTGGGCAGGAAAGGATTAAAGTACCGGTTAGTTCTGCAACCAAACCTGGAACACTCGCTTTGAATCAAGTGATATTTGAATATTTCAATGTTATTGCGTTATCTTTCTGTTTCATGTTTATGAGCAACAAGTGCTGATTTAGGCTTGTTGGCGCATGACGTCAGAAGTGCACCAGCTCGATTATGAGATGGACGAAAGGGATGTAATGCACGCTGTAGTCGTCTGTCAACTTTGACTGGATTTAAAGTCAACTCTTTATTTGGGGCTAGGTTGAGAATTAAGAATGTGCTCTTAGTTTTTGTTTCTTCGATAAGATTTGAAATTATGGGATACTCTTCGTATATCATCATCATCATCATCAGCCAGGCTACGCCCACTGCAGGGCAAAGGCCTCTCCCAAGTCTTTCCAATTAACCCTGTCCTTCGACAGGGGCGGCCACCGTAATCCCGCAAATTTCTTAATCTCATCCGCCCACCTAACTTTCTGCCGCCCCCTGCTACGCTTGCCTTCTCTTGGAATCCACTCCGTTACCCTTAAGGACCAACGGTTATCTTGCCTTCGCATTACATGCCCTGCACAAGCACACTTCTTCCTCTTGATTTCGACTAGGATATCATTTACCCGCGTGTGTTCCCTCACCCACTCCGCCCGCTTCCGATCTCTTAACGTTACACCTATCATTTTTCTTTCCATAGCTCGCTGCGTTGTCCTTAACTTACGCTGAACCCTCTTGTTCACATTTTCTGTTTGCATATCCATGTTTTTAGCTGCTCTTTAAGCATTTTTACGTAGCGTCGGCCTGTGTTTCCTGTTTAATTGTCCAATAGTATGTTCTTTCTTGAAATCCTAATATTATAGGTGAACGAGTGTTGAACAATACGAGTCTTATGAACGTTGCGCAGCGAAAACGTGAAAATTTGTTGCAGTTAAAATTTTGTCAAAATTCTTTCATATGCCGAAATTGTGTAAGCACCTCGAAAAATGTGAAAATCCGAACTCTGGTTTCCCGACCTTATGAAAATGGTTACTGATGTTTCTTTTGAGTGGTGCTTATAGGCTCAGCTGAATTTTGTTTCGCCTTCGTATGTATGCGTCAAAGTACTTCAGAAAGCACAAATGAGAAAATGTTATTGAGTTCAGGAGATTTGACCGCGCACAGTTTCTAAGAAAAGATGCCGGAGCGCAAGATCAAAGGACCGTAGATGCACTTAATCGGGGCACCTTGCACAAACTATACGTTGCGCTCAGTGTAGAGAGAGGTTGGACAGGTGGTTCTTGATAATCCCAAAGTGAACAAGGAAGGGAAAGACTCAGGGTGCTTGCTGACGTTTCGGCAAGAGGACTTGTACTCGTCATTGGCTGAGATTACATAGGGTCATCCCTCCGAGAAGGAAGGTCCGGTTAGGGGGAGGAGGGCTTGAAGAAAGAGTGGCGTTAGGATGGGGAGGGTGAATTCATCTCACGAAATTTTCGCGGGGGGTGTACGGCATCAATAATGGCTGGCGCCCTAGCGCTTTTAGCGCAACCGAATTCATACCCATAATTCAATGATCCGGACCGTGCCTTCTTCGTCACCTATTTTTACCAAGGCAAACGCCGCAGTGGTTTTTTTTTTTTGTTTTTGAGGAAAGCAAATGGCGCAGTATCTGTCTCAGATATCTCGGCGGGCACCTGAACCGCGCCGTGAAGGAAGGGAGGAAGGTAGGAGTGAAAGAAGAAAGAGAGAAAGAGGTGCCGTAGTTGATGTCCCCGGAATAATCTCGACCACCTGGGGATCTTTAACATGCACTGCAGTCGCTCCATACTTCATACTAATGGCGTTCTGCCGCGAGTGTTCTGCTTTCGTTATGTTCCAATGGCGGCAAAACGGAAATACTCTGGAGTAGTCAGATTTTTGTACTTTAAAGAAACCCAGCATGTCAAATTTCATTCTACCGCTAAAACTGTGCGGCAGGCGTGGTGCCACTGACGTTTTGCCACTGCCATTCTGCCGCTGGCGTTCTGTCGCTGTCGTTCTGCCGCTGTTGTTGTATCCCCATAGAGTTGGGCCCTTTGCGTTCTGTCACCATTAGATTCCGGTCACGGCGGCTGCATTCCAAGAGCAACAAAAAGCAAAAAAAAACATTTTAGTACTGAGATTTTGGTGTGCTAAAGAGCCCCAGGTGGCCAAAGTTAATCCGCTGAACAGCAATTTTCAACGTATACCTCAAATCCGAGCGGTGAGGCTCCGGCATTTAAAATATATTCGCATTTTTACCTTCTTTAAAGAAGGTGATTAGCATTGCAGCGGCTACGGCAGGATACATGATATTTGGCACTTCTCCGGTGTGTAATTACTATCAAAATTCTGACTACATTCACAATACGTACCCCGTTTGTACGTCTTCTAGTAAACACTTGCTATTTTCTGCCATTTCTAGGCACTCTCCTGTTCTTCGCACGGGTAAACGCAGGAAATGTTTGCTTATGGGCGTCACGCGCCTTTTCGGGGTCCTAGAAACTGACGCGCACGCACGCACACATGCACACGTGCACACGCACGCACGCACGCACGCACACACACGCACGCACGCACGCACGCGCACACACACACACACACACACACACACGCACGCGCACGCGCACGCGCACGCACGCACGCACGCACGCACTTATCGCGAGCTGAAGTCGCGTTTAAGGGGCACTGAAACAGTTCCCACACAGGGGAACAAAGAAAGAAAAAATCCGAAATACTGATAGATAGTGCATTACCTATCATTCTAGCGCAAAGATTTCGGATCTAGCTTATATACCACCAGAGATATCAGTGATTTAAACAGCCTCCGCGTTTTCCCTCTCAACTCGTACACCGGACCAAGCAAGAAAAAATAAAGATTACAGACCGGCTACCCGCTCCACCAGTGTAAGCGTCACTCAGCCAAACCGGCTAGCTTGTTTACTTATTTGTTATTTGCCGCTGCTCTCCTCCCACGGCTAAACAATACAGGAGAGCGTGGATAGGGAAACACGCCTCGGACTCCTCGGCCGGGCACCCCGCCTTCTTCGCTCACGTGTTTGACAAGCCAGTGACGTCACGTGCTGACGTCACGTGCGCTGCATGACGCGTTGTGCGAGGTTTCGCGCGAAAGTGGGCACCCCGAGGCGCGAAAGCGAGACTGTTTAAAAATTATCTGTGAATTACCAGCCCACTTCTGAGGACTTGTACGCGGCATGCGTACCCTACATAATGCGTACTCTACATAATGCGTACACTATATATGCGCACTCTACATAATGCGTACTCTATATATGCGTACTGTACATAATGCACGGATTTTCTGGAGAGCGCGCCGAAGACAATGACGCGCTCTCTTATGCGATGCATGGGTCAGGGTGTTGCTGACGTGGGTGGTCGAATGACACCCAGCGCAGCTAGGCAGAAGCCGAAAATTTTTACATTTGCCCGCATACAAGCGAACACTAACATTGGTCAACAGCTTCATTTCTCGGCGAGGAAAAAACAGCGTCCCTAATGCCATTCTAATAGTTCAACTTAAGGTCAGCGTTTCAAACACATCGAAGTGGAGTTGCATCACTTCTTTGGCGTTGCCCTTCAATAAGCGACTGCCTTTTTAATCCCAGATATGTTTTCTGGGGCCCATTTTTTTTTAGCTGCCGCGGTGGCTCAGTGGTTATGGCACCCGGCTGCTGACCCGAAAGATGCGGGTTCATTACAGGCCGTTACGGTCGACTTTCGACGGAGGCGAAATTCTAGAGGCCCGTGTACTGTGCGATGTCAGTGCACGTTAAAGAACCCCAGGTGGTCAAAATTTCCGGAGCCCTTCACTACGGCGTCCCACATAGCCTGAGTCGCTTTGTGACGTTAAACCCCATAAAACCGAACCACAGCATTTCTTTTTTTCGTTTTAAGAAATTTTAAGAATGAGAAGTGATTTTCATACTTCCGTGGCCTGCTGACTGCCGGAATGATTTATTGGGTGTCGATGGCTAGGGGTAAGAGAATTTGATGAGGCCACGAAGCTATGAGTGTGCCTGTTTGACTTTTTTCCTTTGTTTTTTTAACAAAGACATGCTTAGGGTGCGTGAAAAGTTCTCAAACCTGCTTGTGAACCGTGTGCTGGACCATTTACGACGCTTTCAAAACTGAGATATTTCAGTAGTGCAGTAGAGGCATTATCCTCGCCTTGAGGACCTTGATAGCTTCGTAGGCGTCTTAAGTGAAAGAATATACTGCTGAAAAGAACAACTTGAGGCCTGGGTATTTCTGGCGAACCTTGTAGATGGGCAAATGAGCATCGCCTCCGAAATTACGTAAACTTTGGTATTTCTTGAATGAAGGCCATTCTTACCAGCGCAGTTGGTTTCTGCATCGAGTTAATATATACGCCTGAGGATAAAGGGCCTCACTTTTGAATTTCTAGTCTTCATAAAAAAACGTCGACTTATTCGTGGTACATGCAGACTACATTATCCTTTTTCCACGTAGCAGCAAGCACGCGGAGAAGAGGCGCGTTGAACAAGCGCCTACTATTGCTATGGCAGGGTTCAAGTACCTTCTTTTGTTGAACGCTAAGCGCTACAAGTCACATGATAGTGAATCACTGCGACCGTGGAATAGAACTGGTTACAGGAAGGTTACTTAAGAAGTAAAGTTGCCCCTCAAGAACGTCAGGTCCTCCTAATATCATCGAGCAGAAAGAAATAAAAACCGCCTCAAGATTCGTCGAAATACATCTATCAGCACAAGCGGCAACGAGGCAAGCATTGTTTCGATCATCAGCGAAAAAAGTCACGCGGACATTCAAGTCACGACGCGCGCCCTTTTTTTTTAGACATTATATGTACCCGACGGCCAAACACAAGAGACGCTGTGGATCTCAAGCAAAAATGTTAAAAGACATTTCCATTTGCACGAGCATGTTAGGAGAAGTTGGGGTCTGGCCGTAGCAACAAGTTCTCTTTTCCAGAGTTGAACAAACGATCACGAGGACCTAACACACAAACCGACCTAGCTGCAGCACGCAACACCCGATATTCTGTTCACCAGACAACTCGTCTGTATCATTAGAGTAAATTTTCACCACTGCTTTGCAAAGGGCTAGTTGGTCCTTCATTATCATAGGGGAGCTCTTAACATCAGAACGGACGAAACAGACGAAACAATGCGGAACACCAGGACATGATAGCTTGCTGCATTGTCCTTAACTTAAGCTGAACCCTCTTTCTTGGCCTCCACGTTTCTGCCCCAATAGGCGAGTACCGGTAATATGGAGCTGTTTTGTACTCTTCTCCTGAGGGATATTGGAAAATTGCCATCCATGATCTGAGCGAACCCGCCATAGGTGCTCCACCCCATTCTTATTCGTCTAGTTATTTCCCTCTCATGATCCGGATCTGCGGTCATTACCTGCCCTAAGTAGACATGTTCTCTTACTACTTCCAGCACCTGGCTACCAACTACGAACTGCTGTTGCCTTTCTAGATTGTTGAACATTACTTCAGTTATTGGCATGTTAATTTTTATCCCCACTGTTCTGCTTTGCCTGAATAACTCAGTTGATCATGCTTTGAGGTTGATCTCATCAGTGACTTTCCAAGGCAATGTCATCAACAAATCGCAGATTGCTTACGTATTCTCCATTAACTATTATCCCATACCTATTTAAGGCACTGGAATACCTTCTGCAAACAGACGGTGAATATCATTGGCTGGATGGCGTTTCTCTGGCCGAATAAAGCTTCCTTAAAAGAAAAAACGGTGGAAACATGGAAACTGCTTGTGATGCGCGAGTACATTTCTGCAAAAGTTCAATGGGCGAGCTCGCTTTTCAGCTATGAGCATGCGTCCGTGATGACACCTGACAGGCTGCCGAGACCGCTGCTCTGACGATCGCAGAGGTAGGTTAACCAGGTGTTCCTTTAGAATTTCACTGACCCGCCAAACAGCAATGCGTAACGCTGCCTTATGGGGCCATTTCTTTAATCGTGAATTTCACGCTTCCTATGGCCATATTTGTCGCGACTTTCCGCGTAATAAACACTACACGAAGCTCCGAAATTTCTGAGAAATAAAACTGGGCTGAAGAAAGTTTCCGTATATGAAAAAATGGCGCTAACATGGAAACTGCATGCGACCGACTTGGCTTTTATCAAAGAGTTCTATGGGCGAGCTCGCCTTTCAGGTACGAGCATGCGTCCGTGGCGCTACCTGACGGATTGCCGAGACCGCTGCACTGAAGATCGCAAAGGTAGGTTAACCAGGTGTTGCTTTAGCATTTCACTGATCCCCAAAACAGCAATGCGTAACGCTGGATTTTGGGACCATTTCTTTCATCGTGAATTTCTCGCTTCCTATGGTCATTTTTGCTGCGACTTTTCGCGTAATATACACTACACGAAGCTCCGAAACTTCTGAGAAATAAAACTGGGCTAAATAAAGTTTCCGAAAATCAAAAAATGGCGCAAACATGGAAACTGCATGCGATCGGCTTGGCTTTTATCAAAGAGTTCTATGGGCGAGCTCGCATTTCAGCTACGAGCATGCGTCCGTGGCGCTACCTGACGGATTGCCGAGACCGCTGCACTGAAGATCGCAAAGGTAGGTTAACCAGGTGTTGATTTAGCATTTCACTGATCAGCGAAACAGCAATGCGTAACGCTGGATTTTGGGGCCATTTCTTTAATCGTGAATTTCTCGCTTCCTATGGCCATTTTTGCTGCGACTTTTCGCGTAATATTCACTACACGAGGCTCCGAAACTTCTGAGAAATAAAACTGGGCTGAATAAAGTTTCCGTGTATCAAAAAATGGCGCAAACATGGAAACTGCATGCGATCGGCTTGGCTTTTATCAAAGAGTTCTATGGGCGAGCTCGCGTTTCAGCTACGAGCATGCGTCCGTGGCGCCACCTGACGGGCTGCCGAGACCGCTGGACAGAAGATCTCAAAGGTAAGTTAACCAGGTGTTGCTTTAGCATTTCACTGATCCCCAAAACAGCAATGCGTAACGCTGGCTTTTGGGGCCATTTCTTTAATCGTGAATTTCTCGCTTCCTATGGCCATTTCTGCGGCGACTTTTCGCGTAATATACACTACACAAAGCTCCGAAACTTCTGAGAAATAAAACTGGGCTGAATAAAGTTTCCGTATATGAAAAAATGGCGCAAACATGGAAACTGCATGCGATCGGCTTGGCTTTTATCAAAGAGTTCTATGGGCGAGCTCGCATTTCAGCTACGAACGTGCATCCGTGGCGCCACCTGACGGATTGCCGAGACCGCTGCACTGAAGATCGCGAAGGTACGCGAACCAGGTGTTGCTTTAGCATTTCACTGATCCCCAAAACAGCAATGCGTAACGCTGGCTTTTGGGGCCATTTCTTTAATCGTGAATTTCTCGCTTCCTATGGCCATTTCTGCTGCGACTTTTCGCGTAATATACACTACACAAAGCTCCGAAACTTCTGAGAAATAAAACTGGGCTGAATAAAGTTTCCGTATATGAAAAAATGGCGCAAACATGGAAACTGCATGCCATCGGCTTGGCTTTTATCAAAGAGTTCTATGGGCGAGCTCGCATTTCAGCTACGAACGTGCGTCCGTGGCGCCACCTGAAGGATTGCCGAGACCGCTGCACTGAAGATCGCGAAGGTAGGTTAACCAGGTGTTGATTTAGCATTTCACTGATCAGCGAAAAAGCACTGCGCAACGCTGGCTTTTGGGGCCATTTCTTTAATCGTGAATTTCTCGCTTCCTATGGCCATTTCTGCTGCGACTTTTCGCGTAATATACACTACCCGAAGCTCCGAAACTTCTGAGAAATAAAACTGGGCTTAATAAAGTTTCCATATATGAAAAAATTGCGCAAACATGGAAACTGCATGCGATCGGCTTGGCTTTTATCAAAGAGTTCTATGGGCGAGCTCGCATTTAAGCTACGAGCATGTGCCCGTAGCGTCACCTGACGGATTGCCGAGACCGCTGGACTGAAGATCGCGAAGGTAGGTTAACCAGGTGCTGATTTAGCATTTCACTGATCAGCGAAACAGCACTGCGCAACGCTGGCTTTTGGGGCCATTTCTTTAATCGTGAATTTCTCGCTTCCTATGGCCATTTCTGCTGCGACTTTTCGCGTAATATACACTACCCGAAGCTCCGAAACTTCTGAGAAATAAAACTGGGCTTAATAAAGTTTCCATATATGAAAAAATGGCGCAAACATGGAAACTGCATGCGTTCGGCTTGGCTTTTATCAAAGAGTTCTATGGGCGAGCTCGCATTTAAGCTACGAGCATGCGCCCGTAGCGCCACCTGACGGATTGCCGAGACCGCTGGACTGAAGATCGCGAAGGTAGGTTAACCAGGTGCTGATTTAGCATTTCACTGATCAGCGAAACAGCAATGCGTAACGCTGGTTTTTGGGGCCATTTCTTTAACCGTGAATTTCTCGCTTCCTATGGCCATTTCTGCTGCGACATTTCGCGTAATATACACCACACGAAGCTCCGAAACTTGTGAGAAATAAAACTCCGCTGAATAAAGTTTCCGTATATGAAAAAATGGGGCAAACATGGAAACTGCATGCGATCGGCTTGGCTTTTATCAAAGAGTTCTATGGGCGAGCTCGCATTTCAGCTACGAGCATGCGTCCGTGGCGCCACCTGACGGATTGCCGAGACCGCAGGACGGAAAATCGCAAAGGTAGGTTAACCAGGTGTTGATTTAGCATTTCACTGATCCCCAAAACAGCAATGCGTAACGCTGGTTTTTGGGGCCATTTCTTTAACCGTGAATTTCTCGCTTCCTATGGCCATTTCTGCTGCGACATTTCGCGTAATATACACTACACGAAGCTCCAAAACTTCTGAGAAATAAAACTGGGCTAAATATTCCGTATATGAAAAAATGGGGCAAACATGGAAACTGCATGCGATCGGCTTGGCTTTTATCAAAGAGTTCTATGGGCGAGCTCGCATTTCAGCTACGAGCATGCGTCCGTGGCGCTACCTGACGGATTGCTGAGACCGCAGGACTGAAAATCGCAAAGGTAGGTTAAGCAGGTGTTGATTTAGCATTTCACTGATCAGCGAAAAAGCAATGCGTAACGCTGGTTTTTGGGGCCATTTCTTTAACCGTGAATTTCTCGCTTCCTATGGCCATTTCTGCTGCGACATTTCGCGTAATATACACTACACGAAGCTCCGAAACTTCTGAGAAATAAAACTGGGCTGAATAAAGTTTCCGTATATGAAAAAATGGGGCAAACATGGAAACTGCATGCGATCGGCTTGGCTTTTATCGAAGAGTTCTATGGGCGAGCTCGCATTTCAGCTACGAGCATGTGTCCGTGCCGCCACCTGACGGATTGCCGAGACCGCTGCACTGAAGATCGCGAAGGTAGGTTAACCAGGTGTTGATTTAGCATTTCACTGATCAGCGAAACAACAATGCGTAACGCTGGTTTTTGGGGCCATTTCTTTAACCGTGAATTTCTCGCTTCCTATGGCCATTTCTGCTGCGACATTTCGCGTAATATACACTACACGAAGCTCCGAAACTTCTGAGAAATAAAACTGGGCTGAATAAAGTTTCCGTATATGAAAAAATGGGGCAAACATGGAAACTGCATGCGATCGGCTTGGCTTTTATCGAAGAGTTCTATGGGCGAGCTCGCATTTCAGCTACGAGCATGTGTCCGTGCCGCCACCTGACGGATTGCCGAGACCGCTGCACTGAAGATCGCGAAGGTAGGTTAACCAGGTGTTGATTTAGCATTTCACTGATCAGCGAAACAACAATGCGTAACGCTGGTTTTTGGGGCCATTTCTTTAACCGTGAATTTCTCGCTTCCTATGGCCATTTCTGCTGCGACATTTCGCGTAATATACACTACACGAAGCTCCGAAACTTCTGAGAAATAAAACTGGGCTGAATAAAGTTTCCGTATATGAAAAAATCGGGCAAACATGGAAACTGCATGCGATCGGCTTGGCTTTTATCAAAGAGTTCTATGGGCGAGCTCGCATTTAAGCTTCGAGCATGCGCCCGTAGCGCCACCTGACGGATTGCCGAGACCGCTGGACAGAAGATCGCGAAGGTAGGTTAACCAGGTGTTGATTTAGCATTTCACTGATCAGCGAAACAGCACTGCGCAACGCTGGCTTTTGGGGCCATTTCTTTAATCGTGAATTTCTCGCTTCCTATTGCCATTTTTGCTGCGACTTTTCGCGTAATATACACTACACGAAGATCCGAAACTTCTGAGAAATAAAACTGGGCTGAATTAAATTTCCGTATATGAAAAACTGGCGCAAACATGGAAACTGCATGCCATCGGCTTGGCTTTTATCAACGAGTTCTATGGGCGAGCTCGCATTTCAGCTACGACCATGCGTCCGTGGCGCTACCTGACGGATTGCCGAGACCGCTGGACTGAAGATCGCGAAGGTAGGTCAACCAGGTATTGCTTTAGCATTTCACTGATCCCCAAAACAGCAATGCGCAATCATGGCTTTTCGGGCCATTTCTTTAATCGTGAATTTCTCGCTTCCTATGGCCATATTTGCTGGGACTTTTCGCCTTATATACACTACACGAAGCTCCGAAACTTCTGAGAAATAAAACTGGGCTGAATAAAGTTTCCGTATATGAAAAAATGGCGCAAACAAGGAAACTGCATGCGATCGGCTTGGCTTTTATCAAAGAGTTCTATGGGCGAGCTCGCATTTCAGCGACGAGCATGCGTCCGTGGCGCCACCTGACGGATTGCCGAGACCGCTGGAATGAAGATCGCAAAGGTAGGTTAACAAGGTGTTGCTTTATCATTTCACTGATCCCCAAAACAGCAATGCGTAACGCTGGGTTTTGGGGCCATTTCTTTAATCGTGAATTTCTCGCTTCCTATGGCCATTTTTGCTGCGACTTTTCGCGTAATATTCACTACACGAGGCTGCGAAACTTCTGAGAAATAAAACTGGGCTGAATAAAGTTTCCGTATATGAAAAAATGGCGCAAACATGGAAACTGCATGCGTTCGGCTTAGCTTTTATCAAAGAGTTCTATGGGCGAGCTCGCATTTCAGCTACGAACGTGCGTCCGTGGCGCCACCTGACGGTTTGCCGAGACCGATGGACTGAAGATCGCGAAGGTATGTGAACCAGGTATTGCTTTAGCATTTCACTGATCCCCAAAACAGCATTGCGCAATCATGGGTTTTGGGGCCATTTCTTTAATCGTGAATTTCTCGCTTCCTATGGCCATATTTGCTGGGACTTTTCGCCTTATATACACTACACGAAGCTCCGAAACTTCTGAGAAATAAAACTGGGCTGAATAAAGTTTCCGTATATGAAAAAATGGCGCAAACAAGGAAACTGCATGCGATCGGCTTGGCTTTTATCAAAGAGTTCTATGGGCGAGCTCGCATTTCAGCGACGAGCATGCGTCCGTGGCGCCACCTGACGGATTGCCGAGACCGCTGGAATGAAGATCGCAAAGGTAGGTTAACAAGGTGTTGCTTTAGCATTTCACTGATCCCCAAAACAGCAATGCGTAACGCTGGGTTTTGGGGCCATTTCATTATTCGTGAATTTCTCGCTTCCTATGGCCATTTTTGCTGCGACTTTTCGCGTAACATACACTACACGAGGCTCCGAAACTTCTGAGAAATAAAACTGGGCTGAATAAAGTTTCCGTATATGAAAAAATGGCGCAAACATGGAAACTGCATGCGATCGCCTTGGCTTTTATCAGAGTTCTAGGGGGCGAGCTCGCATTTCAGCTACGAGCATGCCTCCGTGGCGCTACCTCACGGATTGCCGAGACTGCTGGACTGAAGATCGCGAAGGTAGGTGAACCAAGTGTTGGTTTATCATTTCACTGATCCCCAAAACAGCAATGCGTAACGCTGGGTTTTGGGGCCATTTCTTTAATCGTGAATTTCTCGCTTCCTATGGCCATTTTTGCTGCGACTTTTCGCGTAATATTCACTACACGAGGCTCCGAAACTTCTGAGAAATAAAACTGGGCTGAATAAAGTTTCCGTATATGAAAAAATGGCGCAAACATGGAAACTGCATGCGATCGGCTTGGCTTTTATCGAAGAGTTCTATGGGCGAGCTCGCATTTCAGCTACGAGCATCCGTCCGTGCCGCCACCTGACGGATTGCCGAGACCGCTGCACTGAAGATCGCGAAGGTAGGTTAACCAGGTGTTGATTTAGAATTTCACTGATCAGCGCAACAGCAATGCGTAACGCTGGTTTTTGGGGCCATTTCTTTAACCGT
Source organism: Amblyomma mixtum (assembly GCF_055824585.1). Taxonomy (NCBI): domain Eukaryota; kingdom Metazoa; phylum Arthropoda; class Arachnida; order Ixodida; family Ixodidae; genus Amblyomma; species Amblyomma mixtum. Next base: position 97,069,015 of record NC_143020.1, read on the forward strand.
GAATTTCTCGCTTCCTATGGCCATTTCTGCTGCGACATTTCGCGTAATATACACTACACGAAGCTCCGAAACTTCTGAGAAATAAAACTGGGCTGAACAAAGTTTCCGTATATGAAAAATTGGGGCAAACATGGAAACTGCATGCGATCGGCTCGGCTTTTATCAAAGAGTTCTATGGGCGAGCTCGAATTTCAGCTACGAGCATGCGTCCGTGGCGCTACCTGACGGATTGCTCAGACCGCAGGACTGAAAATCGCAAAGGTAGGTTAACCAGGTGTTGATTTAGCATTTCACTGATCAGCGAAACAGCAATGCGTAACGCTGGTTTTTGGGGCCATTTCTTTTACCGTGAATTTCTCGCTTCCTATGGCCATTTCTGCTGCGACATTTCGCGTAATATACATCACACGAAGCTCCGAAACTTCTGAGAAATAAAACTGCGCTGAATAAAGTTTCCGTATATGAAAAAATGGGGCAAACATGGAAACTGCATGCGATCGGCTTGGCTTTTATCAAAGAGTTCTATGGGCGAGCTCGCATTTCAGCTACGAGCATGCGTCCGTGGCGCCACCTGACGGATTGCCGAGACCGCAGGACTGAAAATCGCAAAGGTAGGTTAACCAGGTGTTGATTTAGCATTTCACTGATCAGCGAAACAGCAATGCGTAACGCTGGCTTTTGGGGCCATTTCTTTAATCGTGAATTTCTCGCTTGCTATGGCCATTTCTGCTGCGACATTTCGCGTAATATACACTACACGAAGCTCCGAAACTTCTGAGAAATAAAACTGGGCTGAATAAAGTTTCCGTATATGAAAAAATGGGGCAAACATGGAAACTGCATGCGATCGGCTTGGCTTTTATCGAAGAGTTCTATGGGCGAGCTCGCATTTAAGCTACGAGCATGCGCCCGTAGCGCCACCTGACGGATTGCCGAGACCGCAGGACTGAAAATCGCAAAGGTAGGTTAACCAGGTGTTGATTTAGCATTTCACTGATCAGCGAAACAGCAATGCGTAACGCTGGTTTTTGGGGCCATTTCTTTAACCGTGAATTTCTCGCTTCCTATGGCCATTTCTGCTGCGACATTTCGCGTAATATACACTACACGAAGCTCCGAAACTTCTGATAAATAAAACTGGGCTGAATAAAGTTTCCGTATATGAAAAAATGGGGCAAACATGGAAACTGGATGCGATCGGCTTGGCTTTTATCGAAGAGTTCTATGGGCGAGCTCGCATTTCAGCTACGAGCATGCGTCCGTGCCGCCACCTGACGGATTGCCGAGACCGCAGGACTGAAGATCGCGAAGGTAGGTTAACCAGGTGTTGATTTAGCATTTCACTGATCAGCGAAACAGCACTGCGCAACGCTGGCTTTTGGGGCCATTTCTTTAACCGTGAATTTCTCGCTTCCTATGGCCATTTTTGCTGCGACTTTTCGCGTAATATTCACTACACGAGGCTCCGAAACTTCTGAGAAATAAAACTGGGCTGAATAAAGTTTCCGTATATGAAAAAATGGCGCAAACATGGAAACTGCATGCGATCGGCTTGGCTTTTATCAGAGTTCTAGGGGGCGAGCTCGCATTTCAGCTACGAGCATGCCTCCGTGGCGCTACCTCACGGATTGCCGAGACCGCTGGACTGAAGATCGCGAAGGTAGGTGAACCAAGTGTTGGTTTATCATTTCACTGATCCCCAAAACAGCAATGCGTAACGCTGGGTTTTGGGGCCATTTCTTTAATCGTGAATTTCTCGCTTCCTATGGCCATTTTTGCTGCGACTTTTCGCGTAATATTCACTACACGAGGCTCCGAAACTTCTGAGAAATAAAACTGGGCTGAATAAAGTTTCCGTATATGAAAAAATGGCGCAAACATGGAAACTGCATGCGATCGGCTTTGCTTTTATCGAAGAGTTCTATGGGCGAGCTCGCATTTCAGCTACGAGCATCCGTCCGTGCCGCCACCTGACGGATTGCCGAGACCGCTGCACTGAAGATCGCGAAGGTAGGTTAACCAGGTGTTGATTTAGAATTTCACTGATCAGCGAAACAGCACTGCGTAACGCTGGTTTTTGGGGCCATTTCTTTAACCGTGAATTTCTCGCTTCCTATGGCCATTTCTGCTGCGACATTTCGCGTAATATACACTACACGAAGCTCCGAAACTTCTGAGAAATAAAACTGGGCTGAACAAAGTTTCCGTATATGAAAAATTGGGGCAAACATGGAAACTGCATGCGATCGGCTCGGCTTTTATCAAAGAGTTCTATGGGCGAGCTCGCATTTCAGCTACGAGCATGCGTCCGTGGCGCTACCTGACGGATTGCTCAGACCGCAGGACTGAAAATCGCAAAGGTAGGTTAACGAGGTGCTGATTTAGCATTTCACTGATCAGCGAAACAGCAATGCGTAACGCTGGTTTTTGGGGCCATTTCTTTAACCGTGAATTTCTCGCTTCCTATGGCCATTTCTGCTGCGACATTTCGCGTAATATACATCACACGAAGCTCCGAAACTTCTGAGAAATAAAACTGCGCTGAATAAAGTTTCCGTATATGAAAAAATGGGGCAAACATGGAAACTGCATGCGATCGGCTTGGCTTTTATCAAAGAGTTCTATGGGCGAGCTCGCATTTCAGCTACGAGCATGCGTCCGTGGCGCCACCTGACGGATTGCCGAGACCGCAGGACTGAAAATCGCAAAGGTAGGTTAACCAGGTGTTGATTTAGCATTTCACTGATCAGCGAAACAGCAATGCGTAACGCTGGCTTTTGGGGCCATTTCTTTAATCGTGAATTTCTCGCTTCCTATGGCCATTTCTGCTGCGACATTTCGCGTAATATACACTACACGAAGCTCCGAAACTTCTGAGAAATAAAACTGGGCTGAATAAAGTTTCCGTATATGAAAAAATGGGGCAAACATGGAAACTGCATGCGATCGGCTTGGCTTTTATCGAAGAGTTCTATGGGCGAGCTCGCATTTAAGCTACGAGCATGCGCCCGTAGCGCCACCTGACGGATTGCCGAGACCGCAGGACTGAAAATCGCAAAGGTAGGTTAACCAGGTGTTGATTTAGCATTTCACTGATCAGCGAAACAGCAATGCGTAACGCTGGTTTTTGGGGCCATTTCTTTAACCGTGAATTTCTCGCTTCCTATGGCCATTTCTGCTGCGACATTTCGCGTAATATACACTACACGAAGCTCCGAAACTTCTGATAAATAAAACTGGGCTGAATAAAGTTTCCGTATATGAAAAAATGGGGCAAACATGGAAACTGGATGCGATCGGCTTGGCTTTTATCGAAGAGTTCTATGGGCGAGCTCACATTTCAGCTACGAGCATGCGTCCGTGCCGCCACCTGACGGATTGCCGAGACCGCAGGACTGAAGATCGCGAAGGTAGGTTAACCAGGTGTTGATTTAGCATTTCACTGATCAGCGAAACAGCACTGCGCAACGCTGGCTTTTGGGGCCATTTCTTTAACCGTGAATTTCTCGCTTCCTATGGCCATTTTTGCTGCGACTTTTCGCGTAATATTCACTACACGAGGCTCCGAAACTTCTGAGAAATAAAACTGGGCTGAATAAAGTTTCCGTATATGAAAAAATGGCGCAAACATGGAAACTGCATGCGATCGGCTTGGCTTTTATCAGAGTTCTAGGGGGCGAGCTCGCATTTCAGCTACGAGCATGCCTCCGTGGCGCTACCTCACGGATTTCCGAGACCGCTGGACTGAAGATCGCGAAGGTAGGTGAACCAAGTGTTGGTTTATCATTTCACTGATCCCCAAAACAGCAATGCGTAACGCTGGGTTTTGGGGCCATTTCTTTAATCGTGAATTTCTCGCTTCCTATGGCCATTTTTGCTGCGACTTTTCGCGTAATATTCACTACACGAGGCTCCGAAACTTCTGAGAAATAAAACTGGGCTGAATAAAGTTTCCGTATATGCAAAAATGGCGCAAACATGGAAACTGCATGCGATCGGCTTGGCTTTTATCGAAGAGTTCTATGGGCGAGCTCGCATTTCAGCTACGAGCATCCGTCCGTGCCGCCACCTGACGGATTGCCGAGACCGCTGGACTGAAGATCGCGAAGGTAGGTGAACCAGGTATTGCTTTAGCATTTCACTGATCCCCAAAACAGCAATGCGCAATCATGGCTTTTGGGGCCATTTCTTTAATCGTGAATTTCTCGCTTGCTATGGCCATATTTGCTGGGACTTTTCGCCTTATATACACTACACGAAGCTCCGAAACTTCTGAGAAATAAAACTGGGCTGAATAAAGTTTCCGTATATGAAAAATTGGCGCAAACAGGGAAACTGCATGCGATCGGCTTGGCTTTTATCAAAGAGTTCTATGGGCGAGCTCGCATTTCAGCGACGAGCATGCGTCCGTGGCGCCACCTGACGGATTGCCGAGACCGCTGGACTGAAGATCGCAAAGGTAGGTTAACAAGGTGTTGCTTTATCATTTCACTGATCCCCAAAACAGCAATGCGTAACGCTGGGTTTTGGGGCCATTTCTTTAATCGTGAATTTCTCGCTTCCTATGGCCATTTTTGCTGCGACTTTTCGCGTAATATTCACTACACGAGGCTGCGAAACTTCTGAGAAATAAAACTGGGCTGAATAAAGTTTCCGTATATGAAAAAATGGCGCAAACATGGAAACTGCATGCGTTCGGCTTAGCTTTTATCAAAGAGTTCTATGGGCGAGCTCGCATTTCAGCTACGAACGTGCGTCCGTGGCGCCACCTGACGGATTGCCGAGACCGCTGGACTGAAGATCGCGAAGGTATGTGAACCAGGTATTGCTTTAGCATTTCACTGATCCCCAAAACAGCATTGCGCAATCATGGGTTTTGGGGCCATTTCTTTAATCGTGAATTTCTCGCTTCCTATGGCCATATTTGCTGGGACTTTTCGCCTTATATACACTACACGAAGCTCCGAAACTTCTGAGAAATAAAACTGGGCTGAATAAAGTTTCCGTATATGAAAAAATGGCGCAAACAAGGAAACTGCATGCGATCGGCTTGGCTTTTATCAAAGAGTTCTATGGGCGAGCTCGCCTTTCAGCGACGAGCATGCGTCCGTGGCGCCACCTGACGGATTGCCGAGACCGCTGGAATGAAGATCGCAAAGGTAGGTTAACAAGGTGTTGCTTTAGCATTTCACTGATCCCCAAAACAGCAATGCGTAACGCTGGGTTTTGGGGCCATTTCATTATTCGTGAATTTCTCGCTTCCTATGGCCATTTTTGCTGCGACTTTTCGCGTAACATACACTACACGAGGCTCCGAAACTTCTGAGAAATAAAACTGGGCTGAATAAAGTTTCCGTATATGAAAAAATGGCGCAAACATGGAAACTGCATGCGATCGGCTTGGCTTTTATCGAAGAGTTCTATGGGCGAGCTCGCATTTCAGCTACGAGCATCCGTCCGTGCCGCCACCTGACGGATTGCCGAGACCGCTGCACTGAAGATCGCGAAGGTAGGTTAACCAGGTGTTGATTTAGAATTTCACTGATCAGCGAAACAGCAATGCGTAACGCTGGTTTTTGGGGCCATTTCTTTAACCGTGAATTTCTCGCTTCCTATGGCCATTTCTGCTGCGACATTTCGCGTAATATACACTACACGAAGCTCCGAAACTTCTGAGAAATAAAACTGGGCTGAACAAAGTTTCCGTATATGAAAAATTGGGGCAAACATGGAAACTGCATGCGATCGGCTCGGCTTTTATCAAAGAGTTCTATGGGCGAGCTCGCATTTCAGCTACGAGCATGCGTCCGTGGCGCTACCTGACGGATTGCTCAGACCGCAGGACTGAAAATCGCAAAGGTAGGTTAACGAGGTGCTGATTTAGCATTTCACTGATCAGCGAAACAGCAATGCGTAACGCTGGTTTTTGGGGCCATTTCTTTAACCGTGAATTTCTCGCTTCCTATGGCCATTTCTGCTGCGACATTTCGCGTAATATACACTACACGAAGCTCCGAAACTTCTGAGAAATAAAACTGCGCTGAATAAAGTTTCCGTATATGAAAAAATGGGGCAAACATGGAAACTGCATGCGATCGGCTTGGCTTTTATCAAAGAGTTCTATGGGCGAGCTCGCATTTCAGCTACGAGCATGCGTCCGTGGCGCCACCTGACGGATTGCCGAGACCGCAGGACTGAAAATCGCAAAGGTAGGTTAACCAGGTGTTGATTTAGCATTTCACTGATCAGCGAAACAGCAATGCGTAACGCTGGCTTTTGGGGCCATTTCTTTAATCGTGAATTTCTCGCTTCCTATGGCCATTTCTGCTGCGACATTTCGCGTAATATACACTACACGAAGCTCCGAAACTTCTGAGAAATAAAACTGGGCTGAATAAAGTTTCCGTATATGAAAAAATGGGGCAAACATGGAAACTGCATGCGATCGGCTTGGCTTTTATCGAAGAGTTCTATGGGCGAGCTCGCATTTAAGCTACGAGCATGCGCCCGTAGCGCCACCTGACGGATTGCCGAGACCGCAGGACTGAAAATCGCAAAGGTAGGTTAACCAGGTGTTGATTTAGCATTTCACTGATCAGCGAAACAGCAATGCGTAACGCTGGTTTTTGGGGCCATTTCTTTAACCGTGAATTTCTCGCTTCCTATGGCCATTTCTGCTGCGACATTTCGCGTAATATACACTACACGAAGCTCCAAAACTTCTGATAAATAAAACTGGGCTGAATAAAGTTTCCGTATATGAAAAAATGGGGCAAACATGGAAACTGGATGCGATCGGCTTGGCTTTTATCGAAGAGTTCTATGGGCGAGCTCGCATTTCAGCTACGAGCTCGTCCGTGCCGCCACCTGACGGATTGCCGAGACCGCAGGACTGAAGATCGCGAAGGTAGGTTAACCAGGTGTTGATTTAGCATTTCACTGATCAGCGAAACAGCACTGCGCAACGCTGGCTTTTGGGGCCATTTCTTTAACCGTGAATTTCTCGCTTCCTATGGCCATTTTTGCTGCGACTTTTCGCGTAATATACACTACACGAAGATCCGAAACTTCTGAGAAATAAAACTGGGCTGAATTAAATTTCCGTATATGAAAAACTGGCGCAAACATGGAAACTGCATGCGATGGGCTTGGCTTTTATCAACGAGTTCTATGGGCGAGCTCGCATTTCAGCTACGACCATGCGTCCGTGGCGCTACCTGACGGATTGCCGAGACCGCTGGACTGAAGATCGCGAAGGTAGGTGAACCAGGTATTGCTTTAGCATTTCACTGATCCCCAAAACAGCAATGCGCATTCATGGCTTTTGGGGCCATTTCTTTAATCGTGAATTTCTCGCTTGCTATGGCCATATTTGCTGGGACTTTTCGCCTTATATACACTACACGAAGCTCCGAAACTTCTGAGAAATAAAACTGGGCTGAATAAAGTTTCCGTATATGAAAAAATGGCGCAAACAAGGAAACTGCATGCGATCGGCTTGGCTTTTATCAAAGAGTTCTATGGGCGAGCTCGCATTTCAGCGACGAGCATGCGTCCGTGGCGCCACCTGACGGATTGCCGAGACCGCTGGACTGAAGATCGCGAAGGTAGGTTAACCAGGTGTTGATTTAGCATTTCACTGATCAGCGAAACAGCACTGCGCAACGCTGGCTTTTGGGGCCATTTCTTTAACCGTGAATTTCTCGCTTCCTATGGCCATTTCTGCTGCGACATTTCGCGTAATATACATCACACGAAGCTCCGAAACTTCTGAGAAATAAAACTGCGCTGAATAAAGTTTCCGTATATGAAAAAATGGGGCAAACATGGAAACTGCATGCGATCGGCTTGGCTTTTATCAAAGAGTTCTATGGGCGAGCTCGCATTTCAGCTACGAGCATGCGTCCGTGGCGCCACCTGACGGATTGCCGAGACCGCAGGACTGAAGATCGCAAAGGTAGGTTAACGAGGTGCTGATTTAGCATTTCACTGATCAGCGAAACAGCAATGCGTAACGCTGGTTTTTGGGGCCATTTCTTTAACCGTGAATTTCTCGCTTCCTATGGCCATTTCTGCTGCGACATTTCGCGTAATATACACTACACGAAGCTCCGAAACTTCTGAGAAATAAAACTGGGCTGAATAAAGTTTCCGTATATGAAAAAATGGGGCAAACATGGAAACTGCATGCGATCGGCTTGGCTTTTATCGAAGAGTTCTATGGGCGAGCTCGCATTTCAGCTACGACCATGCGTCCGTGGCGCTACCTGACGGATTGCCGAGACCGCTGGACTGAAGATCGCGAAGGTAGGTGAACCAGGTATTGCTTTAGCATTTCACTGATCCCCAAAACAGCAATGCGCAATCATGGCTTTTGGGGCCATTTCTTTAACCGTGAATTTCTCGCTTCCTATGGCCATTTCTGCTGCGACATTTCGCGTAATATACACTACACGAGGCTGCGAAACTTCTGAGAAATAAAACTGGGCTGAATAAAGTTTCCGTATATGAAAAAATGGCGCAAACATGGAAACTGCATGCGTTCGGCTTAGCTTTTATCAAAGAGTTCTATGGGCGAGCTCGCATTTCAGCTACGAACGTGCGTCCGTGGCGCCACCTGACGGATTGCCGAGACCGCTGGACTGAAGATCGCGAAGGTATGTGAACCAGGTATTGCTTTAGCATTTCACTGATCCCCAAAACAGCATTGCGCAATCATGGGTTTTGGGGCCATTTCTTTAATCGTGAATTTCTCGCTTCCTATGGCCATATTTGCTGGGACTTTTCGCCTTATATACACTACACGAAGCTCCGAAACTTCTGAGAAATAAAACTGGGCTGAATAAAGTTTCCGTATATGAAAAAATGGCGCAAACAAGGAAACTGCATGCGATCGGCTTGGCTTTTATCAAAGAGTTCTATGGGCGAGCTCGCCTTTCAGCGACGAGCATGCGTCCGTGGCGCCACCTGACGGATTGCCGAGACCGCTGGAATGAAGATCGCAAAGGTAGGTTAACAAGGTGTTGCTTTAGCATTTCACTGATCCCCAAAACAGCAATGCGTAACGCTGGGTTTTGGGGCCATTTCATTATTCGTGAATTTCTCGCTTCCTATGGCCATTTTTGCTGCGACTTTTCGCGTAACATACACTACACGAGGCTCCGAAACTTCTGAGAAATAAAACTGGGCTGAATAAAGTTTCCGTATATGAAAAAATGGCGCAAACATGGAAACTGCATGCGATCGGCTTGGCTTTTATCAGAGTTCTAGGGGGCGAGCTCGCATTTCAGCTACGAGCATGCCTCCGTGGCGCTACCTCACGGATTGCCGAGACCGCTGGACTGAGGATCGCGAAGGTAGGTGAACCAAGTGTTGGTTTATCATTTCACTGATCCCCAAAACAGCAATGCGTAACGCTGGGTTTTGGGGCCATTTCTTTAATCGTGAATTTCTCGCTTCCTATGGCCATTTTTGCTGCGACTTTTCGCGTAATATTCACTACTCGAGGCTCCGAAACTTCTGAGAAATAAAAGTGGGCTGAATAAAGTTTCCGTATATGAAAAAATGGCGCAAACATGGAAACTGCATGCGATCGGCTTGGCTTTTATCGAAGAGTTCTATGGGCGAGCTCGCATTTCAGCTACGAGCATCCGTCCGTGCCGCCACCTGACGGATTGCCGAGACCGCTGCACTGAAGATCGCGAAGGTAGGTTAACCAGGTGTTGATTTAGAATTTCACTGATCAGCGAAACAGCAATGCGTAACGCTGGTTTTTGGGGCCATTTCTTTAACCGTGAATTTCTCGCTTCCTATGGCCATTTCTGCTGCGACATTTCGCGTAATATACACTACACGAAGCTCCGAAACTTCTGAGAAATAAAACTGGGCTGAACAAAGTTTCCGTATATGAAAAATTGGGGCAAACATGGAAACTGCATGCGATCGGCTCGGCTTTTATCAAAGAGTTCTATGGGCGAGCTCGCATTTCAGCTACGAGCATGCGTCCGTGGCGCTACCTGACGGATTGCTCAGACCGCAGGACTGAAAATCGCAAAGGTAGGTTAACGAGGTGCTGATTTAGCATTTCACTGATCAGCGAAACAGCAATGCGTAACGCTGGTTTTTGGGGCCATTTCTTTAACCGTGAATTTCTCGCTTCCTATGGCCATTTCTGCTGCGACATTTCGCGTAATATACACTACACGAAGCTCCGAAACTTCTGAGAAATAAAACTGCGCTGAATAAAGTTTCCGTATATGAAAAAATGGGGCAAACATGGAAACTGCATGCGATCGGCTTGGCTTTTATCAAAGAGTTCTATGGGCGAGCTCGCATTTCAGCTACGAGCATGCGTCCGTGGCGCCACCTGACGGATTGCCGAGACCGCAGGACTGAAAATCGCAAAGGTAGGTTAACCAGGTGTTGATTTAGCATTTCACTGATCAGCGAAACAGCAATGCGTAACGCTGGCTTTTGGGGCCATTTCTTTAATCGTGAAATTCTCGCTTCCTATGGCCATTTCTGCTGCGACATTTCGCGTAATATACACTACACGAAGCTCCGAAACTTCTGAGAAATAAAACTGGGCTGAATAAAGTTTCCGTATATGAAAAAATGGGGCAAACATGGAAACTGCATGCGATCGGCTTGGCTTTTATCGAAGAGTTCTATGGGCGAGCTCGCATTTAAGCTACGAGCATGCGCCCGTAGCGCCACCTGACGGATTGCCGAGACCGCAGGACTGAAAATCGCAAAGGTAGGTTAACCAGGTGTTGATTTAGCATTTCACTGATCAGCGAAACAGCAATGCGTAACGCTGGTTTTTGGGGCCATTTCTTTAACCGTGAATTTCTCGCTTCCTATGGCCATTTCTGCTGCGACATTTCGCGTAATATACACTACACGAAGCTCCAAAACTTCTGATAAATAAAACTGGGCTGAATAAAGTTTCCGTATATGAAAAAATGGGGCAAACATGGAAACTGGATGCGATCGGCTTGGCTTTTATCGAAGAGTTCTATGGGCGAGCTCGCATTTCAGCTACGAGCATGCGTCCGTGCCGCCACCTGACGGATTGCCGAGACCGCAGGACTGAAGATCGCGAAGGTAGGTTAACCAGGTGTTGATTTAGCATTTCACTGATCAGCGAAACAGCACTGCGCAACGCTGGCTTTTGGGGCCATTTCTTTAACCGTGAATTTCTCGCTTCCTATGGCCATTTTTGCTGCGACTTTTCGCGTAATATACACTACACGAAGATCCGAAACTTCTGAGAAATAAAACTGGGCTGAATTAAATTTCCGTATATGAAAAACTGGCGCAAACATGGAAACTGCATGCGATCGGCTTGGCTTTTATCAACGAGTTCTATGGGCGAGCTCGCATTTCAGCTACGACCATGCGTCCGTGGCGCTACCTGACGGATTGCCGAGACCGCTGGACTGAAGATCGCGAAGGTAGGTGAACCAGGTATTGCTTTAGCATTTCACTGATCCCCAAAACAGCAATGCGCATTCATGGCTTTTGGGGCCATTTCTTTAATCGTGAATTTCTCGCTTGCTATGGCCATATTTGCTGGGACTTTTCGCCTTATATACACTACACGAAGCTCCGAAACTTCTGAGAAATAAAACTGGGCTGAATAAAGTTTCCGTATATGAAAAAATGGCGCAAACAAGGAAACTGCATGCGATCGGCTTGGCTTTTATCAAAGAGTTCTATGGGCGAGCTCGCATTTCAGCGACGAGCATGCGTCCGTGGCGCCACCTGACGGATTGCCGAGACCGCTGGACTGAAGATCGCGAAGGTAGGTTAACCAGGTGTTGATTTAGCATTTCACTGATCAGCGAAACAGCACTGCGCAACGCTGGCTTTTGGGGCCATTTCTTTAACCGTGAATTTCTCGCTTCCTATGGCCATTTCTGCTGCGACATTTCGCGTAATATACATCACACGAAGCTCCGAAACTTCTGAGAAATAAAACTGCGCTGAATAAAGTTTCCGTATATGAAAAAATGGGGCAAACATGGAAACTGCATGCGATCGGCTTGGCTTTTATCAAAGAGTTCTATGGGCGAGCTCGCATTTCAGCTACGAGCATGCGTCCGTGGCGCCACCTGACGGATTGCCGAGACCGCAGGACTGAAGATCGCAAAGGTAGGTTAACGAGGTGCTGATTTAGCATTTCACTGATCAGCGAAACAGCAATGCGTAACGCTGGTTTTTGGGGCCATTTCTTTAACCGTGAATTTCTCGCTTCCTATGGCCATTTCTGCTGCGACATTTCGCGTAATATACACTACACGAAGCTCCGAAACTTCTGAGAAATAAAACTGGGCTGAATAAAGTTTCCGTATATGAAAAAATGGGGCAAACATGGAAACTGCATGCGATCGGCTTGGCTTTTATCGAAGAGTTCTATGGGCGAGCTCGCATTTCAGCGACGAGCATGCGTCCGTGGCGCCACCTGACGGATTGCCGAGACCGCTGGACTGAAGATCGCGAAGGTAGGTTAACCAGGTGTTGATTTAGCATTTCACTGATCAGCGAAACAGCACTGCGCAACGCTGGCTTTTGGGGCCATTTCTTTAACCGTGAATTTCTCGCTTCCTATGGCCATTTCTGCTGCGACATTTCGCGTAATATACATCACACGAAGCTCCGAAACTTCTGAGAAATAAAACTGCGCTGAATAAAGTTTCCGTATATGAAAAAATGGGGCAAACATGGAAACTGCATGCGATCGGCTTGGCTTTTATCAAAGAGTTCTATGGGCGAGCTCGCATTTCAGCTACGAGCATGCGTCCGTGGCGCCACCTGACGGATTGCCGAGACCGCAGGACTGAAGATCGCAAAGGTAGGTTAACGAGGTGCTGATTTAGCATTTCACTGATCAGCGAAACAGCAATGCGTAACGCTGGTTTTTGGGGCCATTTCTTTAACCGTGAATTTCTCGCTTCCTATGGCCATTTCTGCTGCGACATTTCGCGTAATATACACTACACGAAGCTCCGAAACTTCTGAGAAATAAAACTGGGCTGAATAAAGTTTCCGTATATGAAAAAATGGGGCAAACATGGAAACTGCATGCGATCGGCTTGGCTTTTATCGAAGAGTTCTATGGGCGAGCTCGCATTTCAGCTACGAGCATGCGTCCGTGCCGCCACCTGACGGATTGCCGAGACCGCAGGACTGAAAATCGCAAAGGTAGGTTAACGAGGTGCTGATTTAGCATTTCACTGATCAGCGAAACAGCAATGCGTAACGCTGGTTTTTGGGGCCATTTCTTTAACCGTGAATTTCTCGCTTCCTATGGCCATTTCTGCTGCGACATTTCGCGTAATATACACTACACGAAGCTCCGAAACTTCTGAGAAATAAAACTGCGCTGAATAAAGTTTCCGTATATGAAAAAATGGGGCAAACATGGAAACTGCATGCGATCGGCTTGGCTTTTATCAAAGAGTTCTATGGGCGAGCTCGCATTTCAGCTACGAGCATGCGTCCGTGGCGCCACCTGACGGATTGCCGAGACCGCAGGACTGAAAATCGCAAAGGTAGGTTAACCAGGTGTTGATTTAGCATTTCAGTGATCAGCGAAACAGCAATGCGCAACGCTGGCTTTTGGGGCCATTTCTTTAATCGTGAATTTCTCGCTTCCTATGGCCATTTCTGCTGCGACATTTCGCGTAATATACACTACACGAAGCTCCGAAACTTCTGAGAAATAAAACTGGGCTGAATAAAGTTTCCGTATATGAAAAAATGGGGCAAACATGGAAACTGCATGCGATCGGCTTGGCTTTTATCGAAGAGTTCTATGGGCGAGCTCGCATTTAAGCTACGAGCACGCGCCCGTAGCGCCACCTGACGGATTGCCGAGACCGCAGGACTGAAAATCGCAAAGGTAGGTTAACCAGGTGTTGATTTAGCATTTCACTGATCAGCGAAACAGCAATGCGTAACGCTGGTTTTTGGGGCCATTTCTTTAACCGTGAATTTCTCGCTTCCTATGGCCATTTCTGCTGCGACATTTCGCGTAATATACACTACACGAAGCTCCGAAACTTCTGATAAATAAAACTGGGCTGAATAAAGTTTCCGTATATGAAAAAATGGGGCAAACATGGAAACTGCATGCGATCGGCTTGGCTTTTATCGAAGAGTTCTATGGGCGAGCTCGCATTTCATCTACGAGCATGCGTCCGTGGCGCCACCTGACGGATTGCCGAGACCGCAGGACTGAAAATCGCAAAGGTAGGTTAACCAGGTGTTGATTTAGCATTTCACTGATCAGCGAAACAGCAATGCGTAACGCTGGCTTTTGGGGCCATTTCTTTAATCGTGAATTTCTCGCTTCCTATGGCCATTTCTGCTGCGACATTTCGCGTAATATACATCACACGAAGCTCCGAAACTTCTGAGAAATAAAACTGCGCTGAATAAAGTTTCCGTATATGAAAAAATGGGGCAAACATGGAAACTGCATGCGATCGGCTTGGCTTTTATCAAAGAGTTCTATGGGCGAGCTCGCATTTCATCTACGAGCATGCGTCCGTGGCGCCACCTGACGGATTGCCGAGACCGCAGGACTGAAAATCGCAAAGGTAGGTTAACCAGGTGTTGATTTAGCATTTCACTGATCAGCGAAACAGCAATGCGTAACGCTGGCTTTTGGGGCCATTTCTTTAATCGTGAATTTCTCGCTTCCTATGGCCATTTCTGCTGCGACATTTCGCGTAATATACACTACACGAAGCTCCGAAACTTCTGAGAAATAAAACTGGGCTGAATAAAGTTTCCGTATATGAAAAAATGGGGCAAACATGGAAACTGCATGCGATCGGCTTGGCTTTTATCGAAGAGTTCTATGGGCGAGCTCGCATTTAAGCTACGAGCATGCGCCCGTAGCGCCACCTGACGGATTGCCGAGACCGCAGGACTGAAAATCGCAAAGGTAGGTTAACCAGGTGTTGATTTAGCATTTCACTGATCAGCGAAACAGCAATGCGTAACGCTGGTTTTTGGGGCCATTTCTTTAACCGTGAATTTCTCGCTTCCTATGGCCATTTCTGCTGCGACATTTCGCGTAATATACACTACACGAAGCTCCGAAACTTCTGATAAATAAAACTGGGCTGAATAAAGTTTCCGTATATGAAAAAATGGGGCAAACATGGAAACTGCATGCGATCGGCTTGGCTTTTATCGAAGAGTTCTATGGGCGAGCTCGCATTTCAGCTACGAGCATGCGTCCGTGCCGCCACCTGACGGATTGCCGAGACCGCAGGACTGAAAATCGCAAAGGTAGGTTAACGAGGTAACTGATTTAGCATTTCACTGATCAGCGAAACAGCAATGCGTAACGCTGGTTTTTGGGGCCATTTCTTTAACCGTGAATTTCTCGCTTCCTATGGCCATTTCTGCTGCGACATTTCGCGTAATATACACTACACGAAGCTCCGAAACTTCAGAGAAATAAAACTGCGCTGAATAAAGTTTCCGTATATGAAAAAATGGGGCAAACATGGAAACTGCATGCGATCGGCTTGGCTTTTATCAAAGAGTTCTATGGGCGAGCTCGCATTTCAGCTACGAGCATGCGTCCGTGGCGCCACCTGACGGATTGCCGAGACCGCAGGACTGAAAATCGCAAAGGTAGGTTAACCAGATGTTGATTTAGCATTTCACTGATCAGCGAAACAGCAATGCGTAACGCTGGCTTTTGGGGCCATTTCTTTAATCGTGAATTTCTCGCTTCCTATGGCCATTTCTGCTGCGACATTTCGCGTAATATACACTACACGAAGCTCCGAAACTTCTGAGAAATAAAACTGGGCTGAATAAAGTTTCCGTATATGAAAAAATGGGGCAAACATGGAAACTGCATGCGATCGGCTTGGCTTTTATCGAAGAGTTCTATGGGCGAGCTCGCATTTAAGCTACGAGCATGCGCCCGTAGCGCCACCTGACGGATTGCCGAGACCGCAGGACTGAAAATCGCAAAGGTAGGTTAACCAGGTGTTGATTTAGCATTTCACTGATCAGCGAAACAGCAATGCGTAACGCTGGTTTTTGGGGCCATTTCTTTAACCGTGAATTTCTCGCTTCCTATGGCCATTTCTGCTGCAACATTTCGCGTAATATACACTACACGAAGCTCCAAAACTTCTGATAAATAAAACTGGGCTGAATAAAGTTTCCGTATATGAAAAAATGGGGCAAACATGGAAACTGGATGCGATCGGCTTGGCTTTTATCGAAGAGTTCTATGGGCGAGCTCGCATTTCAGCTACGAGCATGCGTCCGTGCCGCCACCTGACGGATTGCCGAGACCGCAGGACTGAAGATCGCGAAGGTAGGTTAACCAGGTGTTGATTTAGCATTTCACTGATCAGCGAAACAGCACTGCGCAACGCTGGCTTTTGGGGCCATTTCTTTAACCGTGAATTTCTCGCTTCCTATGGCCATTTTTGCTGCGACTTTTCGCGTAATATACACTACACGAAGATCCGAAACTTCTGAGAAATAAAACTGGGCTGAATTAAATTTCCGTATATGAAAAACTGGCGCAAACATGGAAACTGCATGCGATCGGCTTGGCTTTTATCAACGAGTTCTATGGGCGAGCTCGCATTTCAGCTACGACCATGCGTCCGTGGCGCTACCTGACGGATTGCCGAGACCGCTGGACTGAAGATCGCGAAGGTAGGTGAACCAGGTATTGCTTTAACATTTCACTGATCCCCAAAACAGCAATGCGCATTCATGGCTTTTGGGGCCATTTCTTTAATCGTGAATTTCTCGCTTGCTATGGCCATATTTGCTGGGACTTTTCGCCTTATATACACTACACGAAGCTCCGAAACTTCTGAGAAATAAAACTGGGCTGAATAAAGTTTCCGTATATGAAAAAATGGGGCAAACATGGAAACTGCATGCGATCGGCTTGGCTTTTATCAAAGAGTTCTATGGGCGAGCTCGCATTTCAGCTACGAGCATGCGTCCGTGGCGCCACCTGACGGATTGCCGAGACCGCAGGACTGAAGATCGCAAAGGTAGGTTAACGAGGTGCTGATTTAGCATTTCACTGATCAGCGAAACAGCAATGCGTAACGCTGGTTTTTGGGGCCATTTCTTTAACCGTGAATTTCTCGCTTCCTATGGCTATTTCTGCTGCGACATTTCGCGTAATATACACTACACGAAGCTCCGAAACTTCTGAGAAATAAAACTGGGCTGAATAAAGTTTCCGTATATGAAAAAATGGGGCAAACATGGAAACTGCATGCGATCGGCTTGGCTTTTATCAAAGAGTTCTATGGGCGAGCTCGCATTTCAGCTACGAGCATGCGTCCGTGGCGCCACCTGACGGATTGCCGAGACCGCAGGACTGAAAATCGAAAAGGTAGGTTAACCAGGTGTTGATTTAGCATTTCACTGATCAGCGAAACAGCAATGCGTAACGCTGGTTTTTGGGGCCATTTCTTTAACCGTGAATTTCTCGCTTCCTATGGCCATTTCTGCTGCGACATTTCGCGTAATATACACTACACGAAGCTCCGAAACTTCTGAGAAATAAAACTGGGCTGAATAAAGTTTCCGTATATGAAAAAATGGGGCAAACATGGAAACTGCATGCGATCGGCTCGGCTTTTATCAAAGAGTTCTATGGGCGAGCTCGCATTTCAGCTACGAGCATGCGTCCGTGGCGCTACCTGACGGATTGCTCAGACCGCAGGACTGAAAATCGCAAAGGTAGGTTAACCAGGTGTTGATTTAGCATTTCACTGATCAGCGAAAAAGCAATGCGTAACGCTGGTTTTTGGGGCCATTTCTTTAACCGTGAATTTCTCGCTTCCTATGGCCATTTCTGCTGCGACATTTCGCGTAATATACACTACACGAAGCTCCGAAACTTCTGAGAAATAAAACTGGGCTGAACAAAGTTTCCGTATATGAAAAAATGGGGCAAACATGGAAACTGCATGCGATCGGCTCGGCTTTTATCAAAGAGTTCTATGGGCGAGCTCGCATTTCATCTACGAGCATGCGTCCGTGGCGCCACCTGACGGATTGCCGAGACCGGAGGACTGAAAATCGCAAAGGTAGGTTAACCAGGTGTTGATTTAGCATTTCACTGATCAGCGAAACAGCAATGCGTAACGCTGGCTTTTGGGGCCATTTCTTTAATCGTGAATTTCTCGCTTCCTATGGCCATTTCTGCTGCGACTTTTCGCGTAATATACACTACACGAAGATCCGAAACTTCTGAGAAATAAAACTGGGCTGAATTAAATTTCCGTATATGAAAAACTGGCGCAAACATGGAAACTGCATGCGATCGGCTTGGCTTTTATCAACGAGTTCTATGGGCGAGCTCGCATTTCAGCTACGACCATGCGTCCGTGGCGCTACCTGACGGATTGCCGAGACCGCTGGACTGAAGATCGCGAAGGTAGGTGAACCAGGTATTGCTTTAGCATTTCACTGATCCCCAAAACAGCAATGCGCATTCATGGCTTTTGGAGCCATTTCTTTAATCGTGAATTTCTCGCTTGCTATGGCCATATTTGCTGGGACTTTTCGCCTTATATACACTACACGAAGCTCCGAAACTTCTGAGAAATAAAACTGGGCTGAATAAAGTTTCCGTATATGAAAAAATGGCGCAAACAAGGAAACTGCATGCGATCGGCTTGGCTTTTATCAAAGAGTTCTATGGGCGAGCTCGCATTTCAGCGACGAGCATGCGTCCGTGGCGCCACCTGACGGATTGCCGAGACCGCTGGACTGAAGATCGCGAAGGTAGGTTAACCAGGTGTTGATTTAGCATTTCACTGATCAGCGAAACAGCACTGCGCAACGCTGGCTTTTGGGGCCATTTCTTTAACCGTGAATTTCTCGCTTCCTATGGCCATTTCTGCTGCGACATTTCGCGTAATATACATCACACGAAGCTCCGAAACTTCTGAGAAATAAAACTGCGCTGAATAAAGTTTCCGTATATGAAAAAATGGGGCAAACATGGAAACTGCATGCGATCGGCTTGGCTTTTATCAAAGAGTTCTATGGGCGAGCTCGCATTTCAGCTACGAGCATGCGTCCGTGGCGCCACCTGACGGATTGCCGAGACCGCAGGACTGAAGATCGCAAAGGTAGGTTAACGAGGTGCTGATTTAGCATTTCACTGATCAGCGAAACAGCAATGCGTAACGCTGGTTTTTGGGGCCATTTCTTTAACCGTGAATTTCTCGCTTCCTATGGCCATTTCTGCTGCGACATTTCGCGTAATATACACTACACGAAGCTCCGAAACTTCTGAGAAATAAAACTGGGCTGAATAAAGTTTCCGTATATGAAAAAATGGGGCAAACATGGAAACTGCATGCGATCGGCTTGGCTTTTATCAAAGAGTTCTATGGGCGAGCTCGCATTTCAGCTACGAGCATGCGTCCGTGGCGCCACCTGACGGATTGCCGAGACCGCAGGACTGAAAATCGAAAAGGTAGGTTAACCAGGTGTTGATTTAGCATTTCACTGATCAGCGAAACAGCAATGCGTAACGCTGGTTTTTGGGGCCATTTCTTTAACCGTGAATTTCTCGCTTCCTATGGCCATTTCTGCTGCGACATTTCGCGTACTGTACACTACACGAAGCTCCGAAACTTCTGAGAAATAAAACTGGGCTGAATAAAGTTTCCGTATATGAAAAAATGGGGCAAACATGGAAACTGCATGCGATCGGCTCGGCTTTTATCAAAGAGTTCTTTGGGCGAGCTCGCATTTCAGCTACGAGCATGCGTCCGTGGCGCTACCTGACGGATTGCTCAGACCGCAGGACTGAAAATCGCAAAGGTAGGTTAACCAGGTGTTGATTTAGCATTTCACTGATCAGCGAAAAAGCAATGCGTAACGCTGGTTTTTGGGGCCATTTCTTTAACCGTGAATTTCTCGCTTCCTATGGCCATTTCTGCTGCGACATTTCGCGTAATATACACTACACGAAGCTCCGAAACTTCTGAGAAATAAAACTGGGCTGAACAAAGTTTCCGTATATGAAAAAATGGGGCAAACATGGAAACTGCATGCGATCGGCTCGGCTTTTATCAAAGAGTTCTATGGGCGAGCTCGCATTTCAGCTACGAGCATGCGTCCGTGGCGCTACCTGACGGATTGCTCAGACCGCAGGACTGAAAATCGCAAAGGTAGGTTAACGAGGTGCTGATTTAGCATTTCACTGATCAGCGAAACAACAATGCGTAACGCTGGTTTTTGGGGCCATTTCTTTAACCGTGAATTTCTCGCTTCCTATGGCCATTTCTGCTGCGACATTTCGCGTAATATACATCACACGAAGCTCCGAAACTTCTGAGAAATAAAACTGCGCTGAATAAAGTTTCCGTATATGAAAAAATGGGGCAAACATGGAAACTGCATGCGATCGGCTTGGCTTTTATCAAAGAGTTCTATGGGCGAGCTCGCATTTCATCTACGAGCATGCGTCCGTGGCGCCACCTGACGGATTGCCGAGACCGCAGGACTGAAAATCGCAAAGGTAGGTTAACCAGGTGTTGATTTAGCATTTCACTGATCAGCGAAACAGCAATGCGTAACGCTGGCTTTTGGGGCCATTTCTTTAATCGTGAATTTCTCGCTTCCTATGGCCATTTCTGCTGCGACATTTCGCGTAATATACACTACACGAAGCTCCGAAACTACTGAGAAATAAAACTGGGCTGAATAAAGTTTCCGTATATGAAAAAATGGGGCAAACATGGAAACTGCATGCGATCGGCTTGGCTTTTATCGAAGAGTTCTATGGGCGAGCTCGCATTTAAGCTACGAGCATGCGCCCGTAGCGCCACCTGACGGATTGCCGAGACCGCAGGACTGAAAATCGCAAAGGTAGGTTAACCAGGTGTTGATTTAGCATTTCACTGATCAGCGAAACAGCAATGCGTAACGCTGGTTTTTGGGGCCATTTCTTTAACCGTGAATTTCTCGCTTCCTATGGCCATTTCTGCTGCGACATTTCGCGTAATATACATCACACGAAGCTCCGAAACTTCTGAGAAATAAAACTGCGCTGAATAAAGATTCCGTATATGAAAAAATGGGGCAAACATGGAAACTGCATGCGATCGGCTTGGCTTTTATCAAAGAGTTCTATGGGCGAGCTCGCATTTCAGCTACGAGCATGCGTCCGTGGCGCCACCTGACGGATTGCCGAGACCGCACTACTGAAAATCGCAAAGGTAGGTTAACCAGGTGTTGATTTAGCATTTCACTGATCAGCGAAACAGCAATGCGTAACGCTGGTTTTTGGGGCCATTTCTTTAACCGTGAATTTCTCGCTTCCTATGGCCATTTCTGCTGCGACATTTCGCGTAATATACACTACACGAAGCTCCAAAACTTCTGAGAAATAAAACTGGGCTGATAAAGTTTCCGTATATGAAAAAATGGGGCAAACATGGAAACTGCATGCGATCGGCTTGGCTTTTATCGAAGAGTTCTAGGGGCGAGCTCGCATTTCAGCTACGAGCATGCGTCCGTGCCGCCACCTGACGGATTGCCGAGACCGCTGCACTGAAGATCGCGAAGGTAGGTTAACCAGGTGTTGATTTAGCATTTCACTGATCAGCGAAACAGCAATGCGTAACGCTGGTTTTTGGGGCCATTTCTTTAACCGTGAATTTCTCGCTTCCTATGGCCATTTCTGCTGCGAGTTTTCGCGTAATATACACTACACGAAGCTCCGAAACTTCTGAGAAATAAAACTGGGCTGAACAAAGTTTCCGTATATGAAAAAATCGGGCAAACATGGAAATTGCATGCGATCGGCTTGGCTTTTATCAAAGAGTTCTATGGGCGAGCTCGCATTTAAGCTACGAGCATGCGCCCGTAGCGCCACCTGACGGATTGCCGAGACCGCTGGACTGAAGATCGCGAAGGTAGGTTAACCAGGTGTTGATTTAGCATTTCACTGATCAGCGAAACAGCACTGCGCAACGCTGGCTTTTGGGGCCATTTCTTTAATCGTGAATTTCTCGCTTCCTATGGGCATTTATGCTGCGACATTTCGCGTAATATACACTACACGAAGCTCCGAAACTTCTGAGAAATAAAACTGGGCTGAACAAAGTTTCCGTATATGAAAAAATTGGGCAAACATGGAAACTGCATGCGATCGGCTTGGCTTTTATCAAAGAGTTCTATGGGCGAGCTCGCATTTAAGCTACGAGCATGCCCCCGTAGCGCCACATGACGGATTGCCGAGACCGCTGGACTGAAGATCGCGAAGGTAGGTTAACCAGGTGTTGATTTAGCATTTCACTGATCAGCGAAACAGCACTGCGCAACGCTGGTTTTTGGGGCCATTTCTTTAACCGTGAATTTCTCGCTTCCTATGGCCATTACTGCTGCGTCATTTCGCGTAATATACACTACACGAAGCTCCGAAACTTCTGAGAAATAAAACTGGCCTGAACAAAGTTTCCGTATATGAAAAAATCGGGCAAACATGGAAACTGCATGCGATCGGCTTGGCTTTTATCAAAGAGTTCTATGGGCGAGCTCGCATTTAAGCTACGAGCATGCGCCCGTAGCGCCACCTGACGGATTGCCGAGACCGCTGGACTGAAGATCGCGAAGGTAGGTTAACCAGGTGTTGATTTAGCATTTCACTGATCAGCGAAACAGCACTGCGCAACGCTGGCTTTTGGGGCCATTTCTTTAATCGTGAATTTCTCGCTTCCTATGGCCATTTCTGCTGCGAGTTTTCGCGTAATATACACTACATGAAGCTCCGAAACTTCTGAGAAATAAAACTGGGCTGAATAAAGCTTCCGTATATGAAAAAAATGAGGCAAACTCTGAAACTGCATGCGATCGGCTTGGCTTTTATCAAAGAGTTCTATGGGCGAGCTCGCATTTAAGCTACGAGCATGCGCCCGTAGCGCCACCTGACGGATTGCCGAGACCGCTGGACTGAAGATCGCGAGGGTAGGTTAACCAGGTGTTGATTTAGCATTTCACTGATCAGCGAAACAGCACTGCGCAACGCTGGCTTTTGGGGCCATTTCTTTAATCGTGAATTTCTCGCTTCCTATGGCCGTTTCTGCTGCGACATTTCGCGTAATATACACTACACGAAGCTCCGAAACTTCTGAGAAATAAAACTGGGCTGAATAAAGCTTCCGTATATGAAAAAATGGGGCAAACTTGGAAACTGCATGCTATCGGCTTGGCTTTTATCAAAGAGTTCTATGGCCGAGCTCGCATTTCAGCTACGAGCATGCGTCCGTGGCGCCACCTGACGGATTGCCGAGACCGCAGGACTGAAAATCGCAAAGGTAGGTTAACCAGGTGTTGATTTAGCATTTCACTGATCAGCGAAACAGCAATGCGTAACGCTGGCTTTTGGGGCCATTTCTTTAATCGTGAATTTCTCGCTTCCTATGGCCATTTCTGCTGCGAGTTTTCGCGTAATATACATTACACGAAGCTCCGAAACTTCTGAGAAATAAAACTGGGCTGAATAAAGCTTCCGTATATGAAAAAATGGGGCAAACTTGGAAACTGCATGCGATCGGCTTGGCTTTTATCAAAGAGTTCTATGGGCGAGCTCGCATTTCAGCTACGAGCATGCGCCCGTAGCGCCACCTGACGGATTGCCGAGACCGCTGGACTGAAGATCGCGAAGGTAGGTTAACCAGGTGTTGATTTAGCATTTCACTGATCAGCGAAACAGCAATGCGTAACGCTGGGTTTTGGGGCCATTTCTTTAATCGTGAATTTCTCGCTTCCTATGGCCATATTTGCTGGGACTTTTCGCCTTATATACACTACACGAAGCTCCGAAACTTCTGAGGAATAAAACTGGGCTGAATAAAGTTTCCGTATATGAAAAAATGGCGCAAACAAGGACACTGCATGCGATCGGCTTGGCTTTTATCAAAGAGTTCTATGGGCGAGCTCGCATTTCAGCGACGAGCATGCGTCCGTGGCGCCACCTGACAGATTGCCGAGACCGCTGGAATGAAGATCGCAAAGGTAGGTTAACAAGGTGTTGCTTTAGCATTTCACTGATCCCCAAAACAGCAATGCGTAACGCTGGGTTTTGGGGCCATTTCATTATTCGTGAATTTCTCGCTTCCTATGGCCATTTTTGCTGCGACTTTTCGCGTAATATACACTACACGAGGCTCCGAAACTTCTGAGAAATAAAACTGGGCTGAATAAAGTTTCCGTATATGAAAAAATGACGCAAACATGGAAACTGCATGCGATCGGCTTGGCTTTTATCAGAGTTCTATGGGCGAGCTCGCATTTCAGCTACGAGCATGCGTCCGTGGCGCTACCTGACGGATTGCCGAGACCGCTGGACTGAAGATCGCGAAGGTAGGTGAACCAAGTGTTGGTTTATCATTTCACTGATCCCCAAAACAGCAATGCGTAACGCTGGGTTTTGGGGCCATTTCTTTAATCGTGAATTTCTCGCTTCCTGTGGCCATTTTTGCTGCGACTTTTCGCGTAATATTCACTACACGAGGCTGCGAAACTTCTGAGAAATAAAACTGGGCTGAATAAAGTTTCCGTATATGAAAAAATGGCGCAAACATGGAAACTGCATGCGTTCGGCTTGGCTTTTATCAAAGAGTTCTATGGTCGAGCTCGCATTTAAGCTACGAGCATGCGCCCGTAGCGCCATCTGACGGATTGCCGAGACCGCTGGACTGAAGATCGCGAAGGTAGGTTAACCAGGTGTTGATTTAGCATTTCACTGATCAGCGAAACAGCACTGCGCAACGCTGGCTTTTGGGGCCATTTCTTTAATCGTGAATTTCTCGCTTCCTATGGCCATTTCTGCTGCGACTTTTCGCGTAATATACACTACACGAAGCTCCGAAACTTCTGAGAAATAAAACTGGGCTAAATAAAGTTTCCATATATGAAAAAAATGCGCAAACATGGAAACTGCATGCGATCGGCTTGGCTGTTATCAAAGAGTTCTATGGGCGAGCTCGCATTTCAGCTACGAGCATGCGTCCGTGGCGCCACCTGACGGATTTCCGAGACCGCAGGACTGAAGATCGCAAAGGTAGGTTAACGAGGTGCTGATTTAGCATTTCACTGATCAGCGAAACAGCAATGCGTAACGCTGGTTTTTGGGGCCATTTCTTTAACCGTGAATTTCTCGCTTCCTATGGCCATTTCTGCTGCGACATTTCGCGTAATATACACTACACGAAGCTCCGAAACTTCTGAGAAATAAAACTGGGCTGAATAAAGTTTCCGTATATGAAAAAATGGGGCAAACATGGAAACTGCATGCGATCGGCCTGGCTTTTATCAAAGAGTTCTATGGGCGAGCTCGCATTTCAGCTACGACCATGCGTCCGTGGCGCTACCTGACGGATTGCCGAGACCGCTGGACTGAAGATCGCGAAGGTATGTGAACCAGGTATTGCTTTAGCATTTCACTGAATCCCGAAACAGCAACCTGTAAAGCTGGCTTTTGGGGCCATTTCTTTAATCGTGAATTTCTCGCTTCCTATGGCCATTTTTGCTGGGACTTTTCGCGTAATATACACAACACGAATCTCCGAAACTTCAGGGAAATAAAACTGGGCTGAAAAAAGTTTCCTTATATGAAAAAATGGCTCAAACATAGAAACTGCATGCGATCGGCTTGGCTTTTATCAAAGAGTTCTATGGGCGAGCTCGCATTTTGAGCTACGAGCATGCGTCCGTGGCGCCACCTGACGGAATTCCGAGACCGCTGGACTGAAGATCGCGAACGTAGGTTAACCAGGTGTTGCGTTAGCATTTCACTGAATCCCGAAACAGCAATGCGTAACGCTGGCTATTGGGGCCATTTCTTTAATCGTGAATTTCTCGCTTCCTATGGCCATTTTTGCTGGGACTTTTCGCGTAATATACACAACACGAAGCTCCGAAACTTCAGGGAAATAAAACTGCGCTGAAAAAAGTTTCCTTATATGAAAAAGTGGCGCAAACACGGAAACTGCATGCGATCGGCTTGGCTTTTATCAACGAGTTCTATGGGCGAGCTCGCATTTTGAGCTACGAGCATGCGTCCGTGGCGCCACCTGACGGAATGCCGAGACCGCTGGACTGAAGATCGCGAAGGTAGGTTAACCAGGTGTTGCGTTAGCATTTCACTGAATCTCGAAACAGCAATGCGTAACGCTGGCTTTTGGGGCCATTTCTTTAACCGTGAATTTCTCGCTTCCTATGGCCATTGTTGCGGCGACGTTTCACGTAATATACACAACACGAATCTCCGAAACTTCAGGGAAATAAAACTGGGCTGAAAAAAGTTTCCTTATATGAAAAAATGGCGCAAACATGGAAACTGCATGCGATCGGCTTGGCTTTTATCAACGAGTTCTATGGGCGAGCTCGCATTTTGAGCTACGAGCATGCGTCCGTGGCGCCACCTGACCATGCCCAGCCCCAGGAGGCGCTTGTTGGAGGTGTTCACGGGGAGGCCCAGAGCTCGCTTAATAATTTTGCGGAGGATGACTTCGAGTGAATCCTCGTCTTGCTTCCGCAGGTGGATGTATGGAGTCGAATATAGAATTCGGCTGGTTACAAATGCATGCGCCAGCCGCAAGGCGTCCTTACATCGTAACCCCCCGCGCTTGTTAGAAACCCGGCGGACCAAGCGGCCCACCTGGTCCCCCACCTGACGGAGTTTGGCCAATGTTGTTTCTGACCGTCTGTTTTGATGTATGAAGAGCCCCAGTACCCGGACTTCGATATTTTCAGGAATTGGACCTGTCTCAAGAGACAATGAAATTTTGGCTGTGCACTTTGGTGAGGGGCGTATGTGCACAAATTCAGACTTTTGGGTGGAGCATTGGAGGCCGCAGCGGCGAGCATAACGGTCCACTATGGTCGCCGCCTCCTGCAGGTTGGCCTCAATGTCTCCAAGGGAACCCTGTGTAGCCCACAGGGCGATGTCATCGGCGTACAGCGCATGCTGCAGACCGGCGACAGCGCCCAGCTGGGCCGGTAGGCGCATCATAGCCAAATTGAACAACAGGGGAGACAGCACCGCGCCCTGGGGTGTACCCCTGGTTCCTAAATGAAAAGGGCCATGTTCTTTATCCTGGACTCGAATGTAAGATTGTCTGTCGGTTAAAAATTGCCGAATGTATTGAAAGGCGTTTTTGCCGCAGTTAGTTTGAGAGAGGTGGGTGAGAATGATCTCGTGGGTAACGTTGTCGAATGCACCCTTCAAATCCAAGGCGAGTACGACCTTGTCATTGTGAGGGCATTCGACGGGGTCGAGGACATCCCGATTTAGTTGTAGCAGGACATCCTGTGCAGATCTTTGTGGGCGAAACCCGAACATGGTGTCTGCGAAAAGGTGTTTGGATTCCATGAACTCGGACAACCTGTCACGTACCATCGTCTCCATGAGTTTGCCCACACAGGAAGTCAGAGAGATGGGGCGGAGGTTGTCCGTGTTGATGGCCTTGCCAGCTTTAGGAATGAAGGTGGCAGGGCGGTCTTCCACTCGATGGGGAGTGGCACTTCCCCAAGCCAGATTGAGTTAATGTAATTCAATAAAGACTCTTCCCGCGAACATGAACCGTGAAGACCATAATGGCCGGCGCCTGGCGCGGGCGGAAGCCCTGGCCCGCCACTATGGATCGAAACCCGGCGTATTCTACGTGGATGCCTCCGGCCCCCACCACGGGGGATGGTACACGGCCGCAGTCATCCACCAATCCAAAACAGTGAACGGCCTTACTTTCCGAGCCCGTGACATAACACACGCGGAGGAGGTCGCCATTGCGTTGGCTGCATCTGATTCCAATTCAAAAACAATTATTTCCGACTCGCGAGGGACATGTCGGAACGTCGAGCAGGGCTGGGTACCATATCTAGCCTACCGCATTCTCCAAAACAGTCTACACCGGGGACCCCGCGCACCGGCGTATCGTTTGGGCTCCTGCTCACATGGGCCTTGAGGGAAATGAGGCAGCTGACGCCGCCGCCCGCGCGCTCTCTCACCGGACATTCCCCTCCGACCCCGACGATCAGGAACTCGAATTCACTCCCGCTTACTCCTTTAAAGACATTGTTTTACATTATCAATCTGGCCATGGTCTTTATCCCCGCCCGTGTAAAGGTCTCTCAAAGGCGGAGGAGCGGCTTTTGCTTCGCCTGTACACCAATACTTTGCTGTGCCCGGCAGCTCTCAAACACTTCGACCCTTCTTTCTCGGGCAGCTGTTAGCACTGTGCGGAGAAGTCTTCGGACATTTACCACATGGTGTGGGCCTGCCCCTCCAACCCTGCTATCCCCTCTCACCCCAACCCAACCCGGGAGGACTGGGAGGCGACCCTGCTCGGCTGCTCTGACCTGCAGGCCCAACGGGCCTTGGTCGCGCGAGCCCGGGCGGCGGCCGACGCCACTGGGGTCCCGAACTAGGGACCTCCACCTAGTACTTGTAAGGGCTGGCCCCCTCTGGGTCAGCTCATGCAATACCTCCAGTAGTGCATGTGTAAATAAATGTTTTCCACCACCACCACCACCTGACGGACTGCCGAGACCGCTGGACTGAAGATCGCGAAGGTAGGTTAACCAGGTGTTGCGTTAGTATTTCACTGAATCCCGAAACAGCAATGCGTAACGCTGGCTTTTGGGGCCATTTCTTTAATCGTGAATTTCTCGCTTCCTATGGCCATTTTTGCTGCGACGTTTCAGGTAATATACACAACACGAATCTTCGAAACTTCAGGGAAAAAAAACTGGGCTGAAAAAAGTTTCCTTATATGAAAAAATGGCTCAAACATGGAAACTGCATGCGATCGGCTTGGCTTTTATCAAAGAGTTCTATGGGCGAGCTCGCATTTAAGCTACGAGCATGCCCCCGTAGCGCCACATGACGGATTGCCGAGACCGCTGGACTGAAGATCGCGAAGGTAGGTTAACCAGGTGTTGATTTAGCATTTCACTGATCAGCGAAACAGCACTGCGCAACGCTGGTTTTTGGGGCCATTTCTTTAACCGTGAATTTCTCGCTTCCTATGGCCATTACTGCTGCGTCATTTCGCGTAATATACACTACACGAAGCTCCGAAACTTCTGAGAAATAAAACTGGCCTGAACAAAGTTTCCGTATATGAAAAAATCGGGCAAACATGGAAACTGCATGCGATCGGCTTGGCTTTTATCAAAGAGTTCTATGGGCGAGCTCGCATTTAAGCTACGAGCATGCGCCCGTAGCGCCACCTGACGGATTGCCGAGACCGCTGGACTGAAGATCGCGAAGGTAGGTTAACCAGGTGTTGATTTAGCATTTCACTGATCAGCGAAACAGCACTGCGCAACGCTGGCTTTTGGGGCCATTTCTTTAATCGTGAATTTCTCGCTTCCTATGGCCATTTCTGCTGCGAGTTTTCGCGTAATATACACTACATGAAGCTCCGAAACTTCTGAGAAATAAAACTGGGCTGAATAAAGCTTCCGTATATGAAAAAAATGAGGCAAACTCTGAAACTGCATGCGATCGGCTTGGCTTTTATCAAAGAGTTCTATGGGCGAGCTCGCATTTAAGCTACGAGCATGCGCCCGTAGCGCCACCTGACGGATTGCCGAGACCGCTGGACTGAAGATCGCGAGGGTAGGTTAACCAGGTGTTGATTTAGCATTTCACTGATCAGCGAAACAGCACTGCGCAACGCTGGCTTTTGGGGCCATTTCTTTAATCGTGAATTTCTCGCTTCCTATGGCCATTTCTGCTGCGACATTTCGCGTAATATACACTACACGAAGCTCCGAAACTTCTGAGAAATAAAACTGGGCTGAATAAAGCTTCCGTATATGAAAAAATGGGGCAAACTTGGAAACTGCATGCTATCGGCTTGGCTTTTATCAAAGAGTTCTATGGCCGAGCTCGCATTTCAGCTACGAGCATGCGTCCGTGGCGCCACCTGACGGATTGCCGAGACCGCAGGACTGAAAATCGCAAAGGTAGGTTAACCAGGTGTTGATTTAGCATTTCACTGATCAGCGAAACAGCAATGCGTAACGCTGGCTTTTGGGGCCATTTCTTTAATCGTGAATTTCTCGCTTCCTATGGCCATTTCTGCTGCGACATTTCGCGTAATATACACTACACGAAGCTCCGAAACTTCTGAGAAATAAAACTGGGCTGAATAAAGTTTCCGTATATGAAAAAATGGGGCAAACATGGAAACTGCATGCGATCGGCCTGGCTTTTATCAAAGAGTTCTATGGGCGAGCTCGCATTTCAGCTACGACCATGCGTCCGTGGCGCTACCTGACGGATTGCCGAGACCGCTGGACTGAAGATCGCGAAGGTATGTGAACCAGGTATTGCTTTAGCATTTCACTGAATCCCGAAACAGCAACCTGTAAAGCTGGCTTTTGGGGCCATTTCTTTAATCGTGAATTTCTCGCTTCCTATGGCCATTTTTGCTGGGACTTTTCGCGTAATATACACAACACGAATCTCCGAAACTTCAGGGAAATAAAACTGGGCTGAAAAAAGTTTCCTTATATGAAAAAATGGCTCAAACATAGAAACTGCATGCGATCGGCTTGGCTTTTATCAAAGAGTTCTATGGGCGAGCTCGCATTTTGAGCTACGAGCATGCGTCCGTGGCGCCACCTGACGGAATTCCGAGACCGCTGGACTGAAGATCGCGAACGTAGGTTAACCAGGTGTTGCGTTAGCATTTCACTGAATCCCGAAACAGCAATGCGTAACGCTGGCTATTGGGGCCATTTCTTTAATCGTGAATTTCTCGCTTCCTATGGCCATTTTTGCTGGGACTTTTCGCGTAATATACACAACACGAAGCTCCGAAACTTCAGGGAAATAAAACTGCGCTGAAAAAAGTTTCCTTATATGAAAAAGTGGCGCAAACACGGAAACTGCATGCGATCGGCTTGGCTTTTATCAACGAGTTCTATGGGCGAGCTCGCATTTTGAGCTACGAGCATGCGTCCGTGGCGCCACCTGACGGAATGCCGAGACCGCTGGACTGAAGATCGCGAAGGTAGGTTAACCAGGTGTTGCGTTAGCATTTCACTGAATCTCGAAACAGCAATGCGTAACGCTGGCTTTTGGGGCCATTTCTTTAACCGTGAATTTCTCGCTTCCTATGGCCATTGTTGCGGCGACGTTTCACGTAATATACACAACACGAATCTCCGAAACTTCAGGGAAATAAAACTGGGCTGAAAAAAGTTTCCTTATATGAAAAAATGGCGCAAACATGGAAACTGCATGCGATCGGCTTGGCTTTTATCAACGAGTTCTATGGGCGAGCTCGCATTTTGAGCTACGAGCATGCGTCCGTGGCGCCACCTGACCATGCCCAGCCCCAGGAGGCGCTTGTTGGAGGTGTTCACGGGGAGGCCCAGAGCTCGCTTAATAATTTTGCGGAGGATGACTTCGAGTGAATCCTCGTCTTGCTTCCGCAGGTGGATGTATGGAGTCGAATATAGAATTCGGCTGGTTACAAATGCATGCGCCAGCCGCAAGGCGTCCTTACATCGTAACCCCCCGCGCTTGTTAGAAACCCGGCGGACCAAGCGGCCCACCTGGTCCCCCACCTGACGGAGTTTGGCCAATGTTGTTTCTGACCGTCTGTTTTGATGTATGAAGAGCCCCAGTACCCGGACTTCGATATTTTCAAGAATTGGACCTGTCTCAAGAGACAATGAAATTTTGGCTGTGCACTTTGGTGAGGGGCGTATGTGCACAAATTCAGACTTTTGGGTGGAGCATTGGAGGCCGCAGCGGCGAGCATAACGGTCCACTATGGTCGCCGCCTCCTGCAGGTTGGCCTCAATGTCTCCAAGGGAACCCTGTGTAGCCCACAGGGCGATGTCATCGGCGTACAGCGCATGCTGCAGACCGGCGACAGCGCCCAGCTGGGCCGGTAGGCGCATCATAGCCAAATTGAACAACAGGGGAGACAGCACCGCGCCCTGGGGTGTACCCCTGGTTCCTAAATGAAAAGGGCCATGTTCTTTATCCTGGACTCGAATGTAAGATTGTCTGTCGGTTAAAAATTGCCGAATGTATTGAAAGGCGTTTTTGCCGCAGTTAGTTTGAGAGAGGTGGGTGAGAATGATCTCGTGGGTAACGTTGTCGAATGCACCCTTCAAATCCAAGGCGAGTACGACCTTGTCATTGTGAGGGCATTCGACGGGGTCGAGGACATCCCGATTTAGTTGTAGCAGGACATCCTGTGCAGATCTTTGTGGGCGAAACCCGAACATGGTGTCTGCGAAAAGGTGTTTGGATTCCATGAACTCGGACAACCTGTCACGTACCATCGTCTCCATGAGTTTGCCCACACAGGAAGTCAGAGAGATGGGGCGGAGGTTGTCCGTGTTGATGGCCTTGCCAGCTTTAGGAATGAAGGTGGCAGGGCGGTCTTCCACTCGATGGGGAGTGGCACTTCCCCAAGCCAGATTGAGTTAATGTAATTCAATAAAGACTCTTCCCGCGAACATGAACCGTGAAGACCATAATGGCCGGCGCCTGGCGCGGGCGGAAGCCCTGGCCCGCCACTATGGATCGAAACCCGGCGTATTCTACGTGGATGCCTCCGGCCCCCACCACGGGGGATGGTACACGGCCGCAGTCATCCACCAATCCAAAACAGTGAACGGCCTTACTTTCCGAGCCCGTGACATAACACACGCGGAGGAGGTCGCCATTGCGTTGGCTGCATCTGATTCCAATTCAAAAACAATTATTTCCGACTCGCGAGGGACATGTCGGAACGTCGAGCAGGGCTGGGTACCATATCTAGCCTACCGCATTCTCCAAAACAGAGTCTACACCGGGGACCCCGCGCACCGGCGTATCGTTTGGGCTCCTGCTCACATGGGCCTTGAGGGAAATGAGGCAGCTGACGCCGCCGCCCGCGCGCTCTCTCACCGGACATTCCCCTCCGACCCCGACGATCAGGAACTCGAATTCACTCCCGCTTACTCCTTTAAAGACATTGTTTTACATTATCAATCTGGCCATGGTCTTTATCCCCGCCCGTGTAAAGGTCTCTCAAAGGCGGAGGAGCGGCTTTTGCTTCGCCTGTACACCAATACTTTGCTGTGCCCGGCAGCTCTCAAACACTTCGACCCTTCTTTCTCGGGCAGCTGTTAGCACTGTGCGGAGAAGTCTTCGGACATTTACCACATGGTGTGGGCCTGCCCCTCCAACCCTGCTATCCCCTCTCACCCCAACCCAACCCGGGAGGACTGGGAGGCGACCCTGCTCGGCTGCTCTGACCTGCAGGCCCAACGGGCCTTGGTCGCGCGAGCCCGGGCGGCGGCCGACGCCACTGGGGTCCCGAACTAGGGACCTCCACCTAGTACTTGTAAGGGCTGGCCCCCTCTGGGTCAGCTCATGCAATACCTCCAGTAGTGCATGTGTAAATAAATGTTTTCCACCACCACCACCACCTGACGGACTGCCGAGACCGCTGGACTGAAGATCGCGAAGGTAGGTTAACCAGGTGTTGCGTTAGTATTTCACTGAATCCCGAAACAGCAATGCGTAACGCTGGCTTTTGGGGCCATTTCTTTAATCGTGAATTTCTCGCTTCCTATGGCCATTTTTGCTGCGACGTTTCAGGTAATATACACAACACGAATCTTCGAAACTTCAGGGAAAAAAAACTGGGCTGAAAAAAGTTTCCTTATATGAAAAAATGGCTCAAACATGGAAACTGCATGCGATCGGCTTGGCTTTTATCAAAGAGTTCTATGGGCGAGCTCGCATTTAAGCTACGAGCATGCCCCCGTAGCGCCACATGACGGATTGCCGAGACCGCTGGACTGAAGATCGCGAAGGTAGGTTAACCAGGTGTTGATTTAGCATTTCACTGATCAGCGAAACAGCACTGCGCAACGCTGGTTTTTGGGGCCATTTCTTTAACCGTGAATTTCTCGCTTCCTATGGCCATTACTGCTGCGTCATTTCGCGTAATATACACTACACGAAGCTCCGAAACTTCTGAGAAATAAAACTGGCCTGAACAAAGTTTCCGTATATGAAAAAATCGGGCAAACATGGAAACTGCATGCGATCGGCTTGGCTTTTATCAAAGAGTTCTATGGGCGAGCTCGCATTTAAGCTACGAGCATGCGCCCGTAGCGCCACCTGACGGATTGCCGAGACCGCTGGACTGAAGATCGCGAAGGTAGGTTAACCAGGTGTTGATTTAGCATTTCACTGATCAGCGAAACAGCACTGCGCAACGCTGGCTTTTGGGGCCATTTCTTTAATCGTGAATTTCTCGCTTCCTATGGCCATTTCTGCTGCGAGTTTTCGCGTAATATACACTACATGAAGCTCCGAAACTTCTGAGAAATAAAACTGGGCTGAATAAAGCTTCCGTATATGAAAAAAATGAGGCAAACTCTGAAACTGCATGCGATCGGCTTGGCTTTTATCAAAGAGTTCTATGGGCGAGCTCGCATTTAAGCTACGAGCATGCGCCCGTAGCGCCACCTGACGGATTGCCGAGACCGCTGGACTGAAGATCGCGAGGGTAGGTTAACCAGGTGTTGATTTAGCATTTCACTGATCAGCGAAACAGCACTGCGCAACGCTGGCTTTTGGGGCCATTTCTTTAATCGTGAATTTCTCGCTTCCTATGGCCATTTCTGCTGCGACATTTCGCGTAATATACACTACACGAAGCTCCGAAACTTCTGAGAAATAAAACTGGGCTGAATAAAGCTTCCGTATATGAAAAAATGGGGCAAACTTGGAAACTGCATGCTATCGGCTTGGCTTTTATCAAAGAGTTCTATGGCCGAGCTCGCATTTCAGCTACGAGCATGCGTCCGTGGCGCCACCTGACGGATTGCCGAGACCGCAGGACTGAAAATCGCAAAGGTAGGTTAACCAGGTGTTGATTTAGCATTTCACTGATCAGCGAAACAGCAATGCGTAACGCTGGCTTTTGGGGCCATTTCTTTAATCGTGAATTTCTCGCTTCCTATGGCCATTTCTGCTGCGAGTTTTCGCGTAATATACACTACACGAAGCTCCGAAACTTCTGAGAAATAAAACTGGGCTGAATAAAGCTTCCGTATATGAAAAAATGGGGCAAACTTGGAAACTGCATGCGATCGGCTTGGCTTTTATCAAAGAGTTCTATGGGCGAGCTCGCATTTCAGCTACGAGCATGCGCCCGTAGCGCCACCTGACGGATTGCCGAGACCGCTGGACTGAAGATCGCGAAGGTAGGTTAACCAGGTGTTGATTTAGCATTTCACTGATCAGCGAAACAGCAATGCGTAACGCTGGGTTTTGGGGCCATTTCTTTAATCGTGAATTTCTCGCTTCCTATGGCCATATTTGCTGGGACTTTTCGCCTTATATACACTACACGAAGCTCCGAAACTTCTGAGAAATAAAACTGGGCTGAATAAAGTTTCCGTATATGAAAAAATGGCGCAAACAAGGAAACTGCATGCGATCGGCTTGGCTTTTATCAAAGAGTTCTATGGGCGAGCTCGCATTTCAGCTACGAGCATGCGCCCGTAGCGCCACCTGACGGATTGCCGAGACCGCAGGACTGAAAATCGCAAAGGTAGGTTAACCAGGTGTTGATTTAGCATTTCACTGATCAGCGAAACAGCAATGCGTAACGCTGGCTTTTGGGGCCATTTCTTTAATCGTGAATTTCTCGCTTCCTATGGCCATTTCTGCTGCGAGTTTTCGCGTAATATACACTACACGAAGCTCCGAAACTTCTGAGAAATAAAACTGGGCTGAATAAAGCTTCCGTATATGAAAAAATGGGGCAAACTTGGAAACTGCATGCGACCGGCTTGGCTTTTATCAAAGAGTTCTATGGGCGAGCTCGCATTTCAGCGACGAGCATGCGTCCGTGGCGCCACCTGACAGATTGCCGAGACCGCTGGAATGAAGATCGCAAAGGTAGGTTAACAAGGTGTTGCTTTAGCATTTCACTGATCCCCAAAACAGCAATGCGTAACGCTGGGTTTTGGGGCCATTTCATTATTCGTGAATTTCTCGCTTCCTATGGCCATTTTTGCTGCGACTTTTCGCGTAATATACACTACACGAGGCTCCGAAACTTCTGAGAAATAAAACTGGGCTGAATAAAGTTTCCGTATATGAAAAAATGACGCAAACATGGAAACTGCATGCGATCGGCTTGGCTTTTATCAGAGTTCTATGGGCGAGCTCGCATTTCAGCTACGAGCATGCGTCCGTGGCGCTACCTGACGGATTGCCGAGACCGCTGGACTGAAGATCGCGAAGGTAGGTGAACCAAGTGTTGGTTTATCATTTCACTGATCCCCAAAACAGCAATGCGTAACGCTGGGTTTTGGGGCCATTTCTTTAATCGTGAATTTCTCGCTTCCTGTGGCCATTTTTGCTGCGACTTTTCGCGTAATATTCACTACACGAGGCTGCGAAACTTCTGAGAAATAAAACTGGGCTGAATAAAGTTTACGTATATGAAAAAATGGCGCAAACATGGAAACTGCATGCGTTCGGCTTGGCTTTTATCAAAGAGTTCTATGGTCGAGCTCGCATTTAAGCTACGAGCATGCGCCCGTAGCGCCATCTGACGGATTGCCGAGACCGCTGGACTGAAGATCGCGAAGGTAGGTTAACCAGGTGCTGATTTAGCATTTCACTGATCAGCGAAACAGCACTGCGCAACGCTGGCTTTTGGGGCCATTTCTTTAATCGTGAATTTCTCGCTTCCTATGGCCATTTCTGCTGCGACTTTTCGCGTAATATACACTACACGAAGCTCCGAAACTTCTGAGAAATAAAACTGGGCTAAATAAAGTTTCCATATATGAAAAAAATGCGCAAACATGGAAACTGCATGCGATCGGCTTGGCTGTTATCAAAGAGTTCTATGGGCGAGCTCGCATTTCAGCTACGAGCATGCGTCCGTGGCGCCACCTGACGGATTTCCGAGACCGCAGGACTGAAGATCGCAAAGGTAGGTTAACGAGGTGCTGATTTAGCATTTCACTGATCAGCGAAACAGCAATGCGTAACGCTGGTTTTTGGGGCCATTTCTTTAACCGTGAATTTCTCGCTTCCTATGGCCATTTCTGCTGCGACATTTCGCGTAATATACACTACACGAAGCTCCGAAACTTCTGAGAAATAAAACTGGGCTGAATAAAGTTTCCGTATATGAAAAAATGGGGCAAACATGGAAACTGCATGCGATCGGCCTGGCTTTTATCAAAGAGTTCTATGGGCGAGCTCGCATTTCAGCTACGACCATGCGTCCGTGGCGCTACCTGACGGATTGCCGAGACCGCTGGACTGAAGATCGCGAAGGTATGTGAACCAGGTATTGCTTTAGCATTTCACTGAATCCCGAAACAGCAACCTGTAAAGCTGGCTTTTGGGGCCATTTCTT
Organism: Amblyomma mixtum; assembly: GCF_055824585.1. Classification (NCBI taxonomy): domain Eukaryota; kingdom Metazoa; phylum Arthropoda; class Arachnida; order Ixodida; family Ixodidae; genus Amblyomma; species Amblyomma mixtum. The sequence continues at coordinate 97,106,478 of NC_143020.1, forward strand.
TAATCGTGAATTACTCGCTTCCTATGGCCATTTTTGCTGGGACTTTTCGCGTAATATACACAACACGAATCTCCGAAACTTCAGGGAAATAAAACTGGGCTGAAAAAAGTTTCCTTATATGAAAAAATGGCTCAAACATAGAAACTGCATGCGATCGGCTTGGCTTTTATCAAAGAGTTCTATGGGCGAGCTCGCATTTTGAGCTACGAGCATGCGTCCGTGGCGCCACCTGACGGAATTCCGAGACCGCTGGACTGAAGATCGCGAACGTAGGTTAACCAGGTGTTGCGTTAGCATTTCACTGAATCCCGAAACAGCAATGCGTAACGCTGGCTATTGGGGCCATTTCTTTAATCGTGAATTTCTCGCTTCCTATGGCCATTTTTGCTGGGACTTTTCGCGTAATATACACAACACGAAGCTCCGAAACTTCAGGGAAATAAAACTGCGCTGAAAAAAGTTTCCTTATATGAAAAAGTGGCGCAAACACGGAAACTGCATGCGATCGGCTTGGCTTTTATCAACGAGTTCTATGGGCGAGCTCGCATTTTGAGCTACGAGCATGCGTCCGTGGCGCCACCTGACGGAATGCCGAGACCGCTGGACTGAAGATCGCGAAGGTAGGTTAACCAGGTGTTGCGTTAGCATTTCACTGAATCTCGAAACAGCAATGCGTAACGCTGGCTTTTGGGGCCATTTCTTTAACCGTGAATTTCTCGCTTCCTATGGCCATTGTTGCGGCGACGTTTCACGTAATATACACAACACGAATCTCCGAAACTTCAGGGAAATAAAACTGGGCTGAAAAAAGTTTCCTTATATGAAAAAATGGCGCAAACATGGAAACTGCATGCGATCGGCTTGGCTTTTATCAACGAGTTCTATGGGCGAGCTCGCATTTTGAGCTACGAGCATGCGTCCGTGGCGCCACCTGACCATGCCCAGCCCCAGGAGGCGCTTGTTGGAGGTGTTCACGGGGAGGCCCAGAGCTCGCTTAATAATTTTGCGGAGGATGACTTCGAGTGAATCCTCGTCTTGCTTCCGCAGGTGGATGTATGGAGTCGAATATAGAATTCGGCTGGTTACAAATGCATGCGCCAGCCGCAAGGCGTCCTTACATCGTAACCCCCCGCGCTTGTTAGAAACCCGGCGGACCAAGCGGCCCACCTGGTCCCCCACCTGACGGAGTTTGGCCAATGTTGTTTCTGACCGTCTGTTTTGATGTATGAAGAGCCCCAGTACCCGGACTTCGATATTTTCAGGAATTGGACCTGTCTCAAGAGACAATGAAATTTTGGCTGTGCACTTTGGTGAGGGGCGTATGTGCACAAATTCAGACTTTTGGGTGGAGCATTGGAGGCCGCAGCGGCGAGCATAACGGTCCACTATGGTCGCCGCCTCCTGCAGGTTGGCCTCAATGTCTCCAAGGGAACCCTGTGTAGCCCACAGGGCGATGTCATCGGCGTACAGCGCATGCTGCAGACCGGCGACAGCGCCCAGCTGGGCCGGTAGGCGCATCATAGCCAAATTGAACAACAGGGGAGACAGCACCGCGCCCTGGGGTGTACCCCTGGTTCCTAAATGAAAAGGGCCATGTTCTTTATCCTGGACTCGAATGTAAGATTGTCTGTCGGTTAAAAATTGCCGAATGTATTGAAAGGCGTTTTTGCCGCAGTTAGTTTGAGAGAGGTGGGTGAGAATGATCTCGTGGGTAACGTTGTCGAATGCACCCTTCAAATCCAAGGCGAGTACGACCTTGTCATTGTGAGGGCATTCGACGGGGTCGAGGACATCCCGATTTAGTTGTAGCAGGACATCCTGTGCAGATCTTTGTGGGCGAAACCCGAACATGGTGTCTGCGAAAAGGTGTTTGGATTCCATGAACTCGGACAACCTGTCACGTACCATCGTCTCCATGAGTTTGCCCACACAGGAAGTCAGAGAGATGGGGCGGAGGTTGTCCGTGTTGATGGCCTTGCCAGCTTTAGGAATGAAGGTGGCAGGGCGGTCTTCCACTCGATGGGGAGTGGCACTTCCCCAAGCCAGATTGAGTTAATGTAATTCAATAAAGACTCTTCCCGCGAACATGAACCGTGAAGACCATAATGGCCGGCGCCTGGCGCGGGCGGAAGCCCTGGCCCGCCACTATGGATCGAAACCCGGCGTATTCTACGTGGATGCCTCCGGCCCCCACCACGGGGGATGGTACACGGCCGCAGTCATCCACCAATCCAAAACAGTGAACGGCCTTACTTTCCGAGCCCGTGACATAACACACGCGGAGGAGGTCGCCATTGCGTTGGCTGCATCTGATTCCAATTCAAAAACAATTATTTCCGACTCGCGAGGGACATGTCGGAACGTCGAGCAGGGCTGGGTACCATATCTAGCCTACCGCATTCTCCAAAACAGAGTCTACACCGGGGACCCCGCGCACCGGCGTATCGTTTGGGCTCCTGCTCACATGGGCCTTGAGGGAAATGAGGCAGCTGACGCCGCCGCCCGCGCGCTCTCTCACCGGACATTCCCCTCCGACCCCGACGATCAGGAACTCGAATTCACTCCCGCTTACTCCTTTAAAGACATTGTTTTACATTATCAATCTGGCCATGGTCTTTATCCCCGCCCGTGTAAAGGTCTCTCAAAGGCGGAGGAGCGGCTTTTGCTTCGCCTGTACACCAATACTTTGCTGTGCCCGGCAGCTCTCAAACACTTCGACCCTTCTTTCTCGGGCAGCTGTTAGCACTGTGCGGAGAAGTCTTCGGACATTTACCACATGGTGTGGGCCTGCCCCTCCAACCCTGCTATCCCCTCTCACCCCAACCCAACCCGGGAGGACTGGGAGGCGACCCTGCTCGGCTGCTCTGACCTGCAGGCCCAACGGGCCTTGGTCGCGCGAGCCCGGGCGGCGGCCGACGCCACTGGGGTCCCGAACTAGGGACCTCCACCTAGTACTTGTAAGGGCTGGCCCCCTCTGGGTCAGCTCATGCAATACCTCCAGTAGTGCATGTGTAAATAAATGTTTTCCACCACCACCACCACCTGACGGACTGCCGAGACCGCTGGACTGAAGATCGCGAAGGTAGGTTAACCAGGTGTTGCGTTAGTATTTCACTGAATCCCGAAACAGCAATGCGTAACGCTGGCTTTTGGGGCCATTTCTTTAATCGTCAATTTCTCGCTTCCTATGGCCATTTTTGCTGCGACGTTTCAGGTAATATACACAACACGAATCTTCGAAACTTCAGGGAAAAAAAACTGGGCTGAAAAAAGTTTCCTTATATGAAAAAATGGCTCAAACATGGAAACTGCATGCGATCGGCTTGGCTTTTATCAAAGAGTTCTATGGGCGAGCTCGCATTTAAGCTACGAGCATGCCCCCGTAGCGCCACATGACGGATTGCCGAGACCGCTGGACTGAAGATCGCGAAGGTAGGTTAACCAGGTGTTGATTTAGCATTTCACTGATCAGCGAAACAGCACTGCGCAACGCTGGTTTTTGGGGCCATTTCTTTAACCGTGAATTTCTCGCTTCCTATGGCCATTACTGCTGCGTCATTTCGCGTAATATACACTACACGAAGCTCCGAAACTTCTGAGAAATAAAACTGGCCTGAACAAAGTTTCCGTATATGAAAAAATCGGGCAAACATGGAAACTGCATGCGATCGGCTTGGCTTTTATCAAAGAGTTCTATGGGCGAGCTCGCATTTAAGCTACGAGCATGCGCCCGTAGCGCCACCTGACGGATTGCCGAGACCGCTGGACTGAAGATCGCGAAGGTAGGTTAACCAGGTGTTGATTTAGCATTTCACTGATCAGCGAAACAGCACTGCGCAACGCTGGCTTTTGGGGCCATTTCTTTAATCGTGAATTTCTCGCTTCCTATGGCCATTTCTGCTGCGAGTTTTCGCGTAATATACACTACATGAAGCTCCGAAACTTCTGAGAAATAAAACTGGGCTGAATAAAGCTTCCGTATATGAAAAAAATGAGGCAAACTCTGAAACTGCATGCGATCGGCTTGGCTTTTATCAAAGAGTTCTATGGCCGAGCTCGCATTTCAGCTACGAGCATGCGTCCGTGGCGCCACCTGACGGATTGCCGAGACCGCAGGACTGAAAATCGCAAAGGTAGGTTAACCAGGTGTTGATTTAGCATTTCACTGATCAGCGAAACAGCAATGCGTAACGCTGGCTTTTGGGGCCATTTCTTTAATCGTGAATTTCTCGCTTCCTATGGCCATTTCTGCTGCGACATTTCGCGTAATATACACTACACGAAGCTCCGAAACTTCTGAGAAATAAAACTGGGCTGAATAAAGTTTCCGTATATGAAAAAATGGGGCAAACATGGAAACTGCATGCGATCGGCCTGGCTTTTATCAAAGAGTTCTATGGGCGAGCTCGCATTTCAGCTACGACCATGCGTCCGTGGCGCTACCTGACGGATTGCCGAGACCGCTGGACTGAAGATCGCGAAGGTATGTGAACCAGGTATTGCTTTAGCATTTCACTGAATCCCGAAACAGCAACCTGTAAAGCTGGCTTTTGGGGCCATTTCTTTAATCGTGAATTTCTCGCTTCCTATGGCCATTTTTGCTGGGACTTTTCGCGTAATATACACAACACGAATCTCCGAAACTTCAGGGAAATAAAACTGGGCTGAAAAAAGTTTCCTTATATGAAAAAATGGCTCAAACATAGAAACTGCATGCGATCGGCTTGGCTTTTATCAAAGAGTTCTATGGGCGAGCTCGCATTTTGAGCTACGAGCATGCGTCCGTGGCGCCACCTGACGGAATTCCGAGACCGCTGGACTGAAGATCGCGAACGTAGGTTAACCAGGTGTTGCGTTAGCATTTCACTGAATCCCGAAACAGCAATGCGTAACGCTGGCTATTGGGGCCATTTCTTTAATCGTGAATTTCTCGCTTCCTATGGCCATTTTTGCTGGGACTTTTCGCGTAATATACACAACACGAAGCTCCGAAACTTCAGGGAAATAAAACTGCGCTGAAAAAAGTTTCCTTATATGAAAAAGTGGCGCAAACACGGAAACTGCATGCGATCGGCTTGGCTTTTATCAACGAGTTCTATGGGCGAGCTCGCATTTTGAGCTACGAGCATGCGTCCGTGGCGCCACCTGACGGAATGCCGAGACCGCTGGACTGAAGATCGCGAAGGTAGGTTAACCAGGTGTTGCGTTAGCATTTCACTGAATCTCGAAACAGCAATGCGTAACGCTGGCTTTTGGGGCCATTTCTTTAACCGTGAATTTCTCGCTTCCTATGGCCATTGTTGCGGCGACGTTTCACGTAATATACACAACACGAATCTCCGAAACTTCAGGGAAATAAAACTGGGCTGAAAAAAGTTTCCTTATATGAAAAAATGGCGCAAACATGGAAACTGCATGCGATCGGCTTGGCTTTTATCAACGAGTTCTATGGGCGAGCTCGCATTTTGAGCTACGAGCATGCGTCCGTGGCGCCACCTGACCATGCCCAGCCCCAGGAGGCGCTTGTTGGAGGTGTTCACGGGGAGGCCCAGAGCTCGCTTAATAATTTTGCGGAGGATGACTTCGAGTGAATCCTCGTCTTGCTTCCGCAGGTGGATGTATGGAGTCGAATATAGAATTCGGCTGGTTACAAATGCATGCGCCAGCCGCAAGGCGTCCTTACATCGTAACCCCCCGCGCTTGTTAGAAACCCGGCGGACCAAGCGGCCCACCTGGTCCCCCACCTGACGGAGTTTGGCCAATGTTGTTTCTGACCGTCTGTTTTGATGTATGAAGAGCCCCAGTACCCGGACTTCGATATTTTCAGGAATTGGACCTGTCTCAAGAGACAATGAAATTTTGGCTGTGCACTTTGGTGAGGGGCGTATGTGCACAAATTCAGACTTTTGGGTGGAGCATTGGAGGCCGCAGCGGCGAGCATAACGGTCCACTATGGTCGCCGCCTCCTGCAGGTTGGCCTCAATGTCTCCAAGGGAACCCTGTGTAGCCCACAGGGCGATGTCATCGGCGTACAGCGCATGCTGCAGACCGGCGACAGCGCCCAGCTGGGCCGGTAGGCGCATCATAGCCAAATTGAACAACAGGGGAGACAGCACCGCGCCCTGGGGTGTACCCCTGGTTCCTAAATGAAAAGGGCCATGTTCTTTATCCTGGACTCGAATGTAAGATTGTCTGTCGGTTAAAAATTGCCGAATGTATTGAAAGGCGTTTTTGCCGCAGTTAGTTTGAGAGAGGTGGGTGAGAATGATCTCGTGGGTAACGTTGTCGAATGCACCCTTCAAATCCAAGGCGAGTACGACCTTGTCATTGTGAGGGCATTCGACGGGGTCGAGGACATCCCGATTTAGTTGTAGCAGGACATCCTGTGCAGATCTTTGTGGGCGAAACCCGAACATGGTGTCTGCGAAAAGGTGTTTGGATTCCATGAACTCGGACAACCTGTCACGTACCATCGTCTCCATGAGTTTGCCCACACAGGAAGTCAGAGAGATGGGGCGGAGGTTGTCCGTGTTGATGGCCTTGCCAGCTTTAGGAATGAAGGTGGCAGGGCGGTCTTCCACTCGATGGGGAGTGGCACTTCCCCAAGCCAGATTGAGTTAATGTAATTCAATAAAGACTCTTCCCGCGAACATGAACCGTGAAGACCATAATGGCCGGCGCCTGGCGCGGGCGGAAGCCCTGGCCCGCCACTATGGATCGAAACCCGGCGTATTCTACGTGGATGCCTCCGGCCCCCACCACGGGGGATGGTACACGGCCGCAGTCATCCACCAATCCAAAACAGTGAACGGCCTTACTTTCCGAGCCCGTGACATAACACACGCGGAGGAGGTCGCCATTGCGTTGGCTGCATCTGATTCCAATTCAAAAACAATTATTTCCGACTCGCGAGGGACATGTCGGAACGTCGAGCAGGGCTGGGTACCATATCTAGCCTACCGCATTCTCCAAAACAGAGTCTACACCGGGGACCCCGCGCACCGGCGTATCGTTTGGGCTCCTGCTCACATGGGCCTTGAGGGAAATGAGGCAGCTGACGCCGCCGCCCGCGCGCTCTCTCACCGGACATTCCCCTCCGACCCCGACGATCAGGAACTCGAATTCACTCCCGCTTACTCCTTTAAAGACATTGTTTTACATTATCAATCTGGCCATGGTCTTTATCCCCGCCCGTGTAAAGGTCTCTCAAAGGCGGAGGAGCGGCTTTTGCTTCGCCTGTACACCAATACTTTGCTGTGCCCGGCAGCTCTCAAACACTTCGACCCTTCTTTCTCGGGCAGCTGTTAGCACTGTGCGGAGAAGTCTTCGGACATTTACCACATGGTGTGGGCCTGCCCCTCCAACCCTGCTATCCCCTCTCACCCCAACCCAACCCGGGAGGACTGGGAGGCGACCCTGCTCGGCTGCTCTGACCTGCAGGCCCAACGGGCCTTGGTCGCGCGAGCCCGGGCGGCGGCCGACGCCACTGGGGTCCCGAACTAGGGACCTCCACCTAGTACTTGTAAGGGCTGGCCCCCTCTGGGTCAGCTCATGCAATACCTCCAGTAGTGCATGTGTAAATAAATGTTTTCCACCACCACCACCACCTGACGGACTGCCGAGACCGCTGGACTGAAGATCGCGAAGGTAGGTTAACCAGGTGTTGCGTTAGTATTTCACTGAATCCCGAAACAGCAATGCGTAACGCTGGCTTTTGGGGCCATTTCTTTAATCGTGAATTTCTCGCTTCCTATGGCCATTTTTGCTGCGACGTTTTAGGTAATATACACAACACGAATCTTCGAAACTTCAGGGAAAAAAAACTGGGCTGAAAAAAGTTTCCTTATATGAAAAAATGGCTCAAACATGGAAACTGCATGCGATCGGCTTGGCTTTTATCAAAGAGTTCTATGGGCGAGCTCGCATTTAAGCTACGAGCATGCCCCCGTAGCGCCACATGACGGATTGCCGAGACCGCTGGACTGAAGATCGCGAAGGTAGGTTAACCAGGTGTTGATTTAGCATTTCACTGATCAGCGAAACAGCACTGCGCAACGCTGGTTTTTGGGGCCATTTCTTTAACCGTGAATTTCTCGCTTCCTATGGCCATTACTGCTGCGTCATTTCGCGTAATATACACTACACGAAGCTCCGAAACTTCTGAGAAATAAAACTGGCCTGAACAAAGTTTCCGTATATGAAAAAATCGGGCAAACATGGAAACTGCATGCGATCGGCTTGGCTTTTATCAAAGAGTTCTATGGGCGAGCTCGCATTTAAGCTACGAGCATGCGCCCGTAGCGCCACCTGACGGATTGCCGAGACCGCTGGACTGAAGATCGCGAAGGTAGGTTAACCAGGTGTTGATTTAGCATTTCACTGATCAGCGAAACAGCACTGCGCAACGCTGGCTTTTGGGGCCATTTCTTTAATCGTGAATTTCTCGCTTCCTATGGCCATTTCTGCTGCGAGTTTTCGCGTAATATACACTACATGAAGCTCCGAAACTTCTGAGAAATAAAACTGGGCTGAATAAAGCTTCCGTATATGAAAAAAATGAGGCAAACTCTGAAACTGCATGCGATCGGCTTGGCTTTTATCAAAGAGTTCTATGGGCGAGCTCGCATTTAAGCTACGAGCATGCGCCCGTAGCGCCACCTGACGGATTGCCGAGACCGCTGGACTGAAGATCGCGAGGGTAGGTTAACCAGGTGTTGATTTAGCATTTCACTGATCAGCGAAACAGCACTGCGCAACGCTGGCTTTTGGGGCCATTTCTTTAATCGTGAATTTCTCGCTTCCTATGGCCATTTCTGCTGCGACATTTCGCGTAATATACACTACACGAAGCTCCGAAACTTCTGAGAAATAAAACTGGGCTGAATAAAGCTTCCGTATATGAAAAAATGGGGCAAACTTGGAAACTGCATGCTATCGGCTTGGCTTTTATCAAAGAGTTCTATGGCCGAGCTCGCATTTCAGCTACGAGCATGCGTCCGTGGCGCCACCTGACGGATTGCCGAGACCGCAGGACTGAAAATCGCAAAGGTAGGTTAACCAGGTGTTGATTTAGCATTTCACTGATCAGCGAAACAGCAATGCGTAACGCTGGCTTTTGGGGCCATTTCTTTAATCGTGAATTTCTCGCTTCCTATGGCCATTTCTGCTGCGAGTTTTCGCGTAATATACACTACACGAAGCTCCGAAACTTCTGAGAAATAAAACTGGGCTGAATAAAGCTTCCGTATATGAAAAAATGGGGCAAACTTGGAAACTGCATGCGATCGGCTTGGCTTTTATCAAAGAGTTCTATGGGCGAGCTCGCATTTCAGCTACGAGCATGCGCCCGTAGCGCCACCTGACGGATTGCCGAGACCGCTGGACTGAAGATCGCGAAGGTAGGTTAACCAGGTGTTGATTTAGCATTTCACTGATCAGCGAAACAGCAATGCGTAACGCTGGGTTTTGGGGCCATTTCTTTAATCGTGAATTTCTCGCTTCCTATGGCCATATTTGCTGGGACTTTTCGCCTTATATACACTACACGAAGCTCCGAAACTTCTGAGAAATAAAACTGGGCTGAATAAAGTTTCCGTATATGAAAAAATGGCGCAAACAAGGAAACTGCATGCGATCGGCTTGGCTTTTATCAAAGAGTTCTATGGGCGAGCTCGCATTTCAGCTACGAGCATGCGCCCGTAGCGCCACCTGACGGATTGCCGAGACCGCAGGACTGAAAATCGCAAAGGTAGGTTAACCAGGTGTTGATTTAGCATTTCACTGATCAGCGAAACAGCAATGCGTAACGCTGGCTTTTGGGGCCATTTCTTTAATCGTGAATTTCTCGCTTCCTATGGCCATTTCTGCTGCGAGTTTTCGCGTAATATACACTACACGAAGCTCCGAAACTTCTGAGAAATAAAACTGGGCTGAATAAAGCTTCCGTATATGAAAAAATGGGGCAAACTTGGAAACTGCATGCGACCGGCTTGGCTTTTATCAAAGAGTTCTATGGGCGAGCTCGCATTTCAGCGACGAGCATGCGTCCGTGGCGCCACCTGACAGATTGCCGAGACCGCTGGAATGAAGATCGCAAAGGTAGGTTAACAAGGTGTTGCTTTAGCATTTCACTGATCCCCAAAACAGCAATGCGTAACGCTGGGTTTTGGGGCCATTTCATTATTCGTGAATTTCTCGCTTCCTATGGCCATTTTTGCTGCGACTTTTCGCGTAATATACACTACACGAGGCTCCGAAACTTCTGAGAAATAAAACTGGGCTGAATAAAGTTTCCGTATATGAAAAAATGACGCAAACATGGAAACTGCATGCGATCGGCTTGGCTTTTATCAGAGTTCTATGGGCGAGCTCGCATTTCAGCTACGAGCATGCGTCCGTGGCGCTACCTGACGGATTGCCGAGACCGCTGGACTGAAGATCGCGAAGGTAGGTGAACCAAGTGTTGGTTTATCATTTCACTGATCCCCAAAACAGCAATGCGTAACGCTGGGTTTTGGGGCCATTTCTTTAATCGTGAATTTCTCGCTTCCTGTGGCCATTTTTGCTGCGACTTTTCGCGTAATATTCACTACACGAGGCTGCGAAACTTCTGAGAAATAAAACTGGGCTGAATAAAGTTTACGTATATGAAAAAATGGCGCAAACATGGAAACTGCATGCGTTCGGCTTGGCTTTTATCAAAGAGTTCTATGGTCGAGCTCGCATTTAAGCTACGAGCATGCGCCCGTAGCGCCATCTGACGGATTGCCGAGACCGCTGGACTGAAGATCGCGAAGGTAGGTTAACCAGGTGTTGATTTAGCATTTCACTGATCAGCGAAACAGCACTGCGCAACGCTGGCTTTTGGGGCCATTTCTTTAATCGTGAATTTCTCGCTTCCTATGGCCATTTCTGCTGCGACTTTTCGCGTAATATACACTACACGATGCTCCGAAACTTCTGAGAAATAAAACTGGGCTAAATAAAGTTTCCATATATGAAAAAAATGCGCAAACATGGAAACTGCATGCGATCGGCTTGGCTGTTATCAAAGAGTTCTATGGGCGAGCTCGCATTTCAGCTACGAGCATGCGTCCGTGGCGCCACCTGACGGATTTCCGAGACCGCAGGACTGAAGATCGCAAAGGTAGGTTAACGAGGTGCTGATTTAGCATTTCACTGATCAGCGAAACAGCAATGCGTAACGCTGGTTTTTGGGGCCATTTCTTTAACCGTGAATTTCTCGCTTCCTATGGCCATTTCTGCTGCGACATTTCGCGTAATATACACTACACGAAGCTCCGAAACTTCTGAGAAATAAAACTGGGCTGAATAAAGTTTCCGTATATGAAAAAATGGGGCAAACATGGAAACTGCATGCGATCGGCCTGGCTTTTATCAAAGAGTTCTATGGGCGAGCTCGCATTTCAGCTACGACCATGCGTCCGTGGCGCTACCTGACGGATTGCCGAGACCGCTGGACTGAAGATCGCGAAGGTATGTGAACCAGGTATTGCTTTAGCATTTCACTGAATCCCGAAACAGCAACCTGTAAAGCTGGCTTTTGGGGCCATTTCTTTAATCGTGAATTACTCGCTTCCTATGGCCATTTTTGCTGGGACTTTTCGCGTAATATACACAACACGAATCTCCGAAACTTCAGGGAAATAAAACTGGGCTGAAAAAAGTTTCCTTATATGAAAAAATGGCTCAAACATAGAAACTGCATGCGATCGGCTTGGCTTTTATCAAAGAGTTCTATGGGCGAGCTCGCATTTTGAGCTACGAGCATGCGTCCGTGGCGCCACCTGACGGAATTCCGAGACCGCTGGACTGAAGATCGCGAACGTAGGTTAACCAGGTGTTGCGTTAGCATTTCACTGAATCCCGAAACAGCAATGCGTAACGCTGGCTATTGGGGCCATTTCTTTAATCGTGAATTTCTCGCTTCCTATGGCCATTTTTGCTGGGACTTTTCGCGTAATATACACAACACGAAGCTCCGAAACTTCAGGGAAATAAAACTGCGCTGAAAAAAGTTTCCTTATATGAAAAAGTGGCGCAAACACGGAAACTGCATGCGATCGGCTTGGCTTTTATCAACGAGTTCTATGGGCGAGCTCGCATTTTGAGCTACGAGCATGCGTCCGTGGCGCCACCTGACGGAATGCCGAGACCGCTGGACTGAAGATCGCGAAGGTAGGTTAACCAGGTGTTGCGTTAGCATTTCACTGAATCTCGAAACAGCAATGCGTAACGCTGGCTTTTGGGGCCATTTCTTTAACCGTGAATTTCTCGCTTCCTATGGCCATTGTTGCGGCGACGTTTCACGTAATATACACAACACGAATCTCCGAAACTTCAGGGAAATAAAACTGGGCTGAAAAAAGTTTCCTTATATGAAAAAATGGCGCAAACATGGAAACTGCATGCGATCGGCTTGGCTTTTATCAACGAGTTCTATGGGCGAGCTCGCATTTTGAGCTACGAGCATGCGTCCGTGGCGCCACCTGACCATGCCCAGCCCCAGGAGGCGCTTGTTGGAGGTGTTCACGGGGAGGCCCAGAGCTCGCTTAATAATTTTGCGGAGGATGACTTCGAGTGAATCCTCGTCTTGCTTCCGCAGGTGGATGTATGGAGTCGAATATAGAATTCGGCTGGTTACAAATGCATGCGCCAGCCGCAAGGCGTCCTTACATCGTAACCCCCCGCGCTTGTTAGAAACCCGGCGGACCAAGCGGCCCACCTGGTCCCCCACCTGACGGAGTTTGGCCAATGTTGTTTCTGACCGTCTGTTTTGATGTATGAAGAGCCCCAGTACCCGGACTTCGATATTTTCAGGAATTGGACCTGTCTCAAGAGACAATGAAATTTTGGCTGTGCACTTTGGTGAGGGGCGTATGTGCACAAATTCAGACTTTTGGGTGGAGCATTGGAGGCCGCAGCGGCGAGCATAACGGTCCACTATGGTCGCCGCCTCCTGCAGGTTGGCCTCAATGTCTCCAAGGGAACCCTGTGTAGCCCACAGGGCGATGTCATCGGCGTACAGCGCATGCTGCAGACCGGCGACAGCGCCCAGCTGGGCCGGTAGGCGCATCATAGCCAAATTGAACAACAGGGGAGACAGCACCGCGCCCTGGGGTGTACCCCTGGTTCCTAAATGAAAAGGGCCATGTTCTTTATCCTGGACTCGAATGTAAGATTGTCTGTCGGTTAAAAATTGCCGAATGTATTGAAAGGCGTTTTTGCCGCAGTTAGTTTGAGAGAGGTGGGTGAGAATGATCTCGTGGGTAACGTTGTCGAATGCACCCTTCAAATCCAAGGCGAGTACGACCTTGTCATTGTGAGGGCATTCGACGGGGTCGAGGACATCCCGATTTAGTTGTAGCAGGACATCCTGTGCAGATCTTTGTGGGCGAAACCCGAACATGGTGTCTGCGAAAAGGTGTTTGGATTCCATGAACTCGGACAACCTGTCACGTACCATCGTCTCCATGAGTTTGCCCACACAGGAAGTCAGAGAGATGGGGCGGAGGTTGTCCGTGTTGATGGCCTTGCCAGCTTTAGGAATGAAGGTGGCAGGGCGGTCTTCCACTCGATGGGGAGTGGCACTTCCCCAAGCCAGATTGAGTTAATGTAATTCAATAAAGACTCTTCCCGCGAACATGAACCGTGAAGACCATAATGGCCGGCGCCTGGCGCGGGCGGAAGCCCTGGCCCGCCACTATGGATCGAAACCCGGCGTATTCTACGTGGATGCCTCCGGCCCCCACCACGGGGGATGGTACACGGCCGCAGTCATCCACCAATCCAAAACAGTGAACGGCCTTACTTTCCGAGCCCGTGACATAACACACGCGGAGGAGGTCGCCATTGCGTTGGCTGCATCTGATTCCAATTCAAAAACAATTATTTCCGACTCGCGAGGGACATGTCGGAACGTCGAGCAGGGCTGGGTACCATATCTAGCCTACCGCATTCTCCAAAACAGAGTCTACACCGGGGACCCCGCGCACCGGCGTATCGTTTGGGCTCCTGCTCACATGGGCCTTGAGGGAAATGAGGCAGCTGACGCCGCCGCCCGCGCGCTCTCTCACCGGACATTCCCCTCCGACCCCGACGATCAGGAACTCGAATTCACTCCCGCTTACTCCTTTAAAGACATTGTTTTACATTATCAATCTGGCCATGGTCTTTATCCCCGCCCGTGTAAAGGTCTCTCAAAGGCGGAGGAGCGGCTTTTGCTTCGCCTGTACACCAATACTTTGCTGTGCCCGGCAGCTCTCAAACACTTCGACCCTTCTTTCTCGGGCAGCTGTTAGCACTGTGCGGAGAAGTCTTCGGACATTTACCACATGGTGTGGGCCTGCCCCTCCAACCCTGCTATCCCCTCTCACCCCAACCAAACCCGGGAGGACTGGGAGGCGACCCTGCTCGGCTGCTCTGACCTGCAGGCCCAACGGGCCTTGGTCGCGCGAGCCCGGGCGGCGGCCGACGCCACTGGGGTCCCGAACTAGGGACCTCCACCTAGTACTTGTAAGGGCTGGCCCCCTCTGGGTCAGCTCATGCAATACCTCCAGTAGTGCATGTGTAAATAAATGTTTTCCACCACCACCACCACCTGACGGACTGCCGAGACCGCTGGACTGAAGATCGCGAAGGTAGGTTAACCAGGTGTTGCGTTAGTATTTCACTGAATCCCGAAACAGCAATGCGTAACGCTGGCTTTTGGGGCCATTTCTTTAATCGTGAATTTCTCGCTTCCTATGGCCATTTTTGCTGCGACGTTTCAGGTAATATACACAACACGAATCTTCGAAACTTCAGGGAAAAAAAACTGGGCTGAAAAAAGTTTCCTTATATGAAAAAATGGCTCAAACATGGAAACTGCATGCGATCGGCTTGGCTTTTATCAAAGAGTTCTATGGGCGAGCTCGCATTTAAGCTACGAGCATGCCCCCGTAGCGCCACATGACGGATTGCCGAGACCGCTGGACTGAAGATCGCGAAGGTAGGTTAACCAGGTGTTGATTTAGCATTTCACTGATCAGCGAAACAGCACTGCGCAACGCTGGTTTTTGGGGCCATTTCTTTAACCGTGAATTTCTCGCTTCCTATGGCCATTACTGCTGCGTCATTTCGCGTAATATACACTACACGAAGCTCCGAAACTTCTGAGAAATAAAACTGGCCTGAACAAAGTTTCCGTATATGAAAAAATCGGGCAAACATGGAAACTGCATGCGATCGGCTTGGCTTTTATCAAAGAGTTCTATGGGCGAGCTCGCATTTAAGCTACGAGCATGCGCCCGTAGCGCCACCTGACGGATTGCCGAGACCGCTGGACTGAAGATCGCGAAGGTAGGTTAACCAGGTGTTGATTTAGCATTTCACTGATCAGCGAAACAGCACTGCGCAACGCTGGCTTTTGGGGCCATTTCTTTAATCGTGAATTTCTCGCTTCCTATGGCCATTTCTGCTGCGAGTTTTCGCGTAATATACACTACATGAAGCTCCGAAACTTCTGAGAAATAAAACTGGGCTGAATAAAGCTTCCGTATATGAAAAAAATGAGGCAAACTCTGAAACTGCATGCGATCGGCTTGGCTTTTATCAAAGAGTTCTATGGGCGAGCTCGCATTTAAGCTACGAGCATGCGCCCGTAGCGCCACCTGACGGATTGCCGAGACCGCAGGACTGAAAATCGCAAAGGTAGGTTAACCAGGTGTTGATTTAGCATTTCACTGATCAGCGAAACAGCAATGCGTAACGCTGGCTTTTGGGGCCATTTCTTTAATCGTGAATTTCTCGCTTCCTATGGCCATTTCTGCTGCGAGTTTTCGCGTAATATACACTACACGAAGCTCCGAAACTTCTGAGAAATAAAACTGGGCTGAATAAAGCTTCCGTATATGAAAAAATGGGGCAAACTTGGAAACTGCATGCGATCGGCTTGGCTTTTATCAAAGAGTTCTATGGGCGAGCTCGCATTTCAGCTACGAGCATGCGCCCGTAGCGCCACCTGACGGATTGCCGAGACCGCTGGACTGAAGATCGCGAAGGTAGGTTAACCAGGTGTTGATTTAGCATTTCACTGATCAGCGAAACAGCAATGCGTAACGCTGGGTTTTGGGGCCATTTCTTTAATCGTGAATTTCTCGCTTCCTATGGCCATATTTGCTGGGACTTTTCGCCTTATATACACTACACGAAGCTCCGAAACTTCTGAGAAATAAAACTGGGCTGAATAAAGTTTCCGTATATGAAAAAATGGCGCAAACAAGGAAACTGCATGCGATCGGCTTGGCTTTTATCAAAGAGTTCTATGGGCGAGCTCGCATTTCAGCTACGAGCATGCGCCCGTAGCGCCACCTGACGGATTGCCGAGACCGCAGGACTGAAAATCGCAAAGGTAGGTTAACCAGGTGTTGATTTAGCATTTCACTGATCAGCGAAACAGCAATGCGTAACGCTGGCTTTTGGGGCCATTTCTTTAATCGTGAATTTCTCGCTTCCTATGGCCATTTCTGCTGCGAGTTTTCGCGTAATATACACTACACGAAGCTCCGAAACTTCTGAGAAATAAAACTGGGCTGAATAAAGCTTCCGTATATGAAAAAATGGGGCAAACTTGGAAACTGCATGCGACCGGCTTGGCTTTTATCAAAGAGTTCTATGGGCGAGCTCGCATTTCAGCGACGAGCATGCGTCCGTGGCGCCACCTGACAGATTGCCGAGACCGCTGGAATGAAGATCGCAAAGGTAGGTTAACAAGGTGTTGCTTTAGCATTTCACTGATCCCCAAAACAGCAATGCGTAACGCTGGGTTTTGGGGCCATTTCATTATTCGTGAATTTCTCGCTTCCTATGGCCATTTTTGCTGCGACTTTTCGCGTAATATACACTACACGAGGCTCCGAAACTTCTGAGAAATAAAACTGGGCTGAATAAAGTTTCCGTATATGAAAAAATGACGCAAACATGGAAACTGCATGCGATCGGCTTGGCTTTTATCAGAGTTCTATGGGCGAGCTCGCATTTCAGCTACGAGCATGCGTCCGTGGCGCTACCTGACGGATTGCCGAGACCGCTGGACTGAAGATCGCGAAGGTAGGTGAACCAAGTGTTGGTTTATCATTTCACTGATCCCCAAAACAGCAATGCGTAACGCTGGGTTTTGGGGCCATTTCTTTAATCGTGAATTTCTCGCTTCCTGTGGCCATTTTTGCTGCGACTTTTCGCGTAATATTCACTACACGAGGCTGCGAAACTTCTGAGAAATAAAACTGGGCTGAATAAAGTTTACGTATATGAAAAAATGGCGCAAACATGGAAACTGCATGCGTTCGGCTTGGCTTTTATCAAAGAGTTCTATGGTCGAGCTCGCATTTAAGCTACGAGCATGCGCCCGTAGCGCCATCTGACGGATTGCCGAGACCGCTGGACTGAAGATCGCGAAGGTAGGTTAACCAGGTGTTGATTTAGCATTTCACTGATCAGCGAAACAGCACTGCGCAACGCTGGCTTTTGGGGCCATTTCTTTAATCGTGAATTTCTCGCTTCCTATGGCCATTTCTGCTGCGACTTTTCGCGTAATATACACTACACGAAGCTCCGAAACTTCTGAGAAATAAAACTGGGCTAAATAAAGTTTCCATATATGAAAAAAATGCGCAAACATGGAAACTGCATGCGATCGGCTTGGCTGTTATCAAAGAGTTCTATGGGCGAGCTCGCATTTCAGCTACGAGCATGCGTCCGTGGCGCCACCTGACGGATTTCCGAGACCGCAGGACTGAAGATCGCAAAGGTAGGTTAACGAGGTGCTGATTTAGCATTTCACTGATCAGCGAAACAGCAATGCGTAACGCTGGTTTTTGGGGCCATTTCTTTAACCGTGAATTTCTCGCTTCCTATGGCCATTTCTGCTGCGACATTTCGCGTAATATACACTACACGAAGCTCCGAAACTTCTGAGAAATAAAACTGGGCTGAATAAAGTTTCCGTATATGAAAAAATGGGGCAAACATGGAAACTGCATGCGATCGGCCTGGCTTTTATCAAAGAGTTCTATGGGCGAGCTCGCATTTCAGCTACGACCATGCGTCCGTGGCGCTACCTGACGGATTGCCGAGACCGCTGGACTGAAGATCGCGAAGGTATGTGAACCAGGTATTGCTTTAGCATTTCACTGAATCCCGAAACAGCAACCTGTAAAGCTGGCTTTTGGGGCCATTTCTTTAATCGTGAATTACTCGCTTCCTATGGCCATTTTTGCTGGGACTTTTCGCGTAATATACACAACACGAATCTCCGAAACTTCAGGGAAATAAAACTGGGCTGAAAAAAGTTTCCTTATATGAAAAAATGGCTCAAACATAGAAACTGCATGCGATCGGCTTGGCTTTTATCAAAGAGTTCTATGGGCGAGCTCGCATTTTGAGCTACGAGCATGCGTCCGTGGCGCCACCTGACGGAATTCCGAGACCGCTGGACTGAAGATCGCGAACGTAGGTTAACCAGGTGTTGCGTTAGCATTTCACTGAATCCCGAAACAGCAATGCGTAACGCTGGCTATTGGGGCCATTTCTTTAATCGTGAATTTCTCGCTTCCTATGGCCATTTTTGCTGGGACTTTTCGCGTAATATACACAACACGAAGCTCCGAAACTTCAGGGAAATAAAACTGCGCTGAAAAAAGTTTCCTTATATGAAAAAGTGGCGCAAACACGGAAACTGCATGCGATCGGCTTGGCTTTTATCAACGAGTTCTATGGGCGAGCTCGCATTTTGAGCTACGAGCATGCGTCCGTGGCGCCACCTGACGGAATGCCGAGACCGCTGGACTGAAGATCGCGAAGGTAGGTTAACCAGGTGTTGCGTTAGCATTTCACTGAATCTCGAAACAGCAATGCGTAACGCTGGCTTTTGGGGCCATTTCTTTAACCGTGAATTTCTCGCTTCCTATGGCCATTGTTGCGGCGACGTTTCACGTAATATACACAACACGAATCTCCGAAACTTCAGGGAAATAAAACTGGGCTGAAAAAAGTTTCCTTATATGAAAAAATGGCGCAAACATGGAAACTGCATGCGATCGGCTTGGCTTTTATCAACGAGTTCTATGGGCGAGCTCGCATTTTGAGCTACGAGCATGCGTCCGTGGCGCCACCTGACCATGCCCAGCCCCAGGAGGCGCTTGTTGGAGGTGTTCACGGGGAGGCCCAGAGCTCGCTTAATAATTTTGCGGAGGATGACTTCGAGTGAATCCTCGTCTTGCTTCCGCAGGTGGATGTATGGAGTCGAATATAGAATTCGGCTGGTTACAAATGCATGCGCCAGCCGCAAGGCGTCCTTACATCGTAACCCCCCGCGCTTGTTAGAAACCCGGCGGACCAAGCGGCCCACCTGGTCCCCCACCTGACGGAGTTTGGCCAATGTTGTTTCTGACCGTCTGTTTTGATGTATGAAGAGCCCCAGTACCCGGACTTCGATATTTTCAGGAATTGGACCTGTCTCAAGAGACAATGAAATTTTGGCTGTGCACTTTGGTGAGGGGCGTATGTGCACAAATTCAGACTTTTGGGTGGAGCATTGGAGGCCGCAGCGGCGAGCATAACGGTCCACTATGGTCGCCGCCTCCTGCAGGTTGGCCTCAATGTCTCCAAGGGAACCCTGTGTAGCCCACAGGGCGATGTCATCGGCGTACAGCGCATGCTGCAGACCGGCGACAGCGCCCAGCTGGGCCGGTAGGCGCATCATAGCCAAATTGAACAACAGGGGAGACAGCACCGCGCCCTGGGGTGTACCCCTGGTTCCTAAATGAAAAGGGCCATGTTCTTTATCCTGGACTCGAATGTAAGATTGTCTGTCGGTTAAAAATTGCCGAATGTATTGAAAGGCGTTTTTGCCGCAGTTAGTTTGAGAGAGGTGGGTGAGAATGATCTCGTGGGTAACGTTGTCGAATGCACCCTTCAAATCCAAGGCGAGTACGACCTTGTCATTGTGAGGGCATTCGACGGGGTCGAGGACATCCCGATTTAGTTGTAGCAGGACATCCTGTGCAGATCTTTGTGGGCGAAACCCGAACATGGTGTCTGCGAAAAGGTGTTTGGATTCCATGAACTCGGACAACCTGTCACGTACCATCGTCTCCATGAGTTTGCCCACACAGGAAGTCAGAGAGATGGGGCGGAGGTTGTCCGTGTTGATGGCCTTGCCAGCTTTAGGAATGAAGGTGGCAGGGCGGTCTTCCACTCGATGGGGAGTGGCACTTCCCCAAGCCAGATTGAGTTAATGTAATTCAATAAAGACTCTTCCCGCGAACATGAACCGTGAAGACCATAATGGCCGGCGCCTGGCGCGGGCGGAAGCCCTGGCCCGCCACTATGGATCGAAACCCGGCGTATTCTACGTGGATGCCTCCGGCCCCCACCACGGGGGATGGTACACGGCCGCAGTCATCCACCAATCCAAAACAGTGAACGGCCTTACTTTCCGAGCCCGTGACATAACACACGCGGAGGAGGTCGCCATTGCGTTGGCTGCATCTGATTCCAATTCAAAAACAATTATTTCCGACTCGCGAGGGACATGTCGGAACGTCGAGCAGGGCTGGGTACCATATCTAGCCTACCGCATTCTCCAAAACAGAGTCTACACCGGGGACCCCGCGCACCGGCGTATCGTTTGGGCTCCTGCTCACATGGGCCTTGAGGGAAATGAGGCAGCTGACGCCGCCGCCCGCGCGCTCTCTCACCGGACATTCCCCTCCGACCCCGACGATCAGGAACTCGAATTCACTCCCGCTTACTCCTTTAAAGACATTGTTTTACATTATCAATCTGGCCATGGTCTTTATCCCCGCCCGTGTAAAGGTCTCTCAAAGGCGGAGGAGCGGCTTTTGCTTCGCCTGTACACCAATACTTTGCTGTGCCCGGCAGCTCTCAAACACTTCGACCCTTCTTTCTCGGGCAGCTGTTAGCACTGTGCGGAGAAGTCTTCGGACATTTACCACATGGTGTGGGCCTGCCCCTCCAACCCTGCTATCCCCTCTCACCCCAACCCAACCCGGGAGGACTGGGAGGCGACCCTGCTCGGCTGCTCTGACCTGCAGGCCCAACGGGCCTTGGTCGCGCGAGCCCGGGCGGCGGCCGACGCCACTGGGGTCCCGAACTAGGGACCTCCACCTAGTACTTGTAAGGGCTGGCCCCCTCTGGGTCAGCTCATGCAATACCTCCAGTAGTGCATGTGTAAATAAATGTTTTCCACCACCACCACCACCTGACGGACTGCCGAGACCGCTGGACTGAAGATCGCGAAGGTAGGTTAACCAGGTGTTGCGTTAGTATTTCACTGAATCCCGAAACAGCAATGCGTAACGCTGGCTTTTGGGGCCATTTCTTTAATCGTCAATTTCTCGCTTCCTATGGCCATTTTTGCTGCGACGTTTCAGGTAATATACACAACACGAATCTTCGAAACTTCAGGGAAAAAAAACTGGGCTGAAAAAAGTTTCCTTATATGAAAAAATGGCTCAAACATGGAAACTGCATGCGATCGGCTTGGCTTTTATCAAAGAGTTCTATGGGCGAGCTCGCATATCAGCTACGAGCATGCGTCCTTGGCGCCACCTGACGGATTCCCGAGACCGCTGGACTGAAGATCGCGAAGGTAGGTTAACCAGGTCTTGCGTTATTATTTCACTGAATCCCGAAACAGCAATGCGTAACGCTGGCTTTTGGGGCCATTTCTTTAACCGTGAATTTCTCGCTTCCTATGGCCATTGTTGCGGCGACGTTTCACGTAATATACACAACACGAATCTCCGAAACTTCAGGGAAATAAAACTGGGCTGAAAAAAGTTTCCTTATATGAAAAAATGGCGCAAACATGGAAACTGCATGCCATCGGCTTGGCTTTTATCAACGAGTTCTATGGGCGAGCTCACATTTTGAGCTACGAGCATGCGTCCGTGGCGCCACCTGACGGATTGCCGAGACCGCTGGACTGAAGATCGCGAAGGTAGGATAACCAGGTCTTGCGTTATTATTTCACTGAATCCCGAAACAGCAATGCGTAACGCTGGCTTTTGGGGCCCTTTTTTTAATCGTGAATTTCTCGCTTCCTATGGCCATTTTTGCTGCGACGTTTCACGTAATATACACAACACGAATCTCCGAAACTTCAGGGAAATAAAACTGGGCTGAAAAAAGTTTCCTTATATGAAAAAATGGCGCAAACATGGAAACTGCATGCGATCGGCTTGGCTTTTATCAAAAAGTTCTATGGGCGCGTTCGCATTTCAGGTACGAGCATGCGTCCGTGGCGCCATCTGACAGATTGCCGATCCCGCTGGACTGAGGATCGCGAAGGTAGGTTAACCCGGGTTTGCTTTAGCATTTCACTGAACCCCGAAACAGCAATATATAACGCTGGCTTCTGGGGCCATTTCTTTAATCGTGAATTTTCCCGCTTCCTATGGCCATTGTTGCGGCGACGTTTCACGTAATATACACTACACGAAGCTCCAAAACTTCTGGGAAATAAAACTGGGCTGAATAAAGTTTCCTTGTATGAAAAAATGGCGCAAACATGGAAACTGCGTGCGATCGGCTTGGCTTTTATCAACGAGTTCTATGGGCGAGCTCGCATTTTGAGCTAGGAGCATGCGTCCGTGGCGCCACCTGACGGATTGCCGAAACCGCTGGACTGAAGATCTCGAAGGTAGGTTAACCAGGTGT
Organism: Amblyomma mixtum; assembly: GCF_055824585.1. Lineage (NCBI taxonomy): Eukaryota > Metazoa > Arthropoda > Arachnida > Ixodida > Ixodidae > Amblyomma > Amblyomma mixtum. Next base: position 97,129,221 of record NC_143020.1, read on the forward strand.
TCCGTTAGCATTTCACTGAACCCCGAAACAGCAATGCGTAACGCTGGCTTTTGGGGCCATTTCTTAAATCGTGAATTTCTAGCTTCCTATGGCCATTTTTGCTGCGACTTTTCGCGTAATATACACTACACGAAGCTCCGAAACTTCTGAGACATAAAACTGGGCTGAATAAAGTTTGCGTATATGAAAAAATGGGGCAAACATGGAAACTGCATGCGATCGGCTTGGCTCTTCTCAAAGAGTTCTATGGGCAAGCTCGAATTTCAGGTACGAGCATCGTCCGTGGCGCCACCTGACGGATGGCCGAAACTGCTGGACTGAAGATCGCGAAGGTAGCTTAACCAGTTGTTGCGTTAGCATTTCACTGATCCCCGAACCAGCAATGCGTAATGCTGGCTTATGGGGCCATTTCTTTAATCGTGAATTTCTCGCTGCCTATGGCCATTTTTGCTGTGACGTTTCACGTAATATACACTACACGAAGCTCCGAAACTTCTGAGACGTAAAACAGGGCTGAATAAAGTTTGCGTATATGAAAAAATGATGCAAACATGGAAACTGCATGTGATCGGCTTGGCTTTTATCAAAGAGTTCTATGGGCGAGCTCGCACTTCAGGTAGGAGCATACGTCCGTGGCGCCACCTGACGGATGGCCGAAACCGCTGGACTGAAGATCGCGAAGGTAGGTTAACCAGGTGTTGCGTTAGCATTTCACTGATCCCCGAAACAGCAATGAGTAACGCTGGCTTTTGGGGCCATTTCTTTAATCGTGAATTTCTCGCTGCCTATGGCCATTTTTGCTGCGACTTTTCGCGTAATATACACTACACGAAGCTCCGAAACTTCTGAGACATAAAACTGGGCTGAATAAAGTTTGCGTATATGAAAAAATGATGCAAACATGGAAACTGCATGTGATCGGCTTGGCTTTTATCAAAGAGTTCTATGGGCGAGCTCGCACTTCAGGTAGGAGCATACGTCCGTGGCGCCACCTGACGGATGGCCGAAACCGCTGGACTGAAGATCGCGAAGGTAGGTTAACCAGTTGTTGCGTTAGCATTTCACTGATCCCCGAAACAGCAATGCGTAATGCTGGCTTATGGGGCCATTTCTTTAATCGTGAATTTCTCGCTGCCTATGGCCATTTTTGCTGTGACGTTTCACGTAATATACACTACACGAAGCTCCGAAACTTCTAAGACATAAACCTGGGCTGAATAAAGTTTGCGTATATGAAAAAATGATGCAAACATGGAAACTGCATGTGATCGGCTTGGCTTTTATCAAAGAGTTCTATGGGCGAGCTCGCATTTCAGCTACGAGCATGCGTCCGTGGAGCCACCTGACGGATGGCCGAGACCGCTGGACTGAAGATCGCGAAGGTAGGTTAACCAGGTGTTGCTTTAGCATTTCACTGATCCCCAAAACAGCAATGCGTAACGCTGGCTTTTGGGGCCATTTCTTTAATCGTGAATTTCTTTGCGATCTTCAGTCCAGCAGTCTCGGCCAACCTTCAGGTAGCGAAAGGGACGCAAGCTCATAGCTGAAAAGCGAGGTCGCCCATTGAACTCTTTGAAAAAAGACTCGTCGAGCGCATGCCATTTCCATGTTTTCGCCATTTTTTCTTGTAAGGAAGATTCATTCAGGCCAGTTTTACTCCTTGCAAGTTTTGGGCCTTCCTGAAGTGTATATTAGGCGCTGAGTCGCATTAAAAAATAGCCATAGGAAGCGTGAAATTCACGATTAAAGAAATGGCCCGAAAAGCCAGCGTTACTTACGCATTGCTGTTTCGGGGTTCAGTGAAATGCTAACGCAACACCTGGTTAACCTACCTTCGCGATCTTCAGTCCAGCGGTCTCAGCAATCCATCAGGTGGCGCTACGGACGCATGCTCGTAGCTGAAATGAGAGCTCGCCCATAGAACTCTTTGATAAAAGCCAAGCCGATCGCATGCAGTTTCCATGTTTGCGCCATTTTTTCGTATACGGAAACTTTATTCACCCCAGTTTTATTTCTCAGAAGTTTCGGAGCTTCGTGTAGTGTATATTACGTGAAAAGTCTTAGCGTAAATGGCCATAGGAAGCGAGAAATTCACGATTAAAGAAATGGCCCCAAAAGCCAGCGTTACGCATTGCTGTGTCGGGGATCAGTGAAATGCTAAAGCAACACCTGGTTAACCTACCTTCGCGATCTTCAGTCTCGCGGTGTCGGCAATCCGTCAGGTGGCACCACGGACGCATGCTCGTAGCTGAAATGCGTGCTCGCCCATAGAACTCTTTGAGAAGAGCCAAGCCGATCGCATGCAGTTTCCATGTTTGCGCCATTTTTTCATATACGGAAACTTTATTCAGCCCAGTTTTATTTCCCAGAAGTTTCGGAGATTCGTGTAGTGTATATTACGTGAAAAGTCGCAGCAATAATGGCCATAGGAAGCGAGAAATTCACGATTAAAGAAATGGCCCCAAAAGCCGGCGTTACGCATTGCTGTCTCGGGGATCAGTGAAATGCTAAAGCAACTCCTGGTTAACCTACCTTCGCGATCTTCAGTCCAGCGGTCTCGGCAAAAAGTCAGGTGGCGCCACAGATGCATGCTCCTAGCTTTAAGGCCAGTTCGCCCATTGAACTCTTGGGGAAAAAAATAGACTCCCGATCGCGAGGAGTTTCCATGTTTTCGCCATTTTTTCATCTACGGAAGCTTTTGTACAGCACAATTTTATTTCTCAGAATTTCCTGAACTACATCTATGTCATATTAGGCCAATAGCCGCAGCAAAAGAGGCTTTAGGAAGAGAGAAATTCGTGATTAAAGAAATGGCACGAACAGCGACATTTGCACATTTCTGTCTTGGGCAGCAATGAAATCCTTAAGACACACCTAGTTAACCTACCTTTGCGATCTTCAGGATAGCGGTGTCGGCTAGCCGTCAGGTGGCGGCACATACGTATGCTCTTTGCTTTAAAGCGACGATCGCCCTTTGAAATCTTGCGAAATAGATCCGCCGAAATAGAGCAGTTTTCATGTTTTCGCCATTTTTATGTAAGGAAGCTTTATTCGGCTCACTTTTATTTCTCATTGTTTTCCGAACTTCTAGCGTATATTAATCGCAGAACCGCAGGAAAAGATGCCACTGGAAGCGAGAAATCCATGATTAAAGAAATTGCACCAACGTGAAAACTTTCACCTTTCTGCCTTGGGGAGCAGCGAAATCCAAAAGCAACCCCTGGTTAACACACCTTTGCGAGCTTCGGGCTAGCGGTCTCGGCAAGCCGTCAGGTGGCATCACAGGCGCATGTTCCTAGCTTTAATGCGAGCTCGCCCATTGTACTCATGTAAAATAGCATCGGCGATCACAAGCAGTTTCCATTTTTTTTTCGCTTTTTTTCATATTGGGAAGCTTTATTCAGCCCAGTTTTAGATCCCAGAATTTTTGGAACTTCATCTGGCGTATATCAAGCCCAGAGCCGTAGCAAAGAAAAAGTAGACAGAAAGCGAGAATGCCACCAACAGCGAAATTTTGTGGTTGTTTCGTCTGTTTTTTTTTCGTTCTGAAGTTACGCGCTCACCTATAATAATCAGTAAATGTTAGACGAAGCCACGGAGTGGACTCCCTTGGCGGCACAAAATAAAAGATGGGGCAGGAAATGCTGCTATTTTTTAAATAGGTTAAGAACCATGCGCCCTATTGCAGAATTTCCATATTGTGCATGAAGGGCGTGAAGGCAATCATGGAACACGAAGTAATATGAGGCTTAGAGGACAGACTTTCACTTCTGGAGTACATCTGACATTCAGCAGGTGCTTAATTGAAATGGCGGCAAGTTTCCATGAATGTTGCTGACCTCTTGAAATGTAATGTTGTAAGGGCAAGAACTGCGCGCTTTTGAAGAGGACATGCGTCACCTGAAGCTAAAGGTCTTTTTGAGGTCTGAGAGGTGGTCTTTCTGGAGACATTGCCAATTATTTTTGCCTTTTAAGGCCCAGCACTGTTTTTTCATTAACAACGACAGTGGTGCGAGGGAAGATTTGTGCATTTGATAGCCTCAACGTTGTTAGTACCTGTTACCGGAAACCTCGTCGCAGTGTACGCTCCTGTCAGCCCCCTCCGAAGTAAGCTGGAACTGACTGCTAATGAATCAGGAACGGGCACAATTGGAAGCCCTCGTTGGCTGGGCCTTTGAGGTTACCACTGTATGGGGGTCTCACTGAGGCTAAGCCGCCTACGGTCAACAAGTTCTTGGCAAAAAAAGTTTTTCTCTCGAGTCATGCGACAACCTCTCGACTGTAGATCACGTGGAGGTGGCGTGCGCGCTAAGGTCAAATAACAAGGGTTTCAAAGACGAGTGCGCTGGAACACTTTATGTAGATGCAGCAGAATACAAACATACCAATGCCTTTGCAATTGTGGCTGTGAACGAGAATGGTGGCCACATCGTCTCGGCAACAATCAAAACGAAATCCTCTGAAACGGCAGAAGAGGCGGCTATAGCCCTCGTCCTAGCGCATACCCAAGACAGCATCATCCTCAGCGACTGCAAAATGGGTATCAATAATTTCGCAAAAGGGCCAATTACAAACACCTCCCTTAGAATCCTTAACGCAACCAAATTCTCCCCAAATTGTTCCGAATTGATATGGGTCCCAGCCCATTCGGGGAATACGGGGAACGAGGCAGCCCACAATAAAGCCCGAGGTATCGTCGACCGGGCAGTGGATGAGTCTGGCTCCCTGAATTTCACGAAGGACTCCATGATCACATATCATGATCTCATCAATCATTTTAAACTAGAGAGGAGAATCCCCCCCCCCCGGACAAAAGCCTGGCTAAAGAACAAGAGGTTACGTGGCGTCGTCTACAGACGAGATCGATACGCACCCCATCACTCCTCGCGCACATTTATCCAGATATTCACAACCCAGATTGTAAACACTGTGGCCAACTAGCCACCTATGATCACATCCTGTGGGAATGCAAAATAGAGCCACCTCCGGGTGATCTAGTCACTGCTCCTTCTCTCGAGCGGTGGGAGACCGTGCTGGCTAGCTCTAACCCCAGAACGCAAGTTTTGGCGGTGGAGTGGGTTGACAAAGTCGTCGAAGGCTGCGTACTCTCGACCTCTTAACGTGACCTCTTACTAAGCTCTTTCCGGCGAATAAAATGTTTTACAATCAAGCTCGAATACGGTTTAGAACCAAGTGCCAGCGACATCAATTTGTGGTAGTGGAACTGAAGCGCCAAAACGAGAGGAGTGGACGAACATTGCAGCGAAAAATTATTTGAGCATAAAATTGTGGTCCGGAACTTAAACCCCCTTCTAGTTTCTGCACATAAAATAGAAACCTCTTCCATACACTCCCTAGGAAAAAGCAACTCTTACGTTCTTATGGTAAGTATACGGTTGGTTAAAGGAAACATATTTTTTTGACTCGACGTTTCGAACGGAAGACCGATCTTTTTTTCACTCTTGGAAAATATCGGTCTTCCGATCGAAACGTTGAGTTAAATCAACATATTTCCTTTAGCGAAGCATGTACTTCGCTACTTCATGCTCTCACAACCTACATATATATATATATATATATATGAGGGTGTTATTCATATGAGAGAGGCCTACAGCCATAGAAACCAAGAAAGTTTTTTTTATTTCTGATGTTGATCAATGAATATAATTAGGGAATATTTTACCCCTTGAATATAATTGATTAGAAAAGCAGAAGGAGAAACAACCACATGCCACAGGTGCGAACCCGCGACCTCCTAATAACGCGTCCGGTGCTCTACCGACTGAGCTATGGCGACGGCTGACAAATGTTTTGCATCATCGGTATTTAAGTTTACATGTGACGTAACCATAGAGTTCACGAGCGCCACTCTCATTTGGTTTATACGTACGATTGCCACTGGCCGCCTATAGCAGCCAGAAAGGTGTCTCAAATGCCTCTATGAGAAGAGTCATACGTGGCTTTCAGATGATATCTTGGTAGTTTGGCCGGCTATGGCGGGCTTGTATTAAGCAGCCCGGTAACTTGAGACGCGAGCAAGTTTGATTGAAGTTTTCCCCCCTTTTTACAGAAGTTCTTCCATGCAATAAAGAAAAAAAAAGCCGCGGTGGCTCAGTGGTTATGGTGCTCGGCTGCTGACCCGAAAGACGCGGGTTCGATACCGGCCGCGGCGGTCGAATTTCGATGGAGGCGAAATTCTAGAGGCCCGTGTGCTGTACGATGTGCTATAGGAATGAATTATTTTGGGCAGCTTTCAGCTCACTGGCTGAATAGCACATAATAATTATTTGTGTTAGCGGTAAATAAGGCCATGATGGACGTGCACTTGGCGGTGCTTAAATGTCTAATATATGATGCACAGATCTTGCGTGGCGTGGTATTTCAGTGATTTTAAGTGTACATATCCTTTGTTAATTTGTTAGTTTATTTATTTTTTATTTATTTATTGTCAGGCACCCGCTATCAGCCATAGAACTTTAACAACTGCACTCAGATCAGTGGAAGAGAAAAGAAAAATGAAACGAATAAGGATAAAATACCAAAAGAGCAATGAAAACGATGCAGATATCTCTCTCAATGCTAGGGAAGGCTTTGGAGAGAGAGCTATTTCACTTGCCAACGCGAAGTGAACGCTGCCTTGAACGTTTAGGCGACAGCTGCGATTGAAAAACTGTTTTTACACAGTGACTTTTATATATATTATGTTGTCTTGGTACTGCCCTTTGATACTGCCTTATTATCGTAGACCAGAGAAGAGTCTGTTGTATGCCACGGGTCACGGTCTGTTCCCTTTGCAGAATCTCGATGCTCAGATGCTGTTTCTATCTGTGTGTTAGGCACAGAGCAATTTTAATAAGGTCAGTCGTTTCACTGAAAACTGCGAGCTTATTATTCGTATTTGTTCATTCACCCGTACCTTGTCTTGTCCTCATCGCGTGGGCGTTTTATCGGGCACCTCATCGGTCTACGTAACTTTTCATCCTATTAATGAAAATGTCTGTCCTCCAGATGTTCTAAAAGCTAAGCCTAATTGCACCGGAAAATTGCAGAACCATTTGCAGCAGTCATGACATTTATGCGCCGCAGACAACTAGCTTATCACACTCTGCGCGTGTAGACTCGAAAACTTGTATAGTGGGTTAGTTCAGCAACCTCTTGATGCATCAGTGTTCTTAGTCTCTGCTGTGTGTTCTGGTTTTCGAATAATAAATTTTGACTTTTAATAAAAATTTCTACTACTGCCTTTTTTTTTGTGAAAGCAACGCTTCATCATCACAGCTCAGTTTCAGCCCATTACTCTGGGGTGCTCGAAAACAGCTTCCGAACAGGGAGTCAGCCTCCTAAACCCACACCTCTCGAGTATTGAGAGAAACAGCTGGGCCTGTTCGTACATTAGCACCTCGGAATTCAGCTCGACACACTAGGCGAGCGCTAACTATCTAAAAACTGTGCCGGTATAGTCAGCACTCGTGCCTAGTTTCTTCGTCCTTGTCTTGTGTGCAGCGCTGAACGTCGAGACGTTCCAATAAATTGGTAAATTGGTTTTTTGAGGAAAGGAAATGACGCAGTATCTGTCTCACATATCTCGGTAGACACCTGAACCACGCCGTAAGGGAAGGGAGGAAGGTAGGAGTGAAAGAAGAAAGAGAGAAAGAGGTGCCGTAGACATCGCACAGTGCACGTTAACGATCCCCAGGTGGTCGAAATTACAGGAGACCGTTCGAACATCTATTTTTTTCTGTCAAACGACAAGTAGGCCATGACGTCTCCTTTTTTTTTCAAATTTGACGGAATGGAAGCACGCTTTCCATTGATTGATTGATTGATTGATTGATTGATTAATTACCCGATTGATTGATTGATTGATTGATTGATTGATTGATTGATTGATTGATTGATTGATTGATTGATTGATTGATTGATTGATTGATTGATTGATTGATTGATTGATTGATTGATTGATTGATTGATTGATTGATTGATTGATTGATTGATTGATTGAAACCTTTACTGAAATGAGTTCCTGTGGTAGCCGGAATCCAACGATGACACGTGCTTGACACAGCTGGTAAATACGCTTCCCCTTGAGCTAGGCGCATGTAGGCGCGTGTCACGAGCTGCAGAGGAAGAAGAAACCCCGCTCTGCACAGGCAGGTAGCCGGCTTCCGCTGCTGGTCCGCTTCGAGCGAGAGTCCTTTTCCGAGCTTCGCTTCTATGCGTGATTCGGCTGCCGTTGCCGCAGCTTGGGCGCGATATCCTTCTCCCCGCAGCGACGAGCTCCCCAGCGCGGCCGCACGATGACCCACAAGCCGTGGCAGAGCGACGAGTTCGTCCTCTTCGAGGAGCGGCAGGCGATCAAGTGCAAGTTCTTCAAGAAGGGCAACTTCACGGTCACGCTGGCCCCCGGCTACCAGGGCATTCCCGAGAACCTCGTCATCAACCTCGTCATGTGGGTGGTGCGTATGAGGAAGGCTTTCGCTTCATATGCCTTTACTTTGTCTTCGTGAATCTGATGCGTGAGAAAGGATTTCGCATCACAGGCTTTTGCTTGGTCTCCGTGAATTTGAACATGCGGTTTTGCGACATGGTGCCACGACAAAATAGAGCAGAGATAAAACAGTCGCGACAAAGCAGGTTGCGAAAGGCAGCACCGTGGCTTTGTAGCACCTTCTTACTACAGCTACTCGTCTTATTTCGTTATACCGGATATAAACGCCAGTTTAGACTCGTTCCGCAGCGCTGTGTTCAGCGCTCTGCTGTGTCACCATGCGGTACTGTTACTGCGTTTTTCTGTGGCAGTGCTGTTTTGTCAGTGCTGTTTATTTTTTTTCCGCAGGCTGTTTTCTCGCTCTGGGATGTTTTTACGCGTGCTGTTCATCGTGTTCCCTTGCAACAGTCGCAGAGTAGTGGGACTTTCCCTGATATGCCAATTGGCGAGCCGTCTAGGTCATGGTATGCCGCAGACGGAAACTTACACGTTTACCTTCTACCCTATAACAATGCTCTCCTGGGGCAGCTGGCAAACGCATGATCTCAGTAATGTCCCACTCCTGAGTAGCTGCGCTACAGCCGCGTCAGTGGAACAGCGCCGCTGACGTTCGGCTGCCGAGCTTGACCAAGGTCGTGGTATCGAATCCCAGCAGCAGCAACTGTACTTCGATGGAAGATGAATGCGAAAATGCCAAAGTGCTGTGCGATGCCAGTACGCATTAAAGAACCCCAGTTGGTCGAAATTTATCGGGAGCCCTCCACTACGATGTTTCTTCTTATCTAATTTTATTCCCTCCTTCCTACCTTCCCTCGCGACGCGTTTGAATTGCCCACCGAGAAAGTGACATTTACTGCTCATTTCGTTCCCTCTAAAATGTTCTATGAGCATGTTGCTCAGCAGTGCTGTGGAGGGCAGGGAAAAAAAAAGGGGGGGGGGGGGGGGGTACCGTTCCCGTGGGAGTGTAATAGAGCTTAAAAGAACGACTTGTTGGGCTAGTTGGTAATTGTACCGTCTTTGTCAAAAGTAACCAGGCTGCAAGGTTTGCTGCTAGCTTGTATAGTGGAGCCCTTGTGACTTTCCTAAAGACCAAAATTTCTTGTAAGGTAAGAAGACTCCCAGTACTTACCTTTAACGACCTTTTCAGCTTCAGGGAAGCTGTAAGAGCTCCACTGTGTGAGCTAGAAGCAAACCATGCAGCCTGGTTACTTTTGACAAAGACTGTACATCTTTGGTCAAAAGCGCGAAACACACGAAGACACAAGGAAGGTAGACTGGAGACGCTCCGTCCCGTCTACCTTTCTTTTCGTCTGTGCGTTTCGCAGCTTTAACCAAAGATATAATAGAGCTGTCGCTATCTCCTTCTCTTCTCTGCCCTTGGGAATGGAGAGTGGTCTGGCAGTTTTTTCATCGCTGCGTGCGCAAACAAATCTCTATTGAGTTAAGGGCTATCTAGAACGCGTGGTACTAATACTGGTATTAAAAACAGACCGTCTAAATGCTGGTCAAATTCCGGATAGCTGTGTGAAATGTTTAATTAGCCAGTATTTTTATGGCTTTATAAAAAAAAACTATAGTTTCAGCGGCCAGTAGTTTCTGTGTTCCTTACCCTATTTTTTTTTTTTTTGTCGACATGAATACATCGCTGCTCAGCAGGCGCTGATGTCGCTGAATTCATGGCACTGCGTAAAAAAAGCAGGCTGCATATTTGTTGGTGGCAACAAGTTGTCGTCGCTGTCGGAGTGTATACATTTTTACAGTGGCTGACTTCAAGCCACTGACAACATGATGGCGGCATCATATATACTGCCGCCGCGGTGGCTCAGTGGTTATGGTGCTCGGCTGCTGGCCCGAAAGACGCGGGTCCGATCCCGGCCGCGTTGACTGAATTTCTTTGGAGGAGAAATTCTAGAGGCCCCGTATACTGTGCGATGTCAGTGCACGTCAAAGAACCCCAGGTGGTCGAAATTTCTGGAGCCCATCACTACAGCGTCTCTCATAGCCTGAGTCTCTTTGGAACGTTAAACCCCATAAACCAACCAACCAATATATACTGCAAGGCCCAAAATCTCCAGGGCTTAATGGCATTTTTCTCAACAGTTACCCACCTCAGTTTACGTATTTGTGCTTTACTGAATAATTAAGAAGCGTACAGATAATTTCAAAAGCATGCTCAGAGGGAATGCATTGCAATTAAAAATGAGAGGTATCTTTTTTGGCCGCCGCGGTGGCTCAGTGGTTACGTTGCTCGGCTGCTGACCCGAAAGACGCGGGTTCGATCCCGGCCGCGGCCGCTGGAATTTCTTTGGAGGAGAAATTCTAGAGGCCCGTGTATTGTGCGATGTCAGTGCACGTTAAAGAACCCCAGGTGGTCCAAATTTCCGGAGCCCTCCACTACGGCGTCTCTCATAGCCTTAGTCGCTTTGGGACGTTAAACCCCAAAAACAAACAAACATCTTTTTTGTTTCCAGGGCCTGATTACCCTATACAGCGTACTCAATCGAACTGCGAAGAATTACAGCAAGCTGGCCCTACTACACAAGGACGAGCAAAAGTGAGCAACTATGGGCCGTTTCAACCTGTATTTGCTGTAAGCTGTTGATTTCCTTTAAAGGCGCTCTGATGATCACTGCAATTTTTTATGAGTGTGAAAATCAATTCCATGAATTTTTCGGCTGTGGTGATATATTAGTACGGCAGCAAGAGACGCATTTATTGCTGAGAAAAACAAATTTGGAAATTTAGGACGTCAAAATTAAAAAAGGGCTCCGTGATCACCGCTTGGAAGTGAATGGCGGTGTTGCTTAGCCTCAGGGATTCGCGAAAAAACCAGTCTTATTGCACCGCACTTTGCTTGTGAAAACGGTCGGAGATGGCGCCACTTGTATTTCACTTTTTCTAGCTTATAAATGCTCCGTTTCCAGTGGAAGTAATGTATTTGTCATCAGAACGCGCTTGCCTCGGTTCAGGCCAACTTAATTTGTCCTCAGAGTTTGTTTACAGCTGTGTCACTTCGCTCAGCGAAAAAAAAAATGGGACGTTAATGCAATATTTCTTCGTTTTCTTTTTTTGCTTTCGTTTCAGGTGGTCTCAACTTATATATGGAAACAGGACCGATCCACAGGACGACGAGAGCCTTGAGTCCCTAGAGACGGTCATTCGAAATGAAACCGTAAGCGGTGATTATTTCATGTCAGCCTTCGCAAGCCAAAGCTGAGATTTCCGAGTGTCGCAGCCCAAAAGCAAATTAAATGCGAACACTAAATGAAGCGCACCATCCTCTAATGGTACTTATTACATGTACCCCAGTAACAGCTGAACGGTTCAGTAGGCTAATTAGGCCTCCACGTGCGAAATGATATCCAGCGAGTTATCAGCGCACTGACTAGTTTTACGAGACTATTTGTACAGGGGCTGTTGAATGACAAGCTGTTTTAAGCAGCCAGATTGAATAGCCGTTTAGACAAGCTACTGAAACGCTTGGCGTTTGAGGTCGACTATAGGACCATCCCAAACCCTGCGAACTTCATTTTCTACTTTCGAATACGGTCCTAAGGATTCTGCCATCATGAGAAATTCATCTATTCTTTTTCAGGGCTTGCTCAGCTGGGTGTGGTCGATTTTCTTGATCAAGTAAGTTCGACGGCACCTCAACGAGTCTAGTAAAAATATTTTATTTAGGAGCGCGATGGCAGGTAGAGGTTGACCACAAAAGTTGATAACCTGTATATCTAAAACAGCGACCTGCGTTGTAGAAGAACTATAAAGACACTGGGTGAAACAGCAACAGACGTCGGGAAACACTTTGTCCATTGGAAGTAAAACCGCTTCGGTACTGGTCGGTGGATGGAACTTGTCAAACAAAACAACTTTAGAAGCGAGCAACACCCTCTATCTGAAAACTTATTACACGCAGGGCGGAAATGTCACTAATAAATTTAAAATGCGGGGGTTTTATTCTCACCATATAGCCTGTTCTCCTGATAGCCTGTCTTCGAACTCCAATCGCATTATGAACTTGGCGTCCCTCTGCCCCCATGTTCCGCCCACGGACATTTCTCGGACCTTTAATCCTCAATAGATAACTTGTGGCCCTTTACGGCTGCATAGTGTATTCCCGGAGGAAAGCTTTGGAAGAGACGGTAGAGAGACATGTTTGATGAAATTAGGAAATCTGCGAAGACAGGATAGCCAAAGCTGGAGAAAGGCAGGACTTATTGAACATCCAATGGGAGGATCCTTCGGACAATGGAAGTAACTTTGTCGGCGGAGATGCTGCTGTTGATGCTGATTATGATGTTGTTGATGATGAAGATGATGCACCCGACTGAGGGAGTGCTGTTTCCTTTCCATCCAGGGACCGGCACATCCTGAAGAAGAACGGCCCGGACGCGGTGCAGTACCTGACCTTCCAGCGGCACATCATCGTGCTCGTGCTCATCGTGTGCCTGTGCTGCGTAGGCCTCATCCTGCCTATACACGTCTTCGGGGACATAGGTATATATGCTGAGCCACCGGGTACAGCTGTCACTACGTCACTGTCGCAGAGATGGTGGGCGAAAAGCGAGGATTTTTTTTTTTTCATTGGAGAGCTAAGCGGTTTTGCCCAGGTTGATTTTATAAACTGCTTCAATGTATAACAAAAGAACAATGTGACATCAACTTAGTTTGTGGACATGGTTGGACATGGTTGTCCAACCATGTCCAACCACCATGATCAGGTCACCATGATCGTCCACATATTATTTTTTGCTTTTACGGGATCCCGTGAATCATCCCCCCCAAAGTGTGAAATGTCAAATATGCAAAGCTTTTTCATGACCGTGTATTCGTGCGAGCGCGAATTCTAACAGAGCACTCATTTTCATCCGCAGAGGGAGACGCGAGGAAGTTTGTCCACACGACTCTCAACAACATGGATCCTAAGTAAGCTCAACATTCTATGCCACGATGGTTAGTAGTTGCTAGAAATCTGTTATTACAGCCTTAGGTGGCTATAGTCGAAAAAATAGGTATCTTCGATTATTAAATTCAAAACAAAGCTTATCGCTGTGTTCTGCTTCGCAGTGTTGAGCAACTCAACACTGTGCTTTCAGGTGATCTGTGCGGCTTGTGCTTGTACTCGTGCGCTTGTTTATATTCTTTCAGCAGTGAACAATAAGTTGACACTCAGTGCTTGTAGTGTGTATTCATGTTTCCTCTCATTCAGCGGTTTAATGTCGGTTGATGTGCACATCGCTAAGAAATTATGAGCTGAGAACAATTTTTCCGCCCCGACAGCGCATCCAGCCTCTGGGTCCACGTGATCCTGAGCTTCCTGTTCCTGCCGCTAGGCGTGCTCTTCATGCGCCACTTCTCGGCCAAGCTCCACATCCGGCCAGAAGAGAGCAGGGTAAGAGTCGCAGTAATATCTTAAACTTCGTATTCCCCTTGACAGCAAAGCCAAGTTCCGGATGCGAAACGCGAACTTTGTGAAGAAACCCCCTACTTTGAGACTGGAAATACGTTCCCAACGTTAGCCGAGCAGTGATACCCATGCGCAGCTGCAATGCTGAAAGGGTCTCCAAATGGCTGTCACTGTGCAGCGAGAGCTGTTATTGCCGCGCTTTTGGTTTATACGGCGTCGTTGTCGGTGGCGTAGCACACCAGGTGCAACGGGAACGACAACACCCATGACGTGTACGAGAATGCGTCAAGCTAGTTAACCACACAATGCCAATCGCCAATTGATCTGAATATAATGTTGTTTATGACATCATGGGTCTACCTCTAGAGCTAATGCGAGCGAGTGTACCTACACAAAAGTAACAGACATCCAGTAGCCGTATCCAAAGTTTCTAAACACTCTAAAACACACTGGAATTTCGCACCGGCACAGATGTCGCAGGAATTCACGTTACCACAGTGGTAAAACATAAGTTCAACTTTTTTTTCTATTACGACAGGCCTTCTCCAGGCCAAGCGGTGCCAACTCAATAATATGCAGTGAATGAGCATTTTTTTTTCTTGGGAGCTGAATAATTTAACACGCTGTTAATGAGTGAAGGTTCGAAGTATGAGCCCCTTTTTTGCAGTCAAATTTATTTGCGAAAAATAAGGGAGCAAATGTGGCATTTTCGACTTCGCAGGTTGGCAGGACTCTCATGATAGTGGGCGTTCCCCGCAAGAACTGCAACGCCGACACCTTCCGGCAGCATTTCAGGTAGCGTTTTTCTTTACGGGCGTCTCCATGTCCGATTCTGGAAGCAGCAGCGCAATTTGTGCATAACGTCTAATTCCGCGGTAATTTATCTTGTGTTTACATGACTCACTCACTGGCTGTTGAACTCAAGCAGAAGCGTCGTTCCGTGCTTACATTATCTACACAACCAGATATATTTCATGGTGTTTGATGTCAACTGGCAGTAAGTTAATGCTGAGTCAGATAGGGAGATCATTGCGGTAAAGGCAGAAAGCTGGGCTAGGTGGTGGTTCATGACTGATTAAAAAGACCAGCGCAAAAGAAGGAAAAAGGCTCGTCCTGTCTTTTCCTACCCTTTTGTTCCAGTCTAGTCTTTTGCACTAGTCGTTTTAATCAATCAGACATGGAGCCATGATTGATAGTGAGTGTTTTGTTCGGGGGTACTCGGTCATCTCACCATATTCTGCTCATTCTTATCGCCACCGCGGTGGCTCAGCGGTTATGGTGCTCGGCCGCTGACCCAAAAGACGCGGGTTCGATCCCGGCCGCGGCGGCTAGAATTTCTTTGGAGGAGAAATTCTAGAGGCCCGTGTACTGTGCGATGTCAATGCACGTTAAAGAACCCCAGGTGGTCGAAATTTCCTCAGCCCTTCACTACGGCGTCTCTCATAGCCTCAGTCGCTTTGGGACGTTAAACCCCATAAACCAAACCAAACCTTATCGCCACCATCACACTATGCTTAAAATGAACTTGAAATTTGCATGGCTTTAAGGGAGGCATAGCGCATACAGCACATGCTCCCAAATTGGTTATGCTTCCAATCTAAACGAGAGCGAGGAAGAAGTACAACGACCACTTTCTTCAGCTTCATTTTGCGAATTATTAGAAAAGATGTCTTGTTTTTGCATGTTTGCAGGGAAGCCTACCCAGAGTGCATCATACAGGACATAAAGTTCGCCTACGACATCCGGGAACTGGTGGTCCTCGACAGCAACAGGTGCTTCTGCAAACAGTCTTCGCGCCTATATCTTATCGTGCCTGTACTTCACCTCGTTCCATGATACGAGAGAAAGATGACAATAAGTGATATCAAAAAAAACAAGTTCAGCACCCCGATATAAAAGAAAAATAGGATGGTGAATATGTATCGGTTCTTTTTTTCTTGAGAGTAATGGAAGAGTTTTAGATTTGTCGCGAAATTTGCATGCACTATCCAACACACTTTTGTCCATCTGGGCCTATACGCTCAAGAACATCACTTAGCCGCTGTAAATTTTACAAAACCGAAGGGCGGCTTGCGTACATCGTCTACAGAAACATGCACGGTAAGCCGGAGCTGATTATGGAAAGATTGTAGATTATAGCATAGACACCAATTTTTGCTTACGTATTTTCTTCTTTCAAATGATGCGTTAGATATTAAAATGCATGGTTCACCACGCGGCATTTGCCTAGGACCGCGAAATAATTTATAATTGAATTTCTTCTTGATGCTTTTCTCGGTTCCGGTTTCTTCAAAGAACGATGGCTGTGACATATAGTCGACGTTTCGGTCACGTGAGCCACGAAAAAACTCAATATGTAATCGCTGATACATAGTTTTAATTAAGTACAACACTTAAGCCAGACCGCTTCAAGACCTGGAATGACAATAAACAACATATCAGCAGTTGTATTTTCATTTTTTTCATGCCTCACGTGACCTAAACTTCAAATACACGTCAGAAGCATCGCTCGGCTGATGAAAATGAAACCAAAACAGCATCAAGAAGTTAAATTGTAAATTATTTAGCTGTCGTAGGCGAATACCGCGGGGTGATTCGTGTATACTAATGAAGAGAACACGCAGGCAAATATATGCTGTCTGTGCCCCTTTAACCTTGCTTAAATTGCACACGTACGCCTCCAACTATCGCGCTCCATGTCTCGGCAGGGAAGTGTCGACTCAGGCCCGCATGTGGTGCGAAAACCACATCAACTCCACCGGAAAGAGGCCTAAGATGCGTCCCTACCAGTTCAGCCGCCTGTGGATCTTCGGAGACGCCTGCGGATGCAAGATGGTGGGTGACGCTTCTTATGTACTATTGGCGCGGTGTGTTCGTATTCTGAAAGCGAAGTGTCTCACGTTCTGTACACGTTGTATTGAAGTGTCACATCATTTTCTGCTTGAAAACAAACATTGAAGAGTGATCAATGGGATCGATGCAAAGAAAATACGAGAGCCTTCTCATCTACCTTTGTGGAATCGTTCTGTAGCCTCGCGCCCGAATTGTATCCCTACAACCACTACCGCTACCTGTAACTTCACTAAGCATCTAGCATCACTAGAACCCAGTCGCTATCACCTATCACTGCAGTGTCCTTGCCATGTTTTTGTCGCCGGTATTTCATTATAATCGGTGTTTCATTATAGCCGGTTTTTCGTTCTAGCCGGTGTTATAGCAAGTGGCAGGTGGAGAGCAGCAACTCCCCCAATACGGCCCCTGCCACAGTTGGCAGGTGGAAGCTTGACGCACGCCGACTCCGGTGGCCGTTTAACCGACATGGCAGACCTAATGATCTTGCATTAAAAGGCGAACAGGGGGTGGGGACTACATTGGAAAAGTCGGGATTTCATCTAATACACTTGTTAATGCGGGCAAGTTACTCCAGTCTTTTTAAAACTTGGGATTAAATGAATACGAACCCAGGCAGCGATTGCTTACGTGAGAGCGTGGTAAAGGCGGAAAGAAGTATACAGGGTGTTTCACCTAGGACTTTACTCAATTTTTAAAAATAAGCTTTCCAATTTAGAAGAGCGCTTTTTTCGGCGTACTATTGTCAGCGGTGTAGTACATCAGAATACAGCAATATGTGCTAACTAGAAGGCTGGTGAACTAATATTGAACATTTACCTTTTTAACTATTACTGTCAGGCTCCTTAATTATTGAGAGGCGTGTAGCCCACGGTAAGCAATATCCATATCAGTTTTTATAATTTTGAAAACGCGCTTACCCTCCGCGGTGGCCCAGCAAATTTTGGCTATCTTCACGAGTTATGTGCACTGGAGAGGTTGCTTTGCCTGCATGCTTCTCGAAAGTGCGTGCATTTTGGCGCGATATAGCCAGAATTTGTTAAGACACAGCGCTGACGGTAACCGCGTTTTCGAAATTCTAAAAACTGATATGGATATTACTTACGGTGGATTACACGCCTCTCACTAATTAAGTAATAGTTAAAAAGTTGACTTTTCAATATTAGTTAACCATCCTAGCAGTGAGCGCGTCTTAGCTGTATTCTGATACACCGCCGACAATACTATGCCGAAAAAGCGCTTTTCTAAATCAAAAAGCCCGTTTTTAAAAGTTGTGCAAAGTCTTAGGTGTAACACCCTGTATAGTGGCGTTTTTTTTAACCCCGGGTCTTCCGTTGCCCCAGGTGGACGCCCTGGAGTACTACTCACGCGAGGAGAGCGAGTACCTGCGCGAAGTCGAGAAGGAGCGGGCGCATGCGCTCGAGAAGCCCGTCGGCTTCGTCTTCATCACCTTCGAGACCGAAGACATGGCCATGACGTAAGAGGGCGCACAGAGTCTACGGGCGCAGGCTGGCAGCGAAGTTTTGGTACCGCGAACCATTCTTGCATAGTCGACTTCGCAGCCCTAAAACCCGGCTTGACGCTAAACGCAGTGGAGACAGGGCGACACGGAAATACAAGGAGGACCACATGTACACAATGCGCCATAGACTGGCGCTTTTGTGTACATGTACTGTGTTCATTCTGTTTAGAGTTGCCCAAAATTTGCAAGCCATGAATATCACACCAAATTGACTGCAACCAGTCGTTGCTGGTTTTCGTGGGAATAACGATTGAAGCATGTCACGAATTCCGTGTGCGTGGATGATGACAGCGCATACAAACGACAGCATGCAACCCACATTCAAGGCATTTTACCTATAACTAAATAATCGGAAAAGAGAAAGCCTAGCTAATGTTCTTTATGTTTATGCGTACATCACAATTCCCGTGAGACGGCCGGTGATCAGTTCTAATGACAACGATGAGATTCTCCGAAACCAGCCGTCAAAGAAATCATCTAAAGAACATCCTTCGTGCAAATATGTTTCTTTGTGGGAATACAGATAAAGTCTTTATCCGGGGCAAAAGCCAGCGAAAATTGCTGCGGTTACCTGGTGGCCACTGAGGTTGCTATTCGATAGACTATTGAGTCAGCGCACTTGACATAGTGGCTGTATTGTCATGCGACACAAGCGGGTGTATCAACTGTGGGACGTGAGTGGCCACTTTCGTTTCAGGCTGGGAAGAGGTGCATAGCTGTTGCTGCGAAATGTCTGGGTAATTTTCCTCTTCCCTTCCACTTCCTACAGGGTCTTCAAAGACTACCGAACGCAGTGCCAGTGTTACGCGACCACGCCTGCCTCCAGCGTGAGCAAAGAACTCAAGTCCCACTCCTGGAAGGTCGTCTTTGCGCCGCCTCCCAGCGACATCTTCTGGTAAGGGCGGCGACTAGCGACAGTATTAGACATTCTCTAAGACTAACTTGGCAGCTCTGACTGCATTTAGCCGCAAGTCTTAGCCATGATTAAAACTGAAGGCACAGCGCACGAAAGACAGGACTAAGGTAGGGACAAACACAGCGCTGACTTGCGACTAAAATGCTTTATTGCTCGCACGCAATTGCTTTATTGTGTAAGACCGTCAACCGCGAAGGACCTCCACCTGCCGAATGTGAAAAAAATCACGAATCACCATATGTGCAGTGCCGTAAAAATGTTGTGTATAAGATTGAGCTCTCCTGTGGGCGGTGTTATATTGGCCAGACAGGGCGCTGCCTAAATGATCGTTTAAGTGAGCATAAACGCTCCCTAAAACCACCCCCCAAAAGCAATTTGGCTCTACATTGGCTTTCTTGTAAATGCACCCCTTTTTTCAAACGTACTACAATAGTGTATAAACATAAGTACCAACGTACGCGGGAAATAGTTGAAGCTCTTTTAATTCACCGGGGTCTTGACAATTGCGTCAGCAAGCCTTCCGTCACGCTAACACAAAAAGAAATTGACTATCTTAGCAGTTAAGTACGATAGAGTAGGATGCGTTTGTGTGCTTTTGTTTGTTGTGTTTCTTGACAATCATCACTGATGCTGTATCTGTTAATTGTGCTCCTTTTTCGCCTATTTATTGCGTGCGAGCAATAAAGCATTTTAGTCGCAAGTCAGCGCTGTGTTTGTCCCTACCTTAGTCCTGTCTTTCGTGCGCTGTGCCTTCAGTTTTAATAATGTACCGACTAGCCCAAACAAATACCTTAGTCTTAGCCATGAGCTCACAGAATAACTCATATCAGCCACGCAGGTTCCCTTCTTCTGCTGTTTGCTTTTTTATTTAGCTGTTTTTGCCCATCACAACATTCAAAATTGATGTTTTCAAGGCGCCTGATTCTGTAGACACCATGCGTTCTCGCATGTTTTGTCTTCTCTTCGGCATCGGCGCCTCGTAATGCAGTTGCAAGCGGCGTTTTAATGTAATCAAATAAAGATCTCTTTATTAGTTTAATTGTTCTCTTGGCTTCTTCTTCAGCAGTAGCACCGTGTACTTCTAGCGCGACTTCACAGCAAAATGGCTTTAACTATAGTAACGATTCCCGACATGTGCAGGGAGAACCTGTCCATAGGCAAGTGGGCTTGGTACATCCGTTCCTTCTTCATCAACTTCGTGCTCTTCCTCATCCTCTTCTTCCTGACGACTCCCTTCATCATCGTCTCCAACCTGGAGCACATATTCCCTTCGGCTGAGCGTCTCGTAAGTCTCTCTCTTCAACTTTGTCAACCGCAAAGCACCAATGCAATCAAGTTGCTTCGACAGTGCTTCGCCAGTGGAAAACGTTTCTTTGGTCTTTCGATTGACTTATAGCTGCGGATAAATTACGAACACCTGGCGTTTTTCACTCCATGAAAATGTCAGCACACAGCCAGAAATTTTTTGCAAAGTGCTCCTGTTAGGAACCAAGCACGCTAATTCGTGGTCATCTGTAGAGCGCCATAACCAGTTACAAATATTCAGGGTACAAAATAAGCAGCTCAGCTCATTTTGTCCTTCTTGTTACTCTTTCCTTGTACTACAACAGACCTACATGGTACATTGAAATGCATTGCATAAATAGTCGGTAAAATTATGCTAATGCCTGAAGCAATTTCGAATCAATGTCGAATGTTTACTAAATATACCCAGTAACCTATAGCTATAGAATAAAAGCAGCGCCTTTCTAAAGTCGTGTTTTTCTCAAATGTAATCTCAGCTGTGATGTCGAAAACAAGGCGTTCCTGAAGCGTGCAGTGCACGTACTTACATGGCTTTATTGATGTTCCACGAGCAACTTCTGTACTTTTCAGAACCCTTTCCTGTCAAAGTTCTTGCCGACCATGATGTTGTGGCTCGTAGCTGCGGCCATGCCTGCAATGGTCACAATGTCCGACGTCTTCATAGCCCACTGGACCAGGTAATACTCAAACATTTCAACCCTTTAAAAGCAAGCTGTCTTTGTGTAACCTACAGAGCATTGGTTTTGTCGTTAAACACATAGGCGTGGTAATCTTTTGTGTGGAAACTAATGAATTTGGACTTTTGCAGGTCATCAAGGAACCACTGGGTCATGAGGAAAATCTTTATATTCCTTTTGTTCATGGTTCTCATACTACCATCCCTTGGGCTTCCCAGGTAGGCTGTGAAACCGCAAGAGTGTACAATAGTCCACAGTAGTACGTGCTGCGGAAGCTGATGCTTAAATCACTCTTTTTTTTCTAATTAGCGCCGAGGTGCTGGTTTCCTGGGTTCTCAAGCCGACCAACGAGACCCACTTGTGGAAGTAAGTGCGCAATAACAACTTAATCCTCGGCTCCTATTGGTACGTTTATTTCAGTTCGACTGTACAGTGGAACTGAAACCTGAAACTGGAACTGGAAGCTGAGCCAACGGCAATCTCAACCCTAGTCGCAGCCCTTATATGCATGGTTGTCATAACTGGTGAACAAGACTAACTTCAGGCTCTTTCAACCTGTTTTAGTTTGATCACTTTAGCTCTCACCCACGACCACCGCCACCAAGTTACTTTTGCAAATGTTGATCATATGGAAATTCACGTAATTGTACTCGCAGCGACGTTATCACTGTCGTACACATTTAGTTTTAGTCCGCCGGTTTCTCCATCTTGCACATCCACGGGTTTACTGTGGTTTTACATGCCTCTATTAGCAGCGCCCCTAGGCGATTCTGGGCCCGCGTAGTCACGACGTGCTGTGTTACGTACGGTCTCCGACAGGTGTCTCTACCTACCGGACAGTGGTGCCTTCTTCATAAACTACGTCGTGACGTCGTCTTTCGTGGGCACCACCATGGAGCTCATCCGCTTCCCGCAACTCTGCCTCTTCATCCTGTACACGTTCATGTCACGCTCCAAGGCCGAGACCTTCGCAGTGCAGCGGGTGAGCAGGGGCGATGATGCAATTCAACGCAATCAACTCTTTCTACGTCGTATAAAGGTGTTGGGAGTCAGCGTAGTCAGGCCGGAGCAGGGCCGAGGGAGCGGGAAACGCGGTCATGAAAGGAAGCAATTAATACTGCGGTGGCGGAAAGTTTCAGCTGTCGCCAAAGTGAACCACGTGTCTAACCGCATTTGGTCTAAATCACGGTTATATGCGTTTTTACGGTACCTTATGCGTGCTTTCTGAAGTACTCAGCTCAAGGTCTTGATCACGGGATAAAGTCACAAGCGTCCCATCGATCAATAATAAGATCCGTTTGTTCTGTTAACCTTACTTTGAAGAACTAGTTTTATATCTCGTTGGAATGTCTCCGAGATTTTCTCTGTGGACTCTACAAAGGAATACCGGGCAATTGAAAGCAATCCAGCCGAGGCGTGTTTCGCTTTAGCTCTTGGTGACAGTTTTCTGATGCTGCTTTACGTTTTTTCATGTCTGTACGCCCTTGTTACGTTAAGATTATGATAGGTGTGTTGTTCGTATAGCCACGAAAACAGCATTTCGTGCGATTAAAGGACAATGATGGAGGAAAATGTCGCCGCGGACAATAAAGCGAGACCATCTGCGAGGCAGTTCACCCAATCTTGTCAATTCACCCGACCAACATATGTTCTGTTGATGTGAGCTGTACTGGCGATAGCTCCTCGGATCTGGCCCTGCCATGACCTCGTAACTGCCGCTGGCTGACCGTGAAGTGGCAGTATTGTTCCCAAACGGCACATGTAGGTACGACGAATATCCCCTGGACATCCTCTTTCTGGGGGTCAATGTTCGGTGGAGATCCGTTTACAAATCCGTCATACATACTACGGGCATCAAGCGGACTAAAGTTCCGTGGCGCTTAAGCCGTGCATAAATCTATCGCTCATAATCTACTACGCTCATGCAGGCATCGCTGTTCGAGTTCCACTTCGGCGTCCACTACGCCTGGTACCTCCTGATATTCGCAATTACCATGATCTACAGCCTCTCGTGTCCCCTCATCGTGCCCTTCGGTAAGAGCTGCAATGTGCGTGCAGTTGCCGCCCACAAATCTACAGGAACGCACTTTAAGCCTCTTTGCTCTTCAGTCGTCGAACCATCAATGAATCTTTAATGTGGAGAGAAACCAGTGTATGAACTTTTTAGTGTGATAGTACTAATAGGCGCATTTTTTGATTTCGGGCATACGTATGTACGTGTTTGAAGCCTGCTTTCTAGCTGGCGGCCCACCATGCCTATTGAGTTTGGGGCAGCGCAGGCCCTTCACCTGGGTGAAGGCATTCAAGGTAAATGTCTTCGGGATAGAGGCCTTTAAGATAAATGTTTTTAGCAAAAGTCTTTTAGGGCAAATCTCTTTTTATAAAGGCTTTTAGGGTGAAGGTTTTGATGGTAAAAGACTTCCGGGTAAAGACCTTTATGTCGAACTCCTTTATGCCAAAAGTCTTTAGGTCAAATGCCTTCAGCACGAAAGACCCTAAGTGTCCACCGCAACTAGTGCTACTGCACGATATTCCGCGCTTAACCATGCTAAACCGTCTGCTATTTTTGCATTACGAGACGCCATAGCAGTGAGGCCGGAATCGAACGCCTATGCAGTGGGCCACCGAGGTGGAGTTTTGAATGAGTTTTAAATGCTTTTACAGACTGATATAAAGACTGCATTTGTCCTAGTCCGATTGTTCATGTCCTAAACATCGCTGACATTAAGTTTTAAAGCCTGTGTAGGTTATGTGCACACTTTGGAAACCCATGTTTACGTTGAGTGCGTTAGCAGCTGTACGTCTGCTGGGCAAAGCTTAAAGGTTTCTGTGGCTGTTTTACGGCGCGAAAGACAAAGCTTACTCAACTGATGCGAGTTTGAACTCTTTTCTCAGCTATGAGCGGAAGGTACGAGCACGATGCGAAGGCTTTCAAACCTGTGTGGTGTATAGTATATACGCACATTTATAAGAACAGTCCAAACAATGTCACGTAATTGAACGGTTCGAGTGTCTTAACACAAACACCCATCTACGGTAGTTGAATTTCAGTGGGCTCTACCGCAGGACTGGTCTACCTCTGCTTCAAGCACAGCGTCGACCGCTACAACATCTACTTCGTCTACACCCCGTCAAAGACGAACAAGTATATCCACGCGACGGCCATCGATTTCGTCATTGGCTCCCTGATCCTTCTCCAGTTTACGCTCGCCATCTTCTTTTACCTCAGAACGGGTAAGCGTTTGCTTCGCCCGCTCCAGTGACAGGCTCTAACAAACAACGAGCACTTGATCTTCCCTCAGAAGTTGCTGGTGGAAAGCTGTTCTGCTTACAGATATTAGGCGTGTATAAATATTTGCGCAGAAGCGCCCTAAAAATATTTCAAGAATGATGCAGCGTCTTTATCCCGTAAGCTTTCCTCCTCGCCTCGGCACTCCTAGCCAAGCTAAAAGGTACGACAGCTAGTCCGGTATATCACTGCACGCAACATCACACGCGGCGGGTAGGAAGGAAAAGTTGCAGCAATGTTGGAGAGTATGCGTAAACATTCGCGGGAGTCTTTCTTTACCGGCGTTTGTATGAATCTAAACTTTCTGCGACCTACCAGTCCCCCCATTGCACAATGGCACTTTCAATAGCACGTACAAAAGCAACTTAGTGCGAAAAAAACCGCTAAAAAGGAAGCGCAAGAACCCTATTTCTGCCTTTATAGTCGTTTAAACAAGAACTTCACGGTTGAGTAAGGTACTTTTTTCAATATTACATGGAATATAGACATCAAAATAGTGGATCAGCAAGCTGATAACATTACACCTGCATTCAATATCCTTTTTTTTTTCGTTTTGCAGGCAACAGCAATGTGACTGTAGCGACCTGTATAATAGCCCTAATGTCCTTCCTTATGTTCCTCGGCCAAGCCATGATGAAATGCTTTCGAGACTTTGGACCGATAAAATACGCGGTAAGTTTGTTCCCACGAAAGTGAGAGAAGTCGTGATCTTCGACGTCTCCAGCCGCTGTGTAATACGGCTTTGAATCTGCATTCTCCTCAAAACATTATCTTTTATCTTCGAAACAAATGAATGAAATGTATCATAACATGTCCTAGGGCCACCTCTTATTGCTTCTGTAGATTCATCCCTTTTAATGCAATAGCATTACAAGCCCCATGGGTCCAAAATGCGTCATCGGTCATAAAATTCGCTCATTGGCTCTATGGAAGTTACTTCACCAGACAGGAGCATTCCCATTGGCTAGAGGGAAGTGACGTCAGCAGACCAGAACATTCCGATTGGCTGGAGTTAAGCGTCGTCACAAGGCCGGAAGTGACGTCAATAACGGTAAAGGCATCAGCAACTGCTAATGTTTTCGCACTGCTAACACATAGTGGAATTACGTGGCCCTGTGAATTTTTCGGTGCAGTAGTAATTTACCACCACATAAAGAACTTTAGGTTTCCGAATGACAAGCGTAAGCGCAGAAGCATTTCGGTTATTTCACCCCACAAGTTCACATACTAAATAGAACTCAATGTATTGCACAATATTGGGCGAGTTGCGAAGTTTTTTTTTTTTTTTTTACCGCGCAGGCCGCCAAGCGAAAGACCTACAACACCTGGCCGAGCCCGCGCAAGTTGTCGACAGTCACCGTGGCGCCCAAGCCGGCGATCAAGAAAAAGCCCCCGCGCCACTCTTACAACGGACCTTCGGCTGCCGAAGGCGGGGTAGTTCCGTGTGGTTCGCCCGTGCCAGAGACCCCTGTGGCCATCGTCGACACTAGGGCGGAGCCTGTCGACGTCAACGCGCCCTCGCCCAGTGGTTCGGCCAACGTTGAGCCAACGAACCACTGAGCGGAACCAGAGTGTATACCCTCGCGGTCCGGACAACAATTACGAAATTGTAGCAATACGAAACTCTCCAAATAACTCTTAACCTTCTTGTATAGACGATTATCGCGTGTTCTACATGATATGTGTGTCAGCCGTGCATATCTTTTGTTATTATTTTCGATGACCCTGCTAGAACATTGGACGCAACGTCGCCACTAGATATACTGAGACATGCAAGCCGTGTGTTTTTCAGCGAAGCGTTTTGGCATGCTGCATCTTTTATGCCCTATTTATGTAGAGTTCACGCTTTCTGACCGTCCACAGTATGTGCCCTGGCTGCCGATGCTATACAAATAATGTTGGCAGAATGTGTCAACAACAGTGGGGACTAGAGTGTCTCAGCAATTCTTTCATCGCCCAGTTTCTTCACCGCAACCAACAAGACAGGCTCCTGGCGATGAGATGTTCGCACTCTTTGCGTGTGGTTTGCAATGGAGGACACCCACCTGAACAAAAACTGTGGTCTGTGGCCAAGACCTGCTTAGTGGTGGACGTGTCGAAAGTGCGCGTGTGTGTACTGAACTCTCAATGTTTTCTGGTGTACAATAAGCCAGCTACTGACGACTATCTTCAGTGTGAACTCTGTGAGCCGCCTGCGACGGTGTCTTGTGCGAAAATTGGCACTGCTTTTTTTTTATTAGCGAAATGAGTTCAAGTCCGCTAAAAACAGATTCATTTAGAATAAACTGACCGAAGTGCTTTAATACAGACATGATAGTGCTATAGTGCTGTGTCGATTTAATGATTTATGACTCAATCTTGGCCTTGTTAACCATAAGGGTTATACCTTGTGCGAGTTCATTGCACCAGAATGACCGTGCGAGTTAAGTGCGCTCCGCAGCTCGCAGAGTGACGTCTAGCGAGAGCGCCCGGTTCGAGAATGCGCTTGTCAGATTAGCCATCTCCAACCAGGCGCCGTCGCTAGACGTCGCTTTGCGCGCTTTGGAGCGCAGGCGGCACAGAGTTCGAGCGCTCCTGACAGGTCTGTGGACTACTGTACATCCTTTATTAAGGCGAAAGCCTTTAATGCCTCATCGTTGTCGACAGAAGGTTGTCAGCAGAGGTGTCGCGCTTTTCGGTTGGTCGAAATGGTTATGACGTCAGAGTGCGCGAATTCGAAGTAATGAGGTCACCCACGGATGCCTCACGCCCCCTTTTGGAGCAGATGACAACTAATAAAATTACATACCTCATTACTGCGAACAAAGCCATGGATACAGCCGAACTCATCGAAGCAGAGAAAGAGTAGTGCTAAAGCAGCAGTCTAAGTCGGCAGTCAAAATGTGTAGTGAAAGTGTGTAGTCAAATAAAGCACTAGTACAGCACAAACAGTCTCGCAGTCAATGCCAAATAGTGCGCCAGGAAAGGCTTTCGCCTTGCAGCACTTTAGAGAGCCAAAGTGCCCCCTGATTTTTTTACCGCGAGTGTCACGTGAAACGCGACCGAACAATGAAGGTGGCAGCCATGCGGGAACCCTCCGAGGCTACATTTAGCCTACCTTGACGCGTAGTGAGACTCCATAGGATCAACTGTGACGGGACAGCACATACATATCGACGTGGTCGTGACCGTTATGCTTTTTTTTTCTTCTTTTTGGCCATCTCCACGGTCCAAAAATCCATTCACGTCTTTGCGGTCACGCGAGCTAGCCATCCTTCTGCTCGTGTCACGCCATGGAAAGTTAGAGTGAACGACAGCCCACTACCTTTCGCGAATACGAAACATTTATTGGTTTATTATTTTTATCCTTTCACATCGATATCTTCATAGCGGGATGTGCTCTGTATGTGATGGCGGCGTCCTTGTCAGAATACATATGTGAAAATACTCAAAAAATGGCCTGGCTTGCTTATGGTTAAGCCTAGGATGCGAAGCATAAGGCCGCCGGCGGAGGCCTTATGCAAGCGAGCGCACGAGTTGAGCCCCAGCTTTCACAGCTGTTGTGACGTCAGCGCCCCTAGCGGAAGGAGCGGGAGTTAGGCCGCCGGTGGAGGCTGCGCGTCCGCAAGCGAGCGCACGAGTTGAGCCCCAGCTTTCACAGCTGTTGTGACGTCATATCACGTGGTGCGCCGATGTAGGTCAAGTGGTAGCTACGCGGCCGCGCGCGGCGCAGCAAGGAAGAGCTCGGTTGTGCGGCTAGTATGCTTCGTATAAAAAAGTCACCAGCCTTCCACGTGACCGTGGAAGCGACATGCGCTAGGTGACGTCACAACACAGCGCGACCATCAAAGGCCCCATGACAGAAGATGTGCTCAAGCCAAGCTCTTAACGAACAGTGACGTAAATGAGCGGTTTATCTAACTGCATGTATCCGTTGCGTAACGCCAATTGTGGCTAATGATGTAGTGTACTGCAGTGACTTTACACAGTGAGGCAATAAGAAGTCCTGATTTTTTTTTTCATTGTAATCCTTTTTCGGTTGGATTAAAGTTGTTCTCGCCAATTGTGACCATTATCATAGCCCGTCCGCAAATATCCCTACCAGGACAAAATGTCTTGAGCAGCTATTCATAACTACTGTTACACTATACTGTTTTTTCACGTAGCGTTACACCTATTCTCATTTCCCTCACCCATGCCGCTGCCCTTGCAGTCATGTATTATTTTTGTCAGATTCCTGGTTTTAGACCAATTCGACATCACTGAGAAAATACAATACTGGCATACTTTCTTTTGAGGGTTATTACTTCTTAACCTTCTATCATTACCTGAGAGTGTCGATCAAACGTACTTTGAGATGTTCTAATTCTCCGGTAAAGTTTTTTCTCAAGCTTGGGATCTGCCATGACTGACCCAGATAGAAGCACGCATTAAGTATATAACCCATTCAACACATCCAAGCGTTTCATGCATTTTTGCTTCATCATTATGCCCTTTTTTGCCTTTTAAAGTTGAGGAATTGACTGATAACTCCTCACCAGAAATGTCTGCGGATGCCTCCACTGCAAACGTAATCCTTCTGCAAGTGTGAGGGCATGTAATGTTGGACTAGTAGCAGTTTCGTTGTTGTAAGCTTTTGCTAGCGGTATGCACCCTATCGACAAAATTTACC
The DNA here is from genome assembly GCF_055824585.1 of Amblyomma mixtum. Taxonomy (NCBI): domain Eukaryota; kingdom Metazoa; phylum Arthropoda; class Arachnida; order Ixodida; family Ixodidae; genus Amblyomma; species Amblyomma mixtum. The sequence goes on from NC_143020.1 coordinate 97,158,326, forward strand.
TCATCTACTGCACAAGTCACACTCCCCCCTCCTCCCTCATGCGTCTATTCAGACGTTGCGGTTTGCCGAACTATATCCCGTAGAAGTACTGGAGCATACAACGCCTATAAGCGCGATCACGCGACAACAGTTCGGCTGAAGGGTATCTCAGAAAGCAACCTAACAGGCAACACATTCATAAAAAATTGCAAACTATTTGCGTGCTGATACTGTTGGCGAGCGAGGCGTTTAATTATAGATTTTGGCTCCAAAGCATCTCAAAACGTAACCAAAAGGTAACACATCCCCAGGAGGAAATTATAAATTATTTGCTGGCTGTTACTTCTTGGTTTAAAAAAGACGAAGAAAAGTTTCGAAGCCGACTCGAAATGTTGCTTTAAGCGTTCAAGAACACTGTGCTAATCCACTGCAGCTATAGCTGACAAAAATGAACGCTTTCAATAGCGATCTTACTCGCTTCCACGAAAATTCATTATCTTCCGTTAGGTGGTGACCATACTGAATTTCAACGTGTGTTTGCATGCATCTTTACCTACAACGGTGCGACTAAACTGGGGCCGCACATGCGAAGCCATCTTTGCCAGCCGCCGCCCTCTTTCCGCAACCAACACGTCGGGGAAATGACGTCATGTCACGTGATCGCACCTCCTCCAATAAATCTTGCCGCTAGAGGACAAGCCACTATAGTCATATACAACTCAAGAACGAAGCAGCTTTTCCACTTCAAAGGTCCCTCTTCCAGCCAATGGCGTCGGTCGATTCTCATGAGCCTGCTAGCGTAAGAATGCAGGGGGTGGCAGACGAAAGGGAATAGCCGCCCCCCCCCCCCCCCTGCATTGTGATGCTAGCAGCTTCATGAGAATCGGTCGACGTCACTAGCTACAAAGGGGACCTTTGACGGGGAAAAGCCATTTCGTTCTTGAGTTTTGTTTGGCTATAACAAAAATCAAGGAGAGTGATGAACGACAAATGTGTTAGTAAACGATGTAAAGGTTTGAAGGTTTTAAGATTTTTCAAAACGAAATACAAATGAGTTATAAGTTTCATAAAAAAGTTAGTACAGTAGGAGGTCCCAAAGTGAAAACTGTCTGGAGGACCTCCCATCAGGGATACATAAGAAAAATGCACAAGTTTGGCAGAGGAGCTGGAACAAAAGTATACAATCAAGTTAAAACCTATTAGTATAATTTGCGGCAATGAATAAGTTACACAGTAGTTAGCGGGCATAATTTAACAAGAAAAGGCATAAAACAGCAAAGCATAAGAGAAAGAGAAAGAACACAAAAGACATCAGATAACAATGGGAATTGAATAAATGCAGATATTATAAAGCAGAAGCGGAGGAAAAGAAAAAAAAAGATGTTCCACATGAGTAACAATATGACCGTTTGCTCTCAGAGTGGGGAACAAAAATTGAGATAAAACTGTAACTGGGAGCTATGAAAATAACTATGATACGTTCCGACAACCAAATTCTCCTGGACACATAAGATAAAGCCATGCTAGCTCGACTAGCATAACGTAACTATCGGAATAAAAGCAATCATTTATCACCACTCTTATATTCGACGACAACTGTGCAGTAATCACGGCCGTCCGGATGTTGTGTTAATTCGTGAGCTCGTCGGCAGTCTGCACAAGGATGACTGTGTAAGTGATCACGGCTGCCATCATCTGAAAAGCGAAAAAAAATTGGTCAAGGGCACACCGGTACTCCCTCATGCAAGAAAGCTTCACAAGCGTGCACGACTATATTTTACGCTGACTTAATATTTTTATTTTTGAGCGAAAGCTCTACTCCTCCCGTGAAAAGCTGAAGGTCATGTGGCTATGAAATTTGACCTTCAAACCAGGAGGAGCTGAGGCTTGGCTCTGACGTCATGACACCTGACTCGCCGCTCCTCGCCACAGCTGCGTATGCGGAGCCGCCGGTGTTCTCGCAACTGCCGTAAATCGCGGCAGGCGCGAAAATGAAGAACACACGTATCGCAGTAAGCTCTCGTTGAAAGCAAGTCTTCGATTCAAGCCCTCTACAGTTTCTGAATAAAACTGCTCCATAACTGTGATGTTTCTTGATGCTGAAATTTCACATTTGTATTAAGGAAGTAAGTTTTTTCCAAGTTTACTCCACCTGAGGGTTCCCGAAACACATTGGAAATGTTATATTTGCAACTTCGAAGCTGTGAAACGAAAAAAAATATATATATGATTTCTGCAAAGAGCATATGTTTATATGGTTTATGGGGGTTTAACGTCCCAAAGAGACACAGGCTGTGCGCTACGCCGTAGTGAAGGGCTCCGGAAATTTCGACCACCTGGGGTTCTTTAACGTGCACTGCCATCGCACAGTATACGGGCCTCTAGAATTTCGCCTCCATCGAAATTCGACCGCCGCGGCCGGGATCGAACCCGAGTTTTCGGGTCAGCAGCAGAGTGGAATAACCACTGAGCCACCGCGCCGGCTTACAAGGACAGTTTAAACTTTGCGGAGGCGCACTTTAGTCGGATACAACTCAGTAACGAAGCGGCTTTTCCACGGCGAAGGACCCCATTCCAGCCAATGGCGCCGGCCGATTTTCATGAACCTGATAGCGTGACAATGCAGGGAGGGGGCTATCCCCGACCATGGAGGGTGGGGACTACCCTTTTCATCTGCCACTACCTGCACTGTCACGCTAGGAGACTCATGAGAATCGATCGACGTCACTGGCTGAAATGGGATCCTTTGCCGGTGAAAAGCCGCTTCGTTACTGAGTTGTATCCGACTATAGCGTAGATGCATACCGGACCAATGGAATTACTGCTACGCATGCGCAGTGGCACGTTCCTCCCTGGGAACTGCTCGTTCCCAGCGCCACCACAAAACTCTTTCATGTTCTGCCGGTGGTGGCATGCCAGTTATCATCATCAGCCTGACTACGCCCACTGCAGGGCAAAGGCCTCTACCATGTCTCTCCAGTTAACCCTGTCCTGTGCCAGTTGCGGCCACCGCCCAATGGGCACTGAACCTCTCTTGGACGTCCTGCGGACATCCTGAACGTCCGTGGGACGTCCAAGAAACTTTCAGTGCCCATTGGGCGTGTCCCCACAAACTTTCGTCTCATCGCCCACCTTGACTTTCCGCCGACCTGTGCTACGCTTGTCTTCTCTTGGAATCTAATCTGTTATCCTTAATCACCATTGGTTACCTTGCCTTCGCATTGCGTGAATTGCTTAGCAAGGCAATGTCATCAGCGCATCGAAGATTACAATGGCATGCTCCATTAACTCTTATCCCCCAACTGTTCCTAATCAAAGTATCTGAATGCCTTTTTTGTAAACAGGCGGTGAGTAGCATTGGAGAGATCGTGTCTCCTTGCCTGAACGTGAGCAATATCAAAACGTACCGTGACAATCAGTGAACGGCCCAGATGGAAGAACCCTCCGCCACTCAGGTACCATTCCTTCGGCACGATAGAGTCGTGCAAGAACTTGACCTGCGTCACACGCAATGCATGCAAGGAAACCGCATCGCTATAGGATACGCGCGATTCAAATCCGGTACGAGACAAGCCTTACCTGCTTGAAGTACGAATCCGTACCATGGTATGTGCTCGCGGCCCGAACAGATTCTCTCAGCATGTGAGCCTGGAAATGCCAACGTGTGCTTTTAAGTGTTACCAATATGCGTTTGGTTGCAATTAAATATTGGTAGCTGGCAATTAGTAATAGTCATATCGCTTTTTAAGATTTCGAAAACGCGATTACCTTTGTCACTCTGACTCAGCAAATTTGGGCCATTTCGCGCGCGATTCGAAAAACGCGCGCATGCGGAGCGCACACAGAAGCACCCAATCAAATCGCGTCACTCTGTGGCGCACGTACCACGTGACATTCTCTGCAGCGCCCACGCTGGAGCAGTGAAGTGGTCAGGAGCGGGGCGCACCGCAGCGTGGGCGAGGCAGAGACTGTGTGCGCAAGGTGTGACGCGATTTGGTGGGGCGTTGCTGTGCGCTCTTCGCAGTCGCGCGGTTTTCGAATCGCGCGCGAAATGGCCCAAATTAGTTGAGCCAAAGCAACAATCGCGTTTAAGAAATTTTTCCGAAATCTCCGTCACACACCCTACCCAGCAGAGTATTCTCCTAGCAGAACTTTGTAAAGACCGAGCACAATATGACTGTGTTCAACAGGCAGTTATCCCTTAATGCGCATGCGCCATCTGGGCTGTGCACAGTCACTAGTCGCTTTGTCATTTGTAGCTTTGCCATTTGTCGCTTTGTCATTTGTCGCACTACAAGGATTGCTGGGTCATGAAACGCTTTAGCGTTCCACTGGGCAGGGAATCAGACTTTGGTAACGTTTTCAAGAATTCTAGCTAATAACTAATACGTACAGTCTGTGACTGCATTGCCGTCAGTGTCAGGAAACAATAGTACATGCGCGGTCACGAATTCCAGTACCATCTAAAAGCGTTCCATATTTAAAGATGGCTGCGCTTTGGTTTTCTTTCCCCTTCGCTACAACTTTTCTTCTGTTTGTATAGCTTTCCTCACTAGTATATTACTCCTCACTGATCAATACCTTGCTCACCAGGTGTTGCAAGTATCATAAGCTAGGAAAATACCATTGGCCCGAGGTGCTCAGAAATCTAATAATGGCGAGCCATGAAGCTACAGCTAGCTGTATTCGCTGATAGGGTTATAGGGGCTTATAGGGGTATAAACAATGTCTTTGAAGGCGACACCTGTGCACTGTCCACAAGACCACCTCAAATGAGTCTATGCCTTACCTCATCATGAAGTGACTGGCTGACGAAGACCAGCTCCCAGAATTTGAGCAAGCTGTGAGCAGCATAGCATTCGATCATGTACAAGAACAGGTTTGGACGCTCAGCGTTGAGAACTGCATGAACAGTGGCACACTTTAACCATAGGAGACAAGGGGCGGAGTAGAAGAGTGCCGGACTCCAGACGTCTTGTAGCAAAGTCTTGAGTTCCATAATCTTCGACACGTTAAGCCGAATCGATTCGACCTTCAGACACGCCCAGAACATCTCGGACGACGTCGCCTTCGTACGTGGCATCTCACGGACGACGGCCCAGCGCAGTTCATCGAACGCTTGCTTCTGGTTGCGCATGTACCAGACCAGGACGCCACAGGTGGACCTCAGAACCAGGTACATGACGCAGTCGTAGAACATGTATCCCGCTGTTGCTACCGAACGGACAATCGTGATTGCCGCACTGGACCCTTCTTTAGCACCAGTCATATTGTGAAGAATGACTATGGTTCCGTACTTTCCGATAGCTCCGGCCAGTATGACTACTCTCAGAAGCCCGACAAGCCATCCACTCTTCACTCTTTGACGCCACGTTGGCGGGACAAAATCGGCGGACCTTTCGAACTGCGCGCTCTTCTGGAAGAAGTCGAGCATCCGCCCAGTACCGAAAAGAGCGCACGAGAAATTGACCATTATCTCGACCATGACAGTGATGTTTAAGATGGACGCCAGGTAATCGGCGAAATACTGGTTGACACCGAGGCGAACTGCCCGCACGACCCTTCGAATGACACCGCTGCCTTCTAGTATCACCACCGTCGAGGCCCATGCGAGGGCGTAGAGGGTGTAAGGACTCTTCCACGTCGCTCTGACTTTGTGGAGAGACCTCTCGGTCAAGTTCTGGATGAAGAAGCACCCGAAGAATCTGCACAGCAGGCGGCAACGGGAAAAATTCTGGATCATGTAGCAGCCAGAATGTCTTCTGGGTGGATCCAGTGTTTGCCGAGATTGGGCTGGAATGATTCTGTTGCTGAAGCCGCCGCCGAAACCTGTAATCGTCAAGACAAGACGGTCTATAACTGTAGCGATGACAGTTTATAACAGCCGTACAAAGTAGACTGTCATTGGAATCATGAACAGCAGTTCGATGATCGGCCAGCCAGATATAGTCACATGCAAGTCAAGAACGAAGGAGCAACGCCCCCTCAACGAAGCCACTCCAGCCAATGACATTCACCGATTCTTTCCCTTAACCGATTCCGTTGGGCCGGCTAGCGTGAAATCGCAGGGGGTGGCAGACGAAAGGGGAATAACCACGGCTCATTCGGATTAACCGCGGTGTTATGAAAATTGGACGACGCCAATGACTGGAAAGCTTCCTTTTGAGGGGCATCTGCGGCTTCGTTCTTGAGTTGTACCCTACTCAAGTCGTTCAAAACTTCACAATTGAATCTAAAACGACGAGACGAATCGGACTTTGGCAATGCCTTCCTTCCTCACGGGCTCAAAACAGAAAATACGAACAGTCGCTCTACCGCGCAAAAAGAGCAACACACATCGCGTGTAAGTACGTAATACCTCGATGTTTACCAAGAACGACGTATAGGACGCGCCATTTCTAAACCTCAACACAAGTTGAATCCTTGAACGCGTAGAAGAGCGAAAATGTGTTCTCATTATGCGGAGTTCAAATACCTGTACATGGAAGTCCAATCCATCTCTCCGTTCGTCTACTCATTAGGGTGCTTCGATGCAGCGTAGAAAGAAGGCTGCATCGAGGTGCTCTCTTACTCGTTGCTATGGTCGCTATGCTGAACCACTTAATGGCGAACGGTGGCTTACATCATACATGGTAAGAGTTGGTGGCATTGGGCGCTACTCTTTAAATATGAAGCGCTGCTTCGAGCGAACAAAACTTTCAATTTTGCGTAGGATGTCACTATACCCGCAGTCAACTTTCTGTGGCACTGTAGCAGAGGCTAGGCAGGAAAGGGAAAGAGACGGGACTTTGACCCTGTGCCGCGGAGAGCGGCATAACTCAGCCCTTTACTCCGCGCCGTCTTACTCATTCCTAGCCCGAGTTACGGATAAAGCCCGTCTCGTGTCCTTTCCTGCATTGCCTTTGCTACGGTGCCACAGAAAGTTGACCACGACGGGGTGCTCTCTTCCTCTCACTACGCGTACGGAGCAGGCTCAAAGGCGAAGGACGATTCCCATTGAGAGCGTAGAAAGGGGTAGTGGGCGAATGCTTGACTTGCCGAAACAGGTCGATGTGGCTGGCACAGAAATCGAAGAGGAGCCGCCTAGACAGACCTGGCGTTCTAGTAATGCACGCCAGTTCGAATAAACCGGAAGTTCCGTTCAAGAGAGTTTGAATCAACCCAATGGGCACTGAAACTCCCTTGAACATCCTGCGGACGCTTGGGACGTCCTGAGGACGTCCAGTGGCGTTTCAGTGTTCATTGGGAAAAAAATTTCCAATTATGTTCAAAAAGTCGTCTCTTGTGTTCGTGCTCGGCAAGAGTTCCTATAAAGGGACCGTACATTTCCAAGGTATATAAAACGACTATTAATTGGCGCCGCTGACAGTGCAAGGGACAAGAGTAGTGACGTCGTTTCTTCGGACACTCCGTCAGGGTCCACCTAACAACGGTCGCAGCAAAACGTGGTTGCTCTTGAAAGCGCCCAGAGTAGCCCGCATACTTTGCTATTAGGAAGTTCTCCATTGTAGATTAAACGAACCACCGTTTTCTTAATCTGAAAATTACAGCTATATAGTCAGACACAACTTAAGAACGCAGAGGTTTATCCCCGTCAGCGAGTGGCATAATCCCTTCCCTGTATAGTCCGGGACAGTGGCGACGCTGAGGCGGGAATATTTTTAAATCAAATTTTCCCGGCGCTCAATGCGCCTTTTGCCGCCAGACAAAAGTGAGCATTGCCAGAAAGGCCAAATAATCAATTTTTACTGAAAACAGCAACTGAATGGAGCGAAATTCAAATAACTTTTCCGTCTCCTTGGAGTTATTTCAGCCTTCAAAATGTCAGTACAGACGAAATTCACGCGAACTGAGTAAAGGTCTATTTGATAACGGTCCAGTCTATCGACAAACTAGATGTAACATTCAGTGCCAAACCGAAACTGAAATAATCAATTCATGCTTACGCTGCAAAAGTGACGCCATCATGCCAGGCATGCGCCTGCTATGTTCCTTGACATCGCAATGTTTGGTCATATCGCTGTCGCGTCTCGAGGATCGCCAAACCGCAAAAGCCATGTTACTAGCTTTAACGAACACCTTATTCTAAACTCCCCGACTTTGATGACCATATGGTGGCAGTCACGGAGCACGTCGAGAAGCGTTTTCAAGCTTTTTTTTTCTTCGCAACGCCCCTGCAGCGCCGTATTCGCCCGATGCCTCACGACCCTCGGTCCTTCGGGCGAATGAGAAAGCACGAAGAGATACACGTGACCACAATTTTTTTTTTCTTCTTTTTCGCTTCTAAGGCGGGAGTCGCAAGCCGAAGTTGCGCGAGCCGAGACCGTGCCTTTCAGGACACGCCATAAAGTGATCCATCAACTGACAACGCATTAGTTGACAGCGACCTCTAGCGCCTAACCGCAACCCTTCTTGCAACTCCACACACTTCGTTTTGTTTTTTCCCTCAGAGTTTTTGTTGCAAGACACTATCTGATCTTCGACTTGGCCACGTTTATAAATGATCGCGTAATAGGCGGCCGTATGAGGCAGACCTATGGGCGGCGTACCTGTGGTGATCACTCATCGGTCTTCGACGTGACGCCTCTGGAAAGCTCCAAGAAGTCATTGCTGGCCACAACGAAGAAATACTGCAGTGCAGAGACCTGCTTCGATATAGCTTGCGCGCGACGACTGCTTGTGTTGCGCCGCACGCGATTAAAGCGATCGCTAGCCTTCGTGCCAGTGAACTCCTTATGCATTTCTTTTTCTCTGTACGTAACCGTTTAGTGATGGAGTGGGGTGTGCGAAGGCTATTTTATTCATATCTTCGTGAAGTGCACGAGCTAAAGAAACTTTGCTGCTGGTGATCGAGGAATACTCTGAGGCAGTTTTTAGGTGAAATTGCTTTTTTTTTTCTTGCACAGGCAGTTCGAGTTGTTCCCATCCTTTTGATCTGAAGCACTGAGTTTGCGAGAACGTGGGGGAAATATACATTTATAATTCCCAATCCACAACTTTTGCCAACATCAGATTGGACAGGAAAGTGTGTTCATGGCATCAATAGGAACCGGACGCTGTCATTAATTGAATAAACTGCAATCCTTATCAAGAGGAAATGTCTGCGAGACATCCAAATGGAGACTCAACAATCTATGCACCAAGAGGATGTCCACTGGATGTCTCCAGGATGTAGAGTGGGTAAAGTTCACAGCAAACCTAAAAATGATGTATAAGAAAAATGCCTGCTAACAGCTAGTGAAAGAGATAGGCGTGACGTATGAACATTCCGAATGCTTTGACAAGAGATGCTTTAAATGTTCATACAATGTGTACAAAGTGACAATAGATTGAATTCCATTTCTCAGAATTTTTTATGTTGCAATAAAAAAAGAAATTAGTATAATGACCATCCCGATAACATCTACAGTATATCCGAATGGCAACAACATTCTGATAAGATGTCTTTATTCAATCTTTTATTCAACTGTGAAAAACGTCTGAGCACACTTGTCCATTGTCCCTTAAGATCAACACACAAAAGTAATGCTCTTCCTGTTTGCAACTGAGCAGCATTACGCAATGATTGCCTCAGCACTCCTTTCCAAGTGCTGGCGGATGAGCTGCACCAACTTTGGTAGCTTATCTCTACACATTGAGTTAGAATTGAAAGCCGGGCGAGTTGGTAAATGTTCACACTTTCTGAAGCGCGAAAAACAGATGTGTATGTTTGCTTCCTTTGTATTCACGTTTTTGTAACGCTTAAAAAGGTACCTCCGCATATACTACCCTCAAACAAAACAAGGTTATCTCCCCACACATACAGACATACATACACGCACACAGCCACACCAAATATGTTCAAACTGTACATATGCACACACTGACTGCTTGCAATTGTGACACACCAGTCTTTTGTCTCACTTACAATTCCCAGGCACCAAAAACACTGGAAGGCACCGGCAAACTCAATACATTACCTTGTGACCAATGTGGACTCTCTGAAGAAGCGGCATTGCGAAGGCAATAGGGACGACACTTCCAGTGTCATCAAGTGCCCTGAATACTGCTGTCAACTCCACTTAAAAAGCGCATTCAGAAATGCCACAATACATCATCAAACAACAAAACAATACATGTAACCCAGCAAAGGGACCATTTAGCAGCTACATTTAGCCCTCAATGAAGATAGTTATCACTCAGCAGCATCTACATCAGCGAAGCCATATGCCTACAGAGGAAAGCTACACAGCTTTCTCAGGATCCTCGCAATCTAAGTGAACCTTTGCCTTCTGAGGAAACTGTAGCTTTCCTTTGTAGCTGCACGAATGTCCCGATATGGACACTAATGAGTAATTAATCTCTTTGAAATCTACTCCACCTTGAAGAATTTTCCTAATTATACAGGACTAATTTTTAACCCTCACTAGAAACCTCCAAGTTAGTGCCCGCAGCTGCATTAAAGGCAAGGCCTCCCTTAATCCGTTCCACAATAACAGCTTAGCTCCTTTGACCCCTATTAATGTTGTTGCCCTTCCTAGCCACCGTTTAGCATCACAGACAAACACACACATGAAACATAACTGACATTCTTAACATTCTTGACCAACATTCAACCGTTGCACTTGGCATAAGGCGATAATTTTTGGCATAACCATCCAGCATAACATCTGTGTGAGCGTAGTCCCTACACTTCTCAGAGAAAAAAAAAAAAAACAACGCACTTCAAGTTTGTTCTCAGTGGATCATCCACGAACGGCATGAGGAAGAGGGCACTAGTGGGAGCGCGCAATGTCCGAGAAGAAAGCCAGGATGTCGTCTATGGTGAATTCGAGCGTGATCATGGAGCCCGGGTAGCAGCGCTGCACCAACGCCTCGAGCGACTTGTACTGGCGGATGAACTCGTCCTGCATCGAGTGCCACACCACCTGGAGCAGGCTGCTGCTGCTCTCGTCCGAGAGGTGCTTCTCAACCTTGCGGTAGAGGGCCTCCAGGCCCCGCTTCACCTCCTTGCCTGGGTACTCACGGATCACCTTGCGCAGCTCCTGTTCCACGATGGGAACCGTGCAATTGGCAGTTATCGCAAAAACTGAAGTGCGTAATGTGACATTTACATTTACGTAATGTACATTATTTACAAGTACATTTACGTAATGTGACATAGAGTCTCAGCAAAATTTGTTATACAAGTTGTGCTGTGTACGGGGGACATGGTCATGATACAAAGGGTTCAACGTGAGTTATGTGGCATATTAATAAGTCACGTGACCAACAGATAATGGGCCATGAACCCAAAGTGGCGACATGGCTCTAAGAGTATGCTGACCAGTGAACACTTCGTATTTTGCTTGGCTAGTGCTCAACAAAAAAAAAAAAAGTGACTGGTTTAGTTTAGGGAGGCTTAACGTCCCAAAGCGACTGAGGCTATGAGGGACGCACAAACAACCAAACAGAAAAGGTGAATCCAGACATAATAATAAAGCTCTCCTAGAGGCAAACCTCAAAAGAAATGTCTAATTTCCATACGAGCCTAATATGAAGCATTCAGTAACATTAAATATGTTGAAGAAGTGAAAATCATTCTATTAAAAGAATTCAATAAGCACAGGATAGAGAGCACTGCAGCTACTATGGGTAAATTTAAACACTAGCCAAGCCAAGTATGAAGTGCTCACTTAACAGCATTCCCATGCTGGATGAAATGCTCTTTAAGAAAATCACATAGACAGAGGCATTACTTTTAATTTCGGGTGATTTTGAGAACTCCATGACGAAACATCTGCACAGAGAGAAAAGAAGGAGGAAGGTGCAAGAGGTCACGTGACTGACAACTCACATGACCTCCCACACTACCATCCTACCCGTCTCACCAAGGAAATGTTAACGTCAATGTTGCAGATCGGGCGGTTCATGTCATTTATTTATTTGGCATTACAGCTATCAGCACAAAAAATTATATATATATATATATATATATATATATATATATATATATATATATATATATATACAATGTCTCTGAAATTTGTTCGTAAAAAGCAACATCGGGGTGTTTTTTATTTACATGCACGTATATTCTGAAAATTTTCTTTTCTGATCTTTCACCATTTTTCGTGGCTTAAATCACTGCAACTTCAGCAGGCAACCTTGCAGTTTTGGCACTACAAACTACCCATTTATTGATATTTGCTCTTTAACTGCTGAATTCGAAAAGAATTGTAAGCTTGTTTTTGGTCATTTGAGAAAAACAATTATTGGAACTATCGTTTACAGATGCTCAACATGCACATGAGAGGTTTCCAGATACTGTCTGTTGTGTCATTTGTTGGTTATTCCCAACATCACCTGTTGTCAAAACCTACTTTAAGTTTTGGTTTTCTTTATTTTTTGCTGCTTTATGATTCCTTTGCTGGTTATTCTCAACAGCCAATAATCACAGCTGGTGGGTTCAAAAGTATAACGTGATCCTCAACTCAAAATGACCAAGAATTGTCCGAAATTGCCTCTTTAAACATTGATGACAAATTCAATTTGGCCTACATTAAAGGATTAGAGCTATTTCAAATGTGTAGAAACTGATTTCGAAAAAGGACGGAGCCCATGCAACCTACAAACGAGCAAAAAATGACACATTGCCGACAATGCCCATTTCCACAAGCTTATCACAGTTATATCAGGAGAGAGCTTTTGTAGAAAACAACAGCAAATGGAGAATTAAATGCCTGGATATTAAGGCAGCTTTTGTATTGCCACTGCCAGTGCATTTTTTACTGCACAAAAAAAAATTTACAAAAGGACTAAATCTGAAAAATTAAACGAAGTAGGTCCACGACACTCAATGTCCTTTTAAGTTTTCACTCAGAGTAGAGGAAAAAAAAAATATTCCAAGTTTAAACCCAAATTTCTCAGCAATGCTTAACAAATATCAATGGGGTTACGAATAGCATGACTAAGATTTCTAATAAGAAGAAAACACAAAGTAGTTTTCCTCGGTGTTGCTTTAAAGTTAATCAGCTGGCACAGAACATTGATCTCGGTAATACTCATCAGCTGCTTGCATGAACGACTAAGATTAGTCATTTTTCACCTCATCTTAAAATGCTACATATAAAAAAATTCATGTTACCCAACCTAAACATGTTCCCACCCCATATCAACTAAAGTGTTATAGCTCTCAATAATTTGAAACTGCAGGAGACTGAAACTTTGTTTGAATTATGCAGAGTTTGTCATACACTTGGTAATACACTTCACAACTCCTTTTCAATAAAAAGCTCATTGCAAAAAAAAGTAAAATTGTGGGGTTTAACCTCCCAAAGCGACAGATGGGCTATGAGAGTCACCGTAGTGCAGGGCTCTGGATTAATTTAGACCATCTGGGGTACTTTTCACATGCAATGAAATCGCACAGCATATGTGCGTTCTTGTATTTCGCCTCCACTGAAATACGGCCACCGGGGGTGGGGTCAGAACCCCAGCCCTGGGATCAGCTGCTGACTGCTAAAGCCAAAGAGCCACTGCAACAAGTAGAAGCTTGTTGCAATGCAAGGAATACATGTAGTACAAGCAATGTAGGGCGGGGGGTTAATGACATCCTAGTTGAAATCAAGAGGAAGAAATGGGCTTGGGCAGGACATGTAATGCGAAGGCAGGATAACCGCTGGTCCTCAAGGGTAATGGAGTGGATTCCAAGGGAAGGCAAGCATAGCAGGGGACGGCAGAAAGTTAGGTGGGCGGATGAGATTAAGAAGTTTGCGGGAATACGGCGGCCGCAACTGGGAAATGACAGGGTTAAGTGGAGAGGCATGGGAGAGGCCTTTGCCCTGCAGTGGGCGCAGTCAGGCTGGTGATGATGATGATGATGATGCTGAGGGAACTGATTTTCAAATTTTAGTTCCAGTAATTGATTATTTAATTTCAATCATAGCCACCTTATAGGTACAGCTTGAAGGCAAAAGTTCACTGAGCTATATAGTTACTACAAAAAATTATCTACTACCAACATCGCATTTTTTATTCCTTTCACTGTCTATCCACGCTAACATAATACTAGTATTTTAGAAGACCATTTTTTTCCCACTGTGGCCCAAAACAGCAGAAAGTTATTTTTATTGCACCTGAAAACTAATGCCATGTTTGAAATCAGCTAAAAAAACTGCGCAAAAGCTCTGTTTTCACAAAGATTCAACCCAAAACAAAAGAAGTTAGCTCTAGGACCCCTGTCTCCATCGCACCCAGTCAGTAAGTTCGAATTCACAAAAATCTACTGCATTAACGCAACATGTGAAAGGCTATCTGTGAAAGATATGTGATCCACAGAAAAAGTGATCCACTGCATTAACGCAATATGTGAAAGGTTATCTGTGAAAGATATGTGACCCACAGACAAAGTGATTTTTATTACACCTGAAAACTAATGCCATGTTCGAAATCAGCTAAGAAAAAAACAGCTCAAAAGCTCTGGTTGCAAAAAGATTCAACCAAAAACAAAAGAAGCTAGCTCTAAGACCCCTGTCTCCATTACACCCAGTCAGCAAGTTTGAATCAACAAAAATCCACTGCATTAACACATTATGTGAAAGGCTATCTGTGAAAAGTATAAGATCCACAGACAGGGATTTTAATCACACCTGAAAACTAATACCATGTTCAAAATCAGCAAAAAAAAAAAACGGTGTAAAACCTCTGTTTTCACAAAGATTCAACCCAAAACAAAAGAAGTTAGCTCTAGGACCCATCTCCATCGCACCCAGTCAGTAAGTTCGAATTCACAAAAATCTACTGCATTAATGCAATATATGAAAGGCCATCTACGAAAGATATATGATCCACAGACAAATTGATTTTTATTACACCTGAAAACCAAGACCACATTCAAAATCAGCTAAAAAAACTGCACAAAAGCTCTGGTTTCATAAAGATTGGACCAAAGCGAAAAAAAGTTTGCCCTAGGACCCCTGTCTCCGTCGCACCCAGTCAGCAAGTTTGAATTAACAAAAATCCACTGCATTAATGCAACATGTGAAAGGCTATCTGTGAAAGGGATATGTCCACAGACACCTCTATCTGTGAAAGATATTTAAGGGGGGACACTGGTCTTGAAAAGAAAATTTTATTAATTTAGTCATAGTTATGAAATTTTCAGGGCACATGTATTTTTGTGCGCTGATTCTAGATATGTCATTTAATGTAATGTAAAACAGTTCCTTGAGCACTTATGCACTCTTTATGCTAGTATTTTGCGGAGAGTTTTGAAGAAAATTTGCTGCGGGAAACTCGCTGAAATGTATGCCATTGGGTTCTCTTGACACGAAGGAATACAATAAGGGTAAAATTATCATCCTGGCTCTCATAGAACTTGAGTTATGGGGTCCTGAAGCTGCCACTTCAGAAACAGGAATACACACTTTCCTTCTCATTTCTGAAGCGACAACTTCAAAACTCTATAACTCAAGTTCTATGATAGGCAGGATGATAATTTCACCCTTATTGCATTCCTTGGTGTCAAGAGAACCCAATGGCATACATTTCAGCGAGTTTCCCGCAGCAAATTTTCTTCAAAACTCTCCGCAAAATACTAGCATAAAGAGTGCATAAGTGCTCAAGGAATTGTTTTACATTACATTAAATGACATATATAGAATCAGCGCACAAAAATACATATTCCCTGATGATTTCGTAACTGTGACTTCATTAATACAAATTTTTTTTTCAAGACCAGTGTCCCCCCTTAAATCCACAGACTCACCTGTTTGCTGAATGCCAGCTGGTACCCCACTTCTTCCTCCTTCACACCCTGAGCCACCTTGCTCTGGACCCCCTCGAAGAACAGGTTCAGCTTCTCGAGGGGCCGGCCAAAGTAGTGCGTTACGTAGGCCTGCAGGGCTTCACTGTAGCGCTGCTTGGCCTCACGACGCTCAGCCTCAAGGCAGGCGATCTTGAGCTGGTACAGCAACGTATACAACTGATGGAAGTTTTCTAGCCGAACGACCTACGGGAAGACAGGCACCCAAATTGATCACCACTTTGGCCCCAGCAATGCAAAACGACACCGACAAGGCATTCAAAAATGTAACCTTCGCTTCATAATGAACGCCTGCAGGCAGAATTTCACAGATTTAAAGGTGCACTGAAGAGGATTCTGAACATGTCTTTTTGCCACGGGAACTCAATCCGCACGTTCCGAGCATTCTTAGAAACAGTGACTTATTGCCCTGTGTGGCCGATTTCCCCAATTAAAACGAATTAACGTCCGGCTCCCGCCTTTTTTTTTTAATTCTGCCTCGTACGGTGGGCGGAGTCGACCAACGCGGGGAGTGCCTTTCAGCTAGCTCCGTGGAGGCTTTGCTTTCACTTTATTTTGTTTTTTAGGTTTCCGTGAATAAATAGTTTCATTCGCAGATAATATAGCTGCAAAATAAGCCCGAAGAAATAAAAATATGCGTGGACTATTTGCTACTACAGACTACTACGTATCACTCCGCCGATGGCAGAGCGGCAAGCCACCACGGGACTGGGCGAAAGGCACTCCACGCGTTGGTCGACTCCGCCCACCGTACGAGGCAAAATTTTAAAAAAAAGGCGGGAGCCGGACGTTAATTCGATTTAATTGGGGAAATCGGCCACACAGGGCAGTAAATCGCAGTTTCTAAGAAAGCTCGGAACGTGCAGATCGAGTTCCCGCGGCAAAAAGACGAGTTCAGATTCCTCTTCAGTGCACCTTTAAGGAAGCAAGTTGAAGTAAAGCTTACGGCAAACATTTCTCCATTCCCAACAAGCTAAGAAATGTTCACAATGATGCTATCAAAATGCAAGCTCTCAAAGTAGTTATGGTCGATGCATTAATACGATTGAGACATGGGCAAAGTAGAAGCTCCAATGGGAGCCCAATAGCAATAAATGGTAAAGCGCAACTAAGTTTCCTTACTTAGCACTAGGTGAGGCAAATTTGGGGCAAGCACTAAAGTTTTTGCCCATTTTCATTCCACCGTCCCATAATGGGAAATGATGATACGACATCTATGACGTCAACATTGGAGAGAACATTGACACAAATTCAACCAGAGACATTTTATGTCTGCTTTCTACGCAAGCAAACACAAAAACCAGAGCATGGACTGATGTCGTGCCGTTGATATGTACATTCCCTTCTCTAAAGGGTAAACATGTAGCCTTAGCTGCACAGTGCAAACATTTCTGGATGGTGAATAACTGTGGCACCCCAGGAGTGCAATAAGGCTATATCATTATTATGACACCTGTCTGCATCATCTAGTTTAAGTTTCACATTGCGCTGTGTATATGGATTGTCTCATCATGTTGGTATGTCGCTGGTACCACCTTAGTCCGATTAATTACCTTGTGTGTGTAATGTGGACCTCCATAATAACCGTATTTATTCGAATCTAGGCCGATAGTTTTTTCAAAAAAACGAGATGTAGAACTCTTATGTCGGCTTAGATACGAGGATTTCGTTTCGAGGTTTCGTATTCGTAAAATACGAATAAATGTAGCACGCAGGTGGCGCCCCCACAAAACGCCAACGAAAGACAGCACTGTAGCCGTTGCTATCCGTAGCCGATAGTGATCAAAGCACACATGAGCACTGGCTGCCATTTTGGCCTTGTTCTGTTCTCGTGCGGTGGCGTGAGCACATTCGCAGCAGTGAAGTTTTCGTGCGTGGTTTTTATCACCAACACCATGGCACCAAACAGGCGGTGCCATTATAGTGCCGCCTTCAAGCGGAAAGTTATACTCGCTGCAGAGCAGTCGTCAAATCTTCAAGCCGGGCGGGACTTCGGCGGCTGATCCCGGGCTGACGTTGCATATGTCTCCTCGCCCAAACACCAGCCCGGGATCAGCCTGAGCGGGTTCCTGGCAATAAATGTCGTTCGCGTGCTGTACTTCTTGTTCGCAGTTGTTTTTTCGGCCGGCCTACAATCGAGGTAAGTTTTTTTTTTTCTGTGGCCTTCAACTTTCGGGTCTCGGCTTAGAATCGTGGCCGGCTTAGATTCGAGTAAATACGGTAATAACATTCAAGCCGTAAAATTAGCATTCTTCATGCCTTGTCACCCTACCTGCACTACTAAGTCAACACCGCAATTACAAGGCTACCTCTAAGCTGTTTCAGTATTGTATAGTGTGGTGTGCGAGGTCTCACTTTCCAGCGCTGCGCGAGCTGCGAGGGATGCAGCAAAGGAGGGCTCTGGATTAATCCTGATCCCTGGGGGTTCTTTAACACACACTGATAGCGTACAACACAAGGCCGTCTTAAGCATTTCCTCTCTATTCGAATACACCCACTGTAGCTGGGATTCAATCCCGAGATCTTGAGCTCAGCGTTCAAACGCTCCAGCTACGATCCCTAGTTTCCAGTGATTCCGTGAAAAATCACATATTTCAGTATTTCTCATGTATTTCTCACTAGCAGCCATGTTCTCTTTATTTTTATAATATTGTGTTTGTTGAGCTGAAAAAGTGACAGAATGATGATAATGTAACTAATTTAATTATGTGAATTCTAACGCAAAAGCTTGGGGGACACAAGTTCACCTAAAGAGTAGAATGCAACAGCGTTTACGGGTGTCTACAGCCGCTTGGCAGTCCACTGGCACACCCTTTCGCAGACACTGACATGCTTTTGCCATCGTATACTGCTTCATTAAGTACCACTGTCCACATTATGTGATGCTAATTAGTGAAATTAACTAAGAGTTCCTGTAATGTAATTCACCTACTCTGCAGTGTGAGGTGTTGGTACAAGGCCTTCATTTATACCACTGCAGAGGTGCAGGGGTAGTGTGCCTGGCTCCCAACCCAAAGGACAGCAGTTCAAGTTCACCTGACCAACTATTTGTCCTTTTTAGCACAACTGCTTTCGTACATTGCCACCCTCTCGACCAATCAGGATTTCACAACAACATCGACTCCTGGCTTTCCGCCAAACATGACCTTTTACATTGAAAGTAGAATCTGTGGATGCCTTGACATGCCTGCTTGCCTACCCACCCAAGCAACCTAGCATGTCAGGAGCCATGACTCTGGCAGCAATGCACTCACGCGCTTTTAATAGAAGAGTCATATCACTGGCACCTGTCGAAAGCAATGTTACCAAATCTGCACGAGCATAATGCAAGTCTTTAATCAAATCATCAGCTTCAAAAAGCACCACATGTTACATTTTGAACCAAGCTGCAAATGTAGCACAAATTTTATTTTTTTCGCTGTCTCCGAGATCCCCACAGTGAGCTCACCCACTAGCATCGTGAGCTGTGAGGAAAAGCCAACTTCTCTACAACATTTTTTTTTTTTCTTTCTGTGTAGGGTTTATGGGGGCTTAGCGTCCCAAAGCGACTCAGGCTATGAGGGACGCCGTAGTGAAGGGCTCCAGAAGTTTCGACCACCTGGGGTTCTTTAGCGTGCACTGACATTGCACAGTACACGGGCCTCCAGAATTTCGCCTTCATCGAAATGCCACCGCTGTTGCTGAGATCGAACCTGCATCTTCGAAGTCAGCAGGCGAGCCCCGCAACCACTGAGCCACCGTGGCGGTCCTTCATGTGTAAGTTCTCTGGCAAACCCTTTTAAACCCGAATCTACCCATAATACTGCAACAGCTGTTGAAAGAGGCTGCAGTTATCCGCACACTCACCTCTGGAGGCGTTCGTTGGTGCTCAAGGGCAATGCGGCCAATGGCATCAAACATGGCTCGGACCAGTCTCGTGTACCACTTGTCGAGGTCGGCACGACGCTCCGACTGCCGGAAGATGGCCTCAGCCTGCTTCGCAAACTCTTCAAAGTGGCCCAGGAAAGGCAGCAGTCCGCACTTGGAGCGCTTCGGCGCTTTGGCCTCTTCGACTGCACGCACCTGTACATCGAGAGAGCACGCATGTATGATCAAGCAAGCAGCTACAGTCCTCAGCCACACTTAATCAATTATCTTTTATATCTTTATATTTGATGCAATGCACATGATACTGTGCACAACTAAGAGAGCTAGCATTTTTTTTCATAACTTAACCATTTCAGACACACCTTATGTTCAACAATTGAGAAAAATCTGAAAACTTGTGTGTGTATATTTGCAACCCCTCATTTCGCAGAAATAACATAAATGGGTCAAGAACTTGAGGAATTGAAGCATGTCATGAACTTCCCCACTTACAAAAGTGCAGCTTTATTCTCCAAAAAGCATATTTGCGACCAAATACTAATTTTCCTTATCATCCAAAGCTGCTTCCGCAATGAAAACCCAGCTACAGGGTCTTTTAGTAAAACATAGTAAGAGCACTTTAGTAAGAGCACTTCCTACGGGCACTGTAAAACTTTGCAATGTCCACCTTCATTTCTTGTTTCTGAAACGCGGTTTCTTTTTCTAGGCACAAAATTTCCCTATCATACTTTCAACCTTGGATTTCAAATGTAATCGGCATCAATGACTTCATGAAGACAGCTCTAGATGCTCTGAAAAAAGTTTGAAAAGTAGCGTGCACAATAACAGACTAGTGCCGCAAAAGGTTAAACAGAGACCAAGGAGAAAGCTGTCGACCTCTTCTCAGTCAAACGTGATTGCTCCGCCTTTCATGACTTTTTCTGACATTTATTCAGAAGCAATGAAATATTTCAATGCCAATGAACTTGGAGTTAAGTCGCTACACATTTTTTTCCTGCCACAGCAAACCAAACGTGACACTGCTGATGATGCTGACAGCAAGTAGTAAGGGTTTGATTGATTTCTCCGATTTAGTTTTTATATTCAACCCTGTTGCAGATAAAAGCGTACTGCAAGTAGCAATACACAAGCTAATAATCAGGCACACGGTGCTTAATATCTGTTAAGTGCGCCAAGAAAATGTCACTTGATGACACTGCAGTGTGCTTGTGAGAATAGTTGATAGAAGCAATAAGTGTCATTCTTTAGCCTTTTGTAGCCTTCCAGTTTTCATTAACATTAGCCTGTCAACCTCCAGAATGTAGACGTCCACTGATTTAAGCCAACTTCAATCCGTCTTCGGTGTCTTTTCAAGATCATAACTTGTCATATTCATGAAATGGACTAACAGAGTGCAGCTTTTTTTTCTTGTCAGCTTTAAATTCCCAAACGTGTGTAGTGACTGTCAAAATCTTTCTCTAAGTGTATAGCCGCCATGCCATAACTATGAAATTTAAAGGTTTTCAAATTTTACAATCCTGGGCGATTACTGGTAGAAAACTAATGGCTTAAATCCACATTCAGCCTCTATCAATCACTGGCTTTAATCTGTTTAAAACTCAGCAAACCTCACCCAAATAACTGCAGCAGTTGACCAACAACTGCTGCTCTGAATTTCCCACGAGTTTCAATCAGAAAACCGGAGTTGAGGCCAAACTAAAGCCTCCTCTAAGCTCACATAATTGACAGCGATATGAAGGGCCCGTTTACAACATGTCAACAAAAATAGCGCATGAACAGAACAAGGACAAGCAAGGACACACACAAGCGCTCGTGTGTGTCCTTGCTTGTCCTTGTTCTGTCCATGCGCTATTTTTGCTGACATGTGTTACCAACAAGCCCAAGCTGCCACCTTAATGGACCATTTGCAACACCCACCTTGTCAGCCATGTACCTGTCGAAGTTGCGCTTGGCCTGGACGACCACCGTACCAAACGCCATGCTCAAGAAGGAGCCCGTGTCCTGCGCCGACATCACGTGCTGGTTGAGACGCACCAGCAGGTGCATCGAGTACACCCCGTCCAGCTTGTCGTACGTCTCGAGAAAGTTCTGCAACTTGGCCTCCAGCGTCGGAAACAGGGCCGACATCATCCGCCGGAGCTCCTCGTTGATCTGGCGTTCCTTGCGGTGGACCGAAGCCAGGGCCTCGTCCGAGGCCGCGCGCACGGGCGCCGAGTACCCGGCCGCCGCCGCCGCTGGCTGGCTGCTCACAGAGCCCGGAATTCGAGCCGAGCCGAGGCCGAAGAAGGCGGCGCAAAACTGCTGTTCAGCCAGGCAGACTGGTTCAAGCATGCTGAGTAGACGTTCGAGCACGGCGTCGAACCGGTTCTCCATCTGCTCCGTCGTTTCTTGTTGTAGGGTGGACAGGCGGCGATCCAGGGTTCCTGTCATCGGCTTTGTGGTCAGCCTGTCCTTGGCCTGCTCAAAGAAGATGTGCAGCTCTCGCTCGTACAGCTTGCTCATGGTGTTGGTGTAGTTCTTCTGCAGCTGCGTGAAGCGTGTCGGGTCCGGCGCTCGGGAGAGCCACAGCATCAGCTCGCTGTAAGGCCGCAGCTCGTTGTGGCAGCCCGTGTGCTTGACGAGCGTCACTTCACCGCACTGGCTCGTCTCCGAGGCCAGCCGCAGGAAGAGTTTGTTGAGGTGGTGCGACAGCGTGGTGCTGAACTTGTCGCGCAGCTTCTCGAGGAGCTTGGTCTGCTCCTGGACGGCGGCCATCTTGGACAGCCCCGGGTGAGTCTGTGCGCTGCATGCTTCCTCGAGAGCGCGAGCGGCCGCAGTACAAGCGCGGATGCCATCCTGGGTGGACAGGTCCCCGTTCAGGAGGGCAACCTGCGAAAGTGCCGAGCAGGCAATGCTGAAATGCAACACTCTGTGAACGGCTTAGGCTTAAGATGGGAAAAAGATAGCTCTTTTTTAGACGAAAGGCTAGAATTGAGGCTATGCATTTAAAAGTTTTTGGTTTATAAGGTTTAACATCCCAAAGTGACTCAGGCTATGAGGAACGCCGTAGTGAAGGCCTCCGGAAATTTCGACCACCTGGGGTTCTTTAACGTGCACTGACAACACACAGTACACGAGCCTCTAGAATTTTGCCTCCAGCAAAATGCGACCGCCACGGTCAGGATCGAACTTGCGTCTTTCGGGTCAGCAGCCGAGCACTATAACTACTAAGCCACCGCGGCGACATTTAAAAGTGTAATGATGGTTATACCTAATGCCCTCAACTACATGCCAAAACTTACATTTTAGCAATCCTTGCAAAACACATTTTTAAAGTGCTGGCGAACCCATCAAAGGGTTTCCTGATAAGCACACTGAAAAGTTTACTCAAAACCAATTCAAAAAACTTCCTTAAGGCCTACAGAGATTCCTGCCGATGAATGGTGCTAGAGAAAGCAACAAAAAAAAGCGCCACTGAAGCAAAATGCTCAAGGGACTATTTAAAGACAGAAATGTGCATGGCAATTAGATGCAGTGAACAAAAATTTTAAAAGGTTGCCAGAAGGCACTGGGTACCATAGGTGTAGAGAAAGCTGACAATTCTGCAGCAAAGGGCAGGTTAGAAAACACAACGGCTATAGGCGGGCTCACGAGATACCGCACCCACCTGGTGTGCATGGGGCAGGTCCAGCTGAGTGACCAGTGTTTCCAGTTCGTGCAGGAGCCGAACATTATTCTCGTTCTGCACGTGCAAAAGGGCATCCTTCTCCTCCATGCGTAGCACGCTGTCACGGACAGTGCGCAGTAGGTGCTCATATGCGTCCAAGCGGCGCTCCAGGCGGCAGACCTACCACGATCAAGGGAAAGATCACACAGCTTCATTAGAAACTCACTTACTATATGTTCTGCTGCGTACCCAAGGTAAGAACAAGTAGCTTGGATGTTTGCAACCACTTCAACAGGACTACAATAGTATCAAAGTCCAAACGATATGTTTTACTGTGTTAAAGGATGATTCGGAAGCAGTTCGAATTAAACAATTTTACTACACACCTTTTACTGCCTTGCCTTGCATATCCACGGTAAGAACAAGTAGCTTGAACATTTGCAACCACTTTAACAGGGCTACAAGAGCATGAAAGTCCGAACATTGTCTTACTGAGTTAAAGGACGATTTAGAAGCAATTATAATTAAATATTTTCACTGCACATCTTTTACTGCCTTGCAGAGTCAGATAACTGCACATAATAATGCACTCACACTAACTGCATTTCAGTTTCACAAGGGAAACCATAATTTGTGCTAATGACCAAATTTTCACAGCAGCTGACCAGCGTGCTACAATGTTACTCTATAATGGTGAATTCCAACCGCGGATTCTGAGCTTTTCCAAATCAACTTTTGCTGCTCTTTTCGGGGCAAGTCCAATCCAACAGCAGATCTGGATCACGGATCGCTTGTTCCAATGGTAGACTGAGAGCAGTCGCCGAGCTAGGATGGCTCCGCAGGGAAGTCCAGACTGCTCTGCCAAAATTGGCAGATTTGACTTAAATCCTTCTTGACTTTTTTCCGACACCCATTCCGTAGTAGAGGACACATGCAGAAGAGCGCAAGGAATGCTAGGTATTGTCTCCGTCAGTAGCACTCAAGTGCACACGGCTTGCTCTGGCTGATGCACAAGTGTTCCAAACGCATATCTGGAGCAGCTACTCTCCACAGGATACCGGTACTCTGCCATAGAGCAGGCAGGCCGCTCCAGATCTGAGAATGGAATTCAACATACACACAGAAAGAGTGGGAGCGGTTACGCAAGTTTCCAGCCGAGGCAGTTTCATGTTTAACTGACAGCTAAGCAATATGTCAAGCTATTCTTTCTAAGTTCAGCTTGCTGAACAAGCAAGTGATGCTGTCACAAAGTGAGCTGCTGGTAACTTTATCCACACATTCACCAGGCAGCAACCCACATGTCAAATTGTGGCTAGCCTATATTCATCCGAATGAAGTCTAAACTTTAAGTCACACATCTTTGCTTCAAATCAGACACCCCGAAAAAGTGTTGCAACCAAAATGCACAAAGGCAAATCACACTTAGCCCACTGACACTGCTCGATCAGAACTGCATCAAAAATTGCATCAAAATTGCATTTTTGCATTCCCTGTTGAGTGCTCTCGTATCAATACGCTCAAAGAATGTGCAACAATTTACTTTGTACAAGCCCTACTGCTTGGATAGTACCTTGCCAGCTGCATTGTTAAACAGACAAACATACTTCAAATGAACTGGAAACTAAGCTCTCGCAAGCTTATTTTTAGCCCTGAAAATCACTGGTAATGCCCTTCTAGCAATGTGATAAGTCAACACACCTGTAGTCTTCATGTCTAAATCAGGTTTTCCTCTGATAACCAGTTCATCCACAGCAGGTGGCATTTGTACTTTGCAGTGTAATAAACATTCTCAGATACCACAAAAGGTGAAAGGTTCAAATCATTTACGTAGTGAATTCAGTAGATATTGGTCAAAAATTATCTGTCGTACGTATTTGTGAAATGAAAACAGCTGCTTTAATCAGTGTTTTTGAAGTGCTGTTTGTAATTATCATGTTCGTGTTCACTACGATTAATAGGTGTTCTATGCCGACTTTTAGAGTCAGGTTCTTCTGACTGAGTAGTCAACTTTTGTAGTTGTTACTGTACAAAGAAGCAACAAACATGAATAAGTAAAAGGCACTGTTTCATTTAGAAAACTTTAACATACTTTATTATAAATGTGAATTCGGCAAAACAGAAATTTTAAACCTGGCCAGCTAGATGTGTCAACACAAGCAGCTGATAGCCTCAGCCACACATACAAGTAACTCCCATTCGAAACGAAACATATTATTTATGCTCAACTAAGTATTATACTCCACGTATGAGTGAAAAGCATGTTCTTGTGATTTTTCTCTGGATAGATAACAACCTTGAAGCTCTTTAAAATTCAGCACAGAAGTAGCAGGACTCACTCTTGTGTAGAAACGGACATCTTTCATATTGGAGCTACCTATACACAAGCATCAGCAGCCGATGAGCATGCAAAGATGTTCTTACCAAGGCACCAAGATGTAGTTTCTTCGCAGAGTTCAAAAGCAAAAAAAGTGGCAACTCACCTCGTCAAGTGCCGCCTGAGTCATCTCCATGAGCGTCTGGACACGGCGCTCAGACTCCATGATGGTATGCACGTTGGAGGCATCCAACGCAGCCAGCTCCCGTGCAAGCTGCTCCGTGAACGCTTCAGCATTGTGGATGGCGAACTCATACTTGGCCATGAGGTTCTCCAAGTCAGCCTCCTCCCTCGCCGTCAGTGCCTGGTTACAGGAGTGTGCAAGGACTTAAAACCAGCCGATGTGAAACTGACTGAGGTGACTTTTGAATGCGGATCTCCAAGGCCAGGCTAGACTGTCATTTAGTTCAAAACACTGATCCCGAAATCCTTTTTTCTATTGATATCATGAGTTTGAATCGAGCTGGAGAACAAAAAATGGTGCATGTTTAAATCAAGTTTTCCCTGCAGACCAAACAACAATGCATGCACAAATAAGCAAACAGTCGATCTTACCACAAACAAGTATTGCGATAGCATTTAGGTTGTCGTTTTGCAAAAACCACTCAGTTTCTCCAAACAAAATTCCGATTGGTCGAGAGGGTCGTGATGTCACCAACACAGCCAAATTCCAAAATCTGAGGACTAGAATGTACCAGTTCCTTACAATGGATTATCAAATGGGATTATACTAACAGAGCCCACTCTTCCATCCTAATCCACCCACTAATTCACATTAACCCACCCATTAATTCATCTTAATCCACTCACTAATCCACTTTAATCCATTTTCTGAGGTGGGACTGCTTTCAAAATTTGAGCAGTCCTTTGGAATATTTGGGATGGGAGTGGGCCAATTTCTAGATTGCATTTTCTTCTTTTAAGAATGTGGTGAAGAAGGCCTCAAGGTTTTCACATGTTGCCATCCACAGTGGCCACTAAGGAACTGAGGACAAATCGAAGTTGGCTTACGTCGATAAATTACTGCATTCTAAAGACAAAGATACTACTTTCACTGAAAGCAGAGCTTTTTATAAGCTAGCAAATACCAATAAATGAAACACAGGCGTCTCCACCATCGGCCGATTTCACAAGTAAACTGTGCGCATCAACATCAATTTCTGGGCACCTATCCCAGAGGCTAGATAACACTACCTTTCACTTCAACAGTGATCATGGAGTCCTTTACGGAGAAATCATCACGAGTTTATATCGACTGGCGGAAAAATTTGTAAACGAAATTCCCTTAGTAATAAATGAGTCTTCTTCTGCTGGACAAACTTCAACATACCACCCCGAAGCCACCACATACAATTCCATTTTACGTACTCTTCATTCCACTTCCACACATTCCAACATTCCAGTTCAACACGCTCCATTCCACATGTGCGCACTGACCTGGTAGTCGTCCACCTCGTCCACGACCGCCTTCTCAGGAAGCAGTGCCCGGTCGTCGTCTTCCAGCAGAGCTTTGGGCACATTCTCAAAACGTGGACGCTGCTGCTGCGGGGCGTAGTGAACACACAGCCGGTACAGGCATCGCAGAAAGTCATTCCGCTCCTGCATGCTCCTCGCCTGCCACCTGAAAAATGCAGAGGGGGAAACCTGGACAGGGCTCACTAACCTGGACGCGCTTCCCCTACCGGTCCTTACTTATACTTCATTTATGAGATACTGTACACAGAGTATGTCCGAGCACAAGAGGGAATATACGTAATTAAAAGCCAGCGAACATATGGTCAGAAGAGCACAAATATTGTGCAGAGAAAAGAAAAATATGCTGTGAAAAAGACCCACCACATGTATTCCGCACTTATTTTAGCAAGCCAGTACCCTCGCATGCAAGCAAGAAGCACTTCTACCAAGCACGTGCTAGGCACTACATAATGTTGATTCAAAGGACTCTGATCATCCTTAAAGCAGTATAGTGAATATAACTGGCTGCCTTCATCATGTACACTTTTTGTTTTAACTATTCCTGTTAGAACAGCAATACGCCATGTCCTCACTTCTTCACCCTTATAACACAGCAATAACCTGTAAGCAGCAAATAAGGTTCACTCACGAGTCTATACTTGTGAACAAGTTTCTGTTGATATGCAGTGGAAGTTCAAAGCGTGGCGTGACAGCTTCAAGACTGTGCTTGGCTTGTATGTTCATGAAAGCCTGTGCTTAGTAACTTAGTCTGCTAACTTCTTTGGCGTGGTCACAAAATGCTGGTCGGAGGGCAACTTTTATAGCTAGGTTTTGTGAGCACTTCCCCTGGTACACAGTAAGATGTCTCCGAAGACTGCTGCACCGAAAATTAAATGCTACAAACCTCAGACACTTCATTTCTTTGCAGTGAAATGCATAGAAAGGCACCTGCAAACATCACTTTCTGGTGAACTTTCCACTTTCATAACAAATGCAGTCATGACTACAAATAAAAAGAAAAGACCGCTTAAACACGCACACCTCTGACCACAGTGCTTTCAAGCACATCTGCCACTGTGCCACAACTTCAAGCCACAATTACTGGCATCCTCCACGACAGCAGTACACAAGGTAAGAGTTGCGACGAAATCATTGTGCTGAGGTGTTAGACTGATATACATGGTACAAGTTGCTGAAAGGTTTAGGCTGTAAAACAGTGTGCGGGCTTTCAGAAAACTAGTGGCGACCCTAAACCAATTAACATACAGAGTTTAAACGAATGTCCCTGTGTTACACTGCAAAGTTTCAGACAAGTCGTGCCTTGTGTGATACTATGAAGTGCCCAAAAGTCTATATGTTTGTGGTATAGGCCGTAAAAGAAATGCTAACCCCTAACTTAATTCACCCTACTCATAGCAGTAAACAGCATACACACTGAATCTGTTATAATAAACAGACCGTGACATGGTGCCCCTTGAAAAGGAGTTAATTCAGCCAAAGAGAACTTTACGAAATCTTCAAAAGGCCATTGTGCATTGAAAGGTTTCACCTCTCAAATCATTCTGGCAAAGAAAAAAGTTTTTCGCAAGCAGCGACAATAACTACAGTTGATGAGAGGCAAGTCATATCACAACAAAGAGTAAGAAAACGCTCAATGCGCAAAAACTGGCACTCACTAGCCTCATACAGAGGAGAAACAAGGTTCAAATTCAGGTTAGAAAAAAAAAGTGCCTATGCGCTTCATATTTTTTGTGCCCAACGTTTCAAAAGACAATGCAGTACAGAAAAGTGGTAAGCAAAGCAGGAAACAAATATACCCAACGACTTCAACCTGCTTTCGTCACTGAAGGGGCTTAACGTCGCATGTAAGCATTGACTGCTACTTCAGCAGCATATACCAGTCAACGACCACAGCAATTATATAGCTCTCTTGGGGTCGATGCGCACTTTAGAGACATTAACTGAAATTTTAAAAAAGAAAACGTAAGACTGCAATTGGCTGTCATACTAAAGCCGGCACCACGAGCATGAGAGAGTGAGTGAATACTGAAAGTAAATAATGCAAGTAGCTTGCTGCAAGCTGACACTGAGACGTACGCGAACGACGTTGCTTTGTATAACAGCAGTCAGTGATTCTGGGGCTTAAACCACATACTAACACAATCAACCATCACCTAGTTTAGTCTCGGAAGTAACTCGGATGAGCCAAAAATAGCTACGAGGGCGCTAACCACACGCAATTGCAGCGGAACGCTGCTCAGCGCGTCTCGGACCCGTTAAACGAAAGTACAGAGTATAGTCTCATGAACCACTTCGCTTACCAGCCCTTAACTATCACTCCCGATAATTTGTACGGCAGTGCGCGATGCTAACCTGTAAGCTTTGTCAAAGTGCAAGTCGAACTCGGCGCTGTCTGGTTTCCGGCCGTCGACGAGGCGTAGGTCTCTCAGTGACCAGCTATGTTTCTTCTTGTACAGGTCCTTGTCGGTGCTTTTCACCTGGTAGATGGTGACGCGCACGGGCTTGTCCGTACTCACTACGGCGCACAGCAGACTCATCTTTTTGCGTTTCGTGGCCTCAACGACGTTGACGACATCAACGAGACGCTCGTCGTTGGGCCGGAACAGTTCACACTGCAGCGAGTGTCGCGTGGCCGCCATTATTTGCGATGTGACCGCGCCGGTTTCGCCGTTTTCGGACAGTAGGTCGCCGGAAGCCGGTGCGTACAATCGCCGGGCCGGGAGGCCGGGCGTTACGCGATCAACAGCCGGATCACCGCAGGAGAAGGCGGTTCTCCGCAGAACGCATTCCGTCAGAAACTCTATGCATTCCGTGGGCGAAACTTGCACCTTGGACGTGAAAATACTGCAGCCACATGGCAGCCACAATTACGACGTCGCTGAAGTGTTGCTAGATGAGAAGTATTAGAGTACGCCGTTTAGATTAAAAAATTGTTGGATAGTTTATAAAATTTATAAACAAAACAAACGATAGCAACTCTTTCAATTAAATTTGTGGCCTTGGTTTTTTGCAGTTTTGTAATCTTTAAAACGAGGCGAGTAAGTAGTAAGGTCATCTCGGAGGCTGGTTAACATAATGTGCGCTTTAGCTAGCCCACACGAGATGGCAGCACCAACACGTTAGTTTTAAGCTTGCAGCTTTATGGGGTTGCAGAGTTTCGCAAGGAATGTCTTGCTTTGGATTCGCGTTTCTCAGTGGCGCTTGTTAAAAGAACAACTGGAGAGAAACCTTTCCGTAGTGTCCGCGACAGCCTCACCAGGAATGCATATTATCCTCGAGATGTTCGTTGTATATATCCACTGAATATCCAGGACGTTCCAGGAATATCCGAAGCCTATGAAAAGTCTGCACACTGTCCGAAAAATTCGGAAGTCGTCAGCCTCTTGGGCTCACTTAAAGTACACTGTACTTTAAATTCAGGCTTAATCTCGCCAAAAAAAGGCGTGCGGCATCAATCTGTGGACACGACTGCAGCGCACTACGTAGGCAGCACTGCTCTTAATTCGCGCGGTTAATCCCCAACTTCCGTGATCTCGTTTGAGGCCGGACCGTGCGGTAACGTGCGCATCTGCACGGGCATAGCAGATATTAGCACTGCACCTAATTATTGTACCGCGGTCTGTCACGTCGTTGTCGCAAATTGAAAATTGGTTTTAGCGAAAGGAACAATGGCGCAGTAGTTGTCTCACATCTCGAACCACGCCGTAAGGAAGAGAAGAGTGAAAGAATAAAGATGCCGTAGTGGAGGGCTCCGGAATAATTTCGACCACCTTGGTCGAGAAAACGCCGTTCGTGGAAGAATACGAGCTCCGCGAACGTGTCCATGAGCTAGGGCAGTTCTGCCCTGCCTCCTTGAGCTAGGGCGTCCTCCAAAATGGCTGATGAGAAGGTTACAAGTATGCGCAAGACGTTAGTGTAAAAAGGCTCCTTGCACGGTTACAGGTTAGAAACAGACCCACATTTGGTATCTACGTATATTTGAGCGCTGGGCCGCATATACCCCTGTAGTTCGTTTTCACATCGGTCAATGTGGCACACAGCCAGTACGATCGTGTGAACATTCACGGACGTTCTGAGTGACACAAAGACAACTGGTAATTTTCTAGGAGTGCGAGAATATTCAAAATTTTCGAACTGCAAATCGAGTCCATCTAATCGACTCGCTGAACGAATCAAACAGTGCGTATTTAAATTATTCGGAATGAATCGAGTTTATTAATTGTCAAGTTGTGGAATAGTTTTCGAATAGATGGCAAGAAATTCGTGTAGGGCGCGTAGTACATTTTTCCCGAAGTCTGTTCTGAAAACGTGTCCCACTCGATCCGACGACGCACAGCACGCTGCTGCGATCGTCGTGCGGGGCGCAGGGTTCAGCTCCTCGATGCGGCGCATTCGTGTTGCGGAGTTCATAATTTGATTCGCATTAGACTCGATTTATATAACTACTCTATTCGTATTCCATTCGGTTTCGTAAAAGTACCATTCTCACACCCCTACAACTTTCTTCTTTCTTATATGAAGCAAAGTTTCAGCCTCACATTAGTGCGGAATAATCACTCATCCTCGGGTGTACCATGAAATGGCAGCGATGTATGTATATATACCCCCTCCCTTACTTCTTCTTCAACAGGAAATTTCGGCCTGGCATCAATGAAATTTGTCATCAGTAAAGATGATTCAATCAAGGAAACGAATAAATGAAATGAATAAGCAAATTACTTTCTCCCGCTCCGAAGAAGTAGCAATATTTTATTTTTACCACCTCAGTGATCTCCCCCCCCCCCCCCCCCCCTATTCTTGCAAGGGCTTCTCTCAGCCCCTCAGGGCAAATTCTTCATAGGACCTGAATCCCATGCCTACATGGTAGCCCACAGCAAATGTGAAACCAGGGGACTTGGCGTTAGGCCTACTGGAACACTGCACGGGCCGTAATTATTGGCCCGGACCAGGACCGGGCCTGGTACCCTGTACCGTTAGCCGCCGAGCCCGGCCCGGTTTCTATAGTACATTCCCGGGCCCGGGCCGAGCCCAAGGAAGCACTCACCTATACCATGCCCGGCCCGGCTCGACAAGTGGGCGGGCCCCACTCAGGCCAGAAAGAACACAATATCTCAAATTGTCTAGTCTCTGCTTCTGGTTCAGTTGGTACTTTATTCTTTCGTCCGGAAGAAAGTACAGTGCCTTGACTGCCACACATGCCAATTTGCTGAATATAGTTAACTTAAGCTGGTATTCCGCCTGTTAGTTTCGGATTTAATTTTCAAACAGCCTGTAACATATTGCAATCGGTTTGCCACCGACACGCAACAAGTCACGTGAGACCACAAGGCAGCGAGGTGTTTAGTACATGCCAATGTTACCGGATACATTGGAATTTACAAGAACACAGAGAGAGAGAGAGAAAACTTTATTTACAGAGGAATTCGGGGCACGCCCCAGGGTCCCCGCACGACCCCACTGCACTCAAGTGTTTATGTTCCGAAGGTCCATAACACTGGCAGCACGGCCGGTGGCGATGGTCTGCACGGCCGGGTCCTCCGAGCGCAGCAGGGTCTCCCAGCCCTCCCAGGTCTTGAGCATGTAAGGCGAGCCAATTAAAGAGGTATCTAAACATCTCTAAGTAAATAACAGGAATTGCTCGCTGGCGATGTGAAACAGGATAGCATACCTATTGACAAAAGAGGTGAAAAGGCAATTTGACAAGAAAAGTTTATCGACCCATAATTCATACAAAGGGACCAAAACGCTAGCTGTGCCTGTTAAAATAGCTACTACTACCACCAGTGTCGCTCGTCTCTTACTGTCCAGTAAAAACAAAACGCAGGAATATCACCTAGGCTCTCGTATATTACGCCATGAGGATGTCCATTTCTGAAGGAGCTCTTTCGCTGAAACCGAGTGTAAACGCTGTATTAAACGTTGTTTAGAAAGCTTTAATTGATTACTGATTAATGACTAAATACTATTTAACTGCTAATTAATGACGCTTAAGCTTCGCCTTTAGGAGTGGAACGCGACAGCGTGTTGTAGCTCTGCCAGGGAGTCCACGGAACGCCACCACCCATTCGGCACGATGCCTTGTCCTTTGAACGCAACGCTTTTTGAGGAAAGGAAATGGTGCAGTAATCTCGGTGGACACCCAAACCGCACCGCACAGGAAGGGAGGAAGTGGGAGTGAAAGAAGAAAGAGGGGCCGTAATGAATAAAATGAAAATTGTATTTGAAGAAAGGAAATTACGCAGTAGCTGTCTCACATACCTCGGTGGACACCCGTCATCCGTTTGTAGAGGAAGAGAGGAAGTGGGAGTGAAAGAAGAAAGAGGGACCGTAATGAAGAAAATGAAAATTGTATTTGGGAAGAGGAAATTAAGCAGTAACTGTCTCACGTATCTCGGTGGACACCCGTCAAAAGCGTGACACCTCTGCTGAATATCTTCTGCTGACAGCCTTCTGTCGACAACGATGAAGCATTAAAGGCTTTCGCCTTAATAATCGTTGTTTCTATTTTTAAGCATGAAATGCTTTTAGCTCCTGTTGTCGGCAGTGTGGTGACGTCACGCCGAGACCGAGAGCCATCATCCGGGCACTGAAATCCACTCATCCGGGCACTGAATTCCAGTTATCCGGGCACTGAAATCCACTCATCCGGGCACTGAAATCCACTCATCCGGGCACTGAAATCCAGTTATCCGGGCACTGAAATCCAGTTATCCGGGCACTGAATTCCAGTTATCCGGGAACTGAAATCCACTCATCCGGGCACTGAATTCCAGTCATCCGGGCTCTGAAACGAGAACATCCGGGCACCGTACGAGACTTAACGAGATTTAACGAGACTCTCTAAGCCCTCCTATGCGACCGGCATGCAAGCGCCGGTTGGTCTCCAAACGAGACAAAAAATAACTGCTGCCAGTGCCTTCTCAATGTTTATCAAGATATCAGTGGAGCTGTGGGTTTGATAATGCACGGAATTATAATTTCCGATTTCTAATAACGCGTGCAAAAAGCACATAAATGCCACGTTACACTTCGTTGTCATACGTGATCCGGGGGAGAAGCGCTGCGTTCAAAGGGCAAGGCATCGCGCCGAACGGGTGGTGGCGTTCCTCCCTTCCATTACGGTGCGGTTCGGGTGTCCACCGAGATGGCAGAGAATTACTGCGCCATTTCCTTTCCTCAAAAAACCTTGCGTTCAAATGGCAAGGCATCGCGCTGAACGGGTGGTGGCGTTCCCCCCTTCCTGTACGGTGCGGTTCGGGTGTCCACCGAGATGACATTAGGCCCGTAAACATTTCATGCTTACTCTACTCTCGGTTACGGGAGAGGCAGAGAATTTTTGTGTGTGTGTGTGTGGGGGGGGGGAGGGGTATACGGAAGTCCGTCCACCCCGCTAAAACCAGTCTCTGGGACCACCACTGTACCGAGACAAATGTTTTCTCATAATTTATGAAGGGATACATTATACTCGGCACGTTTCCCTATCAGCTCATTAACATTGTAACTATTATCGATGTATCTGCCGTAGCGAGGTCCCATAAAGAATGCTTCCAATGAATTTATGACCGTTTACGTTGTAATTTTGCCCACCTGACTGAAACTTTCCGATGCCGCTTCCCCAGTCTTCGATTATGTCATTTGACGATCAGGTGTCTCATGGTGGTGATGGAGGTGTGACACTTTTATTAGAACATCCTTTCTATTAGGCGTTCAATAGGTCCTGGGCCAAGGCGACGAGGGCGCGTTGCAGTTTTGCATGGCTCCACTGAGGGTAGCTGCCCTGCGTGCACGCCTTAGTCCTTCATATGTGTGTGGACAGTTTGGGCACTGAGGTGTGGAAGTGTACCAGTATCGATAAAGTTTGGCTGGTGTATGTAGGAGATTAAACTGTATTCGGCGAAGAATGCGAGCTTCACGGATCGATAAGGATGGGTGTGGCGGTGGTAAATCAGCTAAGTCCAATTTTTGCTGCGTGTAGTACTCGTCGACAGTGCGTTTGGAAGCCCTGACCGCCTGCTCCGTCGGTGGGCTCGTTCATGGGATCTCCGGCGCCCAGTGTATAGTTTCGCAGGCAAGCTGGTGAGCCAGCTCATTGCCGGCGATGCCCATGTGACCAGGGATCCACCGAAGGGTCACCGATCGTTGGCATAATGCTATGAGGGCGGCATCTAAGGCGTATGCTTGGCGGCGGCCTGCGTGTGTGTGGCGGACATGTTGCGTGGAATGGGTGCGAGGCCGAGGTTAGGGGGTAGAGGTGTTTCATGAGAACAAGTTACAACGCTGCATGGATGTAGTCTATACTAGCCGTAAAATGCTTGGTCGGTCCTTGCGCACTGAGCATCTTTTTGCGAAACGTATTCTTAAAACATGCTTAGGGTGTGTGAAGACGTGTCCCCATTACAGGCTGGTAGGTTCTATGTTTGCTCGTTCATTGTTGGTTGTGTGTGCAGGAAGGCTGGAATTAAGCGCGATCACACATATTTCGCACCTGCGTACTTTAAAGCGAGATTTTCTTTTCAACTGGTTTATGAATTGCAGATCGGTAAGCCCTTTTACCAAGAAACATGAATCAGACTAGTTCTGTACTGTAGCTTGAAGTACACATGTAAAATATTTTGTTCTGATCCCATACGCTGTCTGCATTCTGCGATACGTGCCCCTGATTGGGCCGAAGAAGTCTCTGAAAAAACTTCTGCAGGACGCAGCAGCAAATCCTGCACCCCCCCCCGCATTCCCTGAAAACCGCCCAAGCTAGACTTGGTGGCAGGAGTCTGACTCCTGCCAATACAATGCCACCTTTGAATAATCTGACAAGTTGACAGCACTCGTAGTGACCGTGGTGTAATTTTCGTAAGGGACACACCTTAAAATAAGACGGTTTGTTCGGACGGCATAATACTTTCTTTTTTTTGGCAAGGCAAAGAGAACGCTAGTTTGGGTACAAGATACGTGGTTCCTTACAGTATACACTGGCACTTATTATACACGATAGTTAGACTGTGGACTTTAGAAACCCCATAGAATCAAGCCCGGTGTCATCATGACCGCATTCATTATCATGTATCATGTAGAAAGACGTTTTTGTAGAAGTATCCATTGCAGCCAACACATCAACTACTTCCAACATGGTGTGCACCCCATTGTTCATGCGAAGAACTCGCGGCTACCAGAGGTATCAGTGGAATCTCGTTACTGCGAACCCGCTTAATTCGAACTTCCGATTTATTCCAACTGACGCCTTGGTCCCGTCCACATTACATGGATTAAAGCCTGATCAGGCTGTTTTAATTGGAGCCCTGCATAACTGAAACAAATTTTGGAAAGGTGAGTATACGTTCAAAAGGTGAGCACGTGAAAAGGTGAGTACTTTGGAGCACACTCAATACTTTCTGACTTCCAGTTGCACTTGGGGTGAGAACTGATGCATTCTTTTTCTTCTTTTGACGAGCAACGCAAAAGACAGATGTTCATTTCATTGTATACGGTCGGTGTCTGACGAGGGTATACACACAGCTTACAAAGTTCTCCCACAACGTCTGGACCACCCTTAGGAGTAAAAAAAAAAAAGTTTAAAAAACGCATCCCTCTCACGTTATCTCAACCAAGGCAGCAGCTGCCGGGAGAGACCGGTCACAATCCAATGCCGGTTGAATCGCACCGGCACATATATGCGCCCTGGCTCCACACTTGTGTTATCTCTGGCGCCTTCCGACCAAGCCGCCGCAAAACCAACGCCTATCGGTGGCAAACGCGGTGTCCGTGTAATGTACGAGTACGTTTCCCCTCTTGATACTTTGTATGTGAATGCTGCGCTTACCTGTTTCCATCATGAAGTGCTTTATTTTTATTTTTAGTTTTTTCTGCCACACTTTCGCCGCAACGTTGCGGCCAGGCGACGCGTCTCCTCGGCCGGCCTTTAGGTCCTTGTTGAGAAAAGAGGTGGTCGAGTACGGGATTTGTTTTTTCTTCGTGAATAAACTGATTTCGCTAGCACTAGAACACCTCCGCGGACGCTTTCGGTATAGTTGTATCTCATTTAACGCGAGTGCATTGAATGGAAAGCCTGGTTGCAAGTCCAGCTGCCGAACGTCCGTCCGAGCGTCTCGGGTCACGGGCAACGCATTACTCAACTTTCTTTTTTTTTCTGTCAAGTACGAGTCATTTATAGGGTCAAGCTTAACTCTTCTGCTGTCCGGTGTGAAACGAATTTCATAGTATACAGCCAGGAACAGATTTATGAGGGGGAGTGGGGCAAACATCCCCTTCCTGAAGAAAGAAATTTTACACAGGAAAACTATGCTAAACACCCTTTTTTTTTCGATCGAAGATGGTTTGGTTTATGGGGTTTAACGTCCCAAAGCGACTAGGGCTATGAGAGACGCCGTAGTGGAGGGCTGCGGAAATTTCGACCACCTGGGTTTCTTTAACGTGCACTGACATCGCACAGTACACGGGCCTCTAGAATTTCTCCTCCAAAGAAATTCAACCGCTGCGGCCGGGATCGAACCCGCGTCTTTCGGGTCAGCAGCCGAGTACCATAACCACTGAGCCACCGCGGCGGCTTTTCGATCGAAGAAGTAACAGAAATACTTCCACTGTAGATTATTGTCATCCTCGCACTGAGCGGCCTCTAGGTGACATTGCAACTTTGCTTTCTCGACAACTCAGCAGAAGTATAGTGTTTGTTTCTTGTGCACTGTAGTTGCATGGTGCAAGACGTGTTTTCAGGCTGGCAAAAGCTTTTCGGTAGTTTGTAATGAAGACGGGCTTTTGTAGCCTATAATTAGGGCCCTTCTTTTTCGGGTTTTATTTTTTCCAGAATTGGGGTGGCAAACATCGAGCAATATTTTTTCAGCTAGAATTCTAACAAAAATCGAGTTATTCAGCAAAAGGGTCCCTAATTCGAAAGTTTTTCGGCTCCCTTTTTGCATTAAAAAATGACTTATTATACGGTCCCGTTTTTGGGCGACACATGAAATACATATTTTGTCCATTATTTTAAAAGCAAAACTGTTTGCAAAATCAGATTTTTTTCTCCCTCTATTACCATTTTTTTCGGATCTCCAATCTCTTACGCAGCACGCCCGCACGTGTTCAAGACTTTTTTGTTCTTTATTGCCTGACTTCGGCAAGAACCGCAATACTGAAATACACTTACAGGGCACAAAGAGCAATAATTAACAACACTATTCGCCTGGTGGGCTGTGGATTCATCGTGTTAAAAAATTGCGAGGACGCTTTGGCAACTGAAGTGTTGAGAGGCGA
Source organism: Amblyomma mixtum (assembly GCF_055824585.1). NCBI lineage: Eukaryota > Metazoa > Arthropoda > Arachnida > Ixodida > Ixodidae > Amblyomma > Amblyomma mixtum. Next base: position 97,196,714 of record NC_143020.1, read on the forward strand.
AAGCCGAGGACACTGTGCCATGTCGACTTCCGGTCGATGTGACGTCACACCATTCCCGTGGCTATATCGATACCTAAATTATACATTTTTCAGGGATATTAAGTGTTAATTACGCTTAATTACACATTTTTTCATCTAATTTGACACAAACACGACATTTTTCCGACCATTTTATGACAATTTTCACTATGCCGTGATGACTTCCAATGGATGTGACGTCACACCGTTCCTGTGGCTATAGCGACGTCCGCGCTATTTCTACGCAATTGCGACTTTTTTGCCTATAATTAATTGACTAATTAACCTACAGTCATAAAACTCGGCTTCTAGGTTCATTTTTTCCTCTTCTATCTGAAGCAACCGTCGGTTTTCTTCTTTTTTGGTACCCGAGTTAAACGAATGTGACACGCTTTGTTAACGGACAACAGTATTAGCCATTAAATGCTTTCACCTTAAAATTCTCTAAGCGCCAACGTAGGCTCCACCCTTTCGAGCCACTCGGGAGCTTCGGGAGCAAGTTTCTCAATTTCAGTATACTTATGCATGCATTTTCGAAAATAGATCCGTGCTATAGTCGAATGGTGCCCCATCCTCACTCTCTACAGGCAAGTACCGAATACCATGAGAGTCCAGCAGAAATTCCTTTTTAAAGTTCTTTGCAAGATGTAACAAAAGTATAACCCCTACCAACAATGCAAGAAAACGTGGTCTGTTGTTTCCTGATGTTTACAGTTGTTTACAGATCACCTTCACACGCCACCACGCCTGTACAAGCTTGTACAGCGAAGGCCCAGGCAGAGATGTTTTATCGAGGGTTAAAAAGATGCAGGTGCCGCCAGGAACATAAACCTTTTTTAAGCTGCACACCGGAACCTTACCGGTTAAGAAATTTTTATAGGGAGAGGAATTATTTTTACCCTGGGGATCTCACTGTTTAATTCGGAGAAAGCCGGGAACAATAGACCCCGTTTTTTTACACTGTGTGGTGGGGGCTTATTTTTGGGATGTATTGCAGCGAACCCTAAAGAAAGAATTACCACTAGACCCGTATGGCATCCGGTACTTATCTGTAGAAAATGAGGATGGGGTACCGTTTGACTTAAAAATGCTGATAGACCTCCATTGTATATGGCGCTACAGAATGGTAGGCTACCATTGTGACAAAGACGCAAGACCTACCCGAACTTACTTTTGGGAAAGCATGTACTGGTTTCTGGCATTCCAGAAAGCCGCTGCAGAGCCTCCGGAGTGGCTCTCGAGACTAGAGCCGCTGTGTAATTTGCGCGAATTTTAACCTGACGAAGAAAGATTCACGAGGCTGACAACGACCGTTCCGTGTGCATGTACATAGCGTTTAGTGTGTTTTGTTGAATGTTTGTTTTGTTGAATGTTTATGTGTCAAAGAGAGGAAATAAAGAAAAAAAAAGTCCGTCCCTCCTGGGCAGCCATGCGTTGTGGCCGCAATAACCCAGGTTCGAATCCTGGTCACGGCATTTATTTTTTTCTCTTTTCCTACTCGGATCACCCCTGCTCTCCTCTGCTCTACATCCTCCTCCTGCTCCGTGCTTCTTCAGAACCAGTTTGTCAGCCTTGGCGCTTGCTCTTTCCCTGCACCGTCCGTCCCTCCCGGGCAGCCGTGATCGTATAGTGGTTAGTACCTTGCGTTGTGGCCGCAATAACCCAGGTTCGAATCCTGGTCACGGCATTTATTTTTTTTTCTCTTTTCCTACTCGGATCACCCCTGCTCTCCTCTGCTCTACATCCTCCTCCTGCTCCGTGCTTCTTCAGAACCAGTTTGTCAGCCTTGGCGCTTGCTCTTTCCCTGCACCGTCCGTCCCTCCCGGGCAGCCGTGATCGTATAGTGGTTAGTACCTTGCGTTGTGGCCGCAATAACCCAGGTTCGAATCCTGGTCACGGCATTTATTTTTTTTCTCTTTTCCTACTCGGATCACCCCTGCTCTCCTCTGCTCTACATCCTCCTCCTGCAGAACCAGTTTGTCAGCCTTGGCGCTTGCTCTTTCCCTGCACCGTCCGTCCCTCCCGGGCAGCCGTGATCGTATAGTGGTTAGTACCTTGCGTTGTGGCCTCAATAACCCAGGTTCGAATCCTGGTCACGGCATTTATTTTTTTTCTCTTTTCCTACTCGGATCACCCCTGCTCTCCTCTGCTCTACATCCTCCTCCTGCAGAACCAGTTTGTCAGCCTTGGCGCTTGCTCTTTCCCTGCACCGTCCGTCCCTCTCGGGCAGCCGTGATCGTATAGTGGTTAGTGATTCCACTTCCGGCCGCGATAGCGAACGGACGCGTGTGAAATGGGCTCCGTTGGAGCGGTATCAGCGGCCGTGTCCGGCCGCGGTAACAGGTTTCCTTCTGCATCGGATGATGAGTATCGTGTTGTTTTGCCTAGTCTGCCTTCAGGGCGTTTGGTTTTGAATACCGTTTTTATGCATGCGGACGTGAGAGCACGGCCCTACCGAGTAGAAGACTTCAGGGATACGCTGGTGAATTTGAATCTGCTCCCCGAGGTTACGGCCTTGGGGGCGTATCAAATGAATCACGTGTGGGCAGTTACCTTCAAGTGTGACGCAGGTGTGCAAAGACTGCTCGCCAACAACGAAGTGCAAGTGAAGAACCATCGCTGCGTTCTCATCGACCCGTCTCACCAGGACCTACGGTTGAAACTGCACTGTGGTCTGCCCACCGTCCCCGACGACGACGTGCGGGCGGCTTTGCTAGTGTACGGAAAAGCGACAGATGTGGTCAAGGAGCGTTGGAGGGTGAATGGTGTGTCTGACAAGAGCTCGATGACCCGGACAGTGACTTTGAAGCTCAAGGCCGGTGTGAAGCCGGGAGATATACCGCATCAGCTTAGGATTGCTGGTGAGCTGGCCCTTGTCGTGGTGCCGGGCAGGGCACCCCTCTGCTTGCGATGCCAGAGCACAGGCCACATACGTCGTGACTGCAAGGTACCGCGCTGTGTGCTGTCGTCGCTTTGGCCACGACGAGACCGAGTGCGTGCGTACCTACGCCAGCGTCGCAGGGCCCGCGAGGAGTGACGATAACTCGGAGCTCCTAATGGATGAAGCTGATGCTGAAGCAGCAGCCAAGGCGGAGTCGGAAGACAAAGCTACGGCTGGAAATGAGCCGGCTGAGCAAGCCTCGGGCGAAACAGTACGCCAAGGCACTCCGAACCTCGAAGAAAATGGCACACCTGAGAGAACAGAAGACCCATCGACGGCGAGGTTGGTTCAGGACGAGAAGATAAACGCGACCTCGATGGGAAGCGCCAGCGAGGGGGAGCAGAACATGGACACATCAAACGAGGGCACCGCCGCCACGGCGACTAAACGCTCGCACGAAGTCGTCGAGGAAGATGACACATCTTCTGGCCCGCCCGTCAACGGAGAGCCACCGTCAAAAGCAGCTCCCGTGCGTCGGTCGACGTTGCGACCTCGGCCGAACATCCCTCCAGACCGGAGGACGACGACGAGGGCGACGACGCCGCCGCCGACGCCGCCGACGCAGCCGCCGCCGCCGGCGGCCTCGTAGTTGTAAGTTTTGGGACTGGACGAGCGCTTGTTCTGGCGCTGAGGATGCTTCTTGTCAACGGTAAGCACCATCCTCTTGGTCTCCTTCCATACTACAATGGCGCTGCCAGATAGAGCTTTGCGATTCCCCACAATCAATGTCCGAGGGCTATGTGCGAGGAGGAGGCAACGGCAGTTATATAGGTTGTCAACGGAAAAAGATTTAGATATTATTGCCGTACAAGAGACGAAAATTGAAGGAGATGTTGAGACCGAGAGTATGGTGCTGCCTTTCATGTCACATTACTACGCGTGTGTGAGCCATGCGGTTGGGAGATCCGCAGGCTGTGTTCTTTTTGTGCGCCAACATTTGGGGCTTGAGGTGCAGGCCGTACGGTCGGACATTGCAGGACGTATGGTTCTTTGCGATTTTAGTTTTGGTTCAGTGCTGTGGCGGGTGATATGCTTGTATGCTCCTAATGTACTCGAGGAAAGACGACAGATGTTTGAGGGACTCAAAAATTATTGCGATGTCGATCGGAAACTAGTACTGATGGGAGACTTTAATTGTGTTTTAGCGGCGCGAGATAAAGCGAACGATACACCGTACAGAGACGCCAGCACGGCAGAACTTCGAAGCTTAATCGATTAATTTGGGCTCGAAGACGTAGCGGAATGCTTGGAAGACGACCACTGCGTTCGCTTTACGCATTTCCAAGGAGCCAGTCACGCCCGGCTTGATAGAATGTACGTTTCGGCCGAATTGACAGCGCTTTGCGGAGAGTACCATGTGCAGTCTGTGTCATTCAGCGACCACTGTCTTGTCTGGTTTGATATTAAGAACAAGAAAGAAAATAAAAACAAATTCACATGGGAGTTATGGAAGTTTAACGCGAAGATTTTAGATGACGATGTTTTCAAGGAACAAGTGTCAAGTATGCTTGAAGAAATTAAGGATGATACAGCCACAGTGGTTTGCGAACAATGGGAGACTTTCAAGCAAAAAACTAAAATGAAAGCGTTGGAACGAGCTAGCGCTATAAAGTACGAGAATGATAAGTATGAGACGAACTTACGAAAGAGCCTGCAAATGCTAATAAATCAAGAAAACTCAGCTCCAGGCACGTTCAAGGCTGACATCTGTTCGCTCAAACATAAGCTCGAACAGTTTGATATCGACCGATACCGCGGTGCGCTTGTACGAGCCAGAGCCGATAAAGAGATAACCGGTGAGGCACCAACTAAAAGAGCACTGGCAAGGGAAAGAAAATGGGCCCGCAAGAATGTGATTTCCGAGGTTGAACAAGACGGCATTATTTTGAACGAACAGAACGACATCGAAAATGCTTTCACCCTGTTTTACAAAGGTCTATTTGCGCTTAGAGCGGTAGACTTAGAAATCTTCAGGACAGAATTCCTGGCTTTAATGCCTAAGATTAATGACAACTCAAAAGAGGTGTTAGAGCGCCCGATTACTGTCGCTGAAATAGAGTTGGCTATCGATGACTTAAAACGAGGGAGGTCACCAGGACCAGATGGATTAGGCGCCGAATTCTACAAGACTTTCAAGAATGAATTAGCCCCTATAATAGCCCACCTTTTAGAAGACGCATATGAACGGAAGCGCCTACCGCCTTCTTTCCTGGCCACGCATACAGTTCTCATCCCCAAAACAGAGGATCCAATCGCTTTAAGGCAAGTAAAGTCCTATCGTCCAATCAGCTTAACGAACGTCGACTACAATATCTATATGAAAGTACTGGCTAAAAGACTTCAAACGGTTATAAAAGAGATTGTTGGACCACACCAGACTTGCGGTATAAGGGATCGGTCAATATTCACTAACATTCACACGGCGAGATGCGTGCTGGAGTGCTGCGATGCACTAAACATGAACGTCGCAATGCTCCAGCTCGATTTGGAGAAAGCGTTCGATCGTGTACCACATGAAATCTTGTTTACACTTTTGCAACACGTCAACGTGGGAGCAGTTATCACAGAGGGTGTCGCGATGGCTTACAGGGGATGCACAACGCGCCTAGTAATCAACAAATCGGTAGGAGCACCGATCGAGGTGCAACGATCCGTGCGACAGGGTTGCCCCCTCTCACCATTACTTTTTGCCTTATATATCGAACCCTTCTGCCTTAGTATAATAGACACCAGCTACGTAAAAGGCTTTAAATTACAGCTAACCGAAGTGAAACTGTTGGCATACGCGGATGATGTGGCGGTTTTCTGCGTTGACAATGAGAGCATCTTGAAAACGGTGGAAATTGTTAAGCGTTTCTGTGATGCCAGCGGCAGCGCTGTTAACTGGGGCAAGTGCCTTGGATTTTGGCACGGTTCTTGGGCGACGAAACCAGGCACTTTCGCCAACATGCAATGGGCTGATACACCAGCGAGGTACCTAGGTGCTCCTTTAGAGTTTTACCGCGACAGTGAGCCCTACTGGCGGAGCCAAGTTGCAGAAGTGCGTGAAAGAACGGAGAAGGTTAAAGGAGGGGACTTGTCTATGTTTGCGCGCAGCACTGTGTGCAATGTGTTTTTTGTTACCAAACTGTGGTACGTGCTAAGTGTTTTGCACTGCTCACGCGCCAATGTACAAAAGTTGCACCGTGTATTGGCCATCTTTGTGTGGGGGTCGGTATGGGAGAGGACAAGCCGTACCAACCTCTTCCGGAGAGTTAGTCAAGGAGGCCTGGGCTTGTCGCATTTATTCCTGAGGCAAGTGGTCAACCGTTTTTGTTTCCTTCGAGATGTGAAGGACCCTTTTTTGCGTACTGTAGTACAGATCAGATTGAGCAGACTTTTACCGGATTTTGTGGTATCTACCGAGTGTATACCAGGAGGTGTTTTTGGATTCCTGAAGGAGGTTGCGGTTTCCTGTAACTTCCTCAGCGCACGATTTTCCTACCAATATCTTGCAAAAGTAAAACGCATACAGCTGTACAAGGACCTTACAGACCTGGTTTTTCCTGTGCCACTGTATCGAACAATGTACAGCACCCATCCAGGCAGCGATGTTTTAAAGCGTGTGAAGCGAATGTATGTAGCTCCGGGAGCCAAGTCCTTTTTCTTCAGGCTGCACACCGGAACGTTGGAGGTAAAAACTTGGATGGCAGAGAAAGGATTGTATGTTCCATGGGGTGATCATTGCTTTATATGTAGAAAGCCAGAAACTATCGAGCATGTTTTTTTGGACTGCTGGGGAGGAGTGTTCTTTTGGGACATTCTTCAAAGAACATTGAAAAAAGATCTGCCCCTTGACCCCCGTGGGATTCGTTTCCTAGCAGTGGAAAATGAAGAAGGTGTACCGTTTGACGCAGTAATGCTCATGGGATTGCACTGTATTTGGAAGGCCTGCATGGCGGCCCGACATGCTGACATCGATGCAAGGCCGGCGCAGGAGTACTTTCGCGAGTCTGTAGGCAGATTCTTGGAAACCTACAAAACTTTGAAACAAGTGCCTGAATGGGTACCGAGAATTGAGCCTCTAGTCCATATGAAACGCTTTTAGCGCCTTACGTCAGCCAAGGTGTGGTTGATGGTTTTAGCCCATACCGACGCCATGTACCATTAAGTGTGTGTATACTTCTCTTGTTTTCTTGTGATGTATGTGTCTAAGCAGGCAATAAAAAAAAAAAAAAAAAAAGTGATTCCACTTCCGGCCGCGATAGCGAACGGACGCGTGTGAAATGGGCTCCGTTGGAGCGGTATCAGCGGCCGTGTCCGGCCGCGGTAACAGGTTTCCTTCTGCATCGGATGATGAGTATCGTGTTGTTTTGCCTAGTCTGCCTTCAGGGCGTTTGGTTTTGAATACCGTTTTTATGCATGCGGACGTGAGAGCACGGCCCTACCGAGTAGAAGACTTCAGGGATACGCTGGTGAATTTGAATCTGCTCCCCGAGGTTACGGCCTTGGGGGCGTATCAAATGAATCACGTGTGGGCAGTTACCTTCAAGTGTGACGCAGGTGTGCAAAGACTGCTCGCCAACAACGAAGTGCAAGTGAAGAACCATCGCTGCGTTCTCATCGACCCGTCTCACCAGGACCTACGGTTGAAACTGCACTGTGGTCTGCCCACCGTCCCCGACGACGACGTGCGGGCGGCTTTGCTAGTGTACGGAAAAGCGACAGATGTGGTCAAGGAGCGTTGGAGGGTGAATGGTGTGTCTGACAAGAGCTCGATGACCCGGACAGTGACTTTGAAGCTCAAGGCCGGTGTGAAGCCGGGAGATATACCGCATCAGCTTAGGATTGCTGGTGAGCTGGCCCTTGTCGTGGTGCCGGGCAGGGCACCCCTCTGCTTGCGATGCCAGAGCACAGGCCACATACGTCGTGACTGCAAGGTACCGCGCTGTGTGCTGTCGTCGCTTTGGCCACGACGAGACCGAGTGCGTGCGTACCTACGCCAGCGTCGCAGGGCCCGCGAGGAGTGACGATAACTCGGAGCTCCTAATGGATGAAGCTGATGCTGAAGCAGCAGCCAAGGCGGAGTCGGAAGACAAAGCTACGGCTGGAAATGAGCCGGCTGAGCAAGCCTCGGGCGAAACAGTACGCCAAGGCACTCCGAACCTCGAAGAAAATGGCACACCTGAGAGAACAGAAGACCCATCGACGGCGAGGTTGGTTCAGGACGAGAAGATAAACGCGACCTCGATGGGAAGCGCCAGCGAGGGGGAGCAGAACATGGACACATCAAACGAGGGCACCGCCGCCACGGCGACTAAACGCTCGCACGAAGTCGTCGAGGAAGATGACACATCTTCTGGCCCGCCCGTCAACGGAGAGCCACCGTCAAAAGCAGCTCCCGTGCGTCGGTCGACGTTGCGACCTCGGCCGAACATCCCTCCAGACCGGAGGACGACGACGAGGGCGACGACGCCGCCGCCGACGCCGCCGACGCAGCCGCCGCCGCCGGCGGCCTCGTAGTTGTAAGTTTTGGGACTGGACGAGCGCTTGTTCTGGCGCTGAGGATGCTTCTTGTCAACGGTAAGCACCATCCTCTTGGTCTCCTTCCATACTACAATGGCGCTGCCAGATAGAGCTTTGCGATTCCCCACAATCAATGTCCGAGGGCTATGTGCGAGGAGGAGGCAACGGCAGTTATATAGGTTGTCAACGGAAAAAGATTTAGATATTATTGCCGTACAAGAGACGAAAATTGAAGGAGATGTTGAGACCGAGAGTATGGTGCTGCCTTTCATGTCACATTACTACGCGTGTGTGAGCCATGCGGTTGGGAGATCCGCAGGCTGTGTTCTTTTTGTGCGCCAACATTTGGGGCTTGAGGTGCAGGCCGTACGGTCGGACATTGCAGGACGTATGGTTCTTTGCGATTTTAGTTTTGGTTCAGTGCTGTGGCGGGTGATATGCTTGTATGCTCCTAATGTACTCGAGGAAAGACGACAGATGTTTGAGGGACTCAAAAATTATTGCGATGTCGATCGGAAACTAGTACTGATGGGAGACTTTAATTGTGTTTTAGCGGCGCGAGATAAAGCGAACGATACACCGTACAGAGACGCCAGCACGGCAGAACTTCGAAGCTTAATCGATTAATTTGGGCTCGAAGACGTAGCGGAATGCTTGGAAGACGACCACTGCGTTCGCTTTACGCATTTCCAAGGAGCCAGTCACGCCCGGCTTGATAGAATGTACGTTTCGGCCGAATTGACAGCGCTTTGCGGAGAGTACCATGTGCAGTCTGTGTCATTCAACGACCACTGTCTTGTCTGGTTTGATATTAAGAACAAGAAAGAAAATAAAAACAAATTCACATGGGAGTTATGGAAGTTTAACGCGAAGATTTTAGATGACGATGTTTTCAAGGAACAAGTGTCAAGTATGCTTGAAGAAATTAAGGATGATACAGCCACAGTGGTTTGCGAACAATGGGAGACTTTCAAGCAAAAAACTAAAATGAAAGCGTTGGAACGAGCTAGCGCTATAAAGTACGAGAATGATAAGTATGAGACGAACTTACGAAAGAGCCTGCAAATGCTAATAAATCAAGAAAACTCAGCTCCAGGCACGTTCAAGGCTGACATCTGTTCGCTCAAACATAAGCTCGAACAGTTTGATATCGACCGATACCGCGGTGCGCTTGTACGAGCCAGAGCCGATAAAGAGATAACCGGTGAGGCACCAACTAAAAGAGCACTGGCAAGGGAAAGAAAATGGGCCCGCAAGAATGTGATTTCCGAGGTTGAACAAGACGGCATTATTTTGAACGAACAGAACGACATCGAAAATGCTTTCACCCTGTTTTACAAAGGTCTATTTGCGCTTAGAGCGGTAGACTTAGAAATCTTCAGGACAGAATTCCTGGCTTTAATGCCTAAGATTAATGACAACTCAAAAGAGGTGTTAGAGCGCCCGATTACTGTCGCTGAAATAGAGTTGGCTATCGATGACTTAAAACGAGGGAGGTCACCAGGACCAGATGGATTAGGCGCCGAATTCTACAAGACTTTCAAGAATGAATTAGCCCCTATAATAGCCCACCTTTTAGAATACGCATATGAACGGAAGCGCCTACCGCCTTCTTTCCTGGCCACGCATACAGTTCTCATCCCCAAAACAGAGGATCCAATCGCTTTAAGGCAAGTAAAGTCCTATCGTCCAATCAGCTTAACGAACGTCGACTACAAGATCTATATGAAAGTACTGGTTATAAAACGGTTATAAAAGAGATTGTTGGACCACACCAGACTTGCGGTATAAGGGATCGGTCAATATTCACTAACATTCACACGGCGAGATGCGTGCTGGAGTGCTGCGATGCACTAAACATGAACGTCGCAATGCTCCAGCTCGATTTGGAGAAAGCGTTCGATCGTGTACCACATGAAATCTTATTTACACTTTTGCAACACGTCAACGTGGGAGCAGTTATCACAGAGGGTGTCGCAATGGCTTACAGGGGATGCACAACGCGCCTAGTAATCAACAAATCGGTAGGAGCACCGATCGAGGTGCAACGATCCGTGCGACAGGGCTGCCCCCTCTCACCATTACTTTTTGCCTTATATATCGAACCCTTCTGCCTTAGTATAATAGACACCAGCTACGTAAAAGGCTTTAAATTAAAGCTAACCGAAGTGAAACTGTTGGCATACGCGGATGATGTGGCGGTTTTCTGCGTTGACAATGAGAGCATCTTGAAAACGGTGGAAATTGTTAAGCGTTTCTGTGATGCCAGCGGCAGCGCTGTTAACTGGGGCAAGTGCCTTGGATTCTGGCACGGTTCTTGGGCGACGAAACCAGGCACTTTCGCCAACATGCAATGGGCTGATACACCAGCGAGGTACCTAGGTGCTCCTTTAGAGTTTTACCGCGACAGTGAGCCCTACTGGCGGAGCCAAGTTGCAGAAGTGCGTGAAAGAACGGAGAAGGTTAAAGGAGGGGACTTGTCTATGTTTGCGCGCAGCACTGTGTGCAATGTGTTTTTTGTTACCAAACTGTGGTATGTGCTAAGTGTTTTGCACTGCTCACGCGCCAATGTACAAAAGTTGCACCGTGTATTGGCCATCTTTGTGTGGGGGTCGGTATGGGAGAGGACAAGCCGTACCAACCTCTTCCGGAGAGTTAGTCAAGGAGGCCTGGGCTTGTCGCATTTATTCCTGAGGCAAGTGGTCAACCGTTTTTGTTTCCTTCGAGATGTGAAGGACCCGTTTTTGCGTACTGTAGTACAGATCAGATTGAGCAGACTTTTACCGGATTTTGTGGTATCTACCGAGTGTATACCAGGAGGTGTTTTTGGATTCCTGAAGGAGGTTGCGGTTTCCTGTAACTTCCTCAGCGCACGATTTTCCTACCAATATCTTGCAAAAGTAAAACGCATACAGCTATACAAGGACCTTACAGACCTGGTTTTTCCTGTGCCACTGTATCGAACAATGTACAGCACCCATCCAGGCAGCGATGTTTTAAAGCGTGTGAAGCGAATGTATGTAGCTCCGGGAGCCAAGTCCTTTTTCTTCAGGCTGCACACCGGAACGTTGGAGGTAAAAACTTGGATGGCAGAGAAAGGATTGTATGTTCCATGGGGTGATCATTGCTTTATATGTAGAAAGCCAGAAACTATCGAGCATGTTTTTTTGGACTGCTTGGGAGGAGTGTTCTTTTGGGACATTCTTCAAAGAACATTGAAAAAAGATCTGCCCCTTGACCCCCGTGGGATTCGTTTCCTAGCAGTGGAAAATGAAGAAGGTGTACCGTTTGACGCAGTAATGCTCATGGGATTGCACTGTATTTGGAAGGCCTGCATGGCGGCCCGACATGCTGACATCGATGCAAGGCCGGCGCAGGAGTACTTTCGCGAGTCTGTAGGCAGATTCTTGGAAACCTACAAAACTTTGAAACAAGTGCCTGAATGGGTACCGAGAATTGAGCCTCTTGTACATATGAAACGCTTTTAGCGCCTTACGTCAGCCAAGGTGTGGTTGATGGTTTTAGCCCATACCGACGCCATGTTCAGTTCAGTTCAGTGCATTTATTTCAGTCATGTACAATGGCTGAGGAGAAAGGAAAAAAAGCCGCGCACGCGGCTTGACAAAGCTCCCATCTCCCGTAGCGGCTTGGCACGGCGATGACAGACAGCAGCAAAACAATAACAAGAGAATGCATGAAATAACAAATATGTACAATATCTTCATAACAGATCACCAGAATAGTCTCGGTACTGTTACACACACGCAAATGATAGTTTAATCACAGCACAGCAATGTACCATTAAGTGTGTGTATACTTCTCTTGTTTTCTTGTGATGTATGTGTCTAAGCAGGCAATAAAAAAAAAATAGTGGTTAGTACCTTGCGTTGTGGCCGCAATAACCCAGGTTCGAATCCTGGTCACGGCATTTATTTTTTTCTCTTTTCCTACTCGGATCACCCCTGCTCTCCTCTGCTCTACATCCTCCTCCTGCTCCGTGCTTCTTCAGAACCAGTTTGTCGGCCTTGGCGCTTGCTCTTTCCCTGCACCGTCCGTCCCTCCCGGGCAGCCGTGATCGTATAGTGGTTAGTACCTTGCGTTGTGGCCGCAATAACCCAGGTTCGAATCCTGGTCACGGCATTTATTTTTTTTCTCTTTTCCTACTCGGATCACCCCTGCTCTCCTCTGCTCTGCATCCTCCTCCTGCTCCATGCTTCTTCAGAACCAGTTTGTCAGCCTTGGCGCTTGCTCTTTCCCTGCACCGTCCGTCCCTCCCGGGCAGCCGTGATCGTATAGTGGTTAGTACCTTGCGTTGTGGCCGCAATAACCCAGGTTCGAATCCTGGTCACGGCATTTATTTTTTTTCTCTTTTCTTACTCGGATCACCCCTGCTCTCCTCTGCTCTACATCCTCCTCCTGATCCGTGCTTCTTCAGAACCAGTTTGTCAGCCTTGGCGCTTGCTCTTTCCCTGCACCGTCCGTCCCTCCCGGGCAGCCGTGATCGTATAGTGGTTAGTACCTTGCGTTGTGGCCGCAATAACCCAGGTTCGAATCCTGGTCACGGCATTTATTTTTTTTCTCTTTTCCTACTCGGATCACCCCTGCTCTCCTCTGCTCTACATCCTCCTCCTGCTCCGTGCTTCTTCAGAACCAGTTTGTCAGCCTTGGCGCTTGCTCTTTCCCTGCACCGTCCGTCCCTCCCGAGCAGCCGTGATCGTATAGTGGTTAGTACCTTGCGTTGTGGCCGCAATAACCCAGGTTCGAATCCTGGTCACGGCATTTATTTTTTTTCTCTTTTCCTACTCGGATCACCCCTGCTCTCCTCTGCTCTACATCCTCCTCCTGCTCCGTGCTTCTTCAGAACCAGTTTGTCAGCCTTGGCGCTTGCTCTTTCCCTGCACCGTCCGTCCCTCCCGGGCAGCCGTGAGATTCGACTTCCGGCCACCGAGCGTGACGGACGTGTGTATCATGGGCTCCCAAGACGCGGATTCAGCGGCCCAGCCGGGCCGCGGTATCAGGAGTACGATCAAACCGAACGAGGACTACCAGCTGATTTTGCCGCATTTGCCAACAGGTTCGAGAGTTTTGCATACTGTTTTTTTGTATGGCGACGTCCAAGCCAGGCCATACCATGTTGAAAACTTTCGTGACGCTCTTGAGCGTCTGTCATTGCTGCCGGAAGTGGTTGCCCTCGGGGCATATATCAGATGAATCATGTTTGGGCCGTGACATTCTGCAATGAAGAAGGAAAAAACAAAATGCTACAGGCGGAGGCGTTCAACGTCAAGGACCACCGCTGTGTGGTCATTGACTCATGCAACCAGGGCGTCAGGCTGAAGCTGTTCTGGCTGCTACACGGCGTGCAAGATGACGACGTGAAGGCAGCTCTGGCGGCTTTTGGAAAAGTGACCGACGTAACTCGGGACAAGTGGAGAGTCAAAGGCTGCGTCGACAAGTCGTCTACTACGCGCTCATTGACATTGAAGCTGAAGGTGGGCGTTACCATCGAGGACTTACCGCACCAGCTGCATGTTGGAGAGGACGTCGCACTCGTCCACGTTCCTGGCAGAGCTCCGCTCTGCCTCCGGTGCCGCGCACCGGACACATACGTCGGGAGTGCCGTGTGCCACGTTGCGGGCTCTGTCGTCGCTTCGGCCACGACGACGCCCAGTGCGTGCGAACATATGCCACCGTAGCTGGTCCTGGTCGTAGGGTTACTACTGAGGAGCATACTATGGACGAAGTCGACGCGGTAGAGGCGACCCGTGAGAGTCGGGAAGACGCAGTACCAAAAAGCATAGGCTCAGAAAAAGCAACGCTTCGCACGGAACATGAGGCTGCCAACTCAGCAGTACCATCTGTGCCTGACACCAGAACTGAGGCGGAGGCGGGAAAAGCAGATGATGCTACGGTAGATGCACCTGAGACGGTTTTGGAACCGACAGACGAGAAGGACATTGACACGGAGATGCCCGCGGCGTCAACTTTGCCAGCGAAGAGGACGCACGACGAGGCTGATGACAAGGCGACGAGCTACGACGGGACGGACCATGAGGAACCTCTTCCCAAAGCGCCTCCTGTTCGACGTGCGGCCTTCAAGCCCAGGCCGAACGTCCCTCCTGATCGTAGGACTTCGTCGGCTGTCCCTCCGCCTTAGCGGAGGTGCCTTGCAGGGTCTTCGTGTTGGTAACCCGGTCTTCGATCGGGTTCAGTGCTGACACCGCCGTACTTCTTTGCAAACTGGAATGATTTTTGATGAGGTGAGCTGCAAACGGATGTCACTTCGAGAGCGGCGAATCCTAACCATTTAGATGGCGTCTCAACTAACATCTAGCTTGCGTATTGCCACACTGAACGTGAGAGGTCTTTCTGCGCGAAGGAGGCAAAATCAGCTTAAGCGTCTCTTGTTCGAAAACGAAATCGATCTGTTGGCTGTTCAAGAAACAAAAATTGAAAGCGAAGAGTTGACAGAAGCGATGGCTGAAATTTACTGTGCACAGTTCAGTGTTTGCGCGTGCCATGCAAAAGGAAAGTCGGGAGGGTGTCTGATTTTAACTCGAAACTGCAAAGTCGCCGTGGAAACTGTATTTTTCTGTGAAAGTGGCCGGATTGTAGCATGCGATTGTTACTTTTCTGGTGTAGAGTGGAGAGCTGTGTGTGTATATGCACCTAATAGAATTCCCGAACGAGATACCTTTTTTCGCCGTGTTCAACCTTTCCTGCTGACAGAAAAGCGTGTACTATTGCTTGGAGATTTTAACTGCGTGTGTAGACCTGAAGATAGAACAAGGAACAAAACCCTGCAGGACACGAGTGCCGAGCTGCTGTCTGAGATGATTAATGAAGCAGAATTGGAAGACATTGACATTATAATGCAAGGTTCAGAACAAACACAGTACACGCATTTCCAAGGCGTTAGTCACGCAAGGCTGGACAGAATTTATGTTTCTTCTGAGGTTGTGCCCTTGTGTTCCCAGTACCAGACTGTGCACGTCAGCTTCACTGATCATTCTTTAGTCGTGGTCACACTTGGGGAGAGGAAAAGGACTGTCAAGTTTAGTTGGGAATTATGGAAATTTAATGACACATTGTTGGAGAGTGAGGAGTTTAGCAAGAAACTAAAAGACTCAGTCAAAAGCTTGTTAGAAAAAGTCAGACTTTATACAAACATGGGAACAATTTAAATGCGACGTGAAAGTGGCCGCTATAGAAAGAGCATGTGTTTTAAAGCGTAAGGAAAAACAGCAAGAAAAGGAACTTCGTACCGAGCTTGATTTCATGCTCAGCATGGAAGGCGTCAAGCCGGGGTTGTACAGACAAGAAATAAGAGAGACCAAAACTAAGCTTGAACTAATAGATGAAACGAAATATCGAGGTGCTGTGATAAGGGCGCGCAGCGAAAGATTTTGGCTTGGGGAGACGCCCACAAAAAGGGCGCTCAGCGACGAAAAACAGTACGCAGTTTCGAAAGAGATAAAGGAAATTTGTTATCGCAATGACGTAACTTCCGAATCTGAGATGATTGAAAGGGTGTTTCTGGAATATTACCAAAACTTGTTCAGCCTTAAAACGCCCGATGTTGAACATTACAAAACTGCATTCCTGTCGCTAATGCCAAGAGTCGAGGATGACCTGGCGCAGGTACTTGAGGAGCCCATAACGGCAGCAGAAATCGAAGCTGCAATACAGCAGCTGAGCTTAAACAAGTCGCCTGGGCCGGACGGCCTCGGTGCCGCACTTTACAAGGCTTTGAAAACAGAAATGGCAATAGCATTGAAGCGCGTAATAAGCGAGTGTTACGAAAGAAAGTTAACTCCGCCGTCTTTTCGAACTTCCCACGTGGTGTTGATCCCAAATCGGACGACCCGAGTAGGTTGCAGTCAGTTGAGTGTTACCGCCCAATAAGCTTAACTAACGTAGACTACAAAATTTATATGAAAGTGCTAGCCGGACGACTCCAAACAGTAATCAAAACCCTTGTTAGCCCACACCATACCTGTGGCATAAAAGACAGATCCATTTTTACTAACATACACGTAGCTAGGAGTGTCCTTGAATGCTGTGATGCAACGGAGGGTCGTGTCGCCATGATGCAACTGGACCTGCATAAGGCGTTTGATAAAGTTGTGCATGAAATTTTGTTCGTGCTTTTGGAACATGTGAATGTAGGATGTATCATCACTGATGGCGTGAAAATGGTTTATGATGGCTGTACATCAAGGTTCATAGTTAATAACCGCCTGAGTAATAGTATTCCTGTCTTGTCGTCAGTGAGGCAGGGTTGCCCTCTTTCTCCACTGCTTTTTGCACTTTACCTGGAGCCCTTCTGTTTAAAGCTGTTAACTACGCAAAAAATTCGAGGTTACTCCTTTTGTCATAATGAAGTGAAGGTATTGGCGTATGCAGATGATACAGCAGTGCTCTGCAGAGACCAGGAAAGCGTGCAAGAAGTGGTGAGAGAAGCCGTAAATTTTTGTGATGCAAGTGGCTGTGCGATAAGCTGGCAGAAATGTTTTGGTTTTTGGCATGGAAAGTGGCAGGCCACGCCAGAAGTATTCTGTCGAATGAAGTGGGTAGACACGCCAAGAAAGTACCTCAGCGTGCCGCTAACCAAGTACAGAGAAAGCAAAGAATATTGGGCCCATGAAACCGAACGAGTGCTCAGACAAGCAAATGGGGTGGTCACAACTTTTCCATGTTGCAAGAGCTACGGTGTGCAACATGTTTTTAATAGCGAGGATTTTTTATGTTCTGCAAGCGTTAACTTTGCCAAGGACTTCAGTGCAAAGGTTGCACAGAGTGTTTGCAACATTTATTTGGTCGTCAACATGGGAACGTACCAGCCGATGCAATCTGTTCCACAAGGTGCGGAACGGTGGGCTAGGGTTATCAAATTTATTTCTGAGACAGATAGTCACTAGATTCTTTTTCTTGCGTCAAGATAATGATTTTCTGCGAACTGTTATACAAGTGCGATTGTCAGAATCACTGCCTGATTATGTTGTGTCATCCATGTCTGCAGGTCGGAGTGGGTTAAGTGCTTTCTTGCAAGAAGTTGTTGCAGCAGTCCGTATTCTTCGGTCAAAATTTTCCGATGAGTATCTAACCATTGTAACAAGGAAAAAGATGTACAAGGACCTGCTTGATGTGTTTCTGCCAGTGCCTGTTTATCGCAGTGCATATCTTCTGGGTCCCGAAAGGGATGTGCTAAAAAGAGTCGAAAGAATGCCGGTGAAGCCTTCAGTGCGTTCTTTTTTTTTTCAATTGCATACTGGAACCCTCCCAGTGAAGCCATGGTTGCAAAGCAAATGCCTTTTTATACCTTGGTCAGTAGAATGTCTTATTTGCAAAAAAGTGGAAACTATAGGACATATCTTTCTCGACTGCCACGACGCTGTTTTTCTTTGGGATGTTTTGAAGCGCACACTGAAAAAAGATTTCCCCCTGACGCCTTTTGGAATACGCTTCCTACCATGTGCAGAGCCAGGTGAAGTGCCTTGCGACCTGCTAATGTTGCTCTGCATGCACAGCCTATGGCGTACGCGAATGGATGTCAGGCATGAACATGTTGCTGTGAATGCGGCTCATCAGTATTTCATTGAGAGCATCATGTATACTCAGGAAGTTTTCGGACAGGAAGCTCCTCAGCCTGAGTGGCTGCCTGTCCTCGACCAACTAAAATCATTTAACCCATTTTATCATCGTGCACTAGCCAGAAACTGACCAGTGCTTTTATTGCCATGTCATTGTATTTTTGTTTTGTTTGCCCTGCCAAGTCGGTAATAAAGAAAAAAAAAATCCCGGGCAGCCGTGATCGTACAGTGGTTAGTACCTTGCGTTGTGGCCGCAATAACCCAGGTTCGAATCCTGGTCACGGCATTTATTTTTTCTCTTTTCCTACTCAGATCACCCCTGCTCACCTCTGCTCTCTATACCCCGCCTCCTACGTGCTTCTTCAGAACCAGTTTGTCAGCCTTGGCGCTTGCTCTTTCCCTGTGCCGTCCGTCTCTCCCGGGCAGCCGTGATCGTATAGTGGTTAGTACCTTGCGTTGTGGCCGCAATAACCCAGGTTCGAATCCTGGTCACGGCATTTATTTTTTCTCTTTTCCTACTCAGATCACCCCTGCTCACCTCTGCTCTCTATACCCCGCCTCCTACGTGCTTCTTCAGAACCAGTTTGTCAGCCTTGGCGCTTGCTCTTTCCCTGTGCCGTCCGTCTCTCCCGGGCAGCCGTGATCGTATAGTGGTTAGTACCTTGCGTTGTGGCCGCAATAACCCAGGTTCGAATCCTGGTCACGGCATTTATTTTTTCTCTTTTCCTACTCAGATCACCCCTGCTCACCTCTGCTCTCTATACCCCGCCTCCTACGTGCTTCTTCAGAACCAGTTTGTCAGCCTTGGCGCTTGCTCTTTCCCTGTGCCGTTCGTCCCTCCCGGGCAGCCGTGATCGTATAGTGGTTAGTACCTTGCGTTGTGGCCGCAATAACCCAGGTTCGAATCCTGGTCACGGCATTTATTTTTTCTCTTTTCCTACTCAGATCACCCCTGCTCACCTCTGCTCTCTATACCCCGCCTCCTACGTGCTTCTTCAGAACCAGTTTGTCAGCCTTGGCGCTTGCTCTTTCCCTGTGCCGTCCGTCCCTCCCGGGCAGCCGTGATCGTATAGTGGTTAGTACCTTGCGTTGTGGCCGCAATAACCCAGGTTCGAATCCTGGTCACGGCATTTATTTTTTCTCTTTTCCTACTCAGATCACCCCTGCTCACCTCTGCTCTCTATACCCCGCCTCCTACGTGCTTCTTCAGAACCAGTTCGTCAGCCTTGGCGCTTGCTCTTTCCCTGTGCCGTTCGTCTCTCCCGGGCAGCCGTGATCGTATAGTGGTTAGTACCTTGCGTTGTGGCCGCAATAACCCAGGTTCGAATCCTGGTCACGGCATTTATTTTTTCTCTTTTCCTACTCAGATCACCCCTGCTCACCTCTGCTCTCTATACCCCGCCTCCTACGTGCTTCTTCAGAACCAGTTCGTCAGCCTTGGCGCTTGCTCTTTCCCTGTGCCGTTCGTCCCTCCCGGGCAGCCGTGATCGTATAGTGGTTAGTACCTTGCGTTGTGGCCGCAATAACCCAGGTTCGAATCCTGGTCACGGCATTTATTTTTTCTCTTTTCCTACTCAGATCACCCCTGCTCACCTCTGCTCTCTATACCCCGCCTCCTACGTGCTTCTTCAGAACCAGTTTGTCAGCCTTGGCGCTTGCTCTTTCCCTGTGCCGTCCGTCCCTCCCGGGCAGCCGTGATCGTATAGTGGTTAGTACCTTGCGTTGTGGCCGCAATAACCCAGGTTCGAATCCTGGTCACGGCATTTATTTTTTCTCTTTTCCTACTCAGATCACCCCTGCTCACCTCTGCTCTCTATACCCCGCCTCCTACGTGCTTCTTCAGAACCAGTTCGTCAGCCTTGGCGCTTGCTCTTTCCCTGTGCCGTTCGTCTCTCCCGGGCAGCCGTGATCGTATAGTGGTTAGTACCTTGCGTTGTGGCCGCAATAACCCAGGTTCGAATCCTGGTCACGGCATTTATTTTTTTTTTCTCTTTTCCTACTCGGATCACCCCTGCTCTCTTCTGCTCTACATCCTCCTCCTGCTCCGTGCTTCTTCAGAACCAGTTTGTCAGCCTTGGCGCTTGCTCTTTCCCAGCACCGTCCGTCCCTCCCGGGCAGCCGTGATCGTATAGTGGCCCTCATATTCTGTCTCTATCGGACCACCACACTTTTTTGTCACTTTGGTGATGTTGTGTCATCTGCCCTGCGCATGTATATGTTCAGGCAATAAAGAAAAAAAAGTGATCAGAAACTTGCCGCTGAAGCTCCCGAGTGGCTCGAAAGAGTGGTGCCTTTGGTGGCACTTGTTGAGTTTTAACATGACGAAACCACAACCCATTAGGCGGATAGTGTTGTTAATTATTAGACATTGTTCCCTGTAAGTGTATTTATGTATTGTTGTTGTTGCCGAAGTCAGGCAATAAAGAAAAAAAGGAAAAAAAGTGATCGTATAGTGGTTAGTACCTTGCGTTGTGGCCTCAATAACCACGTTCAAATCCTGGTCACGGGAAGCGTTTTGTTAAAGTAATGTTTAACTGAAGTTTAAGTGACGTTTACTATAAAGCATATAACATTATTTGTTCATTCAAGAGCGAAAGCTCCACACCTCGAGGTATAACTCCCAAGGTCAAACTTGGCTGGCGTTTGACTTTCAGCCGGCGGAGCGATGGCATGCCTTATGACGTCATGCCACGTGACCCGCTGCGGAGAGGTGTCGCAGCTGCACTCACTCGGAACCTCGCCGCTGCGGTACCACGTGACTACCGGGAATTTAACAGCTGCTTCACCGGCGCTGGTCTGGTCAACTCCTCACTGCAGGCGCCAGGCTAACCACGCTTAACAGTGCTTTCGCTCGTTTAACTAGGTTCATGCCATGCTTAAACCAAGAAAATTTTTTAACAGTATAGTAACATTCAAAAGTAAACGTTAGAATAATGTTTACTTTTGATTGTTAAACTAGCATTTGCCACATAACATATAACATCCCTTGTTAATTTCTGACACAAATGCAAAATTCGAATGCACCATGTTGTCACGGAACAAAGGACCGAGACACCGTTCACCGGCAGCGTTCCCAGAAAAGTTCCTTCAACCTCCTCGTCTTTTGGTGCTAACTGGGGCCACCTGGTCGCAATATAAGTTACTGCATAACGTTACATAGCTATTTTGCAACATTATTCTTATGTTCCGCGCTACTTGGTAGATGGCGTTTTCCATCCCCAGCCCTGGCTGCAATGCCAAAAAAAGTCGCCGACCATAGCTGCAGTATTTCAACGTTCGCTCACTTTGTACTGCCCACAGGCATTATACCCATTTAAAGCTTTCGCAACACCATGATGCTGGTTTTTGCGGAGAGGTGAGGCCGTGGATGAGACCTGTATAGTCCAACGGGGCACAGTCTTATTGTATTTGATGATTTCCTTTTTTATGGTCTTTTGACAGTTATCAGTGGACCCTGCCATCATCCTTAATGGTCCTTAGACCCCACCTTGTTAAGACCAATAGCATGTCAGCCTTGGAGCTCTTTGGCAGAGCTGCCTCAGCACCATCAAAACCGCATCGTGATGAGAATATCATCATGCGCGCATGTAAGTTCTGGAGAGGGACTCCGTAAGCCACTTAGGGAATTGATATTTTGTACAAAATATCAACTATTAAAGGAATATTGGTTCACTTTACAAGCCAGGCGATGTATTACAACGGATGTATTGACTTTCGCGGACTGAGAATTCGTCGATGAAGTGATTTAAGACACTGGAAAAATGGGAACTTTTCACGGGGTAACGCGGGAGAAGCGCTTATGTTCGGGTAGTTTTTTTGAAACAGCCATAATCGTAGTCTTCGAGCGTTGCAATGATGTTTCCGGAAATACGCTTGCGTCTGTGACGACCCCACATACTGCGCGGGTCCACACGGGACGGAGAGGCAGAGAGACATCGCTAGTCTCGGTTGGAACAAAACTGATATGTTCAAGAATTACGTGCTAATCAGTATATGATGCAGAGGCTGGGGTGCACAAGCTTAAATGCCGCTGCGTTGGCGTCGGAGTCTTCATCATAAGGAACGGAGGGGGTGCGGAGTTGGCCTTGTTCGTTCGCTGTCTCCGATGCCTGGGGCGCCTCGGGCCCCGGAGGACCGACTCCCAGCGGAGTCGTCTCGGGACTTGCTCCTCACCCCACTGACCAGCTTTCCTCGCTTTTCGTCCTCCACTTGGGCGATCCTTTTGCCAGGCTAGAGCTTCTCTCTCTCCCCCCCCCCCCCCTCCGCCCCCCTCCCTCCTCTAAGCGCCGGCGACTGCGGCATTCCCCGTCTTCTCCAGCATATTCCCACCACCTTGGGCATTCCCCGTCTTCTCCCTCATTTTGCCACTGGCTTGGGCCTTTCCTCCTCCGGTCGGCTCCACTGTCACTCTTGCGGGGGTGTGCTTGGCCTGGGAACAAAGATGGCGGCCAAGCTGTCTCCCTTCATACCCATAATGTGTCTTGGCTCCAGACACCCGACGATTCCTCGCGTCATACAGTCTCTTGCTCAAGCGCGTCCAGGGTCCCTCAAAGGGAAAATATCGCCGGAGACGCGCAGCGCACTCTCATATGTCGCTAGGCGTTAGTATCACTTGCAACTTGTCACTATAGGGAGTATTGTTGGGTTTGGGATGCCCCCCCCCCCCCTGCCTTGTGGATTAAGGCAGCTCGCGGTTCCCCTGCTGCCTAAGTGGATTAGGCAGCGACCTTCCAGGACCGTGGGACCGTGGTGGCAGCGGCGAAAGTCAAAGACCGCCGAAGGCCGAAGATGCGGCAACGATGGCGGCGTTCCGTGGCCGAGTCGACCCCCGGGTCAACGAACAGAGTGGTGGTGTGCTGAGTGAGAGACAGCAGTGTTTAATTACTGAGCCTCTACCCTCTCCCATCAACCGAGCTGCGAAGGAGCGGGACAGCCAGCACCGCCCAGCCGTGGGTGGTACCCCCGGAGTCCATGTCTGCCCATGCGATTGGACGTCATCCTTCGAACTATTTTCCCCAGACAGGGATCTGGGGAATCAGTGTTATTTAACGAGGTGTTGTTTTGGGGACAGCAGAGCACTCCTGTTGACTCCTGAAGACGTTCTCTTTCACTGAGAATCCCTCTCAGTTGCTCTCTTATGTAAATAATGTAAATATTCCTGCATAAACTTCTCCTTTTCCTTGTTTTCTTACTCGTAACCCCGTCTCCCGTCCTTCCTCGTCCCTTCTCCGGCCCGACCACGCTCACTCGATTCTAATAGTATTCGCCTGCTACGTGCCAATAGCAATGGCACGTGTCACGTATGGATTTAATTACAAAGGCTACTGGTTACAAAGCGGAACGGCCAAACGCATTTATGTCCGCATAAATGCGTTCAAAAAACGAAATGCAATTCAAAAAAAGTGCTGGATGCGATACGTGTAAGGGAGAACCCTAGACACTTTAGACATCCATGCGGACTGTGGGACGAGCATCAGTGCAGGAGGAAAGGGAATTAAGAACGCACAATCGAGGTGGCCAGTGTCACAACTGTAGTAACAGTTTAACCTCAAATAATTCCAGGGAATATCGAAAACATATGCATGCATATATGCGTTATTTTGCAGAAGTGCTCGTTAAACTATTAGAGAGACCAGAAAGACAGTTACAGCATCGCTATTCCAATGCAGGAAGGGCCAGAAGAGCTTCTACGTGTACACATATACCAGACGATTTTTTTTTTTAACGTTTACAGATTTTTACAGAAAACTGTGAGATATACGTTGTTGCAGTCTGTGCAGGTGAATTGAACAGTGAGGCGGACATTATGCACATGATAGTGTTCAATAATTGGACGATGAATTAACTAAAATTAACTATTTTATTTTAGGCAGTATTATATACATTGCAGAACTGAAGGCCATCGACACCCAAGGCGAGCCCCGTTTTTAAATTTTCTTAACAGGCAAAGTGGTTAAAATTATTGAACGTCAAAATACATATTTGGAAGCTCGTTAAGTTGACTTTCCCGCATTACACATTTATAAAATGGTGTCGTTCACACATGTAATGCAGCACATACAGATGCTCTCTGTGCATTCTATGCCGTAGAAAGTTAGTGATTTCGGCGACGATGCTACGTGCAGCGACTCCCTTTTGTTCATATTCAACACAGAGAAGTCAACTCAGCGAGCTTTGGACTAATTTTGACATTCGATATTTTGAACCACATTAGAAACTGGTATTTATATCTGGGACTTTAAATTTATAAACTGGGCTAACCTTGAATGTTCATGGCCTTACATTTCGCGTACCATCTTGCCCCTTAGATTAAATTTAAAAAAAAGGTGTTTAGTTGATTTCAGTTAAATTATTCAACTCGATCACGTACAGTCTTTGTCAGAAGTAACCAGGCTGTGTGGTTTGCTTCTAGCTCGTACAGTGGAGCCCTTACAGCTTCCCTGAAGCTGAAATGGTCGTTAAAGGTAAGGACTGGGGGTCTTTTTACCTTCCAACACTTTTTGATCTTTAGGAAAGCCACAAGGGCCCCACTATACAAGCTAGAAGCAAACCATGCAGCCTGGTTACTTTTGACAAAGACTGTACATGATGTCCGCCTCGGTGAACGATCCACCCGCAGAAACCGAACCGACGTATTCCTCAGTTTCTGAAATAAACTTTAAAAAATCGCCCAGTATACGTTTCACTTCAGACGTTGCACGCTGCTGTTGCACCTACGCACCTTAGAGTCGAGTTTTTTTTTTTTTTGTGCATATGTGTGTGATAATTGGCTACAGTCTTCGACTGTTTGCGTGAGCGCAAGGTTTTAATTCAGTGAAAAGCGGGTAGGGCTCCAAGAAACAGTTTTTATGACTCACGGTTCCTTATCTATACCACTTTCAAAACGATATGCACCAAACGGCAGGCACCTTGGACTTTTCAACCCCGTCAGTGAGCCGCATTATTCATGAGACACAGCACGTAGGAAGCCTTGGGTGGTACTTTTACAACAGAGCAGCTTACACATCTATATATGTCCGTATAGCTGTCGACTGCAGCTGCCATAGTGAAGCATTTGAAGTTGTCCCTTACACTAGAAGCGCCGGTATTTGGACAGCTCTAAAGACGTACGAACCAGCGTTGATGATATGCAAGACCAACGCTTCAGCGGTCCCAAGAGTTCTGCCCTTGCAACCGCATACCGCACATTTGGTAAGCCGTGAGTGTCGGCCGGATCTGGGCTGCCTCCTGGTGCGTTGTCTGCGTTGGTGTCGGCGGGAAGGGTTCATACGTTTGCGTGACCAGCCCTAACCTCTGAGGGGGCAGGGCTGTGAGGTCTACGGCCCGAGGTATCGGGAAAGCGGGGGTCACTAGGGCCTGCACATGACCGCCTGACTAGGCGCAAGAAGTTTCCAGGCATGTCTCGACCGCAGGCTCAGCGGTAGCCCCTGGAAGCTGCATGACGTCTGAAAGAATCTAACCAATAGCCATCTCTGAACTGGTATATGCAGGAGCAGTGCGACGAAGGTGCGAGCATGAAAAAGTCGCCGGGAAAGACTCGCCAATTTTCGCGCGCGATTGTGGGTCCTCTGCTGCGTGTAGAAGAGTATTGTTTGGCTCAGGCTTTCATGGCAACGCAACACAGTGATTGAGGAAGTTGATGAGCTTTCCTCGGAAGGCGTTTCAGAGCTCCTTTGATAGGGATTGGACGATTTTCGACAGCAGTCTAGACAAATCCTCTACGCTGGTCTGTACAATACAAATACATATATACTATATAGATTTATGGCCATATACTTTTAGAAGGCCTTTTTCTATAGACAGTGTATATACAACATATAGACAAAAGGAAATGTCTGCAGGAAGGCCGTTAAGTAAATGTATAGAAAATCTGTAGCCCATTTTTATAAGGGGGTGTGCGCCAAGCCGTATAGCGCTTCTCTAGCCGCAACCCAGCAAGGTTCGCAAGAGACGCCTGCTGCCGATGGTAATAGGAGCTCGAAGCTGCTTCTGGCGACGCATTCAGTATAACTCGTCCCAGCTTTGGCTTCAAGACAACAGACATGTGTATCTTCAAGGCTGTCGTTCATTACGGGGCCGTTGAATTCCACGCACACACATACACCCAAGTGCTGTCAAGTAACCACAAATTCAATCCACAGTTGATGAGACCTTTTTTTTTCTTTTATTTACAGCTTAAATAAGAGCTTAGCTGAAAGTCCAGCGTCGTCAGTGCGGTAAGAAGAGCGCTTGCAGCGAAGCAACCACCTCGAATAGCCGCCGGCTATACCGTTGTCCCTTGTGATGGTGGAAGTGTTGGTGGTGCTTGGTAAGATGACATTGGTGGTGAAGGTCGCGGTGGTGACAACGAGGGCGAAGGTATACGACACTTCTTTCACCGCACTAAAAATCCGCGCGAAGACCACGCTGCACAGAGACGACCCATCCAAAGCGACTGCTGCTGTGTGTGGCGTTTCGGTGGCGCCTACAAAAGGTCCCTCCGTTATGTACACAAATAAGAGCGAGAGATTGTCCCGGGCGTATATCACAGAGGGGCACGCGTGAGCTGCACACCAACACACACGCGCGCACCCACGACACATGCACACGCACCGCGGGCGAAGACGACGACACCAGGAGGCGGCGGGGTTTCAGAGAACCTGGAACTTCCAAGGCGCCGCTGCTCCGCCTTTGTCCCCTCCGCCGTACTCGAGGCAGTCTGCGGCCGGGGGCGTCCTCGTACTCAGCGTCGCAGGCCGGTCCTGCTGGTGGGACGACGGGTGCGGTGCCTGATGCGGCGGGGCCTGATGCACGGGTCCGGCAAGGTAGTCCATGCCGCCATAATAGGGCGCGCCGTAGGGACCAGTGGGCGCGTAGCATCCACTCCCCGCGGTCTGGAGGGGAGCACCGTGCTGAGGTCCCCCTGCTAGGGCAGCCTGGCTCACCGCGGGTCCCTGGCCGTGAGCCACGGAGGAGGAACCCGTGTGGTAAGGGGAGCGCTGGTGTGCGCCGGCCATGAGCTCGGCCACGGCTGGTCCGATGGCTGCGGGACTCCAGATGGAGCTCGCCTGCTGGTGCAGGGGAGAGGAGGCAGCGCTCGCCACCAGCGCCGCAGGCTTGTAGGGAGATTCGCCGCGGCTCGACGATGTGGGACTGGAGGAGGGCGCGGGACTCTTGGCCTTCTTGGGGCGCGGCTTGGAGGCAGAGCCGTTCTGCTGCTGCTGTTGCTGCTGACGGCACTTGGCTCGGCGGTTCTTGAACCATACCTGCGGGCAGGGTGCAAGGAAGCGAGGTCAATACATGCACTTTTGACAACTTTTAATTGCTGGTAGGCTACTGTATAGGCCCGCGGCAAGCGGATTTTGAGCCGATATATCGTGCACGAGCATACCGTCAGATACAAATTAAGTACGCAGTGGCAAATACCCCTGAAAGTATGCCGTCCAGCCAATGGCATCGACTGAATGTCATGACGTCGAGGTTAAGCCCATCTCACAGAGGTACAGTCTCTGTCAAAAGTATACAGCCCAAGGGGTTTGCTTCCAAGTCGTGTAGCGGGGCTCTTTAGCACATTTGACAGTCCTAAGCTTGGGAGGGTTGAGGACTTAAGTTCCTCCTGCTTTCGTGAAATTAAGGTCCCTGAGTATGCAAGAGGAGCCGCGCCGCAGGGGTCCGAAGCAGAACCCTCGGGTCCTATTCTTTTGATAAAGACTGAAGACACCATCCACTAGTGACTTCACGCTTGGGGATTAATCGCGACGTCATCAGAAACAGTCGACGTCATTGGTTGGAAGGCCTCCTTTGATGGCATCCGCCGCTGCTTTCTTGAGTTGTATCCGACTATAGGGCTTTTCAAACATTGGTTTGTTGGCTATGTGTCCTGCTAATAGCTACATCACCCTGTACCGATTCCGACAACCGATCTATTGACTTCAGAAGTGTGACAAGAATGTTAAAAGTGCGTGCAAGACATGCACTTGTGAGAAAGGCGTGGAAAGGAAAGTTGACATCCGTACTTTCGCAATTATTTTCAACCTCCCCTTTATGTTTAATAAACGCCAACGGGCATTTCAGTTATGGTTGTAGCTACGTGAACCATTCTTGCCAGCTCCGCTACCACGCGATTCAGTCTGTTCGCTTCCAGACAACGTAATATCAAAATACAGCTGCCGACTGCCACGAGTCGATGTTCTGTGCGTACTTGCAGAATGTGATGGCTACATGCAAGGAGAAATGGGATAATTGTAACAAGCTGCAGCGTTTCTAATATCGAAAGTAAGCCCCATTGACAAATACAGAAGCGAGGCGTATACGTCAACCGCGTGCTGCTACTCGCTTTTGTGCACACGAACCGCACATACAAGTGTCAAGAAGGGCAAATGCAAACACACACATCACTAAGGATAAAGGAGTCACACAAGAGCGACTGCGCCTATACCTGCACCTCGCCCACAGAGGAACCACACTCAAAGTACATAGACGCCGATACCATCGGTACATACACCGGCAACTCTCCGCATCATCGCACATCAGACCCCGCGGCGGACCAAATGGAGTCCAGCCTCCCAAGCCCAGTTCGCACCAAGGACTCCCGAATCCGCACGGTGCCAAGAAAACATACACGTTCACACACACACACACACATCGCCACGACCACGGTGGGCTAGCTATTACCTTCCGGGCCCGAGCAAGAAGCGGCGGGCGTTAAAAGGTTTACCGCGTGCGTTCGTGTGGGCTCCCGACCTCTACAGGCACGCACAAATCCGCGCGCGCGGTCTCCTCGGCTCTTGAACTTCGCCGCCAGGACAGACTGCGCGGTTCACGGGCCGCAGAGTTCGGCGAGGTTTAGTGAACTGAAACCGAGGCGGACAAAGGAAAAGAGAACGCCGACCAGCGGGGCCAAGAAAAGCGCGACGCGTTTAAGCTTGAGGACACAGCCTTTCGCGTGGCGGCGGCGACAGCAACGCCGTGGAGGGCACACACACAGATCAGAAAGAAGCAGGGAGGAGGGGGAGTTGCCGCAGCGAGAGAGGAAAGGCGACCGCATATATGCGCGTTCACGCACAAGGCGGGCATCGCCGTGCCAGCAGGCCTGGCGGCTGTGAGTTGCTTGCTACATACGTGGACCCGACAATGGTGGCTAACACTTCCCCCTCCTCCTCTCCCTTTCCGTCCTTCCCCAATATTCCTCTCACCCACGCAGGCAGCAACATCAGTAGCAGTATTATATTATAGGCCCACACCTCCTCCCCACAACCGTGGGAGGATGCCGATAACGCCCCGCAAATAGCACGCCGACGCGGCCACGCGATGGAACGAGGTACGCACACACAGAGACAAGTCGTCGTGTGTGTTCGTCTGTGCGTGGCCGTAACGCACAAACAAGAACGGACAACACCCGGGCCACTGCCCCTATTCCCTTGACACCCCCTACAACCCTCCTTACTTTGGAGCTCCTCTCATAGTGAACATCACGCTTCTTGAATAAACAGAAAAGAGGTTTGGGGGGAAAGGAGCCCTCTCTCTGTCCTCATCATGCGGCCGCCGCCGTTAAAGCATCCGACACCGCACACCTCGCTGTGACGACGTGCGTAGGGAACTCGTGGCGGCTGCTCGAGAGAGATACCGCGACGTCCCTCTCTACAAACAAGCGATCTCCGCGAGCGCTGCGGCGGAGGTCTTTTGCCCGCTCCGTTCTTGCGGGAGCGGCGAGCGAGCCGGGGAAAGGGGGGGGGGGGGGGGGGGGCAGATCCCGGGTGCGATGGTGGCATTCTTCGAAGCAATCATTTCCCTCTGCGCGGCAGCGACAGTAGCGCCACCGAATCGAAGCTGTGTCGGTGTCCTCCGCGTAAAAGGACCGGAGTATTCTTTTTTTTTCTTTTTTCCCCCAGGAAATACTCCCTCTGATAAGGCGTGGACACGGGGGCGTGCGTTGGACCTCACTTCCGGCGGATGGGATGGGTAAGTTGCGTAGTCCCGGATGGGATGTACACCTTTACTCGATTGGCCAGGCCACGTGGAGCTACGTTGAGTTACGCAAGGAATGCTCACTGCTCCATACACACATACATCTTTGTACACAATGCATGCTCCAACTAGGCGTATCATCAGAAGC
Organism: Amblyomma mixtum; assembly: GCF_055824585.1. NCBI lineage: Eukaryota > Metazoa > Arthropoda > Arachnida > Ixodida > Ixodidae > Amblyomma > Amblyomma mixtum. The sequence goes on from NC_143020.1 coordinate 97,226,865, forward strand.
ATAACCCTTTTCGTTGCTAATGGAAGATAAGTCTACATCGAGTCTGCCAAGGAGGAAGGCAAAGATCAAGAATGCAATTCCAGGAGGGGGGGGGGGGGGGGGGGGTCTGAGTTGCACAAGTAAGGCTCGGGTTCAGGTTGGACTCTAGGTTGTCGCTAACTAGCTGGGCACATTCCACGTCGGGTGCACATATCATATGGGGGTATATATCACCCGAAGCGGCGGTTAGGATCTGGCACTTAAGCGGGACTTATACATTGCCTGTGGAGCCTCTACATAGCTAGAGCAGGCAATCCAGGCGTACGTACGTGCCCTTCTGTACAGCTCTTTGATACAACAGTTGAACTTTCCATGGGATCCAGCACGCTAAACTGGTTCAACACTAAGAGATTAGGCGACTGTCGTATACAACTTGTGGTACTCAGATTAATCGCTCAGCGCTTTCAAAAATTTGTTATGCAATGATTACCACGGGGATCTAAAAGTTATGTGGCGCCGCCCAAAGCGAATGGGCCCTGCTCAAAGGTGAGACATCCATCTGCTAATATCCAGAGACTGGCCATGGCTGAACTTCGTTCCAGAATTAAGTGGTGCATGGCTAAAGAAACCTGGAACTTCAGCGGGTGCATGCATTTCATTTCACTCTAACGATACTACCTCCTTTCCCTTACCTTGGCATCCTTATCTTTATCAGAACATATCTCCGCGGTTATGTGCTCTGCGGATTGCATTCCAGGTTAAGCCTATTTCATCTTGATATCCGCTAAGATACCATTAAATGGATTTCATTTTCTAGTCCACATATACTCGCTTGCTGCGTCAACTTTTCTTGCAATGCCGCCGCAAAAGTCGCTGCAGCTTCTGGCCCTAATTCATGAGTTACTGACAAAACTGAATGACCAATACCTTATAGAATGTATAAAAAACTTATTTCACTTCGTCCCTTTACATTACTGTTTACACAGTGAACATCAAGTGAAACTAAACTGCAGCGTGCAGCTGCCACATATATGTTATACCGTCGCACTTACGGCCACTACTAGACGCAACGTAAAATGCTTACTTTATGAGGTTAAACGTATGAAGGACGAATATGGGGTTATTTAACGGGCACTGATATCGCACAGTACACGGGCCTCTAGAATTTCGCCTCCATCGGAATGCGACCTCCGCGGCCGGTATCGAACCCACGACTTTCGGGTCAGCAGCCGACCGCCATAACCACTGAGCCAACGTGGAGGCACACAACAGCTTAAGATGTGACAGCACATTTCCAAACAGCCCTATGGAAAAGTGGGACACGACGCCACCGCCCATGCCACTTCCGTCGCACAAGACATTCACTTTTCGGAAGGAGCGACAGGTGGTCGCTCCAGACCCCACCGAAGATGCGATACGGTCGGTCACAAAAAGAAACCGAGAGGCGACGTTGGCGACCTCTTTGCCGTCGGCGCTTTTTACGCACAGTTGTAGTATAGAAAGTAGGGCTACCTAGACAGAAGGTCTCGATCCACCGTAGACATACACTGTCCAACATACATCGCGGTAGCGGCAACGCTGACAAGAACGCCAATAGACAGCAGCGGGGGAGACATGTTACAAGGAGCGCGCACGAGAGATTGCATCTGTCGCAGTATGCGAGGGGGGGATACACATGGCGGCGTTTTTCCTGAGGCCACATCGCTTTCCATCCCCACCGCAGTCCTCTGCGTTGCGCACCTCACCGGAGTTGGCCCGCGCGCCACGAGTGTATGTTTCTTTCATCGCGCACACAAAAACAGTGCATGGCGCTGCGGGCGTAGAACGTGTTCACACGAGCGTTCTCGAGTGCGGCATCGAATGTCTAGTTGCTGCGACGCATTGTGCGAGGGGGAGAGCCCCCCCCCCCCCCCTTCCTGCAACGCTCTCCCAAAACCATTCCCCGTCCTCTCCACAGCTGGCTCGACGACCAGGAACTACCGCCGGTCGCTCAGCCATTTGCATGACAGAGCTCGACCACGAGGTCTGCACGGTCGCGGGAAAGCTGGCTTGTAATTGAAACCGGGGTGATTGTGTGCGTGTGCGTGTGTGCGTGTGTGTGTGCAGCCAGCTGACGAACCGCTGTCGTTTCGGATATGTACGCTGTCCCCTTCTACCCCCTACTCTCGTTCGCTACTCGCTCGCTAGATGGCGTCTGCGGCGGTGGCAACGACAACGTTTCGGCGCGGCGCGGTGACCCGTGGGAGGCGGTGCGAGCGGCCGCGGTTCGAGGTCTTTTTCCACGTGCGCGACAGTCCGAAACGTCTCGGTGTGTGAAAGGCCTGCGCGCGCTTAGCTTGCACGTGACGCACGCCCATAGTAGGGACACGCGTGTATGGCCTTCTCATGAATAACCGATTTGGGGATTTGCGGGGTGGCTGATGCGGCGGCGGAAAATTGAGGGGATGATTTTGGGGAGGATACCCTAGTACTGCTCCCTTTTCAACGGTGATCTGGACGGGAACTAAGAGGTGATGAGTTGTCCGCGAGGAGTATATGGAGTGGAGAATGCAGACCAGAGTATTTAACCAAATCAATCAATTATATTGGGAGGTGGAGATGTCGGACGGCACGGAAAATGCCCAGTGAGCCCTAAAATGAAGCATTAAAAACTGTTCCTGAGCTTTGGCGACGCATCTACGTGATTTGGTTTTGCAGTCGTTAGTCAAAGAAGCGGCATATCATATAAGTTCCGACATTCGGCGCATGATGCAGTAAGCACGGTAAGCTGCGACAGTACGCAGGAATTGAAATGCTTCCAGCGTCAAATTGATATTTAACAACTTATCGGAAATGATTTAGAACGCCGGAGAAGGCGTCAGTAAATTGACAGCAGCTCTGTGCTGCTGAGGTTTCACGAAAGAATGAGAAATTAACATATGTCAAGCGTACACTACAGTGTACACGAAAAAATGATTGTTTATATCGGTGCAGCTATGTCACTGCTAAGATTATTGGTGTCGCTGTAGAACAACCTTGCGCGTTCGGCGACAGTTAGTGTTAGGTGATACCGATGACACCTTCGCAGGATAGCAGCCAGAACTGACGGCGTAGTTATAGGCACGGGATGAGAAAAAAGCACAGCGACATTCGCAGCCATACTATTATCTGATTACATTGTCATGCAGCGAAATAACGCAAGGCGTGAGTTCCGCAAAGTCGAGAATATCACCCATTGCAAAGCGACGCCCTTGATTACGCAGGCCAAAGCGCAAATACTTGAGCCACAAAAACTGTACACAGTACTGAACTACTCTGAAAAAAATTACGAGGAACTTTAGCGGCTAAAGTGGTGAAAGGCGAAGCCTGAGTGCTGCATTCTGCTACGCGCTTGTTCAGTGCACATTTTGTTGGTGCATTAATTAACTGCCAATTAATGACGCTTAAGCTTCGCCTTAAGGAGTGGAACGCGACAGCGTGTTGTAGCGCTGCCAGGGAGTCCACGGAACGCCACCACCCGTTCGGCGCGATGCCTTGCCCTTTGAACTCAAAGGAAATGGCGCAGTAATTCTCTGTCATCTCGGTGGACACCTGAACCGCACCGTAGAGGAAGGGAGGAAGTGGGAGTGAAAGAAGACAAAGAGGGCCCGTAATGAAGGAAATGAAAATTGTATTTCAGGAAAGGAAATTACGCAGTAACTGTCTCACATATCTCGGTGAACACCCGTCAAAATTCAGGGGGCACTTTTTTTTACCTAAAGTGTGGTCACTGATGTGTGGTTAAGATGTTAAGCTTCGCCTCTAAGAGTGGAACGCGACAGCATCTTGCAACGCTGCCAGGGAGTCCATAGAACGCCATTGCCCATTCGGTTCTACGCCTCGCTCGTCGGTAAATTGGTTTTTTGAGGAAAGGAAATGTATCTGTCTGTCATATCTCGGTGGACACCTAAACCTCGCTGGAAGGGAAGGGAGGAGGATGGGAGTGAGCGAAGACACCGTATTCACTAGACGCGCCTTTGTTCATTCCAAACCATCGAGCTGGCATGGCGGAGTGGATAGCATGCTCGTCTCGCACTCCGAAGACCGGGGTTCGATTCCCAAGCTCGACCAATTTCCTACTCTGTTTTATTTATTTATATGGCCTGACGAGAAAAGTTTATTAGGCTAATTGGGTAATAAGCAATTAACTAAGCTCAGTCCCACTTGGAGCATCACTATGCGATCCCTTCAATTGGTTGCATGGTTACTAGGCAAAGTACAATTGGCCCCGTTTGAAATTCGCGCACTGTGACGTCACGGCCGTTTCGACCAATTGAAAAGCGTGACATTTTCTGTCGACAACTGCTGCTTACAACGATGAGGCATTAAAGGCTTTCGCCTTAAAACTTCACTGTGTAGATGTGTCGCACACTCCACAAAAAAAGGTATAGTGAATCAAAATTCGAGGCGTTTTAATTCTTAATCACCTCTGGCACCACAGCGAAAAAGATGATCACAGAAAGCTTATACACGATGTAGACTTCGGGAAGACGTATAGTTACCGAGCCTAGCAAAAAGCATCGTATATGTGGCAAGTTTTTCATACTTTTTAATATTAAGACCTCCCTCCGTATAAAATGCTTTCATTTAGAAAGCCCTGTGAATGACTCCTCTAAGCACTATGCATGACTACTTTCCCCCGTGACCTCCTCTGTTCATTTCGGGATCAACCTTTTAAATGGGGATTAAGAATTAAGTGGTTTGACTCGTTTCTAATCCCTTTTTTTGTTTTGTATACAGTGCACAGACACGTGATTTACCGCGTATACATAGTAAAGCTAGGATGGGCTACCTATACACGCATTCAGAAAGAACGACCATGTCTCGGCACGGCTGCAAAGGAAAAAAAGCGAAAGGAGGGCATCGCTTACCTGGACCCTGGATTCCGGAAGGTTGATCTTGAGGGCCACCTCCTCCCGCATAAAGATGTCCGGGTAGCGGGTCTTGCTGAACAGGGCCTCGAGGACGTCCAGCTGGGCCCTCGTGAACGTGGTCCTCTCGCGGCGTTGCTTGCGCGGAGCAGGTCCGGTCGCTGCACAGTTCGGGAAGCGGTGGTTAGAAACATATCGACGACGGCGTCAGTGACCACGCGTCATTTAGCACCGTGATTCTCTTACAAGAGAGTACACTAGAGCGCCCGGCATTGACCGCAGGTGAGGAGGCTGGATACTGTTCAGTCGGCTTCAGTAAAGGATAAGCCGGTCGCGAGAGTGGTCTTAGCGCTAGCTGGGAGGAACCGGCGCAGCTAAAGTCATCTATGTCATTTGGGCTTTATAAGAGGTCTAGTAAGCAACTGAACACTAAGCATCATGTACTGCAAATAACTTGACCCGCCCTTATAAAAATGGTCTACAGACAGTCTATAGACTTCTTATAGGCTCTACTGCCTTCCTGCAGATATTTCTTTTTGTCTATTCTAAATCTATAGACTACCAATAGACAAAAGTCTACTAAAAGTGTATGGTCATAAATCTATAGACTGTCTATAGCATTTGCACTGCCTATAGACTGTTCTCTTAAGATTTGTCTATAAATATTCTATATACTTTATAGACAGAAGTCGATGGACGATCTATAGACTGTCTAAATTAATTTTTTTTTGTAAGGGCGTGCCGCCTACAGTGATGGATTCTTGATAAGCGTGAATGTAATCCAGCGTTGACAAGCACTAACATACTTTGATACGTGCAACGGCACAAGTCCGAATGGTTATCTGAATTGGCGATGCGAGAATGCGTCCAAAAAAAAGGCGATGAGATGTACGAAACGGCAGACCTGCAGAGTCATAATTAACCGTATGAGTCCAGTGAGTGACTGGCGCATAAATAAAGGGACAATCCAATGGTTCTTTTTTAAAATGAGGATGTATGGAACTGTGCACTTGAATACAACTGCCAAGAAGCGGTCCACTGTCCAGCTAGGGTCCAGCGTACCTAACAGCGCGATATGCATTCGGACACGAACTGCAAATATTTCATGGCCTGCTACAGTACTGCTGGTCTTTTCGACACGACGCGCAGCCCTAAACCTAGTTGAGTAACAACGACGACGTTTCGAACGTTCCATTGTTATGTCCTTTGAACGTACACCCGTATGCAATAATAATGCTTCAGACCAGGTTGAGAAACTGCGCTGTATTCAAGAAAATCAAATGTTTCAGCGCTGCGACCACGCCCCGTTCAGAACAGCCGCAGCGTTTCAGTGCTTAGAATATTCTCTTCTGAACACAACGCAGCCAGTTGAACGCCCAGACCTGCTGTGGCCGAATTCGGATGTAGGCGATAAGCACAACGTCTTTCGGACAAACTCCACCTTGTCAAAATTATGATCACGGCACAACCGCACGGAGACGGCCGTGTGGCCAGCGTACCGCCCATTTTAAGTAGTCCGGCAGGAAGAATATATCTCCACGGCATATTTCCTCGTCAAGTATTTCCTGGACGAATGGTTCTTGTGAATTCGCTATGCACGAAACAGTTGAAGTATATGCACGCACCTGAAAACACAAACACGCCCCGAACAATCGAGCGGTCAGCAGAGTGGCTCAAGTTCCTTAACTCCAACTCGTAAAAATCATACAGAAATATTTCAGAAGCTGACATAAAAGTCGAGCGCACACCCACACTTCACGCTGCTCTTATCAGCCCGCTGCGCAAAACTAAACAGCCACACTCGTCGAGACCACCATTGTCGCCTGAGAGACAAATTTATGCCCCGAAACGCGCGCACGCTGTGACGCTTCCTTTATGCTCTCATGTTACGTCCTTTTGTCATAAACGCGCACCGTCCCGCTGGGTCTCCAGCAGCTCACGCAGCACCCCACGTTGGGCGCCAGCGCCTGGCGACTGCCCCCCCCCCCCCCCCTCTCCAGGTTTCCCAAAGGCGCCGACGGGTGGCGCCACGTGCTCGGGAGCGCGCTTGAGTGTGCGAGCGCGCACGCGTTCAGGATCTCTCCGTCGCCGGAAAACAATGACTGGTCGTGCTCCGCTTCGATAAATGGGTGCAACGCCTTCGAAGTTAGGAGGCTCGATAAATCGATCATTACAGTGTTAAACAGCAAGTAGAGTGTTTAGTTTCGGTAGTGCTTTGTGTTCTCATCTCTGTGCTTAGTCTGGGGAGTTGTCATTTATTCGGGTTATTTCGAAGCCTTGTATGCACCAAACTTGTCCCAAATTATTCATATGAATTACATGCACTGAAATCCTACGAAACCACGTACCCTCCTACGAGTTCGCTACGTCGCCGGCTTGTACACTAAACCGTCGTTCACTGTACACTGCGAGAAATGATGAGGCAGTAACTATAATGAAAGGGGATAGAAAGCATGTTTCAAGCATTCACAACTTTTGTACAGCGCATTCATTTTTGTTGTTTCCAAAGAAACCGTCTCCACTGCGTGTCGCAACATAACCTGCCACCATATGGACTGGTAGGTGATGCACACTTGTGCTTATTCTATAAAAATACACCTTAAAGTCTCATACGGCCCGAGTGAGTCATTGAAGACATCGCACTGTTGTCAAACTTACAAATTATTAGATGCAAAGCATGGTTACACGAAGTACGTAACACGGGCGTCTGGCAGAGTGAGTTCGCAGGTTCGATTCTGCGGTCGTGGTGGCTGTATTTCGGTGGTGGCGAAACGGATCACTGCAAGCGATCGAAAATTAATCTGAAGCCCTCTAATTAATTAATCTGAAGCGCTATATAGCGTTTACTCAAGGCATACCTTCAGTCTTGCTTTGGAGCGTAAAAATTCATTACTCAATCGTTATCGCAACGGTCCTGTTCACTATGATGTGAATTTCACACTTTGGTGCTAATCGTGCAAAGAGGCACCGTCACTGTGGGCTGTATCGCTCTTATTACTGACCTGCACGAGCCGCACAAGTGTATCTCAGCATAAGTTACTAGCTGAGCACAGGTCTCTATCTGGGCACAGGTTTCTATATCCGCACATGTTACTACATAAGCAAAAGTTACTATCTCAGCACAAGTTGCTATCTCTGCGCAAGCTGCTATCTCTGCGCAAGCTGCTATCTCCACACAAGCAGCTATCTCCGAACAAGTTACTATCTCAGCATGTGCTACTATCTGAGCCCGGGTTTCTACCTGAGCACAAGCTTATACCCGAGCACAAGTTCACAGGTTTCTAGCTGAGCACAACTTTCTGCCTGAGCACAGGATTATACCCAAGCACCAGTAACTATCTGAGGACAGTTTCTAGCTGAGCACAGGTTTCTAGCTGAGCACAGGTTTCTAGCTGAGCACAGGTTTCTACTTGAGCACAGGTTTCTAGCTGAGCACAGGTTTCTACCTGAGCACAGGGTTCTATCCCCGCACAGGTGTCTTCCTTGCAGAGTAAGACCATTCGTCACATCAGAGTCCAAGCTTTCCCCTAATAGCCCGCACCAGCTCCACGGTTCTTCGCCTTCAAACTGCTGCACAGTTCTATTTAAGCGTGCCAGAGCTCAGTGGAGAGAACGCACGTAGTGTGTGCAGCGGCGACCGCGGCCGCGCGCTCCCAGCTGGCTGACCGGCGGACCCAGCTATGCGCGCCGCTGTGCCACCAGAGTCTCGCCGCCGCGGGGTTCCTTTCATCTTGGCCGCCATCTCGCGGTCGCGCGTGCAGTTGCGTAAACTACGCGACACTGCGGCTGCGGCGGCGACGCGGACGCCAGAGCGTTCTCTCGCGCGCCGCGCTCCCATGGCGGCGAGCCGCGGCCGACCAGTCTCTTTTTTCCGCCGAAACGGACAAATAAACATCAAAACAGGCCGAAGAAAAGAAACTGGCTCGATGCCGCCGTCCGCCCGGCGACAAACTTGCCTTCGCCGATTCCGCCCCGGAGAATAAACCGCGCCGGTTGAATTCCTGAGACTCCGCAGTGCGAGAACGCGTATCGCGAAGCCTAAAGAAGGAAGGACGGAAAGATGAACAAAGAAAGGAGAAAGGAAAGAAGAAGGAAGAAAGAAGAACAGAGACGGAAGGAAGGAAAGAAATAAACAAAATAAGGAGAGAACGAAGGCAGGAAGAAAGGCAAACAGAAAAGAAGGAAGAAAGAGCAAAAAGAAGAAGCGAAGTGAGGAGACGAAAAAGAAAGCAAGGAGAGATACAAGGAAGCAAAGAACGGAAGAAAGACGGAGAGAAGCAATCCCATTAGAGCCAAAGAGTTACGGTGCGACCGCAGAGAACGCAACGAAAGGGACGCAAACAGAGCGCGCGGTGCGCAGTGCTGTGTTTGCGCTTCCGCTTTTTTGTTCTTTTTTTTTTTTGCGCGAAGCGCATTTTGTTCTTGCCGTGTCGAGGAAACTAGCTTCGTTGCGGAATCGCGCTTCGAACTGAATGCGTACACATGGTCGCGTATCGCAGCTCCGTAACTATATATCAGCACCGTCGCTATATGGGATGCTCGTTTTGCCTGCCAAATCAAATCCACGGGGCAGTGTTTCATGTCATCGATTGATTGTCTTGCGTATTGTTGTTACCGCTAAGGAGGACTGCTGCCCCAATTCGCCCAAGTTACTGCGCAGTCATTTCAGTTCGACACACAAGAACTGATTCTGTCTTGTTTATATTGGTTTGAATACTTATGGTAATATGTATGATACAATCGACTTCCGCATTGGAAACAAAAATGCCCGAAGAGAAAACAGACCCTCACTAGAGTCACTGGTGAGTAAACCTTACTAGGAAACGATGCATCGAGGCAATCTACACTTTTTCATCTCTCGCATGGAGCATTTAAGACCGCCATAGGAAACCAATGGTGAAATAACGCTATTGATTATAGGAAAAAACGTTAATAGCAAAAAAAATGAAAGCCTGTCGAAGGAAGATCTGCGGATGTATTGATTGTTATAGTGAAATCTTATAATGCGTGAAAAAAACTGTCTTCATAAACTCTTTCCGGTTCAAAAAAAGCTTTTGTCCAGAAATGTTGGATGTGGTTCAACACGATCGCATTCATATCTCTCTTACAGTCGCGCACGCAAAGAGGGCAACTGTTACGCCATCGATACCGTACGTGTAATAGAGCACGTTCGCTACTAACGTATCGCTTGGAGACCAAAAGAAAAAAAAATGGCCCGTTGCAACTCCAGCAGGAAAAATGGAAAGGGGAACAAAGAGGGGAGAGAGAAAGAAGAGAAGAGGGAAAGGCGGCGGTATCGCCGTCTACCACCCGTGGGGAGGCATTTACTATAGCCGAGATAGGATCTGCGGCTTGGCTCGTATCTCCTCGCTACAGACTTCAATCCGGATAATCCGCTCCTGAGCCAATCGGCTCTGGGGGATTTTGCACGGAATCAACTTGCACTTTTAGACACGCGCCCGGAGGAGTCCGAAGATGGCCCGTCGACTAATCGCGTCTGAACTCCCGCGGATAATACGACGCACAAACACTCCGGGGACCCTGCGATGTGCATGGTTGAATAGTAGAGCTACTAGGTGAAGGTCGATTGTCTGAACCGTGACTGCCATCGGTCTACTGAATCACACAGCAGCGTATAAAACGCAGTTGTTACAAGTCATGTCTCAAATGGCTGTATAGTAAGCTACAATGAAAAAAAAAAAAGCACTTGGTAACAATGGGCATGGTCTGCGGCCTCCTATATTAGTAAGCTACAGCACAAAAAACAGCATTTGGTAACAAATGGGGAATGGTCCGCGGCGTCATATATTACTAAGCGACAACATAAAAAACAGCATTTGGTAACAATAGGCACGGTTCGCGGCGTCTTATATTAGTAAGCTACAACTTAAAAAAAAATGGTAACAATCGCGTCCTATATTAGTAAGATACAACTTAAAAGAAACTGCAGTCGGTAACAATGGGCATGGTCAGCGGCGTCCTGTATTTAAAAAGCTACAACTTAACTTAAAGAACAGCAGCTGGTAACGATAGGCATGGTCGGCGGCGCCGTATATTAGTAAACTACAACTTAAAAAAAACAGCAGATGGTAACAATGGGCACGGCCTGTGGCGTCCTATATTAGAGGCTACAACTAGAGGCTACTAGAGGCTTCAAAACTGCTGAGCTTATGACTTCTTCTGGCGGTTAACTCTTTGTCCAGGTAACAAACAAGAGAAGCTATAAGCAGTGGACTACTTTTGGTCACAGGATTTCTGTATGGTGGTCACTGCAAACTTGAATCGGTTTGGTTATGGTTATGGTTTTTGGGTTTAACGTCCCAAAGCGACTAAGGGTATGAGAGACGCCGTAGTGAAGGGCTCCGGAAATTTCGACCACCTGGGGTTCTTTAACGTGCACTGACATCGCACAGTACACGGGCCTCTAGAATTTCTCCTCCAAAGAAATTCTAGCCGCCGCGGCCGGTATCGAACCCGCGTCTTTTGGGTCAGCAGCCGAGCACCATAACCACTGAGCCACCGCGGCGGCGCAAACTTGAATCGTATCCGACTGTAGCGTTAATTTTTGAACAGGATGAGGTGTAATCACCAAGGAGAAACTCAAACAAATAGAACGGATGAGAACCGAAGAATAATATTTTAGTTCAGGGGACCAAATATTCAATTGTAATGGTCCCATTTCTTCCAACCTCAACGTACTTATCCGGTAGGGTCAAGCCGGTTTCAAGTATTCACTGCTATCGCCGAAGTGCAAGCGACTACTTGCGACAAAATGAAACTCAGCGCGAACCTATATCTCAGTGAGGTACTTATTGCGTAGCTACGGGGAAAATACTGCGCTTGCTATTTTTCTTCCTATATTTTTCGAGTACATTAGACTGCAATCTGCAAGAACTGTTAAGTCGATGCTCTGCATCACAACTGATCAAAATGCGGAACCAACCAATCCAACAAGTTTCAAAAGCCACAACAAGAAGTAATGCGCAGAATACATGCTGGAAGCGCGCGCCTGTGTTGTGTGATCGATGAATGAGGCTGCATCTTTTAATAGCAGATTTTCTTACGCCGAAGTTTCCCGTCGACTACTTAGATAGTATACAACAGCCAATAAGGCAATGCGCTTAAATGGTAATCCGCCGAGGTTCAGAACACTTCAAAGAAGAGAGAAACTGAAGCCCATGCGTTCCACTGCAAAAGAATGCTACACAGTTTTCTCAATCAAAGCTCAGTCCAACCTGATAGACTTTCTTTCCAAGCAAGCCTCCTCTCTTTCTTCGCACGAAAAGCTTTATGCAGTTAATGTTATGTCAAGGCGAAGAAATCAACCTTAAATGTAGAATTCTGATTTCCAGCAACTATAGGATGTTTTTTTTTATCCTTCGATGCAAATAGGAGATAGCAGCATGGGTTTCCTTTGCAGCCCCATGGCTGGGCTCAGGTGCATGCTAATTGCAATCACCGCCTCATACGAGGCACCTGTTGCTCCACTACCACAACACGCCTAGCAATCGCAGACCGCGCCCACGGCCAAGAACCACGAACCCCGCATTTTTCACCCGCAGCGCAGCAGCGACACCAAGCGGACCGGACCGTGCGGCCAACGCCATCTGTCGGGAGACGCAGCGCCGCGAACTTCCGGCGGGCCGCCCACCACGAGCGAAAGGGAAGACTAGAAGGGAGGGCGCTGCCTTGTTATCGAGCGCCGCCGGTAATCCTCCGGCGGCGGCGACGACGACAGTGAGGAAGAAAGAGCGCCCCCCCCCTTCGTTCCCTCCCCTCCGGCTGGATTATAACCCCACCCGGGGCGGATTAAAAATCAGCCCGCCGCCGGTCGCGGGAAAAGACGCGGCGCGGCGACCCGGGCCGTTTTTTCCTCCTCACCCTCGTCCACTGCACAACCCACCCACCCACCCACCTACCTACCTAGCCAGCTAGCGAGCTAGCTACCGGGCGAAGCTCGCCCGAAACCGAAACTATTCATGGCGAGAGCCATCGGCATGTATGATATAATGAAGGCGGTTGGCCGACGCAAATCCCCGGGAGCGCCCCCGAAAAATTGTTCCTTTGTGTCCATATCGGTATCCAACGACTCTTCCCCCCCCCCCCCCCTACCCCTCCCCCCTGTGCCGACGGTCCTAATCCGCTGGGACCCCGTAATAATCCGCCCTTTTGTCCAAGTGAGCAGCGGACGCATCTGCGCGCCCCCATTCACCGGCGCCAAACAGGGAGCGGAGAAGGTGCTGTAGCCGTAGCCGTAGCCGCCATTGCCAGTGTAAGGAGGGGGGGGGGGGGGGTCCTTACAGCCCCACGTCGAACCCCAATTAGGGGCCCCGGAACCCCGTCCGGAAAAAAACTTTTCTCCGCGCCCTTAGGGACCCCGCGAGCGCTGCCGAAGAGACACAATGGGGTGTTCGTGGACGTCGCAGTGTTGTGCGTGCGTGTGTGAACTGTGCACAAGAACACGTCGCTTTCAGGATGAAACGAGCGCCTCTGTACTGATAGACGCCGACGCCTCGTCGCGCACATGTGTACCTAGCTGTAGTTGACCCGCCGACGTCTCCGCGGATGCTGCCCGGGTGGCAGACCTCCTCGCCCTCTTTCACCGCGTGCCATCGTCGTTCTTCGTCTTCTCGAGGAGACGTGCGTCCTAGGAGCGCCGCATGTGTGGACACACTGTGCGTTTTTTTTTTTTTCTGTTCTCCGCTATAGCTCCGGCGCAGTTGCTTTGTGTGCTCGGCACTTGCTTAGTTCAACACGCATACTAGACAGACGCTCAGTGAAAGATGTCGCATTTGCGAACTACAATGCGCGTCTTTTCGCAGGCCTTAAAGGAAGGCCTTTTGTGCACGACCACTTGCTTAAACAGAGCGGACAAACGCACGCTGGGTGGCGGGCGCGTATGGTATGGCGCACGAGATGTCGCTGCGAGTGCCGAGGTGGACGATGCAGTGAGTTCGCATTTACGCAGCTTCAGAGGTCCCTTAGTACATCGTGTGTAAGGCTGCACCCGAAAACTATCTCGTAGAGATATAGATACGAGGAGGCACGGAATCCGCTTACGATAAAGCCGGACAGCAAATATGTTGTCAGTCTGAGACTCGAGACGTCCAGTGTCACCACGGCGTAGGCGTGAGCTGTATGCCTGGAGTATTTGGTGGTACGCCGAAGGTTTGTTTGCGCTCTTGACTTGCGCACGCATGTACACACTCGCGATTCGTGACAATGAGAAAGGAGTGCTGAATTGATGCGACGCGAGCTGGCGACCGCATAAAGGCTTTCTCAAGTGTTCCCACACGGTTCACTCAGAGCCCATTTTGAACCTTTCCTCACTTAAGCTGAATGTCGCAGGTTCCTTCCATTTTTACTTTATTTTATCTACTTTGCTTCTCCACCGCCATCTACATCGCTCTAGGACTCCGAGCTCCGCTCAAAGGGCAAGATAAAGTCGCGCGTTTCCACACAAAGCGGGGAAATCTTCGCATGTAATGGCAAGTCGAACGTATGCAATGAACAGCTTAGAGCCGCAAACTTGTACGCAGTGGTCCAGCTTAGAACTTCCACGCCTCGTCTGTTCAAATCATGCGCCGGAGTCTCAATACGCGGTTTCGCCTGTTTTCCTCTCGTTTTGACCTTCCGAGACGCTGACCGCGCTTCCTTTGTTCTAAAACGCATCACTGACGAGGTCAGAGGAAATGGAGAACACGGCAACGTCGTGGGCGTATGAATAAAGATAATTGCTCGAGAACGTACACGACGTCGCCATCAATTTCATCCAGGAGCCCCAGCCTAACATGTTCTGTGAAGAACAATGACATTTATATTTTTTTTTTCCCGGCACGCATACTCTTTGCAGAAACCTGCTACGTAGTGTGCGTATACATACATGTACACAACAGATCTGCTCTCGCAATCACAAAGCTTCCTCCCCTACGCACTACAAAGAACACGATGCGCTCAGAGAGAGAGAGATAGCAATGACAAACGCAAGATGGTTATCGCGAGTTAACATCGCGGTCCCGTCGTCGACATCAGGGTCGGCACCACAGGAAAAACCGGCATTGTGCGGAGAAGCCTCCCCTCCTCTCGTCGACTGATTGAATAACTGGATATGGCTCATACCCTGCCAATATGTCTGCGCCTGCGTTCAACAAGGGAGCACCAGCGAAATGGAGCGGCTGTACTCATGTGTTTGTATGTTTCGGAGATCAGCCAGCCTTTGGGAAACCATATACATAGCCAAGCAGCTGGCTTCTATCACCAACGGCCAAAAAAACGTTGGGTTCCCGCCCAGCTAGGAGCTATAGCGCAGAGTGCCGTTCGCAGAGATGGGAATTCGATATAAGCGCACAATAAGAGCAGCGGCGAGTATATATGCGCATAATTCTATTCGCTTTTTTTTTGTTCGGCTGATATGCATCTGCGCTGAATGCGATACTGCGTAGTCAAATAAGTTTCAAGCCAGTGGAATAAACATCGAAGGGTTCACAAGCAGGCCGTATTTTTTTGCTTTGATGTAACCGCTGACCGCGTATAGTTGGAGCGATTTGGAGACGCTTTTTTCTCGTAAGTCACTCAAATAAAGGTCTTATTGCCAAAAGGACAGGGCCGGAGTGTTCGGTTGCTGGATGCGTATATCTTGGCAGAAACTCTTGCTGGCAGTTAACAATCTCTGCGTGCTTACATTCGGACTCAACACAACCTAATCAAAAAGTCTTCTGCCTTTCAATATGAACGCCGGAATTGAAAATCGTATTAGGCTGCAAGCGAAACCGGCGTCCACTCCTTTCCCAAAGTTGTACTCCGCTGTGCTCAAGCTGGTATCTAAACGATGTATGTAGTACGTGTGTATATATACATATGTGTGTGTATATGAGAGTGTGAAAAGCGTAACAGAATGTTTAATTTCTTTTAAATGAATGTTGTTGATCAGTAGGAAATTAGTAGGATAACGCATTTCTGACCTGAAAGAATGATTAAAAGTAGCATTCGGGAGGTACTGGGTTCGATCCCCATTGCCACCGGGCACCCGCAGGTTTTCTGTTGGGTACAAGATTTCCTCAGGCCTGGTGCTCGGCCCTTCTGAGGTGATAATATATATTTAAGCAGCTATATATATATATATATATATATATATATATATATATATATATATATATATACCTCAAAATAGCACGAACAAACGCCGCGACTATATAATCTAACAGGACCAGTGCGAGTGCGCGAGGCGTTTCGAATGCACCGATCGATATACGCTAGAGATTTTTTTTGTAGCGGCCGCAGTATTACAGGCCGACTTCGCCGGTTTTTAAACTTTTACGGTCTCCACGGAGCGCGTTGATCGACCTTGATCGCTTTCATTTATGCGGCGCAAGTTGTTCGTTTCACGCCTAGGCGCGATAACACCAGTTTAACGGCCTTTTGTTTTTCATGCGTTTTTGTTTTGGAAATAATTGCCGTCTTGTTTTTGTTGTAGGTTGACGGTGCGCGCTCACTGATTCTAATTAAACTAAACACGCAAAAGGAATGAAAAAGAATACGATGAAAGTGCCAGCCTGACAACTGTTTACTACGGCGCCAGAGTCTGATTGCGTTTGCAAAACCAGTTCGAAATGGAAGCATGCGGGAAAAGCTGAATACGTACAACGCGCAGATTAGAAGAAACTTTCCCCATAGTTTTGGGAGAACAAGCGGTTCCGACCAAAAGAAAGCGGACATGACGTTTCGGCTCCCACACCGGAGCCTTTGTAAACAAGGAAGATTTTGATACGGATCGGATAGCTAGACCATTCCCATCAATATATATAACAGTATATCTTACGATATTGAACAGTTGCGCCAAAACTAAAGAGGTCCAAGAACGCTGGACATGCGTGTGGGAGCCAAAACGTCATGTCACAATTCTTTTCGTCAGCACCGTTCAATTTTTCGTAACATATACCGTCCCGACAAGATGGGCTTCCGGCAAACTCTTGACTTCAGATAGTTCTGGAAGTGTTGGCAGACCTCGGCAGACGTCTTAACACAACAAAAGGAATATGAGGAACAAATACAGAATGCTCCGTCGACATCATAGACGAGGCTTCAATCTAGTAAACACATAAACATATTCCAGACAATCTTTCAGGCTCCTCCAAACGTTCACCTCTCTTATTCCCAGTATTCTCCATCACACAATGAAAGATTGGAGGGAAAGGGAAAAGAAACTTCCGCGTATCAGAAAAAAAAAAATGTGAGTTCCATGAAATTGATGTTAATTTCCTTGGTACAGTCTTTGTCAAAAGTTTAGAGCCCAGGGGGTTTGCTTTTAAGCCTCGCAGTGGGACTCCTGTAACATTCGTGGTAGTCCTACCCATTGGAGGAGGCAGGACCAGAAATCTTACGTTCAGCGAATGTGGAGCGCTGGAGATGCATTACGAACCAGACAGTGTGCTTCGGAAGCAAACCCTCTGGGCCCCTAACTTTTGACAAAGGCTGTACATCATTGCTCTTGCGGGCACGATGTTGCTGACATTAAGCGGCACCCTGTCACACTGAATTCAGAGTCCGAAAGCGCAATTATAGAAATAACACCAAAGCTGACCATGAACATGGGCGCTTAGAAAAGAAAGATGTACAGCCCCTAAAATAATTTTTTCGCAATTTTTGAAAAGACGTCTCATGCAACGCGAACTAAGGGCAGAAAAAACAAAGGGGGGTGGGGGTGGGGGGGGGGGGGGGGGCTACTGTATGCTCTTACAGCACAAAGGAACCAGCACTACTCAAGCGGTCAGAGCTAACCGGGAGTCTTAATTCATGCTTGTTTAATTCAGAGCGTAAAATTGCTAGAGCTATATTTAAAACGACTGAAATACGGGATAACGTTAATTAGAACTTCACGCACATCTTCGACGGTTTAAAACACAGTCGTTGCATTAATTAAACTATTACGAAATAGAACTTGTTACTTTCCGGTCGTTACATTCACCACACTGCACAAGCATGGAGCATATATAGATGGAAAGAAGTTCCTGTCCGATGAGTTCCTGAAGAAACTCGAAAATAATCTGGCAACCCCTAAACGGTTATTTGTTCAGAATAAGCGTGCAGTGTAAAAGCCACCAATCGACTGAAATCTCCGTCTGGTTCACTGAACGCCTGCGTTGGTTACTCGTGCACCAACTACCGAGAACTGCACATGGTCACCAAAAACACTACACAATGTCTATAGAGTACCACGGAATTACTGCAGCACAGGTACATATATGAGCACGTATACGATGTAGCGGGAACGCTATACCCATGCTGGATGACCCTCGATATAACGCGCACTCGGAGAACAGTATACGTATGCGCGCTGTAAAGCAAATATAAGCATTTGTCCTGCATGTCTTTAACAATGAGTTAACAGGGGCCTCTAAACTGGTAAAAGACTGCAGGGATAAAACTATAGAACGTTAGAGCCTACCGTAGCTCCTCCTTTCGAGAACTGACATACGTGCCGCACACAGCTATCGGTAACGGAAATTACACACGCGATGACGGCAAGCGGAGATGGCATGCACGCTATATCTTTCTAACGAAAAGCTTTCTCACCAGCAAAGCGGCCAGTAACGCGACATACCTCGCCGTTTAACACACGCCTCACGTAGAAATCACGTGAACGCATACAAAATCGTCGAGAAGACGTCGGCAGCCATGAAGAACTCAGCACGGACACGCGCCTTCAAGGGGATCCCCGCGACAGTCTTTCGTGACTTTCTCTCGTTTGGCTTCTGCATCGCACAAAAATAAAGGCAACACCGCCGCCAGAAGCACGGAATTCGTTACCGCCTGAAAGAGTAACCGCTGTACTGTCTTCTTTTTCCTCGTACAGCGGTCTTCACCGAGACCCCCGTCTGGCTCAGGTAAGGCACCGGCCTGCAAGCCACACTCCCTCTCCGGCGAAGAGACAGGGGATACACAGGCAGCCCGCACGTAAGCCATGCAAAGTGTCTCACCCGGCACTTCGGCGCTCTGTCATCAATGCATGGTGGATCTCGAGGATCCATCACTGTTGGACGCTCCCGCACCGCCGCTTTCTACACAAGCGCCGCGGCTGTAACAGCCCGCGTATACGGTACATACACGCGTCAAGCCGGAGACGCAGCGGCATGCAGACGAAGAAAAAAGTCTTCGACAGCGCTTCTTCTGGGCACAAGTCATGCATCAATGACAGGCATAGGAGGAGGACCCCGGCACTCCGGTACGGACAAGAAGTTTTAGGAAACAACAAGAAGAAGAAACAATGCCGGATGTTGCCGGGCGCGCGACGCAGTCGACGAAACTGCGAGAGCTTTTGCGGCGCCGCGCAGAGCGTTATTGCGTCAGGGCGCGCGCGCGCAGTTTACAACTGCGTCGTGAGCTGCCGCGGTGGCGGCGTTGGCGGCGCCGTTCTTTTATGGTGCGGGCCGCCGCGGCGGGGCGCTGCTGATGCTAGCGTCGTAAAGGGGGTCGCCCGCTGTTTTTACGCGGCTTCCGAGCCATGGAGATGCGCGCTCACGGTGCAACTTTTTTACGCGCTTGGCCCGACAGAGGGGAAACCGCGCACATCACCACAGCCACGACCGCAACCATCACCACAGGTGCACGCCGACTGTGGTGGCTTGGACAGGTCGCACACACACACAACACGCCGAGGCCGTTTTCCAGCGCCTTAGTGCGGGGTGGTTGTGGGGCAAGTTTGTGGGGGAGGGGGGGTTGAACAGTTCACTTGGTGTTACAGGTGCAAAGTTACAGTTCTCTTCGAGTCTTGGCACTTACAGCCACAAAGACGCCCTATGCTCCAGAAGACGTATGTAGGCGTGCGAATGAGGCGTTTTCTTTGCTCGTTTTCTTTTGTTATTTTCTATATGCGATAGTTGTCTTGATGCCGTTGTTCCCGGACACTTAACTGAAACTGAATGCTCCAAGTCACGCCCGGTCATCGGAGCGAACGTCGTGCTTCGGGCCTTCGAACGTTTCCCTGTCGTGGAGCACCGGCATGAAACGAACGATTTTCGAAAGAGATGCCCAGTGAAGAAGCGTGTGGTCTTTTCCGAGTTGAAGCTGCCGTTTTACATCGCGGTCACCAGTGTTGTGGATGAAAGTGTATTAAGTGAATGCACCCAGATGTCTGTCGCTGCGTCGCAGTTGGCAAGCCTCAACGACAAGGAATGATTCAAATGAACCTATAATCACGCGCAGACTTGGTCAAAAGCAAAAAGGTAACCAGAAACCAGAGCCTCGATAGTGCAAGGCCGCAGACATTAGCAATGATAGTTATCTACGATAGCGCAGCGCAACAAGTCGCGGAAAGGAATAGAAGTAATGTTAAAATGATAGAAAGCGATCAGCGTGCATTACAGGAACAAATACAAGTTGATATCCTTAATGACAAAAAAAAATCAAGAAGACGACGACATGGACTGAAGACGTAAGGCCATAGATAAGCAATGGTGTGTACAGCGTAATGTATACAAAGAGATTAACGTAGAAGGAGACTAAAGAGGATTAGGTGCAAATATGATGTGAAGAAATTTACGGGGATAGTGTGTCTTCAGCTGGCGCTAGAAAGGGCTTATTGGAGGTGAGTGTCCAGGAGAG
Source organism: Amblyomma mixtum (assembly GCF_055824585.1). NCBI lineage: Eukaryota > Metazoa > Arthropoda > Arachnida > Ixodida > Ixodidae > Amblyomma > Amblyomma mixtum. The sequence continues at coordinate 97,247,333 of NC_143020.1, forward strand.
GGGATAACACACCTGCATTCATTATCCCCCTTTCCAGGATATCGCATGTACCCCATGAGCTTCATAACACAGCTGTAGATAAAACTCTGGTCGCGCATGATGTTGACTGTTCGGCAGAGGATGCGAATTTGAAACCACCCGTAACGCGCACGCCAATCCTTGAAACTATATCGCGCAGATCACAGGAACTATAATAACAGGCGCCTGTTCGACGCGCTTTGCTCGGAATACTGAAACCCAGTGAAGAAGTGCCCACTGTGTGCTCTCCCAAGATGCAAATGAGAACACGTTCATAAAAAGACGATTCCAGTTTCTCGTGAAATGAGTATCACCCTAAATCTGAGCTGTCCAGTAAAAATATCGGCGGTTGCGTTATTTTTATTTGTATGCAAAAAACGCTCATACTCTCTTCTCGACAAGTACACGGGGCAATTGAAATACAAGCGGGAGCTCTTCCATAGTAGTCAAGTGAACATTTCCTCTTTAAAAATGCGCACTCGCTTGCAGGCTTCAAACATTACGCTCCTTCCGATTCATTTCCACCACCTTTCTGACTCTACACAGTCGAGACTGGTTTTCTCTCTTTCGCTACTCGCGTTCTTCCTCGTAAAGCAAGACTAAGAAACCTGCGCAAATTAATCTAGTTCGCACGACTGCCACCACAAGCTTCGTGGCGCTGAAAACTCAAAATCACCGCGGGAATTTCAAATGTCCGGCACATCCCACTGATTTTCTGCGCCCATCGGAAATAGTTGATGAGAGCGCAAGAATCATTTGATAGGCCAGATTTTGCAGCGAGGTGGTAGATCCGGCCACGATTATCACGCAGTTGGCCCAGAATAACTCGGTACTATAGTTTTTTTTTTAATTAAAAGGTTACAATATTCCCCCACTCAGTTTCGCGATATTTGCCCAGAGAGGGCGCTAGCTGCAAGAAAGCCGCGCATGCGAATGATGCGCAGCCAATGAGCTTGTAACAGAAACGTAGCATGGACTTGCTTGGGAGCTGCCATTTTTAACCCCTTGCGTTGCGCCAGATGCAAACAGTGGGCCTGCCTGCAGTCATCAGAAATGCTAAGACAAAGAAAAGTAAGGAACAGCCCACTTGTCTTAATGCCCATTGATGAAGAAACTGCACATAATGGGCTGAAAGCAGTACGCATGGGCGGGCTCTATTTGTTCAGTCCAGCTGACATGAGAATCAGAAGAAGTAAAACTTAGGTACTTTCAATAGTTCATAACACAATCACTGGTCCGAACGCCATCCTCTTCAATGCACTTTCACAGCCCCGTTAAAAGAGGTTACAGAGGTGCAGTGTGTGGAGGAAAACTAGAATAGAAAACCCATGATTGCATCGATCGACTCTATGAGGGAAGAAAAAGATAACACAACCAAGATTTGTTGCAGCGCTTCTCTCAAACTAGGTGGATCGATAAAAGGTATCAAGCAATCAGTGCGAAAGAGAAGAAACGTTCGCTGTCATATTTGTGGTTCGTTTCGCCTTTGGCGATGTTCGTTAAAATGAAACCAAACTAGGCGCCTCTCCTTTGAAAATGGTCTTCGTCATCAATAGCATCAGATATCCGCCGCAATGACTTAGTTATACTGAAGCAGTCGGTTGCTGAGAACGAGTTAACGGGTTAGCTCTCGGACTCGACGGCTGCGCGTTTAGATGGATACTATATGCATATGCAAAAACGCCTTCTCATATAAAACTGCGGTGTTGCTTTGGTCACGCAAAGATCTTATAATCAACACAACGTCAGCCGCTACATCATTTCCATCCGGCCATATCAGTCCCAGCCACTCCAGCGTCCGTCCGCTCCCGATAGAAAGCGTGGCTTTCGGGATTGAGCCCGAGCCTTTTCCTCAAACCGACGCGGCCAGATGTGCAGTTGGGGAGCGGTCAAATAGGGTAAGGCGGGCTAAGGGAGTCGCTGCATGCCGACGCAGCAGGGGCGGCAGGCGGGTCGATGGGATCTCGCTTCCAACAGCGCCTACGACTCGGGGCCCGCCGCGCCATGACCGTGGTCCGGATTACGCGTAGCGCACAGCGGGGCGGCGCTCCCGCCGCGCCCTCTCCCGGAGCTTGCAGGCAGTCGCCCGCCTCCCGGTCGATACCGCGCCGGGCTCGGCCAATGGAACCGCGAGCTGTCGACACCCAACTCCCCGTGGTACTAACGCCATGGCGCGGACCCTTGGCGCAGTGTGCGGACCCTCTTGATCGAGTGCACGATGGGTCCTTCTGGACGCCTCTTGGAAGGAAGACCAGTCCTTCGAGGGTTCGCTGGCTGCGTACCTAGTACACGCCACTTGGGACCCTCTGGTCACAGCCGCGTCCTGTCACTGCACATACTCTCGTCTCACAGGAATGATACGCCAAGCGAAAGGAAAACTGGGAGAAGGATAGCTTGAGAGTGTTCCTTTTTTTCCTCGAGTATCGTCTCCGCATACCCGCAGCACAAAAGGTGGCGATGATATGGAAAATACACCGTCACCCATGGAGTGTGGTCAAGCACTGCTAGCCCGGTGCATATCTCTTATGCCAAAGTAACTTCCGCATACGAATAGGCATCGCGAGCACAAAGGAGGCGGGAGGTCGGGGGAAGCGCAAAAGGGAGAAGGTCGCTGTTTTGCACTGGAGACCGGGCAAACAGATGGTTGCTAACAGATTTGCAAATCTGTTAGTGTTCGCTGCCTGTCACGGTGAGCTGCCTGCACATTTGTGACGCGCGATTTTAGAACTAGAAACGTACTTATCGGATAAAGGGTGCCAAAGGCAACAAAAAGAGGGGGGATCGGGTGCTTTACGTAACGAACTCCCAGACAGTAATACCTGCCCACGGATTGGGAGTCTTGCTCCGCGGGCGTGGCTTTATATGCGCTATCCTGGGGGGTTCCTACGCCGCAAGCTGGTACATCTTCAACGATCTAGTAAGCTAATGGAAACGGTATGAAAAGTGACGCAGCCCCTTTGGTTCCCCTAAACGCCATTTAACTCCAGAGTCGGCGCTCATCTAAGTTCACAGAGATGTTCATCGCACAGAATGTACAGAGTTTTGTTTGACGTGTATAGGCACCCTGCACCCGCCAGGCACCGCCACCGTCGAGGCTGCGTTCAGCTCCCCCGCGCGGCCAGTTTCTCGTCCCTGTCAGGAAGGCTCGCCCCGCTACGGCGAAGGGATGGCGTCTGCTAGCGGCTGCCGCTGTTCGTGGAGGCGGGATTTCGACCTATCCATTCATGAGGGTGAAAAATTCTTTCGAGGAGTGAAGGTCAGGAAAGGAACGAAGCTTTTTGAAGCAGGCCGTGTACACTATGTGAAAGAGGTGGTGTCGTGCGACGGCAGCGAAGTAGCAGCTCGGTGCATTGCGCAGACAAGCATCACTGCGCCACCGAAAACGATCAAATTAACGCTAAGAAATATTTCTATATAATGCCTGTCAGCGCTGCACTCTCACTGAGTTTTTTTTTTTATGTAGCTATCTTCCAGTAGATAGCTTGTTGCCGCGAATTGCAGTTGCAAGGCAGGCAAATGTAAACCCGCTGCTGCCGTTGCTGTGTTTTTGGAGCGGTAATAAACGCTCTCCAAAACGAGCCGCCAGCAAGCCTGGGGTGTTCCTGCATTTAAAAAGGCTTGCCCTAAACTTTCAAAGACGACCAGGCGGCATAGCATTGGAGGTAATTAGGAAACTCCAGTTTTTGAGCGAACGACGCAAACCTGACTTCATAACACTCTCTTTTGCCGCACCTTCGGTGTGCGCACTGAAAGTCATGCGGATAACGTCAAACTGTTTGATTTGGATTCTGCAAAAAAAGGAGTATCCCAGCTAATTGATGCAGGATTCTTGCCGAAAGCTTGTGCTCAAGAAGCGGAATTTCATTTCAAGCTTTGTTTAATGTCAAGTGTCCTGAATATTCGACATTTAGATATATGTTTATTGTAGAAAATTATCACCCAGTGCTTCAGATGTGGAGCAAAGATTTATCAGGAACATGTTGCCATTTCCCCTTAAAAAGTGTCTTTAACTGTCGAAAAAGACGCTGGACGACAAGGCGCAGTGGAAGCGAGCAAGGATTCCGCGCATAACTGGAACTAAGGGAAACGATTCTTTACTGCGCAAAGTTTGGGCTCCTTCAGGTGTGACTGCGGGCGAGTTTCGGCGTGGCTTTTTAAGCTTACATATTGTTGACAGCCAAATCAGTGACCGGAAATCGTGGGTGCAAGAAGAGGGAAGGGTTCCCAGAGAGCCATTAGGATTCCTCCGAGTCTGCTGAATTTGCCATGACTCAAAAACCTGTCTAGGAGGTAATGCACGAGTCAAGCAAGCGCATTCCGCACGGGTTTGACCGTTGTTTGACCAGAAACCGCGCGCGCGTGTTGCCCGTCGCGAAGGGTGGGCCGTGTCAAATGTCAAGCTGGAAAATCCATAAAAGCTTGTCCGAGGCGAATTTATATATGTATTATTGCATCCTACAACACAGCAATGTGTCCTGCTGTTGTTATGTGCCATTTTGTGCTCGAGAAGGAGGCGTACAACTGCTTCGCGACAGCGCGCGCAACACAGCGGGAGCTGTCGGACTGCCCCCGCCTTCCTGACAGGGACGCGCGCGCCGCCGCCAGTGGCGCGCGCGTCGCGCTTGAGTTAGATGCGCAGGGTGCCTATAGGTACCGCCTTTGCCACAAGTAACCAGGCTGCATGGTCTGCTTCTCATTCGTATAGCAGAGAGAGACCTTACGGCTTCCCTAACGATCAAAAAGTTCTTAGATTTAGATTTAGAGCTTGACGGCTGGCATAATAGCTTTACTATACGACTGAGAAGCAAACCGTGCAGCCTGGTTACTTTTGGCAAAGACTGTACATGGAAAAGCAACTAGAGTCATTTTTCGCCAAACACAGATCGAACAGAAAACGAGCTTGCAGTCCATGCATGACCCTGGTGATATGTCAATTTGATTATTATTATTTTTATGGGGGGGGGGGGGGGGGCGATAGTTTGCCGCAGGATATACATACTTGTACGTGCGAGAACGGCCTTGTAGTTGAAGAGTGCGCCAGCGCTGTAATTTCACGTACGCCGGCCAGCCCTATTTTGACTGGTTTTGAGCTATTTGCGCAAATGACATTGATCCCAGGCCGAGCGTTCAGGCATCAAACCACGTCACCAGCCCCTTCTTCCTCCAATTCCATCGCTTTTCTTCGAGCATTTTTTTACGGTTTACTGGCATGCACCACTGCATCGAGCGCTCCAACAATCCGTATCCAAGGGCCTCACAGGCGAACCCAGACTCGCAGTCCCCTCGGAACGGAACGGGTTTCCATCAAGCACAGTCACGGTGTTCGCGCCCTCCTCACACAACAGAACCAGTGGTTGCAAACACCCCACCCGCGTCATTGCCTCCGCTGCCTGCAAAGCTCCGAGGAGGTCTCGAAGCGTCTGACGGAATCTTGACAGACACGGCCACAAGCTGCGCGGATCACAATGGTCTCCCTCGTTCCTTCTTTTTCCATCCCCGACTGTCGCTGTGCACACACACACCACACATGTGCCTGTGTCCATCTCGGTTTCCGCCGTCCGAAACACGAACACAATGGGCCGCGGCACGCCGTCGATGATGACCGGGCACGAGGGGCGCACCGCACGCCCCCACCGGGGCCGACACACTGGACCTCACCGTCGCGCCACCAAGCGACGAGACCGAGCAGAAAGTGTAGCAGAAAGGCTACGCAGAAAGGCTACGCGCACGCATAGGCACGCTTGTCAAGTCTCAATCAGCGTGTCTAAATATCCCGCGGGGACGGACCGCCATGCTAGGAAAAATGGCCGCAGTTTTTCGGACTCCCGTTCAAACATCTCGCCACGGCCGTCGTCTGGTGGCGGGGGAGGTATTTCAAGGAGGGTCGTCGCCTCCTTTGGGTCGTGCTACAGCAGCTACAGTGGGCAGCGTTGACGTCCTGCCAAGGCGTGCGCGAGTGCCGGAGACAGGAAAGATAGCATCGCAGGGACAGAAAGAAGCATTCCATGGCAAGCACTGGTCGTAGTGGTGGTATTGCAGTAGAAACTGCAGCGCCAGTACAACGAATCTAGCAGTGACAGCAAAAGCACCACCGACAGTAATGGTCCAAGTATAATGAAGCCCTTCACTACGGCGTCCCTCATAGCCTGAGTCGCTTTGGGACGTTATACCCTTTAAACCCAATAAAAACAAGACGTTGATATCCGGACATATACATACGACCCTAACGCGTGGATCATGAGACATTGTTGAGACTCGAAAATTGGCTCTTTGGTATCCGCTGAACGCGTTTGAAATGAGTAGCTATATAAGACCTCTGAGAAAAATCAGGGTCTGCGATAACGGACACAAATAATAAAAGCGTTTCACACGTGGTCTGTGATACTCAACACCGAGCCCTCATCGAAGGCACGCCGCAGTGTAGGGGAGCTTTAATCTATAAAAACCGATTTGATCATTCCTCGCCTCTTTTGTCTTCTCTATTCGTTATAGGATGAAACGGGACAGGATGAGTTAAAGGTTCAGCGTATTCATAACACTTGTCAAACGTTCCCTGAATTGGGGGTGTTGTGTGCCGATAACTCTACAACCAGCCTTGTACTCGAGCCTTGGTGTGTGCACATTTTACGCTCGTTGGTGGCAGGTGTCTCAAGCCCAATAAACCATGCTGCACATGCAGGAGCAGCATTTTCCGTTTCTTAGGTTCCAAGTGAACCATGCTCACAACAGCAGAGGGCTGTTTTCCGACCGTATACACGTTGCCACTGTCGTCGCTTTTTTCGTAACCATCAACGATATCTACAATGTTGCATTTGAGGCCACTGCAACGAGACACACGGGAAAGCCTACAGTGTTCACGAATTGGTTACAAATTGATGTCGCGCTACCTCTTTGAAGAATAGCGCACAAAAATGCTCGCGTTCCATTCTGGCGCATGCAGTGCACACACCGAAACGACACTGCCACAATAAGTGACGCGTACATGTAGGACCCTTTGTTTTCGAGCTTTATTTTTGCTGAATTCGCGCAGCAAAAATCGCGAGATACCTTTGGAGCTGAAGTTCGGGGACAAATCAGTACAGATATATGCCCCGGGCTTAAAAGGAACAGTTCAAGCAGAAACGACGACGAGCTGGCAGAGAACAAAATGGAATCTGGTGGACGACAGGTTGGAAAACTAAGCGGCGCCCACAAGAAACAAGCGCAGAGGTTGTGTGGTGGTGGTAGTGGTTTATTTTTAAAATAAAAAATAAAAAATGAAGCAAAATAGTGTTGCCGGCCGCGGCAATTGCTATCTAATATCTTAAGCAGGTTCGAGAACGAGTTACGCGTAAGCTCTCGCTAGTTTGTCATACATACAAGCTGCAAAAGGGGAGCAAAGCTGTTAAGCCAGTTCTTGCCGGCACTCTTTAACATTATTACATTCGACAGCGGCTGCATCGCACTAATACGTCATCAAACCGACACATTTAGTCTACAGGGCGTGCTACATCGAGGTGATTCCAAGAAGTCCCAAAAGGCACCGTGCATCACAAAGAAGAACAGTATTACAAGAGTGGCGAGACAATGAGACAAGACCGACAAGGCCGTGGAATAAGCAAGACCACTCTGGGCTCCAGAAATCACTCTGTACACTATATGGCTCTACCAACGCAACTAAAATTCTAAAGCGACCGCGCACTAGAGCAACACTACGTCTACGACTGGATGGACGCCACGCCATGGCGGCGCAAACTCACAAGTCAGGCAGGCATGGCCCGCACTACTGAAGCACCGTTAGAACTTGAGAGGACGGGGAGGTTGTCAAAGTCGTCAGCAATAATGACAAGACAGTGCCGACAAAGCATCGACAAGAAGTACGCACATGCAACAGCGGCAGCAGCAGAAAGCGCACGCAGCGTCCCCGCGCGGCAGTACACAGCAGCAGGAGCAGCCCGGGTAGCCCGGGCTCTCCGCGTGCACCCGGGCTCTCCGCGTGCCCGTCGCCACCCGCGAACGCACGGGGGCGTCCTGGTTGTTTGCCCAAGGGCTGATCCCGGATTAACTCGCGCGCGCTTGCCGCCCGATTAACGGTTTCCGCCATAACCGCCGCGCCGACAACGGCATTGCCGCTTCCGCTGCAGACATGCGAGGAATGGAGAGGGCGCGGGGGTTGTCTATCCCCATAAGAAAACACTGCTGCAACGCGCCTCGCGGCCGAGATTTCGGGAAAACTCTCAGACCCGCGGCGGCGAGGCTTGACTTGGCTCGGATACAACGTTGGGACGCGCGGTCTTCGTGGTGGGGGGGCGCCCTGTTCGCGAGCGTTGTTCGCGCACTCCGGGTTTTGGCTTGAGAGCCTGGAAGTTGGCTGGCTGGCAGCTCGCTGATAGAGCAGGCAGACGCCCTGGGGTTGTTGGCCTGACTCATCCACTAACACTGCATGCGGCGATTTTTTTTATTTCAGGGGTTTTTTAACGGGCCCTCCCTCATGGATAATGTGTTCGATGGAGCCCAGTGCCCGCGGCATTTACTAGCGCCATTTTTTTTTGGTTCCAGGTGTATATTATTTCAACACGTACACTTTCATTCCCTTCTTTCCCACGAGCGCCCCATATGTGATTTTGCCATTTTCTACACAATCGAAAGTTGTGTTAGATGGAATAACGCACTAAGATAGCGGAAAGAGACGTGCAGACGGCGCGCGGAGACAGCACTGGCTATTTTATGTGGGACTGAAAAGAGATGCAGTAGTTTCGATTCCAGCAGAGGCCGTTTTCATGTAATTACTTAGTAAAACAAAACTATATCATTTAAGCGTCGTAGTATATTTTCAAAATGAACAGAATATCTGTCTTTTACAAGACTCCACAAGTACCATTGGCGCTTCGTGACGTGTGCGACGATGTACAAACCCGCCTCCTCACATTTTTTTTTGTCTCATCAAACATCAAGATCACGCAGTTATATAACCATAGGTAGTACGTGAAACGTAAAAACACACACTTTCACCCGAAGGCGAGCGGTGACTGTGAGCTCGCAAATGAGGCAAGGCGCAGGGGTACACCTTCGGCATCCTTGCGGCGAGATATAAAGCTGAATCGTCGGCTTATAGCGGGTACTCTTTCAAAAGGCGTTTCAAGTGAAGCTCTGGCGAGATTCCACGCACATTTATAAATACGGTGAGCATATGGGACCTCCACAAAGGCGTTGCGGTTCTATGTTTATTATAAGAGACAGCGCGTTAAATTTCCTTCATCTCATGCATCCGCGAAGCTCAGTGAGTTTTGGGCGAGCTGCGCGCCGCTCGAGAATATTCCGCACGGAAAATCAGGCGCTGCAGACTGTCCCGGTGAACGCATGACGTGTACTCCAGTGTGAAAAAAATTCAGTTTCACTACGAACGAATTCCCTTGTGAATACATTCATTCCATATCGCTAGTGCGTCACAGAAAGAGTGCAGCATGTACTGAGCATACAATAGTTTTGTTTTTATTAATTCCGGAGGTGCCGAAATTACGAGCGAAATCACACATATAGCGAGAAAGAAATGTAACGAGGGCTTGAAGCGTGTTCATTCCTTGGGCTCTGCAAGGCCGTCTATTCCGTGACTAATGCGTATAGCCGAAATTTAGTGGAACACTCCTCACGCAAGCTGCTGGCGAACTCGCATTGAAATGTGTTGAGCTCAGGAGAGTCACATTTTCCTTGTTTCTATGCCATTACGTCATGCGGCAAGTCTTGAGTACACGATGGAACCATGTTGCAAACAAAAGGGCGAAAACACGCGTTCACATCAACATAAACTTAGCAGTAGATGTACTATCGGGGACAAAAGTGGTATACTCCACGCGGCGGGAGCCGGAGCAACGAAAAACTGCGGAATTTTGGCGAGATAACGCACGAAACATTGAAACGAGCCAAGCGACATGCCTACTGATAATAAAGGCTACGCACTGGCTGTCTCGATCCCAGATGCCGCCTGTAGATGGCGCTGCAACGCAGTTTTCCGTTGGTCCGGGTCCCGCCACGTGGAGTATACCACTTTTGTCTCCGATAGTATGTATGTAACCGCAGTACCCGGAAGAACGTCACACATGTATTGTATACGAAACCTCACCACCGTGCAAATCATCTCCAGCGTAACTGCCACGATGCACGAAGACTGACAGCGCCGCCCTTGAGACGCCACGAACAATCCGGAACTTTTGCATTCATGCAGCTTGAACTTTCGTCTCAGACCACGTCTTCTGAGGCATACACCTGCGGTGTAAGTGACTGTTTGCGCGCGGGACATTCGCTTTCCAGGTATAGGTCGATCACCTTAGCAGACGGCAGGTGTCGGCCCGGCAAGAATGGGGGGCGATGGACCAGTCCATGTCCCCCTCAAAGCCCAGGGGTAGCTCCGTCGGGACAAAAGGACACTCAGTTGAGGTGAGCAAAGCGCGCAACTGCAGAGGCAGTCAGAGTCATGCAAGATGAGAGCTCGCATGGTTGTGTGCGGTACGGGGCCGTGGTTCCGTGTCGGGACGCGCGATTCCTCGCACTGTGTCGGCCGCCAGCCAGCCAGCGCCGAGGCGACAACCGCCCGCTCCGAAGTCGTCGCCTCCAACTCGTATGTAGCGCCCGTCCATTGGACATTTCTTTTTCTTGATTATACTTGTTACATTGCGTATACAGGTAATTTGTGTACTTTATATAGTATACTGTATAGCGATTATTTGTAATATTGTGTATAAAGTGTTTATAGCTCGCGTGTAACTCTACAATGTTCAAAGTCATGTCCAACATTCTCGGGCAAAAATTTTGAAAATTGGAAAATTGTACGATACTGGTATGGAAATATTGAAGCTGATGGTGCATTCTTCCGATATGTAGCAGAATCTTTCTTTCGAAGTGTTTCCATCGCTTGCATCGAATACTGCCATAGAAAAGCAATGGGGAACGATTTTGGCGATAGCAAAAATGTCAATAGAAAAAAAATGCAAGACTGCCGTCAGGTGATCTGAGAATATATTGATTGTTATAGTGAAATATTATATCATATGGAAAAATTGGGCCTATAAACGGTTTCTCCCTCAAAAAGACTTTTGCCATGTATGTTACTTTGCAAAATCATTTCCCTACATGTACGAGCCTTGTTTCTGGAAATCTGTGCATATAATTAAACGTGCTGTTTGTAAAGCCCACTCTTCCGGATGCGTACACCCTGCACGGCTTGATTGGCCTTGAAAATTAATATTGTTCACCACTCAAGGTTTAAGCGAAAAGCGGCTTCCGCACATAGCTCTAGCGTCTAGCAGCCGTTATCTGAGTGGTTTGCGGCAACGTCCTTATAATAGAAGTGAGGGTTCGACCCTTCGAGAGCACGATGAAGCGACTCCACGTTACGTATGTGTACACATATACGGCTCTATACGTATCCGATACATAATGACTTACGCTAATTATAGCCGGTGCACATATGTGCACGTTGAACTCAGCCAGGAGAAAAGCCAAACTGCGTTCGGAGAACGCCACTGCGCTCTCAAACCGTACCGCCGTCTCCCTACGTAATGCAGGTTCCAACGCGGCATGCTTATCGGATATATCTGCGCAGGTCCATTTCACAGGCTGCGACTAGAGCGAAAATATTCGCCGAAGTCGGTGACGTCGCAGTGCTATCTTTGGTCAGTGCTTTCACATGCAACGCGTACCCAGCGAATTCGGTCGGAGGGACAGGCAAGGTTGCTTGATGTTCGAATAGGCAACCCATGATTAAACGCGACAGAAACGATACATGGAATGTGTTGATGACGTTATGAGCAGCGTACTTTGAGACGCAAGGCAATATTTGGTATGTTTTGATTAGAATAAACAGCTCCCACGTGACCGCACGTCGCATGCCGTCTCGGCGGCCCTCCCCAGTCTCAAGGCCGACAGAATGTGCATCGTCGCAGGCTAAAATCGCATGCATGTGAAATGGTCCTAAAGGGGGTTCCAACACGGCTGCTTATAGGATATATTCTGTACGTCGTTTACAAGACGGCAAGAGTGTTTCGCAATAAGCGCGAAACCATTTGCACGCCTTCGCCATCTCATGGCATCTTCTGTTACACACATCGAAGCCTGGGAATATCAGAATATTCAAAAGGTACCGTTACTGCTCTGTAGAGGTATTGTTGCTAATCCTCCCCGCCATAACTTCAGCTGAGCTATTTTACACCAAGACGAGCACGCGCAGTTATTCCCTGGCCATGACATAACGACATAGCTGCTATAGTCTAGAGGTAACGAAATGCTAAACTGTTCTAATCCGTTCCGATGAACTCAAGAGAATAACTTAGGCGTCAACTTTATTATGGAGGCAGCACGTCTGTCCTTTAGCAACGCTTGTGAATAATTGCAGCTAAGGGGAAGTTACGAACGAGCTTATGTTCTTCAGACTCGCTATTCCCTCGCGAACGACATTCCCTCGCGAACGACTAGCGGACATTTTGTGGTATGGTACAGTTTCGGCGTGAACACTCAAAGACCAGCACGATCCTTGAACCCCTGAGCCACAAGATCCAGAGTGCACGGATCGTTAGTGATTGGTATGGCAGTTCCTTTTGCGGTGCATTGTAAATGGGACAGATGAAATCGTATTTTTCTTTTCCGTCATTTTAGAACACTGCGGTAACCAATTAAAAATAGAGGCTACCGAAACTTTTCTGTTGCGTACAAAGCGAACCCGAATGCGTCAGCCCGCCATCTGTAGCCTTCACACGTCAATCATCACAACAGTGCATATACCTGTCATGCATTTCCTTATTTCGTAATAGTATCTTCAAACAATTTTTAAAGTACATTTACGAGTCTGCGCTGCCATGTCCCTTGGACCCTTTTAAGCCTTCCTTTGTCACGTCAGACGGTATACCCGAGATGACACCAACTAGCCCAGTCTTTTCTACTGACCAGATTGTTAAATGTTGAAGCTTAGTCGGCGATGATCAACTCCATCGATCAGCTCTACATCGCATCAGACCGTCAGCGACAACCACAACCGATTCATTAGGTCTACACTGTCAAAGCAAGCGGGAGGCAATTGAATACGCCCTCTGGTTCCAAAGGTACGCGTTTAATCCACGTTGCCACCGCCAGTAATTCGGTGCACGTGGCTGCGGACCCCGCTGCGTTCCGTTCCGCTGCTAAACCAGCCAACGACCCAGGGGCTCCCAGTCGGGTCGCTCCAAACGGAAGGGGCGAACGCGGGCCACCAAGAAAAGGGGAGACGTCGGGGACCGGGGTGTATACAACGCGAACAAGAGAAAACGGGGGGGGGGGGGGGGGGGGGGGGGGGGGGCTTCAGAGGTTCCGGGGAGGGATTGGCAAACACACACGAGCTTCACCGGGGGCCCAGCTGCAGAAACTAACCCCTCCTAAACCTCCGGCCGTACGCCTTCCCCACTACACCTCTCTCTGTCCTCTCTTTTCAATTTTTTTTTTTCCTGGGTTGGTTTGCACGTGGAGAACAACCATCGGCGGAAGGCTTGAAGCGGAGTTGCGATATCAGGCTTGGCAACATTTTTGGAGACCTGCTTTCAGAGCGAGAGCTCCTCGGGGTACAACTTCCGATTTTAATGTGGATGACACAATGAACTTCAATGCTTCACAAGGTGCAACCCAACTTAACTGCGTGGTGGTATGGCCCAAGATAAGGTAGTAAGAACACGTGATCTTCTGACTATGACCATTGGGTAGCTGACCCTCACCTCTGACCTTGACATTTGATTTGAGACAGTGGGCACTACATCTACAATGACCTTCAACGCCTCACAAGGTCAATCCGGACTTAACTGCGTAGTGGTATGGTCCAAGCTATGGTAGTATGACCGCGTGATCATAGGACTACGAGATGACCTCCTTGACCCTTGACATTTGATTTGAGACAGTGGAGACCGTGCTTAACAGAGTTTCCGCTCGTATAAATATAGGTGCAAGCCACGTTGAACCCTAGCCATTTTTTGTGTGTGTGTGTGTGTCGTAATGGCAGCCATGAAACATGTGATCGGGTGTTCTTGGTCACTCGAAAAGTGAAAAACTTCCCAGTTACATCACCGCAACAACAGAACACAGCGTAAGTGGCCCATGAGCCTTATGTACCGGACTAAACGCAAAGTTAATGCATTAAAATGAGATCAGTGCGAAGACAAAGCAACAGAATGGAAGCATTACGGCACGGATTGAGTGAACGCTCGAAAACGTCTGGCATGGTTCTGCTTGATTCTCCCTATGGAACGAAATTCGCGTGAGCCGGAGCGATTTCTCGCCCAGGAATCCGCTGTAGATTATATAGTTCGAGTCGCAGCGCTCGACTCACACGACGCTACAGCATGATGAACTAAAGAACACGTTCAAACCTTAAAGGCCCGCCGCTTCAAAGTGCTGCGAAACGTTAAGTTGAATGACCGTTTTGGCACCCAACCTTCACGTATGCCGGTCAATACAAAGAAAATACCGAATACGCACAAGAACAAAATGGAAGAAGCGATAGTCGGTTCAATAAGTGAAACAGGAAACAACTCACGCCGGAACGGAACAATTCATACGGTTTCGAACCCAAGTATCAAACAGCACACAGTTTAGCACGTAATATATAGTTCTGCTGGCTCCGAGTCCAGACGCGACGAGTCTGTTACAATGTAACGATATCGAGCCCTTTTCCCGCTCCCGTTCCCAGCGCTCTCCTCTGGACGCGGGTGTATAGTATACAGTGCCGCGGCGGCCGCATTATCTGAGAATAAGTATGAATAAGTAAATAAGCGTCGGGGTGTAGTATATACACCCACAGCAACGGTGGTTGTCTCTCCCCTCGTCCATGTATAATAGAATTCGTGCAGGAGGTCGTGTTTCGCTCCGTGCATTTCAATGAGGCTGCAAAAGGGTGGGGAACTAAGGGAGGCATTTGCCTCGACGGCCACGTGCGATGCTTCTTTGTGGCTCACGTGTGTGCATGCGAGCGCGTGTGTGTTTGTGTGTGTTCGTGTGTGTTCGTGTGCGCATTGGTTAGCAAATAGCGCCAAACAATGCAAGTCACAACCCAATCGGCAATAGAACTCTTTTGGACGTCTCATGGACGTCTTAAGCGTCGACAGGACGTCGAAGGGAGTTTCAGTGCACATTGGGATGGGAGGACGAAGACGAGGCAGAGGTGCTAACTCACAACAGAGTACCTGTGTCTCGTCTTCGTTCTATATTGTGGCTTGCATGGTTTGGCGCTCTTTTTTCACCAATTCAAGTATGCACGCAACTAGCCCAAAAAGAGGTGTTAGCGTGTATTTGTGTGCGTGAGTGTGCGTGTGCGTGTGCGTGCGCGCGCGTGTGTGTGTTTCTCAATACGGAACCGACTGGTATGCGTGTTCGAAACACGTGGTCTCATGAGATGGCGCCATTTGTACATTCCAGCCTTCATTTCTGTTTGTGGCCTCTTATATGCCTCAAAATTACACTGCAGGATACGAAAGATGCTGTGAGTGAAAGATTTTTCCAAGTCGGCTTCGAGGGCTTTGAATTGTTTGCACGTAATCGACGCCACAGCAGGCGATCAAATGTTTAAGCATTTTGCCGTCACAGAAACGTGAACTGTATAGTGAAGAAGTTGCGCCGAACCCGTAGACGTAAAAGAAGCCTCCCGGCAGACTACGAGGCAACTACGCGCTTCGAAACCAGAACATCGGTGCTGCGTTTGTGACGGCTACCAGTGCTTTAAATCCCGCCGTACAATTGCTGGAGGTGTCACACACAATGTCAGAACATGCAACGCAGCAAACACGTGAGTTCGGGCTCAGAAGAACAGTATCGCAGCCGTCGAGCGGCCGCTCACAATACTCCTGGCTCTGGACCAGTCGTGTGTCAACATCTGACATTGGCTAGTGATACTGCAATCATGCATTAGCGGTATCCAAATGAAACTCTGAACACGCACAACCGTCTTCCATACTGTTCCGATCATCCATGCGTCGCATCTGTTTAACGCGCATTGCTGTTTATTCATTGAAACCACGGACATACGTTAGCAGGACGAAACTGGTCCACATCACAGCTTTCTTTAATTGACAGCAAAGTTGCAAAAAGTACGCCACTACAGCTTGACCTCTGCACATGCCGTTCCTAAGTTCTTTGTGGAGGGGAAGTTTCATCGCAGAAAGGTGAGCAACAATGAGAAGGAAGACAAAAAAAAAGGCGTAAGGTGAAGGGAAGCTGCTGAGACTACCGTCTGACCCGGGCAGCACGCATTCGCTCAGTTTCATATCGCAACATTAGCTTTCCAGCTGAGCCAGGTTCTCCGACCGCGTGGTGAAAGAACCGTGCACGACACCTCAAGGCGGTTCGGGGGAAGTCCCGGGAAGGAAGAGAGAGAGCAACGTTCCGTGCTCGTGAAGAATCAATCAAGGCATTGTCTGCACTCTCCCACTGCGTCGCGTCCGAAGGAAGGCGAATGCTAACGGAGTTAGCTCCATTACATATTACACTCCGTCCGTGACATGCACGGATCCTGTTTATCGAGTTGAACAGATGGAAGCGCCTCCTATGATCTATGCAGTGATCTGTTTGTGGTGCCGTGCACCTTTTCCTTCCCACATATAAACCATTTATTGAGCATCGCTGAGAAGTTCATGCGCCCTCCGCTCGTAGCGCGATAGTCGACCGACACGCCCGGGTAGATCTAGACCAATCGAAGCACCGTATTTCGACGGCAGAGCTCTCTGGTGCGTTCTTTTCGCAAATGGCGTGATCAGCAGAACTTAAGCGAGGAGGCGAATGCTAATACAGTTGAACCTCGTTATAACTAAATTGAAGGGATCCAGCGATTACTTCGTTCGAATACGAGTGCTGTAGGGCTAGTTGGTGTTGCAAAATGTAAAGAAATTAGCGTAAAAGTAGAGACAAAGGAAATGGGAAGAGACACATTTCGATTGACAAGCGCTTGTCAATTGTTAATGCCTCTTTTCCGTTGCCCGTCATGTCTACTTTTGCTCTAATTCCGTTACATTATGAATACTTCGTTGTAGCCGTAGCTTCGTTATAGCCCGTGTTGACCGAGCTAACAAGGGGAACCGTCATTCATTT
Source organism: Amblyomma mixtum (assembly GCF_055824585.1). Classification (NCBI taxonomy): domain Eukaryota; kingdom Metazoa; phylum Arthropoda; class Arachnida; order Ixodida; family Ixodidae; genus Amblyomma; species Amblyomma mixtum. The sequence goes on from NC_143020.1 coordinate 97,264,421, forward strand.
GTTACATCCATTATTTCGTAATAAACCGTTTCGTTAAAATGAGGTTCGACAGTTTGCTTGAACAAGCCCGGTCGCATTAGAAGCAAGGAAGTGTTACCACGCAACATTCGCCAAACATTCGTGCCAACATTCGTCCCAACATTAGTCGCAACATTAGTCGCTCCAACGTATGCGCCATCGAAGTCCGCGCGAATGCTGCACTACATGCAGCGGGGACTACGAACGGACCCACTTCGACCACCACAAGGGACACCTTGCCAACGCGCGCTCGCAAGCGACAGACCCGCTCTTCTCTCTCCCCTTCCCGTCTCCCATTTCTCTCTCTTCTGAGTGCACAGCGCTGCCGAGTTTTTGTTCTTTGCCTCCTTTCTCCGAGATTATTCCTCTTCGCCGCAGTCCCTCCGTGTCCCTCGCGCGACGCGGGGGTACCCCCGGAATGAGAGGCTCGGCGCGTTTCTTTTGCCTTTCGTAATGCATTGCCCCCGCCGCGCCGAGCGGTTATTTACGGCTCCTCCTCTCCACCTGTGCCTTGCGCACCGCGTGCATCGGCTCCTTCTTGCGCCGGCCGCGCGCGCAAGAACGCATCCATGAACGCACGCACGCGCGAGCGAACGCACAAACGTAAAGAGCGCGTTGCACGCATGCGTCTGAAAAAAAGAAAAGGCGCACCGGCGCTGTTTCAGAGCCCGGGCTTTGCTTTCGCAAGGACAGAGGCGAGTTCGGCGCCGTCGATGCCGCTAGGGGCCGCCGCCGGCGGTAGAGCGCGCGCGACATTCATGACAACGCGACAGGAATTGCATTCGCCGCCAGAGTTATGGCCGAGCGGCGGGTAGACAGCGCGCATTGCCGCTTCGGTTGCTTTTCCTTGTTTTTTGCTTCCTGTCCCTTCTTATTGCTTCGTCTTGTATATCTCTTTTCTAACTTTTGGTCACTCGTTATGCGCCTCGTTCCATCGACTTGTCTTTTTTTCCTCTTTTTTATGTCGTGTTTCGTTTCCTTTTTCACACCTTTTCAGTTCTCTTTCTGAGGCGATGTTAAAGCCAGTGTTCAGGCGTTTGAGCCGCTAAATGACGCAATCCAGACATAAATGTTTACGAGCCGACGGAACGACCGCCGCTATTGTAGTTTGCATGCAGAAAGGGTTGGGTCAAATTGCATTAAAAAAAAACGTGACAAGTGTACGAAAGCACAGATAACTCATTTGTTCATTGTGTCAGCAGCAAAAAAAAAAAATCACCAGTGCCATAGTTGTCGGAGAGAACAGTCTCGACTTCCCAGATTCAAATTCAAATGCGTGTCGCATTATTTGTGTAGTTATTTAGCTGAGTTCTGCCGGTGAAGACAGCTTGACCCGCTCCGCTCGCAAACGCTCCGTATACGCCTGCGTTGCCCTAGCAACAGCCGTTGTTTGTGCGGAGGACAATGACCGACATCGTTTGTCGCCGCTTATGGTAGTATATAATGTGTACACAATTTATACGATTTGGTGCGTCGTAACCGACAGAAGCAGAGTGAATAACGAGGCTGCTATAGCAAACGCCATTGACGCTCACCCCTCTTCAGACTTTGCAACACGAGTATGTATTCTGCTCGTAAACAGAAACGGCATTAAAATAAATATTTGCAGCTTCAAAGTTACTAATTTGCGTAGGTCCTTCCTGTGGTCAGGAGGACACGCTGGTAACTCGTAGTGGCATTTAAACATCACTTGCTTAATAACCGCTAATCACTATTTTGTTGTCCTTCAGCTAAACACCGTTTATGACCGGTTATGCACACTAGCCTGTCCACACTAACCAGCCCACACCAAAGTGTCCACACCAAAGTGTCCACGCTAACCTGTCCACACCAAAGTGTCCAACTTGTCCACACTAAAGTGTCTACGCTAACCTGTACGCACTAACCTGTACGCACTAACCTGTCTACGCCAACATGCCCCCGGCGTGCAGCATATTTATCTTCGATTTGATTGGATTTGATTTGGTTCATTGGGATTTAACGTCCCAAAGCGACTCAGGCTATGAGAGACGCCGTAGTGAAGGGCGCCGGAAATTTCGACCACCTGGGGTTCTTTAACGTGCACTGACATCGCACAGTACACGGGCCTCTAGAATTTCGCCTCCATCGAAACTCAGCCGCCGCCGCGGCCGGGATCGACCCCGCGTCTTTCGGGCCAGCAGCCGAGCGCCATAACCACTGAGCCACCGCGGTGGGTCCATATATATCTTCTGCCAGATATACCGGTTCAAATGCTCTTGCATCCAGGCCATGTATATCCAGCTACGTATATCCACACAGCTTCAAGAAGTCTGTCGCTCTTTCCGGCAAATACTGCCGGTTGCTGCAGATCAACTGCTGTAACCGCGTGGCCAAGAAAACTAACACCAGCAATATTTCGAACCTGTATGGTGGCAGCGAAGGAATTCCTAATCGCTTTTTTACAAGCGCTAAGTAATCAATCTTGGTTTACATGATTTAAAACGCCCCGTATACGTACGATCATCCTTTGCAATTAGATTCATGGCACGAAATTATACAACTTCCTGTGGAGGCAGTTTTATAGGCTTCGTGATGCTGACACTCTTAACAAGCTTTGTGGATGACATTAACAAAGCACTTAACATGCTCGGAGGGACTCTTCTCGTAGAACACAAGCACGCACACGATATCGTGCATTTACAGAAAGGGCAACGGTTCAGGAAACCCTACGTATATACTCTGAAGATGTCAATAGTGTAATTTTAACATCTCGAGGCAGCGACCTTTTGGTACAGAACATTCTGGTCTGGAATGATATAAAATTCTCAATATGGTCTCAATGTTCCTCAAGCTTAACAATAGACGCTTCATTTTTTTGTTCTTTTTTTCCACCACTACAATGTTCCACAGCGGCCAATACACTGAACTCGCTTGTCATGCCAATGGAAGGCTTTTCTGCAGTAGCGGTCATGTTTTGCGAGAACCTACTAGCACATCCTACTAGCATGAATGGAGTTATATAGGACATGGGGATGTTAGGAAATTATTGGGGAATGAAAGTGCAGCAGGGCGCAATGACGGGATTTAAAGTGGAAGAAAATGGGGGAGAAAACATTGAAAGCAGTAAACACGCATTTAGCACCTTACGCTGCGAAGGCAGGATAACCGACTGTGCAGCAATGACTGCAAGAATTTATAGGGAGACACGGGAGAGAGCTGGAAAGAACCAAGCCTGGCTTACATCATAGGGAGACACGGGAGGGAGCTGGAAAGAACTAAGCCTGCAGCTAACATCACCGCCCAGCCACAACAGCGACCTGTCCTCTATAGCGTGTAGTCGCTGCAGAACGCGAGAAGTTCGAGACTAATGCGTGGTCTCCACGCAACGGGGTCCGGGCAAATAATATCCACCCCAGGCCGACATGTCGTCGCCATGGGGGCGGCACGGAGCCAAAGGACGGCTCCGCAGCCTCCCGCTGCGGCGAAGACCCCGGGAGTTGCAGCGCGGCCCGGTTCGCCTGGCCCCTCTTGACTAATGCTCCGGGAGTCCCTATTAGAGTGGCTTATAGCTCGCCGACGACGAGTTATATACGGGGGCCCTGGGGCACGACCACTACATAGAGTCTATGCTCATGCCGGCCTGCTCTGTCGCGGCGAGACCCCTCTGGCGATCCAGTAAAGAAGCTGCATTTGTTTTCCAACGTGAACAAGCTCGGCCAGATTTCTTTCTTTCTTCTGGGGGGCGATATCGGCACAGGGGACTTTCTCTTGACATAAACGGCGCCAACGGCGCCGTCGTGGTATATGCCGTAGGCAAAACATCGGCTTTCGCCTGCCGACAGATGAGGATGCTATATCTCTGCAGGTGGTCTGTGGTGTACGTGGACACTCACCAGAACTGCCTTGTTTAATTCTATAATCTAGATGAAATCTGGCCAACAACGGTAGGATACAGCTTAAAAAAAAACAGCAGTTGCTAACACTGGGCCGTGGTCCGCGGCGTCCTGTATTACTCCGCTGAGCAATCGCAAGTGTAAACGAAATCAGCTTTTTATGCTTGACTATATCAAACAATCCACGGGTCAAAATCCTCGGGTCAAAAAAATATATATTTTTTTCTTGTGATAAGCGTCTTGTGTAACGTTCCCGCCTGTCGGGGGTCAGTCACAATGCAACACAGTTGTTTGTTGCCATCTACGGGTTCTGCTGAAGCGAGGAGAAATGAGCCAACACACAACGCCTCCGAATCAACCTAATTTATTCTCACTCTGCCTGAAGGTGAAACTGGGAGTTCCGCTCACCGCTGTCTTCCGCTCATCGCTGTCACCGCTGCCTCGCTCTCGGCTGCTCTGGCGGGGGTGGCGCTCTGCCTGGTGGCGGTCCCACGTTTCGGTGACTGTGACGGGTTGTGGCGTCAGGCTTCTTGGGCGTCTCGGCTGGCGGTACTCTGACGGGTTGTGGCGTCCGGCTTCTTGGGCGTCTCGGCTGGCGGTCAGTTTGCAACGGATGCCCTCGGGTCCGGCCTCACCGACTCCAGACCAGCGCGATCTGCTTCCGTCCGTACACTTCGCCCGTCTCTGCCCGTTCTCTCGTTCTGTCCTTTGTCCCTTCTGTCCCCAACGCGTCTCTCTGAGGACTCTCTTTCTTTTTTCTTCGGTGTCCTCCTCGCCTCCTCTGCTGGGAGCCCTCTTGGTGCTAACTTGCCGGCCTCCCTCGCCACCTCGAGCCATTAGTAAGGCCGTTGCGTTTCAAGACACTGCTGGCCTGTGGACCCGCGAACTCCGGGAAACTCTCTTTGCCGCGAGCGTCCCGGCCTACCCTCTGCGCCGCAGGGTGCCGGCCTCTTCGCGAACGCGGGTCTCATGTTCAGCCGAAGACGCACTCCTCTCGAAGTTGACATATTTATGAGGGTCACGGCTGTCCTCTCGCTTCTCGCATCAGAACACGGGGTGGTCTCTTCCAAGAACCGCGGCTTGGACACGCGACCACGGCATTCGAAAACTTGACCGTCACCGGACAAAGAGATTCCTCCTCTAGCAGCGGAAGAGAGCAGCTGCTCGGGGAGCCAGTCTGTACTTTCCAAGGAACTGGGGCCCTCTTTTCTTTTTGGTTAACTTCCCTTAATAAAGACCCAACTCCTAGCCTTCTCCGAGTCCACAGACCGTCCCTCGCAACAAGGCCGTCTGCAGGCGTGCATGCGCGCACACACAAACGTGCCTGTCTCTGTGCCAAAGGGGGGGGGGGGGGGGGGGGGGGGGGAGTTGGGGACGCGCTGCAAAACGGGCCGCAGGGATGCGTGTGGTCGCGCTGGGCTCCGCGCGCGGCCTCTCCTCTTTTGCCCTCTGGCTATTTCGCACGTCTTTGTGTTGCGCCCGCTGCATTCCACACAATCACCTTCGCTGACGGAGCAGGGCGATAATTTTGAGAAAGACACAGTGTCTCTGGTGTTCGTCGATGGAGAGAGTTCTTTTGGGCCATGCCTAGGCCTCCCGTACACAGTCCTTCACAACCCCCTCTTCTTATAAAGAAATTTTCTACGAAAAATTCGTGGTCACCACACTTTCACAACCAACAGTACGTCGCAAAGTTCGCAACTCAATCTTATGGCAGCAGTCCTTTCGAGTACGACAAAGCTGCTAAACATCGTCCTCGCGCACAAGCACTGCTTTCACACCACGGCACAATGTGGGCGGACCCTCAGTCCCCCCAGGCAGAGGAGTAAATTTCACACGGTGGACAATTCCGCACTCTATATGTAAAACACGCAACCGCAGAAATCATGAGCACAGTTCAATGGTCGTGGCAACTCCCAGACTTCCCCTAAGTCACACTAAGATCAGGAGGTGGTCCATGCAATTCGCTCACCCTCGGTTTCTTTCTCCACTGGCAGTTTCTGCAGTGTTCTGCAACATCTTGTCTCAGTCCATGCCAGAAATAACCTTTGCTAACCGCCCGGCGGGTCTTTTGAAATCCTAAATGTCCTCTGCCTTCCATATCGTGGCATAACCTCACAATTTCACTCCTCATTAGCAAAGGGACAACTACTCGGTTTGAGGCACCGTGCGCTTTGTCTCTGAAACGCAGCAAACCACAAGAATCCAAATGATAGAATCTTGACTCTTTTCGTTCTGAGCTGTCGCACTCGTTTATCAATTTTAGCACCGACAAATCTTTCCTTTGCTCCTCGTACAGGCGGGTTTGCTCAATCACAGGGGGAACCTCGGTTAGCCTTGCGTCCGCCGCGCTGCTGAGCGCGTCTGAATGGCGATTGGTCCCCCTTGGCTTGCGAACTCCTTCTGCTTTGTCCGTGCATAGGCTCACTGCCGCTTCTGAACACCCTCGCTCTGGACGGCTCTCAGTAGATGTTTTATCTAGCTCCTTGATACCTTCAGGGCTCCCCTCGCCTTCCTTCTTACGCTGCTTGGAGTGGTCCAAGCGCCCTGAAATGTGTCCGTGCGATATCTGACGCAGACGACAAAAACGTGAGATGTGCCCTAACCTGCCGCACGAGAAGCAGGCGATTGTTTTGACGCGTCGATTGAATTCTCGCGTCTGCCCGGATGGAGGGCCCTGACGTATCCGAAGGACCTCTTCGAGCAGCTTCTCTAGCCGATCCAGACGTTCACCAAAATCACCCGTCTCATCTCTGCTTTCTACAAGTCGGACAGTCGCGGTGCTCGTGCTCGTCACTTCCTCTAACTGCTCTTCTCTAGACGCTACCTCCACTGCCTCTTCGAATGTCTTGGGATTGTGTGATAGAGCAAATCTCCTTACCGGATCGCGGAGCCCATTCAGAAAAATAGAGGTCAGCTGCTCCCTAAGGATTTCGCGCCTCGCTTCTCCCTTCGACGTGTCATCGCCATCAACGTCCTCAAAAGCCTCTGTTCCGAGCCTACGAAGCCGGCTCGCGAATGAGCGCACATTCTCACCAATGTTCTGCTTTGCATTTATAAACTTCTCTAACTTCCTGCACGCCGGCTCAGTATCATATCGTTTCAGCGCGAGCGCTTTAAACGATTTATACGAAGTCGCACCTGCCACCTCCTCATCCAACCATGCAAAGTCCAGAGCAGCCCCGACCATCTTACATCTCGCCATCCCGACTAACTGTTTCTCCTGCCATCCGCCCAGATTACCGACCTGCTCTAAAATTTGCAAAAAATCCCTTATCTTGGGACCGTTGTCACCCCCCGTGAATGATGGAATCACAGCTCCCAATAGCATTTCATTAGCACCTATCATCCCTTCGTGAAGACTCGGTGATTCTTGCAGCGACATGTTGGCCCCCCTCTCCTCGGGTACGAGGGTTAATGGTCTCGCACCACAACTTCAGCAAGATCCCACCGCTGCCACCACTTGTGACGTTCCCGCCTGTCGGGGGTCAGTCACAATGCAACACAGTTGTTTGTTGCCATCTACGGGTTCTGCTGAAGCGAGGAGAAATGAGCCAACACACAACGCCTCCGAATCAACCTAATTTATTCTCACTCTGCCTGAAGGTGAAACTGGGAGTTCCGCTCACCGCTGTCTTCCGCTCATCGCTGTCACCGCTGCCTCGCTCTCGGCTGCTCTGGCGGGGGTGGCGCTCTGCCTGGTGGCGGTCCCACGTTTCGGTGACTGTGACGGGTTGTGGCGTCAGGCTTCTTGGGCGTCTCGGCTGGCGGTACTCTGACGGGTTGTGGCGTCCGGCTTCTTGGGCGTCTCGGCTGGCGGTCAGTTTGCAACGGATGCCCTCGGGTCCGGCCTCACCGACTCCAGACCAGCGCGATCTGCTTCCGTCCGTACACTTCGCCCGTCTCTGCCCGTTCTCTCGTTCTGTCCTTTGTCCCTTCTGTCCCCAACGCGTCTCTCTGAGGACTCTCTTTCTTTTTTCTTCGGTGTCCTCCTCGCCTCCTCTGCTGGGAGCCCTCTTGGTGCTAACTTGCCGGCCTCCCTCGCCACCTCGAGCCATTAGTAAGGCCGTTGCGTTTCAAGACACTGCTGGCCTGTGGACCCGCGAACTCCGGGAAACTCTCTTTGCCGCGAGCGTCCCGGCCTACCCTCTGCGCCGCAGGGTGCCGGCCTCTTCGCGAACGCGGGTCTCATGTTCAGCCGAAGACGCACTCCTCTCGAAGTTGACATATTTATGAGGGTCACGGCTGTCCTCTCGCTTCTCGCATCAGAACACGGGGTGGTCTCTTCCAAGAACCGCGGCTTGGACACGCGACCACGGCATTCGAAAACTTGACCGTCACCGGACAAAGAGATTCCTCCTCTAGCAGCGGAAGAGAGCAGCTGCTCGGGGAGCCAGTCTGTACTTTCCAAGGAACTGGGGCCCTCTTTTCTTTTTGGTTAACTTCCCTTAATAAAGACCCAACTCCTAGCCTTCTCCGAGTCCACAGACCGTCCCTCGCAACAAGGCCGTCTGCAGGCGTGCATGCGCGCACACACAAACGTGCCTGTCTCTGTGCCAAAGGGGGGGGGGGGGGGGGGGGGGGGGGGGGGGAGTTGGGGACGCGCTGCAAAACGGGCCGCAGGGATGCGTGTGGTCGCGCTGGGCTCCGCGCGCGGCCTCTCCTCTTTTGCCCTCTGGCTATTTCGCACGTCTTTGTGTTGCGCCCGCTGCATTCCACACAATCACCTTCGCTGACGGAGCAGGGCGATAATTTTGAGAAAGACACAGTGTCTCTGGTGTTCGTCGATGGAGAGAGTTCTTTTGGGCCATGCCTAGGCCTCCCGTACACAGTCCTTCACACTTGTTTACGTAGCAAGAAGAAATTAAGCAGCGGACTACTTTTTCGTCGTGGAGGAATTCTGTGCGCGGAGGCTGAATGTGGGCGGAGCTTTAATGCAGACTTAAGTTTATCCGACTATACCTATACAGACTAGCACAGATACTCTACGCAGTATTGACTTGGCACATGTTGGCCTTCGAAGAGGCATTCTCATCAGATATGAAAACTAGATGGTGGGGAGGGGGGGGATTTACCTCTTGCACTTCATATCGTTTAGAAGAAAAAAAGGTTACACAGTTTGAATACTTGTTCTTTTATTAAGCACGGCACATCTTTGAGTTTAAATGGAAACGGTCTTGTCAATGGTTGAACCAACTTAACGTTGGGAGCCGTTTCACATATTCAAGCGCGCGCGCTCATGGGAGCCAAAAAAGAAGGGGAGAGGGAGTTGGAGAAAAGGGGAGAGGGAGGGCTTCACGGTGTAAGCAGGAAGGCACTACATACAAGAATACAAGAGCGGAAGAAAAACCGCGTCGGTTAACTAGATGCAGCACCAGTAGTGTTATACGAAAGGTTCTAATCGGCTTACGAGTGGCGCGCGCTACAATAACCTGCCGAAACACAGACTGCGAAATCAGCCGGCGAGGAGTGAATGAATGAGGCTTTAAACGCAGTTTCCGAGATCGTGCAGATAGCACCTGAATAACATAACATAACATAACATAACATAACATAACATAACATAACATAACATAAAACAACAAAAGAAGAGCAAATACTTTAACGAGAACATGTTGCCTATTCTGATTCGTGGCTAAATAAAACGAATTAATTAAGCGCTTGCGTGCATACATTTCACAGGCATCGAACGCAGGTGACGGCGATTGCACGCCTTTGGAAGCGTGGCTGAGGTAATTGATCAAGATAGGTGCATTATATCGAAAGCTGCTGCATGCGGAGCGTCTGTGAAATACGAACACAAGCAGTATTTCACGTTGCGACAAACTCATAGTGACGAGTACTATTAATATGCGTTTACCTTTTAGCACTAGACAAATATATGACCATTCACGTTAAAGGTCTACGCATAGCGTACATTTGAAGGCGCTTTCAAACCCGATTAGAAAACGGCGTGAGATGAAACCAATTCTCTGCATTGTATGGATAATCTCTATAGTGTAAGTTAATGTGACCAATACGCACCAATGTGAAAGGGTAACAAATAACTGCTTTAGTATTTCATTGTCTTGTTCAGTGTTGGTGTCTTGAGCATGACAAAACAAATGGTAAGTGCATGCCATAAGGTATATTCAGATACGCCGCCGTTCCTGTGTAGCTTTGTTCAGCGCAGCAGTGAGTGTGACATTTGCGGCAGAATAAACTGAGCATTGAAAAAGTTGCGGTGCACAGAAAAATTTGCCCACTTTTCAGCACTTCTATTTCATGTTCCGTTACGTCATATAGGACATATGATTTAACGCGTGAAAGGTCCGCCGAGGAACGCGTCATTTTATCGTAAGAGTTTCGACGCGTTTGTGGAACACTTACTGCGTACCGGTACTTTCCCGTATTTTGGTCTGGGCCAGCAGTTTTACTGGCGAAGCTTGAAGTGCGAGATACCCCAACAAATAAAGAAATACAGCTACAACTAAACGGATACGCGACCACAATAGGCAATTTCATACCCCTTCATGCACATATTGACAAGACGGCCCAAGGTGTGCATTCAATAAAACTAAGGCAAACAAAACCTCGACCCATTCCACCGCAGCACCCCAGACCCTTCCCATAGTAGAATTAACGTGTTCTTATAAATTGATTCCGCAAGAGTACTGAGGTATTCTATAGAATAAAGACGAAAAACTTTCAACGTCACCTAATTCAGCGTCATGATCGCCCGACGGAAACGGAAACAGGAAGCTCGTATAAATAATCTCAGAATTCAGTAATGCCCCTTACGAATAGAGTAGCAGAAAAGATATCTTTTTTGTTTCTTTGTTCCCTGCTTAGAACAGCATTTCTATGAAATGAATAGAACGGCCGGGGTTAAATGAAGAAACAAGACTCCAGTCTGCCTAATAAAAGAACTGACCAGGTCGAAGCCGTGTCAGGCTTTTAGTATGACTCTCAAATCTGTCCAAAGAAAATTAAACACCGCTGTAGTGTTCCCTTCAATCTCCACACCAGAAAGAGAAGAAACCGCAGCATATACACACGCGCACAAAAAAGCAAAAAAAGATGCGACATTTCGCGGAATGCGGGACGGCATGCATAGGAGACCGAAACGGGGGCAACGGCCACTGTGTGCTGTGGCTCGGTGGAATGCGCTGCTCAGCTAAAGACGGGGGAGAGGGGGGGTTGAGAATGCTACCTCCACTCTCTCTCCTGCCCCCTTCCACCCCGCCCCCCTCCGAAAAATCGGACACGCAGGTGGATATATTCTCGCATACCACGCCGCAAAGGGACGAGCACCCACGTGCAAGGAGCGTCGTCGTCTAAACACGGACCATACACCGACAATCCCGTGTGACGGTCCCGTTGTTGCATGCCTTAACACTCCCCCCCTACCACACAAGAGCACAACACACTATCCCCCCCTTTCCACTACCCACCTGCGTTACACCCAAGACCTCCCCCGATACCCCCCTCCGAGGGAGATGTCCCCTGGGCAGCAGCAGAGACTGCGGCACGCGGGAGCAATCGAGCGAGCGAGTCCTGCTCCGGCGTGCCTCTGCAGCGGTCGACCGGGCGGCCGCTTATAAGCGGCATTGTCTCGCGCGCGCGGGCGGCGGCGGCGCCTTTGAGGGCGGCCTTATCGCGGACCCACTGCCGCGCCGGACCGGCTCCGGCGGCCCCAGCGCCAAGAGGCTGATGGAAGATCCGCGCCGCATCGATCGGCGACCCTCTCCCTTTTCCCCTCCTTGCATCCTCCTCTCTCGCCGCGCCCTTCTGAGGCCGAGGAAGCCGCTGCACCAAGACGAAAAAGGAGGCTCAGTGGAGGTGCGCTGCTCTTGCGTGCTGCTGGCTCACTGCCTGTTGCATCGGCGACCGGCGACAACGAAGACTGCGGCTAGAATGAACAGCACCGAAGAGTTGGGAAGGAAGTCGGCGACCTTCGCGACTAGCGCACACCCTACTCAAAGCGGAGGGGACTCCAGAGAGCGAGCGAACGGAAGGAAAAAGAAAGGACAGCGCCTGCAGTCGCATTCGGAAGGTGGCGCGCGGGACACTGACTCGCTTCGGCGTGTGTTAGTAGGGGAGGCAACTTTTGGCCGGCCGGCGGGCGCGCGAACGTCACGAGCGCGGCGTAAACAGTTCGAGAGAGGGAGGGAACGCGTGGGCGCGCTAGCTCCGTGAGCGGCAATTAAACGAAGCGTTAGATAGAGTGCGGGGGCAAGGCCGTCGTCGTAATAGGAAGGCGCCGGCGAGGTCCGGCCAGAATACGTCTTTCTTTTCTCCCGCTGTCTTCTTTGTTTTGCCGGAAGTCAGGGACGAATGGGAGAAGCAGGGACACCTCTTTCTCGGCCCTAAGCGCTCGTTCCATTATTACACGTCATGTTTCGTTTCTTCTTTCAAGCCGCGCCACTGCAACGTCTAAGATTGAATGAAGCCTTCGGAGGAGCGCTGATTAAATTGCATCGAAGTAATCTTTCTTTATTAAAAATAACGGGGAACAGGCGGTTACTGGTCTGACGAGAATGCGCCAACTAGTTCGAGAAGGAAGTTGTCGCGGATGTCCATGCCTAAACTGCCACAAGAAGTAAGATTCCTTTTCACCTCAAAAAATTTCACTCGCCAAAATGTGGCCACCACTGCATTTACGCGCTGTTAGGGTGCAGGTCATAACGTTTGTGCCATCGTAAGACGACGACACGAGCTTTTATATACCAAGAGCGCTAGCCTATGAAGACACAATCCTGATGCTGCAGAAAATAAGGCGCTATCGTGAACACGCTCAACCTCACTGGCTACCAGGATAACGCGAGCGTTACAGGTTGCGACATAAGTACAGCGCCGACATCGGGAAGGGTCCCGTAACCCATCTAAGGGCGTAACTGCAGCAAGAGCAAGCACCACTTAACAAAGATACCAATGGCCGTTCAACAGACACTTGAGTGTCCATAGACACCATTGGCCGCTGTTCAAAGGCATTGTTGGCCGCTGTTCAAAGACACCGTTTGCTGCCCAGAGAGACCGCTGGCCGCTGATTATAGAGACCACCAGCCGGTGGTCAGAGTCACCATTGGTAGGTATAGTGGGTTCTATACCAGGCGCAGTTGCTGCATGCCTTCGGAAGCAAAATGCAAGAAACTGCGTGTATAATACAACGCAGATCAAGCCTGGACGGTCAAAACTGAATTCAGAGCACACCACGGAGTCCATCAAGAGACCGCAGCTTTTCAATGACCCGTCAAAAGTCAAACAGCCACTAAGGTGCAGTCATCGAACACCAATGAAATATTCGTCTAGAAGAACGTCAATTTAGGCTAGATGGCGCATTATTTGAGACTGAAATGGCAAGTGTGCTACAGCGAGACGTTCTCAAGATGTCTTGGTGCATTATTTGACACTGAAATTGCAATAGCGCTACAGCGAGACGTTCTCAAGACGTCTCGCTGTACTACATGCGCGAGACGTAGCGCATGTCCTGCGTCAGTCTTTCTTGTGCACGTCTCGCTGCAGCGCTAGTGCAAATTCAGTCTCAAATATTCGTCGGTTAGAGAAAATTCCGTACTTCGGACGACGGGTTACAAGTCTGGAGCTTTCTTTTTCTGTCTTTGGAGGTGCCGCAGCGAGCCTTAGCGACGGGGAAAGGGCGTTGCATTCTGCGACAGATGCGGAGGCAACGCCCGCTTTCTATCGATCCGGCTGTGCGCAGTGCCGTGCGCAGGGTCTGTTCCAAATGCTGCGCAGCGGAGCAGGCCAGGTATGCGCGTGTCAAGCTTGGGCCGACCTCTTCGTCCCAGAGAAAAACGCACAGCTGGCGGAAGAAAGACACCGCCGTGCACTACAGACCTAACCTATACATTCTGATGCAAAAAGACGTCCGAAATTCCAAAGAGAAAGTATAAAAGCCGCATGACCATAGCTGGGACGGAACAGCGAGCAAAGAGAAACGAGACATACTGGCACTTTCTCTTTCAACTTTCTTTTAAGCCTACCCAGACCTTCCCCCCTCTAAAGCCAACAACCTGACCGGCCTGGTATCATTCGTGCTCACGGGGAAAGGGGAGTTAGCCAGCACGTGACCGACACAGGTTCCAGAGAATATGTCCAGGCGTCCCTGATGCCTAAGCCGCTGCTGGTGGAGGTGCCCGATAAAAGACGCCCTTTATAAGTAAATCGAGCCAAAGCAAGCAGATAAACAGAGCAACGCTCGCGGCAGAGAAGAAGCCGCGGTTTCCATGCGGCTGGACATTGCACCGCAAGCCCCCGGGAAACGTCGCTTCTTTCTCTGTCCAGTAGAGGCACGCACATGCCCGGTAGGTAAGCAAGTTAGAAGAAGCAGCAGCCGCACGCAAGGGTACGAAAGGCCACAGGCAGGGCGGGGAAATTAGGGATCTAGTTTCTGTTGACATGTATACGGAGGGGGATCGCTTGAGAAGAGATGCAGGAAGGGGGGGGGGGGGAGGGGGGGGGGAAGAGGCAAGCGCCCAGGTCTGCATGCTCGGCTCAGGGGCTCAAGGTGAAGGGAGGAACACCCCCGCGCGCGTTCGCGGGCACCTCGTCGGGGCTCCGACGGCAGGAACAACAACAACAGAGAATCCCGAGCTCGGTCTTCTTCCACCCCGGACAGCGGCCACAGCGTTGGTAAAGAACGGCGCGAGAAGGACGCAGGGAGGGGAGGAGGGCTTAAGCCCGTGCGCAAACAGCCGGACACGACTTCGCGCAGCTGGCGCACCTGCATGTCCCAATATTTGCGATCGCTTTCTTCGCACGTGCGGCCGGCCCTTTTGTGACGCCAGAAGCGGAGAGAGAGGCCGCTGAGGGAGAGAGAACGACGCAGCCAGCGAGCTCCACCGCAGTGGACCAAGCTGAAGCCGCAGGCAGCGAGCGGTGGTGGTGGCTGTCGCGGAATGCCGGGCGTTCCTTTGTGGGCCATCCCCGGGGACTGTTCTTGCTGCACCAGCCAGCACGAAGCGAGGGTAAAGCGATGGAGAGAGAGAGAGAGAGAGACATTGCAGAGCCAGCGGCAGCGGCAACTGACTCGCCGGTGTCCGCCGCTGCGCGCGCCCGGCCGGCAGCGGCGTGACGCGCGCGCCGCTGTCACGGCAGCGAAGCTGCGGCGCGGTTCTATCGGGGGAGAGGAAGGCCCTCTGCAGCTCCCTGCTTCTTCATACCGCGGAGCTCGCCGGGGGCCTTATTTACGGCCGCCAGACACGCAGCGGCGGCTAGCGTGCGGCTTCGGCGGTCCGCGCCGCGGAGGGGAGGACTTCGTGCTGAGTTTCTTTTTTTTCTTTTTCCTTGACGCGATTAAAGCTCTCCCTCCGCGCAGAGTGCGGACCGGCGGCTAGCGGCGTCGGGCCGGCCATCTTTTCGGTGTTCCTGCCTTCCTTGAGCGCATTGCGGCAGCCAGCAAGGGAGGTGAGAGGGGAGAGACAACACCCCGGTCCGCCCCTATCTTGCTTGACGGCGCTGAAGACTACCCCAGGCGCTCGTTATCTCGGTATCGCGCCGCTATCGGTGTGTGTGTTGCCTGTTCGACATGAGCATGAACACCTCCCCCCAACTGCGAGATAGGCGCTTCCCCATGGTGTCCCCCTCTACAGGGCGGCTAGTCGTGAGGCCGGTTCTCTTCGTGGCACGATCCAGTTCTGACATCCAGTTCTGTGCCAGCGTTAGACATTGGCGCTCCGGGTTTAGGCACGCGGCGAGCAAATTTAAGTGTTTTGTTACGTGTTCAGTCACTGTGCGAATAACGCTGTACATGCTCACAGTAAGAAGAACGGTTATTGCTGCCTACAGTTTTCTTGGCTTCGTGAAGTCTTTCGACGCTGTGGTTCAAAACTGCCACGAATAACGGGAGAACATCTCTTTCAAAAACTCAATGCGTGCGACTTTTGTGAATGCCCTGAAACGAATCGGGCGTAGAGACAAGCTTCTTAACTGCAGGTGAAATGCACTTCGAATAAGCTTACCGTGTAAAAGAAACTAAATTTTCCGTTGTACTAGAGTATAACTCCGTCTACGTCGTCCACGCCTGAAAACACGTTTCAGTGACGTTGAATTTGCGCCGTTGTGCACGTACATGAGTATGTATGTGTGAAAAGGTCCCAGAGCAGACAGTTCCCGCGGAAGAGGACAACAAAGTGTCCCGCAGCCGAAATGCAGAACTGTCCTGCAGCAGATATGCTGAAATGGCCCGCAGCAGAAATTTCGCATACAAGAAACACCCCATCGCAAAAATATCCCACCGCAAAAACATTCCACACCAAAAATGTACGACTCCTGAACACACTATAAATGCCTGTACCTCAGCAGAAGTGTACAGCAGAGGTAAAGATAGCCCCAAATGAGGTAAGTATAATTACAACGAATGTCCGTTGCTAATGAACGTCCCGCACCATGCATCACATCATGCAATGAACATTAAAAGTATGGACTCGTAAATTAGAAGTAACATGAGGATGTATACCTCTCTCACACTGGAAGATTTGTCATTCAATTCGAATGCCATAAATCGGCTGCTACATGGAAATGCTTAATTTCGTTAGGTTCGATGACGTTTTGGAATTCGTTTTGCAAACTGATTCGACTTCGATCTCAAGTCTAACGCAAACTCCGGACACTGATAGGTAGCAGAAACAAGTATTGCAGTAAAATACTGTTTGCACCACCAATTAAAATTTTATTTCTCGAGTTCTGCAAAAACAAAAATAAAAGTTGATTTGAGCGCCAGACTATTTGCAAGGCGTGGATATATATATAGATTACTCGAAGTCTCGGCAGCACCAGAAGCAGCTGGAAGCACGGCCCTGCCTGCGACCGTAGGTCATTTTGGGTTCTGTGATTTTTTGTTGGTTGCATAGCCAAAAATTCTGGACAAAAGCATTTTTGAGCGGGAAACCTTTTATGAACGCAGTTTTTTCTTATAATACAAGATTTCACTATAACAATCAATACCGCAGATCAGGTGATGGCAGTCTTGAATTGTTTTTTTTTTTTTTGTTAGCGTTCTTGCTACCGTCTAAACTGTTCCCCATTGGTTTCCTATGGGAGACTTAACTGTTCATTGCGATCGACGGAAACACTACAAAAGAAAAATTTTGCTACATATCAGAAGAATCGAGCATTACCTTCAATATTTCCGTAAAAGCATCACAATTTTCCTATTTTAAGAATTTTTGTCCAAAGTTGATGGACATGGTGTCCCACGTGCGTTTAGCTCGGAAGTACTTAAAGCTGTACCTGAGCGCTTTACCTTTTATATGTCAATTCCACGCTCCGCGCGCGTCTCCGCATTCATCCGAGTAAGCCATATGATTTGTTTTTATAATTATCGGATTCATAGTTGACTTAATACCTGGCTTGGCTTTTCATGGCTAAAGTTACTTGACGCCTATATTATCGCACAGAAATGTTATCGCTCGCTTTAAAGGAACTACACCATCATTCCAAACACCTTGTGTGCTCTCTGATGTTCCATATTGTACTATTTTTTTTCGTTGATCGTCATTGCTGTCATTCACGAATTACTACATTATTACATTTATGAATTACATTATTGTACAATGTGTAGCACCGAAAGAGACCGCGTGACAGTCGCTGCATCGAATAGCATTCGATTCTAATGACATTGAATCTTCCAGTATTTAAATGTTTAAAGCGACTCAGGCTATGGGGGGCGCCGTAGTGAAGGGCTCCGGGAGTTTCGACCACCTGGGGTTCTTTAACGAGCACTTTTGACGGAATAAATGTGTTCCAATTCAATTATCGAGCACTGCCATCGCACAGTACACGATCCTCTAGAATTTCGCCTCCATCGAAATGCGACCGCCGCGGCCGGGATCGAACCTGCGTCTTTCGGGTCAGCAGCCGAACGCTATAACCACTGAGTCACTGCGGCGGTGGTAGTATATTAAAGGATCCGCCATACTCTGCAATATTTTTCCTGAGCTGTACAGTGGAAACGCGACGCATCCATTTGCGTGTTTTTCACGTTTTGGTATCGATGGTTCCTTGAAGGATGCAGCATGAACTCCCACCAGCGAAGCCAGAGGCGAAGCGGCCTATATGTACCCTGAAAACAACGTTAGTGTATATACGGCAGGAGTCCTAACCATTGTATACAGTTTCACTTCCGAGTAAAATATATAGGCTCATCCACGTGACGGAGGCGGCAGTAAAGGCCGCAGGAAGTCCCAAAGGCAACGGGGTCTCCGTTTTTTTCCCACGGGAAGCAAGAAAAACAAACGGCCCCTGAATTTTTTTCTCTTCGCTGTTTTGACCCACGTAGATGGCACCCACAAAAACGTCGCAGCCGGTTTCGGACTTGGCCAGCGACGGCCGAACCTAGCTGAGCACGCTTCCATAAAACATGAGAACAAAAAGAAAAAACAAGCGGAAGCCGCTGAGGCGTGATTGATCGTCCTTAACAGGCTATTCCTGAACCACATACGCGTTGCATGCAGCAAGGAAAGAAATGCATTCCGTTCCCGCAAGGGGGCAGGCCGGATTCAAAATCGGATTCAAAATCGGTTAGACACGTTATGCGGTGCGTGTGGTGAGGGGGGTAGGTTAGGTTAGAAAGCGGCTGAAATGAAAATGAAGATTGGTTTTTAAGGAATGGAAATGGTGCTGTAAATGTCTCACATATCGGTGGACACCCGAACCGCACCGTAAGGGAAGGGGGGAAAGTGGGAGAGAAAGAAAGAGGTGCCGTAGTGGAGGGTGCGGAATAATTTCATCCGGTTAGGTTAGGTTAGAAAGCGGCTGAAATGAAAATGGTAAATTGGTTTTTGAGGAAAGGAAATGGCGCAGAATCTGTCTCACATATCTCGGCGGACACCTGAACCGCGCCGTAAGGGAAGGGAGGAAGGTGGGAGTGAAAGAAGAAAGAGAGAAATAGGTGCCGTAGTGGAGGTCTCCGGAATAATTTCGAGCACCTGGGGATCTTTAACGTGCACTGACATCGCACAGCACACGGGCACCTCTTGCGTTTCGCCTCCATCGAAACGCGGCCGCCGCGGTCGGGTTCGAACCCGGGTACTCCGGCTCGGTAGACGAGCGCCTTACCACTGAGCCACCGCGGCGGGTAAATGAAAATGAAGATCGGTTTTTGAGGAATGGAAAGGGTGCTGTAAATGTCTCACATATGGGTGGTCACCCGAACCGCGTCGTAAGGGTAGGCAGGAAGGTGGGAGTGAAAGGCGCAAACGTGGCGTGAACATGTTTAGAGTGCACTCGCGCGTAGCCAGATCACTTCAGTTTCAACTATGTCATTTAATATTTTAAAAAATTTGGGCGGTTCGAAATCGAGCACGTCCTTCAAGTGTAGCACCTCAAACCGGGCACCCCAAGAAAGTACACTTGAATCAGCAGTTATATAGTATGCGCGAACCTGTGTTCTCGCGCCTACAGTGATGCATTCATTGTTGGGGCAACTCACGTCACTCGCTTACGGGAACCCAATCGGAGCTTTCCTATTCGTTCGAAATAACTCATGACGACATAGGTACTATACATACGCAATTGCCACTCAGTGGAGGATACATTGGCAGACATGCCCGTGCCTTATTTGGGAACGTGCAGGTCAAGGAGTATAGGCTTCATACTGCTCGCCATAACCACATCATTCGATACTTCGTCGTAGCTTAATGTAGCGGCCCGAGCGACCAGCGCTTGCCGCGTCCTGAAGACAATGCTGTGGACGCTGTGGGACTTTCGCCTCGGTCTTTAGGGACGAGGCGAAAAAGTCCCTTAGGGTAGAGGTGAAAGTCCCTAAGGGTCGAGGTGAAAGTCCCTAAGGGTCGAGGTGAAAGTCCCTAAGGGTCGAGGTGAAAGTCCCTAAGGGTCGAGGTGAAAGTCCCTCAGGGTCGAGGTGAAAGTCCCTCAGGGTCGAGGTGAAAGTCCCTCAGGGTCGAGGCGAAAGTCCCTCAGGGTCGAGGCGAAAGCCCCTCAGGGTCGAGGCGAAAGTCCTACAGCGTTCTGAGGCGCTCGATTTATTTTACGCATTAAAAGTTTTTCTCGCTCACTTTCGTATCGGCCAGCCCACTGACACCGTCATTCCGCCGATCACTGTACGTCAGGAAGTCTTTGCGGTGACATCAACATAAATATTCTAGAGGTTAGTCACGGGTGGTGCAGCTCGTAGGACGAGTGGCGAAGGAGAAATTAATGGGATTTTACCTTGTTCTTCTGGCAGGCTACATGAAACGAGTGCTACCTCGTCTTCTACAAGCCTCATACAAAGAAGACGAACAAGTTGGCAAGAACAATTGAGGAAATGTACACCCTGCAGCCAATCCCCCGCCGTGGGTATGTGCCATTAAGCCTGAGGACATCATAATCATCATCATCATCATCAAATGTCGTAGATTCATCTATACAGTTGCACAGCAGCGCTGAGGCGGCCGTGAACTGTAATCATTGCGCTTATACCGTACTTCTCTGTGACCTCCCATGATTATCAGGCTAACGCTTTCAGGCGTCAAAATTCGAGGAGGAGGAGGAAATACATTAAGAGCATAAATACTGGGTGGGTTTAGTAGGAGAGAATCCATTGGTGGCCACCATAATCCGGCCCCTCTCAGCCAACGATTCCTGGACTGGGGCACTGCGGCTATGCATGGTTGCCGCCGCGGTGGCTCAGCGGCTATGGTGCTCGGCTGCTGACCCGAAAGACGCGGGTTCGATCCCGGCCGCGGCGGCTAGAATTTCTTTGGAGGAGAAATTCTAGAGGCCCGTGTACTGTGCGATGTCAGTGCACGTTAAAGAACCCCAGGTGGTCGAAATTTCCGGAGCCCTCCACTACGGCGTCTCTCATAGCCTTAGTCGCTTTGGGACGTTAAACCCCATAAACCAAACCAAACCAAGCATGGTTGCCACCCAGTGCTCACAAGTCGGATCGGTATTGCTGTCGAAGTCTGGGTTTTCTTGACATTCCCAAACTCTGTGCCAACTGCTGTTGCCAACTGCTGTTGCAAACTGCTGCCAACTGAGTGCGCCAACTGAGTGCGCCAACTGCTCCATATAAGGAGCAGGACGAATCTTAGGTGTCTGAGTACCATTTACTCATTAAGTAGGGAATGGGCCGAGATGTGTTGCCCACCTAATTGCTCGTCGTTAAGAGGTGCCCTGGACATTCGAGGAATTAGACGGTTCCAAAATTTTTCCTACACGAAGCATCCTCCACCCACGCAGCCATGCCTATGAAAAGTCGCATTTACGCGCATATTAGTCGATCTGAACATCACTCAACCCCCCGACGTTCTTCCCAATGCTTTGGCGATGGGAAAAAATAACGCAATGCCAGGAATTAACCGACTTCCCAAACCGACGGTGTAAATCTGTACAGAGCGTAATGAAGTCGAGGGCATTTTAATGGGATCGTTTAATCAAAATCTGTCGTTTCTCCATGCATCGAACATTTGTACACGCGAGCCTGACATTCACGACCATATTGCAAGGTAAATGTATTTCATACACAGCTCGCGTCATTTTTCCCTTATGTTTGCACAGGGCGCCGCAGGCGTGATCCAGCTGCTCTCAATACACAGAACGGACTCAGACCGCAGGTGCGTTTCCGGACGCGTCTATGCACTCTCTCTTTCTCTCTCTCTCAGTGCTACCCGTCTCCACCCCGTCTCTTGTGATGGCTTTATCTGCCTTAAAAACTACAGCTCCGAACACTGATATTAATCCTTTTCGCAGAAAAAGGAAAGGTCTTAATTTTTCTTTCGCGCCTAACCTCTAGACTGTCGCAACTGCGTATATGCCAAACGTCACGTCGCCATCCCAAAGGTTAAATGGGCCATACTCGCACCTGGCTTCCTAGATTTTGCGGAAGGGTTGAGTGAAACGCAGGAACAAAAAAAAAAATAAAAAGTTGGTGCTCGGCTCCGACCGCCTGAATGTCGTTGTGATGATTAATGGCAACCTGTATATGAAGCCTTAACATGGAGTTTGTTATGAAACTGCGGGACGGAGCTCTAATCTCTGCACTTGTGTGGATGCATGCGCTTTGCGGATGGAAAGAAAAAGAGAATAAACCAGGAAGTTAATGACATCCGGCAGTGGTTAGATTAAAGGTGCACTGAAGAGGATTCTGAACTTGTCTTTTTGTTGCGGGAACTCGATCTACATGTTCCGAGCATTCTTAGAAACATCGATTTATTGCCCTGTGTGGACGATTTCCATAATTAAATCGAATTAACGTCCGGCTCCCGCCTTTATTTTTTGAATGCTCCCCGTACGGCGGGCGGAGTCGACCAACGCGTGGAGTGCCTTTCAGCCAGCTCCGTGGGGGCTTTGCTTTCGCTTTATTTTGTTTCTTATGTTTCCGTGAATAAATAGTTTCATTCGCAGATAATATAGCCGCAAAATAAGCCCGCAGAAATAAAAATACGCGCGGACTATTCGCTCCTACGGATTACTACGTATTACTCCGCCGATGGCAGAGCGGCAAGCCGCCACGGGACTGGGTGAAAGGCACTCCACGCGTTGGTCGACTCCGCCCACCATACGGGAGAATTAAAGAAAAAGACGGGAGTCGGACGTTAAATCGATTTAATTAGGGAAATCGGCCACACAGGGCAATAAATAAAAGACGAGTTCAGATTCTTCTTCAGTGCACATTTAAGGAAATATTGAAGGCAATGGTACCTTCTGCTGATATGTGGCAAAATCTATTTTAAAGCATCTCCATCGATCGCATGCAACAGCTAAGACTGGCATAGAAAACCAATGGGGAACGCTTTTGACGAAAGTAAAACCGTTAATACAAAAAAAATGTGCAGGATAGCCGTCGGGTGACCTGGGAATATATTGATTGTTACAGTGAAATCTTACACTATATGAAAAAATGCGTTCATAAACGGTTTCCCGCTCGAAATGCCTTTGTCCAGAATAGTTGGGCATGATAAGCAGCAGTTTAGTCAAATTGGTAGGCTCATGTCTGAAATGACGTTACTGCACAACAAGACGTAGACGCAACACGAAAAGAACGGGACATGGGTGTGTTGCGTCAACGACTTGTAGCGCAGTAATGTTATTTTAGACATCAGCCATCACGAACTTGACGAACTTGCTGTCTTACAATGAAAGCTGAAACTGAAACTTTACACGTTACATGTTACGTTTACTCATTACGATTTTACGATACGTTACAATTTTAAGCTACGTTACACGCGCATGTTTGGAGAATTATATCAATTTGAGTACCCTCCTAAATAGCGCGACCATGCAACACAAAGTTTGCAGTATAAATATGGACGCTAGCAGCAGTGGGCAAGAAGTTTATTAACTCATTTTATTTAATTACGAGGCTGACAACGACTGTCATCGAACGCCGTTCGATGGCGTTCTACGTCACATCAGCGGTAACTCAGGACGTGCTACGTCCGCCGCTTAAGAACGTGGGTGGCGCTGGTGAACACTCCCAAGGTTAGGTTATTTGTAAACATAAATACCCCCGAAAGCAGAAGATTTGACAGCCGTCGCCGTAGCTAAGCGGTAGAGCACCGGACGCGTAATTCGGAGGTCGTGGGTTCGGATCCCACCGGCGGCATGTGGTTGTTTTTTCTTCTGCTTTTCTAATCAATTTTCTAATCATTTAGCTTTAAGCGATAACATATTCAGTAATATTATACATCGATCAACACCACAAAATAAAGAAATTAGCTAAATAATCCCTTGTCCCCCTTGGTTTCTGTGGCTGTTGGCTTCTCACGCACACACACACGCACACACACATACATACATACCAAGCACATCGCGAAGCCCTGTCTTGGGCAGCACGAACGGCCCAAAGCGGGTGATGTTTCTTACGAAGCACGGATGAGAGCGCTGTAATCGCGGCGCATCCGGGCGCACGGAGCGCGCTGTCACGTGGTATTTTTTAAACTCCGCGGGCTTTCATTTTTCCCGAATAAAAACGGCCCCGCTAGGTCTATCTCGTCGGAAGTGCCTGGGTTGGACGATATTTGTGGAGCTCCACAACTTTCCTATTGACGCCTGAACGTTTCAAGCTATATTTAATATGTTAATATATTTATCTCGACTAACTTTAGACAAACCTCAACAACATCCACGTGATTTGAGTTCTGAATAACGCTTAGTTTTTTTTATAAATCTTGGTCCAAGTTAGCTGGGACACCCTGTATATAACCTGCATGCGAAACAGCTTCCTTGCAATACTCACCGTTTATGTTTAATATGTATATGTCTAAAATCTGGAAAGTGTTAATTGTGAACATCCTGTATACTGATACAATGTGAACACGTCATAAACATTGCATGTAGGCACTATAGGTGCAGATGAAACATGAAAAAATGAACTGTGCGCCGAATACGTGAAATTTTGTTTTTTAAACACTTCGGTTCGAAGGTTGCGACATGAGAGATAACGTGACGAAACAGGGCGTCTGGGTAAAACGCGTCTGAGAGCTCCCGTGGCGCTCAGCACGGACCGCTTACGTCAGTGTACAGACGTGCTGTTCCCCAAGAGGGACGCTAGCGCAGAACAAGTTTGTCAGCTCACGTGGTCAAGAGCTATTAATCCTCTCAATGCTTCCTGATGCCGCGGCGTTGTGTAGCTCAAGGCGACGCCGTTTATCAGCAAGAAGACCATTTAACCGAAAGTCTATGTAAAAACGTACTACCATTACCTAAACGTCTTGCAGGCATCTTTCGAACAGAACTTAAACAGCAAAACGCACACAGCTTCCTCCAGATGCGCAGGGTGTGTGCGCGTGCAGTGCGTGTGTGTTTAGTCTCAGTCGACTACACTTGTTATGGTTCATGAGAGTCTAACGTCCCAAAGCGACTCCCGTTATGAGGGTCATTTAAGACAGTTGGGTTAGTTGGTGTGAATTCGTTATTGACTGCGACATTGCAACTAGCGTGGAAAGCACAAGGACAGCGACAAAAGGAACCGACGGGACAGCACGCTAGACTTCAACTGACGTTTATATATATATATATATATATATATATATATATATATATATATATATATATATATATATATATATATATATATATTTATTTATTTATATATAGCGGCGCCTTCGCAGTGCGTCAAATTTTTCAGCCTCTACAGAGGGTATAGAGTCTCCATTCCACTGAAACTTCCGAAAAGAATGTGCCGCTGTGGCTCAGTGGTTGTGGTGCTCGGCTGCTGACCCGAAAGACGCGGGTTCGATCCCGGCCGCGGCGGTCGAATTGCGACGGAGGCGAAATACTAGAGGCCCGTGTACTGTGCGATGTCAGTGCACGTTAAAGAACCCCAGGTGGTCGAAATTTCCGGAGCCCTTCACTACGGCGTCCCTCATAGCCTGAGTCGCTTTGGGATGTTAAACCCCAATAAACCAACTAAGCAAACCTTCCCGCTGGGGCACGGAATTCAATAAATAAAACCCCACCCCTGGGGGAGTTGCCTGCTCCGCCTGTATGTGTTGTGCGTGTGTGTGTACGCGCGGATCGTCCGCGGCGGCGTCGGCGCGAGATCGTCATGTCTACCGCAAGGCGGCGCGCGAAACACGCACATCAGCGCGCGACGGGATGACGAACGGCTCATCTGCTCCGGGAACGGCACGTGTCCGCCGAGGATGCAAGTGCGAGCGTGTGTGTAGTATTTGTGTGTATACATGGAGGGACCCCGCAGACTTTGCTGGGACTGGGAAGACGAGTGAGAGAGAAGGGTGTATACATGGAGGGACCCCGCAGACTTTGCTGGGACTGGGAAGACGAGTGAGAGAGAAGGCTTCGCGGACTATTGCAGAACAGACGTGGGCGACGCAGATGGCGACGCCTGTGAATATCATCGCTCTTCGCGGCACCAACGAAGGTCACGGATACGACACATATAGCCTTCTAAAACGATAATAAATAGATTTATTATCGTTTTCCTATTGAATAAAGTATGAAGCCATAGCCTGATACACGCTCCTTCTTACAATTTTATGACGTATGACAAAGGTATGATTTTGCAAAAATGAATGACATTTGTCATGACACCTGTACACGTGTATGACTTTATATGGCAAACCGTGTGAGGTTATTGCATCATACAGCTTTTTTCTCTAGGGGAAGACGGATTAATTCATTTTGCGCGACACATAGCACACAGCAGATAAAGGTATAGAGATGGGCTGTGTGGTGGTTGTCCTATGAAGTAATCCGCCTTTAATCACGAGCAAAGTAGCCTCAAAGTGGACGCAGCTAAAACAGCTGTCTGATGGCTACTGTAAGCGTGTCTGTAATTGGCTATGGGCTGTGACTTCTACAGGATTTATACTGACAGCTGACCGACGTGTTATAATGTTAACTATTGGCAGGCAGCTTCGGCATGTTTTCAACAAGCCTCATTCAGGCCGCTGTTAGATATAGGAAGATAATGCAGTTAAAGAAACTACTGGTTATGGCGCTCGGCTGCTGACCCGAAAGACGCGGGTTCCATCCGCGGCAGAATTTCGATGGAGGCGAAATTCTAGAGGCCCGTGTACTGTGCGATGTCAGTGCACGTTAAAGAACCCCAGGTGGTCGAAATTATCCAGAACACTCCACTACGGCGCCCCTCATAGCCTTAGTTAAAGAAACATGGCACAAAATATATCGCTCACAACAATCTGGGCTTGTCTATTCAATTTATAACGCGATTCTGTACACCTCGGATATAGGATAATAATTCGCAGCTGCATGTGACAATACAAGTATACCCTCCACTCGAACACCACAAGATCTAAGTGCGGCTGTCTGGGAAGGTAGCCACAGCAAGCAAGATAGAAAATGTGCAGATTGAAAAAGATGCTTGTTTTATGAGGTTTAACGTCTCAAAGCAACTCACGCTATTAGGGACGGCGTAGTGGAGGGCTCCGGAAATTCCGACCACCTGGGGTTCTTTAACGTGCACTGACGTCGCACAGTACACGGGCCTCTAGAATTTCGCCTCCATCGAAATTCGACCGCCGCGGTCGGAATCGAACCCGCGTCTTTCGGGTCAGCAGCCGAGCACCATAACCACTGAGCCACCGCGGCGGAAGATTGAAAAAGATATAGCGACAACAATTGTCCCAGCATCGGTGTCCCTGTAAACTTGGAAGCATTCTCTATAACGCGGCAGACGATATACCTGTATTGAAACGAAGATTTGCGCATTTATATCCACAAAAAAGAAGAACAAATGCCGCTTCATTGAGACAGCATAGAAGCAACGACGTTAGGACCAAACATCAAAGCTCTAAGTAGTCAGAACCCGGAAAACGACCATGCTGCACCAGCAAAGCAAATTTCTCAGAATACCTCATTATATGCCTTCATGTAGGACAATACTGGAAGCTTTATCCCGCGCATGTCGCACAGGTGGCTCTGCATGTGAGCATATTTTAGACAGAGACCAACTCATTTACCACATTGTCTCCTTACGGGTTGAACAAATATAAATTTTGGCGCTTCATCGATTACGTTAATTCCAGTCTTGCGAAACTTGCGGACTGAAAATTCGTATCGGGAACGCTCGACCAGCGCCAAATTTCTTAAATGTCATCTTGCACTGCTGTGAACGCACTAATAATCTTCACGGCAAACTAAACTGAAAGTAGCTCGAACTTTTCCGAGTAAATAAAGCCGACTGCTACGAAGTCAATGCAATGCGGAATAACTGTTGCAATATTTATAGACATGACAATTACACAGCAAGCCAATGTTGATAGTACCTAATCTGCAGCAAAAAAGAACACAATGGCGAAACGGGCGAGTTGGTGATACATACTCAAAGAAAATAGCGCAAAAAACGAGGACGGAAAAAAAGGAAACAACAGGACCAGCGCTATTTTCTTTAAGTATTAAGAACAAGTTGCCTTTGTCCTTCACAGGAGTGAATTAACTCGGTCTAATTCATATAGCAGAGATTCGTTACCCAATGTAACCAATAGCCATGAGGATAAAATTACACGACTTGTAGCATACCGTCTTGCATTCCATCAATCCGTCATGCAGTACAACTGTAAGAATGCATTCAGTCAAACGTTTGGTTGTCATTTCACGTCGAAAGAGACTTGGGGGTGATTTGGTTTGTTGAGTTCCAAGGCCGCGCCCAAGTAAATAAGTACGAGAAGTTCACGTGCTAATGAAATGGGTGCACTGAATCATTTAGTTTCATTTCCTTACGTTCTTCCTTCACGTCAAGTTTCTTTGTTCGCTGAAGTTCAATTGAATGGCGAATATAGTCAGCCCGATAGATAATTTACAAGCAGTATGGATTTCTTAAAGAACTTCACATTTTCTCTTTCTCTATCTTTCCTAATGCAGGTGTCCATTATTCTTCAGTCTCTGATACATGCGGCTTCCACGATCGGGCGTTCTTGCAGCAATGCGGCAAAGCATATGCATAAATCGCGACTGCACTGCCACCTGTCGCTGCAGCAGTATACTAAGCGATATTTAGCCCGAGTTTACAGTTACTAGGTGAGTAAACAGGTCAAGCTGTCAGCATAAAAAACGGCAATAACAATAAAGTAAAATGACCAGAATGATGGATAACTTACGCCAAAATGATGAGGTTACTGTGTTCATTTCATTCAGCGAAGCCAACCAGACATTCTTAATATATATGTATGTTTTAGTCTTTTTACACATACAGTCATGGTCGCACAGTCCATGCAAGCAAAAAAAGAGAGAAGCGATATATAACGTTGAAGGACAGATCAGCACGGGCGAAATGGACGCAGTCATTCAGAGAGAATAGTCTGCCGCAAAGTCACTGCATTAATGAAAAAAATTAGCATCCGTTGTTTCTAAGCGCGGCCCCTTTTTGATAACGTTATATGCTTTGGCAGAAAAGTGAAATAAAAAGTCCAACTAGCCCTATAAATCGCCCAACGCTGTAGTTTGAAGATCCCGAGCAAGGTGTAAATGGTGTGCTTACGCTTGGGTTAAAAGGCATCAACAATCTTCGCAATGAGCTCACCGCCTGTTATATGTAATATCTCTCGTTCGTTCGTTTATCATAGATGTCGTTTCCGTCGCATGATCAAGTTTCTGTCGCATAAGCCCCGCCAGTATATGAAGAGCCAACCGGGCTTATCGGTCGATTTAGTCAATCGCGACCGACCCCAAGACAAAAGACACGGGAGGGTAGATAGGGGACGCGACCTATGTAGCGCTTATTGCTGGATACATGGCGTGCCGGCTCCAGGAGGGTCTTTGGAGTTTATTATTTGACCCGTGCATTCACACAAGCCTTTACAATTCGCAGAAAATGTAGAAACATTCGATGTATGCGCAACATTAGGTGAAAACTGGCGTTTCGGAGGCGTTGTGCAGCAGCTTAAACTATACCGGGTGTTTTTTTTTAGAAGGTCCAAAATTTTTAAAAAAAGGTAAATTGCTTTAGATTTATTTTAGCACTGGGGCTATACTGGAGGCTACGGCGGGCGCCAGGAAAGAGGAAAACTGTTTTAATTAGTTCGCTGATTAACTAAATATGTTAATTAACTTTTCTAATTTTTGTTTTAGGGGATATGTTGTATTCGCAGAATTGAAGATCGTCCTCTAAACAGTCCAACCAAGAACAAACAATTTTAATTAAAAATTTTTCACGCACATTACGAGGCGCGAAAAAGTCACCCTGGTAGGCATCTTCACACCGTAACACAGCGGCGGGAGCGCCTCTGACGTAGTTCACTCCGCCCTGCGCTTTGCGTCAAGCGTCCTGGACTGGCGGCCTGCGCTATCGCTGCTTATCTCGCTTCGCTCCGCGGCCTCACGGAATGCTGCGCTGGAACAAAAACGCATTGACACAAAGTGCAGGGCGGAGCGAGCGCTCACAGACGCTGTGTTACAGTGTGAAGCTGCCTACCAGGCAGACTTTTTCTCGCTTCGTTATGCGCGCAAAAAATTTTTTCATGAAAATCTTTTTTCTTGGCTGGACTGTTTGGAAGACGGTCTCCAATTCTGCTAATACAACATATCCCCTAAAATAAAAATTATAAAAGTTAATTAACGTAATCAGTTAATCAGCGAACTAATTAAAGTAGTTTGCCTCTTACCTGGTGTCCGCCGTAGCCCTCAGTGTAGCCCCAGGGTTAAAATAAATCTAAAGGAATTTACCTTTCTTTAAAAATTTTGGACCTTCTAAAAAAAACACCCTGTATATCATAGTACAAATTTGCTTACGCTACGGCTGTGTCTTTTTGCGCACACTAGATAGTGCTCAAATTAGCAACCAGAACTGCAAACGAAATGAGCTTGTTTTTGTTTGAATATGTTAAACATGTCAGAGGCATTAACATTCTTGCTTGAGCTTATAATTTCGTCTTAGGTCAGCTTCCTTATTATTTAACAAGAAAAGCTATATAAACTCCTGCTATGTCGTCGCGGAGGAGCTCTGTGTGGCGGTCATGAATCTCGGCGTAGCTTACTGCATATTTTAAAAGGCAACTCTGGGGATTTTTGTCGTCAATCACGCCAGATTCCTTAGATTCCCCTTTTCTCCGCCACACAACAAACCGTTTTTCCTTCAAAACGGCGAAAGCAACCGCCAACCGAAACACATAACTCTGTCCGTAGCCAGAGAGGATGCTTCGCCTGACGCAGCGGTGACGTCACGAACATTAACAGAAAAACACTAGTACGCGCTTTGAATGTGAAGTAGCTATTGAAAACCATGAGCCCTGAGAAAGTCTAAGGCAAGCCTGAAAGCTTCGTTACTGAAGTAGGGAGAGGGTATCGAAGTGCGGGGACGGGAATGTTGGCGACGTCGAAAATGCAGTGTTGCCCGTAGAAATAATCTAAACATGGCGGAAGTAATCCGGAACGAAAGCAAAGCCTACCGCATAAGTTTAATTAGAATATGGTAATCTCTAAAGAAACCCTGGAGCCGCCCTTTAATACCTCTAAGCTGTGCCCAACCATTGAGCGAAAGTAACCCGAATAGACGTTTAAAACTGAGCGAATGCGCTCGACTGAGGAGTATAATATCTGGAGTTTTGTCATGCGTGCAGCCTTTTTCATGTGAATTATCCTGTAAACATCGACTCGCGTTCACAAGAGGCACGATCAGAAGACTCGTTCGGAAAACGAAACACGAGGGGAATTACGACCAAAACTAAAATCATACGTCGCAAGACGCACATGCAGCTTTGCTCAAATGATGATGATGATGATGATCATCATCATCATCATCATCAGCAGCAGCAGCAGCAGCAGTGATGCTAAAATCCTTGCAAAAACTACTTTGATTCCGACCATGGAAGGTGCAACTTCGCAACTACACCCAATTTCGTTTTTTTTTTGTTGCTAAATTTATCGCAACTTTTGAGCACAGAGGAAAAGATATGCCTTATGAACTAAAATCGCGTTACACATTTCGCTCTCCTCCTTCCTTAGTAATGTACCGTAGTTTCGAGAGCCAACACGCGTCTGGGAGCTGGACAACGACCGTACAAAAGGCGAAACTTACGCTCAATACCGGCTCAACGAGAAACTAAATTTCCATTCAAACCATGTCACCTGTGTATCAAAGCACGTTATTTAAAGGGCGGGCCATGTGTCGCAAGCTCGCCTGCAGCGAATGGACATTGTATGCCTCAGATGCCAAAGCAGCTCTGCCATCCGCCACAAAAAAGCTGTGCTCATATTCATTCCATAATTCGTATGTGCATTGATGTATCTTCCAAAAGCTTTGCAACGTCATCGAATATCTCCTGCAAATAGTGCTGCGTATTCTGTTATATATATATTGCTGCAGTTCCGCAGACTGAAGTATACACGCAAGTAGACAGTCATAAGGAGATAACAGCTACAGTTGAACCTGGTTACAACGAATTCGTTGAAGGGGCGCAGCGATTATCTCGTTATAGCCATAGTTTCGTTATAAGCCGGGGCTGACCGAGCTTCCAAAGAGAATCATCATTTCTTCGTTATATCCATTTTTAGCTAAAAACCGTTTTGGTTATAACGAGGTTAGACCTAGATAACGGAAAGAAAAGTTGCATACATAAGTGCTTGACTTTTCCTCTCTTATTTTCTCCTCGTAGTCATTCCAAATCTGCACTGATTTCATCTGCATAACTTTGTGCCAGCTATAGTTCTCAGGAATAAGTTGCGAGTGATTGTGATCTACCGTTTCGGGATGTGACAAAATTATATCTCCAATTACTAACGTGCGTTATTCATATATCCTGTGCTAATGGTGCTATTTTCCCAGCTCAACCTATATCCAATCGCTGCCCCCAAGCACTCAATGGCGTCTTATACCTGTGCTACACGGGTACTTTCGAATGACATCTGTGTCGAATGGCATTCGAGACTTGGAATGGCATTCGAACTCGACGGACTCCCGCGGTGCTACACGGCACTTTCCAAACGCATTCGAAATTCTCGGCTCGTTTTCAGTGTACAACGACGACGACGGTCACACTAGTCCGACAACGGCACTATCACAGTGAACAGCATCATGCGATTATAGTGAACTATCCAGTTCACTTTAATATTGTAATGGGACAAGTTTTTTGGCTAAACGACACCGACGAATCCGATCGGCGGACGGTCAGCCTTCATATGCACTCGGGAGTTCGGCGACTGAGCGAAAACACGCTGATGAGGGGACAGTGCGAATACATGCGCGCTTATACACTATCCGTATTGGAAACAAGCGAAACGAACGGCTATATTTCACATGTGCACACTTGGACTCAATAGCGATAACCACTTGCCAAATTAATTTCAGTCGACGACGACTCCGTTCCCTTCAGCGACGACTAGGCCTAGCGAGTCCGCAGGGTTGGATCGGTGATAGCGGTGGTTGTGAAGAACGAATTCACAAGTTTTAGCGAATGCAAATGGTCAACGAGTGTAGTTTTGACAACAGTGACATGAAATCAACTATTGCTTACATCGCAGGACGCGCATACGATGAACGGGAAGCGGCGGTGTGACACGAGCTGCCGAGCAGTGCTTTACGGCCAGCAGCAGTCGTCGCCGTCGCTAGCTTGTAACTAACAAGTTAGGCCATTTCAGTTACCGCGAACGGTCCTCAAACATACTTCTGGATAAAGTAGTTTAAAATAAAGTACTGGGCATGTCGGAGGAAGCCGGGAAAATTAGCGAGAAGCGCCGATCATCCGATGTCAACAACCTGGCTGTCAAGAGTTTCCCAGGCGAGCGATCGCGTCGGCGCTTCCCACAGATTATCGCACTGCGTAAACAAGCACGGGTACAACCGGTACAGAAGAGAAGAGATTATTTAATAGAACTAAAGCGCATATTTCGTTTTGTGTCTTGCAAACGAGCACAAGCTGTTCATACGAAGCGATGTAAACCAATGTAAACAGCAGTATGACTGCAGTCGTCCTCATCGGCGCACTCCTGGGGAAATTTCATGCACACGCGGTAAATGTTCATTGGTGTACTATTATCTGCAAGCACTCACCTAGACGGAACACGAACTATTTGCTAAACAAACAGCAGAAAAAAGCGAGTAGCGGGTATCGAAATGAACAGCCGCAGAGCCGAAAGCAGTCGCGCGGCGGTGGGCGGGGCGAAGAGACGGCGGCGGCGACGGCTATTGGTTGGTTCGGGCTGTGTTCGCGTTTCGAAGGCATTCCAAAATCTGGAATGTCTCCGCGGAGCTCCTTCGACTGGAAAGTCATTCCAACCGAATGCCGTTCAAAAACGTCGTGTAGCAGCGCACGTTTGGCATTCGAGTCGAATGACGTTCGGTTGGAAGGCATTCGAAACGCCCGTGTAGCAGGGGTATTAATCGCTTACACTAATTGATTTTCTGGTGCACTCAAAAGAACGCCCTGACCACCTCTGATCGCGTTGCAGGTGGGTACGGGAGTGGTAGTTGTCGCGGCGGCTGCGGCACAGCTATAACTGTCACTGACACCGGTAGAAAGTGAAAAGTACGCGTTTCCACCTCGCAAACTCGTTTCCTTTACTATTTTTTCGCAAAACAGCATGCAATCTAACGCCGCACTCGCGTATACGAGCTCACAGTTTCTGACACGGGAAGCTTTTTCGGCTTTATATACCGCGCACTAAGCGTCACCAAGGCCGATAGTTGCCGCAGGAAGGGGCTACACCAAACACCAACAGCGGAACGCCGTATAACCTCCAACGCCGCTGCCGCGAACTCCGCTAAGATCGCGCAAGGCGCGTCTCCGCAAGCCGCCGTCGCGGAATCAGATAAGAGCTCACAGCTTCCGCCCTTGCAGCTTCCAAGGGACACAATCTTTCTCTTGCCCGCGTTACGGGGTACTCCGCTATGGCTACCACCGCAAGCGACCACAGCGCCGCACATCGAGAAGGCTACGCCGTAGAGCCCAGAACTGCACGAGGAGTGCGAGTGTCGCGTCGGGTGCGTCTCCTTGGAGTTGTCGTATATTTATACTAGCTCCGGGCATGCATATTCGATACGGTTCCTCCGCTGGTGCTGCTTTCTTGCAGTATTGCGTACCCCGGTCACGCTTTCCTATCGAAATGACGTGGAAAACGGGTTCATTCTCTCGCGCCTCACATACTAGCGAGCGAGGCGCGAGATAAAGCGCGGAGAATTCGCGCGGCGCGGAAAAAAAAGACTTATAGGTAACGGGTTCATTATCGGAGGCCTTTCCACCCTTGTTCTCTCGTAGAGTTCTTCCATACACCTCTCGGAATGGAGGCGGCTTCAAGATCAGGTGTCAAGAGCGGCTTACGCTTATATATATCAGAGATATCACCGCGTGTTTGATGTAGCTAGTGCAATCTGTGTGCATTGTGACTGTGTACGTAATCTCCGAGCTCGATATTAAGACGAAAGCCTTTAATGGCTCATACTTTCGTCCGTTAACAAAGCGTGTCACACGCGTGTCACAATCGGGAACTAAAAAAGAGAAGAAAACCAATGGCTGCTTTAGATAGAGGAGGAAAAAGTTAACCTAGGAGCCAAGCTTAATGACTGTAGGTTAATGAGTTAATTAATTATAGGCAAAAATGTCGAAATTGCGTCGAAATAGCGCGGGCGTCGATATAGCCACGGGAACGTTGTGACGTCACTTCCACCGGAAATCGTCACGGCATAGTGAAAATTGTCACAGAGTGGTCGAAAAAATGTCCGATTTGTGTCAGATTAGACGGAGAAATGTGTAATTAAGCGTAATTAACACTTACGATCGCCGAAACATGTACAATTTGGGTATCGATATAGCCACGGGAACGGTGAGACGTGACATCCACCGGAAGTCGTTACGGCGTAGTGTCCTCGGCTTTCGCCTCTCAACACTTTGTTGCCAAAGTGTCCTCACAATTTTTGTCTTTTTGGGTTCTTTTACATGCACGATGAGAACACTCTTGTACAGAGAACTGACTCGTGTGTTTTTTCGCAGACACCTCGCGGACCGAAGAAGTGGACACTGAGTATAGCAAGAGCTGTATGCATACCAGGTTGTCATCCTCCGCACCCTAAGGGAGCACCCTCCCCCAATATCACCTGAACACAAACGAACCATCCTTGAGCTATAGCGCCTGCTCATCAGCCTACGTAGTCGTTTTATGGTCTGCGAATCAAGCTGGACAACAATTTCAATCACGAACAGGCCATAAGTACCAAGATATCATTCTCACAAGATGCAACATACACCCGAGATTATTTGCATGAGTCATCGCGTTTTGTTCAGACGTTTGAAAGGCGAAAGAATCAGGTCGTTCTCAGCTTGTACAACAGCTGACATGAACAAATGAAAGTCAGATTTAGCACCTCACAGAAACAGCCCGAAAAGAAAAAAAAAACGGACGACAAAATACGTTTATGGCAAGCCTGAGAAAACGGAAGCGTACATCAGAATTTTAACTGAACACATAGAGTATCCGTACAGATGCAGAATGGTCTCGCGATATCATACCCATCATCGAAAAAGATCGGGAAAAAATGGTTTTGTACAAAAAGGCGCAGTAATATGCGGACCACCGCTATACCGACAGAACTGCCAGGGTTGTGGATCGCAGGAACATGAACGCTTGACTGCAGTAAGGCCGTGCGGGATACCGATAGACATGCTTTATGCATCGAGTATACAGATGACAATCGACGACACTGATAGAAGTAGATACCGTCATCTGGTCGTGACGATGCCCGGAAACCACCTTAAAATTGACTTTCCCAAGGACTTTCGCCGATATTATATTTGTTCCTTACGTAGGTAAATTGAGAAGAGTTCCTATTGAGTCTGAACGCAGCATAAATATCACGCTCCCTTTGTACGAAAGTGCGGGCACAAAAGCGTTGGTAAGATGATTCAGTTGAAAGTTAGCGCATGTGTTGTCGTCTTCGTTGTGTCCTCGTCTCGAGCGCTACAGTTTTTCATCATGAGCAAACAACTCGCCCAAACATCCACCCTGATCAACGTTGGTAAGAGCTCCAGTGGTTTCCCAAAATTGGACCACGGCACAATATCGCGCGGAACCATTCACGAGTGTGCTGACCACCGCCAAAGTGTATCAAAAGCGCCCCTATTCCCGTAACTTAGAAGATAAAACGAGCAAATCGACACGAAGAGGGAGTTCAGATCACCGAGACCAGCATATCTCCCGCAAATCACACGCTTGCCTGAATGGCGAATACCATCCGTATCAAAAACCACGATAATCGCGTCGTAAGCTTGGGAGCACCGTTCTTGGGAGCAACGAATCAATGCTCTAGGCTATCCTTCTAAGCATTGTTTGCGCAACCGGGCATGAACGATAGAAAATAAAAAAAAAACAAAAACAAAGGCATGTCTTCTTCCAGGCGCCTACGGGTACACGCAACAAACACGCCATACCCTGTACACAGTTCACTACGCACACGAGGGGGTCATTGAGGGGGAACAAGCCGAAATTTCGCCGAACCGGAACCGAAACCAAGAAACCAGAGCCGCCCAGAGGGGAAAGCGATATATCCGCGCGGTCCGCAAGTATATCGCGCGACTGCCCACCGCCGTCTAAACCGCGGTCGGCATCTCATATCCGTTCACGCCCGGTCGGTTCCGACACCGCCGCTTCTACACACACACAACAGACACACACACGCACACACGCATAGTCGCGGCGTGCTTTTCGCGCGCCCCCTTCTTTCTCGAAGGCGCTGCTACGAAGAAGGCCGTGCCGCCGCCGGAGCGATGCCTATCGTGCGGGCTCTCGCGGTGCAGTACGGTTCGTTCGTCTACGCGACAACGGCCGCTGGAACCACGACGCCGGAGCGCGAGGAAAGAAAGTGGGGCCCAACGTCGACCCTCCCCGTCCTCTCGTGTTGCGGCGGCGGCGGTGCTCTGCGGAAGCTTATCACCGAGGTCGTCGCCGTGGCTACGTGCGCGCCATGCCCGATGCCGCCGCCGCCGCTTCGCGCTCCGTCGTCGGCGCGGACGGGGGATGCATGCGGTTGCTGCTCGCGCCCGCGACGCGACGCCGCCGGAGCGGAACGCTCCTTGTCGTTTTATGTTCATTTAGTTTCTCCGCGACGACTTGGATGGTTTTTATGCAGCTGGACGATGTGCTTGTTTGTGAGTGTGCAGAGTGAACGTGGGGTATACCCATGTAGTGCGAGACGAAGATGTGACGATCTCCCCCCGGGAGGTTCGGTGTTGCCCGGAACTGCGTTGTGAGCGCGGGAGGTGGCGTTAAACACGTCCGGTACGGTCATTCGCTGTTCGGGATGCTTTACGGAGGCACGGGAGCGGGGAGGTGTGGCGATGGTCGTCGCTTGACCTGAAGCCTGTGACGCGTTAACGAGTGGTGGTTAATAAGCAAAGGGACGCCTGATGCAGCTGTACCAGGAATCTGGCACGTCAAACGGGGGCTTTAAGATGCTTCAAGAACGAATGCGGTTCAGTAATGGATGCGGTTTACTTTTAAATGTGGTGCGGCCGTTCGCTAATGGCTACAGTTCACAAATGGGTGAGGTTCATAAACGGGTGCGGATGATAAACGGGTGCGATTTATGAACGGGTGCGGTTCATAAGCGGGTGCGATTCCTAAACGAATGCGGTTCATCAACGGAAGCGTTTCACAAACGGGTGCAGTTCATCAACGGGTGCAGTTCATCAACGGGTGCACGCAGTGCATCAACGGGTGCAGTTCATTAACGAATGCGGTTCATCAACGGGTGCGGATCAGCGGAAGCGTTTCACAAACGGGTGCAGTTCATCAACGGGTGCAGTTCATCAACGGGTGCAGTTCATCAACGGGTGCAGTTCATTAACGGGTGCAGTTCATTAACGGGTGCAGTTCATTAACGGGTGCAGTTCATTAACGGGTGCAGTTCATTAACGGGTGCAGCTCATCAACGGGTGCGGCTCATAAAAGGATGCAATGCATGCGCTCTACTGACGAAGGGCTGTACTGATTATAAACATATATAGTCCGCCTTTAGATGCGGTTCATCAGCGAATGGGCTAATAAGAACTACGGCTGTCCTTAATGGTATTTTAAACGCGCTGAACGAAAACGAACCATGCACCGACTTTAATGAACCACAAGCTGAACACTAAAGAAATGTATGAGCGTCAAGTAAAATTACCAAAATTTTCAGCCGAAAATCGACTAATTGTGCTTAGTGTAAGCGAATTCGTGTGTACGAAAAACCGCCCATTGACGAGACTAAAGATTTTAACAACGCAAGCGGTTCAGTTTCTTTGAGAGCCGATGTGTTGGCTTTAATTTAGTTCTCGTCGCTAGGTGCATTATTTGTCTTCCCCCCGAAAAAAAGCAAAAATCATTTTTGGTAACCGCAGCTCATTTACAGAGTTACAGACGAGCAAAGGAAACCTGGTCGAAGTGTTACAGGCAATGCCGTCTGAATTTCACAATAGGTACAGCGCGGAGGCGTATTCCACTATAAGTGCACACATTAAAGAAATTTAATAGTATGCGCCAACGATTGGACGCAGTAAGCAATTTATACAGCGTTGACCTTGCTCAAGCCTTGGGTGTAATAGGCGCTGAATTTAGCGTATAGTAACACCTTACCCTTCTTCCATCTTTACTCCCGTATTCCCGCCCCTACGCAGAGTAGCATGTCAACGAATATTCACGCCGGCTAAAATCTCTGTTCTTCATTAAAGAACTCTCTCTCTCTCTCTGCCTCTTAACACATTACAACTAAGTCAGCAGCTTGTTTTAACGCAACAGCGTTAAGGGTCACCCGGCGTAGCCTTGCTGCGGCCCCTCCGGTTTTTTAAACAGTGACGCAATTAATTATTCGTCGGTTTACCACCAATGGAACATTCGTGCTTCGCGCTTCGAACATAAGCGGCCGGACACTAAAAGGTTTGGTTTATGGGGTTTAACGTCCCAAAGCGACTCAGGCTATGAGGGACGCCGTAGTGGAGGGCTCCGGAAATTTCGACCACCTGGGGTTCTTTAACGTGCACTGACATCGCAAAGTACACACTAAAATGACTCCCTTATAAACCTGAAGACACGTTCTTAAACAACACTCCTCCGAAATAACATGTGATCTCTGCACACGTTTTATATACAGCTACGTCTCAACAAAAGCGTTCATATGGCGGAGTCCACGTTGTAACGAGCGCATAATCCAGGACACAGTTGGGGTCTTGGCCGCCTCGTACAGAGCAACGACGTATCCACGGGTTAACGCAGCAGCAGCCGTATACACTCCATCGAGGTCGTGGTCAAGGGGTGCCTTCGCGGCCATTGGCAGCTCTGCATCTGCACACACACTCACACACCGGGGCCCGTCCCCCCGAGGAACCGGTTCGACCGCGGCTGGCCCGTACCGACCCTCAAGAGTGCATGTGTATATACACACTCGTAGACGCAGCGAAGAACTCGCACGCCAGTCGCATGCGTTGGAGGGGGCGACGAGGTTCGGCTACAGCAACTCAGAAGAGGTGGCAGGCCCTCTATATATGGAGGGCGTGGCACGCACCCACGGCCAGACAATGCACGCCGGCCAAGGCCCTTCCAGGAACGGCCGCGTCATACGCGTCTGTGTCTGTACAGATGAGGTCTGGGCTGTCAACGGATGACAAGGCGTGCAACAAATGCAGGTTGCGCAAAGGAGTGTCGAGCCACTCTCTTTGGGATTGCCACCGCAATATATAGGACAGTATACGTGCAAGACCGCGAGGGGTAGCTTCTACGGCGCCTGTTGCCGAGGGACGAATAGGCGGAGAGGAAGACAAAGAAAAGGATGGCAAGTCAATCGAAACGTATGCGATTCTCGGTTCTTCTACGCCACGCACCACTATTCCACAGCTTGACTTATTCGTTTTGGTGGTGTTTGATATTTAATTGTATCCTCGTTGTTGCAGAACCGCCTAGCCGACAAGCCTAAGTAGCTTCTTTTTTGGTCTCGTCTTTGGAGCTAACTGTCCTGTCTTTAGTGCGTCAAATCAATACAGCGAGTCCAGCTCATGTACACGGTTCTATCTGATAAATATGTCTCGCTCAGTGGCATGCATCGGCCGAGCGATGGTGAGACAAAGAGAAGGGACATATCCATGTCCCTTCGTCACGCCTCACTGTCTTCGACGGTCCTCAAAGTGAAAAGCAGGGCTGCATCGATTATAAGCTGAGGTTCTATTTAATAACCCGGAAGAAAAAACGCTCTCGTGATGCATCATCTATAGCAAAATCGATCATGAGACACGTTGGCTGTCACACGCACACGGTCTTTCCCATTCGATTATTCAACGAAGAATTATGAGTGCACAGACACGACTCCCAGCAGATGTTGGAGAGAAAGACAGTAGCTAGACCTTGCTGGATATTAATTCTTATGTAGTTCCCCCAAAAATGACGATCCGCGAGAAGACCTCTATGATGGTTTCCTGGTTAAATTCATTGTGACCACTTTTCCCGTTATGAACTGTTTCTGTATACAGTCAGCGCTGGTAGAGTCTGTACAGATATAAAGAATAACACTGCTCGCACTCGCAAGACCCGGGCAGAGCTGCACCATTGTGTTTTGCCCCAGCCGTGAAATTACTCCAGAATGGAACGACACTACACTGACTCAATCGTCATGCCAAAGCGAAGACACACATACCGATGGTACATCGTGAGCGTCCTATCTAGTATATCGAGCCGTTGAGGATAGAAAGGACGTTAAAAAGACCAGCCTCGGGCCTAAGTTGCACATTTCTCGACAAGCGTCCACCATGCACATATGCTGGGAGTTATTCAGGAAAGCCTGAGAAAAGGACTGGACTGATCTGCCCCCCAAAATCGTGGACCACTCAGAATCGCCATTGAACAGATCATCATTCGCTGAAGCCGCCTTCCCACCATGTAAAGGCGCTGTCCAGGGGAATCCTAAGTATATATAATTAAGCTGTTTATCCGGATAGATACATCGCCGCCATATATTGCCTTTCACCGGTCGGCCCCGCCTGAAACACCACTCACGTTGATCCTATACTGATGCATCTTACCGCTATGCTCCTATTTTGTAAGCCTGTGCTTGACAAATCCAACAGCCTTAGGCTACGGATGCGAAGTTTACATCTCCCTACTCCGCAGCATGAACGAAGACAGCTGCGATCCATGTGTTGTGTCCTGGCATAGCTAGACCAGACCAAGGACACGTCGATAGCATCCTGTCTCCTGCATGGTTATGAAACTCTCCAGGACTGAAGGACCATTCCAGTGACTCAAGACTCGGAATTCTAACAATGGTGCACAACAACCAACACGTAAGCCCTTCAGGACACTGACTCAGGTTTGATGACCAGGGAGGTATAAGGCCTATACAAATACATCGATCGCCACCGTCCCTCCAGTTAATCTCAGTCATCCACGATGCAAAGAAGACCAGATCAGCCTTAGCATCTCGCGCGCACAGCCAACGCGCATCGCCCGGCATCGGAAACTCAGGAAGACGTCAGGTTTTGCGCGGTGCGGAATAAAATGAGGCGAGGGAAAGAGTGAAACCGACGACCACGGAGAAGAAGAAAGTAGACCGCGGAGCCCGGGGAGCACGACGCACGCTCTGTGCAAATGCGGTTGCAAAACGGGCGATCCCGGGAACGCGGCCAAGGCGGAAGAACTGTGCGGCCGTGTCTCGTATACGCGGTGTGCGTAGTCGCTGCAGCCAGCGGAGGGAGGGAATAAAAAAAAATAAGAGATGGCGCGCGGTGCGACAGACACTGCAGGCAGGCGTTCAGAGCACGTGCCTTGGCGCAGGGTAGCCAAACGGGGAAGCGGTCGCAAGATCGAACGCGGAAAAGAATGAAAACATGTACAAAAAAAGCTGCGCCGTTTCTTCGTATTTCTTTCTACCGGAGCCGTGGAGGCGCACTATATGATTATCAGGGTGTTGTTTAGGACGGTTGTGTCCGTGAATAAACTTTGAACTTGGCAGCTCGTAATGGCTATGAACAGACGGCTGAGCCGGTTATATATTATATATTCACTGGCAGTGTCCGAAGCACTACACCGCAGGCTATTTTAATGTCATTCTGTTTTCGCGATCGAGCGAGTGAAATGAAGGCCTGTACGTCGAACAAAGAAATCATTGGGAAGGGGCACAACATCTGCGAAAACCAGTGCACACAGTGATAGAAGCGTACAAGTCGCATCTCGTAGAAGCTTGAAGGCCGACCGTGAGGAGTCAGAGAGAACTTCCACCCCCCACCCTCTCCTCGTCTTGATTTACTGGCGATTCGAACGCACACCTCTCTCAAGCTGCTATGCGTTCGGTTCTTCTTGAGAAAATATTGCCCCACCGCCGGTACCAGCGTCCCCGAAAGCTATACAGGAGGCGAAAGGGGGGCCTCTGCCCTTGACAGGGAATGCACCCGACGCCGTGTTCCACAACAAGGCTTCCAGCTAGCTCGCTCGCAGGAGGGGGGGAACGGGCGGCCTCACGCCAGCTCAGCTTTCGCGAGCACGCCCACGGCTGATAAGCAGCGGCAGCAGCAAGCAAGCGAGCCACCCCGTCGACTCGACGTAGATTGACAGCACCCGTCCGTTACGCCGCTCCGGCCCAGGCAAAAACCACAGCGCCCAGCGGCAGTAACAGAAAAAAAAAAAACGCCGAGAAGGACGCCCCCTTCCCCGAAACTCTTGGGTCACGTCAGGGCCAGAAACCGGAAAGCAGCAAGCAGCACCCACGGCTTGACTGGGCCCTGTCGGCAACCAATTTGTTGTCCGCGCCGCGCCAGGGGAAAGGCTCGAGCGGGTCGGCTGCGGCCCGCGTACCGCGCCAACCCATTCCGGCGGGGACCCGAGCCCGCGGTGCCGACCAACGGGAGCCATTGGTGGGCGGGGCACCGCACGCCCCGCCCTTGTTTGCTTCCTCGCGCGCCCCGCGGCGATGAAGTGGGGGGGTGCAATCGCCCTGTCCGAAGAACCCCCCACCACCACCACGGATGAGAGGAGGTTGGAAACCCTTATTTCTCCTCTACACAACACACCCAAACCTCCTCACACCCTCCGCCGAAACGCGGAGACGTCGAAAAAAACAGCAGGTTCCCGAAGCCGGAGGCCCTCCTCGATCGAAGAAAAAACTGCGTCCGGCGGACTCGCGAAAGCCTCCTCCCGAGCCGTACGACGATGACGTTATACTAGGCCCTGGCGAAACCGACCGAACTGTGGCCAGCCTCCATCAAACCTGGAGTACGTCGCCCGAATGCGAGCGGCCTGCCGGGGTCGTGCGACGCGTCGAAAGAACGGAGTCGTATCCAAGGCACCACCGACACGAGTGAGTATCCGCCAATGCACAGCGCAAGGGAAGAAAAACTGCGTAGCATCGACTCACTTGGGCAGCCCGACGAGCTGTACCAGACTTCCTCGATCATCTGCGAATCCCAGTCGTCGCGGTACTTCTCCAGCCGTATCGGCGGGTGCGCTGTTTTTGAAGAAAAGAAAAGAGAACAGGCGGGGACCCGGGCCCGGAGCGCGCCCGCCGCAGAGGGCGAGCGAGCGAAGGCGGCGGAGCCCGCAGCACACAATTAGGCATCCGTCAAAGCCGTCCGTAATCGGCTTTGGGGGGCGCTCAGCCCCCCCTCTCTCCCCCTAGGCTCTCTTCGATAGAGAGCTTGCGCGCGCTCGCGCCGCTAATCCAGCTTACCGGGGTAGCCCGGGTGCAGCAGATCGACGCCCGGCGAAGTGTGCAGTCCGATGCCGTTCATGGAGTAGGCCGCCGCCGCCGCGGGACCCTTGAGATGGTGGTAGGCCGCCGCGGCCATGGCGCCGCCGGTCGGCTGGCAGCCGCCGAAAGGCCCCGGTCCCGCCGCCGCCGGTTGAAACGCCAGCTTGCTCGGTCGCAGGCAGCCTGCGCAACGCCGCCGAACCGCACACTGGAAGCGGCTGCGGAACGCAGGCCGCGCGACGCCCCGCCCAGAGAAGGGCGGGCCGCTGCCCTCCCGCAAAGGTCGGCAACGCCCACCGCGCAGCCACGCCATCGCAACGGTTCCCGGTGGGCCCCGCCTTCTCTCTGACGCCGACACCGCCTTTCCTTTTTTGGTTTTGAATAACTTCAAAGGGCGCTGGCGTTGAGGGGGCGGGGCGTTGCGCGAGCAAAGTTCCGCCCCGTTCTCTTTCCTCGAGGACGCGCTACTCTTTCCCGCGCATTGTGTGGAGCGCTCTCGCGCCTCGGAAAGCGCGCGGAGGTGCGCGCGCGCGCGCTCTCCGGGCCTCTCCGTTCCGCCGCCGCCGCGCGCTCCGCAGCCGCTCGCCGCGGCCGGAAAAAAGGCGCTTGTTTGGGGATCAATGGAAACGGGCACGAGAAGAGGATCAGACGGGAATTATCTCCTTAAAGGGAATTTGATCCCCTTTTTTTGGTTGCGGCGAAAGGATAATAAGGCGCTCAATTGGATTACAACGCCATGGCCGCCAAAAGCTAATCAGGTGGCGGGATGAGCGACGCGCGTAGCGGCGGAAGGAGGATAGAGGAAGGAAAAAAAAA
This sequence comes from Amblyomma mixtum, assembly GCF_055824585.1. Taxonomy (NCBI): domain Eukaryota; kingdom Metazoa; phylum Arthropoda; class Arachnida; order Ixodida; family Ixodidae; genus Amblyomma; species Amblyomma mixtum. Next base: position 97,309,166 of record NC_143020.1, read on the forward strand.
GGTGACCGCGGCGACGAAAGCGCGTACGGAAAGGAAGAAAAGAGAAACGGAAGGCGACGCCTTTTCGTCACACTGGCACGCGAATGCGGGGTACGGGAGCGTGCGTGTTCGAAAGCATTTCACTGATCGCTGTGTAAAAGCGCGCCACAAAGGAGTTGAGTTTGTTATTCTTTGCGATAAGCCAGCGATAAGAAAAGCTTCCTGGGGGTTCAGTTCAGCGTATGGATGAGTATTCCCTCGTGGTGTGCAACTCTGTGTAATGCACGGCAAACGTGGTGGATTTTGTGGGTTTTGCATTCGGTTTTTGAGTGGTCATACAATAGAATCGAGCAATTAAGAGACAAAACGAAGTTCTATGAAGGAATTCTTTACGGAATTGAATTTTCCGACGATTTGCGGTATGTATGCAGCGCTAATAAATTGCATCTCTTCGAGCGTCCCAGAGAAATGCCGCTGAGTCGTTGAAAAGAACGTGTATTTATCTTGGCCGTCATTTAAACAAGACGTTTATAATTAACACAATTTCTGAGATATCTAATTTATAGATGAAACTGCGTGGTAGATATAAGCACTTATTTTGAATCCTCCTGAACTCTGTGGTTACTGGTGATGCCAGATGGTTCTGATTAATGTACCGCTTTTTCGTGTGTGGGCGTGGTTGCGATTGTTTCATTTTGTGAGGCAGGGTGTTAAGTGTAGGCATTAAGTTCAGGTTTAATTTTTTTTTCAGGCTCCCAAACAGGACATGTTTACTGAGATGTGAAACGAAATGTAGCGTTAGTACAGAAGGTGGTGCAGAAGTTTCACTTCACCAAAGCGACTGCTCCGGTGAAGCGGTGGTCCCGGGTTCGAACCCCGGACCAGAACGAATTTTTCTTTAACTACGGAGTTTCTGAGAAAGCTGCATAGCTTTCCTTTGTAGCCGTTTGGGTGCGCTTGAGTGGATGTCAATGAGTAATTACTCACTTATTACAAATCTACTCCATCTTGGGGGATTCCCCTAAACATTTGACCAACATAATTCCCACTTCGAGTTATTGATCAATTCGCTCTCGCCCTACCATATGCTTGCCGTCCCGGTTAGCTTAGTTGGTAGAGTGACTGCTCCGGTGAAGCGGTGGTCCCGGGTTCGAACACCATACCAGGATGAATTCTTATTCAACTGCGAAGTTTCTGAGAAAGCTTCATAGCTTTCCTTTTAGCCGTATTTACTCCCTTATTGCTTTGAGCTATATATTCCGGTAGTGCCGTTTATTAACACGCATAGCTGTTGCGACGAAACTTTGGTTTTATCAGTGTAACCTCAAACCGAATGGCGCTCTATAGCCTCCTGAAAGTGCGCTTTGCGGAACATATGTCATATGTGGTGAAACCAACCTCTCATTCTTGCACTGCTTGGAGTTCCCGCTTATAGAGTATTATTAACACATCTGACTGTAGTCGGATACAACTCAAGAAAGAAACGGCTTTGCCCTTCAAAGGACCCCCCCCCCCTTCCCTTCCAGCCAGTGGCGTCGGCCGATTCTCATCAGCCTGCCAGCATGATAATGCAAGGAGTGGAAGATGAAAAGGTCCCTTCCCTTCCTAGTCAGAGATATATTCTCCCCTCTCCCCACAGTCACCGTGCTCCTAGCAATGTCAATCTATCAGGTCCATGATAATCGGCTATTACGAACTGCGTCTATTAAGAACAGGATTGCGTTTTGTCGCGCAGCGTATCATATATACCTGGCAATTTTTATCGCACATGCTTCCAGACCCCTATCAACTGCGGACCTGCGCTGCGGTTGAATCTCAGTGGAAGATGAAATATGAAATACACATGTGTCCTTGAGGTTACGTAACTCTGTTTAAAAAACTCTAAATGGTCGAATATCTACTGCAAGAAAAAACCAGCTAATCCCCCTGGACGCCGCTGCTAATGGTAGAACGCCAAAACTACAAAGGGCCGCGAGAACGCTAAATAAAAATTTCGTCACAAAATGCGCCGTTGTCATTACGTAATGATGGAGTCGAGCAGTGGCCCAAGGATAGCGTCCACTTGTCATATTTCATCATGACTAGTAGTAGAACGTCCATGCGTATAGGTAAGGGGACAAAGTTTGAGTCTCAAATTAAGGATTAAGGCTGAGTTAAATGTACGCGAAAACTCTCGCGAACGCGAGCGCGACGGCGACACGCGTCGCGCGAAGACTTCGCGCGAACAGAAATGTATGTGTCGCTTGACTCGTCGCTCGGATCTGCCGAAACAGAAAATTTGGCTCGTTCGCCCGGAAGTGCATGCACGATCAGCCAATAGCATGAACGCTCAGCGTATACGTCACTGCCGGTCATTTCGCGCTTTTTTTAATTTCGTTTTGAAGCGTTGCATTGCGATCGCCGCGTATTCGCGCTTCCTGCGAAACGATGGCCAACCAAAACTTCAATGAGCGTCTTACTGACACCGTCGAATGCGAGCAGGTCCTTTGGGACCTGCAGCACAGGTACTACATATAAACATCGCGGCCATTGTGATGCGGCTTGGCGCCGAGTTGCAGAAGCCGTCGGTGCACATGAGCAGTTTTGTAAACAATTTCATTGAGTTGGTTTCATTGGCTGCTAACTGCTTCCGTACGCAGACTGGACATTAAGGAAGTGAAAGCGCTCATTTATGTTTCATGCACGTGGTCTTAGCTGTCGTCGAGCGATCGTTATCGTTCGCTAGAAAATGCTCGCTGCCGCGTAGCAGATTTGCCTGACAAGGAAAGCATGCATGCAGAACTAGAATTATACTATTTCACAGAAATACGGTACAGGCTTTTGTCTTGTGACGGGTTTAACGGCGGCCGGTTTAAATTCTTGCAATTTTTTATACTGTTGTTGCATTCGCGAATACCCTTGTGGTGTGCTAGGCCAGCAACCCTGAGCGCTGTCGCCGTTTCGTGTTGCCGTCGGTTTGGCACTGTCGCGTGCATGCGTCTTCCCCAGTACGCGACAGAGCGAACCATGGTCACTTTCGTTGCCCCGCCTTGTCGCGTCGCTCTCTTTTTCGCTTAGATGTGACACCCGCTTGACTCCTTAGATATGCGCGAAAAACACATTTTCTCCTATTTTCTCACTACATTTCCCCTTGGCGTTTATGATCTTTATGATGATTTTAAGCTATAGCAGAGAAATAACCAAAAAGATTGCATTTTTCTGCAAATTGGTTGCGCTTTATATTAGAGGGACCTGTGTACTTACCTAAGCAGAACTTTCACACACACATAGTGCAGAGCGCTTGCTCGAATATTCGTGGCGCGTAGTGTGTGCAAAATGGATTTTCAGCCTCCATACAAAACCCCGACTAACATCAGTTATCGTTGTCATATGTGCCCCATCTGTTTAATTGAAAGGGTCGCATTAACTTCGAAGATAATGTTTGCTTATTGGAACTCTGTTTATATAATCCGAACAAATGTACCAAGTCAGAGCTACATATTCTCCGAGTCTCTTGTTGTCTTCTGTTAATGTGTTCCTCTTGCTTAATCGCTTCAAAATGTAAAATTAGGACAACAGCAGAAAGACCGCTGTTGCACGTCGCGTTTCGACCAGTGACTCAACAAGTACCTTTTCCAACCATGTTCTTAGTGATTCGCAATGAATTTCGCGATGGAGAAGTCACTGACGGCTCCATGAACAAAACTATATGCGCGTGTTGAATTTTGTATAAAAATACGATTGAAAACCGGGCGAGAACTGTTGAGGGTACAGGATGTGTATACCATTCTGAACGTTCATGTGGTGAAAGAATGCACACGGACTAAGAACACGCGGGACACGTACGAGTGCTATAAGTGCGGAATCCGTGTGAACATTCAGATCGTGAAAACAACTAAAAAAAAGGGGACCGTGTGAACATTCAGAACGGGAAAAAGTACTCAAACTAAGAAGAGGAACACGGGACACGAAACTGTCGCTCGTGTGCTGTGCTTATAGTGAGGGTCTATGTTTTCGCAATGTTCAAATGGAGCGCAGTGATGTCTGCAAAGGGCATCACTGCGCTATCGTCACCGCTATCGTTTACGAAACCAATGTCCGAACATTTTCTAAAAACCCTATTGCTCAAGCATGACTTTGTATTTGTGTGATTTTGTGCTGTTTCTTTTGTTTTGTTGTACCTGAAAATGTATGTCTGTTTTTATAGTATAACCGATTTTCTTTAGTAATGTTTCTTATAACGACATGTCTTGCTTTCAATATATTCTAGTTAGATGTTCTGTTATTGCAAAGCAATCAGCAATTCTATGTTAATCTATTTTGTAAGTATTTATGATATGATATGGTTTATTTCCGTCAAAGCGGTAGCGGCTCGAACAAAAGTGAAAAATAGTTCACTTGACGAGGTTCAAGCCCCTCTTTATGTGTTCATGCGTGGCGCAAATCTATATGTGACCAAACATTGTGTGCTCTTTACCTGCTCGCTGAACGTCATCCGGAGCGAAATCCTTTGTCAGGCACTGCAGCCTTTAGCTTTCGCTCCGGCTTTCTGTAACAGAAACGAACAAATAAAGAGAAAGAGAGAAAGAAAGAGAGAGTTCCAGAACACTCTGATGCACGGCGAAATTGCCGTAACTGGGGTCAAAGCCCAAGTTCTCTCTGCGCGTTTGCGGTGCGGTTAGAAAGATCGGCTGTTATGACTGCTTATCGAGAAAAACAGGGCGGTGAGTACACTGCATAGTTGTTTTTATCCACTCGCCTGGATCGGAAAGCCACTCACTGACACATGCCCAACAATTCTGAACAAAAGCATTTTTCAACGGGAAAGAGTTTATGAATGCAGTTTTTTTTTTCATATGTTGTAAGAGTTCATTATAACAATAAATATATCCGTAGGTCTCTCGTCAACGGGCTTGCATTTTTTTTGCCATTAACGTGTTTACTATTGTAAAATATGTTCCCCACTGGTGTTCTATGGCAGTCTGAACTGCTCGATTCGAGCGATGGAGTCGAAATTCTAGAGGCCCGGGTAGTGTGCGATGTCAGTGCACGTTAAAGAACTCCAGGTGGTCGAAATTTTCGGAGCCTTTCACTACGGCGTCAGCCATAGTGAAAGGCTTTGGGATGCTAAACCCCATAAGCTAAACCCAATAATTCAAAAGATTCGCTACGCATCGTGATAATGTATCATTACCTCCTATATTTGCATAGCTTGCACGACTGCGATATTCAAAATTTTTCTTGAGTGCTGGACGTGGTGAAATACACCATTTGAACGAACTTCAGGGGAAATATGGAAATTCATTGAACTGAAATGAACTCACCTGCAGCCGCTTATTTTGACGAACCGAAGCAGCAGTTCCTAGAGGTATTTATTTCAATATACTGCTAAACGCGACAACTACTCGGCTCGAGCGTTGCTTAAGATAAGTGCCGCTGTCAGTGTACTTACGGCTTATCTGCTCAGCCAACAGTCCAGCTGCGTAACCAAACCAGCTAAACCCAAATTTTTTCAAGACGACTATTACGCCTCCCCAAGCGGGCACGCTAGTTTTATAGACATACAGCGTCCGCAGTTTTGGCGGACGAATATTACTGGACGTCTGATGAAAGCTGGCGTGAACTTAAACATTTTAATCTCATTTGCGCTGTTTCAGTAGATGATGCTTGCAAATATTCGTTTATTAAAAATAGATTAAGAGCTATTCTGCTGTCATAAATCGAAAGCACCGAGCCAGCATGCTGAGCGCCCGGTGTTCCGAGATTATAGGTGTGCCCGATAGTGTTTCGGGTGCGCGAGTGTTTCAGGGTGACGGGAGCGTTCTGGTGCATTCTTCGGCACCAGGAAACAGTTTGCGTTATATGCAAGGTTGATCGCCTTCTCAAGTACACCTCAGTATGCTCAAATATCCGAGTATGCCCATGTATATAGTTCATTGCTCAGATGAAGGCCAGGACAATCCGAAGGATGTGTCCATGCTGCATGTGGCGCTTATCACTCGACCTATGAGCATGACGGACCACGTCCGTTCTCTGGGAACAAGTCCTGCAATTCTCGCGACTAGTCCACGCATTCTCGGCAAAACTTCATCTTTTCAACATTATGCTCGAGATCCATCCGTCACGAGGAGAGTGCTGTCCACAACAAGGCTGGACGTGTAAGCATATCCTCCACGCTTTAACACAGGTTGTGGAGAGGTTCACCTACCTGACGGAGATCTTATCGCGACAGATCATCGCCCATCCAGCCCTCAAGCACGAATAAGTGCATTCAATGCGCAACAAGCCTGCAGGCGATCGCAACCACGTCAGAGCACTCGGAAGCAAGTCGCACAACATTGTATACCGCGGACGATGTGACACTGGCAATGTCCTTGCCGTGCGATTCCGCAGATTTCCAGAACTGCGGTTCCACCAATTCGAGCAGGATTGCGACTACGAATCTCAGCAGCTCTCCACTGAGACCAAGGCACAGCCCCTGTGAGACGATGTGGAGCAGCCACAGATTGACTGCAAAACGACGTAGCGCAGAGGAAGACCATTATCCGCGGACGCCGCCCTGCTGTTGTCGGAAATTTGACTGAAAGTTCTCGCAACTGAAATGAACTCACATGCGCCCACTGACATTTTGTTGAACCCGACGAACAGTTCCGACAGGTATTTATTTCAAAATGCTGGAGACTTGCCTCTCGTATTGTGTACTTAGCACTTTTGAAGAAATTCAGTAATCTTCAACTTATCCTTGGAGATAAATAACCGCATTGCAGCATTCCCAAATCAGGAGTCCTGTGTCACTACGAAACGCGACTATAATCGGGCTCGAATCCTGCCTAAGACAAGTGCCGTTGTCAGTGTGTATACTTACGGCTTATCTGCTCAGGCAACAATCCATGGCTGCGTAACCAAACTAGCCTATCCCGAAATTTCTCAAGAGAACTATCGTGCCTCCCCCAAGAGGGGCTAGTTTCACAATTGCAGCATCCGCATTTTTGGTGGACGAAAATCGCTGGACGCCTGCTGAAAGCATGACGTGAGCTGAAACACTACCTCATTTGCACTGTTTCAGTATATGATGCTTGCAAATATTCGTTGGTAAAGTGGATTAAGAGATATTATTCCACTGTGAGTAATCGAACGCACAGAGCCAGAATACTGAGCGCTGGCTCCACCGAGATTATAGGTGTCCAGAAGAGCAAGTATCTGGGCTGGTTGGTACTGTTGCATCGTGGTGGAGCAGCGCAAAAGACGGGACACAGTGTTCCGTCCCTTGCGCTGCTCCACCACGATTATAGGTGTGTCCGATAGTGTCGGTGGGGGGCTGAGAGTTTCGGCATCCCCGAGAGTGTCAGGATCCCCGAGAGTGTGAATGCCCGAGTGTTTCGGGGTGACGGACCGTTGTAGTGCATACTTCGGAACCGGGGAGCAGCAATTCCTTTACATGCTTATTTGACCGCCTTCAAAAAATCTCAACTATCGGAGTATGCCCTCGTGTATATGTAGAGACGTTTTGAAGTTTTTGAGCAGACTGCTGCAAGCAGTTCATGACTCAGATGAAGGCCAGGACAATCCGCTGCAAGAGAGGTCATGCTACATGTCCCGCTTATCACCGGACGTATGACCATGATGCGCCACGCCCGATCTCTCTGGGAACAAACGTGCAATTGTCGCAACTAGTCCACGAATTCTCGATCCAGCTTCGTCTTTTTAACATGATTCTGCAGATCCACCCGTCGTGAGGAGAGTGCTGTTCACAATATAAGGGTGTACGTGAGAGCAAATCCTCCTCATTTTCACACAGGTAGTCGAGAGGTTCACTTACCTGACGGAGATCTTATCGCGAGAGATCTTATCGCGGCCATCGAGACCGTAACCCCGAACAAGGAGACTTTAATGCGCAAGAAGAGCCTTCAGGTGATCCCAACAATGCCAGAGACCTCGGAAGGAAGTCGCACAGCAATGGATAGCGCGGACGATGTGACACCGGCGATGCCCTTGCCGTCTGATTCAAGAGATCACCTCCCTACTTTCCAAGACTTCACCTGCCCACTTTCCAAGTGTCGACCCAGACGTGGACCAGCAGCTATAGAGTTACCGCCCAACTCGAGCAGGACGTCGACTCGGACTACGAATCGCACCATCTCTACACCGAGATCGATGCACATAGCTGGACACCGCTCTGCTGTTGTCGGAGGAATCCAAGAAGCAAGAAAACGACGTCGCAAGGTTCGTCAGAGCATGGCACCTTGAGCCGATTTCTTTAGGTCTTTTTCCGTGAGAGGACTGAAGGGAAAAATGTCGCTCTGCACTATTCATCTTCTTTTGTGAATGCCCTCGTAGTATTCACAGATATATTTTACAAGCGATAAAAATGTGCGTCAGATCAGAGGAATGACTGTCACCTAATTGCAGCTGCTGATTATACAACTTCGCCACAAATCTTTCCTTTGCTCACAAAATCATAGTGTTCGCAACCTCCTCGAGGGTATACCTAAAAGGTTGAGGAAAATGTTATTAATACAAACGTGCACTCAAAGTATATTTGTAGTCGTAGTGCATTATACTCTATATATGCTATACTTTGATACCCTGTATTGCAGTGCATTCAACAACACTGCATTGCATTCTCGAATTGTACTACATGGTCCTCACCCTGAGTACGGTATAAATGCCAGGTTATGTATGTTGTAATCCGTGAAGGGTAACAGTGATCCTTCGTTATTGCGAACTCGCTTAATTAGAAGGTCCAGATTATTCGAACTGACCTTTTTTTATCCTGTCATATCACTAGGTTTATGGAAATCGGCATAATGGTACAAATTTTCGGTTCTCTTCGATGTCGATTCACTAAGAACAATCAATGCTTGCATATGCTTCGGTTTATTATATGCGGCCGATTTGCCCCGGTCGGGTCAGGCCGGAGGTGCCGTCTACAAGAAGCTGGGGCCAAAGTGGTGTTTTGCCTCCGACGAGGGGCCTCAAAGGTTCAAACGCTGGGCATCGGCTCAACCACCGGTATCCCCTTTTCCCCGGACACGGTGATGTCACGCACGTCTAAGCGCGGGTGCTCGGGTCCGTGGTGACGCACTGCTCACCATCATCCCCCCGCGGGGATGTCCCTGCGGATGCTCGGGAACCCGTGGTGTCGCAACTCACCAACGTCTGCATGTAGCATATTACCCTGCGGGGATTACTACGTGTCCATATTGAAGTTAAGAATCTGCGTAAAAATTCGAACCAGTCCACTAAATAACGAGCAATAACATAATTGCTGCTCATTTTTAGTTTCGGTGAGGAATGTCTCTGATTCTCGAGGGAATACAGCGCAGCTGTCTTTGAGCGCTACCATTGCCACCGCAGGAGATGGTGTGCATTGTATATAAGCCGCACACACTAAGGTGTGACGAATAACTTTCCAGAACCAGTGGTACTATTCAATCAAGTTAAAAGTTCAAAAGGAAAATAGGAATCAGTGCTTCGTGATGGCTCTGCAAATACGTCATGCGCCCAGATATGGCATATTATAACTCTTTGTTGCACGCAGTTCATTGCTCAGATGAAGGCCAGGGCAATCCGCTGGAAGAGCCCATGCTACATGACGCGCTTATCAATCGACGTATGAACATGATGGACCACATCCGACTCCCCAAAAAGAAGTCATACAGTTCATAGAACTAGCGCACGAATTCTCGGTACAGCTTCATCTTTTTAACATGATGCTCGAGATCCACCCGTCACGAGGAGAGTGCTGTCCACAACAAGGCTGGAAGCGTAAGCATATCCTCCATAAGTTGTCTAGAGGTTCAGCTACCTGACGGACACCTTATCGCGAGAGATCTTATCGCGGCCATCGAGACAGTAACCCCGAAGAAGGAGACTTCAATGCGCAAGAAGAGCCTCAGGGGATCGCAACAACGCCAGAGCCCTCGGAAGCAAGTAGCACAGATATGGATACTGCGGACGATGTGACACCGGTAATGTCCTTGTCACCCGTTTACGGAGATCACCTCCCTACTTTCCAAGACTTCACCTGCCCACTTTCCAAGTGTCGACCCAGACGTGGACCAGCAGGTACAGAGTTATCACCCAACTCGAGCAGGACGTCGACTCGGACTACTAATCGCAGCGTCTCTCCAATGAGATCCGAGGCATAGCTGGACACCGCGCTTCCGTTGTCGGAGGAATCCGAGAAGCAAGAAAACGACGTTCGGACTTCGTCGCAAGGTTCGTCACAGAGTGGCACCATGGGCCGATTTTTGATATCTTTTTCCGTGAGAGGACTGAAGGGCGAACAGAAAAGTCGTCGCTAGGCACTATTTACCTTCGTTTGTGATTGCCCTCGTAGTATTCACACATATAATTTACAAGCGATAAAAATGGGAGTCAGATCAGAAGAATGTCTGTCACATAATTGCAGCTTTTGATTATAAAACACTACACCAATGTGTTCGCAACCTCCTCGAGGGTGTACGTAATATGTTAAGTGAGGAAAATGTCATTAATACAAAAGTGCCGCGCAAATATACTCGTATAGGCGCAATGCATTTTACTCTATGCCATGTTGTGCTGTACTGTATTGCACTGCATTCAACAATATTGGATTGCATTCTCGATTTGTACTACAGGGTTCTCACCCTGAGTACGGTATAAATGCCAGATTATGCATGTTGTAATATGTGAAAAGTGACAGCGATGCATTGTTATTGCGAACTCGCTTAATTCGAAGGTCCGGATTATTCGAACGGACCTTTTTTGTCTTGTCATATCGCCAGGTTTATGGAAATCAGCATAATTGGAACATATTTCCGGTTCTTTTCAAGGTCGAATCACTAAGAGTTATCAATACTTACATATGCATTGGTTTAGTCCATGCGGCCGATTTGCTCCGGTCGGGTCAGGCCGGAGGTGTCGTCTACAACAAGCTGGGACCAAAGTGGTGTGTTGCCTCCGCCAAGTGGCCTTAAATGTCTAAACGCTCGGCATCAGCTCAACCACAACTATCCCCCTTAACCCGGACACGGCAGAGCCAGGCACGGCTAAGCGCGGGTGCTCGGGTCCGTGGTGGCGCACTGCTCACCATCATCCCCCCAATGGGGATGCCCCTGCGGATGCTCGGGATACTCCGTGGTGTCGCAACTCACCAACATCTGCATGTAGCAGATGCCCCTGCGGGGACTACTTCGTGTTTATATTCAAGTTCAGCAACTCTGTAAAAATTCGAATCAGTCACCTGGATATCGAGCAATCACATAATAAATTGTTGCTCATTTGGCCTTTCGTTCAGCAATATCTCTGATTCTAGAGCAAATACAGTGCAGCAGTCTTTAAGCGCTATCATTCCCACCGAAGGAGATGGTGAGTATTGTATATAAGACGCACACAATAATGTGTGAGCAATAACTTTCAGAACCAGTGGTACGATTCATCGAAGTTCAAAGTTGAAAACGAAAATAGTAATCAGGGCTTCGTGATGGCTGTGCAAATATATCATGTGCCCAGATATCGCATATATAGACATGACATATAAACTGCCTATATGCATCTTGAGGCGACTAAGCCGGGATACTTTTCGGCTGTATTGTATCAAGAAAGCATATTTTCCGAGGCTGTGATTCCACGAACTCGCAAGTGTCGACACAGACGTGGACCAGCAGCTATAGAGTTATCACCCAACTCGAGCAGGACGCCGACTCGGACTACGAAATCGCAGCATCTCTCCACTGAGATCGAGGCACAGCCGCTGTGCGACAAAGGGACAGCCGAATATTGTCTCCGGAGTGACATCGCGCACAGGAAGACCATTGTACTTATCGTTGACCAATGTACTCATCGCCCTTTTACGGAGATCACCTCCCTACTTTCCAAGACTTCACCTGCCCACTTTCCAAGTGTCGACCCAGACGTGGACCAGCAGCTAGAGGTATCACCCAACTAGAGCAGGACGACGACTCAGACTACAAAATCGCAGCATCTCTCCACTGAGATCGAGGCACAGCCGCTGTGCGACGAAGGGACAGCCGAAAATTGTCTCCGGAGTGACATCGCGCACAGGAAGACCATTGTACTTATCGTAGACCAATGTACTTATCGCCCTTTTACGGAGATCACCTCCCTACTTTCCAAGACTTCACCTGCCCACTTTCCAAGTGTCGACCCAGACGTGGACCAGCAGCTAGAGGTATCCCCCAACTCGAGCAGGACGTCGACTCAGACTACAAAATCGCAGCATCTCTCCACTGAGATCGAGGCACAGCCGCTGTGCGACAAAGGGACAGCCGAATATTGTCTCCGGAGTGACATCGCGAAAAGGAAGACCATTGTACTTATCTTAGACCAATGTACTTATCGCCCTTTTACGGAGATCACCTCCCTACTTTCCAAGACTTCACCTGCCCACTTTACAAGTGTCGACGCAGACGTGGACCAGCAGCTAGAGGTATCACCCAACTCGAGCAGGACGTCGACTCAGACTACAAAATCGCAGCATCTCTCCACTGAGATCGAGGCACAGCCGCTGTGCGACAAAGGGACAGCCGAATATTGTCTCCGGAGTGATATCGCGCACAGGAAGACCATTGTACTTATCGTAGACCAATGTACTTATCGCCCTTTTACGAAGATCACCTCCATATTTTCCAAGACTTCACCTGCCCACTTTCCAAGTGTCGACCCAGACGTGGACCAGCAGCTAGAGGTATCACCCAACTCGAGCAGGACGTCGACTCAGACTACAAAATCGCAGCATCTCTCCACTGAGATCGAGGCACAGCCGCTGTGCGACAAAGGGACAGCGGAATATTGTCTCCGGAGTGACATCGCGAAAAGGAAGACCATTGTACTTATCTTAGACCAATGTACTTATCGCCCTTTTACGGAGATCACCTCCCTACTTTCCAAGACTTCACCTGCCCACTTTCCAAGTGTCGACCCAGACGTGGACCAGCAGCTAGAGGTATCACCCAACTCGAGCAGGACGTCGACTCAGACTACAAAATCGCAGCATCTCTCCACTGAGATCGAGGCACAGCCGCTGTGCGACAAAGGGACAGCCGAATAGTCTCCGGAGTGACATCGCGCACAGGAAGACCATTGTACTTATCGTAGACCAATGTACTTATAGCCCTTTTACGGAGATCACCTCCATACTTTCCAAGACTTCACCTGCCCACTTCGAATCAGTCCACTAAATAACGAGCAATCACATAATTGCTGCTCATTTGGCCTTTCGGTGAGCAATAGCTCTGATTCTCGAGGAAATACAGCGGAGAAGTTTTAAGCGCTATCATTCCCACTGCAGGAGATGGTGTTCATTGCATATAAGCCGCACACAATAATGTGTGACGAATAACTTTCCAGAACCAGTGGTACTATTTAATGAAGTTGAAAGTTTAAAAGGAAAATAGTAATCAGTGCTTCGTGATGGCTCTGAAAATACGTCATGCGCCCAGATATGGCATATTATAACTCCCTGCTGCACGCAGTTGATTGCTCAGATGAAGGCCAGGGCAATCCGCTGCAAGAGGTCATGCTACATGTCGCGCTTATCACTCGACGTATGAACATGACGGACCACGTCCGTTCTCCCTAGTAACAAGTCGTGCAAATCTCGGAACTAGTCCACGAATTCTCGGTACAGCTACATCTTTTTAACATGATTCTCGAGATCCACCCGTACTGAGGAGAGTGCTGTCCACAACAAGGCTGGACGTGTAAGCATATCCTCCACGCTTTAACACAGGTTGTGGAAAGGTTCACCTACCTGACGGAGATCTTATCGTGACAGATCATCGCCCATCCAGCCCTCAAGCACGAATAAGTGCATTCAATGCGCAACAAGCCTGCAGGCGATCGCAACCACGTCAGAGCACTCGGAAGCAAGTCGCACAACATTGGATACCGCGGACGATGTGACACTGGCAATGTCCTTGCCGTGCGATTCCGCAGATTTCCAGAACTGCGGTTCCACCAATTCGAGCAGGATTGCGACTACGAATCTCAGCAGCTCTCCACTGAGACCAAGGCACAGCCCCTGTGAGACGATGTGGAGCAGGCACAGATTGACTGCAAAACGACGTAGCGCAGAGGAAGACCATTATCCGCGGACGCCGCCCTGCTGTTGTCGGAAATTTAACTGAAAGTTCTCGCAACTGAAATGAACTCACATGCGCCCACTGACATTTTGTTGAACCCGAGGAACAGTTCCGACAGGTATTTATTTCAAAATGCTGGAGACTTGCCTCTCGTATTGTGTACTTCGCACTTTTGAAGAAATTCAGTAATGTTCAACTTATCCTTGGAGATAAATAACCCCATTGCAGCATTCCAAAATCAGGAGTCCTGTGTCACTACGAAACGCGACTATAATTGGCCTCGAACCCTGCCTAAGACAAGTGCCGTTGTCAGTGTGTATACTTACGGCTTATCTGCTCAGGCAACAATCCATGGCTGCGTAACCAAACTAGCCTATCCCGAAATTTCTCAAGAGAACTATCGTGCCTCCCCCAAGAGGGGCTAGTTTCACAATTGCAGCATCCGCATTTTTGGTGGACGAAAATCGCTGGACGCCTGCTGAAAGCATGACGTGAGCTGAAACACTACCTCATTTGCACTGTTTCAGTATATGATGCCTGCAAATATTCGTTGGAAAAGTGGATTAAGAGATATTATTCCACTGTGAGTAATCGAAAGCACAGAGCCAGAATACTGAGCGCTGGCTCCACCGAGATTATAGGTGTCCAGAAGAGCAAGTATCTGGGCTAGTTGGTACTGTTGCATCGTGGTGGAGCAGCGCAAAAGACGGGACACAGTGTCCCGTCCCTTGCGCTGCTCCACCACGATTATAGGTGTGTCCGATAGTGTCGGTGGGGGGCTGAGAGTTTCGGCATCCCCGAGAGTGTCAGGATCCCCGAGAGTGTGAATGCCCGAGTGTTTCGGGGTGACGGACCGTTGTAGTGCATACTTCGGAACCGGGGAGCAGCAATTCCTTTACATGCTTATTTGACCGCCTTCAAAAAATCTCAACTATCGGAGTATGCCCTCGTGTATATGTAGAGACGTTTTGAAGTTTTTGAGCAGACTGCTGCAAGCAGTTCATGACTCAGATGAAGGCCAGGACAATCCGCTGCAAGAGAGGTCATGCTACATGTCCCGCTTATCACCGGACGTATGACCATGATGCGCCACGCCCGATCTCTCGGGGAACAAACGTGCAATTGTCGCAACTAGTCCACGAATTCTCGATCCAGCTTCGTCTTTTTAACATGATTCTGCAGATCCGCCCGTCGTGAGGAGAGTGCTGTTCACAATATAAGGGTGTACGTGAGAGCAAATCCTCCTCATTTTCACACAGGTAGTCGAGAGGTTCACTTACCTGACGGAGATCTTATCGCGAGAGATCTTATCGCGGCCATCGAGACCGTAACCCCGAACAAGGAGACTTTAATGCGCAAGAAGAGCCTTCAGGTGATCCCAACAATGCCAGAGACCTCGGAAGGAAGTCGCACAGCAATGGATAGCGCGGACGATGTGACACCGGCGATGCCCTTGCCGTCTGATTCAAGAGATCACCTCCCTACTTTCCAAGACTTCACCTGCCCACTTTCCAAGTGTCGACCCAGACGTGGACCAGCAGCTATAGAGTTACCGCCCAACTCGAGCAGGACGTCGACTCGGACTACGAATCGCACCATCTCTACACCGAGATCGATGCACATAGCTGGACACCGCTCTGCTGTTGTCGGAGGAATCCAAGAAGCAAGAAAACGACGTCGCAAGGTTCGTCAGAGCATGGCACCTTGAGCCGATTTCTTTAGGTCTTTTTCCGTGAGAGGACTGAAGGGAAAAATGTCGCTCTGCACTATTCATCTTCTTTTGTGAATGCCCTCGTAGTATTCACAGATATATTTTACAAGCGATAAAAATGTGCGTCAGATCAGAGGAATGACTGTCACCTAATTGCAGCTGCTGATTATACAACTTCGCCACAAATCTTTCCTTTGCTCACAAAATCATAGTTTTCGCAACCTCCTCGAGGGTATACCTAAAAGGTTGAGGAAAATGTTATTAATACAAACGTGCACTCAAAGTATATTTGTAGTCGTAGTGCATTATACTCTATATATGCTATACTTTGATAGCCTGTATTGCAGTGCATTCAACAACACTGCATTGCATTCTCGAATTGTACTACATGGTCCTCACCCTGAGTACGGTATAAATGCCAGGTTATGTATGTTGTAATCCGTGAAGGGTAACAGTGATCCTTCGTTATTGCGAACTCGCTTAATTAGAAGGTCCAGATTATTCGAACTGACCTTTTTTTATCCTGTCATATCACTAGGTTTATGGAAATCGGCATAATGGTACAAATTTTCGGTTCTCTTCGATGTCGATTCACTAAGAACAATCAATGCTTGCATATGCTTCGGTTTATTATATGCGGCCGATTTGCCCGGTCGGGTCAGGCCGGAGGTGCCGTCTACAAGAAGCTGGGGCCAAAGTGGTGTTTTGCCTCCGACGAGGGGCCTCAAAGGTTCAAACGCTGGGCATCGGCTCAACCACCGGTATCCCCTTTTCCCCGGACACGGTGATGTCACGCACGTCTAAGCGCGGGTGCTCGGGTCCGTGGTGACGCACTGCTCACCATCATCCCCCCGCGGGGATGTCCCTGCGGATGCTCGGGAACCCGTGGTGTCGCAACTCACCAACGTCTGCATGTAGCATATTACCCTGCGGGGATTACTACGTGTCCATATTGAAGTTAAGAATCTGCGTAAAAATTCGAACCAGTCCACTAAATAACGAGCAATAACATAATTGCTGCTCATTTTTAGTTTCGGTGAGGAATATCTCTGATTCTCGAGGGAATACAGCGCAGCTGTCTTTGAGCGCTACCATTGCCACCGCAGGAGATGGTGTGCATTGTATATAAGCCGCACACACTAAGGTGTGACGAATAACTTTCCAGAACCAGTGGTACTATTCAATCAAGTTAAAAGTTCAAAAGGAAAATAGGAATCAGTGCTTCGTGATGGCTCTGCAAATACGTCATGCGCCCAGATATGGCATATTATAACTCTTTGCTGCACGCAGTTCATTGCTCAGATGAAGGCCAGGGCAATCCGCTGGAAGAGCCCATGCTACATGACGCGCTTATCAATCGACGTATGAACATGATGGACCACATCCGACTCCCCAAAAAGAAGTCATACAGTTCATAGAACTAGCGCACGAATTCTCGGTACAGCTTCATCTTTTTAACATGATGCTCGAGATCCACCCGTCACGAGGAGAGTGCTGTCCACAACAAGGCTGGAAGCGTAAGCATATCCTCCATAAGTTGTCTAGAGGTTCAGCTACCTGACGGACACCTTATCGCGAGAGATCTTATCGCGGCCATCGAGACAGTAACCCCGAAGAAGGAGACTTCAATGCGCAAGAAGAGCCTCAGGGGATCGCAACAACGCCAGAGCCCTCGGAAGCAAGTAGCACAGATATGGATACTGCGGACGATGTGACACCGGTAATGTCCTTGTCACCCGTTTACGGAGATCACCTCCCTACTTTCCAAGACTTCACCTGCCCACTTTCCAAGTGTCGACCCAGACGTGGACCAGCAGGTACAGAGTTATCACCCAACTCGAGCAGGACGTCGACTCGGACTACTAATCGCAGCGTCTCTCCAATGAGATCCGAGGCATAGCTGGACACCGCGCTTCCGTTGTCGGAGGAATCCGAGAAGCAAGAAAACGACGTTCGGACTTCGTCGCAAGGTTCGTCACAGAGTGGCACCATGGGCCGATTTTTGATATCTTTTTCCGTGAGAGGACTGAAGGGCGAACAGAAAAGTCGTCGCTAGGCACTATTTACCTTCGTTTGTGATTGCCCTCGTAGTATTCACACATATAATTTACAAGCGATAAAAATGGGAGACAGATCAGAAGAATGTCTGTCACATAATTGCAGCTTTTGATTATAAAACACTACACCAATGTGTTCGCAACCTCCTCGAGGGTGTACGTAATATGTTAAGTGAGGAAAATGTCATTAATACAAAAGTGCCGCGCAAATATACTCGTATAGGCGCAATGCATTTTACTCTATGCCATGTTGTGCTGTACTGTATTGCACTGCATTCAACAATATTGGATTGCATTCTCGATTTGTACTACAGGGTTCTCACCCTGAGTACGGTATAAATGCCAGATTATGCATGTTGTAATATGTGAAAAGTGACAGCGATGCATTGTTATTGCGAACTCGCTTAATTCGAAGGTCCGGATTATTCGAACGGACCTTTTTTGTCTTGTCATATCGCCAGGTTTATGGAAATCAGCATAATTGGAACATATTTCCGGTTCTTTTCAAGGTCGAATCACTAAGAGTTATCAATACTTACATATGCATTGGTTTAGTCCATGCGGCCGATTTGCTCCGGTCGGGTCAGGCCGGAGGTGTCGTCTACAACAAGCTGGGACCAAAGTGGTGTGTTGCCTCCGCCAAGTGGCCTTAAATGTCTAAACGCTCGGCATCAGCTCAACCACAACTATCCCCCTTAACCCGGACACGGCAGAGCCAGGCACGGCTAAGCGCGGGTGCTCGGGTCCGTGGTGGCGCACTGCTCACCATCATCCCCCCAATGGGGATGCCCCTGCGGATGCTCGGGATACTCCGTGGTGTCGCAACTCACCAACATCTGCATGTAGCAGATGCCCCTGCGGGGACTACTTCGTGTTTATATTCAAGTTCAGCAACTCTGTAAAAATTCGAATCAGTCACCTGGATATCGAGCAATCACATAATAAATTGTTGCTCATTTGGCCTTTCGTTCAGCAATATCTCTGATTCTAGAGCAAATACAGTGCAGCAGTCTTTAAGCGCTATCATTCCCACCGAAGGAGATGGTGAGTATTGTATATAAGACGCACACAATAATGTGTGAGCAATAACTTTCAGAACCAGTGGTACGATTCATCGAAGCTCAAAGTTGAAAACGAAAATAGTAATCAGGGCTTCGTGATGGCTGTGCAAATATATCATGTGCCCAGATATCGCATATATAGACATGACATATAAACTGCCTATATGCATCTTGAGGCGACTAAGCCGGGATACTTTTCGGCTGTATTGTATCAAGAAAGCATATTTTCCGGGGCTGTGATTCCACGAACTCGCAAGTGTCGACACAGACGTGGACCAGCAGCTATAGAGTTATCACCCAACTCGAGCAGGACGCCGACTCGGACTACGAAATCGCAGCATCTCTCCACTGAGATCGAGGCACAGCCGCTGTGCGACAAAGGGACAGCCGAATATTGTCTCCGGAGTGACATCGCGCACAGGAAGACCATTGTACTTATCGTTGACCAATGTACTCATCGCCCTTTTACGGAGATCACCTCCCTACTTTCCAAGACTTCACCTGCCCACTTTCCAAGTGTCGACCCAGACGTGGACCAGCAGCTAGAGGTATCACCCAACTCGAGCAGGACGACGACTCAGACTACAAAATCGCAGCATCTCTCCACTGAGATCGAGGCACAGCCGCTGTGCGACGAAGGGACAGCCGAAAATTGTCTCCGGAGTGACATCGCGCACAGGAAGACCATTGTACTTATCTTAGACCAATGTACTTATCGCCCTTTTACGGAGATCACCTCCCTACTTTCCAAGACTTCACCTGCCCACTTTACAAGTGTCGACGCAGACGTGGACCAGCAGCTAGAGGTATCACCCAACTCGAGCAGGACGTCGACTCAGACTACAAAATCGCAGCATCTCTCCACTGAGATCGAGGCACAGCCGCTGTGCGACAAAGGGACAGCGGAATATTGTCTCCGGAGTGACATCGCGAAAAGGAAGACCATTGTACTTATCTTAGACCAATGTACTTATCGCCCTTTTACGGAGATCACCTCCCTACTTTCCAAGACTTCACCTGCCCACTTTCGAAGTGTCGACCCAGACGTGGACCAGCAGCTAGAGGTATCACCCAACTCGAGCAGGACGTCGACTCAGACTACAAAATCGCAGCATCTCTCCACTGAGATCGAGGCACAGCCGCTGTGCGACAAAGGGACAGCCGAATATTGTCTCCGGAGTGACATCGCGCCCAGGAAGACCATTGTACTTATCGTAGACCAATGTACTTATCGCCCTTTTACGGAGATCACCTCCCTACTTTCCAAGACTTCACCTGCCCACTTTCCAAGTGTCGACCCAGACGTGGACCAGCAGCTAGAGGTATCACCCAACTCGAGCAGGACGTCGACTCAGACTACAAAATCGCAGCATCTCTCCACTGAGATCGAGGCACAGCCGCTGTGCGACAAAGGGACAGCCGAATATTGTCTCCGGAGTGACATCGCGCACAGGAAGACCATTGTACTTATCGTAGACGAATGTACTTATCGCCCTTTTACGGAGATCACCTCCCTACTTTCCAAGACTTCACCTGTCCACTTTCCAAGTGTCGACCCAGACGTGGACCAGCAGCTAGAGGTATCACCCAACTCGAGCAGGACGTCGACTCAGACTACAAAATCGCAGCATCTCTCCACTGAGATCGAGGCACAGCCGCTGTGCGACAAAGGGACAGCCGAATAGTCTCCGGAGTGACATCGCGCACAGGAAGACCATTGTACTTATCGTAGACCAATGTACTTATCGCCCTTTTACGAAGATCACCTCCATACTTTCCAAGACTTCACCTGCCCACTTCGAATCAGTCCACTAAATAACGAGCAATCACATAATTGCTGCTCATTTTGCCTTTCGGTGAGCAATAGCTCTGATTCTCGAGGAAATACAGCGGAGAAGTTTTAATCGCTATCATTCCCACTGCAGGAGATGGTGTTCATTGCATATAAGCCGCACACAATAATGTGCGACGAATAACTTTCCAGAACCAGTGGTACTATTTAATGAGGTTGAAAGTTTAAAAGGAAAATAGTAATCAGTGCTTCGTGATGGCTCTGAAAATACGTCATGCGCCCAGATATGGCATATTATAACTCCCTGCTGCACGCAGTTGATTGCTCAGATGAAGGCCAGGGCAATCCGCTGCAAGAGGTCATGCTACATGTCGCGCTTATCACTCGACGTATGAACATGACGGACCACGTCCGTTCTCCCTAGTAACAAGTCGTGCAAATCTCGGAACTAGTCCACGAATTCTCGGTACAGCTACATCTTTTTAACATGATGCTCGAGATCCACCCGTACTGAGGAGAGTGCTGTCCACAACAAGGCTGGACGTGTAAGCATATCCTCCACGCTTTAACACAGGTTGTGGAAAGGTTCACCTACCTGACGGAGATCTTATCGTGACAGATCATCGCCCATCCAGCCCTCAAGCACGAATAAGTGCATTCAATGCGCAACAAGCCTGCAGGCGATCGCAACCACGTCAGAGCACTCGGAAGCAAGTCGCACAACATTGGATACCGCGGACGATGTGACACTGGCAATGTCCTTGCCGTGCGATTCCGCAGATTTCCAGAACTGCGGTTCCACCAATTCGAGCAGGATTGCGACTACGAATCTCAGCAGCTCTCCACTGAGACCAAGGCACAGCCCCTGTGAGACGATGTGGAGCAGGCACAGATTGACTGCAAAACGACGTAGCGCAGAGGAAGACCATTATCCGCGGACGCCGCCCTGCTTTTGTCGGAAATTTAACTGAAAGTTCTCGCAACTGAAATGAACTCACATGCGCCCACTGACATTTTGTTGAACCCGAGGAACAGTTCCGACAGGTATTTATTTCAAAATGCTGGAGACTTGCCTCTCGTATTGTGTACTTCGCACTTTTGAAGAAATTCAGTAATGTTCAACTTATCCTTGGAGATAAATAACCCCATTGCAGCATTCCAAAATCAGGAGTCCTGTGTCACTACGAAACGCGACTATAATTGGCCTCGAACCCTGCCTAAGACAAGTGCCGTTGTCAGTGTGTATACTTACGGCTTATCTGCTCAGGCAACAATCCATGGCTGCGTAACCAAACTAGCCTATCCCGAAATTTCTCAAGAGAACTATCGTGCCTCCCCCAAGAGGGGCTAGTTTCACAATTGCAGCATCCGCATTTTTGGTGGACGAAAATCGCTGGACGCCTGCTGAAAGCATGACGTGAGCTGAAACACTACCTCATTTGCACTGTTTCAGTATATGATGCCTGCAAATATTCGTTGGAAAAGTGGATTAAGAGATATTATTCCACTGTGAGTAATCGAAAGCACAGAGCCAGAATACTGAGCGCTGGCTCCACCGAGATTATAGGTGTCCAGAAGAGCAAGTATCTGGGCTAGTTGGTACTGTTGCATCGTGGTGGAGCAGCGCAAAAGACGGGACACAGTGTCCCGTCCCTTGCGCTGCTCCACCACGATTATAGGTGTGTCCGATAGTGTCGGTGGGGGGCTGAGAGTTTCGGCATCCCCGAGAGTGTCAGGATCCCCGAGAGTGTGAATGCCCGAGTGTTTCGGGGTGACGGACCGTTGTAGTGCATACTTCGGAACCGGGGAGCAGCAATTCCTTTACATGCTTATTTGACCGCCTTCAAAAAATCTCAACTATCGGAGTATGCCCTCGTGTATATGTAGAGACGTTTTGAAGTTTTTGAGCAGACTGCTGCAAGCAGTTCATGACTCAGATGAAGGCCAGGACAATCCGCTGCAAGAGAGGTCATGCTACATGTCCCGCTTATCACCGGACGTATGACCATGATGCGCCACGCCCGATCTCTCGGGGAACAAACGTGCAATTGTCGCAACTAGTCCACGAATTCTCGATCCAGCTTCGTCTTTTTAACATGATTCTGCAGATCCGCCCGTCGTGAGGAGAGTGCTGTTCACAATATAAGGGTGTACGTGAGAGCAAATCCTCCTCATTTTCACACAGGTAGTCGAGAGGTTCACTTACCTGACGGAGATCTTATCGCGAGAGATCTTATCGCGGCCATCGAGACCGTAACCCCGAACAAGGAGACTTTAATGCGCAAGAAGAGCCTTCAGGTGATCCCAACAATGCCAGAGACCTCGGAAGGAAGTCGCACAGCAATGGATAGCGCGGACGATGTGACACCGGCGATGCCCTTGCCGTCTGATTCAAGAGATCACCTCCCTACTTTCCAAGACTTCACCTGCCCACTTTCCAAGTGTCGACCCAGACGTGGACCAGCAGCTATAGAGTTACCGCCCAACTCGAGCAGGACGTCGACTCGGACTACGAATCGCACCATCTCTACACCGAGATCGATGCACATAGCTGGACACCGCTCTGCTGTTGTCGGAGGAATCCAAGAAGCAAGAAAACGACGTCGCAAGGTTCGTCAGAGCATGGCACCTTGAGCCGATTTCTTTAGGTCTTTTTCCGTGAGAGGACTGAAGGGAAAAATGTCGCTCTGCACTATTCATCTTCTTTTGTGAATGCCCTCGTAGTATTCACAGATATATTTTACAAGCGATAAAAATGTGCGTCAGATCAGAGGAATGACTGTCACCTAATTGCAGCTGCTGATTATACAACTTCGCCACAAATCTTTCCTTTGCTCACAAAATCATAGTGTTCGCAACCTCCTCGAGGGTATACCTAAAAGGTTGAGGAAAATGTTATTAATACAAACGTGCACTCAAAGTATATTTGTAGTCGTAGTGCATTATACTCTATATATGCTATACTTTGATAGCCTGTATTGCAGTGCATTCAACAACACTGCATTGCATTCTCGAATTGTACTACATGGTCCTCACCCTGAGTACGGTATAAATGCCAGGTTATGTATGTTGTAATCCGTGAAGGGTAACAGTGATCCTTCGTTATTGCGAACTCGCTTAATTAGAAGGTCCAGATTATTCGAACTGACCTTTTTTTATCCTGTCATATCACTAGGTTTATGGAAATCGGCATAATGGTACAAATTTTCGGTTCTCTTCGATGTCGATTCACTAAGAACAATCAATGCTTGCATATGCTTCGGTTTATTATATGCGGCCGATTTGCCCCGGTCGGGTCAGGCCGGAGGTGCCGTCTACAAGAAGCTGGGGCCAAAGTGGTGTTTTGCCTCCGACGAGGGGCCTCAAAGGTTCAAACGCTGGGCATCGGCTCAACCACCGGTATCCCCTTTTCCCCGGACACGGTGATGTCACGCACGTCTAAGCGCGGGTGCTCGGGTCCGTGGTGACGCACTGCTCACCATCATCCCCCCGCGGGGATGTCCCTGCGGATGCTCGGGAACCCGTGGTGTCGCAACTCACCAACGTCTGCATGTAGCATATTACCCTGCGGGGATTACTACGTGTCCATATTGAAGTTAAGAATCTGCGTAAAAATTCGAACCAGTCCACTAAATAACGAGCAATAACATAATTGCTGCTCATTTTTAGTTTCGGTGAGGAATATCTCTGATTCTCGAGGGAATACAGCGCAGCTGTCTTTGAGCGCTACCATTGCCACCGCAGGAGATGGTGTGCATTGTATATAAGCCGCACACACTAAGGTGTGACGAATAACTTTCCAGAACCAGTGGTACTATTCAATCAAGTTAAAAGTTCAAAAGGAAAATAGGAATCAGTGCTTCGTGATGGCTCTGCAAATACGTCATGCGCCCAGATATGGCATATTATAACTCTTTGCTGCACGCAGTTCATTGCTCAGATGAAGGCCAGGGCAATCCGCTGGAAGAGCCCATGCTACATGACGCGCTTATCAATCGACGTATGAACATGATGGACCACATCCGACTCCCCAAAAAGAAGTCATACAGTTCATAGAACTAGCGCACGAATTCTCGGTACAGCTTCATCTTTTTAACATGATGCTCGAGATCCACCCGTCACGAGGAGAGTGCTGTCCACAACAAGGCTGGAAGCGTAAGCATATCCTCCATAAGTTGTCTAGAGGTTCAGCTACCTGACGGACACCTTATCGCGAGAGATCTTATCGCGGCCATCGAGACAGTAACCCCGAAGAAGGAGACTTCAATGCGCAAGAAGAGCCTCAGGGGATCGCAACAACGCCAGAGCCCTCGGAAGCAAGTAGCACAGATATGGATACTGCGGACGATGTGACACCGGTAATGTCCTTGTCACCCGTTTACGGAGATCACCTCCCTACTTTCCAAGACTTCACCTGCCCACTTTCCAAGTGTCGACCCAGACGTGGACCAGCAGGTACAGAGTTATCACCCAACTCGAGCAGGACGTCGACTCGGACTACTAATCGCAGCGTCTCTCCAATGAGATCCGAGGCATAGCTGGACACCGCGCTTCCGTTGTCGGAGGAATCCGAGAAGCAAGAAAACGACGTTCGGACTTCGTCGCAAGGTTCGTCACAGAGTGGCACCATGGGCCGATTTTTGATATCTTTTTCCGTGAGAGGACTGAAGGGCGAACAGAAAAGTCGTCGCTAGGCACTATTTACCTTCGTTTGTGATTGCCCTCGTAGTATTCACACATATAATTTACAAGCGATAAAAATGGGAGACAGATCAGAAGAATGTCTGTCACATAATTGCAGCTTTTGATTATAAAACACTACACCAATGTGTTCGCAACCTCCTCGAGGGTGTACGTAATATGTTAAGTGAGGAAAATGTCATTAATACAAAAGTGCCGCGCAAATATACTCGTATAGGCGCAATGCATTTTACTCTATGCCATGTTGTGCTGTACTGTATTGCACTGCATTCAACAATATTGGATTGCATTCTCGATTTGTACTACAGGGTTCTCACCCTGAGTACGGTATAAATGCCAGATTATGCATGTTGTAATATGTGAAAAGTGACAGCGATGCATTGTTATTGCGAACTCGCTTAATTCGAAGGTCCGGATTATTCGAACGGACCTTTTTTGTCTTGTCATATCGCCAGGTTTATGGAAATCAGCATAATTGGAACATATTTCCGGTTCTTTTCAAGGTCGAATCACTAAGAGTTATCAATACTTACATATGCATTGGTTTAGTCCATGCGGCCGATTTGCTCCGGTCGGGTCAGGCCGGAGGTGTCGTCTACAACAAGCTGGGACCAAAGTGGTGTGTTGCCTCCGCCAAGTGGCCTTAAATGTCTAAACGCTCGGCATCAGCTCAACCACAACTATCCCCCTTAACCCGGACACGGCAGAGCCAGGCACGGCTAAGCGCGGGTGCTCGGGTCCGTGGTGGCGCACTGCTCACCATCATCCCCCCAATGGGGATGCCCCTGCGGATGCTCGGGATACTCCGTGGTGTCGCAACTCACCAACATCTGCATGTAGCAGATGCCCCTGCGGGGACTACTTCGTGTTTATATTCAAGTTCAGCAACTCTGTAAAAATTCGAATCAGTCACCTGGATATCGAGCAATCACATAATAAATTGTTGCTCATTTGGCCTTTCGTTCAGCAATATCTCTGATTCTAGAGCAAATACAGTGCAGCAGTCTTTAAGCGCTATCATTCCCACCGAAGGAGATGGTGAGTATTGTATATAAGACGCACACAATAATGTGTGAGCAATAACTTTCAGAACCAGTGGTACGATTCATCGAAGCTCAAAGTTGAAAACGAAAATAGTAATCAGGGCTTCGTGATGGCTGTGCAAATATATCATGTGCCCAGATATCGCATATATAGACATGACATATAAACTGCCTATATGCATCTTGAGGCGACTAAGCCGGGATACTTTTCGGCTGTATTGTATCAAGAAAGCATATTTTCCGGGGCTGTGATTCCACGAACTCGCAAGTGTCGACACAGACGTGGACCAGCAGCTATAGAGTTATCACCCAACTCGAGCAGGACGCCGACTCGGACTACGAAATCGCAGCATCTCTCCACTGAGATCGAGGCACAGCCGCTGTGCGACAAAGGGACAGCCGAATATTGTCTCCGGAGTGACATCGCGCACAGGAAGACCATTGTACTTATCGTTGACCAATGTACTCATCGCCCTTTTACGGAGATCACCTCCCTACTTTCCAAGACTTCACCTGCCCACTTTCCAAGTGTCGACCCAGACGTGGACCAGCAGCTAGAGGTATCACCCAACTCGAGCAGGACGACGACTCAGACTACAAAATCGCAGCATCTCTCCACTGAGATTGAGGCACAGCCGCTGTGCGACGAAGGGACAGCCGAAAATTGTCTCCGGAGTGACATCGCGCACAGGAAGACCATTGTACTTATCTTAGACCAATGTACTTATCGCCCTTTTACGGAGATCACCTCCCTACTTTCCAAGACTTCACCTGCCCACTTTACAAGTGTCGACGCAGACGTGGACCAGCAGCTAGAGGTATCACCCAACTCGAGCAGGACGTCGACTCAGACTACAAAATCGCAGCATCTCTCCACTGAGATCGAGGCACAGCCGCTGTGCGACAAAGGGACAGCGGAATATTGTCTCCGGAGTGACATCGCGAAAAGGAAGACCATTGTACTTATCTTAGACCAATGTACTTATCGCCCTTTTACGGAGATCACCTCCCTACTTTCCAAGACTTCACCTGCCCACTTTCCAAGTGTCGACCCAGACGTGGACCAGCAGCTAGAGGTATCACCCAACTCGAGCAGGACGTCGACTCAGACTACAAAATCGCAGCATCTCTCCACTGAGATCGAGGCACAGCCGCTGTGCGACAAAGGGACAGCCGAATATTGTCTCCGGAGTGACATCGCGCCCAGGAAGACCATTGTACTTATCGTAGACCAATGTACTTATCGCCCTTTTACGGAGATCACCTCCCTACTTTCCAAGACTTCACCTGCCCACTTTCCAAGTGTCGACCCAGACGTGGACCAGCAGCTAGAGGTATCACCCAACTCGAGCAGGACGTCGACTCAGACTACAAAATCGCAGCATCTCTCCACTGAGATCGAGGCACAGCCGCTGTGCGACAAAGGGACAGCCGAATATTGTCTCCGGAGTGACATCGCGCACAGGAAGACCATTGTACTTATCGTAGACGAATGTACTTATCGCCCTTTTACGGAGATCACCTCCCTACTTTCCAAGACTTCACCTGTCCATTTTCCAAGTGTCGACCCAGACGTGGACCAGCAGCTAGAGGTATCACCCAACTCGAGCAGGACGTCGACTCAGACTACAAAATCGCAGCATCTCTCCACTGAGATCGAGGCACAGCCGCTGTGCGACAAAGGGACAGCCGAATAGTCTCCGGAGTGACATCGCGCACAGGAAGACCATTGTACTTATCGTAGACCAATGTACTTATCGCCCTTTTACGGAGATCACCTCCATACTTTCCAAGACTTCACCTGCCCACTTCGAATCAGTCCACTAAATAACGAGCAATCACATAATTGCTGCTCATTTGGCCTTTCGGTGAGCAATAGCTCTGATTCTCGAGGAAATACAGCGGAGAAGTTTTAATCGCTATCATTCCCACTGCAGGAGATGGTGTTCATTGCATATAAGCCGCACACAATAATGTGCGACGAATAACTTTCCAGAACCAGTGGTACTATTTAATGAAGTTGAAAGTTTAAAAGGAAAATAGTAATCAGTGCTTCGTGATGGCTCTGAAAATACGTCATGCGCCCAGATATGGCATATTATAACTCCCTGCTGCACGCAGTTGATTGCTCAGATGAAGGCCAGGGCAATCCGCTGCAAGAGGTCATGCTACATGTCGCGCTTATCACTCGACGTATGAACATGACGGACCACGTCCGTTCTCCCTAGTAACAAGTCGTGCAAATCTCGGAACTAGTCCACGAATTCTCGGTACAGCTACATCTTTTTAACATGATGCTCGAGATCCACCCGTACTGAGGAGAGTGCTGTCCACAACAAGGCTGGACGTGTAAGCATATCCTCCACGCTTTAACACAGGTTGTGGAAAGGTTCACCTACCTGACGGAGATCTTATCGTGACAGATCATCGCCCATCCAGCCCTCAAGCACGAATAAGTGCATTCAATGCGCAACAAGCCTGCAGGCGATCGCAACCACGTCAGAGCACTCGGAAGCAAGTCGCACAACATTGGATACCGCGGACGATGTGACACTGGCAATGTCCTTGCCGTGCGATTCCGCAGATTTCCAGAACTGCGGTTCCACCAATTCGAGCAGGATTGCGACTACGAATCTCAGCAGCTCTCCACTGAGACCAAGGCACAGCCCCTGTGAGACGATGTGGAGCAGGCACAGATTGACTGCAAAACGACGTAGCGCAGAGGAAGACCATTATCCGCGGACGCCGCCCTGCTGTTGTCGGAAATTTAACTGAAAGTTCTCGCAACTGAAATGAACTCACATGCGCCCACTGACATTTTGTTGAACCCGAGGAACAGTTCCGACAGGTATTTATTTCAAAATGCTGGAGACTTGCCTCTCGTATTGTGTACTTAGCACTTTTGAAGAAATTCAGTAATGTTCAACTTATCCTTGGAGATAAATAACCCCATTGCAGCATTCCAAAATCAGGAGTCCTGTGTCACTACGAAACGCGACTATAATTGGCCTCGAACCCTGCCTAAGACAAGTGCCGTTGTCAGTGTGTATACTTACGGCTTATCTGCTCAGGCAACAATCCATGGCTGCGTAACCAAACTAGCCTATCCCGAAATTTCTCAAGAGAACTATCGTGCCTCCCCCAAGAGGGGCTAGTTTCACAATTGCAGCATCCGCATTTTTGGTGGACGAAAATCGCTGGACGCCTGCTGAAAGCATGACGTGAGCTGAAACACTACCTCATTTGCACTGTTTCAGTATATGATGCCTGCAAATATTCGTTGGAAAAGTGGATTAAGAGATATTATTCCACTGTGAGTAATCGAAAGCACAGAGCCAGAATACTGAGCGCTGGCTCCACCGAGATTATAGGTGTCCAGAAGAGCAAGTATCTGGGCTAGTTGGTACTGTTGCATCGTGGTGGAGCAGCGCAAAAGACGGGACACAGTGTCCCGTCCCTTGCGCTGCTCCACCACGATTATAGGTGCGTCCGATAGTGTCGGTGGGGGGCTGAGAGTTTCGGCATCCTGGAGAGTGTCAGGATCCCCGAGAGTGTGAATGCCCGAGTGTTTCGGGGTGACGGACCGTGGTAGTGCATACTTCGGAACCGGGGAGTAGCAATTCCTTTACATGCTTATTTGACCGCCTTCAAAAAACCTCAACTATCGGAGTATGCCCTCGTGTATATGTAGAGACGTTTTGAAGTTTTTGAGCAGACTGCTGCAAGCAGTTCATGACTCAGATGAAGGCCAGGACAATCCGCTGCAAGAGAGGTCATGCTACATGTCCCGCTTATCATCGGACGTATGACCATGACGCGCCATGCCCGATCTCTCTGGAAACAAACGTGCAATTGTCGCAACTAGTCCACGAATTCTCGATCCAGCTTCGTCTTTTTAACATGATTCTGGAGATCCACCCGTCGTGAGGAGAGTGCTGTTCACAATATAAGGGTGTACGTGAGAGCAAATCCTCCTCATTTTCACACAGGTAGTCGAGAGGTTCACTTACCTGACGGAGATCTTATCGCGAGAGATCTTATCGCGGCCATCGAGACCGTAACCCCGAACAAGGAGACTTCAATGCGCAAGAAGAGCCTTCAGGTGATCCCAACAATGCCAGAGACCTCGGAAGGAAGTCGCACAGCAATGGATAGCGCGGAGTCAGATCAGAGGAATGACTGTCACCTAATTGCAGCTGTTG
Organism: Amblyomma mixtum; assembly: GCF_055824585.1. Taxonomy (NCBI): domain Eukaryota; kingdom Metazoa; phylum Arthropoda; class Arachnida; order Ixodida; family Ixodidae; genus Amblyomma; species Amblyomma mixtum. Next base: position 97,339,778 of record NC_143020.1, read on the forward strand.
ATTATACAACTTCGCCACAAATCTTTCCTTTCCTCACAAAATCATAGTGTTCGCAACCTCCTCTAGGGTATACCTAAAAGGTTGAGGAAAATGTTATTAATACAAACGTGCACTCAAAGTATATTTGTAGTCGTAGTGCATTATACTCTATATATGCTATACTTTGATACACTGTATTGCAGTGCATTCAACAACACTGCATTGCATTCTCGAATTGTACTACAGGGTCCTCACCCTGAGTACGGTATAAATGCCAGGTTATGTATGTTGTAATCCGTGAAGGGTGACAGTGATCCTTCGTTATTGCGAACTCGCTTAATTAGAAGGTATTCGAACTGACCTTTTTTATCCTGTCATATCACTAGGTTTATGGAAATCGGCATAATGGAACAAATTTTCGGTTCTCTTCGATGTCGATTCACTAAGAACTATCGATGCTTGCATTTGCTTCGGTTTATTATATGCGGCCGATTTGCCCCGGTCGGGTCAAGCCGGAGGTGCCGTCTACAAGAAGCTGGGGCCAAAGTGGTGTGTTGCCTCCGCCAAGTGGCCTTAAATGTCTAAACGCTCGGCATCAGCTCAACCACAACTATCCCCCTTAACCCGGACACGGCAGAGCCAGGCACGGCTAAGCGCGGGTGCTCGGGTCCGTGGTGGCGCACTGCTCACCATCATCCCCCCAATGGGGATGCCCCTGCGGATGCTCGGGATACTCCGTGGTGTCGCAACTCACCAACATCTGCATGTAGCAGATGCCCCTGCGGGGACTACTTCGTGTTTATATTCAAGTTCAGCAACTCTGTAAAAATTCGAATCAGTCACCTGGATATCGAGCAATCACATAATAAATTGTTGCTCATTTGGCCTTTCGTTCAGCAATATCTCTGATTCTAGAGCAAATACAGTGCAGCAGTCTTTAAGCGCTATCATTCCCACCGAAGGAGATGGTGAGTATTGTATATAAGACGCACACAATAATGTGTGAGCAATAACTTTCAGAACCAGTGGTACGATTCATCGAAGCTCAAAGTTGAAAACGAAAATAGTAATCAGGGCTTCGTGATGGCTGTGCAAATATATCATGTGCCCAGATATCGCATATATAGACATGACATATAAACTGCCTATATGCATCTTGAGGCGACTAAGCCGGGATACTTTTCGGCTGTATTGTATCAAGAAAGCATATTTTCCGGGGCTGTGATTCCACGAACTCGCAAGTGTCGACACAGACGTGGACCAGCAGCTATAGAGTTATCACCCAACTCGAGCAGGACGCCGACTCGGACTACGAAATCGCAGCATCTCTCCACTGAGATCGAGGCACAGCCGCTGTGGGACATAGGGACAGCCGAATATTGTCTCCGGAGTGACATCGCGAAAAGGAAGACCATTGTACTTATCTTAGACCAATGTACTTATCGCCCTTTTACGGAGATCACCTCCCTACTTTCCAAGACTTCACCTGCCCACTTTACAAGTGTCGACGCAGACGTGGACCAGCAGCTAGAGGTATCACCCAACTCGAGCAGGACGTCGACTCAGACTACAAAATCGCAGCATCTCTCCACTGAGATCGAGGCACAGCCGCTGTGCGACAAAGGGACAGCCGAATATTGTCTCCGGAGTGACATCGCGCACAGGAAGACCATTGTACTTATCGTAGACGAATGTACTTATCGCCCTTTTACGGAGATCACCTCCCTACTTTCCAAGACTTCACCTGCCCACTTTCCAAGTGTCGACCCAGACGTGGACCAGCAGCTAGAGGTATCACCCAACTCGAGCAGGACGTCGACTCAGACTACAAAATCGCAGCATCTCTCCACTGAGATCGAGGCACAGCCGCTGTGCGACAAAGGGACAGCCGAATATTGTCTCCGGAGTGACATCGCGCCCAGGAAGACCATTGTACTTATCGTAGACCAATGTACTTATCGCCCTTTTACGGAGATCACCTCCATACTTTCCAAGACTTCACCTGCCCACTTCGAATCAGTCCACTAAATAACGAGCAATCACATAATTGCTGCTCATTTGGCCTTTCGGTGAGGAATAGCTCTGATTCTCGAGGAAATACAGCGGAGAAGTTTTAATCGCTATCATTCCCACTGCAGGAGATGGTGTTCATTGCATATAAGCCGCACACAATAATGTGCGACGAATAACTTTCCAGAACCAGTGGTACTATTTAATGAAGTTGAAAGTTTAAAAGGAAAATAGTAATCAGTGCTTCGTGATGGCTCTGAAAATACGTCATGCGCCCAGATATGGCATATTATAACTCCCTGCTGCACGCAGTTGATTGCTCAGATGAAGGCCAGGGCAATCCGCTGCAAGAGGTCATGCTACATGTCGCGCTTATCACTCGACGTATGAACATGACGGACCACGTCCGTTCTCCCTAGTAACAAGTCGTGCAAATCTCGGAACTAGTCCACGAATTCTCGGTACAGCTACATCTTTTTAACATGATGCTCGAGATCCACCCGTACTGAGGAGAGTGCTGTCCACAACAAGGCTGGACGTGTAAGCATATCCTCCACGCTTTAACACAGGTTGTGGAAAGGTTCACCTACCTGACGGAGATCTTATCGTGACAGATCATCGCCCATCCAGCCCTCAAGCACGAATAAGTGCATTCAATGCGCAACAAGCCTGCAGGCGATCGCAACCACGTCAGAGCACTCGGAAGCAAGTCGCACAACATTGGATACCGCGGACGATGTGACACTGGCAATGTCCTTGCCGTGCGATTCCGCAGATTTCCAGAACTGCGGTTCCACCAATTCGAGCAGGATTGCGACTACGAATCTCAGCAGCTCTCCACTGAGACCAAGGCACAGCCCCTGTGAGACGATGTGGAGCAGGCACAGATTGACTGCAAAACGACGTAGCGCAGAGGAAGACCATTATCCGCGGACGCCGCCCTGCTGTTGTCGGAAATTTAACTGAAAGTTCTCGCAACTGAAATGAACTCACATGCGCCCACTGACATTTTGTTGAACCCGAGGAACAGTTCCGACAGGTATTTATTTCAAAATGCTGGAGACTTGCCTCTCGTATTGTGTACTTAGCACTTTTGAAGAAATTCAGTAATCTTCAACTTATCCTTGGAGATAAATAACCCCATTGCAGCATTCCAAAATCAGGAGTCCTGTGTCACTACGAAACGCGACTATAATTGGCCTCGAACCCTGCCTAAGACAAGTGCCGTTGTCAGTGTGTATACTTACGGCTTATCTGCTCAGGCAACAATCCATGGCTGCGTAACCAAACTAGCCTATCCCGAAATTTCTCAAGAGAACTATCGTGCCTCCCCCAAGAGGGGCTAGTTTCACAATTGCAGCATCCGCATTTTTGGTGGACGAAAATCGCTGGACGCCTGCTGAAAGCATGACGTGAGCTGAAACACTACCTCATTTGCACTGTTTCAGTATATGATGCCTGCAAATATTCGTTGGAAAAGTGGATTAAGAGATATTATTCCACTGTGAGTAATCGAAAGCACCGAGCCAGAATACTGAGCGCTGGCTCCACCGAGATTATAGGTGTCCAGAAGAGCATGTATCTGGGCTAGTTGGTACTGTTGCATCGTGGTGGAGCAGCGCAAAAGACGGGACACAGTGTCCCGTCCCTTGCGCTGCTCCACCACGATTATAGGTGCGTCCGATAGTGTCGGTGGGGGGCTGAGAGTTTCGGCATCCTGGAGAGTGTCAGGATCCCCGAGAGTGTGAATGCCCGAGTGTTTCGGGGTGACGGACCGTGGTAGTGCATACTTCGGAACCGGGGAGTAGCAATTCCTTTACATGCTTATTTGACCGCCTTCAAAAAACCTCAACTATCGGAGTATGCCCTCGTGTATATGTAGAGACGTTTTGAAGTTTTTGAGCAGACTGCTGCAAGCAGTTCATGACTCAGATGAAGGCCAGGACAATCCGCTGCAAGAGAGGTCATGCTACATGTCCCGCTTATCATCGGACGTATGACCATGACGCGCCATGCCCGATCTCTCTGGAAACAAACGTGCAATTGTCGCAACTAGTCCACGAATTCTCGATCCAGCTTCGTCTTTTTAACATGATTCTGGAGATCCACCCGTCGTGAGGAGAGTGCTGTTCACAATATAAGGGTGTACGTGAGAGCAAATCCTCCTCATTTTCACACAGGTAGTCGAGAGGTTCACTTACCTGACGGAGATCTTATCGCGAGAGATCTTATCGCGGCCATCGAGACCGTAACCCCGAACAAGGAGACTTCAATGCGCAAGAAGAGCCTTCAGGTGATCCCAACAATGCCAGAGACCTCGGAAGGAAGTCGCACAGCAATGGATAGCGCGGAGTCAGATCAGAGGAATGACTGTCACCTAATTGCAGCTGTTGATTATACAACTTCGCCACAAATCTTTCCTTTCCTCACAAAATCATAGTGTTCGCAACCTCCTCTAGGGTATACCTAAAAGGTTGAGGAAAATGTTATTAATACAAACGTGCACTCAAAGTATATTTGTAGTCGTAGTGCATTATACTCTATATATGCTATACTTTGATACACTGTATTGCAGTGCATTCAACAACACTGCATTGCATTCTCGAATTGTACTACAGGGTCCTCACCCTGAGTACGGTATAAATGCCAGGTTATGTATGTTGTAATCCGTGAAGGGTGACAGTGATCCTTCGTTATTGCGAACTCGCTTAATTAGAAGGTATTCGAACTGACCTTTTTTATCCTGTCATATCACTAGGTTTATGGAAATCGGCATAATGGAACAAATTTTCGGTTCTCTTCGATGTCGATTCACTAAGAACTATCGATGCTTGCATTTGCTTCGGTTTATTATATGCGGCCGATTTGCCCCGGTCGGGTCAAGCCGGAGGTGCCGTCTACAAGAAGCTGGGGCCAAAGTGGTGTGTTGCCTCCGCCAAGTGGCCTTAAATGTCTAAACGCTCGGCATCAGCTCAACCACAACTATCCCCCTTAACCCGGACACGGCAGAGCCAGGCACGGCTAAGCGCGGGTGCTCGGGTCCGTGGTGGCGCACTGCTCACCATCATCCCCCCAATGGGGATGCCCCTGCGGATGCTCGGGATACTCCGTGGTGTCGCAACTCACCAACATCTGCATGTAGCAGATGCCCCTGCGGGGACTACTTCGTGTTTATATTCAAGTTCAGCAACTCTGTAAAAATTCGAATCAGTCACCTGGATATCGAGCAATCACATAATAAATTGTTGCTCATTTGGCCTTTCGTTCAGCAATATCTCTGATTCTAGAGCAAATACAGTGCAGCAGTCTTTAAGCGCTATCATTCCCACCGAAGGAGATGGTGAGTATTGTATATAAGACGCACACAATAATGTGTGAGCAATAACTTTCAGAACCAGTGGTACGATTCATCGAAGCTCAAAGTTGAAAACGAAAATAGTAATCAGGGCTTCGTGATGGCTGTGCAAATATATCATGTGCCCAGATATCGCATATATAGACATGACATATAAACTGCCTATATGCATCTTGAGGCGACTAAGCCGGGATACTTTTCGGCTGTATTGTATCAAGAAAGCATATTTTCCGGGGCTGTGATTCCACGAACTCGCAAGTGTCGACACAGACGTGGACCAGCAGCTATAGAGTTATCACCCAACTCGAGCAGGACGCCGACTCGGACTACGAAATCGCAGCATCTCTCCACTGAGATCGAGGCACAGCCGCTGTGGGACATAGGGACAGCCGAATATTGTCTCCGGAGTGACATCGCGAAAAGGAAGACCATTGTACTTATCTTAGACCAATGTACTTATCGCCCTTTTACGGAGATCACCTCCCTACTTTCCAAGACTTCACCTGCCCACTTTACAAGTGTCGACGCAGACGTGGACCAGCAGCTAGAGGTATCACCCAACTCGAGCAGGACGTCGACTCAGACTACAAAATCGCAGCATCTCTCCACTGAGATCGAGGCACAGCCGCTGTGCGACAAAGGGACAGCCGAATATTGTCTCCGGAGTGACATCGCGCACAGGAAGACCATTGTACTTATCGTAGACGAATGTACTTATCGCCCTTTTACGGAGATCACCTCCCTACTTTCCAAGACTTCACCTGCCCACTTTCCAAGTGTCGACCCAGACGTGGACCAGCAGCTAGAGGTATCACCCAACTCGAGCAGGACGTCGACTCAGACTACAAAATCGCAGCATCTCTCCACTGAGATCGAGGCACAGCCGCTGTGCGACAAAGGGACAGCCGAATATTGTCTCCGGAGTGACATCGCGCCCAGGAAGACCATTGTACTTATCGTAGACCAATGTACTTATCGCCCTTTTACGGAGATCACCTCCATACTTTCCAAGACTTCACCTGCCCACTTCGAATCAGTCCACTAAATAACGAGCAATCACATAATTGCTGCTCATTTGGCCTTTCGGTGAGGAATAGCTCTGATTCTCGAGGAAATACAGCGGAGAAGTTTTAATCGCTATCATTCCCACTGCAGGAGATGGTGTTCATTGCATATAAGCCGCACACAATAATGTGCGACGAATAACTTTCCAGAACCAGTGGTACTATTTAATGAAGTTGAAAGTTTAAAAGGAAAATAGTAATCAGTGCTTCGTGATGGCTCTGAAAATACGTCATGCGCCCAGATATGGCATATTATAACTCCCTGCTGCACGCAGTTGATTGCTCAGATGAAGGCCAGGGCAATCCGCTGCAAGAGGTCATGCTACATGTCGCGCTTATCACTCGACGTATGAACATGACGGACCACGTCCGTTCTCCCTAGTAACAAGTCGTGCAAATCTCGGAACTAGTCCACGAATTCTCGGTACAGCTACATCTTTTTAACATGATGCTCGAGATCCACCCGTACTGAGGAGAGTGCTGTCCACAACAAGGCTGGACGTGTAAGCATATCCTCCACGCTTTAACACAGGTTGTGGAAAGGTTCACCTACCTGACGGAGATCTTATCGTGACAGATCATCGCCCATCCAGCCCTCAAGCACGAATAAGTGCATTCAATGCGCAACAAGCCTGCAGGCGATCGCAACCACGTCAGAGCACTCGGAAGCAAGTCGCACAACATTGGATACCGCGGACGATGTGACACTGGCAATGTCCTTGCCGTGCGATTCCGCAGATTTCCAGAACTGCGGTTCCACCAATTCGAGCAGGATTGCGACTACGAATCTCAGCAGCTCTCCACTGAGACCAAGGCACAGCCCCTGTGAGACGATGTGGAGCAGGCACAGATTGACTGCAAAACGACGTAGCGCAGAGGAAGACCATTATCCGCGGACGCCGCCCTGCTGTTGTCGGAAATTTAACTGAAAGTTCTCGCAACTGAAATGAACTCACATGCGCCCACTGACATTTTGTTGAACCCGAGGAACAGTTCCGACAGGTATTTATTTCAAAATGCTGGAGACTTGCCTCTCGTATTGTGTACTTAGCACTTTTGAAGAAATTCAGTAATCTTCAACTTATCCTTGGAGATAAATAACCCCATTGCAGCATTCCAAAATCAGGAGTCCTGTGTCACTACGAAACGCGACTATAATTGGCCTCGAACCCTGCCTAAGACAAGTGCCGTTGTCAGTGTGTATACTTACGGCTTATCTGCTCAGGCAACAATCCATGGCTGCGTAACCAAACTAGCCTATCCCGAAATTTCTCAAGAGAACTATCGTGCCTCCCCCAAGAGGGGCTAGTTTCACAATTGCAGCATCCGCATTTTTGGTGGACGAAAATCGCTGGACGCCTGCTGAAAGCATGACGTGAGCTGAAACACTACCTCATTTGCACTGTTTCAGTATATGATGCCTGCAAATATTCGTTGGAAAAGTGGATTAAGAGATATTATTCCACTGTGAGTAATCGAAAGCACCGAGCCAGAATACTGAGCGCTGGCTCCACCGAGATTATAGGTGTCCAGAAGAGCATGTATCTGGGCTAGTTGGTACTGTTGCATCGTGGTGGAGCAGCGCAAAAGACGGGACACAGTGTCCCGTCCCTTGCGCTGCTCCACCACGATTATAGGTGCGTCCGATAGTGTCGGTGGGGGGCTGAGAGTTTCGGCATCCTCGAGAGTGTCAGGATCCCCGAGAGTGTGAATGCCCGAGTGTTTCGGGGTGACGGACCGTGGTAGTGCATACTTCGGAACCGGGGAGTAGCAATTCCTTTACATGCTTATTTGACCGCCTTCAAAAAACCTCTCAACTATCGGAGTATGCCCTCGTGTATATGTAGAGACGTTTTGAAGTTTTTGAGCAGACTGCTGCAAGCAGTTCATGACTCAGATGAAGGCCAGGACAATCCGCTGCAAGAGAGGTCATGCTACATGTCCCGCTTATCATCGGACGTATGACCATGACGCGCCATGCCCGATCTCTCTGGAAACAAACGTGCAATTGTCGCAACTAGTCCACGAATTCTCGATCCAGCTTCGTCTTTTTAACATGATTCTGGAGATCCACCCGTCGTGAGGAGAGTGCTGTTCACAATATAAGGGTGTACGTGAGAGCAAATCCTCCTCATTTTCACACAGGTAGTCGAGAGGTTCACTTACCTGACGGAGATCTTATCGCGAGAGATCTTATCGCGGCCATCGAGACCGTAACCCCGAACAAGGAGACTTCAATGCGCAAGAAGAGCCTTCAGGTGATCCCAACAATGCCAGAGACCTCGGAAGGAAGTCGCACAGCAATGGATAGCGCGGAGTCAGATCAGAGGAATTACTGTCACCTAATTGCAGCTGTTGATTATACAACTTCGCCACAAATCTTTCCTTTCCTCACAAAATCATAGTGTTCGCAACCTCCTCTAGGGTATACCTAAAAGGTTGAGGAAAATGTTATTAATACAAACGTGCACTCAAAGTATCTTTGTAGTCGTAGTGCATTATACTCTATATATGCTATACTTTGATACACTGTATTGCAGTGCATTCAACAACACTGCATTGCATTCTCGAATTGTACTACAGGGTCCTCACCCTGAGTACGGTATAAATGCCAGGTTATGTATGTTGTAATCCGTGAAGGGTGACAGTGATCCTTCGTTATTGCGAACTCGCTTAATTAGAAGGTATTCGAACTGACCTTTTTTATCCTGTCATATCACTAGGTTTATGGAAATCGGCATAATGGAACAAATTTTCGGTTCTCTTCGATGTCGATTCACTAAGAACTATCGATGCTTGCATTTGCTTCGGTTTATTATATGCGGCCGATTTGCCCCGGTCGGGTCAAGCCGGAGGTGCCGTCTACAAGAAGCTGGGGCCAAAGTGGTGTTTTGCCTCCGACGAGGGGCCTCAAAGGTTCAAACGCTGGGCATCGGCTCAATCACCGGTATCCCCTTTTCCCCGGACACGGTGATGTCACGCACGTCTAAGCGCGGGTGCTCGGGTCCGTGGTGACGCACTGCTCACCATCATCCCCCCGCGGGGATGTCCCTGCGGATGCTCGGGAACCCGTGGTGTCGCAACTCACCAACGTCTGCATGTAGCATATTACCCTGCGGGGATTACTACGTGTCCATATTGAAGTTAAGAATCTGCGTAAAAATTCGAACCAGTCCACTAAATAACGAGCAATAACATAATTGCTGCTCATTTGGAGTTTCGGTGAGGAATATCTCTGATTCTCGAGGGAATACAGCGGAGCTGTCTTTGAGCGCTACCATTGCCACCGCAGGAGATGGTGTGCATTGTATATAAGCGGCACACACTAAGGTGTGACGAATAACTTTCCAGAACCAGTGGTACTGTTCAATCAAGTTAAAAGTTCAAAAGGAAAATAGTAATCAGTGCTTCGTGATGGCTCTGCAAATACGTCATGCGCCCAGATATGGCATATTATAACTCTCTGCTGCACGCAGTTCATTGCTCAGATGAAGGCCAGGGCAATCCGCGGCAAGAGGTCATGCTACATGTCGCGCTTATCACTCGACGTATGAACATGACGGACCACGTCCGTTCTCCCTAGTAACAAGTCGTGCAAATCTCGGAACTGGCGCACGAATTCTCGGTACAGCTTCATCTTTTTAACATGATGCTCGAGATCCACCCGTCACGAGGAGATTGCTGTTCACAACAAGGCTGGACGCGTAAGCATATCCTCCATAGGTTGTCGAGAGATTCAGCTACCTGACGGACACCTTATCGCGAGAGATCCTATCGCGGCCATCGAGACCGTAAGCCCGAAGAAGGAGACTTCAATGCCCAAGAAGAGCCTCAGGGGATCGCAACAACGCCAGAGCCCTCGGAAGCAAGTAGCACAGCAATGGATACTGCGGACGATGTGACACCAGTAATGTCCTTGTCACCAGTTTACGGAGATCACCTCCCTACTTTACAAGACTTCACCTGCCCACTTTCCAAGTGTCGACCCAGACGTGGACCAGCAGGTAAAGAGTTATCACACAAATCGAGCAGGACGTCGACTGGGACTACGAATCGCAGCGTCTCTCCACTGAGATCGAGGCATTGCCGGACACCGCTCTGCGGTTGTCGGAGGAATCCGAGAAGCAAGAAAACGACGTTCGGACTTCGTCGCAAGGTTCGTCAGAGCATGGCACCTTGCGCCGATTTTTTTTAGGTCTTTTTCCGTGAAAGGACTGAAGGGAAAAAGATCGCTGGGCACTATTCATCTTCTTTTGTGAATGCCCTCATAGTATTCACAGATATATTTTACAAGCAATAAAAATGTCCGTCAGATCAGAGGAATGTCTGTCACCTAATTGTAGCTTTTGATTGCAGCTTTTGATTATACAACTTGATTTGATTATACAATCCAGCAGGGCAACCAAACCAGCCTATGCCGAAAGTTCTCAAGATAACTATCATGCCTCACTTAAGCGGGTATAGTTACTGTTTTACAGCGTCCGCAGTCTTGGCGGACCAAAATCGCTGGATGTCTGCTGAAAGCTGGCGTGAGTTGGCACACAACCCATTTGCACTGTTTCAGTAGATGATGCTTACAAATATTCGTTATTTGAAAAGTGGATTAACAGTTATTCCACTATGAGTAATCGAAAACACCGAGCCAGCATACTGAGCGCTCGCTGTTCCGAGATTATAGGTGTGCCCGACAGTGTCGGGATCACGGACAGTGTCTTGATTTCCGAGAATGTGAGTGCTCGAGTGTTTCGGGTGCCCGAGTTCTCGTGCATATACTTCGGCACCGGGGAACTGCTTCCGCTACATGGAAGTTTGACCGCCTTCAAAAAACCTCAGTTATCAGAGTGTGCACATGTGTATATGAGGAGACATATTGAAGTTTTCGAACAGATTGCTACACGCAGTTCATTACGTAGATGAAAGCCAGGACAATCCGCTGGAAGAGCCCATGCTACGTGTCGATCTTGCCACCGACCGTATGACCATGAGATACCACGTCCGCTCTCTCTGGGAACAAGTCGTGCAATTCTCGCAACTTGTCCACGAATTCTGAATCCAGCTTCATCTTTGTAACATAATGCTCGAGATCCACCCGTCACGAGGGGAGTGGTGTCCACAACAAGGCTGGACGTGAGAGCAAATCCTCCACGCTTTCACACAGGCTGTCGACAGGTTCATTTATCTGACGGAGACCTTATCGCGGCCATCGAGACCATAACCCCTAAAAAGGAGACTTCAATGCGCAAGAAGAGCCTTCAGGCGATCACAACAACGCCAGAGACCTCGGAAGGAAGTCGCACAGTAATGGATACCACAGACGATGTGACACCGGCAATGTCCTTGTCGCCCGTTTACGGAGATCACCGCCATACTTCCCGAGACTTCACTTCCATACTTTGCGAGTGTCGATACCACACGTGAACCAGCAGCTAGGTATCGCCAAGCTCGAGCATGACGTCGACTCGGACTACTAATCGCAGCGTCTCTCCAATGAGATCCGAGGCATAGCTGGACACCGCGCTTCCGTTGTCGGAGGAATCCGAGAAGCAAGAAAACGACGTTCGGACTTCGTCGCAAGGTTCGTCACAGAGTGGCACCATGGGCCGATTTTTGATATCTTTTTCCGTGAGAGGACTGAAGGGCGAACAGAAAAGTCGTCGCTAGGCACTATTTACCTTCGTTTGTGATTGCCCTCGTAGTATTCACACATATAATTTACAAGCGATAAAAATGGGAGTCAGATCAGAAGAATGTCTGTCACATAATTGCAGCTTTTGATTATAAAACACTACACCAATGTGTTCGCAACCTCCTCGAGGGTGTACGTAATATGTTAAGTGAGGAAAATGTCATTAATACAAAAGTGCCGCGCAAATATACTCGTATAGGCGCAATGCATTTTACTCTATGCCATGTTGTGCTGTACTGTATTGCACTGCATTCAACAATATTGGATTGCATTCTCGATTTGTACTACAGGGTTCTCACCCTGAGTACAGTATAAATGCGAGATTATGCATGTTGTAATATGTGAAAAGTGACAGCGATGCATTGTTATTGCGAACTCGCTTAATTCGAAGGTCCGGATTATTCGAACGGACCTTTTTTGTCTTGTCATATCGCCAGGTTTATGGAAATCAGCATAATTGGAACATATTTCCGGTTCTTTTCAAGGTCGAATCACTAAGAGTTATCAATACTTACATCATCCATGCGGCCGATTTGCTCCGGTCGGGTCAGGCCGGAGGTGTCGTCTACAACAAGCTGGGACCAAAGTGGTGTGTTGCCTCCGCCAAGTGGCCTTAAATGTCTAAACGCTCGGCATCAGCTCAACCACAACTATCCCCCTTAACCCGGACACGGCAGAGCCAGGCACGGCTAAGCGCGGGTGCTCGGGTCCGTGGTGGCGCACTGCTCACCATCATCCCCCCAATGGGGATGCCCCTGCGGATGCTCGAGATACTCCGTGGTGTCGCAACTCACCAACATCTGCATGTAGCAGATGCCCCTGCGGGGACTACTTCGTGTTTATATTCAAGTTCAGCAACTCTGTAAAAATTCGAATCAGTCACCTGGATATCGAGCAATCACATAATAAATTGTTGCTCATTTGGCCTTTCGTTCAGCAATATCTCTGATTCTAGAGCAAATACAGTGCAGCAGTCTTTAAGCGCTATCATTCCCACCGAAGGAGATGGTGAGTATTGTATATAAGACGCACACAATAATGTGTGAGCAATAACTTTCAGAACCAGTGGTACGATTCATCGAAGTTCAAAGTTGAAAACGAAAATAGTAATCAGGGCTTCGTGATGGCTGTGCAAATATATCATGTGCCCAGATATCGCATATATAGACATGACATATAAACTACCTATATGCATCTTGAGGCGACTAAGCCGGGATACTTTTCGGCTGTATTGTATCAAGAAAGCATATTTTCCGGGGCTGTGATTCCACGAACTCGCAAGTGTCGACACAGACGTGGACCAGCAGCTATAGAGTTATCACCCAACTCGAGCAGGACGCCGACTCGGACTACGAAATCGCAGCATCTCTCCACTGAGATCGAGGCACAGCCGCTGTGCGACAAAGGGACAGCCGAATATTGTCTCCGGAGTGACATCGCGCACAGGAAGACCATTGTACTTATCGTTGACCAATGTACTCATCGCCCTTTTACGGAGATCACCTCCCTACTTTCCAAGACTTCACCTGCCCACTTTCGAAGTGTCGACCCAGACGTGGACCAGCAGCTAGAGGTATCACCCAACTCGAGCAGGACGTCGACTCAGACTACAAAATCGCAGCATCTCTCCACTGAGATCGAGGCACAGCCGCTGTGCGACAAAGGGACAGCCGAATATTGTCTCCGGAGTGACATCGCGCCCAGGAAGACCATTGTACTTATCGTAGACCAATGTACTTATCGCCCTTTTACGGAGATCACCTCCATACTTTCCAAGACTTCACCTGCCCACTTCGAATCAGTCCACTAAATAACGAGCAATCACATAATTGCTGCTCATTTGGCCTTTCGGTGAGGAATAGCTCTGATTCTCGAGGAAATACAGCGGAGAAGTTTTAATCGCTATCATTCCCACTGCAGGAGATGGTGTTCATTGCATATAAGCCGCACACAATAATGTGCGACGAATAACTTTCCAGAACCAGTGGTACTATTTAATGAAGTTGAAAGTTTAAAAGGAAAATAGTAATCAGTGCTTCGTGATGGCTCTGAAAATACGTCATGCGCCCAGATATGGCATATTATAACTCCCTGCTGCACGCAGTTGATTGCTCAGATGAAGGCCAGGGCAATCCGCTGCAAGAGGTCATGCTACATGTCGCGCTTATCACTCGACGTATGAACATGACGGACCACGTCCGTTCTCCCTAGTAACAAGTCGTGCAAATCTCGGAACTAGTCCACGAATTCTCGGTACAGCTACATCTTTTTAACATGATGCTCGAGATCCACCCGTACTGAGGAGAGTGCTGTCCACAACAAGGCTGGACGTGTAAGCATATCCTCCACGCTTTAACACAGGTTGTGGAAAGGTTCACCTACCTGACGGAGATCTTATCGTGACAGATCATCGCCCATCCAGCCCTCAAGCACGAATAAGTGCATTCAATGCGCAACAAGCCTGCAGGCGATCGCAACCACGTCAGAGCACTCGGAAGCAAGTCGCACAACATTGGATACCGCGGACGATGTGACACTGGCAATGTCCTTGCCGTGCGATTCCGCAGATTTCCAGAACTGCGGTTCCACCAATTCGAGCAGGATTGCGACTACGAATCTCAGCAGCTCTCCACTGAGACCAAGGCACAGCCCCTGTGAGACGATGTGGAGCAGGCACAGATTGACTGCAAAACGACGTAGCGCAGAGGAAGACCATTATCCGCGGACGCCGCCCTGCTGTTGTCGGAAATTTAACTGAAAGTTCTCGCAACTGAAATGAACTCACATGCGCCCACTGACATTTTGTTGAACCCGAGGAACAGTTCCGACAGGTATTTATTTCAAAATGCTGGAGACTTGCCTCTCGTATTGTGTACTTAGCACTTTTGAAGAAATTCAGTAATCTTCAACTTATCCTTGGAGATAAATAACCCCATTGCAGCATTCCAAAATCAGGAGTCCTGTGTCACTACGAAACGCGACTATAATTGGCCTCGAACCCTGCCTAAGACAAGTGCCGTTGTCAGTGTGTATACTTACGGCTTATCTGCTCAGGCAACAATCCATGGCTGCGTACCCTTACAAAAATGCTTCTTGAGACAGTGTTGAAGTTCTCATGAGCAGACTCAACACGCCATGTTGAATTTTTGTTGTGACCAGGATGGGCTAGTGTTGGTGAATTATTGAGGCCGAGTTGAAACTCATTGGAAAAGTGGCCACTGTGCTAGAGTTGAGCATTCTCAATGAAGTTTCTGCTTTGCGTTCATGTTGAATTCATGTTGGAATTACGGGAGTGAATCAACACGCCATTCTGAATCTTGGCTGGGGTAAAAAAGCAAAAAAATCCTGGGAATACATTCGTATTGCGCTAGATGGACCGACTACCAATGCAACTTTCGGCGATATATTCATATTTATTGCTGCAATTTCTCGTTAACGTGAAGCTGCCATCCCCTGGGACGTAGTGCTCCACACATACGCACAAACACGCATATATATAAATATATATACATACATACGCCCTAGCCCTGCACATCCATCAGATAAAGAGCATAGGACAGTACTGCACACGAGGCTATAGGAAGAAGTGACAGAGTTCATCTCACGATCTTAAGTCCAACCTCGGCTTCGCCCTTATATAGTCCTACTCAGGGGTGTCCGGGCCTGCGCAGGTTATGGCCTGCCGATGAGCAAAGTTATGTTAGTTATTACTATTAATATTTATTTATTTTATGTGTAGTAGAAGTAATCAAGTTCATATGCAACGGTCTATTATTTGACGACATTGATTGATTCATAAACAACTTAAATAAAGCATTAATTAAGTGCCCTTTTTATGAGAGCACATACGAATCCTCCAAAGTAGGTATGCCTGAATGAGCATATTGCACTTTTTTCTATGCAAGAAAATGACTTTGAGCGGTTTATATGTGTATATGTGCTGCATGCGTTCTTAATATGTGTAATGTGATCAGATTCTGTTTACACGATGCATGTCGAAATGATTTCATTTAGTTAGGCTTAGAAACGGCTGCCTTGAGATGATTCAACTTAAATTCAACAGAAATTGGTGAACAGTAAATCTCTTGACTACACTCAACAAAAATTCCGTGTAGCAGGTGTTGAGTAGGCTCAACATACATTGAGTTCATGTTGGTTTCCAGTTGATTCAACAGGAGCTCAACAAGGCGTCAACTGAAGCTCAAAAGTCATTTTTGTAAGGGTAACCAAACTAGCCTATCCCGAAATTTCTCAAGAGAACTATCGTGCCTCCCCCAAGAGGGGCTAGTTTCACAATTGCAGCATCCGCATTTTTGGTGGACGAAAATCGCTGGACGCCTGCTGAAAGCATGACGTGAGCTGAAACACTACCTCATTTGCACTGTTTCAGTAGATGATGCTTACAAATATTCGTTATTTGAAAAGTGGATTAACAGTTATTCCACTATGAGTAATCGAAAACACCGAGCCAGCATACTGAGCGCTCGCTGTTCCGAGATTATAGGTGTGCCCGACAGTGTCGGGATCACGGACAGTGTCTTGATTTCCGAGAGTGTGAGTGCTCGAGTGTTTCGGGTGCCCGAGTTCTCGTGCATATACTTCGGCACCGGGGAACTGCTTCCGCTACATGGAAGTTTGACCGCCTTCAAAAAACCTCAGTTATCAGAGTGTGCACATGTGTATATGAGGAGACATATTGAAGTTTTCGAACAGATTGCTACACGCAGTTCATTACGTAGATGAAAGCCAGGACAATCCGCTGGAAGAGCCCATGCTACGTGTCGATCTTGCCACCGACCGTATGACCATGAGATACCACGTCCGCTCTCTCTGGGAACAAGTCGTGCAATTCTCGCAACTTGTCCACGAATTCTGAATCCAGCTTCATCTTTGTAACATAATGCTCGAGATCCACCCGTCACGAGGGGAGTGGTGTCCACAAAAAGGCTGGACGTGAGAGCAAATCCTCCACGCTTTCACACAGGCTGTCGACAGGTTCATTTATCTGACGGAGACCTTATCGCGGCCATCGAGACCATAACCCCTAAAAAGGAGACTTCAATGCGCAAGAAGAGCCTTCAGGCGATCACAACAACGCCAGAGACCTCGGAAGGAAGTCGCACAGTAATGGATACCACAGACGATGTGACACCGGCAATGTCCTTGTCGCCCGTTTACGGAGATCACCGCCATACTTCCCGAGACTTCACTTCCATACTTTGCGAGTGTCGATACCACACGTGAACCAGCAGCTAGGTATCGCCAAGCTCGAGCATGACGTCGACTCGGACTACTAATCGCAGCGTCTCTCCAATGAGATCCGAGGCATAGCTGGACACCGCGCTTCCGTTGTCGGAGGAATCCGAGAAGCAAGAAAACGACGCTCGGACTTCGTCGCAAGGTTCGTCACAGAGTGGCACCATGGGCCGATTTTTGATATCTTTTTCCGTGAGAGGACTGAAGGGCGAACAGAAAAGTCGTCGCTAGGCACTATTTACCTTCGTTTGTGATTGCCCTCGTAGTATTCACACATATAATTTACAAGCGATAAAAATGGGAGTCAGATCAGAAGAATGTCTGTCACATAATTGCAGCTTTTGATTATAAAACACTACACCAATGTGTTCGCAACCTCCTCGAGGGTGTACGTAATATGTTAAGTGAGGAAAATGTCATTAATACAAAAGTGCCGCGCAAATATACTCGTATAGGCGCAATGCATTTTACTCTATGCCATGTTGTGCTGTACTGTATTGCACTGCATTCAACAATATTGGATTGCATTCTCGATTTGTACTACAGGGTTCTCACCCTGAGTACGGTATAAATGCCAGATTATGCATGTTGTAAAATGTGAAAAGTGACAGCGATGCATTGTTATTGCGAACTCGCTTAATTCGAAGGTCCGGATTATTCGAACGGACCTTTTTTGTCTTGTCATATCGCCAGGTTTATGGAAATCAGCATAATTGGAACATATTTCCGGTTCTTTTCAAGGTCGAATCACTAAGAGTTATCAATACTTACATATGCATTGGTTTAGTCCATGCGGCCGATTTGCTCCGGTCGGGTCAGGCCGGAGGTGTCGTCTACAACAAGCTGGGACCAAAGTGGTGTGTTGCCTCCGCCAAGTGGCCTTAAATGTCTAAACGCTCGGCATCAGCTCAACCACAACTATCCCCCTTAACCCGGACACGGCAGAGCCAGGCACGGCTAAGCGCGGGTGCTCGGGTCCGTGGTGGCGCACTGCTCACCATCATCCCCCCAATGGGGATGCCCCTGCGGATGCTCGGGATACTCCGTGGTGTCGCAACTCACCAACATCTGCATGTAGCAGATGCCCCTGCGGGGACTACTTCGTGTTTATATTCAAGTTCAGCAACTCTGTAAAAATTCGAATCAGTCACCTGGATATCGAGCAATCACATAATAAATTGTTGCTCATTTGGCCTTTCGTTCAGCAATATCTCTGATTCTAGAGCAAATACAAAGCAGCAGTCTTTAAGCGCTATCATTCCCACCGAAGGAGATAGTGAGTATTGTATATAAGACGCACACAATAATGTGTGAGCAATAACTTTCAGAACCAGTGGTACGATTCATCGAAGTTCAAAGTTGAAAACGAAAATAGTAATCAGGGCTTCGTGATGGCTGTGCAAATATATCATGTGCCCAGATATCGCATATATAGACATGACATATAAACTGCCTATATGCATCTTGAGGCGACTAAGCCGGGATACTTTTCGG
The DNA here is from genome assembly GCF_055824585.1 of Amblyomma mixtum. NCBI lineage: Eukaryota > Metazoa > Arthropoda > Arachnida > Ixodida > Ixodidae > Amblyomma > Amblyomma mixtum. The sequence goes on from NC_143020.1 coordinate 97,358,622, forward strand.
CTGTATTGTATCAAGAAAGCATATTTTCCGGGGCTGTGATTCCACGAACTCGCAAGTGTCGACACAGACGTGGACCAGCAGCTATAGAGTTATCACCCAACTCGAGCAGGACGCCGACTCGGACTACGAAATCGCAGCATCTCTCCACTGAGATCGAGGTACAGCCGCTGTGCGACGAAGGGACAGCCGAATATTGTCTCCGGAGTGACATCGCGCACAGGAAGACCATTGTACTTATCGTAGACCAATGTACTTATCGCCCTTTTACGGAGATCACCTCCCTACTTTCCAAGACTTTACCTGCCCACTTTCCAAGTGTCGACCCAGACGTGGACCAGCAGCTAGAGGTATCACCCAACTCGAGCAGGACGTCGACTCAGACTACAAAATCGCAGCATCTCTCCACTGAGATCGAGGCACAGCCGCTGTGCGACAAAGGGACAGCCGAATATTGTCTCCGGAGTGATATCGCGCACAGGAAGACCATTGTACTTATCGTAGACCAATGTACTTATCGCCCTTTTACGGAGATCACCTCCATACTTTCCAAGACTTCACCTGCCCACTTTCCAAGTGTCGACCCAGACGTGGACCAGCAGCTAGAGGTATCACCCAACTCGAGCAGGACGTCGACTCAGACTACAAAATCGCAGCATCTCTCCACTGAGATCGAGGCACAGCCGCTGTGCGACAAAGGGACAGCCGAATATTGTCTCCGGAGTGACATCGCGAAAAGGAAGACCATTGTACTTATCTTAGACCAATGTACTTATCGCCCTTTTACGGAGATCACCTCCCTACTTTCCAAGACTTCACCTGCCCACTTTCCAAGTGTCGACGCAGACGTGGACCAGCAGCTAGAGGTATCACCAAACTCGACCAGGACGTCGACTCAGACTACAAAATCGCAGCATCTCTCCACTGAGATCGAGGCACAGCCGCTGTGCGACGAAGGGACAGCCGAATATTGTCTCCGGAGTGACATCGCGAACAGGAAGACCATTGTACTTATCGTAGACCAACGTACTTATCGCCCTTTTACGGAAATCACCTCCCTACTTTCCAAGACTTCACCTGCCCACTTTCCAAGTGTCGACCCAGACGTGGACCAGCAGCTAGAGGTATCACCCAACTCGAGCAGGACGTCGACTCAGACTACAAAATCGCAGCATCTCTCCACTGAGATCGAGGCACAGCCGCTGTGCGACAAAGGGACAGCCGAATATTGTCTCCGGAGTGACATCGCGCCCAGGAAGACCATTGTACTTATCGTAGACCAATGTACTTATCGCCCTTTTACGGAGATCACCTCCCTACTTTCCAAGACTTCACCTGCCCACTTTCCAAGTGTCGACCCAGACGTGGACCAGCAGCTAGAGGTATCACCCAACTCGAGCAGGACGTCGACTCAGACTACAAAATCGCAGCATCTCTCCACTGAGATCGAGGCACAGCCGCTGTGCGACAAAGGGACAGCCGAATAGTCTCCGGAGTGACATCGCGCACAGGAAGACCATTGTACTTATCGTAGACCAATGTACTTATAGCCCTTTTACGGAGATCACCTCCATACTTTCCAAGACTTCACCTGCCCACTTCGAATCAGTCCACTAAATAACGAGCAATCACATAATTGCTGCTCATTTGGCCTTTCGGTGAGCAATAGCTCTGATTCTCGAGGAAATACAGCGGAGAAGTTTTAAGCGCTATCATTCCCACTGCAGGAGATGGTGTTCATTGCATATAAGCCGCACACAATAATGTGTGACGAATAACTTTCAAGAACCAGTGGTACTATTTAATGAAGTTGAAAGTTTAAAAGGAAAATAGTAATCAGTGCTTCGTGATGGCTCTGAAAATACGTCATGCGCCCAGATATGGCATATTATAACTCCCTGCTGCACGCAGTTGATTGCTCAGATGAAGGCCAGGGCAATCCGCTGCAAGAGGTCATGCTACATGTCGCGCTTATCACTCGACGTATGAACATGACGGACCACGTCCGTTCTCCCTAGTAACAAGTCGTGCAAATCTCGGAACTAGTCCACGAATTCTCGGTACAGCTACATCTTTTTAACATGATGCTCGAGATCCACCCGTACTGAGGAGAGTGCTGTCCACAACAAGGCTGGACGTGTAAGCATATCCTCCACGCTTTAACACAGGTTGTGGAAAGGTTCACCTACCTGACGGAGATCTTATCGTGACAGATCATCGCCCATCCAGCCCTCAAGCACGAATAAGTGCATTCAATGCGCAACAAGCCTGCAGGCGATCGCAACCACGTCAGAGCACTCGGAAGCAAGTCGCACAACATTGGATACCGCGGACGATGTGACACTGGCAATGTCCTTGCCGTGCGATTCCGCAGATTTCCAGAACTGCGGTTCCACCAATTCGAGCAGGATTGCGACTACGAATCTCAGCAGCTCTCCACTGAGACCAAGGCACAGCCCCTGTGAGACGATGTGGAGCAGGCACAGATTGACTGCAAAACGACGTAGCGCAGAGGAAGACCATTATCCGCGGACGCCGCCCTGCTGTTGTCGGAAATTTAACTGAAAGTTCTCGCAACTGAAATGAACTCACATGCGCCCACTGACATTTTGTTGAACCCGAGGAACAGTTCCGACAGGTATTTATTTCAAAATGCTGGAGACTTGCCTCTCGTATTGTGTACTTCGCACTTTTGAAGAAATTCAGTAATCTTCAACTTATCCTTGGAGATAAATAACCCCATTGCAGCATTCCAAAATCAGGAGTCCTGTGTCACTACGAAACGCGACTATAATTGGCCTCGAACCCTGCCTAAGACAAGTGCCGTTGTCAGTGTGTATACTTACGGCTTATCTGCTCAGGCAACAATCCATGGCTGCGTAACCAAACTAGCCTATCCCGAAATTTCTCAAGAGAACTATCGTGCCTCCCCCAAGAGGGGCTAGTTTCACAATTGCAGCATCCGCATTTTTGGTGGACGAAAATCGCTGGACGCCTGCTGAAAGCATGACGTGAGCTGAAACACTACCTCATTTGCACTGTTTCAGTATATGATGCCTGCAAATATTCGTTGGAAAAGTGGATTAAGAGATATTATTCCACTGTGAGTAATCGAAAGCACAGAGCCAGAATACTGAGCGCTGGCTCCACCGAGATTATAGGTGTCCAGAAGAGCAAGTATCTGGGCTAGTTGGTACTGTTGCATCGTGGTGGAGCAGCGCAAAAGACGGGACACAGTGTCCCGTCCCTTGCGCTGCTCCACCACGATTATAGGTGCGTCCGATAGTGTCGGTGGGGGGCTGAGAGTTTCGGCATCCTCGAGAGTGTCAGGATCCCCGAGAGTGTGAATGCCCGAGTGTTTCGGGGTGACGGACCGTGGTAGTGCATACTTCGGAACCGGGGAGTAGCAATTCCTTTACATGCTTATTTGACCGCCTTCAAAAAACCTCAACTATCGGAGTATGCCCTCGTGTATATGTAGAGACGTTTTGAAGTTTTTGAGCAGACTGCTGCAAGCAGTTCATGACTCAGATGAAGGCCAGGACAATCCGCTGCAAGAGAGGTCATGCTACATGTCCCGCTTATCATCGGACGTATGACCATGACGCGCCACGCCCGATCTCTCTGGAAACAAACGTGCAATTGTCGCAACTAGTCCACGAATTCTCGATCCAGCTTCGTCTTTTTAACATGATTCTGGAGATCCACCCGTCGTGAGGAGAGTGCTGTTCACAATATAAGGGTGTACGTGAGATCAAATCCTCCTCATTTTCACACAGGTAGTCGAGAGGTTCACTTACCTGACGGAGATCTTATCGCGAGAGATCTTATCGCGGCCATCGAGACCGTAACCCCGAACAAGGAGACTTCAATGCGCAAGAAGAGCCTTCAGGTGATCCCAACAATGCCAGAGACCTCGGAAGGAAGTCGCACAGGAATGGATAGCGCGGAGTCAGATCAGAGGAATGACTGTCACCTAATTGCAGCTGTTGATTATACAACTTCGCCACAAATCTTTCCTTTCCTCACAAAATCATAGTGTTCGCAACCTCCTCTAGGGTATACCTAAAAGGTTGAGGAAAATGTTATTAATACAAACGTGCACTCAAAGTATATTTGTAGTCGTAGTGCATAATACTCTATATATGCTATACTTTGATACACTGTATTGCAGTGCATTCAACAACACTGCATTGCATTCTCGAATTGTACTACAGGGTCCTCACCCTGAGTACGGTATAAATGCCAGGTTATGTATGTTGTAATCCGTGAAGGGTGACAGTGATCCTTCGTTATTGCGAACTCGCTTAATTAGAAGGTCCAGATTATTCGAACTGACCTTTTTTATCCTGTCATATCACTAGGTTTATGGAAATCGGCATAATGGAACAAATTTTCGGTTCTCTTCGATGTCGATTCACTAAGAACTATCAATGCTTGCATTTGCTTCGGTTTATTATATGCGGCCGATTTGCCCCGGTCGGGTCAAGCCGGAGGTGCCGTCTACAAGAAGCTGGGGCCAAAGTGGTGTTTTGCCTCCGACGAGGGGCCTCAAAGGTTCAAACGCTGGGCATCGGCTCAACCACCGGTATCCCCTTTTCCCCGGACACGGTGATGTCACGCACGTCTAAGCGCGGGTGCTCGGGTCCGTGGTGACGCACTGCTCACCATCATCCCCCCGCGGGGATGTCCCTGCGGATGCTCGGGAACCCGTGGTGTCGCAACTCACCAACGTCTGCATGTAGCATATTACCCTGCGGGGATTACTACGTGTCCATATTGAAGTTAAGAATCTGCGTAAAAATTCGAACCAGTCCACTAAATAACGAGCAATAACATAATTGCTGCTCATTTGGAGTTTCGGTGAGGAATATCTCTGATTCTCGAGGGAATACAGCGGAGCTGTCTTTGAGCGCTACCATTGCCACCGCAGGAGATGGTGTGCATTGTATATAAGCGGCACACACTAAGGTGTGACGAATAACTTTCCAGAACCAGTGGTACTGTTCAATCAAGTTAAAAGTTCAAAAGGAAAATAGTAATCAGTGCTTCGTGATGGCTCTGCAAATACGTCATGCGCCCAGATATGGCATATTATAACTCTCTGCTGCACGCAGTTCATTGCTCAGATGAAGGCCAGGGCAATCCGCAGCAAGAGGTCATGCTACATGTCGCGCTTATCACTCGACGTATGAACATGACGGACCACGTCCGTTCTCCCTAGTAACAAGTCGTGCAAATCTCGGAACTGGCGCACGAATTCTCGGTACAGCTTCATCTTTTTAACATGATGCTCGAGATCCACCCGTCACGAGGAGAGTGCTGTTCACAACAAGGCTGGACGCGTAAGCATATCCTCCATAGGTTGTCGAGAGATTCAGCTACCTGACGGACACCTTATCGCGAGAGATCCTATCGCGGCCATCGAGACCGTAAGCCCGAAGAAGGAGACTTCAATGCCCAAGAAGAGCCTCAGGGGATCGCAACAACGCCAGAGCCCTCGGAAGCAAGTAGCACAGCAATGGATACTGCGGACGATGTGACACCAGTAATGTCCTTGTCACCAGTTTACGGAGATCACCTCCCTACTTTACAAGACTTCACCTGCCCACTTTCCAAGTGTCGACCCAGACGTGGACCAGCAGGTATAGAGTTATCACACAAATCGAGCAGGACGTCGACTGGGACTACGAATCGCAGCGTCTCTCCACTGAGATCGAGGCATTGCCGGACACCGCTCTGCGGTTGTCGGAGGAATCCGAGAAGCAAGAAAACGACGTTCGGACTTCGTCGCAAGGTTCGTCAGAGCATGGCACCTTGCGCCGATTTTTTTTAGGTCTTTTTCCGTGAAAGGACTGAAGGGAAAAAGATCGCTGGGCACTATTCATCTTCTTTTGTGAATGCCCTCATAGTATTCACAGATATATTTTACAAGCAATAAAAATGTCCGTCAGATCAGAGGAATGTCTGTCACCTAATTGTAGCTTTTGATTGCAGCTTTTGATTATACAACGTGATTTGATTATACAATCCAGCAGGGCAACCAAACCAGCCTATGCCGAAAGTTCTCAAGATAACTGTCATGCCTCACTTAAGCGGGTATAGTTACTGTTTTACAGCGTCCGCAGTCTTGGCGGACGAAAATCGCTGGATGTCTGCTGAAAGCTGGCGTGAGTTGGCACACAACTCATTTGCACTGTTTCAGTAGATGATGCTTACAAATATTCGTTATTTGAAAAGTGGATTAACAGTTATTCCACTATGAGTAATCGAAAACACCGAGCCAGCATACTGAGCGCTCGCTGTTCCGAGATTATAGGTGTGCCCGACAGTGTCGGGATCACGGACAGTGTCTTGATTTCCGAGAGTGTGAGTGCTCGAGTGTTTCGGGTGCCCGAGTTCTCGTGCATATACTTCGGCACCGGGGAACTGCTTCCGCTACATGGAAGTTTGACCGCCTTCAAAAAACCTCAGTTATCAGAGTGTGCACATGTGTATATGAGGAGACATATTGAAGTTTTCGAACAGATTGCTACACGCAGTTCATTACGTAGATGAAAGCCAGGACAATCCGCTGGAAGAGCCCATGCTACGTGTCGATCTTGCCACCGACCGTATGACCATGAGATACCACGTCCGCTCTCTCTGGGAACAAGTCGTGCAATTCTCGCAACTTGTCCACGAATTCTGAATCCAGCTTCATCTTTGTAACATAATGCTCGAGATCCACCCGTCACGAGGGGAGTGGTGTCCACAAAAAGGCTGGACGTGAGAGCAAATCCTCCACGCTTTCACACAGGCTGTCGACAGGTTCATTTATCTGACGGAGACCTTATCGCGGCCATCGAGACCATAACCCCTAAAAAGGAGACTTCAATGCGCAAGAAGAGCCTTCAGGCGATCACAACAACGCCAGAGACCTCGGAAGGAAGTCGCACAGTAATGGATACCACAGACGATGTGACACCGGCAATGTCCTTGTCGCCCGTTTACGGAGATCACCGCCATACTTCCCGAGACTTCACTTCCATACTTTGCGAGTGTCGATACCACACGTGAACCAGCAGCTAGGTATCGCCAAGCTCGAGCATGACGTCGACTCGGACTACTAATCGCAGCGTCTCTCCAATGAGATCCGAGGCATAGCTGGACACCGCGCTTCCGTTGTCGGAGGAATCCGAGAAGCAAGAAAACGACGCTCGGACTTCGTCGCAAGGTTCGTCACAGAGTGGCACCATGGGCCGATTTTTGATATCTTTTTCCGTGAGAGGACTGAAGGGCGAACAGAAAAGTCGTCGCTAGGCACTATTTACCTTCGTTTGTGATTGCCCTCGTAGTATTCACACATATAATTTACAAGCGATAAAAATGGGAGTCAGATCAGAAGAATGTCTGTCACATAATTGCAGCTTTTGATTATAAAACACTACACCAATGTGTTCGCAACCTCCTCGAGGGTGTACGTAATATGTTAAGTGAGGAAAATGTCATTAATACAAAAGTGCCGCGCAAATATACTCGTATAGGCGCAATGCATTTTACTCTATGCCATGTTGTGCTGTACTGTATTGCACTGCATTCAACAATATTGGATTGCATTCTCGATTTGTACTACAGGGTTCTCACCCTGAGTACGGTATAAATGCCAGATTATGCATGTTGTAAAATGTGAAAAGTGACAGCGATGCATTGTTATTGCGAACTCGCTTAATTCGAAGGTCCGGATTATTCGAACGGACCTTTTTTGTCTTGTCATATCGCCAGGTTTATGGAAATCAGCATAATTGGAACATATTTCCGGTTCTTTTCAAGGTCGAATCACTAAGAGTTATCAATACTTACATATGCATTGGTTTAGTCCATGCGGCCGATTTGCTCCGGTCGGGTCAGGCCGGAGGTGTCGTCTACAACAAGCTGGGACCAAAGTGGTGTGTTGCCTCCGCCAAGTGGCCTTAAATGTCTAAACGCTCGGCATCAGCTCAACCACAACTATCCCCCTTAACCCGGACACGGCAGAGCCAGGCACGGCTAAGCGCGGGTGCTCGGGTCCGTGGTGGCGCACTGCTCACCATCATCCCCCCAATGGGGATGCCCCTGCGGATGCTCGGGATACTCCGTGGTGTCGCAACTCACCAACATCTGCATGTAGCAGATGCCCCTGCGGGGACTACTTCGTGTTTATATTCAAGTTCAGCAACTCTGTAAAAATTCGAATCAGTCACCTGGATATCGAGCAATCACATAATAAATTGTTGCTCATTTGGCCTTTCGTTCAGCAATATCTCTGATTCTAGAGCAAATACAAAGCAGCAGTCTTTAAGCGCTATCATTCCCACCGAAGGAGATAGTGAGTATTGTATATAAGACGCACACAATAATGTGTGAGCAATAACTTTCAGAACCAGTGGTACGATTCATCGAAGTTCAAAGTTGAAAACGAAAATAGTAATCAGGGCTTCGTGATGGCTGTGCAAATATATCATGTGCCCAGATATCGCATATATAGACATGACATATAAACTGCCTATATGCATCTTGAGGCGACTAAGCCGGGATACTTTTCGGCTGTATTGTATCAAGAAAGCATATTTTCCGGGGCTGTGATTCCACGAACTCGCAAGTGTCGACACAGACGTGGACCAGCAGCTATAGAGTTATCACCCAACTCGAGCAGGACGCCGACTCGGACTACGAAATCGCAGCATCTCTCCACTGAGATCGAGGTACAGCCGCTGTGCGACAAAGGCACAGCCGAATATTGTCTCCGGAGTGACATCGCGCACAGGAAGACCATTGTACTTATCGTTGACCAATGTACTCATCGCCCTTTTACTGAGATCACCTCCCTACTTTCCAAGACTTCACCTGCCCACTTTCCAAGTGTCGACCCAGACGTGGACCAGCAGCTAGAGGTATCACCCAACTCGAGCAGGACGTCGACTCAGACTACAAAATCGCAGCATCTCTCCACTGAGATCGAGGCACAGCCGCTGTGCGACAAAGGGACAGCCGAATATTGTCTCCGGAGTGACATCGCGCACAGGAAGACCATTGTACTTATCGTAGACCAATGTACTTATCGCCCTTTTACGGAGATCACCTCCATACTTTCCAAGACTTCACCTGCCCACTTCGAATCAGTCCACTAAATAACGAGCAATCACATAATTGCTGCTCATTTGGCCTTTCGGTGAGCAATAGCTCTGATTCTCGAGGAAATACAGCGGAGAAGTTTTAAGCGCTATCATTCCCACTGCAGGAGATGGTGTTCATTGCATATAAGCCGCACACAATAATGTGTGACGAATAACTTTCCAGAACCAGTGGTACTATTTAATGAAGTTGAAAGTTTAAAAGGAAAATAGTAATCAGTGCTTCGTGATGGCTCTGAAAATACGTCATGCGCCCAGATATGGCATATTATAACTCCCTGCTGCACGTAGTTGATTGCTCAGATGAAGGCCAGGGCAATCCGCTGCAAGAGGTCATGCTACATGTCGCGCTTATCACTCGACGTATGAACATGACGGACCACGTCCGTTCTCCCTAGTAACAAGTCGTGCAAATCTCGGAACTAGTCCACGTATTCTCGGTACAGCTACATCTTTTTAACATGATGCTCGAGATCCACCCGTACTGAGGAGAGTGCTGTCCACAACAAGGCTGGACGTGTAAGCATATCCTCCACGCTTTAACACAGGTTGTGGAAAGGTTCACCTACCTGACGGAGATCTTATCGTGACAGATCATCGCCCATCCAGCCCTCAAGCACGAATAAGTGCATTCAATGCGCAACAAGCCTGCAGGCGATCGCAACCACGTCAGAGCACTCGGAAGCAAGTCGCACAACATTGGATACCGCGGACGATGTGACACTGGCAATGTCCTTGCCGTGCGATTCCGCAGATTTCCAGAACTGCGGTTCCACCAATTCGAGCAGGATTGCGACTACGAATCTCAGCAGCTCTCCACTGAGACCAAGGCACAGCCCCTGTGAGACGATGTGGAGCAGGCACAGATTGAGTGCAAAACGACGTAGCGCAGAGGAAGACCATTATCCGCGGACGCCGCCCTGCTGTTGTCGGAAATTTAACTGAAAGTTCTCGCAACTGAAATGAACTCACATGCGCCCACTGACATTTTGTTGAACCCGAGGAACAGTTCCGACAGGTATTTATTTCAAAATGCTGGAGACTTGCCTCTCGTATTGTGTACTTCGCACTTTTGAAGAAATTCAGTAATCTTCAACTTATCCTTGGAGATAAATAACCCCATTGCAGCATTCCAAAATCAGGAGTCCTGTGTCACTACGAAACGCGACTATAATTGGCCTCGAACCCTGCCTAAGACAAGTGCCGTTGTCAGTGTGTATACTTACGGCTTATCTGCTCAGGCAACAATCCATGGCTGCGTAACCAAACTAGCCTATCCCGAAATTTCTCATGAGAACTATCGTGCCTCCCACAAGAGGGGCTAGTTTCACAATTGCAGCATCCGCATTTTTGGTGGACGAAAATCGCTGGACGCCTGCTGAAAGCATGACGTGAGCTGAAACACTACCTCATTTGCACTGTTTCAGTATATGATGCCTGCAAATATTCGTTGGAAAAGTGGATTAAGAGATATTATTCCACTGTGAGTAATCGAAAGCACAGAGCCAGAATACTGAGCGCTGGCTCCACCGAGATTATAGGTGTCCAGAAGAGCAAGTATCTGGGCTAGTTGGTACTGTTACATCGTGGTGGAGCAGCGCAAAAGGCGGGACACAGTGTCCCGTCCCTTGCGCTGCTCCACCACGATTATAGGTGCGTCCGATAGTGTCGGTGGGGGGCTGAGAGTTTCGGCATCCTCGAGAGTGTCAGGATCCCCGAGAGTGTGAATGCCCGAGTGTTTCGGGGTGACGGACCGTTGTAGTGCATACTTCGGAACCGGGGAGTAGCAATTCCTTTACATGCTTATTTGACCGCCTTCAAAAAACCTCAACTATCGGAGTATGCCCTCGTGTATATGTAGAGACGTTTTGAAGTTCTTGAGCAGACTGCTGCAAGCAGTTCATGACTCAGATGAAGGCCAGGACAATCCGCTGCAAGAGAGGTCATGCTACATGTCCCGCTTATCATCGGACGTATGACCATGACGCGCCACGCCCGATCTCTCTGGAAACAAATGTGCAATTGTCGCAACTAGTCCACGAATTCTCGATCCAGCTTCGTCTTTTTAACATGATTCTGGAGATCCACCCGTCGTGAGGAGAGTGCTGTTCACAATATAAGGGTGTACGTGAGAGCAAATCCTCCTCATTTTCACACAGGTAGTCGAGAGGTTCACTTACCTGACGGAGATCTTATCGCGAGAGATCTTATCGCGGCCATCGAGACCGTAACCCCGAACAAGGAGACTTCAATGCGCAAGAAGAGCCTTCAGGTGATCCCAACAATGCCAGAGACCTCGGAAGGAAGTCGCACAGGAATGGATAGCGCGGAGTCAGATCAGAGGAATGACTGTCACCTAATTGCAGCTGTTGATTATACAACTTCGCCACAAATCTTTCCTTTCCTCACAAAATCATAGTGTTCGCAACCTCCTCTAGGGTATACCTAAAAGGTTGAGGAAAATGTTATTAATACAAACGTGCACTCAAAGTATATTTGTAGTCGTAGTGCATAATACTCTATATATGCTATACTTTGATACACTGTATTGCAGTGCATTCAACAACACTGCATTGCATTCTCGAATTGTACTACAGGGTCCTCACCCTGAGTACGGTATAAATGCCAGGTTATGTATGTTGTAATCCGTGAAGGGTGACAGTGATCCTTCGTTATTGCGAACTCGCTTAATTAGAAGGTCCAGATTATTCGAACTGACCTTTTTTATCCTGTCATATCACTAGGTTTATGGAAATCGGCATAATGGAACAAATTTTCGGTTCTCTTCGATGTCGATTCACTAAGAACTATCAATGCTTGCATTTGCTTCGGTTTATTATATGCGGCCGATTTGACCCGGTCGGGTCAAGCCGGAGGTGCCGTCTACAAGAAGCTGGGGCCAAAGTGGTGTTTTGCCTCCGACGAGGGGCCTCAAAGGTTCAAACGCTGGGCATCGGCTCAACCACCGGTATCCCCTTTTCCCCGGACACGGTGATGTCACGCACGTCTAAGCGCGGGTGCTCGGGTCCGTGGTGACGCACTGCTCACCATCATCCCCCCGCGGGGATGTCCCTGCGGATGCTCATGAACCCGTGGTGTCGCAACTCACCAACTTCTGCATGTAGCATATTACCCTGCGGGGATTACAACGTGTCTATATTGAAGTTAAGAATCTGCGTAAAAATTCGAACCAGTCCACTAAATAACGAGCAATAACATAATTGCTGCTCATTTGGAGTTTCGGTGAGGAATATCTCTGATTCTCGAGGGAATACAGCGGAGCTGTCTTTGAGCGCTACCATTGCCACCGCAGGAGATGGTGTGCATTGTATATAAGCGGCACACACTAAGGTGTGACGAATAACTTTCCAGAACCAGTGGTACTGTTCAATCAAGTTAAAAGTTCAAAAGGAAAATAGTAATCAGTGCTTCGTGATGGCTCTGCAAATACGTCATGCACCCAGATATGGCATATTATAACTCTCTGCTGCACGCAGTTCATTGCTCAGATGAAGGCCAGGGCAATCCGCGGCAAAAGGTCATGCTACATGACGCGCTTATCAATCGACGTATGAACATGATGGACCACATCCGACTCCCCAAAAAGAAGTCATACAGTTCTTAGAACTAGCGCATGAATTCTCGGTACAGCTTCATCTTTTTAACATGATGCTCGAGATCCACCCGTCACGAGGAGAGTGCTGTTCACAACAAGGCTGGACGCGTAAGCATATCCTCCATAGGTTGTCGAGAGATTCAGCTATCTGACGGACACCTTATCGCGAGAGATCTCATCGCGGCCATCGAGACCGTAACCCCGAAGAAGGAGACTTCAATGCCCAAGAAGAGCCTCAGGGGATCGCAACAACGCCAGAGCCCTCGGAAGCAAGTAGCACTGCATTGGATACTGCGGACGATGTGACACCGGTAATGTCCTTGTCACCCGTTACGGAGATCACCTCCCTACTTTCCAAGACTTCACCTGCCCACTTTCCAAGTGTCAACCCAGACGTGGACCAGCAGGTATAGAGTTATCACCCAACTCGAGCAGGACGTCGACTCGGACTACGAATCGCAGCGTCTCTCCACTGAGATCGAGGCATTGCCGGACACCGCTCTGCGGTTGTCGGAGGAATCCGAGAAGCAAGAAAACGACGTTCGGACTTCGTCGCAAGGTTCGTCAGAGCATGGCACCTTGCGCCGATTTTTTTTAGGTCTTTTTCCGTGAAAGGACTGAAGGGAAAAAGATCGCTGGGCACTATTCATCTTCTTTTGTGAATGCCCTCATAGTATTCACAGATATATTTTACAAGCGATAAAAATGTGCGTCAGATCAGAGGAATGTCTGTCACCTAATTGTAGCTTTTGATTGCAGCTTTTGATTATACAACGTGATTTGATTATAGAAGGTTGAGGAAAATGTTATGAATACAAACGTGCAGTGAAAGTATATTTGTAGTCGTAGTGCATTATACTCTACACATGCTATGCTTTATACACTGTATTGCAGCGCATTCAACAACACTGGATTTCATTCTCGAATTGTACTACAGGGTCCTCACCCTGGGTACGGTATAAATGGCAGATTATCTATGTTGTAATCCGTGAAAAGCGACAGCGATACCTTGTTATTGCGAACTCGCTTTATTCGAAGGTCCGGATTTTTCGAACTGACCTTTTTTGTCCTGTCATATCGCCAGGTTTATGGAAATCAACATAATTGGAACATATCTTCGGTTCTCTTCGAGGTCAATTCACCAAGACTTATCAATACTTGCATATGCGTTGGTTTAGCCATCTACGGGAAGCTGGGGCCAAAGTGGTGTGTTGCCTCTGCCGAGGGGCCTTAAGGGTCCAAACTTTCGGCATCGGCTCAACCACCAGGATACCCTTTGTCCTGGACACGACTGAGCCACGCACGGCTATGTGCGGGTGCTCGGGTCCGTGGTGACGCACTGCTCACCATCATCCCCCCTGCGGGGATGTCCCTGCGGATGCTCAGGAACCCGTGGTGTCGCAACTCACCAACATCTGCATGCAGCAGATGCCCCTGCGGGGACTACTTCGTGTTTATATTCAAGTTCAGCAACTCTGTAAAAATTCGAATCAGTCACCTGGATATCGAGCAATCAATATTGACAAAAAGAAAAGGAGAGAAAGGGAAAAGAAAAGAAAAGTAAAATATTGAAAAGGAAAAGGAAAGTCAGAAATGGGAAGCAAATTAGAAGCGAGAAAAGAAAATGAAAGAAAATAAAGAAAAGAGAAGAAAAATCAGAAATGGGAAACAAATGAAAAGCGAGAATAGAAAATAGAAGAAAAAGAAGTGTGATGGGTATGAGTATGATGAGGAGAGGCACAAGTTGAAGCCAGGTGATGAAGGTCTATGGGTCGTCAATCTAGGAGGCAGGAGGAAGAAGATCTCTGAGGGTGAGTAGAAAGGGAGAAGGTGAAGATCTTGAAGGTGTAGAAAATGGGCAAAAGGCTTGTGAAGTATAAATCAGAAAGGAAAGCAGTGGGAAAGAAACATGGGCAAATTGGGATAGGTATTGAGAATGTGCCTCTCGTTCGTGATTTATATGAAAGAACAGAAGAGAAAGAAAAATGGGAAATAAAGAAATGGAAAAGGTTAGCTAGGAATAATAAATGTGTAGAAATGATGCGGAAAGTGTTAGAGAAGAAGAAAAAAGAAAAGGAAAGGGAGGTGGTGCATAGGGTTAAGGAGAGTAATGTAAGAAATGTAAAAGAAGAAGAAGCGAATAGAAAAGGAGTGAAATCAAGGTATGTGTAACTGTAGTGTAAATGTGTGTATGGGAATTTGAAATGAAAGAAAAGTGTAATATGTAAGTATTCTGAGTAACCGAGACACACCGCCACAGAGAGGAGGACACACCAGCATCCACCCATGATGGGGCCAAATGTCCCCCCTGTGGAAGCGGTACTCAGTCATGTGTGTGTGTGTATGTGAGGAAATGTGTCATGTGTATTGTACTAGCGGCGTGAATGATCGGGGAGCGACTGACTGACTACAGACACAATGCGGAGTAACAGAGCTATGGTGCGGCGGTCATCGAGCCAGGACCGCCACACCGCAGTGGTGTTTGTTTGTGTTTGTGAACGTGGTAATTGTGTGGCAATGTCTCGTGTAATGGGACAATGAGTTGACAAATAATGAGGCACATCACCGGTTGGGTGACCACAGGGACATGACGGTGATGATGCAAGTCCGAAACGGTGAAAATAAAATGGGAAGCGGCCATGACCGGTGAGGAGTGTTGTTAGTGGTTTGGGTGGTGGAAATGTGTCGGGAATGTTATGTATACTGGGAATCCAGGAATAAATTCCGGTTCCCTCGATGTTGTGTTGCCACCAGTGATGCCAGTGTGCGAGTACAGTGTTGTGTAAGTGTTTCCGTATGGATGATCGAGTTAAAGTGGATCGTCTGATGCGTGTGGATCGGCTGGCGCGAGATGCGATGATGTCTGCGAGTTCATTACCAAGAACTCCGGAATGAGATGGAACATGGTATAACTTTACGGGTCGAGCCTGTGTTAACGTATGTAATGATTGCTTGATGTGAAAGATACGAGTGTCTGTTGTGATGTAATTGTTTAATTTTTTGAGAAGGGATGAGCAATCTGTATATATGTGTATAGGTAGTGTACCGGGCAATGTTAAAGAATATGTAATGGCCTCCTGGAACGCAATGATCTCAGCACCGTAAGCACTGGATGATAGCTCGACCCGAAAGCGACCGACTGAAATGAGATGTTCCATGGAATCAAACATGACGTATGATGCGCCAGCCGATGTTGTTGTGTATGAGCCATCCGTGTATATGTGATAGCCGTGTAGACGAGAGTGAAAGGGTATGTCTGATGAGTGTAACTGTGTGTGTGTAAATGAGACGGTCTCGGCAGGGTGCTAAAGTGTGTCGTCGTACGCTGCCGCCACTTCGGAGGCGCGATACGTTCTAGAACCGAACGTGACGTCCAATCTACGTGCGAAGAGCGCAAACTCCACATTCAACCGGTCAAGGTCGAAATGCAGAGGAGGCGCCTGCAACAGAATTTGGAGCGCCCTCGTGCTCGTAGTGGAGTACGCCCGGACCAACGCTAAAAGCGGGGCCCTTTGTACGGAAACCAGTCGAGCACGTAATCCCGAGTGGGGACTGTCGGTCCACCACACAGGGGACGCGTACGTGAGGGCCGGCAAGACTACCTGTGTGTAAAGTGCTCTCAGCTGGCCGGGAGCAGGCGTGCCGCTAAGCCGCAGGAACGTGCTGGACGTGTAAGCATATCCTCCAGGTTTTCAAGAGGTTATTTAAACATTATATTAGGAGACATTATATTAGGAGACATTATATTAGGAGACATAGACCAGCAGCTAGGTGTCACCCAACTCGAGCAGGACGTCGACTCGGACTACGAATCGCAGCGTCTATCCACAGATGTCGAGGAACAGCTCGACACCCCTCTGCTGTTGTCGGAGGAATCCGAGAAGCAAGAAAACGACGTTCGGACTGTATCGCAAGGTTCGTCACAGCGTGGCACCTTGGGCCGATTTTTGTAGCCCATGCTACATGCCGCGCTTATCACCAGCCGTACGACCATGACGGACCACGTCCACTCTCTCTGAGAATAAGCCATACAACTCTCGCAGCTAGTCCACGAATTCTGATCCAGCTTCATCTTTTTAACATGATGCTAAAGATCCATCCGTCATCAGGAGAGTACTGTCCACAACAAGGCTGGACGTGTAAGCATAACCTCCAGGTTTTCAAGAGGTTATTTAAACGTTATATTAGGAGACATTATATTAGGAGACATTATATTAGGAGACATTATATTAGGAGACATTATATTAGGAGACATTATATTAGGAGACATTATATTAGGAGACATTATATTAGGAGACATGGACCAACAGCTAGGTGTCACCCAACTCGAGCAGGACGTCGACTCGGACTACGAATCGCAGCGTCTATCCACAAAGGTCGAGGAACAGCTGGACACCCCTCTGCTGTTGTCGGAGGAATCCGAGAAGCAAGAAAACGACGTTCGGACTGTATCGCAAGGTTCGTCACAGCGTGGCACCTTGGGCCGATTTTTGTAGCCCATGCTACATGCCGCGCTTATCACCAGCCGTAAGACCATGACGGACCACGTCCACTCTCTCTGAGAATAAGCCGTACAAATCTCGCAGCTAGTCCACGAATTCTGATCCAGCTTCATCTTTTTAACATGATGCTAAAGATCCATCCGTCATCAGGAGAGTACTGTCCACAACAAGGCTGGACGTGTAAGCATATCATCCAGGTTTTCAAGAGGTTATTTAAACATTATATTAGGAGACATTATATTAGGAGACATTATATTAGGAGACATTATATTAGGAGACATTATATTAGGAGACATGGACCAACAGCTAGGTGTCACCCAACTCGAGCAGGACGTCGACTCGGACTACGAATCGCAGCGTCTATCCACAGAGGTCGAGGAACAGCTGGACACCCATCTGCTGTTGTCGGAGGAATCCGAGAAGCAAGAAAACGACGTTCGGACTGTATCGCAAGGTTCGTCACAGCGTGGCACCTTGAGCCGATTTTTGTAGCCCATGCTACATGCCGCGCTTATCACCAGCCGTAAGACCATGACGGACCACGTCCACTCTCTCTGAGAATAAGCCGTACAACTCTCGCAGCTAGTCCACGAATTCTGATCCAGCTTCATCTTTTTAACATGATGCTAAAGATCCATCCGTCATCAGGAGAGTACTGTCCACAACAAGGCTGGACGTGTAAGCATATCATCCAGGTTTTCAAGAGGTTATTTAAACATTATATTAGGAGACATTATATTAGGAGACATTATATTAGGAGACATTATATTAGGAGACATTATATTAGGAGACATTATATTAGGAGACATTATATTAGGAGACATGGACCAACAGCTAGGTGTCACCCAACTCGAGCAGGACGTCGACTCGGACTACGAATCGCAGCGTCTATCCACAGAGGTCGAGGAACAGCTGGACACCCCTCTGCTGTTGTCGGAGGAATCCGAGAAGCAAGAAAACGACGTTCGGACTGTATCGCAAGGTTCGTCTCAGCGTGGCACCTTGGGCCGATTTTTGTAGCCCATGCTACATGCCGCGCTTATCACCAGCCGTACGACCATGACGGACCACGTCCACTCTCTCTGAGAATAAGCCATACAACTCTCGCAGCTAGTCCGCGAATTCTGATCCAGCTTCATCTTTTTAACATGATGCTAAAGATCCATCCGTCATCACGAGAGTACTGTCCACAACAAGGCTGGACGTGTAAGCATATCCTCCAGGTTTTCAAGAGGTTATTTAAACATTATATTAGGAGACATTATATTAGGAGACATTATATTAGGAGACATTATATTAGGAGACATGGACCTACAATGACTACTACAATTGCCCGGAGGACGGCGACATTGACCAGCAGGATGAGAAAAAACTGGACCCCGAGTATTTTGAATTCGAGTGCCTAACCATTGAGGGTGTTGAGCGGCTACTCAATGAATCTGTCGAGGCTATCTGTGCCAGCCTCAGTGTGATGCCCTCGCTCGCCAAAGTTTTGTTGCACACCCACAACTGGAATGCAGAGGAAATAATTCAAAAGTACAAGAAAAATGCAGCGCAGGCCTTGGCAGATGCTCGGATCAAGCCACTGCGATCTGCGGCCGTTGAAATGCAGGCGATACGGAACAACCCTTCGATGCAGTGCCCCATCTGCCTGCAGAACGTTCCTGGTGAACGGTTCAAGGGCCTGGCCTGTGGCCACTACTTCTGCCCAGACTGCTGGGCAATGCACTTTGAAATACAGATCCTGCAGGGCATTTCCACGTCCATTGAATGCTTGGCGCAGTTTTGCAACATTCTGGTCCCCGAGGACTGTCCTCAGTCTGCTGAGCAAATCTGTGCTACGCGAAAAGTACCAGCAGTTCATGTTCTCCGACTACGTGCGGAGCCACCCAGAGCTGCGGTTCTGCCCCGGTCCCAACTGCAGCATCATCATCCGAGCCAAAGAAAACAAAAGCAAGCGGGTCATCTGTAAAAACTGCAAGACGACTTTCTGCTTTCGTTGTGGAGCTGACTACCATGCACCAGCAGACTGTGATACGATAAAGAAGTGGATCACAAAGTGTGCGGACGACTCTGAGACTGCCAACTACATCTCTGCTCACACTAAGGATTGTCCACGGTGCCACATATGTATAAAAGGTAGGTGTCACCCAACTCGAGCAGGACGTCGACTCGGACTACGAATCGCAGCGTCTATCCACAGAGGTCGAGGAACAACTGGACACCCCTCTGCTGTTGTCGGAGGAATCCGAGAAGCAAGAAAACGACGTTCGGACTGTATCGCAAGGTTCGTCACAGCGTGGCACCTTGGGCCGATTTTTGTAGCCCATGCTACATGCCGCGCTTATCACCAGCCGTACGACCATGACGGACCACGTCGACTCTCTCTGAGAATAAGCCGTACAACTCTCGCAGCTAGTCCGCGAATTCTGATCCAGCTTCATCTTTTTAACATGATGCTAAAAGATCCATCCGTCATCACGAGAGTACTGTCCACAACAAGGCTGGACGTGTAAGCATATCCTCCAGGTTTTCAAGAGGTTATTTAAACATTATATTAGGAGACATTATATTAGGAGACATTATATTAGGAGACATTATATTAGGAGACATGGACCTACAATGACTACTACAATTGCCCGGAGGACGGCGAGATTAACCAGCAGGATGAGAAAAAACTGGACCCCGAGTATTTTGAATTCGAGTGCCTAACCATTGAGGGTGTTGAGCGGCTACTCAATGAATCTGTCGAGGCTATCTGTGCCAGCCTCAGTGTGATGCCCTCGCTCGCCAAAGTTTTGTTGCACACCCACAACTGGAATGCAGAGGAAATAATTCAAAAGTACAAGAAAAATGCAGCGCAGGCCTTGGCAGATGCTCGGATCAAGCCACTGCGATCTGCGGCCGTTGAAATGCAGGCGATACGGAACAACCCTTCGATGCAGTGCCCCATCTGCCTGCAGAACTTTCCTGGTGAACGGTTCAGGGGCCTGGCCTGTGGCCACTACTTCTGCCCAGACTGCTGGGCAATGCACTTTGAAATACAGATCCTGCAGGGCATTTCCACGTCCATTGAATGCATGGCGCAGTTTTGCAACATTCTGGTCCCCGAGGACTTTGTCCTCAGTCTGCTGAGCAAATCTGTGCTACGCGAAAAGTACCAGCAGTTCATGTTCTCCGACTACGTGCGGAGCCACCCAGTGCTGCGGTTCTGCCCCGGTCCCAACTGCAGCATCATCATCCGAGCCAAAGAAAACAAAAGCAAGCGGGTCATCTGTAAAAACTGCAAGACGACTTTCTGCTTTCGTTGTGGAGCTGACTACCATGCACCAGCAGACTGTGATACGATAAAGAAGTGGATCACAAAGTGTGCGGACGACTCTGAGACTGCCAACTACACCTCTGCTCACACTAAGGATTGTCCACGGTGCCACATATGTATAAAAGGTAGGTGTCACCCAACTCGAGCAGGACGTCGACTCGGACTACGAATCGCAGCGTCTATCCACAGAGGTCGAGGAACAACTGGACACCCCTCTGCTGTTGTCGGAGGAATCCGAGAAGCAAGAAAACGACGTTCGGACTGTATCGCAAGGTTCGTCACAGCGTGGCACCTTGGGCCGATTTTTGTAGCCCATGCTACATGCCGCGCTTATCACCAGCCGTACGACCATGACGGACCACGTCGACTCTCTCTGAGAATAAGCCGTACAACTCTCGCAGCTAGTCCGCGAATTCTGATCCAGCTTCATCTTTTTAACATGATGCTAAAAGATCCATCCGTCATCACGAGAGTACTGTCCACAACAAGGCTGGACGTGTAAGCATATCCTCCAGGTTTTCAAGAGGTTATTTAAACATTATATTAGGAGACATTATATTAGGAGACATTATATTAGGAGACATTATATTAGGAGACATGGACCTACAATGACTACTACAATTGCCCGGAGGACGGCGAGATTAACCAGCAGGATGAGAAAAAACTGGACCCCGAGTATTTTGAATTCGAGTGCCTAACCATTGAGGGTGTTGAGCGGCTACTCAATGAATCTGTCGAGGCTATCTGTGCCAGCCTCAGTGTGATGCCCTCGCTCGCCAAAGTTTTGTTGCACACCCACAACTGGAATGCAGAGGAAATAATTCAAAAGTACAAGAAAAATGCAGCGCAGGCCTTCGCAGATGCTCGGATCAAGCCACTGCGATCTGCGGCCGTTGAAATGCAGGCGATACGGAACAACCCTTCGATGCAGTGCCCCATCTGCCTGCAGAACTTTCCTGGTGAACGGTTCAGGGGCCTGGCCTGTGGCCACTACTTCTGCCCAGACTGCTGGGCAATGCACTTTGAAATACAGATCCTGCAGGGCATTTCCACGTCCATTGAATGCATGGCGCAGTTTTGCAACATTCTGGTCCCCGAGGACTTTGTCCTCAGTCTGCTGAGCAAATCTGTGCTACGCGAAAAGTACCAGCAGTTCATGTTCTCCGACTACGTGCGGAGCCACCCAGTGCTGCGGTTCTGCCCCGGTCCCAACTGCAGCATCATCATCCGAGCCAAAGAAAACAAAAGCAAGCGGGTCATCTGTAAAAACTGCAAGACGACTTTCTGCTTTCGTTGTGGAGCTGACTACCATGCACCAGCAGACTGTGATACGATAAAGAAGTGGATCACAAAGTGTGCGGACGACTCTGAGACTGCCAACTACATCTCTGCTCACACTAAGGATTGTCCACGGTGCCACATATGTATAAAAGGTAGGTGTCACCCAACTCGAGCAGGACGTCGACTCGGACTACGAATCGCAGCGTCTATCCACAGAGGTCGAGGAACAACTGGACACCCCTCTGCTGTTGTCGGAGGAATCCGAGAAGCAAGAAAACGACGTTCGGACTGTATCGCAAGGTTCGTCACAGCGTGGCACCTTGGGCCGATTTTTGTAGCCCACGCTACATGCCGCGCTTATCACCAGCCGTACGACCATGACGGACCACGTCCACTCTCTCTGAGAATAAGCCGTACAACTCTCGCAGCTAGTCCACGAATTCTGATCCAGCTTCATCTTTTTAACATGATGCTAAAGATCCATCCGTCATCACGAGAGTACTGTCCACAACAAGGCTGGACGTGTAAGCATATCCTCCAGGTTTTCAAGAGGTTATTTAAACATTATATTAGGAGACATTATATTAGGAGACATTATATTAGGAGACACTATATTAGGAGACATTATGTTAGGAGACATTATATTAGGAGACATTATATTAGGAGACATTATATTAGGAGACATGGACCAACAGCTAGGTGTCACCCAACTTGAGCAGGACGTCGACTCGGACTACGAATCGCAGCGTCTATCCACAGAGGTCGAGGAACAGCTGGACACCCCTCTGCTGTTGTCGGAGGAATCCGAGAAGCAAGAAAACGACGTTCGGACTGTATCGCAAGGTTCGTCACAGCGTGGCACCTTGGGCCGATTTTTGTAGCCCATGCTACATGCCGCGCTTATCACCAGCCGTACGACCATGACGGACCACGTCGACTCTCTCTGAGAATAAGCCGTACAACTCTCGCAGCTAGTCCGCGAATTCTGATCCAGCTTCATCTTTTTAACATGATGCTAAAAGATCCATCCGTCATCACGAGAGTACTGTCCACAACAAGGCTGGACGTGTAAGCATATCCTCCAGGTTTTCAAGAGGTTATTTAAACATTATATTAGGAGACATTATATTAGGAGACATTATATTAGGAGACATTATATTAGGAGACATTATATTAGGAGACATATTAGGAGACATGGACCTACAATGACTACTACAATTGCCCGGAGGACGGCGAGATTAACCAGCAGGATGAGAAAAAACTGGACCCCGAGTATTTTGAATTCGAGTGCCTAACCATTGAGGGTGTTGAGCGGCTACTCAATGAATCTGTCGAGGCTATCTGTGCCAGCCTCAGTGTGATGCCCTCGCTCGCCAAAGTTTTGTTGCACACCCACAACTGGAATGCAGAGGAAATAATTCAAAAGTACAAGAAAAATGCAGCGCAGGCCTTCGCAGATGCTCGGATCAAGCCACTGCGATCTGCGGCCGTTGAAATGCAGGCGATACGCAACAACCCTTCGATGCAGTGCCCCATCTGCCTGCAGAACTTTCCTGGTGAACGGTTCAGGGGCCTGGCCTGTGGCCACTACTTCTGCCCAGACTGCTGGGCAATGCACTTTGAAATACAGATCCTGCAGGGCATTTCCACGTCCATTGAATGCATGGCGCAGTTTTGCAACATTCTGGTCCCCGAGGACTTTGTCCTCAGTCTGCTGAGCAAATCTGTGCTACGCGAAAAGTACCAGCAGTTCATGTTCTCCGACTACGTGCGGAGCCACCCAGTGCTGCGGTTCTGCCCCGGTCCCAACTGCAGCATCATCATCCGAGCCAAAGAAAACAAAAGCAAGCGGGTCATCTGTAAAAACTGCAAGACGACTTTCTGCTTTCGTTGTGGAGCTGACTACCATGCACCAGCAGACTGTGATACGATAAAGAAGTGGATCACAAAGTGTGCGGACGACTCTGAGACTGCCAACTACATCTCTGCTCACACTAAGGATTGTCCACGGTGCCACATATGTATAAAAGGTAGGTGTCACCCAACTCGAGCAGGACGTCGACTCGGACTACGAATCGCAGCGTCTATCCACAGAGGTCGAGGAACAACTGGACACCCCTCTGCTGTTGTCGGAGGAATCCGAGAAGCAAGAAAACGACGTTCGGACTGTATCGCAAGGTTCGTCACAGCGTGGCACCTTGGGCCGATTTTTGTAGCCCACGCTACATGCCGCGCTTATCACCAGCCGTACGACCATGACGGACCACGTCCACTCTCTCTGAGAATAAGCCGTACAACTCTCGCAGCTAGTCCACGAATTCTGATCCAGCTTCATCTTTTTAACATGATGCTAAAGATCCATCCGTCATCACGAGAGTACTGTCCACAACAAGGCTGGACGTGTAAGCATATCCTCCAGGTTTTCAAGAGGTTATTTAAACATTATATTAGGAGACATTATATTAGGAGACATTATATTAGGAGACACTATATTAGGAGACATTATGTTAGGAGACATTATATTAGGAGACATTATATTAGGAGACATTATATTAGGAGACATGGACCAACAGCTAGGTGTCACCCAACTTGAGCAGGACGTCGACTCGGACTACGAATCGCAGCGTCTATCCACAGAGGTCGAGGAACAGCTGGACACCCCTCTGCTGTTGTCGGAGGAATCCGAGAAGCAAGAAAACGACGTTCGGACTGTATCGCAAGGTTCGTCACAGCGTGGCACCTTGGGCCGATTTTTGTAGCCCATGCTACATGCCGCGCTTATCACCAGCCGTACGACCATGACGGACCACGTCGACTCTCTCTGAGAATAAGCCGTACAACTCTCGCAGCTAGTCCGCGAATTCTGATCCAGCTTCATCTTTTTAACATGATGCTAAAAGATCCATCCGTCATCACGAGAGTACTGTCCACAACAAGGCTGGACGTGTAAGCATATCCTCCAGGTTTTCAAGAGGTTATTTAAACATTATATTAGGAGACATTATATTAGGAGACATTATATTAGGAGACATTATATTAGGAGACATTATATTAGGAGACATATTAGGAGACATGGACCTACAATGACTACTACAATTGCCCGGAGGACGGCGAGATTAACCAGCAGGATGAGAAAAAACTGGACCCCGAGTATTTTGAATTCGAGTGCCTAACCATTGAGGGTGTTGAGCGGCTACTCAATGAATCTGTCGAGGCTATCTGTGCCAGCCTCAGTGTGATGCCCTCGCTCGCCAAAGTTTTGTTGCACACCCACAACTGGAATGCAGAGGAAATAATTCAAAAGTACAAGAAAAATGCAGCGCAGGCCTTGGCAGATGCTCGGATCAAGCCACTGCGATCTGCGGCCGTTGAAATGCAGGCGATACGGAACAACCCTTCGATGCAGTGCCCCATCTGCCTGCAGAACTTTCCTGGTGAACGGTTCAGGGGCCTGGCCTGTGGCCACTACTTCTGCCCAGACTGCTGGGCAATGCACTTTGAAATACAGATCCTGCAGGGCATTTCCACGTCCATTGAATGCATGGCGCAGTTTTGCAACATTCTGGTCCCCGAGGACTTTGTCCTCAGTCTGCTGAGCAAATCTGTGCTACGCGAAAAGTACCAGCAGTTCATGTTCTCCGACTACGTGCGGAGCCACCCAGAGCTGCGGTTCTGCCCCGGTCCCAACTGCAGCATCATCATCCGAGCCAAAGAAAACAAAAGCAAGCGGGTCATCTGTAAAAACTGCAAGACGACTTTCTGCTTTCGTTGTGGAGCTGACTACCATGCACCAGCAGACTGTGATACGATAAAGAAGTGGATCACAAAGTGTGCGGACGACTCTGAGACTGCCAACTACATCTCTGCTCACACTAAGGATTGTCCACGGTGCCACATATGTATAAAAGGTAGGTGTCACCCAACTCGAGCAGGACGTCGACTCGGACTACGAATCGCAGCGTCTATCCACAGAGGTCGAGGAACAACTGGACACCCCTCTGCTGTTGTCGGAGGAATCCGAGAAGCAAGAAAACGACGTTCGGACTGTATCGCAAGGTTCGTCACAGCGTGGCACCTTGGGCCGATTTTTGTAGCCCATGCTACATGCCGCGCTTATCACCAGCCGTACGACCATGACGGACCACGTCGACTCTCTCTGAGAATAAGCCGTACAACTCTCGCAGCTAGTCCGCGAATTCTGATCCAGCTTCATCTTTTTAACATGATGCTAAAAGATCCATCCGTCATCACGAGAGTACTGTCCACAACAAGGCTGGACGTGTAAGCATATCCTCCAGGTTTTCAAGAGGTTATTTAAACATTATATTAGGAGACATTATATTAGGAGACATTATATTAGGAGACATTATATTAGGAGACATTATATTAGGAGACATTATATTAGGAGACATTATATTAGGAGACATGGACCAACAGCTAGGTGTCACCCAACTCGAGCAAGACGTCGACTCGGACTACGAATCGCAGCGTCTATCCACAGAGGTCGAGGAACAGCTTCTCTATCCAGCTTCAGGAACACGTCCGCTCTCTCTGAGAACAAGTCGTACTATTCTCGCAGCTTGTCCACGAATTCTTGATCCAGCTTCAGGAACACGTCCGCTCTCTCTGAGAACTAGTCGTACGATTCTCGCAGCTCGTCCAGGAATTCTCGATCCAGCTTCAAGAACACGGCCGCTCTCTCTGAGAACAAGTCGTACGATTCTCGCAGCTCGTCCACGAACTCTCGATCCAGCTTCAGGAACACGTCCGCTCTCTCTGAGAACAAGTCGTACGATTCTCGCAGCTCGTCCACGAATTCTCGATCCAGCTTCAGGAACACGGCCGCTCTCTCTGAGAACAAGTCGTACGATTCTCGCAGCTCGTCCACGAATACTCGATCCAACTTCAGGAACACGGCCGCTCTCTCTGAGAACTAGTCGTACGATTCTCGCAGCTCGTCCACGAACTCTCGATCCAGCTTCAGGAACACGTCCGCTCTCTCTGAGAACTAGTCGTACGATTCTCGCAGCTCGTCCACGAATTCTCGATCCAACTTCAGGAACACGGCCGCTCTCTCTGAGAACAAGTCGTACGATTCTCGCAGCTCGTCCACGAACTCTCGATCCAGCTTCAGGAACACGTCCGCTCTCTCTGAGAACAAGTCGTACGATTCTCGCAGCTCGTCCACGAATTCTCGATCCAGCTTCAGGAACACGTCCGCTCCCTCTGAGAACTAGTCGTACGATTCTCGCAGCTCGTCCACGAATACTCGATGCAGCTTCAGGAACACGGCCGCTCTCTCTGAGAACAAGTCGTACGATTCTCGCAGCTCGTCCACGAACTCTCGATCCAGCTTCAGGAACACGTCCGCTCTCTCTGAGAACAAGTCGTACGATTCTCGCAGCTCGTCCTCTAATTCTCGATCCTGCTTCAGGAACACGGCCGCTCTTTCTGAGAACAAGTCGTACGATTCTCGCAGCTCGTCCACGAACTGTCGATCCAGCTTCAGGAACACGTCCGCTCTCTCTGAGATCAAGTCGTACGATTCTCGCAGCTCGTCCACGAATACTCGATCCAGCTTCAGGAACACGCCCGCTATATCCAGCATATCCTCCAGGTTTTCAAGAGGTTATTGAGGAGTTATATGCGGAGACGTTTTGTAGTGTTTGGACAGACTGCTGCACGCAGTTCATTGCTCAGACGAAGGCCAGGACAATCCTCTGGCAGAGCCCATGCTACATGTCGCGCTTATCATTCGACGTATGAACATGATTCACCACATCCGTTCTACCTAGGATCAAGTCGTGCACTTCTCGCAACTAGACCATGAATTATCGGTACAGCTTCATCTTTTTAACATGATGCTGGAGATTCACCCGTCACTAGGAGAGTGCTGTCCACAACAAGGCTGGACGTGTGAGCAAATCCTCCACGTTTTCACACATGTTGACGAGAGGTTTACCTAACTGAGGGAGATTTTATGGCGAGAGATCGTCACCCATCCAGACCATAACCCCGAGCAAGGAGACTTCAATGCGCAAGAAGAGCCTTCAGGCGATCACAACAACGATAGAGGCCTCGCAAGGAAGTCGCACAGCAATGGATACCGCGGACGATGTGACACCGGCAATGTCCTTGTCGCCCGTTTACGGAGATCACCTCCCTGCTTTCCAAGACTTCACCTGCCCACTTTCCAAGTGTCGACACAGACGTGGACCAGCAGCTATAGAGTTATCACCCAACTCGAGCAGGACGTCGACTCGGACTACGAATCGCAGCGTCTCTCCACTGAGATCGAGGCATAGCTGGACACAATTCTGCTGTTGTCGGAGGAATCCGAGAAGCAAGAAAACGACGTTCGGACTTCGTCGCAAGGTTCGTCACAGCGTGGCACCTTGGGCCGATTTTTGAGGTCATTTTCCGTGAGAGGACAGAAGGGCGAAGAGAAAAAACGTTGCCCGGCACTATTCACCTTCGTTTTTGATTGCCCTCATAGGATTCACAGATATATTTTACAAGCGATAAAAATGCGTGTCAGATCAGAGGAATGTCTGTGACATAATTGTTGCTTTTGATTATACAACTTGTTCACAAATTCTTCCATTCCTCACTACACCAATGTGTTCGCAACCTCCTCGAGGGTATACGTGAAAGGTCAAGTCAGGAAAATGTCATTAATAGAAACGTGCAGCAAAAGTACATTCGTATTCGTAATGCATTGTACTCTATGCTCTGTTGTGCTTTGCTGTATTGCACTGCATTCAACAACATTTAATTGCATTCTCGAGTTGTATTAGAGGGTCCTCACCCTGAGTACGGTATAACTGCCAGATTATGCATTTTGTAATACGTGAAAACTGACAGGGATACCTCGTTATTGCGAACTCGCTTAATTCGAAGGTCCGTATTATTCGAACTGACCTTTTTTGGACTGTCATATAGCCAGGTTTATGGAAATCAGCATAATTGGAACATATTTTCGGTTCTCTTCGAGGTCGATTCACTTAGAGCTATCAATACTTGATAGGCTTCGGTTTAGTCTATGCGGCCGATTTGCCCCGGTCGGGTCGGGCCGGATGTGTCTACGGGAAGCTGGGGCCAAAGTGGTGTGTTGCCTCTGCCGAGGGGCCTACAGGTCCAAACGCTCGGCATCGGCTCAACCACCAGGATCCCCTCTACCCTGGACACGGCAGAGCTACGCACGGCTATAGGCGCGGGTTCTCGGGTCCGTGGTGGCGCACTGCTCACCATCATCCCCCCTGTGGGGATGTCCCTGCGGATGCTCAAGAACCCGTGGTGTCGCAACTCACCAACATCTGCATGTTGCAGATGCCCCTGCGGGGACTACTTGATGTCTATATTTAAGTTGAGCAACTCTTTAAAAATTCGAATGAGTCATCTGGATAACGAGCAATCCCATAATAAATTGTTGCTCATTGGTCCTTTTTTTGAGCAATGCCTCTGATTATAGATCAAATACAGTGGAGCAGTCTTCAATCGCTATCATTCCCATCGCAGAAGATGGTGCACATTGTATACATAAGACGCGCGCAATAATGTGCGAGCAATAGCTTTCCAGAACATCTGACAAGATTCGGCGAAGTTGAAAATCCAAAAAGAAAATAGTGATCAGTTCTTCGAGATGGCTGCGCAAATATTTCATGCGCCCAGATATGCCATATTAAAACTACCTATATGCATCTTGAGGCGATTAAGCCGGCATACTCTTCGGCTGTTTTGTATCAAGAAAAATTATATCTTCGTCGTATATGTCATGTACGATGAATCATAGCGTACTAAATCCACTAAAGATCTACCTTTATTGTATTCCATATCGATGTTTCCTGATGGATGTTGCACCAGACCTCACAGTGCGTGTAGTGCAATAAAGATCAGTTCGAAACGCAACACTGTCGGGGTCATGAGTCTTCCCCGCCATATCTCCGACCATATAGTGTCTCCTACCGATCCATTGCATCATTATTGGGCGAATCCTTGTAATCAAGCATGTTTTATCCTTTAGTGGACTTAGACACGTTGTAAGGGATTATAACATTAGTAAACAGTAATTCTCCGAGCGTTCACGCGTCAGGACAAAATGAACAGTACAGTGTTACATGTGTACTGCAACTTCGCACCCGCGCTGCATCGACTCCACGTTGAATCAAATCAAACTACGTCCTGTTAAGTTAAATAAGAGTATACACATTCAGCGTCGTAACGTTAACTTGGATGCGGCGGCACTTTAAGTATGTGAGCACGACGTCTTGGTTTCGTCAACATGTTTATAAGACAATGAGAATACGTTCAATAGATGTCCACTTGCTATGACTGCGGAGGCGTAACTTCTCGTTAATTAGATGTGATTAATCGAACAACTGTGTCGATTGACGAACTGGTAGATGCTACAAATAAATGGCACATACGAGTATGCTCTCTCCAAAGCAGTATACCTACTTTCAATAGTCACAATTAGCAGCTACGGATCTAGTAATTGGGGAATATGGGGCCGCACAGCGTCCTGTATGACAGAAGATGTTTTTCGTCTACTTTAAGCGGTGTCAAAGACGTTTCCCACTCATTTCTCATCAAAGAAGCAGAGCACCAGGCCAAGGGAAAGCTTGGGAGTAAAAAAAAAAGAGCAACCTGACGTCTAGCGCACTCAGTTTTACCAAAGGTAGTGCGCTAGAGGACACTTTACTCCCTTCCCTTTTTACTACTTTCTGTTTAGAGTAAAGCACTGCCATTGTAACATCGGTGGGTACCCGGCGACACTTACGGTGGAGCCCCCAGCGCATCAACGAAAGCTTATCACCAGATTTGTGAATTGCTATGACCTTCACCGTTTTCCAGTCATTATGAACTTCATCATTATGCGGACTTGCGTTGAACATAGGTAATAAATATTTTGCGCACCATTCGGCGTATCTATAATGGAAGCAGTTAGGAATGTCGTCTGGTCCGGATGACTTTGTACCGAGGCTAAGTAGTGCTGAAAAATTTCCCGTTCGCTTATGGCGAGGTCAGGTGTATCTATAGGTTTTTCGCTCTAAATTCGACGACTTAATCTCTTTTCGAAGAAATACGCTGGAAAAATACTCAAGCATGAGAGCTTGAGTAGTAGGCGACGACGAACTTTGTCGGAAAACGTGCGAGCTGAGTTTTGCAGGAATATTCTTGACGGAAGCCTTCCTGACTGGGCCGAGAAAAACTCACGGATGACACAAGAAATTAGTCACCTTGAAATAGATAGCATGCTCCCTGATTTTAGAACGAACAATTGTTATAGATACGGGACGATCGTTATTGGGACATGATCGGTTACCTTTCTGAGACAGGAACGACCTTCCCAATCCAAATAATGCTGCATACATGTTTAGTGTTTTTGAGCACTTCAGCATTGATGCCGTCAGTTCCTGTTCAGGATGAATTCTATAGCTTATGAATCACATCACAAATACCTATTGGACCGAAAGTAATAATGGTTATTCGAGGACAGGTATAAGGTGGCGGCGGTGGGAGATTGAAAAGTGTCTAACTGGTGAAAACAGAACAATTAGTATTTCGGCAACATCGCTTTCTGGCAGGGTGACCATCGCTGGGGCTCAAAGAAATACTGAGAGACGAAGAACGGTTAAGTGTTTTCCAGAATCTATTTGGTTGCTTGCTTTATTGGGTGTAACGCCCCAAAGCCACTCAGGCTATGAGGGACGCCGTAGTAGAGGGCTCCGGAAATTTCGACCGCCTGGGGATGAAATTTCCGGAGCCCTTCACTACGGCGTCCTTCATAGCCTGAGTTGCTTTGGGTCGTTAAACCCCAATAAACCAACCTTCACTACAGCGTTTCTTAGAATCTATTTGGGTCGCTGTGTAGCACAGAGGATGTAGTCTCATTGTAAAAGTTTGTTTTTTTCTAGCCTACCGGACTGCCTTATTGTACTCGCTAGCAGTGCGGAAATACTTATTGCATGCAGAGTCTCTGTTAGACAGTTTAGAAGAACAGAAGAGTCTTTGTTATTGTTCAAATGTTTTAGTGTGGCTTCCTGTTTACTCATGTGTACTAATGGTTTTTAAGAACAAAGCTCGCCCACAAATAAATAAAAGAACTAGTAAAGTAGCACCCCCTTTTGTGCCTCACAGATTACTACACCTCACGCACACTGTACACATCAGAAAACTGCCGCCACCGCGACAGAAAACTGCCGCGGTGGCGGTTTCAAAAGTAGGTTTCACCGCAAAGCTAAAGAAAGGCGCAGAAATCTCGGTACGAGCAGTCTTAACGCCCTTCTCCCGCTTTGCGGTGAAAGTGCTTTTTCTCCACGTTAAAATCCGATTTAACCATTTCTCTCGTTCCTTTTAAGTATTACGTATGCTCTCTACGTCGTCTTCCTTCGTGTTTTATATCCGCAAATACACGCCCCACGCCGTCAACATCTTCCGAAATTAAGCAATCGATAAACCACAAATAAAAAAAAAACCACACATTTAACTTCGCCGTTAAGCACTTGTGTCATGCGGCAAAGCCCGCTTGCTGTTCGCGCGCAGAGGAGCGTGCGCTGCAGAGAAGCAAGCAGCGCGGGACGCCATCTTGCGCGCTGGGGCCGAGAGCGAACCTGTCGGGAGGCGCTTTTCCTCTCCCGACAAAACGCGAGGCTTCCTTCCCTCGCATAGGCGGGGCGTGTCGCTAAGGCGGGTAGAAAGTGGAGGGGGAAAGGAGGTGGGGGGGGGGGGAGTTTTGACGCAGCCCCAGCCGGTAGCGCTATACTTGGGGGACCCGCGCAGCCACGCAACAGCACCGCAGCTAGCCTTGCGCTACGCCGACGAGACTGGCTGCAGCAGCCAGAAGAATTATTCGATCCGCCGGTATTCGGCTCCAGCAACGCCCGCTTCGTCGAGCCCACGCCAACAGCAACCGCTGCGCCACCGCGGGGAGCAAGATTCAGCGCAACGTTAAACGTTCATAGCTGTTGTTTTTCTTTTCGAGCAAAATGTGCGCATGTTTACGAGTACCGCCTCTCGTCGCGTCTGCGGCGAACGGAGTTCCAAGTGTTCACTAATACTACTTCCAAACTAATACTACTTCCGTGAACAGAATTGCGAATGAGCTCAACACGTGAAAGCCTGTTGTCCGTTGTTAACGCAATATTTGTTGACTGACGTCGTTGAGAGTAGCCAGTTACTTCACATGCACTAGTTTACATAACAAGGCAAATGCTAGGCTAGTTTGTAACCTGGATTATGAAGCAAAAAAAAAGTTATCGATCGGTTTTTTTTTTCTTGGGGGGGGGGGGGGGGGGGGGGCGTTTTAGTTTCTTCTCCGAGATTTGCTTGCCGAGGAATCTAACTCGACTGTGTTGGTAACCGAAATGAAGGACTATACACACTGCCAATTTTGGTTATCAGTGATTCTTCACTGCGTTTACGCCGATTTTGAATGTTCGTATGCCGAAACGATAGACATACGAAACGATCACGAGCCGAAAATTCGCTACACGAACTTTTTTACATTTCGCCTCGATCCGAATGCGGCCTTCTTAAGTGGGTATCGATGGCGACGGCTGCATTACGCCATGCTAAAAATGCTAAATAGTTTCTCTTCGTGTTCACGAAGTTGTAAGGTACGAATTCGAATAGATTGCCGTTCTGCAGGCCCAGCAAGAAACTAGAATGAAATGGATTAAATAAATAAAAAATGCAAGAACACAACATTAATTCACTGAGGAATATTACATTGCGCACTTTTCTACAAACGCGTGTCCTCGTGCCTATGTACATACGGCGCGCCCTATTTTGTCTAGCGCCGTAAAGATTGACAGCAACATAACCCTAAGCCATCGCCTTATTACCTTATAGGAACAATTTATTCGGTGTCGATATGTGGTTAAAATGAAAAAGGAATATTTTCATTTAAGAACCCCCATGGCGTTGATTCCAAACAGTCTCCTAATTCGAAGGGTCCCTTACATGACACAAAACTTAATAATTAATGCATGGTGCTAATATTTGATTAAACTCGGTATATTGCTCGTGCCTCCTTATAGGCGTCACGTATTTACGCGCCGTACCTATGATGAAACGCCGTATATAGGCAGGGAGTTGCATAATTGGACGCAGGCCGCGGAAATATACAAAGTATATAGCAAGCGTACGCGGCGTATCATATCCACCCCTTGTTAAGCCACGCCTCTTCACACCCTCTTAGCTCTCTCGTGATATCAGAGAAGAGGTGGGAGAGTGGGGAGAGAAGAGAGTAGAGGGGGGGGGGGGGGGGAGTCTGCAGTTCACGCTCCGTTCGTTCGTCTTCGTGCTGTGCTCGTCAAGGAAAAGCCGACACGGACGAGCCCGTGATTCGCGCTTCGCCACAGCGGTTAACGCCTTTCCAAGAAGGAAGCTTTCGACGTGTGCGTGCGTGCGTGCGTACAGCTGGTGAAGACTTGTTATGCTAGAGCGCACTGGCGGCAAAAGAAAATCCATTCTCACAAGTCATAGCCCAGACGTTGAGCGACACAAACTGCTCGAGCCTCCACCATACTAGCTGAGCACTATATGAACGCTGATGATTCATGACCGAAACATGTGACGTGTAAAGTTATAGAGTTCGTTGCATGTCCAACATTTTTGACGAAAGCTTTGAATATTAGAAAATTGTAAGGTACTGTTGTGGAACTTTGGAGATAATGGTTCATGCTTCCCATGTGTAGCAGAATATTTCTTTTAAAGCGTTTCCATCGCTCACATTGAGAAATTAATACTGTCATAGGAAACCAACACGAAACGCTTTTGACGATAGCAAAACCGTTAGTAGTAGAAAAAGCAGGCTTGCCGACTAGAGATCTGTGGATATATTGCGTGATAGAGTGAAATCTGATAATGTATGAAAAAACTGTGGTCTTTCCCGTTCAAAATGCTTTCTTCCAGAATTGCTATAAGCAGCAGTTCGATCAAATTTGCTGGTTCATGCCTGTAATAACGCTACAAGAAGTAGACACAACACGAAAAGAGCGGGACATGTGTGTGTTGCGTCAACATCCTCTGGCGCAGTAATGTTACGCAGTAAGACATGAGCCATCACCACCTCGACAAACTTTTACAATGAGCGCTGAAACGTCACAAGTTACGTGTTACGTTTGCGCGTTACGATTTTACGGTATACATTATAATGGTTGTGACCTACCTAAACTGCGCGGCATCTTCTAACCAGCACCATGCGAGACGAAAAGAAAAAACATTCGCTTTGGCGGGAACTTGGTCATTGCGAGAAAATGTCTCTTGTGAAGAAACAATTTGCGCGATACCCTGCAAATGTATATCAAAATTTACCATGTCACTACTGCTGCGTTTCGTTACACCACTTGCTCGCAGGTGTACGGACATTCCTTTTTCTTCAAATAAAGCATGAAAAAAGGCAAATATTTATTACTTTTAATGCGCTCAGCTTCAATCTAAATATGATGCGCCATCACTCGTCTCAAATTACGAACCGCGCCGCTTATTTATCTTCGTTTATGTTGGCTTTGTTCAACGGATCTATGTCGGCCGTCTTCATCAATTACAACAATGCGCAGTTTCTTAGAGACAGGAAGTTATAAAAAATTATACACGCACGGTTAAAATCAAGACGGGAGCTGACGGTGTGCCCAGAACGCGGACGCGAAAATTGAAGACTGAAAAGGATTAATGGACGTGAAAGCCCATTAATCGTTTCGCTCCCTCTTTAAAAATACTACCAATGGATCCCGGGGTCGTATGAGTAACTCGGTCAAGTTCATTCGTTAAGAGAGCAGCTCAAAAGCAGTGTGACGAGCTCTCTAAAGATCAGTGACCCGAGGGGTGAAGACGGGTGAAATAAATTTTTTTTTATCGGATAAACACAAAACGTGGAATATCAGCGGTTATCGTGAGGATGGATAGATGCATGTTCAAAGCCAGGTTCCTGTCAGCGCATCAAATATGAATGGCGGAAGAGTGATACATATCTTGTTCATTTGTTTGTCCTCTTGCTATTGTTGCTCATGTATGAGTTATATGTGTTACTATTTTATTTGCTGTGTGTTTGCTGTATGCCATGTATGCCTTATACTGTATGCTATGTTGCTCATGTACTATTATTAGAGAAGGAATTGATATGTTAATATTTTATTTTGCTGCATGTTCGCTGTATGCGATGTACTGGGGGGCTCGGATGGTCTTCAGGGGAAAATTGTTCGCTTTTTGCCTGAGCCTGCTCACATCTTTATGGTGTAAATAAAAATAAAATGAAATGAAAAGAAATTCCTTTTGACTCGCGGCGGTGTAAACCCTATAGCAACTTTACAAGGCGATGGTTCTGGCTAGTGGGTATGCGTTAAGTTCCTTAGCGCAGCAAGAAATCAGGGGACAAACAAGCGCTAGCGCTTGTGCTGCGCTATGGAGCACGGCCTAGTAAGTGGCTTATTTATTTCATACTCTTTAAACGCGGCACTTTCTCTGCCACCGCCAATTGGCGTTTTCAAGTAGTACTCCTCATTGCTATATTAAGTCCGCCGCTATGGACAAGGATGATGCTGGTGAATGATCTCAAAGTTAGGTTGCACACAAAACAAATACCGCCAAAGCAGAAGACTGAACAGCTGTCGCCGTAGCTCGGTTGGTAGAGCACCGGACGCGAAATTTTGGGGGACGTGGGTTCGGATCCCACCGGCGGCATGTGGTTGTTTTTTCTTATGCTTTCTAAAAAATTACCTTTCAGCGATCAAGTAATTACAATATTAATCTCCCATTGATCGTCACCAAAAATTAAAAAGGAAACATATATATAGCGAAGTATACGCTTCGTTAAATGAAACATTTATTTGGCTCGACGTTTCGATCGGAAGTCCGATCTTTTTCAAGAGTGATTTTTCGGTCTTCCGATCGAAACGTCGAGTCAAATAAATATG
Organism: Amblyomma mixtum; assembly: GCF_055824585.1. NCBI lineage: Eukaryota > Metazoa > Arthropoda > Arachnida > Ixodida > Ixodidae > Amblyomma > Amblyomma mixtum. The sequence continues at coordinate 97,395,410 of NC_143020.1, forward strand.
TTTCCTTTAACGAAGTGTGTACTTCGTTACACACTCCTTTAAGCAGTCAAGTATTACGACAAAAGTAATAAGAAAGCACAGCAAACATATTGTTCGTATTCTGATACAACTGGCATGCGTTGCGAGTGGGCCACTTTGTAGCTTTTTGTTTTAATTTCTTCAAGAAAATTCGGAAAAATGAAAACGAGAAAAATGACGCTTATTTTAGTTTTCTCCTCAGCCTCAGCCGATTAGTTGCAAATGGGTCAAAGAAACATGGAAAGGAAAAAAGTAGCGAAATATTTTTAAATCAATACTCACGTTCGCCCTTCCTCCATGCCCCGCCTTAAACGCATTCTGGGACGCTTAGCATGCAAAACGCAGCTGTCGACCACTGACATCGTTGACCTGCATTCCAGTCTCCTTCCCTGCGCTTGGCCGCACCCACAAATATATCTGACCCCAGACAATGAAGGCTGCCACCGCACAACAGCATTCCACCCTGATACAATTCGTCAATTGACATTCTATAAACTTCTTATAGACTATTTCCTTGCTATAGGTATATCCTATAGACTGTCTATAGAGAAAAAGCCTACTAAAATTGCATGGCGACAAATCTATACATTGTCCATATACTCTCTATAGGATTTGTACTGCCTATAGACTATGCTCTAGGATTTGTTTATAGACAAAAGTTCATGGACAGTCTATAGGCTGTCTAAAGAAAATTTTATAAAGCCAGTTAATATATAAGCTATATTATCGAGTCGATTTTTGACGTAGTAGTTATGCGGTGGGCAGGCCAGCCGCATCTCAGTGACACTTATTGTTAGTTGTTGTGTAAAGTGAAGAAAGTAGACAGTGCAAGATGATTTTGTTTGTTCAATTAGATTAAAACTTGAAATGCATTCTAGAACAGTGTCTTGAAACCCCGCCCCTTTAAGCGGTGAAAGAAAATGAAGCAAGACTCGTAAAAATTCACAGGAACACAACGGATACTTGGGCGCAAAAAGACAAGTACACTTGAAGAAGGCCACACAGAACAGGCGCTTGTCATTTGTAGCCTTCCTCATGTGTGCTTGTCTTTTTGAGCTTTAGTATCCATTATGAATAAATACCAACATGCCCAATTTTTTGCCCTCCTTCACAGGAACACCTACATAGTTCCATTATTTGTGGCTTTAAAGGAATAGATGCCACTTCCTTCTAGCTGATCAGCAACTTTATGACCGGCGAGATTTTTTTTTTTTGCAAAAGAGGCTAGCTCCTAATACTATTACATTAAAACATTCTTTTAGAGTTATAGGTTGGTGCTGTTCTTGTTAATTGGCACAAGCCTGGCGCTGTATTTGCTAGCTGTGCGTAATGACCGAGCGATCTTGTTGACTGTAACAATCGCCATACCTGTCGTGAAGGCGCCGGAGCGCCCCATCAAAGCCATTATATATCGTAGCAGCGCTGTTACATTGAACAGTGACTGAGATATCAAAATATTCTATCACAACTTTAAATGTCTGCATTTTCATCATGTGAGCATAATTTTTTGCGTTCATATTTTTTTTTTTCATTTCTTCCTATAGCAACTCTTTCTAGAAGCTTCTACATAATCTCTGTGCAATGTTGAATAATGATTGAGTGCCTCCCGAATAAGGATCAAAATAGTCGAGTAGGTTATTCGGTAAAGCATCACTAAATTTAAGGCAGAGTGAAGAATACGGTGATGAAGAAGAATCGACAGTCGTGAGATGTACTGCCATTAAGCCTGAGGACATCATCATCATCATCATTTTACCCGACTTGGGCGAAGTGGCTCGTGTGAGTGGGTTTTGTCCTTCACGATAACGCCCCCCTTCTCAATCCCCGTTCGACAAACGACGAGCGGCAACTTCCAAAGCGCTGCACCGAATTACATCCAGAGTAAGATAAAAGAGATAAACAGATAAAACACTCGAACGAGAGAACGGGGGGACCATGCATGCAACAGTCCGCCGGATCTTGCTACGGGAGACTGAGTGTCTGCGGCTCCAACAAGGAGCCGCACCCATGCGTCGACCTGTCGCTTCTTTGTCCGCACGCGAGTGCCCCCTGTTGTTGCGCGCCCCTGGTTGCCGCAACGCGGAGACATGCCACAGAGAGACGCACGCGACAGCATCCAGACTCGACTGACAACACACACCCTCCGCTGTTCCCTCCCGCCGTCGCATTATACGAACACCTCCCACCCCCCAGCAGCAATTGTCGCACAGCAGCAATTGTCGCACTGTCCATCTCCGTCGGATAGATCGAGCGTATAATACATATAAGTTGCCTATATCTCCAAATCACTGCTGCTACCGCTGCTGCGGAGCGTAGGAAAGAGATTGCAGGGTGCAATTTCTTTCGCGCCGAAATAACTCGTCCATGAGGATCGCCCCCCACTGTTCTGTTGTTGATGGCGTCGTATGAAAGTGTATTTGAAGAAGGTCTTACAATATTCGGCCACTTGAACACTCGTCATTCTATAGTTTCGTTTTTAAGTGTGACATTTCACACAGAAGAGATCCGACGGCTTCAACAGACGAGTGACCGGTAGCTGCTAACGTTTCAGACGTCGCGCATAAAAATTAATGCCTGATGCTTACTATCCGTTGTTACTGAAAAGAAAAATATCACTTCTTCCGCCCAATACTGTTTTGAAAATCGTGGGGTAGTCACCTAAGTGTAAGCTACGGTTACCTTTCCTTCACTGAAAAAATGGCGCACAGAACAGACTTTCGAGATAGGTTTTATCTCCTAAGTATATGCTTTGCGGTGCCTGGTTTCATACAACCAACACTTAGTGAAGACTTCAGAACCTTCTTTAAATGCCTATTCTTCCATATACATACTGTGTCAATAGTGCATATTGGCAGCCGTATGAAAAGTTTGATAAATACTGTTAAACCTCCGGCTTCGAGTATTTTTTTTCCTGCACTAGAAGGATTACAAGTTTGAACCAAGAGGATATTAAGAAATATGTTTAAACGTATGCTGATAGATTATTACCAATCTAGAATGAATCCCACCCGAGTTAGTCGTAGCATGGAGTTAGTCGCAGCGGAAGTGTCTGCTAGTCTGCTAGAAGCATTGAATTCTTGTCCCGAAGCGACTCAGGCTCTTCACTTAGTGAAGAGCTCTGGAAATGTTGACCCCCTGGGGTTCTTTAACGTGCACTGACATCGCGCAGTACGCGGGCCTCTAGAATTTCACCGCCATCGAAATTCGACCGCCACGGCCGGGATCGAACCCGCGTCTTTCGGGTCAGCCGAGCGCCATAACCACTTAGCCACCGCGGCGGCTAAATGCAGCTTTAAGAGCAGTTGCAGTCTTACAAAAGATGAATGTCAAGCGAGTAGGCTGCAAAAAATACATTAGTAAGTTTCAGGCTAATGAAGTTGTACACAGAAGTTTGAACTTTGTGCTGCCTCCAAAACAGTATTGAAAAACAAACATCTGTGGGTATGATTCTTCTCTATTCCCTGAAGCTCTATAATACAGAACAGTTCCGGAGACCGGCTCATAGGATCACCTCGAAAAGTGGATACATAAACGCATGACACGCACGGTTAGCATCTGGCATCGCATCAGACATAATATGAGTCAGTTCGAAGAAAAAATGAACAGAGAAGCACGTAGTTAAAATGCAGCGATCTCGTATAACTGAAGTACGTGACTGTATTAGTACGCACAAATATTACCATATAACTGAAGAGTAAAGAACAACGAATAGTAAAAAGCAGGCATGCAAGCAAAAGCAGGAAGATAGGAAAGAACAATACAAAATAGGAACGCCCGGAAATATCCTGTGTATTTTGCCCATGATCATAGCAGGACTAGTTTAGAAGAGAATATAGTAGCATCACACAAGTTATGTCAAAAGGACAAAATCTTCAAACCTTCCTTACAAATGCTATAAACATTTATTCCATAGTTAATAACCTTATTTATCATCATTGGAAGATTCTAGCTTAGTGGTTGCAAGACGTAGTTATTTTTTATACTGGAGTGTACCACTTGTTCGTAAAACAAGTGGTGCATGTATTAAGGTCGGAGCTTAACTGCAATAGTTTAGTACTGCATAAAATAAAATATTCTTCTTAATCGCAGTACACTAGATCTGGAGTAATCGGTATTGGTATAAAATGCTTGCTTTAGTAATTTTGTATTCATACAAAATTCATACAAAATAAAGCAAAATGCTTTACACCTTCAGGCTACATAGAGTTCTTTTTTTAAATGCCACTAACATTGCATAGCCGATTGTCGATTTCATTAGCATTACTATCCCAACTCAACACAAAGTACTTCAAATTTATTGACTACGTCTATAGCTTCTGCAGCGAATGATATCTTCAGCGGATGAACTGTCTTGCTTTTGGGCCGGTAAAGCACTGCTTTTGTCTTCGCAGTGTTTATGTAAATAAAATTTTCAAAAGTGCATTGAAGAAAATTAGGTAAGACCTGCTGCTATGTTCTTTCAATGTCTGCCTTATTTTTTCCTTTTATCAAGAGAGTTGTGCCATCAGCATAACCTATGAAGGAAACATCAGGATGAATAAACACAATCATTTCGGTATATTGCAAATAAAAATGGCCCTGATATACTGCCTTGAGGCATTCCCGCTTTATGATTTTATATTCGGGTTTGGTTTGGTTTATGGGGTTTAACGTCCCAAAGCGACTGAGGCTATGAGAGACGCCGTAGTGGAGGGCTCCGGAAATTTCGACCACCTGGGGTTTTTTAACGTGCACTGACATCGCACAGTACATGGGCCTCTAGAATTTCTCCTCCAAAGAAATTCTAGCCGCCGCGGCTAGAATTTCTTTGGAGGAGAAATTCTAGAGGCCCATGTACTGTGCGATGTCAGTGCACGTTAAAAAACCCCAGGTGGTCGAAATTCGATCAGAAATCACCGAGTGATACGTACTGTCGGCGATACTCCAGGCGAGAAGCCATAAGCTCAAAAGCTGTCCCACGTATTTCATATGAGCATTATCACAAGCTTTGCTACGTCTCCGCTCATAGGCATGACTAGACGGCTTACAAAGTCGAAACGGGATCTGGCTGTAATAAATCAGATAGTCTAGCTATCCCTTGCATTGATGACACGAAGTCGCGCACCACTACTGCTGCGCCATCAACTACTCATTTTAGCAGTAAGCACCAAAATCCAATTGTGTCTGTGCTGCCTAACTATAAATTCCGGTTAATATACGTGTAAATTATATGTGCGGTTTTCTCCTTTTTCACGCCGCCCCCGCATGCAGCCGACGTACCGACACATATACACCCGCACAAGATATCAGAAATGTATCGTCAAGCCCTCGCTTTTATAGCTACAGGGGTATAAGCGTGAAGGAGCCCTTGAGCATACACCTCTAAGCTTGCGTCTGGCAATGCCTCTACAAACGTACCAGAGTAAAGTGCTATATAAGTTACTACCTCATGGTATACAGACGTCAGCTAGTGGGAATGTAATGATAAGGTGTTCTGATGAAATTGGTATATGCCAGTGGGAGAATCAGTTACACTTCCAGCGAACGTTCTGTAAAACTAAACGGACGCGATCGTGTATAATGTACGGAGTGGACACTTTCTCAGCGGCTTAGAGCAACCCTGCAACATCCATAAAACTAAAATCTCTTCAGTTTTGCGTTCTCCTGAGTTTATAAGTTTCTATATATAATGATCGCAGCGTCGCGAGTGGTGGGCTGCTTTCCGCTAATCGCGAACTTTTTTCTTCAAAAATAGAAAATTTTATATTAGTTTCAAAATTTACTTTTTTCTGCGCGGGACCACTGGATGGGCAGCGTAGGTTGGTTGTGCTGGCGCATGCACAGTTGTTTCTCACACACACACACAAAAAAAAACACAACGAATGAAGGGCATGGACGGAAAAAAAACGACGCTGAAAAATATTACAGCGCTACAAGGAACATGCTGCGACCTCATATTCTCGCCCGGTGTGCTTCTATTTATACATATTCCCTAGATTTTCAAAACCTCCATCATTTATGCTTCCGCCATTTTCGCGGTTTTTGAAACGAGAGCAGATTAAGCGATTGGCCGGGCTGTGAATAATCTGTTTACTTTAAAATGCGCTTTCACAGAACAAAAAAAAAATGCAACCGGCAGCTTTGCACCCAAGGATGCAACCGCCTTCGGACGCACCTTCCTCGACAACCCTCCCACCACCTCCCTTTTGTATTGCAAAAGAGACCTCTTCTTCGATCAAGGAAAAATAAAAAAAAGAAAAAAAAGTGTCGCTCCGACCGCCTCCTGCCGGTACCCCGCAGAGCCAGCGAACGTGCGCCGTAGAAAGAAAAGAAAACGAACGAAAAAGAAAGAAAAACTAGGCTGCCCAGCTCCGCGGTGCATCGCGTCGTCGTTGTCCGGCAAGCAGGCGACGCGAAACAGCGAGACCCAGTCAAGAGGAGGGTTGGGCGCCACTCGCGTCACGCGTCGTTGTCCGACCCCTTTACGATTACTGTTACTCTTGTCCTTTTCTTTTCCCTCCATATATGCACCTTTCAGGGGACACTCCTCTCTACTTGGCTGTGGTGGTGGGGCGCACGTTGCATGGGCCACAGGGAGTATCGCAGTCGCCGCATGCTGAGGAAACCGCGCCTTCTACCGTGCATCCACCGGTCGTACTCGACAACAACGCAACGCGACTCACAGCGGTAGACAACGCGGAGGTGCCTGCCGCTGTACGAAGCGGTCGCGGCACTACCTTTTTGCGATGGCTGTCACTCAACGCAGGGAGCTAGTTGGACGACGACTCAATACCACAAGGACCTCTGCAGTAAAGAAGTGGGAAGGGGGGGAGCAGCGGTATCCAGCACGGTGGCGCTCCCATATGACGACTCAATTTGTTTTTACTCCGTGGAGCATAGCGAACACGGGAGGTTGCCCCCTGTAACCTGGAAAACCCGTCGAGGTTCGTGTGGTGCTCTAGAGACGTCGCGTTGAGGTCATGTGTGAAGTCTATAAGGATGTACTTGTGTGTGCAAGAGTGCACAAACAAATACCGTTGGCAGAGTTGGTTCAGTTTGGCACCAAAGCTTTTGGCGCTTCAACGTGTAGAACCAACTAGGTGGTGTCGGTAGAACACGTGCCTGGCACAGGACTGGAAATTGGAGATGCTCGTTGCTCTCAGTAAGTGGGCTCATTCAATCGCGGGACGCCAAAGTGATGCCGTCGCTCAGTCTTCTTCTGCTATATACATCCTGCTGATATCGTTATAAGTTGAACCTCGTTACAATGAAGTCCGATGATTACTTTACTTCGTTTTAGCCGTAGCTTCTTTGTAGCCATAGCTTCGTTATAGCTATAGCTTCATTATATATTTTTTTAAACGTCTTTATTTCTGCATTTAGTAGGCCGATACCTTGCGGCAGAACTAAGGTGCTTCATGGAGGTTGGGGTGAGGATGGGGGTGGGAGTGAAGTTCGGAGTGCGGGTTGGGGACCGGTGTCCACTTCTTCCTCGAGGTAGTGTCGTCCCGAGGTCGGCTCCGCGAAGTGATGGCCTGGCCCTTCATCTTCCTTGAAGTAGGAAAGAAAAGTTCGCCAGAGCCGGAGTGCGTCTGATGGCCCGATGTGCGATGGCGGATCGACCCATTCCTGCAGGGTTCCAGGTCGAAGCCCGCCCAGGGACTTGAGTGCTCTTTCCCGTACTGCGTCAAAGGTAGGGCAGCTCCACAGGAGATGTTCGGCCGTGCCTCTGGCAGGGCACGTCGGGCACTGAGGAGTCGGGTATGAGCGCGGGTTTATGAGGTGCAACTTCGCTGGTGATAGAAGCTGGCCGGTCTGGGCTCGGCGAAGGAGCACTGCCTCCACTCTCCTTAATGCGCTATGTGGACGGCGATATAGTTGCTCAGGGTTGGCCAAGTGCTGGAGTATGCTGCGACGATAGCGTTGTGCGCGATGCCATGTCTCCGCCCTATCCATATGGGGCGATTACGGGTGCGCAACGTCATCAGGGGGCCAAGAAGCGGAAACGAATGTGGATCCAGGCAAAGGTGCGGAAAGAGCTGGTGCGCGCGCTGCCTGGTGTGCCTTTTCGTTTCCAGTGATTTCTTCGTGTGCAGGAATCCATTTGATAATGACAGTGTAGCCCTCCTCTCGCAGGCGACGGGCTTCTGTTCGAATAGTGTTGAGAACGGCATAGTCAGCTCCCCCTGCGCGGCAGGCGGTGTACGCTGCTTGTGAATCTGTGTAAACATGGTAGGTGCAAGGAGCCGGATCTTGTCTTTCTACTATTTGAGTAATGGCAAGTCGTATGGCCATGAGTTCGAGATTGGTGACGGTGTGTTCCTCGGAAAGCCGTTGAACTACTGAGGTATCTGACACAGAATTGTGACAAGCTATAGCGGCACAATGTTGAAACTGAGCGGCGTCCGTGTATAGTTGGATGGCTCCTTCCTGGGCTAACTTGTATGATGTCTTATTGTGCTGTTTGGCGGCAACTTTGCGCCTTTGAGGATTAGCCGAACTCATATTCTTTGGTAATGGCATACCATCTACTAAGTCGATCAGTTCCCATGGCGGGGCAGCGGACGAAAGTGGCTCTAAGTTGTCAACGTTGTAGCCTAATGCCCGCAGGATCTGTCGGCCAGCCGCCGTTGTGGAGAGACGGACTCGCTGGGCTAGCGATTGCTGCTCTGCCAGATCCTGTAGGGCATTGATTTTGCTGCATGCGTGTAGGTTCACTACTGGGCAGTACTGCGGCAGACCAGTAACCAGGCGCATCGCCTTGCGATTGATTCGCTCAAGCTGAAGGCGTTGGGTTGCGTTAAGCCGCATGTACGAATATGCGTACAGGATTTTTGATGTTATGAGTGCCAGGGTAATCTGACGGAGCCCCACCTCCTTGATTCCAAATCCACGCGCAGAGACGCGGCGCATAAGGTGTAATGCCTGATGACTAGCTTCATTATAGCCTGTGTTGACTGAGCTTCCCAAGGGAATCATACTGTCGTTATACCAATTATTTCGTTATAAACCGTTTCGTTATAACCAGGTTCGATTGCACCCTAAACTTAATAATTACTGGATGATAGACAATGTGATGCGACAATTCTGCGAAAACAGTTCTGTTTCCCCTCGTTGATTAATTTGGTGCTTTCACTCTAATCAATGGTTTTAGTCTAAGCCGAAGCTTCACACACGCGACAGAGCTTATCTGGAGGGGGAAGGTGGGCGAAGGTGGGTGGCACTTCTCGAAGGTGATGATGGGTAGAGGTGGGTGGAGGATGACACTGGGTGTGTGGTGTTTCTGGAGGGCAGGTGACCTTCCTCTGATTTCTATTTCGCCCTTACTGTTTGAATCCGCTGCTGCATTAGCTTATAGAGGGCGAAGGCCTTACGAAGGAGGGGGGTAGTTAGGTCAGTGATGAGTGTAGTTCTGAGGGGCACAGTTGACTCTATGGGTGATGGATTACGCCTCTGGAAGGTGAATATGAACGGCAGAGTGGACGTATAATAGTGGGCGGTAGGGTGTAAGTGTGGAGTTGGCTAGTGGGTGAATCCCCTCGCTTGGGCTGAAGTCATCATTTGAAGTGACATCACATTCACAAGGGGGGATACGGTACCACTGCTTCGGCAGTAGACTGACCTGAAACGTCCACATATGCGGAAAAAAAGGACGTCAACACGCCTTATGCAGGCCATTCAGCCGTGCCTCCAACGAGGCATCGAACCACAAGACCCAGCACCTTTTGGTTGCGGCCCCTGGTTAGACCGCTCAACTAGTGTCCGCCAGTCGTTAGCAAGCAGACAGCCAGCGACCACCCGGCTTCGAGACAGGCCCGTTGTTCCAGCGTGCGTCTCATCGCACACAGGGCAGCGGATCTACAAAGACAAAGGCTGCCGCCGCTCTCCTTACCAGCGCGTGCATACCTGTCACCGAGCGATAATAGGCCGGCCTCCCATCCAGTCCCCCTCCCTCCGAACCCTTCACGCATCACCCGCGCCGTCCCACGGGGGCCAATTAACGCGTGGCTCGCGCACCGAGTCTTCGCCGCCGCGCTGACACCCGGCGCGTGCCGATAGAACGAGGGAAAGAGGAGGAAAGAGAGAAAGAGAGAAGAAAGAGGCTCGCAGCCGCTGCCGGTTGCACGGGAGAGAAGATGCCGCCTCACGGCCTAGGCATCTCGCGTAGAGAAGCAGCCGCACTGAGCGCGAGGGCGGCTGGTGCCAAGGCATGCGTTTCGAATCGCAGCCCAGCGAAGAGGGAAAGCCTGTGTGCCGTATTAACCCGGGCATAAGCCGTGCTCATTTATTATTATTATTTCCATATCGCCGATGCTATCAGCTCAAAGGGAGAAGCAAAGAGTACTGAAGATTGCTTGGAGTCGAGTCATATTAGTTAGTGAGGTATATCAAGTAAAACGAGGTCGATTCTGGTTAAGTCAGTCAGACAGTCAGTCAACGAAACATTTCTTATATGCAGCGAACAAAGATTTCAACGGTGCACACTAAAGCCTCCGCCGTTGCGATGAACTACCGGGGCGGGACTTCAGTTCGATTATATCTGAAAAGTTTTTGGGATGCTAAAGATACTCTGTGTGTTAAAGGGTTCCTGGTTAACACAACTCCTGGATAACTAGAAATTGTTTCGGGCAGTGTGTGGCTCCTAACGCACCGACAGTTAGATCGGGCACCCCTTTGTTTGCTTACGAGACACTGATAAAAACACAGAGGGTGACAAAGTGGAGACGGGGAGGACTGTTCAAAATAGTCAGGCTGTTAAATCCGCGTCAACACGGTACACACCACCAGGCCAGCGACGCACGCACACGCGTCTACATCGCTGCCGTTGGAAAAAAACCACGTCATGCGATGGCGAGCGAGCGAGGTTTGTTGTTGCAACGGTGGTGGTGTTTGCGATAGTGGAGGAGGGGGAGGTCGGCCGCCGCCCCTGCTTCTGCCGCAACCTGTCCCCTGCCGCAGGACGACGGGGCGCTTGTCACGTGAGTCCCCGTCGCCGCTACCATCTCCGCCGTCCGCTCGGTGCGCAGTCTTCCGTCGCCTCGGTCTTTCGTTGCGGAATGCGCCTCAAACCGCCGGCGCTCCCAGTCACGCGCCCGTTTCGCGACAAAAGGACGCTCCTCTTTCCCACTCTCCCTCTATTTTCCTTCGTATGTGTCCTTCTCACTCTCTACCTCGAGTCGCGATGGACGGGCCACAGTCACGCAGCGCAGGAACTCCGGAGAAGAGGTCGATGACGACGTCGAAGACGGTGGATGTTCTAGCCTGCTTGCCAGCGCGGGGATGACCGCTGTGGCACACACAAGGGACTCGCTTTCACGTGCTGATGCCCCCGCGTTGCTGCTCTTGCCTCTGGAGTCTTCTTGCTTTGGCCTTCTTGCCGTTGTACATAGCTGGTTGGCCGCAATCGGCCTCTTCGCCTGCATTGGTCGAAAGAACTGCCCCGCGTATATTCGAGGTTTTTCTTTAGCGGCAAGACGGTCGGTCCTAAGGCCGTAGAGGTGGCGTGCTGCTGTATCGGCGCTTGCGTCCATGCGTACGTATCTGTGGGTGTTCTTGGTTGCCAGCGTACACTCATAGGCGGCGCCACATGACGCAGGTGGTCGAGGAAAGAAATAGAAAGAAAGACAGCTGCTTCCGAAAAAAAAAAAGGTTTTCAAGGCCGTCCGCGTCTATCGATGCGTCCACTCTTGCCCTTTCACTCTCTCTCCCTCATCAATTGCAATATATTAGCGCCCATTTCGTTCGTGGAGGCAATGTACTGCGTGGTCACAAGAAAGCGCTCCTTTTCGGATTGTAGTATATGACCGCAGGTCACGGGTTCGATTCCTGATTGCAGGAGGTGGTTTTACTTCGGTGGAAAGGCAATGCAAACTTTTCCCATTGGTGGTGCAGATGTTCTAGCGCTCGCTGCAAGGGGAGTACGTTTTTAATGGTGGCTGGAGACATTTTCCTTATATGTATAGGTGTACATACATGGTAGACTTCATGATGAGGTAATACGGACAAAACTCGGCATTCATGCCACGGGTGGTTAACATTGACGGCTGTGTAGACCGTGTAGACGCAAGACGCCTATGTTGAGTATTTACTTATTTACGCGCACTTTGAGAGGCACTGAAACTCCCTGTAAAGCACGTTAGAAATCAAAAGCATAATGCAAAAAGCAAAGCCATATCTCTTGTGTTCCGATTACAAGATATCGCAATTCACAAGTGGTATGAAGTAAAAGACAGAACAGACAGACAGAATATATATATATATATATATATATATATATATATATATATATATAGCGATAGCCTCAAGCAGCTGATAATAAATTTATGTTAATCACACGTCCAGGAATTATGTGCGATGCGTTATCAACAAAGTGTTTCCCTTACAAAAATTAGTTTAGACCGTTTCTAGACTGTCCACAGACTTCTGTCTATAAAGCCTATATGCTGTCTATAGACAAATCCTAGAGAACAGTCAATAGGCAATGCAAAGGCTACAGACAGTCTATAGACAATAAATAGACAAAAAGAAATATCTACAGGAAGGCAATAGAGTCTATTAGAACTCTATTGACTGTCTATAGGGCATTTTTATGTATTTTATTGGCATCTAGCCAGTTGACTAGATGTTCGCGAAAGCTGTCGTGATTTCGTTGTAGGGCGATGAACTCCTGAAGATCTTCACGGACCTTATTTGTCCGGGGTTAGAGCTTCCGCTATCTTGGGTGGAGGGCAATGACAAAAACCCATGTTGACACGCGGAGACGGATATCACTAAACTTTTTTACATCCCTAAAGGTGTAAGGAAGGTGTCCCAAAAAGTTCCAGGGCTAACACCCTTTGCGGTATTTGCCCTAACACATAAGGGTGTTAATAAACGAAGGCCCTCATGGTGTTGCTGAACACCCTCAAAGCGCTGAGGATAACTGAGTTTTCAAAATTATAAATCCAAACATGGATATTCCTTACGCTAGACTACACGCCGCTCAGTAAATAAGAATAGTAATAGCAATATCTAAAAAGCTAATTATCCAATATTTGTTAACCAGCCTACTACAATTTGCACGTTAATTACTACCAAATAAACTGTTCATGACAATAAACTGACAAGAACTCAGACTAAGTCGCTTGACTGCATGCTCATGATCGCCGAAAAAAAATCGCTGTCATTCGTCGAAAAAAAAACGAACATTACGTCGCGAAATAAACAACGAAAAAAAATTCCACCGAATCCTCAAAAAATAAAAAACCGAAAGTCCAAACCCTATAGGTTTAATATCCCAAAGCAAATCAGCCTATGAGTGGACGGCTGCGGAAAATTTCCACCACCTAGGGCTCTTTAAAGTGCACTGACATCGCACAACACACGGACTTCTATAGAATTTCGCCTTCATCGAAATTCTACCAAGCGCGACAATTTGTCCCGATGCGTACAACACGCCAGTAACGCTGTCCAAGACGGCTTCGTTTGACTTTGTGGAGTATATGTCGTGCACTCATGCAGAAAGTGCCCAAGCGACAGCGGCGAAAAAGATTAACTTGGGGCGGGCTGTAAGCACGATTTTATCACATCAGTAGTGGGAGGAAAAGTTATTGTGAATATGTCTGCTACGAATCGGCGTGCACGGCGCGCAAATCTGCGCCTCGGGGCAACGTTTAGAAATCGAAAACTCGGTTATCAATCGAAATGCCATTTGGTCATGCATTTGGTCAAAGAACAGACTTGGGCCGTGACGTCATGGGGATTACCTCCGATTAGTAAGGTTGCCGCGACACGGGTTGCATCTGATGAGCTGATAACAAGCGGCGTGGAGCATTCATTGCTAATGGTACCTCTCTTCTGATTGTTTATTATAACTGCACAGTGCTGATGCTGTTCTGTTCGAAGGAAACACTGGTTTTAGGTTGTCCCTACTGAGTAACAGAAGCGGAGTTTGAAAATATAATGATTCAGCAAATAGGCACCTATTCTCTTGGTAATACCCTTCTACACATATCTTCTTCTCAAGGTTCTAACATTTCCTTCGCAACAGGGGTGGATTTGTCGGCGGTGGCGAGAACGGACCTATCCCCCCCCCCCCCCCCACCCATTGCCTCTCCAAGCGAGAAATTTTACTTCTAAGTTTGCTAAATAGCTATTAATTTACTTGTTTTCTAAATTTTACTCAAGAAAACCACGCTGAACTCCATTTTGTAATAAAACAAAATTAACAGAGTATAAGATATACAGTTAGGGAATTCTGCTTTCTGCCTGCCCCCCACAAGAAACATCGCATCGCTTCGCCGCCGTGACCCAGCACACTGCGGTGAAGCCTCACAAAACCGCCGCACCCTGTTCTTGATCGCGAAAAAGCGAACCACGAAAAAGAAAGAAAGAAAGAAAGAAAGAAAGAAAGAAAGAAAGAAAGAAAGAAAGAAAGAAAGAAAGAAAGAAAGAAAGAAAGAAAGAAAGGAAGAAAGAAAGAAAGAAAGAAAGAATTACAGCGGCGAGTCGATAGCGGCAGGTTCAGGTTCGGCCCGCGAAGCCTCCCCGAGAAAACGCCACCACGTCCTACGACTACACACTCCCAATGCCGACGACGCGAAGAAGGGAACCCCGTTGTAACAGCATCAGCAGAAACAGCAGCAGCAGCAGAAACAGAGAGAGAGAGCCAGCCAGTAATGGCAGTCGGCAATGGCACATCGAACGAGGCCCGCACAGGCTCCTAGCGTGCCGAGTCGGCGACCAGATCCATCACGGACCCGCCGCTGACAGCGCTAGCCGCGGACCGACGAGAAAACAAAAAGCGAATATACTTTTCCTTTTGTTCTTTTTTTCTTGCGAGGCCCTCGAGCGTCGGCCGTCTACCCTAGCAGGCAGAGAAACGAAGACGACGAACACCATAAAGCGAGAGTGCGGTGAAGCGGCGAAGAGGCATCGTCGGCGTGCCATTGGAGGCGACGGTTGGGGAGGAGGAGAGGGAGAGGAAGTTCTCTCTGCGCGTGCGCTCCATCGCTTTCTTCTCAATCGATCGCTTCACGTCGTGGCGGCGTCGGCCGAGGAACGGCTTGATCGATAGCTCCGCCGGCTGTCGCTGGCGTGCCGCTGATGTCGATGCCGCTGCAGCTCCACCTTGCGGCGGCGGCACGCGTCTGCGCGCGCGCGCTGAAATGTGCCACGAGGAAGAAAGAGTGGAGGAGAAGGAGGGTAACTTTTTGTTCTTTCTTCGAAGCCTTTTTCCTCTGACTCTGGAGGAACATCCAACACCCTTCCTTGTTCCTTGAGTACAGGGCTTCGAGCCTCCTTTCACGGGCGGAGGACGACGGTGTCAAACCCTCTCTCCGGTTTTTGTCTATGTATATACTTCTAAGATATTTGTTCACTTATTGATTTCGATGCCTTGTCTGCAAATGAATGTCGCGCCATCGAAGAAGCTGCGCTCAGGGGAAGCAAAAGAGCTGAACGACCACCCTTGAGATGATGCCCCGCTTTCTTCTATTTAATGAGTCGGTATCATAGAAGAGCGAGTCAAAAGTATGCGACAAAACAATCTTACACTTACGTAGTGGACTGTTACTGGTCATATGCCAAACAGACAAGGGAGTTCGGACTAACGAATATGTGAAAGAGATTTGCCTCCTGAAGCGTTGCTTGAGAAGGAACATCTTGGGTGTAACCGATGTGCGCTCATGAAGAGTTCGGAATGGGAATCTTTCCTCGAAGCGCGCTTTGTTTTTCTCTTTCAATGCGTGGGGGTGTGCCTACTTGCCAGGTTGATAGCGCTGAGGAGTAAGAACAAGGTCCGTAATTTTGTTACAGGCGGTGTAGTCGATTGAAACGAACGGGTTCTTGAGTTTCGAGCCCCAAATGGCTGATCTAGATCAAACATGGAGGGCGTACTGCAACAGGACTAAACAGTAATATACAGAACGGGGTCAAAGCTTAGGAAAAGTGTGGCAAAATCTAAAGGAAATGGTGAATCGCTGGCGAATATACCGGACAAGCTACCATTTGCCCTCTCAGGCTGCAGCGCTGACTAATTAGACAGTAATGAGTCTGTGCATTTGTTCAGTTCTGTCCGATTAATGGGACTGTCTAAGTAGCGGCTGGAGTCCTGTGTTGCATCTGCATGCTTCAAGGGCGACTGGACTGCGGCTATGTGCTTTCAAGCCTCGCCTATAGTCGACTATTGGTGGCTCAGTGGTTATGATGCTCGGCTGCTGACCCGAAAGACGCGGGTTCGATCCCGGTCGCGGCGGTTGAATTTCTTTGTAGGAGAAATTCTAGAGGCCCGTGTACTGTGCGATGTCAGTGCACGTTAAAGAACCCCAGGCGGTCGAAATTTCCGGAGCCCTCCACTACGGCGTCTCTCATAGCCTTAGTCGCTTTGGGACGTTAAACCCCATAAACCAAACCTATAGTCGACTATTGCCGTTCCCTTCATTTCCGGGTTTTATTTTTGTCAAAATTGGGAGGGGGCAGAGGGGGGAATCGAGTGTTATTTTTTATCTGAACTTCTTGTGCAAACTCAGTTTTTCAGCAAGACGTTCCATAATGTTGTTTTTTCTGTTCATATTTCGCAGCAGAAGACAATTCACTATAATCGATCGTTTTCGTGTTGGACACAAGATACTAAGTTATTGCTACTGGCACTCAATGTCACATAACGCGGAATGGACTCAGACTTCGCCATGTAACCACCTAGCATGAATACTGGTGAGATTTGCTGATGGGTCGCATGAAGCCGCGTCGATATGCAGTATTTGCATTTGTGCGACACCTGAACACATTGTGTCATGTTCCACCGATAAAGAAATGCTTGAGGATAACCGACATCTGATTCTTTTTTTTTTAATTTTCTCGGATGTATGCAGACCGAGGACACGAGCTCAATTCTCGTTGCTTATACGTGCGGAAATATTCTACAACTGACACATAAACCAACACATTAGCCCGGACATAAAACCCGCCGGACAGCCAAGAAGATTTTAGAGCAGAGCAGCCGGAGACGCGCACAAGATAATAAGGAACTGTGCACAGAAAGCGTTCTAAGTTTCGTTGTGCATGCGGTACCTTCGAAATATTGCTTAGCCGTATGCAACTCGCCCGAATAACGCGATTACACACAGCTAACGACGCTAACCGCTAACCGCACCCTTAGCTTCCTACGTCGAAATCTTCGTTTGCTACCCCTTCTATCAAATTATTAGCGTATAAAACATTCGTCCGACCTAAACTAGAATTCGCATCAGCAGTATGAGATCCTCATCAATCTAACCTTTCTATAATCCTTGAAAAAGTTAAAAACCACGCTATCTGTTTTATTTATGGTGACTACTCTTACTATACTAGCGTATCCAGAGCATCCTTGCCTAACCTTGAAACTAAAAGAAAAATATCTAGACTATGCCTATTCCACAAGTTCTATCATTCACCTTTAGGATCATTTATAATTTCAACAGCTCGTCGTCCTTCTAGCCGCAACAACCACATCAAGACCGTATACCCACCCGCTGCAAGAACTACATCTCATTTCCGTTCTTTTTTTGTCATATCATCTCGGGACTGTAACGATCTGTCGCCGGAAGCCGTACTCATCGTCAACTGCATCGACTTCAAGAAAAAGATTGAGGCCATCCTTATGTATCCTGTAATATTTATGTATCCTGTAATCTTTATGTACTCTGTAATCTTTATGTACTCTGTAATCTTTATGTACTCTGTAATCTTTATATAATTTGCATGTAATCCGCCCATCGCTCATGTAATGCCCCACAACCGGGGCCTTTGAGGTAATAAATATATAAATAAATAAACAAATAATCCTTTGAGCAAGTGATACAGGCAGTGGTCAAGCGTCACTTGTCCAAAGGATTATTGGTTGTGTGTATACAGGATTGGAAACGAAAGCGAGAGCTGCAGAGCAATACTACTTCCTACATAGTAGACTACTAGCAACAATAGGGAGTTATAGAATCGGCCACAGTGACGAGAACTGGGAAACTTATTGGGACAGGGTGACTGCATATGCAATAAAGAAATGAGGAAACATGCGCACGCACAGCTGTCATTTGAGTCAAATGGGCCTTTTTCCAATACCCCAGCTCAAAACGCGCACTGTGAAGCGAAAATAAATCACTGAATGCCGTCGCCGTGTGCAAAACTACAGTGCTCACAACGGACATAGATTACACCTTGCGTTATATATTAACCGATTCACCAAACGTGGCGACCACCGTGACGTCAGTGCAAGGCACCTACACACACGCGACTTGTCGCTGTGTCTTGCATTACAGGACTGCGAAACTAACTTCCACTGTGGAGCTAACATAACCTTAATTCCGCAGTATTTAGGGGCAACGGCGACTTCTTGTTTGTCCTTCCGCAACTCCACCATCAATAAGGGAACTCCATTATGCCCTTGTACGTACACGTCTATACGACCACAGTCTTCATGAACGTAGGACCGTCCATAGCATCCTCCTGGAAGGAACTCAACGAGGGAACTCCAGTACGCACACGCAAGGGGCGTGCGTGGATTCCGGGCACGCGGGGACACAAAAGGGAACCCGCGCACGACAGAGCGCGGATAATCTCCGGCTCATCCACGCACTCGGCCGAGAGGATGTAACCTGGGCGTACAGTGCATGGCGGCGGCCCGTGTAATCTGATTGTACCTACCCCGCCCGCTCACTGCGCTCCGTCGGCGCGTGCCTTTGGAGCTATCCCCCCCTTCCTGAATCCGCGGCGTGCGCTGGCACGCGTTTTCGGAGGATGGAGACACCGGGGCGTCGGTCGGGTCTTTTCCGCTGCACACCGCGCTGTAGACCAAAGTTGCCGCTGCGGCAGTGCGCTTGACGGATCACGGGCTGTTGTACATGGCGCTAGGTATCTAGAGAAGGATGAGTCTTGGTGGTCCGTTGTGTAGACAGGTAGATGTGCACGTCGCCGACAGGTGGCGCGGGACTATAGGAGTGCGGTTACGCGGCTGTTCAAGTGCGGTGGTATGCACAACTTTGAAAATGTTCTCTTACAGAACATGCTTATTGACTGCTGTCTATAGACTTAGGCGAATTCTCACTCTCACCTTCTTATATGCCAAGGTAGGGATATAAAAATGGGCGGCCATTAAATTGAGTTCGTACTGCAGGATGTTTTAAAATCCGTCGCGTCAAGGAATGGTCAAAGCGAATTATACACTCTGTAGCGTATACAGAAGGGGGGGGGGAGGGGGGAGTCAAACACTTTTTGAAGCCCCCTCTCCACTTCCCAGCCACCTTGTTTTAAAGAAAGCTTTCTTTCTTTGTTCTTGAGGGAGGAGGGGGGAGCAATAAAAAAATCGCATTGCTTCGGCATGCTACTTGTTATGGGCACAAATATGAGAAATTTGACATGGGAAAACCACGTTGAACGCCGTATTTTTGACGCACAAAGTCGGAAAAATACATGCTTCAAATGGGACCGCCTGTTCTAAGAATGACGCATAAATCTGCCCTCGAGATTCTTACATGAAAGTGCGTATGTGTCCAATTCGTGTCTCTGCGATGTCTGTCAAGTCAGTACGCGAGCGAAAACAAAAAAGATGGGGGCTAATTTTCTTTCCATATATGCTATACGGGATCAGCGTTACTGTGTGGTACTGGTGCGCTGATAATCTCAGTGGAGGCACGGACAACCTGCTCGCATGCAGTGTGAGCCACGTGAATTGAAGATGTTGTCGCTTCAACAAATGCGGTTGATGTCGCTGTCACGCTTATGTCCCCCTTATGCCGATGTCCCCCTTATGTCGATGTCCCCCTTATGTCGATGTCCCCCTTATGTCGATGTCACATTTACGTCGAGGTTACACTTATGTCTATAGTCGCTTTTACATGAATGCGACAGCAGCGCATCGTATTTCCTAGCGTATCCCATGGAGCCGATGCGCTACTGTTTACACGTACAGCATCAAGTCCGGTGGAACAGTGACCTGCTGTCGCATTCATGTAAACGCGGCTTATATCACGCTTATGTCGATGTCACGCTTATGTCGATGTCACGCTTATGTTCATGACTTGACAGGGACATGAATGCAGTCGATGTTCATAACATGAACATCGCATATATAAGCGTGACATTCAAAGTAAACGTCACATATAAAAGCGAATGTTAGCGGCGCATAGCAACACCACTATTACTCCTCCTATACCAGCATCTAACGGACATCGCCACTAGTCTACGCACTCGTTCAGAAAGACTCCATCTAAAACACAGAGCAGCGTTGCACGAATCACTTCCACACGCCATCTGCGCTGCCCTGCAAGCTTGGAGCGTTCTTTCCCCAAACTCTGTCTCGGTATTCCCGGGGCCCACTTGAAAGCCCTGTCCGATCCAAAACGCTCCTAATGCCCCCTCCGGGAGGGTAGTACATAGGGGAGGTTGGTCCGGAGCTCACGCCCCCTTCCTACACGCACTCCCTCAAAGCCGTGACGTTCACCCCCCCCCCCCCCCCCCCCCCTCCGAGTCTCCCGAGGGAAGGCTTAATCCGGCCGTGCTTGGCGGGCCAATTTGTCGAGCCTTTTATGCTCTGCACACGACGGAGGTATAGTAGTACACGTATAGGCAAGCTGGCAGTCGCCGCCCCGCATGCCGGCGGGGTGGCGATGTCTGAGAAATTAATGAACACCGGCTGGCCCCCTACCGCCCTACTGAGGCAGCAGCGGTTCGCACGAGGACTATATGTTCGTAAGCCCCACCCCTTGGCGTCTCGTATTTCGTGGCGTGTATAACATGAGTGCCACGGCTGACTCTGCGCCCGTGAAAACGGGGAACCAATGGCTGTGGCCTTTGTTTGGTGCCTGTGCGCAGGATTTCAGCCGGACATACTGCCGTCCAGCACACGGCAGTTTGAAATAGCGCTCGCTTGGGCGAGATAGTGGTAGGGAAATATCACGGATACGGACGATGCTACGCAGTCTATAGTCTCGGCGCAGTCAAATTCAGCATAGACATATACACGGAGCAAGGTTAGAAAAGGGAAGGCGCTAGAGGACAGCCAATTCCGGTTTTACTGTTTAGAGTGGTGGGAATTGCTAGCAGGCAAGTAGCGATTTTTTGGACTTTTTTTGTAAACAGGTGCCCAGGGTAATCTTCTGTAAAGATGAAACGATAGGGGGGGGGGATGTGCTGGGTGACGGATGAATTCCCAGCGAGAACATCCCAAGGAGGGTTAGAGGGGAAGGAAGCTTGGTCTCAGGAGGTGCCCAATTCCAAAGGAAAGAGAGTGTGTGATGGAGGGAGAGAGTAAGGGGGAAATAAGATTACTAAATTAGGCTGAGATAAGACGGCTGGGCTGTTCCTGATCGAACTATAATTGTAGACGATCGAATCAACGGAGATGCCAATGTCCTTCGGAGAACAACAGGCCGATGGTGATGATGATGTCATTAAACGTGATAGCAGTAATCACAATATCAAACATGTTTAAACGCATTATGCAGTTAAGTACTAAACGGAAGTGTACGCTTGTAACAATCATTACACGTTCTAGGTCTGCTTCTGTACGCTGACGACGAGAAAGCGCCAGTTTATACACTTTTTTGCTCTTTTCCACACCGTTGTTCTCACAGCCCAAACTTCGCTCGAGCTCGTGTTACAGGCGACTCATTCTGCCGCGTGCGCGGCAACTACGCGTTCGAAGATGAAGCTGCTAAAGGATGAGGGCGTGTCAGGAGCTCGGCGTTTTTCCGTCCGCCTATACTAACACCAAAGCCTCCCTCACAACTCGGCTACGCGTGGCGTTCGCGCGAAACGCGTCAAGCACGCGTACAGAGGCGCATTCCCATCTTTTCTCTTTGTTATTTTTTTCTGTGTTGGATCGGCACCAGCGCGCAGCAGGGGGCTGATGGAAGATGAGCTTCCGTAGCCGCCCAACAACTCAGTGGCACAAGTTGTCCCTCCACCGCCGCCTTTCCCCCTCCCATCGGTGGCTCCGCAGTATGGCACGTGGCGGGAGTCAGATGACTGCGTCACGTGACACTATTAGCTCAACCTTAAGTACAGCCGGCCTAGCCCCTTAGTTTTCGCACTCGCGAGTTCAAGCGCGACCCCGCACGTTTGCGTACGGTCCTCCGCTGCTTGCACAGTTTTAAATTCGGCCCATGAATGTAATTGCAAAAACAGGCATATAGCAGTTATCAGCAAGCAAATTTAGTCTTCACTGCAAAGGAAATGCCTCACCAGGTGGCCAGTACACAATTGCAAAAGGCATACTGTTCTGCCTCTTTAATACGACCCCAATTAATATGGACGACTCGAATTAGGGACAACTTCTTTCTTTTTTTTTTTTTTTGGGGGGGGGGGGGGGGCACCAAATTTTTCAATGTATTTATGCCTCGTTAACACGGAAACTCGCTGTCCAGACAATTGACAGGGGGAAAATACAGAGTGCCGATTGGGGCCCGTGTATTTGGGGCCCCAATCGGCATTGGGGCTCGTGTATGAACGTTAATGAGGACAAAATATCTGCTGCCCCAACCTGCGCTTCTGCAATTTCTGCACTTTTAGCGCAGGACACCTGAAGAATGCAGCGAAAAAAATTGGGAATGGCTGAGTGATGGCCCTCTCTTTTGTGATTCGATGCTTTACAGAGCAAAGTTGCCTAAGCGACGCACCTCACTATTTTTCATATTGCATGAATGGCAGCTATGAAAACGCCCTCTGTAGAGCTTTCGCCACGTAGAACACGGCGTCCCACAGCTCACAGCTGACTGAATGCTGATATGTTATAGCAAGCGGTTCGTGAGGTGTCAATAGTCGTAGTAGTAATTAGGACATTTAGCCATGAGTCGCCATCAAACATATCACATGCAACTAGACCACTAGGCGCGTAAAGCTGCACTCCATTACATCAAGCTCCATGGCGACCAGGATAACGGGCCTGTAGTTTCCAAAATTATGTCTAAATGAAACTTCACTGGTCACCAGTATGCACAGAAGCAGACCTTAATCATAGCATGTTGCTTTCCTTTTTTTCTCTTCTCTTTTCTTTCGATCTTCACTGCAAAGTTGAAAAGTTATATCCAAGCATAGTTTCCTGACCATGGGCTCATTTTGAAAGACCGAGACAGGTGCCTATATAGGGTGGCCTGCTGTCGATCGGAGCTTATAAGAGCTGAAAATAGGAGAGATATGCGATCCTACTTGGGCTTACAATTCGATTTGGTAGACGCTGATGATGTTAACCAATGTCTCAGATTCCAACGAAGCGGTCAACATTCAGAGAATGCCCTAAAAAAAGAAATAAGAAACCTAGTTGAAGTCATATTTAAGTATCTTAACCAAAATTCAGGTAGGGAATAGTTTTAGCACCCGTTCAGGGCTAACTAAGGGGAACATTAACCGGGGACCACAGAGGAACCAAAGGGACTTGCATAGGGGTTTCTGCCGTGCTGTAACGCCTTGCTTAGGCATGCTATGGTGAATACTTTGTAAACAAATAGACGAAAACAGTTAGAGCAATTTTTATTTAACCAGAAGCGAACTTCTGCCTAATTATGAACTAAAGTTATTCGGCCGCGTGGGCGCGCTAATTCAATTTTCGGAAAAATAAGAGCAAAAGAATCTGGCCGTTTGTTTAAAGCTGGCAGGTCCACGCGCTTATCGAATTGAGCGCTAAGAGCTCTCGCGGAACAGCCCTCAGGCGTAGGTATACATACTGACCATCAAGCCAGCAGGCGGCTTTTAACGGGTTTGTGAGCATTCTATTAGCGAACAACGCTAATGGATTCCGACCCCGTTATTCGCGGGACATGCCTACAGCCTTCCTGGTCTCTTAAAAAAATAAAGCGAACATGACAGCACTGAACACCGGTGAAAAAATGCCCCCGGTCAAAAGCGCAGTCCGTACGAAAAAGGCAACTCTCTCCCCTCCTCCTCTCCCTGTCTCGTCCCCATTAGGCATTCCCGTGGGAGGCCAGGAGCCCGCCAGTGTAGAGTAAGGGCTAAATGGAGGCGGAAAGCGAGGTGGGGGGGGGGGGGGGTTCTTTTCTGGGACGCGACACTAACCACTCCTAATAGACCCGTTTGGGACCTGTTCATCTCAGGGGAGCCCCCGTTCCCACCAGAGACCCTCCGGCACGCATGTCCTCTCCCGCTGAGCGGCTTTTAAAGAGAATTGGGCTCCGGTTGCTTCACGGCCTTGTTCTGGGACGGCGCGAACGAGCTGCATATAGCGTGCGCGCATGCGCCAAAGCGCTCCCCTTACTGTGAGAACCAGGCATGGAAACGGGGCGTTTTCACCAACAAAAAAATAGGTAAATAATAGTGAAGTAGAACTGAACTAAGAACGAATAATAGTGAAGAAAGTAGAACTGGGTTCGGCTGCAAAGTTAGCGGTGTGAGATCGGTGTTTGTTTGAGGTAGCGCACTGAGTGCAGTTTTTAGACAGAAACGGAACAGAAGATATATCGTTTCGAACTATAGATATAGATATGCTAGATAACTATGTATAGCGTTTCGGACGTAAATAATAAACAGACACCACGGAGCGCGCAACTTAAACTGAGTTTTACTTCACAGAATACATAGTTATAACTATGGTATAGTCATAACTATGTTATAACCGCAGTTATACCAGTACCGTAACCACGCCTGCACGGAAGATTGACGAGCAATACATCACATTGGTCTAGCATACTGGCGTCTGTAGCGAAATTTTCCATCTAGATAGGCGACCTCTTTCTTTTGTTGGCAAGACTGATCTTTTGCTGACTCAGCAGCCAGTTCCTTTCATAAGGGAGTAATTACTCATTATAATCCACCAAAAAGCAGTCATACGGCTACAAAGGAAAGCTGTACAGCTTTTTAAAAATTTTCCTAGTTAGAAACGTTCGACCTGGTCCGGTCGAATCCTGTCTACCAACTAAGCTAACTAGGACGGCTATGGTATACGGCGAGGTATCGGCGAGTGCGACCAGTGTTGGTCAAAAGCAACGCCAACCATATTATGCATTCCAGTTAGAACCACCATCTTGCCCGCATTTCTCTGTTGCAGTTTAGGCTTTGTGAAAGAAGAAGAAAACGGTACTGGGGCAGTACTGCAAAATTCTCCTGTCCAAACAAAGTTTACAGCAGTAAAGTTCTTACAACAGTTTTCTTTTTCGCTTGGAGTAATATCGAAGCATTCATATACCACTCTTTACTGACCAGAAAAAAAGCACACAACACCTGGAATAACTTGCAACGCAGGAAATGTACTGGAGACTGTTATCAAAGACAGCTTTAGTTTGATAACAAGTAGCGTTTGGCGCATCGACTGTCAATGATGATGACAAACGCGAACAAACAGTTAAGTACAGGTATCACGACCGCACGCGTCACCGGATTCTGAAAACGCGCGCCCAATCGCTCATAAAAAACTTGATCCGATTACTAATAAACGGTTAAAGTGACATCGAAGACAGCAATTGCTTGACTAGGTAGCCTACATCTTTTTATGGTTCCGAACTTTTTATCTCTTTCAAACATCTGCAATGGATATCGTGCATAGACTGGCGGACCTGATTAATATTGTTACATGGCGGTAGGCCGGATAACTATAGACGTCATAAACGATGGCGATGATATGATTCAAGAGTTGACTGCCTGGCGCGAGCGTTCCTGCTCGCGCCACTGCACAGTTCGTCGTTTTCTAGTCCGTTACAATATTACTGAATACAACTAATTCCTGCCTGCTTTCCCCTCACAGTACGAGGTGCATAAACCCAGCCTTTCCGGGATTGCCGGGGCGCCACTGCAGTCACTTCCGCTTCCGCTGCACCGCGCGCATCTGGTGTCTGCGCCTTTGTCAACTAGCGACGTCGACCACCACGCTCTCACCCGAAAAGCCACAGGAAAAGCAAGCGCTTCCCACGCGGGGATCGTGTTTCGTCCGCCGGGCGACAGGGTGCGCGACGTTCGCCGTCACGTGGCGAAACCCGAGCACGTGATGACGGCCCTCCCTCCGCCACGCGAGCTACTCGCCTCGAAGAGGGCGTTTTGCGCCGAAAGATGACCCTACAGCTACAGTAGGTACGTACGTATACAGAGAAAGTTGGGCTTGTTAGTTCGAAATGGAATGCATAATGAAACCGAGCAAACAAAAAGAGAGACGTAGGTAAAAAAACAAACACGACAGAGCGCGGAACTTCAACTGAGTTTTGCTTCACAGAAACGCCATGTTTATAGAAGTGACGTAATCCTTCCTGGAAGAATGACGAACAATACATTACGTTACTCAGACATGTTGGCGTGCGTGGTGCAAATAATCGCAAGATAACCGCTGGTACTTGAGGGTAATGGAGAAGGCAAGCGTAGCAGGGGGCGGCAGGAAGTTAGGCGGGTGGATGAGATTGAGAAGTTTGCGGGGATACGGCGGCCGCAGCTTGCAAAGGACTGCGTTAATGGGAGAGACATGGGAGGGGCCTTTGCCCTGCAGTGGGCGTAGTCAGGCTGATGATGATGAGGTGTGAGTGGTTAGCAAGACAAGCAACAGGCAATTTCTTTCTTTATGCAGTACGCTTCACAAATATCTGCGCTGGTCAGGGGCGCAATCTTTTTCAAGATTCGCGTGCCAATTACGGCATTGGCATCAATGGTCGGTCAGATGCTCGCCAATGCGTCAGGAAAATGCATCTATCGTCTGCTAAACGGTGCACGTCTCAGCCCTTCGTAATAAGGCGAAAAAAACAAAAAGCCGACACAAAGCCCACGTTTTTCCGACCACTCTTTGACAATTTTCACTATGCCGTGACGTCACGCCGTTCCCGTGGCTATATCGTCGTCCGCGCTATTTCGTCATTCTTGCCTATAATTAATTAACTAATTAATCTACAGTCATCAAACTTGGCTTCTAGTTTAATTTTTTCCTCCTATACCTGAAGCAATCATTGGCTTTCTTCTACCTTTTTTTTAGTTCCCGAGTTACACGCGTGTGACACGCTTTGTTAACGGACGGACGACAGTATGAGTCATTAAAGGCTTTCGCCTTAATTTATAATTAAACTAATTCAAGCGCACGTCAAACCAACTGCCGTGCTTACGCAGAACAGCCATCCTACGCTGACATTTGGGAACCGTGGCAAAACACGCGTACCTTTCACACGCAGCACACGCTGATCTTACGATGTCGCTGCGCAATTAGAGGAGTCAATAAACGATGCACGCGTGTACGGCGATTGCAATGGAAAAGACAGAGCGTAGGAGAAAATTGCAACCGGAAGTAGCTGGAAGAATATTTTCACATGATTCTTTTCGTTCACATCGGAAACTCACCTCGCCCATTGCAAGCCTCGGCTTTCGCGATACGCGAACCTTGAAAAAGTTTGGGTCTCAACTCGGCAGAGAAATTTACGAAACGCACTGCATAAAGAACAAACTGACTGTTGCGACATCAAAAAAAAAATCAGCCTTGCTAATCAAAACCAAGGGCGCCCATCTGAATGAAAATTTGTGCCACACATCCCAGCATGCCAGAGGAACGTTCGTCATTCTTTCATTTGTGATTGAGACGCTTGTACAGATAATACGTTTCTGTGAAGTAAAACTGAGTTGAAGTTCTGCGATCTGTGCTGCTTCATCTCTTCCTACGTCCCTCTTTTGGTATGCGCGGTTCCATTATGCCTTCTATAGTCGGGGCAGAGAAGCTCCGCCCACCGCACAGAATTCCTCCACGACAAAAAAGTTGTCCGATGTTACGACTTTTTTGTTACCTTAACAGGAAGCTAATCGCAAGAAAAAAATTACAAGCTCTAGAATTTTGATACCTGACTTGTTTAATATAGGGAAACGTTAAAAAGTTTATTCATTTACTATTGTGCTTGGTCAGCGGAATAATACAGTACGCCGCGGATCATCACCCAGTGTTAGCAACTGCTGTTTGTTTTAAGTTGTTTCCTACTATAGCACGGTATGTACGCGACGAAAGATGATTCAGCGTACTTAAAGGGGAATAGACACCTCATTTCGGACACGTGTTTTCTTCTTTGTAATGATGCGCAAGACATTACTATACATTGGTCACCACGTGGTATTCGTCTACGACAGCTAAATAATTTGTAATCGAATTTCTTATCACAGCAGTTTTGGTTCCTGCCTCAACAGCCGAACGACGGCTATGACGTCAAAGTTGCGTCTAAGTCACATGAAACACGCGAAAAATTAGATAGAAATGCTGCTCCGTGGTTTTAGTTCACTACAACGCTAAAGTCAGCCTGCTTCGAGAGCGGGAATACAACGAGTGAACAAGCAACGATTATATCGCAATTTTTCTCGTTCTTCACGTGACTTAAACGCAACTCTGACGTCATAGCCATCGTTCTACCGTTGAAACCGAATCAGTGCGATAATAATAGAAGTTCGGTAATGAATTATTTTGCGGTCGTAGGAAAATGCCACGCGGTGATCCACATTAGTAATGTCTCGCATAATTGCATAGATCAAAACATGCTGCGAAATGTTAGGTGTCTATATCCCTTTAAAAGGGCGGAACATTGAATTTTAAGGACCCAATTTTTTTCCGCACAAAGAACATCTGCACTCCCTTCCTAGCTTATCAAATCTATCAAAATTGCATACGAGATACGGACCCCGTATTGCATATACTGCAGTAGACGCAGCCGCCTGCGCGCTCTCTCTCACAGGGCTGTTTTCTCCTCCCCACCAGAATAGCAAGAAATACAAGCCTGCTGACGTCAGATCTGCAGATATATGGATTGTTACAGTGAATTCCTACAATATATGAAAAAATTGCGGTCATAAACTCGATCGCATTGAAAAATTGCTTTGCCCAGAATTTTTGAGCACGCGCCGGACGACGATATCCCCCCGAGTATGAGGTGGAGTTCGCCTACGAACCCGATTAAGAAATTTAGCGTCAACGCCACGGTGGCACTCAAAAAAAGCGCTGTCATCGCTCGGCAAAGTGGTGTCATCGAGAACGAACACTGAGCGCAATGTGGGAGAAACACTAAGTTAATAAGAAATCCGTAAACAAAACTCAGCTGAGATATCACAATATGGCCGTTTTGTCGTCTTGCGTTGTCGCGACCTCATAAGCAGCGACATTACACTCGGAAACAGAGCGCGCACTAAACTCGCATTGACACGTCATAATAATTCCATAGCTACCCAATAATTTTTTCTTCTCTTGGGCAATGAAAAAATCGAGAAAAATTTTTTCAGGTTTTTCTCAGGCGCTGATATCTTTTGTCGCTAGGAGGAGTGGTGGTCACATAATGCGGAAACATATTGAGCATAATTGAGCATGGTGGCAATTGCCACCACCCCGTTTCAAAGGGGGCGCTCCTATCCATCCATCAGTTCATAGCAGCATGCTTGAGCTGGCAACAAATCAGATCTTTCTCTATTCTATGTGTTTCCAAAGACCTTTGTGGGCGCCTGCATGCGTAACGAGGTGAATGCAACTACGTGTCACTGCTTTGATGAATCATCAATAACCAATAATTAATTGCATTCCCATTAATATACTCCGTGGGTTCCGTGACACCGCAACTGAAACCCGTCATTTCAAGCGCACAACAAACCCGTGATCTCAGAGTGGTCCGGCCATAATTGCCCGCTTCGTAGGTAAAAACAAACAAACCTCTTAGTGCATCCGAATAAAGCTAAACCAAATCAAACCATGTGATACAGCTGCCATTTGACTTTTGTACCTTGTATACCCGGCGAAATCGCGCGCAAATCGCCGAGGCTTTGAGTTGGCCGGGCGTGAGGCTGAACGAGGGTTCGCAAGCGAGAAGGGCATTGTGGCCCGAGCGGACGGAAGAGCGGCCCTAATCGTCTTAGCCGACGGCGTGATCGCCTTAACCACCGCCTAGTACAGCCGCTGCTGATAATGCTAGCCGCGGCGAAGGGCTGTCTCACGGAAAAAAAGAGCATGAATGAAAAGGGATGATCCGCTCTTTATTTCGTTCTGTTTTACAACCCGCACGCAACACCGTAGAGAACGCGTAGAGAAAGAGAGTCGTGTAAGCGCGGGATTGCGGCGCCAAGTAGTGTCGGATCAAGGCACTAAAATATACAGGGTGTGACGCTCTCTTTCGAAGCGATTATGGGGTGGCAAAGATCAACGTACACACGCTCAATGAGCGCCTTGCACGAAGAAGTGGTGACGTGGGACGTCTGCGCGCTATTTTGTATACCTTGTATTTACGCAATTAATTTTTTTAAGGCGAGAGCCTTTAATGGCTCATACTGTCGTCCGTTAACAAAGCCTGCCACGCGCGTTTAACTCGGGAATTACAAAAAACACAAAAGAAAACCAATGGTTGCTTCAGATAGAGGAGAAAAAAAACGAACCCAAAACACAAGTTTGATGACAATAGATTAATTATTTAATTAATTACATGCAAAAATGTCGAAATAGCGCGGACGTCGACATAGCCACGGGAGCGGTGTGACGTCACATACACCGGAAGTCGTCACGGCATAGTGAAAATTGCCATAGAATGATCGGAAAAACGTCGAATTTGCGTCAAATTAGATGGATAAATGCGTAATTAAGAGTAATTAACACTTAATATCCCTGAAAGATGTATAATTTGGGTATCGATATAGCCACGGGAACGGTGTGACGTCAAATCCACCGGAAGTCGCCACAGCATAGTGTCCTCGGCTTTCGCCTCTCAGCACTTTTGTTGCCAAAGTGTCCTCGAAAGTTTCTTTTCGCGGTTGAAAAGCATACGTGAACAATGGGATGTTGCATACCAAATGGACATCGCGAGTGCGCGGGATCACGAACGAAGCGCGTAGAACCGGCGGAGATCGCTCCTGCGAATTATAGTTACTGTATATGCTACTTTGGTAGCATATACAGTAACTCTACTGCGAATGGAACGCGAGCGCCCCCGCGAAGGCATTTAGCGCAAGACAAGCTCTCCGTTCCGGCAACATGGCGGCGCCCGTCGAAGCAAGGCCTCTCGCTTCACCACCGATTCGTCCCTGCCGCCATGGGCGTCCGGAAGGGGGGGCAAGGGGGGGCGGTTGCCCCCCCTTGGAATTACGGATATTATTTATGCCCTAGTAGAAAACAACTACAAACCTACCGCCTCCCCCATCCCCAGACATCGGCTGCACCCCCCTGGAAAAAGTTCTGTGGACGCCCTTGCCTGCCGCCACTCTGTCTCTCACGTCCACGGCAAACGAAAGACGCACGAAGATTTCGCTATGTGTGAAGATGCCACCACCACAAAATTTTAGCTATAAAACGAGCCAAATTTTCAGATTGCTTCCGTATTTACAGAACTGCTAGGCTTAGCGAGTAAGCGTGGTCTGTCGTCAGAAGGCGCCGTAGGTTTAAGCAGGTTAAAGACTTTGGTGTAAAAAGCGGTCATGAAAAATTCACATTAGTTGACACACCTTTTTTGTATTTATGCACTAATTATTCACTCGTGCGGACGCGATCAAAACGAAAAATAATTACATTTGGGAGGGTTACCACTGCGAGTTTCAGCTGATATGGGCTGCGCGTGGATAAAAGGCCAAAAACGTTTTTTTTAGCTCATTAGTAAGGACTTCCCATAAGCCGGAGTTCGTCTACTAAAGCAAACACTGATTTTTATAAAACGACACGCGGGGTTCCGGTCAAATCTGCCGATTTCGGCGGAGCAAATATCGCCGCTCCACGGAGCGATCCCAATCTGCCATTCGATCGGAGAGCTCGCGCTCCCAGTCTGCCATTGGAATACGACTGCTCCAATCAGAGCATAAAAACTTGAACAGGATCTGCCATTGGAATTCAATTGTATTCTTGCCGATAGTACATGCTCACAGAACACCTGCTGCCAAAATAGCTAGCCCTGTTTCGCGTTTTTCCACTATTCATCGGTTAGCGTCTCTCTTTTTTTTTTTTTCTACGCATTCTCCGCTGTGTCAACGGGGCCTGTAGTTGGTCCGCTCAAAGCCGGCTTAAGGCTGAAACTTTCGTATTATTCGAAAGCTTGAAGTGCAATTTCTACAAATAAACGGCTCGAATCAGCCCAACTTTTCACTTTTTCTTTTACTCCGAGACAACAATACACTAAGAAAACGAAATGCCAAGACCAAAAGACCGCACAGATGACGGTAACTTCCACGCGCCGAAAAATACGGAACCTGACTTCTCGTAGCTTGCCGTTGCCCAGGCGCTCTCTTCAAAGTTTCCTCACCAGTCTACGTATACCTGCAGGGCACCTAACGACTTAGCACAAGCCCCGCACCATGAATGTACTCTGAACCAATGGGTAATCTCTTCGCTACCGACAGAAACCCATAGCGGCAGTAGTCGCCAACCACACAGAGCTACTTAGCTCATTGGTGCGACGTCGGTCTAAACGACCTTGACGTCACACAGCGATACCGGCATGCAATATTCCAAAGGCATGCCAATGGGGTATAAAGTAAGCAAGCTTATCTGATGGCCTGGTCACTGGCCGCTTGGTCGGAGCCCGCTTGGTCGCATCCGGCCGAAGTCCGTTGGTAGCAGTGTCCTTGAAACCCGCTGCGGCACTAGCACAGGACTGTCCACGCGAACCACTGAATGCAAACACTGCTGCCGTAAGCCGTAATTCAAGTTGTGCAGATTCATGGTTCGGCGTCTCAGACGAAGGACGGTGTTGCAGCAGACCAGGACACAAGCACAGGAAAAGGCCGTACGTAGTCACACACTTGCTTGCTCTGATCTCACGACCCATGTACTACATGGAGTCTTCTAGACTCGACTGGCCTCAGCTAGAGCGCACTGCTTATATACTGAATTCCTGCATCGCAATGCATGCCGGGAAGGCACTGTGCAAACTTGTTCCACCCCCTACCCTTTCCTATACAAGAGAAATTTTCCCGCCAATCTCACTTCGCAGATAAAGACATGAAAAAAATGGGTACAAAGAGTCTGGCATGTGGTCTGCTTCCCTTCACGGAAGCCGGAAGCGGAAAGAAGGAAAATAAAGGAGGACCCCGTTCTAGGTAGCACCTGCCAGGGGAAGAGGAAAGGCAGCAAAGGCAGGCTGCATGCTGGTGACTAATGGCACTTTTCCAGGAATTTTTCTAGGTGGCGGCCAAAGGGGGTTACTTCTACATGGGTGTGGTTCTGGCATGACTTGAGCGACGACAAAGGGAAGTGGGAAGTGGTGGGGGGAAGGGGGGGGGGGGGGTTAGTAAGTGCTTGAATGGGGTCGCAGAGGCTAGGCAGGAAAGGAGATGAGTCAGGTACCCATGCCCTGTTCATTGTACAGCTCCTATAGCTTCCCTTCCTCGAAGCCCATGACATCACCAGTCCGAACTAGGAGCAAATCACCCCGCAGCAGGGCGTGGTGACAAAAGCTTGTCTTGCCTATCTCCTGCAGCACTGCTAAGAAAAGATGAATCATCAGTAAGTGTTTGAGAGGGGTCGCAGAGGCTGGACAGGAAAGGAAGGTTGATGAGTCAGGTCCCCATGTCCTGTTCATTGTACAGCTCCCATAGCTTCCCTTCCTCGGAGCCCATGACATCACCAGTCCGAACTAGGAACAAATCACCCCGCAGCAGGGCGTGGTCACAAAAGCTTGTCTTGCCTATCTCCTGCAGCACTGCTAAGAAAAGATGAATCATTAGTAAGTGTTTGAGAGGGGTCCCAGAGGCTGG
Source organism: Amblyomma mixtum (assembly GCF_055824585.1). Lineage (NCBI taxonomy): Eukaryota > Metazoa > Arthropoda > Arachnida > Ixodida > Ixodidae > Amblyomma > Amblyomma mixtum. The sequence continues at coordinate 97,429,019 of NC_143020.1, forward strand.
ACAGGAAAGGAAAGGAGATGAGTCAGGTCCCCATGTCCTGTTCATTGTACAGCTCCCATAGCTTCCCTTCCTCGAAGCCCATGACATCACCAGTCCGAACTAGGAACAAATCACCCCGCAGCACGGCGTGGTCACAAAAGCTTGTCTTGCATATCTCCTGCAGCACTGCTAAGAAAAGATGAATCATTTTTCGGCGAGGAAGAAAATAGCCTTAACTGGGCGAGTCCTTCTTGGTGTGCCAGCGCGGCTGGGGCGCCCAGGGATGGTACATCAGAATACGTACCGTAATTTTCCGGACTATATTCCGCGGACTATACATGTTTCAAAGTTGTAATTTTGTGTCACGCGGGCTATCTACGCGTACCGACTAAACGATTTTGTTTCGGCAGAGCCGGAGAAGACTACCGGTGGCTATCAAATACAAAAACAAAAGGAAACGTGTCCAAAGTGGCCGCCTAAAACATGTAACCGTGCAAAATAACAGCCAGCTCCGATATACAGTAACTTCAATATGCAACAAATGCCGTCGCGCTAACGAAGAGTTGCTGGTTTCCACTGCTTGTATTTGTGCTCACATACGCAAAACTCCATGAATATAAATAAATAATAAATACGGGGGTGCATAAATGTGGATGTAACGTCAGGGCTGGCACAGTCAGAACACAGTCGGCCCCGGTAGAGTGATTTCGACGAGTTCTAGGACTAAAATGAATAAGGTCCAATAAAACGCGCAGTTTTGCTTCTTGATAATAGAATAATTGTTTGCCCATTGTATATTGCTTTGGGACAGTCTAAAAAACTTATTTTTACCCGAAATCCTTCTCTGCATACTATACACCGGATGCGGAATATGTGAGCCGGAAAAACATCCCCATTTGCGAAGTAGGAAAAAATGTTCCCAAACGGGTGACATCAAACGTATCGTAATCCGCCGTAATTTGAGCATCCGGCCGCCTCGCATGTGTACATGCATGCATGTACGCCTCGCATGAGGCGGATACAAGTTCCGATGGAACGAGTCACTGACCCTTAAATGCAACGGCATGGTGAGAGCAACTCAAGTCTGGCAGGACAGTGGTTTATCGCTCAGAGCTTGGAACGTTCGCAACAAAACACATGATGAGAAGGACATCTCGATACACAAATTAAATACAATCTAAATTGTATTGGTTTTCACCCAGCAACTCATTTCCTTTTACTGTCGTCGCATTTCACTGATTTTGTGTTACATCATCATTTGTAGATGTAGCTTCCATGTATTTTTGTCTTCTCTGTATTTCTTTGCTTCCAGTTTTATTCACCGTGATATCAAGGCTTGGACTGCGTTTCTTCTTTGCAAGCTACAACATTGCACATTGCAATGTTGCAAGCTACAACGATTACATATGTTGGCACGGAAGGGACTGAACAACGAACAGATACGGGGCGTCCATGAAGAACAATGATGGCGGTGAAATGGAAGTCGCTCAGAGCAAGTGCGTCTCCGGATCGTTCGGCGCTTCTGCGAAGTCCCCTGCAGAAGTGCTTTTCCTTCGCATGGCCTGGACTGCATGGCCATGTTGCGGTCTGGTCTATTCTCAAATTCAAAGAAGAGTCTAATAAAGAGGGCAATTTTCTGTCAAGCGGGTTCCGGAAGAAATTTTCTTATTCACTTGGAGACATTTTTTCCTAGAAGGTGCTTCCACAGGGGACCCTTTTTCCAGGGGATTTATGCTCCGGGGACGTTTCTTCCTGAACCCACTCAGAACACAGTCGGCCCCGGGAGAGTGATTTCGACGAGTTCTAGGACTAAAATGAACAGGGTCAAAATAAAACGGAAATTCACTTCTTGACATTAGAATGATTGTTTACCGATTGTATATCGCTTGCGGACAGTCAAAAAAAAAACTTATTTTTCAGCCCAAATTCGTCCCTGTGTACTATACACCGGTTGCGGACTATCTAAGAAAGAAAATTTTATTTTTAGCCGAAATTTGCATATGTGGGCTGTAGTCCAGAAATTATAGTGTATGCTAGCTTGCCGGCTATCACTGTGTCGTTCTAGCTGCAGTAACAACTATCGAAAGCGGGAAAAATTAGCGCCCCAACCACCCCGAGCCGCTGTGGTACAAGCTGTTTCAATTGCAACGTTTTTCTGTTGCAATTGTTCTGTAGCAGGGTTGCGTCCTATATGCAGCGTCTCGTGCGTATTCTGTTAGTGGAGAACGGACGGTCAAAAACGTAATACACATGGGTGCTTAAGTTAGGTTATGAGCGGAATGTATTACGGCTGCAAAAGTGAAAGGGATGCCGAAGGAAAAACATTATTTCAGGACAGTCACCGGAAATATATTAAAGTACGACCGAACATGCATGATCTACCCGTTGGTAACAATATCTGTTTAAGTGGTTGTCACCTTTTCCGAGAAGACGCATTCTGTAAACTTTTGCCGCCCATAGTACAGAGGACAAAACGCATGCCTAGAACAACCAAACTCTCTGTTCCGGAGTTCCCAAAGCCGCTGCATCCAAGAAGGCAAAAAATGACGATGAAATTCTGTGAGGTTAACAGCAAATGTTTACATCCAGACCAATTTTAACCATATCTTATCGCTAGTTATCGCGTGATACGCCCGAAACACGCTCAGAGCGTGTTCTAGACATGCGTTTTGCCCTCTGTACATGTTAAGGCTGCTTTACACAAAGGCGATTGAGCGGCGCGTCGAAGCTAAAATTTCCAACTTGTTGAAACCTCGCCGCGATGAGTCAAAACAGGTTTTTCCGTCGCGACGACAGGATTCACTGGCATTTTCCTTTGCATGTGAAACGGGCTTTAATGTGGTTATGTGAACAGCAGCCATTCCTTGAAATACCTGAATTCATCCACATCAAATTCAGTAGAAAAAAGGCGTTCATAAAACCGACTTTCGCTAAACTCATAATTTACAGGCGTTGTAGCGTGAGAACTCCGTGCCGCATAACTAGGTGCTATAGTTGTAATTTTATAGGTCTGCATCCGGTCGTTAGTAATAGTCAGGCCACTTTTTAGGATTTCAGAAACGCGATTATCCTCGGCGCTGTAGCTCGACAAAGTTTCGGTGCATCGTGCCACAATAAATGCGCTTTTGAAAACCATGCAAGCAAATCAACCTTTCCAATGAACTCAACTGTAGTCAAAAAAGCCAAATTTTGTCGAGCCACATCGGAAAGGGTGGTCACGTTTTCCAAATTATAAAAGCATGCATGGCTATTGCTAACGATCGAATAGAAATCTCTAGTTGCTACTAGGCGCCTAACTCAGTTAAAAAGTTATTTATAAAATTAGTTAACTATTTAAGATTAGTTTCTGGTGCCCGCCAAAACTGGTAATACTATATGCCGCAAAAGAATGAATTCTTCAGGAACACACATGACAAAAAATTGCCCTTGTTATTGGACTCTTTCCTGTCTTTAAAAAATTGATCTCAGCATGAAGTATTTTGCAGTACGAGATGACACTATAAGGTCATGCAGAGCTAATTATATGCCAAGAAAAGCCGCACCACAATGCCCATATGCCGGTGACTTCGCTCAAGCGCCGGACGATTCAGAGAAGCACTTTCCCTCCGCCATTTCCTTTTACGCCGCCATTAAATTTTGCATGAACGCCCTGCGTTGGGTGGATGGTGGTGTGAATGTACAGGCAGGATTAGAATCAGTCACAGCGGCCGATTCTAATCCCGCCTGTACTTTCACACCACCGCCAATCACAGCGGCCTGTGACTAATTTAAGACACTGATTTAAATGATTCTGGCTCTACCACTGTACCATACCAGGCCTGTTTCCGCTAAAACCTTCAGCGGGTGAGGAGAGGCCCTGTGTATGCGCAGCCAGTATCCCGCTACCCGGTATTCGTCTCCGCTACACTAAATATCTCTAGAATGGCGTTCTAAAGAACCTCACTAGGCCGTGTCGATCTAAGTACGGTGACAGGCACCTTGCCTGCTTTCTTTTTTTTTTTTTGAAAGATTAGCAATATCACCACAGGTCCTTTTCTAAGAAAAAAAAAAACGCCCGCTTTTGACCACACGTCGCAAAAATGTTAGGCGAGGAGGAAAGAAAACAGCCTCGGGATTCGTCAGTGACCCTCCCACAAGCACTGCAAAAAGTTCTGCAGGCCACAAGCATTTCCGGGAACTGTCGTCTTTCTGAGTAGAGGACATGAAAGAGGCAACGGGGATCGCAAAAATGTGTGTCACTTGCTGAACCTACTGAAAGGCTATCTGCTTCCTTCTTCTGTGTTAGCCCGCTTTTTTTTTTTTTCGCTGGAATTCATCACGCTGCTGCAAGTCGTGTACTACAGAGGGTACAGTTTCTGCCTTCTAGCCTGAGCAGGTCTTCTTGGTGGTTTAGAGCTACAAAAAGAAAAGTTGATTTAGGGTATTGAGCATTGGCGCTAGCATTAGCCGCGTTTACATGAATGCGACAGTCATCATCATCAGCCTGACTACGCCCACTGCGGGGCAAAGGCCTCTCCCACGTCTCTCCAATTAACACTGTCCTTTGTGAGTTACGGCCATCCCATCCCCGCAAACTTCTTAATCTCGTCCGCGCCCACCTAACTTCCTGCCGCCCCCTGCTACGCTTGCCTGCTCTTGAAATCCACTCCGTTACCCTTAAGGACCAGCGGTTATCTTGCCTTCGCATTACATGCCCTGCCCAAGCACATTTATTCCTCTTGATTTCAACTAAGATGACATTAACCCGCGTTTGTTCCCTCACCCACTCCGTCCTCTTCCGATCTCTTAACGACGCCGCCGCGGTGGCTCAGTGGCTATGGTGCTCGGCTGCTGACCCCAAAGACGCGGGTTCGATCCCGGCCGCGGCGGCTAGAATTTCTTTGGAGGAGAAATTCTAGAGGCCCGTGTACTGTGCGATGTCAGTGCACGTTAAAGAACCCCAGGTGGTCGAAATTTCCGGAGCCCTCCACTACGGCGTCTCTCATAGCCTTAGTCGCTTTGGGACGTTAAACCCCATAAACCAAACCAAACCAATCTCTTAACGTTACACCTATCATTTTCCTTTCCATAGCTCGCTGTGTTGTCCTTGACCTAAGCTGAACCCTCTTTGTTAGCCTCCAGGTTTCTGCCCCATAGGTGAGTACCGGTAAGATACAGCTGTTGTATACTTTTCTCAGAAGCGCATCGCATTTCCTAGCGTATCTCGCGGAGCCGAAGCGCTGCTGTTTCAAGTCAGGAAAAAGCAGCTTTTCTCTGTCAAAGCACCCCCTTAAAGCTGCACTGAAGAGGATTCTGAACTTGTCTTTTTGCCGCGGGAACTCGATCTACACGTTCCAAGCATTCTTATAAACTGCAACTTATTGCCCTGTATGGCCGATTTCCCTCATTAAATCGAATTAACATCCGGCTCCCGCCCTTTATTTTGAATTCTGCCTCGTACGATGGGCGGAGTCGACCAACGCGTGAAGTTCCTTTCAGCCAGCTCCGTGGAGGCTTTGCTTTCGCTTTATTTTGTTTTTTAGGTTTCCGTGAATAAATAGTTTCATTGGCAGATAATATAGCCGCAAAATAAGCCCGCAGAAATAAAAATGCGCGCGGACTATTTGCTACTACGGACTACTACGTATTACTCCGCCGATGGCAGAGCGGCAAGCCGCCACGGGACTGGGCGAAAGGCACTCACGCGTTGGTCGACTCCGCCCACCGTACGAGGCAGAATTAAAAAAAAAGGGCGGAAGCCGGACGTTAATTCGATTTAATTAGGGAAATTGGCCAGACAGGGCAATAAGTCGCAGTTTCTAAGAATGCTAGGAACGTGTAGATCGAGTTCCCGCGGCAAAAAGACAAGTTCAGATTCCTCTTCAGTGCACCTTTAAAACCAGTGGCGTCGGCCGATTCTCGCGAACCTGATGGTGTGACAATGCAGGGAGTGGCAGATGAAAGGAGATAGTCCGCTTCCCTACACGGCCGGGGATAGCACCCTCCCTGCACTGTCACGCCAGTCTCTGCATTGTCACACCAGCAGGTTCATGAGAATTAGCAGAAGGCGTTGTCTGGAAGGGGGTGCTTCGACAGGCAAAAGCTTCTTCTTAACTTGTATCGGATGACGGAATTTTTAGTGCGAAAACACTATTCCGATGGATGGGTGACCCCTAAGCAAGATCTTGCGATATTTGTGCGCTTGCGGTGTTTGTGGATGTGTGCCAAATGAAAGAAATAAATAAATAAAATAAATGTTCGCGACTGGGATTCGAACCCGCGGCGGCTCGAACAGATCAGCGTCGCTGGCCACTGCACGAGAGCACTATGTGCTATCGCCGGAGCCCAACACGTCTCGTGTCAAACTGCAACACACTCTCGCGCCATAGAGTTTCTTACTATTACCTAGAGGGAAAGCTGGCGGCGCTGCACTTCAGCCACCATGGACGCCCAAAGCATCATGGGGAGGTGAGCTACTTGTTGCGGCACAGTCGTAGTTTTTCGGGAACACGGAGTGGCACTACTAAGATGTTTCATTCCGAAAACGCTGTTCGTGTGTGCGCAGACGACTTTGGCGCGAACGCAGTGTGCAAAACCCATAGTAGTGAAAACGCGACGACACACGATGCCAATAAAAGGTTTCACTTTTCTGAAATGCCATTAAAAACCTCTTATAATGTTTAAGCAACAATATTTTTTTTTTGAAAACATATTTACTTTTGAAAGTGCGTCTGTTAATAACGAAATATTAGTTTTTATAGTGTTCATCACTTGGCCAATAGGCGAGCGAGTCGTCTCTAATTTTGGGCAAACTTTGCACTTAAATGCTTTTCTGCTCGTTTGTTGCAATCATTCGACAAGATTTTCAATGTTAGGACGTTTGTAGTTATCAACGAGCTTTATTTTTCTATTATTTTTTGGCCAAAAGTTGCAGTTCCGCAACAAGTAGCTCACCGCCCCATGATGCTTTGAGCGCCCATGGTGGCTGAAGTGGTCTCGAGGGGTCGCCATGCAAACTCCCATAGACGGGTTGCCAGCTTTCCCTCTAGGTAATAGTAGGAAACTCTATGTCTCGCGCTGTGCATTGCACATTGTCTTCTTCATCCACTAATACTAGTATCAAACTAATATTGGTTTATTGGGGTTTACCGTCCCAAAGCGACTCAGGCTATGAGGTATGCCGTAGTGAAGGGCTCCGCAAATTTCGACCACCTGGGGTTCTTTAACGTGCACTGACATGGCACAGAACACGGGCCTCTAGAATTTCGCCTCAATCGAAATTCAGCCGCCGCGGCCGGGATCCAACCCGCATCTTTCAGGTCAGCAGCCGAGCGCCGCGCTTTGAGCCATATGTGGCGGTAGTGACAGAAGGTGTGCGCTGCATGCGTTGTCGTGGACAACGTCGTGGCAGAAACACGGCACCAGGAGCCATACACGTTGGCGTTCACAACACTGCTGCAGAAACGTAGCACTGGAACATAGGCCGCCGGTGCACATTGGGTAAATTGGCTTTGACGATGAAAAAGTTGAAGTGACGCGCTTTACTCCATGGCTCCCTGGGTAAGTGGACACCTCAATCGCACTTTCAGGTCCGTGCCTGTGGTGTCCACCTGGCAACAACTGTGATTTCGCACAACATATCGTGCTTAGCAATGCTAAACCTCTAGCCATTTTTTTTTTTCACCGTAGAGATGAACACTGAAGCGCTTATGCGGCAGTACTACGCTCACCCCAAATTACAGAAGATAGCACACTACGGCCTTTCTTCGCTTGCGATTACAAGCGGAGCGCTGAACACACGTTCCCCTTTATTTTTTTGCATAATAACCACAGTTAAGCACAGCTGCGAATGACGTAAACAAGAACGCTTTAGGTCTGACGCAAAGCGAAATAGTTATATCTTAATTTTTCATTTAATTTGAAAACGCAGTAAGGTAATCATGTGTTGAGAGTAGAACTACTTAGAAATGGGGAATAATATTGGTATTCGACTTGTTATTGGACCCGAAAATTACATCGCTAATGATTGTACACGAGCCTCACGCCATAAGCATGCCCAATTAGCCTGAAACCTATTTCTGCATGCAGTTTTCTTTTTTTTTCCCCCAGAACAGTTTCTGAATGGAATGCTCTACCAGAGAAGTCTCCATTGCTTTATAATCATTCTTGACATCTTCAGTGCTGGCTTAGTAGCTATACTGTAACCGCGTTTTCAATTGTACTCTTGCATTGCTTGTTTTGTGGTATCTATATTGCTCGGTACTATCGTATTTGCTTTGATTTTCCTCCTGTATGTTTTTCCCTCTCTTGCTTGGACATACAGCATGTCCGCAGTATTCAATAAACAAATAAAAATAAAACAAATAAATATACATTCATTTGTTGCGCCTGCAAGGCCAAAGGCATTACAGAGGGGAGTGCGTTACATAAAATAAAAAAAAATATATCAACAGACTACAGTAAAGGTCGTTAAGAAGAAAGCAAAAAGGTTTTTTTGCTAAGGCCCCGCCGCGGTGGCTCAGTGGTTACCGCGCTCGGCTGCTGACTCGAAAGACGCGGGTTCGATCCCGGCCGCGGAGGTCGAATTTCGATGGACGCGAAATTCTAGAGGCCCGTGTGCTGTGCGATTTCAGTGCACGTTAAAGAACCCCAGGTGGTCGAAATTTCCGGAGCCCTTCACTACGGCGTCCCTCATAGCCTGAGTCGCTTTGGGATGTTAAACCCGAATAAACCGAAACCGGTTTTTTGCTAAGGCCTCGAGTTTTTGGCTCACACTGACGACGCCACGTTTTATGCGACAAGGGACCTTTACGCTTTCGAGTAAAAGTCAGCCTTCTCCAGAATGAACGAAGGTAGAGCAATAGGTGAGTACCGGTAAAACAGAGCTGTTTCATATACTTCCCTTTAATGACATATTAAACGCCTGTGATAATTAGACGTTCACTATGACTAGTGCGTCGGCAGTCACTGCAATTTTACTGATATCCCTTTTTAAAGAGAGTATGTGAAGTTCAACACAATGCAAAAAACTTGCGATCAAGTTTAACCGATGCGATCCATCACCGCAAGCCGAATTACCCGCCAATGCTAGCAAAATACAAAGCTTAGCCCCGACCCTCCAAGCTCGACTTAGAACCCCACCAACACGCTCTTTCCCATGCGGTCAGTTTAGAAGAGCCTAGACTCCCTGTTCGCGAGATCAGCGCCCGATTACGGCTTGAGCCTTTGAGCCACTTGGGAAGGTTTGCACAAGATGGGTGCTGCGAAGGAGAATCATCCCTTGGGGTGAACCGGTCCGCGAAGCCAACAATGGCAGGGCTTAGGCGACCTCTTCTGCAGCTTTTCGTCCTTTTAAGAACATGTAAGAGTTTTGTAATGGGGCGAGGAAGACTTCCCACGTGCAGTCCAAGTGCACGAATATTCAGGGCGTGCCACATAATCTCAACCTGTTCTATGTAATGAAAACGAGATATTTTTTTTTTTTTAGAGATAAAGAGTACAGTATTGTCGGTGTTCCCCTATAGCTCGCCTTCAATTTTGTTTATCACCAAGAAGAGTAGGATTATTAAACAACATTATTTTTTGAGCTTCTCAACCACTGGAAAATCGCGAATAGTACAAATGAAAGTCAGTCAGATTCTTCAGGAGAACCCCGAGAATCGACATCATGTGAAGGCAGCCTTTTTACAACACTCCTTTTTTCTTGCTGGTCAACATCGGGGCAATGTTGAGCTGATTCAACCTCCCTCGCGGCAGAGTTGTCTGAATCCGGCCCGTCGACTCCCGACCCAACTCGGTGGGCGTTTGAATGAACCCAGTAACCAGTTTCCGACCCGATAACTCGAATCAAACCGGCCCTATCGGGATGATGTAAATGCCTCTCTTATGTCTCCACTCTGCTTTTGAGCCACAAAAAGCTAACTTCCAACGCAGATTCATTCGCATGACCATTCTTATCTCTAAAGGTGGATTCACACGACGGACCGCTTCACGGACCAATCGGTCACGTGATGTCTGACGCGCGGTCTCCCCGTCCGCGGCGAGCATTCACACGACGGGAGGAAGCAGCAGACGACAGCGCGGACGAGCCAGTCGGATTGTCGCATTGTCGGCGTAATCGTCTCTGTGCGTATCCCACAGAGCGGGAAAACTTTCCACAAGGGCAAGAAAAAAAAAAAGGTTGCGTCATCTGTGAACCTAGAACCGTACGAACAAGACGCGCTTTGGCTGTTAGAAAGTTCGCCAAGTGGTTCCATCTTCGCAGCTCTTAACAGGACTATGTAGTTTTTCGCGCTCTCATGTACTTTGGTTCGACCAGAGGCTTGTATTGGATTTTGTAAGCTTGCTCGTTGCCAGACTAAACAGTTTAACCGCTACTGCTTTGAGAGTCACGGCCAAGGATCTCAAGCGATCCGAAGTGTGAAAAGGTCTCTCGGCCATATCACGAATCGCTGCTCGCGAGTGAAGCGGAGCAGCAGGAATCAGTGACGTAGGGTCACGTGATGCCCATCCGCGAGGGCACTTCGCGATTTGGTCCGTCGTGTGAATCCAGCTTAAACCCAAGCGCCTCACGGAGAGCGACCTGCATCGACATCCGTTTCTGCAAAGGCAGCAGCGCCCCTTCTGTCCCCGCGTTGCTGAACCCCTTTCCCGCCGCCACTGAATAGGACGTTTTTTTACGGACAGGGGATAACTGAGGGCCTTTATCCAGGGTCTCTTCCCCATCCCCGTCAGGAGAAGCCAGTTCGTATGCCTTCATGAGCTTGGTCGCCCTGTTCTACGGGCGCCGAGCGACAACACTGGCATTGTAACACCGGTATAGACAAGACGCTAGCAGCGTCTACATAAATGCGACTGTAGCGCATCGCATTTCCCAGCGTATCTCGCGGAGCCGATGCCCTACTGTTTACACGTACCCCAACAAGTCCGGCGTCACAGTGACCTTTCGACTGGTTGGGGGGGGGGGGGGGGGGGGGTATTAAGCAGCCACGACACAGAGGAGGAGATGCAAGTCCAAATCTGTTTCCATTTACCATTTAAGTCGACTTGCCATTGTCGACCTACCCCCATCTGGCGCATTGATGCGACGTGTTTTCCTATCGCATTAGCACCGTTTACATGAATGCGATGCGATAAAGAGTTGATGCGATGCGCTGCTGTCGCATTTATGTAAACGCGGCTTGCTGAAGCGATGTCGAAGAAACGCTTGCCTTGTGATTGGGTGTTTACTCGCTGAAACCTTTTGACTAGTGCATATCGCATCATTTAGGGCTGACGCTTAATCTATAGAAGTCTACAAGGCGAATGCAAAAGGCCCATTTTTTGCCCGAGCAGATATTTCGACTGCAGATGCATGCATGGTACGTCGCAAAGTAGTAGTGAAAACATTTATTTATTTATTTATTTATTTTCAAAAGGAAGAGTTAGGGAGTAGGGGGATGGGGATAGATAGATGTGGAGCTTCAGTGGTCGGTATTCCCTAGTCCAGGATCCCGTTGGCCTCCGCCGCTGCCTTGGCCCTCGTCACCAGCATAAGCTGTGTGCTCGGGTCGGAGTCAGCCAGGAGGGCCTCCCACTGCTCTAGACTAGGGCTATTTACCTTTGGTAGTAAAGGGCTTTTTTCGCAGCCCCAGGTGGCGTGGTACGTTGTGGCGTAGCCCCCACACCACACGCACTCTTTGGCGTATCTGTTCGGCCACATTTTGTGATACATGGCTCTGCTTGGGTAGGTGTCTGTTTGTAGTCGTCTGAGCGTGGTGGCCTGCTCTCTGTCGAGGATATCCGCCGGAGCCGAGTACTTCTTGCGCGCTCCCAACAACGCCTTCATTGCCTCCCCGTAAGATTCTGGCGTGCTGAAGGGTTCGACCGGCAAACCCGCCCTCCGGTTCGTGAACCCTCGGACAACGGTGTCTGCCATGAGATTTCCCTCAACCCCAGTGTCAGGGACCCAAATGATGGTGTGTTGAATGCTTGTGTTGTTTGATCCATGTCTGTGTTGTTTTTGTTCGAAGAGGATACTCGCGGCTTTTCGGCCGATCCTTCCATCTCTGTATGCCCTTGCTGCAGCCTGAGAATCCGTCGCTATCCAGTACGTCGCAAAGCCCGGCTGTAAATATCCCAATAAACTATTTTTAACAAACTGCTGCCGCGGTGGCTCAGTGGTTACGGCGCTCGGCTGCTGAACCCGAAAGGCACTGGTTCGATCCCGGCCGCGGCGACCAAATTTCGATGGAGACGAAATTCTAGAGGCCCGTGTATTGCGCGATGTCAGCGCACGTTAAAGAACCCCAGGTGCTCGAAACTTCCGGACATGATTGACGACATACGCACGAAAAAAAAAATGCAAAGGTGTAGACTTTAAAAATTATCACGAAGGGAACTAAACTAATGTTGCAGCCTGTGAAGGAGCCGAAATTATGATCCTTGAGGCTGGTTGGTTGGTTTATGGGGTTTAACGTCCCAAAGCGACTTAGGCTATGAGAGACGCCGTAGTGGAGGGCTCCGGAAATTTCGACCACCTGGGGTTCTTTACCGTGCACTGACATCGCACAGTACACGGGCCCCGAATTTTTCCTCCAAAGAAATTCAGCCGCCGCGGCCGGGATCGAACCCGCGTCTTTCGGGCCAGCAGCCGAGCACCATAGCCACTGAGCCACCGCGGCGGCGGGCTCCTTGAGGCATTGGATGTAGTACAAGGATGCATCTATATTGACGAAATATAAGTGAGGAGGAGGAGGGGGAATAAAGTGCTCGTCCAACTCAAAAACGCCATTTTTAAAAATTGCAGAACACCTTAGGTGAAACAACCCGGTTTAAAGAAATATGAGCTGGGTGCCTGATAAGGGTGCTGTCCTGATACTGCAAGGGTTTCATTATACAGAGGAAACCTCTCGTTTCGTCCTATCTCTGTATTGCTGGCATCAGAAAAATCTCGTAATGATACTTAGCGGCTCTTATATCTCTTTAGCTTGCAGACATCCAAGGCATGTAACAGCGCTACCAAAGATATTTTTACAGCAAAACACTGACAAGAACATCCAGATGCACCGGCGAACCACTCAGGCAATGGAGAAAACAACGATCCTCCTTTGGACTTGTTCGCGGTGTCTCCGGAGTTTGGCGTCGATTTTGTAAAATTTGTAGGGTGTTTCTATGCGCTGAGGCACTCTAGAAAATTGAAAATATTGTGGAGCTTCAGGTTTGGCAAACTACTGCCATCTGGTGTCACTAAGCAGCTGCGTTTGCATAACTATACTCATGGATACGTGTCTTCAATATATATTAAATTTTGGAAAAATTCTTTTCTTCACTCCCGTTCAGAAATTCGTGAATTCTTGCGGGGGCAAAAATTTGCTGCCTTCAGCGTATTTAAGTCATTAATTAAAATCTGTGAGATTCCCTGATTTTACCCAGCTACTTGGCGCTGCAGCGCAAAAAAAAAAGCTCTGTATTGGTTTCACTTTGAAGCTAAATCGTGCAGTTGTCGCTTTGTGACAAAGTACACAATTCATTCCCATTTAATAATTTCAGAAGGATTAAATAATCGTTATTATACTTGGTACTTATCAATTAACACATGTGTTTAAATATTTTAACTGCAGATAGGAATCATTGAATGTACCCGCGCCACCTGGGGGAAAAACCGCGAAGAAATCTCCCGTCCATTAACCCTGCGCATTGGCTCCCGAGAGCAAGGTAAACAAGTAGTTGCTAGGACTGTAACGACTTATCGGTGGCGTAGTTATGCCTATTTTTGCATTGCCTAACCAACAACAGTCTTCCTTGGTCAGGAAATTACAGTCACACAAACCAGTCGTATGTATATAGCTTCGAAGCCAAATTACCGCTTCACTTCAGTGTTACTAAATATGATCAGTCTATTTAGTTTTAATAACGCTCGAATAACGCGCAAAATTTTGCGTTCAGATTCGTGTTTGCTGTTTCTGGCGTAAAATAGTAACGCGTACAATAAAAACATACACATAGTAGTTTAACCTCACATATGTGCAATTATCGTTTTTTTTTTGCAGTATCGTATGCATATGTTAACCCTAGCCTTTGTGTAACATCTCGATATCTTTTTTTATTCATTTACTTCACCTCTTATTTTTGTAAATTTATGACAAAATGTGACTTTTTTTTAAGTATAGCAACTGATATCTCGTATAGAATTTTTTTTTGTACTGCTGTCACTGTTGCCTGCCGCCGGCTTCCAGGCCTCGTCGAGCTGTTGCTACAGCTTTTTGCTTGGGAGACCGTCAACAGTGTGAAATGTTGAAAATAAATGTGAATTGAATAGGCGCGTTGAAGATACCCAGGTGGTCGAAATTTTTCCGGAGACCTCCACTACGGCACCTCTTTCTCTCTTTCTTCTTTCACTCCCACCTTCCTCCCTTCCCTTACGGCGCGGTTCAGGTGTCCGCCGAGATATGTGAGACAGCTACTGCGCCATTTCCTTTCCTCAAAAACCAATATACCAATTTACCAAGGTGAATTGAATTGAATTGAGCTGTATCGTTTAAATTGTAAATGGAGTACGTGTTTCTAGTGCTCTGGAGAAATGAAGGTTTGAAAGCTTCTCACAAACGCTGCGTAAGGAATGGGTGCAAGTGGAGATGACCGCAAAAAAAAAACAAAAAAATACAGCAAGATTAAAGAAGCAAATATGCAGGCAACTACTGCATACTGAAGCAGTAGGGAAGCCTCTCCATTTTATTTGTTTATTTCTTATTCCTTCCAAGCCCTTGCTTTGCCTCTATTACACTTCGCATGCCGGCTTGCCCGCTCCCATTTTAATTCCTCCGGCAGGCTGGAACGTGAGAGCGTCTCTATATCTTCTTGTGAAAACAACAACAAAAAAACTCAGTGCACTGATAAAATAAAACAAAACCCCCAGCAGAGACGTATTACGTTGTAGCCGGCCGCCCCTGCGACACTGAACACGATTCGCTCGGTATTTATCAGCTTAGTTATCTCGTCGGCGTTATCTTGCCTTGTATACAAGGCACGAGCCACCACGGTGTGAGCCGCACGGTTCTCCGCGGTAGGCCTTGGACACGTGTGCAAGATATATGTCGCGGCGGTCGAATACTCTTAGAAGACAGGGCCTAATTAGTATTCAGGAGCTTGTTTATCCGTTTGAGTTGGTATTAAAAGCTTGCAGATAAGACGTCGTCGTCTTGCATCGCACATACGTGCCCTATTAGTTACTTTCATTCGAGAAAGCAGTGCAAAGGAATGGAAGGTAATTGAACTTGAAGATTTATATGAGGAGTGTATGCCCTTTGAAAAGAAATGTGTGCTAAGCGAATTTGCGGCTTTTTGTCGGGGTGTGCCATACATGGCAGTGATTTGTTTGTTCAAGGTGATTATAGCTTCCATGTCTCAAACAGGGTGGTTTTTAATGTCATTTAGTGAACGCAGCAAATAATATTTTACCAAACAGCAAGCATAGTAGCCCGTCCTCCGCAATGTTCAGCCGTACAGATTTTGCCAGGAGCAGTAACATCCTTTTTCTGTCAGACTTATCTTGCGTCATATGTGTACCTTTCAAATAGGAAGTGATTCCATGGGCCATTTATAGTGTTTGTCTGACAAATCCGCGTATTTTGATGTTAAAGTTCCAAGTCAAAGTGATATTTTACGCGAAATTTCACACATTCCAGTAATAAATTACCGCTGGTGTTTGGCGTTCGAAAGCTAAATTATTATCTCTTTTGAGATCTGTAAGTGTTAAATTCACCTAGAAAAAAAAAATATTTTTTAATCGTAGGAACGAGCGGCTTGTGAAATGGTCAATTTTGGGACTCAATAAGAACTTTGTGTATATAGTGTAGGTGTATATAGTGTAGGTGTGTATAGACACTTACTGAATTCTTTTAAGATCAAGCCTTGCAGCCATTCAATCCAGGTGCTATAGTAGGATACAACTTAAAAAAAAAAAGCAGTTGGTAACACTGAGCCATGGTCCGCGGCATCCTGTATTACCCCGCTAGCCCATCACAACAGTGGACGAAATAAACTTTTTAATATCTGACTTTATTAAACAAATTAATCAAAATATTAGAACTTATAATTTTTTTTTCGCGTGATTAGCTTCTTCTTTAAGTAAGAAGAAAAGTTTTAATAATTGGCTACTTTTTTGTCCAGGAGGAATTCTGTGCGGTGGTCCTGAATGCAGGCGGAGCTTCACTGCAGTCTTAAGTTGTATATGATTATAGCAGCTGCTTCTGTTGAACGTTTGAAAAGAGACATCTTTTTACACGTGAATAACGCCATACTCTGCACGTAATGAGGGTAAGGAACGAACTATTGGTAGTTTTGAAACAAATGTAGCCACAGAAGCCGAGTGTGGAATATAACCCTGCAGGACAGCAATTACGCGCCTACTAACAATTTTTTCGATTTATTTTTATTTCTTGCGCAAGCATTGAAAAATTTTTCGCGAACAGGAAATTCATTGAATAGTTACTTAGGGGTCTCCCGAGGACACATAATTTTGCTGTATGCTTGCTTCTTCGTAATAATGCATAAGATAGCAGAACACTTGGACCACCACGTGGCATGCGCATCATGCTGTTTCGGTTTCATCAACCTATACGGTTGGATGTGACGTACATGTGTTTATAGGTCAAGTAAAAAATATATAAAAAACACTGTGATATAATATCTGATACGACGTTTGTTGTCAGCTCTCTAAGTAGGCTGGCTTAAGCGTTGTCGTGAATTAAAATTATGTGTTAGCGATTAAATTGCAATTTTGTGTCCATACCCCGCGCGACACCTTACACGTCACAGTATCGTTCGCTTCTTGAAACCGAAACAGCATAATGAAGAAATTCGATTATAAATTATTTAGCGGTCGTAAGGGAATACCACGTGATGGTCCATGTATACTAGCTTCTAACGCATCACTTCAAAGCAGTAAACACGCAGGAAAAAACTTGGTGTCCTAATCTTTTAATGTTTCTCGCACTTAGTGTGATGGGCGACTTCGAGAATTATCATTTTTTCTACACAATAAGGCATTAAAAGCAGCTTTTCAAAAGGAACACGCTATGGTTTGTTTAAATGTCGGTTAAAACAAAAAAAACTCTCAATAAAATTCCAAGAATCACATAACGACAGACATGGTCCACTTGAGCAACATCAATTCTCACTGACTAGCCTATGTTCGCGGGAATTTTGGCTTCCTACGCCGACAGCGACATCGTTATACCCAGAGGAGAGCCACGTGCATACAGTCAGCAACACAAGTTGGCGGAACGGGGCTCGGGGTTAAAAAAAAAAGCAGGAATTTCGGAGCTTTCACTCGTGGCAGTCGCCTGAAATATGTGCACGTGCAGGGGTCGTTCCTGAGGCAGCGGCGGAAAATTCTCTAAGCCCCAACTCCAACGACACTTCCTGGGCATACGCGCTCAGCGTCGGCGCTCTTAGCGTACGCCAGAACCGGTGTGCGCATGCGCACTGGAGGAGACGCCAGCGAGCGTCGGCGAGGCGCCGATATCTGTCCGTGTTATCTGGGAAGCGGGGTCCGGTTGACAACAATCGGAGAACCGCGGGGCTCTCGGGGACTCTTTCCTTCGTGGCTTCGTGTTCCCCGAACTTATCTTCGCGGTTTAAGTCATCCTTTCAGCGCCCCCCAACCCCTTTTCTTCACTGCTTGAAATAGGGGGAGCCAGCCAGCACCAGGGACATGCAGATGCATGCCCCTTTTCGACGCCCATTCCGGCGTACGCCAGGAGCGCCGACGCTGGGCGCGTACGCCCAGGAAGTGTCGTTGGAGTTGGGGAGCTACGCTTCAAGAACGAGTCATATGCCACACACCATGTGCCACACCAAGCCTTAGTCGCTTTGGGACGTTAAACCCCATAAACCAAACCAAACCAAACCAACCACACCGCTCTGGTGACACACAAAAGAGCCCCCGCACCAGTCAAAGAAAGAAAAAAAGAACAAAACAAAATAACACAAGATAGCTTCAGTTATTCAAGGAAACGCCGCCGACTGCCGGCCGCCGGAATCCGAGAGGAAGCAGGCATTTTTGGCGTTTTTCAAATTCAAATTTCTTTATTTCAGTATCGTTTACATCGATACTAGGGGGCCGTAGACTAAAAGCCACACAAACGGCTTGACGAGGCCCACGGCCCTCCGCTCTAACTTACCGCCCACAATTGTTGCCAACCATCAAATCTTATTGTTGTCTCCATTCTTGTCCGTCCAGAGTCGCTCAGATATGAAAGGAGAAACGAAACTGAAAAAGAATTCCTTGTAAAAATACGCCATGAAATGCACTCTCACTTTTGTCATCTTTGTGAACGCACAGTTTAATCGAGCCCCCTGTACTGCGCGATGTCAGTGCACGTTAAAGAACCCCGGCTGGTCGAAATTTCCGGAGCCCTTCACTACGGCGTCCCTCATAGCCTTAGTCGCTTCGGGACGTTAAACCCCAACAAAACCAAACCAAGCACGGTTTAATTGCAGGCTGGAAAGAGGGTGGTTGTACGCTTTAAAATCGAATCATCCAGTTAAAACTTACTAATCTTCGTAAAACATCCGGACCTCAGGTGACGCAACACCAGCATAAATTAATAAGGGAGTAATTACTGATTGACGTCCACCCGAGCGCAGCCATACGGCTACAAAGGAAAGCTATACAGCTTTCTACGATAAGCTTGCCGTCCCGGTTAGCTCAACTGGTAGAGCGACTGCTCCGATGAAGCGGGGGTGCCGGGTTCGAACCCCGGACCAGGACGAATTTTTCTTTAACAGCGAAGTTTCTGACAAAGCTGTATAGCTTTCCTTTGTAGCCGTTTGGCTGCGCTCGGGTGGATATCAATGAGTAATTACTCCCTTATTACAAATATACTCCACCTTGGGGGATTCCCCTAAAACATTTGACCAACACTAGCATAAATTCTCTGTCTTCACTTGTAGGATGGAGGACCGGGTATAGCGCGCTGCCTCTGACATAAAGAGCAAGAAAAATGACCGAATGCGAGTACGACAGAAGTATTGCTTTTTTTTTTGCTTAGAAGCACCAAAGCCCGCATTAAACTAAGTGTTGCAGCAATAAAACAAAATAATGTGCACACACACACAAGCACACACTCATACACACACACTCGCGCGAAGAGTAAGCCGAAACTCTGGTTGCGTCAGCCGCTGCATCCCTACAGTGCACGGACACAAAGGTTAAACAGGCGAACTTCCCTGCCGAACTCGTGGGCACCGCGGCGCCAGGAGTTCAAGTACGTTCTTCATTTCGCGACTTTTTACTTCGGCATTCGAACCCACGCGACCAAACCACCACTACCGCAGGTATAGCAGCAGCTCTATAGGGCCTCCCATCCCTCGTCTACCCCCCCCCCCCCCCCTCCCCTCTCTCTTACATCCCCATCCTCTTCCAGTCCACATCCCACTGGTGTTTAGTTTGCTTCGCTGCTTCGAGGCTCGACAGAAACAGGAGAGGTTGTTCGCGTCGACCCCGGCGGGGCTTCGAAAGTCGCTGGCGCCGCCGAAGTCCGTCAAGAGCACGCCGCAAAGCGGACGCGTAGTTGTGGCGCCAGGCTGGCGCGACCCTACGTAGTGCTTCACCGCGGGACCTCGGTGCACGTCCACAGAGCGCGCTTTCAGGGACAGTGACAACAACGGCGACACAAGCATCATCGTCGACTACGTCGTGCTGTCAGATGGCGCTTGCGCGCTGCGCGCCCCCTACCCAGCTTTCCACTCTCCCAGTGTCGTCTGTGTCTGCTTCCCCCAACGCTTTCTCCACTTACTTTTTTTTCGTCTACATGTTTTTTTCATCGCCCGTTTCCTGCCCTCTTCACAGGTCTCCCAGCCCAACGCTGCAATTTTTTTTTTATCTTTTTGCTAATCTCGTCGTCCTAGCGTGCATGCACTCATCGAGATATCATCGAAGCACCCGCCCGCCCTCTTTAATGCGCGCAATTAATCAGCGGAGAGCTTGGGAGGCGGGGGTACCGGTTAGGCCGAGCGATCGCTCGCGTAGTTCGCGACTATGAACGGTGATCAGGGGAGCACCGCTGACGTGAATGCGAGTCACTGCATGCACAACTGGGCATGAATCGTGAGCGAATAGAACTCGATCGTGTGGACAGCTATGCTGTATATCGCTGGTGTTGCGGCCGACAAAAAAATTAAGAAAAAAGGGCCGAGAGACGAAGACTTATGCGTACATACTCTGGAGGGGTCTCTCTATATTTTCTAAGTGCATACAAATAGAGAAAGAAAAAAAGATAAATAACGAATGTATAACCACTGCAGTGATCATGCAATCTTTAAATAACTCCTTTTTTTATTCGAGAGGTGTGTCACAGGCTGAGAAAGGGGGAATGGAATGCAGGGGATAGAATGTTAATAAGAATGAGTGAAGTCCAGTTTCGGCGAGGTAGTCGCAGGGGCTGCTGGTGAGCTGATTGTCCATTGTCCACTCCTCATGATCACATCCGCGATTCCAACGCAAGCCCACCTACCTGAGGAGCCGTTTTATAACAGGAGCCGTTGCTGGACACGCCCAGAACAAGTGCAGCGCATCACAAATGTCTGATGCAGCGCCGCAGTGAGGGCACCTGTCAGTTGCTGGCAGATCTTTTTCATGCCACCGATGACGAACAGATGCGGTCATAGCCGCCGCCCTGCCCGCTTTTCAATTCATAATAGCAGAATAGTGTAAGAGGATAATATTGCAGAATTTATTGCAGCTTGAATCCAGAGCACGAATTCGGGATATAATAAATTCTGCTATAATATTCTGCGAAAGTATTCTCTTATAGTAAACTTTAAAGCGTTCTTTGCTGGAAACCCTCGAAATGGAGTACTGGCGACCAATGAAATTTGACCTTAATATACCAAAGTATTTCTAATGTGAAGTTTGCTTCGTGTTATATTAGGCTGTACATGCCATACTAACTTACTAAGGCGCCATCTCTCATAAACATAGGCTATAGACAGTCTATAGACTTCTTATAGACTCTACTGCTTTCCTGTAGATGTTTCTTTTTGTCTATTCATAGTCCATAGACTGTTTTAGAGAAAAGTTTACGAAAAGTGCATGACCATAGATCTATAGGTTGTCTATAGACTATATATAGAATTTGTATTACCTATAGACTGTTCTATAGGGTCTGTCTATACAGCCTGTATAGACTTTGCAGATAGAAGGCTATGTGCAGTCTATAGAATGTCAAAAGAAATTTTTGTACGGGATACGTAGCATCATAGGGCATAGATCTGTTAAATAAACAGCTGGAGTACGGTATGACCGTCCAGGAGTTCATGCGCCAGAAGCACTGCGAGTGACGTTTTCTAAAGACACCTGTTGGCGGCAACATCGATATTGTGCACGGAGAGCCAAAATCCACAAGTCGCCTACGAATTGTATTGCGTCTATTAAGAATAAACTGGTTATTCGCTTACATCAAATGGACTAGAATGCTATCCAGTCGACAGCAGAAGGAGGTGCCATCGCAGCAAGTAACGGCATTCGTCTATTTTCGACTAGGATGCGCCCACGTTATGCTGCAAAGCTTGTTCACGATTTCCAGCGTCCATTGTCCGTCGGTATACTACGCACAACGACGCCAGTTCTTTACTTAGTGAATATGCATTCCCTTCACTGTAGCTATATATTACTTTAATTCACTGCACGCGACTGTGAAAACATTCTACGCGATATGGGAGCACGCAGAGGCATGCCTCTTCTGACATTGACCAATTGATATGAGCAAACGAAGTACACAGCCGCGCACTGATGTAAGCGCAGAGCGGTGGTGCACGTGCTAAGGCAGGCACGTGTTCGCACCGGAAATATGCCTTCCTGCACTGTCTACCGTGTTTCCTTTAAAGCGTCTCCCCTGCAAGCCCTCTCCCGAATGCGCGTGAGCGCGCTGGAGGAGATAGCCGTAAAATGATAATGCCTCAACCGCGCCAGCCATCCCGTCCCCGGATGCACTTCCGTTAGCGCGGCAGAGTTCATTTAAAAGGCGCGAACAATGAATACTCCCTCCGCACATCGACTAGGCCGTCGATAAACACGCCACCCCCCCCCCCCCCCTCTTTCCCGCCACCCGGGGCAATATCGGCGCTAGTGGGCCACCGCCACCTCGCCAACCTATCCCCCCCCCCCCCCTTGCCTTTTCCGTGAACGCTGCTGGAGCAAACAGACGCGAGAGTGGAAAAGTAAAAGGTGAAGTGGGAAAGGATTCGGGAAAGAGACGAATTGGGAAGGGTGGATGCACGTTGAAGGTAGAGACGGCGGTCGAATCGATGAGAGGATGCGCACTGCGGTGAAGCTCATGCAGCCACCGTGACTTTCCTATCAACAGTACAGCACTGTGGAAGGTATACGAGAAGAGAGAGTAGTTCGCCGGGTCTTGGACGAACGCTCCTGAAAGGTAAATTTTCCCTCGACCCCTTTTAACCCCGTTTCCTCAGCCATGTGTAGTCAGGAAGATATTGCCCCCTCGGTTACCACGAAGGACAGACTTTGAGGGAAGATGGGTCCTATTTCGAGGACAGGACTTAGCACCGTCGCCAGACTGGGACAGTTGACTTATGAACACGTCGAGAAAATCAGAATGCTAACAATTTGTAGCGTTCGGACGCTTAATTCACATGTCTTCACTCAATACAAAGAAGGCTAAGCGCTCTGAGCACTTCTCCACTGTTGTTCCTGAATAGCTAACGAACGTAGCCGCGGACTGATATGTTCTTTTTCACGCTAGGACGAGGCCAACTTTAACGACGATGCACAGTTTTAAAAAGGACAACTTCCGCTGACGGCGCCTCGGCGGTAGAATAAGCGCACGGTAGGAGCGCCAAGCGTAGCTAGCGCACCCTAGCGGGAAGCTCCGGCACGCGCTTCGGTGGGTCCCGCCGCGGGCGTCGGAATGGGGACAGCTGCGCCGACAGACGCCGGACTACACGGGAAGCCCATTTCGGGAGACGAGCGCCAGCACGACACCATTACTACGGTGAACTGTAACGTCACTTCCCCTTCCCCACCCTGCCTTCCACCCACATAGACTGCGTGCACGCCCCCACCCACTGCGAGCCCTTCTTCGTCGCAGGGAGCCATGCAAATGCGCACTTGACTCGCTCGCGCCCGGCCGCCCCCATTCGAGTGCCCGGCGGCGCCGAACCCCTCTAATGCCGCGAGGGCCCGGACGCCGCGCCCAACAGATGGCGCGGCTCTCACGGAGACGAGGAGGATGAGGACGCTCTCCGCACTCTCTCATCACCGGCGCCGGCCGCCGTCCATCGATCGGCTCTCGCGGAGGACGGCGCCATTTTGGATCGCTCGGGCGGGTCTCCGCGCGCGCGTTCAACTCTCGGCTCAATAAATTAGCGACGTTTCGGCGGCCGGGTTCCCCTGCCACGTCGCCGGGGCAACAAGCGGCTTAGCGCGCGGTCCTCTTCCCGCCCCTCCTGGCATCCACTCTCTTTTCTCGAGTGGCGGCGAGTCAACAGGCCAGTGGCGGAGGCGATCCGCAGGGCAAACAGGGCCGCGGCCTAATGTGACTCAGGGCTCCCGCGTCGTATCACGGAGCCCGCAGCAGCAACTCGCGTAGTTCTGGACCCCTGCCGACCGACCGAGGTTGTATCACAGCAGCCGCAGGCGCCGGAAGGAAGGCACCCCGATCCGTGCGCCGTGCGTTGGTCCGATATGCAGGCAGTCAGCTCCGCGCTGCGCTCCTCTCTGGGCCGAAGCTTTTGAGCGAAAGGAAGTTTTTTTCAGCTCGGGGCTAGGACAATTGAACTTACGGTTCTGTTATCACCTTGTGTGCCCAATCGTAGGAAACAGGCAACTGTATCATCTGGTATATGCTGTGCGATTTGCACGTGAAGTTTATTTACGGAACTGACGGTAACGGAAGGTGAACTTGCAGTTCACTTATCGCGGTTCTTCCTCAAACTTGGTTCTTTTAGTGCAAAACACATGCGCTCTTAGGGATGTCACATGCATTTCAATTCAATTCAATTATATGAAAGGGTGCACTGCACCTTCTTCGAGTGCAGGATTTTCGGGACACTGGGTCCATAGCGCGGTTGCATATAAGAGGGTCGTTGAGTTCTGTCCCTTAATAGCTGCATCCGCTCAGTACGCGCACAAGGGTCTCACATTGTTCATTGCTAAAGTGCGATGAGTGCGTGTATGTCGCAGTGCATAACTGAACTCTTACAGCGACAGCTTTTATTGGCGCGTATCCCGGTTCTGTGGCGTCGGTGTAACCAAGCTTGCATGCCACCAAAACTTCCATATGTGCGGCGACTGAAAGCAATATACAGAGGGCTAATTTAATTTTGTTTCGTTGCCGCCGCGGTGGCTCAGTGGTTATGGTGCTCGGCTGCTGACCCGAAAGACGCGGGTTCAATCCCGGCCGCGGCGGTCGAATTTCTTTGGAGGAGAAATTCTAGAGGCCCGTGTGCTGTGCGATGTCAGTGCACGTTAAAGAACCCCAGGTGGTCGAAATTTCCGGAGCCCTCCACTACGGCGTCTCTCATAGCCTTAGCCACTTTGGGACGTTAAACCCCATAAACCAAACCAAATCAATTTTGTTTCGTTTAGTTAGTCTAATAGTAGGATACAACCTAATGAAACAGCAGTTGGTAACAATGGGCCATGGTTCGCGGCGTAGTGCATAGCTTCGCCGTCCAATCAGACTTAAACGTTATCACGTTTTTGAATGCTTGACTATATGAAACAAAAGAGACGCAAAAAAATTATTGAGTTTTTAATTTCGTCTTGTGATTAGCTTTCGGCTAGGCAACAAGAAAAGCGTTTACATAGGAATACTTTTATGTCGCGTAGGAATTCCGCGTGGTGGCTCTGAATATGGACGGAGCTTCACTGGAAACTGCATTCTATTATAGACAAAAAAAAAACAGTATAACGCTAATTATAACATTATAGCCAGGTAGTTAATCCATATAAATTTACAAGTGTGTTTGAGCGATGTGTTCGTCTTACCAGATTACCCAACCTCAGGAGCGGTGGTCTGTAGGCATCGTAGAATTTTTGCAGAAAAAATCTGCATTGAATTTGAGCACACTGCATCAGGATGGCGGCGGCTAAGCAAGCAGTATGACTAACATCAGGTTTGGTATGCTCAGAAATTATTTACTCCCGCAAAATAAATCTAGTCGGACTCGCAGCTATATATATCACGTGAACGATATTATACATATTTGTTATGTAGTTATTTTAGTGTTTTGTTTTCATCTTCGCGGCGTACGCGCCAATGGGGACGCGATGCTTTATTCAAGATCACTTGAAACGCGATCAAAAATAAACAGAAAGCCGAAGCGGGAACAGAAAGAGGCAATAAACTCAAACTTAGCAACTCCATAGAGAAAGAACGTGGAAACGTTCATTTGTGTGCACCGAGATTTCGGTGAACGTTAAAGAACACCGTACAGTAAAAATTAATCACGAGCTTACGGAATGTTTCGTAACACTCCGTTAGTCTAACACTGCTTCCTTAATGTATTAGTCATTAAAACATCCAGTAACCAGGAACATATAATGCTCGGCATTATATCTTCCACGGCACGTCATGGCGTCTTCAACAACGAACGTAACATGCACGTCTAACTGACTTCAAAAGAGCGGTATTTGAATTTTTAAACCTTTCTAAAATAGCCTAAACATTTGTGAGTAGCAAATGCGACAATGAGTGAAGCAAGAGGTGACGGGATTGTGAGACGGAGCCCTCAAAACAAGAAATCGAGGTCGTGTGCCATTTTCGAATTTTCTGGTTATAAACCGCGACCGCCTGCCTTTCGTCAGGGCGCCTTACTCCGTTCGCGCCAGATGTGCTGATAAATTTTACATAAATTTTCTTCAGTGCTGACGACATACAGTATTCTGCGCAGAAAATTGACGCTCTTGCAACTAATGCACCAGCAGCTGATGATAATTTTTGTGTGCTTCCTCTGCATTTATATGATTTTTGCATTTTCGCAGTTTTTTTTTTTGCCAGCAGAGAGACGGGTGCACCTCAAAGCCGGGATGTGAAATGGGGACTCACAAGAAAAGTGACTAATTCGTGAATCCGACTGAATTGTTGAATAAAAACGATAATTTGAGCAAATTGTAGGTGCGACGTGCAAAATGGAAACGAACCATGGAAAGAGCACTGGGTCTGACGTAAAGTTAATTCTTCTACATGTTCCATCCCCCCCCCCCCCCCACCCTCTCTTTTTTTTCTTCTTGCAAACATTGAAGGGATATTCGTTTGCGAACTTAGGCGCATGTGTAACTGCTGGATCTGTACGAAAAGTGTATTTTGCGAGTTGATCAAATCACTTAATTACGGGGTAAATAAACAGGCCCGCAATCTATTCTTTGCTGTACAGCCCAAGTATTCGTCCATTCCCGTTCCATGTGTACTGATTCCAATCCAATGACCGCTTTTTTAAAATTATGCTATTTAATTTTTTTCACAGCCTTCTCTTACAGTCTTTCTCTCCCAAAACCCTTTCCCAACACACAGTAGCGTGTCAGCGCTGTTAACTCGCCGGCTAATATCTCTGTTCTCCACTAAAAAACCTATCTCTCGTTCTGTCTGATATGAGCCAAGCTACGCCCACGAGTTAGTCAGGCGCCAATTATCAGCTTCGTGCTTTAATTACAGTGCGGGTTCCAGGGAAAAAAGCGCGAAATTCTTCAAACGGATACAGCTGTCAGCGCCAGTGCCACACGCGCGACCAGTAAACTACTCGATTTCATGAACCGCAAACACAGCGCAAGTATGAATGGAAAAGAGATTCACAGGGACTGCTAATTACATTGTGTGTCGGCAGTGCGAGGATGATGATGCCTCTACCGTCATCATCATCATCATGCCACCATTCGTTCATGGTGGTTTTTGAGGACCCTGCACGTCGTCCTGCGCGCAACCAGATATCCCTTCGGGTCATCTATATAGCAGGTTGTTACAGGTTTCCCCACAGGTGTCTAGAGGTGGCGACACGGGCGTAAGTTGTTTCTTCGGGTCTGATGACGTCACTTGTTCCTCTAGCTAATAGGAATTGTCCGGTCTGGTGACGTCACTTCACTCCAGACAATGAGCGTATTTCATGACCGACGACAAATTTGTTTCCCCGATTAGGCTTCCCGGGTACGAACCCGACCGCGGCGGCCGCGTTTCGAGGGAGGCAAAACTCAAAAGGCGCCCGTGTGCTGCGCGATGTCAGTGCACGTTAAAGATCCCTGAGTGGTCGAAATTATTCCGAAGACCTCCACTACTGCATCACCTTTTTCCTTTCTTCTTTCATTCCCTCCTTCATCCCTTCCCTCGCGGCATGGTTCGAGTTCCGCCGATGTGAGACAAATACTAAGCCATTTCCTTTCCTCAAAAACCAATTTTTATTTCATTTTTTATAGCTATAAAGCCTCGCGATCGAGAGCTGCGTTGGGCAAGGTATGTCATTATAAGCGCTTTTGAAACTAATTTGCGCCTGTGATAGACCACACAGCACGAAATCTTAACATTTAAACAAGTACGAGGTATATAGTCCATGGAATGTACATTCGCCGTCAAAAGTAAATGAAAGGCGACTTTGTCAACATTGACTTTGTCAATGTTTGTTGGTGCACAGTGCAGTCTGCACAATCACGATTAGGCTGCACATATGTATTCAAGGATGCATGGATTGCGGGGCAATGATTAAATTTTTATGTTGACATTGCCTTCCATTTACTTCCGACCGTACCTGTACATCGGCATTTAGCATAGCTGTCTGAGTTTGTGCGACAGTACTATCCCCGGAACGCCGCCGAAAAGCTAGGTGACCAAGTCATCATCTTTAGAAGAAAAATAGAAGCAAAGATATGTTGTGAGCAGCGCTAAAAGACGATCAGCATTAGGCCGAGAGAGAGACAGAGAGAGAGAGAGAGCAAAGTGGTAGAGGAAAGGCAGGGAGGTTAACCAGAAGAATGTTACGGTTGGCTACCCTACATAGGGGAGATGGATGAGGGGGGGGGGGGGGGGGGCGTAAAATGATAAGAGGAAGTAGAGCAATGCGGTCTGTAGAAAGTGCGAGAAGCAACATTAGTCCGAGTTTCTAAATAAAGGAACAGCCTTGCAAATTATTTTTTTTCTCACTTCACAATCGTGAACACTGATATGCTGTAACACTTCGCTAATAAGGGAGTGATGATTTCTTTAATTCCAACTTATACAGGGTTCTTCGTGCCGTTGTGGGTGGCCGTTACTTTCTCGTTGGAGCAAAACGCCACGGCGTAGACAGTTGCTAAAGTTACGACCACTGCTCAGCTTGAGGGCAGAAATATTTTCTTTCCAAATGTCTTTTATGAGGACATACCATACCCCACATTGCTTTTAGCGGCATAAATTTTGTGTGCTATACATAACTTTTCAGCATTTGAGCTCCATTATAATAAAAACACTTTATGAGGACGCATCCTCATACAGGCGCTGTCGACGATGTTAGCTGGACACTGATTCTTCAAGTATCACTGAAAACACCGAAATTGAGGAGAATTTGCGCTTACACCTTCCTTTTCTTCTCTCTTTTTAAATTCCTCAGGCACCATACCATCTGTTGCGCAATGCACATAAGCTGTGCCTGCCTTGCTTTCATCCCACTATTGCTTTAGTTTCCGTGTAATCCGGTGTTGTTATTCCCGTAAACGTATTAATTTTGTGTTCATTTGTAATTTATGGTAAATACAAGTTCACACCCCGAAACCAGGCACGAGACAAGAGTCATGGACGGAGCTTCACCCCGTCGTCTTTCGTGCACTGTGCACAGTTGCATTTGCTGGGGGCTTGAAATCATTTATAACACAACGGCCAGTAAATTTGAGCACTCCACCTTCCACGTGACACCATAAGCATGACACCCGTTCGCCTATACACTCTTAGAAAAAAGGTAGTAGTACTTACTAACTTTACTTACTAACTAACTTATCAGTCGAAATGGACTGATAGGGACGGTACATGTTTATACTTCCCTGTAGTTGCTCAGTAACGATAGCTCACGTTACGTGCGACTATATACATTTACCCAACTTCATCCCCATCGGCATCGGCATCATTGCGTTAAACGCTCTCAGCCGACACAGTACTCCGGCGCAGGAGTTCCGGACAATCCCCGAGGTCGGGCGATCGTCCCGCCGACGACGAAATCGCCGGCCGACCGGCCAGCCGGCCACTGCTCACGCACACGCAACCACCGATGCCGCCGCCGGCGCGTCGCCGACGGTGTACAGGTGCCGCTACCACAGGGCCCGGCGTAACTGGGCGCCTGACATAAATCGCCGGCGCGGTTGCCGGGGCCCCAGCGCAAACAGCTTCGGCGGCGCCCAGTGGACGGCCGCCGGGCGCCCAGCGGGAAGCAAGAGGAGCGCGGCGCCCCGCCGTCCGGGACCGGTCCTCCTCAAAGCGGACCGACGCGGTCTTCTCAGCGGGGGCAGCAAGGCTGCGCTCCGACGGGGACCCTTTGACCGAGCCGCCCCTGGCTCAGCCACTGCGCCAGGCCGATAACTCAATCGCCCCGAGGCTTCGGCGGCACCCGAGTCAGCCACCGACGCCGGCGTACGACTTCACCTGTGCGCGCGTGTGCGTGCGTATACCTCTGTCTGTGCTTGTGTGTACCTGCGTTTGTGTGTGTATACGCTTGCGACCGCTGGTGCGGCAGTGCAGGAGGCAGAGGGAGAGGCGTGCGCCGGCCACGGGCCTTGCAAGATGACGAGGAGGAGAGTACGGGGCTGAGAGCACTACGACAATCAACTCCCTCCCCGGAACAACGCTGAGGTCGCCTATTAGGTTACTACCCCTCCCCCCACCCCTTACCGCATCGCCTCCCACCCGCAAACTCGGCGCGTGCTGGGCTCGACGTGGGGCGGACGTGGATGTATGTATATACGTGCGTTATTGTGGGCCCCCCAGGTGTGCCTGGGGGAATCCCCAAAGGTGTGTAGGGCGTGATTGACAAGGGGATAATTTGCAGTTAAATACCGTAACTATAAAATATGCGCTGCAAAGACCGCTGCGAAGGAAATCGGAGCAAAGATGCAGATTACGATATGTAGCCTATGTTGCATGCAGTCCTCTTCGTATATACCCCTCCCCTTTTTTTTTAAAGCTCTTGTGTTTTTACGACACGTTTACCAATTAACCCATAGCTACGTTTGTTTGGTTTGGTTTGTGTGGGTTTAATATCCCAAAGCGACTCAGGCTATGAGGGACGCCGTAGTGAAGGGCTCCGGAAGTTTCGACCACCTGGGGTTCTTTATCGTGCGCTCACATCGCACAGTAAACGGGCCTCTAGAATTTCGCCTCCATCGAAATTCTATGTTTGTGAAATTAGCGCAGTTGTCCGGAACATTTGCTTAGATGACACGAACACAAAAAGAAACAAATATGTACTAAGATTAGTGTGAAACCTTTATCTGTGAAGCGAGCATCATGGTGGCTCAGTGTTTATGCATGGTGCTCTGCTGCTGATCCGAAAGACGCGGGTTCGATCCCGGCCGCGGAGGCGATCGCATTTCGATGCAGGCTATATGCTCGAGTCCCGTGTGCGATGTGAGTGCACGTTAAAGAACCCCAGGTGGTCGAAATTAACCGGAGCCCTCCACTACGATGTACCTCCTATCCGCGGACGTTGGGCGCTTTCTGAGCGGCGGGATTATGATGACAATTAGAACCACCTTTGCGAGTCACCACATTCGAAGAAACTGCGTTTCAAATGTTTGGTTTATGGTTTATGGGAGTTTAACGTACCGAAGCGACTGAGGCTATGAGGGAGGCCGTAGTGCAGGGCTCCGGAAATTTCGACCACCTGTGGTTTTTTAACGTGCATTGACATCGCACAGTACACGGGCGTCTAGAATTTCACCTCCATCGAAATTCTACTTTTGTGAAATTAGCGCAGTTGTCCGGAACATTTGCTCAGCTGACACGAAAAGAAACAATTGGCAAAGGCTTTTTTCAAAAGAATTTGTACTAAGATTAGTGTGAAACCTTTATCTGTGAAGCGAGCGTCACGGTGGCTCAGTGTTTATGCATGGTGCTCTGCTGCTGATCCGAAAGACGCGGGTCTTTCCCGTTACCGTTATCCTCTCTCTCCCGTTACTCTCTTCCTCCCACGGTATCCAGCCTCCGGACGGTTCCCGTGGTAGCCACCCACTGTTTACACATTTCTCCGCTCACGTCACACCTTCCTCCTTACACCGTAACCGCCCGCCAAGTGGTTCCGATAGCAACGCACCCATTCGTTACGCCGACGACAACGACAGACTACTACGGCGCGAAACCCCGGAACGGGCGCTTAACAGATCTCGCTGTAAAATACACAGGCCTGCACAGCGTATTTCAAAGCAACGTGTGGTGGTGGTGGTGAAAAACATTTATAATACAATAAATATTTACAGAGAGGTGATTGGGGTAGGCCCTATTGGCCCTTTCCCCTAACAATACTAGGTGGAGCCCCTATTCCGGGGCCCCATTGGCAAGCAACGCCGCCCGCGTCCGGTGAACCAAGGCCTTTTGGGTCTTTAGGTCCTGACAGCCGAGCAGGGCCGCCTCCCAGTCCTCTCTGGTGGGGTTGGGGTTGGGGGGGATAGATGGGTTTGACTGACACGCCCAAACCATGTGGAAGGTGTCAGCCACCTCCCCACAGAACTGGCACGCGCCATCAAAGGATGTATTGAAATGTTTAAGCACCGCCGGGCACAGTACAGTGTTAGTAAGAATTTTGATGAGGAGGCGCTCGTCAGCGCGATCCAGACCCTTACAAGGGGCAAAGCGCGAGCGATGAACTTGCCTTACGTGAGCATTAAGACCAACGTAACCGTGCAGTTTGCGCCACTCACAATAACAACAACGTAAGACGATCGGTGACACAACATAGGTTAATCCGCCTGTAGACTTAACACATTTTACACCAAATCACGTTGCTGCAAGAGAGAGAGAAAGAGAGAAGCTTTAATGAATATAGGAGAGGTCTGCTTATATTGCTGCAAGGTTTCGTCAAAGAAGAGTACGCATGAGAGATAGGACACGTGTTTGGGGTAATAAAACAGTTGAGGGGCGCAACGTGATATGTAATACCAATTGCGAGTATGTGCCTGCCTGTCAATCTCAGAACAACAAAAAAAAAAGTAAAAACGGAACAAAATGACAACTTATGCCTCAGCATATACGATCTTTTCTCTCAAAGATAACGAAAAAAAAAACCTGATCTTGAAATTCGAGTCTTGTATAACGACCTAAGAGGCTTATCTGGTCATGCTTGCATACACGCCAAAGAAAACACGGATGAAAGTTGTGATGTAAAGCGCGCTTTTGTAACGTTTTGTGACAATCGCTATAGCTTGACAGTTTAAAGGAGACGGTACAGGTACACTCGGGCACGTAAGAGACAAGAGCTTTGGTGGGGCCAGGCTGCAGTCACTTGAGTAGCTTTTCTCCGCTGAACGTCGCCAAAGAGCTGTTTAGATATTTAACCCTAGATCGAGGCAATGAAACCGTCAGATAAAAAGCTCAGAACGTCGAGAACTTCGTCGCCAATGGGCCTTGCATTGAAGAAAAGTAAAATAAATATATTAATATTAACAAAAACATAGCTCTTATGAAAATACTATTAGTAAATTGGGCTAATTTCAAGACGTCTAAGAAAGACAAAACTAGGCGCATCGTTATGAAAGTATAATTAGTAAATTAAGCTATTTCAGGCTGTCTAAGGAAGACAAAAGTGGACACACGTACTCAGGCGCGTACAATAAATATATGCACTGCAACATCACTATAAACAGTTCATATTGAAATAAATGGTATAAGAAAGGAATAGCCATTATCCTTGGAAGCTCGCATAGCAGCCTATTTATTTGATATCCATCTTTGGTGAAGTAAAATTTACCTGCAAAGGGAGATCGTCATAATCATCACCAGCTTAACTACGTTAACTGCAGGACAAATGCCTCTCCCTTATCGCTCTGATTGATCCTGTCCTGCGCCACCTACTCTTATATGACGGGCCACCAAATATTCCCGCTTGCTATGCTTGCCTTTTCTTGGAATCCATTCCGTTGTCCTCAAGGCCCGTCGGTTATGCTGCCTTCACACTACATGCCTTGCCTATGTCCATTTGTTCTTCTTGATTTCAACTAGGATATCGTTAACTCGCTTTATTGCCATTACCCCCGACGCTGTGGCCCAACAAATTTTGGCAGTTTCGACGAGTTACATGCACTGGAGAGGTTGCTTTGCCTGCAAGCTTCTCAGAACCGCATGTATTTGGACGCGATGTAGCGAAAATTTGTTGGGCCACAGCGCCGAGGGCAACTGAGTTCCCGAAATTCTAAAAACTGATATGTATATTACCGTGGGCTAAACGCCTTTAAATCAATAGGGAGACTAGTCGTTAAAAAGTTAACTACTCAATATTTGTTAACCAGCGTACTGGCTAGCATATCTTAGTTGTATTTTGATGCACTACATCCATGACAATGCTATGCCGAAAAAAACGTTGTAGCTCAAAAAGCTTATGTTTAAAAATTTCCGAGCATATTACGTGAAACATAAGGTATACTCCCTTAAGTAGCTAGGTTATCTTACGCTTATTGATTAGCTCTGACAGTTCTGCCACTTATTTCTATATATGTGATTACAGGCTTGGATGTTTTGCCGTTCGTTTATCAGTTCTTTCGTCTTCTGAAAGAGCTTGCCATTATCCTGCCTAGCTATAGCCTACCCCCTCCTTCAACTGCACACTGCGAAATGATATTTATGAGATTATCATTCATCGCTTCTACTCTAAGGTCGTCCGGCAGATTAAATCGTCCGGACTGTCTGTTTTGCAGTGACAATCTGAATTCCTCTACTTTTCCTTTAACCGCTAAGTCGTTTATGAGTTTCTTCCTTACTGGTTTCCTCCGTTCGAGACCCCACTATCCATTTTATAAATACATCTCACCTTGCCGAGCACCTCCATACCCTTCATGATGCTGTGATGCGGGCCCTCCATAGTACTCGTGACTCGTAAGTTCGCAATCTGCGAACTCTACTCTGAGAACTCTAATATTTTTTATAACGCTAAAGCCCTTAAAGCCTCATCGTTGTCGACATAAGGTTGTCAGAAGAAGTGTCACGCTTGTTCTAGTCAGACCATAAAAAAAGAAAAATCTTTCTGCATGACGGGATTCGAACCACCATCCTTCCTTCCCGCAGCCGAGCATGCTAATGGCTACGCTACTTCTTGCCAACGCTTATGTAGTTCTCCTCGTCTAGGACGCTGGAGAGTGTTTGCAGAGAGGCGTCGAATGAGACGGATGCCTCCCAAACTTAAGATTCACAAACAGTTGTGTACTAATTAACATCTTAACCACACATCAGTGACACAAGCAGCAGCACCGCGCTAAAGGCTTTCGCCTGACCGCACTTTAGGTCAACAAGTGCCCCCCTGAATTATTTTTCGACCTGGTGGAAAGAATTGCGCCGCACCGAGATTCGAACCGCGATCCTCTTGCACGCAAAGCGATGCTCTACGACTACGCCATTGCTGTAACGGGGCATTAAGAACCTGAAGTGAACCACCACAGTCCGTCTAGCATGAGTAGGCCGATTTATAAATACGTTCAACATTCCGCGCCATTTCAGTGCGACAGAATGAAATCGCCGCGCCTAACCCGCCCTGTGGACCAGCGCACAGAACAAACGGATAATCTTTCCTGTCTCAATTAATGCCAGTACGGAGCGTTCCTCTAGATTGCTCATCGGTTCCGGTGCGTTGACGCCGGCGCTCCCGTCTTTGCGGATAATTGCATTCTTCGCAAGACAGTTCTGTCGTGCGGTGAAGTGTTTGTGGCCTGGGTGGATGTGCGTCGTGCGGGGAAGCCAACGCGAACGGGTGCTTGCAAAGAATACGCCGCGCGCTCTCTTTTACAGCGGCTTCGGCACTTCAGGCGTATATACATGGTGGCCCGTAAGCACTCTGGTATGCGACAGCTGAGAGCATGGTCGCATACGGCTGTGGCGAAGCAATGGCTATAACGAACAAATAACGAGATTCAACTTTAACGATATTCAAGATCATTTCAGCACGTATACTGATGAAAAAGTGCAGCGAGTAAAATTTCAAATGGTTTTGCCGCTGTATACGTTAGCTAAATAAATAAAGTGGTTTTTGAGGAAAGGAAACGGCGCAGTATCTTCCTCACATATCTCGGTGGACACCTGAACCGCGCCGTAAGAGAAGAGATGAAGGTGGGAGAAAAAGAAGAAAGTGTATGAAGTGTAAGGGTAAGGAGTGAAAGAAGAAAGTTCGGTTTGGTTTGGTTTATGGGGTTTAACGTCCCAA
Organism: Amblyomma mixtum; assembly: GCF_055824585.1. NCBI lineage: Eukaryota > Metazoa > Arthropoda > Arachnida > Ixodida > Ixodidae > Amblyomma > Amblyomma mixtum. Next base: position 97,464,332 of record NC_143020.1, read on the forward strand.
AGCAACTCAGGCTATGAGAGACGCCGTAGTGGAGGGCTCCGGAAATTTCGACCGCCTGGGGTTCTTTAACGTGCACTGACATCGCACAGTACACGGGCCTCGAGTTTCTCCTCCAAAGAAATTCAGCCGCCGCGGCCGGGATCGAACCCGCGTCTTTCGGGCCAGCAGCCGAGCACCATAGCCACTGAGCCACCGCGGCGGCTAAAAAGAAGAAAGTAAGTGTTCTTTCAGCATGCCTTCTGCGTCTATGTGACATTTTATAATTACACTTCCTCTTTGCTTTGATAAATGAGTTGGTAAATGTCTACAATGCTGTGAATATTTTGTCGTCTTTTGGAATACACAAATAGTAACGATCGCCATTTTAAGCGCCTGTGTCGAACTTGATACGCCGGACATTAATGGGTTAAAATCCACTGGATTCAGCGCCCGTACTTAGACATGCGGACGTTCTTAGTTTTTTTTTTTTTAACTGCAAGGTCCCGTTTCAACAGAACACAATAGAAATAACTGTCCTTCGCTCTCTCTCTTTGCCACTTTACCCTCCCCCACCCCCCTCCCCCTGCCGCCTTCCGTGTGCAGGGTAACCAAACGGACACATGCGAGGTCTGTTAGAAAAGTATCCGACTTTATTTTTTTTTTTTTTGCGAACACCTGATGGATATGAGACAAGCGCGCTTGCATCAGGCGACCTTGAACCTTCATGCGCATGCATGAATTTTTTCCCGCCTGCCGATAGCGCCAGTCGCTGGGAAGCAGCGTTTGAGTGAGGCAGTGTGCAGTGCTCTCGTCGGTTTTTTATTGCAAGGAAAATGGCGGAGTGAAAGGAGCAGCGCTACTGCAACAAATTTTGCCATAAACTTGGCGACAGCCGAGTGGAAACCATTCGAAATATTCAGACGGCTTTCGGTGAAGATGCTATGAGCAGCACACAGTTTAAGCAGTGTTACAATTGTTTTAAAGATGGCCGCACATCGGTGGAGAACGAGCCACGCTCCGATCGGCCATCAACATGCCAAAATGACCAGGTCATTGCCGAACTGAACGCTATGGTGATGCGGGACTGTCGCGTGACTATCCGAGAAATTGAGGAAGAGGCGGACATGAGCAATTTCTCCGCACATTCCATTATCACCGAAGATTTGGCCATGGAGAGAGTTGCGGCGAAATTCGTGCCGAAGCTGCTCACGGTGGAGCAAAAGCAGCTTCGTGTTGAAGTCTCACAGGACATGCTGGATTCCGCAAACAGTGACCCCGACTTCATCAACGTCATAATCACTAGTGACGAGTCTTGGGTGTACAGGTACGACCCGGAAACCAGATCCCAGTCGTCAGAGTGGAAGCATTCTACGTCACCAAGACTTAAGAAGGCCCGCCAATAGACCTTTCCACAAATTGCAGCGCCGCGCCATCCCCTAGCGGATCCGCGCAAAGCATGATGGGAGAAAGATGATGATGATGAAAAGCCTTTATTTAATAAAAGAGGTGAGGCTTTCTTAAAGAGCCCCGCAATGGGTGGAGTCCCTATTCCGGGACCCCATTGGTCGAAGCCGCCAGCTTAGCCCTCTTGACCAAAGCCTTTTGGGCCTGAAGGTCCGAGCAGCCAAGCAGGGCCGCCTCCCATTCCTCTCTGGTAGGGTTGGGGTGGGGGGGGAGAGCTGAGTTGCGCTGGCAAGCCCAAACCATGTGGTAGGTGTCAGCCACCTCGCCACAGTGTTTGCACCTGCCAGTGAACGCGGGATCGAAATGTTTTAATACTGCCGGGCACAGCATTGTATTAGTGAATAGTCTAAGTAGAACGCGTTCGTTTGCTTTCCCCAGTCCCTTTGCAGGGGCTGGGTACACGCGGTGCCTATCCTTATAATAAGATGTTATGTCTTTGAACGAGAGTAAAGAGCCACCTTCAGGTTTCAGGTGCTCAGGAGCCAATGGGAACGCCCGGTGAATGAGTGCTCGGGCCGCCGCGTCTGCAGCTTCGTTTCCTGCTAGGCCCTGATGGCCCGGAGTCCAAACTATGCAGCGGGGAGTAGGATCGGTGTCTCGGCTGCAGTTCCTTAGTATTCGTTCAGCTAGTGGAGTTATCCAGCCAGTCTCATAATTTTTACACGCCGAACGCGAATCTGTTATGATGTGTTTTGATTTGGTATCAGAAGCAGCTAGGGCGATAGCAACCTCTTCAGCTTGTGTTGTGCCTGGGGCTTGAAAGGACAGACCATCCACCTGTATTTCTTGATGTATGACCGCGGCAGTGTACCACCCCCCGTGGGTCGGCCCGGCTACATCTACGTAGTAGACACCTTTCTTGTTGCCATAGTGGCGCGCTAAGGCTTCCGCCCTAGCCTGGCGACGACCACTATGGTCTTCCTTATCCATCTTAGTGGGGAGGGGTCGAACTCTGACGGCGCGTCTCCAGAGTTCGGGCACTCGGACCCGCTCCTGAATGTGGAAATCGTGTTGGATGTGAAGCCGGGCTAGCAAGTCCCGGCCCGACTTCGTTTGGGCTAGCCTCGTGTATTGATTTGTGAGATGGGCTTCCTTGAGCTCCTGAAAGGTGTTCACCACTCCCAATGCAAGAAGTCTCGCATTGGAGGTGGAGACAGGAAGGAGAAAGGAGCGGTCGCCGCCCGCGTCGTCTGCTGTCAAGCGTGTTGCTGTGTTGTGCCGCCGTGCTCAGGCGTTGTGCGTCTTCTCGTGCGCGCTGTAAATGTTGCAGCGCACTGCTGTGGTGGTTATCTCTTAGTCTTTCCGCAATTATGTGGGGATTTTTTTAGAGATTCAACATGTCTGCAGATTAGAATCGCGGTGTCGGTCAAAGGTGCTGCGTGCCCGGCTGTAGTAACAACACGAGAAAGGACATCAACATTTCATACCACGTATTCCCCAAGGACAAGAAGCTGAAGCTAGAATGGGTGCGCAGGATAAATCGGCAACGTTCGCAAGGGCGATTTACCCTGTGGAAGCCTTCGAAACACCACAAAATATATGGTACGCATTTCAACATTAGCGGGCGCAAGGGATACATGGATCGTCTCTCCACGATCTTTCCACACCGAGTGTATGCGGAACGGACGCCTGCTGTGATTACGCAGAGCAATGGGCACATGCGAACCTCCAACTTCGGCTGGTGACCGGGGCAGAGGGCGTCGCGACTAGGTACGGCCAGAACGCCACAACCGGCAGCCTGAAGGCCGCCCACAATGCCGCTGCATAATTTTCGTTTTTTTGGGGGGGCTTTAATGAATAAAGTTATTCACCACCACCATGGGCACATAAGCGGCGAGGGCTCTGTGTATACATGTATTGGGAGAACGCCGGTCTTTGCGTCTGCTGGTGCTCGGCTGGTTATCCGTGGCCACGGAACGCAACATCCGACTGTGTCACGCTTACTGTGTCAACCAAGTGTGTCATGTTTAGCAAATAGCTCGTGTTCTGTCTAAGGGAGTGCTTGAAGATTATATATTACAGCAGTGAACATTTCCCGCGTTAGCATGAAATTTCCCCAGGAGTGCGCCGATGAGTACAACTGCACACATACTGTTGTTTCATCGCTGCGTACGAATAGTTAGTACTCGTTTTCATGACATAAAACGCAATCGGCGCTTTAGTTCTATTAATCAGCCTGTTTTCTTTTCTACCGGCTGTAGCCGTGCTTTTTTTACGCAGTGCGATAATGTGTGGGAAGCGATGATGCGATCGCACGCCTAAGAAACACTTAACCGCGGGCTGTTGACATCGCGCAGGACGGCGCTTCTCGTTTTTTGTCCCGGCTTCCTCCGACGTGACCAGTACTTTATTTTAAACTACTTTATCCAGAAGTATGTTTGGCGACCGTTCGCTTTAATTGAAACGGCCTAACTTGTTATCCACAAGCTAGCGACGGCAACGACTGCTGCTGGCCGTAAAGCACGGCTCGGCAGTCTGGGTCACACCGGCGTTTCACGTTCATCATATGCGTGCCCAGCGATGTAAGCAATAATTAATTTCAGGTCACTATTGCCAAAACTACACTCGGTGACCATTTTCATTCGCTAAAGCTAGTGATTCGCTCATCACAACCGCCTCAATCACAGATCATATCCTACGAACTCGCTAGGCCTAGTCGTCGCGGAAGGGAAGGGAGTCGTCGTCGACCAGCGCTTATCGCTGGTGACTGTTCAGGTGTGCACATGTGAAATATGGCCGTTCGTTTCGCTCATTTAGAAGCGCGAACATATTTGCACCGCCGCCTCATCACCGTGCTTTCGCTCAGCCGCCGACAAGGCTGACCGTCCGCCGATCGGATTCGTCGGTGTCGTTGGCCCGAAAAACGTGTCCCACTGCAATTATATTATAGTAAACTAGATATTTCACTATAATCACATGCTGCTGTTGACCGTGATAGTGTCGTTGTCGGACTAGTGTGACCGTCGTCATCGTTGTACACTGAAAACGAGCTGAGGCTTTCGAATGCGCTTGGAAAGTGTCGTGTAGCACCGCGCGCGTCCGTCGATTCCGAATGCCATTCCAAGTCTCGACTGCCATTCGACTCAGATGTCATTCGAACGTTCCCATGTAGCACAGGTATTAGAAACAGCGATGGCGACGAGATGGCAGAGGAAGGCTTTCCGGTGATCAGGCGCAGTCGGAGAGACGAACGAAAAAACGCGAGCGCGGCGCCGCGGGCGCCGCGGCGCTCCGTTTTCCCAGAGTGCTTTGCGCGGCCGCTTGGTGGCGCGGCGGAATTTGTGGAAAGGTCTATTGCGCAGCAATGTGAAAGTGATGCTGACTGCTTCCTTTGACAGCCTCTGTGTGGCAGACCACGAGTACGCACTCTACAGGGTCAAACAATGACCAAAGAGTACTACAGGGATCTCCTCCGTTGCCTACGTGATGCTGTGCGGCGCAAGAACCCGGAGCTGAGGTCAACAGGAAATTGGCGCACCCATCGCGCCAATGCTCCTGCTCATTCCTCGCACTCGAATCAGATTTTTTGGTGAAAAACCAGACTCCTGTAGTTCAACAGACTCCTTACTGTCCTGATATGGCCCCTGCGATTTCTGGCTGGTTCCCAAAATCAAAAGGCCATTGAAAGGAGCGCGATTTCAGACAAGGAAGAACATTATGGCTGCAACGACAGCTGAGCTAAACTCCATTCCGAAAAGGGCCTTTTCGGAATACTTCCCACAATGGCAGCACCGCTGGGAGAAGTGTGTGGAGTCCGAAGTAGACTACTTTAAAGATGACTAGGTTTGAACGCTCCAGTTATGCAAGTTTTTTTTTTCAACGGCCAAAGGTCGGATACTTTTCTAACAGACCTCGTACGCCTTAGTACGTTCCTTGCCTTTTCTATCTTTTTTTCCCTCTCTCTTCGGCCCCGTCTGGAACCTTAGATGTGCGAAGCGAGTTTGTATTGACGAGGAAACCAAGCCAGAGGTAGCACTAACGATAGTGCTTTGTGCGGGTCCAAAATCTATACTACGCCTCACATTTCGTCAGTAAAAATGCAGCTGAAAATATCAAAAAAGAAGACGTCAGGAATCTCCATGAATGACGGTGAACTTCGCCCTGGACGTTAAGTTCTTCAGGTCTCAGACATTCAGTTTTTATCTACTTCGATTAAGTACTGACACCTTCCCCTCCACCCGTAAAAAAATAAATAAATAAAGGCAGTTATTTGTAATGTCTAATTGCTATATCCAAACTTCAATGAGTAAAAAAAACACGCGTGCGATATATAACGCCAAATATGCCATTAATATACAAAGCAAACAGCAGCAGTTCCAAGAACTGGGTCCTATGGCGCACCAATGAAAACACCACAAGGCGTACTAGCGTTCCAGCGGTTTCTGGTGCCTGCATTGGCGGCGACCAAATTGCACGACCGTACAGTCGCCAACGTATCTTCCCATGAGGACTGAAGAGTGCAGAACGGTTGAGGTATACTCAAAAGCGGAACCGTAACAAAATGGACTGCTTATGGAGTTATCATAAAGAACACCCCTCTTTCAGAAAATATTCTGTCCGTGAAACGTAATTTCAGTACTTTCGTGGTAATCTTATAAACCACTGCAGGCGCAGTCTGTCAGATACAAATTCAAGAAAACTGTCCTTAGTGCATTTCGGACCCGGAGCTTTCACACCCAAGCCGCCCTCCAAACATACCGCCAATGTTCTTCATCATCGCAACTTGTTGGAGTTACCAGGCACCAAAAAATGCATGTGATTACAAACGCGTACAGCATTACTTGCAACGCTCCGCCTTAACTGTAATGTGTTTTGCGCTTCACATAGTTACAGAAAACGGTCTGGTACACCGCACCAAACATGCCGAAACACTGCAAGGACTAGTGTACCCTATGATTTTACATCAAATATTCGACAAATCGATCGATCAATTGTTAATTCTTTTTTTTTCTTCCTGGTAGGACTAGGAGGTCTTCTTTTAAATTACCGTTAACGGGCAAACAAACTGCCATAGAAACTTACAGAAGTGTAGAAATACACGCCGCCGCGCTGGCTCAGTGGTTATGGCGCTCGGCTGCTGACCCGAAAGACGCCGGTTCGACCCCGGCCGCAGCGGTCGAATTTCAATGGAGGCGGAATTCTATAGTCCCGCGTACTGCGCACGATGTCAGTGCACGTTAAAGAACCCCAGGTGGTCGAAATTTCCGGAGCCCTTCACTACGGCGCCTCCATAGCCTGAGTCACTTCGGGACGTTAAACCTCATTAATCAACCAGACTTTCATAGAAACAGAAATAAACAAATAGTGAAAGAACTTTCAGAAGCGTTCTACGACAACTGAACTTACAGCCTTTGCCAAAAGTAAAAAGTTCACAGGGCTTGCATCTATAGTGCGCTCTTGTAGCATACGAGGGATTCCTAAGCTTCGGAAAGGCGAGAGTTCTCGCCCTCAAGAGACTTCAAACAGTGTGGTGCGTAACAAGCCACAAAGCATGGCCCAGAATGAGACTCAGTTGAGCTGTTTACTTTTGACAAAGGCTAGACATTTAACATATAGCGAAACCGAAGCACTCGCACAGGCTTCGCAAAATGAATCTCCATCGCAGCACGCTTGCAAGTCATTATGAGCGCCGTTTTATACCGCTGATTTATTAACTTTATTCTTTCGATTCTGGTTTATAGCGCATAAGCAAAGGAAGCAGGAACAGGAAAAAGGCGTGAGAGAACACCTGATTCGCAGGCGCCGATTTTTAACACAACCGCAAAGCCTCTTACCAAACGATCCCCGACTTAATCTGCGGGACAAGCCTTGTAATTATTTTTAGTCACTAAACCTCTCTTTGACAGCGAATAAGGCATCTAAAAAATGCTGCATGTACACTGCTTCATTACTACTTTCTACAGTGCCGCCACGGTGCCTAAGTGGTTATGGTGCGCGGCTGCTGACCCGAAAGATGCGGGTTCGATCCCGGCTGAGGCGGCCGAATTTCGATGGAGGCGAAATTCTAGAGGCCCGTGTATTGTGCAATGTCAGTGCACGTTAAAGAACCCTGGGTGGTTGAAATTTCCGGAGCCCTTCACTACAGCGTTTGTCATAGCCTGAGTCGCTTTGTGACGTTAAACCTCATAAACCAAACCAAACCAAACTTTCTACAGTGCATGCCACCCTACCAGTACTTTTCGAAGCACAGCGCTTTAGTGCGCTACTCAGGTCTGCTTTGCACTAGGGAACTTCAGGGCTTTTCCGAGTTCCCCTAATGTGAAACTCGGGATCTGGGCTTCAGACTCCAATATCGCGGGCTCGAATCCCGGTCGCGCAGGCCGCGTTTAGGTGGAGGAGAAATGCAAACACGCTCGTTTGCTGTGCAATGTCAGCGCACGTTAAAGAACCCCAAGTGCTCGAAATTAATCCACAGCCCTCCACTGCAGTTTCCACCGTAGCTCACTTGCAGTTTCAGGGCGTTAAACCCCACGTATCAGGCCACCTATTTCGACAACTGAACATCGTGGTTACGCAAGATTACCTTTGTGTTGGTTGTTCTTTTGAAATAAAACGATGCCGCCGCGGTGGCTCAGTGGCTATGGTGCTCGGCTGCTGACCCGAAAGACGCGGGTTCGATCCCGGCCGCGGCGGCTAGAATTTCTTTGGAGGAGAAATTCTAGAGGCCCGTGTACTGTGCGATGTCAGTGCACGTTAAAGAACCCCAGGTGGTCGAAATTTCCGGAGCCCTCCACTACGGCGTCTCTCATAGCCTTAGTCGCTTTGGGACGTTAAACCCCACAAAACCAAAATCAAACCAAACCAAACGAAATAAAACGAAGACATGTGCTGAAGAGCAGCGTATACATACGTATATACTAACTGTGGCTGTTGTTAAGCTGGTAGCTTGTATTAATTTATACGTTACACAAACGATATCAGTGGAGTTTCTTTATGGAGCGCAGCATAAGGGGCATAGTTTTTTTTTTTGTTTTTAAGCAATATAAACTAGTGGCATCGGCACGCAAAACATAAAACAAAACGCGGTCGGTCATCAAGGACACGGTGCAGTGCAAATACAAAGCAAACAGTGAGCGGCTTTTCGCGAAGTGCCCGAGGGCTCGGTTAGCTGAGAAACAAAAACCAGATTACGCGGAGCAGATTAGCTGTTTTATTAATAGCGTACACGACGGATAGTTTCTGGACATAAAAATGCGAACGACAATGCGCAACGAACAGTGCCGCTTGCAGATAACAGGCGACAGATGACTGGCCAGAGCTTGTTACGAGATCATGGTGGAAATACAAACACTGATTTACATCTAAAGAATCAGGCATGCATTGTTTTTCTGGTTAACTGACGAATTTGGTCTAGGAAATTGTGCAAAACGAGATGAACAGAGGTTATGCGGTGAAAATTTAGCATTTTATGTCCCACTAATGTTACCACACAGGTTGTTAAAAATTAGGTTTTCTTTAAAAAAAAACAAATGATGATCGGAATACGGCAGCTGTTTCAGCCCCCCGCGGTGGCTCAGTGGTAACGGCGCTCGGCTGCTGGCCCGAAAGACGCTGGTTCGATCCCGGCCGCAGCGGCCGAATTTCGATGGAGGCGAAATTCTAGAGGCCCGTGTACTGAGCGATGTCAGTGCACGTTAAAGAACCCCAGGTGGTCGAAATTTCCGGAGCCCTTCACTACGGCGTCTCTCATAGCCTGAGTCGCTTTGGGACGTTAAACCCTCACAAACAAGCAAACAAGCAAACAAACTCTTTCAGCGCGCAGGTTATGCGACTATAAGCGGACACGTGTGTGAGACGCAGTTATCTACGTTTACGCCCTAATTAACCAAAGAAAATTAACATACCTTCCTAGCCATTCAAGTTAGTGTTCATGTTTAGACTGTAAAACTCGCGACAACTTTTCTTGGCAACGTAGCCAAAGCTACAGAGCCGAAGCACGCCCTCTTTTCGTAGCAGTAGAATATAGCAGTTGATAGGTAGCGAGTTTCCTCCAGTAATATCTGTTATTTATGGCATATTTACAACATAACTGCAAACTTTCAACGGTAGAGAGTCAAGCAAACAACTGTGCGTTTCATTACAATAAACCGTTTAGGCTGCTTTAGGTTTCGATGGCAGATGCCGCGGCTAGCAACATCCGTTCCTTCATATTTTATTTTCTTATTACCAATAAATAGCCACTAACAACAAGAACCAATTACAAGAAACTTCCATAGATGGCGCCAGCTACACCAGTGACGGAGCGATCCCAACATACCAGGCGGCCGTTCTGCAGTACTGCGAGTGACGCAGCTATACAGCCGCTCCTACCTTCAAGCTTTCTCTTCACTGCCAAGAAAGATGTAGACTTTGGCAGAGTTGGCAGCCGTTCACTGGTGACGTAAAGAGCGCGGCATGACGCGTTGCGCGTCGATTCGGGTGAAAGCGTGGCACTGCAGGTCGCAGCTAGGCGTGGAAGCGCGAATGTTGTTCCGAGAGCAACACTACGCTAGCCAGCTCGGCTCGTCGCGTGGTCGCACTTCATCCGTATGCCGTGGCCCACGAACGACCTTGAGTTACCGTCGCCTAGCAACGCCGCAGCCGCGCTCCAACAGGTGGCGCCGCCGTCGACGCCGCTCGCTCCACCAGGTGTGCTCCGCCAACGCCTCTGGCTCCGCTGGGGTAGAGGGATTCATTAGAGAGTTATAGCATATCGTTACCGTGTTTACGTTACCGTTTACCGTGTTACCGGACGCCGGAGTTTCCGGTTAGCGCTGCGCACGCTAGAAGACGTTTTAGCATACCGTCTCTCCGGTCTCTCCCGTAACAAGTTACCGTAAGGCGAAAACGAATGATGATGATGGTAGATGCCCCAGAATTAATTAGAAACAGAAATACGCATGCGTTGAAAGCATTTCTTTGCAGTGAGGTGCTACATGCTCTTTAATCATCTTTTTCTCTGTATATAAAGACGTGCTGACTACTTTTCTGCTAACGGCCGGCTCAGTGGCTTCAAAAGTACCCTGACCAGTAGACAAGTTTACTACACAGAACGCACTAAGCTTGTGTACGCTGAGCTTACTGCGTTGCGAATGCTGTAAAAGACGCAACTAGTACAACACCTGTTTGCCGCGCGCAGCGTCGCTTCTTTGGATGTTTGGATACACGACTTGGATGTAAACATAGTGGCGCCATCTGGTGACAGTAAGTCAAAGCACTTGAACTCTGGACTGGAGAAACTTTTTTTTTCTGAATTTAGTGGTGAATATGACAAGCACTACCAGAATGTTTTTGTTTTTCCAGGAAGAAAACTATGAAAATAGAGAGAAAAATGTTAAAGCTGGCACAAAAGCTACAGTGTTGTTGCTTCCTTGGCTACGCGCTTGAAGGAAGGAAAATTTGCGACGCGGATAGTTAGGCTTAAGTGCTCGAAAATCACAGAATTATCTCAACAACATGGGCTAGTTGTCACTTAAACCTCGACGTATGGGTGAGAGTATGCGAAATAAAAGCGAACCGCTACCATTTGAGTGAGCTGTCGCATCAAAGAATCCAGCGGTGCCATGTATTTATAGGTGGTGTCCAACTGACGGCGGACATTGCGTCACGGCGCAGCTTTGTCACGTGAATTTGAACTTCCGGGTCTTTTCTGTCGTTTGGTTTGCGTAGGAATTGCTTGCAGACGTGCGGTTTCGGTCTTTCTTTTCTTAATACTGGCGCTCACATTGCTGGAAAAAGGATGTTGTGCGCTGCCACAACCTGCAGAAACTTCTCTGCAACGGAATGCAACATGTTCCGAGTGCCAGCAAGTACAGGGAACGGCAAGAACAGTGCGCCGTTGCGATCCGCTGGCAGACTGCCTGCGACGGTCAACCCTATACTGCGCTTCGAGCATTTTGTTGGCGGCAGAGTTTGAGAGCGTTGTGGAAGTTGAAGAATTCGGTAAAGTAGGTTGTTTATCTCCTTGAGGAGCACCAATTTCTCGCTCGGAAGACTTCGGCTATGTGCCACAACCGTTCTCACATGACGGCGGCAGCACCGCGCGGGCTATGTTTACAAATATATGCTGTTCGGCCTCCGTCTGTACAGAGTGACAACTTAAGATGTTAAAGGACAGGACGATTATTCCTAGACATTTGCGCTGAATGCGAGTAGCTCGAATTCATAGCTAATACTTAAGGCGTGTGTTGTTACTGCCGTCAGCTGTCGAAACGGCGACACCGCGGCCACGTACTACGGCGGCATCTGGTTCGCTGGCACTGCTCTGGTCGCAGTGTTAAGGCATGTTTACGAGCACTTGTAAGAGTTTTAAATTGTTCTATGAGGCCATTTTCGCTAATTTCATGCTCAAACTGAAACACGTTTTCACCAGAACACTAGTCGACATGAGCACGCAGCAAGTGTCGAAAATTATAATTAAGCAACCTGTTACACATAAGTTCCCTGTTTGTGTGGACCCGCATGTTGCAGTAATGTTTCTTCGTTTCCTGTGTGCGGAGAAGGAGGCTGGCAGACGAGGTGATCGCATTAGAAAGTGATAAGAATTATTAACCGCCTTTCTTTTCATACTCTGAGTCAGTAAGTTGGGAAAAGCTTCACTTCAGGATAACACAATTAAAAATAAATGGCAGCCAACATAGCCTAGCTGTTTTTCACCTTTCATTGTACAGAACTTAGTAGAATTGACGTCTGAGACAAATGCTATAATACTGAACTCTCACTGTGCAGCAAAGTGTCATTCGCACACTGTTTATGTGCTGAACATGCACATGAAGTAAATAAATGTCTACATCTATAGCTTGCATATGTGATGCATTGCATGCTTGCATGTAGTAATATTGCACTTAATGATTGACTAATTGAGAGGTGCATTGGTGATTTCAAGAAGTGCAAGATGCTACAAGGAAGGCAGAGGCTGGTCTAGTGGTCGTTGGGTTCATAACGATCAAGAGTAATAATCATGCTATAAAGTTACGTTTTTTTATTAAAAAGCCAAGGAACGCATTGTGTTCAGTCATTCCAGCCTTTTTGGTATCACTAGTGTCTTAGGGATGGTTTATCAATGTGCAAGCTGTGCTGCATTGTTAACGCCAAAGCTAAAACTGGATGCAAACGCCTTTTGTTCAACATTGCACAAGACTTTGTAACAGGGACTTGTAGAAGATTCTGAAAACAACTCGTATCAAGCTTCTGTGTGTGCTGTAAAAGCTGAAGCATGATATTTTTTTTACGCTCGACCATACTATTTATTATAATTTACTATTTGTCACAAAGATCTCCTGCATTAAACTCATTTATTACATGCTGTAGAAAATGCGCTGCAAAAGGTTTTGCAAGACAATTGAGATATGATGTTATACCTACAGGACAAGAAGAGTTTCTCGTTAATAGCTGAGAAACTTGCTCCTCTTGCAGTTCAACAGTAAAGCTGCCCACGTCAAGAGCTTGTTCTGCTTTTGGCTCCTGTCTGACTTTGTTTACATTCAATAAAACTTCTTTTGGGGCTAGTTGGTGCGTTTTGAATCTAAGAAAAGGAGCAGCACCAAAGCATGCAAACACAAACAAAGAAAGGAGAAGAGACAAGTGCTGTAGTGCGTGTTGTGGTGCCTGTAGTGAAGCTCTGTAGCAGGCTTTGATGCCTTGTTTTGGCTTTAGGTTTTTATTAGGAAAAACAGAAGGCAAGCTCATCTTTTGCCTAGCTGCTAGTGTTGTTACTTACCTACCTTACCTTGAACATTGTGCATACAGTGCGTAAGTTGTACATCTCCACATTTCTATACATAGCTAGGCATCAACAGCTGAGGTGCCAATCATTGGAGACATCTGTCTGTACACAGGCTGGTGGTTCTCCTTCAACTAGGCTCAGAGCACGAAGTACACGACAGCAAAATGGCTACAGGCTCTCCTCTGCTTTCATGGGAAGCGACATTGATTTTACATCCTTGAAGCTAGTGAATGTTCAAGAGATGGCACAAAACAAAGCATTTATTTTTGTACATTTTTTTCATCTACCTAAAGCGGCAACCAGCATCGGGAAATCGAGTACAGAAATTCTTAACATTCAGAGGTGCAAGTTAAATGTAAATAGCTTGTAATGTCCCACACCACCATGCAGGGTGTGAAATGCATTGCAGTGCAGTTGCAGTGCATAACTATGCATAGTCAATTTTGTTTGTGAGAAAAGTTCTTGTGCATCCACCAAAGCTGCAGTAAGTGGACGCCTCTCACTGCTGGAATAGCTGCCATGTAACTTCCCATCTGGGCTCTTGGCGCACATAAGTGGAGGTTTTCAGCCACAAAGTCTCGGTGCATGCTTGTCGGGGCATAATTCGTACAGGCAGAAAGACTACAGTAGTGCTGAAAATTCAACACATTTGTAATGCAGTTGCATTTTTGCATTACAGTTCAACTAAAATTAAATCACATGACAGAGTTGTTAATAATGCCAGCTTCTGCAGTAATTATTCCATAAAGCATAGCAAATATGCAACGAAAGCAATTAAGCTGACAAGTACAGGAACCGACAATAAAACAGATTGTGCCCCTTGCTAAGGTTGTAAAACATTGATAAGTTCACAGACTTTCGAGAGGAGGAGCGACACGTGGGCAATCAGGGACGCCGTAGTAGAGGCCTCCATATTAATTGGAACCACCGGGAGTTCTTTAACGTGCGCTGACATCGCGCAGCGCACGGGCGCCTTTCGCGCTTCGCCTCCATCGGAAACGCGGCCGCCGAGTCCCGGATCGGGTCCTCCGACTTAGTAGCCGAGCGCCCTAACCGCTAGGCCACCGCGGCGTGTATAGAAAAAGTACCGAAAGTCATCCGCGGATTTGCACGGTTCAAGCTCCTTGCCGTCGTAGCCACCCTGCTACAATGTGCGCTCGTACGTAATGCTAGGCTGCGGTTGCTGGTAGTCCATATATTCAGCGCCTGGAAGCGCGAAACCTCTAGGAAATATGTACTCTAATATATATTAGAGAACTATGTAGCAGCCATATGATAACCGCAACAAGAAGCGGACTTTTCAGCGAGTGAATGAAGCGTCCTAAACTTCAGCACGAACAGACGACGCATGCCGAAACGTTCGCACTTACAACGCTTTTCCGCCCTTAATTCCAATACGGAACGTCGAGCGTGGGCATAATAATGCACGTAGAGCATGCTGACCTTTTTTACGACTTCATTCGCGCGTATTAACTTATTAGGAGCGATTTTAAGCTTGGCAAATCCGCATTTCAAGCAGAGCGCCGTACACGCGCATCTCGCCGAAAGACCCGGAAGTCGGAGTACCCAGCATGCCTTGCGGCTCGTTCAGATTGGACACCACCTATTCCGAAGCGGGCGAGCAGGGCGCCGCCATGTTTGTTTACAAGCGAACGCTCTCTCTCCGCAACGCTAAAAAGTTTCCGTAAAGTGTTACCGGCCCGGTAATGGGCGCGCATGCGCAGATGTCGCCAGCCGAGCCCGGTAAACGGTAACCGAGCCCAGTAAACGGTAACGTAAACACGGTAACGATATGCTATATCTCTCTATTATGGAGAGCGCGAAAGAGAGGCAACAACGAAAGAACGAAGCGAGGAAGAGACAATGCGCTCAAGAGACGGCAGAAGAACGAGCCGTATACGACAGAAGCGTCGTAACGAAGATGCGTCTAGAAGAAGTCGTGCCACGTCCCAGAGTGACTCTTCAATTGCGGACAAAGAAAACCAGGCGCTAAGGAACGCTCCCTGAGCATCGCCATTCTGTTCGCTAAGCTGCAGCGCGCCCCTCCCGCAGACGCGATGGGTTGAAATAGTAGCGCCAGACACGAGAAGTAGTCCAGCCAGCAATATGGCGGCCATCGGCTTGGAAATGTCTATATAGCTCTCATACTGCACATGGCGCGCATATCCTTTTGTCTATCCATGCATGCGAAAGAAAGAGCCGCAATCCTCACACAGGCATATGCCGAGACTGCAACTGAATCCTTCAACTCAAAATTTCAGGGCATGGCGCCGTGTTGTTGAGAAAAATCGGTTTTCTGAGGAAAGGAAACGGCGCAGTAATTGTCTCACATTTCGCTGGACACCCGAACCACGCCGTGAGGTAAGGGAGGAAGGTGGGAGTGAAAGAAGGAAGAGGTTCCGTAGTGGAGGGGTTCGGAATAATTTCGGCCACCTGGGATCTTTAACGTGCACGCTTCCCGTTTCTCAATTCACCGGCGTCTGACCGCTATCGCACGCCCACTTGTCAGTCGTCACTGATAACAGCCTCGAGGCAGATGAAAAGTATAGTGTTAATTTCCAAAGCGACTATGGCTATGAGAGACGCCGTAGTGGAGGGCTCCGGAAATTTCGACCACCTGGGGTTCTTTAACGTGCACTGACATCGCACAGTACACGAGCCTCTAGAATTTCGCCTCCATCGAAAAACGCGACCGCCGCGGCCGGGTTCGAACCCGCGTCTTTCGGGTCAGCAGCCGAGCGCCATAACCACTGAGCCACCGCGGCGACCCATGTTACACTGTAACATGTTCCGAATATGCAAACACCTGTACTACATTTCGCAAGTTGTTCGCAATGAATTTTCTCCACTGACAACAGCATATAACTTGTCAACATCACCCCCGCTGCAGGACAAAGGCCTCTCCCATATACTATGTATCTCTTCAATTAACCCTGTCTTGTGCCAGCTGCGGCCACCCTATCCCCGCAAACTTCTTAATTTCATCCGCCCGCCTGACTTCCTGCCTATAGCCGCCGCGGTGGCTCAGTGGTTATGGCGCTGGCTGCTGACCCGAAAGACGTTGGTTCGATCCCGGCCGCGGCGGTCGAATTTCGATGGAGGCGACATTTTAGAGGCCCGTGTGCTGTGCGATGTCAGTGCACGTTAAAGAACCCCAGGTGGTCGAAATTTCCGGAGCCCTTCACTACGGTGTTGCTTTTGGACATTGCATCCCCATAACACCCCCACAGTCACTAACGCTACCAGATCCTCTGTCAAAACAGCCAACACTTTAGATTTGATCCTAACCAATTGAGCCGACTTTACTTCCGCCATTACCTATTTACCTATTATAAACGATCACTCTTTGCTCATTTCCAACATTAATACTGCCTGTCCTAAACCTGCAAGAAAGAAAAAGACCATACTAGATTATATTAGAGCAGACTTCGATGCCATTAACAATGAATTATCAGTGTTTTCTCAAAACTTCCTGAAAAACATTGACGATCGCTCTGTGAAAACTTACTGGGATATGTTCACGGCCAAAGTTCACGAACTAACTCAGAAATATATTCCAAGACGCACCATCACTTCTTATCCTCAAGCCCCATGGTATACCGCCCATATAGGACGCCTATCTAACAGAAAAAAGCGCCGATATCGTATAGCTAGGCTATCACCATGTAACGCACACTGGGACGCATACAAGACTGCCGCTGATGCCTATACAACTGCACTTAAGCAAGCAAAAGATAACTTCCTTTCTAACACGTTACCATCCATGCTATCTACCAACATTAAATAATTTTGGCGCGTCATCAACCCACATACCGAAGAATCTGGTTTGGTTTGGTTTGGTTTATGGGGTTTAACGTCCCAAAGCGACTAAGGCTATGGGAGACGCCGTAGTGGAGGGCTCCGGAAATTTCGACCACCTGGGGTTCTTTAACGTGCATTGACATCGCACAGTACACGGGCCTCTAAAATTTCTCCTCCAAAGAAATTCAACCGCCGCGGCCGGGATCGAACCCGCGTCTTTCGGGTCAGCAGCCGAGCACCACCACTGAGCCACCGCGGCGGCTGACATTCTTTTGTTTGCTGACGAGTGCGTTGTTTTCCGCGAAATAAAATCTCCCGACGATGCTTCCCAGTCCTCCCGGGTTGGGTTGACTTACAGGCCCAACAAGCCTTAGTCGGGCGCGCCCGGGCGGCGGCAACCGCCACTGGGGTCCCATACTAGGGACCTCCACCTAGTGTTTGTAAGGATCGGTCCCTTACGGGCTGATCCAAACATACCTCCAGTTCATTCGAAATAAATGTTTTCACCACCACCCGACGATGCTAACCTTCTTCAGCGTGATCTAACATTTCTCTTTGGCGTAATGAATGGCTTATGGAACATTATACTAATAAGTGCAAAATTATGCGAATATCAAGAAGTGGCAACACTCCGCCTGTGTACTACCTAAAAAATGTTGCCTTAGAAGCGGTTACTTCATATAAATACCTGGGTGTTCATATTTCCGCTGACCTTAACTGGACGCGCCATATTGAGTACATTGCTAACAAAGCTAACCGCATGTTGGGATACGTCCGCCGTAACTTTCCCAAAACTCCATCTTCCTTGAAATTATTGCTTTATAAAACACTGATACGTTCTAATCTGGAATACGCCGCCGCCATATGGGATCCCCATCATGAAAAGCTGATAACCTTGCTTGAGCTAGTTCAAAATAACACTGCTCGTTTTATCCTGTCCAACTTTAACCGTACCGCAAATGTAACAAGCATGAAAGCTAATCTTTCTTTGCCTCTTTTAGCATCACGCCGGCAGACAATTCGTTTGAGCCTCTTTCATATACTATACCATCATCCCATGCTACATGATGCCCTCATTTCGTCCCCCAGATACATGCCAAACCGCATTGATCATCGTCACAAATATGGCATTGAAACGTGCGACACTGTAACTGCATTTCAGTCTTTCTTGCCTCGTGCATCACGCGAATGGAACCGCCTTCCCGCAGATATCGTCGACATAAGTTATAACCAGTATTTTCGTTCTGTACTAGCTAACATTAAATAACAGGAGTATGATAATAATTTGTTTTGTATGCATCTGTTTATGTATTTTCTTGCATCTTAGAAAAACGTAGCGCGAAAAACGAGACACAGGAGAAGTGAAGACAGGACACGAGCTCTTTCTCACGACTGAATTTTTATTGGAAAGGTTATCAGAATATATACTGTAGATATGGAAGAGGGGAAGGAAGAAGGAAATACAAAACAACAAAACAAAAAAGAACAAGACGAGGAGATAAAAGGCCGGCGATGAAAGCAAGCACGTAGCAACATAAAACACGTGCAGTGTTACTGAACAACCGATTCAAGGTACACAATCTCACTTTTTGTCAAGGGCCGCCGCGGTGGCTCAGTGGTTATGGTGCTCGGCGGCTGACCCGAAAGACGCGGGTTCGATCCCGGCCGCGGCGGTGGAATTTCTTTGGAGGAGAAATTCTAGAGGCCCGTGTACTGTGCGATGTCAGGCCAGGTTAAAGAACCCCAGGTGGTCGAAATTTCCGGAGCCCTCCACTACGGCGTCTCTCATAGCCTTAGTTGCTTTGGGACGTTAAACCCCATAGACCAACCAACCAACCAACTTTTTGTCAAGGCGATGGATGCGTCACTGACACACTTTTCCCCTCCTTCCGCGATATGGAACGCTTTAATAATCTCTCTCGTACGCTGATTATGTGCTTTGCCACAGTACTACAGTCTTTTCAAAAAGGGCGCGGCATTTAAACTCTCTCCAATGTTTCGGTAAATTTTCGAGAACGGTTGGCGTTAAAGAATTTCTGTGTTCGAACAGTCGGACATCTAGACAACGCCCGGTCCGCCCTACATAATATTTATCACACGACAGAGGAATCTTGTATATCACTTGTTTTCTACATGGTACAAACCTCGATTTGTGATTAACGTGGCAACGATGATCACTTTTCAATCCCTCTGCTTTCGCTCTGACCACTGCACACAATCCAGATAACTTCACGGGAGCCGAGATTACTGTGCCCACCTCGTACCGATTGGCAACATTTCGTAACCCATGTGAAAAACGATGTACATAGGGCAAAACGACAGGTTTCTTTTTAGCGTCGAATAACATAGCCCTCTTGGCATCCTTGCCCTTGAGCCACAACAGTTTTTCACAACTAGTGCTAATCAAAGAAAGCGGCTCTGTTGTGGTAAGCTGCTATTACCGGAGAGGGCCTGCCAAATGCACTCTCACCCCATTCTTTTAAATTATTTCACTATGGTGGTCCGCACCTGCGGTCACTACCACCCGAGGAAGAATAGCGACCGCATCTGACTATAGTACAACTCATGAATGTAGCGGCAAGTGTCCCTCAAGGCAGGCTTTCCAGCCAGTGGCGTCGGCCAGTTGTCATGACGTCACTGTTAATCCCGTTTCACCTCCCAGCATGACATCGCAGGTGTCTGGAAGGTACTAGGGAATCGATCCACTGCTTTCAAGGGGAATAACAGCTACGTCATGACAATCGGTCGACGCCATTGTCTGAAAAGTCTCACTTGAGGGGCATCTGCCGCTGCGTTCTTGAGTTGTACCCGACTGTCCTGCTGTATACTTTTTTTCTACGGCCCACTGCAAGCTCAATTCACTATTGCAAAACGTATAGTACATGCAACGCTTATGATTACGTAAGCGACACAAAACAGGAAGGCGGTAAAGCGTGAAAACTCTCTTGTACCAAGATTGGGCTGTACAGTTGTGAGGAATATATCGGGGACACACTTTTGGCACAAAACTGCAAATTTTATGGTTATTTCTTCACTAAATTAAAAAAAAAACGACTTTTGGATATTATACAAGAGAACCACTAGTTAGGAAATAGAACTGTGCCTGTCACACGTAATTACCAAGTAATAAAAAAATTAATAGTCAAACGACTTTAAGTAAAAAAAATCCCAGCCCATGCAGGGCCCTGGAGCGTAAAAAGGACCACTAATGATTAACAAGGCGCCAAAAATTACGCTGTAACAATGCATGTAGATACATGCAGTCGGATCCAACTTAAGTGTGCAATGAAACTCCGTCCACATTCAGGACCGCCGAACAGAATTCCTCCATGACAAAACGTCGACCTTTGTTGAAGCTTTTCGTTACCTAAACAACCATCGCGAGAAAAAGAAATTATAATCACAATAGTTTTAATTCCTATGGTTTGTTTGATAGCCAAACATTAAAAATTGCGAGGACACTTTGGCAACTAAAGTGTTGAGAGGCGAAAGCTGAGGACACTAGCCGTGACGACTTCCGGTGGATGGGACGTGACAACGTTCCCGTGGCTTATCGACGTTCGCGCTATTTTGACATTTTTGCCTATCATTAATTAACTATTTACTCTATAGTCACCAAACTAGGCTTCTAGGTTCATTTTTTCCTTCTATATCTGAAGCAACCCTTGGTTTTCTTCTTTTTTAGTTCCCGAGTTAAACGTGAGTGACACGCTTTGTTAACGGATGGACGACAGTATAAGGTATTAAAGGCTTTCGCCTTAAAAAGCTGATTTCGTTCACTGCTGCGATTGGCTAGCAGAGTAATACAGGACATCGCGGCCCGTGGCACACTGTTACCAACTGCTTTTTTTTTGTGCTGCTACAGTGTGTTACAAGAACCAAGAAAGTTAAACACGTTGGTGGTTGCCGCAGCGTAATTTACGTTGCATTCTACTAATTCTACTACAGTTTGTCCTAAGTACCAAGAATATTGTAAAGGTTAATCGCATTGGTGGTTGTTTAGTGGCTGATTAAATAAGCACAATGAACGAAGATGAAAGACGTTTTCCGGCCATGGAAACTCGCTTGTTTCTTGGACATCTGGCAGCTGCAGTCAGCGGAAACAAAAGAGAGGGCGAGGATGACAGGCAGGACAAAATACAGGGAAGATAGGAAGATAGGATTGCGAAGATAATTACTATTCAGAACTATCCATACAAGCCGGACATTCGCAAAGACACTCGCAAGTAAGATAAAACTGAAAACTAATGGGAAGATTATAGTTGACGCAGAACTCTGAGAGCTTATGAGACACTGTTTAACTATTGGTAAACTAGCCATTGTTTGCAATTGTGAAAGAGCGCCTTTAATAAAAACATTTTCCGGCGACACAGTAAAAGCGAAGGACTTTTGCTGGAGTAAGCGGGACCACCATCATAGACTAAAACATCCGCGTTCACCCCGCACTCACTGAGAATGCTTCCTCTTGGTAATGTGCCACTTGTATTAAATATCTCTCGCGGAGGGTATGGTACAGGGTGTGGTACGGAAATTGATCTCTCTCCTTCGTACCAGAAGGCTGCAAAAAGTCCGGCAAATGCTGCGCAATGCAAATTGGAAAGAGCTAAAGTGCAAGACAGCAATCACTGCGTTACATCAGAGTACCATCGGTTAACGCTTTCCGCCTTTTAGTATTTACCTGTTTCCTCAGTACAAGCATATACGGTAGTCACCTGAAACAGGCGCACCGCGGGCGTGATACCACTCCAGAGCGACAATGGCAGCGACGCCCGCCTCGGTTCTCCGCCACCTTAACCAAACAGAACGAATGGACGCAGAAAAAAAAAGGAAAGATTAAAGTAGTAGAGATAAAACGCTAGCGTTGGCTGAAGGGACTGAAAGGGGAGACTACGGTTAGTCTCCCTCCTTCCCAGCGCAGGCTTCCCGCAGCGGGGCACACAAAACCGAAACAACGTACGCGGGCGTTAAAGCCTCTCGAAATCGACAATGATGGCGCCGACGGGGCCAGCCAACGTTACAGCGTTTTGCACTAAACGAGAAAGGACGGTAGAGTCACAATAAATAAACAGAAAAAGAAAGGAGGGTTAGGTGATAGAAGGGTGGAGGTGCTGGAAAAGGGAGCTGGAAGAGAAGGGTATGGCGTGCTGAGAATTCGTTTGCCTGGAGGGCAAGGCAGACCAATCTGGGCCCACGGCCGAGTCCCGGGCTAAAAGGCCAAGATGGCGTCCACGACGACGACCGGCCGTTGCTGGGCAACCGGCAAGCAGCAGCCAAGACGGAGGAAAACCCCCGGTCGGAAGAATCGATCGGGGCCAGATGCGCGCAGCGCCGCGCCAGGGCTCTCTCTGGCTGCCCCTTCCGCAAATATTGACGGCCGCACGGCACCGCTGTTATTGCAAGAGCGGGCGCTACGGCCGCGCTCCCTTGTTTTGGCTCCACCAAAGCGCTCATTAGCGGCCTCCCCAGAATAAACAGCGGCTGCTGCCGAAGGGAGGAAAAAGCCAGCCCGCTCGTTGTCGCCTGTAGACGGCAACGGGACGCCCACGGGACGTGGGGGGGATGTAAGGGTCTGTCCAGGATAGGCACAGGGAGCAAAGAGGGGGCTGAGGGTGATTGGGGGGGGGGGGGGGTAGGTCTGTCTCCTACGCCCCGCTGCCAGCAACAGACGGCCGGCAGCCTGGAACCACTTGGAGTTTGACGGCTTTGGTTTAACAGCAGACAGAGGACGCAGAAACAAAACAAAAAAATGCGGATATACAAGCGAAATGCCTAGTGAAACTGCTAGAGCAATGCATTCTCATCGATTGAACACTGAAGCCTCTGAAGTTCTATTCAGCTATATTATTTGTCAGCACTTCTTATTCTTCCTACAGCTCATCCGAATGACACATTCTTCTACCGCGCTGCTGTTTACGCATTGTTCCATAAAATTTTCTTCTTTTGCCCATCACTGAAAAGCGAGCTTCTTTTTCAGCCTTTGTATGTATCATCTCACATTGATCACCCGTTTAAGGTCGCCATTCCCTGTTGCCGCACCAATGTTCTTTTCAACTAATTCTTACCCAAAACTTGCACTGAATGGAACCGCCTTCCCCCTCCATTGTCTCAATTGTGGATCCACCATCTTTCAAATCAGCGCTTATTGACTACGTTTTGTAATTGCACCATTGTGATTGTTAACAAATCTGCACGTTGTACTTTTGTATTTTTTTCTTCTGCATTGTAACCCCACCCCCCTCTGTAACTTTCTCGGGCCCTGAGGGTATTGAAATAAATAAACCCGGGTGACCACCGCAGTGCAGCGGCATAAGTGGGTGAAAATCTAGCTTCCGAGCTCTAGAGAATACATTTCTGCAATAAAAAAACACACATTGTTAAGACAACTTTCAGAACCTATGCCGTAGAAAGTCAAAGCAAGAAGGCGGTGGCTCCCTCTAGCGGGCGCAGTTCTCACCAACCGACCAGACTGGCCTGGAAGATAACGGCTCACGCTTGTGGTTTATGCTCTATGTTCTGCAATTCCACAAAAAAAATGTTCCCAACTGCAGCAATGCAACCACTACTTCGCATTTGCTAAACAATACTTCAGGGGCCACTGCTCCTCCAAACACAGCTTGGAGTGACTCGCATCTGATCGCGATCGCCAGAAAGTTAAACGGCGGACATTGCTAATAAGATTGTGCGAGAGAGACAGGTCGAAACGGAGTAGCAAAAAAAACCAGTAAACTAAAGAGGTAAAGCGGCTCTTTAAATTCGCGAAGATGCCGGAAAACCACCGAGACTAGCGCCGCAAGGTGTTTGTACAGCAGTAGCTCGTGGCAACAGACCCAGGGAACACCAATGCATTCAGTTCCCCAACTGCAAGCGCCCTAATCGCCACTCACTCCAAAGTCAGCCGGAATGCACCACCACCCTTGTATCCAAAAACGGAGGTAAAACACGCATCGGCAACGTCTCTCATCCAAACTTGACATGCACCAGAGGTGTTGCGCCGCAATGAGATTGGGGCGGCGCCTCTTTTTGTTTATCGCGCTTAGTAATCGGAAACCAACTCCCAGCCCGCGTTATTTTTCTTCCCCTCCCTTCTCTCCTATATAGCGGCACGACGGCCATTTGCATGGCGGCGCATCCCAAAGGGAGAAGCAGACAGACGCGGCACATCGGCAGGCCTGTAGCGGCGGCGGCATCGATCGGAGGGTGGCGGTAAGATGGGAGGCAGTGGGGGAGGGGGAGATTAGGCCGCTGACGGATGACTCTCGGCAGAACCAGAGGTGGAGGAGGGCCCCCAAGAAGAAGACGACGACGACGACGGAGCGAAGGCGCACCGCTTCATCACTGTCCGCGCCGCCACAATGGCCGCTGGAATGCGGTTGCGTCGTTCGCGGCACGCGCCTCCGCCACCCTCCCGTTGATGGATGCGAAAGGGGGGAGGAGGCGGGGGGGGAGGAGGTGAGAGACACGGGAAGGCGAGAACGGGGGAGGGCGGCGACGGGGCGGTACCCGTCGCCGCCTCAGCGCCGCTAATTGCGCTCCATTCCGACGCCGCCACAGCAGCGCAGATGTGTGTGTGTGGGGGCGCTCGGGAAAGCGACGAGCGCGCCCCGCCGCGGCGGTTGCCGCGCGCCGCGCTTCCGGTGCCGCGGGGCAGAGCGTACTGTACTTTCGCTCGTACCCTTCCATATGGGCAGGACGCGCGGTGCTTCCTCCCCCGCTCCACACACACAGAGACACAAGCACCATACACCGCCTCCCCAATTAACGCCGCTAGGCGGCGGCAGGCCGCTACCACGGCCGGATGACGACTCGGGTTTCACGCCCCGCTAATTGGCTGCTGACGGTTTATTGTTGCTGCTGCTGCTGCTGCTGCGCGCGCCGCCTGGCGGCAAAAAAAGGAAGCGACGGCGGCCGGAGGCACTGCTTCCGCGGCCGCCGCTTTGTTGTCTATCTTCGCCCTCTCGTCGTCGTCACTGGAGCCGGCAGTTTTTGCCCTCGGGCTGCAGTCGCTGCCGCCGAGTGGCCAGCGCCATCATCTCGTCCTCAGCGATGCTGCGTGTGGGAGAAAAACAGACACGGGGGAAAAAAGAGACGTTTGACAGGACCTTCCCTGCCTGCACATATGACAGGAAACGGCGCTCTCTTCGGAGTTTGTGCCAGTTAACTACGACCACGAGGACATCACGCCCCCCCTACCCTCAGCCTCCCCCACATACACACATATAGATTGAAAGCCCGGATGTTACACCAACGTAAAACAACGCTAGGCCTCTATGGTACGGACCTTCGGCCTCTCTAGTACACCTCATATCCTTCCAAGGTCGAAATAAACATACAGAAACTGTAGAAAGTCTTTCTTTTCCTTAATTACCAGCGTAGTCAAAGCCAGATGCAATGTCGAAATTTGCAATTCACTCAAATGCGATCTCCACATAGCTTTCCAAGATGAACCGACCTAGCCACTCCAGTCTTAAGTTTCCCTCGGAACCAGTGCCCCACCATTCAGCAAAGTCTATGCCTTGCAGAGACATTCCGTTATTGCAGTTTAGCGACGTGTCTGCGGTTTTGCCCCACAGCGACGCCTTTTTTTCTACCTTCCTTTCTTTCTCGCAAGAAACAACAAGAGTTAGATAGATCGATCGAGGCGTCGAAAAGGAAAAAAAAAAAAAAAACAGGGCGAGCGAGAAAGGAAACAACAAAAAGAAGAAGCGCCGAGACCGACGTCAGTGTCTCTCCCCAGCCCACGCCGAATCGCAAGGAGGAACTCCCGGCCGGCGCCGGTCCACCATCTGGCCTCGCCAGTGACGTCATCGGCCCTCGTCGTCGTTCCATTAGAGACAAAGACGCTCGCTCGCTATAGCTCAGGGAATGCACACGCGCACGCGGATTAAAAAAAAAGAAAGAAAGCAAAACAATACGTACGCCTTCTCCTGGGAGTCCAAATGCTGCACCAGCTCGTCCCGTTTGTCGACCAGCGCCACCAGTTCCTCAAGCAGGAGGGCCTCGCGACTGCGCTGCGCGTCGGTCTTCTGCCAGTCTGCGCGAAGAAACAGCGGCGGCGGCGAGGTTCCATTAGCGAGCAGCTCCCACACCGCCACCCAACACCGACCGACCTCCCCTTTTTCCTCACTCCACCTTTTTTTTTCTTTATTCCACGTCCCTTAACGCTGTACCATATACCCGCGCTAGCGGGCCCCATTGATTCCTCCGCTAGCCGTAAGCGGCTTATCGAGACGCCGCGCTCGCGCGCGCGCGCACACACAGCCAAGCCGAGGCAAGGCAGACACTCGCCTTGGAGCTGCAGTACGCCCCGGAGCTCCTCGTTGAGCATCTCGAAGCGCCGTTCCAGGTCCTGTTCCTTCTCCCTGCGCAACAGACCAAGAAGAAGAAGATGATGATGTTGAAGACACAAGCAGACACGACGAGATATACAAAAAGCGGACGAAAGCGCGCGCGCGCTCGGAGACAGGGCTCCGAACCGGGAGCTCACCTCCACTGCGCGCGTGCGCGCGCTTTGTTTTTCGCGCCAACCCCTGAGCGGAGAAAGCGCGGGGAAAAGAAGAAAAAAAAAACAGAAAGCGCGCGCTTTTTCATTTTCCTCGTCTCTCGTTCTTTCGCGGTGCCGCGTCGCGTGCTGCAGTACGCGCTGGTTCACGTGACCCGCAACAACCACCGTGGTGTGTGCGCGCAATATGGGAAGAAGGAGATCGGTTTACATCGATGTGCTAGCTGTAACGCGAGGCGCAAAAAGAAGCTGCCTCTTGATGGAAACACAAGAGGCTCCAGCAATGCAATATACAGTCGAACCTCGTTGTAACGAAACGGTTTATAACGAAACAATGGATATAACGAAGTAATGACAATTCCCCTTGGAAGCTCGATCAACACGAATGAAACTGAATAGAATGAAACTGCTCAGCACGGCCCACACCCCGAACCGATTAGGCGGAAATCCCAACCAGACCGATCACAACGAGAAGTTCCGGAAGCTGTGTATACAGACCGCCTTAGCCCAAAGCCCTTCGTTGTGAGCAAGGGTTCCGTACGGAAGCCGAAGAGCCGACCGTTTTTGTTGACGTGTACCCAAGGGTACAGCGATAACAGGGAACATTCATAACGACGACTACGGCGGATGACTAGGCAAGTGTCTTGCAGGGGCCATCGACCAGACACGCGGATGCCGCAGGAATACTGGAGCGGTGGGGACTGCACTTATACCAACAACAGACGTGACATCAACACCCTGTCCGTCAACTGAACCTGTCCCCGCCGCCATGCTCCTCTAATACAAACACGTCACATTCGCACGCAAATCCCAGGGGGCGCTCGTGACGTGCGCGCCGCCGAAGGTCAACACCAGAGGGCGCGCGATCCACTTTGGAGGCGGCCTATCTGCAAAGCCCGGTGCGTTGGGTGCGCTTGACCTGACACTTCCCCGCAGCTGTATCGATGTCTGCTACACTGTGAACGAAGTCTGTGCTCATTAGGGAGCCATAGCCTCGTTATATTTTTTTACTGTGTCCCCGTAATATAATAGGGACGACGACCGCGCACCTCCGTGGCTGCCTGCAACGTCTTCCATCATTAGGGGACCTTTTTCCTCCGATTTCGCTCGCCCTCATTAGAGTACGCGTTCGTTTCTTTATTCGTCGCTTTGCTTTTGCAATATACACAAGGCCTGAAAATGCCTTTTTTTTTTCGCCGATTTAACATGTAGGACTCCTACCTGTGCACTGGACGCCAGTCCAAAATAAGCGCTAATGGTTAATTAAGGGATAGGTACTCTCACTGTACGAGGAAAAGCTCTCGGACTTTATACGGCGTTTCGCGGCGCGAATTAGTCGCAGAGATGTTGCGCGTGGTGCGATATAGTTGCGCCGTGCGTCGTATTAATTCCAAGCCACCTGGGGTTCGTTCCTCAACGTGCATTGGCATCGCGCATCGCACCGGCATATTCCGTATTTCGTGTACACTGAAATGCAGCCGCTATGCCTGGTATTCGATTGCAAAAAACCCCTCACAAAAATTTCCTTAGATAGTCTATAGATTATCAATAGATTTTTGTCGACAGACTAGTCTATAGGCAAGAGAAACCGTACAGACCACAGACAATCCATGATCTATGGCCGTATACTTTCAGTACAGACTATGAATAGCCAAAAGGAAAAATCTATAGGAGGGCAATAGAATCTATAAGAAGTCTATAGAGAGTCTATAGAGCATAGAATCTATAAGAAGTCTATAGAGAGTCTATAGAGCATTTTTATGAGGGGATGATGCGGGGGAAACCACGTGCCACATCCAACGCTACTGCAGAGCGCGTGCAGGCGACCGGACACGAAATACACTGAGAAGAAATGAGCGACACTGGCAATAGAATGAAACTGGTCAGCACGTCCCACACACCGAACCGAATAGGCGGAAATCCCAATGAGACCTATACGGCAGATCACAACGAGAAGTTCCTGAAGCTGTGTATACAGACCGCCTTAGCCCACAATGCTTCGTTGTGAACAAGGGCTCCGTACGAAAGCGCGCCGACCATTTTTCTTGACGTGCCCAACAATTCTGGACAAAAGCATCTGTGAGCGGAAAACTTTTTATGCATGCAATTTTTCATATAATGTAAGATTTCACTATTAAAATCACTATAACAATCAAAATATCTGCAGAATACCCGACGGGAGCCGTGAATTTTTTTTTTCTATGAACGTTTTTGCTGTCGTCAAAAGCGTTCCCCATTTTGTTAGATGCTACCGATGGAAACATTTTAAAAGAAATATTTT
Organism: Amblyomma mixtum; assembly: GCF_055824585.1. NCBI lineage: Eukaryota > Metazoa > Arthropoda > Arachnida > Ixodida > Ixodidae > Amblyomma > Amblyomma mixtum. Next base: position 97,493,060 of record NC_143020.1, read on the forward strand.
GATACATATGATACATATCAAGTATCTTACAATTTTCCGATTTTGAAAATTTTTGTCCGAAATTGTTGGACATGAACCTCGACCAGACGGCGTCTCGTTCAATGCACGTGCATTAGGCGTCTTCCTGAAGTGTCGATACAAAATATATACCTTCATGCATCCTCTCCCCCAATATATTAGTTTTTTTTTTCTTAAACTTCCTTGTAGGCCGTCTCGCGAGCTGCCTCTGCATTGCACGCGACGCCAGTCCCTGTCCTCTCCGGCAGCCACTCAATAATAAGCCCCCCCCCCCCCCCCCCACCTCGCTCTTCTTACGACGTAACTGGCCCAGCAAGCTTCTCGATGAAGCGTGAAGCAGCGGCGAAGGAAAGAGGACGGTAAGAGTGTTAGTTAAGGACATAAAGGCAAATAACAAGCCGCAGAAATGTCGGGAGTCAAAGGACGGCGACCACCAGCGACTTTGATGAGACCCAGTACGCTTTGTGGGATGCGCGTGCGCAGGCGCATATACAAATGCACGCAGTTTATATCACAAAGCACGTAGACAATATCACAGACCGCACACTCGGCATAGCAAAACAAACACACACGCATAACATCACAAAACATGTGTGCAGTACGTATCTCTAACGCACACGAACTACACCACAAAGCACACACGCGATACCACAAAACACGTGTGCAACATTGCAACACATACAAAATACACACGCAATACTACGAAACACTATTTCAGAACCCATGCATGACACTACAGTCGGATACAACTCAAGAACAGAGCGGCTTTTCCCCGTCAGAGGACCCCCCTTCCAGCCAATGGCGTCGGCCCATTCTCAGGCACGTAGCCTGACAATAAAGGGAGCTATACTATCCCATTTCATGTGTAACTCCCTCCCTGCCTTGTCACGCTAGCGGGGTCATAAGAATCGGCCGACTGGAATGGGGGTCCTCTGAAGGGGAAAAGCCGCTTCGTTCTTCAGTTGTATCCGACCACATCAGCAATAGTAGCAGCCTTCCCCCCCCCCCCCCCCCCCCTCCTCCCATTTGTTCTCTACAGATTCGCCGCAAAGCACGAGGGAAATGTCTAAACGCCTCTTCTCTGAAATGTTGCAAACCAGATGCTAGCGCCAGCTACAACGTTTTTAGATCCCTTTCAGTTTGCAAGCTCCCCCGCGCCGCGCCCGAGAAAGCGGCCCCCGTCCGCTTCCACTCACCACGCGGCGCTGCTGCCGCTGTCGGCCCGGAGGCGCCGGAGCGCTCGCGCTTGGCAGTTGCTGTGACAGCCTGTTCTCATCCGCGATAACATTGGGAGCGAACACGTCGAACTCAAATTTGCTGTACTTTTGGAGCTGTCACGTTGCAACTTCAGCCTCATGGTTAAAGAAATGTTTCACCTGGCTAGTAAGGGTGAGATAAAGAGCAGGCTGATGCCAGTTCGCAAAAAACCAATCGTTTGCATTGCGCTTTATCGCATCACGTTGGCGACGTTTAGCGCTGATGATACGCGTATGTTGGAGTAGAGCTATCAATATTTCTTCGGGAGAATGCACGAAACATTAATGAAAGGATAAAACTAGCGATGTTCCGCTTCTAGATCAGTCACGAAATTCCGCGCTATATTATCAACGAAGCACCGCACATGCGAGCAGCATTTTGCACGTTCTTTAGAATTCCAATTTCAGAGAACACAAGTATAAATGCAGACACACTTAGCTGGATGCAGGGAGGGAATAACTATAGAAGAGCTTTTTATTTGCAATGATAGCACAGACAGGAGCAGCGTACTGCACTTTCATTTTTAGAATGTTAATTTCATTGAACACAGACAAGCATTAAATGCAGACACACTAAGTCGGAAGCACGGAGGGAATGGCTACTTGAAGGCGAGCTTTTTTATTTGCAATGACAATATTTCTCTGTTCTCTAGCCGACGGTTCACGTCTCTCGCCTAGAAGTGGATGCGTGTCACTATGACAAAATGCAGCACTTGGCATGTAAAAGTGGCCATATGCTCTGCACATCCAAGCCGAACAAGGTTTTGCAATTCAAGCTCGTCTAGCAGCTCCCAAAAAACGTCCCTTTCAAAAACGGGACCTTCCTTCAAAGAAATCGGGATTGCTTTGTTTACAATGTTGGTAAACTCTAGCAATTTTTTGGTGGGATGCTTTAAGCACCCTTGCTTGAAGCTTTTTTATACTGTAAGATAAGCGTCACTGCCAACAACTGGCACAGGACAGCTGATATCTTCCATGCTGATATCTGCTGGCTGCTCCAAATCAGGCGGCGGTGACCATGGCGTAGACGCGAAGGGCCACGCTGGTCGGGCAAACAGCGTGGCGAGCGCCACCGCACGGAAGGAAACGGAAAGGCGACAATCCGCGCACCGCAGCTTTCAAACTGAAAGGGATCTAAAAACGTTGAGCGCCAGCTACACACAACAGCCCAGCGAACAACATGGCGACGCCCAGCAAACCCTCACTGGAAGCGGACTGCCGTTAAATATGCTCCCGCAGGGAGCCGTGTAGCGAGACGGTTTTCTCCGAGGTTCGAGTTAACGCCGTTCGCGGAGTAGTGATCACATGATCACCATGACGTCAACTGTCCCAGTTCATTACGGCGCAGCCGACATCACAGGTGCAGCGCTGATCCTTCTCTCTGAGGTGCCACGTGCCGACACCTAGCGCCATCTTCCCACACGCACTGGTACCGGCGCTGTACCGGCGGTGAGCGGCACGCGGGAGCAATACACGCTATGCTGAAAGTCACTTTAGCACATCGTGTACTGTGCAACCCTTACTGAAGCAGCGGGTACACAAATACGCATGTGCAAGATCTACCGGAGGCGAAGAAGGTACCAAGACGTCCTTTGCAGTGACAGCGTAACAGCCAACGACGCCCCATGCCTTGAATGGAGCAGAAATTCGTAGTTTCTACCCTATAACGCACTTGCCTCAGCCATGAAACCGAACGGTTTCGATAAGCATGACCGTACCGCGGATCAAAGACGGTAGAGCCTGGATATACAGAACCCGGATATTTCAAACTATCGGCTACATCGAACACAAAGATTAGCCCCTTCGAAAATCCTGCTAAAAGTAGAGGAAAGTCGCGCAGCACATCAAACACCAATTTCGCCGGTCTTTCAATATATCGAACTGCGCGCCGCTCCCCCTCGAGAGGCGCAATCTCCTAAAGGCTGGTTCACATGCAAGCGACTGAGCGATTGAGCGGCGCGTCGCAGCGAAAATTTAATTTCCAACTTGTTGAAACCTCGCCGCTCGTCGCAGCGACGACTCAAGAAAGGTTTTTCCGTCGCGGCGGCAGGATTCGCTAGCGTATTCGCTTGCATGTGAAACAGGCTTAACGGCACTTTTCGATCACTTCTCATATACGCATATGGGTCGCCTGTGCGGTCCTGAGCACCAAATGGTGGCGCTAGCGCTGTGAAACCACGTGACGAGGTGAACGTTAAGAGTGCTTTGAGGGTGGCCTTCAATCTCTTGTACTCATTCACATCGCTGTCATGCGGTGAAGCCATGGGCGTCCGGAGGGGGGGGCAAGGGGGGGCGGCTGCACCCCCCTGGAAAATCACTCACTCTAACCGTGAGTGATGGCCGCACACCAGGGGCGGCGGTGCGCTCAGCAAAAAGAGTAAAAGCGGCCCCGCTTCCAGCTTTGGGTCACATCTGCGAAGTGCCGCGTCCGGGGACGCGTCGTTGCAGGCATACAGCGGCACCGGCGAGCATGTGTTTCGAGGCGTCTTGAGATGGGTGCCTGTTTCTTTGATCTCTAGAGAGATAGCCACACGGAGGCAGACAGTGCACAATCCGGCCACCGATGAATTCTTCAGGAGGGAGGGACAAATCAGCCGTGTCCACCCCCGCTTTGTCGGGCTGCTCAAGGGCAAGCAGGCGATGAGTTGGCGTCGCCGCCGCTCGCTGTCTCCTCCGATCCACGGGAGAGCGCAGTTCGGTAGAAGCGCCGCTTTCAGAATCTTCGGCAAAGGGGATTAGCAGTTGCTTTTGTTCACGGCGACGCAGTCTCCAGAGGCGCCCCCACACCAGCGTTCCTTGCATCTTCTCCGGAAGCCAGCGCCTTTGGTCAAGGCAGCCCGATGGCGCCTGCCTGGCTCGCCTGGCTCGCCTGTCACCTCTGGCTGGGCCTCAAATCCCAACAGCGCCCATGTACTGTGCGATGTCAGTGCATGGTAAAGAGACCCAGGTGGTCGACATTATCCGGAACTCTGTACTACTCCGTCCCTCATAGCCTGAGTCGTTTTGGGGCTCTGAACCCCATAAAAACACACAAAACAAATTTTCCGACCGGAGTGGCGAGTGTCCCTTCCCCTCGGAAGTCGCGAGGCGTTCCTTTCACCCCCAAAGTGCTATTAGGAACGACGACAACAAGTCTCGCCGGGTGGCCGCCAGCACGCCTGTTTCTACTGTGTATGGCTGCTAGCGACTTGAGGGTGATTGCTTTCGGGCCTGCCGCCATGGACCACAAGCACCGAGAGGACCCAGGTGCCAGCTGACTTCAATTACGGAGTTTGCCCGGTTGGAGTGCAGGAACAAAACCAGACCCCCTTCATAAAGTGCCTGCACGTGTAGAACGCCGCCGCCGCCTCGGGGAGACGAACGTTATCTTCCCCATTTGCCGTGACCGTGCCAGGGAACAAAGGGCCTCGTCTCCTGTTGGTCTTTGGCGTGCCCAAGCACCGCGACAAGCTGGCGGGCCTCATCTCCGACCCAAGCACGAGGAACCACTTTCGGCGTTTTCGTGACCTCGCGTCTGGCCTCGAGCGGCGGGTGGCATTTGATGATCAACAGATGTCGGTGACCCGCAGAAACCGTCGGCTGGCCGGAGGCCATCACCTACCGCCGTCAACGCTACCTCGACGACAACCTTCTTTCCCTCAGACTCCACATGTGAAGGGGGCGTGACCATGAGTGCAGTGTCGTGTGTGTGCGCACAGGTGAAAGCTCTAGGCCCCTCCCACTCCGGCAAGGGCGTCCTCAACCTAGGGACTTTAGGGAACAAGAAGGATATAAAACTCGACAACGGATGCGGCAGAATCGTCTCACTTCTAACCACCAATGTAAAATGTAAATAAACCTATTCTCCTTTCGCCATCTACCTCTTCGCTCAGCGGCACTCCTGTCCTGAACCCTCAACTCCAACAGTGCGTATTCGGGGATACTGCGGCAAGTAGGCCCTTGCATGTGTGCGCGCCTCTGTGTTTGTGCTTCGGTATTTTTAGTGGCCGGTTGTCAACGAAGCTGAGAACAATCAAGACAGCGGACGAGAAAACGACGAGCGGCGAGTAGTGTGTGTGCAAATACTCGACTGTGCGGTTGCGCGAGCAAGATGGAGCGAGGTGTATGAAGCTGCGAGCGTGCATTTATCTTGTAAATAAGTTTTCGTTGTATATATAGTCATTTTTTGTTTTCAACGTACGCATTCAACCGTTTTTTCAATCAATGTGTATATATTTTTAACACTACCAACCCCGAAGAACTCCATAGCCAGCTTTGTCTCGCGCGGTTCCGAATGATGGACATTCGGCGCTTCTTCAAGCGTCAGCGGTTGTCTGACGAAGCGTTATCCAAATGCGCCCCTGCAGATTCTGGTGTGATATGTGACAACGGTGTAGCATTTGAACAGAGTGATGCAAGCTTTTATCACCGGACAGTAGCTGATGTCGTCGACTCCATGGAAGGGACTCTGTCAACAGTGAGTTCAGGTAATGCAGCAGGCCGAGATGATTCCATTTCTCCTTTCTTGGGATTTAAGTCCGGATTTGACCAGAGCGATGCAACCTTTCATCACCGGACAGTAGCCGACGTCGTCGTCTCCATGGAAGGAACTTCACCAGCGAGCTCCGGTCACGCAGTAAGCCGAGACGATTCCCTTTCTCCTTGCTTGGGATCGAAGTCCGGAGTCAACATCAAGAAAACAAATAACTTGCCTCAAGAATATGACTTAGGAGAGTTTCTAGGCAAAGCTAAACTCACTGGCATACCGGACTTTTTGAAGTTACGTCTTCTTACTAAGCCATGGTCACCAAATGTTACATACGATTTTAAGAAGGATGTAACACCTGGAAAGAGGCCTTTTCGACATCAATGGCTGGGAGATTACGCCCCCTGGCTTGCGTACTCAGCGACAGCGAAAGGCGCTATTTGTCGTTTTTGCGTCATTTTTCCTCCACGTGTTCACCGGGGTACTCAAGGAAGTTTTATCGTGCGCGCTTTCAGTAACTACAGAAAAATGCACGAGGCGTGCAGGGATCACGTAAAATCCCAATGGCACCAGGAGGCAATGACGGCCTCACAGAACTTTATGGATGTGATGAAAGGCAAGCAGCTACCCGTTGTAGAGCAGCTGAACAGAGCACTCCACGCGCAAGTTGAAAGGAAACGTGAGAAACTATTTCCAATAGTTTCCACCATTGTCTTTTGCGCGACGCATGACTTGCCAATTCGCGGCAAGCAGTCCGATAGTGGAGTCTTCAATGATCTGCTTGACTTTCGTGTAGAAGCTGGAGATACTCTACTTCAGGAGCACTTCGCTTCTTCTGCTGGCAATGCCAAGTACACTTCTGTCCGCGTCCAGAACGAGATCATCACAATCTGTGGCGACATCCTGAAAGAGCAGATAGTTACCGAAGCTAACAAAGCGTTTGCTTTTTCCGTTCTTGCTGACGAAACTGCAGATATTTCAGGAAAAGAGCAGATGTCTATAGGCGTTCGCTTTATTGACAAGGCGGGAGCCGAAGTGTGCGTTCTAGAGCAGTTTTTGGGATTTGTAGAGCTGGAGCAATTAAACTCCGCTTGCATCGCCGCGGGAATCTTGAAGTTTTTGACGAATGTCGGGCTGATTCTTTCGAACCTCGTTGGACAGGGGTACGATGGATGCTCTACAATGGCTGGAAAAGAAGCTGGAGTGAACAAAATTATACAAAAACAGTTCCCGAAGGCACTATTTTTCCACTGTGCAAGTCACAAACTAAATCTCGTCATCAACGATCTGAACGACGTCTCTGAAATTCGAAACACAATTGGCATAATCAAACAAACCATAAACTTCTTCCGCGAGAGCGTACTCCGGAGAAAATTGGTGCCGAACATTCCGATGCTGTGTGAGACAAGATGGTCTGCAAAATATAAGTCTATTAGGATCTTCTCTCAGCATTACGTGGCCATAGTCGAAGCACTCGAGGAGCTCGCGTCCACGGAATCATGCTCGAACGCTGCAACTAGACAACGAGCTCACATCCTCTACTGCGCAACAACAAGCTCATCTTTCATCGTCTGCTTGCATATTGTAGCGAAGTACAGCGCTCGGCTCGAACCAGTTACGAACATTCTGCAAGGTGTATCCATGGACTTCCATTCTGTGCATGACCACATCACTGAGCTGCAACGTATTTTTCGCGGCCACCGGACGAACGCTGTAGAGGAGTTCTCTAACATCATGAATGCAGCAATGGAGGCAGCCAATCACTTAAATGTGGTGATATCTGTGCCAAGACAAGTCTCTCGTCAGGCCCACCGAGACAACTACGGGATTCAGTCGCCGGAGGAATACTACCGTGTGGCAATATATGTGCCGTACTTGGACTCCCTCACTGCTTCTTTAGCTCGGCGCTTTTCTGAAAGCAATGAGAGGAGCTTCAAACTTCTCCAGCTGCATCCATCAAAAATGAAGCACTTGAGCCGTGTTGAGTTCGCTGTTCTCGCCGAAGAACTCCAGTGCTTTTACGGCATCGACAACTTCAAGGAAGAGGCCATCTCTTGGTACGAGATGTGGTGCAACAAAACTGGGGACCCATCAGAAATAACTTACTGCGAGCTTCTACATCAGGCCAAGACATTCTTCCCTGGTGTTGCAAAAGCCATTGAGGTGGCTCTGGCTTTGCCAGTTACTACCTGTACGGTCGAACGCTCCTTCAGTACAATGAGGAGAGTGAAAACGTGGCTACGCTCAACGATGACAAACGACAGACTGGACGGCCTTTGTATGATGAGTGTGCACCGAGAGCGTGTAATGAAGCACAGGAATGAATTTATCACCCGTGTCATCACGCATTCGCCCAGAAAAATCCGAGGCGTCTACAGTTGCTGTTTACTGACTGACTGTCGTTGCGTGTTTGTGAACATATTGTGCTGTGTGCTGGTCATCAATCCGGGTGTGTCGAGAACCCGTATGCAGCAAGACTGAGCACTCTTCTCCACGAAGTGATAGTATCTTTTTGCATTTTTATTAATTTTAATTGTTTCTTCGTTGATAAACTCCAATGTATCTCTCCTAGCCACGCTTTAATTTGCTGTTTGTAATTTTTCTTTCATGTGTGTATTTTACTTATTTATTTTATTTATTTATAAATAAATAAATTTACTCCGCAAATAGTGCCTTTTTGCTACGAACATAACCCCCCCCCCTCCGGCGCCAACAGCCAATGGGGCCCCCCCCTGCAAAAAATTCTGCGGACGCCCTTGGGTGAAGCCCACCTTACTAACTGAAGCCTATAGCAGCGGACTTCGCTTGGTAGGCTTCACTCGCCTCGCTGCCGAAAGCGTCGCGGAAACCAGCTGTAGTGGCTATGGTGCTCGGCTGCTGGCCCGAAAGACGCGGGTTCGATCCCGGCCGCGGCGGCTGAATTTCTTTGGAGGAGAAATTCGAGGCCCGTGTACTGTGCGATGTCAGTGCACGTTAAAGAACCCCTGGGGGTCGAAATTTCCGGAGCCCTCCACTACGGCGTCTCTCATAGCCTTAGTCGCTTTGGGACGTTAAACCCCATAAACCAAACCTTAAATTTAATGTGCGATTATTCTATTCATGATATATAAGGATTAGCTAGACATCGTGTGATAAGCAGTGGCTAATTCGAAAGAACTGCCCGCTGCGGCTTCCATGTGAAGCAGGTTAGGTATAACGACACCTAGTGCAGTTGTCACCACGCCGGCGGCTAGCACGTTGATGCAATAAGAGCGTGGTTGTACTGTATTCTTGCTTCCAGTTTACACATACGCTTATCCCTTGCAATTTTCTTATATAGGGAATTATCGAAATAACGAACTATTTCGCGATTCCCTTCGAGTTAGGTATACCCAGGTTCACGTCTCTGTATACACAGCCGCAGGTGCAGTATGAACAGGGTGACCATTCAGAGTTTAGCGCAGAGGGTCAAGCTAGTGGCTCTCACTCCATAATAATACAGAGCACGCTTAGGCGATTGAACTCTTCTCACTCCTTACCTAGCGAAAATTAGAAAGCACTTTATGAATATAACTTTATATTTGACAGATTTAGCATAGCGCGATCCGCTTCCGCGCACGTGTTCTGAATGGTCCCGACGCAGCAGGCGTGCGCGCAGCTGGCCGGCACGTGGCGCCATCTGGACGATCTGCGAATGCACAGTGGCTTCCCACGGAAGTGGGTCGCGCTATGCCAAATCTCTCTAATAAAAACCTTTGCGCGAGCGCAGAGACCGCCCTGAGGGCCGCGGTAAGCAGCAGCTGTGACGGTGCGCGCTATGCTTCAAGCTTGCTTCAAGTTATGTCTTCAAGCACTCTAGCCGCCGTAAGTGCTCCGCTACACCGCTGCAAAGCCGACCCTGTGACCTGAGGACTTTTGACCGAAACTGCAATACCGTATGATAAGAGTCCTGTTGGTTTCAATATCTGAACGGAAGTCAATGCGACCAGCGCAGAAAAAAAAAAAAAAAAACCAGCGAACAGCAATATAAAGCGGTGCAGAAGAAAACGCGGCAACAAAGCTATTAAAGATACGTGCCTGGCCAAGCAGGCCTGATTCGGACAGTTCTCGCCCCGTTCTCGTTTGCAGAGCTTCCGGTGTGCGTGCGCACGCGTCTTGGCCTCCGCGGAAAACAAAACAAACAAAAAACAAACAACGGCCTGGGCAGTTCGGGTGCATCATCGATCATGGCCGCGGCCCGCATTCGCGCGCGCACGTGTCTTCGGAGACCGCCCTTCTTGTACTGTTTAGCAGGCGACCGCCTTTCCGGAAGCAATTAAAAAGAGTAGGGAACCCAGATATTTGCTACGTTCTTTAGGTTTCTTCGCAACAACGCACAGGAGACCGCAACGCGGAATTCACTAGCTCCCGGAGAATAATTTACAACTGAATTTCCTATGTCGTGTAGTTTCGGTTTCAGCAACCGAATGACGGCTGTGACGTCCCAAGTAGAGTGGTGGCAGGGAGGAGGGGGGGGTTCATCCGAGGCAAACAGAACGGCGATACAATTGTCACTTTGTTGTTTTGGTGACGAATGAAGAACCAAGTATCATATACCACACAATTAGTACATAGTATAATTATTGGTGTTATAATATATATACAACAAGTGAAGAAACAAGTATTACACACAATAATTTCTGTATGCTGTGCGTGGCCTCAATCCAACTTGAGACGCCACAGGCACAGTTCGGCTGTTGAAATCAAAACTACGAGGGGGTACCCAAAAGAATCCGAACTAATTTTTTTGGTCGGCAAAGCTTGTGTGGTACCGCGTTTTGCCACTAGGAGCGCATAGAACGAACATTCCACAGTCAGTAAGCCGAGTGCTGTCGTTGAAGGAGGTCAGACTAGTTTAAACAGAGTTTTATAGTGACGAATTTTTTGTGTGAATGTCGTTTTTGCAATGGCTGGTTTTCGTGAACAGTGTGCGCCAGTGAAATTCTGATTTTTGCTCGGAAAAAGTGGAACGAAAACTCTTGAAATATTAAGAAAGACGTACAAGTACGATGCTATGGGGACAACTCAAGTGTTCCCGAATGAAATTCTGAATCAAAGCAACAATCATGCCAATAGAAAACTTCAAATTCACCTCGCCTCAAGAAAGCTCGTCAGGTGAAACCAAACCTCAAAACAATGCTGATTTGTTTTTTCGACGTGAGAGGAGTCGTCCATTCAGAATTTGTTCCGCAGGGTCAGACAGTCAACTAGGCTTTCTACTTGGATGTTTTGAAAAGACTAGGCAACAGTGTGCGGCGGAAGCGGCCTGATTTGTGGCAGTCGGGTGACTGGTTTTTCCATCATGGCAATGCCCCTGCTCACACAGCCCAGTCTCTATGACAATTTTTGACCAAAAATGGCATGACCCCTATTCCTCAACCCTCATACTCACCCGACCTTGCCCCGTGCTACTTTCTTTGTTTCCTAGAATGAAAAGACAGGTGAATGGAAAGCCTTTCGCTGGATGTTGCTGAGGTGAAGAAAAAAACGACGGAGGCACTGTCAAGCCTCAAAAAAGATGAATTTAAACAATGTTTTGAAAAATGGAATGAAAGATTCGACAAGCGTATCATTGCAAGTGGAGAATACTTTGAAGGAGATTGAAGGTCTGTGCTTAAAATGTGAACAAATAAGTTCAAACAAAAATAAGTTTGGTTTCTTTTGGGTACCCCCTCGTACATGAGAGAAGAAATTCAGTTACTATTAAAGAGCCCAATTCGACAGGGAGATAAATGATAAACATGCCACCGGAGCTTTGTTTCGGGCTACCCAGTTCTGTGCCCATTCGCCCCTTTACTCCTGTCTCTATTACACTCAGCTTTTAGTACGGATGCACTAATCCGGACAATCAGAGCCTAGCAAAATTGTCTCTTGCCGATATTTGAGTAGCAGAAGAACCAGAGAGCAAAAACAAAGAAAAAGAAAATCACATCAATATTCACCACTGGGGGTGGTCGAACTCTCCGCGGCACAAACAGATCAGCTTTAAAGGCCGTTGTGCGAGAGCACTACACCATCGCCACAGATGAACATGCCTTGTGCTAGGCTGCAGCAGACTCTCTCGCTGTGCACTGCAGAGCGTTGTCTTCATCAACTTAAATGTGCTCCGTCCGGCGGCACTGCCTGCTCACCGTCGTCTTCTACATAACACAAATCAGTGCTTGCGCACTGATTCGAATGTGGTAAAAATTCTCTGTAATTTTTCAGTCTTCTCTTTTTGTATGGCCCACGAACTCTTTACTTCCATGTTCATGGCTGCCCTCACCTTTACCAGTGCGTGCCGCGTGGCTCTAAGGCCGTCGAAAAGCTTACTTATCCTTGTTGCTTACGAGCGTGGTAGTGAAGGCTGCTGTAGCTATCTTGAGCACCAAGCAAAAGAAAATTGTGTATATTCGTACCCTGGTTCCAAATATAACGGCAGGTGCGTCCCAAAACAGACGAAGTAAGGAAAAAAACTAGCCTTATATTTGTGTAAATACGGCAATACTTTTTGTTTGACAACAAACTGGAATACTGTACTTAACTGAAAATTCTAGAAAGCTTAGTTAAGTGGACTCAGAACAAGACTTGGGGTTCAGCTTTCCAGTTGATGAAGCCATATCCTCCCCACATAGCTCAAGTCAGATCTGCAAAGTCTGGATCGCACGGTCCATATCTTCCCTCTGACTACTACCCCTACTCCTGACCTCTATTGATGGCCTCCCATCTACTGTTCTTGTGCAGTCTATGTCCTGATATGTAAAACTACCTTTGCTAGCTTCACTACCTCAAAGCAACGCTTTGCTACCGCTGCTACTTCAATGCAATTCAGGGGCTGTCTCCTTCTAAGTCATATACTCGCTTGGCTTTTAATGGCGAAGCGATCTTTCATGCCGTACTTAATATTCACGTTCTTGGTGAGTATACAGCCTTCCAAATATAGAAAAAAAAATATATATAAAGTTGCTTGCTCCAAAAAAAAACGCAGTGTACTTACCAGCTCAGAGCCAGAGCAGCCTCAGCTCCAGGCAAACTACCAATCAGCCAATCAGGGAAGTTCTTGATGTTGCTCCGCAAGTTGTGAGAAGTAAATTTACAAAACACTTGCTCCCATGTCACTCACAGTTCTACTGGGTTGCATCGCAGTTCCCTTTCTCACTACATCTCTCGGATCCAAATCCACTCCGGCTCAAAATGACTGTTTCAGACCTGACAAGCGAGAGACGTCACAGTGATATCATCAACAGAAGAACTCACAGCAGATTAAGTTGCATTTGCCGTCGTATCAGAGCGTTCTTTTCATTGACCAAGGCAAACCACCGCTGCATACAGCGGTCCTCTTCTTCCTCGTTGCCTGCAAAATGAGATGGGAAATATGGTCAAGTTCCTTCAACCACATGCACAAAAGGAAGCAAGGTGCTGGACAATGAATGACACTGACAAAAAAGAAATATAGCATTCCTATTAAATCTCGGGCAACTAAACTTGATGTCTGATCCTCTCAGCTTCATTGCAGAGCTATTTTAAGAGTGTCCCCAAAAAAACTGTGAAAAAGATTTGATACTGCAGGTTTTAATGCGGCAGCGTTAAGGAGCTCGTGTCATGGAAAAGCCGCCATCGTCGTCGCTGACCATGAGCGAGAAATCCACGAAAAATCCCCAGAGAAGCAATCCACCGTGCTGGGTGGCAGTTAAATTAATGATCGGCTGCGAGATTAATGATTGGCCGCTCTCCAATTAACCCTGTCCTTAGCCAGCTGCGGCCACCATATTCCCGCAAATTTCCTAATCTCATCCGCCCACCTAACTTTCTGCCGCCCCCTGCTACGCTTGCCTTCTCTTGGAATCCGCTCCGTTACCCTTTAGAGACCAGCGGTTATCTTGCCTTCGCATTGCAAGCCGTGCCCAAGCCCATTTCTTCCTCTTGATTTCGACTAGGATGTCATTAAATCGCGTATGTTCCTTCACCCACTCTGCCCGCTTCCGGCCTCTTAAAACTCTGCAAATTGTCCATACAAAGCAAATGCCCAAGCCACTAAGTGATCAGGGCAGTGCATTATAGAGTAGCATCGTGCCTAGAAAAGGACGTCGCGAATTCGTTTTTTCCGTCAAAAGTGTCACTCCGTGCCAGTGTCTGTCCAAGTGAAGATGAGTGTGATCAAAAGCTGTAAACCTCCTTGGGCAACGTGAGGCAATATTGGAGCAAAGAATGAAGGACACGAACAGACGATACTGACCGCCTTTCATGACCTGCCGCAGGTACGGCTCGAAGCGTTCGGCCAGGGCGTCCACTCGCTGCCGCTCACGCTCCAAGGCCTCCAGTTCCAGCTCCACGTACGTTTGCTTCCGCTGTGTGCTGGACAGCTGCACGAGACCCGGGACGACATCAAGAATAAAATGCGCCCACCATGTTGGCCAATTGTGTGGCTGCACCACATCAATACCACTGTTTTCACTATATACCCAGCAGTTGCTTCTTGCAGTGAAAAAATCCCGAAGGAAAATTTGCATAATGTGATGCAAGTTTTAGTTTGTTTGTTTGTAATGTTTATGGGGTTTAACGTCCCAAAGCGACTAAGGCTATGAGAGACGCCATAGTGGAGGGCTCAGGAAATTTCGACCATCTGGGGTTCTTTAAAGTGCACTGGCATCGCACAGTACACGGGCCTCCAGAATTTCTCCTCCAAAGAAATTCTAGCCGCCGCGGCCAGGATCGAACCCGCCTCTTTCGGGTCAGCAGCCGAGCACCATAGCCACTGAGCCACCGCGGCGGCGCAAGTTTTAGTGTAAGTTATTAAAGGAGTATAGATACCTAATTTTGGTGGCATGTCTTCTTCTCTACAATGATGTGCAAGACACTACTGTACTAGAGCCACCATGTGGTATTCACCTACATCTGCTAAATAATTTGTAAACAAATTTTTCTCTCAGGCTGTTTCGGTTTCAATAACAATGGCTGTGACGCCAAAGTGTGGTTATACGTCATGCGAGGTATGGAAAAACCATGATATAATCGCTACTTCATCGTTTCAATTCACTACAGTGCTGAAGCCAGCCTTCATCCAGAGCCGGAAAGACAACGAACGTAAAAGCAGCAATTATATTCATGACTATGTCATGCCTGATTATAATCATGCCTGATATTGGAGGCCACGACTCAGACTCTTGTCCCTCTAATTGAGATCTAGCACTAGTTTGTTTGCTTTCATCATTATTTCCCAAGGTAGTTTTCCTAGGTGCATGACATGGCAGTCATAGATTAATATGATGACTTAAAGGGACACTGAGGAGAGCCCTATTAATATTTTTTTATAGTAAAATCCGATAGTTCGGCATTTCATGGCTTTGTTGCCACTTGGCCGGCAGCGAAAGATGCATTTATTTCTAAGAAATTTGGATTCAAAGTTGAAAAAGTTTTTCCCGCCGCTCTGATTCAAACTTGAGACTCTCCTACGACGACACGGGACTAAGTGACGTGAAACATGACGTGCGCATGACGTACCGCAGACTCCGTGATTTCTGGCGGCCAGCAGTGCGGCCTAGCAGCAGCCGAAAAGAAAGCTACCGCCGGCCGCACGTTGAAGGCATCTATCGGCTACTGCGGCCGTCGCTATAGTCGCTTCGATTACGTTTGCACTGGCGTTTTGCCAGCGTTACGATGGATCTCGTTCTCGAAGTCGTCAACGAAGTTCTCGCAAATAGACACCTTTAGCATACCGTGTACCTTCTTACCGCTAGCGGAATACCGGGAGCCTGCCTACCGCCGGAAAACAGGCGCTGATTGGTCCCGATGCTTCAGGAGCGCGCATAGCTGCCAGGCACGTGGCGCCATCTGGCAACGTCAAGGAGATTTGCGTATGCATTGGCTGCGCCTCAGGGATTTGTGGCTTTTCGGTTCCTGGTGTTTCTAGAACCATTCGTTCTAGCAACACTGTTTTGTCCTATGACGTCGTCACGCTTGTACTTGCGAGTTTGGCCTGTGGCGGCGATACCTGCCTTTTGGTTCTTGCTCTTTTCTACGTTACAAGAGCTTTGTTGTCAGTATGAGTGGCGTTTTTGTAATCAGGAGCTGGTATTCTGTCGATACAAGCCAACTTCAATTTCTCCTCAGTGTTCCTTTAATGTTGCGTGCCCCCTAACATAGATTAGTATTGTGTCTTTCGAAAGCTGCAGCTGTAACTGCATGACTTCTTTCATCACCGCTAGCGTTTCACTGTTTCACGTGGACATTTCCTACAAATATTCACACTTGTAGCGGATAATTCCACAAATATTTTGTTTGTATTCGATCTAGTCCTTTCCCTATTGGATTTGCATTTCGATACCCAATTCGGTTTCTGAAAAGCACTATTCACGCATCGCTGCAAACTACGGTGCACCACCACTGCAAGCATCCACCGCAGTTCCACAGTGCTTCAACTCCACAGACTCTAAGTTACTGCCTTAATTACTGACTTTAGCTTTAAAGGGACACTGAGGAGAAATTGAAGTTGGCTTGTATCGACAGAATACCAGCTCCTGATTACAAAAACGCCACTCATACTGACAACAACGCTCATGTAACGTAGAAAAGAGCAAGAACCAAAATACAGGTATCGCCGCCACAGGCCAAACTCGCAAGTACAAGCGTGATGACGTCACAGGACAAAAGTTCTAGCAACTCTAGGACCCGAGAAACCACAAATCACTGAGGCGCAGCCGATGCATGCGCAAATCTCCTTGACGTCGCCAGATGGCGCCACGTGCTTGGCAGCTACGCGCGCGCCTGAAGCATCGGGACCAATCAGCGCCTGCTCACTGGCGTTAGCTAGGCGGGCTCCCGGCATTCCGCTAGCGGTAACAAGGTACACGGTATGCTAAAGGTGTGTATTTGCGAGAACTTTGTTGACGACTTCGAGAATGAGATCCATCGTAACGCTGGCAAAATGCCAGTGCAAACGTAATCGAAGCGACCGTAGCGACGGCCGCAATAGCCGATAGATGCCTTCAACGTGCGGCCGGCAGTAGCTTTCGTTTCGGCTGCTGCTAGGCCGCACTGCTGGCAGCCAGAAATCACGGAGTCTGCGGTACGTCATGCGCACCTCATGTTTCACGTCACTTAGTCCTGTGTCGTCGTAGGAGAATCCGAAGTTTGAATCAGAGTGGCGGGAAAAGCTTTTTCAACTTGGAATCCAAATTTCTTAGAAATAAATGCATCTTTCGCTGCCGGCCAAGTGGCAACAAAGCCATGAAATGCCGAACTGTTGGATTTTGCTATAAGAAAAATATTAATAGTGCTCTCCTCAGTGTCCCTTTAATGGGAGTACCTGATGAAAGCGACACTCACCTCACTTCCTTGGCTCAGCTCCTCAGACCTCTCAGAGTCCTCAGAGCCTGCACAAATACAGTGGTCACGTGTTTGAGTGTTGCGTGACAGCAGTAAAATAGATCCTGTTACCGATACATTAAGCTGATTGATAGCGACCCGGTCGAAATTGTGGAGCAAAAAAAAAAAAGAGAGAGAGAAAGCATTGAAACCACAAATTGCATTGCATTTTTTTTCTACTTGTCACTGTACAGCTCGCTTGCAATACTCCTAGAGCTAGTTTTATCCCACCACTAATTTTTAAACAGTCACTCAGAATTGCACAATGCAACAATACTTTGCAATCAACTCGCCTTCCACCTAAGCCTCTTTGTGTGCAGTTCTAGAGAATATTTCAACAAAACGAAATAGCTAAACTGTTCTGGCAACTCGTGGATATCCATCCAAAATAATTTCTCTGGAAGTTAACAGGCTATCAATAGAAAGCCTGAGTCTTCAAAGCTAACAAAGAAACAGTTAGAGGTACTTTGCTTTCACCTTTCTTGATGCCACCCTGAGAGCTATATGCCTACAAATAATATAGGTAAGTCTCGATTTGTCCAAACCAGGAAATTTCACGATCCATTCATTTTCTGCACCCACGCCCTCGGTCACACTGCATGTGCTGTTCTTTTGCAAATGAGAAAAAAAACAAAACAAGTGGACAAAATTTAAAACGAGCTGCTTGGGCACGAGAGTAGAAATGAAAGGAAGGTAGAGTTGTTTGGGTTTGCTGAAAGAGAGATGAACCAGTGAATACACGAAGCACTTAAAGGTGCACTGAAGAGGAATCTGAACTTGTCTTTTTGCCGCGGGAACTCAATCTGCACGTTCCGAGCTTTCTTAGAAACTGCGATTTAATGCCCTGTGTGGCCGATTTCCCCAATTAAATCGAATTAACGTCCGGCTCCCGCCTTTTTTTTTTTAATTCCTCGCATACGGTGGGAGGAGTCGACCAACGCGTGGAGCGCCTTTCACCCAGTCCCGTGGCGGCTTGCCGCTCTGCCATCGGCGGAGTAATACCTAGTAGTCCGTAGTAGCAAATAGTCCGCACGTATTTTTATTTCTTCGGGCTTATTTTGCGGCTATATTATCTGCAAATGAAACTATTTATTCATGGAAACCTAAAAAACAAAATAAAGCGAAAGCAAAGCCTCCACGGGACTGGGTGAAAGGCGCTCCACGCGTTGGTCGACTCCGCCCACCGTACGGGGCAGAATTAAAAAAAAAAAAAAAGGCGGGAGCAGGACGTTAATTCGTTTTAATTGGGGAAATCGGCCACACAGAGCAATAAGTCACTGTTTCTAAGAATGCTAGGAACATGTGGATCGAGTTCCCGCGGCAAAAAGACATGTTCAGAATCCTCTTCAGTGCACCTTTAAAGTTAATGCTCTTTGCAAGTGATTTTCCCACGGTGAACGACAGCAGAACAGCAGGAAAATGATGCAAAGGTAGAAGAAGAGCAAGATCGAAGTGAAGGACACCACACAGTACAGCATGATGTCTTCTCATCCTCGTTCTTTTAATTCCTAAATTTTTGAACTGCTCAGTCATCTTGTTCTATGAACAGGATTAATTAGTATCATATTATCAGCAGCTGACTTCTCCTGATAGAACAAATGGCAGAGGTGTTACCGTAGTATTTACACGACTATAAGTCGACATCTTTCAAAATTTAAAAATCCGAAGTGAGGACGGTCGACTTACAACCAAATGGCAAGACAAACGAGATATCAGGGACACTACAGTGTGGTTACAATTTTATGCTTGCTCTATGGCTTTACCCAGCGGCATTCAGCTATTCCGAGCGCTTGTTTAGAAGGATTTTTAAATTTTTTTAGCTTTTACTGCACACTCGGCACTCATGGGGAGTGTCGATAGTTGATGGAAGGGCCATTTCTCCAATTGCAGCGCCGTTCATAACGACAGTGTTTCCAGGGATTAATGGTAGCTGATGGAAGAGCTAACATCGCTCATGCATAGTTCCTCTCTGATTCTGTTTGACGCATTATACTTGACTGCCGTCCACATTTCAACAGTTTTTACTGTCCTAATTTGTCAATCATATCATCATGGATGCTCCAAGTCCGGTAAGTATTCGGCGCTTGTTCACGGCAACATTCAAGAGGGCTGTCATTCCATAAAACAAAGAATCTGCGCTGCGGGCCGCAAGTTCGATGTTTCGGAGCGGGTAGTGGAGGTGTGGCCATTGAAGAGAATATAATTTTTCCCTCGTTCCTTGCGATGTCATGGTGTGGTTATTTGCGAAGTGTGGGGTTTCCCTGGACGACAACATGCCGTGGCCCCGGTAGCAGCGATGACGACGGCAGTAAGTGTGGATGAGCTGTCCAGTGACTAATAAATTTTCATTGTGGAAGGTACCCACAGGTACGCCCCTCTTTTTTTTTTTCTTTTCCTGACATGAAATGAGGGGGGTCGACTTACTTTCAGGTCGACTTACAATCGTGTAAATACAGTAACGTAAAACCTAACATGAGCAAAGAGAGATGACTGCAGTCAAGAGTCCCGTTTTTGTGAAATACTGCAAGTAGAAAGAAAGCTTCAAGAAGAAACAGGGAAAATGATCGAAAGAGCCCCACAGCACCTTGCAAAGTGCACAGGTCGTCAATATTTTCAGAGGTATTGTTACCACACTGTTGGATCAAAAGAGATGAGGTTGCAAAAGCATGCAGGAGTGGTACAATGCACATGGCAAGCATGATGGTCCACTCACCCCCCAGATGGCGCTTCTGGAACTGGTAAAACCTGGTCGGCCGAAAGCTGCTTCCTGGAGAACCCAGACCACCAGACTTGAGCATGCGCTGACCCTCCACCACGCCCCTCCCCCTACCTTATTACACCAGTGCAGCAAATGGACATGCATGTGCATCATGCGGGGTTGTTATACGGGGTGCGAGTGGCTATTAGAGACCGGTATAAATGCCTCTCCTGCCTAGCCTGTCATCAAACTTGTACTCAAACTTGGTACAGATGCTGTGCTCAGTGGTGGGTTTGACCTGTACCAAGCATAGTGACATGTGTGGCTGGTTTACCCAAAACGAATTGCAAAATACCGCTGTTGTATGTATCGTACAGAGGTGAGGCTTAATGGTGGGTCTGACCTGTACCAAGCACAGTGACATGTACGACTGGTTTGGCTAAAACGAATTGTAATGTAGTGCAATACTATTTAAACTTAAACAAAGTATAAGGCAGTGCGCTCTGCGCTACATTTTTTTTTCAGAAACAATTGTACCTCGCTTGTGTTAGGCTTGGCAATTCTCGGTTCCTCCAATGTTCCTGCAATGATGAACCACTCTTTCCATTTTTTCAATACGGTCCACCACAAATCACGGTTCAGCCGGTGACATTGGAAGGAGAGGCATTTACACTTGTTACTAATAGCAGTGCAAGTGGCAACGAAAAAAAAACAAAAGCTACAACAGGTCTAGTTCCAGTCCTGAATCCACCGTCACCCCATAGTGCGACCACTGCAGGTCACAGTCACGAGAACTAGGGCTGCTGCAGAGGCGACTCGCTTCTTCCAACCTAGTGACGTGTCCCATGATTAAAGGGAAAACCAAGATTTTACATGGTCCATTACTAATGCACGCGTACAAATCTGACCAAAATCAACGTGCAATTCTCCTCTTTGTCAAGATTCGACTGCAGCATGGAAAGTTCTTGTGGCTGGCACACAGGGTCCTTACTTTGTCGGGAGGCTTCCATATAGCATGCATTAATACGTAGTAATGAACTTTATGGAAACATTATGACTGGAGTCTTAAATGTCTCGCTAACTTCACACTGTGCTAGAAAAGCTGACTGTGAACTGTTACACATCTATTCATGTGTGCCACAAAATGGGTTGTCAATAAATATACATTACCTGTTAACATAAGCTGTTTCGATTTGTAATTTAGTCGTCTTTATGTATGCCGAATATGCTGCTGAGGAATTATTTCTCAGGCAGAGAATCTAATGCCACAACTGAGGCTGCTTGAAAGCCATGTAGTGCAGTGAATGGCGGTTGAAAGGTTTACCTCTGGAAAACAGACCACCAGGCTCAAAACAGCTTCTGGAGCACGGGGTGAAATTTGTGAGACTGAGTAAGACATCAAAGTTATAGATTGCACCTCATGTGTGAATTCAATTAATGCACAAATCAGCGCATTGTTAGCAAAAGCCTGTGCTCTGGGGTCCCAACTGAGAAAAATTAAAACCCATATATAGCTTGGAAATACAGCATTAAAACATGCGCATTACCTCCTCAAAAGCAACAAAAAAAAATGCGTGAATATGATCTGCAAGAACACAAGAAGTCGTCATCATTGCAGCCAGCATATGTCCACTGTACGACAAAGGCTTTTCCATTGACTTAAACACATACATATACAGCAAAACCTCATTGACACGTTCCCGGTTCACATGATTCCCTGGTTCATACTCTAAAAATATTAAAAATGTTCCCTAGAGCAACACTATTCTTGTCCTGGTTTATATGTTCAAAGATAACATGATTTCCTGACTACTGCATTAAAAAATTCCCACAAATACAAGACATATAATATGTTTACTGACTAATTGCACATGTGAAAACATACAAGTGGGCCAAATATGGAGGCACACAGTATGAGCTAGAATGCAGCAGCAGCCACCTGCCTTATTGGCTTCTCTGCAGTGCTTTGGTGCAAGAAAGCAATGCACCAAAAAGAAAAAAGAAAAACTAGTACACTAAACCACAAGTGGGCCATTCCTCCAGGGACGCTAAATGAAGAGAAAAAATGCACCAGCTTCTTCGTGGAGCCTAAATGCTAGGAGGCGAAGCATTTGAGAACTACAACAATGTATTTACATACGAGCGGATAGGGTCTGGGGAACGCAGCACGAAAAGCACAAACGCTGTGGCAGTCAGCCGTTGCGGTGGCTTCCCTGCATCGTTTAGGCGCAAGGGGGAGAAGCTTTCAAAAAAAATTGACAAAGATTTTTGTTACTTTCGACATTGCCATCTAGGGACCTATGTAATTTAACACAATGTAAATGCAGCCTGAATTCTGTGAGCACTAGATAAGAAGCTGTTGACCTTGTGCCAGAAATGCTATATCACATTTCTGTAAAGTGAAATTATTAATAAATGTCTTCGTACCTCATTCAATACTTCTATTTAACCCTTTCACTGCCAGGTTTGTTTACTCACAGCTGCACACACCCTGCCGGTTTTTTTTTGCATGTTAGTTTCCTGGAAATTTTCTGCTAGTAACGCACTAAAATGCTCTGCAGGGCATGTAGACATGTTTATTCAGGATAATCTTATAGATATTAGTTGTACCGAATCAAATCTTCCAGCACCAATTGTGCCTGTCGGATTTCCTCTTCTTAAGCGGATTTTTCGGTGGAAGGGGGACTTCATCGCTGCCATCACTCGACAAGGCAGTTAGGTGGGCTCCTTCCTCGTTCTCATTATCACTGGACTCCGAATTCACAAGCAGTTTTGAATTTCTTCGTCCATCAAAGCACGGACGAGTGTGGCACATTGCCTGACATGGCTCCTGTGCGGAAACCAAAACGAAGCGACTTGGATGTGGAAACATGCGCGCTATCTGTTGTGTAAAATTTACCCTACAGGATCTATGAGTTTGTAGCGTCTCTCCATAGATGGCGCTATATGTTTGCATTGTTTTTTTTTACACGAGTATTATCGGGAGCAGCAGGGGGTGAGTTAAAAAGCCAAAACGAGTTAACTCGGGAGAGGCAAGGGGGTGTGCATATGTGGTAGCCTGAGTTATCTCGGGAGTGGCGGTGAAAGGGTTAAGACATTTGGATGGTCCGGATCATATGTTTTCCCGGTTAGCACGTTTTTCCCCACATATTTTAAAAAACGTATCAACGAGGTTTTACTGCACTTATAGATGTCCCTAAACTGAAGTGAGGATTGCAATTCATGAGAACTGCAATACACCCGTTACACAGAAATTGGCTTACAGGTGCAACCCTCTACTTTCAGTGGCATCAGTCTGGGAGTTTAATAGAACTTGAAAGAATGCAAGCTGCCATTTTGAGGGACAAGGTGAGAACTCTGAGCAAGAGAGTAAGCCGTACGGATCTCCTTTCCTTATCAAAAGTAGCTCTATTGCTTGAATAATCGACTTGACCCCCCCCCCCCCCCTTCCTTGCGAGTTCATATAAATAACTCAAGTGCCAGTCATCATGGTAATAATGAAGCCTCGTGCTTATGAGCATCCTGGTACTATACCACATGCAGATGCATGGGTGCAACTAATAACATCTTTCAATAAACGTGCCAGCAAGCATGTGCTGCATGAAAATCAGAGGAGGACGCAAACCTTCCCGATGCTTCAGTCGTGCAAACTGGGCATTCCAGTTGGGTGCAAGTCTGTGCTCTTTACCACAAGTGCAAGTTGTGCTCCCGTACGTACCTTAGGCAGGATTGATGTGCATGCAATGACACCTAGTGGTTCCACTGTGAGCTTGTTCAGTACATATTCACGGGCAAAATAACCGATGCCAACAAACTTGTCGTTCATATGGGTGGTAAAAGTGATTTGTCCATCTTACCAGTCAAAGAACACTGAGCAAAGGACACTGAGTGAAGTATCGCTAGCTTCCTGTGGAGCCCACTTGCCCCTGAATAACACCTGGCTATTGCAGGTTGGGGCACCTGATTCTGCCCTTGGCTAAAGTCACTACAATGCCTTAACAATGCTTTAGGTACTTTAAAGTGTGATGAGACTTTGGGAATGAGCACTGATATAGTTTCTTTTTTTGGAGAGAGACAATAACTGCCCTGTAAAAGCCCATGCTACAGAAAACGACAGTTTTGGAAGTGAAACCAGGCAAGAGTACACGATGTGTTGCTCAACGCACAATGCATTATGACAGCATAAGCTACGACAGCTCCCACAAGTACAATGTTCTCACACACTTATGAGCCAACTACAAGACTCTACATCCAATTGCTTGGTCCTTACAGCTTTATAGCATCACCACAAAAAGTTGTCCCTGACAACAGTTTTGACCACATTTGCATGAAAACAGTGTTGCACACTGCCACTACCGGCAAACTGAAATTAAGACGATGACATGTGAGCGAGGGACTCTGTGAACTATACCCACCCTCTGAGAGCCTCACGCTCCACGAAGAAGGCTGCCGCGCCTTGGGGTCTTCCTGACTAGCCGCATCCTCAGACGCCTCCTTGAGGCCATTGGCCGGCTGGCCGTTGCTGGGAACCAGGGTGTCGGGACTGCCGGGCTCACTGACGCTGTTGATGCTGTTGTTGTTGTTGTTGTTGTGGTGGCCCTGTCGAGCCTGGGCGATGATGCGCCGCGCCCGCTCGCGCAGCTCCTCCTGGTGTTGCCGCTCCTCCGCGGAGCCCGGGCTGAGCTCACGGGTGGCGGCCGGTTGCCGGGCCTCTTCGAGGAGCTTCCGCGCCCGCTCCTGAAGCTCGGCCAGCCGAGTGGACGGTCTCTGTACGCGGTTGTGGAAACGGTAGTCACGCGGATGTTCACTGACTCAATAACTGAAGGCAGTTAAACGAGTGTCGCTGCAAAACATTGCAGTTTCTTACTTTATGACTCATAAGTGGCTTTGCTATAAAACGTCAAACACTCCAGTAGTGGTTCACAAATGCTGACATACCTCTGTCATTTCTGCTGATGATAAACCTTTTTTCCCATGCTTGCTCTAGCCCTTCTTTGTTAATGACATATGTCTGTTAGCTAAGCCTAATAAGCTTGATCCTACTATGGCTGACTATAGAACAACTTTGGAAGACTAGGCAATTTTAGTTAAACAAATCAAACAAGCGTGATTAGTATACAAAAACTAAAAATACAGGACAAAGACGCTGTGACGCAGTCTCTCGTAACACCTAACTAAAAAGTTTTCTTCTTCATCTAAGAGTGGTAATAACCTGTTACTTCTGCTGATGACCCTTGCCAGTTAGCACATATTAACATCTATCCCATAGCTCTGTTACATCGGCTAGGTGACAAACCATTGCTGTCAGTTATCGAACCAATAGGAAGAGAGAAAAAAAAAGAAAATCACTGACCTTAACCTGAAACCTTTGTCCCTAACTAACACGCCATAACTGCACTGCTAAGCACCCGTACAACAAGTTAACAAGGTCGGCAAACCCAAAATATCGAGAAGTGGTGTCAGAGAGTCCCCACCAAGGTCGGCAAGACTCACAGTGACACCTGCCTTCTTTGGATCGATAAGCGGGGACACGAGTGGTTCGGGTGGCGAGGGCTGCTTGGTGGGCGACAGGTCGAGCACTCGGCAAGCCACTCGTGTATCCTGTTTCTCGGGAACGCTCGACTGCGTGTCGGCACCTGCAAGCGACAGCGTGCAATTCTTATCATCAAAGAGAAACATTGATGCAAAACTTTTTCATGTTTTGTTTGTTCGTTCTTCAAAGCTGCCAGCACGAGGCTTTATCGTTCTTTGTGATGCAAGACGCAACGAGATTTATCTCGATTGATTGCACCAAGGCGGAGCTGATTCTATGTTGTTCCAGACTGCTGTGGTTACTTTGCATACCTTATCTGGAACGTTCGTTGTGAGCTTCAAATTGAGCGCGGCTGGCATTTTCTTTGACGACCGCCAAGCAAGCTTGTTGCTTTCGCCGCCACTCAGTCATTCAGTTCAACTTGGGCGCAGATCAGCCTAGTAAACAGTTTCTTTTGGAAGCGTTCTTTCGCTGTCTTCCTCACTGCCTGGACTGCTATCACTACTACGTGACAAGTCGAAATAAGTCGCCGGGGGGTTCACGTAAAGAGACAGGACTATCAGGAGCAGCTGTTAGGTTAGGTTAGAATAAACAAGCGAAATGACTCATCAATCAATAGGTAATGTGAGGCATTCATACCCATCTGCTCGGTTGCCATTCGAATATAAGCCATGTTCTAGCATTGCATGAACAACAGAGCACCTGCACAAACTCAGTCGCTGGTTTGCAGCATGGCCTGTCGGCCACACGGACCGCTGTCTAAAGGCCCTCTTTAACAAGTTTTCACAGACAAGACTTCGAGATATGTGAATTTCAACACAAAAACCTTTTTTTTTTTTGAGATGAGCAATGACAAGTAAACAACACCTATTTAAAGTTTGTTGTGAGACATCGAAAATTTAAAGAGCGTTGGCTCTTACTCATCACGTTTCGAGATTTCGTGGGGTCTGCTACCACCCTGAGATCGCAGCGCCATCTGTGACAGCAACTAGAAAACACATCTCGCACTGAGACTCGTAATGCCATCTACAATAGCACTGCAGAAACAACCGTATCAATTTTTCATATCAATTCTAGTAAATCAAACAGTTAACGCTCATTACTTCAATGTCTTCCAGACAGTGGCAGCCTTTTTCAGCTTAACCGGTATTTTGAGAAAAGTGAGTCTCGAGCTAACAGCAGTTTACGCATGTTTACCTGGTTTCTCAGTCTCCTCTTCGTCGGAGTCGAATGGGTTCATCAACTGCTGCCTCGTCATGAGCGGCTGATCAGTCCGCCCACCTTCCCTCCGCGTTGCGTCTCCATTGGCACTCCTTTCCTTGGCTGTTTCCTCCTTGGCGGATGGTTTCCCTTCCGCCTGGCTCTTCCTCAACTCTCTCCTCTCCGTCTGCGTTTGTTCTACCGGGCTTATTTCCGTCGAGCTTTGTCTGCTGAGACCCTTTTCCAACGAACCTTGTTTGCTCAAGCTTTTTTCCACCGAACCTCGCTTGCTTAGACTACTTTCCGTCGAGCCTTGCTTGCTTAGGCTTGGCTTCACCGGGCACTCTTCTAAGACGGGGGAGGAAGGCACATCACCGGAGTTATTGCTTAGAGGCCTGAAAAAAGGAGACATATGGATTGGACAATTACTACCAGCGTTCATTGGCAAAAGATTATACAAACTACAAGCCTCAGTATGATGTGTTTTCTTGCATGCACTTAAGACACTAGGAGCTCATTAATCTGGGCCCACATTACTCCGGAAATTTGGACAATTCAAAATGTCGGCTCAGAGCCGATCAATGCTCATGCAAGCCTACGGCATTGGACGCTCACTGATTTGGACGTTACGGGTTTTCACCAGTCAATTCTAACAGGTTCCGAAATCGCGTCCATATACCGTATTTACTCGCATAAAAGGCGCACTTTTTTTCCAGAAAATCTGGCTCAAAGTTCGGGGTGCGCCTATTACGCGGGGTAAAATTTCCGAAAATTTTTCAACTTGCAAAATTGAACATACCGCATAAATGCACTCGTGTACGAGCCGCACCCCGTTTTCCCGAAGAAAATATTAAAAAAAAAAGATTCGTGTTAAGGGCTGCACCGAAACTTTCCACGACCCACGCGGGAATAGCCTTAGAAATGCACGCGCCGAGCCCTCCGCGGTCAGCTCCGGCTGCGCGCAACCGGCGCTTGATCGCGGAGGCCACACACGCGCACAGGAGCTTCCAGACGCCGCCCACGGAGGACGCTCGAGGCCAAGCTCATCATCATCATCAACGTTTTCCTCCGCCGCGAGCTTTCGCTATCTATATTGCCATCAGCATCA
Source organism: Amblyomma mixtum (assembly GCF_055824585.1). Classification (NCBI taxonomy): domain Eukaryota; kingdom Metazoa; phylum Arthropoda; class Arachnida; order Ixodida; family Ixodidae; genus Amblyomma; species Amblyomma mixtum. The sequence goes on from NC_143020.1 coordinate 97,520,699, forward strand.
CCAGCTCGCTTTTTTTTTTGTTGTTGCTACCAAGGGCTGGGATCTGCGGTAGTGCGTCAGTTCATCGTAATCGGGGCTTTGCCACCGAGCGTTGCTGTTTTAGCACGATGGGCAAGCACATTAACAGCTACACGGCTGGAAGTTTGCTCTCGAACACGGCAAGCGTGCGGCAGGTCGGAAATTCGACATGGCCGAGAAGTGCGGCTGTTGCGACTGCGGCGTGCCTAAATTTTCGTACGCGACTCCAAGCGCCGAGGCTTTCGCGGGCCTAGGTCGGGAACGTTTCCGGCTGGAGATGAAGATTGCCAAACAGACGTTTAAAGTGAGCATCCCTGAAAAAAACTGTGTGCGGCTGTTCTACGCGATGTCGCTGTAGGTGCTGTGGGTCCGCAGCAGCTGCGACGGCAGCAGCACTAGTGAGGACTAGTAGTCACTTCAGCAAAAACTTTGTTAAAATAAAGATTGGGGGGCGGGGGGGTTCAGGGTGCGCCTATTATGCGCGGAAATAAAAAATCTGATTTTTCGCACCCAAACTAGGGGTGCGCCTATTATGCGAGTAAATACGGTATGACTGCCACGGAAGAAGATCATCGAAACAGCCCTAATTAAAACCTGTGTCCCACACTGCAGAGTCACTCACGCACCTCTGACACACATGCGATAGCAGGTATGATGAGAAACGGATAGCCCCGTCTCTAAGTACAGCGATAACTATGTAATGTGCTTGTAAGTTGAGCAATTCATTACTTGTGCTTATTAGTTACTTGGAAAGTATTCAAAAGCATTATAAATTTAAGAAAACACAAAAAAATGTGCAAGAAGCTACCAGACATCCATCGAAAGATGCTGCAAATGCCAGCACTAGTTGTACGCACGGCTCCTTTACCTTATGATTTTGCCCAACAGCAGCATACAACCAATCTTCATTACTATTGCTATTATTATTAGCATATTTCTCTGCACACCTCTGACAGTGTAGCTCTGCTTGATGAGTGTGCACCGCTGGTTAACATTCGTTATTCTCACATGTGCTCTTTTCGTTACCATTGACGTTTCTCATGTTCTTTCAGAGAGCTCAAGTCGACCCATATGTCAATGCACAATTGAGCAAAGATGCTTTGTACGCTGACCACAGAACAACCGAGTCACCACATCAGAACTCTGCACTGCACACATTGGTGCAATGCTCACACTGATGCACAAGATCAGACCCAACCGGGTGGCTGGCTCAGTTACACCAACCTCCAACAGAGGGCGGCATTGGTTCCCCCCACAACGTGATTTCACAGGTCAGAGATTCTGGTTACAACCTCAAAGGAAAGATGAAGATGAAAGAAAGGACACGTACCATATTCACTATCAGCAACACATGCAATGTGAACAAGACAAACAAAACAGGAACAGCAAAGCAAGATGGTTTTAGATCAGGAAGAATGAATATTAGCACACTTTATTTTCACTTTGATGGCAAGAAGACAGCTTTGTGGAAGTGGTAACGCACTCTGCCAGCATATTTCTTTTCCACCAGCTAATATCTTTGTGTTCTTGTGTTTCCATGCCAAGTATGCTGTTCATGTCTCATATGTTGCTGATAGTATGAACGAAAATGAACACACTAGTCTAGAAGACTTATTGACCACTGATGTTGACATCATAAAGCGTGACTTCAGTTAATGAGGTTCCACATTACACTCTATTAGCAGTAAAGTAAAACAATAAAAACGTCAAAAATTCAGCTGTCGTTCAACTCAGCTGAACCTGGTTAGTTGGAGCGAAAGCTCGGTTGCAACATCTGTAATTTACATGCTAAAAATTAAATTATTCAAGAACGCCTCAGTAAATAACTTGAAGATACGTTTCCAAGACATCCTTGCATTCACTAGACGCGCGTCATCTGCTGGACCATCGCCGTCCATTGCGTGTTGGTATTTCAGTGGGTGCTGCATGATGGTGCTACGACTGCACGCCAGGCACGAAGGAAATTCACCGGAAACATACTTCGCTACTCGCTTAATTGGGATACGTGTAATTTACGTGCTCACAATTAAATTATATATGCATGCCTCAGTACATATCTCGCAGGTACATTTCTTAGACATCTGTGCATTCACTAGACGTGCCTTCATTCATTTCCAAGAGTCGAAAAGTTGTGGCAGAGTGGAAGCGCCCCAGTCTCGCATGCAGGAGGCCCGGGTTCGATTTCCACCTACATCACAATTTTCTTGTTTTTTATTAATCAAGGGCGCTTCAAGGTCATATCTGTGCTATAACATGACCTTCAAGGTTTGTATGCAAAAAGTGAAGCTTTTGCTCCAAAGTGCTAGAGCGTATGCTGCCCACCTCGATTGCTCCACAGTGTCGGGGCTTGCACCATCCTGCTGCTTCTTGGCGGAGGATGCGGGCCGGAGCATTTCGGGCAGCGGCCGCTGGAACTCGGGGGGCGCCGTGAGCTGGTGCCGTAACTGGTGCAGGTACGTGGCCACCACAAGCTTGTCGGGGACCGTCAGCAGCACCATGTCGGCCGGGTCAATCAGGCGAGACACACCTAGAGATGCTGCCGCCTCAAATGCCTGCGAGAGCCATGCGAGAAACGTCCTTCGAGGAATGCCCTTCAGTGAGTGCCATTAGCTCAAAAAATTCAGGGGGGCACTTTGTTGACCTAAAGTGCGGTGAGGCGAAAGCCTTAAGCACGGTGTTGCTGCTTGTGTCACTGATGCGTGGTTAAGATGTTAAGCTTCGCCTCTTAAGAGTGGAACGTGACAGCTTCTTGCAACACTGCCAGAAAGTTCACAGAACGCCATCGCCCAATTGGCTCTACGCCTTGCTTGGTAATTTGGTTTCTGAGGAAAGGAAATGCATCTGTCTGGCATCTCAGTGGACACCTGAACCTCACTGTAACCAGAAGGGAGGAAGATGGGACGGGAAGGGAGGAAGATGGGAGTGAAGGAAGACACCTTATTCACTAGACACCCCTTTGTTCATTCCAAACCATCGAGCTGGCATGGCGGAGTGGATAGCATGCTCCTCTCGCACTCCGGAGACCTTGGTTCGATTCCCCAACTCGACCAATTTCCTACTCGGTTTTATTTATTTATCTGGTCTGTCTAGAAAGGTTAATTACGCTCATTGGTCAATTAAGCAATTAACTAAACTCAGTGCCACTTACTTGGAGCATCACTATACAATCCCTTTAATTGGTTGCATGGCTACTAGCCAAAGTACAATTGGCCCCATTTGAAATTCGCGCACTGTGACGTTACAGCCATTTCGACCAATTGAAAATCGTGACAGTTCTGTCGACAACTTCTGCTTACAACGATGAAGCATTAAAGGCTTCCACCTTAAAACAGGCAATGCTGCTGAGCTGGATTCATGGCTCGTAAGCAGATAAGGCCACCATGTACAGTGTTGAATGTCTGTTTTTGCGTTAAAGAACCACACATTTCTAAAATGTCACAGTTCATTCAGAAGATTTGGTTCTTTCCAGTCCAACAAGTGCAGTTTCTCCTAGGAGCAAGCTGGATGGAAAGGAATGTGTACGTTGTAAAATTGCGTGTTTGTTTTTTTTCACCATCAACATCATCATCAGCCTGACTATGCCCACTGCAGGGCAAAGGCCTCTCCCATGTCTCTCCAATTAACCCTGTCCTCTGCCAGCTGCGGTCACCCTTCGCATGTACCAACTTTTTTTCCTTTGTTCCTCAAATTTTATGCATGAAAATAAGATGCACAAAAATGAGATCAAAACATTCATCACTGGATACATGCAAGACCCGCAAAGATGTCAAATTAAATCAGATCGAAATTTCCTGTGCAAATACTTGCCCAATTCACTAGAATTAAAATTGCAACAGACTGTAAAAAATTTGCATGCCGGTTCGACTTAAAGCTATTGCTAAGTTCCAAGAGAACTATTTCCAAGTTGGTGATTTACAAGATTCCGGCGTTTCTTGGAGTTTACAGGTACCCTTATCAATGTGGCATAAGAAAAACTATGTATGTCTAAAACGGTAAAGCACCTACTAAAAGGTGAAACGTGAGAAGCATTTTTTGTCACCAGTGGCAGATGATGCTCCACTCGCTAAGCTGCAAGTTCTACCTGCTTCATTACCAACTGCACATGATAGGTGACCATAGTTTGTATGAAAGATGTTTGCAGCATCCGTCCTGCCCACGCCTTTTCTGTGTGTTATGTTTTACAGCTACATTCTTTGTTGCATTATTATGCCCAACTAACTGGCCCCCCCAATCTGTGCTGTCTATTTCGCACTATGGTTTCGATTATGGCCAACACGTAAGCTGCCGGGCGTGACCCACCTTTTTGCAGTTGCCCGAGATGTCGTGTGGCGACAGGGAGTCCATGTCGATGAGCTCCGGGTGGAAGCGGTGGATGAGGGCGCAGAAGGCCATGCCATTGCGCCACGAGGTCGTCAGGTTGGTGACCTTGAGACCCGCGTAGCCACTCGTCATCCGCTGGCACCAGGTCAGCAGGTCCTCGCTCGGGGGTTCCTGCCAGCAACAAACCAGAACAGGGAGTCAACATGCTGGAGCAGCAGAGTTGTTCATTTCACTTTATTAACCTTAAAGACTCTTAAAGTTCACCTTTATTCACCTTAAAGTTGTGAACTGCATTTGTCCTTCGATAGTGTTGTCATGAGAGCACTCTGTTGTCAACATATTAAAGGGAAACTGCGTAGGTTTTAAAAATCAATGAGCTTAAGAAGGTCGAATGCCTGAAACCTGCAGGTAAAGCATGCGAAGTATTTTTGGGCTAGCACTTGAAGAAGTGAAGTAATCGCGATTAAAATCCGAACACCCTTCAAGCTTCTCAGCAGTGCATACCGCCAAGTAGGGGGGGTGGGGTGCATGATGACGTCATCGAAGGTAGCGGTACATTTCCAACGCTCAAACGCCTGCTTTGAAGGTAAAAACCAACGCCACCGAAGGCAAATTCTGCCCAGAGTTGTTTGGCAGCGTCCAACGAGTTGGGGGAGGGTGTGGCTGACAACAGCGGTAATTTGAAATTATACTTTCCGTGATGTCACGCTGAACTTCTCTGCACTCCTTCAGTGTATTGAGGAGAAGCGCAAAATTCAATCGTCAATTTACGTCATTGTTTTAAATGCTAGTGCAAAAACACCTGGCATGCTTTACCTACAGCCTATATAGATTTGAATCCTTGAATATCGCGTAATTCTAAAAAAAGTGGTGCAGTTGCCCTTTAACTGGACTAAATATTAAAAAAATGTGATTGAGAAGTGCAGGAAGTGCGGGTTATATGCAAATTTGGAAGAAGAAGAGGAGGAGGCGAAGGTTTGCTGGACAGCGATGCGCTGTCCCGTGGAGCATAAATGATTCCCTTAGTCACCGATGCAGTAATATGCCGATGGATCATTGAAGCATAGAGGTCAACTTCTGTGGATTTGGTGCTCAAAAGCTTCGTTCTTCTTCAAAAGCTTCGTTCAAGAAGAGGTTTACTAGCAACAAGCTCAATGACTCGGAAGATGGAGAATCACCGACAGTGAACATGAAGCTCAGAAAAACGGCAGAGACACTGATGATTTGATGTGTTTGTGGACTGAACACTACAGCGAGTGTCTCGGAATAAAACTGTACTGACAGTAAACTGGTTGCTGTTAGTGCAGTTATAAAAAGTGCATGGGCGCACTTTCCGCAGGTACACCCAGAGGTAATGCGAGGGGAACTCGTAAAGGGGGCAGATGTGTTATTAAAAAAAAAAGAAACTCTCACAGGATGATTATTACTCTGTAACACGAGATTCATTGACAGCTGCTTGCGGTGGCGAATACATTGTTGCTTATAAGTTATTCGTTATTATTTGCCTTCTTCTCTAGCAGAGTGCACAAGATGTCACTATGCTGTTGCTTGCAACATCACTGTGTTTGGACCACTCAGCATTTTGTGTTGCAGTGGCATCGCTGGATGCTGATCAATCAGCGTGGCAAACAGTGATGTCACATGTGGTAATCGAAAATCCAGTCAATTATATTCGAAACTCCTTACATTAGGCCCTTTTTCCTTAGAGCAGGTTGAAAACTCTGTAAATTTGGGAAAAAGTGAGAAAATTTCCGTTCTAAAACAAATTCCCCTAAACCCTGTGCAAATGACCTTTCTCCCAAATTTTACCACTCCAATTCCCTAAAAAATTAGGGAAAATTCCCCCGAGTGGAACACTGCCAGCGGCACAATCTTATGCCAATGCCGCAGAACCAGGAAACGCGCCCTTAGCAGCCCTGGCTGTAAAAGCCTACAGCTTCAGTTGTGCTTGCGAATGCTGCAATCATACACACAGCTCAGCACTAGTGTTGCCGGTCAATTAAAAACAAGCCGCCATGGTGGCTCAGCGGTTATGGTGCTCGGCTGCTGGCCCGAAAGACGTGGGTTCGATCCCGGCCGCGGCGGTCGAATTTCTTTGGAGGAGAAATTCTAGAGGCCCGTGTACTGTGCGATGTCAGTGCACATTAAAGAACCCCAGGTGGTCGAAATTTCCGGAGCCCTTCACTACGGCGTCTCTCATAGCCTCAGTCGCTTTGGTACGCTAAACCCAAATAAACCAAACCAAACCAATTAAAAACAGCAGCAGAGAGAAACGAAGACCAAGAAGTAACACACACACACACGACAAGGACCAACTTTTAATTGATCATGATTAACTATTAATTGATCACGTACCAACTAGCTCAACAATCCACCTTATTAACATTGCTGGTCAGTTGTGCAACACAGTGGCCCCTCACCACAATGCCTAGTTCGACCTAGAACAACTGCTTCTGATTTGTGACTGCAGTCAACACTGCCTTGCAGCACTACGGAAGCTAAAGGAACTCATCAACCAATCAGGACGGCTTAAGACTCTGAAACGTGCTGCTATGTGCCTCGTTGCTCTTTGGTGTCTGCTCACGGCACTTACAGAAACACTGCAAGTGGAAACAGGGACAAAACAGCGCTCTGTACAAACCATAAAGAAAAAAATTCAGGGGGCACTTTGGCTCTCTAAAGTGCTGCTGGCGCACTGTTTGGCATTGACTGCGAGACTGTTCGTGCTATACCAGTGCTTCATTTGACTACACATTACAACTACACACCTTGACTGCCGACTTTGACTGCTTCTTTAGCACGACTCTCTCTCTGCTTTGATGAGTTCGGTTGTATCCATGGCTCTGTTCGCAGTAATGCGGTATGTAAAGTGGTCACCCACGGACGCCTTACGCCCCCTGTCGGAGCGGACGACAACTATTTTTATTAGTTGTCGTCTGCTCCAAAAGAGGGCGCTAGGCATCCGTGGGTGACCTCATTACGGCGAATCCGCGCACTCTGACGTCATAACCATATCAACTAACCGAAAAGCGTGACACCTCTGCTGACAACCTTTTGTCGACAACGATGAGGCATTAAAGGATTTCGCCTTAAAACAGCCAAAGAACACTAGCGTGAGAGTAGCGGCTTTCTAAGAGGCACATCCACCAATGCTGAGGAACCGTGCAGCAGAGGTCAAAGTTTCAACAGCAGGCTGAGAGGTCCACGGTGGTGATGATGATGATGAAGATGGCTGCATGCACAAATACTCACGGTCGCAGCTTCCTGTTTTTCCTGTGGGTCCTTGGCTGGCTCCTCCAGAGGCTCGGTGATTTCTGGTGGCTCCGGCGGCGGAGGCGGCTGTTCTACAACCATTACAGCAGACTGCTCCCGCAATGACAGGTCTGCAAAAGGGAAGAAGCAGCCATTGATGAAAATCACGTCTTTTTTTTTTTTCAACAGAAGAAATGCAGTCCCCTAAAAGCACTACAACATCTCCACAGCACAGTCATCATCCCACTCAAGTCGCTCACACAAGGAACCCTATCTCGCAAAGCACTAACTTACATACGCCCCTCGAGTCCATGTAATGTATGGCACTGGACAGAGCCAAACCACAGCAATGCGAATTTCGTAATGAGCTATCATGCTCCTTGTCACACATTTTATAGGATTACCCGGAATCAAAAACATTTAAGTGGCAATATCAGAAGAGAAACACTCTCCCTGTTTTCGGACCTGTGCGGCCGACTCTAGCAACAACTTTGGCAGACCAGGCAATTTTAGTTAAATGTAGTACAAACAAGCAATACAGCAACAACTTGGCTAAACCCACATAACACATGGTCTTTAATGACGCCTACATCCTCAAAAATCATTCTTGCTCTCCTCAATACCAGCAGGTTTGTTTGCAGGCACAGTCCCCGATAGAAGAATGCATGAATGGAAAAAAAAAGAAAATGGAAGACAAGAACACGCCTGATGTGTCATAGGAGAGAAACAATAACCTTAATTTCAGTTGGAATGACGCCACACACTTTTCGCCTAGGAATTTGTTTATGCACAGAAAACCACAAACCCACAATGAGAGCACACAATTTTCCTTGCTCCCCAAACATACCACTGGTCGCTACTTTCTAAGTGTGCAAGATCAGCACAAATGTTCTCACGATCATTGCACTATCGAGTCCCACAACCATCACCTTGTAATGCACATGTGCTGTAAAGCTAGTCGACAGAAATCGAAGTGGGTGCGATCTCTTATCACTGCATAGCCTTTGAGATTCAGGATGAGCACATGACTGTCCTAAAGCAGAGATGATGCCCAGCCTCTGAGACTAACAGTTTTACTATCAGCAAGAGCATGAGAATGACAGGGACATGGCTCCTCAGCCAGTACGACCTCAGTACCAGCGAACACTGCTACAATAAGTGCCTGCAAATGCTGCAAATAATAAAGTACAGTCGCCATAAAAAGTAAATGGAAGGCGACTTTGTCAAAAAAAATTTAATCTCTTTAAATCTAAAGCATAATGGTCCATGTTTGTTGGTGCGCACTGCAATTCGCACAGTCACAATTAGTCTGCACATATGTATTCAAGGATGTATGAATTCAGAGGGCAATGATTAAATTTTTTCTTGAATATTGTCACGTTGTAGTGACGGCAGTCCAGCGGTCAGGAAGACACCAGAAATACTTGCAAACGAAGCTCTTTATTTGGGCTGACTTGCGCCCTCAAAAGAACTGAATCACTCGGCGGCGGCGTAAGCAACAGGCGCTCTCGGCGGTCGTCGAACTACGAATGTCCGCCGCTCGCGGCATCGCTCAATTTAAAGCCGGCAAGGAAACTTCCAGATAACAGGTCAAAATCATCTACGGTAATCTGGAAAAACCTAGATGCAGCCTTTCATGGCTGCGAACGATCGAGATTAGTCTGGTCGCTTCGCGCGCCACGAACAAAAGTGATAACTACCCTTTCCTGCTGCCTTGAGCGTGAACGAACAAACACTGCAATGATACGTGGCATTACCCCCCTTCCAAAGAAGCATCGTCTCGATGCTTTAAAATGAAAATAAACACGGAGAATGAAACTTCGAGTCCTTCAGCGTTCATAATATGGCTTCAGGCGTACGACATGTACGACTTCCGGGCGTGGGCGGCGTCGCTGAGATGCTGTCGTGCCGTCGGGGATGACTTCATAGTCGAGGTCACCGATGCGACGGAGAACCCTGTACGGGCCAAAGTAGCGTCGCAGCAACTTTTCGCTCAATCCGCGGCGGCGAACTGGCGTCCATATCCAAACCCGATCACCTGGCTTGTAATGCGTGTCTCGTCGGCGCAGATTGTAGCGTCGGGCGTCGGTGTGCTGCTGGTCTTGAATGCGAAGCCGTGCAAGTCTTCGGGCTTCCTCGGCGCGATGAAGGTAGGCGGCGACTTCGAGGTTGTCTTCGTCGGAAACGTGCGGGAGCATTGCGTCGAGTGTTGTTGTGGGCTTCCTGCCGTATACCAGCTGGAATGGAGTAAACCTGGTTGTCTCCTGGGTGGCAGTATTATAGGCGAAGATCACGTAGGGCAGAATAGAGTCCCACGTCTTGTGTTCGGCGTCGATGAACATGGAGAGCATGTCTGCGATGGTCTTGTTCAGACGCTCTGTGAGTCCGTTGGTTTGCGGATGATAGGCAGTTGTCCTCCGATGACTTGTCTGGCTGTACTTTAAAATGGCTTGCGTCAGTTCCGCTGTAAATGCTGTTCCTCTGTCTGTGATGAGTACTTCGGGTGCGCCGTGTCGGAGGAGAATTTGTTCGACAAAAAATTTTGCAACTTCTGTTGCGGTACCACTAGGCAACGCTTTTGCTTCGGCGTAGCGGGTCATGTAGTCGGTGGCCACGATGATCCACTTGTTACCTGATGATGAAGTAGGAAAGGGGCCGAGTAGGTCCATCCCGATTTGCTGAAAGGGCTTAGTTGGCGGTGGTATGGGGTTCAGGAGTCCGGCTGGTCTAGTCGGAGGCGTTTTGCGTCGTTGGCACTCACGGCACGTTTTCACGTAATGCGAAACGTCGGTAGCTAGCCGCGGCCAATAGTACTTCTCCTGGATGCGGTGCAACGTGCGAGCAATCCCGAGATGTCCTGCAGTCGGCTCATCATGACATGCCTGCATAATTTCTTGCCTGAGATTTTTGGGCACGACAAGAAGATGCACTGTCCTGTTGGGCGCGAAGTTCTTCTTCAGGAGGACATTATTCTGAAGGACGAAGGACGACAGTTGGCGCTTGAACCCTCGGGGAGGCGATGCGGTCTTGCCTTGCAGATAATCAACCAGGCTTTGCAACTCAGGATCCGAGCGCTGCTGCTGCGCGAAACTGCTCGCGCTTACTGGTCCTAAGAAAGCGTCGTCGTCTTCCTCTTCTGGTGCTGCGTCGACGGGGGCTCGCGACAAGCAGTCTGCATCGGAATGCTTGCGGCCAGATTTGTAGACTACAGTTATGTCGAATTCTTGAAGGCGCAGGCTCCAACGAGCAAGGCGGCCGGAGGGATCTTTCAAATTGGCTAGCCAGCACAGAGCATGGTGATCGCTCACAACCTTGAATGGTCGTCCGTACAGGTAGGGGCGAAATTTCGACGTGGCCCAAATAATGGCGAGACATTCTTTCTCGGTGGTCGAGTAGTTGGCCTCGGCTTTCGACAGTGAACGGCTAGCGTACGCGATAACCTTCTCCTGTCTGCCATTTTTCTGAACGAGGACCGCTCCTAAGCCCACACTGCTTGCATCGGTATGAACTTCGGTTTCGGCGTTTTCATCAAAGTGCCCGAGCACAGGAGGGGACTGTAAGCGGCGCTTCAGTTCGTTGAAAGCTTCCTCTTGCGGCCTTTCCCATTTAAAAGGCACGTCAGCCTTGGTAAGTTGGGTCAAAGGTTCAGCGATGCGCGAAAAGTTCTTGACGAATCGCCGGTAATAGGCGCATAATCCAAGGAATCTGCGTATAGCCTTCTTGTCATTAGGCTGTGGAAACTCTGCGATCGCAGCCGTCTTCTTGGGGTCTGGGCGAACTCCATCCTTGCTTACGACGTGACCAAGGAACAGCAGCTCCTCGTAAGCGAAGTGGCACTTCTCTCGTTTCAGTGTCAGGCCTGAAGACTTGATCGTTTCCAGCACTATCCGAAGCCTTCTGAGGTGGTCTTCAAAGCTTGAGGAGAAGACAACAACGTCATCTAAGTAGACTAGGCAAATCTGCCATTTCAAGCCTGCGAGCACCGTATCCATTACTCGCTGGAACGTCGCTGGGGCAGAGCAGAGGCCGAATGGCATCACTTTGAACTCGAAGAGTCCGTCTGGCGTGATGAACGCAGTCTTCTCGCGATCTCTTTCGTCGACTTCAATTTGCCAGTAGCCGCTCTTCAGGTCCATCGATGAGAAGTACTTGGCGTTGCACAGCCGGTCCAGTGTATCGTCGATGCAGGGGAGGGGGTAGACATCCTTCTTCGTAATGTTGTTCAGGCGGCGGTAATCGACGCAAAAGCGAAGGGTGTCGTCTTTCTTTTTCACTAGGACGACCGGTGCTGCCCAGGGGCTCCTCGATGGCTGGATGACGTCGTCACGAAGCATTTCCTCAACTTGCTTGCGGATAGCTTGGCGTTCTAACGGCGATACGCGGTAGGGGCTCTGTCGCAGTGGTCGTGCGTGTTCGTCTGTGACAATGCGGTGCTTGGCAAGCCGGGTTCGTCGCACATTCGATGCTGATGAGAAGCAATCGGTGTACCTTTGAAGAAGACTGCGTATTTGGTCTTGTCTGCTCCGGGGTAATGCTGGGTTGATGTCGAACGTGGGTTGATGGCCTTGTTCAGATAGTTCTGCAGGTTGGTCGGGTAGGGCAAATACGTCTCTGATGTCTGCCAGCTCGTCGAGGAAAGCGATCGTCGTACCTTTGTTTAGATGCCGGTATTCTTCGGTGAAGTTGGTTAGCAACACCTGGGCTCGGCCATTTCGGATTTCGGCGACTCCCCTCGCGACGCCCAATCCTCGATCCAGGAGTAACTGGGTGTTCCCCTCGATAACACCTTCGGCATTTTCGATGTCTCCAGTACCTATGCCGACGAGAACACTTGATCGGGGCGGCACGCTCAATGCTTCATCGAGGACGTTTAAGGCAACGTGATGAGTTGCGCTCGTCGCAACAGGTATGGCTTTTTCCGTGGAAAGCTTGATCGACTTAGATCGAAGGTCGATGATCGCCCGATGTTCGTTCAGGAAGTCCATTCCCAAAATCACGTCTCTCGAGCATTGCTGTAGGATCAGGAAGGTTGTCGCATAGGTTCTCCCATTTACAGTAACTCTCGCGGTGCAGCGTCCTGACGGCGTAATCAGGTTGCCACCTGCGGTGCGGATCAGCGGGCCATCCCAGGTTGTTGTCACCTTCCTGAGTCGGACAGCGAGTGGGCCACTCATGACAGAGTAGTCAGCTCCCGTGTCCACCAAGGCAGTAACCGCGTGACCGTCGACCGTAACTTCAAGGTCACTTGTTCGCGTTCTGGTATTGTACGTTGTCTTCGGTGTCCGATCTCGGCTTCGTCGAGTAGTGAGGCTGCGGTGGGCGTACTGCGACGTTACTTCACTGGGCAGCGGTAAAAGCTTCAAGTCTGGCCGCGTCGTCGTCGGTCGCGTCGTCGTCGGTGTCGTCGTCGTCGGCGTTGTCGTCGTCGGTGTTGTCGTCGTCGGTGTTGTCGTCGTCGGTGTTGTCGTCGTAGTTGAGGCATGGTCTTGAGTACTCGTCGATGGAGGATCTTTGTCATTGCGCTTAGAAGCAACCTCACCTCCAGAGGCTGCTTTATTTAGTTTAACCTTCGTGGGCTGGGGGAGCGTCCACGCACGGCGTAACCTCGGCTAGGAGAAACAAAGCGCGGGGACGATGGCGACGGGGAACGTGATAGGCGGCTCGGCGATGAGTATTCTTCCCGACGTAAAAACTCCTCGATTTCGGCTGGTCGCTGGCCGGGTCGGGGTCGTGGAGCGTCGTAAGAGAACCCTCGGATGCCCAGTCTTCTGTATGGGCAGTGCCGGAGGACGTGACCGGCTTCGCCACAGTGGAAGCATAGTGGGCGGCGCTGGTCGGGAGTTCTCCACTCGTCGCATTTCCTCCGCTGCGCGCGTCGCTCGTAGGACGGGCGGGTTGGGGCGAGTGGGCGGCGGTCCAACGCAGCTGGCTGAGGGCGATAGGGGCTTGGGTCCCGTCGTCGAGGTGCAGGACGGCGCACAGCTGCGGCGTAAGTCATGGCTGGGGGCTGCAGAGGCTGCGTGGGTGTCGGCGTCACACCCAAGGCCTGTTGAACCTCGTCCCGGATGACGTCAGTGAGCGATGAAAGTTGCGGCTGCGTTCCCGTTGGCAGCAACCGTCGGAGCTCCTCTCGCACAACTTCACGTATAACCTCCCGCAGGTTATCATTGTTAACGGTGTCCATGCAGCTTGCTGACAAAAAGCGCTGCTGGCGGTCATACTGGCGGGCTCGGGCGTCGAGAGTTTTCTCCATTGTGGATGCCTCTTCTACGAATTCAGCGACAGTTTTCGGTGGGTTGCGAACGAGGCCGGCAAATAGTTGCTCTTTAACTCCTCGCATAAGCAACTTCACCTTCTCTTCTTCCTTCATGTTCATGTCGGCACGCCGGAAGAGACGCTTCATCTCCTCAGTATACACTGCAACGGTCTCGTTTGGGTGTTGTATGCGAGACTGTAGCAGCTGCTGGGCTCTCTCCTTTCGCACGACGTTTGTGAAGGTCTTCAGAAGCTGTTCCTTGAAGGTTTCCCAGTTGGCAAGGCTGGCTTCCTCATTCTCGAACCAGACTCTTGCTGGTCCCTCCAGGGCGAAGAAGACGTACCTAAATTTCATGGCGTCGTCCCAGTTGTTGAAGACAGCCACACGGTCGAACTGCTCCAGCCATTCCTCGGGGTCGGCGCCAGGCGAAGCGTCGAAGGTTGGTGGCACCCGGGGCTGCTGCAGAATGATTGGAGTGGTCGTCTGGGGCAAGGTCATGATGGACGTTGGTACTTGCTTTCGCTTCCGGGTAGGGTCCGGCAGGGTCCCGAACTCAGGTGCGTCCCCTTGCAGGCGTCGGCTTGCGCGGTGGACTGGACTCAGGTCCTGCGGTAGATGACTCAAAGGGCTGGCGTCTCGACTTGTAGGGGGTGTCCGGAACATGGAAGGCTACCCAGCACCTCCACCAGATGTCACGTTGTAGTGACGGCAGTCCAGCGGTCAGGAAGACACCAGAAATACTTGCAAACGAAGCTCTTTATTTGGGCTGACTTGCGCCCTCAAAAGAACTGAATCACTCGGCGGCGGCGTAAGCAACAGGCGCTCTCGGCGGTCGTCGAACTACGAATGTCCGCCGCTCGCGGCATCGCTCAATTTAAAGCCGGCAAGGAAACTTCCAGATAACAGGTCAAAATCATCTACGGTAATCTGGAAAAACCTAGATGCAGCCTTTCATGGCTGCGAACGATCGAGATTAGTCTGGTCGCTTCGCGCGCCACGAACAAAAGTGATAACTACCCTTTCCTGCTGCCTTGAGCGTGAACGAACAAACACTGCAATGATACGTGGCAATATTGCCTTCCATTTACTTTTGACGGCACCTGTACATGTACTAAAACCAACCACAGGTGATACTATAGTACATGTAAATAGCATTGTCGAGATAGTGTCTTCCTGCCTGACACCCTCCGTTATTGGAATTTTATTGCTGACTTTATGGAGAACTATGGTAGCTGTGCAGTCGTTATAGATATCTTCCAATATACTGTAAGTACTAAAAGTACAAGTACTGCAATCACAGGTGATACTATAGAAGTCAGTGACAGCAACGAAGGGAAGCTACAATGGTGGAGCATCCAATGCCATTCTGCCAAATAAGTTTGGGCCCACGACAGTGCGCCCGGTTTCCTGGCACATTGTTTCCTCCCCGGCGACTTAATTCCATCACTGGGACAGCTGGCGCCATCTATGGAGGCTTCTTGTAACTAGACGCGCCTAGAAAATTTGATCTAATTAAGAAACGTGTTTTTTTTCCTTGAATTTCGAGATTGAAAGTTGGCGGCTGTGTTAGAAATATGCCTTAAATAACGAGCAGCAACAATATACTATGTTTTAAGTGAAAGCCACAAACGGCAAGAGGAGGCTGTAACCTTCAGCACCATTGCCAGGAAAAGTTGTTGTGGGGTACAGTACCACCACTGGGCAGTGCTCTAGACTGGTCCTGGCAACAAACTCACCGATGTCATTGCTGGTGGCCGGGGGAACGGGGCTGTCGCCACCCAGCAGACTGGAGCACTCGGCCGCCAGCTGCGAGAGTTGGGCGGAGGCCTGCGGAGAAGCCTCCTCCTCGAAGTCCTCCAGGTTGCCGTAGTCCGGAGGTGCCAGGGGTGCGGCGCTCAGCAAGCTCGCTATGCTCTGCATGTCCTCATCCCTGTGCATGCACGCACACAACTCCTAAATTCACGCACGCTCACAAACGCCCAGCTGGAGCCATGTACAATCTTAAGGGGGGACACTGACCAAAATGACCAAAAAATTGATTTTCAAAAAATGACATTTGTGGAATCTACAGTAATTATTTTCCAACTGTACCAATTTTTATGCGTAGCATATTGCAATCACTCAGTTCAGCCCTTGGGCGCGGCCGGGCAGCCACCAAACCACGTGACGTCACGTCACAGCACCAAACCACGTGAAAAAAAAAAGAAAAAAAAAGACGGCTGAGCATGATGGCGGTTGCCACCGCCCCGCTTCAAAGGGGGCGCTCCTATCCATCCATCCATCCATCCATACGTGATGGAGGAAAAGCTGCTGAGAAAATCGAGTGCCGCCAAGCAATACCTCGCGCAAAAAGACCGCGCAATATGCAACGCATTCCTGGCTTAACCAAGCTAAGCCTGGGCATCTTTTTTTCCTTCAAGAAATCAACTTTCTGACCATAATATTAAGTTCAGATCATCGTGTGGGCTCAATTTATACAGCAGCAGACAATTTAATGGCATGAATATTTTTGACATCTGGCTGTCTTAGTATGGTGATATCTCAACATCTAGGACAGACAGAGATGTCATACTGTTTGCTAAGGAAAGCTGAAGGCACAGTGTGCGCAATAATCAAAGCAGATTTGTTCAATCGCACTTCAAAATTTATAACTTTGCAAAGTTTACTGATGCATTACATTCATGCCTTGAACATTGATATTCCAAGTGCTGTAAAATTACTAATGAGGGTAAAATGGAAAAATGGTTTTGATTATTGCACTCTTTACTCACCATACTAAGAAGCCATGGATTAAAATGATTTTTTTATTGAGCAGTTTTTTTTTGCACCGAGGTACTAATGAATGACTAATTAAAATGGATTATCTTGGGAACCGACTAATTTATGAGAAAGGTAATTTCATTGTTAAAATCAGTATAAAAAACTGAGCAAGGTGGTACAGTTTTATCAGGATTGGACTAAAAATAAGGAAAATAGGTCTAAGACCAGTGTCCCCCCTTAAGGGGGTTTCAGGGTCCTTAAAAAAATTTTATCACTGAAGTCACAGTTACTAAATCTTCAGGGAGCATGTATTTTTGTGCGCTGATTTCAAATACATAATTTAATTTTATGTAAGGCAAGTCCTTGCGCACTTATGTAATACGTTGGGTAACTTTTTGCCGAGAGCTTTCAAGCAACTTTGGTGAAGAGAACTTGTTAAAATGCATGTCATTGATTTTGTCTAAACATCAACGAATGCAATAGGAGTAAATTTATTAACCTGCCTATCACAGAAGGTGAACTATAGGGTTTGGAAATTGTCATTTCAGAAACAGGAATACAAATTTTTCTTCCCGTTTCTGAAGTGGCTATTTCAAGAGCCTATAACTCAACTTCTATGACAGGCAGGGTGATTATTTTACCCTTATTGTATTCCTTGATTCCTAGAGAAATCAATGGCACACATTTTAACAAATTCTACGCAGCAATAAAAATTATTTTCTAGGACCCTCGTCCATCCTAGTCAACACCCCCCCCCCTCCCTCAACTATGTCCACTACAAGACAAAGGTCTCATCTGCTGATCTCCAGTCAGCAGTATCCTGCGCTAGTTGCAGCCACCCTATCCCTGCAGACTTCCTTGTTTCATTTTCCTTCTCATGAAATCCACTCTGTTGCCGTAAAGGACCATCAGTTATCTGCACATTAGCACGGCATGGCCCCGCCTACATTCACTTCCTACTCTTGACTCTCAGCTAGGATGTCATTAACTAAAGCCTGTTCTCAATTACAGTCTGCTCTCCCTCAGTCTTTTAATGTCACCCATATTTCTTTCCTTTTCGTCGCCTGCTACCCTATCCTCAATTTAATTCCTTTCCATTAAGCCTCCAAACTTTGGCCCTCTAAGCAAGTACTGGCAGGATACATACATCACGTTCGTTTCTGTTCAGGAATATTAGTAAACTGTTGTAAATAGACCTAGAATGCCTGCCAAATGCACCGGATCTCACTTTTAGTCTCCTGGCTATTTCTCTCTCATAGTCTTGTTCTGCAGTAACTACTACGAATAGACAGACGTGCCCCCTAACAACTTTCAATATTTCACTGCCTATCACAAACCATTGTTCTCTTACAAGATGTGTACGGAACTTTAGTTCACATTTCTGAGATCTGATGCACAGGGAAGGCTATATGAGCTGTACTGAAAGGCCTACAAGCAAATAAAACGGCCTAGAAACTATTGAAAGAGACGATACAACAAAGAATATGTACTACCGTGGTTCTGTCTGGGAGTGTCACAAACGCGCACAAACACTTGACAACCTATCATCCGCCTGTCCCAATCACACCACACTCAACCCACAATGCAAGCACCTTGACAGGAGTGATAAAGCCAGATAAGCTACAATCAGCTCTGTGCAGAGAAAAGGGTAGAAAATAGCAAGGCTATCATCCCAAGATCAACAACAAATATTGATTCTGTTCTTTCTTGAAGCCTTCCACAAGCATTGCCTTTCCTGTGGTGGCAATAACAGGATCACAAAGAAAAGGGGAAATCTGGGCAAGTTGATAAGGTTGCATGATAGAAACGGCAGGAAAGACTAAACATAAAAGAGGACGAAAGAGGAGGTAGATGCCAGAAGAACAATGTCGCCTACTTCCTTGCTTGCATTTCAATCTTTCGTGCTCTTTGCATGGCAATGATTCACACTAACTTCACGTTTACCTTTGAAACTTCATCCTCGCTTGCACTATGGGGACTCGTATACCAACAGCTAGCCTCTTTTAAGACATCAATTTTATAGATTTTACCTTTTACCCCTTACCCAATACTGGCTTCCCAATAGCACTGACCTTATACCATGCCCCGATGCTCTTTGGCCCAAAAGACCTTGTGATGAACTTAACCAATAACAACGATGACGAATACCCCTGTCACAAGGACGTTTCAAAGGCCCCCGAACCGATAGACTATCAACTCAAAAGGCCATTGAGTGCTGCTACACGGGTAGTTTCAATGGCCATCGAGTCAACAGAGCAGTGTGGAGCTCTATCGAGATTTCAAGAGCCTTCGAGCACTGCCCAAGGTTGCTAGCATTGCTTCGAGCAGCGCCAATGCACATTTTTGTGCGGCATACGTTCCCGGCATGAAGGCATGAACAAACATTATTTTCCTGAACTTTAATGCAAGCAGTAAAATATCAGTCTGTACAATACTTTAAAAATTGTATCGGTCTGGTTTCAAGCGTATTAATTTTGTAATCTCCATATCAAAGAAGACGGAAACGCTAGTGGTATCAGTGTTGCCAGAGCGTTACAAAAATGTGACAGCAAATCGTACAAAAGGCAAGAGTCTTTCAAGACAACGCTACTAGGCTTTTAATAATAACTAAAAACCTCCTATGATGACTCCAAAAAAGTGTATTTAGACATTTAGTTTAGATTTATAAAAATATTTGTTTTATGGCTGGGTGACGAGATTGGGTAGAAGCCGCGAGAGATAATTCAATTCCAATATATGAACTGCATCACGCCTCTCTAGGGACCCAGCAATTCCAGAAGAAAATGTTCCCAACTCGAGTGTTGTAGCACAGTGGCACAATGGAAAGATTAGTTAAAAGAAATCCAACTCATTTAATATTTGTTGCATTTATAATAAAAGCTCTGTTCTCACAATCACTGGTAACTATATTGCCTATTCTTCTGTTTTCACAACATTTCTTTGTCTCAGTGGCTCAAAAAACTAATTTTGGTCGTACAATAGGGCTCCCAGATAGGACATTCAGTCTACTTCAGTAATGGAAATTAAGGAAGTATACTGCAGTAGTGAAAATTAGGTAACGAAAGTCGGCTTCTTGCAAGTGTCTTAAGAAAGAGCCAAATAACCTTCTTCCTGTAATCTTAAACACCCTTGGGCACACACTGACAACGTTTTCACACAATTAAATGCCCATTCTGTCATTTTAGCACCCTGTACTTATTCTCATCCTGCAAGTGGAGTACTTGACTAAGCAAACTGCCACCAGATTTCGCGTCAGAAAATTTTGTTTACTTTGAAATTCTTTCCAACACCTTTTCACTCTCTTTCTGACACGATTTAAGACCCTTTCAGTCAATTTTAACATCCCAGATTTGGTCAGTGACCCATTCCCATTTTATGAAAGAGTGCATATCCAAATGACGACAAATAGCATAAAATAAGTAGCACGAAGAGGACAATGACAGATTTCAAGCAACTGGTGTATCCCGGCTACAGTTCTTGCTAGCGGTTCCTACTGTTTCCGTGTAATTTATTTATTTATTCAATGTACCCCTAAAGGCCCTCCTTCGAGGATATTACATAAGGGGGGGAGGGGTCACTGTAAAAAAGTACATGTACAAGGAACACAATTAACAAGGAAATGAACAATAAACAGGCCACATATAACATGGAAAACAATTAAGCATAATGGAGTAAATTAAGAAGCAGGCGATAGAAAACAATATAACACAAATTATAGGTTTGAAGAAGACAATAAGGCCTGACGGAAATCAAAAATACTACACTGTACGTGTAAGGCATGAAAAGAACGGAAGTAAACGCAAAAGTATAGCAAGTGAGAAAAAAAAATGAAATGATGGGAATGAAATGAAATGATGGGACTATATACGGATAACATGGCTGGTATAAGACTTGGATCGTGAAGAGTGCAAGAAGAAGGAGCGAAGGTGACGTACGTGGCTTTTCCCTCCCGCAGCAGGCTGCAGGAGAGCGTGAGGAACAGCTGTGCCTCGGTGCACTTGGGCGTCAGGGGCCGCATGTGCAGGACCAGCTCTGTCTGCGTCGGCTCCGGCCGCGCAAACTTGGCCACATTCACCATGCCCACGGCCACATGCCGCCGCTTGCCCTGCGCCGAGATCTGCAACAACCACGCCGCATTAGGAATCAACGAGCACGCAATATGCGCGGTCTTCTATCTTTGGCGAGAGGATTTTCAATTTATCCTTCATGTAGATTATTGACCTAATTGTGTCCAAAGATCCGACATAAACTAGAGCGTTATGGTCTGTTCTGCTCGAAACGTAATTTAACATCGGCACCTGCTTGGATTGGCTGGAATTAATGAGATACTGTTGCCATCTATGAAACCTGTTTGCGACGGAGATGAGCAGAGAACTTTACAGGTAGCACCATCTGCTGGGAAAAAGAAGAAACTGGCGCAAGGAGCATGCAGTGCGGTCGATGATTAATTCGCACTACTGTTTAAGTTTGCCAGGTGGCGCCACCTGTTAAATCTATCCTTTGCCTCACTTCTGTGCAAGACACACACAACATCAGCTCCTGACTGATATTGGAAAATCCAAGCAAGTGTCAATATTAAAATACTCATCAAGAAAAACATTAGAATATGCTACTTCACATGCCGTGCATAGCGTGAACAAGGCACTAGTTTGCATAGAGGTCTGGTTTTAAGGTTTGTTTTGTAAGATTTAACAACCCAAACTGAATCAAGCTATGAGGGAAAGTGCAGCAAAGGGCTCACATAAGTCTGTATATATATATAAGCTCATATAAATCTACAAAGACCAAGAAATTAACTAAACGCCCTTACAACAATGACAAAGGCATTCAAAGTGAAAAACAAAGAGGATTTCCAGAACGATAATGAGACAAACAAAATCAACTTGGCTTGCTCTGAACTCAACACTCAGTATGTCCAGCGAGTAATATTTAATGCAAAGGGCAAATGTTTTGCAAAGGCAATGCTGACAATGCCTCAGTGCTGTTTTCCCGTCATAATAAAGAAGTCCAAAACATAGGCCCTGATCTGAAAGCCTCCCCATCCATAAGGTTCAAATAAATAAAAGGAAGGCTGTTACACAAACCTCACTCCAAGAAAACCCAGACATTACAATCCTGGCCATGGTGGCCCAGTTTCGATGGAGGTAGGATGCAAGATGGCCGTGTAATGTGCAAAATCAGAGCATGATAAAGAATCTTCAGTGGTCGAAATTAATCTGGAGTCTCTCACAGTCCATGTGCCGCTTTGGGACACTAAACCCTACGCATACTAAGACAGAAGAAAGGCACGGGTACGTACGTCCTCAATGACGAAGCTCCAGTCCTTGTCCTCGAAGACGCTGCTGTTGGCTTCCCTGAACAGAGTGACAGCCACCTCTACGTTTTCGGGCACGGGCCAGACCACGCGCCCCCGGTACGGCTCGCGAATGGTCGGCTCCCACGACCGTGCCTGCATGCACCAGCGTTTTGTTTTATTTACAAGGCGAGTCATACCGGACGAAGCAGCCGGTATTCCGGCAGCCTAGCTTTTCTCCCATTTGCTCACTCCTTCAAATCTTTCACTGACCATTTTAATCCGCATAATGAATGCATCCCTTAATTCTAAGAAAATTTAAAAAAAAAGGCGTTCATCATGCGAGTAAATACGGCAGAATACCACTACTTCTTTCCAGTGCTCGCTTACCTGGGAGGCCACACGGCGTCCTCTCCGGGTCCATATTACCAGCAACTTGTGTGGCTGCCTGCAAAAAAAAAAAAAAAGAGGATCTTGACATACCACCATGACAACACACTGTGATGAACTACGCACAATAGTGTGCATGTCTTTAACACACACTTTCTTCCCGCAAATAGTGTAAAAGGTTAAAAAATAAAATTCTTGATCAACTTGCAGCCTCGCTCTTCCAAGAACATTCTTGGAAGACGCCTCTTAGAAAATCAAAGGCGTCTCATATATAAGCACAATTAGAGGCCTAACAAATATGAACAAAACGGGCTGTACGGTTATGGTTATTATATCTTGACCTCTATCAATATAAATGCAACATGATATTACCGGCTAGACAAGGAGTTATGATTTCAGTTCCCTGCAGAAAATAGCATAAATTAAGATGAGGCTACTTTATAGGAAGAAACTTTGATATTATGAGCTGTCTGTGCATATGCCATCATGTGACTGCACATAAGCACATATATTCGGTGACTATACTGCAGTGGTATGCATACAAATGTTAAATACATCTCTTTTACTTCCCCCGAAATGTCTCAAGTTTCATGAGCAGTTATGCGCTCTGCAGCACGTCCCCTAATGTGAATAAAGTCTACACTGAAAACCGCACCTCGTGATTCAAAGAGTGTAAGTAAGGAAAAAACCGCAACATTTTATAAAAATAAGCAATGCCTAAAGTCTCAAACTATTACTTCATGCTGCTCCAAATAGCATTGTTTTGTTATTTTTTACGCATAATACACCAGGCTAAGCCCATGAACTTGCTTGTGACTAAATCGTTTATCATTCGTAGCACGAAAAAGTGCCGGATGAGTTCCCACAAGTGCTCTGCATTGGCCAGGCTCTGTTCTAGGTGAGATCTAAACACTTGATTGATTGAATTATTTATTTACTTAATATATAGTGTGACCTCATGAAACCAAGCAAGGGGAAAATACACACTGATAACACAACACACATTCGTCATGACTGGGAATGCCAATGTAAAAGGTGGTGGTATACTCAAAAGATGACTAATTAAAACCATCTCTTGGATTGGTGCTTAGCATTGCCTCAAAGAAGAACTGACAATGAAAGTAAGTTGGAAGTGATCGATGTCACTATAGGAGATTATCAAGAAATATCCACCTCAACATCATTTGACCATCTCGTTTAAAATGCAACGCCCCGTACGTACCACTTCTTGCTACCGGTGACGATCAGCTCCCGGTAGGATGCCACCAGTTGAAACTTCGCTGCATGCTTGTTGACTCTCTGCAGTCGCTTCCAGACCGAACTCATGCCGCGCCTGGCCACTCAACAAAACCTGCACGTCACCGAAGAGGAAAGCTCAATGATTTGCGTTACCCCATAAAATGACAACTTGCCGCCTTTTCCACACAAATAAACCCTTTTGTATGAACACGCACAACCATGATTTTAAAGTTGCCTTAACTGTATCTTGTGATTGTCACACTCAATGAATGTGCATATCTCGATTACAGATGAATACACTTGAGTTCAAAGGAACTACGCTTATTCATCTGGTGAAGGCTTCATGACACTGTCTAGTTTGGAAGAATGCTTACAGATGGCACAAATGTAGTCTGGTGTCAGCACAGAGAAGCATGCTTCAGTTGACATGGTATAAATAAACACACTGATGACAACGCAGTAAGCAGAGACATCTTTTCCACTTACATCCTATCCAGTTGAGTAATAAATGGCTGACAACTCCACTCTTGAAATGTGCAAAATGCTGTCACAGCCTAGAAAAAAATGTGTCCAAACGAAATACGTCATTGAGCATAAAAGTTTGATTTTACATATTTCTGAATATCAGATAGAGTGCATTTACTTTTGGGATTATTGTGCAAATCTGGGTCCTGTGAGAATGTTGTCCACATACTAAAAACAGAATAGATATGGTGTGAGGCATTTTCACACCCTTATGTTTGCAAACAGATATGAGAGATGTCACATTGCAGGGCTTTGGAATTTTTCGACTATTTGTAGTTCTTTAATATGCATTGAAAGCGAACGGAATATGAGAGACTTGCTTTTTTCCTCCATCGGAAAGTGAAAATGCTCATGTGCTTTGCAATGTCGATGCATACTTTTTTATGACAGAAAACATAAGGAGAGATATAACATGGAACCATTTGTCAACAGTGCAAGTACCATTCTGGCTATAAGCCACCCTTCCTCGAAAAATCTTTCCAGTGGCATCAGCAGCTGAGTGTGAGATTAATATTCAAGGCATAAAAAATTTTGAGGGGCAATTTGACGATCTAAAGTGTGGTGAGGCGAAAGAATTCCCGCAACGCTCTCCAGAGTCCTTACACTAGACAAGGAGAACTGCACATGCGTTGGTAGGAAGTCGGCGTACTATTTGGATAGGTGGCGCCATCTGTTGCCAATGCCACAAATCACAAACATGTAACGGATGGATGGACAAAGCTGTGGCCGCGAGTATGAGCCATTAAAGGCTTTCACCTTAAAAGTTGTCCCCAAGGAAATTTCCACAAACTGATAGACACAAGTTCATACTTTGACCTACTTTTATAACCTTCGTGTTTGGTTGTGTGCTATGTCATCAAAATCCATAGTAAGAATTCTCGTACACGTGAAACAGGTTAGTTAGCTCAGCACATGTAATAAATCTTGCACATCATTTTTGCATGTACTCGAGAAAGTCCCGATGAAAAGTCTTATTTCAAAAAGTGTTTAAAAGATAAAAAAAATTTGAAATGCAGGCATCGCTGCTACCAGCTGTTGTCGCAAACTGACTGCGGTGACGTTGATAGTTTTGATTTCACAGATCTCTGAGGCTAGGCTATGCCACCATTCACTTCAAAACAGTGATCACAGAGTTCATTTCAGTCTTGACGTCATGAGTTTCAATCAAGTGGTGGGAAAAAATAAGTTTCATTTTTAAATCTAATTTCTTAAGCAATTTATGGGTCTTTCACTGCCAAACAAACGTCAACATAACCAGAAAGAATCATAAAATCAATTTTCATTCGGAACAAAAATTGTATGCAGTCATCCTCAGTGTTCTTTTAAGTGACAAGATATAACAGAATATGTATATAGCTGACTGTTGACATGTCTCTGGTATTGAAGTACGTTTTTTGCACCACTCATGTATTAACTTCATGTTCAACTCCTTTGTACAACCACCACGGCAATTGACACAAGAAACGCATCAAAGAGGACGGTCACTGCAAACTAATCATGTGGATTTCAGTCCACCAGTGCAACAACTAATATGTGCATTGTATTTATATTATTTGCATTCAGCACCTAACAGTTTGCACATTTCGGTGCCTGTAGTTTGTAATGGAAACAAAAGCATAGATAATCAATTTATTCCCGGACAGTCTTTTTTTAACAATTAGGTTTAAAAAAGGCAAAAGCCCTTCGTGTTTTCCCTACCTTCTCTAGTTGTATTCCGAACCCGGTTCCTGAAATGAACGAAAGACCACAACAAAGCAAGCAACTCATTACGGTGTATCCTCTGTGACGGGTCCGACAAATAAAAGACAACGCATATTCATAATGTAACATATGCATGTGATCATCACGTCTCCGAATTGTTAACTTCTCCACATTACACAGCAGGCCAGCATCTTTTAAACCAGTTTTGCCAGATATTTACACCAACAGTGCATAGTTTAGGTTATCAGTTTAGTTCATACTTAACATAGCGCCCTGTTCGGCTGATTTTTTAGCGTGTCATGCCCACCTGCCAAAAGAAGTACACTGTTATTTTCAACCACACTTGCCAGTCAGAAACAACGACCTCGGAGGATACAGATTCGCTGCATTCACCTATTGATCGTATTACGCAAACGCCTTGCAAGACACGAACGGGTTTCCAGTTCGAGAAGCCGTCGATTAGACCAAGACAATGGCATCGAACACTTTGAAGGGGGTAACGGCTGATACTACGTCAGTTTCGGTATCAGTACGTCACCTCCAAAAGCGCGCCAGGGGTCCGTTCGACGTACGCCACAGTGTAGCTGTCACTGTAGACGTGCGTAGCGATCACTGACGCCCGCGCTATTTGTTTCTTAGGGGAAGGCCGGGGCATCCCGTTTCCTTGTAAGCGAGATATGGACTTACCCAGCCGCTTATCACACGTAAAAGAAACGCAATAAAATATCCGGCAACTCCTACCGACACAACCAGCCGAGAACGGTTCCGAATATCCCTCGCAGATCGGGGTTTCGCCCGTCTACTCAAAGACCTTCTGACAGGCCGCGGGGCGCGTTTCGTCAGGCGTTGACGGGAAAGGTGTACCAATTAGCAGCCTCATAAGAGAAATTGTGCCGCGACGAAATGAGACCGTGCTCTCTCGAATTTCCACGCTTTCTGATCGTCGGAAGAGAGCCTGCTCGACAACGACGCGACGAGAAAACAACGCACATCTCTCAGAATGTGTGGGTGGGCTGGCATCTACTATCGTCGCGCTGTGTCTAAATAGGCAGGAAACACCGCTGAATGGGCGATCCGCGAGGCGACGACACGAGCATCGAAATGCGAAGCCAAGCAGTTCGGAGCATGCTTACTCGCATCACATTGATCGTCAACAGATCGCCATCCCAGACGGGCCGCGGTGGGGTCGGAATGTTCGGGGCCGCACACACACCACACGCACAGGCTCTTGCTGCTGTCGTCCGCTAGCGTCGGATAGGCACCACCTTGGGAAGCATTCACCGCACTACACAAGAAAACCGAATAACAAACAGAGATCTCGCCCTGCACAGTGTCGTCACATTACGGCTATTTTGAGAACCTCCTGCGACGCGCTACAACAGCGCCACTTTGGTAAGTGCGCGAATGTCAAAACAAATTGTTAAAACAATTCTAAAGGTGCTTAATGTTCTTTGAAAAGACAACTAAATCTAAACTAAAAATTTGGAAACCTGCAAAACACTACACAGTTTCAAAAGTATTAATTATTTGGCTTTTTGTTTTGACAAGCACTTTGAATTTTTAGAGCAGCCTAATATAATTGTTATGCAATACGTTTTATTCAGAAAGTTAATAGGTAAAAGACTAACACGTTTGTCTTACTGTTTACATGTAACAATTTTTCGCATTAAAACGTCTTCGTCATGGCTTTCTCTCGTCTTGGACCGACTAGCGTCTTCTGTCAAAGACCTTCCCATAATTCACTACGCCGGAAAGAAACAAGTGTAATGGAATCGTTCATTTTAAACGCAATATAACGTAGTAGCAACTATCTCGTTTAGAATATGCGATTCCGCTAACAGGAAGGATATTTCGAAGGTGAGTGGCTCTCCACGCTTGACAATGAGGCGGCTGTGTGCGTGTAAATATGGGCGGCAGTGACGCGCGCCAAGATAGCAGACGAGCATGACAGACGATGGCGTCGTTTGCGATGCTAACCGTTGGCGAAATGCATCCAAACTGCTCGCGTACGCACTGCGTGACGATATGTTTACATGAGACAGCGAGGACCGTCTCGATCTAGCGTTCAGTTTCGCTCGCACAGCGCCCTCGTACACCCGTACAACCTTTTCGGCATGGAATGTTTTTGTGTGTCGACTGCTAGGCGCTGCTTGCGAAAAACAGCGGCTCATTGTTCGCTTCGTCTACGTTCGCGACCGCCGGGAAACCCGCGCGATTGAACGCAAACACGCGTTGCATTCGCACGGACACGGGGAACGCAGTGATCTCGATTACTTCGGCTCGGATCGCCAGCGCGGTTCGAGGCCGAAAGAATGTTAGGCCTAATGTTGCTGGTTGTTTCGCTAGGCCTGAAATTTCGTGCAGAAGACATGGCGCGTCTGCATCGCAGCGCGCACGGTTACTTGTTCCCCATTGCCTGCGATCGCCTCGAAACTACTTGTCCGCCGCAGTGACGGCAGCGCAGAGGCTGCGACATGTATACCGCGTCTCGGTCGCTTTGCGTCGATAGTATGACAAGATTTAGCCGTCGCGCCAGCGAAAAGCGCTCACCGCTCCTCGTATTGTTGCAGAAACAAGGCTGCGTGCGCTATGATTCCGAGCACTACGCGCAAGGCGGTGAACGGAGGCGGCGCGGATGCCGAGATGGACGAGGAAAACTCAAAAAAGAACTTCGGCTCGGTGCCACTATTGGACATGCTCGCCGAAGTGGCCTCCGCTACACTCAAGAGCGATCCCGTGCTGCTGAAGGATTCTACTCACAAGGTGAGCGTAGTTTTGTTGGGCTTCCGCGCGCTCTTCGCCGTGCAGACGAAAGTGAAAGGCGCCGTGCGCTGCGTTCACTTTCGTCTGCTTGTCGAGTTTGGACGAAGTTTTTTATTGTCGCTCGCTTGGGTGTGTTCGGTTTCGTATCTTTGGTGAAGTTAGTTATGCGCGTTGAGCAGGCCGATTGGCGGCCGCTCGACGAGCGCAACACATCGCCATGAAAAATGCAGAATTTAACGGACCAACATGGCGGGCGCCTGTGGCGCCGCCTTTTGCTTTCGAATGGCGTTCCGAAACGACTCCTTTTCAGTTCGTCGTCGTAAAACGAAAGGATAATGCTAGCAAAATGAAAAAAAAAAAGCGCGTGTAAAAATTCGAAAGCAAATTTGTCTAGAAGTTCTACGCATTTTTTTAAATTCCATCGCTTCAATGATCACCTGTCTGCGCTGCTTCATTGGGTTTCCTTTTGTGCAAAAAAAAAAAAAAAAGTCAGACTGGTGCGCTTACTGCAGCGCATAATTAATTTGGGCGCTTGCCTTTGTTCCACGGTTTCATTAGCACTGACGTCACGGTCTCCAAAAATAAAATGAAAGTTAAGAAACTTTTGTTGCGTGCTTTCCTTGTGTCACTGCAGTGAAGCTCACTTGAATATTCTAAAAATTTCCGCTGGATATGTTGGCCATACCTTCACGGCATACACCACTCTAGAAAGTACAGAGCAAGAGAAAAATATATAAAAAAAAGGGAAAAACAATACTAGGCATGCAACTGGCATAAAAATAGTGTGAACCACTAGAGGTAAAATATGCAGAAAAGAAAACTGTTAAAAGGGATGCAACAAATAAATAAAGTTCTGGTTATTCTATAATGCTTTTGTAATGAAAAAAAAAAAACATGGTTGATCAATGTAATTGATGTGGCAGACTTAAATACCATGGCTAAAGTGTGTATTATCTGGCCATTGTATGTTGTGCTACACTATAGTAGTATACAACTTGAAAAAAAACAGCAGTTGCTAAGATTGGGCCGCGGTTCGTGGCGTCCTGTATTACACTGCTGGCCAATCGCAACAGTAAACAAAATCAGCTTTTTAATATTTGACTATATCAAACAAACCGTGCATTAAAATTCTAGAGCTCATAACTTTTTTCTTGCGATAAGCTACGTGTTTAGGTAACAAGGAACGTTTAAGCAGCGGACTACTTTTTCGTCGTGGAGGAATTTTGTGCGTGGAGGCTGAATGTGGGCGGAGCTCCACTGCAGACTTAAGTTGTATCCGACTGTAGGGCAGGGCACTTTTTTCTTATTTCTTTTTAAGCCCAAACTAATATCTGTAGTTATACCGGCTAGTTATACTGGTAAATGAAGTGGGCAGGTGGTTTCAATCACAGCAGTTTTGGGAAGGAAAGAATGACAGTGTGTTACAGTGTCATGTCAGGGACACGGTCCCTGGCATGACTGTGAGCAAGCTGATATGGATGAAGCAGGCTGGATATTTAAACCGTGCATTACTGCCGTTTTTCAGGCACGCAAGTCAGCGCTGCAAGCAGATTCTTTGGTGCTGGACCAGATCCGCATCCTCTCTGATCGGATGCTGCTGGACATGTTCTCGGAGTTTACAAGCAACGAGATGCGGCGGACGTTCAGCTACCGGTGCTACCTCATGCCAAGTGTCTGTGCAGAGACGTTCTCCAGTTTCGGCAACGAGAACAAGGCCCGTCTTCAGATGAAGTCCCACCTGATGTCACACATAGCCAAGCTTCTGGCCGAAGCCAATGGTGAGGGGCTTTTGCCATCCATGGTGTTTCATTATTACATTGCCAACTATATTAGTCTAGTTCTCCTGGTTTCGTCGTCAATGTCATCCCATCCGCGCATGCCCTATTCCGCAGCAAGAAAATAGACAACCGCATTCGTGCAACCACTCTATGACCACTCCGCTCTGGAGCTCACCCTTGAGCGAAGGCTGATTTGGGCAACTGAATTGGAACCTGAGGCCCTAGCTCGAACCATGATATACAAGACACACTTCCCCTCATTCACAAATTTGTCCAATCATTTCGTGGGCTCCTGCGGATAATTGCGTTCGTAATCAGTGATGGCGTCACTCATGTATGACATTATCATGTTAGCATTTCACGAATCAGCAAGCGCTGATCACTAGTTGCACCCTAGCTGATAGTAAGCGAGTGTGATTTTTGTCACCTTTCACCAATTATGAAAGTCCTGTCTAAAATACCTGCATCTTCAGCCCATGTCAAGGTAGAAAAAAAAAAATTGACTGTGGTTTAACTCAAGTTAAACCTGGAGTATTGGATAGCTGCAGGTGGCCCTGTGGAACTCCCTGAGTGGAATTGCAAAGTCAGTATTTCGTCGCCCCTGAACTTGGATTCACAGTTACTGCGTAATTTCCTTTCCTCAAATTCATTTTCTTTGCGCCCCTCTTTCTGTTTCTTCTTTCACTCCCACTTCCTCCCTTCCTCTACAAACGGATGAGGGGTGTCCAGGAGAATGTGAAGTGGCTGGTGTAGTGAAGCTATCCCTTCAAAAACAGCAGTTTCTATATTGTGACCCACCCCATCATGGGTGATTGACCCTTTTGATCTTGGGTTTTTTTTTCGCTTCCCATTTGTACCGAACCTTTCCGAAGCTGTCTTTGTAGTTTATTTTAACGCCTCTCCTAAAATCTACTCTTTGAAACGTGTCTGAGGTGCATGTTTTGCCAAAGGTGCATCTGGGAAGCATTTGTGACTCTCAGGAGCATGGGGAGTTTGTGTTGCTGGCAGTCCGCACTGGTCTAGCTTTCGTACAGTGTGGAAAGCGTTGACTAAGCAAAAGTGAATGCTTAATGTCTGTGAATGTCTCCACGCAGCACCCGGGCGACAGGGCAAACCGCCGTTCACTGCCGAACCACTTCAGGCCCGAAGGCGTCGTCTCCAAGGTGAGTTTGAGGTCGTGATGTAGTCTAGAAGCTGCTATGTGGCTGGCTGTGTAGAGGGCAGCCATCCTAAAGGGTAACTCTGGGGGGTTTTCTGAGGCCTATGTGCTTCTAATACAGCTTTTACTTCAGGTGTTTTCTTCCCATCCTGAATATCTCCACCAAGTTTGACAGCTTAGTGGCAGTTCATCCCTGTGCGAATCGATTTTGAAGTGCGCCGTTTTAGTGGCTTCTAGTTCAGGAGATTTCAGTAGACAGCGTTGTGTTTTGCAGCGTCAGATATATTACCCACTCCTTGATGCCCACTCCTCACTTACTAAAAAAAAATTGAGACTAGTATTAAGTCGTCAAGGCATTTAATGAGCGGGGTCATCGTTTCCAGTCGCTATTTCAGCCATTCGAATCCTGTAGAAGTGTTTTTGGTTGTGTTTGCGATGTCCTTACTCTGTCAAGTGAAGCATTGTCACTGGCCATGGACCGAGTTTCAGTTTCAGTTCGCTGTTTCGAAGTAGTTCCACTCAGCATTCTCAGAAGCGGTTTTGTTGTGCAGGGACTCCAAATTAGGTGATCCAGTCATCAACCTGAAATCTGAAATGAACCCTCAGAGCTAAATAAATTGGTAAATTGGTTTTTTGAGGAAAGGAAATGGTGCAGTATCTGTCTCACATATGTGGTGGACACGTGAACTGGGCACCTGAACTGGGCACCTGAACTGGGCACCTGAACTGGGCACCTGAACTGGGCACCTGAACTGGACACCTGAACTGGACACCTGAACTGGGCACCTGAACTGGACACCTGAACGGCACTGTAAGGGAAGGGAGGAAGGTGGGAGTGAAAGAAGAGAGGAAGGTGCCATAGTGGAGGTCTCTCGAATAATTTCGACCACCTGGCGATCTTTAACATGCAATGATATCACACAGCACACGGGCGCCTTTTGCGTTCCGCCTCCGTAGTACGGCTCAAACAAACCCTAGACGAGCGCCTTAACTACTGAGCCATCGTGGTGGGTACCCTCAGAGCTGCCCCTTATCTCCAGTGTGTAATTTACGGTAAAAGGTATGCTTTGAAATGATTCCACACATTGTCTGCATAAGTCCTGGTCTTCTAGTTAGCACATAGTTTAAGCACTGCCTTTATAATTTGAAACTGTTGTTTTGATTTCATGTATGCATTGCTCCGATTGTCATGTTTGGAAATCATCAACAAAGAGAAAGGCTCTTTTTTAACTCCAATACCGAGGCTGACAATCTTGTTCCACCCTTTCCTTCTCCTCCTCACCACAGAAAGTGAGGGTGGTGCCGCTAGCCGGAAGCGGAGGCGTCCCGTGGCCAAACAACAGTCCGGCTCTAGCAAGAATGACCGGCGGACGCCAAACGGACCATCGTCCCTGCATGCTCCCACTACGATGGTAGCCAGCAGTGGCGGCGGCAGCAAAAAGCAAGCCCGATCCAAAAGCCAAGCCAGAGCCACACCTGTCACTCCCAAAGTGGAAGCGAAGAACAGTGGACGCACGACACTCAAGGTTTGCCATCTTTCTTACCCCCGCTTAATTACGCATTGCACAAAGGATTGCATTTCTTCCTGTTTGTTTGGTAGCTTATTATCTTTCAGTCTTTTTTAGGGCAGCTCCAGACTGCGGAATGTTCGTCTGGTTCAAGAAATTGATTGATTGAATTAATTAATTAATCCTTTTTTCCAATTAGGATAGCTCTGCAAAGGAATAGAAACAGCATTCATGCTGGAAGAAAGTATAAGTGGTTTAAAAGTTTGCCTAGCCCCTTCCTTCGAAGATTACTTCTAGGAGGGAAATTTTAAATTTTTCAGAATTTGGCAAGGAGCATGTCTGTCTGTATGTGTCTTCCTAAGCCTTTGTCTATTTCGTGCTGTTCTTCTTGAAGACAGCATGCCTAGATTGCATGGAATGAAATTCCATCCTCGCTGACGATTAATTATTCATTTCTGTGTGTCTCGTATATCCGCATCATATTGACTCTATTTACCTACGTGACAATATATTTCTTTCAGGGTCTTCGTTATAGAGTAGAATCTTGACAGTATGAATCTGGCGGGGTCGCGAAAAATGATTCACCCGAAATTTCGGATCATCCAGAACATTGTGCGCAATGTACTCCGGCTGGGGAATTTTACGAATTCGTATCAGGCCAAGATTCATATCAACTGTGTTCATAGCATCAAGATTCTATTGTAGTTCTTTTGACTCACTTCAGAAGGAAATCGTTATGTAAACAGCTCAGTTTTTTTTTTTTTTTTCAGGTTTCTTTAAAGCTCTGTGGCATGTACAACCAGAAAATGATAATGCATTCTCTCCGAAGCTACACTGCCTGTTACGTGAAACATGTTAGGTGTCAATCTTAAAAGCAGTGTTCTCTTGTAGTTGCGACAGCACTATGCTGAAAATCCGGCTTCGGTGTCGTGAGTGAAAACGCAGGTGGGCCACCTGTCACCTAGGTCACATGACATTGTGACATCATCACAACCTGCCCGCCATGGCAGGTAAAAGTTAAATTAATGATTTGTCAAGACAGGTTGGCTCTCGCACACCCCACTTGCCGGGGCAGCGCTTCTACTGATTTCACTTGGTGGACAGACAGAAGAAGCGTTAATCTCCCATTTGCACTGTGTGCAGGTGGCCGTGAAGTCTCTGACGATGGCCAACAAAACCAAGGTCCCAGCCAGCAAGCCGCTGAACAGCACCATCATCACAATAAAAGAGGAGAAGCCTGAGGTCGCCTCCGAAAGCTGTTCATCACAGCTTGTCAATCAGGACCACAGCTACTGGGGTCCGGGATGCCCGCTGGCTGTAGGTGAGTGAAGAGCGGTATACCGCACAAGGCGTGACGCAAAACGTGTTGGGAGAGCTGTTAGGGTTAGGCATCTTTCCTGCCTCTTGTCTCACTTTTTGTCTCGTCTTTCGTTTTATGTCTTCCGTCTCATCACACCATCACAGTATTGTCTTTGTGGCATGAGAAAGTGTTGAAGTGAAGGTGGGGTTTTTGAACAGGTAGTGGTGCCAGCTATCATGCTTGTTTTAGAGCCATAGCTCTACTCCTGTCATGACCCCCCTCTGGTGAGTTTCAGCTTATGACCCCTGGCTCCGCAATTTGACCTTCAAAGAGCCACACATGTTTCTATAGTAGGATACAGCTTAAAAAAATACAACAGCAGTTGTTAACAGTGCGTCATGATCCAAACTGTCCTGTATTACTATGTGCTCGATTGCAACAGTAAATGAGATCAGCTTTTTTATGTTTGACTTTATTAAACAAGCTAGGGGCCATATCCTTGGGAGTGGATGCTATTGTTGGTTGAGGGGGGGGGGGGGGGGGGGTGGCTGTGACATGTTAACTTCTTCAAAGAGGAGAAGAGGCAACAAAAACTTTTGAAATTTTCAATAACTTTTTTTGTGTATATCTATTTGACACACAGGCAAAAGATTAAGCTCACTGCATACCACAGTGGCTGGACTTCCTTTTTCCTTTTTTTTTTGTGCCGCCACGGTGGCTCAGTGGTTATGATGCCCGACTGCTGACCCGAAAGAAGTGGTTTCGATCCCAGCCGTGGCGGTCGCATTTTGACAAAGGAGAAATGCTAGAAGCCCATGTACAATGCGATGTCAGTGCACATTAAAGTACCCCCCAAGCGGTCGAAATTTCCAGAGCCCTTCACTACACCGTCTCTCAGAGCCCGAGTGGCTTTGGGATGTCAAACTCCATAAAACCAAACTAAACCATTTTTGCACAGCCCTATTACTATTACAGCAGAATCTTGATGATACAAATCTCACGGGGTAGCGAAAGACATTCTCTTCAGCTGAAATATATATAGAAAAATGAATAAAATCTGTGAGGCCAAGCATGGGAAATGCATTTGTAGAAATCTGTTTGTTGGTGATAAGGTGTGCACGCCAGCTAAAGATTTGGCCAGCTGTACACTGTGTACTTTGGCCGGGGAATTTTAAAATTTATTTCATACTGAAATTTGTGTCAGCTGTGATTGTATCACTGAGATAGTAATGTACCGCTGTCAGTATTGTTGTCTGATTACCTCGGTTGCCCTTTGTTGCCCCTGCCACAGATGACTCCGGTGACAGCGAGATGGAGGAGTGGTGCGGGGACTGCGTGGAACGGAGACCCGTCGTGCCCTGCCAATCGGTGATCGCCACACCTGCCTTTCCATACGTCTACGTGCCATTGTTGCCCAACACATCGTCCGTGGTCGAGGTGTCCACCCCCGGAAGCGGCGGCAGCCACGCGAGGCGGCGCACTCCAAGCCCGTTGCTGCAGTCCTCTGAGGACGAAGACGACGATGAGGATGAAGATGAGGACGAGGAAGAAGAAGAGCACGGAGGAGGCAAGCCACAGCAACCTCAGCAGCCCGTGACCAAGGGTCGGGCTCGGTTGCCCGGTCGGAGGGGAGCGACGACGCAGACTGCCGAGACCAGCTTCGAGCGGGTAAGTTTTGTTTGAGGCTTAGTAGCAGTGTGGTAGTAAAGGTTTTAAGGTGAAAACCTTTAATGCCTCATCGTTGTCAACAGAAGGTTGTCGTCAGCAGAGGTGTCACGTGTCACGCTTTTCGGTTGGTCTAAATGGTTGTGACGTCAGAGTGCGCGGATTCGAAGTAATGAGGTCAACCACGGATGCCCGGCGCCCCCTTTCGGAGCACACATGACAACTAATAAAATAGTTGTCGTCCGCTCCGACAGGGGGCTCAAGGTGTCCGTGGGTGACCACATTACGCACCTTATTACTGCGAACAGAGCCATGGATACAACCGAACTCATCGAAGCAGAGAGAGAGTCGTGCTAAAGAAGCAGTCAAAGTCGGCAGTCAAAGTGTGTAGTCAAATAAAGCATTAGTACAGCACAAACAGTCTCGCAGTCAGTGCCAAACAGTGCGCCAAGAAAGCCTTTCGCCTTGCAGCACTTTAGAGAGCCAAAGTGCCCCCTAAATTTTCTTGCGGAGATCTTCAAGCATGCCAAGTGTTACAATGGGGGCGCTGAAGCATATCTTTTTTTGCGCAGTCTCAGACAAAACTTTTTGGAGTGTAGGTGCTTGTAAAACAAAAAAATTATTGCTGTGTTGCCTCGTTACCCAGTGCGCTCGTACTTCGGTAGAACCTCGATGATGTGAATCTCACGAGGTCGCGAAAATATTCATATTGTATCATGATAAATTTTGTATCATCCAAATCTGACAAAATTTGTGCGAAAGCATGGCAAATGCATTGTTGCAGATATGTTTACTGCTTACGAAATTTATTTGTAGCGCATGGAGCATGCATGTCCTCTCATGTTCCAGGCTTTTCAATAAACCGGTTTGCTTGATTGCACAGAAATTAATTTTTTTTTCTGCTCTTGTTGACTTTTCTGTATTTTGTATTGTCGAAACTGATGTAGTTGTAACACATGATGTTCCATATGCCAGAGGCAGTTTGTGTGGTATCAACTCTTTACCTTGCATGTTGAGAGCATAAGTATTCTAACACATCATTCTTCTCAGGTCTTAATTGTAGTTGGATGTATGCTTTTTGTGTGAACTGATGCATTTAAATTTTAAAGATTGTTTAGTTCGCTTTTCTGTGTCAGAAACCTTGACGAGGAGTTGTAGCTACGAAAGAGTGTGCTCACAACACAGATCTAGAGTTCCTTGGCTTGCCGCTCACGGTTCTGTATGTGTTCCTCTTTCCTACTGTAGAGGTTGGCCCTCAAGCACATCAAGGCATTGCGTAGCAAGCGACGTGATGAGCGTGGACCTCTGGTGTGCAAGATCTGCAAGACCAAAGTGTTCACCGCCCAGGCCACCCTGATGTACCACTACCGCAGCCACGCAGGTCAGTCGAGCTTGGGTCCCGTTTTGCCAGTTGGCACTGTATGCACCGCATGAGCGCTTGTTGACTGCGACAATGGTCTGTGTGGTCAGAGGCCATGGCCACTGCGCTTTCACACTAAATGTGCGCTTTCGTTCCCGTACAGTCATTCCCATACCTCCTGTACTTTTACACTAGATGAGGTTTGTTCCCATACATCCCGTACAGTCATTCCCAAATCTCCTGTACGGTCATTCCCATACCTCCCATACAGTCGTTCCCGTACATCCCATGCAGTCATTCCCAAATCTCCCCTACGGTCATTCCCATACCTCCCATACTTTCACACTAGATGGGGTTTGTTCCCATACATCCTGTACAGTCATTCCCAAATCTCCCGTATGGTCATTCCCATACGTCCCGTATGGTCATTCCCATACGTCCCGTACAGTTGTTCCCAAATCTCCCGTACGGTCATTCCCTTACCTCCCTTACAGTCGTTCCCATACATCCCATAGTCATTCCCACACTTCCCATACAGTTGTTCCCATACATCCTGTACATAGCCTCTCCCTGCTATAGCAAGTGACCTATCCTGCCCTTTTCTGCAGCAGCAGTTTGTGCGAGCTTTTTCCTTCTTCTATTGCGGAAGCGTAAAATTTCCATGGGCCAACACGGCATATTCTAAATTCAGCGAAAGGCTTCTAGTGCGTGTACTCTAGAGCTGAGTTCTAAACACTTTGAAATTATTCTGCGAGTGTAATTTTTATGTTGTAGAACAGGTGGCACCACACGTTAATTGAAAAATGAAAAGAGAAAGAAAATACTCCGCTAATGTAATTTTAACCGTGCATGGTTGTTTGTGATATGTGAAGATGAAGAGCACCCTGTCAGTTAATATTTGCAGTATTTTTTTGGTAAATGGCAGTTTAGTTGGCTCATTCAAATTTGCTTCCACCCAAGCTCTTTCGAACTTGTTTCAGACTCGTGTGCTAGGACTGACTTGTTCGTTTCACAATGAAATTACCTTTGGCGCACTCGAGTTTTGGCTCACCCAGAGTTTGTGAGACTTGAAGAGACTCAAATTTGCTTTGCGCCAGTTTTAAACAGTCTTGGCTTACACTGTCTTGCGGAGTGATCGGGATTCAGATTCCCAATCTCAGATGGTGATTCTGGACGTGCATTCCAGGACTTGGATTGTGAATTCTGTGCTGACATTTTAGAACTTACTTGTATTCCGGAACTTGGTAGTGAAAGTTCCGAATTGCCATTCTGGAGCTCGGAATATGATTTCTAGACTTAATATTCTGGAACTCGGAATGTGAGTTCTGTGCTTACATTTTAGAACTTATTCTATCTGTTCGTGCCTCATATTCCGGAACTTAGTGGTGAAAGTTCTGGACTGGCATTCTGGAGCTCGGGACGTGATTTCTCGACTTATATTCTGGAACCTGGTAGTGAAAGTTCTGGACTAGCATTCTGAAGCTCGGAATGTCATTTCTCGACATAATATTCTGGAACTTGGTAGTGGGTGTTCAGTTTGGCATTCTGGAGCCCGGAATGCGATTTCTGGACTTCATTGTCGGATCTTGGTAGTGAAAGTTCTAAACTGGCATTCTGGAGCTCGGATTGTGATTTCTCTACTTAGTAATATTCTGGAACTTGGTGGTGAAAGTTCTGGACTGGCATACTGGTGCTCGGAATGTGATTTCTGGACTTCATATTCTGGATCTCGGTAGTGAAAGTTCTAAGCTGGCATTCTGGAGCTCGGATTGCGATTTCTCTACTTAGTAATATTCTGGAACTTGGTAGTGAAAGTTCTAAACTGGCATTCTGGAGCTCGGATTGCGATTTCTCTACTTAGTAATATTCTGGAACTTGGTAATTAGTTCTGGACTGGCATTCTGGTGCTCGGAATGTGATTTCTGGACTTCATATTCTGGATCTTGGTAGTGAAAGTTCTAAACTGGCATTCTGGAGCTCGCATTGCGATTTCTCTACTTAGTAATATTCTGGAACTTGGTAGTGAAAGTTCTAAACTGGCATTCTGGAGCTCGGATTGCGATTTCTCTACGTAGTAATATTCTGGAACTTGGTAGTGAAAGTTCTTGACTGACATTCTTGAGCTCAGAACATGATTTCTCAGCTTAATATTCTGGAAATTGGAATGCCACTTCTAGAACTCTCAACTCCAAGCTCATATTGGCGTCTCAGTTCAGGCGATGAGTCTGAGCAACTTGTGTGTGGCTGCGAGTACAACCGCTCCATGTGCCTCTCCGCTTCCGTTCTTTCCGACAGGCATCAAGCCGTTCAACTGCAAGATCTGCGAGGCGACGTTCACGAGGCAGCACAGCCTCAACTACCACATGCTGATCCACAACAACAAGAGCCGGTTTGCGTGCGAGGACTGCGGCCGTCACTTCCGGCACCCGAGCCACTTCAAGGAGCACCTCCGCCGGCACACGGGTGAAACCCCCTACCAGTGCACAGACTGCAATCAGAGGTGAGCTGCGTGCCCACCTTTTCCACGGTCGCTTGCACCCTGTTCATGATGACCCTTAAAGGTGCACTGAAGAGGAATCTGAACTCGTTTTTTTGCTGCGGGAACTCGATCTGCACGTTCCTAGCATTCTTAGAAACTGCGACTTATTGCCCTGTGTGGCCGATTTCCCTAATTAAATCGAATTAACGCCCGGCTCCCGCCTTTTTTTTTTAATTCTCCCTCGTACGGTGGGCGGAGTTGACCAACGCGGGGAGTGCCTTTCAGCCAGTCTCGTGGCGGCTTGCCGCTCTGCCATCGGTGGAGTAATACGTAGTAGTCCGTAGAAGCAAATAGCCCGCGCGTATATTTATTTCTGCGGGCTTATTTTGCGGTTATATTATCTGCAAATGAAACTATTTATTCGTGGAAACCTAAAAAACAGAATGAAGCGAAAGCAAAGCCTCCATGGAGCTGGCTGAAAGGCACTCCCCGCTTTGGTTGACTCCGCCCACCGTACGAGGCCGGGAGCCGGGCGTTAATTCGATTTAATTAGGGAACTCGGCCATGCAGGTCAATAAGTCGCAGTTTCTAAGAATGCTAGGAACGTGTAGATTGAGTTCCCGCGGCAAAAAGACGAGTTCAGATTCCTCTTCAGTGCACCTTTAAGTGGGTTTTTTGGCATTGTTAAAAGCGCTTTCTGGCTTTCGTTTCATGCTCTAGGCATTGTTATGGGAGTTATTATTAAGGGGGGGATGAGGGTCTGAAAGACTTTTTTTTATTTGTTGACGTAACTTGTTGAAACTTGGCACACAGGTGTATCGTAGAAGGCTGATTTCAAATATCTCAGCTGGAAGAAAATGTATCACAAAATAACGTGCAAATTAGGCCATTTCTTACGGGCCTTTATAGTAATTTATCAGTTAAAGAAAGCTTTTTTAAGAATATGCAAGCATTTCTAAAGGTCCACCGCACATCCTAAAGCTTCCTTTTTTACTTTAAACATGATATATTAGCAAATTACTGTCACATCATTTTTTTTTTCCAACTTTGTTATTTATTTATGATGAACAAAATGATTTTACAGACATTTTGTTAGCTTTAGGACGTGCTTTGGGCCTTTGCAAATGTCTTCTTATGCTAAGTTTCAGAAAGATATGTCAACAAATAAAAAAAAGGTTTTTAAGACCTTCATCCGATGACCCCTTAACCTCTAGGATGAAAAGTTCAAGTGCAGTTCATTAAGCATCTGTTTAGAATCTGTTTCATTGAGGAACAGATCATCAAGGAAAGAAAGGGGTAAAGTGTAGATGGAAGGTAATTTTGTCACAGTACGTCTTACCGGTACTCACCTGTGGGGCAGAAACGTGGAGGCTAAAAAAGAGGGTTCAGCTTAAGTTAAGAACAACGCAGCGAGCTATGGAAAGAAAAATGATAGGTGTAACGTTAAGAGATCGGAAGCAGGCGGAGTGGGTGAGGGAACAAACGCGGGTTAATGACATCCTAGTCGACATCAAGAGGAAGAAATGTGCTTGGGCAGGGCATATAATGCGGAGGCAAGATAACCACTGGTCCTTAAAGATAACGGAGTGGATTCCAAGAGAAGGCTAGCGTAGCGGGGGGCGGCTGAAAGATAGGTGGGCGGATGAGATTAAGAAGTTTGCGGGGATACA
The DNA here is from genome assembly GCF_055824585.1 of Amblyomma mixtum. Lineage (NCBI taxonomy): Eukaryota > Metazoa > Arthropoda > Arachnida > Ixodida > Ixodidae > Amblyomma > Amblyomma mixtum. Next base: position 97,562,135 of record NC_143020.1, read on the forward strand.
GTGGCGGCAACTGGCAAAGGACAGGGTTAATTGGAGAGACATGGGAGAGGCCTTTGCCGTGCAGTGGGAGCAGTCAGGCTGATGATGATGATGATATTGAGTTGCATGAAGTCTATGAGTTTTTTAACAGTTCAGTTTAGTGATATTTGCCTTACTCTCAGTGGTGAGCTTAACATCTTTTTTTTTCTTTTCTGTCTCTGTGCTAATGTGTGGTGAAGTTAGGGAATAATAACAGCAGTAATGACAGATGTTCCGATTCCTCTGACCCGCAGGTTCAAAACCCGCAACACGTATAAGCGCCACCTCAAGACCCGACACGGAAAGATCCTGACGGCGCAAGGAATCCTCTCCCTCGGTGACTCTCCGCCGGCTAGCCCAGGGCAAACGTGAACCTGGCCAAGTCGCGCATTGTAAATATACGGTCCCCCGTTCCCCCTCTCCCCCCGGCACTTTTGTACAGCACTGCCCTTTGTAAAATAAATAAATCACTGGCATACTCCTCCTAACAACTGGTGGTCTTGTGGCTACGATCATGCAAGTACTAGTAGATAAGGTATATAACAATGAAGGTATACAGTCAGTCCCATGTATATGTAATCGTCCCTACACTTTTATGACAACATACTAATTGACCAATTAATTTTTACATACCAAAGCAATATTGACAGCTAGATGGCGAGCTATAGTGAAGGACTGTAGATTTATTCCCACCATCTGGGGTCAATTATAAGATTGCCAAAAATTTTAGGACATGGTTCATATTGCATTTTACATCCAGTACAATGTAGCTACTGCAGTTGAGAGCAAACATACATGTGGATGGCACTGACTGAAAACATCACCAAGCTTAAGGGGGGACACTGGTCTTGAAAAAAAAAATTTTTACTAATGAAGTCACAGTTACGAAATCTTCAGGGAATATGTATTTGTGTCCTGATTCTAAATATGTCATTTAATTTCATGTAAAACAATTCCTTGAGCACTTATGCACTTTTTATTTTAGTATTTTAGAGTTTTGAAGAAAATTTGCTGCGGGAAACTCGCTGAAATGTATGCCTTTGGGTTCTCTTGACACCAAGGAATACAATAAGGGTAAAATTGTCTTCCTGCCTATCATAGAACTTAAATTATAGCGTTTTGAAGTTGTCGCTTCAGAAATGAGAAGGAAAGTGTGTATTCCTGTTTCTGAAGTGGCAGCTTCAGTACCCTATTACTCAAGTTCTATGATAGGCAGGAAGGCAGTTTTACCCTTATTGCATTCCTTGGTGTCAAGAGAACCCAATGGCATACATTTCAGCGAGTTTCCCGCAGCAAATTTTCTTCAAAACTCTCTGCAAAATGGTTGCATAGAAAGTGCATAAGTGCTCAAGGAATTGTTTTACATGAAATTAAATGACATATTTAGAATCAGCACACAGAAATACGTGTGCCTTGAAAATTTCATAACTATGACAAAAATAATAAAATTTTCTTTTCAAGACCAGTGTCCCCCCTTAATCATACATCCATTTGCAGTGCTTTAAAGCTGCGCTGCAATAAATTTGATTTGCCGCATGAGCTTTGCTTATGATAAACTGAAAGTAATTTTTGTTCAATGTATTATACATATATAAGAGTTTCAAGAAAGGGAGAGATATCTATTTGCAAATTGAAGTGAGAAGAGTTGGGGATAAAATCTTGGGACACATTTAAGCTCTATCTCAAGAGTGAAACGCAATAGCACCCGCTCTTTATACCATCCACATGACGGCATCAATCCGCACTTCTCCTGAAGCCTCCGTGCACAATGGAAACTTGCGAGTCCACTTTGTCAAGGACGAATGACGGCGTTACACTCACGCACAGCGCTCCTGGTGGCCTCTGTGAGAGAAGTGGAATGTTTGCGCAAGGTTTTTCCGGTACCGACGACAAGACAGAGCCATGGCAGCAGCGGCAAGCTTAGACTGTGGTGACAATGACGCCGGCTTTTGTGCCTCTTGAGCTCCTTAACGCTCTCATGTTAAAGTTCAATGGAGAATGCCTGAGTAACTTCCGATCCACAGATGACATTGCCCAGCTAAGTAAATTGGGGGATGAGTTGTAGAGCATGATTGAGGATTTAGAAAACAGGCAAAGTAGAATAATGGGTCTGCAAATTAACAAGGAGAAAGCAGTCTCTGAAGAAACAACAGTTTGCAATGGGCAGCAGAGCACAAGGGAATACATCTGTTTAGGGCAGGTAGTAACCGCAGACCCGGGTCACAAGAGTGAAATAATTAGGACAATAATAATGGGGTGGAGTGTATTCGGCGGGCACTCTCGGATTATGAAGAGCAGTTTACCAGTATCTCTCAAGAGAAAAGTACATAACAGCTGAATATTATTCGTACTCGCCTTTGGGGCAGAAACATGGAGGCTAACGAAAAGGGTTCAACTTTAATCGCGGTCAATGCAGTGAGCTTTGGCCCCACTGATATCTCAACAGCATGAGGAATCCTTTGAACCGGACGGTATACGATTTCGTTCAAAAACTTCTGGATAAGGTTTTTTTCCCGGTAACGTCCATTTCAGAAGGGCATGCACCGCAAAATGGCTCACAAGTTAGCTGCATATATATTCTTCGACGAACAACAATGCAGTGGACTACAGGAGAATAGCTAGGTGCAGTGTTAGCGCACTCCCTAGGCCTACGCAGATACGTTCTGGTCTCCGCACTCACCGTCCTCAAGCGAGGACACTGCACTGGTTTCTCAAGCCTCCTTTATACAGGGCACAGTTAAAAAACGTGTCTAAGCATAATAGCCGACGCTAAACAGGCACTTATCGTCTCAACAGCAAATGCGGAAACACATGTGCGTAACATTGGCTCGAGCCACGGAAGATTCGCGATAAGTGACCGCTTCCTTCGAGCATCGAAACTGTGAAAATTGGCAAAAGAGACCGAACGAGCACTGGGTGGCCCACTACCACTTCTGTGCGATACAGGCTATGCTAGGGGTGAGTGAACATTGATTAGTGAGTGGACATGTGCGTAAGTGAATGGTTGCGTGAATGAGTGGTTGTGAGTGGTCATGAGTGTGAGTGAGCGTTTGCGAGTGGACATGAGTGCGAGAGGCCATAAGTGTGAATGTGAGTGATTGGCTGTGAGTGCAAGTGAGTGGTTGCGAGTGCGAGGTCATGATTGTGAGTGGACATGAGTATGAGTGCGAGTGGCTGCGAGTGTGATTGAGCCACCCATCACAGCACTGAGGTATGTCCTACTATTTCATCGAAGGGAACTTCATTACAACAAGGTCCCATTTTGAATTTCTCTCTCAACCAGTATGAAAAAGGCTCCCTAGTTGTATGTGATCAATGTGTATATTTAACCTTGTCGGCAAAAGGTAACATTACTGAAATGGCAGGGTTAATGGGGCTTATGATGTTTAACGTCCCAAAACAACTCAAGCTACAAGGGACACCGTAGTGGACGGCTCCGAATAATTTCGGCCACCTTGGGTTCTTAACATACACCGAAATCGGACAGTATATGGGCCTCTAGCATTTCACCTCTATTGAAATGTGACCGCCACAGCCGGGCTCTAACCCACGTCTTTCGAGTTAGCAGCCGAGCACCATAACCACCGAGTCACTGTGGCCTGCATTTATCTTCAAGGTCCCTTTCCCGTTCAACGTGAAGGCAGAATAATCAGCAAGTTGGAAGGTAAAAGTTTTTTATTTGTAGAAGGAATGATTGCAGAGTAACTCTGCAACTATTGTTGCTAAAAAAAAGTGCGAACACACACATTTCAACAAAAAACAGCCCAATTTCATTTGGGGCTGATGTCAACAACTACTGCAACAGTCTTTTACAGAACAAGGCACTTCCGGAGTACAGCTACTTTCAAGCACCAACGTATATTGCACACGCTAAAAGACTAAAGAAAACAATATTCCTGAGGAAGGCTACAATGCCATGAACGTCCAGACTGCCCCCTAACACATTAAATGCCATAGTGAGAGACTTTACTAATACTGTCTGGTTTTACAAGGAAAAAATAATGCGTGGTAAATGCGTCGAAAACATCCTTGGCTTGACAAGGCTCATTTCTTCAACAACAGAACTATATTTAAGACCATCATGGCTTGTCTATCCTTAAAATTTGCGATAAACAATCAATCTAATGTTACAAAGGTGTTCCTTTCTTAACTGAACAGTGCTGTAGAGAAACAAAACACAAAACTTTTTGGCTACGGCAAGTTTGGTCTAAACTAAAAAATTTGTTAGTATCACTGGTTTAAATGTACTACGGTGTTCCCTTTTAAGATGGACAGTCCTGTACATGAAACAGAACTAGCATTTCAGACCAGAAAACTTGGTCTAATCTCAATTTTGTGAGTAATCACTGCTTAAATGCTAAGGGCGTTCCCTTTTAAGCTGGACAGTACTGTACGTGACTTCATGAGTGTTGCTTAACATGTAAGCCTGTACACAATGTGGCTTCCCAGCACATTTCAACTGCACATGACATTGCCCTTGCAAAAACCTGAGCATTTTTTCAGTCTTAGCTTTGCTGTTTCTGCAGACTTGAAACCTAGTGTGATGGGGTTCTGCGAAGGTAGCAAACTATTTCGAGAAGCCAAGTCTTTTCTTACATAAAGAAAGCATTTTGCATTGCAGATAGTATCTGGCAGAAAATTGCAATTTTGTTCATCAGATCATATCATTAATGAAAATCACATTTTTAAACTAAGCCTCGAACGTATGAACATGAGGGTGAGTCAACAGCTTTTTCAGCACTTCTTGGCACCGGGAGAGGAGAAAAATTCCGAGAGTTTCTTCCCATTCAGCACAAAGGTGGTATCACCGGAACTGTAGTGTCCTCGAGGGCACTGTTAAAGGCACGTTACAAATGTCACACACAGGGCAGTCCTTTGCTTGAAACAGCTTTTCGCCACAAGCGCTCTACCACGAAGGCCATGAGTTGACACACACCAAACCTGCTTGTCCAAATAAGCACTAACCAAAACAAAAACAAAGAAAAACACTGCACACACACACACACAGCCATCAACTTGAGGCTTCAACTTGGATCTTCTTTGCTGACGGATTCTGCGAGTTGCCTCTTGCACCTGCATGGACGCAATGCCAGACTAAGTGTCATGCAGGCATCTGTTTCACCACAATGCCACCAGAGGTCCTCAGCTGCAGCGCAGGTGGCGACATCTGGTGGAGATATGGTCAAGTAAGGTTGTGAAAGGAGTAACAATGTGCACTCCAAGTGACTGCACTCTGGTGATTTCCTGACCCAAAGTGCGCACCAAAGATATAACCTTTAATGCAGTCATAATTGTCCGCTGCCCACTCAAAGATATCAAAATGCTGCAACTGAAGTTACAGTTGACACACCATAGTTAACTAATGCTTCACAAGATGGCGCTAGTAGCCTTGCAGCTGACAGCCACATTCCGATGGACAAATGATGTGGCAATGGTAATACAAGTGACCCAGCTTACTGTTTTTACAGCGTGACCCACTGCCGGTGACCTATTCATGAGACAATGAGATGTCAAGGTTGGCCGACACCCTCTCCACACCCATTCCCTTGAGGAGCAGGGTAAAGTATGCATTGAGGGACAGTTAGTACTTACCCAATAACCTGATGCAGACAAAATCTCTTGGTCATATTAACTGCATATGGTAAGACGAGAGACAATTTGTGAATTGCAGTGTCTAGTTGCAAAAGCTGGCAACCTCTTTAATGGGTAGTTTAGTGCACAAGGAAGCGCCAAAGAACAGTGAAGTCAACTACAATTGGAGACATTATAACTAGCACCCCATCAAAGAAAATCTACCAGTGAATGTACAAATAATTAGTCCTATTACCGACTTCACCTACTCACACTTGTCTAATTATGTGCCTACCACATACATGACTACGTTAATTTCTCAGTTAAAGATAAAAACCGCTCGGTATAACAAGTTAAAGCCACACAAAAAATTCTGGCTCTCAAATGTAGGCTAGCATTTCCCAGTTATACTGAGCTGCAATGCTCCATTTTTTCTCGCCAGATGGGGATACCGGTTAGCTCGCTTGGTAGTACACCAGCACTTTTAAGATTGAGCTTCCGATGAACCAGGCAGGTACTGAAGCTGCAAATGAGTCACAGAGCAGAACGGACCACAACAGGGTGACCTCTGTCCAATTTTGTGCAAGAAACAGTGATAAACAGAAAAAGCCACTGCAAAGAATGTCGTCACCAGACACACCGAAATATGAGTGCAGCATTCATCATCATCATCATTATCAGCCTGACTACACCCACTGCAGGGCAAAGGCCTCTCCCATGTCACTCCAATTAACCCTGTCCTTTGTCAGGTGTAACGTTAAGAGATCAGAAGAGGGCGGAGTGGGTGAGGGAACAAACGCGGGTTAATGACATCTTAGTTGAAATCAAGAGGAAGAATTGGGCTTGGGCAGGGCGTGTAATGCGAAGGCAAGATAACCGCTGGTCCTTAAGGGTAACGGAGTGGATTCCAAGAGAAAGCAAACGTAGCAGGGGACGGCAGAAAGTTAGGTGGGCGGATGAGATTAAGAAGTTTGCGGGGGATACGGTGCAGCATTCACTCACCAAGAAACAATCAACAATGTCCGAAATGGCACAAAAGAGATTTTTCCACAAGACAACAACCAAACCAGGCCCTAAAGAGGCATGGAAGCATAAAAGACACGTGAGCCACTAAGGACATTAAAGCCATAAAGAGTACCTGTAGGCGCAGTCCAGGACTGGGATGCGGCTCGATGTGCCACTACGTGCGGCCAGTCTGCCAGGTTGCTGAAGTACCCTGTTCAGAACCCCGAAAATTGAGCGCAAAAAGTGTTGGCCACAGAAATAAAAGAAATATAGTAGACATGCTCTTCACTATATGGAACAGTGTCACACTAGGTAAACCTATCAGTAGTAGGTATGAGAACACTTACTGTTCGTGTTATGTATCGCTATACTTACATTGATGCAACCATCCTATGATAAAGTGTCATGTTTTGTCCAACAAAATGCCCCAGCCCCCAACTTATAGGAGTGGCACTGTTAAAGAAAGCTAATAAGCTACAAAAAACATACTCCCTCAAAACAAGGGGCACTGCATTATAATTAACCACGTAGTTTGGGTTTGACAAATGTTTAAAAACAAACTGAACGCACAATGTGTCAACTTCATCACCTGCTGAAACTCTGACTGTAACTGGTGCGGAGGTAAGGCGTTGACATTCAATTGTCACAGGATTAAACTTATTGTGCACAAAAGGCAGGAGCAAATAAGCTTTTTACAAACTTATTCTGTTAGGGGAGAAATAAAACATGAATTTCACTTTTTAATTACTACAACTCCAAGCAGGCAAGTCTCGTTAAATAAGTAGCAACATCCGAGCGCCGTGTAATATTGTTGAATGCCAAGAGAGATGAATAATAGAAATCAAATTTCTCCTGCTGAGACCTTGGACTACTTGAAAGACCAACGTGGCAAATTTAATTCCTCCTTAGCTTTACAAGAAAATAACACAGTTAAAAGTGAATAAATGGTCCGTCTCACTATCATGCTTACCTTGCATTGTGTAGGTGTGGTGATGACGGAGTTTTCTCCTGTTTCCCTGTTAAGCCAAAGGAAAGAAAAAAGTCTTTTCTAAGCACACTGATTTTGATCATACTCTTGCGCGAGTTTTGTTTTGTTAATACACATTTTTCCTGCCACGGGTCTTACAAACAGTGGTTCTGTGGTAATTAGCCATGCACTCAGACAAAAACCATGGACACAGAAGGGCAGAGCAAGGCTAAACTTTCGTTAACGAATGTGCTATCATAACCTCAACCAGTCACACTATGCCCTGCACCTGTGCACTACGAACAACTCAGTTTTCAGCACATTGTAGAAACATAATTTCATATTTTTGTACAATACAGGGTCCCTATTCTGAACTCTTGGGACTGACGAAAAAAAAAATCTGTACATTATCAGAATGGCAAATTATCAAAGAATTAGCAGAAAATGACGTGAAATGAGTCGCAAAAATGAAAATACGCTTGAAATTATGACACAACATGGAAAATGATGCTAAAAGAGTTTGTGTTAAACAATGCATTAAAATTTATGCATTAGATTCATGTGTAAAGATAAAAGTACGGCTATCAAAAGTCAGACTTGTGTCTTTTGTATTATGCTTCAAGAAAGCATCGCCGAACAGTTCAGCTTATCAGATTATTGAGCTTAACACAGTCTGCCTCAAAGGAAGCCCACTGCATGGTCTTTCATTGGCCAACACCGGTACAAACGTCCCGACTTGCCTGTTTGGAAATGCTGCACACTGACTGGCAGCCGTGAAGAGCGGTGGCGCACCGGCCAGGTTCCACAGCATACACCCGGACTGGCACCCTGCAAGGACCAGGAATTCTTTTTAAACCCTAAATGTAGAACAGAAGAAAGAAAATGCCAACCAAATCCGATGATCTGCGAAGAGAAAGTAACATTTCGGAGTCAGCTTGGCTCTTGCATCAGGGCTCTGACGACAAGTAAGGCATGGCTGGGTTTAAAACATGTGGGACTGAAATCTTGAGACCACTTAGCTATCAGTCTTAAAGAGACACTAACTACGGACAACAATACTCAGCTTTCGTTCTTGTAAAGTTCGACTCTCAGGCTCCTTCTGACTGCGTCGATGCTTGTCCGGCACCAAAAGACACAATTATTGTTGAGAAAACGGGATTTCAAAATTCTCTCGCCATTCCATTCATAAGACCAAAACGGACTCCGTGATCACCTTCATCGCCAATAGCGGTGAAGCTTAGCCTCAAGGATCCGTGCACAAAGAGCTGTCTCAATGCATTTTCAGCTTTATTTTATACAGCCCCTTTATTTTATACACCTCTTATATACATTTTATACAGCTATTTTATACAGCTATTTCATACAGCTATTTTATACATTTTATACAGCTCCATTTTCAGTGAACGTAGCCCGTTTATCATTAGAAAGAAGTACTTTATTAATACTGGCCAACGTAAATTTATTCTTAGCATTCGTTTAAACTGTGTGCTTAAGTTGCCAGGAGTGTTCCGAGAGAAGAGTTAATTTTGCCCTAGCTGTATCATTTGGATATGTAACGATTCGAGAAGTATTCCTTAGCAGTTCAGTTTATTTTATTTATTTATTTATTTACAATACCCTTAAGGGCCCTCGTGCGAGGGTATTACATGATGGGGGGGGGGGGGGGATACAAGCATGAAAATACAGCACAGGCACTTGAAATAAAATACATGTAATAATGAAGTATGAAATAAAGCTAGTAATGTACACAAATAAAACAACAAACAACGCAGAATAAAATACTCAGTAAATACAAAGTCGACGACCGAAAATTCGGACGCCTGATTTTTCGGACATGCTTGATTATTCGGACTTTTTCGCGGCACCGCGACATGGCCCATAGAGCCAATGTGTAAGAGCGCTTGAAATTTCGGACGCACCGCAACTGACTACTCGATTTTTCGGACCTCGTTCGCACTCGCCGCCAGTACCCAAGCCGCCATATAATGTGTACAGTGGAACCTCATTAATTCAGACTGCAGGAGATATCGAAAACTTGACCAAACAAAACGAAATTCAAGCTTAAAGGGAGCCTCTTGCGACGCTGAAATTCTGCGCGAGTCGGCACATTGCGCTCGCGTGTTTTCGAATTCGTACTGTCCTTGAATGTTTTCCGCCGCACGAACTTGAACCGTAGTCTGAGTTCACGGAACTCATCTGTGCCGAGTCTTTAGTTCCGAACGCGGAACGCGAATACGATCGCGGAGGCTACGCGCACGCCGTGGCCTCCGCGATCGAAGCGCGCTTCGGGCGCGCCGCCGGATCTTATCGCGGCCGCGATCTGCTCCGGCGCTGCGCCGTTCGCGGAGGCCACACGCGCGCACCGGAGCTTCCAAGTGCCGTCTATGGATGGCGCCGTGATCATTATCATCAACATTTTTCTCGGTCGCGATTTTCCGCTGTTCACATCGGCATCAGTATCGCCAGCTCCAGCCTTTCGTGGCGTGTTAGCATGCGTGTTAGCGCGTTCGCCGTGATAGTGGCTTTCGCGTGCTGCTGCCGAGCTTCACAGTTTTAGCGCGTTAGCAAGCACCTTAAGCTACACAGCTGGGAGTTAGCTCTCGAACGCGGTCGGTAAGCGTGCGGCGGGCGGGAATTTCGACGTGGCCGAGAAGTGCGTCCGATGATGGTGCAACCAAAAGAGAAACACAAGCTGCAAAAAGCGTGCTTTCCGAGTCAAGCCGTGCGAGTTTCCTGAACTGGAAGAAGAGCTGCTCCTCTATATGATGGAATTTCGGAACAACGGCTACGCGTTGACAGCGGACATGCTGCGCGGCTTCTTTTGGCATGAGCGTGCACCAGAGCGCAGCACCAGCTCAGGAGTCTAAATACTTCGCGAGTGACGATTGAACGTAGAATAAATGTCGCTCATTCCCTGGTTGGTGTGTTTTTACTTAAAAAAACATATTTTTTCCGCATATCGCGTGTATGGGCCGCACCCCGAAAATTGGCCCTCGAATCTGGAAAAAAAAAAGTGCGGCCCTTATACGCGTTTATACGGTATTTCGCGCAGCGAAATATAGTCATGAGGAGCTTTAGAATGTGTGCAATACAATTGGCCGCTTTCTCCGGCATAGTGATAATAAGTTCGTGATTTTTTCGGTGAAATTCGATTTTCCGGACTGCCCGATTTTTCGGTCGTTTTCGCGGTCCCTAGAGAGTCCGAAAAATCGGTCGTCGACTGTAATACAACAAAAATAGAAAATCTGTAAGTCCATGGTTTGCTCCAACGAATGCTGAAAAGATTGTTAAGTTAACCCCAGTACCTATGTGTGATGGCAGGTTATTTCAGTCTATGGTCTAAGGTATATTACCACACCTAAATCATGTTAGCATTTTTATTGCGTGTCTATTTTGCACATCTCTCAAAGAAACTGGAACTATGCTAGACAAGTGTCTCGCACCTCAAACCTGTCTTTTCCAGTCAGGGGAGAGGTGATAACGCGTTGTTCGGCTTTCCTGATGGACTCCAGCTGTGCAAGGCAGCGACTTGCCTCACGACGGACGCTCTCCACCGGGTCCTCAGCTGCAAATGTGAATGCAAAGAGAGTGTTGATGAAACAATCCGTGGGAATAAACAACAAAATGGTGCATCCAAGCTACGCATTGTGCGAGAACTTTCAAGTACTACAATATACTGTTCTTTGAGCACTCAACCTTAAAGGTGCACTGAAGAGGAATTTGAACTTGTCTTTTTGCCGCGGGAACTCAATCTATACGTTCCGAGCTTTCTTAGAAACTGCGATTTACTGCCCTGTGTGGCCAATTTCCCCAATTAAATCGAATTAACGTCCGGCTCCCGCCTTTTTTTTTTTTAATTCTGCCTCGTACGGTGGGCGGAGTCGACCAACGCGGGGAGCGCCTTTCACCCAGTCCCGTGGCGGCTTGCCGCTCTGCCATCGGCGGAGTAATACGTAGTAGTCCGTAGTAGCAAACAGTCCGCGTGTATTTTTATTTCTTTGGGCTTATTTTGCGGCTATATTATCTGCGAATGAAACTATTTATTCATGGAAACCTAGAAAACAAAATAAAGCGAAAGCAAAGCCTCCACGGGACTGGGTGAAAGGCGCTCCACGCGTTGGTCGACTCCGCCCACCGTACGAGGCAGAATTAAAAAAAAAAAGGCGGGAGACGGACGTTAATTCGTTTTAATTGGGGAAATCGGCCACACAGGGCAATAAGTCACTGTTTCTAAGAATGCTAGGAACATGTAGACTGAGTTCCCGAGGCAAAAAGATAAGTTCAGAATCCTCTTCAGTGCACCTTTAATGCAAAAGGAGGCATTCATGAAGTTAGGCTAGAAGACCTCCATACCGTATCTTTGCTGACGAAAACCTGCCGACTACATCGTTTATATGTGGTAGTGTGCAGCACAATATAGAAAACAATCTTTTAACTGAAATGAGATTGCAGTTACTCTAAGAATATGAAACCTAAGACCACCTGTCAGTATATGCCAACTTGGCTTGCTGTTTAAAATCAGCCTCGCGTTTTTTTTTTTTTTACCACACTGAGAGAGCAACTAAAAAGCCTAGCTTCGGGTGAAATAAAAATTACAGAGCCCTCTCAGGAATATCGGAGATATTTCAATTCAATTGTTTACTGACTAATTTATTCATTCGATTATTTATTTATTTATACCTTGAAGGCCCATTACAGGGGTATCACAGGTGATGTGGTATTGTAGTATTCATTACAGAAATTTTCCACTGAGAACAGGCAATCATTTGACAATGTTCCAGTCATACATTCATCAATCTTGGATAGTATTTTAATATGTCAGTCAATCTTGTTTTGCAGATGTTACATACAATGAGGCACCGTATAATCTATGTATCCTTTTTCTATGAAATCATAGATCACACAATGTTGAGATTATTTTCCGATCATCGGTCCGCTCAAAACACACACTGACTCCGCGCGCCCTTCCTCACCAGCCAGCCGGTGTAGGTGTTGCAGGAGACGCCATTGCGCCAGCGCACGAATGTCTTCCGTGGCGGAGCACAGCTGGATGAACATGAGCCGGCTGCGACAGCTCCGTCCCAGTGCCAAATCTGCACGCACCACGCAAGGAACGTCACCAGTTGTTACGTCACCATGTCAGTCAATTTCAGTCAGCAAATCTCGCGTGCCATTCCTAGCTCCATGAAACCACAGCACCTCACGTTGTCAATTACCAGCTAATAAAATAAGCAAATCAACTGTTTCCCCAAGCGGCTTGGCCGACTTTGCACACAACCTCATCACAAAATTTCATCAGGCAATCGATTAAGCCAGAATCATTCTCATTCCCAGCTCGAGTGAATCACAAGGCCTTGACAGACACTATCAGCCAATCAAATACTATACACGTATACTGGTTACATTCCTGAATCAAACGTACTACATAGCATCATAGAAGGCACTATGTTCCAAGTGTCTCCCTATGCATTTCCACCAGAATATTAAATTACAGATGACTCGCAATGACTAAAACTCAATACGGACCTAAAATTTGTTTAAATTGTGCACAGCTCAAAATCACGGGGAGCCTTTCTATATGCTTGATAGTGACAGGACCCAAGAGTGAGTCTAAATGAAAAAACCAGTGAGTTTGGATTTACAAAAGTTAACTGCATGTATGTGCTTACTCTAGGCATGAGCATTTTAAGGCAAAAGCATCTAATGCCTCATTGTTGTCGTCAGAAGGCTGTCGACCGAAGGTTGTCGTCAGAAGGTTGTCAGCAGAGGTGTCACGCTTTTTCTAGTCAGACCATGAAAAAAAATCTTTGTGCACGATGGGATTCGAACCACCACCCTTCCGTTCCGCAGCCGAGCATGCTAATGGCTACGCTACTTCCTGCCAACGCGTATGTAGTTCTCCTTGTCTAGGACGCTGGAGAGTGTTTGCAGAAAGGCGTCGAATCAGATGGATGCCTCCCAAACGCCCTCCAGTGTGTCTCCGGCATTTAAGACTCGAAAAACAGCAACACCGGGCTAAAGGCTTTCACCTCACCGCACTTTAGGTCAACAAAGTGCCCCCTGAATTTTTTTCTAATTAGTAATTTGTAGTTCAAAACCACTGACAGGGGCCTTCCACCCCCCCTCCTCAAACCAAACCGCAATGAAATCTTGGGCATCCACTTTCGCATTTGGAAATCATATCCCAGAAGAAAGACTAGGGTGCAGCCTTGTTGCAATGCTGACCTTGAATGATGTCCTTGATCAATTCTTCCAGGCCACTGGGGCTGCGTTGAAGAAAGGCCAGCAGGCTCTGGACAGCGGCTATGCGACAGGGTAGTGGTCCCTGCAAAAACACACGCGTCGGCCCAAGTTTCCGAAGTCCTCTTTTTAGGTAGTCGACAAGTGACCTATTTAGGCTCACTTGTCCGAACTTGGCCAACTTGTCAGTTTAAACTCGTAGTGCAACTAGTTGCACAATCTGCTGCCTGCTATGCACACTGCTAGCCCATTGTTGCCGGAACAAGGTGGCCTATTTAGGCCTAATGAACTTGTCCACAACCTACACAACAGCTAGCCTATTGTTGCCGGAACAAGGTACCTAATTTAGGCCAACTTGTCCACAACCTACATTACAGAAGTTGTTGTGCACAAGTTCTTCACAACTTGGCCAACTTGTATGCAACTTGCCCGTCACAACTAGTGAGCCACTTGATCAACTCGATCCCGTAATTGAATTGATGGGCAGCTACAACGAGCTCACACAATAGAGGAAAGATAAAACAGAGAGTGAGCGAGTGAAGAATGTGATGCCACACATTTCTCAAACAGAATGCATAGTCTCAAGAACTAAAAGGAAGCAGAGAAGATCGCAGCACAATGTCTATAATTTTCAAATTGGCACGGCATTCGGCAGACACTGACCGCTGCCTGAGTCCGCTGCAGCAGGCGTTGAGTGATCTGTTCCTGCAGGCTGTGTGGAAGGAGAGGACCCGCGAGGCAGCCAAGCGCCTTCCAGACGGCCGCTTCTTGACGCCACCTCAGGCCCAGATGCTCCACGCAGGCCTCCGCACTGGACACCAGTTGAACCAGCTGGCCCTCCTAAAACACCACCAAACAGGAAGGCTTAACTAAATAAAATGAACCGAACCATTCAGTGCTACGCTGGCTCGGCCCAAGGGCCTCCTGTACTACGCCTCAGAGGCTTTTGCATTCAGCTACTGATCTCAAGGTTTGTGGAGACTCGCCCCGTTCTGTACCCTTTGATTTGGTTCCTGGTGATGAGTTCTTTCTAGTTGCATTAACTAACAAGGAAGGGCGCCTGCATCGCTGCGATATGGATGGCGTGTTTGATGCGGTTTGGGAACTCGTCGCATGGAGACGTTTGGATGCGGTGCTCTGCCAGCGGGTAGAGGTCTCACGGGAACATTTTGCCGTGAGCTCGGCCAGTTCGGCCTCGGAGCTACTCCCCTGCCCAAGCCTGGGTGAGCATTCGCTCGTAACCCTGCTAGAGAGTCGAACGACTTAGATTCTTTAGCGTATTTTGTTGCTAGGTAGCGATATTGTTGTAGCAATAAATGCCATTCCATGCTAGCCAGCGTCATTCCTTTGTTCCCTTACAGTGTGGCCCAGTCAGCCACGGCTAAGGGAGGAAAACATATTTATCTTCCTATCGAAAACCTCGCAGGTTGTGGGATCGAATCCTGGCTGCGGTGATTGAATTTCGATGTATGCGAAATGCAAAAATTCCTGTGCGCTGTGGGATGTTAGCGCACGTTAAAGAACCCCAGATGATCAACGTTAATCTATCTGGGGTCTACATTAATCCATTAATACATCTGGTCTACATTAATCCATCAGAGTCCTGCATTACAGCGTCCGTCATGCCCTGCTTCGGGGTGTTAAGCCCCATATACCCCGCCGCACCACCCCAAAAATAAAGCTGCCCTTAGTTGTGCTATCCGTACTTCCGTAGGGTCTTGTACAGGTAGTAGAAATATGAAAAGCAACATGCAATAAAATTTGGACAATGATTACAAGCATGGGAGACAAGAACATTTTTTTCCCTTTATGATAGACAGTTTTCTTCTGAACGAATAATTACCACAAGATACTTTCAACTTCAGTGAAAAAAATAACAGCGAAAATCATTCTCATGTGGAAACTTTTCACATTGCAGAAGCCTGCATCCATAAGTGGTTATTTGAAATGAAATCTTTAGCATGCACTGCAGCTCAGTGGTGCCCAAATCTTACACAGAGCTGCTCGTATTTTTGCAGCCTAATTTGTCTAAAAGCTCACTAGATGTCAGAAAAAGTCTTTGAGGACTTCCTCATGGGTGAAAACGAGTTTGAAAATTAGCACAGTTTGCTTTTGCTCACCGGGAAGAGGCTGCATGCAAGCTGTGAAAAATATTGGAAAGAGGAAGGCACCTTGCATGGGGTAAGTTATTGATTGTCGCCACCTTAAAAAAAAAAGGACAAGAGTTTTGTACCACTTTCTATGGCTTACGGTTCATGGAGTTTAACATCCCAAAGTGACTCAGGCTATGAGAGATGCCATAGTGGAGGGCCCCGGAAATTTCGACCACCTGGGGTTCTTTAACGTGCACTGACATCGCACAGTACACGGGCCTCTAGAATTTTGCCTCCACTGAAATCCGACCGCTGCGGCCGGTATCGAACCCGCGTCTTTCGCGTCAGCAGCCAAGCACCATAACCACTGAACCACAGCGGCAGCTTTGTACCACTTTCTAAAACGCGTGTCATCATTAGGATGCTACTACTACGTGCTACACATCTGTGCATAATTTTTTCAAGACTTTTCAGGACGTTGGCATTCAAGCTACTGCAGTGACTGCTGGTTTATTGTATGCCAGCAAATGGGTTTGAAACCGTCACAAAAAAACACACGGTTTGACTCAGCTTCAGGAATAAAAGGACTGGTTTGACAACGCAATGAAGGTGAATTCAGCTCACTGTGCAGCAGCTGTCACAGCCAGCCCGACACGATGAGATGCAGCAAGCACGGAGAGGCAACAGAGCCTGCGCAATGGTTGAAAGGCCATCCGCCAGCAGGCCTTCCGCGAGCAACTCGCAAGCCTCGGTGAGTAGCAGGCGCGGCCAGCCGACGATGCCCCGGCCGCTGAGCAACGTTACCACCTGCACGTGCAAGTATTCCATCCTTTCTTCCGCTGCCTTCATCCAAATAAAAACAATTAACAAAAAATTCAGGGGCAATTTGGCTCTCTAAAGTGCTGCAAGGCGAAAGCCTTTCCTGGCGCACTGTTTGGCACTGACTGCGAGACTGTTCGTGCTGTACTAGTGCTTTATTTGACTACACATTACAACTCCACACTTTGACTGCTTCTTTTGCACGACTCTCTCTCTGCTTCAATGAGTTCGGTTGCATCCATGGCTCTGTTCGCAGTAATGAGGTATGTAATGTGGTCACCCACGGACGCCGTACGCCCCCTGTCGGAGCAGATGACAACTATTTTATTAGTTGTCGTCTGCTCCAGAAGGGGGCGTCAGGCATCCGTGGGTGACCTGATTACTTCGAACCCGCGCACTCTGACGTCATAACCATTTCGACCAACCGAAAAGCGCGACACCTCTGCTGACAACCTTCTGTCAACAACGATGAGGCAATAAAGGCTCTTGCCTTAAAAAAAAAAACGGTTCATCATGGTTGCAAGCGAAAAATAGACTAATGGGGAGAGTTCATGGAGCAATTTCGCACTGTAACGTATCAGCAGCCTTTCTTCCTTAGAACCGCCAACGACTGGAATGGCCTTCCATTCGAAGTGGCGACCATCGTCAATCCCGTTCACTCCAAATCTGCTGTTGAAGATCATCGATATCCGAAATATTACCACTTTGTCAGCCCATCCCTCTCGTAATGTCCGTTGTGGACCTTTGAAGAATAAATAAATAAATAAGAATTATAGTGCATCTACCACAATGCATACACAATACAGTTTGCGATACACAATGTACTGGGTATTTCACCTAAGATTTTCTGCAATTTTTAGAAATCGGCTTTTTGAGTTAGAAGGGCGCTTTTTTGGCATAGCATTGTTTGCAGTGTGGTACATCATAATACAGCTAGGATGTGCTAACTAGCAGGCTGGTTCACTAATATTGAATTGTTAACTTCTTAGCTATTACTGTTAGGTTCCTTAATTACCGAAAGGAGTGTAGTCCACCGTAAGTAATATCCATATCAGTTTTTACAATTTTGAAAATGCGGTTACTCTCGGCGTTGTGGCCCAACAAATTCTGGGTACATCACACCCAAATCGCTCCGCTTTCGATAAGCTTGCAGGCAAACCAACCTCTCCAGTGGACGCGACTCGTCGAAATAGCCAAAATTCTGTTGGGTCACTGAGCTGGGGGTAATTGGGTTTTTGAAGAAGATACATCATGTGACACGACATGATGATGATACATCAGTGCCATAGA
Organism: Amblyomma mixtum; assembly: GCF_055824585.1. NCBI lineage: Eukaryota > Metazoa > Arthropoda > Arachnida > Ixodida > Ixodidae > Amblyomma > Amblyomma mixtum. The sequence goes on from NC_143020.1 coordinate 97,580,138, forward strand.
GACTTTGTTCATATTTCCGAGTTATAGCGCATCAAAGGTCAAGTAACGGTGGACAAGAATTGCGTGCCAATTCTTGTCTGCCGTCCTTTGTCCTTTGATGCGCCATAACTCGGGAGATTTACGATACACTTCTTTGAAAAATAAAAAATTTTGCAACTCACTGCAGTGCCCTGCAGAAGAGATGGATGGAGGCAGCTGCCTTACTTAGCCATAAGTTCTTCACTTGGTCTACTGACAGATCATTTCATCACGCACTCAGTAGAACTTCTGTGTAGCGCACCCTCTCTCATTTAATACCCTTCACGCCTCTAATATTACTCCTACGTATTAAAGGAGTGAATGAAGAAATCTAGCTAAAGTAAAACATCCCATTATTGGAGACAGCATGTCACACTGTCGAGGCCTGGAATACTGAATGAGCTGATGAGAAACAGTACAACTGCTAAAACCCCATGAAAAATGCTCGAGCGTAGTGACTCTACGCTCTAAACAGAAAGGCATAAAAAGGGAGTAAATGCACCCCTTTTCATGAAAAGGAGTGTGCTAGACGACAGCTTACTCCCACATGGGTTTATTCGTGTTACAGTGTATGCCGGCGTCCAGCAGCTTTTCTTCACTCTTAGACTGGAACAGTTTGCATATATTTAGAGCTCATCCACGGACCAATAATTCTAAAATAGCACTCTTTGTCACACTGAAAGTGACTGCAAATGTAAAACAGTTTTCAAATTAATATAGGGACATTGCGGATAACCTAAAGCTGGCCTGCATCGATAGATTACCACATACTGATGGCAAAGAGGCTACTTTCACTGTAAACGCAGCTCTCAGAAGCTTGAAAAGGCTGAGAAATTAAGTACAGGTATTTCCGTGGCTCCATCATGCCACCAAGCACTTCCAGCCAGCGATCACAGAGTCCACAGTTTTCACGTTATTGTCAGTTGTCATCAATGTCGTGAGCTTGAATCAAGCGGTGGGAAAAAATTATTCCAACTTGAGCTAAAAGTTTATAAGCAATAAATATTTTTTTTCTCTGTAGAATAACCATAAACAGAGCCAGAATGAGCCACATTTAATCGATTTTTACTAAGAACGCATACAAGATAGTTGTCCTTCACCCACTCGCCAGTCTGTCTTTAACAAACTTTTTCTCCTGCATCGTCCCTTTTGTAGTAGCGAAACATATGAGCAACCCATACCTGACTGATCCCTTCCGACATAGCAGTCCGCACAAACATGTCAGGATCAGTGCACAGCCCTTTCCATGTGGGCAGCAACTCGGTTTCAAAACACTCCGCACCAACCAGCCGTACAAAGTCCTGGAAACAAAGAGAGCATGAGTGAAACCGATCAGGAAAAGTGATAAATGCCACACAACTCAATCAAACAACCTCGCTTCAAGAGCAAGGCTAATGTCCAAACAAAAGCATGCTATCAGTGTAAGCACTGTTATTTCACTGTTGGATAAGCAAAAGTGGGACCGTCATGAGAAGCCGCATTTTTTTAAATTTTTGGCACTTACTAAAAGACACTTATTTTAGCAATTTTTATCAAGTGGTACTTAAGGGGGGACACTGGTCTTGAAAAGAAAATTTTATTAATTTAGTCATAGTTATGAAATTTTCAGGGCACATGTATTTTTGTGTGCTGATTCTACATATGTCATTTAATTTCATGTAAAACAATTCCTTGAGCACTTATGCACTCTTTATGCTAGTATTTTGCGGAGAGTTTTGAAGAAAATTTGCTGCAGGAAACTCGCTGAAATGTATGCCACTGGGTTCTCTTGACACCAAGGAATACAATAAGGGTAAAATTATCATCCTGGCTCTCATAGAACTTGAGTAATAGGGTACTGAAGCTGCCACTTCAGAAACAGGAATACACACTTTCCTTCTCATTTCTGAAGCGAAAACTTCAAAACTCTATAACTTAAGTTCTATGACAGGCAGGAAGACAATTTCACCCTTATTGTATTCCTTGGTGTCAAGAGAACCCGATGGCACACATTTCAGTGAGTTTCCCGCAGCAAATTTTCTTCAAAACTCTCCGCAAAATACTAGCATAAAGAGTGCATAAGTGCTCAAGGAATTGTTTTACATGAAATTAAATGACATATTTAGAATCAGCACACACACAAAAAAAACAAAAACATATTCCCTGAAGATTTCGTAACTGTGACTTCATTAATAAAATTTTTTTTTTCAAGACCAGTGTCCCCCCTTAATAACAGCAACACTAAATATCTTCATTTGACAGCAGAACTAGTCGTTCTACCACATCCGTAGGTTGCTACGTCGTTATTATTGCCCAAACAGCCAGCTACTATACTTAACATTGTGTAACACTCAACCTTGAGCAGCATTTCAATTCTCAGCCCCTATGCGTGCAACTCTGTCCATAATGAACCCACTTTTTCTGAGAATGTGCCACGCCTTGCAGTGATTTCTTACATTCAAGTTAATTCAACCGCTTTATATCACAACTAAGGTGCCTTTTTTTTTTGCATTAGCGTTAGCAAATGTAGGAAAAATCTTTCATAACAGTCAGCTTGGCAGCATGCCTTTTGACACATTCATGCAGAAAGATTTCATAGCCTGTAATATTTTATTTAAGGCTTCTGATAACATGTGCACTTCGAAAAAAAAAAAAAGAAATCATGCTCTGACTGCACGATCCCTCGAGAGCATATTTAACAAATTTTGGTGGTTTCGCTGACACAATTTCCCACTGTCCTTTTTTATTACATGCCTGTATGAAATTAAAAGTTGATGTTTCATGTCACTACTATCTGATTAGCTTTCTTAGAGCCTGCTTGGGCTATTTAAGTGGAAAATAATTTTTTAAAAATAGAAATGGCAAGCGATGTCTGAAAGGGTCCGGCTAGCAATGAAATTAAAAAACAAAAGAGGAGGAACCATGTTGGGATACTGTGGCAATAGACACACGCTTTGTAAAACCTCTAATATTACCTTTTCGCCCATCCTGAACAGTCCAGTTGCATATTTGGCAAGAAAGACAGGACACAAAGTAGAACACATAAATCAATCTGAACAATAACTAAGCATAGGAGTTAATCACAAGTGTAACAGATACTTTTTTTTTTATAAATATAGAGAGCTGTCATTGATGCAGTAAAAATTCCAGCTTATCCTGCATAAAAGTTCTCAAATGACAATTTTACCTCCTAAAAATATTGGGCAAGCAATGGATTGCTAACATTGAAGATGTGCAAATTAATTTTTTTAACCATGAAGTTAATGACTGAACCTCTAAAATGCGCTCAGACTAAAGTTAAAAATTCAGGGGGCACTTTGACTGTCTAAAGTGCGTAGAGGCGAAAGCGTTTTCCGCACCACTTTCGCTGCTTCTGTGGTGCTAGAGACGTCACATGTAATTGAGTACTAATTACCAAGTGATGACAAATCACTAATTAATGGTTAATTACTGATTAATGCCTGACTACTAATTAACTGCTAATTAATGACGCTTAAGCTTCGCCTTTAGGAGTGGAATGCGACAGCGTCTTGCAGCGCTGCCAAGGAGTCCATGAACGCCATCGCTCATTCGGTTCTCATCGGTAAATTGGTTTTTGAGGAAAGGAAATGTATCTGTCTCTCATATCTCGGTGGACACCTAAACCTCGCCGGAAGGAAAGGGAGGAGGATGGCAGTGAGCGAAGACACCATATTCACTAGACGCACCTTTGTTCATTCCAAACCATCGAGCTGGCATGGTGGAGTGGATAGCATGCTCGTCTCCCACTCCGAAGACCAGGGTTCGATTCCCGAGCACGACCAATTTCCTACTCGGTTTTATTTATTTATATGGCCTGACTAGAAAGGTTAATTAGGCTAATTGGGTAATTAAGCAATTGACTAAGCTTAGTCCCACTTACTTGGAGCATCACTATATGATCCCTTCAAGTGGTTGCATGGTTTGAAATTGGCGCACTGTGATGTCACGACCGTTTCGACCAACTGAAAAGCGTGACATTTCTGTCGACAGCTACTGCTTACAACGATGAGACATTAAAGGCTTTCGCCTTAATATTTTGTAATCAGTAGTGGGATAATGGTGGTACAGAAGACAAGCCTGACTAATACGCTTTCTAAAATAGACCTCAAAGAAAACTTCCCAGTGAATACTTCTCTTTTTTTTTCCTTGCTCAAAAAAACTAAGTACACACTGCAGTCAAGAACATGTTAGAATAAGGTAACTGCAATGTTGTTGTCAAAACATCCTGTAGTAGGCTTTTTCCTTCCAGAAGACAATGCAGCCCTTCTCAATGGCAGCAGTATATTTTTTTTATACCGCAACAGCACGTTATATACACTGACATCGCTTTCCTTTACAGTAAATGAAAACAAATACCTCAAAAGTACTGGATAATGTATAGGAACATGTCACGTTTTCTCACTTGTATAAAAAATGGAAAAAGGGACGGTCAAAGAACAAACAAATTATGGCACTAGTTACAATACGCCATGCAGCTTATTTAACATACAGTTTACGTAATTAGCTGCCACCTCTAATAAGCAGGCTTCTTTTGTCCCTCAGAAAGGAAAGGTGTGATTTTTGGCACACATGTACTTAGAAATTAAGCAAACAAGGGAAGGGGAATGAGGGGCTCGTTATAAATATGAGAGAAGCCAACAGCCACAGAAACCAAGGGGCACAGGGGATTTTTTTTTAAATTAATTAATCTTTTTTTTTTGTGGTGTTGATCAAGTAAGAATATTACTGAATATGTTGTCGCTTAAAGCTAATTGATTAGAAAAGCAGAAGAAAAAACAACCACATGCCGCCGGTGGGATCCGAACCCACGACCTCCGAATTACGCGTCCGGTGCTCTACCTCTGAGCTACGGCGACGGCTGTCAAACCTTCTGCATTCGGGGGTATTTATGTTTACAAATAACCTAACCTGGAGAGTGTTCATCAGCGCCACCCACGCTCGTAAGCGTGGGTGGCGTTCGATGGCGTTCTACGTCACACCAGCGGTAACTCAGGACGTTCCACGTCCGCCGCTTACGAGCGTGGGTGGCGCTGATGAACACTCTCAAGGTTAGGTTGTTTGTAAACATAAATACCCCCGAAAGCAGAAGAATTGACAGCCGTCGCCATAGCTCAGAGGTAGAGCACCGGACGCGTAATTCGGAGGTCGTGGGTTCGGATCCCACCGGCGGCACGTGGTTGTTTTTTCTTCTGCTTTTCTAATCAATTAGCTTTAAGCGATAACATATTCAGTAATATTCTTACTTGATCAACACCACAAAAAAAAAAGATTAATTAATTAAAAAAAATCCCCTGTGCTCCTTGGTTTCTGTGGCTGTTGGCTTCTCTCATGTACTTAGAAAAATCTTGAAAAGATTCAAAGTTGCTGATTAGTTCTACTTTATTCGAAGCCTGAATTAAATATATCATCATACAATCTGATATTTTTTGGGGATAGGATGGTCATGGCTAGCGCAGGACAGGGATAAAATGGGGAGCATAGGGAGAGCGTGCAATCCACAGTCCTTCAAGGAGTGTAATCCATCTGATGAAGGTGATGGCCTGATATTTGAAAATATTTCACAATGACAGAACCCTACCTTGACCTGTGATGCAAGGGTAGAAAACTTCAAATCAAAAGCCTCGAGACAAGTCTTACTGGAAAGAATCGGGCGCATGCTTGACGACACAGGACACCGTCGACTTGTCGTGCGCTTGCACCCATGACGGCAGGGCTACTCTGACTGGATTCGCGCAAGCCGATAGTAGTCAACTCCCGGTAGAGTTCCAGAAGCCATCCCCCTTTGTCCACGATCCCTGCAAACAGTTTAGGATGAGACAAGGTCAGAGAAGCATCTAGAAAACAACGTTGGGCCCTTAAAGACTGCCCCAATCCAAACAGGCAGTAATTTTATACATTTGATGATTGAACAAGTTCTTGTTACTGGCCTGCACAAAACTGTACAATTAAACTGCTCTCAAATTTTCGATAAGATTGCCTTTAACCCTTCGAGGGTCGAATTATTTTGAAGAAAACTTTCCCAGGTGGTCAAATTACTTTATTGCGGATCTTGAATCTACAAAATGCATACCGTAAAAACCGGAATATAGGTCGAATTTTTTTTCAAAAAACCATGCCGAAAAGTCGACCCCCGTCTTATATGCCGGTCATTGGCAGAAAAACTATGGAAGTCTTGCAACAATGGGCTACTGAAGTCAACAGCCTTCATCGCCATCGCCATCGGCAGCAGTGCTGTGTTTCGTGGCACAGCCATTTTGCGTTTCCGTTGACGAAGTTATTTTGGTTACCCTAAACGCTGCTTTCCACCTTTTTTTCAAAATGAGCGGAAGCCGACGGCAGTTCACCGTAGCCTTCAAGAAAAAGGCGATAGAGTACGCGGAAGCTCACGGCAACCTGGCGGCACAGCGCGAATTTGGAGTATCGGAAAAGAGCGTTCGATACTGGCGGAGGCAGAAGATGCGCATTACAACCTGCAGCAACCAAAAAAAACATCATTTCGTGGGCGGACCGCAGCTTATCCAGAGCTGGAGGAAAAGGTTGCGGAGTTTGTCCGGGAGCTGCAAGCGAGATCGCTGCCTGTGACTGCTGAACACATCCGCGTGAAAGCGATAGAGATCGCGCGTGCGTCTGGATTCTCGAGGGCGCAGTTTAAGGGCTCGCCATCCTGGGTGCGGCGATTCATGAGGAGGAAGGGCTTCGCACTACGGCGCCGTACTTCTGTGTGCCAGAAACTGCCCGAAGAGTTTGAAGATAAGCTGGTCGAATTTCAGAGATATGTGATTGCACTCCGGCACCGACGCGACTACATGATGGGTCAAATCGGAAACGCCGACGAAACGCCAGTTTGGTTCGACATGCCCTCAAGTCGTACAGTTTCAGAAAAAGGAGCTAAGCAAGTGAAGCTGCTAACGACTGGCAACGAGCACTCGCGATTCACAGTGATGCTCGCATGCACAGCTGATGGGTACAAGCTGCCCCCTTTCATCATTTTTAAACGGAAGACACTACCGAAAGAGGAGTTCCCACGCGACGTCATCGTCCGGGTTAGTGAAAAGGGTTTCATGACGGAATCATTAATGCTGGAGTGGATCCGGCTCGTGTGGAAGCGGCGACCTGGTGCTCTCTTTGAGCGAGCAAACATGCTCGTTCTGGACGCGTTTCGAGGTCACCTTACAGCCAACGTAAAGCGGGCCCTGGGCGATGGCAAGACGGACCTTGTCGTCATCCCTGGTGGACTGACATCTGTGCTGCAGCCACTAGACGTTGTGCTCAACAAGCCGTTCAAAGATAGAGTGCGCGAACTCTACAATGAGTGGATGCTGGGCGACAACCCCACCACCCCCACCGGCCGACTGCGACGTCCACCTCTTGCGACTGTTTGTGGCTGGGTGTCGTCAGCGTGGAAATCTCTGCCCGCAGAGATGGTGCGCAAGTCATTCAGGAAGTGCAGTATTAGCAACGCGCTAGACGGCACAGAGGATGACGCTCTGTGGGACGTGGGCAGCGATAAGCAATCGTCATCCGACTCAAGTTCGGCCGACTCTGACGACTCGGAGTAGCTTGCTCACTTTGTGCCCTTCTCTGTGTTGTCGCCTCTCCTCCTCTTCTTCTCTCAAAGCTCCTTTGGGAGCTTTTTTTTTTCAACGGTCCCTCTTGGGGCCACCAATCACGCTTCGGCAGAGCATGCAGGCACGAGGCTTCACGCTGTGTCTCACTCGAGTTCCTCTCTCTACACAATGTCGCCTATGTGCAGACACTCGCGTTTCTTTCAAGGTAAGGGTGTTTTTCGGTACTTCTGCCATTGAAAAAAATGTTTTTCATTTTTAGAATTGGTGAGTTGGGGGGGTCGACCTATATTCCGGTCCGACCTATATTCCGGTTTTTACGGTATAATCGAGAATAAATAGTAAAAAAAAATTATGAACAGTACTTTGGTGACAGCATCACTCACAACTGGAAAATATTCAATAGAATTTCACGAGCGACGGTGATAAACGAGCTAAGAGCAGCACCAATAAAGATAGAAATCAACTTCCGCCGCCTCTGCAAGAGAGTGCCCAAAAAGCGAAAACACGTTTCGCGCGACTCCGTTGCGATCCCGCGGCGGAATCAAAACCGCGTAGGCACTTTGCCGCAGAGAGCGAGAATACCTCGCGAGCAATGGTGATAAGCAAGCTAAGAGCAGCGCCAATAAAGATAGAAATCAACTTCGGCAGCCCCTGCAAGATAGTGCTGACAAAAAGAAAACTCAAATTTTGCGCGACTCCGTTGCGATCACGCGGCAAAACCAAAACTACAAAAGGGGTGTTGCCGCAGTCTGTGCCGCGGCGCTAAAGCTAGACATAAGTTCTGCTTATCTCCGTAAGAAGGCAGCACAAAATTCAAACACTTCTTGTAAGTCCTAATAGGTGGCAGCACCCCCCAGTGAGCACGCATTGTTCTTTTGGCGCAAAATTTCAAACGGAAGATCGAAACCGTACCCGTACGGCAAAGACCTTGCGGGACAGAAAACCGCCGCCGTACATATACGGCAAAAACCTTCAAAGGGTTAACAAAACACATTTTTATCGATGGCTGTGGTGAGGCACATCCACTGGAGGGTACACTCTGGGTACCTAACAGTACAGAAGCTCCCCAGAGGGCGCCCCGATCTGCTAGGTACACTGGGGTGGAGGGTTCACACACACAGACCATGGCCTTTTTGTCAAAAGAGGAGCACGATGCCAACGCAGTAAAACGGGCATGAAACAGTGCCTCACCTGCTGGGAGGTGGCACAGTGGTCCCATCTGAGTGGCCAGGAAGGAAAGCTCACGGGCGGGACGACGTCTCCACTGAACCACCAGGGACACCAAGCTGTCTCGGCACGATGCTTGAGGACAGAAGAGTTGATAAGTGGAGCTTTTTCAGAATCAGTTGTATTAAGCTAGTATCATCAACATCATCAGCCTGACTACACCCACTGCAGGGCAAAGGCCTCTCCCATGTCTCTCCAATTGACCCGGTCCTTTGCCAGTTGTGGCCACCAAATCCCCGCAAACTTCTTAATCTCATCCGCCCACCTAACTTTCTGCCGCCCCCAGCTACGCTTGCCTTCTCTTGGAATCCACTCCGTTACCCTTAAGGACCAGCGGTTATCTTGCCTTCGCATTACATGCCCTGCCCAAGCCCACTTCTTCCTCTTGATTTCAACTAGGATGTCATTAACCCGCGTTCGTTCCCTCACCCACTCCGCCCTCTTCCGATCTCTTAACCTTACACCTATCATTTTCCTTTCCATAGCTCGCTGCGTTGTCCCTAACTTAAGCTGAACCCTCTTTGTTAGCCTCCACGTTTCTGCCCCATAGGTGAGTACCGGTAAGATACAGCTGTTGTATACTTTTCTCTCGAGGGATATTGGTAAACTGCCATTCATGATCTGAGATAACCTGCCATATGCGCTCCACCCCATTCTTATTCTTCTAGTTATTTCCCTCTCATGATCCAGATCTGCACTAGTATAGGCACGCACAAACACACAACCTGTAAAAGTTCTCACAATAAGGAACGGCACTGTGATGTCTGACGGGTGACAGACAGTACGCATACCAAAGTAAAGCAATGAAAAACCAGGACGGAGACTGCTGACATCATTACAGTGGGCACTTGTTAACTCGAACTCGCTTAAGGTATGTCACCACCTTTTTCAAAAATTTTTTTAATTTTGAGTATTAAATTTTTATTTCACATTTACGTTATAAAGCACCGTTTTATATGATATTCAAAAAGAAGAAAGAGTGAAAAAAGCCATGCTGGTATTAATAATTCACAAAAAAATGCCCAAACTTGGTTGTTATGCAAACATTCATAACTAGCGAATGGAGAGCAGGAATTTTAAACTTTTTGGCGCAGACTTAGCCAACTAACCATTCTGTGCAACCAACTAGGATCTTTGCCATCTGATAATTGGGAAAAAAGTTATAGCAAAAATGCCAAAGAAAACAAAAAAATGTGTCATTTTTGCCTGCATTCCTTGACATAAAACATGATTATATTAAAACTCACCATTCGATTTAATTTATCCTAGTTCATTGCACAGGCTAATAACAAAGGAAAGAGCGTGCAAAGTTTCATTGAAAAATATTTATTTATTTCGAAGTTGTCACTGTTTGCGCAACACGAAAGTGCAAGAAATAAAGTTTTGAGAAAAACAAGATTAAAGTTTTTCAATCCTTGTAGAAAGAAGATCATCATGCCCTAGGAAGTTAAAATCCTTCAGGTTCATAGCTAGGGCCCTCCATAGCTGATGTGAGCTCTCTTTTGGCATTTGTTGCTGCCCGTCCTTTTTTTGCGGAGATGTTTTGCCTCACCCGTTGATTGACGTTGGGCCTTCATCACATGGTAATGGTCACTGGTGCAACATGGTAGGAGAGTGTGGCGGCCAGATTCGATGCCTGCTTCCCTCAAAATATCTGCTGTACTTCTGTTGCCATCACTGAAGGACGAATTCACTTGCATTCAAAGCGATAGCGCGAAGCAAACAACTCAGACGCTTGTAGCCTCATGCATCCCCCTTGCGGAAATTTAAAGCAATTTTTAAAAAACAAAATAAGCCTTAAAAATTGCCTTTGAGTAATCTTTTACATATCAGACTAAAACAAAACAAAAAATTTTCAATATACGCCGCTGATTATTGCCGAGTTATCATTTTCTGTTACCAAACCACATTAGTTTCGGTTTCAGAACTGTTCACCACCTGTTCGAAAGTTGGCTATAACTTTTTAACAAAATAAGATACGAACATTATTCTTGCTGCAAAACATTTTTGAATGTTTTGGGATTCCCAAAATATAAAAAAGAAAAAATGTCATTTTTCCAAAAAAAGCGCTTTTTCAAAGGTGGTGACATACCTTAATTCGAACAACTGGTTCATCCACACCCATAAACACCATGAGTATTGTGCACTAGCAATACACTAAAACCTCATTAATTCGGATTTTAAGAGAGTGGAAAAAGCATTTGAAAGGGTCTCCATGACTTCTACTTTCAGTGTGCAATAAAGTAACGCTGGAATTGATTGGTATGTGGCGCTACATGTGGCATTCAAACTCCACTACACAAACAGCGCGTTTCGGCGAGTTGGAAGAACGGAAATACCATGAGGAGGAAAGCAAAGGATTTGCGCTGGAATGGCAAGGCGCCTTTGATCAGTGATTAGGCAATCATCTTATAAATAGCCGCCGTTACCGCGGCTTGGTGGTGAAGCTCCGAAAACAAAACTTTGCGGTTGGACTCTCTCTCAGCCTACAGACGGTGACTTGTGAATCATCAACGCATCTACCGTTGCTAATTGCACGTCAGATGGCCAGAAGAAACAATGTGATATGCAGTTCAGGCCTGAGGACGAAAATCTGGACAATCACTAGTCAAGCACTCCACACCTCAATATGGCGCCACTGGACAGGCCTGTCCAAATAAACGAGCTTTTGACGCCTAGGCCTACATGAACGCTTGGGCGGGACTCTGATGGCTGTCCGAATTATATTCCAATGAAATGGGGATCGAATTAATGAGGTTTCATTGCAGCTGTATTAGACATGAAATGCACAGCAGTAAGTAACTTGCTAGTAGCCCGACCATCGCATTGCCATAGCCTGGCTAAAGCACACCAGGTTTCCATTGAGTCTAATGGCACGTTTGATACCTGAAGCTATGAGCATGCTAAATGGTGCCGATTTCTCTTCTGACAGAAGGTTGTGCCGTCCAATTGGCATTCTGCTGTGACACAGTCACTGCAAGTGAGACTGAAGCTTTCCCATAGTCTTTTACAGAAGATCAGAGGAAACGTATTAGAAGACACCTGTGACAACCGCCAGACTCAAGGAGCAAGTGTGAGAATCTGTGAGACCTTATCTGAAGCCCAGTTTAGTACGCTTAGACACATTTTATGCTTAAAAGGGCACTCCAGAGGAATACCAACCATCATCCAGGAGGCCCAGCATAGTGACAGCCATCTCCAAGGCAGCACAGCGCACTGCGCAGTCTCCATCGCTCGACAACTCCACAAGGCATGGAAGAAGGTACTGTCTGGTCATTCCCAGCCTGAAACAACACAACAATGTGGTGTTCAAACATGTTTCCCGGTTTTTCTTATATGCCTGCTCTATTTGTAAATGATAAAGGCTCGTCAGCTTGTCTGAGGAGTGCGGCAATAACAAAATAATGACTGGGCAGATCACTTAGAAACGGCAGACTCACCCTGCGGACCGCGTGAGGGCTCCCAGCTGACGACACACGGCAGCTCGCACGACCGGTTCGGGATCTTGGCACAGGGTCTCGGCCAGGGGCAGGAGCTCCCTCTGCACGCTTTTTGAAAAGAACCAAGCAGTAATGGTGCTCAAGGCTGGTATCACTACAAACAGAGACACTTTTTTTTCACCATTACCGTATTTACTCACAATGGACGCACTTTTTTGTCAGGCAAAAAAAACAAACTTTGGTGCTAATTTGAGAGGTGTGTTTATTAAGCATGCCAAATGCGATTATTCGCTGATGATTGTGTACTGCACAACGAAATAAAAGGTGCAAGTGATGTGCATGCTCTCCAACACGACCTAGACAGAACCAGCAAATGGTGTGTAAAATGGCATTTGAGACTAAACTTAAAATAAAACTGTCTGTATGACATTTACCAGAAAGAAAAATCCTCAAGCAGCTATAATCTACATGGTTTAAAGTTACCGTATTTTCTGGTGTATAAGACGCGGCTTTTTTTCAAAAATATTGCTGGTGCGTCCTATACAAGGGTGCGTCTTATACGTGAATTTTTCGGTTTTTTTTTGCGAGTTCAGAAATTACTCAAGTTCATGTTCAAGCTTTTTTTCACCGGAAAATTATCACTACCAATCACGCGGTTGTAACACGGTTAATACTTCAATACGGGAACCCCCATGCACAATTTTTTAGGTGAACTTTATCATGAAACGGAGGGGATGACAACTTCTCGGATCATAAACATGCGGTCATTTCAGAGGCCCCAAGCAAAAGTAATGTGAAATGCCATAATATGGCAACAATCGCGCTTCTCGCCATTGTCAAGACAAGCCATGACAAGCCAGCGTTTTTTTTTTTTAGTCACCCTTTGCAACTTTGTTTGCTCCGTGTACGCAGTACGTACGTAGTGCGAAGAGAATGTTTCAGCCGTGTTGCCTCCAGAAATGGACATACTTTTTGAAAGCGCATCCGAAGATGAAAACTTCGAAGGTTTTAAGTAAACATAAAATGTTGTTATGGACATAAGAAGAGTTCTTTCATTTTTTTTTCTTTTTGCTAAAACGTGGGCGGGTATGGCGCGAGTGTTGCCTTTTTCGATCACTTAGCGTTGCTTAAGAACTTCTCACAGGTACGGTGCATTGCGTGATGGTTGCACAAGCATAATTAAGCCTTGCTAGCCTAACTGTGAATTTGGGTGCGCCTTATATACCAACTTTTTCGATGAGAGCCTGCATATATGGCGGGTGCGTCTTATACACCGGAAAATATGGTAAATCAAGTTTCTGAATACATATACTTAGGTGTTTACTTTACATCTCAAATAAATGGCAGAAACAGGTTGATTATGTTTCATCCAGAGCTGCGAAAGCTTTGGGCCTTCTGCGTAGAAATGCCAGGTCTTTTCCACTATCTACAAAAGAATTATTGTATAAAATCAATGTTAAGTCAATACTTGAATATGCCTGCACAATTTGGGATCCTCTAGCGGTGCGAGATAAAGCCAAATTAGAACGGGTTCAGAACTTAGCTGCTCGGTTTGTGTCAGGGATTCACAGAAAAGATATCTGTACCGAAACTTTGATAGAAAGACTACAATGGGAGCATTTGGAAATCCGTCGACGTTAAGTTGCGACTCAAGTTTTTTCATGTGATTTATCATCGTTCTGTTGGCATTGAAAGAGCGAAGTATACACTGGCACCTCATTATATATCTGACCGCGTAGACCAAAGTTTCGAAGTACGGGAGATTGCCTCAAAAACTGATGTAATTCGATTGTCTTTTTTTCCCAGAACAATACGCGATTGGAACAAATTGTCTTCAGACACTGCTTGTATTATGTCTAATGGTTTTTTCTTTTCTACCTTATAATAACCATTTCAATTTCGTGGTTCTGTGAAATTTTATCTGTTTTTGTTTTTCTTTGTTTTGATGCAATTTAGACTTGTTCCCATGGCCGACACTGCTTATGTTATGTTTGTTTTTTTATGTATGCCCTCCCCCACTGTAATGCCGCTTGGCGCTGTAGGTAAATAAATAAAAAAAATAAAGTTACACTACGGTCAATAACAATCTTTCCAGGTTTTCATGAACTAGGTAGGGGATGCATTTACTGCATGAGTGAATTCGTTAGGTGAGCAAATATGGTACATTACATCTATAGCAACCGTATTACATTCCAAGGCTTTTACTGCAAATGCGTTTGGGACTGAACGATAGCCCAAAATTTTGCAGGAGTTTCTTTCAAAAGTTGGAAAACCTCAGAGCCAGTGCTGTGAAATAAAAAAATTGTAAAATGCAGCTCAGTGCACTGCAGCAAACAACCCACATTTAAACATTTTGATCGGCAATGTAAATGTGCGGGTTTCTGAGAAGATTGATCAACAAGTATTTATCAGTAACCAGTGGGGAAAGGACAAAAAAGAAGATATAGCTGCATAACTGGATTGGAAGTTTTAATCCCATTACCAACAATTTATCATGGTAGTAAAGTGGTCTGATTTCAACAGGAAAAATTCATTATAGGAGAAAAGGTCAAAACACAATGATGTATTTCACAACACACTTTTGCTAGTCACGAGAGGGAACATTATACGTCCGAAGAGGGGCTTAATCACGGTTCAGAGTACAATTTAGCTTGGCATACATTCAAGGACTATGCCATAGAATTGAGAAAAGAACAGTTTTGCTTAATTGGAAGTTAATTAAATATTGGACGATGAGTCTGTTCTTCACCTACTGACTAATGAGCAACCTGGATGAACAATCACCCGTCTTTCAGCTTCACTAGTGAAGTGACACAATTCCAATGCTTGAGATGCTAAGGTGCTGATATTCAGCTCATAATGACAACTATAATAATTTCACAGGTTCTTGGAAAGAACCCAATATACTATGATTACTAAACCCAACATAAGATCTAGCTGTTTGTGTTCTTAGTGTAACTAATAATAGCACCATAATAAGAGCATCAACTGCGTTACGACAGTGGCACGCTTGTAAGTGACTAGCTTCACTATGTAGCCGGTAAACATATAGACAAGAACAAAAGAATGACACTTATTAAAGGGACACTGAGGAGAAATTGAAGTTGACTTCTATCGACAGAATACCAGCTCCTGATTACAAAAACGCCATTCATACTGACAACAAAGCTCTTGTAACGTAGAAAAGAGCAAGAACCAAAATACAGGTATCGCCGCCACAGGCCAAACTCGGCAAGTACAAGCTTCATGACGTCATAGGACAAAACAGTGTTGCTAGAACCAATAGTTCTAGTAACACTAGGACACGAGAAGCCACGAATCACTGAGGCGCAGCAAATGCATGCGCAAATCTCCTTGACGTCGCCAGATTGCGCCACGTACCCGACAGCTACGCACGCTCCTGCAGCACCGGGACCAATCAGCGCCGGCTCACAGCGGTATGCGGGCTCCCGATATTCCGCTAACGGTAACAAGGTACACGGTATGCTAAAGGTGTCTATTTGCGAGAACTTCGTTGACGACTTTGAGAACGGGATCCATTGTAACGCTGGCAAAACGCCGGTGCAAACGTAAACGAAGCGACGGCCGCAATAGCTGATAGATGCCTTCAACGTGCGGCCGGCGGTAGCTTTCTTTTCGGCTGCTGCTGGGCCGCACTGCTGGCCGTCAGAAATCACGGAGTCTGCGTTACGTCATGTGCACGTCATGTTTCACGTCACTTACTCCTGTGTCGTCATAAGAGAATCCCAAGTTTGAATCAGAGTGGCGGGAAAAACTTTTTCAACTTCGAATCCAAATTTCTTAGAAATAAATGCATCTTTCGCTGCCGGCCAAGTGGCAACAAAGCCATGACATGCCGAACTATCGGATTTTGCTATAAAAAAAATATTAATAGAGCTCTCCTCAGTGTCCCTTTAAAAAAAAGATAAACAAAAAAGTGGCAAGCACTCACAGGCAAGGTTCCAATAATGCAGCCAATGCTCCCAGAAGCCGGCAAGAGACGAGACGAGATAAGGACGACTGTGAGGCTTGTCCTTTCTGCACAGCAACTTGCAGCACCTGCGTGAGGTCTGGTTATCAGCAGCAGCAAGGCCAAACACTGTACCCATCACATCAAGACAGAACACCTTTTATCTTTTTCAGTCAGTGTAAACAGCGAAACCTCACTGCTGAAGTTGGCAAATACACTTATGCGTGCTAGTGGCACATGGCCAACGTTTTAGCGTGCGTATGAACATGTGCTAGTAAATTATACTGATTAATTCATTGGTGATCCTGCAACAATAGGAATAACCGGTTACGTATTGCTCCAACTACACTGAAACGAAAAGTTGCGTTTTCTACAGATGCTAGCAACATGCATGCAACGTTGCAAAAAAGCAACGCTCACCTGTTGAGAAATGGTGGCTCTTGGAAGTAGTTCCAAAACATCCAGCAGAGTGTCAGCCCAAGCATTTGCCACCACTGGAAACACAAACAAGGCTGTTGATTCAAAAAAGTGCAAAGGGGGCTTGCTTAATGCGTGATGAATGGAGAAAAGAACTGTGAAAATGGCGCTTGAATGTGACGGAGAAGAAAGAAAGAACAGCTTAGAGTTGAGTACCTTATTTTGCTTCATCCTGTTCAAGAGCTGTTTTATCTCTGCCAAAGTGCTGATGCTAAGCAATGAGAACAGCTCGTTAATTAGTTGTCTGAACTGCTGTTTGTGCACTGAAACTGCACACCGGCGAATGATTAAGAAAAACTGAAATGAACTGGGCTAGCAAATACGACCTTCCTAATTTCACTCTTGTGTTTTACAGAAGGCATGCACAGTAAATCCCAGACTGATTGTATTAGTATTTAAGAATACCCAGTCTGTGAGAAACATCCAGCGCCGTGCAACAAAGGTTGACATGGAAACCAAACTCTTTGCATATATGTCAGATCCCCACCCATCAGACACAGCAAGTAGGACACAAACCATCCAGCGAGACGTCCCTAGTCCAGAGCTGTGTCAGTTCATTTTGACAGCAACTCACTTAAAAGTAATGACATGCAAGAACTTCCTTCATCGCCAAGAAACTTAATTCGCCTTGTATTTTTGTGCCGGACATATTCTCAGGTATCATTCGGCACCACAGTGTTTGTAGAATGCACATGATATGGAAGCAAATGATAAAACTTTGTAGCTTTAGAATGGATCTCGGCAAGGAAATTTATTTGACCCACATCTCCTTCTCCCAAGTCTGATGCAGCGGGTATGGTATGAAAATGAAACCAAAAGTTTAATTTGCACTCACTTCGTGTGCCTGTAAAAAGAAAGGTCAGAAATCAATGTTAAGAACAGTTACAACACAGATATCATGCAAATACACGGCAGTCATGTGGCATGAAAACTCAAAAACTTAGCCAAAGTTGCTTCCAATCACTTTCCATCAATTAATGTTGTTGGTAGGCGTGGTGCAAAGTGTATCATTTTGACCAGCACGGATGAGTCATGACTTTCACTGGACTCTTTGAGCCAACAGCGAAACAGCAATCATTCTTTTATAAATAACAATGATGGCAGTCAAGTTGATTTGACTCTTTTCAACAACTTCACCCAGTAGTCTTCGAAAGCCATGAATGGGAGAGAGTAATAGCCTTGTTTGGTTTTCCATCAATTTGTAAAGAAAATGCGCAGTTTGAAAAAAGGCTAGCAAAAAATTCAAAGCTTTAATAACTATGAACACCTCCTAGACTAGAGTTCTGGGGCCAGTTCTAGGTTTTCGCTAATAGAAAAAGGACATCTAGGGCTATTTGTCTAAATGCGGCACAAAATTCAACGAAAGTGGACACTGACTAAAGATGACATGCAGCACAGACAGGTACAGGTGTCATGTATGTTTCCTTCATCATCAGAAATCGTTTTCACACAGTTCGAAACATCATGCAAGCAATGAACCAAATAGCCCGAGGCTTACCAAATCAATGACAAGCCACTTCCGACTGTTGCGCAAATCAGAGAAAATCGAAAAAAAATTCTCTCGACCTAACCGCGCATTTGTTCGGGCTCAAATTTTGCACAGAGGTTGCATTTAGTGGTCAGTTTTGTTTTATACTACATTTAGGTGGGGTACTTGCCTGATTCGGGCAGAATTATTTGGAAATCCCCATCGTCTGTGGCGACGGAGAACCAAAATCAAAAGACTTCGCAGCGATGGTACGCATGGCGCCATCTCGCAGCCATCGGAGAAACGAGCTCTCCACCGCGGAGGGCGGTGGTATGGTGGCTAGAAGGGGAGCTCGTTTCTCCGATGGCTGCGAGATGGCGCTACGCGTACCATCGCTGCGAAATCTTTTGATTTTGGTTCTCCGTCGCCACAGACGATGGGGATTTCCAAATAATTCTGCCCGAATCAGGCAAGTACCCCACCTAAATGTAGTATAAAACAAAACTGACCACTAAATGCAACCTCAGTGCGAAATTTGAGCCCAAACAAACGCGCGGTTAAGCCGAAAGAATTTTTTTTCGATTTTCTCTGATTTGCGCAACAGTCGGTATAAACTATTAAAATTCCAGATGCAGCAGGGTGAATTAAACAGAGCTTCCAGAACCAGCTAGACTGCTAGCTAAAGACTAGACGAAAAGCTTATAAACAGCACATACCTGGATCCCTGCTTTCTACACTGGACAGGATACTCTGTAAGAGTGATTGGACAAATGACTGAGAAACCAAAGTGCTGCCCTCGAGAAGCTTTGTCAGAGGCTTGCCATCCTGCAAGAGCATTATGCAAGCACTTAGCAAATGGCAGTACAGGGGGTCGGGGGGGAGTTCTGTGCCATATAAGCATATTTGAAAATATTTACTACAGCAAGCGAAGCATAGTGATAGCCAGCTATCTACATCAATAGCCGAGGGATGTGCAAATCCCTTTTACCATCACGACCTTCATAGCTCCGGCATGAGAATGATTTCATACACTGCTTGCATACACTGCTCCAGTGGAACACATTACACAAGGCGTACCACGGTACTCCTGCAATCTGTGCTTTGTGCAACGCAAATGCATGGTCAGAGCTTCCCAAGCTAGTTGGGAGCTGAAAAAACAACTGGCACACCAAGCCTGCTTGCCCCATTTACGAGGCTGTGCGAAAGTTTCAGAATGCAAGGCACAACCTCAAGCCTTGGTAGTCTTCAGCCGTTTAATTTCTTGCTCCATATTTATATTTTTGCAAGAGTGTGTTGGCAACACCAGTCAGGACCAAAACAGGAAACCCTGCAGCCAAAAGTGGCCTTATCCAATAATTAAAACTTGCTGGCATCTGATAGAGGCGTGATGTTTGGAATGCAGATTTCAAGCACAGCGACGCTATGCTCCTGTTGAAAGCATGTTCACGTTCCAAAATAATTAAGATTATGTGCTCACAAAAAGAATATACGGTGGCCCTGCCAGAGGCCGAGCAAAATGCTCATACCTGTGAAGATGGCTGAAATGTTGGCTGCCCAGCATGTTCATCTGGGGACCTGCCAAATTAAAAAAAAAAAAAAAAGATGCTTCAAAGGTGTAACAGATATATGAAGCACTTGCAACTGTCACGACAGGCACGTCTCCCAGCCACAGAATGCCTCAAGAGAGTACTGGAATCAATCGAAGTCTGAGTGGTTTCACTTGTTTCGAAACGGTCAAAGAAATGTTTTTGGAACTTGCATTTACCTTATTTCTTTACTGGGCTTCCGCTCTCTATCCCCAGTAGATGATTATCATAGGGAATGCCCCTTTAGTTTCCGCAAACCACGGTAAAGCAATGGACACCAATGCTAAATGTATACCTTCTAGACAAGCGTCCTCCTCGAATTTACTGTAATAGCCAGGAGCACGTACACAGCTACTATTAATGCTAGTAGGCGACGATTTCAAGGCATTTCAAAGAAACGCCAGCCAGATTCTTCGCCTCACAATACGAACTCGTTTAGACTCGACCGCTCAGCTGCAAATTACGAACCCAACCATTCTAAGCTTGCGCACTGGTATCTATGAGACAGTCTTCTCTGTAACGATCATCAGTTGAACGTATCGATCACTTGTCGACAACTTTCGATCGGAATTCGAGAGAAAGTGGTGCAGTCGCGCTTTCCGCGAAGCCAACTCGCAGGCTAAAAAACTGTCAAACGAACAAAACACAAATAATAAGTGGGAGAAGCACATTACCCGCAATCGTCGTCGACCAGAATCAAAGGCGGCGACGAGCAAGACTGCTCGCGAGGAGCTAGCGAACCGCTCGCTGGCATCATGGCCTGAAGCGTTGGTTGTGCAGTTCATAGACTGTCCCAAACGAAGATGAGTTCCTTACGGTCGAGACCGCGTCAGCTGTGCCAGCTGTCAACCGCATCCGTCCGCGGAGTCGCAAGGGAGAGCGAAACGCGGGACCTCAAGGCGACTCCCGCGCGACGCTTCGATGCGGCAAGCATTTTATATTCGCTTGCGTTTCACAAACTTGCAATTATCGCCGCGTCTGTGCACATAGTAGGTGCATAAGGTCGTGAATGCGGTTCTTCCTGGAGTCCCAAGTGTAGATCACGCGCAGCCAGCGATTCAAGGACGGGCGCCCGTTCAACTGGCTTGACGCGAAAGCGAAAAGAACACGACCGGTACGGCGCACAGCAACAAAACAAAAAACATCTGGGCAGCACGTGAGATACGCTGATGATGATGATGGTGACAATAGCGAGCCGAAAAGGAAATATGTATAAAACAATAGAAAAAGGCCCTCAGTCGTCGTGAATAACTGTAAAAGAGCTAAGTGAAAGGCCCGAAATAGGACTGTATGAGCGAAGAGGCTGAAGTCATGGCTGAAGGCTTTCTTCGTATTTTGTTGTGTTGTGGGTGAGGGTTCGTAATGGTTGGGGCAAGGAGGTTCGCGTGGAGCGCAGTTTGAATCAACTGAGAAAGCGTGCGGCGGCGACTCAGTTGGTGCAGTTATTTACGGCAACATCTCTAGATTAGGGTCATGCATGAAGCTCGCTCTGGCGACCGGATGCTCGGATGGCCGGATGAATCTTGTCTTTTTCCGAAAGAGTCGACCAAGCTGCACCCGTGTCGCTCGGCTATTATCTTCAAAGTATACTGCGCACGCAAAAAAAAAAAAAAAAAGGACGTGAAGGTACACACAACAGTCGCAGACTCGGGACTGAATACATATGAAAGGAAACACATCTTGTATGCCTTCAAGCGTCATATTTTCACGTTGTAGTGACGGACCATGCGCAGTTCAGATATCTGCCTTCCTTTTGATAAAAGGTTGATCGAACGAACACAGTCATCCCCACGCTTACTGATGATGAAAAAGGGCTGTCGCATGTAAAGGCTAAAAAAGCTGAGCTTTCGCTCAGCTATTTTAAGCTACAGATTTGTGTGCAGATCAAATCACATTACATTAGACATTGCTTTTTTACTACCGCTTTGATAATTTGCCTGGCTTGTGAACATAGAAGGGCGTCGGCAGTAAGAAAGCGGTTCTAATTTATTTTTTTTAATGAAGCATAGAGGCATCGAGTATGCCATAGCGTGACGGTGGGAATGAGAAGCAGTGAGGGGGTCAAATCAGAAAAAAACATTTGCCAGGAGAACTGCGTTAGAAAAGACTGGTGGGTGATCATACGATAATCTGCTTTACCCAAAGTGAGAAAACAAACTACAAAAGTGCTATTCCAGTGTATCCGCACATGACATGTGTACTTTGTGCAGAGCTGAGGAATAGATTGTGTAGTTGGGAACATGCGATTAATAGCCTTAAGCTCGTTAAGAGCGGTGTGGGGGCCGATGTATAGGTGACTGTACTGAATGTGGGATCGAGCGGAAGGGAAGTTACAAAGCCTGAGGGGTGCGCGTATCCGGATGGTGGGTCGTGTAAAGAGCGGTGACTGATTGCTGTGCAGTGTGTAATGCATCGGTACACATTATACACCCTTGGGGTAGATGCGCGGCTGAAACCGTCGCTGAAACAATAGAACTATTATCAGTCAGCCGACGTACGACCATGGGGAAAATGTCTTTAATCGATGAAGTTGAAGAGTCAGTTTGAGAGCTCTATTCGCCTCATGCTTGTCGGTGAGTTCACAGAGTGTTTTAAGCTAAGCCTTCTGAAGCACGGGTATGGGTGTAAGACGGGGGCAGTTTAGTTCACGACAAGCGAACGGCGAGAACGCGTTCTCAAAGCTTGCAGATCGTAGGCGTGAGGGACATATGGAGGAGGGCCGAGATCGATATCGGAGGATGACCTGACTTGGCTATTGGAACGACAGAATGTTTACACTCTCCCGGCGTGACGCGCCACACTTCGTTGAAATTATCACGCAGGGTCTACAAAAGCAGTTACATCCTGCCTGGGAGTAATGTTAGTTTTGATGCCTGCTATGGGTGCCAGCAGCTCTGCCGTGGTACGGTTAGTGGTCCCCTGATCGGGGGAGCTGGGATGAGGTGTAGAGGTATAAATGAATCTAATTAATCCACATTTAAAGTGATGCGTTTTCTGTCTAATCGGCAACTTGACAAGCGTGATCTGTGGAGTGAGACACAGATATCGATTGCCCTGCGTAGGGCACGCCATGCACCCCAGCGTTGCCTGCCAAGTTAGTTTGCGTAGCGCCGCGCACGTGGGTAGCCCGATAAAGAAGCGTGAAGAGCCGAGAGATCACCGTGGTAACGAGAAGTACAGTGATCCGCCTGACGACAAAAAACCCGGAGATTGAGCAGGTGCATGTCTATGTCTGATTCGTCCTCATTTGCAGTAGTGGAAATTGTGAGAGTCGAGGGAACAGTCGAGAGATCAGGCAGAGCGGAAGAGGGCTTGTGCGTAAATAAACGATTATCTGCGCGTACGGAGTTCCATGATGTGATTGGACGTGATCACTACAACCTAAACCTCGGGCGGTTTCGCGAACTCACTCGAACACAGCACAGTATAGTAATTAGCAACATGTAACTGGTTTTTCGGGGCAAATTTCGAGTGTTGAGACGGGTGATAATGCCACTGTTGTGTTTCTTTACATGGTATTGCATGTAATGAATATTGCAAGGAATATCGCAGCGAGTGGGTTTCTAACCAGCAGTGCGAACTGATCAGCTTCACCGGCCACTACACGAGAGCACTGTGATATCGCCGCCGCCAATCAGGCCTCGTGTATATCGAGGCCTTGTATTGTGTATCATCGTCTTCATCAACTTCCACCTGAGGCACGAAGAGATCAGATCAGCTTAACCTCGATCAGAGCTTAATTAACCTATCGTCGCCAGACGGGCCGAGGCCCCATCAAAGCAAAATCATGAACCAGCCAGGCTGAACACATGCTTTCGCACGTCTACTCGGTTTAACCACGTCACAACGCTACTACCTTTTATTATTTGTTGACTGTTTACCAAACTGCTTAGAACCGGTGGCTACTGGTACCTTACCTACCTTGAAGAGTACTTTTTACTGCTCCAATTAACACACGGCCCATTAACAGCGAAAAACATTTTCGTAGCATTGCTTATCTAGAACAACATTTTTATCTCAACAATTTTGATACGGAACAACAACTACAGCTGGAGTCCTCTTCATTGTCACTTTATAAAGTAGGTGTTCTTATAAGAACATCTACTAGGTCCATGGTAAAGAGCTGTGCGTGGTTTTGTGTAAGAAAGCGCAACCTAGAGGAGCAGTCGGAACTGACCCAGGTATGCATTACATTAGTCTTGCATGCTCCGAGAAAGCTACTTTGTTGCTTGCATTTAACGTTCTGTCGGTTCGCTTTTGGTGTTGAAGAGATGAAGAACCAACAAAAGGTGGGCATTGCACTGGGCGGAGGAATCTCTGTCCAGCCTAACTACGCAGCTCCAAAGCAGCGTCTGATATGCTAAGACACTGCACCGTTAGAGCAACAACCTCTGGCCATATTTGTTGTTCTGGCCCATGGAGGAAGAAAAGCTGAGGAGATTCTCTCGCTATCCGAGCTGCAGGCCAGAAATTGCGCCGGAAGTCACGTGCTTTCGCAAGGACTACTGGGACTATTTGCCGACGGCGCCGCCAATAGTAACGCTGGTCGCACAGGTGTCGTCTGCTTCTACGCCTACTGCGCATGCGCAAGCGCGCTGAGACGGCGGCCAACTACAGGGGGCGCAGTGGGGAGCCGGCTTCAAAAAATGTGACGGAACCACCTCTCCTGACTTCCCTTCCTCGATATTCTGGCCTAACGATCGTGAAGGCCACTGGTTGCCTGGCCGTGCGCAGGCCGATTTAATCAGTTGCGCAGTTTGTGACCCGTAAGGGTCAAGAACACTTTAAATTTATCAACAATAAAGTTTTTTTTCCATCCATCCAATGTACTTTGGGACACAAGTGCCCTGCACAAATTGAGTTCTCCATCGTGAAGCTTATTTTGCCTTCGGAGATGAATAATTATAGGGTTTATCTTTAGCTGTGCGCGCATGCGCAGGGTGCAATGGCGAAATAGCGTGGACCTCCGGCCGGCCAACATGGCGGGGTCCATCGAAGCACGGGTCGCTCGCATGACACCAATTCGTCGCTGCCGCATCATTGTCTTTCGTATTAGAGGCAAATGAATGGTGCACGGACATTGTCTCAAGGTACAGGATTACAAAGTTTCACAGCTAAAGCTCTGCAGATTTTGAGGTTGCATCTTGATTTGGACAGCTGCTATAGGCTTAACGAATACGCGTTGTTTGGTTGCATGAAGATACTTCAGAAGGCACAGGATGTAAAACGTTTTGATGCTACTCACTTGAAAAAAATATGGCTAGAAACTACTGAATTGAAGAACTACATGTAATACGTTGCTTTACTCATTATTTTTTGTTATCTCAACATCACCAGAAGCCTGACTACGCCCACTGCAGGGCAACGGCCTCTCCCATGTTTCTCCAATTAACCCTGTCCTTTGCCAGCTGCGACCACCGTATCCCCGCAAACTTCTTAATCTCATCCGCCCACCTAACCGTCTACCGTCCCCTACTACGTTTGCCTTCTCTTGGAATCCACTCAGTTACCCTTAAGGACCAGCGGTTATCTTGTCTTCGCATTACATGCCCTACCCAAGCACATTTTTACCTCCTGATTTCGACTAAAATGTCATTAACTCGAGCTTGTTCCCTCACCCACTCTGCCCGCTTCCGGTCTCTAAACGTTACACCTATCATTTTTCTTTCCACCGCCGCGGTGGCTCATTGGTTATGGCCCTTGGCTGCTGACCCGAAGGATGCGGGTTCGATCCCGGCCGCAGCGGTCGAATTTCAATTGAGGAGAAGTTCTAAGATTTCCGTGTACTGTGCGATGTCAGTGCACGTTAAAGAACTGCAGGTGGTCGACTCATAGCAGTCGCTTTGGGATGTTAAAAACAAGCCATTTTTCTTTCTATGGCTCGCTGCGTTGACCTTAAAGGTGCCCTGCGACGTAGATAAAGCATGAGGTCTTTATTCTTTGTATGCAAAGTAACGCGCAATGGGATCGCCGAAATCGTAATATTTGATATTTTAATCTTCGCCAGAAATGCTTGTTTCGAGCCGATGGTGTCGCAACGCAGCGGCCATTTGCGGCAGCGGAAGTGAGATATGGCATCCAGATTGGGCGCTGCCTCTCCGATTGGTTGTATGTCCAGTTTGCATATTGTTCCTTTATGCTTGCGAAATGGATCCAAAATATTATGCCTCTGAGTACTGAAAGCTTTTCACATGCCACAAAAACTGGAAATAAGCAGAGAAAGCGAACGAAAACTAACAAGAATACAGCTAGGGGCGACACTTTCCATTCCGCTTCAAACCTTCGTGGCGGCCAGCGCTGTTCAAGAAACGTTGGCTCAAACCACACCAAGACGGCAGCGAAAAAAAAAAAAAGCCCGTTTACACACCTTGCCCAAAATTCTAAAAAGAAAGGCCGGACAGGAGACGGAGTCGAGTTTGGGGCGGAGGGGGGGGGGGGGGGTACGGCCGACAGCTTTCCAGTGCGACTGAAAGAGAAACATCGGGGAGCTTCCTTTGTTGTGTCACCCCGCCGTCAAAATGCGCGGCTGTCTACAGCCCCAACAGAGCAACAATTGCATGCACGCTTCCGTTGCGTGTGTGCTAGGCGTAGTTCTGATTGGTAGCGCCCAATCTTGGTACTGGGTGAGTGAAATGCGCGAGTGAAATGCATTTTCGTCTGAGCTTTTCATTTCGAATTTTCGGAGTGGAATAACTTTCGTTTGCATGCTCCGATTTCAGTAATTCTTTTTGCCCTGCTCTCTGGAACGCATGATGAATCTATGTAATGATATTAACCGGTACTGAGGAAATCATCGCGGTGTCCCTTTAACTTAGTTCTTTTGTCTATGCTGCCGAAATTAAAGATGTTGATAAGCATATATTTTGAAGAATGACATTCCTGAGTTTCGTTTTTCAGCCGAAATGGCGCTGCGAGCGGAAAACGCACTTCAGATGCAATTCACAAACCAATTCAGCTGAGGCAGACCGCCTCTCACCCACCTCTCGCGAGTGCGCCCTGCAAGGCCGCCGTACGCACAGTGTATAGGGACCCCTAACTTTGGGTCCTCCACGTCCTTCTAATGTCGCCAACTTCGAGGGGTGGTCGGTTGAGCTCCCTTGCCGTAAACTAATATACAGGTTTCGTCCTAAACGGAGTTCAACACGTTTAGAGCAACGGCAATGCTGATTGGTCAAAGACACACATCATCTGGGAAAGAAGACGGACAGGGACCACAATTTCAGCCCTTCTATAGTCCACATCACTGAGACGATTCACACGTGCTATCAGCATGTTCAACGACTGAAATCGAAAGTGGTATTCATAATGGACAAACACACATAATGAACTTGCAGACAAGAACGCGTAGCATTATCACGCCGTAAGGACATATTACATGTCCTGAGTCCAGAAAGTTCCATCGTGTGCAAGCACATACGGAGGCAGAAATCTAGTGAGGGCGATATTTGTCAGAAAAAAAAACAACGTAATTACAACAACAGATAATGGCTCCGTTTTGTACTAATGGACAGCGACCAGTTGTTTCATAGATAAAACAGGGCAACTACGCAAAAAAAACATCACCTGCTTTACAGTGCCCACTTTCGACCCGGGAACAGGGACATAGCCGTGTAACAGGGAGAAACAGTCCAGTTCATCGAAAGTGCTTAAACAATTCGCGGGCATGCGTACTTCAGTTGTTTTTTTCCTTTCACATATTCATTTCCGTTATGTGTTTTCAACAAAGTGTCTTGTAAAATACTGCTTGTACTGCTCTCTGTACTGCTTGTACTGCTCTGCCCCCCCCCCCCCCCCCCCCCCCCCCCATCCCTTACAATAATTCCCTTGTGGCTATGTAAGTATCATCTGAACGGATAAGTAAATAATTTCTTCTTTACACATATCGCGTTAAACGAGCGTTTCTCAATGCGCGCAATCAGTAAACCATTGTTGCAAGCGGACCGCACTTCCGAGAGATGGCGTCGAGGTCAGGTAAGGGTGCACTTGAGGAGGGGGAACATGGAATCCTTCGCTGTACACTTGAAGGCAGTGTGGAACTGCGGCATGGTTCCCACCGCGAACAGGCAGGCGGCGTGGGCCGCACGCCCGCTCAGCGAATTGTGCCCTCGAGGCGCCAACACCGAAGCGCAGAGGGAGAGGCAGGCTCGCTTGAAGAATATCACATTGGTGGCCTCTACGCGAGACTGCTCGTAGCCGCTACTGTGTTGGTCGTAGGTCAACTTGGCACTGAAGGCAGCCCTGACAGCCTGCGCAAGAAAAAATTGCGAGGGCACTTTGGAAACTATGAGAGGCGAAAGCCGAGGACAATATGCCGTGACGACTTCCGGTGGATGTGACGTCACACCATTCCCGTGGCTATATCGATACCCAAATTAAACATCTTTCGGGGATCTTAAGTGTTAATTACGCTTAATTACACATTTTTCCATCTCATTTGACACAAATCCGACGTTTTTCCGACCATTCTGTGACAATTTTCACTCTGCCGTGACGACTTCCGGTAGATGTGACCTCACACCGTTCCCGTGGCTACATCGACGTCCGCGCTATTTCGACATTTTTGCCTATAATTAATTAACTAATTAATCTACTCACCAAACTTGGCTTCTGGGTTCATTCTTTCCTCCTCTATCTGAAGCAACCATTCGTTTTGTCCTATCATTTTCAGTCCCGAGTTAACACGAGCTAAACGCTGCCAAACCTGTGACACCCTCTTCTAACGGGCGACAGTATGAGCCATTAAAGGCTTTCGCCTTAAAAGAACGGAGACCACTTTAGGCCATTCACCCAGGAGGCAAATTGTTCTGCAGCAATAATTAAAGGCCGATTCACACTACTGTCTGATCGCTCCCGGCCCACGCATCACGTGTTTATACGCCATGGTGCACTAGAAACTTTCCTGCGATCCGGTGACGTCAAGCGGATGCGAAGCACCAAAAAAGCAGACGACACGCTGGGTGTACCACCGTTGCCAGATTATTTTAAAGTGTCTGGCAACGCTGGTCGAACTGATTTTTTTCTCCCGACCCATGACTGTGCGACTGAATGAAAGGAAAATTTTATTGAACTCCAGAGTAAGTCCTTCGGAGCGGGTGCGGCCCTTTGTCTAATTCCTCATTGGCCTGGGCCGTCTTGTTTGCCCAGTTGCCAGAGCTAGCGCACGCACCTTCACAGGCCGCCGCTAATTCCCGCGAGGGGAGAGGCACCTGAATTTTTTTGCTTGACCAGTCCGCCGGCCGACAGCGCGCCTGTCAATGTGGTGACGCATGAACACGTGATGCGCGGGCCGCGGGCGAACGAACAGTCGTGTGAATCGGCCTTAAGCAGCAAACAGTAAGCCTTGGCGCACACAGTCAAAAGCAGTGCGCAAATAGTGAAGGCCTGCAAAATGCGCCATATGAGTATTCTGAAGAGCTGTGCCAGAAAGGAGACACAGAAGACGACTATTCTAACGTGCCAGGAGAGGAGCACAGGAGATACGATTATTAGAATACTAGTTATTTAAGACATTTCTCGTATAAACTGCACATTTTCAACGTTAAAGCGCCGTGGCAAGAGCAGTTTGTGATTACTCATCACACACGTTCGGTTAACGAAGCACCCATAGATGGCGCTAGCTACACCAGTCACAAAAAGCGATTGGAGGATTGGTGACTGAAAAGCAGAGATGTGGCATAAGGTTAGAATTGTAGGAAACCGTAGGCAAAGGTGATGGAGAATCTTAATGAGAATTGCCAACACAGTAAACAAAAAAAAAATAATAAAGAAAAGCTGAGCATGGTGGCAATTGCCACCACCCCGTTTCAAAGGGGGCGCTCCTATCCATCCATCCATCCATCCATCCATCCATCCATCCATCCATCCATCCATCCATCCATCCATCCATCCATCCATCCATCCATCCATACGAAGCGAAGCAATCGCGCCACGAACAACTTGTCAAGAGGCGGTCCAGTATCTGAAGTACTCGCACTGTGACACAGAGACGCTCCACTCCTGTAGCTTTCTCTTCATTGCCATGAAAACCTGTCGCCGGATTTCTTGGGCGATTCCCAGCGTTATCAGCGTATACGGTTATTTCGTTTTCCATGGTAAAATACGAGCCTTCTTTTGTACCCATCTATTCAGGAAATTAAGCGCTCAATGACAATATTGACTCCTTTCATGGTGTGTTGCATCGTATAAGTTATAACTTAGGGCACTCAGCTACCAAAGCATGAGAAAAATGCCATTTGAAAAGGTTGGGGCTATGCTTGGTATGGTTCCTATAGTAGGATACAACTTTAAAAAAAAGTTGCTAACACTTGGCCGCGGTCCACGGCATCTTGTATTACTCCGCTGGCTAATCGTAACAGTGAACGAAATCCAGCTTTTTAATGTTTGACTATATTAAACAATCCATGCATCAAAATTCTAGAGGTCATAATTTTTTTCTTGCGATAAGCTTCTTGTTTAGGTCCCAAGAAATGTTTAAACAGTGGATTACTTATTATTCATGGAGGAATTCTGTGAGCGGAGGCTGAATGTGGGCGGAGCTTCACTGCAGACTTAAGTTGTATCCGACTATAGATACGACCCCGGGCATGGCTCATTCAGCAGGCTAGCAGCCAAGAGAGAAGCCAGGAGTCCTTCCCGCTAGAGTGACGTCCTCTTTAGCAAAATGCGGTTGTCCAGGTGCCATTCGACACTGCTTTAAGTACCTGCCAAGTGCTGAAGACCTCTTTGAAGTGATCGTCGTCCAGCGCATTGTGGAACTTCGAGGAGCGCTCCCGCATAGCACTTGCGCGCCCCCTGCACCTTCTCCACCGTGCGCTTCCTCCACGCCGTGCCATTGTGGACGACGCGGAAGATCTGGCGAGCCAGAAGCGATCCTGGTAGAGCGAAGTTGATGTACTGCTCCACCAGCTTCTCGTAGTAAACGGGCGGAACGCCAAACATATGCGGAATCACGACGAGCTTTGAGACCGCGTCCACCACAAGCCTCGTGCCCTGCACACAAGACAAAAGTTTCGGCAAGAGACCTAAACCCGGGGTAGTTGGGGCGAATCCGTTGCGATTCTATCAACGCCAAGGAAACAAAGACAGAGAAGACAAGGACAATACATGTCCTGATATATTATTCGCTACCAGAGAAAAGGTGTTTTCTTTTCGGCACGTGAGCAGGGAGGTTGACGACGGGAATTAGACGTCTCAGCGCAGGTGCATTACAGGCGAATGAAGGCGAATATAAGAGTATTTGGGTCGTTGTACGATCCGTTTTTACTGCATTAGCAGTGGCTGTGCTATTCAGTAAAATGGTGGCGTGTGTCTCTGAGTGGCCGCCGAGTGAAGCCTCGGGCGCATGCAGCGATCCGAGGACAAACCGAGCGCGAGTGGGCCGAGCGCGAGAACCGCCCCACGACTAGAGCCGAAAGGGAAAATCGGCATCGGCATAGGCGACGAGGTGGCCGTAGCGACGTCCCTAAGCGAGTGGAGAGTTCGGAGAGTCGGGAAGTAGCGTCGAAAGCGAGCGCGCGTCAACGGATATCGGCAGAGAGCGCGTGTCTGACTGATCCATAATCCATATCTTCCATATTCAATATTACATTTCTTAAAATTCCCATATCTTAAATGCGCACCGTGATTTTCCCCCTTTAGAACCCTACCGCCATCTACCGCATGATTCTAAATTTCCATATGCTACTGGTAATCATGACTTTCCCGCTTTAGACAGCCCAAAAAGGGTTGGCATGCGAATGAAGTTGCGGCTCTCTCTCCTCACCTGTTGTACGCTAAACGCGGACACCGATACCCGCTGCAGTGGCTCAGGGGTGAGAGCGCTCAGCTACTGAGCCGGAGCACTCGGGTTCGAACCCGAGTGTAACGCAAAAAGGCGCCTGTGTACCATGCGATGTCCATGCACGTTAAAGATCCCAGGGGTCGAAATTATTCCTGAGTCCACCACTCCCGTGCCTCTGTCTTCTTTCACTCCCACTTTCCTCCCTTCTCTCATGGCACGGTTGAGGGGTCCAACGAGAAGCGAGACAGTTACTGCGCCATTTCCTTTCCTAAGAAAACCACTGATGAAAATCGTGCTTACCTGCAATTCTTTCAAATTTATCGCCGGAAATGAGCTCTTCCTTCCGAAGCAAACTCCCACGACGCGGTCGTAGACGCGGACGCGGTTGAGGATGAAGTCGTCGCTCGAGACGTCCGTCTCGCTGTCGTATCGGCTACAGCGCAGCTGCTCGTCGCTCAGCTCTCCCGCGCTGAAGCTCAGCAGTTTGAAAAAGCTGAGCATCTTCTCTACTGTCGAACGATCTACCTCATCCATCCATGAGGTGTACTTCGATATACCGTTGATAATGTACTGAAAATAAGCACTGATCGACTTCTCGGATTCCTTGGTCATCGACAGAAACGAGCTCATGGCCTGCACCCAGATGTCCTCGTAGGCGAACCGCGTCGCCTCGTAGCACGTGGCTGCCAGCATACTCACGTCCGGAATATCTTCAGATGAGAGCTGGTAGTCGAACCTCAGGACTTCGGCGGCAATCAGAGCGAGCGCGTAGAGCGGGCGAATCCTGGAGTTTGGGTTCCTGAGCGCCGTGCTGAGGTCCTGGCAAGTTTTCGAGAAGGAAGGAGCGTACACAGTCGTGTTTTCGTTCGCCTGAGGTTTGTCTCCCGGAATAGAGTTGAGCGTCCCCAGCCAGACCTTTGGAGGGAAGCTGTGGCAGACAAGCTCGCCAAATAGCTGCGCTTGGACGGCGCCGTCAGATTCGTTCCTGAACTCGTCCATGAACGTCCTGTTGTCGATTTCCATGATAGTTTTCATGGTCCAGTCTGTGGCAAGGGCCCCACCGATTGTCTTGAGCACTTCACGGAAGTAATCGGCGGAGTTCCGGCCGCCGATTGCGGTGTGGATGCCGTCCGTGATGCGATGTAAGAATGCCTTGCCGCGGTAGATGGTCCAAGTGGCATTGCCTGGATTCTGTTCGATGCCCACCAGGAAGAAGCTGGGCAGCTGGTAGACCACTGACAGGCGGAGAAGTTCCTTGAACACTGGTTGCTCGTTCTCCCACTGGAACCACGTCGTTGGAGTTATGTTTAGGTTCTGATGAAAACGAAAGAAAACGCCTAGTTAGTGATTGCAGGGTCTGACCTACAAATGTGGTTTTTGAAAGAAATTTGCCCAACGGTCTTGGACGAAAATTTTAAGAGCGTAAGCTCTTACTCATCACGTTTCGAGATTTCGTGAGGTCTGCTAACACACTGAGATCACAGCGCCATCTGTGGCAGCACTACTCATCACGTTTCGAGATTTCGTGGGGCCTGCTGCCACCCTGAGATCACAGCGCCGTCTGTGGCAGCAACTACTCATCACAGTTCGAGATTTCATGGAGTCTGCTACCACCCCGAGATCACAGCGCCGTCTGTGGCAGCAACTACTCATCACGTTTCGAGATTTCATGGAGTCTGCTACCACCCTGAGATCACAGCGCCGTCTGTGGCAGCAACTACTCATCACGCTTCGAGATTTCATGGAGTCTGCTACCACCCTGAGATCACAGCGCCATCTGTGGCAGCAACTAGAAAACAGCACATCTCGTATTGAGACTTGTAGAGCTATCTACAATATCATTGTAGAAATTTTACAACTACCTTCCGCGTGCGAATATTGACGTCACGGTCCAACAGCTAACGCTCGTTACTTCAACGTCTTCCAGACGGTGGCGATATTTTTTTAATATTGGAAAACTGCAAGGTATTACCATATATGAAAAAAAACTTGCGCTCATAAACTCTTTCCCGTTCAGAAATGCTTTTGTTAGATGTTGTTTAGATGTTTTGTTAGATTTGTGAGATGGACCATTCAGTCCGACAACATAGCAAATTAATCAGCGTTCGCCAGTTGTTGGTGTGGTGCAAAGCTCTCGTCAAGCGAGCCTGGCAAACAGCGCGTAGGAACGGACCCTCCACATCTTGTAAGAAGACGAACCGGTTAACAACCTGACGCGAGAATAAGTGCGACAAAGAAAGGAGACCATAGCGCACGCGGCGCTTAAGATTCGTTCGACTTATTAGACATCTTTAGCATACCGTATACTGTGTTACAATTACCGTCCCCGGAGTACCGAGAACCAATGCGCCGCTAGTGAGCAGCTCACCTGGAGAGCGCTAGATGGCGCCAGGTTCCTGGCAGCGTGAGCGCAGATGCCGTATCGGGACCAATCAGCGCGTGCGGACTGGTGGTGGGTGGGTTCCCGGTACTCCGGTAAAAGTAACGGTAACACGGTACACGATATGCTAAAGGTATCTGTTTTCTCATATGATGAACCCCAAATAAACACTGAAAAGACCCTGTGTAGCTTTAGTACATCCACCCTCGAAAAGTGCAAAACCTACAACACATACCACACTTTGCTGGCACAAAAAAAAAAAAAAACAGACGCAGTTGCGCAAGCAAACATTGACATACGTTTCGCCCTAATTTTTCTGCTTTGTTCCTCAACTGCTCTGTCTGCTGTCTCCAATATGGGCCACTATCCCTGTAGTTTTCTAGTGGGACTCCGAGATACTTTGTTGGAGTCGATGACCAAGCCACATTCTCAAATATCCGATGTTTGTTGCCTCAACTGTTAGCCATGTTACAAGTGGAACGTATGGTTATATCAGTGAAATTGTCCAAGAATCCCCGTTCTTATGTACCCGATTCTCACTGGAATAATTTACTAGTGATACCAAAAAACAACTTTACTGAGACCATGTTGAAGTAGCCTTGCCTAATCCTGTCTATCGCTCATTATCACTGTTTTGAATCAGGTCAAAATGTAATGAAACGCGTTGTCTTCCCAGAGTACGGGGTCGCACGACGGCGAACTTTACTTCATCGTTCGATGCAATCTAAGTTACACCGCAAGTAAAGCGCTTTAAAATGCTTACCCTGAGGAAATTAGTCACCGTCTCAGAGACTTCGTGCTTTCCGCTGAAGTATTGAACACAGGAACGGTAATACCTGCGAGAATAAAAAAAAATATAAAAATGGAGGTGTCACGAACTTCGGCGCATTTTAGAAACAAACAAAGAAAAACCGCCGCGCGCACGGCGTCTCGCCGGCGCGAGCCCAACGGGAGAGAGGGAAAGCCCCCGCCGAGCGCGTGCCTCTCTCTCCATCGCCACGGCGTGCGCCGAAGGAATGAGTCATCCACGCCGAAGATTCTCGAACATGCGAGTCGGTTCTACTGCTGACCGGAGGAAAAGGGCGTAGCCTTGCGTGCACTAAGTCATGTCCCCCTCCTCTGCACTTGGACGTCAGCGACGGCGCCATTCCAGAGCACGCTCGAAACTTCGAGATGCGACCCCCGACCTCTGACCAATGGGGACGCGCGGCCAGTGAGAAGAGGGAAGGGAGACAGCACTGCCAATGCTGCGTGTATGTGCGCGCCTACTCTGGCGCGTAGAACAAACAGACGTGCAAGCGCGGCTATAGGCTCCCAAAGCATCGCCGGGTGGCGCTGCTGCGCCTGATGGGCAGCGCCATCTATAGGCTCCCAAAGCATCGCCGGGTGGCGCTGCTGCGCCTGATGGGCAGCGCCATCTATGGGAGAAAAGTAAAAACTGGGGCGCTGCTCGCTGCTCGCGCTGCTTTCACCACGCTTCTTTGCACGCGCGCTTTCTTGCACGTGCGCGCGCCAGCGCTGTCGCGATGTGTCGCCTGCATGAGCCACAATACGATCGTTCAGACTGACGCGCAGTACTGCAATGCAAACTTAATTAAAGGAGGGAAACTGATTAGTCGCGTCTACTCTGTGGAGCAGACGATCGACGATGAGGAGGCCCATTTGACTGTAAAATGCGTTTCTCGAGTGAGTATTAACGTCGTACTGTATGACATGTAACTAGAGGTAAGTCCCCTGTATAATTATGTGCTCGAAATATGCGAAGTACTATCAGCTCTGCGAAATAAAGCGAGACACTTGTTGATCGTAGTTGTCAGTTGTTGCATGCGATGCGCAGGGCGATCCGCTTACGTGCGAGTCGAAAGGACATGCGACCAGGCAACAGTTCGTCAACATTCTACTCCACCTTGGGGGAACCCCCTAAACATTTGACCACCATTGTTCACACTTGCAAGTGCGACCTGCGAGTCACCTTCTCGGTTGAAACGAAAACTCTCCGGAATAACATTGCTTGCGCGCTTTCGAGAATTTCGTCTGCTTTGACCGCGTCTCCTGCACTCGCGCTCGGTGCGATTCGCAATGCACTACGGCGACCAGGTGGATGTCGTGACGGTATTGATGTGCACCGCCGTCGTATAAGCGTCATGATGACAGCGACAGCGGCGCTCTTCTCAGGGCCGGCCTGCCGCCGCCGTCAGAAAAATACGCTAATATTGCTTGTTCGCGTTCATACCAAACCCTGGAGTAGAGCAACGTCAAAAATGAATCATTTTTGAGGATCGTTGGCCAATACCGAGCTGCTGGTAGAAGTGATAACTGCGATACAAGCATATTTCTTTTCCAAAGCCGCTTTGCTGAGGCCCAGTGCTGCTCGCCTGTTGTCACCTGGCTCCGCAGTTAAAGGCATCACGGAAATCGATCACGTCTTTGTTTTATTATGTGACGGTGAACATAGTAAAACGGTGACGCGAGTAGCACCTTTATTACAGCGCTGGCCAGTTCCGAAGTGCCCTCAGCTGCAGCATCGATGCGAAATGGTTAGGCTTAGCGACGACTACGGCAGCGAGGGAGCAGCGCAGCGAGGGAGCAGCGCAGCTCGTCGCCCGGCGTGGCCGCGGGCGACGTCGTTGCCGAAAGCTCGATTGTCCGCGGACGGCGTCATTGCCAAAAGCTCGACTGTCTCGCCGATTAGTTCAGCGGCTTGCGACTCGCAGTCGCAAGGCTGGACAATCGAGCAGCGAGCGACTTGCCTGCGCGTCGTCTGCCACTTTTTTCGTGGATGGTAGGGACAGACTCACTGGCTCTCCGAAGAGCGCGGCCGCATACTCGCGTGTTCGCGGTAAGAGTGGATCACCGTGTACATACGCTTTGGTTTTTACATTACGGCCTTCGTACTACCTCCTTTTTGCTTCGCCGAGACCGCGTCTGTCAACGCGAAGATTGCGCCTCGCGCGACTCTCCCGTCGCGCGTGCACACAAAGCTAGCAGGGCGTCTGCTACGGCGCCGCCCCGAGTTTCCGCTGCTCGCCGCTGCGGCGCTGGCGTCGCGCTCCCAAACTTGAGCTTGGGTTCCCTATAAAAAAGGGCGTTGGCCGCGTCTTTTCCTTCCTTTTTGTCTTTCCTCTGATCTTTTACTCTCCTCTATCTGCACGTGGCAGCGGTGGTGGCTTGGCTCGAGCCAGTAGCAGGCCCGTGCAATTTCCTCTTCATCCTTCTCTCAGTCACAACAACAACAACAACAAACAGTCAGTCCGGACCGCCGTTTAAGCTTCATCGAAGCGCGCCCGTTCGACTCCCGGGGAAACACCACTCGGCCAGCATCGGACCAACGAGGCAACGGTCGCCAGTCTGCGGGACGGCATCGTCGTGCAACTCTGGTCGTCGGACTGCCGCAGTGCCTGGTGAACAAATTGTGTTTTGTTTGTTTGCCTCTCTTTCGAGTGTTAGTGCACTTTAGGTGCAAGATTGCCTTTGTATTGTACTCTCTCTCGAGTTTCACTTTGCACGAGTTGCACTGTGTGGCTAATCACTTTGTCTTTGTACTAGTGTTTGTGAAACCCTCTGTATCGTCTCAATTGCTGTATAAACTTTGTTTTGTTTTGTAAACCTTTGGCTCCGACCCATTCTCTGGCTTGCGACCAGCTGGGCACCGAACGCCCAAAAACCTCTTGTCACTTGGTGGCTGGTCTCCGCTGAGTTTGCCACGCTGAGTCGAGGGCATCTCCTTTGAGTCCGAGACCGGTACCCCCACACGCTCTAAGGGTGTCTGGGAGCTTCTCACGTAAAAGTGCGCGAAGTCTGGGTGACAGGAGGGCAGACTTGAGCGCCGTTCTAAGGGCATGACGGGATAGCGTTAACGGGTGAATTCCCATATATACGTCATTTCCTACAACACATTCATAGAGCCCTGGGAGTCTTCATACCACACCTGGAGAAATGTTGCAGGGGTTAAGCCTTGCGCCACTACCCCGCGGTGGCAGGTGCTGCCACCTGTGGGGCTTGTGCGACCCTGGTCAAAGCACCGGACGCGAAATTCGGAGATCGTGGGTTCCGATCTCACCGACTGCATGTGGTCGTTTTTTCTTCTGCTTTCTAATCAATTATTTTTAAAATATTACTCTATTAATCTCCCATTGATGAATAGCAAAAATTTAAAAAATCATCCCCTGTGCTTTATGGTTTTCGGTGACTGTCAGCTTCCGTCATGTATGTCATAACCAGCCCCTCGTTTCCTTTGGATTTTAATGCGAAAGCATTTCTTGGCACATCACTGGCCTTCGTCCGACCAGACAGATCCACAGCCAATCCAACACTAGCCGCATAACAATCCATACACTGGCTAAACTGGCTAAACTGTCCTGTCTTGACAAAAAACTCAAATAAAAAACATTATAACAAAAGCAAAAAGGAAAACAAATAGAAAATAACAAATACAAAAATAAAAATAATAAAAATAAAAAATAATGACCAAAAAGAAAAAAATGGAGGACGAAAGAAGAAAGGAAAACGCTTTCGCGTTTCCGTTCTTAAGCAGACAAGTGCAGTCTGTATTTTTTCAGTTAATGTTACATGTTGTGTTCTTTCCGGCGTTGCCTTTCCGGGGCAACGCCGGAAAGAAACTTTCGGTGTAGCCAAGCCAGTGGTGATACCGTATATGCACAAAGTGTCCCACAATTTGAAACGAGTTGGCAACAAGTACGGAGTCCCCATGGTCTTCTCCGCCCCCTGCAAATTGGCCAAGATGTGCCCCAAGATTAGCAGCGGTGCGAAAGAAACATCTGGGTGTGGGAAGAAGCACTCAAAGCCCTATGTAAGGTGTGCCACGGGAGTGGTCTACGAGATGCCCCTTACATGTGGCAAGGTGTACGTCGGCCAGACTGGACGCTGCGTCAACGAGCGTGCCGGGGAACATAGAAGGTCGTGAGGGAACGCATCAGAATCGTTCGAAAACCTAACCGCCCATTGCCGCTCTTGCATTGACGAAAATAAAAAGAACTGTGTACCACGACTTGAGGAGAATAAAATTCTAACCACAAGTAAAGATAGATTAGCGCGCGAACTGGCAGAAGCCTTTTTTATCAAAGAGAGGGGTGGCAGGTGCGTCAGCACCACTTCTATCTCCCTACGAGGAAGTGAGCACAGATTGTTAAAAAATAAGTTATCGTCCATGTGTGTGTGTGTTTTTGCCATGTAAGGAATGCGCATGCGTTCACCTTCTTCGGGCTATATATATGCTAAATGTCGCTTTCAATAAACTTAGTTGGAGTCAGCGCCCGTCCTGTCCGTCTTTCTGTGTGTTTTGTGTAGAATTTAGCGCTGTTTTTACTTTCCTGAGCACAATGTCACACCAACTAGCCCAGCAAAAGGTACTGTTACATGTTCATCAAATTACATGTGACGAAGGTGTGTAAAATTGCGCATGCGTAGTAAACACGTAGGTAAACAAATGAATGCATACGCGCTTAGAATCTATACGTACTTGGAGATGGCGTCGAGCACAGCTTCGCGCTTGCCGGAACGCTTTTCGTAGGAAGCGACCGACGTGGCGCGGAGGATGCTGAAGTTGCGAGCCACGTCGGCCATGAAGCTGGTAGGCTTAGAAACCTGGCGCAGCCAGCGTCCGCACACGTGTCGGTAGAGGTCGTCGCACGGCTTCACGGCCTTGTCAGTGAAGCTCTCCACGAACTTTACAGCCTGTACGAAAACCGTACGCAACATATTCGGCTAGGCTCAATCACACGTGTGATGATGATCATCTTTTATTATTTTAGAGCGATAGCACTTATAGCGGCCATATACGGCCTCCGACCTGAGCTTCGAGGACACACACACACACACACACACACACACACACACACACACACACACACACACACACACACACACACACACACACACACACACACACACACACACACACACACACACACACACACACACACACATATGTATATGGCACACATAGTGGTAAATGTTTCATCGCAAGCGGGGTACCAAGACGATAGATTCGGGCTGCCGGCAACAAGCTGTGTTAAAGGGGCGATGATACAGGCGAAATTCCGGATGAAGCGGCGGAAGTAGAAACACAAGCCTATAAAACTGCGAAGTTTTTTTAAGGTGGTCGGTTTGGGAAAGTCAGCGACGGCGCGAAGTTTGGCAGGGTCAGGAAGAACGCCATCTTTGGAGATGACATGGCCTAATATCGTCAGCTTCGTGGCACCGAAGTAACATTTCTTCAGGTTTAGTTGTAGCCCGGCAGCAGTAAGGCACGTGAGAACACTCTGGAGGCGCAGTAAATGAGAAGAAAAATGTTTGGAAAAAACGACAATGTCATCCAGATAGCACAGACACGTTTCCCATTTGAGCCCGCTGAGAATATTATCCATCATTCTCTCAAATGTGGCTGGAGCATTGCATAGGCCGAATGGCATGACATTGAATTCATACACGCCGTCTGGGGTGACGAAAGCGGTTTTCGGCCGGTCAGCGGCAGCCATCGATATTTGCCAGTAGCCAGAGCGTAAGTCTAAGGACGAAAAATACTCCGCTCCCTCCAAGCAATCCAGTGCGTCGTCGATTCGGGGTAGAGGATATCCGCTCCCTGCAAGCAATCGAGTGCGTCGTCGATTCGGGGTAGAGGATGAACATCCTTGCGAGTAATCTGGTATAGGCGACGGTAGCCCACGCAGAACCGAATGGAGCCATCTTTTTTTCGTCACCAGGACAACAGGAGAGGCCCAAGGGCTGTGAGAAGGCTTTATGATGCCGCGCTGTAGCATATCGTCGACATTGTCACGGATGACGCGGCGCTCTGTGGGCGAGACGCGGTACGGTCGCTTGCGCAAGGGGGCGTGCGTACCTGTGTCGATTTCGTGAGAGACGGCAAACGCACGGCCAAAAGAAGGTTGGGAAAGGTCAAAAGACGTGCTGAAGCGCTAGAGAAGTGCCAGTAGCTGTTCACGTTGAGCGGGCGGGAGGTCGGCAGCGATGGCTCGTTGAAAGACGTCGACGGGAAGCGGATCGGGCGTGGTCGCACAAATGTCCAGGAGAGCAACCTCGAGACCGGCACGGTGATCGGAGAATACCGTAGGCAACTGCAGGGTCCAGTTCTTCGATACGACCGAGGCATTCGCCGCAGAGAGAGGACGGGCAAGCAAAAGGGTTGGAGACATAAATGGCACAGTGACCATCGAAAATCGTGAGAACGGCGAAAGGAATCAGAAGGTGGTGTCGGTGGGTGGCAGCTGTGGTGGGTGTGAAGAGAACAGGGCTGGTGACGGCATAGTCAGGTAGGAGCGGGACGAGGGCAGAAGAGAAGGGAGGTATGGCGGTGTCGGCAGCTACGAGAAGTTAAGCGGAGATCACAGGCAGGCCGCACAAGGAAACGTGACACACGGAAGATAGCGCGAGTTCAGCACGAGTACAATCAATCACTGCACGGTGGGTTGAGAGGAAGTCCCATCCTAGGATGACATCGTGGGAGCACGCACTCAGCCCAAGAAACTCGATGAGATATGCTACGTCGTTGACAGAAACTCGTACCGTGCAGGCTGCGATGGGGTGGATGAGCTGTGAGCTGGCCGTACGGAGCGAAAAGTCAGACAGGGGCGTCGTCACCTTGCGAATTTTGCCGCGAAGATAGCCACTAATCACAGACACGGCAGCGCCCGTGTCAACGAGCGCGAGAACAGGGAGACCTTCGGAAATCGCCCGAATCACGTTGGCGGGAGGAAACGGAGGACTTGGCGAGTTCGCAAAAGACGCAGTTCTTGCCTCCGGAACTGCGGTAGGTTTCCTCTCGGAGGGGTTCCGGTCGCCGAAGCATTGGAGAAATTGAACGGTGGCGAGGGGATGGCGAGCGGCGAGTAGAATACTGGGGGCCAGGCATAGACGAGCCAGAAGAGCTATTGGTCAAGGGCGGCTCGTGATCGTATCCGTACGGATGCACAGCCTCCCCAGAGCGAGGCAAGCGCTGACGGCAGACACGTGTGACGTGCCCTGGAAGCCCACAAGCGTAGCAGATGGGCCGATTATTGGCGGTGCGCCAAGGGTTCGTAGGGTGTCGTCGTGTGCGAGGAAACGAGGCTGGGGGAAGTGGCATGGACTGGGGTGGAGCATAATAGGCAGGGCTGCTGCGATACGTGGGAGAGGCAAGCGAGCCCGGTGTCCGGGTGACGGCTTCAGCATAGGTGAGTGGCGCTGCGACCGGAGGAGGCGGGGGGCTGGATGGCAGGACTGCACCGACCTGCTCCGGAACAACACCGCGGATAGTCGGCGCAAGGGAGGCCGCGAGGTCGGCAGTAGGGCACACAGGGTCTGGAACGTGATGGAGAAGAGAAAGCTGGCGGGCGACTTCCTCGCGTATAAAATCTTTGATGCGCTCCATGAAGAGTGATTGGTCCGAAGGCGAGGGACCAAGGGCCAAGCCAGCAAGACTCGGTAGGCGCATCAGACTGCCGCGTAGAAGCGCGTTGCTTGCGCAACTCGTCAATGCTTTGGCACAGCTCGATGACGGCACTGACGGAGGTGGGATTTTTCGCCAGGAGCATTTGGAAAGCGTCATCGGCTATTCCTTTAAGAATGTTGTTAACTTTGTCAGTCTCTGGCATCGAAGTGTTCACGCGCTTACATAAATCGACGACGTTTTCAATATAGCTGGTAAATGTTTCAGCCGGTAGCTGGGCTCGAGCACGCAGACGTTGCTCGGCGCGAAGTTTCCGCACGGCGGGGCGGCCGAAAACGTCTGCGAAGCTTGCCTTGAATGATGACCAGGTGGGAAGGTCGGCTTCATGGTTACGAAACCATAAGTTGGCAACGTCTGTGAGATAGAAGAGGACGTTGCTCAACTTCACGGCTTCGTCCCACCGGTTGTAAGTGCTGACGCGCTCGTAGGAGGCCAGCCAATCGTCGACGTCCTGGTCATCCGTACCGCTAAATGGGGAAGGGTCGCGCTGGCGTTGGACTCCGGAACAGAGGACGGTGGGAGGAATGGCCGGCGATGGCTGAGTCGGAGCATTTGGCATTGTTTGCGGTGCGAGTAACGTTCCGCTCCTAAGTTCTCGGTTGAGCACCGGGACGGGGATCGAAGCACCTCCACCAAGTGTACGGGTGCGTCCTCGAAGCTCAGGTCTGAGGCCGTTGATTGAAGACGCGTCACGGCAGGCACACACCCAGAGTCACTCCGGAACCAGCACAGCACTTTGTTCACCTCTTCGTCGCACCGCGTGAACAGATGCCGGTCGTTCAAATTACAATATGTGTATATATATATATATATATATATATATATATATATATATATATATATATATATATATATATATATATATATATATGGAGATGGCACCCGACGCGTGTTTCAGTTTTGCCAACTCAGCGAGGGTCGCTCGGAGGCTTTAGTCACCTTATGACACTCCGCCGTTGTGCAGGCAAGGTTCTCGATGGTCGTCCTTTTCTTGATCATTTTCATGACCACGAAGACCACGCCGGACACCAGACAGAGGCCCGCCAAACACGACGCAGCCACCAGGAGCAGGTGTTTTCGTCGGCTTGCCGTCTGGGCTGGAAGACGCAAGTGATTGGACGAGCAGTCAAGCGCTTCAGAGCAGGAACAACGAGGCACGGACAAGCCACGCACGAAGACAAGGTCAGTGCACACTTATTAAGGCGAAAGCCTTTAAGTGCTCATACTCGCGGCCATGACTCTTTCCGTCCGTCCATTACATCTGAAGTGAAAGTCGTAAGTAGTGATTACTAGTCACAAGTCATGGCTAACTAGTCACTAATCAGTCGTGACTAACTAGTCATGACTTATTAGTCATGACGACATGACTGGCTAGTCATAAACTAGTCATGACTAGTTAGCCATGGCTGGTTAGCCATGACTAGTTAGCCAATAACCAGTCATGACTAGTTATTCATTTCTAACCATGACTAGTTAGTCACCAACTAATTAGTCATGACTAACTAGTCATTAGCCAGTCACGACTAGTCAGTCATGCCTAGTTAGTAATTAACCAATGAATACTAGTTAGTCTTTAACCAATCATGGCTAGTTAGGCACGGGTAATGACTAATTAGTCATGACGGCCGTAGGCCCACACGTGGCGGCTATGGGGCGATTTGGATTGGCTAGACATGACTAATTAGTCATTACCCATGACTTGGATTGACTAGTAATGACTAATTAGTCATTGCCCATGATTACTTAGTAATGGGGAATGACTAATTAGTCATGACTAGCCAATCCAAATCGCCCTATAGCCGGTCATGGGTAATGACTAACTAGTCATGACTAGCCACTCCAAATCGCCCAATAGCCGCCACGTGTGTTCCTACGGCCGTCGTCTAGTTGGTGGCAAGGCTTTCCCATTAAAGTGTCACCTGAATTTTTATACAGTTCTCCTCTATGGTGATTTTATCGCCCCTCGAGGCGACACAGCATGGCGCGCTAGTAGTCCGATCCCGCCACGCCCACTGAACATGTGCACGGCCTGTGCTGCGGCATGAGTCTGCCGCCACGGTGGCTCAGCGGTCATGGCATGCCGCAACCACGGATTAGTACCCTTTTAGCCTTTTATTGTTCTTCTAAGAAAATGCAAAAAACAACATAAAAGAAAGAGATAGAGAGGAAGGCCGAACCAGCAAAGCTTTGCCAGGCCTAACGCCAATTCAAATGAAGGAAAAGGAGCTAAATGCTCCAAAGAAAAAGATTTAATGGGAAAAATCAGAGCAGAAAAAACGAAAACAAAGCTCAAAAGAAGAGGACACTAGAGGCACAT
The DNA here is from genome assembly GCF_055824585.1 of Amblyomma mixtum. Lineage (NCBI taxonomy): Eukaryota > Metazoa > Arthropoda > Arachnida > Ixodida > Ixodidae > Amblyomma > Amblyomma mixtum. Next base: position 97,624,832 of record NC_143020.1, read on the forward strand.
CACAGTTGAAGTCAGAGTTACAGGCAGACATAGAAAGCACAGAGTGCAGTCCGCAAGAAAAAATAAAAAAAAATTATAAAACCAGTCAGAGTATAATCATGGTCTCAGTAACAATCAAAGACAAAGCACAGAGCGAAGGCCAAATCTGCGATGTCAGTGCACGTTAAGGAACCCCAGGTGGTACAAATTTCCGGAGCCCTTCACTGCGGCGTCTCTCATAGCCTGAGAATATTGCCACGTGCTACGCATGGGCCCTGAGGAACAAAGAAGATGTGCGCAAGCTGGAAGAAAACGAGGAAGTCCAGTATCCTGCCGCCGGCGCACCAAGCTCTGCTCGACCTGTCTTGTAAATAGTATTTGTAAATAGAACTTGTAACAGTGTGGTGGAGGTGCGGGGTATGTAAGCTGTAAGCTGCTGTAACATTGTAAGCTGCTCGAAATTAGGACGTTTTATAGTGCATGGGGGTTTAACGTCCCAAAGCGACTCAGGCTATGAGGGATGCCGTCGTGAAGGGCTCCGGAAATTTCAACCGCTTGGGGCTCTCTAACGTGCACTGACATCGCGCAGTACTCGGGCCTCTAGAATTTCCCCTTCTTCAAAATTCCACCGCCACGGCCGGGATCCAACCCACGTCTTCCGGGTCAGCAGCCGAGCGCCATAACCACTGAGCCACCGCGGCGGCCTTACTCGCAATTAGAGCTAATAAGGGCGAACTTACGCCCTTACGAAGCGATACGGGTCTACAAAATATGCAGCACTTGTTGGAAAGCGTTTCTGTTTGCAACGCTGTTTCCAGCAAAGATCGGTGTGTGCTGTAATGACCTACCTGGTGTGACCTTGGCTTCTTCTGCTTGCACTGCGCCCTCTTTTTCTTTGACATCTTCTTCGGCAGCCTTCTCTTTCTGCTCCGGCTCATCTGAAGGCAAATGAAACGAAATTCACAGGTATATAGACCTACCCGATGGGCACTAGATTTCCTTCGGACGTCCTGCGGATGTCCCGAACGTCCGCAGTACGCCCATGGGAGTTTTAATGTCCACTGGGTAATTAATCACCTTATGTGCTGGCAATGCGATAGCGTTTAAGGCTTTTGATGTCTTCACCGGAAGTGACGTCACTAACATTATAAGACGCTAATACCTTTACTGGAAGTGACTCATTTCCGGTCTGGTTACGTCATTTCCCCATTGCGAATGCAAATTATCCACTATGGTCACATCATTTCTCTCCAGTTAATGGGATAATTTTTTACCCGCTGACGCTATTAATGTTTTCGCCTTAAAACACTGATTAACACCAATGCACTACGAACACAGTAAACCTTCTCGCAGGAATGTATGCGGCTAGCGATTGAAGCGGCGGAACAAAGTGCGGAGTAAAATGGTGCGGCCGGCGCATATTTTGACGACGTGCATTTCGAGTTCATGTGATTCTGCAAGTCTGAGGGGTCTCAGAATTGTCCAATAGTTTCAAAGCATGTAGGGTAGACCAAAGAACCACAATAGGGCATTTCGTCTGGCAACTAGGCGTTGGAAGATTAGCTTCGCTTTTCAAGCAGTTGTTTTTTCCTATATTACCCTCTGTAACCTCAGTGAGGGCGATAAGTGTGCAAATTCTTTAATTTTTCATTCGCCTTGTCTTCTTGGAGGTAAATGTCATTTTGTAAAAAATAATGACGAAACTTCCGGATTATGTGTCAGTAACGTGATGGACAGGGCAACTGAATTCCCCCGCACTGCGGGCATTATCTCACGGCGGTACACACATTTACTTTAACAACGCAACACAATTGAATAATTGTGTAAAAACATAATACAAGGCAATGTGATCGGCTGCAAACTTATATACTGCGTGAAGCAGTCTCCTATTCATCACTGTCATCATCATCAGCCTGCCTACGCCCTGCCAGCTGCGGCCACCCTATCCCCGCAACTTCTTAATCTCGTCCGCCCACCTAACTTTCTGCCGCCCCTGCTACGCTTCCCTTCTCTTGGAATCCAGTCTCTTCCCCCTAAAGGGCGACTGCACCACTTTTCTGAGAATTTCGAGATATTCAAGGATTCAAATCTATATAGGCTGTAGGTTAAGGATGCCAAGTGTCTTTGCACAAGCATTTAAAATAGTGACGTAATCGACGATTGAATTTTGCGCTTCTCCTCAATGCACCGAAGTAGTGCAGGGGAATTCAGAATGACGTCACGGAAGGTACGATTTAAAATTATCGCTGTTGTCAGCCACACCGTGCTCTGACTCGTGAGACACTGCCAAACAACTCTTGGCAGGGTTGTGCCTTCGGTGGCGTTGGTTTTTTTTCCCTTAAAAGTAGGCTTTTGTGCGTTGGAAATGTACTGAAACCTTCAATGACGTCATCATGCGCCCCCTACTTGGCGTTGTGCGCTGCGGAGAAACTTGAAGGCGTCCGGATTATAATCGGCGATTACCTCACTATTTCAAGTGCTAGCCCAAAAAGACTTCGCTTGCTTTACCTGCAAGTTTCACACACTCGACCCTTTTAAGCTCGTTGATTTCTAAAACATATGCAGTTTCCCTTTAAGGACCATCGAGTATCTTGCCTTCGCGTTAAATACTCTGCCCAAGCAAATTTCTTCCTCTGCATATATGTGGTGCTTTCATGCTGTTAAACTTTTGGCTTATAATTACGTTTTCTTGTACATGTGGCTGAAGGAAGAATGTAGCCTCAACTTTTATTCCAGAAAACTGCGAGGGTAAGTAAATAAAAAAATAGCCGGAGGTTTACCTGTAGCAATAATATTTTTAGCGACAGCTGTGGTTACGTGTACGCTTTACAGCTGCGCATAGGGGTGCGGATATGTCCTGATTCCGTGCTGCAAAACTCGCAGTAACGCATGTAGATGATCTAGAGAATTGATGAGAGTTTTAGAGTAGCTAACAATCAATGATGGCACGGGTTGGGCTGGTGTGCGGACATCTAAACCTTCTAAGACGACGAAATCGTCCTGTCGCTATAATATTTCCTTGAAGTGTAACCCACATTCGCTTAAGACTCGTCTGTACGCGGCGTTTACATCGTACGAGTCTGGTATACAAACGTAGCTCACTCATGAAAGCCTTAACCAAAGCCTCTCAATACACTGATTGCAATCAACACGTGTTAGATCTACCCAGAAAGTCCAAGTAGCCCCAATTATTCGGGCTCAAAAAATTATATTTTAAGGAAACAAATTTAGATGTTCTGTTTCTTCTCTATTAAGGTGTTAGGTTTCGACGCCCCTATGTGGTTCTGTTTCAGAGCGTCAGCTACAACCCAGGTAAGTATCTCTGCTCGACGCCTGCTCGAAAGATATGGCAGGACTGGCTCAATATCTCACCATCTTTCATCATCTTCGAAAAGAACAGCACCGGAGCCTTTTTATGCGTAGCATATTGCAATCACTCAGTTCAGCCCTTGGGCGCGTCCGGGCAGCCACCAAACCACGTGACCTGACGTCACGTGGTTTGGTGACGTCACATCACGTGGTGACGTGACGTCACCAAACCACGTGAAAAAAAGAAAGAAAGAAAAGAAAACAAGAAAAAATAACGGCCGAGCATGGTGGCGGTTGCCACCGCCCCGTTTCAAAGGGGGCGCTCCAATCCATCCATCCATCCATCCATCCATCCATCCATCCATCCATCCATCCATCCATCCATCCATCCATCCATCCATCCATCCATCCATCCATCCATCCATCCATCCATCCATCCATCCATCCATCCATACATACATACATACATACATACATACATACATACATACATACATACATACATACATCCATCCATCCATCCATCCATCCATCCATCCATCCATCCATCCATCCATCCATCCATCCATCCATCCATCCACCCATCCATCCACCCACCCACCCACCCACCCACCCACCCATCCACCCATCCACCCATCCACCCATCCACCCATCCATCCATCCATCCATCCATCCATCCATCCATCCATCCATCCATCCATCCATCCATCCATCCATCCATCCATCCATCCATCCATCCATCCATCCATCCATCCATCCATCCATCCATCCATCCATCCATCCATCCATCCATCCATCCATACGTCACGGAGGAAAAGCTGCTGAGGAAATCGAGTGCCGCCAAGCAGTTCCTCGCGCAAAAAGACCGCGCAATATGCAACGCATTCTTGGCTTAACCAAGCTAAGCCTGGGCATCTTTTTTGTATGTCCTTTCGAAATATGGTTTCCGAGGGACTTTGAAACACTTACTGCTCAACAAGGTAGCAGCTATAACAAATCTACGTACCCCTCAAGTAAAGCATGTTCATACTGCAACAACGATATGTTCAACTGGAGGTGCCGGATGTTAGGTACGGACTCACCGAGTGGTTCTCGCGGCTTTTTCTCCTCATCGTATGGGGCTGAAATGAGAAATTCAGAACACGGCAATTTCTCCTGAACATTTTCCCGTTCGCCAAGAAGTGAAATAGGCAGTGCAGCAGCCACACGCACTGATTCCTCCATTAACAAACCCGTTACCGGAGTACGTCCCCCCCCCCCCCCTTTTTTTTAAAATCAGGAATGATGTTTACTTACAAATGGACTTATGTCTCACTGCGACGGAAAGAAACGGAAAATATAATAGAGCAGAAGTGCAGGAAAACTTTTTTTCACCCCAAAAGCTTTTCAAGAAAGCGCGTCTTCTGGATTTCTCTGCGTAAGGTAGTACCTCACTACAACGTACAGCACATTCACACAGCTGTTCATTACTATTTGCATTTCTGCAAAGCGTGTGTGCATTTTTTAGCCCACTCTTGGAAAGTAATGGGTCTTCGGTTCATTTTTGTGTGCGTTGTGGTGGAGTGCTAGGGCTACGAAAAATTTATAAATACTTACACGACATTTTTATGGCTAAGTGAAAAGGAGAAGAAAATCACATGAAGCAAATCACAAAAAAAGGCAGGCTATCTTGATGGGGCCGACAGTGCCTGCTACTTTCCTTAGACACCACCAACTGGCGCCAACTGTCGGCCGCCATTAGCGAACACCGTGTAACTGAATGGGAATATTTTCATTTGTGACAGACAAAACGAAAAATTCACGTGACCTGAGGCGTGAAGTTGTTGATACTGCAGAATGTTACTTATAAAAATACTTCATTTTTTGTCGGACTAAAAAACTGACGCTTAATACAATGAAGCACGTGGTGACAGCCATACATTTATTTATTTCAGATACTGTCAATCCCATTGGGATTTTTACAGGATGGGCACATAGTAAAAGCGAATACAAATGGAATGGTATACATTAAAAACACTGTTGTTTGCAAGTAATTACATGAGTATGGGAAAAAACACAGATAACAGAAAATAAAACACATAACGAAAGAGTATATTTCACAGAAAAGGGTGCAATTTTATACATTGTAAGTAGTATGTTCATACAGATGCTGTTATATGCAGTGATACGAGTGGTCTGTTGTACTTGTATAATTATGATTTATTTATCTATTTAATTATCGCGCAACTGTTCTTCTACAAGAGTTACAAATTTCTGCAAAGATGTATTAGTAGTGATAGAGGGGTTCAAACTATTCCATTCTTTTATGGCAAGCGGAAAAAATGAATATCTGAAACAGTCGGTTCGGAATGCGTACTCTCTAAGGGTTAATGGGTGCTTATGCCGGGATGGTCTCGATTCATCTACAGATATATATAACGAAGTATCTATGTTTAACGAGTTATGAACTAATTGGAACAATAATTTTAGTCGTGCTAGTCTGGCGCGTTTCTGTAAAGTAAGAATACATGCTTGATTTAGTAGTTGGGATGGTGAATCACTGGTCCTGTATTTGTTAAAAATAAATCTAATTGCCTTTGTCTGCACTCCTTCTAGTTTGTTAATGAGCTGTTGTGTGTAGGGAAACCAAATCGTGTTTCCATATTCGAGAACTGATCGTATAAATGTGTTATATGCTAACAGTTTGGTCTCCGGTGGCGATTCTCGAAGCCGTCTTCTAAGCAAGAACAATCGTTTTAAAGCAGATGATACAATACTGTTAATATGTGATTCCCATCTTAGATCATGTGAAATGATTAATCCAAGGTATTTGTGTTCGTGAACTCGGGTGAGCGGTATGTTATTGATGCTGTACACATATTCGGACCTTTGTTTTTTGCGGGTTACACATAGGAAGGCTGTTTTTTTTAATGTTCAGTTCCATTTGCCATTTGTGACACCATATTACCACTTCATGAAGGGCGCTGTTTAAATCATCGTGGTCATTTACAGAGTTAATTTCGTTGTAAAGGATGCAGTCATCGGCAAAAAGTTTAATTTTAACTTTTATGTTAGAGGGCAGATCATTAATGAAGATAAGAAATAAAAGTGGAGCAAGGACGCACCCTTGGGGTACTCCCGACGTAACGAGCGCAGTAGAAGAAATTTCATTGTTAACTACAACATACTGAGATCGGTTAGTTAAGTAGTCCTCGATCCAGTTGATAATAGGGCCGTTACCTAAAGTTGATCTAAGTTTGCTAATTAGTTTTTTATGGCTTACTCTGTCAAACGCCTTAGAGAAATCAAGTGCAATCACGTCAACTTGCTTTTGGTTATCAATGCTCTGGAACAAATCATGTGTTAGTTCGAGTAATTGGGTGATAGTTGAAAGTCCCCTTCGAAATCCATGTTGAACAGGCGATAAAATGTTTTCTTGCTCAACATAACTGGTGATATGCTTTAGTATAATATGATCCAATAATTTTCCTACCGTGCACGTTAGTGATATTGGTCTGTAATTTGAAACGTCATCTTTGCCTCCTGTTTTGTGTATAGGAATAACTTTCGCTACATGTCCAAATTCTTGGACAAAAATTTGGAACATTAAAAATGGTAAGGTGCTGTTATGGAAATATTTATGATAATATTCTGTTCTTCTGATGGGTAACAAAATCTTTCTTTTAACTTGTTTCATTCGATCGCATCGAGCAGTTAAGACTGCCATAGAAAACCCATGGGGAACGCTTTTGACGATAGCAAAAACGTTAATAGCAAAAAAAAAGAATGCTAGACAGTCATCGGGTAGTCTGCAGATATATTACTCGTTATACTGAAATTTTACATTATATGAAAAAAGTTGGAGGCTTATCAAGGTTAAGCCCAGTGGATGCGAAGCAGCCTTCGTTTTGCATTCTTATTAATAACGTCCTTAACGTTTGGAGGCATCTTGACCGCATACACGCCCGGCGCAATGACGCTGGAGCGGTTGCGGGCACAGAGACTGACGCGACGGCGGGCGCACGCCGCTTCATCCCTGGCGTGACGTCACATATCACGTGATGCAGCGATGGTGGCGCCGCCGCCGCGTCGCGCGCGACGGCGCGAACCGAAGCGTGGAGGCCTCCGCCGGGCGACGTCCGACGGCGCGATATGAGGCCCCATCTGCAGCCGGTGTGACGTCATCGCGTGACGTCACATCATGTGATCTCACTTCAAGGTCAATGGTGGCCACCGCCGGGCGTCGCGCGAAGGCCCGAAACCTACGTTAATATGCTTCGCATAAAAAAGTGTTATAAACTGTTTCCCACTCAAATATGCTTTCGTCCAGAGTTCCTGGGTATGACTAGAAGCGTTTGCTCCAGATTTCCTGGGCTTGAAGTAGGCGCAGTTTATGGGAAGAAATTACACGTGCGTGACACACTTGCTCCACTGTACTGCTCACGCGGGTGCGTGTAACTGTGTGCGTTCAATCGCCACAGGGTAACCAATATCGAAAAAATAATGCACCAAAAGCTACATTATTGGTTCACTTCGTCTCGAACGTCTTAGAAATAAACTTATGAACGTGGCCCCATCCCCTCTCGCTAAAAGAACGCAGATGATTATAGCTTATTTTCAGTGACTCAGGAAAAGCAATGCTGTGTCAGACTGCCTAGAGTGTGTGTACCTGAAGCCTAAATTATGTGCTTAGTAAAGCTACCCCGCGGAGTCAATGAATGACGTCTCGGAAGTGATACGTTGCTCCTTGTTTCCACCATCTTGTTTCTGTCTCTTGTTTCCGGTTACGCAATCCGGAATCATTGTGTCGTATGCTGCCCTTTGGGATAGCGACCCACAGGTCACGTTTGCCAGTCTGGACACTGGCAACGACGAGCTGCTGTTTGTACGGTTGTCAGTAAGTTGGGCGACATGGGCTAGCCGCGTATGCAAACAGAAACTAAGAGAGTCAGAAGCGGGCCATGTATATCTGGTTAGGGAGGTGGGCGGTAACATCTGTAAAAAACTCATCACTTCAAAATATCTAGACACCATGGAATCTCAGCGCTTGCACACGAGGACAGAGAGAGGACACACACACAACTGACACACACACAACTGCGCTGTCAGCGCAGTTGTGTGTGCGTCCTCTCTATGTCCTCGTCTGCAGGCGCTGAGATTCCATGATGCCTGACAAGACTGAACTAGCCCAGCAACATATACCCTCCCTAAATATCCGGTTAGGGAGGTGGGTGGTGACGCCTATCCAAAACTAAGTACTTCTAGGAAGTCCACAAGTTGTAAGTTGTATAAGTAATAGATGAGTACCTGTAGGAATCAAGTCACGTGCGTGAACGTCATCAGCGCTCGGTTCGGGTCGAGCCTTGATCAATTCGGTGATATCTTTCTGTGCTGTTGAGAAAGAGAGTCAATCATAATAACAAAAAATTACAAGATAAACGTTGCTCACAATGAGCATTACATTTGAAACTCGTTGTAACGAATTTAAAGGGACCCGACGATTTTTTCCTTATAGCCCGTGCAGGACGAGCTCCCAAGGGGAATCGTCATTCCTTCGTTATATCCATTATTTCACTATAAACAGTTTCATTATAACGAGGTTTGACTGTACTGTTTTAGTGGTCATCGTTTTATGATAACTTGTACGAGATGCAGCAAAGTGAGCATATGCAATGCATTCGCGAATGCGGCTGGAAGGCTCGCTGTGCAGCATGTACAGTCTTTGTCAAAAGTATACAGTCCAAAGGGTACGCTTCTGAGTCCTGTAGCACGGCTCCTCTTGTGTAGTCAGGGTCCCTAATCTGAAGAAAGCGGTAGGAACTAAGTCCTCAACCCTCCCAAGCTTAGAACTGCCAGATCCCAATGGGCACTGAGACGTCACTGGATGTCCCCAGGACGTCCTCGACGTCCCCAGGACGTTCAAGGGAGTGCCTATTGGGATGTGTTTAAGAGCCCCGATACACGGCTTAGAAGCAAACCCCTTGGCATTTTTATTTTTGACAAAGACTATATATGTATGCCATTTTTCTCTTTCTGACGGCTATACGCACTTGGATGTAAACCAATTCGCGTAAGCTCTGTATTGCTGCGCATATAAGTAGTACTCAACACACCTTTCTAGTGCTGCAGAGAGACCCTAACTAAACATCGACCATGGCATTGGCGTAGAAGTACAAACGCCATTCGCAATGAGGTAGAGGTGTTCTACGGGCTTCCTTTGCGGCCGTTGATTGATTGATTTCAGCAAATCTTAGGCCGAATTTAAAAGCCATTGGATAATTGGTCTGTGCATCAGAAGGAATCACCGATAATCGCATTACCAGCCAATCACGGTACACAGCTGTCCGGCATTTGCCCCACTGATAGGCCGGATTATACCAGCTGCCCATAGGGGCCGGAACGAGCCAGTCTCAAATCTCAACTGCATTGATAATAGTTCGACCGCTGGATAACTGGCACGGACTAGCATCAAAGAGTGCGTTAGCTTGTCTCTACTTTTCATTTCAGTACCAACTAAGGTCTTCGCTACAAGTTAACGCCATTCCAGTGTTTGTGTGTCTTTGTTCCTGTGTTTTGCGTTAAAGCTATAGTGTAAACTGGGAACATGCAGCGTCGACTTCAGCTCCATTTGCTTCCGTCGTACGAGTTTGCCAAGGCCTCCAAGACTTCGTTGTAAGCGATAATTTTTGCCTCTTCGATAGTGGAAAAACAGTGTTTATACAAAAGCACACTCTGCACGATGTGAATACGGCTTTTTAGAAGCGGAAAAAGGGAGACGCGTTGCATGGCCAAAGATGCTGGTAGCAGTCATGCTTATCATGCGAGCAGATTCGCAAAAATCGGTCTATATTAATATCGCTAGCTATTGTTTTGGTAATCGGCTTCTCTACTCCGTAGAAGATCCTACAGATTACCGGTCCCAATTGATTTTGATGAACGAGCTGAGATATAGCTGGTGTTTATTTTTAATGGTGGGTGTTTTTTTTTTATTTTCCCGTCAAATAGGATCTGAAACGGAATAGCGAAAAAACGTATTCACTTACTCAGAGCTGAAAGAAGGAACGAAATGAAAAAGTTCAGCAACTTCAAAATTTTACATCAAACATTTTATTGTCTTCATTTATACTTACGCGTCTCTTCACCACCGGCTGCATTTAGGGAATGTTACGTGCTATTAGTGCAAAGGTGTCCTACTTCGGCCGCATATGCCATTTTTATTTTTCACCACACAGGAATCAATAGTGTATTTCTCGTTAGCTGAGGTGCGACCTGAAATTGTCAGTTTATAGGTTCCATATAATTATAACATATAATATATATTGGTGCGATATATATCGGTGACGTGTACAGCAATATATACCATGTGTTTCAACGACTGTCTGCACTGCAATAGAAGATATGCGAAATTGCTTGGCGGTCTGGCAACACCGCGCCAACAACTTCCGGTTTCCATCTTGGCGCGGTCGAGCTCGTCAGGCTGGTGCATCGTTTGCTATGCGTACTTTCTTCTTGCGAATGGAATTTCAACAGGCAAGCTTCAGCTGCTGCGTTGTTTTCACAGCTGATCTTTGACTAAATGTAGGTGCTTTCAATAAGCGCCAGCTTACTCCTACCGCGTCCTCAGCTTCGCTTGAAGTCTGGCGCTGATGATCGCAGTAATCGGCACTCGAGAGTGGGTTGGAAAGTGGAACCGTGACCGTGTGCTGTTGTCGTTTTAATGCTCGCATTAAAGCACCAGTTCAAGCATCACGCATTATCATGGCTATTTTATTCCCAGGTGGACGTGAATTCATCTGGTAGTGTAGCGAGCGGTTATTTTGCGGTGAGTGCGCACGTGTGTTGACAAACTTCTGTGACAGTGCGAACTTTCGTTCGCGCCGACGCCAGGAGCTTCGTGCATTGCAGTATAATCACACAAGACCCTCGACCAGCTGCGTAATTCGATTCCTTTACTGTAATGTGCAATGCGCATCTGCGGTTTTCAACGTCACCGTTTCAGAGCCCGGCGTCGGTTGATTTTCACCGCTATTCGTTGAAACCGCGTCTTGCTTAAGACGCAGTTGAAGCGAGTATTGCGATGTTGTCAGTCGATATTACCAAGAGGAAAGTGGGCATATATAATTCAAAATGTAAGCAAAGACGCAGTTTTTTTTTTTTTTTTCAGATAAGCACTGAGCTACCGCGGCGTCTTGATTAGAGAAAGAGCGTACAGCTGTAGGTGCCTGCACGGACTCGATACGCTGGTCAAGTTGTGTGTGCAGGGGGCGAAATTAGCATGTTCGGTTGCTTCCGAAACTTAATTAGCTTACTCCCAAACTTGGACAAATGGCTTTGTTGCGAAGCAAGCTGTTGAAGCTTGCCACAACGATAATAAAATCTGATGGCCTGAAGCGTTTTCAGAACACTGTTGCACGAACTTTCTAGCTTAGAAATGCGTCCCTCCTTCATAATAAAGTAGCTATATTATTCGCTTCTTTTTTTTTAGATTTTCGTCGCCGCAGATATGGAAGGTATAGGAATCCTCAAGAAATAAAGCATTCGCACCTCAGGTTTTATACGTAGGGTGTATTGCTTCACAAAGACTCCTTAACGCGCATAACATATGCGTATGGTCCAGAGAGTTTGCTCGCCCTTCTAAAAGTAATTGAACGCGGGAAAAACTTAACTGAACACGTAGCAAACTAAGCAGTAATTGGCATATGGTTCTTCGAGTGAACTTATTTCGCCACGGCACGAGCGATTGGCCCGCTCAAAAATATTACCTTCTCTATTACGTTGTTCAAGTATGCGTCTATATATATTCACGCCCGACCGGGGAGTTGATAAATGCACGAAATCGGCTTCTAATTTTGATCAGAGACAACAAAGGCTGTGGTCCTTATCTTAATTTAAACGCAAATCACCTCGAGAGATTTGTCAAAAATCAGCGCAGAAAGCGAAAGCTGCGCACTGATCCGCGTGCTGACACATGATACCTCGCATGGCGTTTTGTGTTACTAAAACGTTGGGACGGAGTAAAAAAATAGAAAAGCGAAAAGCTGGAACGCACCTAGTTCTGGCACGCATCGTAGTGTCTTTTCACAGTGGAGAGGGTAGCGCAACACTGCATCGGCATTTTACTTTTCAAACGAAGCGCAGCCGTTTTAACCCAACGCTGGGCAGCGGTTTCGTTTTCTGTACCGTGCCAACATGTAGTTCTCGGAGCGTCGAGAGATGGCGCTGCGCATTTCGCATATCGTCTATTAAACTCACTAAAGGACTTTTTTTTTCAAAAAATGGTGCCAACATTTTTATTAATATCCGTGCTGCCATCTATCGGCAATGCAAGAAAACGCTATGATGATGGTTTAGTATATACAAAGGCACGTAAGGCTTAACGTCCTTAGTCTGAGCATGGTTAAGAGAGGCGCCGTAGTGTGTTTTATTTATGTGTGTCTATGAACAAGGACGACTTACTGACACTCCTTTTTCTCAAAACTGCAAAAAAGAAGTAAACATAAATACACAGTTTATTACACTGTTCAAAGAAATCTACTACTCAGTGGTAACTTTAGCCTTTAAGCCTTTAATGGCTCATACTGTCGTCCGTTAACAAAGCGTGTCACACGCGTTTAAGTCGGGAAATAAATAAAGATAGAAGAAGACCAATGGCTAATTCAGATAGAGGAGGAAAAAATGAACCTAGAAGCCAAGTTTGATGACTGTAGATTAATTAGTAAATTAATTATAGGCAAAATTGTCGAAATTGCGCCAAAATAGCGCGGACGTCGATATAGCCACGGGAACGGTGTGACGTCACATCCAGCGGAAGTCGTCACGGCATAGTGAAAATTGTCATACAGTGGTCGGAAAAACAATGGATTTGTGTCCAATTAGATGAAGAGATATCTAATTAAGCGTAATTAACACTTAAGATCCCCCAAAAGATGTACAATTTGGGTATCGACATAGCCACGGGAACGGTGTGACGTCACATCCAATGGAAGTCGTCATGGCATAGTGTCCTCGGCTTTGACACTTCAGTTGCCAAAGTGTCCTCGCAATTTTTTTGTTGGCATGAGTCACTTCGTTCAGTTTTCAATAGGAGCCTTGGCGCGACGATATACGACGAGTAAGGCTCAACTACAGCAACTATGGAAGACTCTTCCACTTCTGCTTTGTTCTGGAAAACATAACTTTATCGCCCACCACCGTACTATTCTAGTGACGTCACACCTTTGCAGAAAGACACTCAAGAACGACACTTCCTAGGCAAGTGAACAAAGAAAGGCTAACTTAGACGCTTATTTTTAGGTTCTTTTATGAAAGTTCGAAAATTTCGACCACTAATCAGTATTTTAACCGCCCTCCGATATATCTGATTTATTACAGAAAAGGGAAGGACACGGATTCTGTGGCATGGTTGCCAAGATAACTTTAGCTTTTAATTTTCAGTCGGCGTACTCCCGAAACCCGTTCGTATCATATAAGGACTCATCCGTTCGGATTATATAAAAGGACTTGGGTCGTACAACCGTTCTTTTTCTAGTATTCTTGATGACGACGACCTGTGCCATTTTTCTTTAGCTAGAGCATGCTACCAGACCATAAGGATTTCCTTAAAAAGTCTCTTCGGACGAATGATACCGGAGGTATTTAAAGTGCAGTTCCGAGACTATCCCAAGGTAACTGACTGCATATTGTTTGATCAGGAATTTTGAGATGTACGTTTTAAAATACTAAGCTTACTCTTCTGTACCATTAGAAGGAGTACTAATTTGGTTTGGTTTATTAGGATTTAACGTCCCAAAACGACTCAGGCTATGAGGAACGCCGTAGTGAAGGGCTCCGGAAATTTCGACCACCTGGCGTTCTTTAACGTGCACTGACATCGCACAGTACACGGGCCTCTAGAATTTCGCCTCCATCGAAATTAGGCCGCTGCGGCCGGGATCGAACCCGCGCCTTTAGGGCCAGCAGCCGCGCGCCATAACCTCCAAGCCACCGCGGCGGGGTAATACTAATCATCATCATCATCATCATCAGCCTGACTACACCCACTGCAGGGCAAAGGCCTCTCCCATGTCTCTCCAATTAACCCTGTCCTTTGTCAGTTGCCGCCACTGTATCCCCGCAAACTTCTTAATCTCATCCGCCCACCTAACTTTCTGCCGTCCCCTGCTACGTTTGCTTTCTCTTGGAATCCACTCCGTTACCCTTAAGGACCAGCGGTTATCTTGCCTTCGCATTACATGCCCTGCCCAAGCCCATTTCTTCTTCTTGATTTCAACTAAGATGTCATTAACCCGCGTTTGTTCCCTCACCCACTCCGCCCTCTTCCGATCTCTTAATGTTACACCTATCATTTTCCTTTCCATAGCTCGCTGCGTTGTTCTTAACTTAAGCTGAACCCTCTTTGTTAGCCTCCACGTTTCTGCCCCATAGGTGAGTACCGGTAGGATACAGCTGTTGTATACTTTTCTCTTCAGGGATATTGGTAAGCTACCATTCATGATCTGAGAGAACCTGCCATATGCGCTCCATCCCATTCTTATTCTTCTAGTTATTTCCCTCTCATGATCCGGATCTGCGGTCACTACCTGCCCTAAGTAGACATATTCTCTTACTACTTCCAGCACCTCGCTACCAATTGCGAACTGCTGTTCCCTTGCTAGCCTGTTGAACATTACTTTGGTTTTCTGCATGTTAATTCTTAGCCCCACCGTTCTGCTCTGCCTGTCTAACTGGTTGATCATGCTTTGCAGTTCTTGTCCTGAGTGGCTTAGCAAGGCAATGTCATCAGCGAATCGCAAATTACTCAGGTATTCTCCACTAACTCTTATCCCCAACTCTTCCCATTCCAGTCCCCGGAATACCTCCTGTAAGCAGGCAGTGAAGAGCATTGGCGAGATCGTGTCTCCCTGCCTGACACCTTTCCGTATTGGAATTTTATTGCTGACTTTATGGAGAAATATAGTAGCTGTGCAATCGTTATAAATATCTTCCAATATTTTCACATAACACTCTTCCACACCCTGATTCCGCAATGCCTGCATGACAGCTGAGGTTTCCACTGAGTCAAATGCTTTCTCGTAATCAATGAAGGCTATATATACTAATACTAATTTAATACTAATAGTAAGGGGTAATACTAATTTGATTCTAATTCTTGAAAGAAAGCAGGTTATATAAACAAAGGAGTACTAATTTAATTCCTTTGTTTATATAACCTGCTTTCTTTCATGTATTGTGGTTGCAATTGACAATCATCTTGTGAATAATTTTTCATGTGCATAGTTTTTCCGGAAGTAAATATTGTGCACCGCTACGACAGGCCTAGTCGGGAGGGTTAGTCAGGATCTGCTCTTGTGTAGCCTTGCCGCTAATACTCCGGATATTTGATATACTTAATAGAATCAGATTTAAACTCTGCCTTCCTTGAGGTGTAGCCGTAGTTGTACTTTTTTAACACTGAAATATACTGCACTGTCTCAGGGCTACACCCAATAGGCACATAAACTCCGTTGGACCTCTTGTGGACGTTTAGGACACCTATGGGACGTGCAAGGCAGCTTCAATGCCCACTGGGCAGAAAGACGATTTAAATGGTTTAAAATGTCCCAAGTGCTGAAGGCGTTCCATTGACGTCCTAAACGAGGAACATGCGCTTTGCTCATTGTACTTACAGCTTTTTCTTCTTGACCGGGCTGCCAAGAAAAAAATCAAATCGATGGTGAGTAAAACGAAATCAAATTGGTACCTTTTTCCTTATATTATGGTCTTTGTGTGTTGCGCTTACTTGCGGCGAATAGACGACCTAAGGAAGTAAATAAAGCAAGTACATTAGGTTAATTGCGAAAGCATATCTTCAAGCTTTGTGGCACTGTAAAATTATTTGTTATTACTGTAATTATTTTAATACGCGCCGTCACTACAATGCCACTACAAAGAAGTAGACACCTCACCACTGATCGGCAGAACCAGACGAAAGAAAAAAAAACAAACAGCAAGAACTTCGCGTGGTTATTGGGCTGGTTATTCCCGGATTAGTTCATAACTGGCTTTTATTTGCAATTTTCGATCCTCATTTTGTCACTATACTCTGAGCACACGAAGGAAACAGTTGAGATAGCAGAATCATGTTTCAGAAGTCTCAGGGAGCCTAAAAGAAAGTTTGCCGAGTCCCCAAAGGACACCTCGCTACTCCTTGCAGATATAAAATATCAGGATGTCTATTATTAGTTTAACCAGAGCCGGTAAATAACATTTCAATTAAAAATAACTGCTTCGTTTACTACTTCAGCCACAATGGTATGCTTGAAGGTGATTTTAACCGGCTTGGCTTCCCTGAAGTGAACTGAAGTCTCTCAACGCGTGTTTTTGTCTCTCGCTTCGATCGCAATGAGGCTGTTGTGACAGGATGTCGAAGCCATGACCTCTAGCTATGCTGGAGATCACTTGCCGCGAGGTAGCTTAACCACAGAGACATCTATACGAGATTCAGGTACTTTCTACAACTACGGTACTACATTTCACTCCCATTAGCTTTTAACGAACAGGCACGTTTAGAATATCGAGGGTCCCGCTCCCAACGCTGCAACTAAGTTTATATTCAGGCTGCCGTAACAGCCGGCATGAGGCAAGTTGTGAAGAACACTGTCGCAATTACGGAATGTGAAACTTATTTCATGAAATCTTTTCCGCAAATACTGAAGCTTTGATTGGCTTCTGACGCAGTAGCTTGCGCAAAAAAAAAAATGTCACCAATTCGAGAATGAAATTCAAATTTTCGTGAGCCCTGCGGTGACTCACTTTCCTGCCTGTGTGCAGCTCAAGTTATGTAAGTTTTTTTTTGTCAGAAACTAGAAAGAAGCAAGAATAACTTTAACACCACAACATAGAAAAGCTGTACAGGGCTGAGTCCAGCTACTTACGTTCGCTGGAGTCATCGGCCTCTGGAGAAAACATATGAGTACGTTTTAATTTACTTGGCACTGCTAGCGCAGCACCTTGAAATCAGCTCTTCATTTTTCTCCCCGCAGCAGCGTCCTTTCACTTTCCCCCTCTTTCCCCTTCAGTTCGCAGCATTAGTCCGTATGACCGTTGGCGGTACAACCTAGCCACAGAGATCGGCGCGCATGAAACTCTTGGCGTCACTACAACTTGCCAGCGAACATGGCTGGTTGTCGCGACATCTGTATTTCATTTCCTGAACTTTTATAGCTTATATAAAGCTACGTTTTCTGCGAAAGTAGTTTCTCTGGAAATAGAACGTGATACTTGATCGACAGAGGCAAACTTCAAGTTGTCCTCACTGTATACTGCATGTCAGCTACGACATCGATAGCGACCATAACATGCTTTTTACTGACCAAACGCTTCACCACGCACTGCTTAAAAAATGGCGTTTGTAAACCGCAAACTTTGTGCTTACCGGCGGGATCTTGAACGGCAACTGAAATTGAACAGGAGTTTTCATAGTGAAATGAAATTCAATATCTTGCGCAAAGAATATAAGAGTCCTAGTAAGAGTTAAGGGTAAAAAATAAACTGTTTCACTAATAAAACCGAGCTCAGTGAGTCGAGAAAGTTGTTATTCAAATAATAATAATAAAATGATCAAAGTGTTCCAGGTATTGATGGCGTAAACTGAGTGATAGAGTATCGCCATTAGTGTACTATGTCCACATGAAGAGACCCAGAACGTCGTAAGTTCCAACTTTCCAAAAAAAAAAGAACGAAATATAAGATAGCAATTAGATAACATAGGTATAGGCCAGGTGGACTGACGGATGGATAACAAAGCTTTGTAGGAGATTCCTACAATGTGAGCAAGGTACGTGACTTACAAGTAGGCCTTCTTATTACGGGAACAGCTGAAATAGCGGCATGAAAAAGTGTTACATGAGTCGCTGTACACGGGTATGCCTGACTTCTTTCAGGATTTATGGCGGTCGTGGTGAGCAGCTATGATTCCCTGCCAGCGACATTATTACAGCGCGCAAGAGAGTGAACAGACTGTCAATATGCACCAATGTGGGAGATAATTTCTTATTCCTGACGCCTCGCTCGGCATTAATTTGTCACCAATCACGTGCAAAGGCCAGGAAACATTATGGGGCTTATGATACACTCGATAGTCCATCGTCGCATCTATAGTCAACCCATCGATCTCATCCTACTGTGCATTCAAAAGTTTTATCAGTCAAGAACATCTCTAACGAAAGGTAATGTGCCAGCGGAAGACCACAGTAATATAAGCATGACACGGGAGTAGCAATGGAAGCGCCAGCTCTCTCCGATGAAACCAGGGTTCACGATGGTCAGTCCCTTGTAAAAGAGTCTCTAGGCAGTCTATAGACTCCGTACAGACTCTACTGCCTTCCTATAGATATTTCTTTTTGTCTATTCGTAGTCTATAGACTGTCTATAGACAAAAGTCTACTAAAAGTGTAAGGCCATAAATCTAGATTGTCTATAGACTGTCTATAGCATTTGTACAGACTGTTCTTTAGGAGCTGTGTATAGAGAATTTATAGACAATATAGACAGAAGTCTATGTAGAGTCTATAGACTGTCTAAAAATTTTTTTGTAAGGGGTGGCCCCACAACTGGGCAAAACTCATTCAGGATGTCGGAAGGGAGGTCAGTAGCCAGTGTAAGTGACTGCTGACCTCTACCAAAGCTTAAATGTTTCAAAGTTATCAAAATATGGAGTTATGTTATAGAGACAGCTGGCTGACACAGCAGTAAATGTATATGTGTCTGTTCATTTTTCGGTAATACGCCTAGATATTTGGTTGTGCGTACAGCAGTGCGCTTCAGAGCGACTCGGGCTCGCCTTGGAGTTCCCACTAATTAGGTTTTTTTAAAAAATCTAAGTCTCCATTCGTTTTCTTCGATTTTATTTTCGCCTCTTGCGTAAGGATCCGAAACGTAACGACAAACGGCACGCATATACGTTCACCTATAACGAAATTATCTGGCACAGCTTTCGTTATCAAGGATATGGTTTATGCTCTGTTTACGTTTATGGCTTTGCAGTGGGATCAATAAAGCTGGTCCACATACAAGCTATATTTGCCTTTGGTCAATCCACGGGATATATTTGGTCACAATGCAGCATCTCCCGTACAAAAGACTTCATGAACCTGTCGTGTCCGGTCGCTGTGTTGAATGCAGCGAAAGACGCACACGGTACTTTAAGACTTCGTTTATTTAAAGCCGATGAGGGTGCGACCAGCGTCGACCGAGGCAGGAGCCGAACTGGCCGCCCGAAGAAAGGAGGGAGCGGAGAAGCGTCCACGGGAGGGAGTGGCTTCCCAAAACAGGAGGAGGATGCGGGGGCGCACCATGGGGGGGCATCTGGCGACAGCGTGCGACGAGGGGCAAGTGGTCGTTAGGAGGAGGATGCGAGTGGTCGTTAGGAGGAGGATGCGAGTGGTCGTTAGGAGGAGGATGCGGGGGCGCACACACACAAAAGCAATAAGGGGACACAACACTCCCTTCCCCCTTAGAAAGTTGCCTGGTATCGTGCAGGGGGTCGGCGCTCACGCGTGGAGGCGCGCTGGCTTTGTGCGCTCGGGGGAGAAACACTTGTAGGCTGGCTGTTGTTCGCTGTGTCTCCTAGGTCTGTCCTGGGCGAAGTCTCTTCTTCCGGGAAGAGGTGCCAGGCTATGTGGGAAGATGGTGCACGTGCTCTCTCCGCTGGCGGACAGCTCTCAGACGGCGTCGTAAATCTACGCAGCTGGTTGAGATGTCGGCGTGCTACTGTGCCATGTATGTTGACGAGCCAAGAGCGCAGGCCTATGCGTCTGACAATTGTAGCTTCCTCCCAGCGTGGCTTTTTCAGAAACTGTCGGGCGAGGACGCGCTGCCCCTCATTAAGCGTGCCGCAGCGCGGAATTGCTTTTTCTTCCCGGAACGTCTCTGCCTTTGGCTCGGGGAGGATGGCTGTGAGCTGGGTTCGCATTTCACGCTCGAACATCATTTTCGAGGGGGTCTCGCCTGTTGTGCTCTGAACCGTCGTGTGCTGCTTGAAGAGAAAGCGCGCAAGGCGGCGCTGCAGCGAGCCTGTCTGATCTCTTTCAAGGGCGCGTTTTAGCTCGGCTACGTAGCGCTCGGCTTGTCCGTTTGTCGCTGGGTGGTAGGGGGCCGATGTAACTGATGAGATCCCGTTGTCGCGATAAAACTTGAGGATCTCCGCAGACACAAACGGTGTTCCGTTGTCCGACACTACCTTGCGCGGCAGGCCGAACGTTGCAAATAGTGATCGGAGGTTGTCAATGACTGCTGCCGAAGTCGTCTGTCCCATTTGCCTTATCTCAAGCCACTTTGTGTAGGCATCTACGACCACAAGGAAAGTGCAGCCCTCAATTGGTCCTGCAAAATCAATGTGCAGTGTGTGCCATGGTGTGTCTGGCTTTTCCCATTCTGGGACAGGAGCTTTCGGCGGGGCGCTCCGGCTGCTCTGGCAAGGCTTGCATTCTCGCACCACTGTTTCGATGTCGTTGTCAATGCCAGGCCACCACATGTAGCTTCTGGCACACTTTTTCATTGCAACGATGCCCCGATGTCCGGCGTGGATGAGAGACATAGCTTGTGCGCGTAGTTCTCTCGGCATCACAACTCGGGACCCAAATATGATGCAGCCGCGATGGGTGCTCAACTCTGTAGCTCGCCTGCGGTAAGCGTCGAAGTTGTCCCCTTTGAGTTTATGCACGTTGCCTTGTTGAACAGCTGTGTAAACTAGCCGGAGAGCTGCGCACTTCTGCGTAGATGCTGCAACTGTGCCTGCTGTAAGCGGAGGTTCTGGCAGTGCTTCGAACATCAGAACGTCTCCTGGTGGAAATGGTTCGTCAACAGTTGCGTCTAGTGGCAGACGGCTTAGCGCATCGGCGTTTTGATGTTTACTCCCATTGCGGTAGACCAGAGCGTAGTCGTACGCTGAGAGTTTGATGCACCAACGTGTCATTCGCGGAGACAAAGTTGGTGGCATAGGCCTTTGTGGTCCCAGAATGCCCAATAGCGGTCGGTGATCGGTTATAAAGGTCACCTTCCGGCCGGCAATGTACTGGTGAAAATGTGTCGCCGCGTAGACGATGGCTAGCCCTTCTTTGTCAAGTTGCGCGTAGTTGCGTTCTGCTTGCGACAACGTACGTGAGGCGAAGGCGATGGGAGCTTCCCTTCCTTGCTCGTCAGTTTGCGATAGAACCGCGCCGACTCCGTACGGTGATGCGTCGCAAGCCAAAAGCAGAGGCTTCCTTTCGTCGTAGTGGCGGAGGACTGTACATCTTCGAATCAGGTCTTTCAGGGCATCGAATGACCGCTGATGGCGTGGCGACCATGTCCATGTCACATCTTTCCGAAGGAGTTGGTATAAGTCGTTGGCCACGGTAGCTCTTTGTTCCAAGAACCGGTCGTAGAACGTCAAGAGTCCGAGAAAAGCCTGTAGCTCCTGCTTGTTTGTTGGAGCTCGTGCTTCTGTGATCGCTCGCACTTTGTCCTCGGTAGGGTGAATGCCTTCCGCATTAATTCGGTGTCCCAGAAATTGCACCTCTGGCACCGCAAAACAGCACTTCGATTTGCTTATGCACAAATTAGCGTTTGCTAGCCTTTCGAGAACGAGCTCTAGGCGCACTGCATGCTCTTCAGTGGAAGTGCCACTGATGATGACATCGTCAAGGTAGACACAAACTCCTGGGATGCCCTGAAGCACTGTCTCCATGAGTTTTTGAAATATGGCCGGGGCTGCAGCTACGCCAAAAGGCAGTCGCTTGACTTTGTACAAGCCTTTCAGTGTGTTAATTGCCAATAATTCAGCAGTTGACTCGCTCACCTTCAGCTGCTGATACGCCTGGGTGAGGTCCAATGTGCTGAAGACTCTTGCGCCACGTAGTACACTGAATACTTCTTCAGGTGTCGGTAGCGGGTAAGAGGACGCTTTAGTCGCAAGATTGACGGTGCTCCGGTAGTCTCCGCAGAGGCGTATGGTTCCGTTCTTCTTGCGAACTACGACAAGTGGTGTGGCCCATTCTGAATGCTGCGTCGGCTCGATGACACCTTGCTGCTCCAGTTTGTCCAACTCTTTTTCAACTGAATCTCGGAGAGCAAACGGCACCGGCCTGGCCTTCAGAAATTTGGGTTGCGCGTTGTCCAACAACTCCAGTGTGACCGGGGGCCCTTCGTTTCCTGGAATCTCTTCCGAGAATACTCTTTCGTATTTCTCTTGCAGTTGCTCAACCATGTTCTGGCTCGGCGTCTGGTGTATGCCGCATATCATCACGCCTAGTGGAGAAAACCAGTTTCTCCCTAGAAGGCTTGATCCTGTGCCCTTCACAACAAGCAGAGGTAGCGTATGGGTCTGGCCGTTGTAGTTAACCTGCACGTTGGCAGAGCCCAATAGTGGCAGATTCTGTCCTGACCACGTTCGCAGGTGCGTGTCGTCTTGTTGCAGGGCGGGTGCGTCAGATGGCCATGAAGTTCGGAACGTGTCCTCACTGATCAGAGTACAGGCTGCGCCGGAGTCCACCTCGAACTTAATCAGCTGGTGATGTACGCTTACTTCTGTAAAAATCTTCGGTCGCGTGCCGAGATTCATGGTGTTCAGGTCGTACAACACAGATGGTGTTGCTGATGTTGTTCCATGGAGATCAGATAGCGGCGTATTCTCTGAGGCGTTGACGCTGTGATTAGGCTGGGAAGGTGACTTTATCTTGGCAAGTCTCCGTTTCGTAATGCATGCTCTTTCGATATGCCCTCGCTTGTGGCAAAAATTACACGTGGCTGACTGGAATCGACATCCCTGGGGGTTGTGTTGGTCGTCACACCGCCAGCAGCGTTGTGCCTTTTTGACCGATTTTACAACAACAGAAGGCTTGCGCACCTGGTTGCTTGTCTGGTGTACCGGCTCGGTGTTCCGGCGAATCCCTCTCTGCTGGTGACCGGCGCTCTCCGCTCGAACGGCGATGTCGTAAGCTTTGCTGAATGTGAGGTCCTTCTCAGCGAACAGGCGCTGCTGCAGTGACTCGTCACTCAGTCCGCACACAAATCTGTCGCGTAACATCACGTCCAAGGGAAGCATGGTGGTGTTAGCAGAAGAAGCTGCGTCTCCCTCCTGCCCGGTAGCTGTTGTCGACAGCGTTCCAAAATTGCAGTCGGCAGCGAGCTTCTTGAGCGCGGCTACGTAGGCGCTCACAGTTTCTCCTCCCAGTTGATCTCGTCGTTGGAAGCGAGCCCGGCTGTAGACCTTGGATGGCCTTGGGTCGTAGTGCTTTTGCAGCGCTTTTACGATGTCGTCGTAAGACACTGCCGCTGGTGTGCTTGGCTGAATAAGGGCGCAGACAGTATCGTAGGTCTGCTCCCCGCACAGCGTCAGCAGGTTGGTCCTCTTCAAGGCTGGGTCTGTGATGTTGTTAGCTTCAAAGTAGAACTGAAGGCGTCCAACCCACGATGACCACGATGAGCCGTTGAACTCTGGTATCTGATTGGGAAACCCTCGCGTAGCCATGGCTTGTCAATAGCGTTGCGTAGCGCGGGTCGAATCCACTTTCTCGTCGCCACTGTCGTGTCCGGTCGCTGTGTTGAATGCAGCGAAAGACGCACACGGTACTTTAAGACTTCGTTTATTTAAAGCCGATGAGGGTGCGACCAGCGTCGACCGAGGCAGGAGCCGAACTGGCCGCCCGAAGAAAGGAGGGAGCGGAGAAGCGTCCACGGGAGGGAGTGGCTTCCCAAAACAGGAGGAGGATGCGGGGGCGCACCATGGGGGGGCATCTGGCGACAGCGTGCGACGAGGGGCAAGTGGTCGTTAGGAGGAGGATGCGAGTGGTCGTTAGGAGGAGGATGCGAGTGGTCGTTAGGAGGAGGATGCGGGGGCGCACACACACAAAAGCAATAAGGGGACACAACAGAACCCGACCTCTGAATTTGACAGTTTTCCAAAGCTTGAAAGATCAAAACTTTCCCAAGTCTGGCAAGCAACATCCTCACTAGAGTAAATATACTCTTCGTCTGTACGACATAAATAGAACGGTCTAACTTTACGCAAACCAGGGAACTGGAAGCAAGGACTTTAGGCGCTGTCACTCGACTTTGTTCTCTTTCCCCGACACTGGCATCGGCATTACCTTCCTAATCCACTCCACTACGCAAACAGCGTCACTCGTAAGTATAACCTCCAATTATTTCTGTGATAGTTCAACCGTGGCTACATTGTTTTACAAAGTTTTCCAAACTCCTCTCCCTATCTGACTCAGCTAACTTCTATCGCATCCTTCTCTTCGAGGTACATATTTTGGCTCTTTACAACAACTAGCAACTGACAACTGGTTGTCAGTTCTGAGCATTACAGGCCCTGCCAATGTACACATCTTGTTTTGTGATGCTAACTTCGGACAGTATGCTTGGCAATAAAAAATGAGAAAGTGGACTCGCGTGATTTAGCGCTGATGGCTGGAAAAGCGGAGAAACAATATGTACAAATAAAATACGCAATGAAAGCAGCGAGGACGATTGCGAAATGTACGTCGAACACCGGAAAAAAGAATGCCTTCATTTTGCAGTAACGTGCGTAACTACAAACTTACGCGACATGCCGGCGGCTAGAAGTTTGAGAAAAACAACGAAAAGACAGTGAATGCATCGAGGACACAATGCGAAGGCATAGCAAACATAAAGAAACCACGTCAGCATCCATGGAAACACGATCGATCGATCGATCGATCAATCAATCAATCAATCAATCAATCAATCAATCAATCAATCAATCAATCAATCAATCAATCAATCAATCAATCAATCAATCAATCAATCAATCAATCAATCAATCAATCAATCAATCAATCAATCAATCAATCAATCAATCAATCAATCAATCAATCAATCAATCAATCAATCAATCGATCAATCAATTTTCAGCATCAGCGGTATTGAGGGGCCGCAAACAGCCTCGAGATGGGCTTCACAGGGCAGGGGAATTCCATACCCTACAAATCTACACTGGAGATCCATCTTGAAATTTGTCGCGACTAAGCTCCTAGTAGCCACTGTCTTTTTAAACTGTTATACAAGTGAGCTTATCTAATTACCATTCCGGTATGCTAAAAACGCGGAATAACGTTCTCCACGTCCGGCTTAAGCCACACCTTAATGGACACTTCAAACATTGAAATAAGCTGTATAGCTCAATCATACTGCCAATTGAGCCTAACTTTATTAAACTAACGCTTGCTTGATTACTCTCCGAATGGAGCTATCCATTTCCATGTAAGAGAATTCTTTCAATGCGGAACGGCAGCTTGGCCCCTCCAATCACAGCTGGCGCGTACCGTAGTGGCTGTAGGTGCCCCTGCACAAAAAAATTTTGGAAGAAATCTCGGAAGCAGAGCTATGAAAAGAATCCCATTCTAGACCGATAAGTCTCGAAGGCTTTTGCCCTGTATGAATAAGAGGTGATTGTAGCTCTGACGTGGACCAGGCCTTTTTGCCGACAAATGGCAGCACGGGTACTAAAAAGCAATTTTGGTGCTTGTTCTAGAAGAAATGAATGTGTCCGTTTGGGGGGTTGAAAGCCTCTGATATCATTTTGTAGTTTTAAAATAAAAATCAAAATGGAATAAGAACGAGCTCGCTCTGTACAATTTCACTTACAGCTTGAAGCAAGCTCCAATTTTGACGGCTATGTCTTGAATTACGCAAGCAAAAGTAATTAAAGCCGGCCACTGGTTGACCGTGAATATTTAATGCGGACAACATATACCGCAACGTAAATAAATACGCATACTGACGTTTGTATGAAACAATAGCGGCTGTAAACGCTGCTCGCCAGTCATCGCGTCCAATGTTCAACCTTTACAGCACACAGACCCTACAGTGTGCATTATTTGACATTCTTTCACGCGCCTTCAGCTCTGACGGAAATTACAAGCATAACATGGCTATAATAGCCTGTTCCGCTATTTTAGTTCTCATGATAGTGAAACAAGATAGATAACCTAATATAACGGTCTTAAGATTCTACGTTTTAGACCGAAATAGACACGATTTCAGTTTGAAGCCCTCATTTATATTCCTTACCTTCATCCTTGTCGGTCTTCTCCTTGTTCGTGAGTTGATCGCCCCCCATGTCGTTGTTCTCGTTCTTGTCCGTGTCTTTCTTCTTGTCCTTCTCTTTGTTCTCTCCACCCTTATCTTCACCTTTCTGCTTGTCCTTGTCCTTACCCCCTACCTTCTTGTCTTTCTGATTGTCTTTCTCCGTGTCCTTGTTCTCGTCCTTCTTCTTGTCTTTCTTCGTGTCTTTCACATTGCCCTTGTCCGTGCCCTTTTGCTCAACTTTCTCCTTGTTCTTGATCTTGTCTTTCTCCTTGTCCTTCTTGTCTTTCTGCTTGTCCATCCCATTGTCCTTCTTGTCTTTCTGCTTGTCCATCACATTGTCCTTCTTGTCTTTCTGCTTGTCCATCCCATTGTCCTTCTTGTCTTTCTGCTTGTCCATCACATTGTCCTTCTTGTCTTTCTGCTTGTCCATCCCATTGTCCTTCTTGTCTTTCTGCTTCTGCTTGTCTGTCTGCTTGTCTTTCTGTGTGTCGGTTTTCTTGTCCTTCCCACCTCCCACCTCTCCCTTAGACTTTTTCCCCTCTTCCTTCTTTCCTCCTGCAGAAAATGAATAAAAATTATAAAAACAACTGGTTGCGTTTTTGGTATCTCCCAAAGGAGTTCAATATGCCGAGCACTTTGCAAAGCCTCCGAGACTTGCATGTGTAGAAACGCAACATAAGGTCCAATGACGGCCACAAAAGAATCCTTTTGTGCCTGTTCCCCTTAGTTAGGACGCCGTAAATATCCGCTTCCCCGCAAGACACTCAGAAGACATCAGACAACTACATGAACACGGCTACAAACAAACTCATACCCAAGTCGCTACATATACAGTAAGATTTGGCCTACGCAATACACTCCAGAATGCGTGTGGTGCGGAGAGATATTCATCCTTTACCACTCCACATGGGGCTGTCGGGCGAGCCCGATAGAGCCTAAAGTTACAAACCCGTTAGTCGAGCAGTGGGAGGAGCTTCTGTCCAGCTCCGACCCGCAAGATCAGCTTGCGCTGGTTGAGCGAGCCGAGGAGGCAGCAAGAACCAATGGGATCCTGTACCTAGGAACACCACCTGCTTCTCAAGACCTCAACCCCTAAACCCCGTCCCATATTGCAGAATAAAGTTTCATACTACTACTATACTACTACCCCTTAGTAGGAGGGCGCACAACGCACAAAAGAATTTCCTTCAAGACCACAGTCGGAGACCTCTGTTTTATTTCTTTGCTCGCGACTAGCTTGACGACCTCTCGCCTTTTCACATCCAATCAGCACAGAGCATCCAAAATCGTTGTCTAGCCCTGCTTTCCTCTATTTAGAGGTAACACATGACTGACACAAACCGTGAAAGCGCGCAGTTATATCTGATAAACGTTACGTACTTAATAAATAGCCTCCAATGCATTCATTTTGTGCCAGTGAGGGGTACCTTGCCCATGACGCAGATATATTTCATGACATTTGAAGAAACTGTGTCTAGGCCATCATTTGGTGCACCCGTCTTAAGCTGTTTTTTATTCACAAATTATAAAAAATTTCACTATAACAATCAATATATCCGCCGATCTCCCGTCGGCAGGCTTATATTGTTCTCCTATTAACGTTTTTTCTATCGTAAAAAGCGTTCCCGATTGTTTTTCTATGGTAGCCTTAGTGGCTCGATGCGAGCGATAGAAAAAAAAAAGATTCTGCTACACATCGGGCGAATGCACCATCACATTCAATAATTCCATTCAACAATTTTCCAATATTCAATATTTTTGTCCAAGAATGCGGAACATAAGTGTGAGCGAAAACCAACTTATTACCACGTCACGTCGGAATACACTTGAACAAGGGCCATCTAGCCAAAGCCAAACACAAAGTGGAAGCAGTAAGAGGCGCCGTCAACCAGCTCAGACTTGGATGTTAGCGAAAGTTGATCACTCGAGCCCTGGTGATAGCTTGGAAGTTGGCCCACAGGGGTACTAGACTAAGGACCTCTCCCTGACGACTCTAGCACCACTAAGGACCTCTCCCTTACGACTCTAGCACCAACTACTTTTACCGGCCTAATAATGTTTACTTCCTCTCGCTCGCTTCCTTGTTAGGCTTAGCAGGTTATTGAGTGCCATCGTGACCTTCGGAATCTGCAGCCATGCTCAAGTTCAGTGATCTGTCGTGTGACTGACTTAACCGGAAGTGGTCTTATCCCCTTAGGCCAATATCATATGACTACTGATCAACGGACCTGGTGTAATGGCGTACCGGACGACCAGACTGCCGGTAGCGTAGGTAAAATGTGATCTGCCCTAAACTAGCCGTCTAGCAGTTACAAGCGTTACGCAGTGAGTAATCTAGATGAGCGTCTTACCTTGAGCAGGCGGCATTGTCGACGGCGTAGGGTCTCCAGGTTAGACGAGCGCTGAGAACAGGATCCCACCCGACGTCCGCCTTTTTCTTCTTCTGCTTCTTCGTCACGTGATAGAATGCCTCGTGCTAATGCGCGCAGGTTGGTTCAATTTCCATTTCGTTTGCTTGAGTGCATTTCTACTTCGATGAAAATGAACAGCTTGGACAGTTTCGAAGTTTCACCTAGTGTAACTAAATACTCTGCGGAAGAACACTAACCGCGCCAAAAGAAATCTAGGGGTGGTTAGTTGTATTGCTTGGAATAAATGTGGTGACATGTTTCTTTCACTAGCCAATCAGTTCCAGTTCTGATAATATTGCAATGATGTTTCCATTTGTTGGATATGTAGTTTTTAGTTCTTGTTTAAGACTAGCGGATTGTCTTGTGACTTGTCTATGCAGATGTGGACTTGGTAATTGGCTTATAACTGTCAGGTGACTAAAGTGTATACGTACCGGTGTCCTGTCCTTGTGTAATAAAGGGTCTTTTGGTCTTGTCTACCACTCGACCCGCAGTCTCGTCTCTGTTCCTTCCGCGGTACTTCGCCCTCACTACACTGTTGCGTTTCACTCATCAATCTTTTTCATATATGATTCTGTTTTAATTACGATTCTCTTCTAATTCTGAATCTAGTCCAGTTGTAATTCGGTTTCTGTTCTGATTCTATTCTTATTCATTTCTATTTGCGACCACTTCTATTATTGATTCCCGCTGAGTCATTCTTAGTCGTTTTCATTTTTGCAGAGTCAGTGTTTGTCTGGCGCCCCTCTTTCCTCTGCCCTACATGTAGAGAGGTTATTTCCCTCTCTCCACCTGCCACCCCTCAGTCATTGCTGGTGGAGGGAGGGAAATGCCCTTAAACTATCTGCCACGGTTGAAAGGAGGAGGCTTCACAGAGACGCCGACACCACCGACGCCGGACTGTCTTTGCCTACATGTTTGTCCTAATGCTATCGCATTAACCTTTATTTTGCACATTGGTGCGCGTGATATCATCCTATACCGACACGCGGCAATCTGTAGGAGTCTTAGAACAAATACCACGAAATCTATGTTCTCGTAGATGGCAGAGAGTCAGATAGAGTGGCGAGCTTGGGAAGTTTTCTGGAGAACTCTGGGCGCTGCTGGTGGAAGAGTATATGAATAGAATAATGGAAGAAACTGTTCTCCAGGAGCAGATACAGCTCGGCTGGATTGGATTCGATTTGGGGTTCTCACTTTTATAACATGTGGGCATTACGGATTCTTACGTAAGTGTCCTAGCCTTGTGGTCCTACCAGTCTCACGCCACCCATAATGGTAGTCGTACATTCGATTGCATTGGATTTCTGGTGGTACATACGGATTCTTCCGTGTTTGCGTTAACCTAGCCGGCAAGAAGCCTTGAGGTTGTACCAATCTCGTGCGCCCCAAGAAAACCTATCTCCACAGTTAAAAAGGAAGATGAAAGGGATGATAGTGGTGACGTTAGTAATGATAAGCCACATTAACGCAGCAGCAATTCCAGCCACCTCAAAATGAAGTGGGAATATAAGCAAATAAACGTTCACATGCATATGAACGACGTGAAGAAGCGGTCAAATGCGCAGACCACGCGTTATCAGCATCTCGATGTAGCATACTGGCTCGTACCAGCTGGTCGAGATTCTTCGAAAACCACTCTGTTGGTCGTTGACATGACCCGCTAAAGTTCACGCATGCGCGGTCATTTTAATGTCTTCGGTGGCTCAGTGGTTTGCTTCCATAAGAACGAAGTTAAGCTTTCAGCGTTTCAAGGATAGCACTGTGCGATGGTATTGTACGTTACGGAACCCGAGGTGGTGGAAGTAATTCCGCAGCCCTCCCCTAAGGCACCTCTTCCTCTTGAATCTTCACTCCACCTTACTCCCTTCGCTCACGGCGCGGTTGAGGTATCCTCCGAGAAGTGAGGCATTTACTACGTCTTTCATGTCCTGAAAACCAATTCATAATTAGTTATTAAAAGTAATTTTTGTATTGAACCGGCGACTAGCCTTTGTAGCTATCGGTCCAAACAGTGTTTGTGTATATTGCCTGTTCTCGCAATAAAGTTTCTATTAAAAAAAAAAACCCTTCTTGCCTGTTCTTTGAGGTTTATTGGCTTGACTTTGCTTAATGAGACAAAAGGAGCAAAAAATAACGCTTGCCAAGTTTCGGAGATTACCATCATCTAAATTTAGAGTAGATTTTTGGAGGCTTTTAAAACGCTTGTCTCTAATAAGCTTGGACCCCTGCATAAAAATCGTACTAGCAATCGAGGCAGTCTCGCTCCATATTATTAAGGACGTACGGCCATTATCAAGTGTTCAGAGCCCACAGCTGTTTGAATCGAAGCTGTGTAGTGGGTCTCAAGTCGCCGCTCTTGGAGTCTTAACCGCCGAAAAGAGGAGGACCAGAGTTTCTTTTACCTCCGAGATATTTGGCATACTTAAGGATGCATAACGAGCAGCTCCGCGTGACCCACCCATGATGCCATGGCACACAAAACTACGGACAACAGCAAATTGTAGTTCAGCTTGCTTTTTGTGCCAAAGAAAGGCATTTTGGTTTGAGAGGAGTAGAAATGGTATATTCGTCCACGGATAGATTTTTTATCGTTCTACTATCTTAGCGCCAGGAATTCCGCAACAAGGGTTTTTTTCTTTCTCCAATTCCCGGTGCAAATACATGTTCCAGTCAAAACAAACTGGACAGAACATCAAGGTGAACATAACGCAGTTGTGTATGCTACAAACAAGAGAGGATGCTGCGATACCTCCCGTAAAAAAAAATAAATTGTGGCGCTCGGTAGTTATCTACCCGACGCAGCAGCGGCCTATCGACCACATGGGGTCGCCCGGCTTGCAACCAAAGGCTTCGGCGAACTGCGGCAGGCTCGCCACCCCAAGAAGGCAGGACGCGTACGCCGTCACAAAGTCCAACGTGTTGGTGCCGTCCCGGGGGGCATTGCGCGACGTGCAGAGGGACAGGCAGGAGCGTTTGAAGAACGCAGCGTTCGAGGAGCTGACGCGGGCTTTGTTCCTGGTGACGATATAGCGGTCATACTCGTGCTTGGCATCGCGCGCCAGGCGAATCGCTTCCACGATACTGAAAGCATGGTCGAACTGGTCGTCCCTGAGGGGCTCGTGGTAATTGGCTGAGACCCGGGCGTAGCACTGCTGCATGGAGGAGTAGTTTTTCAGCGTGCCTTCACTCCAGTGGGACTCTGAGACGGTTGTAGTCTCGTTGTTGACCACCGCCATCCGCGCCGTCGTAGTCGTCGCAGAGTTGAAGGTCTTTCGGTCCAGGAGGGACAGTACCTTGCTGGCCAGGTGCACTACTACTACGGCGATGTTAATGAATTGATCATCCTTTACGTGTCGGTAGTACAGCGGAGGAACGGCGATGGAGGCTGGAACGTATATCGTCAAGGACTCGGGGTCCGCGACCATATCCGAGCCCATCAGGATCCTCCGGTCGTTGTAGCTGCTATTGTTTATTGTAGCCAAGAAAAGGCAGTTCTCGACGTCACGCGCGCGCAGCGCCACTATATTCGAAACGAAGCCGCTGATCTCCACGTGTTTATTGCTGTGGCACTGGACAGCCTGTTCCGTCAAGCCGGCGCCGTAGAAGCGAGACACGCGGATCTTGCTGAGCTTTTCAACCGTGGCTTTACGGTCGCTTTCGCTCATCCAGGACCGCCTTCGCACGAGGATGTTCATACGCGCCGCAATGAAATCGATGTAGGTGTCGAAGCCCACTTCGACCGCTCTGTTTATGGAGAGGAAGCTGCTCATAAGGCGAAGCCAGATGTCATCGTAGGCCTCGGCGGTTGCCAGATGGCACACGTCCTTGATGGCATCGGACGTGAGGTTCTCAGAGAGCTCGTAATCGTATTTCAAGACTTGTCCCGCAAGAAGAGTGAGGATGTAGACGGGCCTCGCTGCTGAACGGGTGTCCACTAGAACGGCCTTTAAGTCTTCGCAAATTGCGTCCGATTGCGTGATCGTAATAGTGACCGTTTCCGGTAAGGACAGGTCCTTTTGAAGGACTTTTCTCCAGAGCCCCGCTGGGAAGCTCTCACAGCTGATATCATCCAGCCTTTTTTCGGAGGTGGTGTCTTGGGTTGTCCTTTTGGCTCTCGTGATATCTAAGTTAAGGACCTCCTCGATAACGGCGTCGCTAGCTTGATCTTCGCCAATGACCTTGATGGCGTGGCGCAAGTAGTTGGCGAGGTGTTCGTGGTACATTGGCCGGACCAAATCGTGGAATGGTGGTTGCCTTCTGATTTGCAGCGTCCTGTTCGTTTCGCTGAGTGTCGCGTCGATGCATACAAGCGTGTGGAAACGGCTCACTAGGGACAGGTGAAGGATGTTGTGAAACAACTGCTCCCAGCTGGTTTCGGCGAGCCACTTTGACACGGGCAGGTTGAGAGCCTGGACGAAAGGACACAAGTGATACATACGTTAACTCTTCAGCTCGTTATGTTTGGTTTGGTTTATGGAGTTTAACGTCCCAAAGCGACTCAGGTTATGAGAGACGCCATAGTGAAAGGCTCCGGAACATTCGACCACCTGAGGTTCGTTAACACGCACTGACATTACAGAGTACACAGGCCTCAAGAATTTCGCCTCCAGGAAACATGTGCGAAATCTTGTCCGTGGTATAAAAACGCAATTAACATATAGCGAGTTTGCGTCAGTATTCCTTAAATTAACGCCTTAAATTCAGTAAAGGTGTTGGCCACCTCGAAAGAAGTTTGGTGAAGCCCGCAAGAAAAGCGAGGAAATTGAACATTTTTTTAGGAAGGGAGAAAGTTCGATTGTTTTTTTGCAAAGAAGGCGTAAGCTATATTCTCCTCTTCGCAACGTGCGAAAATCCTCCTGTGTACATATATCATGCTTAAAGGAAAACCTAAGACCAGTTCATCAAGTTTTTGTTGTCAGTGAAATATAAGTGGTGTGGTTTTCACGACTGCGCAATTTTCATGATATTCAAGATAAAATCCAACCTGACTAGTCACCCCAGTGCACTTGTAGAAATGACTGGCAGCGGCGATTCCTAGCAGCCTTCGCTTTTTGTTCTTCCCTCGCTTAAGCTTATAAAGGCTTGAATTTCTCAGCAGGAAGCTTTCTTGTCATTTGAAAGTTATAATGCATCAATACATAGGGAGAGCCTTCACTACCCTTACAAAAATGGTCCATAGACTGTCTTTAGACTTCTTACAGACTGTATTGCCTTCCTATAGGTATGTCTTTTTGTCTATTCATAGTCTATTTATTATCCATGACTGAAGTCTATGGCCATAAATCCATAGATTGTTTATAGACTGTCTATAAGATTTATATTGCCTATAGACTACTCTATAGGGTTTGTCTATAGAAAGCCTATAGACTTTAAAAATATAAGTCTATGGACGGTCTATAGACTGTCTAAAGAAATTTTTGTACGGGCATGCTACGAGCAGAAAAGGTATAGACTGAGACCGACTGCATCGAACTAACTTGACTGCGGATGGTTAGTCAGCAAGAATACTAATAGTGGCTGATGTCCGCTGGCCGTTAGTGTCTTAAAGAGTAATGCTTCCTAGTTGCTGTACTGACGGTTGTGGCAACTGAACCATTTCCTACTGACCGACTCTACTAGCATTTTTTGCCTTTCAGCATGAATTGAAAGAATAGAGAGAGATCTATGAAGACGATGATACTCTTCGCTTAAAGCTTAGCGCTCATAGAGGAGTGGAGCGCTCACTTTGAACAGCTCTTGCACAGAGGCTGCGATGTCTGTTTGCTGTTGCGTAAACGAGAGGCAAGACCGGTAGAAGAAAGAGGCGCTTTGTAGGAGCTCGTGGTGGTCCCCCTTGGTGTAGTTTTTGGTGAGCGCCTGGTGCCACACATCCGTCATGTTGCGGGCCACATCGATCATGAATGAGGACGGGTTCTTGGTGTCCCGCATCCAACGGACGCACACGTGTCGGTAGAAGTCGCGGCAGGGGCCCACGTTATGGTCCACGTAGCTGTCAGTGAGACGCACGACCTGTGCAATTAGGGAAGGGTTCGTTAGGACTGAAAACTGGACTAGTTCGTTCGTATCAATCCATTGAGGTTTAAACAGAGCCGAGAAAACGAAGAAACAGGCAACACACTTGGTTGTGTGTTCATTAAGATAGCGGTTTCATTTAGTAAGCGAAACTGGATCTGACGATGCTTGAACGAACTTGATCTGACGAAGGAACGATATACTGTGTTATGGAGTGCAGTGACATTGCATAAGGACTGTTTCTGTGTCCTCGTTTATGTATCGGCCTTCTCCCGATCTGTGCACTGATTATTGACTTCTATATGTCCCAGTTTCCTTGGTGCTGTTCGATCCGTAACGAATAGTGCATTGCTGTACGTTATTACAACGGCCGATTTATCATGTCCAAAATTCTAGGACAAACATATTGAACATTGTGAAACTGTAAGGTAATCTAGCAGAACTTTTTGCTGGCCTAGTTGGTCCATTCTGACATTGGTGAAAACAGCGCGAAAGAAGAAGCCTCTTTCCTGTCACTTCCTCGTTTCGCCTTCGGGCTTCTTCTTTCGCGCTGTTTTCACCAATGTCAGACTGTAAGGTACTGTGATAGAAATACTGCCTCCCATTCTTCGATGTGTAGAAAATTTTTTTTAGAAAGTTTTCCATAGCTCGCATCGAGCACTTAAGACTATAATATAAAAACAATGGGAAACGCTTTTGACGGTAGCAAAAGCATTAATAAGAAAAAAATGTAAGCCTGCCGACGGGAGATCTCCGGATATATTCATCGTTATAGTGATATCTCTCAATATCAGAAAAAAATTGAATTCATAAACTCTTTCCCGGCGAAAAATGCCTTCGCCCAGAATTGTTGGGTATGGAATGACGTTCGTAGCGATATCTGTATACGATGTTCTCTCTGGTGTACACATCATAGCAGCATGTACACACCGAAAACTCTCGTGTTCACTGTACTGTCCGAAGACGACACCCCCTGGATAGGTATATATGTCATAAGGGACATGCGCCGTGTGTGGTCATGCTGTCAAGGTATGCATGAAAGTTGGTGCAGTTGTGATTTCATTTTTCTGGAAGGACAGAACTGGAGCCAGACCAGGCACACTGCAGCCCATTGGAAGTATAAGCTAAAAGGCCCTTGAAACGCCTTTAGAAAAGCTGTTTTAGGTCACTTGTACAGTCTTGTAGCATCGCTTGTTTCGTGGCTGGTTTGCTGCGTCTTGGCTCCGTAATGAGGCTTTGACCTATATTGTATCTGGCCTAGGGGATGTGGTCAAAGCTCTCTCGGCGGCTATTTACAAAAGGCGATGACGTCACCTCCTGGCACTCTTCGCCGACGCAGGGAAGGTCTACAAGAACGCCCTTGCGCCGCAGGACGGTCAAGGACGTCAAGATGGCGGCGATGCTCCCGAGGACGAAGAAAAAGCCCATCGCTACTATGGGCGGCGAGAGGAAGTCCGCACCACCTGCACGAGCAGAAATTTCAATTTCTGCAGCATGCGATAATGAATGTCTTCGAATAAATTTAGGGCACCAGCGGTTGTTTAATGACGACTGAAACCTTATTGCACTAATAAGAGTATCGTATTTAGGCTCTACCCTGATGCGTCCACCGCAGCTTGGATCTACCCCAATACCTTATATTCCTTGCAGCTATTCTCTACATAAGTGAAATGCAGAAAAGTTTTAACGGAATGAAAGGGCACAGTTATTGTCTTACTTCTTGGTGGACACCTCAACCGCGCCATGAGGGAAGGGAGAACGAAAGAGTGAAAGAAGAAAGAGGTGCCGTAGTGGAAGGCTCCAGAATAATTTAGACCACATAGGGATTTTTAACGTGCACTGCCACTGAACAGCACATGGGTGCCTTTTTCACATCGCCTCTATCGAAACGCGGTCGCCACAGCCGGGATTGAACCCGGGTTCTCCGGCTCAGTATCCTGGTGCCCTAAGCACTGAGCCACGGTGGCGGGAGCATAAGATTCGCATACACTGTGCGATGTCAAAGCACGTTAAAAGACCCAAGTCATCGAACTTATGCGGAGCCCTTTTCTACAGCGCCTGTTAGCGCAGAAATTGCCCATACTCGGTTATCGCAGTCGCGAATCTTAATTGGTTCGACATTTATACATGTGAGTGATATAAATCTGGTCTTTTATAGTGCAAGCATGATAGAGAATCGCTTCAAATCCTGTGATACTCGTAAGTGCCTTCAACACACATTGCCATGAGCAATGTATTCTCTCTATATGAATAGCTGCGGAGACCATTGTACGCTGGGGCAGATGAGGAAGGCCTCCGTCTGCAGCCTATCTACAGATAAGCTTGCCAAGGCTTAGAAGCAGGACTACTACGCGAGAGGCAAGACTACTTATTTGGTACTCACTTTGAACATGTATATTCAGAGGAGATGCACCAGAAGTTAAGATGGAGGCATACACTCAAGTCTGTTAAACTTGCGAATCGATCGTACAAACAATATCATGACCTTCATGCCGATAATCTGTACAGTCCCTTTAAAATTTTTAACGCAGGCACTCTAATAATTCCGAAAACAGAGAAAAGGTACTCGTTGGCAGAGCATTATCAAAACAAAAGAGGAAGTCATCCGAAGGATGAAAAGTACGGCTACTCCGTTGGAGTTCACTGAAGCGGTTTAGATCCCATCACCTTAGGGGCAAGCTTAATGGCGTTCGTTAAAGGTTCACTGAGGTCAGCTTCATCCAGATATTTTGCACCTTAAAAATAAATTTTTTTTGCTCTTTACGACCGCGTTGACGTTTATACACCAGGAAAAGACACAGTTATCGAAAAAAAAAATGTAACTATTAAGTTTACCGCCAGCTGTCTCATACTCGTGGCGTCCTTACTAAAGAGGACAGGTTACCACAGTTCTTAAGTGGATGACGATGTACAGTGGAATCCGGGATCCGTGCCCATAAGTCGATGGGGACGCAGGAATTTTGCGAAATTTGCCGATGATGGCGACACCTCTATTCCGTTTTTTCTACTTTTCTAGCTTCTAAAAACTCCGTTTTCAAAGATGGTGGTGTCATCATGATCAGAACGCGGCATTATATCAGTACAGACAACTCCTATTTGTCCTCAGCATCCATTTAATCTGCTAATGATGATGATTTATATTTAAAGCGCAAGGCCAGCTTTTCCAGAAAGCGCTGTGGCTAACCTGTGGTCAAGTGATCCATAGTTCTAAACATTTCACACCAGAGTAGGCAAGGAAAGCTCGTGTCTTAAAAACTCGTGGGTGCCTAGTGGTAGCACAGGCGATCGAACCTAGAACCTCCCGATCACCAGGTGCTGCATTTATGGCCTTCCTTAAGCTGAATGGCAGAAATGGGTCTCGAGGTGTACTGAATAACGAAGCCAGCAAACGCTTTGAAGTAAATTAAACGCACGCAGGGATATAGAAAAAAAGACAAGGCTTTATTTAATGGCAAATGAATGCATGCGCTTGGAATGAGATGTATTGGATGGAGTAACCTCGTTTGTTTGTGCCACAACAATACAGGTATGCGGAATGATACTCACTCAGGTTAGCTGTGTGGGGAACCGGGTGCACCGGCGCTGGTTCCTCCGGCTTTACCGGTGCTGAAGCAAGAAGAGTACACAGCATGAATGAGAGAAAGAGTAAATAAGACAGACAGACAGACAGACAGACAGACAGACAGACAGACAGACAGACAGACAGACAGACAGACAGACAGACAGACAGACAGACAGACAGACAGACAGACAGACAGACAGACAGACAGACAGACAGACAGACAGACAGACAGACAGACAGACAGACAGACAGACAGACAGACAGACAGACAGACAGACAGACAGACAGACAGACAGACAGACAGACAGACAGACAGACAGACAGACAGACAGACAGACAGACAGACAGACAGACAGACAGACAGACAGACAGACAGACAGACAGACAGACAGACAGACAGACAGACAGACAGACAGACAGACAGACAGACAGACAGACAGACAGACAGACAGACAGACAGACAGACAGACAGACAGACAGACAGACAGACAGACAGACAGACAGACAGACAGACAGACAGACAGACAGACAGACAGACAGACAGACAGACAGACAGACAGACAGACAGACAGACAGACAGACAGACAGACAGACAGACAGACAGACAGACAGACAGACAGACAGACAGACAGACAGACAGACAGACAGACAGACAGACAGACAGACAGACAGACAGACAGACAGACAGACAGACAGACAGACAGACAGACAGACAGACAGACAGACAGACAGACAGACAGACAGACAGACAGACAGACAGACAGACAGACAGACAGACAGACAGACAGACAGACAGACAGACAGACAGACAGACAGACAGACAGACAGACAGACAGACAGACAGACAGACAGACAGACAGACAGACAGACAGACAGACAGACAGACAGACAGACAGACAGACAGACAGACAGACAGACAGACAGACAGACAGACAGACAGACAGACAGACAGACAGACAGACAGACAGACAGACAGACAGACAGACAGACAGACAGACAGACAGACAGACAGACAGACAGACAGACAGACAGACAGACAGACAGACAGACAGACAGACAGACAGACAGACAGACAGACAGACAGACAGAACAAGTGCTCGAAGTGAATGTTATTGCACATGAGGGGTTCGCTGGAGTAACGAATTGGGCTAACCAGTGATGGTGCAATACATCCACGCCACAGGATGCTAATCGAGTAGAAGGGGGACATTGCACCAGTGGAGTAGATCTCGATTTAACACGATAGCGTTAAAAGCCCGTCCACCATAAAATCCGATGTCGGCGTTGTCGATGTTGCGAGCGAAAAATACGAGCATGGATCTGGCATGTGGTCCCCAGAGAGCAACCTAAGAGGCAGGCGGGCCACCTTGGTCACATGACCCTGCGGCGTCAACACTACCCGTCCACCGGATAGTGAGCGAACTGCCCACCATGACAGGTGGAAGCTAATTTAATGATTGGTCTCCCGGGAAGAGCAACTTGGGCCGCACAAGGCCCACCGCTGGGAGCACCTGCCATCGCAGGGCAGTGGCGCATCGCTTAACCGCTGCACCACTGCGCCAGGAGGGGCATAGGATTCCCAGGGTTCTGCGAATATGAAGTAGGGAATAGCCTTCTGCGTATATGGGAGTTGACCCACCAGATTATCGCGTCATAAAGTGATTATGACCTTTCTTTATGAGAACGAAAAAATCGAAATAGAGAGTAGTGTTAAAAAAATTCAGGGGGCACTTTGGCTCTCTAAAGTGCTGCAAGGCGAAAGCGTTTCCTGGCCACTGTTTTGTTTACTTTTTAATGTTTCATATTGTTCTTATTTACTTTTTGCTCCTTTCCTCAATTTTATTGTTTTTATTTTTATTTACGCATCTTATTTTCATTTTTGTTTATTTTCTTATTTTTATTTTCCTTTTCTTGACTTCACTCCTTTTATTTTATTTATGAAGCCCATGCATTCACTAGATGCGCCTTTATTCATGCTGGAACCTTGAGCCTTTTAAGCAGTGACACCGAAAGGCGGACGAATCTGCCGACACGGCTGCCGACGCGTCTGTCGACAGGGCTGCCGACGCGTCTGTCGACACTCCTGCCGACGCGTCTGTCGACATTCCTGCCGACGCGTCTGTCGACACGGCTGCCGACGCGTCTGTCGACACTCCTGCCGACGCGTCTGTAGACACGACTGCCGACGCATCTGTAGACACGACTGCCGACGCGTCTGCTAACGACAGTATGAGGCATTAAAGCCTTTCGCCTTAATATGAGGCATTAAAGGCTTCCGCCTTAAAATACTTGGAGTTATCTTCACACAGAATATGCTTTGGGATGCGCATATCGAATCTGTTTCAGGGAAGCTATCGCGTGTTGTTGGTATGACGGCGCGACACAGAGCTATATTACATTTCAATATAAAGCTTCTTGTTTACAATACTCTCTTTTTTTCTTCTTTGTATTATTGTGTGTTGGTATAGGGTATTACGACACGTACAAATCTTGAAAGAATACATATACTGCAAAAAAAAAAAATTGTTCGAGCACTTTTTAATGTGCCGCATAATTCCCATACTTGAGAGCTATTTTCGAAAGCGAACATAATACGGTTGTTTAATCTTTATAACTATAAGTCTGGCGTTCAAACAGGAGGTGAAAGAAAATTTAAAGTTTTTCAGGAATTATTGGATCTCGATAAAATCACACATTCCTACACCACCCGTTACACAGAAACGTGGAAGGTGGTCACTGGGCGGGCAAATTATTCTATGCAAAGTGTCATACACACTGCCAACCCTTTTAAATTCATTCCACAAATCAGGTGTAGATTTACATACTACTTCTGTGTGAACCCTACGCAATCTTTTCATTAACAGTCCTTGCTTAAAATAACAAAAGTGTTATCTTGCCTTTTTTATGTTTACCCCTTGTGACTATCAAGTGTACGTGCATTAATTTTGTATGTTATGCTTTCTTCAAGTTTCTTTTTTTGTTGTTGTTACATCGCTGCCTACATTGTAGGGAGGCTGCGGGCTTCAGTCAAGTCGCTT
Organism: Amblyomma mixtum; assembly: GCF_055824585.1. Classification (NCBI taxonomy): domain Eukaryota; kingdom Metazoa; phylum Arthropoda; class Arachnida; order Ixodida; family Ixodidae; genus Amblyomma; species Amblyomma mixtum. The sequence continues at coordinate 97,666,198 of NC_143020.1, forward strand.
GGATGTCAAGCGGCTTTTATCCGCAGTCTCCCCCATCACTGATGGAAATAAAGAAGGTATTATTATTATTGTTATTATTATAATACTGCACTAACTAATGGACTTCAACACGATTGCGTTAAAGGGCCCATTCGTCATAAAACCTGGGTCAGCGTTGTCGGCGTTGAGAGGGAAAAATTACGAACATTTTTGTGGCAGGTGGTCCCCAGAGAACAACCTTAAAACACTTATACATTTATAACATGCTGATATGGTGACGCCTGAACGCTCACATTGGTAATAACAAAACAGTGTCATGGCGGGAAGCGCTGAAAAACCCACACAGCCTGATCAGTATCTGTGTCTCACAAGTACAAACACCCTTACTAATACGGGACAAATGTTTGTATGCGTTTGTACATGGAGCTATGTCTCCAATATGGTGACGCACACGAGAAACGGTGTATGCTTAAGAAGCAATCCTTCAATGTTTTTGCATGTAGCGCTTAACTTGCATGTAATACTTAACAGATAGTGAAAAGTTGTTAAGAACTCATCTTAACAAGGGAACCCGTTACTTACGCTTTGGTAGGAGTACATTCTCGGGACCCTTCTTCTTTGAAGCTGCGGTTTAATCGAGAGCTTAGTGTTGTCCCTGTGAAATGCGACTTGGCAAACGCGGGGAAGCCAATCGTCCTCTAGACCAGAAAGCGAGTTCCGCAATGAACATATCCATAAAATGAGGTTGCATAGCGGGTTAACAAGTATGGCACTGTAGTCAAGTGACATCCAGACTCTAGATGCGTTCTCCACGGATGTTTGAGTCTGTAATAAAAGGTTACATCTCTATTCGCTTAAGCGGCAATGATATACTAATACTTGGACCTTTATTTGAATTGCATTTACATGAACTTCAGGAAGGGCTTCAGGAATAATATCCTCAATCATGGATGCTGTAGAAACCAGAGAGGAATAGGCACGAAACGGTTCTGACAATAACGGAATAAACTTGAATGAGGTTAACTGCAAATAGTGTGTCCACCCAGACATCAGTCGTTTCCGTAAGTGGAGCACTGTTTATAATTTGATAGAATTTCGACGAAAGCCTATGCCAAGTAAGTGTCATTCGAAGTTGCTTTTAGACTTGGAATTATTTTAAGGCGAAAGCCTTTAATGGCTCATACTGTCGTCCGTCCGTTAACAAAGCGTGTCAGACGCGTTTAACTCAGGAACTAAATAATACAGAAGAAAACCAATGGTTGCTTCGAATAGAGGAGCAAAAAATGAACCTAGAAGCCAAGTGTGGTGACTGTAGTGTAATTAGTTAATCAATTATAGGCAAAAATGTCGAAATTACGTCGAAATAGCACGGACGTCGATATAGCCACGGGAACGGTGCGACGTCACATCCACCGGAAGTCGTTACGGCATAGTGAAAATTGTCACAGAATGGTCGGAAAAACGTCGGATTTGTGTCAAATTACATGAAAAAATGTGTAATTAAGCGTAATTAACACTTAAGATCCCCGAAAGACGTATAATTTGGGTATCGATATAGCCACAGGAACGGTGTGACGTCACATGCACGGGAAGTCGTCACGGCGTAGTGTCCTCGGCTTCCGCCTTTCAACACTTTAGTTGCCAAAGTGTCCTCGCAATTTTTGCTGGAATCAATGTAACCATGCCATATTTGTTGTTTGGAAACTTGACTGTTTAAAGGCGTTTAATGTTTGAGAAAAAAAACTTGGCAGTAAATGCAGATATGCGAAAAAGCTCTTGATGTGTTAAAGAGAATGATGGTGCGAATGTCGTTTTGGTGAGATGTGTCATTATAGAAGATGGCTCGTGCTTTGAGCAGCGAAACGATAAGGGCTGCGAAACACTCACCAGAAGTTCCCGCCGCTGTCTCCTCCTTTACCGATATCTGCGGTTCTGAGGAAAACAGCACCAAGTGTCAAGTCAAAGCAAAAAGGACATTTACTTGCTCCATGGCATCATTCATCTAAATCAACGGTGCTAGAAAATGTCATTGTGACGTTTACATAGATTTTTTGCACACGCAGTGCAGGTGAGAAAAAAACAACCTTGCATAAGTGCCATTACCGGAAATTTAAAACGTAGTTTTTGAGGGTAAAAGAAAAAAACACTATTAACGTATGTTTTTAGAAGGCATAGTACAGAAGAAACAATTTTAAGCATTCGATGAGGGTGCAGATGGGACTTGCGCGGCTTAATAGAAGAGGGAGAACGAGGGGGGGGGGGGGGGGGGGGGCGAGGATTCTTGGAGTACTACGATGCCACTGCCGCTTTAAGTACTTGAAAGTGTGTGTGATACAGGGATCGCCCTTGGTTGGTTGGTTGGTTTGGGTTTAACGTCCCAAAGCGACTCAGGCTATGAGAGACGCCGTAGTGAAGCGCTCCGGAAATTTTGACCACCTGGGGTTCTTTAACGTGCACTGACATCGCACAGTACACGGGCCTCTAGAATTTCTCCTTCATCGAAATTCCACCGTCGCGGCCGGGATCGAACCCGCGTCTTTCGAGTCAGCAGCCCAGCACTATAACCACTGAGCCACCAATGATTTTCAACTAGAGAGGGGAATTTTTCCCCCTCCGGACAAAAGCCTGACTAAAGAACAAGAGGTTACGTGGCGTCGTCTACAGACGAGATCGATACGCACCCCATCACTCCTCGCGCACATTTATTCAGATCTTTACAACCCAAACTGCAAACACTGTGGCCAACGTGCTACCTACGATCAAATCCTGTGGGACTGCAAAATAGAGCCACCTCCGGGTGATCTAGTTACAGCTCCTTCTCTCGAGCGGTGGGAGAGCGTGCTGGCTAGCTCTGACCCCAGAACGCAAGTTTTGGCGGTGGAGTGGGCTGACAAAGTCGTCGAGGGCTATGTACTCTCGACCACTTAACGCGACCTCTTGCCAAGCTCTTTCCGGCGAATAAAATGTTTTACAATCACTGAGCCACCGCGGCGGCTTGTTGTAATGCTCAATTTAAGCATCGAATAAAAAAATGTCTCAAGCTTTCCGTCACTAGGGGTTCCTGGCTTGCAGAAAATAAAATATATATGATTTATCAGCTGGTACATAAAACGGAAAATTATGATTATCACATATTTAAAATAAGAAAATATAGGAGCTTATGCGTGAGAAAGAACGAGAAAACGACGCACAAATACCGAGGTGCATGCATAAAGTGAACAGAAGAAATAAATGAAAGATATTCATATTCTTATAGTCTGTGCGGACGTGGCGCACCGTGGATTGCAAGGTTCAACAGAATATATCTGATGCGGGTAGGTGCTCTTAGTGATGAAAGCTTGATCGTGCTCTTAGAAGCGAAATGATGATGCCACCAAAGGCTTACCTGAAGCTCCCGCCGCTGTCTCCTCCATTGCCGAGATCTGCGCCTCTGCGCAAGATCATAAATAAGGTCGCGAAATACCAAGTGAAAGCAAGGAGAAGCTTCATTTGAATTCGGCATAATTTTTTTTCATAAAAATACTCGACAAGAAAGACTTACCTGAGTTTCTTTTCTTTCGATTCCTCCTTGCCGACTTTGTCTCTGCAAGTGAAACGAACACAACCATGATGTAATTTGAACGAAAACATCTTCGACGGAAGTCCGTCTGGTTTGGTTCTTGAGATAGTTGAGAGAAAAAACTGACACCAACCAAGACTTTAATTTTGCCCAACGTTTCGGGACCAGCTCGGTCCCTTCCGTGGCGTGAGTTTGAGAGCAAATAGCAAAAAACTAGAATACCCCCGAGGAGTCATCTGGGGATATATTGATCGTTACGATGATATTTACTATACGCAAAAATAAATTGCTTTCATTAAGAACTTTCCGCTAAAGAAATGAGCTTGCCTAGAATTTTTGGGTATCCTTGGGTGCGAGCTCTCTCATCTAGGGAGTGGGGTTCGATACTGCTATCAGTCTTTAATATTTCACTCGCAGGAAGGACTAAAAAGCTTATCGTTATTTTACGGTCCTACTCTTTAACCAAAGTGGAGGTTCCAAAACGCTAACTAGTACAACTACACTTACCGGAAGCTTGCGATTCAGTTTCCGGGCCTAAAAAAAGTGTAAAAGAGTTTGTAACAATTAGATGCACTTATCTATGGCAGAAACAGAGCTGAAATTTCGGTGGCAAGCGAAGACACTAGAAAAAAAAAAACGAGTAGGGAACAAAAAGGACGCGGAAGACAATTTAATTCCATATTTTTTTTTCTCAGTCAAAATCTGTTGTGTATCTGTTTCTGGGTATGGAGATGTGTGTTCGGCTAGAAAAGACGTTTTGTGCTGAGAAAAGTGGGTAAAAAAATTTTCCGCCGTTATATTCACACCAGTGATGTCCGCACCGAAAGTAATTCCGTGATCACTGTGCTGAAGGCAATAGCTGTATGCCCATAGCCTCTGAGATCCGAGCAGAAACTGTGTCGATACACATCAGTTCGTAGTGGCTGATGAGCACACTTGCACTTCATTTTGTGACTTATATAGCTCGAAAAAGCTACGCTTTCAGTGAAAATAGCGTCCTTTCAATAAGCATGTAATAGCCTGTAATAGCCTGAGAAAGGCTGACAGTATCAATAAATGAAATAAATGAATGAAATGAAGCATGCGGCCATCTACGGTTTATGGTTTACGGGTGCTTCACGTCCCAAAACGACTCAGGCTGTGAGGGACGCCGTAGTGAAGGGCTCCGGAAATTTCGACCACCTGGGGTTCTTTAACGCGCACCGACATCGCCCAATACACGGACCTCTAGAATTTCGCCTCCATCGAAATTCTATGTATATATGGATGCAAGCCCAGTTTAGTTTGTTTTCGGGTCCCTTAAAGTTGTTTCCGTGTCCCGCAATTCTGTGTTGTTTTACAGAGTTAGCATGTATCATAACCCGGACAAAATCACAGCCACGATGACCAAGCATGGGAACAAAAAATTTATGCACGATCAGTGCGAATGATGCGGCAGATTATTGTTAGTATAGTGTTCCCCAGGACGAAAGAGCCACTGCCGCTGACGGGTTCGGAGTGTGCGAACTAGTGGCATGATCCAGTCCGTCAACCACCGTGTGGCACACCGTACACCCTCTCCATTCTTCCCTAACTGCCACCAGTCACCTTCCGCTCACTTTTCGTCTCCCTTCTCCCACTTCCCCCTCCGCCCCCACATCCTCTGAAAGTCGAAAGAGGCATTTGCTTTTTCCGCAGCGACTTCTGCCAAGCAATCCTCCAGACGGATGGACGGACGGCTAAGTTTTTCAACAGGAGGGGTTATAATGCTAACGCAACACAAAAACTGACGGAAAGTAACCGCGCTGCAGACAAAAATTACTTGGACACTAAAGATTGCTCGGAAAGGCTTACCTGAGATTTCCATCGTTGGTTCCTTTTTTTCCAAGCTTTTTAAACCTGAAAAAAAAGTGATCAGGTGGTCGTCACACACACTAGCGAAATTGTAAAGTCGTATAATTTGATGAGTTAAGTTCTCTACAGCGTCGTAGCGGTGAATCAGCTAACTTCGAAAGTAAGTTTCGAAAAATAAAACCGGGAATTTTATAAACTTCTAGATGGTTTTGCTTCAGCGAGCTCGAGGCCAGATTTGTTGAACATAACTTGTTTGCAAGCATTGCAGACTGCTATGCGTGTCAGTGATGTTTTTCGCCCCTCACTGCTTCGTAACCTGTACAACGCCTCAAAGCAAGGCCTGTTTATAGAAGGGATGGGTTAAAAAATTGGAGAGGACATTTAATCCGCCTTAAGGGTATGGTGCGATAGCTTTAAATAATTATTGCCCATATAAGCAGAATTGATCATTCTTTACATTCATAGACCTCTGGGAGTCCTCGCACCCCTCCTGGCGCAGTGGTGGGGCAGTTAAGCGATGCGCCACTGCTCTGCGATGGCAGGTGCCGTCACCGGGAGGGCCTTGCGCGACCCACGTCTCTTCCCGAGCAACCTCTCGCTGCCAATAATTAAATTAAATGACACCTGTCACGGTGGTCAGTTCGCTCACAAAAAGATGGGCAGGTTCTAATGACGCCACAAGGTCATGTGACCAAGTGGATCCGCCTAGATTGCTTCTCCGAAGATTTTCCCTCACACGCCGACAACGACAACGCCGGTTTTGTGCGGAACGGGAACCTTAACTCAAGCCGGGTGAAAAGTGCATGTATTAAAGCGCTATGTGAAGGACACGCAATGCTGAGAGTTAACGAGAAAGAGGGGCATATCGAAAAGAGGGGCAACTTGTGCGTCAGTGAAACGTCGATAAACCTGTATAAGGCTGAAAAAGCGTTTTTTGATCGCTGCTTATCTTCATGAAGCTGGATGTCTTCCTTGCGCATGCGCCGACAGTGACATATATGTACGTGTTTTTCTGCACATTAAATCAGTTGTGAGTGGCGCTCTGTCTCGTCTTTCTTCTCCTGTGTGTGTGTGTGCTTATGGTTTGGCGCCTTTGAATTTAATTAGGAGTTAACGAGAACAGCACTTACTCGACCTTCGCCTTGAGCGCTTGGACCCTGAGAAAGAAAAAGAAAAAAATTGTAGGGGACAATTAAGCTCCGCTCAACGGTTTACTGCGATGCCGTAATGGATTAATTCCAATATATGCAGAGGGTCATTCTTTGCTTTATATTCACAGATCCCTGGGAGTCCTCATATCCCACCTGGCGCAGTGGCGCAGCGGTTAACGATGCGCCACTTCTCTGCGATGGCAGGTGCTCCCACCGGTGGGGCTTGTATGACCAAGATTGCTCTTCCCGAGCGACCGATCATAAATATAACTGCCACCTGCCTCGGCGGCCAGTTTGTCCACTATCCGGTGGGCAGGTGGTGACGACGCTACAAGGTCACATGACCAAGGCAGTCTCCATGGTTTTGCTTCTCCGGGGGTTTTTCGCCCACAGCGCTGACGACGACGACAACGGCAAATTTTCTGCAGAATGGGTGCCCTTACGCTATCGCGTTGAAGAGTGCATGTATAAAAGCGCCATATAAAGTGGCTATATAAAATGTACTCTATGCTGGCAGCTGAGGCGAAGACCACTCACTCGAACTTCTCCTTGAGCCTCTGGAACCTGAGGAGGTAAAAGAAAAAGAAATGTAGGAGACACTTGAGCTCCGATGTAAGGGTACGACGCGATGGCGTAAATGGGTTAATGCCCATATGTGCAGAATCGGTTATTCTCGACTGTAGTCCTACTGGCGCAGTGGTGCAGCGGTTAAAGGGCAACTGCATCACTTTTTGAGAATTTTGCAACATTCAAGGATTCAAGTCTACATAGGCCGTAGGTGAAGCATGCCAAGGGTTTTTGCACTAGCATTTAAAATAACGACGTAATCGAAGATTGAAATTTGCGCTTCGCCTCAAAGCACCCGAGGAGTGCGGAGAAGTTCAGCGTGACGTCACCGAAGGCATGATTTCAAATTACGGCTGCCTTCAGCCACACTCCGCAGAGCCTCGTTGGATGCTGCCAAACAACGCTCGGCGGGCTTTGCGTTCTGTGACAATGATTTTTTTTTCTTAAAAGCTGGCGTTTATGCGTTGTAAATGTTCCGATACCTTCGATGACGTCATCATGCGCCCCCCCCCCCCCCCCCCCCACACTTGGCGGTGTGCGCTGCTGAGAAGCTTCAAGGCCATCGCGATTTTATTTCGTGATTACGTCACAATTTCAAATGCTAGTCCAAAACGAGTTCGCAAGCTTTACCTGCAAGTTTCACACATCCGACATATTTAAGCTCGTCGACTTCTAAAACTTAAGCAGTTGCCCTTTAAGCGATGCGCCACTGCCCTCCATTGGAGATGCTGCAAACGATGGAGCTTGTTCCGATCCAGGTCACTCTTCGTGCGCAAGCTCTCGTGACCAATCACTGATTGAGCTGCCACTTGACACTGTGGTTTTCCACAAAACCACCTAGGTGGCTTCTCTGGGCATTTTTCCGCTCACAGCGCCGACGACGACGCCGTATTTTGTGCATAACGTGGGCCTTAACGTTAAGAATGAAATAGTGTGTTACTAAGGCAAATTTATTTATTTATTCATTGAAGGTACCTACAGCGCCTTGAGAGGCATTATTGTAGGGGGGGGGGGGGGGTAAGTACATTAACAGCAAAATTCAATACAGCAAAATAGAACAAAACAGAAAAAAAGCTATAGAAAAATGTTAAGAACTTCCAATAAAGAACAGCATTCTGATTACACCCGAGACGCAGAACCAACACTGAGAACAGCCTAATCAGATTATTGCATTGTCAATTGCGACCAGGAAATTCTCACTCTCAAATACTTCATTAGGCAGCAGGTTCCAGTCACTTATTGTGTTGGAACATTGCTGACCTGATATTGTTGGTCTTGGTAATCTTTTGGGATATAAAAGCAGCAAAGCTGCGGCCGTCAAAAAAAGTGCAGCTAACTTCAGGTTCGCGTACAGAGGGTGATTTTTTTTAACCTTTACAGATTTTTCTTTTAAAAATCTGTGAGGGATACATCAGCATCTTCAGTTTGGATGGTAAAGCAAGGCGGACATAAGCTCTTATTTGAGCTCGATTAAACAGTAGGTAACTAATAAATTAACTAATGAAGATGATGCACAATGGCAGATACTTTTGTTCTGGCAGATAAATTATCTATTCTTTGCTCGAGTAAGATGTAGGCAGCTCTTCTTAATGATATCGTTGAACAAATCGGAGGTGCATGAAAATGGCTTCAGTGTCAGTGCAAACCGGCGCAGTACATACCACATGACGGGTGCTGCACTACCTTGTTTTGTACTGCATTGCTTCGCAGAACAGACGACGCAACGCAAGGGGCTGTTAGCTTACTTATTTAAATGATTGATCTTGGAAAAAAATTTTCAGTTTTAAATATTCATGAGCGTCGGCACCGCATCTATGCACACGACGCACCAATTTGTGTGAGTGCCATGGCCTGAATACAGCAAATGTGAACGGAATAACAAACTAAACTGAAACGAATGAGAACAGAGTAACAAGCTAAACTGAATCAGTTTCTTGCACTGTGGAACTAACGAATGGACTCAAAGGAAGTTTCGATAGTAAACAGCAGAGATGGTCAGAAATAACGTATACCCAGTGTTTTATTTCATTTAATTGTATTCCATTCTTTTTACCCGCTCTGAATAGCTGACCCGGACTATAAGGGGGCGTTGCAGAACTGATTCACCGACAAAAAACTAATATGAATGCAATTTCAACGTCATACTTATTATATCTTGGTTCTATAGTGGCGCTCGGAGCATCCGGCAGAGTGCATGCATGCACACTTCTCCTAGCCACTATAAATGCACTGAAAAGCCGCTGCTGTGATGGAGTATTATAGTGAGAAGGGGTAGAAGCCTATTGATCTTGAAACAAATGATTATATCATAACAAAATTCATTGAGTTAAAAAAACATATATGTAAACATTTATTGCCCTAATAATGTTCGAAATGTACGACAGTTTCATTTGCTCTTAACGTTGTTTTCCCATTTACCACTGCTTCTGTTGCCCCTGGTTGCTTTTTTTTTTTCACATGTTCGTGTTTCGCTTTTTTTTTCTATTTTTGTGTTTGATGTTACTTTAACTCCGTTTTGTATCAATTTCGTGTTCTTTTCGTGTATTTGCCATGTACCGCGTTCGTTGTACCGTTATTGTGGTTTTTCCCTTCTGCATATTCCTTTTTGGATATGTCCCCCTCACGCAATGCTTTTCCGGGCCTGTGAGGTATAAATAAATAAATAAATAAATAAATAAATAAATAAATAAATAAATAAATAAATAAATAAATAAATAAATAAATAAATAAATAAATAAATAAATAAATAAATAAATAAATAAATAAATAAATAAATAAATAAATAAATAAATAAATAAATAAATAAATAAATGAAATCGGCATGTATTTAGTGAGAAATGGATGTCATAAGCGCAGAGTTCATTATTTTTTAGCGTTTTTTTTCACAATCGAAACGAGCCTTTTACACCTAGCGTAGACCTGCGCGCATGTAAACGTGCCCTATAATTAATGGGACATTTATTAATTGACAAGCGGAAGTATTTAACAGACATTAGAATTCAAGCGTACAGAATATTCACTTTGAAGGAGACGCAGGTCTGGGTCCGTTAAATGCTATGTCGTGAAGAGAACGGGGCCCCTCAAAAAAGAAAATAAAGAAGATGCAAAACTAAATCTAGCTGCTCAGAGCTTTTGAAGTTTTTAAATGGCTAACTTCTATTTTAATCTCTATACGAAGCCACAAGTGAACAATACTGGGAAGCTTTGTATAACAGAGACAGTGAGAATGGTGAGAATGATGTAGACTCATTATGTGCCATTACGCAAATAAACACATCGGGAGTACTTACTAGTGCTGCTCCTACTCTCTTGTGAAGTCCTTGATTCTGAAACAGACGTAGGAAGAAAGCATTAAAGCATTAAAGAAGAAGACCAATAGAAATACAAGCAGAAAGAGATAGCACAGATCATGGCGTGCCCCTTCGTACCTTCTTTTCCCGATCCTGAAATGAACAAAAAGAATAGTTGTCGAGAAGAAATCTGCATTTAGTTTCCTGACGACGTAAGTTCGTCTCGGAAGGGTAGGCGTATAACGGTGTATTGTTTTGGTGTATTGTGTAAAAGAAAGCAGGTCTAACACGCCAGAATATCCACATGCAATTAATTTTCTCCAACGATCCAGTAATAAATGAATTGACCAAATGTTTAGGGGAATCCCCCAAGGTGGAGTAGATTTGTAATAAGGGAGTAATTACTCATTGACGTCCACCCGAGCGCAGCCATACGGCTACAAAGGAAAGCTATACAGCTTTCTCAGAAACTTCGTAGTTAAAGAAAAATTCGTCCTGGTGCGGGGTTCGAACCCGGGACCACCGCTTCACCGGAGCAGTCGCTATACCAATTGAGCTAACCAGGACGGCGAGCTTATGGTAGGGCGAGAGCGAATTGATCAATAACTCGAAGTGGGAACAGTGTTGAACAAATGTTTAGGGGAATCCCCCAAGGTGGAGTAGATTCGTAATAAGGGAGTAATTACTCATTGACGTCCACCCGAGCGCAGCCATACGGCTACAAAGGAAAGCTATACAGCTTTCTCAGAAACTTCGTAGTTAAAGAAAAATTCGTCCTGGTCCAGGGTTCGAACCCGGAACCACCGCTTCACCGGAGCAGTCGCTCTACCAATTTTTCTTTAACTACGAAGTTTCTGAGAAAGCTGTATAGCTTTCCTTTGTAGCCGTATGGCTGCGCTCGGGTGGACGTCAATGAGTAATTACTCCCTTATAATAAATGAATTCCGTTAAACTAAAAGCATCTCCTCGTATTAACAGGGAAGCGCGAAGAAACGTTTACCGAACTTCATGATCAGTGCAACTCAGCAGAAGGGAAAACAATCTTAAAAGTTTGATACAGAGTGCATTTGTTTTTTGTTGCGTAATCGTCTCCCAACACGACGAAAGGCTACATTTTTTTTTAGACTGAAAAGGCAATAGTCTTTCTTTTTTATGTCTCGCTGTAGAGCTATTTATTGCCTTTTCAGTCTCAAATAATGCACCATCTAGCCCAAACTGACGTTCTTTTTAAAAAAGCTACATGCATGCCGAAGCCTAGCGGTCGCCTCATCAGAATGTTTCGAAATCTTTTCACAATCGCAGGTATTTGTGAACGCTGTTTTCATAAGGGACATTAAGGAGAAAAAAAAAGAGACCTCGAAACAAATCCATGCCCGTGATTGGCCACATCAGACCATAAAACTGTTTCAAAATGTTTGAAACAACATAAGAAACGTTCATTGAATCATGTCGTGGGTTTCGCAGTGGTTTGTACAAAAATGTCTTCCCCAGTGTTTCATTCCAGTTATTCATGAAACCCTGATTTCGGTCCGAAAGTAAAAAAAAAATCAAAACAAAGAGGCAGCAAATATTGGGGCATGCCTCTCCATACCTTCTTTCTCTGGTCTTTCGGTAGGCTCCTCGCCTGAAATGAACAAATTTTATTGTGGATGAGAAGACGTGCTCTATTCTCATAAAGGTCGCATGCACGGACAGTTATGCAAATTAAGAGGAAAAGACAATTAATCTCGAACAACGGAACGGAGAAAAGCGAAGGTCAGTTAACTTAGCGCAGGTAAATTATCGGATTTCAAGCTGGACTTATCAGCGTTTGCTTCAAGTCATTGCAAAGCAAGTGTCTGCGTTCGTAGTACGGATTCTCTTGAAAAGCAAAGCGTTCTACTGACTGCTGTTTAGCTGGTCACGAGATTTTGAACGCCTATTGAGGTTATTGTGTCAGCGATATAAAGGAATGGAACGAAAAAAAGCGTTCTGTCGCTTTCACAATTCGAAGAAAACTTTATCTGTAAGAATAAGCCTATGCCTGGTCAAAGGTGTTCTTGCACCCCCGCTATATAAATGCTCGGTTCTGTTATCTTGAGGTTTGCTCTGCTGGCTAGGTGGTCGCTTTGTGCCATCTTCTCTGCAGGTGGGACACCGTGCCGTATTATAATGACTACTGGTGACTTGAGTGTGTGTACGTAGTGTTCATGCTGTGTGAAGTTGTGAAGAAGCCGCCGCGGTGGCTCAGTGGTTATGGCGCTCGGCTGCTGAGCCGAAAGACGCGGGTTAGATCCCGGCCGCGGCGGTTGAATTTCTTTGGAGGAGAAATTCTTGAGGCCCGTGTACTGTGCGGTGTCAGTGCACGTTAAAGAACCCCAGGTGGTCGAAATTTCCGGAGCCCTCCACTACGGCGTCTCTCATAGCCTTAGTCGCTTTGGGACGTTAAACCCCATAAACCAAACTAAACCAAACCGAAGTTGTGAAGTGGGGGGAATGGCAATCAACAAAGAAAACTTACCTGCCATTTCATCAGCCTGCTTCTCAGTCGCTTGACGATGATGAAAGAGGAGAAAAAATAAGCATGCAGGGTTTTTGTAATTTCTGCAATCCCCACCAGGAATTTCTACCGTGATCCTTGTCTAGCATGTATTATTCGTGGGGACCAGTTTGACTTGGAATGTTCAAAACAAATAATTTGCCTGAAAGAAAAAATAAACACAAAACAGCGATAGAAGTGAACATACCGTGAGCAGATTACCATTTATACAGCCGAGTCAGTTTTACTTTGACACTCGTTGCCGTTGTCGTGACAGCTTCAGACACAGACATGTCTGGAAACGGCAGAACTAGTTGACAGTTGTTAAGCTTTTATTAAATTTTTTTACGTTACGTGAAGCTCTTGCCTGTCATTTAAAGCAGGTATGAAGGATGTCAGAAATTTCTCACCGGTAACTGCAGGGTCTTGCTTGGAAGTCATGGCTTCCTCCTCAGGTTCTGTGAAGAAACGATACTGTGTCAGATCGCAAATTTATTACATTGCTCTATTTGTATCTGAATAAGAATAAATCGAATGTAATGAGGTATTTTAGGCACACAGTTCTGCCTCTATGTCCTTTGTGAGAGACGAAAAATATATAGTAATTCTGCTTTTATTAAAGTTTGGCATATGCTCACAAAAGCGTGGTACTTCATAGTGCAGACCATGGATAACTAGAACTGTATTCATTTCTAGAATACATTCAGAAATGAATTCATGTAATAAAAGCCTCATGTTGTTTAAAATGCGCCGAACTTTCAGTACAAGAGCGCATTTGCAATTCGTCTGCACTCAAGAGCAGCCGCGGTGGCCGGAGGTCGAACCTACGCCCTAAAATGTAAGAAGTTTGGCAGGCAATGCAGCAATGATTTATAACTTCCGTTCGACGTCCGAAGTAATAATTTGATTGATCTCTCGCACAATTAGTAGGAAAAGAGGAATGATTAAAAAAGATTCTCTTGGCCCAATTCACGCTTTTATAATCAATAAAACAGTGCATGCCGCTCCGTACACTTTAGGCTGAGGAAATGCGACTTAAATAACTTTGACGTAATAATCGAAAAGACGTACAAAAAGCACTGAAATTATCGAATAAAACACCCGCAGAAGATTTTTTACAACTGGGGGTACATAGTAAGGTAAGCGGACTTACTGACGTTCATTTAGCAAATCAGTACTTTTGATTAGCGAGGACTACAACAGGGTGTAGGGTGTTGGACGACTTACGAATCGAATACCCCTACCATGCCAGAACAAGGCAAAATATAAGAAAAACCCCGCTGCGGTGGCTCAGTGATGGCGCTCGGCTGCTGACCTGAAAGACGCGGGTTCGGTCTCAGCCGCGGCGGCTGAATTTCGATGGAGGCGAAATTCTAGAAGCCCGTGTACTGTGCGATGTCATTGCACGGTGGTCGGAATTTCCGGCGTGCTTCACTACGGCGTCCCCCATAGCCTGAGTCACTTTGGGAAGCTAAACCCTAAAAACCTAAACCTAAAATATAAGGAAAAGGTTGATATCTAGCTGCCAGGAAAGAGTGGATATCTAGGGTTAGGGTGACTTCTCTCCCTAGAAACAAGTACCCGGAGCATCACTCGGAAAGGAGGATTTCCGCAGCGAAGGCGATATAACGGAGCTGCAGTAACTTACAAGGGGCCTTCTTCGTAGATGCCGAATATACAGTGAAATAGATGTCAGCGATCTCTGCAATACACCAGGGACATGTAGTCAATGAATTATCTGTTAAACAAAGAGGAATTTCATTGATGGAAGAGGTAGCGATTGCGCTGCCGGCCTCATATCTTACATCGGAATACATCATCACAGATTCGCAGACAGCCCACAGAAATTATGTGCGAGGAATCATTGCACCGCTAGCCTGCAGAATCATGCAACAATCCATAGCTTGCTAATCCATCGAAAAGGTGGTATTGGTATCAGGCCACCATGGGAAAGAGGAAAACGAGCGTGCATAAGCGGCCGCCCGAGCATTGCTCTTCCGGAATACGTACTTCCTTCCTGTAGACGGTGACTCATTTCAGTCTTTTGATAGCCTACGCCCAACATTCTACAACACCTGCGTCTCACCCGGCAAATCTGTTCAAATCTCGCTACCGGGTTTGAAGAAATGCGAATAACGTCATCTCAGACAATTGCAAACTGTGCCATTCAACAATCCGGTTAAACTCAAGATAAATTCAGAAGCTCTGAAATCGAAATGTAAGCTCTGTGGCCAATATGTACGCCTAAATCACACGCTATAGGTCTGCGATGCTAATACTTCTAAAGATTTAATAGAGCACCCAACACGGGGAAGATGGGAGGCAGCCCTGTCCGGTAAGGACCTCGAGGATGAAGTATCCCTCGTCGAAAGAACAAGGGCGGCGGCCTTTACAGACGGAATCCAGGACTGAGTACGCGACCACCTTCCGCTAATTCCCCTCCCTTTTTCCTCAGTAAATCATCGTCCTCATCAGCCAGAGAACGTGGCTCACTTCGTGAACAATCAGGGCACAAAACGTGAAAGACGTCGCCCAATGGCGCGTTGCTCTAACCCACGTGTGTTTCCTAACCCACGCTATATGAAGGGGTCGAGTGGTCTAGGGTACGAATTCGAGTTAGTGATATCCTGGCTGAAATCAGAGAGGGGAGATAGATGTCCGTGGGACATGATATGCAGAGAACAGGTAACAGAAGGTTCGTTAGGACAACGTAGTGGATACCGAGATAAGGAAAGCGCAACATGGTACAGGGGGGAGTGTAGACATAAGATCAAGAAATTTACGGAGATAGGGTGGCTGCAGCATGGCCATGATCGCTAATGGAAGATACTTTGGCCCCTACTGGGACGTAAGCGGACTGATGAGGATGGTTAGCAACCCAGCTATTAAGCTTATATGAAGCAGAGCTCTAAAAAAGTGGTTAGAAACCCGGCTATGCGCCTTACCTGTCAGTTGTTTATGTCGCATAAGTTGCTTGCTCTGGCTTTCAGCACGACGAGCAGTTCACACAATATATAAGAGGGATGTCGAGTTTGAATTTTCTCTTGTAAGAATAGTGCGTGATGCTTTACACGCCCGTTTTATTAACACAGGCAAACACAGGAATACCTATTGTGCCTATGGAGGCCACTTGCATGCCTCTAATGCGATGCTGTGGATTAAAAAGATACGTTGGTTTATTGGGGTTTAACGTCCCAAAGCGACTGAGACTGTGAGGGACGTCGTATTCAAGGTCTCCGGAAATTTCGACCACCTGGGGTTCTTTAACGTGCCTGACGTCGCACGGTACACGGGCCTCTAGAATTTCGCCTCCATCGAAATTAGACCGTCGCGGCCGGGATCGAACCGGCGTCTTTTCAGGTCAGCAGCCGAGCGCCGCAACCACTGAGCCACCGCGGCGGAGCGGATTAGAGGGATTAGGACACGCAATGTTTACATCTTAAAGCAACGTCGAAGATTGTACCCTGGAAGCCGCGAAACCTGGGCGGTATCAATACGGCAAATATAGCAAACCAGTCTACCTACCTTGCAAAGATGGCAGCAGCTTCCCAAAAAGCAACTAGCCGGACGTGCTCGATGAGGCAAAACCGTTGGCAAAAGAAT
This sequence comes from Amblyomma mixtum, assembly GCF_055824585.1. Classification (NCBI taxonomy): domain Eukaryota; kingdom Metazoa; phylum Arthropoda; class Arachnida; order Ixodida; family Ixodidae; genus Amblyomma; species Amblyomma mixtum. Next base: position 97,682,698 of record NC_143020.1, read on the forward strand.
TCAGCTAAGCCTTAGGACTTCCCTGCAGATAGGAGCGAGTGTGCTGCCTCTAGACGCAGGCCTGACGAAAGCTTCGCATTTGTCTTCTTCTTCCCTCCTTCACATTGGTGTCAATATTGATTGCAATTGCAATTGGTTTTTCAGTGAATGCAATGGCGCAGTATCTGTCTCACATATCTTGGTGGACACCTGAACCGCACCGTAAGGGAAGGAAGGAAGTGGGAGTGAAAGAAGAAAGAAAGAAGGAGGTGCCATCGTGTAGGGGTCCGGAATAATTTCGACCACGGGGGGGAATCTTTAACCTGCACTGACATCGCACAGCATACGGGCGCCTTTTGCGTTTCGCCTCCATCAAAACGCTGCCGGGTTCCAACGCTATAATCATATTTTACAGCGAGTTGATTGTCACTGGTACCTCTTTATTCTAGGCTATCATTACTGTCATAACCTGGATTCCCCTGTTTGTAAAGACAGATTTTTCATGCTATGCGTGCAGTTGTCAGGAATATAAGGTTCCTTGGCCGTCAGGCTGGCACACTTGTGGAAGAATCCGCATGAGTCAGATCACACCTAATCCTATTCGATCAAACGTTCGCTACCATCATGGGCGGTGTGGGATTAGTTGCACCACAAGTCTATGTCGATTACATAAGAATCCTTTAGGCCGAGTCGTTGTAAACGATATAACCTCAAATCCAACCCAACCCGGCCGAGTAGTATTCGGTGCATGGAGGCAAAAGGTTTTCCCTGTAAAATTAAATAAGAAAGCTTTTGCCTCTAAAGTAATTTATGCGCCCTTGTTCCAGCAGCGTCCCGTGTATCTGCACCAGTATTCCCAAGCTAGATACTTTGACTCTGAACTTTACAGAAACTTTATGTTCATGGTATACACTCATTTGCTCTTGGAGACTATCTGAAGGGGCGAATTCAAGTGGGAAGTGTGACGTTAACATTTTACACACAGAAACTATGCCGAAGCTCGAAGCGCATTTTTTTTCACCAAAAAAGTTATTGGTGCTACGCTTACCGGTTTAGCGCATTATTCAGCGAACGCTGGTTGGAAATGGCGGCGTTTCCGGCAGGTAAGGTTGGTCTGGCGTATGCATTCAAACGAGTGTATTTAGTCATTTATTGCATGCGACGAGCCAACCTTACTCATAAATAACTATTTGGCTTTGCTTTTCGATTGCGCGTACGTTTAGCTGCTTGATTCGCCCCTCTTTTCGAGCATGTTTAGCTACTTGACTTTGGCTCGTTTGTTTTGAGCCCGTAACGTACTTTACTTAGCCTCTCTGTTTCGAACTCGTTTGGCCACTGTGCTTCGCCGACTTATGGGTCAGATCCGCCGCTGGCGGTGCGGCCTTGCACGTTGAGCTCCGATATTAACACGCTTTCGTCATTCCCGTCGTAATGAAGAATATCCACTGCCGTCGGCGTGACCAACCTACGAGCATCCCACGGCGCACACTTTTCGCGAATATCCGTCATGGACTCCTCTCCTTCGCACTTCGTAAATTATTTTTTGATTGCATGAACAACTTTTACTTTCATCACAAAAGACTTTTATCCCCGCCACGCAGGCCTGGGAGACGGGAGTTGCGCGTCCGCGGTTAGATGCTGGCTGGCAGTCCTTGACTAGTAACGGACCCTTCCGCCAGATGGATGGTGGTGCGCTGGAGCTCCGGGTCCGGGATACTTAGCAGGGTCTCCCACGCTTCTCTACTGTCAGTATTTTTGCCCACTCCGGGAGAATTCGGGCACTCCCAAATGATGTGGTCGTGGGTCCCTCTTGCCCCACAGTGTGTATCACGCTTGTACCGGGTTCATTAATGTATTAGTTTGTAGCCGCCTCCACGCGACATCTTCTTGTTTATTTAATTTTGGCTCTGGTGGCGGTACCAGTCTACGTCCCAATTTGTAATAGCCAATAATTTCCCCAACGTTGCAGACGCTCCTCTTTCCCCCAGTGCGCGAGGGGCTCATTTAACTCCGCAGAAGCTTTAGAGGGAAGGAAAGATAGGGGTCTATAGCCTCCTAGTTACAAAACCAATCCCCAAAAACATGCTACCTGGCCGCCATGATACGCGCCGTCAGCTGAAAGCCCAAGCACTAGATGCCACATACCTTGCCGACGAACACGCAATATACGTAGATGCTGCACGGCAAAGTGCAAACACATAGGTGGCTTGTGCAACCACGCCACAATCTACTCTCGTCACCACCGCCACAGTAGTAGCTCACTCTCCGACAGCGGCAGAAGAAACCGCCATCGCGCTGGCCATCGCTGATCCACGTACGTACGCGCACAGTCCTAAGCGACTCCAAAAGAGCGATACAAAATTACTCGGCAGGTTTTATCGTTTTATCTGTCACCCCGCTGCACGCATCCTTGGCGGCTGCACTCCCGACCATAAGATCAACCTGGTCTGGGTACCCGCCCACGCGGGAAACTCTGGAAACGAAGGGGTCGACCGACTAGCCCGAGGACTAACCAACCGGGCGGCCGGCCCCACGGACCCAGACGCTCTTGCCGAGGCACCCCAGACCTTTGCCGAAATTACCAACCTCTACAGAGAGATGAGACGCCAGTTCCCGCCTCCACACCCCGACTTGAATCGAGCGCAAGCCAGCTTGCTCCGCAGGTTGCAGACGCACTCCATCCTTAGCCATTCTAGACTTTCTCTCATCACAGACGGGGAATACGACCCCGTCTGCCAAAATTGTTACCAGGGAGAAATCGCCACCCAGGCACACATCCTCTGGGGTTGCGCGGGAAATCCGCCCCCTCGAACCTTACTGCCAGCTCCCTCCGAAGAAGGATGGAACCAACTCCTCAGAAGGCCAGACAAGAGCATCCAACTGGCACTCATTTCGTGGGCCCAGGAAGTCGCCCCCACCTGGGGGCCACACCAAGCCCACCTGCCCTAAATCCCGCCGATCTATGGCAATAAAGTTGTTTCTCTCTCTCTCCCTCGCAGTAATTCGTTGCATATCTCGCTCACACCTTAACCGCAGTCACTGTTGAGCTGGCATGGCGCGGAGGACAGACAAAAATAAAGACGCCGAAAAGCGTCGTGGGAGTGTTGGTGGAGGGGGTGTAGACAGAAAGGTGGAAGAGAAAGATGAAATAGGGACAAAATTTGCAGTGGCTTAGCTGTGGTTAAGCCTGGATATACAAACGAAAAGGTTCAGTTTTCTTTCCTTTTTCTTTTTCCTCTGATCTTTTAACTCTCCTCTATCTGCACGTGGCAGCGGTGGTGGCTTGGCACGAGCCAGTAGCAGGCCCGTGCAATTTCCTCTTCATCCTTCTCTCAGTCACAACAACAACAACAACTCTCCGGGCACTTACGAGGCGGCCAGGTGTTGGGATGCCGCCTAGAAGCAGGGCTGATTTGAACGAGAAGCGAAAGCTTCAGCGTGCCACAGAGACCGATGAAGAGCGGGATGAACGTCTGGCTAAGCGGCGTGCTCAATATGCGGCTCGGCGACAACGTTCTACAACAACTGAAGAACAAAGCGAGGAACTTTACCAAGCCTAGCCATCAATATGCTTCGCATCTGACTAGGCTTAACCTTAGCTAAGCCTCAGCCATTTTTTTAAAACTTGTTCAAGCAACAGCTCGCGCAGGCTGTGGTTCCTACATAAAAGCTCCGAGGCTTTGGAGAGCCGCAGCCGTTCTGGAAGGCGCCTGTAAATGATGCTACTCGGTAACATACCTTCGGTCTCTGCCCGGCGCGGTGGCCTAGCGGTTAGGGCGCTGGACTACTAAGTGAATGGCGGAGTGAGCAAAAATTAAAAAATACGTCTTAGAGCGATAGCTCTATTCCTCCCGCACAAAGCTGAAGGTCATGTGGCTATGAAATTTGACCTTCAAACCAGGAAGAGCGGATGATGATGATGATAACTTTATTTTCCGCCAGATAAGGAAGCCCCCTACTCCCCGTCCCCGGCACGCAGGCCTTGAAGACGGGGGCCGGGACCTCCGCGATTAGAAGCATGCGAAGAGGTGATGATTCCTCGCGGCTTCTTCCGCCAGGCGGATGGCTTGTTGCTGTGAAGCAGGGGCCTCGCTCCGCAGCAGGGCTTACCAGGTTTCTGTACAATTTATGTTTTCGTTAGCCCCTGGGGAGCTAGCGCATTCCCAGATTATGTGGTCGAGGGTCCCTCTCGCCCCACAGTGCTTGCACTTATCGTTTTCTTTATCTCTATGCACATGATAGGCCCATACCGGGTTTACGAAGTTCCCAGATTGGAGGCGTCGCCATGCGATTGCCTCCCTATTGTTTAGAATTTTATCCGGTGGTGGCACGTTTCCTCTGTAACCTATAGTTTTCAACAATTTCCGTATAATTTTGCTGACGCTCTTCCATGTTCCGGCAGTCGGGCGGCTTCACAGCTACCCGGAAGTAGAGAGATCGGGCTAACTCATGGGCGGCGTCGTTGCCAGGAATGGACGCGTGTGCGGGAGTCCAAATTAGGCTAACTTTTCTGTTCAGCTGTCTACTGGCCAGAATCCTTGCCGCTTCCGGCGAGATCCTACCCTTTCCAAAATTATAGATGGACGTTTTGCTATCGCTAATTATAAAATTGGCGTCCGTTCCAACGGAAGCGAGCGCTATCGCAACTTCTTCAGCTGTTTCCGCGTTGCGGTTTCTAATGGTGGCTGCCGATACGGGGGCACCGCGGCCGTCGACCACTTAGGCGACCGCCGCACTCGACTTGCCACTTGCTGCGTCCAAGTACGCAACGGACTTGCTGTCCATCGGATCGAAGCGTCTGATTAGTGCTTCTGCTCTCTTCTCCCTCCTTCCAGTGTTGAATATGGGATGCATGCTACGAGGGAGGGGGGGAATGATTAGATTTTCTCGGCAGTCCTGCGGAATGCCCGATTTGACTCGTAGTCCCCTACCTGTTTGCAGGCCTACCATTTTAAGGATGGTTCTGCCTGCGGTTGTTCGGCTTAATCTTTCGAGCTGTGAAATTCTGACAGCCTCCGCTATTTCGTCCCAGGTATTGTGCACTCCCATAGAGAGCAGCTTCTCTGTGGAGGTGCTAATCGGTAAGCCCAGGGCCCTCTTTATGCACCGTCGAATGAGCGAGTCGTTTCTTCTTCTCCTCAGCCCTAATGTTTAGGCTTGCCTCTAACGTCATGCCACGTGACCTGTCATGCCTCGCCAATGCAGCGCGCGTTAAACCGGCGGCGCTCGCTCGCCTAGCAACTATCGAATCACGTGACTCGCTGCGCCTCGCCACAGCTGCGTATGCGGAGCCGACCGCACTCTCGCAACTGCCGGAAATCGCGTGACGAGCCGTTCATCCTTTTTTCAGTCGCGAAAACAACCTTCACAGAAAGACATGGATGAGCTACGTGCCGGAATTAGTGCTTCGACTTTGTATCGTCGCCGTCCGAGTCAAACCATTGTTATGCAATAAAATTTAATCAAAGCTAAACCATGTCTAACCACGCTTAACAGAGCTTTCGTCGTCTTACTATGTTCAGGCGGTCTGAACCGCAGTTATTTTTTGAGGAAAGGAAATGACGCAGTTCCTGCCATATCTCAGCGGACACCTGAACCGCGCCGTAAGGTAAGGGATAAAGGTGGGAGTGAAAGAAGAAAGGAAGAAGGAGGTGCCGCAATGGAAGGCTCCCGAATAATTTCAACCACCTGGGCATCTTTCACATGCACTGACATTGCACAGCACACGGGCGCCTTTTGCGGGAGGAGTGAGACGCTTAGTTTTGAGGAAGAGAACGGCGCAAAAATTCAGCGGGGCACTTTGTAAAAGTAATGTGTGGTAAGGCGGAAGCCTTAAGCGCGGTGTTGCTCCTTGTCTCACTATGTGTGGTTAAGGTGCTAAGCTTCGCGTCTAACCGCCGTATTGAAGAACGAAACTTAAACTGAAGTTACGACTTAAAGGGCAACTCCGGCGATTTTTCAGCCATTTTAAGTTAATGGCTGTTTTGTGTTCCTACGAACCTCCTGTAATGTGTACGATACAAGGTTTTCAAAAGCAACCGTAAAATAATTTTTAAACAGCAAAAACGCAAAACTCGAAACCGAAACCGCAAAACCGAAACCGGGGAGGGGCCTTCGTGCGGTATTGACTGTGACGTCACGAGCGGGTTCGCCGCGCTGTGAAGCCCCCGAAGATATCACAAGTACCCTGAGCTGCGCTGTCGACATGACTGAAAGCGCGGGGGACAGCTTTTCCGAGACCAGCGAGTCTTTATAAGACGACTCATTCGACGATTTTGGACTGGACGAGTCGCCTTTTAGGTATGATCCACCGCCGAGCGAGCCAGCCGAATCACACCACAGGCCGCGTCACCTGCAGCACGGAGACGGTCTGAACTCGGAGAAGTGACTACTTGAGTCATTTCTCGTGCATGCATTTGTGACAGAGTCGTCAGAACGAAAGTTAATGAGATGCACCCGCCGACAGCTGTTCGTGTGGCCAGTGCCGGCCGACCCAGCCTGATGAAAGAATCTGCTGCCGGAACGTTGCCGCGGTGCACAACGTCCTTACAGGGGCATGCATCACCAACAGTCCTCTCTGCGAAGCTTTATCTCGACGGCGAGCTTTTCGAAGTGAGTTCACGCCACCTACAGTTCTACAATCCAACATACCGCTTCTTGACGGCCGCGCTTCGTTCAGCTGGCCGCTGCGATAGACGGTTGTACTAGAATAACGTTGGCACAGAATATGCCTTCAAGCGCCAGTTGAACGAAGCCTTAGCGAGTCCAAAGCTCTTTTTGAAGTACACGCTGTCTTCATAGCAATTTGGCGCGAGCACAAGCGGGTATGCTTCCTCGGAGACCAGTTTACACGGAGGACAGCTCTCACCAACTTATCGCGAAGGTTCTTGTCGCTAGGAAACCTACGCTAGATCACGCCCGTTGTCACAGATCAAGAATTTGTGCACCCCACAGCACAACAGAAGTTGCCGTGACCCATCTCTCTGGCGTACACATCACATCAAGCACGTTGAGATGGCGCGAAATTGCACAGGTGGTCGAAATAATTCCGGAGAGCTCCACTACGGACCTCTTTCTTCCTTTCTTTAACTCCTCCCTTATGTCGCGGTTCGGGTGTCCATTGCTGCGTCATTTACTTTCCTCAAAACTAATTTTCAGTTTTCCCCTGCACTGCCAGCGCCGGCGCGCGCCCAACCAGCTTGACACGCCGCCCCGCCAGTGACGTCACAGAACAGGGTGGCCTGTAGAAGTTGCTCGATCAGTGGGTGCCGCTCGCGTCGAGGAGCGCTTGTCTTCAAAATTCGCTTGCGGAAAAACTACGCCGGTTTCAGGTGCGAAATTTTACATGAGGCATCAGACTATCATAAAGAATACAGACTTAAAATTTCATTTCAATCGCTGCACATCGAAAAATCGCCGGAGTTGCCCTTTAAGTGGCTCTCCGGCCCTTAACACGTTTCGTGAACTGCACTTGCACTTAAGTCAAAGTGAAAGACGCACTTATCGACCCCAGAACTTAAGCTAAATTCTCGGCTGGCTTAAGTGGCTCTTTCAGTATTTCAAAATGGCCGAGTCCTATGGCAGTTTTTCTGACTTCGTCAGCTTCTGTGCTCGCGCGGACGAAATCGTCGAGGACAGAGCGTACAGGTACGCGCGCGCGCCGCGGTCAGTGCTCAGGGATCGGCAAAACCCTATGGAGATATACAACGACGCCGAGTTCTTGAGCAGGTATTGCTTTTCCTCCTCATCTCACATATGCCCAGTTGGCATGGGGTACAGCTACAAAAACTAAAGAAAGCTTTGCTTTGCTTTATTGGGGTTTAACGTACCGAAGCAACTTAGGCTATGAGGGACGCCGTAGTGAAGGGCTCCGGAAATTTCGACCACCTGGGGTTCTTTAACAGGCACTGACATCGAACAGCACACGGGCCTCTGGAATTTCGCCTTCATCGAAATTCAGCCGCCGCGGCCGGGATCGAACCCGCGTCTTTCGGGTCAGCAGCCGAGCACCGTAACCACTGAGCCACCGCGGTGGGGCAAAACTAAAGAAAGCAGTAACAATAACAGTCAACGTATCGTATGATTATCACACAAAAGAACTCTAAAAATCTGGCAGTCATTTCTGTTTGGGAATGTTGAAACCACCGACTGGCATTGCAACACAGTAAGAAATAACTCCGTTTCTGTAAATATCTCCAAACAAAAGACACCACATATGACACACGTCATCCGGATGTGCGGTACTTACCAACTCCCACGAAAAGCTATTCCCTTCAATCAATAACCTTCAAGCTTCGAATCCTCCTCCATAAATTTGCTTGCCAGTCTATTGTTGTCACCAAAGCGTCCGGAAAATCGAAACAATTTTTTGTCAAAGCCTATGACAGTGTGTGCAGCGTGCCAATTCTTTGCGAGCTGTGCGATTTTGTCTTTTTTTGTTACCCATGTGTAGCTGTTGATGCTTTTTTAGCCTTTCGTATTAATTCTTTGATTGAACCAATGCACAATAAGGTCAGTGCTGCTGATATGACTGATATGATAAAACACTACTGAAAGGGTTAACTGGACAGACATCGTTCTGCAAATCATTTCAATGACGCCCGTGCATGGGAAAAGTATCATACTGCCGAAAAGAACTTACTTTCTCACGCAGCACAAGCCAAAAAGACATTCTTCGCATCCACATTACCTGATATGCTTCACAACAACCCCAGGCAATTTTGGAAGGCTATAAACCCAAAAGCAACCCCGCCAATATCGCTTTGCGACGAACACGGTTCACCTATTCCACACAGTGACACGGCTGAAGCATTAAATTATACCTTTTCATCCAATTTTACCCACGATCCTGTAGGCGACATGCCTGACTATCCTTATTTTGATTACCCTCCTATGCCTGACATACGTTTCGACCCTAACGGAATAATCGCGTTGATCGATTCCATGAAACTAACCTCATCTGCTGGTATAGATGAAATGAACACAAAAGTTCTCAAGAATACTAAAAACGTTGTAGCTGTTCTTCTTTGTCGTATATTCCAGCAATCACTCGAGTCCGGTATTGTACCCCACGACTGGAAAGTGGGGAAAATCATCCCAGTACACAAAAAAGGCCCCCCATCGTCTAGTAAGAACTACCGTCCCATCTCCCTCACTAGCGTTCCCTCTAAATTAATGGAGCACGTAATTTAGTCACGCATCATGACCTTCTTGCAGTCTGTCAGCTTTTTTGACCCTTCTCAACACGGATTCCTGAAAAACCTATCCTGCTCTACCCAACTGGCCCTCTTTACTCATGACATCAGTTCTAGTATGGATACGAACACACCCGTGGATGCTGTCTTATAGACTTTGAAAAAGCTTTCGACAAAGTTTCCCATCAACGCCTCTTATTTAAACTTTGGCGCCTAAACCTCCACCCACTAGTATACGATTGGCTCCGGAATTTTTCCACTAACCGCCAACAGTTTGTAGGCCTAACAATCATGCATCTTCCATCTCCCCTGTTACCTCTGGCGTACATCAAGGCATGGTTTTAGGACCTCTACTATTTTTAATTTACATCAACGCCCTCCCAAGTAATCTTATCTTCCACCGTTCGTTTGTTGGCCGACGACTGCGTCATCTACCGGAGCATCACTTGTAACGGAGACACCATCTGCAGTGCGACATAAAACTTGTGGAAGAGTGGTGCGCAAACTGGCTAATGTCTTTAAACGTTAATAAAACAACGCTAGTATTATTTCATCGTCGTAAATCGTATCTTACTCCCAATTACACTCTTCGCGGTTCCATCATGTCACACGAATCTTCATATAAATATTTAGGTATTAGCCTAACACAGGATTTCTCTTGGACCACCAACATAATGAACATAACCAACGAAACTAACCGTGTTCTTGGCTATCTAAAGCGTAACTTGCGTTTGGCGCCTGCTTCCGCAAAACTGTCCGCCTATTTAACTCTTGTCCGTCCTAAACTTGAATATTCATGCTCAATCTGGGACCCCCAACAAATTAACCTAGCCAACCCCCTTGAGTACGTCCACAGCCGTGCGATAAGATTCGTATATTCTGATTACTCATATCATACGAGCGTAACAGCATTGAAAACAAAAGCTAACCTCCCCAGCCTTGAATCCCGTCGAAAAATAACCAGACTCTGCCTTTTCCACAAGTTTTATCATTCGCATTTCAGCCAATCCGTTATTACCCCTGCATACCGCCTTTCACTTCGCATCAGTCATCCGAAAGCTGTTCATACACCTCGAGCATCCACTTCTGCGCACCTAAAATCATTCTTCGCCCAGACCGCAAGAGATTGCAACGACCTCCCCGCTGAAGCTTTCATCCATCCTGGCCTGGAATACTTCAAATCATTCATCACTGATTTTTTTCAGTGATATGTATGCCCATCCCTCATGTAATGCCCCTAGTGGGCCTTTGAGGTACTAATAAATAAATAAATAAATATGAGAGAGGCCTTTGCCCTGGAGTGGGCGTAGTCAGGCTGATGATGATGATGACTACTACTTATCACTGAGTTCATTCAGGTATGCTGCTAGCACCTGCAGACACTGAAATCCTGAAAGTGATATTAGTGACACTGAAGGTGATATTAGTGACGAACAAATCGTGTTTGGGCATATGAACGCGCTGCGAGATCACGCAGTAAAGACATCCTGCACGTCCTGAGTCCACCAAGTTCGTTATGAGCAAGGACATATGCAGGCAGAACTCTAGTTAGTGTGTTGTTTGCAGTAACCAAAATCGTATTTACAAGAATGGGTAAAAGAATCACATCGTGGTAATGTAGAGTGAAAAGTCGTCCGTTTTAAAACACGGACAGCGACCACGGAAAAAAGGTTTTCAACACAGTTTCCAGTCCGGAACTGGGACGCAGCCGTAGAAGATACAAAAAATCGAAAGTGCTTAAACAATTGGTGCTCTTGCATACATCAATGATACTTTTTCAGCTGTTTTCAATCTATTCTTTTACGTTATGTGTTTTAAATAAAGTACATTGTAAAGTATTGCTTGTTCTGTTCACTCACCTCCCGTAACAATAACTCCCTTGTGGATGTCTAGGTATCATATAAATTTAAGCAACTAAGTAAATAAAGCTTATTTATCTCTTATATACACATATCGGGCGAAACGAACGTTAATTACTTTCCCAGTGCGGGCTATCAGTAAATCGTGACCTCCACGATAGAGCAGAAAACAGTAAGCCGCCGGAGCCCATCGCGGAGGCCACGGGTAAACCATTATTGTTTACCGCGTTTCCAACAGATGGCGTCCTAATCAGGTAGGGGTGCACTTGAGGAGGCTATGCATCGTATCTGTCGCCTCGCATCGGAAGGCTGAGTGGAACTGGGGTATTGTTCCCACCGCGAACAGGCAGGCGGCTTGGGCCGCACGACCGCTCAACGCGTTGGGGTCTCGGGGCCCTAGCGTCGAAGCGCAGAGGGAGAGGCAGGCTCGCTTGAAGAATATCGCGTTGGTGGCCGCTACACGAGACTCCTCGTAGCCGATGCTCTGATGGTCGTAGGTCAACTTGGCGCTGAAGGCTGCTCTGACTGCCTGTACAAGAAAAAGAACGGAGACCTCTTCAGGCCATTCAGCCAAGAGCGAAGTGTTCAGCCGCAGTGAGTAAGCTCTGTGCCTCTACAAAATTTGGTTATATCGTGTCATAATACATGCGCTTTCGAAAAGCATGCAGGACAGGCAACCTTTCTAGTGCAAGTAACTAGTCAAAAAAGACAAATTTTGTCGAGCCATAGTGCCAAAGGTAATCGTGTTTTCTAAGTTCTAAAAACTAATATGGCTATTACTAACCACCGGCTACAAACCTCTATTTGTAACTAGGCGCCTAGATCTAATAGCTAAATGTTAATTTAAAATTAGTTAACCAGCGTACTACTTAAAACGATTCACCGGTTTTCTGGTGTCCGCCAACACTGGTAATACTATGCTGAAAAAATTGGCTGTGAGTGACGCGAGAGCTCCACCGAGCCGCCTGCTTATACAGCTGCGACACCTCTCCCCCTCTTTACTCCCCCCCCCCCCCCTTTTCACTCGACACGGCGCATGCGCACAGCTGTTGCAGCTCGGTTTCACCGGCGCGCCGCGCCGCCGGCTGCAGCAGCTGCTCCGCACCACGTGACCAACCGGCTCAAAGACACGGCGCCGCCACGGAGCTCAAGGGGTGCCACGCTGAAGGCTCGAAGAGCTGGCGTAGTGTAGCTCTCGCTACAAAAGCCATATATTTTTACCCCAAAAAACCTATCTTTGAGAATTACATGAAGTCTTCCCTGAAACCCTTTGCAAACCCTTTTCGGTACCAGCCACATACGAAATCCTTTACAAATATGACTAGAACAAAAGCATCTGCCCCATGTGCGTGACTGTCTTCCCCGATAGCCTGCCCAGCACTGCCATAGAAGTCATGGCATAGATCATGGCGAAGTTAGCTGTTCGGCTCTGCAGCTAAGTATGACAGCCACCTTTGTATACATTGTGCTTTGGGGCGATCCTCAGTGTCATTAGCATATGGTTATTAGATTTTTTCCCGATACACTATCTGTGCGCAACATTTCTGGACGAAAGCATTTTTGAGGGGGAAATCATTTATGAACGTAATTTTTATTTATTTTATTATTTTGTGTTATTTATATAATGTAAGATTACAGTACAAAAATCAACATATCCGCAGATCTTCCGACAGTAGTCTTGTATTTGTTTTTCTATTATCGTTTCTGCTATCGTCTGAAGCGGTCCCGTCATAGCTCTTCGTGGCGATGAATGGGAACACTGATTTTACTTTAAAACAGAATTTGCTATATAACAGAAGAATGGACCGTTACGTTCAATATTTCTATAAAAGTATCTTAAAATGTACAAATTTTAAACTTTTTCTCAGAGAATATTGCACTTGACCCTCATTCTTTACCCACCTGTTCAAGAAACTAAGCGCTAAATGCCAATTTCCACTCCTTTTCAAGGTGTGTGGCATCGCTTCAATCATAGTTCTCATTGCACTGAATCTTTCAAGGCGTTCGAACATTGCCATTCGTGAGGCTTGTGGCTGTGCTTGCCATGGCTCGAAAATACGTCCCTTGACATGGCTCGGTGCAGGACAAGTAATCGGCCCAATATTGGAAGCGTATTGGCAAAGTCTACAAAGGACCAGAAGGAAACCATCGATTCGAAATATTGGGGCCGATTACCTGCGCTGTTTGGGAAGGACGGACATAGCAATAAGTACCTGCCAAGTGCTGAAGGCCTCGGTGAACTGCTCTTCATCCAGCGCACTGTGAAACGTCGAGGATTGCTCCGCGTAGCATTTTCGGGCCCCCTGAACCTTCTCTAGCGTGCGTTTCCTCCACGCCGTGCCCTTGTAGACGACGCGGAAGATCTTGCGAGCCAGAAGCGATCCTGGCAGAGCGAAGTTGATGTACTGCTCCTCCAGATTTTCGTAATAAATGGGCGAAGTGCCAAACATGTGCGGAATCACGACGAGCTTTGAGACGGCGTCCACCACAAGCCTCGTGCCCTGCATGCAGACACGAAAGTTTCAACAAGTAAAAGACTTATAATTCGGGCTACGCCACCCAATGTACAGCGGAAATAATTGGTGCAACTTTTATGCATTGTGGTGCGCATAATGAAAATTCATCGTACCAAAAACGCATTCTGCTTGCGTGGTTCATCGCATGAGACCTTTTGAGCTTCTATGAAATCTTTGAATTTGTTATCGACATCGCCTTGTAGCTGTGTCATCCGCGACATTGCTTCCTTGTCTGTGCCTTCATTTCTTTGGCTTCGTTCAAACCGCGATCTACATACAAGCCAACTTCAATGTTTTCCCTTAAGACATGTCAGTAGGCCTTTAACCATAGCGAAAAGGTTTTTCTTTTCAGCATGTGGGCAGAGAGGGAGAAGACGGGATAGTAAAGTCTTCGCGCATGTGCATTACAGGAGAATGAAGACAAAAGACCATTGGGGAAGTTGCACGATCCGCATTCACTGAGTCAGCAGTGGGTGTGCCATTCAGTAAAAATTGTGGCGTGTGTCTCTGCGTGGCCGCCGAGTGAAGCCCCCGGCGCATGCAGCGAGCCGAGCGGAACCCCCCCCTAGAGCCGAAAGGCAAAATCTACATCGGTATAGGCTAAGTTGTGGGGTAGCCATGGCCCAAAGCGAGTGAAGGGTTCGGATGTATGAAAAGCGGCGCCGAAAGCGAGCGTGCGTCAACGAATTAAGTGAAACAGCGCGTGTAATCGGCTGATCCAACGCGGCGCACTAAGTGTATAATGTGTATAATAAGAAGGGTAACAACACCAAAAATCTTTTGAGAACCATTAACGCCACCCAATGTACAGCGGAAATAATTGGTGCAACTTTTATGCATTGTGGTGCGCATAATGAAAATTCATCGTACCAAAAACGCATTCTGCTTGCGTGGTTCATCGCATGAGACCTTTTGAGCTTCTATGAAATCTTTGAATTTGTTATCGACATCGCCTTGTAGCTACCGCTAACATTTTATACGTGACGAAGGTAAAAGGTAAGGAAGCTTCTCACAAGGCACGTCAGTGATTCATCCCCACCTCGAAGGAAGGAAGACTGAATGAGAGATGTTGAGAGCAGTACAGCTTATTGGCAATAGATGTAGGAGTAGGGCACAAATCGACGAGTGCCAGGAGGCACGTCAGTACAAGCGCTATACGTCAGATCATTATTGAAGGTTCGTACTCTCTCCGGACCCATTTTCTAAGCTTTCCTCCAAACCCTGCCTCTATCTAGCAGGACTACCCGAACACCTGAATCTAAATTTCCATATCCTACTGGTAATCGTAACTTTCCCGCTTTAGACGGCTCAAAAAGGGTTGTCATGCGAATGAAGTTGGGTCTATCTACCTCACCTCTTGTACCCTCAACGCGGATGCAGACTCCCGCTGCGGTGGCTCAGGGGTTAGAGCGCTCAGCTACCGAGTCGGAGTACTCTTGTTCGAGCCCGGCCGTGGTGGCCCCGTTTCGATGGAGGCGAAATGTGAAAGGCACCCATGTACTCCGAGACACGTTAAAGATCACCAGGTGGTCGAAATTATTCAGGAGCCTCCCAATCCTTTCATCTTTCACTCCCACTTTCCTCCCTTCCCTCACGGCACGGTTGAGGGGTCCACCGAGAAGCGAGACAGTTACTGCGCCGCGCCATTTCCTTTCCGCAAAAACCACTAATGAAAATCATACTTACCTGCAATTGTTTCAAAGTTCTCGCCGGAAACGAGCTTTTCGCCCCGAAGCAACGTCCCACGACGCGGTCGTAGACCCGGACGCGGTTGAGGACGAAGTTGTCGCTCGTGACGTCAGTCTGTTGGTCGTATCGACTACAGCGCAGCTGTGTATCGCTCAGCTCTCCCGTGCTGAAACTCAGCAATCTAAAAGAGTTGAGCATCTTCTCCACTGTCGCACGATCTCCTTCATCCATCCATTTTGTGTACATCGATATGCCATGTATAATGTACTGAAAGTAATCGCTAATCGACGCCTCGGAGTCCTTGGTCATCGACAGAAACGAGCTCATGACCTGCACCCAGATGTCTTCGAAGGCGAACCGCGTCGCCTCGTAGCACATGGCTACCAGTGTCCTATCGTCCGGAATATCTTCGGCGAGGAGTTGATAGTCGAACCGCAAGACCTCGGCGGCAATCAGCGCGAGCGCGTAGAGCGGGCGGATCTTGGAGTTTGGGTTCCTGAGCACCGTGTCGAGGTCCTGGCAAGTTTTCGAGAAGGAAGGAGCGTACACCGTCGTCTTTTCGTTCGCCTGAGGTTTCTCGCCTGGAATCGAGTTGAGCGCCCCCAGCCACACCTTCGGAGGGAAGCTGTGGCAGACAAGCTCGCCAAATAGCTTCGCTTGGACGGCGCCGTCCGACTCGTTCCTCAACTCTTCCATGAACGTCTTGTTGTCGATTGCCACGATAGAGTTCATGGTCCAACCCGTGGCATGAGCCTCACCGATGGCCTTGAGCACTTTATGGAAGTAATCAATGACTTTCCGGCTGGTTGCGACGAGGTTGCCGTCCGAGATGCGATGTAAGAATGTCTTGCCACGGTAGATGGTCCACGTGGCATTGCCTGGGTTCTGTTCAATGCCTACACGGAAAAGGCTGTGCAGCTGGTAGACCACCGAGAGCCGGACAAGTTCGTTGAACACTCGGTGCTCATCCTTCCACTCGAACCACGTAGTTGGGGTTATGTTTAGGTTCTGATGAAAAAAAAAGAGGAAAGCGGCAGCTTAGAAAGCGAGTACAGGTTTATAAAGCTACGAAGATAGGTGCGGCCTTTTATACTAATTAATGGCTTCATTGGGTGCAACGTCATTGTGTTTTATTTCTAGAGTTTCAACCTGCTAGTTCTGCTGATTCTGCTGTTGATAGTGGTAAGCTGTATGGTAAATATACATGACTGGAATGACTCGACAAATGAGCACTTCACTCAAATGTAACAATGAACTCTTTCTTAAAGATGGTTCGGTTTATGGTTTATGGTGGTTTAACGTCTCAAAGTGACACAGGCTATGACAGACGTCGTAGTGAAGGGCTCCGGAAATTTCGTCCACCTGGGGTTTTCTAACGTGCACTGACATCGCACTGTACACGGGCCTCTAGAATTTTGCCTCCATCGAAATTTGACCACCGCGCTCGGGATCGCATCCGGGTCTTCCGGGCCAGAAGCCGACTGCCATAATCAGCGAGCCACAGCGGCGACCTTTTTTAAAGGTGGATGGCATCTAGAAAGAACTGCCTTGAATTGGGAATCACAGTTGGAAAAACTGCAATGATCAGCATCAGCAGTCGGCTGTCAGTAATGTCACTTGAGAAATGCGCACCGTATTTTTGCAATGCTGAAGGGGTTGCAGCTTCACCGCGAGGGGAAAGAGGAGGAGGGGGGTGACCAGGACTGCGAGGTTGCGCTTGGCACTCTAACCTACACGTCAACGCGATAGCGTGATAGGTCCCCTTCAGCGGCAAACCCGGCGTCGCCGTCGTTGGCGTGTCGAGAAAAACCGTTGACCCACTTGCAAGTAGGTCACGTGACCTTGTGACGTCCTCACAAACTTGTGATGTCCTCATAACAGTAGCCACGAATGAGAGCATGAACACGACCCTAAAAATGTGGGTGCATGTAATGGTGATTGAATAATGATACCTTATCAATGTGAGTGTCAGTGAATGATCGGCGAGGAAAAATGTTCTTAACTGGACATGAATGAGCCTTATCTCATGACGCCGAAGCATACGGCGGTTACAGACGGCGCTCACCGCCTTTCCGCTGGAATGCCTGCCCCTTCCCACTTTCCTCCTCGCCTCATGTCCCCAGACGTTGCCGTTCACGCTCTTTGTAAACTGGCACAAGGTCACATATAACAAAAAAAAAAAAAAACCTCGCCAATGAAAGAGGATCACTAATAGACAATGTTGCTGTGACTTTCCACAACATGTTCAACAGTCATGGAGAGAAATTTTTAATAATGAAAACTGTAATCTACTGGTATAAAAATATTGAAGGTAATGGTAAATTCTTCCGACATATAATAAAATCTTTCTTTTAAGCTGTTTCCATCGCTCGAACACATAAGACTGCCATAGAAAGCCAATGAGGAACGCTTTTCAAGATAGCAAAAAATTCAAACCTGCCGATGGGATATCTGAGGATATATTGATTGTTATAGTGAAATCTTAAAATGTATGAAACAATTGTGCTAATAAACATTTTCCTGTTGAAAATTGCTTTTGTCCAGAATTGTTGAGTATGCTCCTCATACATTTTACATGAAATTAAGTTCAAATTAAGAAGCTTTTAACATCGTAAGTAAAACGATTTAAAAGGCTCACCCTGAAGAGGCTTGTGACTATTTCGGTGACTTCACGCTTGCCGCTGAAGTATTCTGTACAGGACCGGTAGTACCTGCGAGAATAGAAAAGTTTTACAAATCAACTCACCGCTTGCTACGTCATGTCCGAATAAAGACAATTCAAGCAGAAGGGTATTGATTAGCTCACTTTTAAATTGAATATATGGAGTATTGCACTATCATTGCACATTTATAGACGCATATTCAGAGGCGCCAAATTAATTTAGGACGAAAGAGAGCTTACATAACGCAGAAGTTAACGTAATGGTCAATTGCTTGCAGCCACTCACTTTAACCGTCCCTTTTGCGGAATCAGGGTGTAGAAGATTATAATGTCAAAATATTGGAAGATATTTTGGAACGGGATATATTGGAACGGGCGAGATGACTACCGACCCGGCCCCTCCGTCTGCGCCTGCCACGCCAACTGTCGTCGTAGCCCACCCTCGCGACCCGGGCACATTCTGCGGTACAGATGGCGTGGATGTCGAGGACTGGCTCTCGCTCTATGAGCGTGTTAGCCAGCACAACAGGTGGGACGCCACGCTGATGCTGGCCAATGTGATATTTTATCTTGCCGGCACCGCACGCGTGTGGTTCGAAACCCACGAAGAAGAGATTGCCACGTGGGATGCCTGCAAGCAGAAGCTGCGCGACCTGTTTGGGAAACCAGTTGGCCGTCAGCTTGCTGCTAAAAAAGAACTTTCAGCTCGCGCCCAAACGGCCACCGAATCATATATTACATACATTCAAGACGTCTTGGCACTGTGCCGCAAGGTCGATCCCAACATGACCGAGGACGATAAGGTAGGCCACATTCTTAAAGGCATTGCCGACGATGCCTTCCACCTTCTTCTATGCCGGGACTGCTCTACGGTTGACTCCGTTCTGCAGGTGTGTCGACGCTTCGAGCAGGCCAAGCACCGGCGCATTGCACACCGCTTTGATCGCCTGCCTAACACCGCTGCCAGTTCCACGTGCGAGGATCTGCCGACACTGAGGCAGCCTTCAAATCCCGACAACGTGACTCGCATCGTGCGTCGTGAACTGGAGGCCCTGGCTCCTGTTACGACCAACGCGCCCTTGTCGGACAACACCCTGGCCACAATATCCCTTATTCAAGCTGTCGTCCGCCAGGAGGTCGCCAACTTGGGCATGCCCTCCAGCCATCGTCCCGTCGAACCACGGAGTGCGAGCCCCATCTCTCCCGTGGTCGCTACTGCTACGGCCCGCAACACCTTCGTCCCAAGTTACACAAGGTATCGCAATCCCGATGAGTGGCGTACTCCTGACGACCGGCCGATCTGCTTTACGTGCTCGCGCGTAGGCCACATCTCTCGCCACTGCCGCAGCCGTTGGTCCGCACCTCCCCGACCTTTGCCCTACGTCGACCGCCGTTATGACTATGGACCCCGTCGCTTCACGCCTCGGAATGACCCACCCAGCGCCGAGTCCACACCGCCTCCTCGCAGAACCAGCCGCTCTCCCTCTCCGACAGCCCACCGTTCCCGCTCACCTCTTCCGCACCGCAGTTACTCACCGTCCTCTGCAGGGCGCTTCGCGGGAAACTAGCCAGTGCAGCTCCCGGAGGTGATGCTGCATTGGTGCCCCGACCTGAAAATCCTCTACTGACCCAGCCTTCGCCCTGTAATCTGCTCGACGTTTTTGTGGACGGTGTTCCTGTTTCTGCCCTCATTGACACTGGTGCCCAAGTCTCGGTTCTTAGCTCATCCTTTTGCCGTCGCCTCAAAAAAGTTCAGACCCCTGCCGCTTCGCCCACCGTTCGCGTTGCCGATGGCAGCACTGCTGCCGTCACTGGCTTGTGCACTGCCCGCGTCACTCTTGCCGGTCATAACATCCCAGTTTTGTTCACCGTCCTCGAACACTGCCCTCACAATGTGATCCTTGGTCTAGACTTTCTAACCGCTCACTCTGCCCTTATCGACAGCTCCAGCGGCCTTCTACGATTGGACCTGCCTCTCAGCTCAGCCGACACACCCTCAAGCTCCACGCCCCGCCTTCGCTCCACCGAGTACGCTCGCCTGCCCCCTGACTCTGCCGTTTATCTGCCTATGTCACCATTTCCTGCGGTTCCTGATGGGGATTATCTTGCCTGCCCACTCGCCGATGTCGTTCTCTCTCGCAATGTTGTTCTTCCGCACCTCATCGTGAGCGTCACCAAGAATAGCACCTACCTCCCTGTCCTCAACTTCAGCTTGTCACCACAAGTTCTTCCTGCAGGCATATCGCTTGCTACTTTGTCTTCTCTCACCGACTGTACCGTCACTGCTCTCTCACCTGGACCGCCTTCTACTGTCTCTCAAGCGCCCGACATCCCGTCCAACGTTCCGCAATCCATTTCTGCGATGATTGCTTCTGACCTGAGCCCCGAGCATGCACAGGATCTTCACAACCTTTTGGTGTCCTACACCGACATTTTTGACTTCGCTTCTGCTCCTCTGGGTCAAACATCGGTAGTGACTCACCGCATTGACACCGGCGATGCAAGACCTATACACCGGAGGCCTTATCGTGTGTCGCTACCAGAGCGCCAGGTCATCCAGCGGGAGGTGGACAAGATGTTGGCCAACGATATCATCGAGCCTTCAGACAGCCCTTGGGCATCTCCTGTCGTGCTCGTGAAAAAGACCAAACTTGGCGGTTTTGCGTCGACTATCGTCATCTCAACAAGGTCACGAAGAAAGACGTCTATCCCCTTCCGCGCATAGATGATGCCCTGGACTGTTTACATGGCGCCCGCTACTTTTCTTCCATCGACCTTCGTAGCGGGTATTGGCAAATCTCTGTTGACGAAAGCGACCGCGAGAAAACCGCTTTCGTCACCCCTGATGGCCTTTACCAATTTAAGGTCATGCCCTTCGGCCTTTGTAACGCCCCTGCCACATTTGAACGGATGATGGATTCGTTACTCCGGGGCTTCATGTGGACGACCTGTCTTTGTTACTTAGATGATGTAATTGTTTTCTCGCCCTCTTTTGAAACCCACCTGCTTCGCCTTTCGTCCATCTTGGCACTTTTCCGCCACGCAGGTCTTCAACTCAACTAAAAAAAATGTACTTTCGGCCGCCGCGAACTCAAAGTCCTCGGCCATTTGGTGAATGCGAGTGGCATACAACCTGACCCTGATAAAGTTCGTGCCGTCAGTGCTTTTCCCTGTCCCCGCTCGCCCAGCGATGTCCGCAGCTTCATCGGTCTCTGTTCCTACTTTCGCCGGTTCGTCCCGAACTTCGCAGCCGTCGCTCGCCCTCTCACCAATCTGTTGCAGAAAGGCGTTCCTTTTTCCTGGGGCCCAGAGCAGGCTGCTGCATTCTCCAGCCTTATCGCCGTCCTCACTAACCCTCCTGTATTGGCCCATTTCAACCCGTCTGCCCCGACTGAACTTCGCACTGATGCCAGTGGTCACGGAATTGGCGCCATCCTTGCTCAGCGACAACGCGGCCAGCACTGCGTGATTGCGTACGCCAGCCGTCTTCTTTCTTCCGCCGAGAAGAATTACTCTATCACAGAACGCGAGTGCCTGGCTCTTGTTTGGGCCATTGGAAAATTCCGCACATACTTGTTTGGCCGCCCATTCACTGTTATCACCGACCACCACGCCCTGTGCTGGCTCTCCTCTCTCAAGGACCCTACTGGCCGCCTTGGCCGGTGGGCATTGCGATTGCAAGAATACACCTTTTCCGTGGTTCACAAGTCCGGTCGCCTTCATCAAGATGCAGACTGCCTGTCACGCTATCCCGTCGATCCTCCTTCTACAGACTGTGAGTCGGATGCCTGTGTCCTCTCCATCTCCGACCTCTCCCACATTGCCGACGAACAGCGCTTGGATCCCGCCCTCACCTCTCTCATCGACCGCGTCAGCACCGACCGGCGCGACACTTCTCTGGCCCGGTTTTTGCTCGACGGAAACACGCTGTACCGCCGCAACATGCGACCTGATGGCGCTGAGCACTTGCTCGTTGTTCCCCGACACCTACGTTCCACTATCCTCAAACAACTGCATGACGCACCTACGGCTGGTCATCTTGGTGTCTCCCGTACGTACGATCGCGTGCGCCGGCGTTTCTTCTGGCCTGGTCTGTACCGCTCCGTCCAACGCTACGTTGCCGCTTGCGACGTCTGTCAGCGCCGAAAGAAGCCCGCTGTCCTGCCGTCTGGACACCTGCAGCCGATTCCCATCCCGACCGACCCGTTTTCTCGTGTTGGGCTAGATTTACTTGGGCCCTTCCCGGAGTCCTCCTCGGGGAACAAGTGGATTGCCGTCGCCACCGATTATGCCACGCGGTACGTGATCACTCGCGCCATTCCAACCAGCTGCGCCACTGACGTCGCTGACTTCCTTCTGCACGACGTCATATTACACCATGGCGCTCCCCGTCAACTCCTTACCGACCGTGGCCGCTGCTTCCTCTCCCGAGTTGTTGACGAAATCCTTCGTTCTTGCTCCGTTCGTCACAAGTTCACCACTGCTTATCATCCTCAGACGAACGGCCTAACGGAGCGTCTCAACCGCACGCTTACAGACATGCTCGCCATGTACGTATCCGACGACCACCGGGACTGGGACATAAGCTTGCCTTTTGTCACCTTCGCCTACAACTCTTCGCGCCATGATACCGCTGGTTACTCGCCCTTCTATCTTCTCTTTGGACGAGACCCCTTACTGCCCTTCGACACTCTGCTGCCCACAGCCGGCCCTGTCACTACATATGCGCATGACGCTATCGCCCGAGCAGACGCCGCCCGCCAGGTTGCTCGTCACAAGCTCTCCGCCTCCCAAGAGGCTCAAAAACACCGCTACGATGGCCTGCACCGTGATGTGCGCTACCCTGCCGGATCTCTCGTCTTGCTGTGGCTCCCATCCCGTCGTGTGGGGTTATGTGAAAAACTTCTGCCGCGCTACACAGGTCCTTATCGTGTATTACGGGCAGTGACCGACGTCACGTATGAAATCACGCCGCTGCACCCAAAGTCGACGTCCGCTCCACTGAAGTCCGACGTCGTTCATGTAGCTCGCCTCAAGCCCTATCACCCACCATCGACATCGCACGCCTAACACGCACCGGGACGTTGCCTTCAGCCGAGGGGGGTAGTGTTACCGATGGACCGTGAACGAAGAAGTGGCGGTGCGCTGAACGACGACGACGTTGACAGTTGGTAGCTGGGCCCTCGGTGTCTGAGCTGAGTGCTGGCCATCTCAGAGCAGCCGCCAACACAGACTTACCGCCGTAACATCCCCGTAGCAATATCTATAATGACTGCACAGCTACCACAGTTTTCCATAAAGTCAGCAATAAAATTAAATAAGGAAGGCTGTCAAGCATGGAGACATGATCTCGCCAATGCTATCCACCGCCTGTTTACAGGAGGCTTTCCGAGGCCTGGACTGGGAACAGTTGGGGATGGGAGGCAATGGAGAACACGTAAGTAATCTGCGATTCGCTGATGACATTGCCTTGCTTAGTCACTAAGGAGACGACTCGCATAGCATGATCGATGAGTTAGACAGACAGAGCAGAACGGTCGGTCTAAAGATTAACATGCAGAAAACCAAAGTAATGTTCAACAGTCTCGCAAGGTAATAGCAATTCCCAATTGTTAGCGAGGTGCTGGAAGTGGTAAGGGAATATGTCATGTTAGGGCAGGCAGTAGCCGCTGACCCAGATTATAAAAGGGAAATAATTAGAGGAATGAGAAGGGAGTGGAGCGCACATGGCAGGTTCTCTAATATCAAAAACGACAGTTTCTCTATATCCCTCAAGAGAAAAGTATGCTTCCCGGTTCTCACCTATGGGGCTGAAACGTGGAGGCTAGCGAAAAGGGTTCACCTTAAGTTAAGGACAACGCGGCAAGCTAATGAAAGAAAAATCATAGGTGTAACGTTAAGAGACCGGAAGCGGGGAGAGTGGGTGAAGGAACGAGCTAATATTAATGACATCTTAGGCGGAATGAAGAGGAGGAAATGGGTTTTGGAGGGGCGTGTAATGCGAAGGCAAGATAACCGCTGGTCCTAAAGGGTAACGGAGTGGATTCCAAGAGAAGGCAAGCGTAGCAGGAGGTGACAGAAAGTAAGGTGGGCGGATGAGATTAAAAAGTTTGCGGGGATAAGATGTGATGGATAGGATAAGATGGATAAAACAAGATAACTGTTGGTCCTTAAGGGTGACGGAGTGGATTCCAAGAAAAGGCAAGCGTAGCAGGGGGCGGGAGAAAGTTAGGTGGGCGGATGAGATAAAGAAGTTTGTGGGGAGGGGATGGCCGGAGCAGGCAAAGGACAGGGTTAATGGAGAGACATGGGGGAGGCCTTTGCCTTGCAGTGGGCGTAGTCAGGCTGAGGATGATCATGTATGTTCAGATCAATAGCATACTTCATACATAAGTAAACAAATATATACATTAGGTCTCAGGATCTACACGTACTTGGAGACGGCCTTGAGTACAGCTGCGCGCGTGCCGGAACGCTTCTCATCGGACCCCAACAAGGTGACGCGGTGAGCGCTGAAGTTGCGAGCCACGTCGGCCATGAAGCTGCTCGGCTTAGAAACCGTGCGCAGCCAGCGGCCGCACACGTGTCTGTAGAGGTCGTCGCACGGCTTCACCGCCTTGTCGGTGAAGCTCTCCACGAACGCTACAGCCTATGTACCAAAACATTTTTAATTAATTTTTTTCGCCAGTGCTTTTTTAATAGGAACCATCTTCTGCGACATATAGGAGAGAAAATATTATTCAATGCCTTTAACATTGCCGTAACTAATGTACATTGGCGCGATATCGTTAGAGGTCCCGTTCAATAGAAATTCCGGTGTCGGTGTTGTCGGCGTCGGCGCTGTGAGCAAAAAATCACGGACTTGGCTGTGGCAGCTGATGCCCAGAGCTCAACGTAGGAGGCAGGGCATGGGACCTGGTGGCGTCATCACAAACCTGCCCACCGGATAGTGACAGAACTGCCCACCGTGGCATGTGACAGTTGAAACAAGGATTGGTCGCTCGGGGGCGAGAGGAACTTGGGCCGCACAAGGCCCACCGCTAGGAGCATCTGCCATTGTAGGACAGTGTCGCATCGCTTAACCGCTGCATCACTGCGCCAGATAGGTTTGGTTTGGTTTATTGGGGTTTAACTTCCCAAAGCAACTAAGGCTATGAGAGACGCCGTAGTGGAGGGCTCCGGAAATTTCCACCCCCTGGGGTTCTTTAACGTGCACTGACATCGCACAGTACACGGGCCTCTAGAATTTCTCCTCCAAAGAAATTCAATCAATCAATCAATCAATCAATCAATCAATCAATCAATCAATCAATCAATCAATCAATCAATCAATCAATCAATCAATCAATCAATCAATCAATCAATCAATCAATCAATCAATCAATCAATCAATCAATCAATCAATCAATCAATCAATCAATCAACCAATCAATCAATCAATCAATCAATCAATCAATCAATCATTTTATTTCCTTAGGAAAGGAGGAGTACGGGACTAAAAGCTCGAACAGCTTGACGAGGTCCCGACCCCTTGTTAGTTGGCATGACAGCAGGATGACGGCCAGTCTTACACAAAAATGAAAAAAAAAATATCACAAAACAACGGGTAATACAGAATGAAACAAGACGGCAATCAATCGGAGAAGCAACAAAAGGTAATACAGATAAATTAACACACATAAGCAACAGTGGTGAACAAAATTAGGCGAATAGGAAGGCATGGGTTAGCCTTGCAAATGAATAAGTTGACAAAAACGTTTAATGCGACAGTTTCGGTTTCTGGAGGGATCAAAATTTTGTCGGTCTAGTAAGTTTAACAGCGAAGGTAATGTATAAGATAGAGATTGTTCATCGTAGGAGGTTCTCGGGGTGTGTACAAACCACATTTCTTTATGTCGGGTCTGACGAATATTTGTGTTTTCTTGGAGTTTTGCCAGATGAATTGTATAATCAATGCCAAACTTTACAAAACCTTTGTAGCCCAACATCGACCTGTAATTATAAAAACAAAACACAGGAAGAATTTCATATTTTGGAAAAAGTGGTTCTGTGGAGTATGTATAATGGACATCAGCTATGTAACGTACAGCTCTTTTTTGTAGCAAATGTAGTTTCTGCAAGTTTGTCACGCCAGTTGTGCCCCACACCACGATGCAATACTGCATGACAGATACCACCGCCGCGTCCAGGATCGAACCCGCGTCTTTCGGGTCAGATAGGGTACGAGACTCGTGGAGATCTATGATTGTAGAGGATGGCCTTCTGCCTATATGCGAATGAACCCATTACGCCATCACGTCATAGCCCTAAGGTGGAGATTAAATGGCCCCCTACAATTTTTTTCCCAACATTTTCATCACCTTTTTTTGTCTCTTTACTGTGCTCTTGTAATCAATGCAACACTATTGCAGTCGTCATACTGACCCCCCCCCCCCCCCCCCCCCCTCAATGTCCGGGTTAAAGTTCCACGATTGGGGCACCTGCCTAATTCAAATAAACTCAAAACAACTATCACTTGCCTACCATGGCACTGAGTATAAGCTAATTGGTCGAGAGATATACAGTTTCTCGAAAAACTATCTGTTTCTCGAGACAGTTCCTCGAAGAACCACCTTCAATAAGATTTCCCGGGCTAGTTGGTTCATACTGATGAAATATGTAACTGCGCGAAAGGGTTTAGACAACATGCAGGAACACACAAGACACCTGAAAGTGCACTACGCTGTGCTTCTACATATCGTCTGTGTCCCTTTATGTTGACCTAACCTTTTCGCGCAGTTACACCTTTTACCATTAACCACCTTCGGCGTCACATTTGCAGGTGCGAGGCGGTTGACCGCAATGTCATCGAAAGAGGTAGACGCTATTGGAGCGAAGGCCGGGGCTTCGTCAAAGCACCTGCTATTTCAGCTGTTCAGAAAAGGTGCTGAGACCTGCCTCTCTGTCCTCTTTTTCGTGACAATGTTTGAGCGCTGCTGCGATTAAGTTGCAGAGATCACGCGCTACTGCCTCCTCCACCGTGCTTTTGTGTCGGGTGCTTACGGTCATCCAGCGTGCAGTACGCCAGCGCCTATAGGGAGCGCTTGTTGGGAAGGTCTATAATGAGGCTAGCACATGCACGGAACTATCATCGGCCCACCAAATCTCTTTGAGCCGTAGATGTGAAGATGGCACCCGAGGCGGGTCCGAGTAAAGTGTGGAAGCGGCTGTAAATACACGCTCAGCAAACATAATAAGGGTCGCTCAGGGTTAGCAATCACCTTATGGCACTCCACCGTGGTACATGCAAGGCTCTCGAGGGTCCCCCTCCTCTCGAAGCTTTTCACGATGAAGAAGCCCGCGAGGGACATCAGGCAGACGCCCGCCAAGAGCGAGACAGTTAGCAGCAACAGGTGCATTCGTCGCCTGCTAATCTCATCTGGAAGGTGCATGCACGTACACGAGAAGTCAAGCACTTGACATGGCGACCTGTGTATTGTATTTTTGCGAGCCTCAAGACGACGTTGAACAATGCGCGATAACAGTCCGAGCTATTCAGCATTTCGAGGTTTTTATTTTTATTTTATTATTTAACATATTGTTAATCCCTTTTTGGGACTGTTACAGGAGTGGATTTATAGACAACAAAGAAGCAAGTTAACAACACCATAATACAAAAGCCAGCAATCAGGTTTAAAAGACAAGAAATCAGCATTCGTATGCGGACTCGCATCGAGTGAGAAACAAGACGGAAGATAGCCAACTCTGGCCTTCAAAACATGTGTTCAGACACGTCTCAAAGTATTCCTTAATACAATCATACACTGGGTACATGATCGTGTGAGCAAAAAATATAAGACCAATACAGACTGTGGGTGGTCATCAAGTCTGGCTTGATGACAAAACTGATGAGGCTGCAAGCTCCATGAATTTTTCTAAGGAATGCTGCGCAGTTATAGATTTATCTCAGTTGCAGATATTATGCTCAGTTGCAGGTCTTGCATGAGTCACGCCACAATCTGAATGTCACAGATTTTTCGCACCTTAACTAATTGCACTCTAGCATTAAACTTACCTTCCACTATTCTAGAACGCTTCGCTTTTCTTTACACTACCGTTCGCTCAGAAAATCACTACCTTAAAACTCCCTGCAGGAGGCCTACAGACACACAACAATACTAAGACTTCATTGGCCACCATCCAGGACACTGCAAGCAAGGAATATGTGCAGATAAGGAAACGCGCCTTACAAGAATGTGCACCAACGATTCGAAATATCTTTTGTTTAACAACACCCTGAATGATAGGAACCACCCCAAAACTTTTTTAATAATGCTTTCCAATCAGCAGCTAGTCTAAAACGGAGCGATGTATTAAAAGACAACGAAAAGTTAAGAGTAAGCGGCCTTCTGCACATATTACGAAATAATCGAGTGCCCTTTATAAGATAAACAATATTCTGCGGAAGCACCGCTTCAACTAGAACGACTGTCTCAAGAAAATATTTCCCGATGCACCAAGGATGACACACAGACGCAACACCAACCTGAGAGATATCCTAGTACGCGAGAGGGTCGATAACAACCCCCTGTCGACAATAAGCTCTTGCTTTCGGCCTAGATGCAAGACATGTAACCATTTACAAGGAGACACTACTGTTAGAAGCACAGCAAGTGATTTCATCTTCGAGTATAAAGACAAGTTTTAACTAGGCGTTATCTAATGTTACATACATGCTTCAATGATTCACCTGTCAGAAACAGTATGTCGGAGAAACCGGACAATCAATGAGCGCGGGACCAAATGGCCACCGTGTTGACCCAGGAAACAACGCTCAAAGGTCAGTTTCGTGACATTCATTCTCCAATAAGGCTTGAAATCTAAAAGGGATAGAAAATGCAGAGAGGCATTCCTAACCGAAAAACATGAATGAAACTTTAGAACCAGAACATCTCCAAACGAAATTTAGAATCCCGGAGGTGTATTCCGGCATTTCCGTAATGCTGTAGAAATGTATTGTGCCCACGGTCAGAGCAAAAATAATGCCGCAAGATAAAAACACCTAATCCGGCCCTCCCAGTCTGCGTATCACCTCTATATCGTTTCTTCTCTCCAACCAATCTTCACTTTTTTTCTTTTCTCGCTTCTCCTTATTTCGCTCTGCCGGGTAGGTTAATTACTTTCTTCTAGTTTTTCCAGTTCAACCCAGCCAGTCACACCACGCCACCTGTCGCACCTGTCCTGCGTGGACGCCGCCTTTCAAGCGTATGTTTGCTTTTCTCCCCCCTACCCCACTACTCGGTTTCATTTCTGCTTCGCTGGCGGATTTCTTCACAGTCATGCAGGTAAATATGTTAAACCTCATTAGCAGCCATACTGCCAACCACAAGATTTGTAAGTTCGCGCTCCTCATCCTAACGCATTTCTCACTTGAGAGCCTCCTACCCCTCACCGGGACTTCCTCCTCAGAATGAAGGCCCCATAAACTCCGCCAATAATGAAGGCTTTGCCGAAACAAAAACAATTCCTATTTTCCAAACGTCAGCCAGGCACTCCGAGGCTCACCCTTCCCTTGTTGACTTTGTTTATGTTTTCAACATGAGAGAGGCTAGATTAGATAGGCTAGTATGTGCAAGAAAACATTTTTACGGCCGGATATGATTTAGGGGTTCATGTGGTTGTACAGAACGACTTCAGCGTTCCTCCTGCCGGTGTACCTCATGCTCTTCAGTGTCCATGTGTGCTTGCGCACATTGCTTATGACATTTGCCCTTCATGTGACCTTTAACCTTCATTTCTTCATTGTCTTGAATCCTCTTACAAAGTTCCCTACTTCCTGAACCCAGCGCCAAGCCACTGGATGTTCCTGGCCAACGCTATACGTTCGGGAGATTTGATTTTCGCAGTTGTGTGCTCAGTTTTTGTCTTTTGTTGCAATATCGTATTTAACTGCTGATTAATGTTTTTTTTTGTTAGCTTCGTGCCCTTTTGTAAGGTCTGCATTTCCATTTCTAGTGTGTTTATTTTGCATTTAAACTAATCATTTACACTAATGAGTAGAGTTCCAAGCGTTTTGCCACGCATTTATTCTTATTAATAAAATTCGAGGACACAAAAAGGAGAAGAAAGGAATAAACATGTCAATACTGATCGTTAAACTACGAAAGCCTTCCTGTTTTCTTAAGTAACTCGAATTTAGGACGTTGTACAAGCAGTTATATCTAATAGGGGCGAGTCTCATGCCCACCATTCTTGGATAAAAATTTTGAATATTGGAAAACTGAAAGGTACTGGTATAGAAACATTGAAGGTAATGATCCATTCTTCCGATCAGTAGAAACATCGTTCTATTATAGCGTTTCCATCGCTGGCATCGAGAAGTTTGGTTTGGTTTATGGGGGTTTAACGTCCCAAAGCGACTAAGGCTATGAGAGACGCCGTAGTGGAGGGCTCCGGAAATTTCGACCACCCGGGGTTCTTTAACGTGCACTGACATCGCACAGTACACGGGCCTCTAGAATTTCTCCTCCGAAGAAATTCTAGCCGCCGCGGCCGGGATCGAACCCGCGTCTTTTGGGTCAGCAGCCGAGCACCATAACCACTGAGCCACCGCGGCGGCCATCGGGAAGTAAAGGCTGCCGCAAAAAAAAAAAAAAAAAAACAATGGGGAGCTCATCTGATGATTGCAAAAACGTTAATAGGAAACAAATTAAAGCCCGCCGACCGGAGATATGCCGATATATTGATCGTCATAGTGAAATCTTTCAATACATGGAAAAATTGCGCTCATGAACTCTTTCAAGCTAAAAAATGCTTTGTCTAGAATTGTTGGGCGTAACAAAGCAATCAGCATTTGGCGGACCTCGTTTCTGATAGTTCAGCGTTCTGCAGCAAAGCTCGCTGTGTGACGTAATGACGTACCTGGTGTGACCTTGGCTTCTTCTGCTTGCACAGCGACGTCCTTTTCGGTTACATCCTGCACCGTCATATCTGAGTGCACGTGGAAGAAAAAAACGCTCATTAACACCAATAGATGACGAACACAGTAAACTATCTTTATTTATTTATTTATGAATACTGTCAACCCTCATTTGAGGGTCATTACAGGGAGGGAAAATAAAGAAAAAAAAAAGCATATACACACAAGAATGAACAAGCCTCTTCGAGCATACAGTACAAGAGATCATAGAAACGCAACACAATTCACACCACTGTAGAGCCACCTGCTATACAAAAGAAATCAGTCAGTTGACAATCAGTTACGCACACATCTACAGGAATCTCATTCCTAGACAGAATCCCTAAGTGCATTCAGGAATTCCGCTACACCTGTAGACTCAGCAACGTGAGCGGGCAGTTTATTCCAGTGCTCAATAGCATCCGGAAAGAATGAGCAGCGAAAGACGTTAGTTCGGGTCAAGTATGGCCGAATTGCTTTGTGGTGATTGAGGCGGGAGCTCAGTCTACCTGGAGGCTGCAGGTATTTTTCTTTATTGATGTTAATTTCACCGTGAATGATTTGGTAAAGTATTTTTAATCTCTGCTTTTTACGTCTTTTTTCTTTCAGGGATGTTGTCGCTATTGGCATTCGACTAGCGATTGAAGCAGTGGAAGCCTGAGTGGAGTAAAAAGTTATGGCAGGCGCATGTTTTTGTCACGTGACTCTGCAAGTTGGCTAGCCGGGATGGCAGAACGGGCCAATATTTCGAAAGCCCGCATGATAGAAGAAGAACTATAATAGGGCACGGCAACTGTAGGCTTTGGAGCATCTCCATTTTGCAACGATTCAATTCTATTACCATTCCCGATGTTGATGAGTGCGATAATTCTACAGGTCCTTCTTGTTTTTATTCAAGTGCTCTTCATAAGGGTAAGTGTAATTTTCACAAAAATAATAATCAATTTCACGATTATGCCGCAATGACGTGATGAACAGGGCAGTTGAATAGACCTGTGTAGTGGACGTCACTTCACGGTGGTATAGACAATTTCCCCAAAGAAGCATCGCCTTTTCATAACTACGTACAAGCATGCTATAGGGCAATGCAATCGGCTGCAACCCTATATTCTGTTTGGACCATTCTATCAATTCAAGAGGAATTCGGTAAGTTGGCAAACCCTGCGACTTTCGATCCAGGCCCCCAAGAGAAACTTTTTGCTTA
Source organism: Amblyomma mixtum (assembly GCF_055824585.1). Classification (NCBI taxonomy): domain Eukaryota; kingdom Metazoa; phylum Arthropoda; class Arachnida; order Ixodida; family Ixodidae; genus Amblyomma; species Amblyomma mixtum. Next base: position 97,714,738 of record NC_143020.1, read on the forward strand.
TAGTTACATTTTCGCGTACATCTGGCTGAGCGCAAAATACAGCTTCCCATTTTCTTCCAGAAAACCATGAGACATAGTTATAAAATAATAGTTACAAAGTGAATACTTAAAAAGTAAAGAGGAAAAATTAGCCGCATGTTTACCTTCAGTAATAAGATTTTTAACGACAGTTGGCGTGATGCGAAATATGATGACATTCGGTTCGTTACGCGGCTCGAGCAGGTGTGAGGATATGTGTTGCTTTCATGGCGTTAATATCGCATTAACGCATGCAGATGACCCAGGGAATTCCTGAGAGTCTTGGAGAAGCTAGCAGTTATTCGTGGGATGGGCTGGTCACGTGCGCGGACACTGAAACCGGCGACGAAGTCCTGCTGTTGCTGTAATACGCCCCTGAAATGAAGCCCACATTCACTGAAGATTTGTCTGTGGGCGCCGTTCACAACTCAAAAGTCAGGTACACTAACACAGCCCTTTAGTGGAACTTCAAACCGAAATACCCAATGACGCCGCATAACGCAACCAACGCGAGTAAGATCTACCTAGGAAGTCAAAGTGGTCCTAATTATTCAGGCTAAAAAAATTACATCTTAAGCAAACAAATTGACCTGTTCTGTTTACTCTTTTCTAAGGGGTTGCTAGTTTCCAGCTAAAATTAAAAGGTACAACACTGGTGTCTCCGCTGTGAGATTCCTATGTGCAAGGGTCCCAGGTTACTTTGTACCAGATTGTTTATTGGTCTTTCATTACATATAGTGGAGGAGATAAGGCAAAAAGCTGCGTACGCAGCTTGACTAAGGCCTTATCCCCTCAAAGGCAAAACAGCAGTGAACACAGACCGAACACCGATCAGAAACTAGTAACAAGGTATAATGAAGACAATAGTTACAAATGTACAATAGATTCAAGTATCTGCGCAAAAGAAAAACAAATTTCGGTTAGGAGCAAACACAAAAAGCAGTGATAGGCCAAGTCGACAATGTACACAATGAAGAAATTATGGGTACGGAAGGAGCATGAGTAGCACACCATATTATGACGTGAAGCAATGAAGGCACATAAAAATGTCTAGCACATCATTTGACATAGGAAAACAAAGGAAAAAACGGTTAGGTTAGATCTTAAGATTTACCCCAGATAGCTCCCTCCACATGAACGAAGTGTCCTCGCTACACATTACATTACTGACTCCCTATACGTCATCGTCGAAAAGAACAGCACGTCAACCTTCTCCCCATCCCTTTTCGCAATTTGCGGTCATAAGGACGTGGAAGCACTTAATGCCCAACAAGGCAGCAGCTGTGGTAAAATCTACCGTCCACACGTAAACCACGTTCTCATTAGGATCTTTCAACTCAAGGCAATGATGAAGGCTATGTACGGACTCACCCCGTGCCCCTCGTGATTTTGTCTCCGCCTCATCTGGCGCTGAAATTAGAAGTTCAAAACATGGTAAAATCTCCTCAGCAAGCTCGATAACACAGGGTACCCTTTTCATGTCAGAAACAATGTTTACTTACAAAATGTCTTCAATCTACCTGCGACAGAAGCAAACAATGGAAATAGTTGCGCAGGAGTACAAAAAGAACACTTCTTTTTCATCGATAAAGTTTCTTTAAGAATCAGATCATATCTTCCATATTGCACTTAATTGGGTATTCGCTCATTAAAATTTACAGCACATAGTAGTTCATTGCGGTTTTCATTTCTGCAAGCTGTAATTAGTTTTTTAGCACAATTTTAGCACGTAATTTTTACTTTGTTCCTTTGCCTACGTTGGAGTGGAATTTACTACAACAAAAAATTTAGTAATACTTACTTGACATCTTTACGGCTAAGGAAAAAGAAACAGGAAATCAGATAAGACAAATAATTGCACGGCAAAAAAGTCGGCTATCTTGGAGGGTAAACAGTGCCCGTCGCCAGTGCTTTAGTTTACACATGTCCAGCTTTTCTGGACATCACCAACTGGCGCCATCTGTCGGCCGCCAACAAAAATACCGTGTGACTGCGTGGAATTGTGATTGACAGAAAGCGAAAGCTTCACGTAAACAGAGGCGCGAATATATTGATACTGATGTCTTACTCTTTTTACTCGCTGCAGAATCTGACATGAAATGCTTGATGCTCTCAGAATAAAAACGTTTGACAGCCATCGGAAATTTGATTGTAAAACATTTTATTCGCCGGGAAGAGCTTTGCAAGAGTTCGCGTTAAGTGGTCGAGAGTACATAGCCCTCGACGACTTTGTCAGCCCACTCCACCGCCAAAACTTGCGTTCTGGGGTCAGAGCTAGCCAGCACGGTCTCTCACCGCTCGAGAGAAGGAGCTGTAACTAGATCACCCGGAGGTGGCTCTATTTTGCAGTTCCACAGGATGTGATCGTAGGTAGCACGTTGGCCACAGTGTTTGCAGTTTGGGTTGTAAAGATCTGGATAAATGTGCGCGAGGAGTGATGGGGTGCGTATCGATCTCGTCTGTAGACGACGCCACGTAACCTCTTGTTCTTTAGTAAGTCTTTTGTCTGGAGGGGGGAAAATTCTCCTCTCTAATTTAAAATGATTGGTGAGATCATGATATGTGATCATTGAGTCCTTCGTGAAATTCAGGGAGCCAGACTCATCCACTGCCCGGTCGACGAAACCTCGGGCTTTATTGTGGGCTGCCTCGTTCCCCGGATTCCCCGAATGGGCTGGGACCTATATCAATTGGGAATAATTTGGTGAGAATTTGGTTGCGTTAAGGATTCTAAGGGAGGTGTTTGTAATTCGCCCTTTAGAGAAAATTATTGATACCCATTTTGGAATCGCTGAGGATGATGCTCCCTTGGGTATGTGCTAGGGCGAGGGCTATAGCCGCCTCTTCTGCCGTTTCAGAGGATTTCGTTTTGATTGTCGCCGAGACGATGTGGTCACCATTCTCGTTCACAACCACAATTGCAAAGGCATTGGTATTTTTGTATTCTGCCGCATCTACATAAAGTGTTGCAGCGCACTGTCTGTATTTCTTATGTAAGGCTTTGGCTCGTGCTTGTCTTCTACCCTCATGGTGTAAGGGGTGCATGTTTTTGGGGAGTGGTTTGATTAGTAGGGCCGTCCTATAGTCGCGGGGTAAGTCTACTTTAGCATCGTTATTCGTAGGTTGAAAGTTAATTCCGAGCCTGGTAAGAATACTTCTGCCAGTTCTGGAATTGGCTAATCGCGCTGTTTGAGCCATTAAATGGGCTTCTTTCAGTTCATTGTAGGTGTTATGTATTCCTAACCTCATAAGCCTTTCGGTTGAGGCATTTAGTGGGAGTCCTAACGCAGCCTTATAGGCCTGCCGTATCATGCTATCCAATTTGTCCTTTTCTGCTTTCGAAAATTTGAGATAAGGGGTGGCATAGAGTATCCTGCTTAGCGCAAAAGCCTGCACTAGGCGGCATAAATCTCTTGCCCTCACCCCTTGTCTGCGGTTAGCTATGCGGCGGATTAATCGCGCCGTCGCTTCTACCGTGCGTTTTAGCTTAGTGAGTGTGTCAGTATTCTTTCCATTTGTTTGTAAATACAACCCCAGTATTCTCATGGTCTGTACCTCTTTGACAGATCGTCCATTAACATAGAAGTTTATTTGCGGGGGGGATGTCGTGGTACGCCTACCTCTTTGTTTACGACGGATCACGAAGAGTTCAGATTTTTGCTCAGAACAAGTGAGGCCGGATTCCCATGCGTATGCCTCAATGATGTCCACTGCTGCTTGGAGTGTGTCTTCTATGTAGCCTTCGCATCCTTTGGTTACCCAAAGTGTGATGTCATCTGCATAGAACGTGTGATGTAGGTCTGGTATTTGTGCCAGTTTGGGGGGAATTTTGATGAGGGAGAGGTTAAAAAGGAAAGGGGACAGGACGGAGCCCTGTGGCGTTCCTTTACTTCCTAGTGTGATTGGGACAGACTCTATTGTTCCGACCGTTATCACTGCTGTTCTGTTAGTGAGGAAGGATCGGATGTAGTCGTACGTCCTTTCACCGGGGTTGATTTCTGACAAGTTTGTCAAAATGGCTTTGTGGGTGACGTTGTCGAAAGCTTTAACAAGGTCTAAACCCAATATTGCTTTCGTTCCTGTTCCCTCGTCAGCTTCAATTGTGTCCTTGTTAAGCTGCAAGACTATGTCCTGGGTAGATAGTTGGGCCCTGAATCCTAACATTGTTTCAGGTAGGAGGTTCATGTCCTCCGCATAGTTTTGGAGCCTATTGAGGATGACATGCTCCATGAGTTTGCCTAGGCATGATGTTAATGAAATTGGGCGTAGATTCTCAGTGCTGAGTTTCTTACCCGCTTTAGGAATAAAAGTGATTTTCGCGTGTTTCCACTCTGGTGGTATGTTGCCTGCATGCCAGTATTTGTTCATAAGGTCTGTAACCGCCGCGATCGACGTTGCGTCTAAGTTCCTGAGAGTCTTATTTGTTACTTTGTCTGGTCCTGCCGCAGATGTTGTCCGCAGTTTTCCAATTGCGTACCAGACCTCTGCGTCTGCAGCCATCGGAAATCAGTCGGGTGTACCAAGCATTCAAAATTGCCGCGCTAATTTATGATGCTCAGCGCCATGCAGCACGGAGTGGCGCCGTACAAACTAAAAGCATTTGTCCAGATTTCCTGGGCTTGAGGTAGCCGGAGATTAGAGCAAGGTATTGCAAGCGCATGTCACTTTCCGTTGAAGTCCACAAGCAATAAGGATGTAATAGATAAGTACCTGTAGGAATCAAGTCGCATGCCCGTACGTCATCACCGGTAGGTTCGGGACGAGCCTTGATAATCTTGGTGATTTCTTTCTGTCCTGTTTGGAAGAACATCCGCAAAATAAAATGAAATATTGCGCACAATAAGCAGTATTGTTTTAACGTGAATCATTTCATGATCAAAAACTGTGCGCAATGCAGCAAAGTGAATACGTACACATGCATTTGTGAAAACAGTTGAAAGTCGCTCACTGTCTTGTCTGCACATGTCGCCCATTTTTCTGCCAGCTAAACTGGCTAAACGCTCTCCGTCGTACTCCAAGTTTCATAAATTTTATGCTGCGGCAAAGCTGCTATAACTTAAAGCAGTCATCAACACTTTAAGCAGTCAACACCTTTTGTGTGCTGCATCGAGAGCTTAGATAGAGTAATTATGAGGCGCGGCATTGTAGCGTAATTGCAAGAGAACGCCGTTCACCTTCTAAGATACTGGTGCTGCACAAGCTTTCCTTTAACGCCATTCATTTATTCATTCACTGAATTGCTAAGTGCTATTAATACCTCGTGGGAGGGAACAGCGCGAAACAAAACGACAGACAAAGAAAGAGGACACAAAGACGAGCGCTGGTAATACCCTGGTAATACATTCAGCGCTCGTCTTTGTGTCCTCTTGCTTTGTCTGTCGTTTTGTTTCGCGCTGTTCCCTCCCACGATGTATCAGTACAAACTCGCCCAGTTATCCATCCTTCTTCTATTAATACCGTACTTGAAGCCTGAGACGCTTCATTCATCATCTCAAACGCATTGACCAAAATTCCCTTCAGCTAAAAGATGCCGATCTACATGCTCTGCCGTTTCAGGGCATACAATAGCAGGAGCTTCGCAGCGTTACTCTATCTCATCTTTTCATTACGCAAGCAAAAGTGCAGCGAACATGAGGTAGTCGGCTGCACCATCAAACCATCACCGGCCTACATATCTCTTACAGATTGTCGTACACCTAAGGAACAGATACATAGAGGAGATCTTTATAACGTTCATTTGTCTGTGCGTGTGTGTGTGGGAAGGGGGTGGGGACGAGGGTGCAAAGAAAATTCCACAATTTTTAAAAACTGCAACATCTTGTCCAGCATACACCTTTGATGACAATACTGTAACTATTGTAGCAGTATCAAGTCGAAGAAATGCCGCCGTGAGCGTAACCTTATCAACGGATCAGAGTCGCGAAATTACGCGTGTATTCATATAACCTAACGTAAACACTCTCTTAGAAACTGGCTTCTTTTGCTCATCGAAAATAATACAAATTCTGGGTCCAAAATGGTTTCATCTACGAGAAAAAAAAATATATAATTTGTGTAGTTTTATTGCTTGGCGAATTAATCGGCAGTAAAATGTGTTGTGAAAGGGAATAGCAAAGAAAAGTGTATCCACTTACCGAGAGCTGAAAGAAGAGAGGAAATGAAAAACTTAAGGCAACACAATAATTTCAGGTCGGAGTTTTATTGTTTCCTTTCGTACTTACGCGTCCCTTCTTCGGCTGCATTAGGGGAATGTAATGCGCTATTAGTACGAAGGTTTTCTATTATGGCAACGTAATAACACGCCATTTTTCATTTTCATTACACAGAAAACAACAGCGGACTTCTCGTCAGCTGAAGTACAGCCTGAATTGTTGGGTCATGATATCCATATAATTTAGTGCTCATATGAAGAAGATAACCTGAACCAGAGAGCGCTGCGCCGTCCGAATGTCAGCTCCCTCTGTGGGAGAACCGAACAATCCGGCAAGTACACTGCTTTGTGATGGTGTCCACATAATCTAGTGCCTTTATATGGGAACCAACCGGGGCCAGAGGGCGCTGCGCTGCGCGAGCACCAGCGCCCTCTGTGGGACCTACGGGACAACCGGAAAAGTAGATTCTTTGAACCCGAGTGCTGCCTTGTTCTATATCATATTTGAAAAAGAAAAAAGAGGACTAAGGAAATAGCACCTGCCTAACCACATCGGCTACTGCGCTTGCCACAAGCCTTGGTGAAGCGATGCCACGTTCCCGTTTTGTAAATGCCTTCTTAGTTAACGACATTAGTTCTTAGTTAATTTGCAAAGTCTTCTTAGTTAACGACATTTTCCGGGCGAAAAGATGCAGATTCAAAGCCGGCCGCAAGGCTATCAAGACAAGGAGGATGACGAAACAACACGATGGCGGGTAAAAATGCTTGATTGGTCGCGTATTGAAGTTTGCTAACCCCAACTCAGATTTAGTTTTTTTTAGCCGCTGACGCTTCGCCACTTCAAAAATTTTGTGCTTTTCCCTAAAATTTCGCCTCGACGAATTCGGAGATGTGCATCAGAAAGAGCGAACAACTACCTTTCAAACGAGGGCCGCACACCACGCTTGCTGTAGTCCGCTCCACGCATGCGCACTTGAAACCAATGCTCGGAACTAGTTTTCCAGGACTTGAAGCAGCATGCACTGGTCACAGTCTGTAGAATAATCATTATTTCTCGCTCTATGAAAGGCGTGTAAAAACAAGTTACCACTTAGATTGTTGATAAGGCCAGGAATCGAAAGGTATAAAAATAAAAACTCCCACTTGTCTAGCTAAAAGCGCTGTTTGCACAGATTTGTCCCCCTCGTGAAGCGCGCACGCGCGCGCGCAAGGCGGGTGTTCGTTTGTAATCCCAGGAATCACTAAATACAATAATGAGAAACCCCGCTTCATTGGCGAGCAGCGCTGGATCGTAATAAGCCATTCTCTCTTTCTCTCCCAAAGCACGCGTTCAATAGCTCGTGGACGTATTCGCGGAGACGGGTTGCGGTGGCTTCCCCCGCCGGAACGGTTCAGTTGAGTTGCGTTTCTCCACCAGGGAAAAATAGAGCGCTAGTGTCGCGGACATCCTCTCCCTCTCCCCGCGCACGCGTTCCGCAGCTCGTGGACGTATTCGCGGATACGGGTTGCGGTGGTTTCCCCGGCCGGAGCGGTTCAGTAGTGTTGCGTCTCTCCACCAGGGGAAAAATACAGCGCTAGAATCGCAGAGCGAGCTCCAGCTTGGGCTCCCAATACACCGATAAATACTGAGTGTTTCAGCAACTGTCGGTGGAAAGACTTAAAAGTGGACCTACCGAGCTTTAGTTTGTGTATGTAAGCACCGTACTGCCTGTGTGCATTTGTGTGTGTCTGTGTACTTAAGACCACTTACCTACGCTCATTTTCCTCAAAACTGGAAAAAAAAGAAAACAGGAACATGCAATGAGTTTTCTTACGCTTGAACACAGTACACTTCGCAGTGCTAACCAGCATCTCTTTTTTTGCATGAGTTAATACGGTGAACCCAGCATTTTCACTTTGACGCGAGACATAAGACAAGTAGGGCTCAACGGCAGGTCATAATTACAGCTACTTCTACTTCCCCTTCGTTGTGAAAGGTATACATCTCACTGCCCGCCATTCTGCCTCTGTTGTGACTGCACATCTTTGCAAAAAGGCCCGGAAAAACGAGTTTTTGGGGAAGTGAACGTATAAAAGTGAACTGAGGCAACCACCTTCACATTCTTTGACAAAAATTCTTGTAAAATTGTGTGCCCTATGTCGTCCTTTAACCAGCCGCCTATATATCTAGAAGGATTTTATCTAGAAGGAGCAGCCTGGCAGACTTTGTGGAATGGTTGCCAATGTTACTTTGTTCATTGACGTTCAGTGTGCGTTCTTTCGCAATTTTGTTGAGGCGAGAGATCCGTTGGTACGAAGTATAATACTTACTCAGAGTATCATGTCAAAGAACACGTTTCGTAGACACTTCCTTCTTTAGTTTCTGCTGACGACGGCTTCTGCTATTTTTTGCTTTAGCCGGAGCCCGCTACCTGTCGATTCTTTAACAATGAGATTTCCCCAAACAGTGGATTCTTGATGTATGATACCCGAAGTATTGAATTCCAGCGGTTGCGAGGCTCTCCAAAGACCACTATGTCTTCAATACAGACATATTGTTTAATCAATAATGTTGAGAAATACGTTTTATGCCACAAATATTACTTTTTCTTCATGGTCGCAAAAGGAGCACTGATTTTAAGGCGAAAGCCTTTATAGGCTCACCACTCGCCGGCGTGTGCGTTCGCAGAAGTTGTCCCACCCTAGCTGTCAATCAAACCGATGACGTCATCAACATGGCGTAGTAATAACACGAAATTAATTATCACACCTTAGCTGACAATTAAAAGCTGATGACGTCAATAGCATGGCGTAGTACGCCGTAACATGAAGAATTAAGAAAATCTGATGACTTCATCAAAGGTATGTCGTAACCGCAAATCTACTATTCGGTACAAAACTCTCCGGGACGCATATCCGGGAACAAAAGCCGATAGCTCTGTTATCAGGCAGTTGCTTAAAGCCAAACTTGCTGAAGTGACAGTCGGACTCACGTGCTCCGATGTGCTGCAGTGAAACAAGTGTTCGTTTTCAGGCGTGGCACCTATGGACCTAGATCACTTTTTCCTTGTCCTGGAGACTTTTGTCCCCGATAGTACTGCGCATGGGCGTGGCGTCACATATGACGTCATCACTACAGTGTATATATGGAGCGCCGACCGCCGCTCCGACTTCACCCTGGCATCTGCCGGCGCATGCGCGTGACACCACCTATGACGTCATCGCCATGGTAGCTGGGGCAGCAACGGAGGCGGAAATGACTTTCGCCTCATCGTACTTTAGTAAAAGCAAAGTGCCCCCCCCCCCCTCACCCAGCGTTTTTTTCTTTTGTTTAAAGAACCAGCGTTCTTTCATAAGCATTCGGTCAACAATTCACAATCATATTCTGCATAATTTATATTTTGTGTATTTTTTATCAACGTTACTCCTGTGCGCCACGGCGCTGAGACAGTCAAGATGGTTTAGTTAAAACCTAGCTCCTCTCTCGCGTCGTGGAAATACCTCGGATTTTGAGATATACTTAATAAATTCAGGCTCGAACAGCACCTTAGGTCAGGTGAAACTATTGTCGCATTTTCAGACATTGCAGTGTCCCACCATTTGCATTGTTGAAATAAAACTGGGAAGTTTCCGGGCTGCAGACAGACAGTTTTGGTGGTTCAAAATATCGCAAAGGTTCAAGCATTTCAAAGGCGTCCCTAGAAGAGAAACGTGCGCAGTGCTCACTATACTTACAGCTTCTTCTTCTTGTCCGGTCTGCCGGGAAAGTAAACAAACCGCCGATGAGCAAAACGGCATCAAAGTGTTCTATTTCTTTTTTTGTATTATAGAACTTGTGCGATGTGCTTACTTGAGGCGAATCGACGACCTAAGAAAATAAGAAATGAAATATATACATGAGGTTAACTATGGAAGGATACTGTATGGTTGTGTGGCACTGATAAACGATTAAATAGTTCACATAATTTAATACATTGCATAACTAACTGTATTCTGCATGAAAAAAAAAATTGCCAGAAGATTCACGTAGGTATTAGGCAGTTTATTATCCGATCGGCTCATAATTCTTAATTCGTAAGAAGTTTTGTTCATTGTTTCGTCTCTGTATCCTGTCGGCCCTTATAAAAATGGTCTATAGACTGTCTATAGACAAAAGTGTACTAGAAGTGTATGGCCATAAATCTATAGATTGTCTATAGACAATCCATGGCATTTGTATTTCCTATAGACTGTTCTGTAAGATTTGTCTATAGACAGTCGATAGACATTATAAACGGAAGTCTATAGGCACTCTATAGACTTTATAAACGCGTCTGTAGACACTTTATAGACTGTCTAAAATTTTTTTGTAAGGGGGATTGTGGAGTTCTGCGTTGTAGGCGGGCGAAGCAGCCTAGACAGAGCCTCAAATTTCCCGGTTAGCCAAAGGACATCTCGAACATTCTAACAGGCATAAAAAAGCTTTATGCCAATTTGCTACTCTACCTCATATTTGAATCCGAAATAACTGCTTCGGCTACGACCGGCGCGAAAGTGGTACGCTCCAGGTTAATTCCGACCAGCTTGGCTTCCCTAACTTGAACCACAGTCTTAACACACGTGTTTTCGCCTCTCCATTCGATCACAATGCACCCGATGTGACAGGAAGCCTAACTAACGATTTCATGCTCATCTGAAAATCACCTTGCACACAGCAGCCGTGCCACAGAGACAGTAACGCAATAGCCTAAGAGTTGGCGTCACACCAAAACCCCGCTCATGTCCGCGGTAACGAAATCCAATGATTGGTCGAGAGAGGTCACGTGACCTTGTGACGTCATCAGAACCGGTACACTGCGGCAGGTGGCCATTAATGATTGGTCTAGAGAGCTAACGTGACTAGTGATATCGTCATAACCTGTCCACCGTGCTTGAGCAACCTAGTTTCTTGACAGATACCTTGACAGAGAATCGAAATAAAAAAAAGTCACATATGCGAACGTGGCACACTTACCGAAAAGCAGATACTGCTAATAAACAGATTCACAACAGCGCTACGGAACAAGGACACAAGGAACACGAAAAACACAGGACGGGCGCTGACTACCAACTCTTTATTGCGTGAAAAACCAGCACAGATTTATACTATTTCCTGGACCACGTGATGCACTGTCAGCCACGGGACACAGCGAAGGAACGCTTCACACGTTTGGGGAGTCATCACACAGCTCGACAGAACTCATAAAACGTGCATGCACTATCAAAAAATATAGCATTGCCAAGCTAATGATAAAGGGACTAACAGATACAAAGATGTGCATGGACCAGCTACAGCCAATGACAACTGCAGCTCAGATAGACAAGACAATGAGTACTTCAAAGCAAAGCGGAATCTTTGGGCTACGTTAAAAACATTCAAGAGAGCGAGAAGGCGTAAAAACATGAGAAAGCATGAGCAAAATGGCGATGAAAAAAGTAAAAGTTGCTAGGCAATAGGCACAGTCAGCAGGCTAAAAGCGAAAACAAGAAACCGACACCAACAAATAACACGGTAAAAGTAACAATCGTTAAAAAGGGAAACTAAAAGAAAGAACAAAAACATGAACCACCACCGGCCAAGCAATGAAGACGGTAAAACAACTAAAAGTCTTTAAAAGACAGAGGAGCAAAGTTCCGCATAAGGTCAACAAACAAAACAACGCAAAATAAAACACTATAAGGTGAGATGCAGGAAAAACCGTTTGTCAGGATGTCTAGCAGTTAAAACGCCAGAATCGCGTCCGTTCAAGAAAGGACCTTTCTTTCTCCTGTAAACAGACAGATGAGCTGCTGATGCACTCGTCCCCAGCCTTTTCAATCAAAAAACCTTCAATAATCTCCCTTTCTACTCTACTCCTTGCGGTCGCCAGAAACTTGGTGTCTGAAAACATAGGTCGACAATCGTGACGGGGTTGGTTACAATGTAGTGCCATGTGGCTCCCAGACTTGTTTTTTACATTCAGGAAGTGTTCGCTTGCTCTGTCATTGAAGCAGCGTCCGGTCTGGCCGATGTATACTTTTCCACAAGTGAGGGGAATCTGGTAGACAACTGCGGATCGACATTCGGTGTACTGACGGGAATGTTTTACTGAGCAGGTCGCCCGCTTCTTCCGGTTTACCATCGGACACACTCTTGCCAACTTACATGGGGCAGAAAACACAACGTTCACATCGTACCTGGCTGCAACCTTCTTAACATTGTGCGATAGCTTATGGATATAAGGAATAACGGCAACACGTTTCCTTTCCCTGGGCTCTCTCCTTCCCTCTCCTAGCTTCATTTTCTGTAGTAAGGCTTCGCACAGGCCTGCTATGAGGAAAGGTGAGTAGCCAGCTAAAAGAAGGCGTTCAACCTGGTTATCAAAGCTGTAATCAGCCATGTGCTCGCAACTTTTTGTTAGTGATGCATGAAGTGCGCTAGTTGCGACTGCCCGCTTGACAAGTTTGGAATGCGCACTGTCGAAGGGGAGCAAACCTTTCTTCGATCTAACGTTGTACGACCAACACACTCGCTTACCACTAAAAACCAGCAACAGATCTAAAAACTGGATCCTGTTCTCTTTTGGCATTTCCCACGTGAAGTTCATTCCACCAGAATAGTCCTTGAACACTCCGACGATGTCCCTGACGGCTTGTGGCATGTCAATAGCAGCAGCACTGTCTAACACTATGAGGAAATCGTCCACGTACTGATAGATCTTGACGATGTGCTTGTCATGTAGACGTTCTTGAACTGCCCGGTCCATGGTGGACAAGAAAATATCCGAGAGCACCGGGGCAACGGAGGAACCAATACAGATTCCCGATTTTTGTATCAGGAGCTGGTCTTTGTACGACACTACTGTGGATTGCAGGTAAAACTGAAGTAGGGTGATGAACCTGTCTTGACCTATTCCGGTTGCATTCTGAAAGCTGATGGATCCGATCTCGTCTATCCTTTGGATAACAGCTGTGAAAAGTCCTTCATGGGGAATGGAGTAAAAAAGGTCTTCTACGTCAATTGAAAAGGCCGTAGCAGCATCTTGCATTCCTTGGCGTAGGTCCTCGACAACTTCCAAAGAGCTGCGTACTTGAAATGGGTCAGCTCCAGTCAAAAGGTTCAAGCTGTCACGAAGGAAATGTCCAAGGTGTTCCTGCCAGGTGCCTTTTTCCGAAACTATACTTCGTAGCGGACAATCAGGCTTGTGGGTCTTGCCTGAGAAGAACATTTCAAGGCATCCACTTTTTGCTTTTTCCACTTTTTTTGCTACTGTTTCCAAATGACATTCTTTTAAAAGACGGATCGCGGCTGATTTCTTCCTAGCCTCTCGAGACTTTACGTTCTTAAAATTCTTTGCTATGGCAGCCAGTGCCTTGTCATTAAAAACACCACTCGGCATTACAACAAATCCGCCTTCTTTGTCTGCCTGCATCACATTTAGGTTGTTGTCTTCCATAAATTTCGTGACTTTCACGAGGGGCGGACGTAGCTTCCGGCCGTGACTCACGTTTTTGATGACGCAATCCACACCGTCTCCGATGAGCCGTTCCTTGTCCTGGGTGTGCGTTCGGTCTGCCACCTCCCTGACCATTGCCAACAACCGGGAAGGAGTAGCAGTAGGTTCATAGGAGTACTTAGGCCCTTTCTGTAGAATATTCCTGATGTCCTCTGGAAGTCTGGCGTCTCCGAGAACGGTGACTTGGTTTGGTTGGACGATCTTCTCTTTGCGCCGAGCAGGGAGGCTGAGGCGTGCTCGCTGCCACAGAAACTCTGTGCACACAGCTGTTATCCAAAGGATAGACGAGATCGGATCCATCAGCTTTCAGAATGCAACCGGAATAGGTCAAGACAGGTTCATCACCCTACTTCAGTTTTACCTGCAATCCACAGTAGTGTCGTACAAAGACCAGCTCCTGATACAAAAATCGGGAATCTGTATTGGTTCCTCCGTTGCCCCGGTGCTCTCGGATATTTTCTTGTCCACCATGGACCGGGCAGTTCAAGAACGTCTACATGACAAGCACATCGTCAAGATCTATCGGTACGTGGACGATTTCCTCATAGTGTTAGACAGTGCTGCTGCTATTGACATGCCACAAGCCGTCAGGGACATCGTCGGAGTGTTCAAGGACTATTCTGGTGGAATGAACTTCACGTGGGAAATGCCAAAAGAGAACAGGATCCAGTTTTTAGATCTGTTGCTGGTTTTTAGTGGTAAGCGAGTGTGTTGGTCGTACAACGTTAGATCGAAGAAAGGTTTGCTCCCCTTCGACAGTGCGCATTCCAAACTTGTCAAGCGGGCAGTCGCAACTAGCGCACTTCATGCATCACTAACAAAAAGTTGCGAGCACATGGCTGATTACAGCTTTGATAACCAGGTTGAACGCCTTCTTTTAGCTGGCTACTCACCTTTCCGCATAGCAGGCCTGTGCGAAGCCTTACTACAGAAAATGAAGCTAGGAGAGGGAAGGAGAGAGCCCAGGGAAAGGAAACGTGTTGCCGTTATTCCTTATATCCATAAGCTATCGCACAATGTTAAGAAGGTTGCAGCCAGGTACGATGTGAACGTTGTGTTTTCTGCCCCATGTAAGTTGGCAAGAGTGTGTCCGATGGTAAACCGGAAGAAGCGGGCGACCTGCTCAGTAAAACATTCCCGTCAGTACACCGAATGTCGATCCGCAGTTGTCTACCAGATTCCCCTCACTTGTGGAAAAGTATACATCGGCCAGACCGGACGCTGCTTCAATGACAGAGCAAGCGAACACTTCCTGAATGTAAAAAACAAGTCTGGGAGCCACATGGCACTACATTGTAACCAACCCCGTCACGATTGTCGACCTATGTTTTCAGACACCAAGTTTCTGGCGACCGCAAGGAGTAGAGTAGAAAGGGAGATTATTGAAGGTTTTTTGATTGAAAAGGCTGGGGACGAGTGCATCAGCAGCTCATCTGTCTGTTTACAGGAGAAAGAAAGGTCCTTTCTTGAACGGACGCGATTCTGGCGTTTTAACTGCTAGACATCCTGACAAACGGTTTTTCCTGCATCTCACCTTATAGTGTTTTATTTTGCGTTGTTTTGTTTGTTGACCTTATGCGGAACTTTGCTCCTCTGTCTTTTAAAGACTTTTAGTTGTTTTACCGTCTTCATTGCTTGGCCGGTGGTGGTTCATGTTTTTGTTCTTTCTTTTAGTTTCCCTTTTTAACGATTGTTACTTTTACCGTGTTATTTGTTGGTGTCGGTTTCTTGTTTTCGCTTTTAGCCTGCTGACTGTGCCTATTGCCTAGCAACTTTTACTTTTTTCATCGCCATTTTGCTCATGCTTTCTCATGTTTTTACGCCTTCTCGCTCTCTTGAATGTTTTTAACGTAGCCCAAAGATTCCGCTTTGCTTTGAAGTACTCATTGTCTTGTCTATCTGAGCTGCAGTTGTCATTGGCTGTAGCTGGTCCATGCACATCTTTGTATCTGTTAGTCCCTTTATCATTAGCTTGGCAATGCTATATTTTTTGATAGTGCATGCACGTTTTATGAGTTCTGTCGAGCTGTGTGATGACTCCCCAAACGTGTGAAGCGTTCCTTCGCTGTGTCCCGTGGCTGACAGTGCATCACGTGGTCCAGGAAATAGTATAAATCTGTGCTGGTTTTTCACGCAATAAAGAGTTGGTAGTCAGCGCCCGTCCTGTGTTTTTCGTGTTCCTTGTGTCCTTGTTCCGTAGCGCTGTTGTGAATCTGTTTATTAAGCATGAACCAACTAGCCCACACCAGAATCCTCTTAGATACTGCTACTTTAGCTAGCATTCCGATTACAATGTTTGATGGACACACACCGAAGTTCCAAGAGGAGCTGCGACAAATGTGACATCTAATGCCATCATATGCCACTCTTAAGGTGACTTAAGCGCCCCATAGTTTTCGAGGTTCGCATACTTTCCACGACGCTGGTTGTACATTGCAGTATCCCTTCCTTTTACCGAAAGAGAGCTATTTTTAAGACCATCACGTCAGTCGCAGATAGGACAACAATTTTGTTTGCAGAGAAGGGAAGGGAAAAAGAGAGGCTCGTTATGATATGCATGACAGAAGCTAACAGTCACCGAAACGAAGGTTCATGAAGGGTGTTTTTTTTTAAATCTGTGGTGTTCATCAATGCGAGATTGATAGGTAATTAAAAGTAACTGATTAGGAAGCAGTAGGAAAACAACCAAATGACATCGGTGGGGTCCGAACCGACGACATCCGAATCTTTATATTTATGCGGCCCTGAGATCAGGCATAGGATAAGCTGTGAAGCCCGCGGTCGTGATTATCGAAAACCCAACTTCTTTCATGAAACCGTTATCGTATGTAAACGTTTTGACAGACTCCGGAGTCGTGGCTTGCGCAAACAAAAAAACAGTCATCCATTCGAACATTAAAGTTCAAATCTTCATGGCTCCACCCAAACTCACTTTTGCGCCCTTGTGCAGGGCAAGTTTTGGAAGATTTTTTGTTAAATATGGATCTAAAGAAATATTAACATACAGAAATACTCTATAGGGCTCACTGCTGCTACTTACGCTCGCTGGAGTCCTGGGCGTCTGAAAACCAAAATTTCTGTGCCACTTAATTTATTGTTCAGGAACCTATGGGAAAGAACTACAGCCGGCATAATCTCCACCGTTTGTTCTTGAGATTTAACAGAAAGCTATAACGCAACCCAAAGAGCTGCGCCACATGACCTTTATTAAAACTGACTTAAAATGTGTCGTTTGGACGAGCGTCTAGTTGAAACTACCGCTCAAAAATGCAAATGATACTTCGGAACACGCGTAAAGCAACATAACGAGCACAGCGCGAAACTAACCGGATAACGAAACGAAAACAGACTCAGTAAAGGCGCATTCTGAAAAAGGAGAATTTGTTACTACACTCTCAACACGAAATACCCTATAAAAGCATATTAAGAGAATATACTGTCCTCTAGCGCTCTCCTTAATGGAGGCACGCTATGTTGCCCAAGCTTTTGGCTAGATTTCCGTCACTTAAAATACGGAAAAATTAATAAGGTTCACAATGGAAACAGATTCCCTCTTCAAAGCATGCGAACTTCTTACATTGCCAAGATTTTAACACAGGTTCCAGCTTCGTCTATTTCTTAACCTGTAGCCTTCCTGTGCCACGTTTAAAAGACTCCTTCCATAGCTAACTGCACCAAGGTACTAAACTTTCAGCTCGGTGCGAGTTCTATCCCGGTCGCGGTGGTTGAATTTCGAAGGAGGCGAAATTCTAGAGGCCCGTGTGCTGTGCGAAGTGAGTGCACGTTAAAGAACCCCAGGTGGTCGAAATTTCCGGAGCCCTCCACTACGGCGTCTCTCATAGCCTCACTCGCTTTGGGACGTTAAACCCCACAAACCAAACCAAACCTAAACTATCAGGTGGGATTACGTTCCCGGTGCTAGCTTATGTTCTGAAGCGGTTTGAATATCCGCCTCGCATGCGGGATGTGTGGGGTTCGATCCCCAGTGCCGCCGGGTACCCACCGGTGATAAAATCGGTACAAGCTTCCGGGTACCCACCGGTGATAAAAT
Organism: Amblyomma mixtum; assembly: GCF_055824585.1. Classification (NCBI taxonomy): domain Eukaryota; kingdom Metazoa; phylum Arthropoda; class Arachnida; order Ixodida; family Ixodidae; genus Amblyomma; species Amblyomma mixtum. The sequence goes on from NC_143020.1 coordinate 97,732,451, forward strand.
CGGTACAAGCTTTCCCCTGGTCTGGTGCTCGGCTTCTTTAGGGGGAAATGCTTGGGGAAATGGGTCTTTGACCCCACCCTGAGTAGATGCAAATGCTTCATGCCATGGCACCCTTTGATCACAGCTGCTGTTCCGCCATAAAAATTCATAATCATCGTCAACTGTAAGTTGGTTTATTGTTTTATTAGGGTTTTACGTCTCAAAGCGACTCAGGCTATGAGAGACGCCGTAGTGAAGGGCTCCGGAAATTTCGACCACCTGGGGTCCTTTAACGTGCACTGACATCGCACAGTAGACGGGCCTCTAGAATTTCGCCTCCATCGAAATTCGGCCGCCGCAGCCGGGATCGAACCCGCTCAACTGTAAGTAAACGGTATATATAGCGGCCCAAATCTGCCCAGGGACTTAAGCCGCACACCTTGCCCTCAAAAAGAAAATGGCCGAAAGGATGGCTTATTTATTCCTTTTTTTTCTTGTATTCTAATTCATGTTACAGCGTACTGCACGGTGCTCTACTTTATGTCCTACTCAGGTGAATTCCAATCGACTCGCCGATAGTAGCAAAATTTATGAACAAGTCCCGACTTATAAGTGGCTGTAACAACTTTACTTCGCGATGTTCAAGACGCAACAAGTCATGACTTGATGGTACACTGAGGATAGATCCGAAGAATATTTGCTGTCAGTAAAAATTGATTCCATGGTTGTTCGTGGGTATGGCGATGTTTACTCCGTTGCAAAAGGCGCGCTTACTGCTGAGAAAATTAGATTAAGACTCTTGTATTTTTCTCGCCCCTCGATTCAAAATTGTGACACCAAGATCAGGAAAGACTCCGTGATCACTGTTGGCAGTACAGCCTTCCCTCAGAAATCGGCGCTCAAGAAATGCTCAGTCTACTTGTGAACACGGCCGGTGGTGGCGGCACCTGTATTTAAATTTTTGACCTTTTTCTAACCTATAAAAGCTGCATTTTCATTGAGACTAGCCTCTTTGTAATTGAAATGCGGCACTTTATCGACATTGTTCCTTTAAAGAAGCTTGCAACTACGCCGCTGTTAGTGGCCTCGGGATCGACCACAACATGTTTTATTGACCGACTGCTACTGATGGCACTGCGAACGTAATGGTCTCATTGTTATGAACAGTGCAGTCCGCACTTACCAGCGTCCTTGCGATCCTCTTGAACAGCAACTAAAATAGAACCGGAATTTTGAAATAAAAAACGCTTGTTTTAAAATTTAAATAACAGCTAAGAGTAGACATAGGCACGCATTCAAAGTCTTGCACAGGGAATGTATCGCTCCTAGTTAGAGATAATTCATTAAAAAAAAAACAACTGCACGAGTAAGACAGCGCTCAAACTCTTCAAACGAAGTCTGAATTTAAAAAAATTAAAGCGCTCAAAGTCTGCAAGGTATTGCTGCTATGAAACTTAGTGGGACAGGGATGACAGCAGATTTATGGGTGTGAGGGCAAATACCTATGATATAAATGGTAGGTTTCGATTGCTTACTGTCTGGCTATTTTTTTTTTTTTACAGTGAAAGCTGCTATACCTTTGGTTTAGTCATGTAGCCATGCATTCTACCGTGAAATCTGCAGCGTAAGGCATTAGACCAAAACTGCGAGTGAATTAATTGAAACAAAACTTTCAATTTATTATACTTGAAGAAATTAAGTTAAAGTAAATTAAGCTGCCACACGCCACCGCAGCTTTGTCATTGATCTTGTGTTGCCGAAGGACAAAACTTTTCATCTAATTTTTATAAACGTTTCTGAGAAAAGACTCTCAAATGGCAAACTAAAATTTTAATTTACTATATTTAAAACAACTAAAATGAAGTAAATTGACTGCCACACGCCAGCGCACCTTTGTCATTGCTCTTGTTTTGCCGAAGGACAAAACTTTTCATCTAATTTTTATAAATGTTTCTGAGAAAAGACTCTCAAATGGCAAACTAAAATTTTAATTTACTATATTTAAAACAACTAAAATGAAGTCAATTGACTGCCACACGCCAGCGCACCTTTGTCATTGCTCTTGTTTTGCCGAAGGACAAAACTTTCCGTCTAACTTTTATAAACGTTTTTCAGGAAAGACTGTCAAATGGCATCACAAGTTGGAACGAAGCTACGAGAAGTGGTCTTGAGGCAGTGAAAAATAACCACACCTTCTCTTCAAAGTATAAAATACATTGTTAGCGATACTATATATCTACAAGTGACGGAAGGTTTGAAATTTATTCCCTCTCGCACTATGTTTTTCCCCACTCTTTTCTGTCGATTCGTCGGTGAACTCTGACGCACTTCATGTAAGTAAAAAGTGCAGTCTTGCAAACTCTAACCTTGCACACCAAGCAGCAACCGCATTCGGGCGTTTTCGCATGGCCGCCTCGAGTAAGCCCAAAACATATCTTTACAAAATTGGGTGGCCGAGAATAAGCAAAAAAAAAAATCAAGTAAAGGTAAGATACCTGTGAGGCAATACGGTTATAGGCCAAACGGACGAAAGGATGGATAACGCATTTTTATGAACCATGCCGATAGTGTGGCCAAGATTCATCACTCACAAGTAGGTCTTCTTAATGCGGGAACAGCTGAAATAGCAGGACGAAAATTAATTCACAAAGTAAAGGCCGCCACTGTCTGGAAGACGCTGAAGTAACGAGCGTTAGCTGTTTGGTTTACTAGAATTTATATGAATGAGATTAAAGGGAGGTACACCAATGGAATACGAATTTTAACCCCCTGACGTCATACTCACATAGTTTCACCTCTATACAACATATTGGACCGGACGTCATCATTGGCACGCGGCAGGTGGTTGTTTCTACAAAGCTATTATAGATGGCGCTACATGTCTCAATGCAAGATGTGCTGTCTTCTAGTTGCTGCCACAGATGGCGCTGTGATCTCGGGGTGGTAGCAGACCCCACGAAATCACGAAACGTGATGACTAGTTGCTGCCACAGGTGGCGCTGTGATCTCAGGAGTGTGGTAGCAGACTCCACGAAATCTCGAAAGGTTATCAGTAAGAGCTAACGCTCTTAAAAATTGCGGTGTCCAAGTATAGCTCACCGCCTCTAGGTTTTGCAGTGATTGTGGCCAGTCGATACAATTACCAGCCAGTATCATGGTTGGAGTGCTGCAGGAACCTGACCGCTCTGTCGATGTAATAATAAGTAATCCACAGTACCAAAATGCGCCATTACGATTTCAGAATGCCTTTAAATGATCAAATGCCTACAATGTTGAGCACCCGCAAGGAATACAATTAATGCTCGGGTCACCTAATGCTGGCCTAACCATACGCAAACCAGCCGATAGCTTCGAGATGTCAGGACGTCAGGCACGGTCACCCGATCTTGTTCTCCCACGACACTGGCATCTACATAACCACCCTAATCCACTCCATTATGCACATGACGTCACACATGATAATTACCTCTATTTCTGTAATAATTTAGCCGCGGTTCTGTAAATTCATCAAATTTTCTAAGCTCTTCACTTCATCTCACTCCTTCGATCGCATACTCCTCCTACTGGCACAAATTTTCACTGGAATAAACCAATTGTCAAGTGTGAGCATTAGAGGTCCGGCCAATGCAGACTTATTTTAGAGTTCAGATCTTAAGCACCCGTTCCTGGCTTGCGCATCGTTTTCGTTGTCGGCTTAACAGGCCGAGATATAGCAAAGCGATGGGCACGGCGAAAGATGAAAGTTGGGCGATAACGAACGGACGAAGAGACTGAAAAGGGGAAGAGGGACAGCTGTGGAAGAGAGTAAGACAGAAGCAGGAGGTGGAGAGTGGAGGAGGAGAGTACGGCGGGGACAAGTGAGAGGGGTCGCCCTCAGTTCACGCTGGCAGTTGTGTAATGCTAACTAGCGCCAAAAATACACGGACATAGAAAGAAGCAACAGGACACACGTGACCTGGCTGAGAGGCACTCCATGCGTTGGTTGACTCCTCCTACTCTCAGAGGTAAGTTTAAAAAAAAGGTGGCAGGAGCCACGACGTTTAATCCGATATGATAGGGAAATCGGCCGCCCAGGACAATAATTCGCAATTTGTAAGAACGCTTGGAGCGTGTAGATTGAGTTCCCGTGGTAAAAAGGCGATCTCCGAATCCTCTTTAGCGCATCTTTTTGAGCTTAACTGCGTACCGTGTGCTCAGCAATAAGTAATGAAACGTTGACTCACCTGATTTAAGGCTGATGGCTGCAAACGGGGAGAAAATAAATGCACAAATAAACTAGGTGATGAAAGTAGGGAGGAGGTTGCGAAATGTTCATCGGAACCGAAAAAAAAACGCCTTCATTTCGCTACATGTGGAAATGCAAACTTACCTGACGGGGCACCGGGGGCTAGAAGTGCTGCGAAAAACACCAAAAGGCAGTGAATGCATCGTAGATATGGTGCGATGACATCATCATCAGCCTAACTACGCCAACTGCAGGGCAAAGGCCTCTGCCATCTCTCTCCCATTAACCGTGACCTTTGCCAGTTGCGGCCACCGTATCCCCGTAAACTTCTTAATCTCATCCTCCCACCTGTGTGTCTGTGTGTGTCCTTCTGATGCTTCGTCTTTTTGCGCTATACTTTTACCCTTGCAATATGAACCAACACGCCCAAGCGTCTACCCACCCACCTATCTCTCTGCCGCCCATGCTATGCTTGCCTTCCCTTGGAATCCCCTCCTTTACCCTTAAGGACCAGCGATTATCTTGCCATCGCATTACAAGCCTTTGCCCAAGCCCATTTCTTCCTCTGGATTTCGACTCATCATCATCATTATCACCAGCCTGTCTACTCCCACTGTAGGGCAAAGGCCTCTCCCATGTCCCTCCAATTAACCCGGTCCTTTGTCAGTTGCGGCCACCGTATCCCCGCAAACTTCTTAATCTCATCCGTCCACCTAACCTTCTGCCGTCCCCTGTTATGCTTGCCTTCTTTTGGAATCCACTTCTTTACCTTTAAGAACCAGCTGTTATCTTGCCTTCGCATTGCATGCCCTGCCCAAGCCCATTTCTTCCTCTTGATTTCGACTAGGATGTCATTAATCCGCGTTTGTTCCCTCACCCACTCCTCCCGCTTCCGATCTCTTAACGTTACACCTATCATTTTTCTTTCCATAGCTCGCTGCGTTGTCCTTAACTTAAGCTGAACCCTCTTTGTTAGCCTCCACGTTAGCAAAAATAGCGACAGAAACCCCGTAAGCACCGCGCAGAGGAATTTCATTCTCTGCCAACCTACACAGGACACCAATCTCGAAGCTTCTCCCGAATAAGCCTCTGATCACGCCACAGCATTTGCATCTCCCGAAACAACTCTGCGGAAAGTCCTTAAATATCTGTCGCCATCATGCTACCAGCAGGGTGTATTACTTTATTAGCCGTAGAAAGCTAAACAAGTCCCCAGTGATTGAATGAATGAAAAACTTTTGCTGCCCAATAGAGGTCTTTGCGTGCTTGGTGGGCAACCAGGGCTGTCTCTCACTGCTCGGCTGTGGCGTTTGGTATGTGAGAGAATGGAGTTATATGAAAGGTTAGAAATTGCGAAAAAGGCAGAACATGCCGTTACACGGCAGAACATTGATGCTAGGAGATGAGATTGATCCCAGAACACGCAGACAGCGCCAGTTTTCTGGCCTATATTTCCGTATGGCACAGACCCATCTAGGCAACACTGTCTTGGATTAGCTGGGCAGTAAGTGCGGGAGTAATAGATTAAGATATAAGCTACAACAGCGACGACATTTCCGGACCGATGTTTTCCAGCTCATAATTTTCAGTTTGGCCGCTTAGTGGTAGCCCCCCCCCCCCCCCCTCTAAAGAAAAGAGATAGGGATTTTTTATTAATCTGGCTTAAAGATGGAGGCTGCGGAAAAATGAAAAGAAAAAAAAAAAACGGGACAACTTGAAAACATTCCAAGCGATATTGCAGTGAGAAACTTCGTTGCACTGAGTCAACTTCAGCGTAAATTCTCAATACTATGCTTAAAAAAAGTAAATATAATGGCTTCCTGCGCTTTCTGTTTGCGGAAATCAGTAGGAACGTACATCTCACGTAAATTCGCCGTCACCTGCAGCAATTCTATTTTCGGCGTCACTGAGAACGATGAAACACTAAGCATGTCCAATATTATCGGGCAAAAAATTTGAATATTGAAAAATTGTAAGGTACTGTTATGGAAATATTGAAGGTAATGATTCATTCTTGCGATGTGCAAAAAAATCTTTCTTTTAACGTGTGTAAATCGATCGCATCGAGAGAAAACCGATGGGGAGCGTTTTTGACGATAGCAAAAAGGTTAATATGGTGGTATGGTCCACCAGTGTAGAAGGTCGGCGTGGTGGACCAATCGTAAGCTTTAAGAGAAGTCGCCTTATGAGAAGCTCCGTTTTTCCCCCAAGCCTAAAGATGCGAAATGTCCATATTCCGCGTTAGAATGGAGACAGTTTACTGAAGCAGTTTGCAGATTGAGTGAAAGTAACAAGTGTAAAACCGTGCAGCGCCATTAGTTGTGTCTACACGCTGCGAAAAGACCCAGAATTAGGAAGTGATCGGTGCTGAGCGAGCGCCCTCATGGTCACTTTCTTTCTTTTTTTATTTATTTGTACATACTATCAGTCCAGCTGGACTAAGATAGGAGTGGGTACAACATCAAAATTTATAAACGCAGGCCAGTACGATAAAACAGCCAGTACAGTCAAACACAGTTCACAAAATACAGTCAATGTAATGTACAAATTATGTGCACTCCTGCGTAAAATATTTGCACATGAGGGTAGCAAATTGCTCTCGGGATTGGGCATTCACAACGTGGTTAGGAAGGCTGTTCCAATCGGACGATGTGGCAGGAAAAAAAAAAGAGTATTTAAAACAGTCTTTAAAAAATTTTTCTACCTGGACGTGTTTATTATGTTTATTACGAGTGACGCGTCGTTGCTTCGTTAAAGTATTGTTCTTTCTTAACCAAGACTAAACAATTTATTACACAATAAAACAGAGTTAGTCGTTTTTCTTTTCACCTGTGGGAAAGAAGAGGCACATCTGCTTGGACATAAAGAGGGGTCACTGAATCCATCTCGTTTCTGACCAAGAAAACCGACTTACTTGGCCTCTTGTCTTGGGATACGCCTAGAAGAAGATGAAAAGATTCAGCAGGTCATACATATACCCGCACATGGCTATGCGATCAGCGTGAAGAAAGCCAGTATTTGTGACGCAGTTACTGTTTTTAACAGAAAGTATACAGCAGCTGTATCTTACTGCTGGTCACCTACGGGGAAGAAACGTGGAGGTTAGCGAAAAGGGTTCAGCTTAAGTAGAGGACAACGCCGCGAGCTATGAGGGGAAAAACGATAGGTGTAACATTAAGAGACCGGAAGTGGGCGGTGTAGGGGAGGGAACAAACCGGTTAATGACACCCTAGTCGAAATCAAGGGGAAGAAATTGGCTTGAGCAGGGCATGTAACGCAAAGGCAAGATAACCGCTGGTCCTTGAGGGTAACGGAGTGGATTCCAAGAGACGGCAAGCGTAGCAGGGGGCGGCGCAAAGTTACGTGGGCGGATGAGATTAAGAAGTTTGCGTGGATACAATGGCCGCAGCTGGCAAATGAAAGGGTTTATTGGAGAGGTATTGGAGAGGCTTATGCTCTGCAGTGGGCGCAGTCAAGCTGATGATGATGATGATGGGAGCCAGCTATGGGTGTGCAGAAACTAAGCGTCTGCTTAATTTTTCGATGCCTGTCAAGAGGGGAAACTTTAGGCAAAAGAAGCACTTTTTCATGAAGTTGTCTTTACCTTGCGGCCTAAATTTGCCTCCTTCACGCTTGCAGTCAAGAAGGGAGCATACTACTTACATTCCGAACATGAAAAAAAATTTAAACATTTTTTTACCCAGAGCTATTTAGAGAAGCATTAAGCTTCAAATGCAGAGGCACGCTGTGGTGTAAGGCGCACATATGAATTATTTGCAATTTGCCCTTCTTAGCAGGCACTCAGAATCGCCACCCAGCAAACTGTCACCCTTTTTATGCTTTTTCGAGTCTAAGTTCGATCTTCCATCCTAGATGAGCTACTCTGGTACTGTCCTGTGTTCCACTGCGCTGTATTCCACATTTTGTCATGAGTCTTTAGATATGGCGGCAAATTCCACGCATAATGTGCTGGTCTATTATGCTATCTTAGTTCTTATCATAGTGCAACAGGGTAGATAACGTAACAAAACAGCCTTAGGATGGCAACCTTCCTGATTTTGAGTTTGCGGCCGAAATAGGCCCGATTTCAGTCTATATGCTTCATTCATTTTTCTTACCATCATCCTTGCTAGTCTTCTCTTTGTCCGTGCGTTTATCCTCCACCATGTCCTTGGTCTCGTTCTTCTCCTTGTCTTTCTTCTCGTCTATCATCTCGTTGTCCTTCTTTTCGCCCTTATCCTCAGCTTTCAGCTTGTCCTTCTCAGCGTCCTTACCCTCTGCATTATTCTCGTCTTTCGGCTTGTCCTTCTCAGTGTCCTTACTCTCTCCCTTATCCTCCTCTTTCGGCTTGTCCTTCTCAGTGTCCTTACTCTCTGCCTTATCCTCGTCTTTCGGCTTGCCCTTCTCAGTGTCCTTACTCTCTGCCTTATCCTTGTCTTTCGGCTTGCCCTTCTCAGCGTCCTTACTCTCTGCCTTACCCTCGCCTATCTGCTTGTCCTCCTCAGTGCCCTTAACCCCTGCCTTATCTTCGTGTTTTTGCTTATCCTTCTCAGTGTCATTACTCTCTGCCTTATCCTCGCCTCTCTGGGAGTCCTTCTCCTTGTCTTTCCGTTCAACCTTTTCCTTCCCTTTCTGCTTGTCTTTCAGTATGCTTTTACGCTCATCTTTGTCTTTCTGACTGTCTTTCTCCGTGTCCTTGTTCTCGTCCTTCTTCTTGTCTTTCTTCGTGTCTTTCACATCGTCTTTGTCCGGGCCCTTTTCCTCAACTTTCTCCTTGTCCTTCTCCTTGGCCTTCTTGGCTTTCCGCTTCTCCGTGTCTGTCCGCGTGTTTTTCTCTGCGTCTGTTTTCTTGTCCTTTACACTTCCCGCCTCTCCTTTAGAATTCCGTCGCTCCTCTTTCTTTTCTCCTGCAGAAAATGAAGAAAAATTATAAAAACAACTGGCTGCCTCTCTGATATCTCGCAAAGGAGTTCAAAATGCCGAGCACTTTCCGAGGCCCTCGAGACTTGCGCGTGTAAAAACGCTATTAAATGTCCAATGATGGCAAAAAGAGAAGCCTTTTGTGCCTGTACCTCTTAGCCGGACTGCTCACAACGCAGAAAATTATTGCCTTGAAGGCTGCAGTCTTAGACCTCTGTTTCAATTCCTTGCTCGCGGCTAGCTCAACGTCCTCTCGCCTTTAATCCCCTAATCAGCATTGCGGATTCGAAATCGTTTTCTAACGCCCATTTCATCTATGTACAGGTTATACATGACGTAGGACAGATCTCGCAAATCAGGAAAGTGCAGCGGATTCATTTTATAAATGTTGCGCGTCTAATAAAACAGCCTTAAATGCATTCATTTTATGCCAGTGAGGGCCGTCTTACCCATCACACAGAAATATTCTACGGTATGTTCCGAAATTCAGTGAAGACCGTGATTTCGTGCCTTGTTCTTAAGCCTATTGCCAAATGACCCTGCCACCAGTGTTTGTTTACAACTGTGTTCTTTTTCGTAGGCTTAATGCACGTTTGAGCCTTAAACGTCAGCACTGAGACTGAAAGGCGAATACTGTGTATCTTCCAACCATTCCACCTGTAAGATGACATATCTGGAACCTATTGCATCCATGTATCGCCTTCCGTGGACTGAGAAGATTAAGTTGCTGCCTTTTTGCCCAAAACTGTAAATGTATAAGCTAGGCCCCCATACTAGTTTTTCATGCGATTCGTACTGGGTTGCTGACCCGAAAGACGCGGGTTCGATCCTTGCCACACGTTCGAATTTCAATGGAGGCGAAATTCTAGAGGCCCGTGTACTGTGCGATGTCAGTGCACGTTAAATAGCCCCAGGTGGTCGTAATTTCCGGAGCCCTTAACTACGGCGTTCTTCATAGCCTGAGTCGCTTTGAGATGTTAAACCCCATAAAACCAACCAAACCATCGTTAGCTGAAAGGCTCACTACGCAGTTATGCAGGAGCCATTATTACTAGGTGAACTAGATGAAGCTGCCGATATGTCTAAGAGTGGCCATTACAGACAACGGGGTCGGCTGTCATGTACCCGTCATGTACCCGTCATGTATCCGTCACGTACCCGTCACGTACCTTTCACGTACCCGTCACGTACGCCTTAAGAACAGAACGACAGCCCGGATACCCACTTCGCACAGTGTTATGCATCGTCGTTGCGTCAAACTACGTCAATCCAATAAATGAACATAGTTTGAGTGCCCTAGTTCTCATCCCCCTGTTAGGCTTAGCAGGTTACTGAGTTCCCTCGTGATCGTTAGAGTACGCAGCTATGCTCAAGTTGGGTGATGTGACGTGCAACCCACTCAACATATCGCGGATTATTCCTTAAGTGGTCTTATCCCGTTAAGCCAATATCAGAGAACTACTGAGTGGCGGACTTAATGCGGGGTCGTACTGGGCTAGCAAACTGCCGGTAGTATAACTAAAATGCGTTTTGACCTAAACTAGTCATTTAAGAATTAAGAGCGCTATGAAATAAGTTGCTCTGAACGAGCGTCTCGCCTTGAGTGGACAGCATTGTCGACGGCGTAGGGACTCCAGGTTAGACGAGCGTCGAGAATAAGATGCAAGCCAGCGTCCGCCCTTTCTTCTTCTTCGTCACGTGACAAGACGCCTCGTGCTAATGCGGAAAGAAGGGTTCATTTTCTTTTTCGTTTGCTTCAGTGCATTTTTGCTCCGAGGGAAATGAACAGCTTATAGAGTTTCGAAGTTTCACTTGGTGCAGAAAAATACTAAATGTAAGTTTTAAACACGTTAAAAAATTATTTTTTTGTACGCTTCCGCTTGCGATATCAGATTGATTAAGTTGTGAACTTCCTTCCCTCTCTATTGGGGCCATTGAGAGGGAAAAACGTTGATGACCGTAAAAGCACGCTAAATATCAATGAGCGGAAAAATTACAGACCTATCGGATTTACTGCCCGTTGGCTACGGACCGTAACACAAGATAATCACAAATAGAATCAGGACAACCGTAGTCTTCAATAAACCAAGTGATCAGGCAGTCCTTCGTAAATGATACTGGACAATAGTCTTTATTCACAGTATCAATAAGGTGATAGGGAAATGCGCAGAATATAACCAATCGAGAAAGCATTTGACTCAGCGGAATTCGGCAGTCATGCGGACATTGCGGAATCAGAGAGTATACAAGAGCCTTATGTGAAAACGCTGGCAGATATCTATTTCCATAAGCAATTTTCAAATTTTCGAAAATTTTATCCAAAAATGTTTAACATGGCTGCGCGCTTGGTTTCCCATCGCAGCGCATAGAGTGGTTACTAGTACCGGATTAACTCTGCAGACGAGAGAAAAACAAAACAAATACAAGACAACGGCGATGGGTCCAACCTCCACTGTGATCTTGTGTTAGCGAGTATAGGCGACCGAGGAAGCGCAGGGTTTTCAGCCTCACACGCGTCGTCTCCTGCCTGAGTAATGTCTGTATCGGGGTCACGGCGTTTGCTCTGCCCAGGCCTTTTCTTTCGAGCGAACTCCCACCTGCTTCGAGTGGAGAAACCAATGAGGCGGATATATAAGGTAAGTCCGTTTTCCTGACCGCCCAACTGGTGGGGCGATGCTGCAGCGACGTGCTGAGAGTTATAGAGGTGTGTGTGTGTGTGCACTAGAGAAGGAAATGGAGGATACATGCACTGGCCTCGGCTATTTTCCAGGACCAGGAAAAAAGGGGCTGTGAATTACACGCGCCTGCGCGCGCTCACGGGACTCAATTGCACTCTTTGTTTCGGCTGGAACTGGTCATTTTTTGTGTGACTCCATCGACAGTCATCGTCCCTGCCGCCCCGAAGCTCCACTACTTTTGGTAACCGGTGACTCACTGCTTGCTTGCTGGACCAAAGAATAACACTTTTGCTTGTGGAGCCGAAACGTCGGCGCTGGTCTGGTATTTAAGGACGAATTATCCCTTCATCTCTGCCGCCCCGAAGCTCTGGTACCCAACCAGCACAGGTAATTTTGTGAATACTGGAAATGTATTCGTAAAGGCCGGTCTTACAAAGGTCCAGAGTGAAACGAGCCATTTGCAATATTGGGCAGATTGCTTGTACTGCTTGGGTACTTTATTTCCGGTGGTGACTCACTCGCTTGCTTGCTCGCTGAAGGAAGAGCACTTTTGCTTGCGGAACGTCTTGGGCTGCTATTTCAGGACGAATGAGTCCGGCCGAAAAGTTCGTGAAAATGTGGGCGTTGGATCGATTGCCTGCGACTTGGGAAACCACAAAGTGTCCGGTATACCGTTTCGACAGTGTATATTGTGTTGTAGGCGACATTTATTTGTTTGATTCGGTCAACGAGAATTACCGTGGTTGCAGTTCTCAAATCCGGAAACAAAGATGCCCGATTTGTGGGCGAGGTACTGGTTGTAAATTCAGATGACTGTACTATAACAAACTATACCGATGACAGTCGGAAGGATAACTTTTTTGGTTATTGGAGTAAATAATGCAAAAAAACTTTACACTACTTCACTGTCCTCAAGTGACCATGGCGATGGGTTATTCCGAGGTGCCGAGCAATGACTGCGTTCGTAGGCAAATCAAGGCAATAATATCCACGTGTTAAGTGCCTCCATGTAAAAAATGCTCGAGACCCAGCGCTCTTAAAGAGCTATTCTTGTTTTATGTTTGTTCGAACTCGAGTCGGTACAATTGTGTTTGGCAAGGCTTCGGAACTGACGATTCCACTGTTCGACGATTTCCCATTAAATGCACGGCATTTAACGGGGTACTTCTGGGAACTTCGATTTCTTTGATTATGCCCTTTCTGTCAATTCTTTGAGCGGAACACAGGGTGAGTGGGCTTCCAGATGTATTCATGTATACCCAACTGCTGCTTCGCTGTTTATGTGTTAACAGCTTCAGACCGCAACAACCCGTCAATATGACGCAATAGGCGATTCATACCTGTTTTTTTTTTTTTAGTGCCGCTTGGATTGTTGTCATATCCGGCTGTGGGAGAAGGCCCGTTCCACTGCCACCACCACCATAACAAGGGCAATATCTCTAGTTATTATTAGTAAGCGTCTTGTGTGGCCAGGCTGCGCTGTCATCCTGATAGCCCTCCGAACTGAGACACGTGACGTTTACGTCACGTTTCCGAGTGTACTTATATCGCACCCTTTTTTGAATAAACGCTTTTCGTTACCGGACCGCCGCCCTGCCTACATGGTGGCAGCGGTGGGATTCGAACCCACGCCCCCGAAGAACCCACGCCCCCCCGTATTCTAGAACCTCTGAAATTTTTTTATTTTTCTTTCTCGTTGGCCTTCCTCGCAACTTTTATGTACATAGCAAAATTGATTCCAGTTACTATTGGCAATAATGACAGTTGTATAAAAATGGCTCAAATTGGGTATATTGAGCATTAACTGCCAATATTCTGCATATAGTTTCGCCAGGATAGTTCAAGGGTACACTACACCTTCCCCTACCTCGTCTGTATAGCACATATACACTGCCCGCTCGGGTCAGGCTCACCGTCACGCGATCAGCTAGCTCACGCAGCCAAACGGGTCGTACTAATCGATATTTGTGGGCCGAGCTTGCACCACTGGTCGTGTTAAGACGTGCGCGGGCGAAGATGCACCGTTTCCAGAGCGTGCAGGAGTGCTGGCCGCATCGCGTGCTCGTGTCTCTCCACGAGTCTCTGAGGTTAGCGTGTTCGAAATTGCGGCTCGCCGCCGCCGTCTCAAACTGTACTTCGAGATATATATGGCCACGTATGTGGGTTCCTCGAGCATTCACATAAGGGGTTGAATTTGCTTGTTTTTCTTCGCCCCAGTAACACGTGAAAAAAAAAAAAAAGAAGAGACCTATTTGTATTTATTTCGTGTAAGATTTCACTCGTTTTTTATTATTATTTTTTTGCTGTTCGCGAACGCCGCTGTTCTATCTGAATTCGCGCGCTTTCTTTTTCCCGCCGTTTTTCGTTCGCTCTATCGCAGTATCTTGTTGCGTCTAAGACGCTCGCAAAGTATGTACGGGCTTTAGTCACGCAACCTAGGACAGTGGGGCTTTCCCGCCAAGAAAACTGAAAACCGGCTGAGAGTGGTTTGACTCGGGATAAAAGCCGACGACTCGTGATATGGAAGCAGAATGTGCTTAACTAATCTGCGGCACACATTTCCGTCCCATGTATGCGGCAGTTTTCGCTCAAAACAGTGAAAAAAAAAATCTTTATTTTGCATTCCCTCATCTTTCATTGTTCATGCGACAAGTATTCACTTCGGGCCAAGCAGTGGATTGAGAGGCAATTTTTGATGTTGACTGCAGATGTTAGCCTTGGTTATCTACCTGAAGGCTACTCCAGATGAGGGTGAAAAGATGCCGCGGAATCGATTCATACGGAATTTGCCAGGTCATTCATGCGTACAGCCTTTACCAAAAGTAACCGGACAAAGCTGGTTCCTTTCTTAGCCGCGTAGCGAAGCACTTACGAGGTCTGTTAGAAAAGTATCCGACTTTATTTTTTTTTGCGAACACCTGATGGATATGAAACAAGCGCGCTTGCATCAGGTGACCTTGAACCTTCATGCGCATGCACGAATTTTTTCCCGCCTGCCGATAGCGTCAGTCGCTGTGACGCAGCATTTGAGTGAGGTAGGGCGCAGTGCTCTGGTTGGTTTTTTATTGCAAGGAAAATGGTTGGTTGGTTGGTTTATGGGGTTTAACGTCCCAAAGCGACTAAGGCTATGAGAGACGCCGTAGTGGAGGGCTCCGGAAATTCAGCCGCCGCGGCCGGGATCGAACCCGCGTCTTTCGGGCCAGCAGCCGAGCACCATAGCCACTGAGCCACCGCGGCGGCTATTGCAAGGAAAATGGCGGAGTGAAAGAAGCAGCGCTACTGCATCAAATTTTGCCATAAACTGGGCGACAGCCAAGTGGAAACCATTCGAAATATTCAGACGGCTTTCGGTGACGATGCTATGAGCAGCACACAGATTAAGCAGTGGTACAATTGATTTAAAGATGGCCGCACATCGGTGGAGAACGAGCCACGCTCCAATCGGCCATCAACATGCCAAAATGACCAGGTCATTGCCGAACTGAACGCTATGGTGATGCGGGACCGTCGCGTGACTATCCGAGAAATTGAGGAAGAGGTGGACATGATCAGTTTTTCCGAACATTCCATTATCACCGAAGATTTGGCCATGGAGAGAGTTGCGGCGAAATTCGTGCCGAAGCTGCTCACGGTGGCGCAAAATCAGCTTCGTGTTGAAGTCCCACAGGACATGCTGGATTCCGCAAACAGTGACCCCGACTTCATCAACATTATAATCACTGCTGACGAGTCTTGGGTGTACAGGTACGACCCGGAAACCGAATCCCAGTCGTCACAGTGGAAACATTCCACGTCACCAAGACTTAAGAAGGCCCGCCAAATGCGCAGCAATGTGAAAGTGATGCTGAGTGCTTTCTTTGACACCCTCTGTGTGGCAAACCCCGAGTACGCACTCCACAGGGTCAAACAATGACCAAAGAGTACTACAGGGATGTCCTCCGTTGCCTACGTGATGCTGTGAGGCGCAAGAACCCGGAGCTGAGGTCAACAGGAAATTGGCGCACCCATCGCGACAATGCTCCCGCACATTCCTCGCACTCGATTCAGATTTTTTGGCGAAAAACCAGACTCCAGTAGTTCAACAGACTCCTTACTGTCCTGATATGGCCCCTGCGACTTCTGGCTGGTTCCCAAAATTAAAAGGCCATTGAAAGGAGCGCGATTTCAGACAAGGAAGAACATTAAGGCTGCAACGACAGCTGAGCTAAACTCCATTCCGAAAGGGGCCTTTTCGGAATACTTCCCAAAATGCAGCACCGCTGGGAGAAGTGTGTGGGGTCCCAAGTAGACTACTTTGAAGGTGACTAGATTTGCAACGTTCCAGTTATGCAAGTTTTTTTTCTACGGCCAAAGGGCGGATACTTTTCTAACAGACCTCGTATGTCAGCCCTCAAGCTCTGAATTTGGGTAAAGTAAGGTGAGCCCTTGTCTTCACGTTCTCACACCTTTCGGTCATTAGGGGTGCCGTAAAGACACAGTTATACGGTTCAGAAGCAAAAACCTGCTTCTCGGTTACTTTAGGCAAAGGGGGGTGATCATTGACTCGCGTCCTTGATAATTTTTAACGCGGATTTTCTTCCATGTAACAACGAGGCTGCGTTACACATGGGTAGAAGTGCACTTCCCAGGCCGACGGCTATTGTCGTGTTTCTACAGGCACAGATTTTTAGTGTTGGACATGGTGACGCAAGAGGACTATCCACGAATTATTATTCGGGGACCTCCGCACATCCCATGCTTAGCATAGCGGGTTGCTGGAACGTCCAAATACTTTGCGTGCAGTGGAGTCGGCCTGTACTGTAAAAAAAAAGAATCCAGGGGCAGGCAAATACGGTCACACCTATCGAAGTTATGCGCCATGCGGAAGTGACAGTTGTGGTAAATGCGTCGAGGGATGCCGTATTGGCAGTCCATGTTAAAGTACACTCTTTTATGCTTTTTCCTTTCCGAAAGTGCCAGCTGAGGTGATTTGAGGAGGAGGGACTGGCTACAATAATTACCGCTGCAAACACATTGCCGTATTAAGGCGAAAGCCTTTAATGGCTTATACTGTCTTCCGTTAGTAGAGGGTGTCACACCTTTGGCAGCGTTTAACTCGTGTTAACTCGGAAACTAAATAAAAGATAGGAGAAAATGAATGGTTGCATCAGATAGAGGAGGAAAAAATGAACCTCGAAGCCACGTTTGATCACTGCAGAGTAATTAGTTACAGTAAAAAATGTCAAAATTAATAACGCAGACATCGATATAGCCACGCCAATGGTGTGACGTCACATCCACCGGAAATCGTCACGGCATAGCAAAAATTGTCACAGAATGATCGGAAAAACGCCGGATTTGTGTCAAATTAGATGGGGAAATGTGCAGTTAAGCGTAATTAACATTTAAGATTCCCGAAAGATGTATGATTTGGGTATTGATATAGCCACTGGAACGGTGTGACGTCACATCCACCGGAAGTCGTCAAGGCATAGTGTCCTCGGCTTTCGCCTCTCACCGCTTTAGTTGCCAAAGTGTCCTCGAAATTTTTTTCCCTCTATGCTTTCCTTTCTTTAATAGACTGTATGCTTTATTTGTACTTAGTCTATCCAGCCCATCATCTCCTGCTTCTGGAATGTTAAGTACCGAACAGCTCGGAGACTACAAAATACACAGAATCATTGCAGTGCACATTGCTGTTCTCAAACCTTCCTCTCACCATTCTGCTGTTCTGGCTTACGTCTCAATCAAGACCTGGCCCGAGGCGACAACAGAGGGCGGGCTTTCCTTTTCGCGACCACACTCCCCGGCTGCCAAAAGTAGGCCTGGTCCCGGGATCTGCGCTGACCTCCTTACTCTCACGGTGACGACGCCCCTTCGCGACGCGCTATAATTGCTCCCTTCTACACCGCGCCCACGGCGGCACACAACGGCTTCGGGTAATCCGTGCCTATCATGTATGGAAATTAATTCTGTCCCGCCTCCGGCCGACAGAAGAGAGAGCGCACAAGGCGACCGACTGCGTTTCGCTTCATATTCCTGGCGTGGTCTCACTTGCTAACTATGAGCACTCTATTACGCGACGACGCGGTCTTCCTTCAACTCCGCTGGGCTTGGAATGGGCTCGGGTAAGGGTATTCTTGATTAGTTTGTCCAGTGCTCCCTGCGTTGCTCACCACTGTGCGTGATAGACTGCATTGCTCAAAATCCCTTCTGCCACAGGATTGGCTTTCGAACCTCGAGATCGGCACCTACGACACATCCGTCGTTAGAAATATGCGCATGCGGAGAAAGGCTCTTTATTCGTAACTCCTGAGTTTTCCAGCTTTACGTATGCTGTACGCGCCCGGCTATACTGTTTGAATGCAAGATCCATGGCCTTGAAAAGAAATGATAAAGCCTGCACCTGCTGTTTTCTATATTTTCCTGTTCTGACTCGTTTTATGCCTTCCCTTGCGACATGGATCAGATAACCTGTTGGAGTCAGGCAGCCTCTTCGCCTTCACTTTCTTGATAGCCTAATACTGCTGGACCAAACCTAGGATGCCGCATGTGAACTGCAAAGTAGGCACTATAGAGTGAGTAATTAGTACGACGGCCGGTATGCAAGAGTGGCGGCTAGCGAGCTAGTATGAGTGTACTGAAGTTTATCGGCCTTAGCAAGATACGGTGGCCTAGGTAGCTTCAAGAACAGTGACGGACCCCGTTCACGGTGGCTATAGCACGGAGTGTATAAGATCTTCAGGTTCGCTTACAAAAGCAAGGGGTGAACAAACCGTACGCCACTGGTGATCCCACTAGCTTGCTTACGATCGCCTGCCGATATCGAGAAAGGGTTGCTCGGCCGAGATTAGCGAAGGTGCCATTGGGAGGCGAAATTGAGGTCGACCGGCACCGGAATTTGGCTTATCAAAGACGGAGCGCTTTACGCGCGTGGGCGTTTAGCCGAAGACGTCCCTTTATGGCCCTCTTCTTTCAAGGAAACAACAGAATTTAGGGCTGTGGATAATGCAATGAGAAAGTAGAAGTAGGTTTCTCCTCAGAGCGGTTCAAATGCTAGCCATCGGGGATGCCAGACTCAACGAGTTCGCATTCGGCGTCTGATGCAACGCTGACTGCTACAAAACGTATTGAGAACTGCGTCGTGCAAATCGACTGATCTTTTTTTGCCTGGCTACGTAAGGGCGTCATCAAAAGTTTTTGTCTTGGTGAACGATTTGGTAAGTGAAGTAGTACTAACCCAATGATCATGCCTTGTCTGAGCCACAGAGCCCCATGGTGAATGCACCCAATGCACCCAATTCACCTCATTGACATTTAGATACGTTTGTACTTGTATGAGGGCGACTAATTCGCTGTGACTGTCAGTGAGCCCTGGGGTGCGTGAATGAATGTGATTGTGAGTGCACATGAGCGCCTGCGCGCTTTGAGTCTTCATGAGTGGGAGTGGAAGTGTGTGGACGTGTGTGCGACTGAACCGGTATGATTTTCAGTGAATGTGGTCTCCTTAATTCTGGGTTCATGAGGGAACGTCGGCTCCTGTGGCCGTACGCGTGCGTGATTGCAAACTACTGATTTTACCCGTTTGAATGAATTCTATGCAAACACGGAGCCTTGCTGATGCGTTTTCGGAAAACAGCTCGAAATAGGTGAAGTACAGCAAAAAGATATAAGAACACACTTGCTGATCTGTACTCTAAGAGGTAACCAATAGAAATCAATAAAAAACCTTCTCATGTGCATTCCCTAATACAATCATGCAACTCGTGTCGTCTTCTCTTCTGTTACCATTCACCGTCTCAATGACCTCCTGGACTCTAAGGTCATCTATCTTGTTCAAATATCGGCGAGCTCTCCCATATGAATTCACCCATATCGTCACAATGTCACACTTCGAGTGTGTGAGTCTGAGTCCATGCAATTCAGAGTATCACGGTGTGGTCGAGGGAGAAGAAAATTGGCTGGATCGTCCTCTCGATAATGGGCTAACAAAATGTTTGTTTCGTGCAGGAGCAATGAATTGTCCACACCGTCATGAATTCCACTGAGTACCGGACAAGCCGAGAAACTGAGCCCGAAGACATAGTCAGGCTGCGTACCGTTTTGGCATCAGTACCCTATACTTCGTCGCTGTTACTTTGGTTTCGAGGTGAAACGGTTACCTTATTCAACATTCTCCGACTTCGTAGAAATTCATTCCTTCCCAGTGCAACTGCTCTTTCCTTTTGATGAAATGGGCACTTGTACGTCATCGAATGAAGATATAGTGTGTTTGTAGTATAATCAACACAGCATTTGTCGTAGACGTCAAAACGGTGCCAACTGGTAAAGTTTCGGAATCCAGGACTTTTTAGACCGAGCTCAAATTGCATAATCATGTACTGACAGTCCAATGAAGCATGTGAGCTTTTATCGATTTAAGAATCTTGCACCGGGATTATAACATTACCTCGAAACAGAGGGCTGCACATAATAGTGTTTGCAACCTGCACTGATGCAAGCTGTACGCGTCGTGCACGCGTGATCACGAGTTAATTGCTTTGCGCATGCGTCCCTTGAGAGTAAAGATGGTATGTAAGGAACGAAGTAACCATAAAGCAAAGAAAACAAAAACAGGGCCTCAAAGCTCACTCCTGATTTGAAGATTTAGTCAGACGAGTATTATGCGTCCAATCCTTTGTAGGTGCGTGTGGAAAGTATGGGAGCGGAAGAGCACGGACCGCGGGCAAGAGCAAAACAACAGCAGCAGCGACAAGAAACACTACCGCCACCACCAATAGCGACGACCAAAGGCGCCGATGGACGTCGTAAATTGGAATTCCGTACGCGTCATGTCGACCGCTTTGAACGAGCATTAATCTGTCCTTTTTCTCCGGTCGAGAAAATTTTACCCCGTTTAAACACGATGCTAGCAACAAATACCCGTAAAAAAAATAAACGAAGAAACTCAAAAGTCGCGAAAAAGATCCCAGCCGTCCCAGCCAAGCAGCTTACAACTATGACCAAAAAGGAATATTACAGAGATGAAGCATCGAGAACACGCGAAAATTGTGAGAAGGCTTTGAAGCTTTCCTTTGTGGCCGCATGTATATGTTCGTTAGTGCCCATATGTGAGGAACCAATAAACAATCCCCCTCAGTTATATTCATGCTTACTTCCGAAAATACCTTTGACTCAAACAGCTGCCGCTTGGAGTGGTTCATCGCTTAGGACTCTTCCTGTTCTTTTAGCTAGCTTAGTTGGAACAGCGACTTACAAGGCGGGATCACAGGTACGAACCGAGGACCACGACGAATTTTTCTCCCATTACGAAGATTTGGCCAGAACTGTGTATCTTTCCTTCGTTGCCGTGTGTCGATTACTCCCTCATATGAAACCACCACCAGCTTACAGGATTCTGTGATATGAATTGGAGTAAGGCTTACACTGAATAAAATTTAAAGAGGTCGGAATACATCACTGCAAGGAAAGCTATCTGAAGTCCACGTTACTCTTTACCGTTCAACTCGCATGCTCCGCAAGTTTCATCTCCTCTTTGTAATCTCGCCAACACATGGCGAAGCCTGAAAAATGTTTTCAAAGAGGCCATCAAAAAAGTTGTCCGCAGCCCGGACTATGCAACTTTGAACTGATCAACTGCTATTTTTGGTGCCGCCATAACAGTGCATTGGGATTAACAGGTTGCGCTGACGCCCTGCAAGACACAATCTGCTATACTAGAAAGCCTATAACTTTGTGACCACATGCGTTTTACAGGGTCAAGGCTCAAGTCCGACGCATCTGTCTTGCGTAATTGCACTACACCCCGTGGATCTCACGACAACACGTACTCACCGCGATCAGTTACAACGAAAATACGGCCATGATCAATGATCCTGAGCAACGGGGTCAGCCACTCGTTTCATAGCAGCGTTGGAAGTAGCCGCCAAGACAGATGAGTGTACGCTGAAGCCGTATTTCTCGCACTCTCTTCACTCATCTGCAGCTGTCGCTTGAGTCTCTTTGTTCGCAGCTTTGAACGCTTTTTACGTGTTGCCTGAAACCGCTGAATCGACTAGCCCAGAGCGGGAAATCTGCGTTTAGGCTGCAAAAGATAGGTGATCTGAAATAATAAGAAAGCTTCATCTCAAGAACATGATGTTTTCATTTTAATATTAGAAGGTGCACGACATATCTCCAGAGTAAAGAGTAGTGAAAGAATGTGGGTTGTAAGAAATCCTGGATTTTATAATAACAGCAGTGAGAGTATATGATGAGAGAATACAAAGGAGAACCGACGACAACAGGATACCATACTTTTAGGTTCGACCCTGAGAAACACCTCAGACCCGGCTCACGATGAGCATTATGGAGAATTATTATCGGAACTGTTAATGGGAATAGATTTAATTATTAAATCGCAGCCATTGATCAGTGACTGCGAATCGCTGTGTTACTGAACTAGAGGTAGATCTATCTGAACTGCTGGAAGGATGAATTTACGTCTTCGGTTTGCACGAGAATGCGCTCAGTCATTTTCTTTTTAACGAAAAGTGAGAAAAGAAGGCATATTTGAAATACAATCATGTATATCTTGCAGGCAAACACAAAACGCAACGTAACGACACGATTTCACTCGCATCATCCGGCGACGCCGAATGTCGGAATCATATATAAACGGAAGTAAAACTCGAGGCGTTGGCCACGAGGTTCAACGCATCCAAAACTCCGTGATGTTCTTACGGAAATCCGTAGCGGTTCGGTAAAGCCTCAGAGATGTGTGAGAGAGAGAAATCATAAACGACGCCAGTGTACTTCGATGAAGATGAAAAATTTGATTGCAACTTATTATCACAAGTTCAGCTTAGAGAAAAAGTGCCATGACTAGCGTGTTTCTGGCAGGTATACGGTGGGGGTTCAAGACATACTTCCAAGCATTTCTCCCCACAGGGGCCGGAAACCGGGCCAGGGAAAACGCTTTTATGCACTGGTAGACTGGTGGTTACAGTGCGGAAATAGGGTTCGAACCCCGCACCTCCTGCACATGGGGCTCACGCGCAAATAGCAAGGGGAACACAGAGGTAGTATACCTGTCTCCCCTTTTTGTTTTCACTTTTAGAGCTTTAAAAAAATTCGTTTTCGGGGCGAACGGTCTATTTTGTCATTAAAACTCGTTTATCAATCATTATAGATCAGCTTATGCTTGCTATCAGCATGTCTTCTTGTATCGCAGTTCTGCTAAACAGAAGAGGATAAATCCGTAACGACACGCTTCGTCGGTGTATACGCATTCCGGCGTCTATACCTGTCCCTGTCCCGCTTCTACAGATCTAGTTAGGGTTAGTAGCAATACAAGGATAGAAGAGGAAGAGAATGGAGAGCGATAAAGAAATAAGATAATGGTTAACCTTGCGTCACGGACTCCGTCCTAAAAACTCACTCAAACAATGAAAAGAAGCGAACGCGACGAGATTCCACCGTAGGAGAAAACGATCTCCGCCCTTCGGCATAGCCTACCCGCATGAACGGTATTTCGAAGCCCTAATCACGGAAGATGGCAGCGAAATCTGAACCAAGGAAAACAGAGTCAACCGAGTCGACTAGCGTATTTCGAGATAACAGGTGCTCGTCTAGCCGCCACTGAAACAGCCCGGCAATCGCTTGGGAGTGCATTCTTCAGCCTCACTCTTAACGTGCACTTTTAAACCCGAACCTCTAAGCCTAAAAGAAGCAAAAGGCGACACGTTCCAGAAGAAAGAGATGATGACGGTGATTGCGCTCAGTCGACGCCAAGCGCGCAACAAGTCGCATAAAAAGGAAGAGAGGAAAAAAAAGCGGCGCGTGCTTGCGGTTGAACACAAAAATTGTTGTGGGAAAAAATAAATCAAAGCAAGGACTAATGGAACTAAAAACCACGTCTGTCGAAGCAGTAGCCAAGAAATGGAAAATATAAACGCTTCCTTTCGTTGTCCAGTATTCTTTTTTTTTTTCGTTCTTTATGTCTGAAGGGATCCACTGCGTTCTTCACGTGTGTCTGGATTCCTCAAGGGTACGGACAGCAAGCGTATAGCTAATCTGGCGAACGGGGACAAAATGAGACGATCGCGTGCTCGTATCAGCGGCCACAGTTGCATTCGGGGTATATTTCATATCTTCAGGTACATCAGCTTGCCCCCTGAAAACTTTAACGTCTTCTCTCCTCCCTCTCTTCTCTGTTTTCACTACTTACCAGATGCCATGAATCTCACTCCGGATCAACCCACTGACGTTAGTAGAGCATAGCGCTATCCGCGATCCGCGATCCGCTCCCACGTCGAGCCGCTGCGCGTATTGCAGATCGCCTTGCTGACACCAGATGGCGCCACATGCCTGTCAGCCGTAAGATTTACAAACTTTGGTTAATTGTTGTAGAGACGAAGGAGACGCTCTAGGTTTCAGATTTAGTGCAACTAAGTCATGTGTGATGGTTTTCAACGATAGAACTGATTAGGTGCTTACAATACAAGGCCACGAAATACCCAAAGTGGTCGAATACAAGTATCTCGGGATATATGGCTAAACGAAGGGCACATATACGCGGAAAAGCATGAACAGTCTCTTAGGGCAAAAGGACGAAGAGACGCCGGGATAATGAAACATAGGGTATTGTGGGGGTACAACAAATATGAAGTACTGAGAGGTATTTGGAAAGGAATAACGGTGCCAGGACTTACTTACGGCAATGCGGTTCTGTGCTTAAGGGCCGAAGTTCAGTCGAGAATAGACGTAAATCAGAGAGCTGTTGGAAGATTAGCACTAGGTGCCCACGGCAAAACAACAAACGAGGCAGTACAAGGGGATATGGGCTGGGCATCGTTCGAAGCACGGGAAGCTAAGAGTAAAATACTATATGAAGAACGCCTGAGGAAATTGGACGATAACAGGTGGGCAGCTAAGGTATTTAAATACATATACAGAAAGAGCGTTGACTCACAGAGGCGGAAAAGAACTAGGAAACTAACCAGTAAGTATGCCGGTCGGGAGGACGGAGAAAGAAAGAGCATTAAACGACAGGTTAAAAACTCGGAAGTTAAAAATTGGATGAATTCAATGGAAAAGAAACATAGTGTAGAACTATATCGATACTGGAAAAGGCAGATCAGGAAATAATTTTACTGTGATAACTCAAGAGGCAGTGCCCTTCTCTTTGAAGCTAGGTCAGTGTGTATTAGAACGCGCAGCTACAAAAGGGAATTCAACGAAGAAGATGAGAGAGAGAGACTCTTTAATGAAGTGCAGAGAATTTAGCCGGCGTTTCAATATCGCTGACATGCTACTCTGCGTAGGGAGGGGAATTTGGGAGATAAAGACAGAAGGAGAGCAGCGTGGAAGAGAAGGTAAAAAAAAAAAGAAGATAAAATGCGGCCATGAAATGGGTACTAAGGATGCAATGGCGAGTATTGATGAATCCTATGGAATGGTGGAGTTCATAGTCCGATAAATGGGCACAAGTGCAGTGTGTGGTAGATCTGTGGAAACAATTGACCCCCTCATACTCATATGTGATGGTATCCATCCGGATGTCGATACAGGCACAGTCACTCTTCCTGTGGCCCTAGGGTTTAAAGATAACAGTGGTCATGTAAATAAATCTGCAGTGGAAGTTAGCAAAAAGCGATTGGAGGATTGGTGGCTGAAAAGCGGAGATGTGATACATGGTTAGAAGTGTAGAAAACCGTAGGGAAATAAGATGGCGAATCTTAATGAGAATTAACAACACAGTTTAACAAAAACAAAGAAAGAAAAGCTGAGCACGATGGCAACTGCCACCACCCAGTTTCAAGGGGGGCGCTCCTATTCATCTATCCATCCGTCCGTCCGTCCATGCGTGCACGCCTGCCGCGTCGAGCCCAATCAGCGCGTGGGCTGTGGCACCCCATGGAAGCGAGCCATGGTAGCTGATCGCGGATCGTGCTATGCTATAACTCTCTATCAAGCAGGTTCGGAGAAATATTGTAGGTAACACCCGTTCGAGCAAAGAAGCGGACGCCGATGACGAGTAGAAAATAGGCGGCAAGGGATCGTCGTAGTAAACGAAAAGATGCTGTTTTTAGACGAACATATTATCGGGGCAATGTCTTGAAAAAGAAATGCTATGCAGCCACCGTCGGCCGGCGTGTAACTCATATGCGGCCAAGAACGTCGACATGGACTTCACTTTCGTGAATGCGGTGGGTGTCAGAGCACTGGTTTTCGCAGCATTTCTGAGTTGTGAGGGTGAGATAGCACCATACAGTGATCGCTGTTTGCCTCAGCCTGGACCCACACTCCAGGGACTCACACAGGAGGTTAGGGAATCACTCGAAGAAAAAGCAGCAGGCGCTTTCTATACATTGCGTCGTTCCACAAAACCCTACATCAATTGCTGTGTGGCTACTGGTGTTGGCGTCGCCTATGTGAGAATGGTGACCCTATGTGTTTGGAACGAACAGGTGATGCGAACTAATAATCCGCGTGAATCAGACCCTGATTATACGGCACCGGTTCTAGCCTCCAGACACTCTGGCCAACTAGATGAAGAGACATTCAGCCTCCAGTTCATGTGCAGACGAGAGTCCATGCCAAACATTTGCAGACGACAGGTTCGCGAATGGCCATATCGCGCTGGGCCGATTACAACGAA
Organism: Amblyomma mixtum; assembly: GCF_055824585.1. Taxonomy (NCBI): domain Eukaryota; kingdom Metazoa; phylum Arthropoda; class Arachnida; order Ixodida; family Ixodidae; genus Amblyomma; species Amblyomma mixtum. The sequence goes on from NC_143020.1 coordinate 97,758,873, forward strand.
AAGCTTGTTCAGAAGCTTGCATTTGCATTCAAAGACAGAAAGAAGGAAAATGACAACAATATTAAACCGGATCTTGTATGTTGGCCACTTGGTCACGCAAAGGTCAACGAACACAGTCTAACTAGCCTTCCTAACCAGAGCTCTCAGGGCGGAGAAACTCAGAGCGATCACCGGCCATCCATCATACGGAAGTCCGGTCGGCAGAAGAGCACGTCCCGACATCTGTGGACCCCCGCGTTACTGCGCGTGTTTAGAGTTGTTGCGGAGACCATCTAGGAGTCAGTGTGAGGTCTCGTTTCCCCCACCCAGGCCGGTCGTTCCTTCGATCTCGGTTTAACGTCTACACGGAGCCTGAGGTGGGGAGGATGATGCTTCATTTGCATCATCCTCCTCATTTGCATCATCCTCATTTGCATCATCAAGTGTGTGATGCTTCATTTCCTCCAGCTGGCTTTGTGGATGGCCTGCCACCTACCCTGAAAACGGCACGTAATCAAAATCGAGGCACGTCAGATCTGTCATACGAATATAATTCAGCTAGCTTGGACAACTATGCACTACTTTCTAAAGAAAGAATCTCACTTTTTCGTGAAACGCGGCCGATTAGAGAGTGCTGCACCTATGAAAAGCTATTTTGGGCTTCAGCATTGGGGCTTTTTTCCTCGGCCTGTGTACGCGATATTTAAACGCGAGGTCATTGAACCCGACATTCACCACTTACTCTGGGACTGCCCAGGTCGCAAGACTACAAGGATCCGGCACCTGAAAGTAGGGGGTCTTTGACCGCGCAACCATGCTTCACGCACTGCTTGGACGCAGGCACCAAACCATCGCCCTCGGGTTTTCCTAAAATTAGCTAATCTAATCCCATTACTTTAATAATTGCTTCGTCCTTCATCACACTTTCATTTTCATTTCATTTCATTCTTATTTACACCATAAAGATGTGGACAGGCTTAGGCAAAAGGCGAACAATTTTCGCTTGAAGCCCATCCGAGCCCCCCCCAGTACATGGCGTACAGCGAACATACAGCAAAATAAAATATTAACACATCAATCCCTTCTATGATAATAGTACATGAGCAACATAGCATACAGCATACATGGCATACAGCAAACACACAGCAAATAAAATAGTAACACATAATTCATACATGAGCAACAATAGCAAGAGGACAAACAAAATGATCAAGTTGTGTATTACCCTTCCACCATTCATATTTGATGAGATACGACAGGAGCCTGGCTTTCATGGAACGGAAGCTACATTTTTCTACTTGTACGTAGCTGCCCGGAGGCAACTCAATTCAATTCAATTTTATTTCTCAGAAGGTTCTGGTCGGCTGCCTGGGCTAAAAGCTGTGCGTAAACAGCTTGACGAAGCCCAGCCAACCGTTACAAGGCATAACAGCACACATTAAAAGAATATTCATATACATCGAGAAGCAAATAGTTCATACATGCATAAAACGAAACAAAAGAGTATCATGGATTCAAGTAAATGCAGTGAACATATAGTCATAATAAAAGGACACCAAAAATATCACTTCAGGCAAGTATCACTATCTGCAAGGAAATATGCATACAATCAACTCAATAAATGACAGCAAATCTTACATAATGAATCCCGTGAAGAAAAAAAGACATTTTGGATCAACGAGCCTCGTGTCAAATTGCGTGTCAGTTTGTGTCAAACGGAAAAGCTCTGCCTGGACGCTGTAATTTGCAAATAATTTTAAAAAACTGCTGCTCGCAAGGCGACACCTCACCGCGCGTTCTTAGCGGCCCTTGCCCTGATTATAGCTTTCAGTCTGGTTAGCCTTCTCATTGGGGCGTGCACAAGTTACTGGGATGGATGTGGTGCGGCGGGATGTAGACCCGACTTGCTTTCTTTGTTTTTTTTTTTCTGGCTCGTTGGCGTGGATTAGTTGATGGGGGAGAGGTGGAGCATCTTTTTAATCGTTTATATCTCCGGTGCTAATGAGGCTCTTGTAAAGTTGTTTTTTTGTTTCCTGCGCCCGGGTACGAGTGCTGGAATACCAATTACTCCAGCGCTTTTTCGAAGCTCAGTAAATACCATTTCTTGGTCCTTTTGACAATTTTGGCGTGATATTTGGGTTTTACGGAATTGGAGTGAGCCAGGCTGATAATGTGCGAAGTGGTAATATAGTAGAAAAAAAAAGCGGGGAAGTATATATAAGACCAGTATTCACAAAACTAGGAATATTCAGCGGGCAAGGTACATACATGATCTGTTCTGAAACTAGTAGGACTCATTTTTTCAAACAAAATTTATTCAAGCGATTACAGTTTTTCAAGGTAGCACCCTTCCGCACCTACACGCTGCTGCGAATGAGTTTTACAGTTTTCGTACGCCTCCAGGAACGCCTGGACCTGAATGCTGTTTAGCTGCCTCGTCACGGCCTGTTGAACCACATCTACCGATCCGTGATGTTTCCCCTTGAGCGTCGATTTTATTCTTGGGAATAGAAAAAAGTCTGGCGGGGCCAAGTCGAGGCTGTAGGGGGGCTGAGGCAGCGTTGTCGCCTTGTGCTGGGCAAAAAATCGGGGTCCTCATTCACATGATGATGAAGATCCTACCGGTTGGCCTTTTCCGCCTCTGACAACACTCCTGGCACCTACTTCGCGCACGCTTTCCTCATGGATAAGTTTTCTGTCACGATCTCAAGAACATGGGTTGTAGGAATGCTCAAGTCATCAGCAATCATTCTAATGCTCATTCTACGATCACTGTTAAGTAAATGTTTCAGTCGCTACATATTTTCGTTGGCCTTGCTGGTCGAAGGGCGTCTGGAGCGGTCGTCTTCCTCCACTCTTTCTTTACCTTCTCGCAAAAGCTTGTGCCACTCAAAATATACCTGATCTACCCATGGAAGCGTCACCGTTGGCCTCCTTAATCACGTTGTGAGTCTCTTTGCCCGTTTTACCAAGATTTACTCAAAATTTGATCGCGTATCGCTGATACAGTAAACGCTCGACGATTCTGCGTGACGAGACGTTTTGACAGGGGTTCACAGTACAAGCGACCTCCTCTCTTTAACGGCCGAGAGCCGACTGCCGATTTTCCCCAGCCTTTCCAATATCCCCCTTCAACGATCCTGCAAGCGCAGACCACCTCTAGTCCGCCCGTTCGCCCAGGAAAAAACCAGTCCTACTACTTTCAGAACAGACCCTGTATATTATTCGCTCTTGAAAAAATTCCTTAGCAAGGGGCTCTAGCGGACTCAGCGCTCCCTTTCCCGAGTCCTTCGTACTTACCTCGAATAAAGCCTCTCCTATTTATTCCTCCTCTTACTGTGGCTTAGGCATGAAGCGAAAATAACCGAAGTGTTATTCACTCAACTCAGCTTAGTTGACTCAATACAAAAGCGGCAACTTTCCACTCATGTCCTTTTTTCTGTCTATACGGTCACACAAACTGACTGTCTGCGGATAAACGAAACAAAGCGATGCGCATGAGACCAAAGACACGGTTTCCACATTCTCTAAATCCGGTTTACTCTTACCTTAGCACTATCTATAAACCTATCGCGCAGGCTTATGCTCATGGGATAGATGCGAAAGTTACTAAAGAAAAAACAAGATAAGATAAAAACGGGTGATAACACTGAGTGGTATGATGGCGCAGGTGGCTTCCATAAGCAAAACGGAAGGCTGTAAACCTCTCTTGTTTTTGTGTACAGGCGATGGACTCGAGGCAAATGCGTGCTGGCATGCCTCGACTACCTAATGCTCTTCCTTAGTGTACCTTGGGAGAGAGCCGATAACTCCCCTGAATTTTATTAGAGCGCTTCGAAGCACGAAACGCTGGGGTCTTGCGCGACTCCTCGATTGCACGGAAGGTGACCCTTGAGCTTCGTGGAATTGCATTGCCCAACGCGAAAGTGTCGAGACGAAAAAAAAAAAAAAAAACGAGAGCATTCACAGTAAGAAGTAGTACAAAACACCACACTTAGTCCACAGCCGAGAAACAATACCTTTTTCACTTTTCCATCGTACTTACCGTGGAATTGTGAGATCGGGTGGTAAACCCTCCCCCCCCCCCCCCCCCCCCCCCCCACCAAAAAAAAAACAGTTTTTGCGTGTGTTGTGAACCATTCACATGATTTATTTTCATCTTTTGGACCCCTAATGTAAGAAAAAGTGGTCTTCTCATCTTACTCGCACATACAGTGGCGGAAAGCACATGACTATACCCTTTTATAACAGCAATGTTCAATTTGCGACCCGAAAAAATAATTTTGAGGTGCTTTATGCCCTGGAATCCGCAAACGCATTCGATCACGAACAGCATTGCCAATTTGCTCAGCTGCGTATTCAATGTCAAATATTTCGCATCGGCTCGATTCATTAAGTGTCTTACTAATCGAATATTTCTCGAAGTCTTTTTCTTTATAGTTTCTCGTAGGAAAAGGTTAATCGCCAAACTTCAGTGATCACCAGACACTATTGTTGGTGACGATGGACTCTGTGGACGTTTCAAAAGATGGCGCGCATCACCGTTGAGACGACGCTCCTATACCTCCCAAATCCGGATCTAAGTGTTGCTCCTCGTTATCCATCATATTTTAAACATTTCTGGTGGTCATGATGCGCAAAAAAGTAAGCCGTGCTGCTCAATCATATCTCGAAAGAGCGATCGCAACCTAAGTTCCAACAAAGGACTCTCTCTCATATTCTGGAACTGCCGTGTCTGTTCCAAGCCGATAGAAGATTTCGACCCGATCGTATTACGCATTATAAGGGCGCGAATACAAACGACATTCCACTCCCTTGTTGTCCAAGCGCTTTATATTACCGCACAGACTAACCGCCGAGTCTTTTACGATAGGAGACTATCTGAGTTGAGCCTGAAAAACAGGCTGAGGTGTGTGCAGAAATGGGCATTACGTGCAATATGTGGCTGAAGTTAGCTGGCCAAGGCGCCCATGACCACTTCCACTCACCTGTTTTCCTTCAGAGGGGTCGCAGAGGAATTGCGCAATCACTCACGAGCTCTTTTGTAGATGTCCGTAGAACGGCTTATCGACAACATGTTAGTCACAGGTTTGCTTGCTGGGACAATTTTAGAAGGGTTAGCAAATATCGAGTACCACTGCTTGTGCCTTCTTTCTTAGAGGTTGCGCCGTTAAAGGCTGACCGCTTCTTGAAACTACCCCAAATATGAGCTTGAAATGGAAGAGATTTCGTAAATCTCTCACGAGAGAAAAGTAACAAGTGACTGAAGTCCTTTATTCAGGAATTCGTAGTGCAGCGTACGGATGTTCCCCTGGCTCCCTTTGGGAACAGTGGTAAGCAGAAACGTTATCAAAAGGAGTGAACTAATTCTGGAGAGGAAAAGAAAGCACTGACTGTCGGGACAGCAAATTACAGCACCAAGTGACAAAATAAAGGTTCTAAAGAAAATGCGTTAAGCATCCATCGACAAAAAAAAACAACCTGAAAACAAAAAAACATGAAGAAACATTTATTCGTCATTCATAGTAATGTTCCTTATGATTTTGCTGACTAAGATTACATCTTGCCCTTTTTCAAAGGTAAATGCAAATGTGCGCAGTAACAAATGTTGTCCTTGGAGGCCTGTTTTACTTGCAAGTTCCGTAAAGTCTGAAGCTACATTTCCGTGGCTTACTTTGATGTCAAGGTGTTACACTTTCCAAAGCTGCCCGGAAGCACTGAAGTGAGAGTGATTTCTTAAGGGCCACTTTATCATGAAACCTTCCAAGAACCTTTAACTTACTTTCCAAGTGCAGCGTTTATGAATTCTCTACTTTTTAATCGCTGCTCCCTCGCATCTGCCTCAGAGCAACAGAATTAAAGACAACTAACAGCAGTAACGAATAAATCGACCAAGTTAGTAAGCAGGCGAATGAGATGCACATAAATCCAATGAACACGTTGCAAATGCCCAAGGACGAATCACGACAAATTGTTTATAGCAGCTAGCTTTCAAATGAAACGCAGCATGTTGAAGAACCACATAAACTTTCGTCTGTTGCTCCACCAGCATTATTTCCTTCAATTCTTCAGCTATAGAGTTTCTGTAGAAGCTGTACAGGTTCATTTGTAGCCGCATTGTGGCGCTTGAATATACGCAAATGAGTAATTGCTCTTTTGTAGGCGGCTAACTACGACATTGTTCAGGGCATGACGATGAATTACGCCAATTTCAGCATGTAAAGTCTTATTGGATATTGTCGATTCACAAGAAAATATCTCCTGGGGAAAAACCTTCTTTATCAGCAACATCGCACTGGCCTAGTACAGTAGGAAACAAAGTCCGCTCTTATTTGCCTCTAATTAGCTCGAAAACACCTTTCGCGATAACAGAACTTTGATCTGAAAAAACCATTAATGCCCCGACTATCGCCTCCGTACGTATTTTAATACCTCTTTAAATCTGATCGGCGGGCAGTAAAGCTGAGTGGACGGTTCGGTATCAGTTGATCCCCTTATGTAAGAATTGCCGAAACGTGATCAATAAAACAATCGCTACTCCTGAACGCTGCGCCCCCCCCCCCCCCCCCCCCCCGCTTTTTCTCCAATACCACCCTCAAATACCTGATGCCTTCTATTGGCCATCCGGCGCTCAACTCATCAGATAAGAACGAACCGGGTTTCCGACAGGTCTGCGTTATCGCATACTCCGTGCATTCGCACCCAACAAATTGCTCTGGGACATCCTTCCCGCCGACGAAAAGACTCAAGCCTGCGTAGCTTGCAGCCGAATCTAGGTCTCTGATCCGGCGGATAGAGATTAGAATCTATGCCAATAGGGTGGGCGACACACGCATACTTCAGGACAGCATGAGGAAGCTTTTAAAACGCCTTGTGTTAGTATCAATTCTCGGAGGCGATGAGCTTTTGAAGTGGGCTTTACTCTGCGTTGAGGTCTTGGCGACAACGACCGCCTACTGTTAAAGAAGAGAAGGAAGGGGAGATGAGTAGAAGATAAGGTGAAAGGCAGCTAAGAGACGAAACAACCCCCCCTCTAAAAAAGAAGAAAGAAAAGAACAGCAACGCTGCCAAGTCATTTTCAGAGACGCGAAGATACAGAAGCCATTAGCGCGAGCTGCGCGCGGGCATTGGAAGCAGGTGTGAGAGATGTCGCACTGTTGCGGCGGGGGGGGGGTCTTTATATTTTGTCACTTCTTTCCTGCGACAGCTCTTCGGGTTGCGGCTGGCCGGTATTTCCGTGTCCGTTCCCCCCCCCCCCCCCTCCCCCCCCCCCCCCCCCTCCCCCCCCCCCTCCTATAGAAGTGGTGGTGCATCTTTTAGAAGAATGAACTACGGACGTACTCCTGGAGAGGTCGTCTGGCACTCCATCGTCAGGAAGAAATATGGGTTCCGGATAAAAGAACCTTTTCGCTGAATGCATGGTATCAGCCGTCCCGGATGAGATACTGATGATAGCGGAGCTCCAAAGACGCAGGACAGCTTTGCGATCTAGTGGCGTCGTCATCGAGAAGTGCATGACGCTTTTCAGTTCGTCCGCTAACCTTGTTACCATTCCAGTTATACCGGAGACCCGGGTCTTTGTCACAATAGACTTCCTGGAGCTGCTCCTCATGTACTTTGTTCGAGGCGAGTGTGAATATGCGGGGTGCTCACACGCGTTTTTAACATCTTTCAGTGAGTCTGCATTGACGCATGCTTTATTTTGCTGGCTAGCCCATTTTTTTTTTTATCGTAGGATGCTTGGCCAGCGTTGCAAGGTTACCGGGCTTCTCTGATATTAAGGGGCCAAGAGAGGGTCAAAAGTTCGGCCAACAAGGATGACTGATCTTCCTGGAAGCTGCTTTCAAGGCGATAGCGATAAGGCTTCAGTTCTGCAGAAAAAATCGCGTTGTCTACGGTGTTGTGAGCAAAAAAGCAGATGGCCCGCCTGCTGCCTAGGTCACGTGACCTTCAGACGTCATCACAACCTGCCCATCATGGCAGGCGGCAGGCTGCACATCGTATTGTGAGCAAACTCACCACCATGGCAGGTTGCAGTAAAATCAATGGTTGGCTGTGACTTAGAAAAAAATTAAGTTCTTTTTGTAGAAAGCAACAGAAGACATGCTTATATAATTATCAGCGTCCCTTATAATGTGAAATACCTCGCAGATATCGCGCTGTATTTGCGTGACTCTTATTCCGAGCAGACATGCAGCCTCAAATGTTTGCTGGAATCAGGAGCGCCTACTAGAGGAGGTGATCTCTTGCGAAACATTGTAAGTGTTTCGGGTGCGAGCCAACATCACAGGTTATATATGGGTTCGGTAGGGCAGTCACGCAGGTACAGGTGCCGTCAGAAGGAAATGGAAGGCAATATTAAAGAAAACATTTAATAATGGCCCCACAAATTCTTGCATCCTGATTACATATGTGAAACCTAATTGTGATTGTGCGAATTGCACTGTGCACCTACAAACATCAACCATTATGCTTTAGATTTAAAGAAATAATTTGTTTCGACAAAGTCGCCTTCCATTTACTTTTGACGGCGAGCATACATCGCGAAATGTGCGAGCAAATATGCGAGCAAGATACAGCCTTTCGTGATTAGTAACGAGATAGCAGTAATGAGAACGAGGACTACTTTCCTGTGCTCACAACACTCGGAGCCAAGTAGGCTGCAGCTCCGATGGAACTCGGCATTAGGTATGGCTGGGTCTGAGAAGGAGCGTTGAGCCTTACTGGCTCTAGGCACCTATTGTTTCGAGGAAACCGGGTCGCTGAGGAAGGAGACCTTATACTCGAGCGCGATATTTCTCTTCGGCTGATGTAATCACTACAGTGAAACCGACAGTTCAGGGTTGACGCCCCCATCTAAAAACGGCGTTTCCTTAATGTACTACCTGCCCTTTCCATGTGACTTTGCAGAAGTTAGAAAGAAGCAAAACAGTCACCGTTCTTTAGAAAAACTTTGCTGGCGGCTGTTTCAGTCGAAACATCTCGAGCTCTATGTTGCATAGGCGTCATACGTGATTAATGGAGTCTGGCTGGTTGTGGGCTGGGCACCGTGAAATAAGTGGGAACATCTGCATGACAATAGCTCCTATGCACTGTCGCACTTTCTCACAACAGGCGGGCAGCAAGAGAGATTTATATGAAAGGGAAAGCGATTAGAAGTCTTTGCTGAAGACAAATTGAAGCATAATGATTACTGCGTCTCAATACAGTGCACCTAGATAGGCCAGAAAAGGAAGGCGGGGAAATGCTTACAAAATGCTCTGACCCACGAGATAGACAACGAGAGGCACAAGAACGGAAATCATTGAAATGCAAATATCAGCGTGGCTTTGTTCGAATATCGCGCATGCGAGCGTGTATAGAGGGACAGAGAAGAGGGACGAGCCGTCAGTGAAGGAAGCGTCGGCCGACATCGTAGCCATGATAACAAAGGTCAGGCTGCTTCTTTTAAGGCGAAAGCCTTTTATGGCTCATACTGTCGTCCGTTAACAAATCGTGTCTCACGCGTTTAACTGGGGAACTAAGAGAAGATAGAAGAAAACCAATGGTTGCTTCAGATATAGGAGGAAAAAATGAACCCAGAAGCCACTTTTGACAACTGTAGAGTAATTAGCTAAATAATTATAGTAAAAAATGTGAAAATTGCGTCGAAATAACGCAGACGTCGATATAGCCCCGCAAATAATGTGACGTCATATCCACCGGAAGTCGTCATGGTACAAATGAAAATTGTCACAGAATGGTCGTGAAAAACCTCGAATTTGTGTCAGTTTAGACGGAAAAATGTTGTAATTAATTGTAATTAACTCCCGAGAGATGTATAATTTGGGTATCGATATAGCCACGGTAACGGTGGGACGTCACATCCTCCGGAAGTCGTCGCGGCATCGTGTCCTCGGCTTTCGCCTCTCAACACTTTAGTTGCCAAAGTGCCCTCGCAATTTTTGCACCTTAACATGTGCTGATTGCGCATTTTGTTCGCAGGTAAGCTATTCCCAAAGCCTGAATCAGGCTCCGCTAACCGCGTGGGTGCTAAGAGCGACGGCGACATAATCGCAGCGCGCTGCACCTGAACGGCGAAGCCTGTTGTTATTGTTTACCTCAGGCTACCCGGCCTGTAACAATGTTGCTGCTGTTCGTTGTCTTCACCTATTATGGCGCGCGTGCGCGTCGAACGCTTTCTTGCACCGACGACTCCAGCGCCTATTTCTGCGAAATCTTGCGGGAGGGGCGGAAGAAAACCGGGGCAGAGAAGTCAGAGAGGTAGAAGCTGCGAAATACTACTTTTGCTCCCCGCCTCCCCCCACTCCTTCCCCTCTCCTGAAGCCCCGGTATAGGTACTTGTCCCCGGGAACTGCCTACATTTCAACGCGGTGCGAAATAATGGGCATGGACACAACTGGAAGTCGCGAGGCGGCGGCCGCTTCGAAGAGCAGAACGTGTGGAAGCCCCGCGGCTCGATGCGGGCTCGGTGGCCATTGAAAGGGTCGTCGTAGGCCTTCGCTCACCAAGTGTGCCGACTGTTTTATGGCTTTCGTTCCCGCTTCTTCGCTGTTTATTGCGGTTTACCTTTCCTTTCGGAGCCTAATTGAGGATGTCCGTGCGCGCTTCTTTTGTTTTTTTATTTAAAACATGGGCGTGGCCACGGAGAAGGCGTGCGGCTCCCCTCCTTTCGTGTTCGCCTCGTGTATACCGCCTGACTGCAGAAACAACGTGTTCCCCGGGAATGTTCGTTTTAAGAACTAGAGTGGGAATTCATAACGGGCTGCCCAGACTAGAAATGTTAGCCCGGACTACGGTTCGGGCTCCAACTTCACCCTCAGACCGTATCTCTTGCCCTTCCTCGTCCTCAGCTCACCTTGTCTTCCCTCCTCTCCCTCGTCCTCACGAATTTTTATGCGCCGATCCTCCCTCGCCCCAGTGAAATCCTCATGAGCTGAGGGTGAGGACGCCGAGAACTCCATGATCACTGAATTGAATTGAACGGTGATAGTACACCCTCACAGATAAGCATTTCAAACAAAAATAATGACGTCATCACTGTACAATTCTGTGAAAGTGGCTGGTCGCGCAGTACGTGCACATCATGTTTCCAAGCTATCCAGCTGACAAAGGCATCGTTTTTGATGAAAGTAGCCAAAGTAGCCGCAGTTATTAAAATGCGGCAATCGATAAATGCGGGGTAATGCTTATTGAAGTTCATCGTGCCTTTGAGCCTCGATTTTTCGTTTTTTTTTTCCCGTTTTCTCTCTACCGAACACACACAGACACAACCGCCTTCGGCAGCGCGTTCGGTTGCGCGATACGAGAGCATTTCTTATCTAAGTACGAACTTTACGACCCTTCAGCGCAGTGGAAACGAGGCTGCGCGGCGGTTTTTTCAGATGTGTTTGTCCAGAAGGGCCAGAAGGAGCCCAGCGGTCGCGAAGGTACTGAAGCGAAGGGAAGGTCCGGCTTGTTTGTATACTTCGTTTGGGCGATAACGCGAATCCGTGTTGGCGGAGAGAGGCTTGCGGCGGCGACCGGTGTAGCGATGAAACATGCGGTTGTATATTAGTAAAGCCAACCTGTTACGAGTTGAGCTTGATCGCTGAGCCGCGCCCTTTGGAGACGGAGCGATGGGTGCGCGGAGGATGTGGTGACCTAGGCGATTGCTTGGCTGATAAGAAAGAAAGGCTTTGTGATAAAAGGAAAGGCAAGTTCCGTGGTGAAAATATAGTGGTGTTCGAGGTGCGGGTAAAGTAAAACAGAGAAAAACAAGAAGCTCTAGGCAGCGAATCCGTAAAACAGGTTGAGCCCTGTCGATAACGAATTTCAACCATTGAAAGTCATGTTTTGTGGCAACGCACCAGGATGTGCGAGAGAAAGCCGAGACACAGTGATCTGCAGATAGTAAACTGGCCGAGAAAATTTGCGAGCCCGAAAGCACACTAAAATGTTGACGGAACATAAAATATTGTGACGAAGACGAAGCTGGGAGTGGCGCGGGACGGAGCGCCCGCGCTAGGCCAGCGCCATTAAATCATCTCATAGCCATCGTTCACCACGTCTCATTCTTCGGCTGGCCGCCACGTAACATTTGGTGTGAGGTGCTGGGGTCCCTTCATCGCCATCCTGGTCACGGAGCTTCGGCGTCCTGGGCCTGCCGTGGCCGTCGGCCGTGAGTACCTGGTCAGCGCCGCACGGCCGTGCCCCAGCCCACCCGACCTGAACCGACCTCGACGCTCACCCCAGCCCCGTCCCCCGCCCGGACCACACGACACGACGACCCAAGACCCCACCGACCCAAGACCGCACCGACCCAAGAACCCACCGACCCAAGACCCAAACATGAAGACACCGCCCCCCTGCCCCCGCCGTTCGGTGCGTCCAGAGACCTCGGCCGTCAGCTCCTGGCACCCTACGGCGCGGATGCTTCGTGGACCGGGACTCATTCTCTCATCTTTCACATCGTGGCGGCCAGCGCTGCACCATCTTCTACATATTGTTCGATCCTTCACTCAAGACCATCGCCATTTCGCCGTCTATTCGTCACCGATCGGGACGATCGCTTGGAGGCCCCGGGTAGTGTGACGAAGACGAAGCTGGGAGTGGCGCGGGACGGAGCGCCCGCGCTAGGCCAGCGCCATTAAATCATCTCATAGCCATCGTTCACCACGTCTCATTCTTCGGCTGGCCGCCACGTAACAATATTACAAAAAAAAGTGCCAGAGAAAACGGGAGTAAAAATTGCGAGGTCCTAGATATTACGTCGTTGGTGCGCATGTATTTACGCAAGAAAACCTCTGTTCTAAACTCTTGTCGAGGAGACCATGGCAGCATTGATCTCTCAGCCTACACGGTCTATTTAGCGCAGGAACAGTGTAGGGAACCTTGACAGTGTAACGGTAGCGCCGCCGATGTTGAGCAATATCTTCTGTTCAGGTTTGAATCCGCTTTTCGCAACTAAAAAATGCGATGATGATAATGATGAAGTTTAAAAAAGCGTGATAGGAAATTTGGCCAAACACTGCGATGGCGCAAGGTGTTTTTGTCTATACAAGGTTAGGTCAGAAACATTTTCCAAGTATTTCATCGCAAGAAGCCGAGCAACATGATCAGGGGAAAGCTTGCAGAAATGAATCTGAAAACCGTTGGGTACCCTGAGGCACTGAAGATCTGAACTTGCTACTCCGGGACAGCTTTTCCTGGCAATGAAGCGGAAGCTAAGAGCCGAACACGCCCTTTCCTCCTACAAATCGGAATATAGTCCCCGGCTGCTGTTATTGTTTTTCTCTTTAACCAAAGCATATTGTTCATACTAGTTCCATAAGGCAAAATTGTATAACAATTGCTAAATTTTAGCGCTGAAAGTCAAGTAATAAGCAGTTCTTAATTAAAACGATTTTCCAGACACGTACAGTTACAAGAAGTTTTCACAGATGGCGCCAGCTGCTCCATCAGTGGTGTGAAGTTAACGCGTAGAGAAAAAGCTTGGGAGACGCTTAAGCTCAACCTTAGTGAAACGCGGTAGCTCCTGCTCTTTACGAAAACTACATGACAGAATCGCTGCGCATTGCTCCTAGAGTACTCCGTGCGCAATGGAAAGTGTGGCCACCGCTTCCTCAAGGTGGAACGATGACGTCACACTCACTCGCAGCACTCTTGGCGGCCTCCGCAAGCAGTGGAAAGCTTCCGTTGTATCAAGCTGCGCAAGGCCTTCGCCGCTGGTGCTCCTGGAATTAAGGCGAAAGCCTTTAATGCCTCATCGTTGTCGACAGAAGGCTGTCGATAGGAGGTTGTCAGCAGAGGTGTCACGCTTTCCGGTTGGTCGAAATGGTTGTGACGTCAGAGTGCGCGGATTCGCAGTAATGAGGCCACCAACGGATGCCTGACACCCCCTTTGGAGCAGACCACAACTAATAAAACAGTTGTCCGCTCCGACAGGGGGCGTAAGGCGTTCGTGGGCGACCACAACACATACCTCATTACTGCGAACAGAGCCATGGATACAACCGAACTAATCGAAGCACAGAGAGAAAGTCGTGCTAAAGAAGCAGTCAAAGTCGGCAATCGAAGTGTGTAGTTGTAATGTGTAGTCAGATAAAGTACTAGTACAGCACAAACAGTCTCGCAGTCAATGCCAAACGGTGCTCCTAGAAAGGCTTTCGCCTTGCAGCATTTTAGAGAGAAGTGCTCCCTGAATTTTTTTCGCTTTCCTGTGCGTTTGTATCTGGCAGACAAAGACGAGACGGCCGACTAGACGAGGAATGCGGGGCGCGGAGATGGCTTTCGGAGCAGGTCACGATCGCTGCGAGAGTGACTCCAGATTAAAAGCAATATATAGTGCGGTGGAATGGGGGAACCCCGCATCAGTGTCGCCCTCATACTTACACCACCGTAGCAACGCTTGTCGCCGACTCCGACAAAGACGCTGCCGGCGACGATGACGACGAGACGGCGCGGAGAAGACAGACGGAAGGCGAAGGAAAACTACCGGTGGAGAGCTAGAGAAGTAAGAAAGAAGTTCAAATGGCAGCACGTGGCGCCACTCGCGTCTTCCCCTGCTAACCCGCGGAGCCAACGGTCATTTAAGGCTTAGCGAAAATCGTGGAAAGCGAGGTGTAGATTTGGATGCGGCGGTCTCTCCGGGTGACACACACAGCGGCCGATTCTCCTCCCCTCCTATCTTTCTTTCTCATCCTTTTCCCTCTATCACCTCCTGCCGTCTCGGTCTCCTTTTCCGATAGCCCACCTAATATACTGCTTCGCAGTCGGAACTTCCCTCCTGTTGTGTTGTTTTCTGGGGTTAGGTTTTGCTGATACATTTATTTCTGCAGTCCTGTGGAGCCATCGTAACTCCTAATGGGCTGTTCTCCCGGGAACGGGTTCGCCTCACATCTCCTGTCGACCAGCGCTCACGTTGAGAAAAGCGCCGCCAATGGAGTGGTCCGGAAACGTGCTGCAGTTGAGGGGAGGGGGGGGGGGGGGATGGGTTCACGTTTCCGAGGGCAAGGTCAGTGCTGCCCAAGTGTTGACCCTGCTACTCCAGGAGAACTCACACTACGGCGTCTGACTCGGTCATGGCCCCGCCGGACCGCCTACCGCGCTGCCTGCCCTAAATTAATGCCAGGACAACGTCTCGCCCTTGAAACGTGAGAGCATTTCGACGGAGCCGAAATGCAGAAGGCGCGTCCTGGTGCAGTGCGATGTTCGTGCACGGTCGTGAATCCAGGGGGTTGATATTAGTCAGGAGTTGAGCACTGCAGTGACCGTTTCTCTTCATCTCTTTTAAGGCGAAAGCCTTTAATGGCTCATACTGTCGTCCATTAGCAGATGGTGTCACACGTTTCGCAGCGTGTTAACTCGGGAACTAAAAAAAGATAGAAAAGAAAGCGAATGGTTGCTTCAGATAGAGGAGGAAAAAAATGTACCTAGATGCCAAGTTTGATGACTGTAGAGCAATTAGTTAATTAATTATAGTAAAAAATGTCAAAACTGCGGCAAAATAACGCAGACGTCGATATAGGCCCGGGAACGGTGTGACGTCACATCCGCCGGAAGTCGTCACGGCATAGTGAAAATTGTCACAGAATGGTCGGAAAAAAGCCGGATTTGTGTCAAATTAGATGGGAAAATGTGAAAGCGTAATTAACACTTAAAATCCCCGAAATATGTATAATTTGGGTACCGATATAGAGATGGGAAAGGTGTGACGTGGCATCCACCGGCTGTCGTCACGGCCTAGTGTCCTCGGCTATCGCCCCTCAGCACTTTAGTTGCCAAAGTGTCCTCGCAATTTTTATTAGTTGTGTTAGAGCTCGGCCAACCCTTAAGCTCTTACTCTCCCTCTCGGCAACAGCTGGGAGGGAGAGCACCGTTTGGGCCGGCCAGGTTTCCTACCGGTTTCATCGGGCCGCCCAGAGCCGGGATCGGTGGCTTGCACCGCTGTCGGGGCAACGCTTTTAAAGACCCCAGTACGCTCCGCATCGTTATTCCAGTAGCCGAGAGGGGAGCAGAAGTGGAGGTGGCGGACGTAACTGGGCCTCGAAGTGTTCTTGCTCTGCCTTGGCAGGGCAAGAACAGCCTTTAGACAGTGGACAGACAGTGCACAGACTTTTGTCTATAAAGTTTACAGACATTCTACACACAAATCCTAAAGACAAGTCTATATTAACCTTTTTTTGGGCTAGTTGGTGCACACTTGAAATAGAGAACAACTAGCGCCATACCATGCACATGTCAAGAAAAGAACGAGAACGACACACAAGCGCTTGTGTCTCGTCCTCGTTCTTTTCTTGTCGTGGGCATAGTGTTGCGCTAGTTTTTCTCTATTTCAACTAGTCTATAATAAAAACAAATCATAAAGACACTCTGTAAACAATACGTAGATTTATGGCCGTACATTTTTAGTCGACTTTCTTCTATACACAGTCTATAGACTATGAGTATACAAAAGGGAATATTCATAGGAAAACAATGCAGTTTACAAGGAGTTAGTTTAGTTTACAGGGGTTTAACGTCCCGAAGCAACACAGGCTATGAAGGACGCCGTAGTGAAGGGCTCCAGAAATTTCGACCACCTGGGGCTGTTTAACGTGCACTGACATCGCACTGTACACAGACCTCTAGAATTTCGCCTCCATCGAAATTCGGCCGCCGCGGCCGGGATCGAATCAGCGTCTTTCGGGTCAGCAGCCGAGTGCCATAACCACTGAGCCCCCGCGGCGGGGCGCAGTCTATAAGAAGTCTATGACATAGAGAATTTTTATAAGGTGGTGCATTGGCGGCCTCCTTATAAAAAAGCTCTATATGCAGTCTATAAGAAGTCTATTGACAGTATATAGAGCATTTTTATAAGGAGGCCCGCCAATGCACCACACACTGCTGTAGTAACACATGGGCGTATCCTGTCTAATGGCCGCTAAGACCCGTGCCCTGAGCAGCCTTCTGCACTGATCATATACAAGCCAAAAGCGCTAGGACCCCCCCTCGGAGCTGGTAATTGGTGTCTTGTTTGACACTTCTTCCTGTGTTTATTGCTTTAAACTATCCATATACAACAAGCTCTTTCATTGCTTTGTCTGCGTCGCTCGCGAACTTCCCTTCATCAAAAGAATATTTAAAGTAATAGTCCCACAGTTCACCTATGAAGGGTAGACAGGAGGCCACTGCGGCGGAAGGTTTTAAGAGTAAAATTGCGAGGACACTTTGGCGACTAAAGTGTTGAGAGGCGAAAGCCGAGGGCACTATGCCGTGACGACTTCCGGTGGATGTGACGTCACACCGTTCCCGTGGCTACATCGATACCAAAATTATACATCTTTCGGGGATCTTAAGCGTTAATTACGCTTAATTAGACATTTTTCATCTAATTCGGCACAAATTCGGCGCTTTTCCGACCATTCTGTGACAATTTTCGCCATGCCGTGACGACTTCCGGTAGATGTGACGTCAAACTGTTCCCGTGACTATTAGACGTCCGCGCTATTTCGATGCAATTTCAACATTTTTGCCTATAATAAATTACCTAACTAATCTACAGTCATCAAACTTGGCTTATAGGTTCATTTCTTCCTCCTCAATCTGAAACAACCATTGACTTTCTTCTATCCTTTTTAGTTCCGGAGTTAAACGCGTGTGACACCCCCTGCTAACGGACGACAGTGTAAGCCATTAAAGGCTTTCGCCTTAAAAGGATGAAGAGGAAAGGGCGCCGGGCAGGATAAGTGAAGAATAATTGCGCGTAAGACGAAACCAACGAGAAGGTGAAAGCTGAACGACGTAGAGAAACAGGTAGAACCGAAAAAAAACCTGCTGTCCGAAGCCGATATTGAAATGGCTCGTTAAAGCTTTGTCAGAGCTGCCGCACTGGCTCGTTGCTGAAGAGGTCAACGCCGACCCGAAAAAAAAAAAACGTTGAAAGAAGCAGAAGCAGAAACTAAACCAGCGTTTCACGTTTTCACGCTGTCACTAACGGAGGCCGCCCAAGTTGCCTCAAAGCTGGTCAGGATCATGATCTCGGATCTACAGAGCAAGCCGGCAGAAAGGGCCCGGAGCCGTTTTAAAAACAACCTGCATGCCTGCACTCCGTTACGGGCACCAGGTTCAAGGTCGCATGTTTGGCGCCCACTAGTTACGCCACCTGTCGGCCGCTGCTAAAAATAGCACAGGGATGGAAGTATAACGTCCATTAGCAGAACAGTCCCGTTTCGTCCTTGAGGAGATGAAGGACTGACTGGGAAGGCCACTGAAAAAGCGGGCCTCGCTGATGGCTGGGAGCATTGGATTCGGTTTCGAGAGAGCTTTTGACGCTGCTTTTCCTTTGCGTTCCTCGCCAACGGGTAGCGGCCACAAGGGCGTGGGTCCACAAGTTACGACGTATTGGTTCCGGTCTTTCTAACTCTCTCTTTCTCCTACTTCACGACGATTACAGACGATCTTCAAGGAACGGCAAGTAAACAACACCAATGTGCGCCCTTCCCTTACAAAAAAAATTATAGACAGTCTATAGAGTGCCTATAGACTTCTGTCTATGAAGTCTATATACTTTCTATAGACAAATTCTAGAGAACAGTCTATAGGCAATACAAATGCCATAGACAGTCTATAGACAATCTATAGATTTATGGCCATACACTTTTAGCAGACTTTTGTAAATAGACAGTCTATAGACTATGAATAGACAAAAATCAATATCTATAGGAAGTCAACAGAGTCAATAAGAAATCTATAGACTGTCTATAGTCTATTTTTATAAGCGTTTCCTTGAAGGGAAATGCCGATAGTATAGGGTGGGCACACAGCAATGCGCCAATCCCGTAGAACGTGCAGCTTTGGTTTATTACGTTCTCCATTTATTGTTTCAAGAAAGCGCAGCTCATCGCTAAAGAGTTTATACAGTGTAAACTTGTTGCACCGAAACTGAAGGGGCCAGGTGATTCTTCGTTATAGCTTTAGTTTCGCTATAGCCCGTGTTGACCGAGCTCCCAAGGGGAATCGTCATTTTTTCGTTATATCCATTATTTCGTTACAAACCGTTACGTTACAACCAGGTTCGACTGTATTATGCATTCTTCAATGAGAGTGTCGGATATAGCGGAGGTGACACTCGGATAGCTTTACGCTTTGGTTGATAGGTGATGTCGCTGCCTTTTAAGAACAAGTACCTGTCGCTTGACTAAATGAAGCATGACTTTATGCTGAACTACAAATGTTTCCTACAAGTCCTATGGGGCATCCTTAGATTGAGTCGATCCAGCTGACGTTTTTCGAAACATGTTGAGCGATTCCACTTCTTGACTAATTTTATCCTGTGACAACACCTCCAGGCTCTCCAAGTTTCCAGATTATCTAATCACGCCTTTAAGCAACATGCGTAGCTGTTTTGTACTCTGAAACGACCTGTTTATGTTGATTAAGCACCGAACCTTTTGTTTTCTTCATTGCGCATTGCTATGCCCGCGTACTTTGTGACATTACACATCTAAATCACGACACCAGCATGTGACCACCAGTGACCCAATTAGTGCTCACCCCCAGCTCTCCAGAGTTGTCAAGGCGCTAGCATTGGGCCCAACAGCTTGCGTTCGCAATAAACATGGCAAGCTATCGTAACTCTCGTCGCAGTGTGGACTAGCGCGTTGAAACATATAACGAATGTTAACTAGGCACAAAACTGATCGGTAAGTGTAAGGTGACGTTTCCCTGTCGAAATTATAAAGGAACGATGCCAAACAAATGAATCATCA
This sequence comes from Amblyomma mixtum, assembly GCF_055824585.1. NCBI lineage: Eukaryota > Metazoa > Arthropoda > Arachnida > Ixodida > Ixodidae > Amblyomma > Amblyomma mixtum. The sequence continues at coordinate 97,778,582 of NC_143020.1, forward strand.
TACTAAGCATTAGCAAATAAATTCAGCACTGGGCACACAACCTATAAGCTATGCCAATATTGGACGCACAATAGAATCCCACAAAACTGGAACGCACTGACTGCAATAGCCCATCATAGGCACAGTATTTGCCACCACAATTCTTTAGCTGGTGCGTAGTTTTATACTGTGCACCCCCTCCCGTCCCCCGTCCCCCCACACACACAGCCAGTGTCAGTATACCTATATGTAAATGTATAATAAAAATTCCAATTGTTTATACAAACAGATGAACAACTTTTGAGATAATGTGAAAAAGACAGACTGAAGATAGACGAACTCGCTCTCTTAGAAAAAATATACGCGCTGGAAAAACGTGCATTTCAAAATATTCCTGACCCATTTTCACTGGTGTCTTAGACCTTCTTTACTTACTATTCTTGCCCCACGTGTCATTACATTCACCTCTTACAACCTGATCTCAGATATAAAGTCTACGAGTACGCTTTGGATGTATGCCACTGGACCTGGAAGAAGAACGAGATAAAATTAAAACTCCCTCGCTTCTTTACAACTGCAAAACGCCTGTTCTTCTCTAATCCCGTTATCCCAATTTCCTCGTTAAAGAAAAAAAGAAGGCACGTGCGGCACAAATGCATGGATTACTATTTCACAAGGTGGTTCGGATAGCCAGTGACTTCCCGTTGTTAAGTGTTACACAGGCTTTATCGCGTAGATTGTTCCGCTAATAACAAATTACTTAGCGCGGAACAGGAAATAAAAAACAAACAAACAACCATTCAGTACGGGAAAAGACGAAATGTTCTAGACTCCTGTCCCTGAAGTCACCCCACATTTCAACGCGTTAAAAATCGCGCTTTCCTATCTAGAGCCGCATCGAACAGTTTGTATCAAGAAGGCTGCAACTATTTCAACTCACCTGCGTACGCTAGCCTAAACACAAGAAAAAAAAAGAGGTTCCTTGCTTGCATACACACCTGAGGAGTTTTGGTACACTGCTTGCACATACATAAATTCACCACGGCAAGTCGGTGCAGCGGAAACGCATGAGCTCACAAAACACGCAAGACCTTTATCGTACATTTTGTTCCGCTAATAATAATTTACTTAGCGCGTGAACAGAAAATCAAAAACAAACAAAACATTCAATACCGGAAAAGCCGAACTCTTCGAGACTGCTGACCCTGAAGTTACCCCACATTTCAACGCGTTAAAAATCGCGCTTTCCTATCTAGAGCCGCATCGAACACGTTGTATCAAGGAGGCTGCAATTATTTCAACTTACCTGCGTACGCTAGCCTCAACACAAGAGAAGAAAAAAGAGGTTCCTGACTTGTATGCACACCTGGGGAGTTTGGTACACTACTTGCATATGCATAGATTCAGCAAGGCAAGTCAGTGTAGCGGAAACACATGAGCTCACAAATCACGCAAGACTTCTCGCATGTATTGCTTGTCGGCATGATAAGGAAAACAAAAGAGACACCAGCAGAAACAGCGGGGAGGACAAGCAACGAGAACAAGGTCGCCCTGGATGCAAGCTAGATCGCCGCAGCGCGCCAAAAGCTAGGCCTCGCGTCGCACGCCGCCCGGGACCCCTCAGCGGTATCGAAGTATAGAAAAGTAAAACACCCGTTCTCTTCCTTTCCTCCCGGGATTTTATGGGTGCCGGATTGTGGCGCGTGCGTTACAGATTAAGCTCAGCTCCGCGTATACAACGGCTTCTTGCGTGGTTCCCCAAGAGACGAATACTACAAGCACACGCATGCGATGAAGATCGCAGAGTAAATATGGGCGTCGCGTTTGTTCCCCGGCTGTTCTCTTTTTTCTTTTGTCCGCTTCTTCGCTCGCTCATTCCTTGCACGCATAGGAATAGGTAGAAGGACAGACAGGAAAGAAAAAAAAAAAGGGAGCGGTTTCGTGTCATCGATGGAAAATAGCAAGGAAAGGGTTTCGGGAAATTTGTTTTAGACTCACCGTCGCACGCGCGTGTGCCATACATATTAATTAATTAACTAACTAATTAATTGGCTGCACCTCAAAGGCCCGGTAGAAGGTAAATATCTATAATCTACAAGGAGGCAGGCTGCAGCAGGCCGCTGATGTGGTAGATTAGAGAACGGGTTGTCATAGCTGAATTAAGCAACATGGTGCTGTACGTTGATAAAAACGTCTCCACGAGCAATAACGCTCAGCAACAGCACGACCATTTTACGGTGAAATTTGCAGTTCAGAAATGCAGGCGGGTTTATAATTTATTTTCACGAGTGAAGCCTGTGGTCACAACGACAGGGCACGTTAAATTAAACTTGAATTTACACCTCCAGAACTACAGGTGTTAGGCGGTGTGCAAAAGGCTCCTATTGGGACGTTCTGCAAACACTGCCCTAATAGAAGGTGCCGGGGGTACATTACTCTAGTAATAAACACCGCTTCATCTAGGATGTGTTTGTCAGGCCAAAGGTGGCCCTAATTAGGGTATAGGTTATTCATGACACACTGGGCCAAGGCTGGGCGGAGTAAATTATTGGGACTGCGTTGGGTGGCTTGAGTACAAATGGCAGTAAAACCTTCTTCTTGAATACATGGGATATAGATGAAGACATAGAACAGTATCTATGTCTTCATCTATATCCCATGTATTCAAGAAGAAGGTTTTACTGCCATTTGTACTCAAGCCACCCAACGCAGTCCCAATAATTTACTCGGCCCAGCCTTGGCCGAGTAATACCTTGGAACATACATGTAAGTCGTCCCTGTTCGTGCATGCTTATGAGTAGAAAGATGCAAGTGCGTGTTAGCTGCATAACTCTGCTAACATGGTGAAGAATAAGGCCGGGCCCGTTGGACGATAGGCAGGAACCGACAGGCGGCGTTCGAAGAAGCCTGACAGAAGGACCATTGCGAAGACATCTGAGGGGACGGAGAGGATGTGTCCTACGCAAATGGCGGCGCACTAGAGAAGCGGCATCCACGCCGACGACAACGACAAGCAACCCAAGCAGCACATATAATTGGACCAACATTGGAAATGCAGCGGGAAATGCAGGTCCTTTGATTGAAACCATCCGTTTCGAATATTGGGACAATTACCTGCGCTGCTTGGGAAGGTTACGCGTGCAGTGTGCTTACTCATAGTGAAGAAGGAAGAGAGGGTGTAATGCGGCGAAAGAGTGTAAGAAGTGACGCTCCGCCACCACCACAGAAGAAGCGAGAGCTGCCGCGACGCGGCTTAGCTGAAGAAAGAGCGGGGCGACCAAGACGAAGCCGGTTTCGGGGGTTCTGTTTGCCCGACGGCGTACGGAGGAGGAGTCACAAGGGAGGAGAGAGCGCCCTCTACTCACGCGCGCCGAGCATGGTCCGCACGTCGACGCGGTCATTCAGGGGACGGCCGCCTCTGGAACTAGCCGTGCGCCCTCCTCGGGCAGAAGCTGCTAGGCGCTGCTCGAACACGCTCTTCGTGAGAGGACTTATAGGCAGGAGCGACGGCTGCGGCCTGGTGGTGGACAGGGCTTGTGGATTGGAGGGGAGCCCTGTTTCTTGTCCGGTCCAGGACAGCTGTACTTGAAGCGTCGACTGGGTAGCCGGCTTCTAGAAGAGCATAAGCGCTGCCTCTTCGTCTCGGGACATCGTACTCCTGCTCTGAACAAGAGATCACTGGCTTTGGAATTCGGGAGTGAGTGTTGGTACGTGTCCTTGTCAAGCAACTTCTGGATGTGTTGAATGCATACGTCGATCTTTTGTTGTCCTTCTGGACGTGCTTTGTGATTAGAGCAAGTTAATTTAATTATTTCGGTCGCAGATACAGTGATAGAATGTCCGGAAACCGAGGTGAGCTCAACACTGGCGCTTCTTTCCAATGGTTCGTGTCTTTTCATCTTGCTCAGCCGGCAAGGGTGGTGGGCTTAGTGTTAATTTGTCTGTTATGCGCTAGAAGCCTCATATTTGACGATTTCTGTGGATTGAGTCTGGAGAAGTAGTAGGTCTGCGTAATGTTCGTATTTTATCCGGCGAACTTTTTTCCGTCCAGCACTAGCGATAGCAAGTGTGCGTGATTAAATCTCAGCGGTGCACATAGATTCTGCTGTCGTCTGAATTTATTGTGTTCGAGCGCCTTTATATGCTTCGTACTTCTGTGTATTCACGTATCGTTTCCTGCGCTCCTCACTGTTCTGGCACACCAACGACCCTCAATCTTAATGTGCACCAAATGGCGAACATCCTTCTATCGCGAGGACTCCTTTCATTAACTTTTAGCGAGCCTCACGAACATCAGCTTGAATAATAAATGAGCAGAACACCTTAGCTTACTGATTAACAACACGGAAGAAAACGCTTTAGAATTCCATTTAGGTTATGGTTAGCGTCGTTATTCAAACTGGCGATGCAATAAAAGACCTTTGAGGTTTGCATGGCGAATAATCTCACAGCTTACAAAAACAACGCAGCCGAAATGTCGCCAACATTTTAATGTACTTTTTGACTGAATACTTTTAAAGTTGAGGCTAGAACTATTTCGTTTTCTTTCACTTAGTGAAGTTTCGGATGTCTTGAGGCCAACAACAGCAACAACAACCTTAAGAAGTTGCCGCTCCGGGGCTGTCGCGTTAGAACATTTAACTAGAAAATGCGCACTCGTAGTTAATAACAGGAGCACATGAATAGCCTTTTTGAAGTATTTATATCATCAGTCGTAGGGAAGTTTCGAAATGAATTTGCAGCCTCGTGCACCGACATGCCTGAGTCAATATTGGAAGAACCAGTGGAGGTTCAAGTTTTTTTTTTATTTGCCCATATCACGCACCTTTCTTTGCAGTCATTCCAGAATTGCAGATAAGATGGAAGAAATTGCAGAAATGACGATTGTCTAAGGAAGCTATAAAGTTGTGATTGTTGTGTCCCCTTATTGCTTTTGTGTGTGTGCGCCCCCGCGTCCTCCTCCTAACGACCACTCAATCCTCCTCCTAACGACCACTCGCATCCTCCTCCTAACGACCGCTTGCCCCTCGTCGCACGCTGTCGCCGGATGCCCCCCCACGGTGCGCCCCCGCACCCTCCTCCTGTTCTGGGAAGCCACTCCCTTCCGTGGACGCTTCTCCACTCCCTCCTTTCTTCGGGCGGCCAGTTCGGCTCCTGCCTCGGTCGACGCTGGTCGCACCCTCATCGGCTTTAAATAAACGAAGTCTTAAAGTACCGTGTGCGTCTTTCGCTGCATTCAACACAGCGACCGGACACGACAGTGGCGACGAGAAAGTGGATTCGACCCGCGCTACGCAACGCTATTGACAAGCCATGGCTACGCGAGGGTTTCCCAATCAGATACCAGAGTTCAACGGCTCATCGTGGTCATCGTGGGTTGGACGCCTTCAGTTCTACTTTGAAGCTAACAACATCACAGACCCAGCCTTGAAGAGGGCCAACCTGCTGACGCTGTGCGGGGAGCAGACCTACGATACTGTCTGCGCCCTTATTCAGCCAAGCACACCAGCGGCAGTGTCTTACGACGACATCGTAAAAGCGCTGCAAAAGCACTACGACCCAAGGCCATCCGAGGTCTACAGCCGGGCTCGCTTCCAACGACGAGATCAACTGGGAGGAGAAACTGTGAGCGCCTACGTAGCCGCGCTCAAGAAGCTCGCTGCCGACTGCAATTTTGGAACGCTGTCGACAACAGCTACCGGGCAGGAGGGAGACGCAGCTTCTTCTGCTAACACCACCATGCTTCCCTTGGACGTGATGTTACGCGACAGATTTGTGTGCGGACTGAGTGACGAGTCACTGCAGCAGCGCCTGTTCGCTGAGAAGGACCTCACATTCAGCAAAGCTTACGACATCGCCGTTCGAGCGGAGAGCGCCGGTCACCAGCAGAGAGGGATTCGCCGGAACACCGAGCCGGTACACCAGACAAGCAACCAGGTGCGCAAGCCTTCTGTTGTTGTAAAATCGGTCAAAAAGGCACAACGCTGCTGGCGGTGTGACGACCAACACAACCCCCAGGGATGTCGATTCCAGTCAGCCACGTGTAATTTTTGCCACAAGCGAGGGCATATCGAAAGAGCATGCATTACGAAACGGAGACTTGCCAAGATAAAGTCACCTTCCCAGCCTAATCACAGCGTCAACGCCTCAGAGAATACGCCGCTATCTGATCTCCATGCATGGGCGTCCGGAGGGGGGGGGGGCAAGGGGGGGCGGCTGCACCCCCCTGGAAAATCACTCACTCGAACCGTGAGTGATGGCCGCACGTCAGGGGCGGCGGTGCGCTCAGCCAAAAGAGTAAAAGCGGCCCTGCTTCCACGCTTTGGGTCACATCTGCAAAGTGCCGCGTCCGGGGACGCGTCGTTGCAGACATACAGCGGCACCGGCGAGCATGTGTTTCGAGCCGTCTTGAGATGTGTGCCTGTTTCTTTGATCTCTAGATAGATAGCGACACGGAGGCAGACAGTGCACACCCCGGCCACCGATGAATTCTTCAGGAGGGAGGGACAAATCAGCCGTGTCCATCCCCGCTTTGTCGGACTGCTCAGGGGCAAGCGGGCGATGAGTTGGCGCCGCCGCCGCTCGCTGTCTCCTCCGATCCACGGGAGAGCGCAGTTCGGTACAAGCGCCGCTTTCAGAATTTTCGGCAAAGGGGATTAGCTGCTTTTGTTCACGGCGACGCAGTCTCCAGAGGCGCCCCCACACCAGCGTTCCTTGCGTCTTCTCCGGAAACCAGCGCCTTTGGTCAAGGCAGCCCGATGGCGCCTGCCTGGCTCGCCTGTCACCTCTGGCTGGGCCTCAAATCCCAACAGCGCCCATGTACTGTGCGATGTCAGTGCATGGTAAAGAGACCGTCCGTCCCTCATAGCCTGAGTCGTTTTGGGGCTCTGAACCTCATAAAAACACACAAAACAAATTTTCCGACCGGAGTGGCGAGTGTCCCTTCCCCTCGGAAGTCGCGCGGCGTTCCTTGCGTGTGCTGTAATGATCGGAGGCCCAGCCAGCGGAGAACGGCGAGACAGTCAGGCGTCATCAGGTATGCGGCCAAAAGCGCTGCTGTTTCTCGGAGAAGACGCAAGGAAAAGCTGGCCTGGAGGCGGCTTCTGGCTCGGCGTTTGCGGGGACAAAGGCTCTAATCCCCTTCGCCGGCGATGCTGAATGCGGCTCTGGTGCCGGACTGCGTTCCTGGGGACTGTCAGCGGAAACAGGCGAGCCAGACCGGCGTCATCAGGCTACTGCGACGGAAAGCGCTGCTGTCCGGGGGAGACAAAAGAGACACTGCGTGGGGCAGCTACTGGCGACGGCGTCGGCGTACACAAAGACGTCTAATCCCTTCGCCGGGAAGGCTGAGCGCGGTGCTTCTCCCGGACTGCCCGTGGACTGACCGACGAGACCCAGTGGCGACGACGGCGGGGCGGCGGCGCCGCTAACTCATTACCCGCGTGCGCCCTGGGCAGCAGACAAAGCCGAGGGGCGACACGGCTGATTTGTCCATTCCACCGAACTGAAGAGGTCACCGGTGTGAGCGGTCAGCGCTCGCGTCCCCATCGATCAGGATCGTCACTCAGCAGCAAACGACCTTTGGGCCTGGGAAAACAGTTCGCGACTCAGAGACGCCAAGTTCCTCCTTGCCCGTGTATGTGTGTGTCTGTGCGGTGTGCGCCGTCACGTGGGGAGGGCGGAGCCAAAGAAGACGCTAGCAGCCCATTGGACGCTCAACCCGAGATCAGATTCCCTACCTGGGTACCTGGGGAATCTGAACTGCATTTAAGCAGCAATCTGTGGGGTGCCAGATCATCCTCCCTCATTTTCTGACTTTGGTCTCCGTGCTACTGTACAAAATGTAAAATAAACCTTCTAGCTTTGCTATTCCTCCCGAAGGCTTCCCTCCGTAGTCTGGCTGCTTCGTCCTAATGCGGTGAAGACCCTGGTCCCGATCTCCGAGCACAACAGTGCGCGCCTCTTTGTTTGTGATTCGGTGTTTTTAGTGGCCGGTTGTCAACGAAGCTGAGAACAACCAAGACAGCGGACGAGAAAACGACGAGCGGCGAGTAGTGTGTGTGCAAATACTCGACTGTGCGGTTGCGCGAGCAAGATGGAGCGAGGTGTATGAAGCTGCGAGCGTGCATTTATCTTGTAAATAAGTTTTCGCTGCATACATAGTCATTTTTTGTTTTCAACGTACGCATTCAACCGTTTTTCCAATCAATGTGTATATATTTTTAACACTACCAACCCCGAGGAACTCCATAGCCAGCTTTGTCTCGCGCGGTCCCGAATGATGGATATTCGGCGCTTCTTCAAGCGTCAGCGGTTGTCTGACGAAGCATTATCCAAATGCGCCCCTGCAGATTCTGGTGTGACATGTGACAACGGTGTAGCATTTGAACAGAGTGATGCAAGCTTTTATCACCGGACAGTAGCTGATGTCGTCGACTCCATGGAAGGGACTCTGTCAACAGTGAGTTCAGGTGATGCAGCAGGCCGAGATGATTCCATTTCTCCTTTCTTGGGATTCAAGTCCGGATTTGACCAGAGCGATGCAACCTTTCATCACCGGACAGTAGCCGGCGTCGTCGTCTCCATGGAAGGAACTCCACCAGCGAGCTCCGGTCACGCAGTAAGCCGAAACGATTCCCTTTCTCCTTGCTTGGGATCGAAGTCCGGAGACAACATCAAGAAAACAAATAACTTGCCTCAAGAATATGACTTAGGAGAGTTTCTAGGCAAAGCTAAACTCACTGGCATACCGGACTTTTTGAAGTTACGTCTTCTTACTAAGCCATGGTCGCCAAATGTCACATATGATTTTAAGAAGGATGTAACACCTGGAAAGAGGCCTTTTCGACATCAGTGGCTGGGAGATTACGCCCCCTGGCTTGCGTACTCAGCGACAGCGAAAGGCGCCTTTTGTCGTTTTTGCGTCATTTTTCCTCCGCGTGTTCACCGGGGTACTCAAGGTAGTTTTATCGTGCGCGCTTTCAGTAACTACAGAAAAATGCACGAGGCGTGCAGGGATCACGTAAAATCCCAATGGCACCAGGAGACAATGACGGCCTCACAGAACTTTATGGATGTGATGAAAGGCAAGCAGCTACCCGTTGTACAGCAGCTGAACAGAGCACTGCACGCGCAAGTTGAAAGGAACCGTGAGAAACTATTTCCAATAGTTTCCACCATTGTCTTTTGCGCGACGCATGACTTGCCGATTCGCGGCAAGCAGTCCGATAGTGGAGTCTTCAATGATATGCTTGACTTTCGTGTAGAAGCTGGAGATACTCTACTTCAGGAGCACTTCGCTTCTTCTGCTGGAAATGCCAAGTACACTTCTGTCCGCGTCCAGAACGAGATCATCACAATCTGTGGCGACATCCTGAGAGAGCAGATAGTTACCGAACTAACAAAGCGTTTGCTTTTTCCGTTCTTGCTGACGAAACTGCAGATATTTCAGGAAAAGAGCAGATGTCTATAGGCGTTCGCTTTATTGACAAGGCGGAAGTCGAAGTGTGCGTTCGAGAGCAGTTTTTGGGATTTGTAGAGCTGGAGCAATTAAACTCCGCTTGCATCGCCGCGGCAATCTTGAAGCTTTTGACGAATGTCGGACTGATTCTTTCGAACCTCGTTGGACAGGGGTACGATGGATGCTCTACAATGGCTGGAAAAGAAGCTGGAGTGAACAAAATTATACAAAAACAGTTCCCGAAGGCACTATTTTTCCACTGTGCAAGTCACAAACTAAATCTCGTCATCAACGATTTGAACGACGTCTCTGAAATTCGAAACCCAATTGGGATAATCAAACAAACCATAAACTTCTTCCGCGAGAGCGTGCTCCGGAGAAAATTGGTGCCCAACATTCCGATGCTGTGTGAGACAAGATGGTCTGCAAAGTACAAGTCTATTAGGATCTTCTCTCAGCATTACGTGGCCATAGTCGAAGCACTCGAGCAGCTCGCGTCCACGGAATCATGCTCGAACGCTGCAACTAGACAACGAGCTCACATCCTCTACTGCGCAACAACAAGCTCATCTTTCATCGTCTGCTTGCATATTGTAGCGAAGTACAGCGCTCGGCTCGAACCAGCTACGAACATTCTGCAAGGTGTATCCATGGACTTCCATTCTGTGCATGGCCACATCACTGAGCTACAACGTATTTTTCGCGGCCACCGGACAAACGCTGTAGAGGAGTTCTCTAACATCATGAATGCAGCAAGGGAGGCAGCCAATCACTTAAATGTGGTGATATCTGTACCAAGACAAGTCTCTCGTCAGGCCCACCGAGACAACTACGGGATTCAGTCGCCAGAGGAATACTACCGTGTGGCAATATATGTGCCGTACTTGGACTCCCTCACTGCTTCTTTAGCTCGGCGCTTTTCTGAAAGCAATGAGAGGAGCTTCAAACTTCTCCAGCTGCATCCATCAAAAATGAAGCACTTGAGCCGTGTTGAGTTCGCTGTTCTCGCCGAAGAACTCCAGTGCTTTTACGGCATCGACAACTTCAAGGAAGAGGCCATCTCTTGGTACGAGATGTGGTGCAACAAAACTGGGGACCCATCAGAAATAACTTACTGCGAGCTTCTACATCAGGCCAAGACATTCTTCCCTGGTGTTGCAAAAGCCATTGAGGTGGCTCTGGCTTTGCCAGTTACTACCTGTACGGTCGAACGCTCCTTCAGTACAATGAGGAGAGTGAAAACGTGGCTACGCTCAACGATGACAAACGACAGACTGGACGGCCTTTGTATGATGAGTGTGCACCGAGAGCGTGTAATGAAGCACAGAAATGAATTTATCACCAGTGTCATCACGCAATTCGCCCAGAAAAATCCGAGGTGTCTACAGTTTCTGTTCAAGGAAGACTGACTGAGTGACTGTCGTTGCGTGTTTGTGAACATATTGTGCTGTGTGCTGGTCATCAATCCGGGTGTGTCGAGAACCCGTATGCAGCAAGACTGAGCACTCTTCTCCACGAAGAGATAGTATCTTTTTGCATTTTTATTAATTTTAATTGTTTCTTCGTTGATAAACTCCAATGTATCTCTCCTAGCCTCGCTTTAATTTGCTGTTTGTAATTTTTCTTTCATGCGTGTATTTTACTTATTTATTTTATTTGTATATAAATAAATAAATTTACTCCGCAAATAGTGCCTTTTTGCTACGAACATACCCCCCCCCCCTCCGGCGCCAACAACCAATGGGGCCCCCCCCTGCAAAAAATTCTGCGGACGCCCTTGTCTCCATGGAACAACATCAGCAACACCATCTGTGTTGTACGACCTGAACACCATGAATCTCGGCACGCTACCGAAGATTTTTACAGAAGTAAGCGTACATCACCAGCTGATTAAGTTCGAGGTGGACTCCGGCGCAGCCTGTACTCTGATCAGTGAGGACACGTTCCGAACTTCATGGCCATCTGACGCACCCGCCCTGCAACAAGACGACACGCACCTGCGAACGTGGTCAGGACAGAATCTGCCACTATTGGGCTCTGCCAACGTGCAGGTTAACTACAACGGCCAGACCCATACGCTACCTCTGCTTGTTGTGAAGGGCACAGGATCAAGCCTTCTAGGGAGAAACTGGTTTTCTCCACTAGGCGTGATGATATGCGGCATACACCAGACGCCGAGCCAGAACATGGTTGAGCAACTGCAAGAGAAATACGAAAGAGTATTCTCGGAAGAGATTCCAGGAAACGAAGGGCCCCCGGTCACACTGGAGTTGTTGGACAACGCGCAACCCAAATTTCTGAAGGCCAGGCCGGTGCCGTTTGCTCTCCGAGATTCAGTTGAAAAAGAGTTGGACAAACTGGAGCAGCAAGGTGTCATCGAGCCGACGCAGCATTCCATCAAACTCTCAGCGTACGACTACGCTCTGGTCTACCGCAATGGGAGTAAACATCAAAACGCCGATGCGCTAAGCCGTCTGCCACTAGACGCAACTGTTGACGAACCATTTCCACCAGGAGACGTTCTGATGTTCGAAGCACTGCCAGAACCTCCGCTTACAGCAGGCACAGTTGCAGCATCTACGCAGAAGTGCGCAGCTCTCCGGCTAGTTTACACAGCTGTTCAACAAGGCAACGTGCATAAACTCAAAGGGGACAACTTCGACGCTTACCGCAGGCGAGCTACAGAGTTGAGCACCCATCGCGGCTGCATCATATTTGGGTCCCGAGTTGTGATGCCGAGAGAACTACGCGCACAAGCTATGTCTCTCATCCACGCCGGACATCGGGGCATCGTTGCAATGAAAAAGTGTGCCAGAAGCTACATGTGGTGGCCTGGCATTGACAACGACATCGAAACAGTGGTGCGAGAATGCAAGCCTTGCCAGAGCAGCCGGAGCGCCCCGCCGAAAGCTCCTGTCCCAGAATGGGAAAAGCCAGACACACCATGGCACACACTGCACATTGATTTTGCAGGACCAATTGAGGGCTGCACTTTCCTTGTGGTCGTAGATGCCTACACAAAGTGGCTTGAGATAAGGCAAATGGGACAGACGACTTCAGCAGCAGTCATTGACAACCTCCGATCACTATTTGCAACGTTCGGCCTGCCGCGCAAGGTAGTGTCGGACAACGGAACACCGTTTGTGTCTGCGGAGATCCTCAAGTTTTATCGCGACAACGGGATCTCATCAGTTACATCGGCCCCCTACCACCCAGCGACAAACGGACAAGCCGAGCGCTACGTAGCCGAGCTAAAACGCGCCCTTGAAAGAGATCAGACAGGCTCGCTGCAGCGCCGCCTTGCGCGCTTTCTCTTCAAGCAGCACACGACGGTTCAGAGCACAACAGGCGAGACCCCCTCGAAAATGATGTTCGAGCGTGAAATGCGAACCCAGCTCACAGCCATCCTCCCCGAGCCAAAGGCAGAGACGTTCCGGGAAGAAAAAGCAATTCCGCGCTGCGGCACGCTTAATGAGGGGCAGCGCGTCCTCGCCCGACAGTTTCTGAAAAAGCCACGCTGGGAGGAAGCTACAATTGTCAGACGCATAGGCCTGCGCTCTTGGCTCGTCAACATACATGGCACAGTAGCACGCCGACATCTCAACCAGCTGCGTAGATTTACGACGCCGTCTGAGAGCTGTCCGCCAGCGGAGAGAACACGTGCACCATCTTCCCACATAGCCTGGCACCTCTTCCCGGAAGAAGAGACTTCGCCCAGGACAGACCTAGGAGACACAGCAAACAACAGCCAGCCTACAAGTGTTTCTCCCCCGAGCGCACAAAGCCAGCGCGCCTCCACGCGTGAGCGCCGACCCCCTGCACGATACCAGGCAACTTTCTAAGGGGGAAGGAAGTGTTGTGTCCCCTTATTGCTTTTGTGTGTGTGCGCCCCCGCGTCCTCCTCCTAACGACCACTCAATCCTCCTCCTAACGACCACTCGCATCCTCCTCCTAACGACCTCTTGCCCCTCGTCGCACGCTGTCGCCGGATGCCCCCCCACGGTGCGCCCCCGCACCCTCCTCCTGTTCTGGGAAGCCACTCCCTCCCGTGGACGCTTCTCCACTCCCTCCTTTCTTCGGGCGGCCAGTTCGGCTCCTGCCTCGGTCGACGCTGGTCGCACCCTCATCGGCTTTAAATAAACGAAGTCTTAAAGTACCGTGTGCGTCTTTCGCTGCATTCAACACAGCGACCGGACACGACAGTGATGGTACATTTCCTGAGCGTGTAATCATTTCGCATAGGAAGTGCTTGCGCATGGAATCTTTTTAACATGTATCCGGTTTTCTGACCGCTAGTTGATGCCTGATAACTACGTTTTCGCTGTGGCTATTGAATGAATCACTGATGTGTTACGTTTCCTTCTGAGCTTCCACTCTGCCTCGCCACCGCCCTCACTGCAGTCGATCCGAATGCAACGCTGATATTGCCATTTTTCGAGTGACACAGCCCCTGTAAAGGCCTCAAGAGGACGGAGGAGCGCTGGCTTCTTCGCCTGTACACCAACATGGTACTGTGCTCGGCAGTGCTTAAGCATTTCAATACGGCCTTTTTGGCCGAGTGTCGACATTGTGGGGAACTGTTTGTGGACACGTCTCACAAGGTGTGGGAATGCCCTGTAAATCCTGCTTTCCCACTCCAACCGAGAGGACTGGAAGGCTTACCCGCTCGGCTGCTCAACTCTCCAGGACCAACGAGCCCTGGTGACAAGAGTCCAGGCGGCTACGGAAGCCACAGGGGTCCTGGACTAGGGATCCCTCCTAGTGATTGTGAGGGCCGTGCCCTTCCGAGCCCGGCCCTAGCAATACCTCTTTTGGTAAATAGTACAAATAAATGTTTTACACCACCACCACCGGCACCTTCGGACTAGTCGGGTGAGCGTACAGCTCAGGCCACATTTCGAGCTATTAAACTGTTTTGAACAAGTCTTGTGTGTTTACCAAGCACTCTCGTCCTCATTTTCCGTGGATCAGCTCTGAAGTGGAAAACATAACGCAATCCCAAACCTATCTGTCCTTTAGTCTTGCCCTTCGAACACGACACAACTTATTAAGGAGTCTACTAAAACTCACTATAGTATAGGCTATATAGTGCAGCGAGAACCACACAAACCGCTGCATATCGTCACAGTTACGTCGCATAACACGCAGATGACAACGAAAGAAATAATAGGCGTGAGCGAGAACGTTTTGTCAGTAACCTGTATAATTAGTCACGTCTAAGAATACAAAATGTCTTTTCACAGAAATTTGAAGGCAGTATAGTTAAACCAAGATTGCAAACAGAGAAATGATGAAAGGTCCTGAGAAGTTCTTCGGTGCTCGCTAAACAGGGACACAAAATAAGGAAGGGCAAATGAAGTGTTCGTCCGGACCGGTATAGGCTTCAGACGTCGGAAGCGTTACCCGCGTCGTGGGAAACCAAGGAGAAGCGGCTTCCGCATATAATGTATGGCGCATAGAAGCCGCTCTATATACAACACATCCGATGATGCGCAAGCGCTTCGATATTTCTGTACTGCCGAAATAATACGGACTCTGGTAAATTTAAGCTCGTGCTCTGCTGTCTGTGCTTTCATTGAACAGCGCTTGTCAATTCTTGCAATAATTTGTGTCTGAAGGGGACCATGCAGTGATAAAAAGGAACTAGTCCTAGTAAAGCTCATTATTGGAAACTATGCGAAAGATTGAACGAAATAAAGGCGGTCAGCCCTAGCTGCGACGTCAGCAGCCGAGCTCAGCACGAAGCCGACACTAGTATATACTAGTGTCGGCTTCGTGCCGAGCTCGGCTGCTGACGTCGTTGTGAACAAAAGCGTTGTGAACAACAATAGCGTTGTGAACAAAAAGATTAATTTACATCAACGAGCAGAACTTGCTACATTCGTGCAAGACTTTCCCCTACTCCGCTGTCCTACCATGTGTATCGAGATAGATTTAAACCGGAGTGTAGCAAATGCGGCTGCAAAGCCATCGTAGAACACATCTTTTGGGATTGTCGGACAGATCCCCACCAATATAACTTCAGAGCCCGGGTCCGTGGGAGAACTTGCTGCTCAGCTCCGACCTGGAAACACAAGTACTGCTCGTGACAAGGGAACAAGAGGTTGCCGCCGGTCTCCACCGACGGCCACCTCAGCAAGATCAACTAATTCGCTTGTTACTCAAGCCGATAACAAAAGTTTTCCGATCCAATCTACTCGGGCCCTTTCGCGTGTCTTGTTAATCGCACTATTCGCGATCCAACTATGCGCACAATCCGCATATACGTAAGAAAGGCGTTGCCGTGCTTACAGTCGTGATGAAAGAAGTAAGACCTCGTTGGGACAAAGAGCGAACGGGTTTTCACTGTCAACGCAAACACCGCCCACGTCCTGTAGAAAGACTGCTGTATTCAACACCACAGATTTCTCATAATGCAGCGCAAATTAGTACCGATATGGTTGGACCTGAATACTCACTGAGCTGCCCACCGTGCGAGCCACGCCTGAGGCTGCAGGCAGTTGCTATCTTAGCCCCTCCTGCATGAGAAAGAGAGATTTTAGTGAATACAGGAGAGGTCTGCCTGGTTGTTAACCTGGCATGCCACTTTAGCCTATATGGGTACGGCGCCGAGTATAAACATACCAGTATTGACATGCTGTCGAACGGCTTAGCGGGGTGGCCAGCCTCAAGAATATATAATCTTGATCCCTCATGCTATTCATACCAGTTTCAGAGAATTCCCGAAGTGTGCAGCAGAACACACATCCACGGAGAAACTGGCGGACATTTTTTCCGTCCCTGAGGGCGAAGTGCCCGTGACAACTGCACCGTCTTCACCTACAGTTCTTATATAAGTTCGCCTACTGATCGCTAGGCATATGCCTTGTTTAGGTCCACCCCAAACAGCATAATAAGTGGCGGAGTCATCAAAAAGTTGTGGCGTCATCGCATTTTCAGTCCCTTGTGATATATGTACCGCGAAAAGAGGATGCGACATACGCAAAACATTACTCCTACAGCGACTATCACAAAACACATGCTCATCTCTTCTTAAAAAATAGCCGAAGGATTCAAACACGCCCTCTTTATTGTATCAAAACAGAAGGCAAGGCCAGAAGTGGTCAGCAAAATGCCATGGTATGCGTCATTACTACGTGTTAACAGCGCCAAGGCGTCATCGCTGACCTCGGCATAGCATTTTTACAAGGAAACATCATTTTCACAGTATGTTTAGCTTCAATCCTCATATGCATGAGGTTTCGGACAAAGCAAGAGATGAAGTTCCTTGAATGTGGAGCTATATTTTCAGAACACCCACTGCGAAAACTGCGAATATACTGAGTCGCCACCTAGGAGCAGAAGCTGCTAGGCATTAACCGCTTCTCCTCTCCCCCTTTAGACCTCTTGCTGTAATTCCCAGCATGCAGTTAGCACGCGATGTATAGTCCGCTGAGCTCGAGTTCTGGTTGAAAACAAAACTAAATGTTTTTTGCTAAATAGTTTGCCATCCATTTGCATACTTTCCGGTGGTTCACGTTCGCCGAAATCAGTACAGTCAGTAGTGGCAGTAGGCATGCGTGCAACTACACAGCCATGCAATCTTAAGAGAAGCACTGAGGAAGTGTGACAGTAGTTCATGATAGAATCCCATTATAATAAGTAGAGAGATATAGGAAAAATATGCGTTTTTGGCCCTCATCAATAGAGTTCCGTAAAGAGCAAATTTCATTTTTAGACATCTAAAGCCGGCGGACTGTATACGGGGAGTTACAGTATATTCGTAACACGTGGAGATCCGCTAAAAATATGACACGGCACCGATTGCCTGAAGCCACGCTCAGCTTCCTTTCCAGGAGTCTAACGCTCGAATGCTGAAGCCATTGGCGACAAGTCAGTTTTCCGCTGTCCCACAATTTGGCGCGCCGCAAGTGGAGACAGTCGTCCATGCCTATCCTTGACCCCGTTGCAACTGTTCTCCTGGCGTCTCATCGAATCGTTATAATTACTCACCTCAACATGCTCCCAATGCGAATAGGCACCTTTCGAAGAGCCAGGCAGGAGCGGATAGATATTATCCTGTATGGAAAATAATTCTTAAGCACCTCAGGCTAGCATTGAAGAGGAACCAAACACGCTCGGTCCTCAGTCCCACATATTCACCTAGCAGTCTCACTTACAAATGATGATGGCTCTATTACGTGATCAAGGCGGTTTTCCTTGAGACAAACATCGAGGCAATAAGGGGAAGACCTTGATGAGATCTTTGACTGTTCGATGCGGAGGTAGTCATTTGGAACGGTCATTCTGGAAGCTTCGATAACGTGTGCGAAGCGATATACCAGTGATTTGTTTCCTTGTTGCCTGAATGAATTCGAAGAAGTAGTTCCGGAGGCCTTGTATCAAAGATCTGCGCTAGTTTCTTGTCCGGCTCCTTATAGTCTTTACATTTATTAGGTATAGGATAGAAGCGTGTATAGGATAGGATAGGTATAGGATAGAACCTCCAATTACCACTCTTAATAAAACTTCGGTTTGGCCAAGTAACAGTACCACTTAACCTTCGCCTTACCTTAACAGCACTCACCTTAACAGTACTACTTTCAAGCGACAGCCAAAGAAGTTACATGAGAGAATATTTTTATTCTCATTATTTAACACGTTTGCTATCCCTTCTTTACTTAATTTTCTTTGGCGTCCCCGCAGTCACATTAATGCGCTATCTATTACGTGCGTTGTGAATTACAAGCGGTATACCCAGCCCATTTGCACATCTATATATCAGCTAGAGCATAAACAAATCCAACTGTTTTTTTTTTAATACAGTAAACTCATTTTCTGTCTGACCACTACACCTGTTTTTTTCCTTCCATTCCTTACTCCAAGACGCTCAGCTGCACAACTATTGCATTTGTTAGCTTCTAATTAGCAGTACTATATATACAGTACTATATATACATATAATTAGCGGTACTATATATAGCGGTACTATATACATATACGAGGAATGCACCCGTTAAGTATGTATTATTTTCAGATAAATTGGCCATACGCAACGTTTCTGGACAAAAGCAGTTCTGAACGGGCGAGAGTTTATGAACACAATTTTTACACATTTTTTTCATGTATTGTAAGATTTCACTGTCGCAATAAACCATGGTGCTTGGCTAGTTGGTGATTGGTGGAAGGAAGACAGCGCAAAAAAGGCCACTACAGAAGAGAAAACGGCATGGCACAAGGAACGCTTTCTTTGTGTCGTGTCATCTTCTCTTTTGTGGTTGCCATTTTTGCGCGGTCTTCCTTGCAAGTATGAATTAAGTGTAACAGTCGATATATTCGCAATCTCCCGTCGACAGGATTGCTTTTTTTTTTTTTGCTATTAATGTTATTGCTATCCTCAAAAGCGTTTTCAATTGGTTTTCTGCGGCGGTCGTAACTGCTCCATGCGAACGATGGAAACGCTATAATAGAAAGATCTTGCTACATATCGGAAGAATGGATCATTGCCTTACATATTTCCATAACAGTACGTTAACATTATTCAATATTTAAGAATTTTTGTCCAAGAATGTTGGACATGGTTCCTACCAAAAAAACGCTGAATTGCTATTCTCCATATTAACCTAACATGGTAAGGATTACTTGTAACAAGTTTGCGTAAGTTAATGCACTGCGTTGCTGTTACTAGTACCTTGCTATCTAGAGAGCTTTGTCTCTCGTGTAATGGTTATGTCAGGGATTAACTACGCAGCGGAAATAAAATCTATTGTGTCTTCCTACAATGTTTCTTATTGCAGAAAAGATGCGTTCACACAATAGAAATACTCGACTGATAACGGCCTTACTTGAAAATAAAATGTTCACCTGCTAATATAATACACCCCTATTAACCAACCGAATAATGCAACAAAATTTATAATTCCTTGCTCTTTTTATTTCCTAATTGATGAAAACCACAAAATGCCTAGCAACTTCAACTCAATTCGAAACAAAATATAAGATTTCGTGTATTCTTAGGCAGTTGGAGGTTGTCCTTCAGACAAAACCCGAATGTTCAAGGCCTACACAGCTGGACCTCAGCATGGCCTGACCTGCCAAACGTTCAGACATCCCAAAGAAAGACTGCGGGAAGCAGGCTGCATGCATCCGTACTGACGCATCCGCTTCTTCCCTTGTCCCTTGACGACATTGTGTCCTGGTAGTAAGGAATGCGGGAGTTAACTTTTACAACGCACTACGAATCCGATGCCTTCGAACCTGCAGTTAGTAGTCCGCGCAACTGGCACTGGTAAACGTTGCGCAGGGAAAAACAGAATCTGACTTTTTACGACTTCGAATTGACACCGGTTACGGCCCGCAACCAAGCCAGCCGAGGTGCTCAAGCGGTCATTATCTACGAACCGGTTGAATGCCAATGAGTTGATAGGAGGTGAGATTTACGGTACTCCTCCTAAGTGAGCGGGAGAGACGCGTTAACACAGGCTGTTGACCGTGGGTGGATAGTCTTACTTGAAGAGAGCGAGACAGTTCTCGGTATACAGCATGGATCTTTCTTCCGCTGTAATCACAGTACACCCCTAGTAAGTTTTTATTTTTATTTTATTTTGAAAGCAAACTAGCTCCCTTGGACTACAAGCGCACTGTAGATGCCAACGTGTGTAAGGAAGCAGAAACTGACCGCTGCGGTAAAAACAACAAAGTGAGACCACTGAATTTTATTACCCAGTTAGCGGTAACTCTATCTCGTTGAAATCCTGAACTCGAATGCTTTCACTTTTCCTAGCCTACCAAGCTTTCACAGCAGCGTGCCAAGGCTGGTCTTTTCTTTTTGGCAACGATTCGTTATATTCCAACCTTTAGTTTGCCACATTGGAATGTTACCGCCCTCTGTTTAAGGTAGGCAGTATCTGTATGTCTCTTTATATGTTTTGGGTTAAGGCTTGCCGTTCGTCACTCCTGCTAAGGGTAATAAGTAAGCTATACTCTACCCACTGCAGCTGCGGTGAGAAGACAGCCGGTTATCATGAACTACGTCAGAGGTTTTGACTCCTTTCGGCCCTCTTAGTTCTACTTTTTTCCCCTTCTTTTCCTCCTTTTTTTATTAACCTCTCCGATTTCTTTTTCCGCTTTCACTGCCGCTATCACTGCTCGTACAACTCCTTCTTTCGGGATCAAGGCACTCAACTATTGCCACTGTGAAGAGAATGAGAAGGAAAGATAAATGCTACATCATCTTACAGGAGAATTCCTTGTCTCTGGTTTCATTTTCACAGTTATCGACGAGAAAGTACTCCATAAACGTAGCTTGACTTTCTCTCGGCGTCACTATGGCCGCCGCTGTGGCTCAGTGGTTATGGTACTCGGCTGCTGATCCGAAAAACGCGGATTCGATCTCGACCGCGGTGGTCGCATTTCGATGGAGGCGGTATGCTAGAGGCCCGTGTACTATGATATGTCAGGTGACACAAAAAAACCCCACGTGGCCGCAGTTATCCGGAGCTCTCCACTCCGGCGTGCTTCATAGCCTGATTCATTAAACCTCACAAACTAAATCGAACCAGACTATTCATTTGTCTGTTCGTAAAGCTTGAGTAGTCTTCCGAAGCCGAGAGTCTTCCAGGTTATATTTCGAAGCACCTGCCTATATATAAGCTGAGAAGTAGCGAGGCATACTCTCCTTTCCTTCAGAAACATCTGTAGTATGCTTCATTCCCAGGCTCCGTTCTCCTGCTTTTGTAATGCATGAAGAAATCGCCAAATTTTTAATTCAGTCTTAGGAGGTAGAGTTAAGAATGTCGAGAGGCAGGAGAAGCCCTCACTGGTTAATCTGCGCGTGTAAAAGGCACATTACTCTTCCAGATGTTCCTCGTCTTAGTTACATTTCCTCATGCTGAAGACGTGCAACAAACAAACTGCTGGTAGCGATCGTGTCTCTCATTCGAGTTAAATTTTAGTACCCACGCTACTGTACGAACAAAAAAAAAATTGCTTTTATATTTCATGCTAAGGAAATTTTGGCGCCACATAAAGTTTTCGGGAACTAATGTGCAGTATTTCTACTCATACCCAGAAATTCTGGAGAAAAGCATTTTTAAGAAAAAAACTGTTGATGAACGGAATTTTTTCATGTAATTTAAGATTTCACTATAGCAATCATTACATCCGGAGGTCACCCGAGAGCAGTCCTGAATTTTTTTTACAAATTTTTTTGCTATCCGCAAAAGCGCTCCTCGTTGATTTTCTATGGCAGTCTTAACTGTTCGATGCGATAGGTGGAAACACTTTAAAAGAAAGATACTGCTACATATAAGAAGAATGGGCCATCAGATCGAATATTTCTGTAGCAGTATCTTACAATACTACTATTTCCAAAATTTTTGGCCAACAATGTTGGGCATGGTTATTTTAGTGTTTTTTTCCCCCACTCCCTAAACTGGCGCTATTCGCAATGGTGCGCAAGAAAAATGGGCCTGTTAGTACTGCTATAATCCTGAGAATTCGGCGCCACCGAAGCGAGAATTGGCAGTGTTGACTTGACCGTCAATTTCAAAGTACCCTGCTCTGCTCGTGGATTGGCTTAACTGTACTTACGAGCTCAGCTCCTTGCCGTTTAACAAATCCTGCGGCGTTCATAAGTAACCCTGTAGAAATAGACTCCAACATTGAATTTATTTTGATGTTTTGAAGCTGATCAGAGGATCCAAATGAGCTGAGCAGTGCAGACTCAAAGGTGTTGCCCCAGATCACGGACACAACAGTCAGTGAAAATTTTGCATCTCAGATCATCATCATCATCATCAGCCTGACTACGCCCACTGCAGGGCAAAGGCCTCTCCCGTGTCTCTCCGATTAACCCTGTAATTCGCCAGTTGCGGCCACCGTATTCCCGCAAATTTCTTAATCTCATCCGCACACCTAACTTTCTGCCGCCCCCTGCTACGCTTGCTTTCTCTTGAAATCCACTCCGTTACCCTTAACGACCGGCGGTTATCTTGCCTTCGCATTACATGCCCTGCCCAATCCCACTTCTTCCCCTTGATTTCACCTAGGATGCCATGAACCCGCGTTTGTTCCCCACTCCTCCCTCTTCTGATCTCTAAAGGTTACACCCATCATTTTTCTTTCCATAGCTCGCTGCGTTGTCCTTAACTTAAGCTGAACCCTCTTTGTTAGCCTCCACGTTTCTGCCCCATAGGTGGGTGCCAGTAAGATACAGCTGTTGTATACTTTTCTCTTGAGAGATATTGGTAACCTGCCATTCATGATCTGAGAGAACCTGCCCTATGCGCTCCAGCTCATTCTTATTCTTCTAGTGATTTCCCTCTCATGATCCGGATCAGCTGTCACTACCTGCCCTAAATAGACATATTCTCTCACTACTTCCAGAATCGCGCCATCAATTGCAAACTGCTGTTCTCTTCGAAATTCTACATAAAAAAAAATCTGTGAAACAGAGCGCTCGGCAGTATGTACTGAAACATTCTGTGAAACGAAACGCTGGGCAGCCTAAACTAAATCGCAATCCGTGAAACAGAACGTTGTGCAGTACGCATTAAAAAACAATCTATCAAACAGAAGGCTGGGCAGTATGTGTTGGTTGGTGAGAGAGAGGAGTTGACGACTGGGGTGAAGAGGAGGGGAGGGGGGGGGGGTAGGAAGGGATAGACGCAGTAAAGGCCATGACCGTGGCCTAGAACAAAGCTTCTGCTCGCAGGAATGGGGATAATGAAATGCGTGGTCGCCCATCGCGAGTACGGTGTTGGCCGCAGCCTCGGACACGCCATAAGAAAGATGCGAAGGCGGCGGGAGGAAATCGTTTTGGGTTTTACGAGCGTGCGATGACGCCGCTGTCGCTCAGAGCTCTTTCTTCTTTTGATTCGATTGCGTGGCAGCATCTCTTGTAGGGTCGCCTGTCTTTCCGTCTCCGTCACGTCGGATCTGACCCACTTCCGTCCGTGACTCCAGCGGCGAAGCGTCTGCGGAACATCCGCAACCTAGCGTGCTACATTGGTTTGTTCGGAGTTCCTATTTTGAAACGCTGACTTTGTTCGGAGTTTTATATCATGGCAAAAAAAGAAACAAGGTAGAAATGGTTATTAGTATACTAATAGCAACTAAGAGTTCTAAAAAAGGAACGCGAGTAAGTGTGAATTTTATCACGACAGTATATTTAAGAGTTCTAACAAAAAAAAGGTTATAACGGAAGAAGATCACAACAACCCTTAAGTCTGATCCCCGGTTTCTTAGCATTGAAAGTTATCGTCTGTCATCTTGTAGTGATATGATTAACCAGACATACACCTGTTATCATTCAAGGGTTTCGTAAGCTGTAATTACATTAATTCGATTGCATAGCATCATAATCATCATCGTCATCATCCGCCTGACTATGCCCACTGCAGGGCGAAGGCCTCTTCCATGTATCATAATGCACGTGGATAAATATGTGTATAAAGAATTTCTTGCTTTGATACGGTACTCGCGTTATTTGAAACTGCCTTATGGCCAACTTGTATGGTGGCCGGACAATATTCAATCTGTGTCTAAGGCTCTCTGCCCATCCCCCTTCCTTGAAAGAAAAAAAAACGCGTTTGAATAGAACACCACTGATATTTGCTTTGTAACGGGGCATGAACAGAGATATAGCATTCACTTGGAAGTGGCCTGTTAATCCTGTAGCTTAATTACTCATTGTTGGTTCGGTCTGGTGTTGTGACTATACTGCCTGCTTCACAGCAATAGCATAACAGTATGGACCAGATTAAAAAAAGAGACAAGGCTCTCAAATATTAAGGCGAAAGCCTTTAATGTCTCATCGTTGTAAGCAGCAGTTGTCGACAGAAAATGTCACGCTTTTCAGTTGGTCGAAACGGTCGTGACGTCACAGTGCGCGAATTTCAAACGGGGCCAATTGTACTTTGGCTAGTAACCTGGCAACCAATTGAAGGGATCGTATAGTGATGTTCCAATTAAGTGGGACTGAGCTTAGTTAATTGCTTAATTACTCAATCAACCTAATTAACTTTTCTAGTCAGGTCATATAAATAAATAAAATTGAGTAAGAAATTGGTCGAGCTCGGGGATCGAACCCCGGTCTTCGGAGTGTGAGACGAGCACGCTATCCACTCCGCCATGCGAGCTCGATGGTTTGGGAAGAACAAAGGTGCGTCTAGTGAATACGGTGTCTTCGCTCACTCCCATCCTCCTCCCTTCCCTTCCGGCGAGGTTTAAGTGTCCACCGAGATATGAGAGACAGATACATTCCCTTTCCTCAAAAACCAATTTACCGACGAGCGAGGCGTAGAACCGAATGGGCGATGGCGTTCTATGGACTCCTGGAAGCGTTGCAAAACGCTGTCGCGTTCCACTCTTAGAGGCGAAGCTTAACATCTTAGCCACACATCAGTGACCGCACTTTAGGCAAAAAAAGTGCCCCCCTGAATTTTGACGGGTGTCCACCGAGATATGTGAGAGTTACTGCGTAATTTCCTTTCCTCAAATACAATTTTGATTTTCTTCATTTCGGGCCATCTTTGTCTTTCTTCTTCCACTCCCACTTCCTCCCTTCTTCTACGGTGCGGTTGAGGTGTCCACCGACATGACAAAGAATTACTGCGCCCTTTCCTTTCCTCAAAAAGCGTTCAAAGGGCAAGGCATCGCGCCGAACGGGTGGTGGCGTTCCGTGGACTGACTCCCTGGCCAACGTTACAACACGCTGTCGCGTTCGACTCCTAAAGGCGAAGCTTAAGCGTCCTTAATTAGCAGTTAATTAGTATTCAGACACAAGTCAGTAATTAATCATTAATTAGTGATTTGTCGTCACTTAGTAATTAGTACTCAATTACATGTGACGCCACCAGTGCCACAGAAGCAGTCAAAGTGGTGCGGAAAACGCTTTCGTCTCTACGCACTTTAGACAGTCAAAGTGCCCCCTAATTTTTCGCAGTCCGTCGGGGCCAATTACTGAAAATAAAAACTGCACTTTTGCCCTGTCCAAACTCCCTCCCTGACGAGGGTCCACTTTCCCAGACCAATTTGGAAATGGCACTTTCACAAAAACGCCCATCCCTCAGTCCCGATGTCTCTCATGGCAGAAGTCTAGCTTGACAACTTTGCATACTGAGTAAAGGGTGAAATTTTCAGAGATGACATACTACTCCGTCATCTGAGAAATAGTTTGCAGTGAAGGAGAGCTTCTATAAAGCTACTGCAAAAATAAAAATGCTTCCAGTGCACCGAAACATAGATGATGAGAAATAGTCATCGCAATACTTTATAACTGGACAGAAAAAGAAAGGTGGAGGTAGTACGTACTAGCATTAGAGTGAGCAAACAAATGATTATAAGAAATTTGTGCATACCTCTAGCATTTTCCGTATAAACCACAAGCCGGCTATAATTTGTAATATTGTAATATAGCGTTTTCATGACATACGAATAGTTTTGGTCAAATGTTTAGGGGAATCCCCCAAGGTGGAGTAGATTTGTAATAAGGGAGTAATTACTCATTGGCATCCACCCGAGCGCAGCCATACGGCTACAAAGGAAAGCTATACAGCTTTCTCAGAAACTTCGTAGTTAAAGAAAAATTCGTCCTGGTCCGGGGTTCGAACCCGGGACCACCGCTTCACCGGAGCAGTCGCTCTACCAATTGAGCTAACCGGGACGGCAAGCTTATGGTAGGGCGAGAGCGAATTGATCAATAACTCGGAGTGGGAACAGTGCTGGTCAAGTGTTTAGGGGAATCCCCCAAGGTGGAGTAGATTTGTAATAAGGGAGTAATTACTCGTTGGCATCCACCCGAGCGCAGCCATACGGCTACAAAGGAAAGCTATACAGCTTTCTCAGAAACTTCGTAGTTAAAGAAAAATTCGTCCTGGTCCGGGGTTCAAACCCGGGACCACCGCTTCACCGGAGCAGTCGCTCTACCAATTGAGCTAACCGGGACGGCAAGCTTATGGTAGGGCGAGAGCGAATTGATCAATAACTCGGAGTGGGAACAGTGTTGGTCAAATGTTTAGGGGAATCCCTCAAGGTGGAGTAGATTTGTTATAAGGGAGTAATTACCAGGACGAATTTTTCTTTAACTATGAAGTTTCTGAGAAAGATGTATAGCTTTCCTTTGTAGCCGTATGGCTGCGCTCGGGTGGATGCCAATGAGTAATTACTCCCTTAATACGAATAGTTTAGTACAGAAATAGCAAATGCACTGTCTTTGCCAAGAGTAACCGGGCAACGGTGGTTTGTTGCTCAGCCGCGAGTAGAGAAACACTTACAGCAGCCCTTAAGCACTGGATATGTGTAGAGTAGGGTGAACCCTTGTCCTCACGTTTTGACACCTTTCGCCCTTTATGGGTTCCGTAAAGGCTCAGTTATAAGGTTGAGAAGCAAAAACCTGCTGCTCGGTTACTTTTGGCGAACGGGGTACCTGTCAATAGTGAACTTATGCTTCGTTCATGCTGAAGCAAAAACGATGGCTTCTTGCACGGTGATCTTAATTATTTTTACAAAGCTTATACTGGCCCTCTATGCAGGCCTTGAAGCTGCAATCATAACTTAGGTTTTAAAGTATGGGCGGCTGAAATATGAAAGGAGACAGTCTCTTTGCGCACAAGAATGAATTCGTTTTTGTGTTCTTCAGTGAAGTTGAAAATATCCTGTGGGTGTTATTTGCCCCGAACAGAACTATTTAGAAAACAGGAGAATGTTTGCTTGTCATTCTCACTTGGGAATAACACACTAGATGAATGCTCGTAATGAGGATCCTTTGGTGTAAATGGTGACCAAGTATCCGTGAGAAGAACGCTTCCATTCGTTACAACGAGCATCTCCTCGTGCCATATCCTTGTAATGCCCATTTACGGTACAAATGAATAAACTAATTAAGCGGCTGTTCGCATCAACACTTTTCGCCTGCAGCTGCTGAATGGCGGACACCCTCCACAATTTTTAACAATTACACGTGCTGCATCTCTAAATGCAACGCGTGAAATTCTTCTCTCGACTACGCAGCTTGCTTGCTCGTGCAGTAGTTCAATGGACGGCCTGGAAGTTAATGGTTCCAATTCTCTAATAACGTGTCAGGATAAAATACTTACTTGATTCAGTCATAATTAACTAAATATCTGCTTTCTCTGCAGCGACAAGCAGCCAAGTCAAACAGCAGACACAGCACTGGTTCTGATCCATCTCGCTTTCTCTGGGTAAGCGACCACTCGAAATGGAGGTGAACTTCTTTGCGGGAACTTCTTTGTCGCAGCAGACGATGCGGATTTTCAGTTAGATCCAACTGAATCAGGCCAGTAATTTGTTATTACAGAACAGGGGACATTAAATGCCACGTCATGCGTTAATTTACATCATGAATAATCAGGTGGTGTAGCCGAGCGAAGTATTTTGCACGTTCCGTTTAGTGATTTAACAACTGTTATTATAAAAAAATCAGGAGGGTGTACATCTTGGTTCGTTCGTAAGGCATTTCTCTTGGGGATTTTCAGACCGCGTATACAAAGCTACCACGAGCGCAAGTAAACAGCGTGAAGGGCCCGTGACAGATAAGGGGATGGTGGGCGAGGCATACGCCCTTTCCGTACGCATCCTTCTTCGTCACTGTTTCGCAAGCTCTGCCAGACAAGCAGGGCGGATGCCCGTGAGTGTGTCATACATCAGGGGATAAGTGGCCTGATTGGGATCGCAACGGATTACGGAGTCAGCTTGCAACGTGGGTGCGGTGATGCATTACATTTGAAGGAGGGATGTGCGACTCTGGAAATTTTACTTCGTAGAATATAGCTTTAGTAGAAACGGTACAGCTCGCTGGATATTGTAGGCCATAGGCACACCCGCACATACTGCAAGCAATCATTCACGACGCCCGCAGAAGAAAAGCTGTAGAGCTCATCGGTGAATACAGCCCTGACTAGAGAGACTTGTGTTTGTAACGAAAGATGGCAACTTTCCGAAACATCTGCCGCGCGATTAGTGTACTGAAGAAACCTGCAAACACCTGTGGGATGCAGGCAATTTGACCAAGTTTTGCTTTCGAGCGTGCGAGGAAAAGACGGGTGTGAGAATTCAAAGATGTGCCCATCTCTTAGAAACAAGGTTATAAGCGTCTCAAAGAGCATGGTCCTCTGCGCGATTAGCACCTGCCATATATATCTTTGCCGTCGGCATTGACGTGGAAAAGTGCTGCGACGCAACAATCACAAAGGCAGTATTTTTTTCGTTCCTCCCTATATACCTGCTGCTTCGGAGCCGATGACACGCTGAAGTCACTCATTCCAGTTTTCTAAACACAAACACACACAAAAGATACTTTATGATTTGAAACCTTTTAATTGTCGGAAAAGTGTGCATGATACTATTCGATGAGAGACGCGGCACGTATGAACAAAGCAATAAGGTTTCGGTTTTGTTTTCGAGAAAACATTGTGGTTTTTAAAGCGCGAATTTACGTTTATAAACCAGTTGCCCTCTGCGGTCTTGGATAGCAGATGAAGCTACACACGGCAAGATTGAGTATGGTAAAGATACAACTGTGAAATGGATTGCTGTTTCACGTTTCACCCATTTTGCCGCGAGACAGTGGAAAATCATTCGGGCTGCAAGCAACTGTGTGCGAGGATGTGTCGGTGTCGTCTGCGTGTTCTCCCGGTGATTATGTCGAATTACGTTTCGAACAAAATCCAACTTAATCGTCCACTCACTGTAAGTCTGCACGATTATGTTTTAATAATTTGGTCTCCTAAATCACTCTAAAACGAGCTGTGCGTGCAAAACAGATTATCTGCGCAGCTACAAAGTTCCTATACTCGTTTGAAAGCTGCGTTATAATCAGCGGAATGGCGCTTATGTCTGTGCAGCTATGTTGTTCCTCACGTTTGGAAAGGCAGTCGGTGCGAAACCCGTGGTGGTAAGCTGCTCCTCGCGAGTTGTCTGCGGGCTTTTACGTGTTGCAAGGTAGATGGATGGCCAGAATTATCATTTAGCACGTGAATGACGGCCGAAATCGAACTATGCGTTAGCGCCTTGTGAACTCGATTTACTACGCGCCTCCAGAAACGCACACTTGGGTTCAGAGGTGGATTGCATTTATTTTTTAATCTTTGTGCTACCGCCTGTCCGGACCATGGAGTGTTGTTCATTTAGAGGTGTGCATTGCTTGTTACGTAAAGACGCTCGCTCGGCGCGCGTCGTGGACCGTGACGTTTCACCAAAAATGCTCTTTAACGCAATAAACTAGAGCACGGGACGTTTATCTAAATTGTGGTCAAGCGGCGCTGGAGGAATGCTGATAGTGTGATCGTTCAATAAAACTCGTTGCCAGCGCGAGTGGTGAGCGTGTGGAAACACCCCGAAGAACCTTAGAGGTACAGGGTCCGTCAAAAGTTCCCAGGCCACATGGTCCGCTTTTCTTCAGTATATCCTGGCACTTAAGATTCCAATAGAGCTATCGAGGTTTTCAGATGGTAGAACGATCCTTCTTCTATTCTCTACAGATATTTTGAGTATCGAGGGTTTCTCAACAGCCCGACTATGCTGCTCAAAAGCAAACCCTGTGGCCTTGGAACTTTTGACGGACCCTGTACATACTGTCACGTTATATGACGGCAGTCCAGCGGCCAGGAAGACAGCAACAACGACTTTCAAACGAAGCTCTTTATTTGGGCTGACTTGCGCCCGCAAAAGAACTGAATCACTCGGCGGTGGCGTAAGCAACAAGCGTGCTCGTCAGTCGTCGAACTACGAATGCCCGCTGCTCGCGGAGTCGTTCAATTTAAAGCCGGCGCAAGGAAACTTCGAGATAACAGGTCGAGATCATCTAAAGCAATCTGGAAACACGTAGATGCAGCTCTTCATGGCTGTGATCAATCGAGATGAGTCCGGTCGCTTCTCGCGTCACGAACAAAAATGATAACACCCCTTTCCTGCGGCCTTGAGCACGAACGAACGGACACTAAAATGATACGTGGCAATACCGTCTCCCCTTACGTTGCACACGCGTGGATTTGCCCGTCCCTGTTATCAAAGCTGCTGGTATCCGCCGCTAGACTGCGCTTTCATTTTGAAAGCGGAGTAAAGGTCGCCTTGACAAGAGACGGCTTACATTTCGTTCCTAGAGGCTAGGTCATGAACCCAGCTCAGGCGTTCGTGAATTTTTCTAGCAGCATTTGCGTGAGAGGCACAGTATGCGTTTCTATTCTCATAGTACTATATTACGAAAGCGCCAATGTAATTCGGCGCTTAATTGCGTTAAACCCCATAAAACGGAAATCAAACCTTTCTAGTTCATTTTCTTGAACAGTTTCTCAAAAGTAGTGCTTCTCGGTCTCTGTGGTGGTGGCTATGGCCAACTTGAGACAAGAAAAGTGTCTAAACGACATAGCCGATCTTGCAGTAGATCCCTAAAGCGTATGCAGGTGACCTCCTATACAGGAAGAACGTATGCTTCACTGATTCATTTGCTGTTTCTTGAGGTACGTACGCAATGATCGTGTCCCAGAAGAGCGCACAGGTTCTTAGAGGGGCACCAAATTTGCATCTTCTTGACCAATCAGTGACAGCCTATGACGCCAGAGATGCGCTGCTGACGATCCCTTACCGTCAAATGCTATAGCGGCGGTCACAACAAGGACAGCCAGCTTTATTTGCGTCGTGGCCCTGGTTATTACGTCTGGACCGAGAAACGGAAAAAAGTGAGGAAATGGAGGTTGATTACTTGCCTTGAGACGCTGTTTTTAACATAGGACCATCGATGGCGTAACCACCAAAGGGAAAGGGATATTGAACCCTTCTTCGTGTTGTAACATGGCACCAACAGCCCTTTATAAGCGTCGCAGGCTGAAGGCACTTACTCCGTTGTAAATTGATCGTTCATTTCGCTTGAGGAACGTTTGGTGCCCTTGAGTTAGAGGGTGAAAATGGCCGCTGCTCTTCCGCTCGGCGGCCGAGAATGCGCTTCGTTCCTCATAAACCTACGTTCTAAGCAGAAATAAATAAAAAAGCGAGTGAGCTGTCCTCAAGTGCCCTCCATCTTAAGGCGAAAGCTTTTTATGGCTCATACTTGCGGCCAAGGTCACGTCCGGTGTAACGCTGTCTTCCACCAATAACGCGGCAACTAATCAGGATAAGAGAAAACGAATGATAGCATCGGATAGAGGGGACAAAATCTAACCCCGATGCCAAGTTTGATGACTGCTGAGAGATTAGTTAATTAATTGAAGCCAATTATAGCGAAAAAACAAAGAAAACAACGAAATGCGTCGATATAGCGCGGACGTCGATATAGCGACGGGAACAGTGCGACGTCACATCCACCTGGAATCATCGCAGCATAGTGAAAATTATCACAGAATAGACGGAAAAACATCGCATTTGTGTGAAATTAGATTGAAAATTGTGTAATTAAGCGTAATTAATACTTAAGATCACCGAAAGATCTATAATTTGAATAAAAATTGCTCAAAAACGAGTAAAACTGGATGATGACGTCCCATCAGACGAAATGACGTGAGAGCAGTGGGATCCGCCGCCAAGCAACAACTGCCGACGCGCATGCGCATGCGCAGCGTGACGTCACCGCTTCCTCTCGTCATTATCCTCTCCTCTATCGGGAAATGAATTCAAGCGCGGGGAATGAATTCAAGCGCGGCAAATTCAAATCAGTGCAATGAGTCGCAAACGGCTTCCGCCTTCCAGCACTTAAGAGATATATAAGTATCTAAGTGCCTGCATGCAACGAATTTTTTCTAAAAGGGATGCGTTAGAGGACGGCTTCCTCTCTTTTTACTCCCATATAGGCGTACTCGTGTTTAGAGAGACAGTTCCGCAACCGCCGGTATAGTGCTACCCCCGGAATCAAGCCTCCGTGGTACGCCATATTTGTTCCAGCGTGGCTGACGGGCCTTCGCTCGGGATGTTTCCGAGCTGTTGAGTGTTAGCGATCTCTCTGAAAGATTGTATTTTTATTCATTTTGTGAAGTGTTGGGGCAGTCAGCCTAAAATGACGCACAAAATAAATGATAGTCAGATGATTTCTTTCTGTTATAAGATAGAAACTCGAATTACTCGTTGACATGGTAACTAAACACAGGACCAGAATGTGTATATGATACACAATGTGTACTTAAGTTGTTGCTGAATGTTTCACCGGGCACTGGTAGGTACAGAGCGGTTCATTAAACGTTTTTCGACTTTTTTGGCTTTTGGTAATAATTTATTCTGCTACGTGCAAATGGCAGCACATTACGCTCATATGCTTTTGTGTGGAGCTCTACTCATACCAAACGCACTTTTGCTGCTATAATTAATTAAACTTGATTCAGATTCCTTTCATTACAGCTAAAGAAAGGAGTATGATAATTGAAAAAAAGCAACTGTATTATCTTGCGGTTTGTTATCTTCATAAGAGCAGATAGTATCCTTTCTTCTGCTTGTAGCGATGAATACTATAATGGGCCGCCGCGGTGGCTCAGCGGTTATGGTGCTCGGCTGCTGACCCGAAAGACGCGGGTTCGATCCCGGCCGCGGCGGCTAGGATTTCTTTGGAGGAGAAATTCTAGAGGCCCGTGTACTGTGCGATGCCAATGCACGTTAAAGAACCCCAGGTGGTCGAAATTTCCGGATCCCTCCACTACGGCGCCTCTCATAGCCTTAGCCGCTTTGGGACGTTAAACCCCATAAACCAAACCAAACCGAATACTATAATGGAGAACTATTCAGGACTCAACAAAGGTGAAACAAACACGGCAAGCACTTTGAACGCACACACCGAAATATTTTTGTACTGATTACCAGCCTTTCAGCGCCCTTACACATACCATTTTCGTTGTTATAAACCCCGTCATAGCTTCGCTTCTTTTAGGCAGTGGATACCTTAATCTGGAAACAAAAGACATACCATGACCGTACGAAGATATACGAGACAGTCAAAATGTCTGTCGAAAAACGCGTTTTGAAATTTTGACTATTTTAGGCACTGCATTCTGTTACAGCTTTCTTCTACGTTGAGGTCATATCCAGTAAAATGATCCACACACATAAAAAATAATAAGCAAAAGTCGTAGTTGGTCTTTCTTTCAACGCTGGCGGGAATACTGGATGACTCAGTAGAACAAGACGCTCTGCTAGCCTAAAATATTGTTTATAAAGTGAGAGGATCAAATTGCAATGCTACAAGAGGACAGCACAGAATAATGCTTAGGCCCTGTATAGCTAACAACCCAGGTGCGAATTGCAGCCGATGAGCGCATGATAAACTGTGGAGGGATCGAATCAGTATTACAGTAAACTTGCTGAAGCAGAATGCGTAGTTCACTGAACACGTACACGATAAATACAGATGCTTCGCAGCAGAGTTATAAAAGCCGGTGAAACTAAGTGTGGATCAAAATTGTTTGAAAATTCTAGTAGCACACCGAACCTAGACGTCCGAAAAAACATGCGCTTCCTTGTGTGTACAAGGGATCACAGCAGGTCTCGTCTCGAAATAAAGACAAAGCAATAAACGTAAAGCGCATATAATAAAACTTGAACCTAAAGCGCGCTGTTTCATTGGTCTCGAGAGCGAGTCAAGCAAGGCGCAGTGTTTACAATCCGTGCTGTTAAATTCCCATGGAAAACGCTTGTATCTTATTCTTTTTCAAGTTTACAATGTAATAACACTGCGAAACGCTTAGCTCTCACACTCGTGTGGACAAATTTTTCTTTGCTTCTATTTAGCGCGTCGCTTGCCCTTAGTTATTACGTTGCGAAAAAAAAAGTCCCCAATTCCTGGAAGTTCCTGAATTCAAAGGCGCAATGCATAGCATTCTTGTGTGCCCACTGTTCCCCACTCGTCTTTGCGCAAAGGCAGGAGAGCTTTATCCCAAATGCACCACCACTACGCTTAATGGAGGAACGGCACCACGTGACAGCGAGGGAAGAATCAGAGGCGCTGCAGCGAGGTTGGACAAATGCCGTACCTCTTCGTTTATAGTGAGTTTTTAGTGAGATGTATGCAGCGTGTTCCCGTATCCCAATTTATCTCTTTGAAATAAGCGCGTAAGAGAAATTAAAAGTTGCAAATATTGACTAAAGCTATTTGTCCAGCATCAGAGAACTCCATGACAAGATATGCTTTCTTTGCTGACAAGTTATTGGCGAAGCATTTGACTTGAGAAAAATTTATTTCAAGAAATAAAATTCAAGCTTCAAACTCCAAACAACAAATTCCATAATTAGCTGGCAGTGAGACAGCATTAGCAGCTGCTCATGTCTTTATCAGAAGCAACGTGGTTTCCGGTCTGGTGACTTCCAGTTTGGTGACGTCATGCCGTGCCTGGTGGGTACACTTTCATTCAGCCATTAAAAATGGCTCGGTGTGGTGACGTCACTTTTTTAAAGCCAATGACTCAATTTTATAGCCGACGACGGATTTAAACGCGTTTTGTTGAAGGCCAAGGACGCTGAAAGTGCTTTACTTCCAGCATGAAGCAGGTCGTATTTCATTAGCATCCTGTTCTCATTAACATCAAGATCCTCGCAGTCCCCCATACAAAGAAATATGGACGGCATATTAGGCGAAACTAAATAAAAACGCCTAGTCTGTTCATCTGGGATGTGACCGACCTTTCCGGTCGCGTCCGTTACCGTACCCGACATCCTCAGTGACCCTGGCATTCGAGGCTCGGGCACGATCGCTCATCCTTTGTAACTACCGTCGCCGTATATGAATCGCAACCCGCGCGAACAAGCGGCTCCCAAGCAGAGATGGACGGAAACTGCATTCAGGAAACAGCTCTGCTTATGCACGTTCGCAGACAGGCAGACACGGAAGCAGAGACAGGAAGGTGTCGGCGTTGAAACCTGTTCAATGCCCGCCACGACCGGTTCGCGGGCAGCCTTATATACTAACGGACATCCGCAGATCAACAACGCACCCCTAAAGCTTATTTCACCAAAAGCGAAAAAAATAAACAGCCCGGGGAGCAGTAAACGATGCTGGCCAGGGTCGCTTTCGGAACTCAGCGGGCACCGTGCAAGGAGAGGATACAGACATTAATCTCGTCGCGTCGTTGGAATGCAGGGCTCCGGGACGCCTAAAGGGACGTTGCTGTAAACAGACTCTGCGATGGCAGGTGCTACTTTAGGGATCATGATGCACTAACCGCTTCAAGAGGGAACCGTTAATTACAGTGGAACAGCAGACACAACAGAAAAACCTGCACGCATTGCGTTGCCTGACCACTGGCATTACCGGTGGGGAAGACATTCTCTGAAGAGAGAGTGCGCCTGAGCGAAGACGAACGACCGGGAAAAGCTCCCCACGTTTTGTTTCCCTCTCTACACTCTCTCCCTCTCGTTGTTCTCTGGCGAGTTCACTTCCTCTCAGGTGAGTTCACTTCTTCTCTGGTGAGTTTACTTCTCCACCGAGTTCACTTCTTTTGTGAGTTCACTTTGGTGTTTACTTCTTCTCTAGGGATTTCACTTCTCTGGTGAGTTCACTTTGGTGAGTTCACTTCTTCCTTAGTGAGTTCACTTCGGTGAGTTCACATCTTCGCTAGTGAGTTCACGTCTTCTCTGGTTAGTTCACTTCTTCTCTGGTGAGTTTACTTCTCCACCGAGTTCACTTCTTTTGTGAGTTCACTTTGGTGTTTACTTCTTCTCTAGGGATTTCACTTCTCTGGTGAGTTCACTTTGGTGAGTTCACTTCTTCCTTAGTGAGTTCACTTCGGTGAGTTCACATCTTCGCTAGTGAGTTCACGTCTTCTCTGGTTAGTTCACTTCTTCTCTGGTGAGTTTACTTCTCCACCGAGTTCACTTCTTCTCTTGTGATTTCAATTTGGTGTTTACTTCTTCTCTAGTAATTTCACTTCTCTGATGAGTTCACTTCTTCCCTAGTGAGTTCACTTCGGTGAGTTCACTTCTTCTTGGGTTAGTTTACTACTCGGGTGAGTTTACTTCTCTAGCGAGTTCACTTCTAGTCATTGCCTCCTGAGCATAGGTCTGGGCGTGTAAGTAGCGTTTGTAACTACCACGTCAACAACGCGTTTCCGCAAGCGGCGGAAGACCTTTGACCGCGTAGTATACATAGTGAATCGCCTCTGGACGTTCGTTACCAACCGTCACATATCTGCCTGCTATCGTGCCGGGGGAGCAATATCAATTTGCTTGGCTGAAAATAGTAGCCCGCACAGCTGTTGCATCTCGGTTTCGCCGGCGGGCCCACTGATCTCCACTAGGTGGCTGGAGGCCGCATTCCCGCTTTCCGAGACGAGCGCGAGTGAAGCCACCGGAAGTTGGACTGCTTGTCCCGGAAGTCGGGTGTCTGCTGTGCATTTCAATGCAATAAGTGGCGTCTTTCACCCTTTCGTTCTCAGTTTTTTGCGTTGTTCTCGAGTAATTTCTGCTGTTATATGAAAGGAACAAGCAAGCTGAATGCGAGAAATGTGAGCATTGTGTGCAGAACCCTGTAATTTCAGAGAAACCGAAGAAAACAGGCATGCAGGTCTCACCCTGCCTCGGCAAAGGGGTACGTGCATTAAACACTATGTTCTTGCCTGGTTCTTGTCTTCCGATCGTGAAGGAAAAGTAGTGGAATGACGATGAGGCTAGGCCATCTTAAAACCGAATTTTCGTGCAGCAAAGAAAAGGCACAGCGCGAGAGGAAGGACTGACAAGAAAGACGAATGCTGCAGTGCGCAAGAGAAGCGCTGTTAGAAGTCAACTGCATCAACAACCACGAATAAAAGCCCATTCAGGCTTAACTTGCTACAATATACGAAACAGTACATGACACGCTCAGTCGAAAAAGCAGTACCATACCTTTTGGAGGCGCTAATGCGAACCAACCGAACACCATCGACACCTCACCAGATAGTAACCTGTAGCCCCCGCTCCGGTTCTGTCTAAACATAATTCGGTGAAATGGTCGCTGCAAGGTCAGCTGCAAGGTCAGCTGCCTGGTGAAGGTTTCCATGTATTCTTTCTTAAATGTATCCCCCACTGATGGCATAACTTGGGCTTGAGCGCGGGAACGTGCATCACAGTAAAGAGCAGTGTTGGCGACGGGACGACACAGAGCTGAGCAGACGAGGTCCCATACTTGCTGAGTGTAGCGACGTCCTGTCGTCTGCTAGTGTCGTCCTATTGAGATGCAATGGGCCCTTATTTTTGAGACGCCATTCCCGAAGATTTCGCTGGTCTCCTCGCTCAGTTGACGGCGCAACAGGAAGGCATTCTCATGGAAAAAGACGAGAACGGCGAAAAGACGAAATGCTAAGTGGGAAAACAAAACTGGAACTGGAAAACCGTGCTGAGGTAGGATTTCATGCACTGCCAAAGGCTGACTTCCGGGACAAGGCCGCTTACTTCCGGTGGCTTCACTTTCGGGCGCCCGATGCGGCATCCAGCTCCCCTAGTGGAGATCAGTGGGCGCGCCGCGCCGCGGCTGCAGCAGCTGCGCCGCACCACGTGACCAACCGGCTCAAGGTCACGGCGCCGCCAATGAGCTCAAGGGGTGTCACGCTGAAAGTTCGAAGAGCTGGCGTAGTGTAGCTCTCGCTACAAAAGCAGTAGATCACAGCTGGGTGAAAGCAACGACATACTGTATGCTGGAATGTTGTGCTCCTCAGACAATTTCGATTAATTAGTTAATTAGCTGAGAGACATGCAAAATTTTCATTATTCACTTCACAGCCAAGTGCGTTTTCATAAGCTGCAGAAGGGGTTCAGAAACAACCAATCCGTTTTCTACAGTGACTTACCTCATGCTTGGTCCTTTTTTTCCTGTATTTAAAGAAATACATTGAAATCATAGAGCTTCTAAATACTAACTAGAGAGAAAGCTGACATAACCGCCTATGGGAGTTTCTTAAAACGGCATTTCATGCGCTTTGAGAATGGTGGCAAGACAGAGGTATCTTACTAAACATGGCTAGTGACATAACTACATCGCAGGCATAACTACGACTGCACAAATACAAACTTTCTAAAAAAGCAACTTTGTAAGAAAACGTTTTTTTACAATCAATATATCCTGTAACAAAATATGCTTACTGTGCATTGCAGTAAATCAGCAGAAACTAAGAGATGCGTGAACGAGCACCGAATTTACCTGGGGTGAGAGAGCACTTTCTCCCCCTATCGCCAAATATAGCGAAGCGTCGGCAACAATTTTTTGCGTTTAATAGACAATTTTCAGAGCGAATATTCTTTAAAAGAATTTATTAAAGCTTAAAATAGTACACTATACCGAATTTTCCGTTCTCGCGCTGTGAAAAATAGAAACGTTTCACTGGTGTCGTCTGCTGTTGCGGGTTTGCACCCCATGCTCGTGCTCGTGCATATGCTGTGGTTCGTGGCGTGAGAAACTTGCCCGAACTCTCACTTTTCTATGAGAAACTAGTTTGCACGGTCTAAGTTCCGGCTTCACATGACTCACGAAGCGCAAACCTGTCCTACCCATAAGGGACGGCCGTGTTCATGCTGGCGAGTTCAATATGCCGGCATTTTAGTGAATTAAATAATGAAGTGGAAGTCGTTCCTGCATGCAACGCGCGGCCACCGCCAGACTTCAAAAGGACGCAATTGCAATCTTTGTCGAGTGCGGTTAACATAAGTTGCTCTCGCTTGTCGAATTACTTTGCGCTTTTAAAATATAAGTGTCTCCGGGAGTCCTAAGAGAAATGCGTAGAGTGATGAGAGTAGCAAAACTATTGAGTTTTCAATTCAGAATTTTTTTTTTCGTTCAGCTTTCGAAGCACGGGTAGCACAGAGTCTAGCTGATCATACCCTGCTCTCTACCCTGCTCTGATTAAACTCGGTAATCAAACCCGTTACTCTCATTCGTTTTTCTGTTTCTTTCATTACGCGCTGATCTGAATGCAAGGTGTCCCAAAAAAAAAATCGTTTTAAATGGAGTGACTATCCTCAGGCAATGAGACCCTGGCCAGAATACCATTAGCACAAAGAAGATCCGGTTATGAGCATATCAAAAGTGGGCCACATGGCTTCGCAAATTCTTTTTCGAAACGGCGGTTTAGGTCCTGTTACAAATTCCGCTGCAAAACGGGTCGCGTTTGAACAGAACACGTGTACTTCCGTTGTTACGCTCGGGTGGTGTACGCGATCAGATATGGGCAGTTGTGCCCGTGAGCGGATTTCGGTTGCGATTGCATTTTTGTTTTGCTTGCGTAGAACGCCTATAAGTAAAGATGGCGCCCTTGAATGTCCGGACAAATAGTGACTGTAAAGTGTCGACTTTAAAGT
Organism: Amblyomma mixtum; assembly: GCF_055824585.1. NCBI lineage: Eukaryota > Metazoa > Arthropoda > Arachnida > Ixodida > Ixodidae > Amblyomma > Amblyomma mixtum. Next base: position 97,818,252 of record NC_143020.1, read on the forward strand.
GGACAATGGGTGTCTATTATGATTAAACTTCATGGAGACAAAATGTGTACCTCTGGCTGCAACTGGACCGGAATAACTTGGCAGTGCCAGTCTATTTCGACCCGGTCAGAAGTTCCTTCCGGACCAAAAGGACACAATTATTCCTCTTTTCGCACTATAATAACTCTTGCGCGCATCCCTTTCGGATCGATTTTGATTTCGAATGTTGTAACATTATGCTCTCACTGTTTCACTAGATTACAGCCAATTTCCGCAGATTGCTTCCACAGTACTGATTGTGTTAAACCACGTGCTACAAGCAAAACCATAAAACAAACTGTGGCGAATTCACTGCTAACTGCACGTCGGTATCATTACACAACCGGCTTGTGTTAAAGTTACCTTCGAAAGTCGAACACCGTATGGAGCATATTTTTTAGTAAACATGGGATAGGTAGAAATAATTATTTATTTTCAGGAGATGTAGAGCTTTACGGTGTAATTAAAGAAAAAAAAATTAAGAAAGGCAATTTGACTTGTCTTCCACACGTCTCGACACAGAAGTAACGATGCAAGTACAGGTAATTACAAATTGAGATTGAAAATTGAAATTGAAAAGGTTTATTTGAGCAGAGCAGTTACAACGTCTGCTGCAGGGGCAGAGGCTAAAGGCTATGGAGCCTGACGAAGCCTCTCTCCCTCTGCAGTCGACGGAAGTGCAATACAAGTTGCGCATAACAAGAAGGTAAGGCACATAATTAAAACAAATGCGGATAAGTTATTCCAATATAATCACAACATTAAAACAGTATACGGAATAATATAAATATGTACAATAATATGCAAGGATACTATAGAGAGATTTTGTTCAGTATACAATACATTGGAGGACACTTATAACAAAAATAAAGTGAAAAACCATGGTACAAGAGAAGGATATATCGTGTGTATGCATGCAGGAGTACTCGTCACTCCCCGTACAAAGCACCTGATATTATTAGGACATCTTTAATGTGCTTTTTGAATGTGCTGATACTGGATGTGAAATTCAAGGTACCTTCAAGTTTATTCAGAATCGAAGCCATTTGGTAAGGAACTGTTTGCTTAGCATAATTGGTTGTAGTCTTTGGCATGCGTCTTTTATTGTGTCGGAAAGGATAAGTAGAGTTTTCTGCCCTGTCGCAAATGTGCAGCTTCCGGAGTTGTACGAACTGAAGTAGTTTAGAGTAGTATAGCTGGTCGGCCCTCAGAATTTCATATTTTAAAAAACAAAGAAGAAGTTCGTAGGAGCTGATAACGCCCATAATAATTTTCATAACAACGTAATATCTTTTTCTGTAGTATTATGAGCTTATTGTAACTACCTTTTGTTGTGGTTCCTTCAGACATCGGCGGTCTCTTTCGGTTATTCCGGTTCTTATGACATGAGGTCAACAAAAGCTTTTCCTTACTCCTATTTCGTCGCTCAATCATTTGCATACAGTTTTACTAACCCGATCTAAAGCCGGTCTACTGCTCTGGAGTCCGCTCTAAAAGGCTTCCTTGCGTCACAAAGTTCTGCAAAAATGCCAGGTAAAGCTCTGCGGCAAGCGACAAGTAAACAGAAAACAGGTCCATGGTTCAATGTGTTCGGCTTGCTTTTCATTCGAAGAACGATTGAGACGACGATCTGCGCTGCCGAGTTCTAACAAATGGCTTTTTAAATGCTTCCTTCCTCCGGCAGCTGCAGCCGACCCCGCCGTTGGCATAGATTTTAATCGCGGCATACGAACCGGAGACCTAGATTTGTCCGCCACCTTTAGACCTGGGTGCCTGGGCAGAAGGGACGCCTCAGCACAATTTCATTTGCGTGGAGTCTCGAACATAAAGATAACTGTCGAGTTAAAATCTCTGAAGGCATTAAGAAGATTGGGTGTATATGTACGCAAAGCTCCCCGCATTAAACTGGTATATATTAGACCTGTAGACCTGTACATGGGTTCAGTTTGTTTTCAAGTACGAAATCTTAAGTATCTGGTGGTTCTCGCACAATAAGGTTCCAATCATTCAATGCATTCAGTATTTTGGGTAAGTACACTGTACGGTGATCATCGCGTTATATTGGGTATTTATTTCACCTATGGACCTCTACACTTTGGTTTCCGGTTTGGTAGGGCGGCCTCGTTGCATTGTTGGTAGAGCGAAATCGCGGAAAGAAAATTGGCAGTGGTTTAGCTCTGGTTAAACCTGGAGGATTGCGAAAGCAACGAGGAGAGAGAGAGAGAGGCGATGGAGAGCGCGCGGCAGCGGCGGCGGCCCCGGCACGCTAGCTATGCGCCGCTACTGCGCATGCGCAACTGGCGAGCCTGGCGGCCGCACCTCTGAGTCACCCGCGCAGCGACGGCGGCGGCGCGTCTGCTGTGCGCCGTGTGACGTCACTGCTCCTCGCGCATGCGCCGTATGGCCTTTCGTCAGCTCCGCGAAATGGCTCGGCGACTCGCGTAGTGTTGCTTCCGCAACAAAAAATAACAGCCTAAGAATTGTTCTTGTTTCTCGAGCTGCGAATGATGTCTAGTGTATTGAGAACTTACAGGACCTGAGACCTGGCCCACTTTGTTCGAAGTCACGGAGTGCGAAACAGGAGGGACAAAAGGGTTCTTATCAGATGAGCTTATATTCGGCGGGGTCCAGTCTTTTGGGTACACTGTACTGTAATCAATACACAATTTATTTTTTAAAAAGAAGCGCCCTAATACTACTGACCACCACATCCGAGGTTAGGTTATCTGATCAAGGGAACAACTTATTTAATCATACTGTGAATGCTGCTGCCGCGGTGGCTCAGTGGTTATGGCACTCGGCTGTTGTTCCAAAAGACGCGGGTTCGACCCCGACCGCGGCGGTCGAATTTCGATGGAGGCAAAATTCTAGTGGCCCGTGTACTGTGCGAGTCGGTGCTTGTTAAAGAACCCCAGGAGTTGGAAATTTCCGCAGCCCTTCACTACGACGTCCCTCGTAGCCTGAGCCGCTTTGGGACCAACAAACCAAACCAATATTGCGAATACTAGGTCATTAAAGCTTTAAAAGTGTGCTCAGCTTTCTGGCTATTCTGTCCTAATTTATCTGTATGAAACAAAATGAAACACCTTCTACGCTGTATCTGCTGACACCTCCCCAGGGCGGAAAGGGCATTGGAGCGCTATTCACTTACTGCGGAGCCAAGAAGGGAAGAGTTCTTGTGTTTTAAGCTCTTTGCTTTCGAGGACCAGGAAGCAGTCTTCGAATAAAACTATGCGGCGGGTGGGGAGAGTAAGGCATTAAGAAGATTCGGTGTATATGCACTCAAAGTTCCCCGCATTACATTCGTGTATATTAGACCTGTATACACAAGGTATAAACTTCTTCGCGCACCATACGACAGGAGGCATTAGTTTTCTCTCAGTTACAAATGAAAATAGCCCTATTCAGTTTACGCTGACTTACTATTGGTGACCGACAGGTGGCGCCACTTGGTGATGTCGAGGATGACATGCGGAGGTGGCGACATGCTATTGAATACCACACACTTTTCGATGAGGGACTTTAATGCTTGGCTCCTCTCGTTTTGATAGCCGACAGTAAGCGGAGGGCGCTTACTGAAGGTCATTTTTAGACGCTGTTTAGAGAGTATGGCATATCAGCGGCAGCGTGGCGGTGCCTCGTGGTGTTCAATACCAATCGCTGGGTTCGTATCCAACCGCTACGTCACAGCGACTGGTCCCGGATCAAACTTGAAATTTTGAAAGAAGGAAAACAAAAAGACCTTCGAGTCCAACCTCCATTACGCTATTTTGTAAGCAAGTGTGGGCGACCGAGGAAGCGAATTTTTTTTTTGCGCCTCATAGGCGTTGTCTCCTGCCTGAGTAATGTCTGTATGTGGGTCATTGCTTGCATTCGACCCAGGCCTTTTTTTTTTTTCGACCGAACACGCACCTGCTTCGAAAGGAAAAGCCAATGAGGCGGATGAAGCTAGCCGTTTTCGCCGGCTACACAAGTCGTGTGGCGATGCTGCAGCGACGTGCATGGAGTTATGGGGGGAGACTACACTAGGGAAGGAAATGTGGGACCTATATAGGCCCAAGCTCGGCAACCTTTCAGTACCAGGAAAAAAGAACGGCGGGTTGCGCGCGCGAGTACGAATTTCAATCGCGTGCTTTGTTTCGCCCAGGCAGGACACGTGCGCTTCTCTTTTTTTGTGACTATGCCAACAAACCTTTGTTCCTCTCTCCGTGAAGTTAGGCCGCCTCGTTTTCACAAGTGCTTGCTTGCTTGCTTGTTTGCCGGAGATTCATTTTGCTTGTGAAGCCGAAACCTCGGTACTGGGCTGCTATTTAAGAGCCAGTAATCTTGGTTTGAAAATTCACGAAAATCATGGCATCTGCCTGGTGAGCCTGTGACCTCTTGGGCACCCACGAAGTGTGTACGGTTCGACCGTGTAGTTTGTGTTGTGGCTGAGGGTAATTCATTCCGTTGGGCACTGACTTGCCTCGTTTGTAATGATCAAATCCGGAAAGGAAGTTTCAAATTTGAGCACAATATACTGGTTAGAAATTGAGATGAGTGGGCTAGAATAAACATACCAAAACTGTAGGAAATATTTTTATTAATGTAATTCACTATAGTAGGTAATGTCGAACACTAACTGCTACTTCAAACTATCCTTGTAGAACAGTGACATCTGGAATGTGTTCTAAGGCCCCCATCAATGATTAAGTTCGTAGCCAAATCCAGGGTGTTCACAGCCTCCATGCAAAAAGCTCTCAGCGACCCCACAATTCAGCAGTTTTAAAGCGCTGTTCTTATTATACATCTTTAGAAGCTAGCATTAGGCGAACATTAAACCGTAAGAAGTTGACTGCTTTCAGATACCAGGAGTAAGTGTCCTCAGGTCCTCCAAGGAAAAACTCTACGTACGAGGAAAGAAACATGGTGAGCTACGTATTTAAAAACAGTCAGTTTGATAACAGCACAACTTGTATTTTCGAGGTAGTTTTGGCGCCTTGGGATTCTGGTACCCAACCCGCTGATTTCAAGAAACCAAATCACTTCTTTCCATTCAACAACCGTGTATGTAAAACCTGTACAGCGTGCTTTGTGAATAATAAAAAATAGAGCTGATTATATTTTGTCACTTTTTAGATCAAGCAGGAGCCCAGCGCCACTCTCGCTGTAGCATACTCAATCAGAGTACTGTATTTAAACTCGTTTCCTAGAATCTGTTCCTTATCTGCACTTAGGAAGCAGGCTACGGAATAACTACTTATACTGTACGGAATACTCCCTTTTCCGTGCCTATCTACACCCGGAGCTGTTCGCTGACCTACATGATTAGTTGACAAGGGTGGAATCTTGGGCAAGTCGGTATCGTTGATCTATGTCATAAGAGGTAGCGCAAACCAAGACGACGGACGAAGAAGATACACACAGGCACTTATTTCCGACTGAAAGATCCCCATATGACCAAGGCGAACGTGACTTGAGATTACTGGCAGGCGAACGCGCCTGAAAAAGAAGCAATGAAAGAAAACAGCATGGTAATAAAATGCTGAATCGCCTGTTTTCACAACATACTTTCCTTAGGTTCGCCTCGGTTTTCTGCGAGTCTTTCAGTCGGAAGTTATCCCCTGTGATGAGTGCATCTGTTCTCTGCCCGTCGTATTGGTTCGCGCTATCTCTGATGCCACGGATGACATGCTTAGCTCCGCTCCTTATCAGAAAAGAAAACAAAAAAAGACCAGTGTCGTAATAGAATGCTCATTAATGACAGGGTGGGAGGCCTTATAATGCGTAATTCGACCGCATTTGGTGCAACGATACCTCAGAATAACGGCCTTCCTTGTTCCGCACGCTGGCCAGGGAAGTATCGTGCAGCAACATTATGCGTTACGCGGACACGTATGTTGCCCGTACGTGTTCGCGCAAGTACATCGCGGATTTCTCTTACGTCTGGGAGCATGAATGCTACGGCGTTGCGCCGAAGTGGTGCAGCTCTTCGCACGATCTAGACTTGCCTAACACCTCCTCTCCTTATTCGTCCCTCCAACCTGCAGCGTAATGATTTTCCGGGAGGTGATCGACTTTCTTCGGACGATAGGCGGTAGCGCGTTCGACAGTCTAGTCATGACTCCAGGAGCTCGCCGTAAAGCCAAGAAGGCAGATGGTGTGACGTACGTGCAGCTGTACTGCCTTAAGAGACTTCCCGCCGTGTTATCTATTATCGTCCCTGTTTTAAGGCGATATGTAAAGGTTTTAGTCCTTCCAAAATCACCCGGTTTCTTTTATTGCAGTGTACTTTCCAGCGCAATAGGCGGTTTCTCTTTGTGTGTGTTTCTTTAGTGCCGCTTGGATTGTTGTGAAGTGCCTGTAGCAGAATTCATGAAATACTGACCTTTCAGTACCAGAGCCAACATCTGTTATCATTCAGGAGTGCCTCCTTTTCTATGACCCCTGAAGCAGGTTTAGCTTGTTTTTTCTTGGCTTTCCTCGCAACATTTATCCATGTAGCAAAATATGTCAAAAATTGCTATTCATATCGTGGACTATTGAATAAAACTGGCGTATAGTGAATACTTGCTGTACTGAGCACGCAGGCTCCCGGTCCCCCGCAAGGCTCCAGTGTACTTAAGCGTTTATGTTCGTACGGCCAATAATGCTGGCAGCCTGGTCGGTAACAGTTGATTGATTCAGCACGAGCTCTACGGCGTTTATCGTGTTCTTCGTGCTGCATGTTACGAGGGAGCGGCTTAATGAGCAATTCTTGGTGTAGGGGTCTTGGAATATGGTGATGTTGGATCAGTGGCCGGTATTTTCAAGGGAAAGCAGGATATGCGGGCCAGTGGCGGTTTGTGCGAGTCGAAGAAATTGTGCTTGGCGATGTGCTCCGATTGTGTTGTGAAGGCCTAGTTGTGAGAGTCGGTCGGTAGGTGCATTCATGGGAAGGTGGAGGGCGACCTTGTATGCCTAACGAATGAGGACACCCAAGGCGTCAATGTCACGGCGAGAGAACTGGAGATATGGGCTGGAGTAGAGCACGCCACCGAGTACGAAATCGTGAAGAAGGCGAAATAGGTCGCTCTCTTTCATGCCTTTGTGGTTGCCCTAGACCCGGCGGATGAGGTGCGAGGTCGCCTCTACTACATGCTTGAGTTTCCGGAGGGTAGTTGTGTTCTTCCCATACTTCTGGATATGCATACATAGTATCCGGAGAGTTTAGACCTCTGGTGCCAGCCTGCCATTAATTTCGATGATGATGGGAGACTGGGGCAGGTGTGGCTCTTGGGACGGATGCAGAACAGTTCGGACTTTTTTGGGGAACAAGAGAGCCAGACGCTAACTGCATAATTTTGGGTCAGCCTAGCTACTGCTTCGAGGATGTCCTCGGCGCTGTCACTGCCATGGGTAGTCCAAATCGTGACGTCGTCGGCATAGAGGGTATGTTTCAGGGGAGGAATGGTTGCCAGTTGTCGGGTTAAGGGATGAGAATAACGTTAATAAGAGAGGTGAGAGGACAGACCCTTGCGGGGTGCCGAGACACTTTGGAGAGTATGTAAGGTAGGTGAGTGGGACGAAGTGAAGCTCAGCCGCCTTTGCTTTGGGAAAGGTCTGAATGTGCCCTCCCCACGTTCAGTGAGGAGAGCACAGTCACGATTGCATGATGTTCAACACGATCAAAGTCTTTGGATAAATCCAGAACAAAGACTGTTTGGGTGTGGCCTGAAATGAGCGGGTCGAAGATGTCATGGGCGATTTGCAGCATGGCGTCTTGTGTGGAAAAATGGGGGCGGAATCCCAACATGCGGTTAGGGTACAAGTCATGGTCCGCCATGTGCGATGTTAGTCTCGCTAACACCACATGGTTTAAAAGCTTTCTAAGACATGAAGGTTTTGGAGTGTTAGTGGATTGTTGAGCTTTTGGATGGAGATTACTATCACGTGGCGGCAGGACTGGGAGAGGGTACCCTCCATCCAGCACTGGTTGACGTACTCCGTAATTCGGGATATCGATCGATCATCTAAATTATGGAGCGTTGTGATAGTGACCTGCTTGGCTCTGGATGCGGAATTGGTGAAGATAGTCAAGAGAGCTGCTTTTTCCTCTGCCTCCGTTATGTCGGCGTCGAGTTCGGGGTTCGGCTGTCCTTGCGCATGGTGTCAGAATAGGTTAGGTTCTATTCTAACACCATGGTCCTGTGCATGAGGGGAGGGGAGTTGGTATGCCGGCCGAAGTCTAGGTGTCGCTGAGTGTATCCAAGGCAGCATCGGGATTGTTGATGTGTGCATGTATAAGCCGGGTGACGTGGTTCTGAGTGGTGGTTTTTTTCTGTGACGGATCTATGAGGTGTCAGAGGAGATGCCAGGCTCTTTTGGTGAACAATGTGCCGGCAATGCCATCGCATACCTGTCCCCAATTGGAGCGGTAGAGCTCCTTTGAATACTGTTAGAATTTGGGATTGTAGAGTGGCCAAGTGTTTTTTAAGTGTTCTGTTTTCTTTACTTCGTTTACACCTCTCTAGGAGGCTGGGATAGGCTATCCAGAGGTGGGTGAGTCGGGTGCTTAGTGTGGGGATGTCTCTGGTCGTTGGAAACTGCTGCGTATGGTGTTGGATGTCAGCTGAAGGCATTGTACCCAGTAGCTGATATCAATGGTTGGGTTGTCTGAGCGGGCATTCCGCTTCATGTGGAGAGCGTCCCAGTTAATGAGTTCATGTGTCATGTAGATGTGTTGGGGTGGTTTGAATGGGATAGTGACTTGTATCATGTTGTGTTCTTCTCCACGGGACCCTACGGAGGGAGCGGCTGGGCACCAGCTCTGAACTAGCATCCATGCTGGCACTGTTCTGCAGGAGCAGCCAAAACCTGCGACCTCTGATTGTATTTGCTGTGTATGCGCAATCCAATATAGTCTTGCCAGGAGTTCTCTTGAGTGCACTGTGGCTGCTCTTTCGTCTTCTATTAGCTCGTAGACAGGTCGTTCCAGCCGGCCTCACCGTCACGCCTTCAAGCTGCTCGCATAACGAAACATTTCGTATAAATCTGGCTTTTTGAGGTGAGCACGCGCCATTACTCGTGTCAAGACACGTCCGAGCGAAGAGGCACTGCTGCCAGAGGGCGCAGCTGAGCTGGTTCCTTCGCGTGCTCATGAATCCCCACGTACCTGTAAGGTTAGCGTACTCGAGACTGCGGCTGACCGCCGCCGCCGCCTTAAGTCGCACGTTGAGGTACAAAAGGGCAGGTGAGGGGGGTTCCTCGAGCGTGCGCACAGAGGGCGTTCCGTTTTGACATCTAGTTATTTTTCTTCGACCTACAAACACCAGAAAAGCGGAAAAACTATCCTGTTTGCTTCTAATTCGTGTCACGAGATTTGCCACGTTTTCTTTATTTGCACTCTTCAGTAAGGTCTCCGTCCTGTACGGGCTGGAACTGTTATTTTTTTCCCGCGGTTTTCAGCTTGTTCTCTTGCAGCATCTTGTTTCGTCTGGGACGCTCGCTGAGTATATACGGGGACTAAGCACGCAACTTCGTGACCGCGGTGCTTTCACGCAAAAAAAAAAAAAAAAAAAAAATTGTGGTAAAGGCGCTGAGAGGAGAGTTTTGCCTGGGATTAAAGAACGAGGTCTCGTGGTATTGAGATCGAAGCGCTTGGCTGAGGTGGGTCAGGCATGTATTAAAATGCGGTCGAGAGAGTTTCCCGCATGTGCCGCAATTTAATCTAAAAAAAATATATGATCAAAATCTCCGTTCATGGCGAAATTGACAACTGGTCCCTGGGGATAACAGGTGTAGAAAGCGGCCGGTTTATTTGAGTGACATCAGGAGTTCTTAAGCATGCTCACAAATCTGACCATTCCAGACGTTTATTTGCTACCTGATTCTGAATTTTATTGCAAGCTTGTAATGCAATTTTCCATCTTTCATTTCTGTCACTTATAAAAAAATCAGCATAATGAACATATTTGAATACGTTTTAGGCGCAAAAAAACAGACAGACACATAGGTAGGTAACAGGACGAAGCGCCAATTCGTCCTGTTACCTACCTATGTGTCTGTCTGTTTTTTGCGCCTAAAACCTATTCAAATATGAACCAAAACCAACTAGCCCAGCAGCAAGTGCTCTTATAATGAACATAACTGCTTGGAAACATTCCGTAGTTGGCTTTTTTAAAACTGAAGAAAAATGCAAAAACACACGTCGATTGTGGCGGCCTAAGAGCGCTGTTTTTTTTTTTTGCTGTTGAGATTCTTGTAAGGTACAATCTTACGTTTCTTTCTTTGGGGGAGGGGGGGAGTGAGAGGAAGGTAAGGTGGTGCGCCATGAGCGTTAAGCCATACGCTAGAGTTGGTATTGATTTTGGTTGTGGCATGCCTGCAGCTGTCGCCTTGTAGTTTCTTTAGACTTCAACAGGGGGCACTACTTGTCCGCTGCTAACAGTCTGAAGAGATAATTCAGCCTGTATTTCTACAATGGGGCAGTATCCATTGAGTCGTTGTGACAGAGCTGCTCTGTCTCGACGTCTCGAACCCATGGTTCAGGGATAATGATGGTAAGGTGACTATACCTGCGGCCAACATTAATATTAAATGATTGGAGAATTGTTGGCTTAAAAGCCAAGGAATCTATCGGCTCTAATACCTTCCTCTATGCGTAAAACTGTTAACACACTATCTTTTCCTCAGTTATCCTAACTAGTGCTACCTGACATGGCGGAAGGCTACTGAAACACATTCATAAATTACTCGTTCTTAGGAAAAACGTTGTTCCCATTATACGTAACTAGTCTTACGACTTTCATTATTTTAACCTCTAGCGGCAGCTTCAAACTCCAATGGTACGCACCTTAACCAACTACCGCTTGGTCCCAACTTACAAAAAAGATATAGAAATAGCCTTAATCACCGTAGCTCACCTGCTAACGCCACTAAACGCATAACGCGTAGTATCCTCTACAACCCGAGCTTCAGATGATTGCTGCATTCTTCGCTTGCGTTAATTATGGTTAGCATATTGTGCTACCGGTTGCGGATTCACTTAATGAGCTAACTCTATGCAATATTGATGTTCTCACTTGTGCTTAAACATAATTACACGAAGTGTTTTTGCATTCACAACTGTGTTCTGTTTTTGTCCTGAGACAAGCTGACACAAGATTTACCTCGCCTTTTCTGCTGGGCTAAGATAGTTCAAAGCTTTATAAGTTATACTATGGCACTTTCTGCTTTTGATTAGTTACTATTGCTAACTGCTCTCTTCGCCCTACTGCATCAAATTTAACAGAACTTGGAGCCAGTCACGTTACTTTTGAGCATCTTTCTCCCCAATTTTTCGCCAAACATTGCGTAGCGTTGATTGTGAAAATAAATTAAGTAAAACCAGATAGAAGTTAAAGACTCAAAATTTGCACATTGAAATGAAAGTGCATTTTAGGAACGGCAAATTCCTTGATAGTACTGGTTGATATTTAAAGGGTGGTCAGAAAAATATGAAGACAATAAAATTCCGAGCATGGTGGCACACGACAGTGATATGTAGCGACTTCATCTGCGGTTTAAATGTTCACTGTGTCTTTCTGCACCAGATGCTGAGCGCAGGCGCTTACTGGAGTGCTCTATGATGTCTGCGAAGTGGTCACCTTATGCCATATAAAGGCAAATCAAGCTGAAGCAAGTGTTATTCCACGTATCCAGGTTACGTAGCATGCGGAAGTGATAGGTGGGGTTTATACATTGAAGGAGACCATACTGACTGTCCTCATCTAAGCATATAGGGCGCATGCTCAGAACTGTGCTGTAAACGCCAGGCAAAACTATAAGCTCCACGTTGTGGGAGAATAGGCTCACTGTAACAACTGGCGCAGTAAAAACATAGTGGTCCTTTCCTGTGCAATACCCAACAATTCCGGACAAAACTATTTTTGAGCGGGAAACCGTTTATGAACGCAATGTTTTAATGTAATGCAAGATTTCACTATTACAATCAATATATCTCTAGATCACCCGAAGGAAGCCTTGCATTTTATTTGTATTAACGTTTTTTTCTGTCGTTAAAAGCGTTCCCCGTTGGTTTTATATGGCACTCTTAAGTGTTCGATGCGATGGAGGGAAACACTGTAAAGGATAGACTGATAAATATCAGAGGAATGGACCATTACCTTCAATATTTCCATAGGAGTATCGCACAATTTTTCAATTTTCAATAATTTTCTCGAAAAGTTCAGGGGTGCACTTTGTTGACCTAAAGTACTGTGAGGCGAAAGCCTTTTGCGCGGTGTTGCTGCTTGTGTCACTTATGTGTGGTTAAGATGTTAATTAAGTGCACAATAGTTTGTGAATCTTAAATGCTGGAGCCACCGGAGGGCGTTTGGGAGGCATCCGTCTGATGCGACGCCTTTCTGCAAACACTCTCCAGCGTCCTAGTCATGGAGAACTACATATGCGTTGGCAGGATGTAGCGTAGCCAACATCACTGTAATAAATACCATGTTGAAGAAAAAAAGGATGTAGCGTAGCCATTAGCACGCTCGGCTGTGGAACGGAATGATGGTGGTTCGAATGCCATCGTGCATAAAGATTTTTTTTTCTGGTCTGACTAGAAAAGCGTGACACCTCTGCTGACAGCCTTCTGTCGACAACGATGCAGCATTGAAGGCTTTCGCCTCAGAAAAGTTGGACATGTTTGCTTGGTTTAGAAAGCTGCCTCATTTCCTACTTAGCCCTACCAGTCACTCACCTCCGGATTCTGCTCTGTTGCCTATAACCATCAAGTAACCCGCCAAATACAGGGTACACGAATGTTCCGCAGTGTGCAGTGTACTATCTTCTTCTCGAATCCTCCTCTCACCATCCTGCTGTTCTGGCGTGCGTCTCAATCAAGAGCGGGCCCGAGGCGACAACGGAGGGCCGGGCGCTGCGCGGCTTTCCTTTTCGCGACCACACTCCCCGGCTGCCAAAAGTAGGCCTGGTCCCGGGATCTGCGCTGACCTCCTTAGTCTGGGCTCTCACGGTGACGACGCCCCTTCGCGACGCGCTATAATTGCTCCCTTCAACACCGCGCCCACGGCGGCACACAACGGCTTCGGGTAATCCGTGCCTATCATGTATGGAAATTAATTCTGGCCCGCCTCCGGCTGACAGAAGAGAGAGCTTCGTCTTCCTGGCCTCTTCTCCTGGCGTGGTCTCACTTGCTAACTATGAGCACTCTATTACGCGACGACGCGGTCTTCCTTCAACTCCGCTGGGCTTGGAATGGGCTTGGGGTAAGGGTGCGCTTGATGAGTTCGTCCAGAGCGCGCTGCGTAGAAATGAACATCGAGGACGGTCGTTTTCTGACTTGGCTCTGCGATGCCCGAGGTGAAAAAACAGCGACTGGTCGGTCTTGCTATTTCCTTTACCCGTACGAATGCGAAAAAAGCCGTCTCTGTAAGTGTCTATTATATTTTTTTATGGGGAGAAAGAATCAACCTTATCCTTGAAAAAATGACAGTCCTCTTTCACACAAACACACGGAAATAAATGTAGTCTAAAACTTTTGGCAATACATTGAGGTGAAGGAGCAAGATAGGAAACTGCACCCAACACCGCAGGGGAGGCCTAGCGGTTTTAGCATTATAGCCCCGAATGCAGGAGGTTCGGGGTTCGATCCCCAAGTGCAGACATGTACCCGCTGATTTTGCAGTCAGTATAAGACTTTCCTCGGCCTCATACTTGGTTTTCCGTGAGGTGAAATTATTGGAAAGTGTGTCTTTCACCACAGTTCGTGTAGGTCAAGTACGGTAGCAATCACCCGTTTTGCCAAGCTGCCTCTTCGCGGTAAAAAGCAAAGCGTAACCGTCATCATCATCTCTGACAAACGCTGCTCCCTGTCCCTCATGAGCGCGCATGCGCTCAGGCTCACCTTCATCAGATGACGCGCTGTTTAGGACGGCTTAAATTGGAATAATGGCCCAGATGAGCCTGGATATGCTGACCAGTAGTGACACCGGCCGGAGATCACCAAACACAGTGTCCTCATGGCATGTCCCTCGTGTCCGTTACGGTCGAAGCCAAGCTTCCAAGGCTCTCATTGGCCTGAAGGGAAAAGCTGAAGCTTTACGATACGACATGCTACAATTGCCGCGGCGTTGACCCCATAGAAAGCAACTGTGAAGCACGCCAGTTTCCGTAGTTTTAACTATCTAAGGATGCTTGTTGGCGAAAGCAGAGATCAACATGCACAAGGTCCCCGAGAACATATTCCTGAAAGGCACATCTTTTGTCCTGCATGAAAAGTGTTTGTCTCTGAAGGCCAGCGCCAAGCAATGCCATCGAATACAAAACGTGGTCTTTACGTGAAACTGAGGACGGATTCCAGCTAGGTGTAAACGTTCTGGTGTTGGGGTTAGCGAATATTCAAAACCGTTCGGTATGCAAACCCGAAAGTCCGTCTGCAGTGTGCTGGGGTGCGTGACAAGCGGCAACAGCGCAGAATTCGCCCAACCACACCGTAGACTAAGCATAATAGATAGTGTTGCCCAAAACCTTCAGGCGACAGAGTTTGCGATTTCAAACATTCTAGTTCGACACTTACGACACACCGGACTTCAAATCGGCGGGTGTGGAGAAAGAGTCGGTCCCTTGCCTCTCCAGAGTTCTCGATCCTTAAGGACGTCGTGCGTAAGCTGCCGGTAGTACGGTTCAAATGCGATTTAAACCCCCTGAAGACGACTTATTAAAGCTGGACGTGCATTTCTTCCGCCATTCTCCCATTCTCACTCCCTCCGTGCCTTTACTCAAGCCTGGGAGCAGGTTTTCTCTAGGTCTGAGACAGTTAAAGCGCTTTCGCTTTCTTCGCAGCCTAATCCTACGTAAACTGAACTAGTTTACTACACGTAACCCCTTTGCCAAAAGTAACCAGGCAACAGGGTTTGCTTCTCAACCGTATTGTGAAGCTCTTACGAGAATCCTACGGACCAAAGACTCCAGAAAGGTTACGAGAAGGGTACTCCTTGCCTTCCACAGACTGAGAGCTCAAGGGCTGCTATAAGTGCCTGGCTACACGGCAGTGATGTGAAACCTGTTGATCGGCTACTTTTGGCAGACTGAATATAGCGTAGGGAGTGACTATTAGTAAGTTGCATTCACGACAGCGGGTAGGCACAAGTGAAGCCTAGCGAGCTGACGTGACTTTACTAAAGCTTCTGTGAATATACCAGTGAAGGGCCGCTGAGCGGCTTCGCCTACAGTGATGAACTCCGTTCACTGTACTCAAGCGGCACAGTAAGGTGCACACAGACTCGCTTACAGACGCGGGGGGTGAACGAACCGTACGCAGCCGCTGCTCGCGTTCGCTTGCCTGCGATCGCCTGCCGATATCGAGAAA
This sequence comes from Amblyomma mixtum, assembly GCF_055824585.1. NCBI lineage: Eukaryota > Metazoa > Arthropoda > Arachnida > Ixodida > Ixodidae > Amblyomma > Amblyomma mixtum. The sequence continues at coordinate 97,833,601 of NC_143020.1, forward strand.
GAGTTGCTCGGACGGGAGAAGCGGAGACGCCATTGTACGACGAAATCGGGGTCGTCCAGCCCACTCGCTTGGCTCTTTGAAGGTGGAGAGCTCTGCGCGCTTGGTGGGTTTATCCGAAAACGCCCCTTTACGGCGCTTCTCCCTTTGAGTAAACGCCACCGCTTAGGCCTCGAGATAAAGTAGAGTGGGAAAGTGGAAGTAGGTTTCTCCGTCGTGCTCTTCGGATGCTCTCCCTCTGGTATGCCGGCCCTCTGCAAGTTCACATTCGGTGTTTGGTGAAGCGTCAACTGCTGAAAATAATTAGAAATGGGAACTTTTCCATGCTAATTTATTTTGATGCGTTATGCTAGGATAGGTCAGGGCGTCATCAAAAGCTGCTGGTATTGGTAATGAAGTGCTAAGTGTACGCGTGAGTCATACCGCGTCTAAAACATGGAGCACCTTAGCTCAGCAGGCTCACATTTGCATTCACCCAGTTCACATCCAGCCGCCGCGGTGGCGCTGTGGATATGGCGCTCGACTGCTGACCCGAAGACGCGGGTTCGATCCCTGCCGCGGCTGTCGAATTTCTATGGAGGCAAAATTCTAGAGGCCCGTGTACTGTGCGATGTCAGTGCACGTTGAAGAATCCCAGGTGGTCGAAATTTCCGGAACCATACACTAAGGCGTCCCTCATAGCCTGAGTCGCTTTGGGAGGTTAAACCCCCATACACCAGTTCACCTCCTTCACGGTGTATTGTGTTTGTGCTGTGAACTTTACTAAGAACTGGTGAGTGTGAGTGAACCCTTCATAGCGTGACTGAATGAGCGAGTGAATAAACCTGAGTTCATGCCACTTGGAGTGGAACTGAGAATTTATAATTTGAGTAGATGTAAGTCGATAAATGGAACCAGTAGGACGCCAAAATCTGCTGCTGGTCTTGGAGCTAAGAAGGGTAGAACGGAAACCAATAAAATTAACCAAGGTTTAACTTCGCCTCAACCAATGTGTGACGTGCGTAAATGGTGACGCCACAAACGGCACCATAGCAACGAGGGGGCGCGAATATCGAAGCTAAGAACTACTTTTTCGGGGCTGGCCCGGACCAAATTTTTGGAAATGACCCGGGCCAAATTTGGTGGTCGCCTTCTGGTCGGGCATTCAAAGTTACGGTTGGACATCAATTTTGGTTCATATCGGACAAGATGAAATTTCGGGGGTGGTTCGGGCCCAGTTCTTTTTGCTTGACTTCACAATTGCTGTGGAAACGAGCGATGCACAAGCAAGACGAACAAGCAAGATTTTGCTCAGCTCTTACGATCGTTTGAGTGCTTCCACACTAAAAAAGAGCACCGGTGCCTTAAATGCGCAAGTGCTCGACACTGCCATCACCACACATCTATAACCTACCTACTCGAGCTGAAAAAACCAAGTTCAATGATGCAGGTTAAATTTTATAGCACAGAAACATCTGGAACCGGAATAAGGTGGGCTTATCTTCCAACATTGAGCTGCACAAAGCGGTGTTTGCCACCTGTACTGTTGGCTACGTGGCGCATTGTGTAGGCTTCATCACGTTTTACTTGCGTCCCTCATAGCCTGAGTCGCTTCGGGACGTTAAAACCGTATAATCCAGGTTTTACTTGCTTCCCGCACGCGTCTCTACTGAAGAGGAACAAAACATGAGGAAAAAATAAACATATACAAGAAACCAGGCACCAGTAAAGGCTTTAGCAGATCCGAAGATTTAGACAGGTGAGTAGTTTGCGTTCGAAACTCTAGTGGCACGCGTACGAAACGTGAAAGAGAATTGCAGAGGTCGCAAGCAAGGTAAATGAACAGCATAAACATAAGACGCACGAAACGCACCACTGAAGCTCGTAAAGCTATTTTCTGCGCGCGCCACTTCGGGCGATTTGAACGAGCGTTCATCTGCCCTTGCTATCGCATGTAGAGTACTTTACGACGTTTCAGCACGTCGATAGAAACCTGGAAAACCAGAAACTAAACAGAGATTTTAAATCTACAAACAAAAGCTTTGCGATAGGAGCGTCCGGATCAGAGAAGTCAGTGCTTATGTACCTTGAACTTGGACCTAAATGAGATATTAAGGGGACGCAGCAATGAGAACAGTGGTTGAAATTGTGCTCTCTGATTTCGCTCGAACAAACAAAATTGCTCCGCTGAATTTAGGATTTAGCAATTTAGCAGTTTAGCAATTTAAAATGCATGCAAGCGGTGTGGGTGATTCCTCTAGTTGTTTACAATGTTTCGGTAGTCATGAGTAAGAATTTCAGCGTTGTTACACTGCTACCAAAGGCAGGGTGCACTCAGAAGGTTCGCTCCTAAAAAGAAATTCACCGTTGCGTAGGGTCACAACGAACTTTTTTTTTAACATGAGAATATTCTGAGAAAGTTCTATACCCAGCTTACGTCTGTCGCCATACGGCTGTTCTCGAACGGATCCTACGAACGGTTGTTTTGGCTGAACTTTATCTTTGTATCTTTTTGTGTTTACTTCTGTATAACATTTCTTGTGTATGGCTAGGCACCTTTCATGTATGCAGTGAAAAATTAGTTACCATTGTGTGTCGGAAACCTTTCGTAATTACCGATTATTTTGTACCCGCATGAATTCACATATGATTGCCAATGCTGTCATTTGTATTTGGGGTGGCGGGTATGCCGGGCTGCCCCGTGCAATTTGTTCCCTGCATTTCCACCCTATCTGTACCTATCTATGTATGGGTGAACAAAATGAAATGAGTAATTTTTATGCGTTACAGTTTTCGTTGGCTCTCCGCAATGCATTTAACTGAAACTGTTCCCGCGTAAGGGGCATCGATTAGCAGCGATTGATTATAGGCCACATGACGATCCTTCTCCTGACAGATTCTTTACCATGGGAGGTTTCCTCATATACGCCGGCCTAGGTTTACACTGCGTAAAAAATTAACGAGGTCACATTAGACTGATTGCAAGGAAAGTCCTTTGTAGTATACGCTACCTTTCACAATGGAACTCGCTGCAACGATCACAGATTTCAACCTTTCTTTGTAATCTACATCGGGAGTGCATAGGCATATTGCGAAGCATACAAAATGTCCAGAAAGAAACGTTATTTCTCTCCCTTTAAGTTATCGGACTTTTAAATATGATCTCGCTCTTTCTAACGAGTTTCCTCTGTGTTCATATGCTTTGTGCTGAAAGAGAGAGAAACGATAAACTTATAACACCTTTCCTGGAGGGCTCCTTAGTCCAAGAGACCTCTATTGTAGTCACTGTCGATCAGCTTAAGTTGTTCTCCGGCTCGTGCGGCTAGAAGGGCGATCTCTTAGCAGGTTGGCTTAGGGGAGTGAAGGAGTCGAGCACAGTGCATCTGGGAATGCCCACGCCCTATCTATCTCCTGTGCGATCTCCACTAAGACCTGCTTGTCCCGAAGATCTACCTCGAGCAGTTCTCTCCATCTCCTTTTTATGCATCCCAGTGCGTTCTTAACTTAAACGTGCTTCTCTAACCCACTCATTCGGTCCTTTTTATCACCCCTTCTCCTAGCGTAACCAAACCGACGAAGCATTTACTCCCTGGGCATCACTCGTATGTCTGCCTCCTTAACCCCGCCCCTCAAGAAGTCTTTACGAACTGTTTAAATTACCCACGAAGAAAACATTGATACATGGTCCCGGGGTATACAACTGTCGGCTCATCCACTATTATTTCAGGGTCATCCATGAGAGTCCATGGAGAAGAGCTGGTCCCGTTGACGCCCTACAAGATCACGTGTACTACATAAGACATCTAGCTTTGTGGCACCATGCGCTAAGCAGGGTCAAGGTTCATCTGTCGGACGCATCTGTCTCACGTAATTGCAGAACATCCCTTGACTCGCACGACACGTAGGTTCGGCGATCAGTTAACCATAACACGCCCATGATGCACGATCTTGAACGTAAGGCTCACCCACTTGTTTCTTAGTAGTGTCCAGAGCAGTGGGCAAGACAGATGAGCAGGCTGAAGCCGTATTTCTGGCGAGCTCTTCACTCATCTGTCGCTAGTGCTTGAGTCTCTTTTCTTGCAGCTTTGAAATCTCGTTACATGCTCGCTGAAACAACTGAATCTGACTGTGCAGAGGAGACGATCCGCCTTCCCATTGATAAAGAAAGGCGGCCGGAAACAACCCGCAAACTTCATGTCGTGAGTACGGTGTTATGTAATGTAATCTTTGAAGTAGTAGAATATTTCTCCAGCGCAATGAAAGCCTGTAGGTTCAAGGACATCCATGTAAGCGTATTGAAAGCACCGTGAACGCCTGGAACATGAGAGACTACATAAGAGAATTACTCGATGTAGACTATCATCGTTTCGATTTATGCTTTTAAGAAACTTTCCTCATCAGCTTCGCAGTATGTGCTGCGTCGAATTATTAATCTTCGCTTTGGTTAATATTATCCACAAGAATTAAGCCGAACTGGCGGCTCATTGACTATTTAGCCGTACTACGAAACCCCAAATCTATGAGTTATATTGTTGTTTTATTTGTGTATTGCATTCCGTCTGTCACTGTGCTATCATTAAAGTGTGGCATTGTTTGTTTTTCATTTGCATTCTGATGTATTTTATATATTGCATCGCATGTCTACAGTTTGTTTCATACATTCCCCTTACACTATTGCCCAGAAGCGCGCTGTAGGAGCCTGTATAAATAAGGTTGAGCCTAATTTACATCTTCAGTTGTCCTCGGAGGTCACTTCAATGTTTTATTCTTTCGTTACAGAGTACAAAACAAAATACAAGCATAATCGAAAAGTTCTCCGGCGCACATGACACACGAACGCAAAGCGCTAAGGATACGGCGCGAGACTGCACGTATCTTCCGGCGGCACTGGATACCGAATTCATAAACGGAAGTGGGTCAGATCCGACACATGGACGGCGGTGTGTAGAAAGACGACAGGCGTCGGCGAGACCTCAAACACGATCCTATCAAAAGGCAAGGAAGGTAGTGCGACGGCTACATCAAAGCATTCGCAGAGGATCGTAAACCAAAAACAGTCTCGTCACCAACTGTCTTTTTTTTTTTTTACCGCGTCTGTCTACTCTCCCGTAGGGCAGGCGTGGCCAACTCGGGAGTCTCCATTCGTAATGTACGCGTTGAAGGAGCGCATCTCATTATCCCACTTCCCCCCCGCAAGGCGCTTTGTTCCGAGCCACAGTCATAGTTCTTTGCCACCGTCAGCAGATGCTGTATACCATACAACTGCACTGCTCCTAGGCGTTACGCTCATTTCTTTCTTTCTTTCTTTCTTTCTTTCTTTCTTTCTTTCTTTCTTTCTTTCTTTCTTTCTTTCTTTCTTTCTTTCTTTCTTTCTTTCTTTCTTTCTTTCTTTCTTTCTTTCTCTCTCTCTCTTTCTTTCTTTCTTTCTTTCTTTCTTCCTTCCTTTCTTTCTTTCTTTCTTTCTTCCTTCCCTTCTTTCTTTCTTTCTTTCCTTCTTTCTTTCTCGCTTTCTATCTTTCTTTGTTTCTTTCTTTCTTTCTTCCTTTCTTTCTATCTTTCTTTCTATTTTTCTTTCTCTCTTCCTTTCTTTCTTTCCTTCTTTCTTTCTTTCCTTCTTTCTTTCTTTCCTTCTTCCTCTTTTTCTCTTTCTTTTCCTCTTTTTTCTTTCCTTCCTTCCTTCTTTCTTTCTTTCTTCCTTTCTTCCTTTCCTTCTTTCTTTCTTTCTTTCTTTCTTTCTTTCTTTCTTTCTTTCTCTCTTTCTCTCTCTCTTTCTTTCTCTTTCTTTCTCTTTTTCTTTCCTTCTTTATTTCTTTCTTTCCTTTGTCCTTTCGTTCTCTTTTTCGTTCTTGCTTTTTTCCATCCTTCAATACTTCCTTTCTTCTTTTGCTTCTTTCGCCTCCCTTCCTTCCTTCCTTCCTTCCTTCCTTCCTTCCTTCCTTCCTTCCTTCCTTCCTTCCTTCCTTCCTTCCTTCCCTCCTTCCTTCCTTCCTTCCTTCCTTCCTTCCTTCCTTCCTTGTTTAATTCCTCTGTTTCTCTCTAACTTTCTGTCGCTCTCTGTTTCTCTCTTTTTTTCGTTCCTTTCCTTACTCCTTTCCTTTTTCTTTATCAAGCCGCCGCGGTTGCTCAGTGGTTACGGCGCTCGGCTGCTGACCCGAAAGACGCGGGTTCGATCCCGGCCGCGGCGGTCGAATTTCTATGGAGGCGAAATTCTAAAGGCCCGTGTGCCGTGCGATGGCAGTGCACGTTAAAGAACCCCAGGTGATCGGAATTTCCGGAGCCCTTCACTACGGCGTCCCTCATAGCTTCAGTCGCTTTGGGACGTTAAACCCCATAAACCAACCAAACCATGAACACGAAAATTACTGGTTATAAAGTGTGGCCTTCCTTCATTATGGACAACTCCATCCAATTATTCTCCTCATTAAAAGGCGCACTTTTGGCCGAACAAAAACACGCCGCACGATATGGACGGGTGTCCGTTGTTTTGAAATGAATGGCCGTGTAGCGTAGCCTCTGAAATCCTCTGAAAAGCCTCTGAAAAGGTGCACCTAGTAATTTAATGTTCTATACACTGCGTTCATGAATTCATTGCACCTTTCACATATACAAACTGGAGCATTCCATTTTAACAAGCGCTCGTTCTGTCTTCTTTTTCTTCGGCCGGTCCTTCCGCGCTATGTCTTCTTGTAAAAAAGCATTCCTTGTATACAGTGAGAATAAACGGGAATAATAACGAGTTTCGAGGTATCCTACAGTATGACAACTCCATTTAAAATGCTTCTTCACTTTGTACTGGGGGCACACCAGAAGAGTAGGGCGTCTTCAAAATTCAAGAATTAATGCTCGTGTGTTCCCGGGGCGTCACAAAGACGGAAATTTATCGACGACGCAAAAAAAATCAAATTTTTTATGCAATGTTAACACGAGCAATGCTTCAGCGAGCAACCTGTGAAAGAAAGTCTTTGTGCACGGCGAATGGGAGACTTTTCGCATCCCTGGAATAACATGTTCGTGCAGTCGAAATAAGATATAGCCGTATATGGACGGAAGAAAGAAGCTTGATATCAAGTATATGTACAAATCTTCTCGCTGCCTTTGAAAGAACTATCATGCTGCAAAACGTACAATTTGTATAATTACAGCTGCTGAACGCCGCGGTAGTTTTTCCTTTCTTTTCTTGATCTTCTCTCGATCATAAAAGCTTCTCTCGGCCACAAGTAGCCTTTCTGCCATTAAAACAGGCTAATAAATCGATATAGAGCAGCTCACATTTGTCAACAGCATACCGCTATGTATCAGAACAGGAATCGATATACAGCAGCTCTCATTTGTCAACAGCGTCCCGTTAAGTGCCAAAGTCCTGCTAAATCGAGGATCAAGAACCCATAACCTAACCCTTAACTGAAGCAGGCATTCCAGTGCTATGTCCCGCTGTTCCCTTGTTTCTTCTCATCCAGTCAGGGTTCACTAACCAAACAAGGAAGAAAGAGATAGAAAGAAGTGGAATAAATGAAAGAAAAAAGGACCTTGTCGCTGGGACTGCGTTCTAGAAACTGTCCTAAACAATATAGAAAAGCAAACGCAGCGAGATTCCACTGTAGGAGAAAACGGTCTCCACCTTTCTCCTTACCCTACCAACTAGAACGGTATTTCGAAGCCTCTATCCCGGAAGATGACAGCGAAAGCAGCATTAAGACGAAGGAATAGAATAAACCGGTAGGACTAACGCATCGCGCGATAACAGATGCTCGTCTCACAGCAACTTCAATCGGTTGGCAATCGATTCAGAGTAAGTACTGAGCTGCTGGGCTCTTAACGCGAACTTTTAAATGCTAACCTCCGAACCTAAAACAAGAAAAAGGCCTCACGTTCTACAAGACTGAGATGAGGGTGATGATTGCGTCCAATCTACTTAAACCAAGGGACGAATCTCGAAGAGAAGAAAGCTACAAAAGAGAGGCGTATGCTCGCGGTTGACAACAAAATAGGTGCGGGGAAAAGATAGAAAACGAAGAAAGCAAAGAAGGAATTCGAAGCCCTGTCTTCACAAGCTATGAAGTTGTCGCCAAACAGCAAATGCAAATGACTTGTTTTATATTTGTACAGCACTGTTTTTTTTTGTTGTTGCCAAGGTTACACTACATTCTTCACGCGTGCCTGGATTCGGAAAGACCGTGCACAGCAAGAGTACAGCTTATCAGGCGACGGGAGACAAAATAAGACGATTGCATTCCGGTATCAGCTGCCACACTTGCATCCAGTATAAATTTCACTCCTTCAGGCACATCAACTTGCCCGCGGCAAACTTCTGAAGTCTTCAGGCTCCTGCCGGCACCTGCCTGTCTCCTCCGTTTTCACTAGTTATCAACTACCGTAAATCTCACCCCGTATCAACTCATTGACATTCAGCCGGTTCAGAGATAACGGCCGCTAGAGCACCGAAGCGGCCACCGATGCGAACTCAATACGAGCGGCAACAACTCGCCGTCGTAAACGAAAGGATGCTGCCCTTACGCGAGCAGTCCGTGGGCTCGGATTCATCGCAGTAGAAATTCCGTGCAGCCGTGGGCACGCAGCAAAGATGTTTCTGCGTACGTCGACATTGACATTGCTTTCGTGTCTGCGGTTGGTGTCCGAGCACTGGTTTGCATGGCACGTTCTGCGCTCTGAGAGTGAGATAGGGCCAGAGAATGATGGCTCTATGTAGCACCTGCTATCGCACGCCTGCTTTCCATTCGTTTCCGCTGCAGAGAGTTTGAATGCTTCAGGACGTCGTCATCATCATCATCATCATCATCATCAGCAGCAGCAGCAGCAGCAGCAGCAGCAGCAGCAGCAGCAGCAGCAGCAGCAGCAGCAGCAGCAGCAGCAGCAGCAGCAGCCAGACTACGCCCACTGCAGGGCAAAGGCCTCTCCCATGCCTCTCCAATTAACCTTGCCCTTTCCCAGCGGCGGCCACGGTATCCCCGCAAACTTCTTAATATCATCCACCCACCTAAATATCTGCCGCCCCCTGCTGCTCTTATCTTCTCTTGGAATCCACTCTGTTACCCTTAAGGTCCAGCGGTTATCTTGCCTTCGTGTTACGTGCCCTGCCCAAGCCCATTTCTTTCTCTTGATTTCGACTAGGATGCAATTAACTCGCGTTTGTTCCCTCACCCACTCCTCCCGCTTCCGTTCTCTTAACGTTGCACCTATCATTTTTCTTCCCATAGCTCGTTGCGTTGTCCTTAACTTAAGCTGAACCCTTTTCGTTAGCCTCCGCGTTTCTACCCCATAGGTGGGTACTGGTAAGATACAGCCGTTGTATATTTTTCTCTTGAGGGATATTTGTAAGCTGCCATTCATGATCTGAGAGAACCTGCCATATGCGCTCCACCCCAATTTTCTTCTTCTACTTCAGTAGACGTATTCCCTTACCACTTTCACCGCCCCGCTAACAACTGTGAACTGCTGTTCACTTACGAGACACCTGATTACCACCAAATGGGAGGAGGAGCCGGTGGACACCTCCGTCTGAAAATTTGTAATCTCCAATGCGCTAAGAGAGATCGAGGAGCAAAAATGAAGTTAATTAGAAAGGTTTTGGCTTCATCGCGCCAAACTACATACGCTTTAGAGAAGCTTGCAGGCAAAGCAACGTCTGCAGCGGACGTAACCCTTCAAAATAGCCAAAATTTTTTGTGCCGCAGGGCTGAGGGTAACCATGGTTTCGAGATTCTAAAAACTGGTATGGATATTACTTACGGTGGGCTACACGCCTCTCAGTAATTAAGGAGCGTAACACTAAGAGTTAAAAAGTCAGGTGTTCAATATTAGTTAACTAGCCTGCTAGTTAGCAAATCTTGGCTGTATTCTGAAGTCCCACCCCACTGACAATGCCGAAAAAAGCGTTCTTCTAACTCAAAAAGCCTGTTTTTATAAATTGCGTATAGTCGTCGGTCAAACGCCCTGTATATACTATGTACAAGGTGCTTCAGGGAAGATGATCACTAACTTTAAAAAAAAAATTTTTAGGTAAACAGAAGCTTTTGCGGCATAGTAATACCAGTGTTGGCGGACGTCAAAAAACACGCGAAGCATGGTAGCTAGTAAAGTGATTAACTAAATTCTAATAGGTAATTTAACCTATTACCTTTTGCACCTGATTGCAATTAAAAATTTGTAGCCTGCAGTTAGTAATGGCCAAGCAGTTTCTAAAATTCCGAAAACGCGGTTACCGTCGCCGCTATGGCAATGAGAAAATTTGGCGAGGTCGTTCGAAAAACATGCTCTTTCGAAAAGCATGCAGGCAAAGCAACCCTTTCAGGACACGTAACTAGTCGAAATGGCCCAATTTTGTCGAGCCACAGCTGCAGTGATAATGGCTTTTCGAAATTGTAGGAACTCATGTGGCTATTATTAACGGCCAGCTACAAATCATTAATTGTAAGCAGGTGCCTATCAGAGATAGTTAAAAATTAACTACTATAATTTAGTTAGTCACTTCATTATTTAAGAATTTATATTGATTCGCTTGTTTTTTGATATCCGCTAACACTTGTATCACTATGTGCCGCAAAAGCTTCTCTTTACCTCAAAAACCCTTGCCGCCGAGGTGGCTCAGTGGTTATGGTGCTCGACTGCTGACCCAAAAGACGCGGGTTCGATCCCGGCCGCGGCGGCTGGAATTTCTTTGGAGGAGAATTCTAGAGGCACGTGTACTGTGCGATGTCAGTGCACGTTAAAGAACCCCAGGTGGTCGAAATTTCCGGAGCCCTCCACTACGGCGTCTCTCATAGCCTGAGTCGCTTTCGGACGTTAAACCCCATAAACCAACCAACCAACCAACCATCAAAAACCCTTTATTTAAAATTGCTGATTACCTTCACTCAAACACTTGACATATATGAAAAGCAGCACACACAAGTCTACGTGTGAATCGACCCTACGCAAGTTTCCCAGATCGAAGCTTGGCACAAGACCGAATGAAAGATATCGGGAAAGAAAGAGCAGAAGTGTACAGAGGACGTTGCAGGTCATGGAGTACAGCTAATGGGGTACAACATATTTAAAATACTCAGAGATATTTGGAAAGGAACAATGGTGGCAGGGCTTTGTTTCGAGAATGCGGTTCCTTGCCTAAGGGCAGAAGTTCAGAGGTGATTAGAAATAAATCAGAGAGCTGTTGGAGGAGTAGCATCATACTCCGTTTCATATATCAGGTGCAACGCTGTGAAAGGTGCGGAAGTAACCCGCATGAAAAAATAAAGGCAGGCGTGTTACTCCGCGCTAGTTTTGTGACCGAGTGGTCTAAGACACGAAAAGCAAAAGCGTGCAGTGAGCACGAAGAGCAGATTTAATCAAACTCATGGCAAATGTATCGCGTAATAAGCCTGCAGGCAAAGCATTTCCGAATTTTCTCCCATCACAAGGAACGCACTACGTTTTGATCGTGGAAGTAGGCAGCGCAAACAAGAGCGCCAGCTCTGACCGTTGCACGTGATGTATGAAACGGAATAATGGTGCTCACGGCAAAACCACTCAAGAGACAGTAACGGGGGATATACGCTGAGCATTGTTCGAAGCACGGGAAGCTGAAAATACTATATGAACCCCCTAAGGAAATTGGAGGATAAGAGGTGGGCAGCTGAAGTATTTAAATATACAGAAAGAAAGCTGTCTTGCAATGGCGGAAAAGGACTAGGAGACTAGCCAGTAAGTATGCAGGACACAAGGACGGAGAAATAAAGAGCTCTAAAAGACATGTAAAAAGCGTGAAAGTTACAAATTGAACTAATTCAATGAAAGAAGTAAACTAAACACAGCCGCCGCGGTGGCTCAGTGGTTATGGTGCTGGGCTGCTGACCCGAAAAACGCGGGTTCGATTCCGGCCGCGGTGGTGTAATTTTTTTGGAGGAGAAATTCTAGAAGTCCGTGTACTGTGCGATGTAAGTGCACGTTAAAGAACCCCAGGTGGTCGAAATTTCCGGAGCCCTCCACTACGGCGCCTCTCACAGCCTTAGTCGCTTTGGGACGTTAAACCCCCATAAACAAACGAAAGAAGTAAACTAGAACAATATAGGGAGTGCAAAAGGCACATCAGGAACGAATTGTTCTATGATAACTCAAGAGGCAGTGCCCTACTCTTTGAAGCTAGGTCAGGGTATCTTAGAACGCGCAGCTACAAAAGAAGTTTATCAAAGAAGATGACACATACGCAGTGGTATATGCGGAAACAACTCAACATCTTGTACTCGAATGGGATGGTATCTATCCCGATGTCTATACAGGCAGAGACATTCTACCTGAGGCCCTATGGTTTATAGAGAGCAAGTGTCATGCGAATGCATCTGCGGTGGAAGTTAGCAAAAAGTGGCTAAAAGACCGGTGGCTCAACAGCAGAAAGGTGACAGGAGGTTTGAGGCGTGGTATTAAAAATGTATTTATTGAACATGACAAATTTATAGACCCATTTATAACAGCGTTAAAGAAATGTAAAGATAAATCCGAGCATGGTGGCAATTTACACTAACTAGTTTCAAAATGGACGCTCCTGTCTTCCATCCATCCATCGTACACGGAAAGCGTAAGCAAGGAAGTGTACGCGGCATAAAAATAGATGCTTTTTAGATTCCAGGACAAGCGAATACGAAGAGAATATGGAAATGAAAAGAGCAGAAGCAATGAAGGAAGCATTTAAGCAACTGGTGAAAAGAAGAGAAAGGATGAGAGGAAAAAAGAGTGATGAAGTAAATAAATAAACTGCGTGCAAGAGCCAGTGATTCCTTCGTCTGCGTGAATCCAGTCTCCTAGTTTCAGCCGACGGTCCGCAGCCGTAGTTTCGCACGCACTAACCTTGAAAGTGCGCTGGCGATTTACGATCACGCAAGGTAGAGCAGCCAGCAAGTGGGCGCGTTTGCTACACTCGTTTTTCTGCCCGAACGCGTTTTTGTCACGCACTGCTGAGGCCTACTCTCAAAGCGGGTTTTTCTGGCCGGTTTATCCGTGTGTACGTATGCTCTTCGGTCAGGTGACGCAGAGTTAGAAACCCAGTGGAACTCAGAGCAACGACAGCATGCACGCGATGAAGCAGGCGAACAATTATAAATTTTCTATATCCCCCCCCCCCCCCCCTCCTATTTGCGACCCAGATACATATGCTGCGATGCAAGCTCTGTGCAAACGCTTCAGTAAGTTCAGGCCAGTGTAAAGGGTGCATCAGCGAATGATCCGAATAGAGTCGAATCTCGTTATAACGAAACGTTTTATAACGAAACTATGGATATAACGAAGGAATGACGATTGCCCCTTTGGAAGCTCGGTCTACACGGGCTATAAAGAAGCTACGGCTATAACGAAGTGATCACCGGGCCTCTTCAATCTCGTTATAACAAGGTTCAACTGCTATCTTATGCTATCTTCGAGTAAAATGTTGTTCTTCCTTAAACTTGTTATAGCATGTATCGTTCGTTTATGTAGGCTGTCCCAAGTATAATGAGGTAAATATTTTACTCGTTAGCACCCATCATACACTCTTAACAGAAAGGAGTAAAAAGAATCTAATCATAACAGTGCAGCGCAAAAAAAAAATGGCACTGAACATAGCAAAGACACAGAAGACAGGACTGCGCCTGTACCTGAGCCGCGTTTTTCGCTCTCTTCTTATACCTTCTTATGACTGTATGCAACTCTGATATAAAATTGTTCCCCCTGCGCCAGCATTTATCTGATTTTATCGGGGAATCATTCCATTCAGGATTTCACCAGCCCTAAAACGACACATATTAAAAGAGCCAAACACTTATCCTTAGTAGTAAAGGTACGCGTTCATGTATTTTACCATTATGGAACTGCCGAAGAGAATTCATTTTCAGAATGAATCTAAAAGTGGCCTCGTGTTCTAGGGGTCCAGTTGCGTACATCAACATTTATTTTCTGTATTCTTTCTAGATATAAAGTCTATTTCTATCGGTACTATTACTTGAGGCTCCAACGCCACACGAGCAGTCTTTATTCATCCGCCAAAATTTACACAACTTTTCAGAGAATTCCAAGTTTGGTGTTACCCTTGGGCCGAACATGGAAGCAGGCTCCAAGACCAGCTTTAATATGCATGTATGCAGCACTCTTGCAGGGGCTTTCAATGATTCCGGCTTCGACGACAATTACTTCGACGCCGGCATTTTTGGAGATAACTACTCATTTGCTTTTGGCACGCTCTTGTCGTAAAGGCACTAGATCTTGCTCAGACCAGCAGCACTAGCAGCAGCACTGCCTAGGTGCCTGCTTGCGGCAGGCAGGTAGGCGCAGGGCTGGAAGAACGCTATAAGAACTCGCTATAAAAAGAGCGTGAAAAACGAGGACACAAAAAGGACCAGTCCTCTCATTAATACTGTACAAATAGCCCAGATTACTGCTTTACCGCTAGAACACCGTCTATATTGAATATAGCTCCACAAAAGCCTGCATTGCCCTATGGTGGCGAACGCTCACATGGCCGGAGCGGTGACGCTGTGAGGACGTTCACAAACAGTTGACGACAACAAATAACTGAGTGAACCAGGGCCTTCTTTAGGTCACGGTGGTTGGGGCCAGTAGAACGGAACAGCAGAAGGTCTTTGTACAGATCATGTACACGGTGTAGTACATGACTCAAAGCGTTACAGACCACAAGTCCGAAAACGGCCATAAACTGCAGGGACGAGTACAGAGAGATAAAAATCGTAGCCAGATATTTGCTTTCGCCAGCGTGAAGACACAAGGAAACTTTCGAAAGTCAGGGAACATATGGCACCTTGCAGACGTAAAACCATCGAATACAACGCTTTGCCATTTTGGCGGCACTTCCGAGTTCTTTTCTCAGCGCAGTGAAACCGGAAGAACTCTCAGCTTTTGAAACGGCGTCACCGAAAGGATGCTTTCGGCAGAGATGATAGCGTTTCTACAGGCATCAATGTTATTCCGACTGCCGCATATTTTTTCCGGTACATTTGTCACTTTCAGAGTTCGGTTCCTGCTCCCCTAAACCTGTCTTCTTTTTCTCCAATCGAACAATCTGGCCCGAAAATTTACAGCACGGACGGCCAGCACACGTAGTGGATTCTCAGAAATACACGTATCAAACATACTTGCAAGGCGCTTCCTCCTTGACAACGTTTCATCTGTATTTGCCTACCCTGCATCGCTTTACACTGCCCGTTTATCTTCGTACAGCTATCCGCCTCGAAACTATAGAAGGGTGTAACGGACACTGAGAACGATAAGGAACACGGCGCGCTTTGAAGTACGTAGTTCAAACTTCCGCTTCCCCTAGTGTCGAGACAAATTTCGATCTCTGTGAGGTTTCTGCATGTCTCTTTCCTTAATCTCTTTCCGAGTTAGAAGAGGGTAGAATAGCAACTTTGTGAGTGCCGAACCCATTTCTATATTTGTGCATTGCAGCACGCCGCAGATCCCTCGATATTACCGGGAACTTCAGAGAACAAACTTCATTCTTGCGATATCACTAAATGCGCATGCATAACAGAGGGAGATTTCTTAGTAAAAGGAGATGATAAGTGTCGCGGGGTGCATTGTCCATGAGGCTAATGAGCTAAGCTTGTGGATACATGTTTCGGTTGGATTATTTAGAATGATGCATAGACAGAGCCAGTCAGTCAGTCAGGCAGTTAGTCAGTCAATCGGTCGGTCCGTCGTCCGGTCGGTTGGTCGGTCGGTCGGACGGTTGGTCGGTCAGTGAGTGGGTTCCCATCTTGGGGAAATGTGCCTCGTGTTAGATTGACCACCGCCTGATGGATGGGCGGATTCTCAGGAGATTTAAGGACGGTGCTCAGTGCGAAAGGACGCTCTGGTCCCTGGCGATAAGGCTAATCCAATCGATCGACGCTATGAACGCTTAATTCTAGACTCTTTGCTCTTTCTTCAGTATGTAAATAAGCTGCGTAAATGAGCCATTAAACCCGCTTGGTTTCGTTTTCCCAAATTTCAAAGCTTCAGTCTTTCCTCCGTCTGAAGACTCAGACGCGCGACCAAATGGAGCCTTGTTCGAGACAGCCTGTGTGCCACAACAGTCCATGCGCAGACTGCTGAAAAGGAAGGACGCAGCTTGGCTTCAGTAGCGTGCTACGTTAGCCACCGGTTCAGATCTCTTCATATTATTCACTCTCGCGCGAAATTTGTGCGTAACGCGCGTCCAGCATACCGGAGAAGACGCGTTCGTTCGACGGGGAAAGCAAAGTGAACAACACAAAACCGGAACCTGTATGTTGGCTACTTGGTCACGGAAGGTTGAACGAAAACTAACTCGTCGTCTTAACCAGCCCTCTCAAGAAAGGGAGAACTGGAGCTCAGAACAACCGCCAGCAATCCATCAGGCGGAAGTCCGCTGGTCAACCGGACACGTCCTGACTCGGGCGCTTCTTAAGGGCTCCCACCTTATACTCTCAGCGTTTTTCTTTGCTGCATTCGCTCAATATACAGCAGTTGGCGTGAATTTTATCTTCCGGCCACCCAGGCCGCTCGTTCATTCCTGCACGCGCTAACTTTTATGCCTTGACGCGGCTAGGAGGGAGTGCGTGGTTACTCATTCTCGCTATACGACTAGCTAGCGCTGAGGAAAGTTTAATACCGACCCTGACGACACGCATGTGATCTAGGTCGTGGCCTCTTGTGAAAACATGGCATCGATTGCCCCAAAGTTCCTCGGTCAGTGACACGTCGGTCTCAATGTGTGTGCTTTAATTATCTCCGCGTGCGGTGTTTGCATGCCTGGAGTATGATGCCGGCCCATCTTCATAAATCATGGACAGGATTTGCGTTAGGCTCACACGATCATCATCATCATCAGCCTGACTACGTCCAATGCAAGGCAAAGGCCTCTCCCGTGCCTCTCCAATTAACCCGGTCCTTTGCCAGCTGAGGTCATCCCATCCCCTCAAACTTCTCAATCTCATCCGCCCACCTAACTTTGTGCCGCCCCCAGCCACGCATGCCTACTTTTGCAGTCCGCTCCGTTAACTCTAAGAACTAGCGATTATCTTGCCTTCGCATTACATGCCCTGCCCGAGCCCATTTCTTCCTCTTGATTTGGACTAGGATGTCATTAACCCACATTTGTGCCCTCACCCACTCCGGCCGCTTCCGATCTCTTAACGTTGCACCTATAATTTTTTTTCCATAGCTCGCTGCATTGTCCTTAACTTAAGCTGAACCCTTTTCGTTAGCCTCCATGTTTCTGCTCCATAGTGAGTACCCGTTAGATACAGCTGTTGTATACTTGTTTCACTCTGGGGATATTGGTAAATTTGTTCATGGAAGGCTGTGGCCAAGTACTATAGTACTTGGTCTTGTGTATACACAAGGGTGGCCAAATCCTGCTCTGGTGAGGGAGTGCTTTGTCGTTTCTGGTTACCAAGATCAGGCCACACCCCAGGCATGGTTATTGAATTCCATCGACACGCTGTGAGGATCTGTGAGATTGCAGGTCTTATTTTACACAAACACAAAAGTACAAACAATAAACGAGGCGGCTTTTATAGGAAAGGAAACCAATTTCAGTATGGGCGTGAACAAAGGAAAGGAACAAGAGAGCAACGCAACAACACACGGGAAAAACACACGGGGGAACAGAACAAAGTGCTTCTGAAATACAGGAAAAATACAGGAAAAAGAAAGTCAAAAAGGAAAGTCTCACTACTTGTCTCTCATTCGAGCAACGAGCGGGGAGGACTGGCTGGGTGTCGGGCAGTCAGGGAGTCTCTGGGCGTTCCAATGTCGATGCAACGCTACCGCAGCGTCAGCGTCTGTGGGCTCCCAGCACGGTTCCCAGGTCTGGTATCCCGGAAAGGACACGTAGGCACCAGAGGCGGCCTGTGTGGAGCAGCTGACGGATGGACGGAGAAGAGTGGCGCCTGGGCCTGGTGGTTGAGGCTCTCGATGATGGATGTCCAGGTCTGGTGGCCCGGACGTCTGCGGCTGAGGCCCAAGCCCGGAACTCGGGGAGCCAGCAGAACTCGTCCACGTCCGTCGTCCACCGCGCTCTTCTCTTCTCTCCCACGTAATCCTCTTCCACCTGTCCCGGCGTTCCCCTCCGCACGCGCTCCTCGTGCTTTTTCTTCTTCTCCTCACAAACGACGCTGGGTGGCGCTATCTCCTTACACACGCGGTTTCTTTTTCAAACCCGGTGGAGAATTGCGCGGCAGCGGGATTCGAACCCTGGTCCGCTTGCACGCGAGGCGGATGCTTTACCTCTACGCCATGACTGCTTAAAAAGTAGTAATAGCGAACTGGCGACATTGTCGAACTTGTGCTTGAAATCACAGCGCATCTAGTTAAGAATAAAAGGGGCTGTTATAGAGGTGAAAAAAAAAAAAAGAGGACAGTGACGCTGGGTGAGCATTTTCGTCCAGTGCGTAATAGGCGCCGAGTTATTTCACCATAAGAGAAATTTACATCTTCTGCGCAAGGGCCGGCATTGTACCATACCCGAGAAGATTCTGCCACCGTAGCCTGTACGTAAGAGAATGTTTGCCAACTCTTCGTTCCCTGAACTCCCAATAGCGTACACCTATGCAGAACCGCACCATTGTGTATACCAGTTGAACTTTGATGACGGTAATGAATTTTGATGGCATAAGGGCATCTGCGGCCAAAGAGTGCCATGGAACAAGGTATTTTATTTGCTCAAGGTGGGGAGAAAGATCCATTTCCGAAGCATTTCACCCTAATTAAGCCGAGCACCAGGCCAAGGGAAGCCTGTACCCATTGTATCACCGGTGCGTACCCGGCGGCACTGGGGGTCGAACCCCGCACCTCCTCCATGCGAGGCGGATGCTCAACCACTAGGCCGCCGCTACGATCTCCAGTTGAACTTTCGCGGGCGTTACGACACAAAGCAGTGCGCTCGAGACCAGTGACACGATTCCAGCTACGATAAGGTCCGCTTTACACTTCCCTTATGGCCATAACTGTGTTGAGCAAGCTTACGCTCGGGCGATTTAGGCGAACTTTTTAAATATAAAGAAGATATAAGAGGCTGATAGCACGTAGTGGTGTGAGTGGTCTCCATAAATTCAGAGGAGGGGTGTGAACCAGCCTTGTCTTCCTATGGGCGTCGGACCGACGGCAACGGCAGCATGACTTGACTGCGAATGCTCTTCCTTGTTCTGTCTCACGAGAAAGCAGTGACAGCATGCCGAAAGTTTATTGGCGCGCCGCAGTACGGAACGTGGCGGTCTTGCGCAAGTTCTCTATCCAGCGGAAGGTGTTTGATATTCTTGATAGCATCGCATCGACTGTCGCGAATGGGTCGATACTTAAAGGAATCGCGCGTATGTAGAAGTCCGAATAGCATTCAAGGCAACATAAAAATCATGCTTCATAGCCAAATTTAAGCTTGCATCTTCTCCTAACTTTGGAGGGAATCGAAAGAATTGGAAGTCAAGAAGAAAACTTTTCCGAAAAAAACAAACTGTGGTGTTATATAGCATTCTATCACGCTTAACCCTTTTCCATAAACTTTACCGTCATGTTCTGCTCCATAACGATTTTTTTCAATCACCTGAATCTTTTTTTCCACGGCGCGACCACCCGCTGAAAGTTAAACGCATATCATGCCACACTTCTTCTTTTGCTAACTCTTTCATACCACGTACTATAGTCGACTGGAATAATCTACCATCACACATCGCTTCTGAAAGGGATCTTAACAAGTTTCAGGACCTTCTAACCCAAATATCTGTTTAGCTTTACTAATTGATTGTACCACATGCTGCATTCAGCTGTTTTGTTATTTTGTTTTGTTCCTGCGGTTGTTATGCCTCTAAAACACTATCTGTTCTTTTTTCGTGTAAATTACAATGTATACTACAGGTTTTTGTTTATTTCTTGTTTTGTTTTCTACATGTGCTTTCTGTACTTATGTATTGCACCTTGGCGCTTGCTCATTATTATTTTGCGTTGTGTGTCATTGCTCCCCCCTATGTAATACCCTCGATTGAGGGCCTTTAGGGGTTTATTGAATAAATAAATAAATAAATAAATAAATAAATAAACAAACAAACAAACAAACAAACAAACAAATAAATAAATAAATAAATAAATAAATAAATAAATAAATAAATAAATAAATAAATAAATAAATAAATAAATAAATAAATAAATAAATAAATAAATAAATAAATAAATAAGTAAATAAATAAATAAATTTCAAGGAGCAGTCGTCAACTGAAAGTAAAGTGTTTCTATACCTTTTCCTTTTATCTGTGTGTATGCGAAATGTATTCAAATACGCTGTCGAGGCAATCCCCAATCAAAGCGAAAACAAAACAAAAAAAAAGGACTGGCGCCGCTTAACCTACCCTTAAGAGTGCAATGCTCTGAAATTAGAGATCCCTGCCGGGCAAGTTTCCTTCTCTTTCATAGATTCATAGATCACAGAGAGTCCTCATACCACTACTGGCGCAGCGGTTAAGCCCAGCGCCACAGGTGACGAACTGCCGACGAATGAGCTTGCTTTGAATGATATTCAACTTAATTTATTGGAATTAATTTCATTGCCACCTGCTTTTTCTTGACACGGACGAAGAGACGCCGGATTTTCCCGTGAACGGGACCTCTAATCAAATCGCATTAAAACTAAGCTTTTTTTTTTAGTAAAGCATTACACCAGCATTGTCTCATTTTCAGTGGGTAGCTCAAAAGCGCCATGAGGAAAGTGTTGAAGGAAATCGTGAAAGCAGACAAGGGGAAAAACGCGCTGCAGGGGAGGTATTTGCTTAGCTTCAAATATCTTTCCTTCTTCAGCGTCCACTGACATTGTACAGGTAAAGCAGGCGGGCATGTTTCTGTTCCGCCTCCATCAAAAAGAGAGGGCTCCGCGACCGGCATTCGATTAATTAAAAGCTGGAAACCAGTTTTCGGAACTACCTCTCCCGGTCGTTAACGCTCATGTGGTTACCACGCACAGATATTCAAGCTCATTATTTTTGCTGGACTATGGACGCGATACTTTCAATAGGTTCGCTGCAACTTTTGATCTATTTCAAAAGTTCCGAAGCGACACTGTCCATGGTGGGGGTGAGTACGTATTCGTGTTGTTACGCTCTTCCTATCTAAACTGTCACTTCAGAGAGTTGTGTTTCTGCGAAAGCAAAAAAAAAAAAAAGTCACAAGGGCACCTACACTCTAAACACTGATGCAACTAAATGGGAGTAGAAAAGGAGTAAGGTGACCTTTAGCGCACTTCCTTTTATAAAAGGGAGTGTGACAGAGGACAGCTTACTACCTTTCACTCCTTTCTGTTCAGAGTGTAATTACATTTTGTGTTGGCAATGCGATAACACTAGAACCTGTTGTTGCGCTTTGTGCATGATGGCATTTGCTGCCTATTTGCCATTAAACTCAACACAACACGACATTAGAACCTGTTGATGCCTTTATATCTAATTTTGTGTTATTCTTTCATAGTTCGTTTTGCGGACTCATACACGCCTTCTGCACATAAACTAGACATCTCTTTGGGTCCTATAGCTAGTGACTAGATGCTTCACCAAACGTGTTTAGAGGTATAATGACACGGACTTGAAGAAGATGCATCGAAACGTATAGTTGTCATTTTGCGGTCCTGAGAATTAAGTGACCATCGACGCATATTTTTCCCGTCGTGGCTTTATTGTTGAGTGCGGATGTTTTGTGCGCTAAATTTGGGAAGAGGCGTGAAAATAAATTTGGCAAATGTCGGTGAACTGATTCCGGAACAATTAAACCATGAACAGCCAACTGGGCTAACTACTAAACTAGTCAAGGTCTGGCTCAAGAACGATAAGTGAGGAATCTTGTTGTCGGGATAGCAGATGCGTTTTTAAGGATATGAAGTTTTGTACGTACTGGACGGCACAGCTGAGGAACAGGTAGCGGTTGTAGCTGAAGATTGATTTATACGGACACTGTCACAGCAAACACAAAAAGCAGCACGGCGCATGCGCTGAATCCACACTGAAAGACAGTGTAACACTCAACACCAAGCATTGAACACCGGCAACAACGAGCTTTTGACAACATTCGCCTTAGAAACACTTGAGTAAAATGTTACTATCGTGCTTTTTCTTGGGTACTGTCTAATGCGCTCAAGCTCTCGCAATTTCTTCGGAAAGCGTACGTAACCGCAAACACCCACTGAGAAATGCATTAAAAAGGATAAGAAGAAGTGTTATGGTTTTCTGTATATTTCTTGAAAGTGGAAGGTCTCAGTGACATAATGTATGCTTCAAGTGCCTGAAGATGCTCACTGAAGCCCAAGCTACCATTATTGCAGCGTGAACTTCTTTAAAGCAAGAAGATTCGTAGCAGAAAGCTTGGTTACCTGACGATAAATGTTGCTTAGAAATTCCGAATACGCGGGTAGTTCCCCCGAAATGTTTCAAAGTTCAATGCCAGAACAAGGCACGTCTAGTGTACGACATGGAGACGATAATTAATACCGTTTCCTTTACTTAACACCGACCCTACTGATTTCATCAACACTTTTGACAAATCCTTCGAACTCTCTTTTTCAGTACTGCGCTCAATTTGAGACATTCGTTTATAATTGTTGATGTCACGTGCCTTAGAGCAATGACCGTGATATAATTCTTTGACGCAAAAGCATGAAATTTTTAAAAACGTGTAAAGCCTTAAACAAAAGAGCTAATCTTTTATGTCCTCCGTGAATAACTCCTTCCAGCGTGTTATTGAAAATGTCCATTGAAACACCTTTTACAAGCGCCTCTCGCACATACCCTTATAAAAATGGCCTATAGACTTTCGGTAGACTTCTTAGAGACTTTATTTCCATTTTATAGATATTTTATTTTGTCTATTCATCGTCAATAGCGGGTTTATAGCTGTGCTAAAGAGGTATAGCCATAAATCTGTATATAGACTGTCTATAAGATTTCTATTGCCGACAGACTAGACTATAGGATTTGTCTATAAAAAGTCTTTAGACTTTATAGACAAAAGTCTATGGAAAGTATACACACTGTGTAACAATATTTTTTTAAGGGATACACAAAAGCTGTTAGGCTAGAGGGGAAGGCTATAGTTTGGAAAAGAGTGGTGAGAAGTAGGCAATGGAACTTCGGTAAAGTAGTCGCACCCTTTTCCTTATTTGTTGGCTGTAAGATGACGCCGACATTACTCGCCTTTTCCATTTCTTTTCTTTCCTTAGCGAACAACACAGTAATCCTTCATGCCCCCCCCCCCCCCCCCCCCTCCCTGCCCGGGACCAATCTCTGCCAGCCTATAGGTACAGCAGCTGTTGAAGGTGACCAACCAATAAGCACGAGACTCGCCCTGTCCGCATCGCAGCTTTCCTCTACAAGAAAGGGCGTTCATGGGTCGGCGTTTGCAGCAAACATAAAAGAGAGAAAGCACCTGGTCCTAGCAGGGCGACCTCGATACAGATATTACAGAGGCAAGAGACGAGGCCTAAAAGGCGAAACAATCTGCCTTCTTCCTTAGCTGTGTGCGTGCTCTCTCAGACCTCGCTAAAATACTACACGCACCATTCTTTTCGCAGTTGCGCAATTAACCTTCGGACCGTGGCGCCGGTGGCGCGTTTGAAACAGAACCCGACGTTCGTAATTGATTTCACGACCTATAGCTGGCGCTGCCTACGTAGCTACCATAGTTTGACCCATCCTAGTAATAAGTCTGGGAATTCCCAAGCGCACTGAGCTACGGTTTTCTTTTAAAAAGAAACAACCAAAGCACAGAGGAGAACGGAAAAAGTGAACACAGAACTGAAAGTTCACTTTTTCCATTTCTTCTTTGCCTTTTTCGATGTGCCCTGCCAAGATGCACTGCTACCAATTAGACCACGCTTCTATCCCCCGGCGTTTCTTTCGTCGGTTCAGGATGCTCTCGCGACGAAGTTCTACCTTCACATCTTCTTCGCGTGATGAAGCTATCAAGCTTCATCGCACTTTGTGAGAACTTCATCGCTTAGACGCGTTACGAGAACTGCTTAACGTGCATGCGAGCTTAAAGTAGCGGGAAGCTCGTAGGATATATCTGTGCGGATTCTACGGAAAAAAGGAGCCTATTCCTCCATGAAACCAACTTTAAACACGTCACGGAGCTGAACTGCCTCGTTCCCTCAATCGGCTAATCAGTCATCGTGTTGCTAGAGGGAATTTCGCTGGGCTGACGCCTCGCTACTGCGGCCTCATATCGATGGCGATGACATTCAGAAACTCCGGTCACCTAGAGCATGGAAACGCATTCTGGAAGGTCACGTGGTCAGGAAGCGGAGAAAGGAAACTCTGACATGTCGCGAAGCTTTCGGTGCACTGGAGCACGCTAGGCTTCACGTAATATAGCTAAGTAGCAAGAGAATATCCTGTGACAAAAAAAAATCATTATAAGCAAAGCAAAGGTTTCCTCCACTGATCTCTAATTAGTCGTACATCATACATTATAACCTTGTAAATATCTGATTTGCTAGACCCATTGATTAACCCGACTATCACCTCCAGGTGCTTTTAATTGCTCTCCAAACCTGATCAGTGAGGAACAGATCTGAGACGACCGTCCTGTATCAGCGACCTCGATGCAAATAATGCCGAGACGTGATCAATAAACAGCCACAACTTCGCCAAGGCGCTCCATCGTCCACATACAACCACCTCCCTCACCCTCCTGCCACCCTGAAGCGCCGGATGCCTTCTGTTCGCTCTCCGGCGCTTAACTCATCAGATAAGAGGGAGCTGGGTTTCCGAAAGGTCCCTCTTATCTCATACTCCGTGACTTCACACTCGACAAATTACTCCCGGGAACCCTTTCCGCCACGGAGAAGCCTCAAGCCCGCGCAGGTGCCAGCCGAATCTAGGTCTCTGTTTCGGCAGGCCGCGATTAGAATCTATGCCAATGGGGGGGGGGGGGGGGGGGGGGGGACACTCACGCCGGGGCAACGGGAGGAAGCTCTTAAAAAGCCATGTGTTAGAATCAATCCTCGGAGGCGATGAGCTTTTGAACTCGCCTGTGGTGTGCGTGCGCAGAGATCCTGGCCACAACGTTCGTTCCCCGCTACGAAATAGAAGTGAAGAAACAAGAAAAGAAAAAGAAAAAGGCTGTTCGAAGAAGAAACAGGTCTCAGAAAAAAAGAACAGCGCAGCCAAGTCTTTCAGGGCGTCCCGAAGATTGAGAAACCATTAGCCCGCGACGCGTGAGGACACTCGAAGCAGGTGTGAGAGATGCGGTCGTAAGCGCGATGCGGAGCGTGGGGTGGCGGGGGGGGGGGGGGGGGGGGGGCTGTTTGCTTTGTCGCTTCCTCTTTGCGACAGTTATTCGGGCGGTGGCGTGTGCCGGTATTTTCGCGGCTTCAATAGCAGACTTTGGTTGTGGTGCGTTTTTACAAAGCAAGAAGTCCGGACGTACTCCTGGCGAGGTCATCCGGTCCTACCTTGTCAACATGCAGCGGCATCGGCCGGAAGAAATATGGGCGCCCGATAAGGGGACCCACCTCGTTGAATGGACCGCATCAACAGCAACGGCTGAGATACTGGGCGATAGCGGAGCTCCAGACGCGAAGAATCGCTTTAGGGCTAGCATCGGCGTCATACTGCAGTGCATGGAGTTTTTCGGTTCCTCTGCTAACCTTGTTTCCAATACAAGCGGCAGGACCCCGGATCTGTGCCACAATACACTTCCTGGTGCGGTTCTCCTTGCGTTTTCTTGAGACGAGCTCAAGTATGTAGGGTGCTCACAACCATTTTTAATATTTTTTGGTGCGTCGGCATATTCATGGACGCCTTTCTGGAGAAGGCATATTTGGTACGATGGACTGGTCGCTGCCGGGTTGGCAGGTTTGTTGTTTCTATTGAGGGGTTCTAGTAAGGAAGGTGTGAATGAATGAATGAAAAACGTTTTTTGAAAACCCTTCTCAGGCGTTTGGGGGGAGCCCCTAGTTTAAGGCTTCTACGGAGACTGCAGCAGCTATCGCCTGGTCCAAAAGGCGCCGCTAGTCTTGCATGTTTCAGCTGGAGAACGCCTTCTTCCATTGCATCGATGATCAGTTTTGTATATTGGGGAGAAGCTTGGGGAGCCGGGAAGACTTACTGACCAGCATGCTTGTTTTTTTTTTCTCAATTCTCTTGTTTGCTTTGAATCGGAAGGAAGAGTTCTTGTGAATATATATTGCAAATACTTCTTCACTATCACAGTGAAGTCTCTGGATAGAAATGTAAGCAGATCTAAGCAAATTTATTTCGTTTTTATTTCCTACTTCGGCTAACCAGGCCCTAAATAACTGACTTTAGCAAATAATTGTCCGCCACGTAATCACCTTCAATTGCTCGACACATTTTGACGCTTATACGTTGTGCGGAAGAAAAAGAAGCAACTATATATCCGATTTCTATGCGAAGTTTCGTTGCATACTGTGACCAAGAGCTAGTAGCTTCCTTGATCTGCTATACAAAGAGTGTTGTCCAGTTATGCCTCAGCCATGAGAGACCTATCAGCCGTGAAGTGGTCGCTTTTGAATATGGGCATGGATATGGTGCATCATGGAGAGGTGTACGTGGGGTACCTACACCTCTGTTCCTGTCTCTTACCAAGCAGTACTGGTATTCGGCCCAGTATTGGAAATGAACGGTTTAACTCTCTTCCTTTGCAGGATCGAGCTGTGCCAATACATTCCCAATACTGGACCAATTACTTGCGCTGCTTGGGTTCCTTGCCTGCCTAACCTCCTTGCCCGCCCCCCCCCCCCCCCCCCCTTTCTACTTTTCTACTTCCTCAGGCAAAGCGATAAATCCAGGAACATCTCTTCCCTCAGAAGCACTTAATCTCCTCTCAGGGAATGTGGAAAGAAGGTCCGACGAACCGGCGTCAGGTCGAGCTTCTTTCCATGGCAACGATAACGAGCCTGATCTCATTGTTTTGAACACTCGCCCTCTTGACGGAGTGGCCGTTTGCCGGGACTGCTTGAGAGCACGTCGCGAAGTAAATGGGCCAGGAAAGGATGCCCCGGTTCAGATCCAAATCAGCGCACGATCACTCAGCGAGCCGCCGTGCGTAACGAGCTCGATGCATCTGAGCGATGGCTTGGGTGGCGTGCGAGTACTTCATCACGCCATCTAGCGAGAGCTGATTGAACCTCTGTTGCCGGCCGGTACACCATCGCCTGCTAGCTTTGGTGCCAGCGACATTGATGCGGACCAACAGACGAAGCGCATGAAGCACGGAACTCTGCTTTAAAACCCGGTATACTATGTGAAGTGTGGCTGGCTCTCAGCAGCAAGCGTACAACCGTCCTCCACAGAAAAAAATGGCTGGAGTTCAAGATGGCTTGAACCTAGTTATACGAGCGAAAGCTCTGCTAGCATGGTATACATTGATCAAATCAAATGTCTAGGTCGGGTACCCAATGGTCATAGGGATATAATCACGCGGTCAAACTGCCATAGCTTGGGATATACCACCACGTAGTTGTTCGGTTTTACCTTTTGAGGCATTGAAGGTCATTGTCTATATGGTGCCCACTGTCTGAAATCAAATATCAAGGCCGAGGTCAAGGGTCAAGGTCAATGTAAGCACGCAATTGTCATAGTCATACGATCACGTGATCACACTGCCATAGTTCGGACCTGAGTACCACGCAACTGAGTTTGGTTTGAGCTTGTGAGGCAATGAAGGTCATTGTCTCATCCACTTCGAAATCGGTACCCTGGGGAGTAGAGCTATCGCTCTGAAATGCATCTGCAGCCAGGGACTGAATACATCGGGGCGTCAAATACCGGAGGCAGCTATTTAATAGTTCACTGTACTGTCCGCAGGTTGCACGACCATGTATGCTCTCGCACAAAAGGTGAGCGTGAAATCTACTGGACATGTCAGGTGTCACAGATGTCTAATAGAGGACGGTTTTAAAAAGCCCCCTAAGCGCACATGTACCGTTCCTAAACTTTCCTGAGGCGCGGTGAAAGCAAGAGCCCATGTAAGATATAGGTTCTTCCGCGATTAATAAAGAGATAGCCCGTAATGTAAACGACGCATACCTTCCCTTGCGAGCTCACAACGCTCGTAGGCAAGCAAGTCAGTGCAGCTCCGATGGAACCTGGTAACAGCTATCTATGGCGGGCTTTGTGTGCAGGGTTGGACTTTATTGGCTCTTGGAGCCCATTGTAGCGCGGAAATTGGGTCGCTCTCGGAGAAGGCCTTGTATTCTAGGACGATACGTCTCTGCGCCCGATGTAATCACTACTGGAGTAAATCTCTTGGGCGGCGATACGGACAGGTCGGGGTTCACGCCTCCGTCTAAAAGCGGGGCTGTTCTCACCGTTCTGCCCGCCCTTTCTGTGCGCAGCTTGCAGCCGTTAGAAAGTAGCAAAACTCTGCCCCTTCATTAGAAAGTCTTTGCCGGCAACTGTCTCAATCAAAGCATCTCGGGCTCGTTGTTTCATGGGCGTGATACGTGATTTATGGAGTGTGGCCGGTTGTGGGCTGGGCGAAAGCAGTGGGAACATCTGCATGACAATGGATGCTACAGTACGTCGCTTTCTCGCAATAGGAAAACACGGCAGGAGAGGTTTGTTTGAAAGAGAAAGCGATTAGAAGTCTTTGTTGGAGGGAACAGGACACAGAGTGATTACTGTGTCTCGAAATAGTGTATCTAGATAGATGGGAAAGCGAAGGAGCGGAATTCTTGCAGTGAAAGCACTGACAGAGAAAAAGGAGCACACAATGGGTATCTGGCAAGCAAACCATTGAAATGTAAATATCAGCTCCTTTGTATAGAAAGAACGCCGTTCTCTGTTGCCCTCAATCTCGAAGGGACTGGAATTTATTTCAGCTTGGATAAGATGAGGTTAAATATGGACTTTTGGGAGCCAACTTTTCTGCACATATAGAAAAGCGAATGTTAAATCAACTTGCGTTCACCGTATGTGCTTTTCAGACAGCAGCAGCAGATGTATCATGCATGCATGAAATTTTATTATTTATTTATACCTCAAATGCCCCTATTGGACATTAGATGAGAGGTGGGTTGTTAGAGCTGGTTCAGGATTTTTTCAGCGAGTGGCTTGAAGTGTGCTGGATGAGTGTGGTGAACTGCGTCGGCAAGGAGGTGATTCCAGGCCAGCATATTAATAATAAATTTTCGATACGCTGGCATGCCCAAAATTTTATTTAAAATGGGTGATGCAAAACAATCAACTGGGCCTTTGGTGCCATGCCTGGTTTATATCTTTCTAAGACTGCCTTCATTAAAGCTCCATCTTTTAAATCATCATTATTTCCTCGTTTTTCTCAGCAAGGAAATTTATGCAATTGTTTCTTCGTGCTTGCAGGTGTTGTCTAATGACCAAAAGGGTTAGTTCTCTGCTCTGTGATATTTGCATGATCCTGCACATTATGACCTAGACATGTTCGTGTGCCCCGTGTTAAGCCTTTGTGCAAAATGTGTTTTAAGCAGTTGTACCTAGCGGATTACAAGTACATGATTACTTTTCTCCTGCCAACATCTCTAATATACCTTGCATAAAACATTTTTTCCGCCTTTTTGGGTGCACTATGCACTTCAGCCGGTACTGTCACCTCGTGTCTGAGGAGGATGCTATCGTCTCGTCACAGAAAACTGTCTTGCGGAAGTTTTAAAACCCTTTCAACAAAAATGGCGCCTAGGCAGAAAGGAGATACACTTCTGTATTTATCGATATGTTACGTTGAATAAGAGCATCAGAGGTGCCGCGGAAGCCGCTGTCCTTGAGTAACACGTAACAAAACTTTGTAGCCGTCCTTAGCAAGCAATTCACAGGTGGTACATTTAGGATTAGCTCAGAAAGAACACAATATTACCAGCTGCGGAATACTACTATTACGGAAGCAATCCACGTCAAAGAGTGTTGGAAGCACAGCACGCGAGCTGAAAACAATAGTTAAGACAACGATAGGACTGCACGCGGTAAACACAGCTCAGAACACGGTAAACAAAGCAATATCGTGATCTGAGCTAGTTGGTATACCTTCACAACTTCACCAGCGCTGCGACGAGGAACAAAGACAGAGAAGAGAGGACAGGGTCTTTGTTCCTCGTCGCAGCGCTGGTGAAGTTGTGACGGTAAACAAAATAACAAAACATGGAGGAGTATATGGTTTGTCACAGTGCATGTTCCGCCATACAAATTTGGATGTAGTTGCAAAATGAGAAAAAAAATACTGGAGGGGAAACTTAATATTCGCCTTAACGGTATGACGCAAGTGAGACACGGGGTTAATGCTCATATGAGCGGATTGTTCATTCTCTGCTTTATATACAGAACAGCCAGAAAGGAGTACTACAAAAAGGAGACTACAAACTACTACAGAAAGGAGACTACAAATTAACACATACCCAACGCCAGCTAAATTACACCAGTGGTACCCTACACTATACTCTCCGCAGTGCCCACACTGTGGAGAGGTAGCTAACCTCTACCACATGTTGTGGACATGCCAATTTAATCCCTTAGTTGACCCCATTCCAAACCCCTCGGAGGAGCAGTGGGAGGCTATTCTGCTCAGCGATGACCCTGACCGTCAGCACTGGCTGGTGGGGAGGGCCAGCGCAGCAGCAGCAGCCAATGGACTACCGGACTAGGCGGCCCAGCCACATGTTCTGAGAATACTCAACAAATAAAGATGCTTTTAATCAATCAATCAAAGGCAGAAAATTGAAAATTGTCTTTGAGGACAAGAAAAGGCGCAATTTAACCCCATATTTCGGTGGACACCCGAACCGCGCCTTAAGGAAAGGGAGGAAGGTGGGAGTGAAAGAAGAAAGAGAAAAAGAGGTGCTTTAGCGTAGGTCTCTGGAGTGATTTCGACCACCTGGGGATCTTTAACGTGCAGTGACATCGCACAGCACACGGATGCTTTTACGTTTTACCTCCATCGAAACGCGTCTTATAGCACTTTTGGCGCAGTCAGGTACAGAGAGAGTGACATTATAATGATTACAAGAGTGGCATAAGTGGTAGCTAACCTGACCTGCTAGTCGAGATGAGGATGAAGAAGAGTGAAAAGAAAAGGAAAAACTGGAGGAGACTCTTAAGCTCCGTCCTAAGGGTTTGACGCGATGACGCAATGGGTTAATTGCCATATATGGAGAACATAATTCTCTACTTTGCATTCATAGATCCCTGGGAGCCCTCGTGCACCTTCTGGCGCAGTGATGCAGCGGTTAAGCGATGCGCCACTGCCCTGCGATGGCAGGTGCTCCCAGCTGTGGGCCCTGTGCGACCAAGGTTGCTCTTCCCGAGCGACCAATCATTAGTTGAATTGCCACCTGCCCCGATGGGCAGGTTGTGATGACGTCGCAAGGTCACGTGACCTAGGTGGCCCACCTGCCTCCTATAGGTTGCTCTCTGGGGACCACCTGCCAGAGCCATGGTGGGGATATTCGCTCACAACGCCGATAACTGGCGAAATGGATATCAAGAATACACAACACTCGCGCACTGACAAACACACGTGATTTTCAAAGGATGTCTATCAAACCCGTGTCCCTAAGATTAACTAGTATGGATTTTGTCCGACATCAGCCGAAACCACATCATACCAGTGTCCAAGAACATGCTCCAGGCACAGGACGCCACCCTAGCAGAGTCCTAGAATAGAACAAGCCAGAAGCCACATTTAAGGCGACCATGTCCTCCCCCACCCCCCGCCCTCCCCACACTTATTCACCCCTGCATAAACAACTAACGACTGCATTCTTCGAAGATATGAAGCTTAACAGAGTACACTGTGGGGCCAGTTGGTCATACATAATCTGAAAGAAAAAACGCGGCGTTGAAACAGGACACAGAAAGATGAGGACAGGTTTTTTCGAAGATATCCCTGGCGTACCAAAAATGATGGAAAGAAGATGTGAAGAACTCCATTTCACGCGTTTGTTATGCAGAGCGGGTCTCTGGGCCAACAACAACAGAACCTACAAAACCAGGCAAACAAAGCCAGAAAGAGAATTCGAAATGACCCACAGCTAGCAGCACGGCCCTTGCATATGGCAGATACACACCGACGTCCATCGCGAGAGAAAATGAACTCTTCTCGGGCGCGCCGCCCACAGCGGGACGCTATTGCCAGCGCAGCACCCTACACACGTTTCTTCATCATCTTCGCGAAGGGGAGTGAACCGGGTGTGGACGCCTTCCTCGCGTCCGCTTGCTAGGAAGTAGGTGGTGGAAGCGAGTCGCTCCGGCTTCATAAAGAAAACAGCCGCACCGCAAGGCACGAAAGCCACACCATCCATTCATGCTTGCGAAGAGGTTCTCCGGGTCATACTCATTCATATGTGTTCTGGCAGAAGTCATCTCGGTAAGGAACACGGGAGTTGTAGGCCCGAACTGACATCCTTAGAAGGGGACTTCGATGGCCGCATTTTTGTACGTGGGAAGATGCGGAATACCTGAACGGCCTTTACCAGAGCATGCGACGCTTGAGAATGGTGCCCTGATGGAGGCGGTGAACTTCATGGATTCGCGCTCTAAACTAGAACGCTCTAATTTGTACAGGTCGTTGCCGACCCGCTAAAGAATGTTCGGAAATTTTACGTCACCCATCGCGATGGCTCAGGGGCTATGGCGTTAGCCCAAGGACGTGCGACGGAAGCGTGGCCGCGGCGGCCACTTTTCTATGGAACCTAAATTCAAAAGCGCTCTTGGGCTAGCTGTAAGACGTCAGTGTACATTAAAATAAAAGCCAGGTGGTTGAATCTGCGGAGTCCCGTGCTAGGGCGTCCATGATAGCTCGCGTGCAACTTTCGGACGTTAAACCCCCATATTTTTCCGTACCATACCATACCATACCATACCATACCATACCATACCATACCATACCATACCATACCATACCATACCATACCATACAATACCATGTCATGTCATGTCATACCGTACTGTACTGTACCGCAGGGTACCGTAGCGTTCCATACCAGACAAAATTTTATGTAATCTACGTTATGTGGACCGGCATTTAATATGTTTAGACGGTCTTCCGGGAGGCATTTCGTAATGCAACTGCGGACTGCTGATTTGCCTTAGCATTTTTTCAGGGTCACTTTCACCAGCAGTCTCCGAGAACCACTAGCAGAGTACAAGAGAATTACGAGGAGTTAAGAACGCCTGGTGGCGATTAATGCGCTGGTCCCCGGAAAAGTGCTGTGATACTTCGGTTCAGTGGCTTTGGCGTTCGGTTCCTCATCCGAAGGTCGTTAAATCGAATCCGGGACGCTGCGGCCAAATGGGGCAATATGCGAAAACGTCCTTGTGCTGTGCGATGTCAGAGAACTTTATAAGCACCCATTTGGTCTTGATTACTCCGGAGCCCTCCACTACGGATTCCCTCATAGGTCGTTTACAGTTTAGGGATGTTAAAACCTGCATAGCAATACTAATTTTCTCCCCTCTGGAAACCGTTGTCATACTAAGGTAGTCGTGTCTTGTGCACATAAATCCCCACACCACAAAAGAGCGACCACATTCTGTCTTCAAGATGTACCTATTTTTTTCCTGTAATGTGCAGGCAAAGGAACGTCCGATAAAGTTTCCTCATTGCCGGTCTGTACATAGCATAACCACAAACGAAATAGCCTTTTGGAAGAAAATACAATAACTGCTAAATAAAATGAGTGAATTAGGGTAATTCCTGAACGCGCATGACCTGTAAAATTTCGCGCGTGTATTGAGGTCTATATTAAAAATCAAGAACAGGTAACAATAATTTTCTACCCAAGTAATGATGTCAGAGATCCGTTGAAATTTTAGTTTGTCTTGTTGGTACGGGTCTGCTAACATTGCTAAGAGGTGGGACACTTTGTACTCTGTTCTTGCTTACTGAGCGCTACTCATATAAACATGGGCCAGACAGTGAAAGACGTAGACTAACTGTGCGATATGCGAGCGGTGGCCAATAAGAAGGCAGAGATCTTTTCCAGCAAGAGCCGGGGGACTATCTGTGGTAGGGATTATCTGGAGACATCACAAACTCTGAGTAGACAGTGGAAATCGGCCCAGGCGAAGTTGCGAAATGAGAAACGTGAAAATAAATTAGCACCCAATACGAAACGCGTACGATTGCGAAATAGAAAAAAAATGGCTGAGGCTTAGCTTAGGTTAAGCCTAGTCAGATGCAAAGCATATTGTCGCCGAGTTGCATATCGAGCACGCCGCTTGGCTAGACGTTCTTCACGCTCTTCATCAGTCTCTGTAGCACGCCGCAACTTTTGCTTCTCATTCAAACGAGCAGCCCTGTCTCCAGGAGGCATCTCTATCCCGTGTACGCCTAGCTGTTGTTGTTGTGACTGAGAGAAGGATGAAAAGGAAATTGCACGGGCCTGCTACTGGCTCGAGCCAAGCCACCACCGCTCTCACGTGCAGATAGAGGAGAGTTAAGAAATCAGAGGAAAGAGAAAAAAATTACCGACGATTACGTTACTTCCTAATGCGAAATTTGAGCGCAACAAATAAGCTGTTTCACCTTTTCGATAGATTGAGGCAAAGAAATCGAGCAACACATGTATGCGCTATCACAGAATTTTTTTTAGCAGACGGAGGACTTCTATCGGTCGTCTCGCTCATGGCTCAGAAAGAACTGGCAGATAATTTCGCAGTGGCGAACGGCAGCGGCAATTTCGGCTCGGGCGGTGCACATATACAGATCCGCCGCCACCGATCTGGCTCTCTGATTGCCACCGCACAGGGCGAACGGCAGCGGCAATTTCGGCTCGGGCGGTGCACATATACAGATCCGCCGCCACCGATCTGGCTCTCTGATTGCCACCGCACAGGGGTTGCATTGGAGGAGGAGCGAAGAAAGAATTAAGTTCGAGCCGGCGCTTTGACAACCGGAGACTCGCAGGAAGAGGTGGGAGGGGGGCGGCGTGTACACCCAGCGGCAAACGATGGGGGCAGAAGCGCGCGCAGCAAGCGGACAACACGATAAAGGGAGGAGGGAAGAGATAGCAGCGACTGACTGATGCCGCTGACGCCGATAGTGAGTCAACCCCAGCTGCGGATGAAAGGGGGGCGGAGCTGGTTACGAGGCCGACGCCGACGACAACGCCGACGACGACGCGAAACCCAGGAACGGACGCCAAAGAGCTGCGCTCTAAAAGGAAAGAAAAGACGCGCGTCGCAGCAACAACTGCGTCCGCCGGAGCGGACACTGCTGTAAAAATCAGATAAGCGGCCAAAGCCGCGCTCGCCGAAGCGAGGACAGATACTCAAGTACGCCTAGCAGAGGCAGGCGCACCCCCTTGTATACCGCCGCTCCAGCATCACGTGTTCACTACAGCGCACCTAGCGGCAGAAGCAGGAAACACATTGGTCGCGACGCCTCGCGCGACGGCGCGAGCTGGGGCCCCGTTACTCCTATGTCGTTACGTCACGCATCACGTGGTCCTCCTTGGTCGCGACGCCTCGCGCGACGGCGCGAGCTGGGCTCCCGTTTCTCATCTGCTGTGACGTCACGCACCACGTGGTCATCCTTGGTCACGACGCCTCGCGCGACGGCGCGAGCTGGGCCCCCGTTTTTCATCTGCTGTGACGTCACGCATCACGTGGTATGACATGGAGGTCACGAAAGGTCAATGGTAACGACACCGCCGCGCTCGAGGAGCTGGGTTGGGCTATTTTAGTATGCTTCGCATAAAAGCTTCGTCCGTGCAGGTCGGTCACGTCCGTGTATTGTGAGTAGGGTGCAGTAAGAACTGACAGTATGGTTACTTTTTCAATGAAGATATCTTCCAAGAGACCTTCTGCATATGTAGCATCATATATATGATATGACTTTTATAACTACTGTATGGTATATGTTTAGCAGTGCGATGCACTTTTGAACAAATGACACGAAAGCTATTCGCATATTTCCAGACGGTATCTTACTATACGCAAAGATTAATATTATATCGCGATTAACGTGGGTGCTCTTGAACATCTTTTTAGCTTTCGCAATAGTTCACCGTTATGACTGGGTACTTATTCATTTTAGCGTTATTCATTTTAACTCAGAGTGTGGAGCAGAGCAGAATGGTGGGCCTGTTGGTATGGCATGTCGAGGGTGAAAACCAGCCAAAAAAGACGAAAACACAAGAAGAGAACGGACACCAGCCGTTGTCCTGTGTCGTTCTCTTGTGTTTTCTTCTTTTTTGGCTGGTTTTCTCCCTCGACAACAAAGAGTTTGTGATCACCCAAGACATTGCCCACAGCGGATACTCGCCCGGCTCTTTCTGAAAAAAGAAACTTGTCTGCCTTCTTATTGGCCATCTGTGTGCATTTTACACAGTTGTTCATAGGTTAAGTCGTTAGTTGAGCAACCGAAGTGGTGTGCGACGGTTTTCGTAATAATTTTTGTAACGGCAGCTCCGCGTTAAGAAAAGCACCGCCTTCTTTCACGGAGCCATCTTTCTGTTTCGCTTTCTACATTTTTACAGCAAAGCTCTCAAGCACCCCCATTCCTCCACTGAGCTTAAGTGCGTGATGGTGTAACCTTTAGTGAGTGAAGAGGGAAGTAGAGGAGGAAGCAAAGCGGTGAGAGCGATGGAGAGAGTGAGATAGCTTTTATTGCTGGGAAAGGGGTGGCTCGAAAAGAAAACCTGAGATTGGTTAGCAAAAAAGTGCTAAGGTTTTAGCCTGGTTAAATAGAGCAGACATGCGTAAGCATGCGTTTAGCCTGGTTGGCTCATTGTTTTGCTTTGCTGGATCGTCGGCACGATGTTAGTTCGATAGTAGTATTAGTTGCACGCTGCGGTGCTCGGTGGTTATGGCGCTCGAGCTATGTGTATTTCGCGCTTGCATTCGGTGACCGAAGTCAACATGCCGCACCTGTCAACAAGCGATATCACCATTCAGCCACGCTGTACATTAGTATTATCGCTGTGAAGAATCGTAATCGCTCAGAAAAGTTTAGACCGATAGCTCTACTAGATGCCAAAGTCGACATCCGCCGGTGCGATTCTTGACGTTTACTGACCTTTATAAGCCACTTAGCAGCAGCCCTAAGTTTAACGTCAGATGTCCAACCGTAATTGGCAGTTGGTGACCTCCAAGTCTGGCCCGGGACATTGCGAAGATTCCCCCCCCCCCCCCCCCCCCCGAAATTTGACTTTGACCGATTTGTACCAAAATCGATGTCCAACTATATTTGACCATGCCCAACACAACGATGACCTCCAAGTTTGACCGGGGTCATTTCCAAAATTTATCCCCGGGCTCCCTCGGAGCTTGACCTTGGTCGATTTGAGCCGAAATAGATGTCCAGCCGTAAACTGAGCGTGCCCAATACGATGGCAACCTACAAACTTGGCTGGAGTCATTGCTAAAGTTTAACCTTGGCGATTTGGGAATGCTTCCGCACTATAATAGGTTTACCAAATTTAAAACCCTATGGTGTACCATGTCTGCGAAAGATACACTATGGTGCCTCATGTCTAACATGGTGTCTTGCCCTTTGATATTTGACTTTGATCTTTCACCTGTGACATTTCACCTTAAACGAGTTTCGTCGAGGGTGCGCTATACTCAGGTCACGGGACATGACGTCAACTTATAGCGCGTATATATTGAAGCCGCGTAACCGCACTTTCCTCATTAGCCATGGAAGAAGTGGGGTCGTAACCCTCTGTCTAGCGATGCCGGAGATATCACTCGACATTTGGGTACAACCGTGTCCAAACCATGCCTAACTTTTTTCCACGACTTTTCCAAACATTCGTCACGGTGGCTCAGTGGTTATGGTGCTCGGCTGCTGACCCGAAAGACGCGGGTTCGATCCCGGCCGCGGCGGCGGAATGTCTTTGGAGGAGAAATTCTAGAGGCCCGTGTACTGTGCGATGTCAGTGCACGTTAAAGAACCCCAGGTGTTCGAAATTTTCAGAGCCCTCCACTACGGCGTCTCTCATAGCCTTAGTCGCTTTGGGACGTTAAACCCCAAAAACCAACCAACCTTTTCCAAATAAGAGCGATTTTTTCCAAGTAAGAAAGAGAACACTACCCTATATACTAGTGCATCAAAATGTTGGAAAAGCCCCCGGAGTTACTCTACGAGCTTGCCGAAATGCTAATGTATCTCAGAGTCAAATTATTTTATTTAGATAACTCAGTTACAGTTGTCTAGACTGACAGTGTGGCCTTTTAGCGCGTTTGTTTTCGTACGCCTTGACTCGGCCGTCCAACCTAGTTTTGTGCGCGCCTTTGCGGACAAGCATGGCTGCATGCATTACACTTCAACTGCAGGTTATTGTTCCCTTTCTGAGTAACACACACACACACACAGATACAATCGCTGCAACCTTCTGCAGAGTGTTTGCTGACGAGGGGTGTAAGTTGATTACTTATCGGGGCTCCGACTTTACGACCCTTCACCGCAACGGAGGCGCGGAGCTGCAGATGTACTCGCGCAGAAGGTAACGAAGAAATCCAGCGGGCTTTAAAGGAATGTCCGGCTTGTGTGCTCTTTCGTGCTACAGCGTGAATCCGTGTTTTGCGGATAGAAGCTAAAGGCAGCAACCCGTAGTATATTCCGAAAAGAGCGAGCGTGCCTTGAGCTGAGCTTGATCACTGAGACGCCCCAAACACAAAGCCGGAGCTGTCTGCGCGGAATTTGTAGTGGCCTGGACGATGTCCTGGCTGATAAGAAGGTTTTGGTGATAAAGGGAAAGGCAAGTCCAGTCGGGAAGATATGGTGACGGTCTAGAAACGGGCAGGACATTGAGGTACTGAGGGAGGCCTGCTGAGAAACCGTAAAACAGGGAAGCGAGCACCGTAACAAATTTCCAAGCGCCGAAAGATATGTTTTGTAGAAACACATCAGGATGTGCGCAGAGAAAGCCGGAACAGAGCAATCTTATTGTAAGTTTAAGGCAGGTACAAACAGGGCAGGGCGTTTCGCAACTCTCAAAACCACACTGAAATATCGACGATACATACGAAAGAGGACGTGATAGGTGCCAGACAAAACCAAAAAAAGAAGAAATTATATCATCTCTACAGCGTGACTGGTACGAGGGGAAAATACCCCTACTGAAAAATACGTGTATGTTAAGAATGGCTCAGCAAATACGTTTATGGAGCTTCATAAGGACGCAGACAAGCGCTTGTCGTCGTCTTTCCTCGTCTTCGTCCTCGTCGTTTTCTGCGCATTTTGTTGTCAAGATTATGAAGCAGTTGGTTCGATTTTATAGCTTTAAAGTTTCTTTTCCCTTTTATTGTTTCTCTCAGAAAATGTCAAAAAAAAAAAATGCCCAGGCTTAGCTTGGTTAAGCCAGGAATGCGTTGCATATTGCGCGGCCTTTTTGCGCGAGGTATTGCTTGGCGGCACTCGATTTTCTCAGCAGCTTTTCCCCCGTGACGTATGGATGGATGGATAGGAGCGCCCCCTTTGAAACAGGGCGGTGGCAACCGCCACCAGGCTCAGCAGTATTTTTTTATTATTTTTTTGTTTTTCTAACTTTTTATAGTGTTTTGGTGACGTGACGTCACCAAACCACGTGACGTCACGTCACGTGGTTTGGTGGCTGTCTGGCCGCGCCCAAGGGCTGAACTGAGTGATTGCAATATGCTACGCATAAAAACAAAAGAAAAAGAGAAGGAGCCCGGGCCAGCAATGCTTTGCAAGGTTTAACACCAATTCAAGATAAATTAAAAGGAGCTAAATGGTGCAAAGACGCCGTAGTAGTGGGCCCCGGATTATTTTCCACCTCCTGCGGATCTTTAACGTGCACTGACACCGCACAGTACACGAAAGTTGTGGGTTCGATCCCACCCGGTGTGGTCGCATTTCGGTGGAGACAAAATGCTAGGAGCCCGTGTATCGTGCGACGTCAGTGCGCGTTAAAGAAACCCAAGGTGTCGGAATTATCGGCAGTCCTCCTCTACGGCTTCCTCTCCATAGCCTCATAACGTATGCTCACTAGCAGCCCGTTTAGGAACAAATGGCATCACTAGGCGTCAAAGTCAAGCAGGTCAAGATCATACGTCAAGGTCAAGCACTTTGTCCTCTCTTCGATCCATGGTATCCGGGTATTTCATCAAAAAGGAACCTCTTTTCTCAAGTTTCATAGAGGAAGCAATGGAAACTACTAGTACCACTTTGTCTTCTCAGCCCACAAAAAGAAACTTCCAACAGCAACCATGATAATGATAACGCCGAAGATATTTAACAGAAGCTCCTCCCCATGTTTTAATTCCTTGGCCGCAAGTATAGTCGGATACTGCTCAAGAAGGAAGCGGCTTTTCCTTGTCAAAGGACCCCCCCCCCCCCCCCCCCCCTTCCAGCCAATGGCGTCGGCCGATTCTCATGAACTTGCCTGCGTGGCAGTACAGAGACGGGACTATCCCCGATCTTGATGGGAGGGGACTACCATCTTCGTGCTGTCACTCCCTGCGCTCTCATGACTCTGCCTGCGTGACACTGCAGAGACGGGACTATCCCCGACCTTGAAGGATGGGGACTACCAGCTTCGTGCTGTCACTCCCTGCGTTCTCATGACTCTGTCTACATGACACTGCAGAGACAGGACTATCCCCGACCTTGAAGGGTGGGGATTACCACCTTCTTGCTGGCACTACCTGCGTTGTCCGGCTAGCAGGCTCATGAGAATGGGCCGACGCCATAGGCTTGAAGAGGGTCCGTCGGGGAAAGGCTGCTTCGTTCTTGAGTTGTATCCGACAAGAGCAAGAATAAAGGGATACTCAGGGAAGTTCTATCCAATCAGCGTTGCCAGTAAGAGTTGATTTTTTGGCTTTTTCTGGCTATGTTGACGTTTGTCCTGTAGCAAAACACGCATTTAACGGCGAGAGAATTGAATTTGAAACCATTGTGGCTTGTCGATTCAAACTCGTGAAGTCCTCACGGAAAAGGGCTAGTCGCCACAGTTTTGAGTGAATGCCGGTGGAGCGTAGGCTCTCTGATCTGGGACAAATTTCGGTGTCAGTGCATGCATTTTACTTGAGAAATCCGCTGCACAAACACAAACTATCCGCGAATTAGTGATCTATCCATGTCCGCCATTCTTAGGCAAAAATTTTGAATACTGGAATATTGTAAGGTGCTGTTTGAAAACATTGAAGGTAATGGTCTATTCTGAAGATGGTTGCAAATTCATTCTTTTAAAGTTATTCCATCGCTCGCTTTGATTAGTTAAGACTGCCATAGAGAACTAGTCGTGAACGTTTTTGATGATAGCAAAAGCGTCAATAGCAAAATATTCAAGCTTGCCGAAGGGCGATCTGCGGATGTATATATTGTTTCATTGCAACCTTACACACGGAAAAAACTGGGTTAATAAACTGTTTCCCGCTGAAAAATGCTTTTCCCCAGAATTGCTGGATATGAAAGTGCCCAACGCCAGAGTTCAATGTCATATATGCACGACCCATGCATTTGCACTGTTCCAGCAAGCGCAAGGGGGCAGACCGTGGTCATCGCTTCTTGATCCGCCCGTTCATACGACACGCAACGACTTCGCGAGGTGCGGGCGTTCCCCTTCGTACTGTCACTACGCGAGTCCAAGGGCAGCCCATAACTCTGGCGCCGCGCTCCTGGAGAGAGCCGTCGATCGCGGCGCGTGCCACATGGGGTGTCTTGCAAATGCTTTGACCAAGACGCCCTGCTGGGTGCCGCACGCCCTATCCACGTGTGCGGTGCTGTGGCGACGGCGCTGTCAGCCACGACCGCCGCGGACAAGTTTCTTGCGCCGATAGCAGCAATCTGTGGTGCGCCCAGATGGCGTTGCGATCGCTAGACTGTTCCCGGCCCAAAGTTGCCGGCGAAAGCCGTTTCAGTTGGTTTCAGTCACGCCCAAACAAGACCGCCAAGTTATTGACAGGAAGGTAGACCACACGAAAAGGCATTATGTCTGCTAGTTGTCCTACATCTCGGCCCGACATGGTGATTGAAATGAGATAGTTGACATGACATGAGATTGAAATGAGACAGTTATGCTTCGTTATTCTTTCCGTTGACAAGAAGGACTAGGAACTCGATGCCTCTGGATCTCGTCGAAATTCGAGCAAATGCATCGTTTTACTCTATGTTGCGTCTATGAGCTTTTAGTAGAACCTCATTATAGCGAAACGGTTTATAGCGAAATAATCGATATAACATAGGAAGGAGGATTCCCCATGGAAGCTCGGTCAACACGGGCTATAACGAAGCTACGGTTAATTGCCGGACACCTTCAACTTCGTTATAGCGATGTTTAACTGTACAACAATAATATTAAGTACCGAGCGTGACT
The DNA here is from genome assembly GCF_055824585.1 of Amblyomma mixtum. NCBI lineage: Eukaryota > Metazoa > Arthropoda > Arachnida > Ixodida > Ixodidae > Amblyomma > Amblyomma mixtum. Next base: position 97,875,821 of record NC_143020.1, read on the forward strand.
TGTGCAATGTAAAGGGTTGCCTCGATTGCACTTTACTCACTGCAAAAAATATCGCGCTTGTTCTCTGACACCATCACAATACCACCATGTGTTTCAGTTTTGTTCCGTACTCTGTGTTTCAAGTGTTTGTTTTTATTTGTCACTTTTAAGTAAGCTGCCTCGAGCAATGTTGTTCGTCTTGCTACCGCACCCTGCGATATCGCCCTAATAGAGGTAGCCTGTATATAAGAGATTCTGCACGACGAGAATAATGAATCTGATTGAAGGCGTATAATACCATTTCACGCCCAGATTATCCACACTCGAGAAACCCGTGGCTTCGACAGGGGGCCGCGTGACGCAGGATGAACTGTAGCGTTGCGCTAAGCCAAAAAGTTTAGTTTAAAGCTTCTTCCCACAATGCCTGAACTCGGTCTTAGAAAATTTGCTCTGGACGGCAAACCAGGGGAGAGATCATGGCTCTGAAAAACATGAAGGCTGCTCACGATTATCGAAGCTTTCGCTTCGTTCTTGTAGCTCCCGCTCCGCTGCGAGAAATTGGGGGTATTATTCACAGGCAGTCTATTTGTCAATAGCACCAAACTCCTCACGGCTCGGGTCTGTGTGGGCAACACTGCTTGCACAGTGCGTAAAAGTGCTAGTTTTAGTTTATAGAATATATAGTTTATAGGTTGGCGCCAATTACGCCAAGCAATACCAGACCTACAACCAGCTCTTCAATTGACTATTATACAGGGTGTTTAATTTTATTTTGCATAAATTAATGTTCATAGGACAATGCAAAGGTAATTTTTCGTATTTAGGTGATTAGCTAATATGATAGAATATTACGAGGTTGACATCATTTACGCCGAACAATATCCGACATACCCCATTCGCTTCAGCAGGCTATTATGCATGGCATTTAATTTTATTTGGTATAAATTAATGTACACAGGACCATGGAAAGGTAACTTTAATAGGTTAGGTAATTAACGAATTAATATCAAAATATCTAATATATGGAAACACTATCCTCGCCAGATATTTCATCGGAAGTGGTGCCCTGTGGCTAATACAACATTTTTATTTAAAAAAAGTTTTCTATCGAAGAAATTGAAACACCCTGTATAAGCGTTCAATGGCTTCCACAAATTTAGGTGAACCCAGTCATAGCTTTACAGCGTGCTTCCAGCACTCAGCCCTGCGTTGGCCTTTATCGGAAAGGAACGCGAGAACGAATCATTTGTCACTTGTATCGCTCCCACACGCCTAGAGCTCTCTTTGAGCAAACTGCTCGCAATGTCTACAACGCTTGAGCAAAAACAAACAACGAACAAAAACCACGGCTTAAGAGCATTGCGTAAGCATCGTGTTGCATTTCGGGCGCCTCTTCAGTCGGTTGCAAGGCGCCTTAGAGGCGAGAAGATGCTCCACGCACCTTGAAGTCAATTCGAAGCAGTTGCGAAAGGATGAACGCTCGACTGTCGAATGACCTCCCCCCTTGTACGCGGTCGGCTTCCGAAACGTCCGTCCGCTGACACAAGCGCGATATCTTATATAGTGCTTGCACGAAGAAGGGGGGGGGGGGGGTCATTGGCAAACGGAATTCCTGGCGTGCCAGCAGACCACTTCTGGTCATCCGAAGACAGTCGATACGGAGGGATGAAAAACCGTAGCAAGAAAAGACGCGTTTGAAAAATAATTTTCTTGTCATGGAGGCGGGAGGTAGTGGTGACAGCGATAGCTGAAACAGGCAACAGTGAAAATGTTGGCGAACGCACTTTGTATTGAACTGGAAGTATTTTTATAATTCCTCATCTTCCCTGTGAAGAGTTTCTGGTGAGGTCAGCTGCAAAGAACGCGGGTAACGGGTGGACAAATCGGCTCTGGAAACATGCCAATGCCTGTTAATGTAGCTTTAATTGAATTTACAGCAACTTTTTGATTTTGACGTTTTGCGGTAAATCTAAAGAATATTTGTATTCCCAGACAAGTTATTCGCCACAGAACAAGCTAAAATGAGGAACTTAAGCATTGCAACCAGAGATGACCCAGTCTATGGTTTCCTTACACATCCATCCCCCAAAGTGTGACGTACTAGACAGAATGGTCAAAAATTGAAAAAGTGTTTCTAGTAAAAGTTAGGCAGAGAAAATATCTTCGTAACTTCGAAAATGTGTGACTGACAGTAGCGATATGCTTATCATACTATTCAGTTTTAAAAATATTTCTTTTCAAACAAATTTTCTAACGGCAACATGACGGGACATGCGTTCCCTGAAATTTAGCCTGCTGTTCAACTTCGTTGTTATTCTGGAGAGCTTTGCTTATTCTTATTATGTGGATTGTTGATTTGATACATTAAAGAGCCATTCTTTGGGTTGGCCACCGAAAATTAGACAGCTCTTTGAAAATATTATGCAATGCTTCCTGTATTTATTTTAATAACTTCATCAAGCTCCTTGGCAGGCCTGCGTACCCAGCTAATCATGACGAAAAAGAAACGTCTCAAGTTGCCTGCTATATCCTCCTCACAACGCGGAAGTCCATAACACGTTCAAGCCGACCGGTTTAATCACATCGCAGAGAAAGATGACGCGAAATTTCCCTCAGTTTGCGACTTCATCTACTTTCTTCGGGAAAGGCTTCTTGAGAGACCACACCTTCGCCATGACCTTCTATTCACCAGGACGCGATGGCCTCTTCTTTTTATTTCATTTTCCGCCGACAGATGGCTTCACTGTCACTGGCGGCAGCGACAGCTCTCGCTGCAGGGGTGATGACCCGTCGTGGCCGCGTTCCTCAAAGCAAGCGCAGATGCGTACGAGCCTCGCCAGACGGCGTGGTTGTTTGGCAAGGTTAACGAGCGCGTCGAACAAGAGCTCCGCAGGGGCCGAGCTGAGCTGTAGCCACGCCCCTCTTTGCTCAAGGTGTGTTCGCGTGCCGTCGGGCAGGCGAAAGCGCGCCTTCCGAAATCGCTGCTGCTCAAATGGTTTCTTTAAGTTTCGCCAGTCTAGTCCTGCTCTTTCAAGCTCAGCGCCTGCCCCTTAAGGAGGACGTCATTACCAGGATTTTTTTTCTCTGCTAGTGCTCAGAACTCGTTACCCCGGACGTCAAGGATATCGCAGTAGGAAACGACCGCGGAAACCAACCTCGCTGCGGCAAGAGCTTTAACCTTTGTGCAATGGTTGCATTGGCAGCCTATTGTGCAGTAAAGGAAATGAGCAAAAATTAAGGAAAGAAAAGCCAAATACTTTTATCCATGCTTTAATGCACCTAAAACAGGTGGTCGTCCAAAAGTATAACCAGTGATTGAAATTTTGAGGACGATGCTATCCAGTTTTATTACGATAAGAAAAGATTTGCTTGTGGTTGTGAAGAAACATTCGTCAAACAAAAGGAAAAGCAAATAAAGCATGTATATATACAAGTAAACATTAAAGGAATCAGCAGCGAGATACAGAAAGAAAACCAGAGAAACAAAGTCTCCCTTCGCGCAGTTGCAGGCTTAAGGTAAGATAAAGGACGCCGGAGAACAAAGCACACCATTGGTGTTTTATATAAACATTCGGAAAGCATGGGAACAGAGGAGGCGGTTTGAACTACAACGGCCTAAGAGGGAACTTCGGGTTGTTGACAGGTGTTCTGACTGTCGCATTTCAATTGTGCAGACCAATTTAGTCTGGTCGACATTGCTTCCGACATGCCGATGCAGCAGCTGGGCTCAAAGGGTGAACGGCACTCATAGGCGTGGTGCCACGATGTAAAGTTACGGTTTCGTGCAAATTTTGTAATCTTGAACCGGAACAAGCTAGCGCATGGGGCTTCTGAAGTTCCTGAACTTGCTCATGCACGCACGTATGTAGGGGCATTCGATTTACATATTACGTTAGGCCGACAGAAATATTCATCTTGCATTTCAGAATACAGCGCTATTATGTTTTAGCAGATGACAGCCGGAGGGTTTTACAGAGATAGCATTTGTAGATTTTGCACGTAGGTTCGGCGAGTGGTCGCGCCTTTCAGTATGTCGTTTGCTATTCAGTAACCCAGAAATATCACTTTCCATCGAAGTGCGCTACCTCCTGGGATGCTATGAAGAATGTGTCATGTGGAATCATGGTATTGATATAAAGAGTTTTACGTCCCAAAACGACATATGCTGAGGGATGCCATAGTGGAGAGCTCCGGAATAATTTCAATCACCTGGTTCTTTAATGTTAATTCACATTGCACTGTACACGGAATCTAGGTGTGCCTGCCGTGAGCATCGTTTTGGATAAGCGGTCCACTATCGACATACTTGATGGCTCTTAAAGACAACTAGAACGAAAAAACTCACTGCTTTGCCCATGAACGTTGTCCACTACCCAGCAGCACAGATAACTGGCCCAATATTGGAAATGAATGGTTTTACTGTGGTTCTTTATAGGTTTGGTTTGGTTTATTGGGGTTTAGCGTCCCAAAGCAACTCAGGCTATGAGGGACGCCGTAGTGAAAGGCTCCGGAAATTTCGACAGGACGGGCCCTCGCCAGTACATTTCCAATACTGGGCCGACCAGCTGTGCTGCTGGGGTATCTCAACACACCGTAACCGTAATTACCCTGCGTTCAGTTGCTGCTGTCATTGGAGAAGGCTATCAATGCTGCCTTCGCCAATGTGGTTTAGCAGGCGGGGAGGGATCGTTCAGCAGTACAGCCAATTGGCCCAGTATTGGAAACGTATTGGCAAAGGCTCGTTCTACAAGGGTCCGGAGTGAAACCATCTGTTTCCAGTATTGGGTCAGTTGCATGTACTACATGGGACGTGACAAACCTATCTCTGTTGAAAAAGTGCTGAGAGATGAGCGTGGTCATTGCTTTGTAGCCACATGGGGAAAACAAGACGGGCACGAAGATACAATTAGGAGGCGGACCTATGAGAGCTCCTGTGTCGTTCATTTTGTTTCGTGGTTGTCGCCTTGCTGCCGTGATGCAGTTCAGAGCATATCACTGCAGCTTCGCCTGCTTAGAGAGCGAAAAGTCCAGGTGCGTTTTTTTCAGTCCCGTGAAGCAACAAAAAAAAAAACAGAAAGAACCGCGGCAAAATTATCAGTACTCTAATTCTCGCTGTACACCTACGCCAACAAACAGCACACACTTCCTCGACAAGTACCACGAGAGAGCCGTCACCTTGTCGCCTGCCCGCGAGGAATGCCTCAATAAAAAGAGAGAGAGAGCACCACCGGAGAAAATCTCCCGTTCTTTTTCGATCGCTGCACCCAAGACAACGCTTCTTACTTATTAGTTTATCTTATTTTTATACCGCTACGTTTCTTCGGCGCTGACTACACGTTCATTTCCTGGTCCTCTTCAGGTCCCGCTATCACGTCCAGCGTACATTCCTCGGCGAGCTTGCCGATTGTCGAAGAAGAAACACGGCCGGAGCATCGCCAGCATCAGCAGAAGAAGAAGAAAAAGAAGAGGATGAAGAGAAAGAATAAGTGGCAGCCGTATACCACTTGTTTATAGCGCGAGCGATCGGTCCAAACTAGAGGTGCGCGCGCGCGCGAGCACACGCGCTTGTGCAAGATTGGCTCTTTTTTATTTTTCGCCATCCCGGCGCCGCAGCGGCGCCACCATCGGCACGACGAAGAAGCACGATCGACAAGGCCAAGAAGAACTGGTTTCGCTTTCCGACGCGTTTGTATTTGGTGGTCCAAGACGAGACGGCCGACTAGAGGAAGAATGCGGGCCGGGGGGAAGGGTTTTGGAGGACGTCGAGATCGCGGCCGGAGAAGACTGTAGATTAAAAACACATAAAGCGTCAGGTGGGGAAGCCAGTAGTGGGAGTGCCTGCAGTGTCGCGCGGCGAAATCGCGTCGTCGTCACAACGCTTGTCGGCGACTACGACGACGTCGACGACGTGGGGCTGGAGGCAGCCGGAACGTAAAGGAAAACTGCCGGAGAACTTTCGCTCGCCGGCTGCAGTCTTCTCACTATCGACCCGGCTTCCGCATTTGTGTGCGAGGTAGAGAGAGAGAGAGCGAAAGAAGAAGCCAGAAAGAAAAAGAAAACGATGGCACGCGGGATGCCGCGTGAGCAGACGGTCGTCCAGTTCCGTGGCGCCACTTGTTTCTTCTGCTTGCTTGCGGAGCCAACGGTCGTTTAAGGCTTAGCGAGGGAGTGGAAGGGGGAGTAGATTTGGTGGCGACGGTCTGTCCGCAGGCACACACAGAGGCGATTCGCCTCTTCTATCCGTCCTCCTCATCCCTTTCACTCCACCCTCTTCTTCCGTCTCGTTCTCCTCTCCGGATGGTCCAGAGCTTATACCGCTGCGCTGTCGAAGCTTTCTCGCTTTTGTGCTGCTTTCTAGGTTCGGTCCATTGGTATATTTCTTTCTGCGGATCTTAGGGGCCGTCGTAACTCTTCCCTGTTCTCTCAGGAAGAAGTTAGGCTCGCGTCACCTGTCATCCAGCTTCGCGGTCGAGAAAGGCGCCACCAAGCCGTAGACGTATGGTAGTGGGAGAGGCAAAGAAGAGGGCAGGCTGCACGTTTGCAAGGCCAAGGTCAATACTGTTCGAGTGGTGACCCTGCTTTCGGCTGACCTACACTAGGACGGCCGACTCGGCCGAGGCCACGCAAGGCCGCCCGCTGTGGTGCATGCTCTAAATTAATACCTGTGGCAGCAGTTCGCCGGAGAAACGTGACTGCGTTTCGATGGTGATGGAACGGTGCAATAGACACACTCGGGTGCTGTACGAAAACCATGTCCGGTCTTCCAACATCCGTTCATTTTTGTTCGTCCTTCCACTTGTCCAAAGGTGAGTGTACCCCTTCTCCGCACATCAGCATACCATGTGTACATGTGCACCATGTGCACACATGTCCCTTATACAGCTGTAGAAGACCCTTGTCACACGGGCGCGTTTAATCGTGGTTAAGGTTGCTTGCTTAAAGGTAGGCGTTGTGTTTCTTTCCAGAGAGTGTCCATGCGTACGAAAGGGATAAGGAAAGCGAACCCCAAGCCGCCAAGGGGATTCATTAACGCTACCACATCATACCCTTAAGGCGGTCCTAAAGAGTCCCGAATTTTATTTTTGTAATCCTAATTGTTGTTGACGTTCCCTGTGGGTCTCGGTGACAAAGTTGCTTCTTCTTATTTCGAATTGAATGGGTAACACTCATTATATTTTGTACCTGCCATTTGTCACTTTTGCAAGACGTCGCTGGTCCTGGGAACATTTCAAGCTGCTGCTTTTTCTTCTTAAGTCCACTGACGCCTACAGCAGGTATTCAATATACTGACTTAAGGTTAGCTGAGCTGATGTCTCCAAAGTTAAGAAGTCGAAGGAGTAGGACGATATTTCTTTCAGAGAAATGGAGCGGGAAGCATAATGTGCAATAACTTTTAAACTGCTTATTCAGTGCACTCGACAAATGCAATACATGCATACTTGCGGTTTGTTGCTCACACGCGCACGCACTCATGCACACACACACACACGCGCGCGCGCGCGCACACACACACAGGCACACACACAGGCACACACACACACACACACGCGCGCACACACACACACACACACACACACACACACACACACACACACACACACACACACACGCACACACACACACACACACACACACACACACACACAAAACTTCGTGTCACCTGTCGAAAAGTGCTGTACTGTGCGATGTCAGTGGACGTTAAAGAACCCCAGGTGGTCGAAATTTCCGGAGCCCTCCACTACGGCGTCTCTCATAGCCTTAGTAGCTTTGGGACGTTAAACCCCCAAAACCAAACCAAACCATTTAACATAACCTTCAGTTAAAAATATGAGCCTGAATATTTTTAGCGACGAGAGGATTGCTAGCTCTCCTAATTTTCTAGAAATTGGCGCTCTCTGGGGTGATTTTCTAGGTTGTTTTCTAAGTCGTTTCCTATGTGTGGTTATGGTGGAGCAATATTCGACTGAATTAAAGCAAGCTTTAATTCAATGAGAGAGATGCAGCCATCGTGTCTTCCCTAACTGCCACCGATCGAGCCCCGTCTCGAGAATCTGCAATGCTGTCGGCCCCCGTGTTAAACTCTTGTAGCAAGCAATGTAAATAGTGCTTACAAGGCCGTTTCATCTGCCATCACCTTTGCTCTGCTTCCTGTCCCTGTGTGCAAGCCGTGCCAACTGCCAGAAAGCTCTTCGTAGCATTACCGCGTGGTCCAAAGACTCTTGTACTGGGGCTGTGCGCCTGGAAGACTCATATAAAAATGAACTGTTCTCACTTTCACATCCAGCGCGAAATTATCGCATATACATATAGCGCTAAACACCGAAGACAATAGGGAAGAAAACATAGGCTTCTCTTCTCTTTTTTGTTTAGCGCTATGATGTAAGTTCAATCCAACTAGGTCAACTTTCCGTTATTCTAAACTGTCGCATGCTGTTTTTAATTTGCAGAGTGTCCCTGCAGATTGGGCCAGAAGGCGGTTCAACGCACTTACCCAGAAAATCTGGACAAAATAATTTTTCAGCAGGAAAGAGTTTATGACCATAATTTTTTTTCATATGCTGTAAGATTTCACTATAACAATCAAAATATCCGGAGGTCTCGCTTCGCCAGGCTTGCGTTTTTTTTTTTTTTGATATTAGCACTTTTGCTATCGTCAAAAATGTTCCCCGTTGGTTTTTTGCGGCATTCTTAACCGCTCGGCGCAAGCGATGCAAAACTTTAAGAGAAAGATTTTGCTGCGCATCGGAAGAATGTATCATTACCTTCAGTACTTCAATGACTGTACCTTACAATATTTCGATATTCAAAAATTTTTTCCAAGAATGCTAGGGCACATTCCTGGCGCTGTGGATGTGCTGAAGTCTAGATGTTGAGATTTAGGTAACTCTAAACTACAAGTGAAAACAAAAAACGTGGCGTTATACTGCTTGCAATCTTCCCTCCACAGCGACATAGATAAAATGAGTTAAGGCTGATCAATTGGGGCCCAGTTCTTCGCCCTAGTAGACACCCGTCTTATACGTGCCCCACAAAAATCAACCTCTGACCGTCGCTATTGATAGGATAGTTCAAGGTGCTGAAGGTATTTTAGAAGCAGTTCGAAAGGCCTCCGTCCGACCACTGCGTTCATCAACGCAGAAAAAAAAAAGTTTTCCGAAGAACCTTGTGGCACCCATGTCCTTTTCAGAGAAGCGAGCAGGCAGGAACCGCTCGTTCGCGCGGCGTTCAGGGTGTGCCAAACTTTGTGTCTTTTTACTGCTCTCAACCTTGAACGCGGTCCTCTTTAGTACCACGTTTAATTTTCAGGGTGAAATAGACGAACCGGACGAGCGGCCTCAGAACTTATACCATGCCAGCCAACCATTGATAGCAGATCTCGTAACGCCCTTGGGTAACGAAGGAAGCAACGTGACCTGTTTCCTGGCGTATTCATAATAGGGATTAACCAGCCTCTTCCAAAAGCGTTTACTCAAAGCGAATGTGACCCAGTTTTGAGATATTCATAACGTGGCGTAATCCTTGCGTCCATGGCCTCTTGAAAGGGGTTGCATTGGCCCCCATCTGGTTCCGCACATGTGGTTCTCTGCCTGAGTAGACCTTCAATTGGGGTGGGCGCGCCTACGAATAAAAACGTCCCGCCCATTCCTATCTCGTGCTGGTTGTTGTAGTCACTTTGTGCTTTTTTTTTTATTCCGAGAAGCGTAATTATATCTCTGTTACGCTGCTGGCCGACGTGTACTGGGTTGTAGCAATTATCAGGCAAGGGGAAGTCACGGATGTGTCCGTTAGTTTATTTACTTATTTTATTTATTTTTACATACTGCAGCCCCTATTGGGGCTATTGCAGGAGTGGGGTTAACAATTTGGGAAAAATGACAATGTACAATACAAACACAAAAAGATTACATCTAACGTGGTTGAATACATAGCGCGAACAATGTGTAGTTAGTACGTAATAAATTGAAGCAATGTACAATGAATACAACACAAAGAAAACACCATGTGGCACCGATAGCTGTTAAAAATGAGTTTAATGGAAGAGACCGCGTTATGCCAGGAATTAAGTTCCAATGTGCAATAGTACGAGGAAAAAAGCTGTGTTTGAAATCATTAGTATGGGCGAAGTATGGCTTAACATTATGGCTGTGATGGCTCCTGGTTGATCTGGGAATACCAGGGATAAGGCAGACAGACATTAGGCGTGACATGATAAAGTGATTGCCGGTTAGCCGAACGTATTGTTTATTTATTTGTGTTATCGTTACTGCTTAACGTTAACGTTTTGACCCTTCTACCTTAGTGAGCCACGCTTAGGAGTGTTCGGGCTTAAGAAGATTAAACTGGAAGATGAGCGCTACCGTTAAGTTTATTCGTGTCGACTACGTGTTTGTAACTCTTCGCGAGAACTGTAGCGTAGGCCTACAGTGGCAGACTTGGGACCGAAATTTTATGCGCTTCCGGTGTGGAGTACTGGCGCCGGTAGGTGTACAACCTACCGCCAACCTCCACTCTCCGAATTAGCCTCGAAATAGTGAAAAAGAGCCTAACACCCTTCCAGGGAACACGTTCACCGCAGTAAAATATAGCGGGCCCAGAGTCAAATAAGAAATAGAACTTGTAAGGCAATCCGTGCTACTCCTGGATCACCTCACTAACTACAAGGAAATTAAAAATATTAGATTGTTCATGACATTAAATATTGTTGCAATATTTTCGGGCATGAACTATCTAAGCATAAGGAAACCTGGTCAGACTTTTATAGTTTTCATGGTTGCCGACACATGCAGCGTTGCTCTGAACATTGAAGTTAATCGGAGTAATTTAGAATGTTCGGTAAGTATACCACTGATTTTCTATGGCAATCGAAAATAGTTCGTATGACCGCAGGAAGTATTTTACAGGTCAGATTTTGCATTAAAAAGAAAGGGTCGGCTATGATAATCACCATGTTCACGCAGATGTCTCAGAACTCTCTTTTAAAAACAGCCCCGCTCATATACGCTAAGTTTGCTACTGACGGCCAACAGATGGCGGTAGTTGCTCAATGTCCGGGAAAGCTGGGCATGATTATGTACCATAGAGATCTTGCCTCTTGACGACTAAACAGGTTCTGTGGCGATCACAGGAAATTTAAGTGTGCTGCAACACTGCCAATAGCACTAGAAGTCTTGAGCGAAGTATGTTCGACAAAAAAGGGCTCGTAAGGACCCGGACGGATGAACACGACTGTGGCGAACTTAACCAACTAGCCAAGACCCATTCCTTTCAAAACATGTTATCAGGCTAATTGATGTATTCTTAGTACCCTCTCCAGGCGTCGCCTGCATACTGTAACGGACAGCTTTGTTTCACTGTGTTTAATAATAAAGGCATCAGATCCGAAGCTGACATGTCAGTGGAAGTAGTTTCAAGGATACACCCTTACTTTAATAATATATTGCGGCGAACGCTGAAAGGCCAAAATTTTCATTACGTTTCCAGGGGGTATGATAATAAGATCTGCGCAAGCTGTCAATGCTTCAGTATTACGCTCTTTTCTTGCGCTCTGCAGTAAAGGCCAAAATTTTTATTCCACTGAGAGCAGATGCTCCTGTCGTTTTCTGGGACCGGTTCTCTCAAACAGGCGTTCTGTTCGGTTGCAATTTTTTGCTGGTATGTTTGTATCGGACGCAAATAAGAGTTGCATCTTGTCAGCACTTACCAGAGGGGCAGAAACTTAGAAGCTAACGAAAACGGTTTACATGAAATTGACTACACTGCAGCCAGTTAAGGAAGATTATTGGAGTAACGTTAGGAGACAGGAAGGCAGCAAAGTTTGCTGAGGAGCAAGCGAGATTTAATGATGTCCTAGATGAAGCCAAGAAGAGGAAATGGGCACGGGCAGACCGTGTAATGTGGAGAGCCGATAATCAACTCAAGAAACACAAGTAATCGGTCCAGTATTCGAAATAGATTTGGCCTTTGCCTATACGTTTACAATATCGGGCCAATTACCCTTGAGGTAAAAGGTTTAATTCCAAAGGCCAACGTAGCAGGGGGGGGGGCTGTAAAGAGTGAGGCTGGCGGGTGAGATTAGGCAGATCGTGGGAAGAGGGTAGCCACCAGTCGGCGCAGGACAGGCTTAACAAGAGACCAGTGGGAGATCCCTTTGTTTTGACGTGGCATTAGTTAGGTCGGTTATGACTATGACGACCGCATGAAAGTGGAAGCGCGTCGCTTATACCGAACATTAGAAAAACATACTTGGCTGGTAAAGGGGAACGAGGAGGGCATTCAGCGTGACCTTTCTGGATGCCGTTACCTGACGAGGCGGTAGGTTCTGAGAGTGAGAGCCCATTTCAGACCTACAACGCGAGAGGAAAGAGAGAGAAATTAAGCGTTTCGCCGTCCATCAGGCTACTACCGGTTTCATCGGATCGGCCCATGCCTCGATCAGCGGATGTTGGCTGCTATCGGGAGAGCGCATTTAAAGGTCGCTGCACGCCCGGGACCGTTATTCCGGTAGCAAAAGAGAAAGAGGGGAGGAAGGGAGGTGCGCACGTGACTGGGACTCGAAGCGTTATATGCCCTGCTATGCCCGTCAACGCCGCGAACATTGCTGCGCTCACGCCTAGACGCATCGTGACTAATGGGCGCTAAGCCTCGTGCCCGGACCATCCTCCATCACCGATCATATAGAAGGCACGACGGCAGGGCTCCGCCCTTGGAGCTGTTAAACGGTGTTTTAGTAGGCGCCTTATCGTGCGAGCAGTAGTTACACTCCTTTTGGTTGGGGCCCTTTCTTTTCTCTTGTTGAAGTACTTTATTATGTCTCGGACCAAGGGTTAAAAGATCACAAATAAAGTTGCCGATTCGACTTCGAGATGGAAGCAGCAGAACTTCCTGCTAAGGAGGCGAGCCGCGAGGTGAATAAGACTTTCGGCCTTTCCTTGGGGCGAAAAAGTGAAAGATAACGCTGTGCAGATTCCTAGCCGTTGCCTACCCACCCCCAGTGCACTCACTTCCCGAAACACCTTTACTCATGACCACCGACGTCACGAGTCAAGATCGCGTACTTCTCGGACCACGTGTTCCCTATCCCGCGTACCTACCTGGCTGTTGTCTTTGGAAAGGAGATGAGCGCTTGAATTTTTGACTGCGGCCGTCTATGGGGCCGACTCTCGGCTTGCATGACAGAATGTCTCCGATAGCAATGGCCATGCACACTTAAGGGGCTCGCACCTTATCCCAGCATATTTCTCCAAACACATCTTGCCACCTAAACACTCTGCTGCCATCGCTTCGTTCTTTTTTGTTAAATCCACTATGTTCCTTAACCAAACCAAACGTTGCCTCTCTCCCATACTACTAGAAGCGCACGAATCTATTTCGTCTGATTACTTGATTGAAAAGCTATATCGCCAGACTTCTTGAACGTAAGTGTGCATAAGGTTACTGCTGTCAACACAACATTATTAAACTTCAATACTGGTATCGGTTTCAAATACTAGGCTCATTTTATTTTCTCCCTAACGACTTCAAAAGTTTTTTAAAAATACTGCATGTTAATTATCAAATCAAGTCTACGCACCTACTCGAAGTATCGCAGCTTGGTGCAATCGAAGCTTCCGCAATAATTACAAATTTCATACACGTACTGCAGTATAATTTGCCAAATACCCTAAATAAATACAAAATGGCACAAAAGCCAACACTGACTGATGTTCGATCACTTTTCGAAAGTCTAGAATAGGCTGAGAACATTTTTATAGAGTTATATCTTGTTTCCGTGAATACTTTTGTATATTTCAAGTGAACTGTGACTTAGATAGTTCATCCCATTTTATTCTTACCTATTAAATTGTATATTTTAGGCACATTTTACAAATATACTTCTGATTGTCAAGTGTATGTTTTTGCATATGCACTGTTATATCGTTCTGTTCGTGTGCAATTGTTTGTATTATTTGGCTTGATTATTCCTATTAATTGCCACGTTCTTGTTTATGCTTTGCTGCTGTACCTAGAGTGAGTTGTATCACCATCTGCCAAGTGGTAGGGTTCCTCGGCGTCGTCAAGCTGTTCCAACAGCTTTTAGTCGTGGGACCTCTCCAGGATGTTTTCTGGACAAAACAAAGAAATAAAATGAAACGAGTTGGATAGCAAACAAAAGAGCGCCGAAGCCAACAGGAGACTCTCCGAAGGTATTCCGAACTCATTCGCAGCGCCCATACACATCATTCAGGTGCCTTTACTGGCACTTGCTACCAAGAAAAGCCGCGTGTTTTCGCCGGCTCATACTTCGTGTAGCAGGGCGTCGTTAATCAAGGCCGCAGAGTCGACGCTCCTGCTTCGGAACTAGAATAGGCAGAAGCGTATAATATAAAGGTCGCTTAAAGAAAAAAAAAAGCACCCTGCAGCTTCCTTGCAGCCGGTGAGAGGCGATCCACAATCTTCGGGTTCATGAGTCTCCCGCCGCTTCCGGAAAGGCATCACTTATGTATGGCAACCAGAGAACGGTACTTACGCTCCAATGTGTGCGCCCGCTGAACGCGACGAGGGCGGAAGAGACCCTAATGCTGTGTCTCTTTCCCAAGAAGCATGCAGCTTTCAGGAAGCTGCGAGACACGTTGCAGCCGGTAACTATGCTGCAAGGTTCAACGGATAGCACGACGTCTGAAAAGCACCTTTCACAGCATGCGTGATAATATACTTTACCGAGGGCAGTGACGCCCCCTATCGGCCGTACTTTCAACTTATGTAGGAGCAGTAGTAGCCGCTTGTTCAAGTGGGCGTTTGGCATGTGTCCCATACCTTCTCGATTCATCGGAGCCGCCTCTACCTCGCTCAATACTGCACAGTTTTGTTGAGAGGCATAACGCAGCGGCTAGGAAGAGGGAAAGGGAGATAGAAAGCGATCCCCCTCAGCGTCGTTGCATCGAGGCACTCTCCCCAGGAACTTCCTACACCATGCGCGCGTGCAGGCTCGCTGTTGTGTCTGCGGGCCCCGCTCGGAAATTAACTGTTCCCTCTCGATGCCGGTAGTGCGGGATCGCTAATGTAGCACCTGTCCTCTCAGGAATCGCACCTCGTGGAGGGGAGAATGCTAGAGTCCGTTTAAAGCGACGTCCCGTTAGGCGCCTGCGGTTCCCCTGCATTCCAGCGGCGCGATGAGATTGATGTCTACGTCTTCTCTTCGACCGAGCTGCCCCGCTGGGTCCACCTCGAGTCCGCTGTATACGTACCGTTAGTCTCCTTCCTTGTTTATCGTTTCGAGTTTTTGTCTATTTAAGCGTTGGGGTGCCCCGTAGATTCACCGGCAGTCGGTATATGAGCCGGCTCCGACCGGTTGCGGTGGCGCTAAACAGGTTTCAACGCCGGCTTAGTGCGTCTGTCTGTGGGCACGGTGGGGCTGTTTCCTGAAACGGTTCCTCGGACGGTGTGACCGTCTTCTCTCGGTCTGCCCGTTCCGGGGCCAGTTGTGATTCATATGCCGGCGCGAGGTGAAGGATGATCGTTCTTGAACGCGGCTTGTTTCACTAGATCACTGTGGCGCTCGGGTACGGAAGCGTTCCCCACGCGATATCGGACACTGTTGTTGTTGCCTCTGAACGAAGGGCGCATTATTTGTCGCAGTTTTCGCACGCCTTTGTTTGTTCTTTGTTTTGGTTTACGAGATGATGGAACTTTTAAATTAAAAACCGCGTTTGATTATACGTCATCACGAGTGGTGCAGTCAAGACAATTCTTATTTTACACGCCATGGTCTGGAACAGGAGAAGGGAGTAATTTTTCTGCATGCCCTTAAAAAATATTTTAAACAGTCTATAGACTGTCACTAGACTTCTGTCTAAGACTTCTACAGACTCTCTATCGACGAATTCTTGAGAGCAGCGTATAGGCAATACAAAATTTTATAGACAATCTATTTATTTATGACCATACACTTTTAGTAGAATGTTGTCTACAGACAGTCAATGAATAGACAAAATGAAATGTCTATAGGAAGGCAATAGAGTCTATAAAAAGTCTATAGACGGTCTATAGACCATTTATTTAAGGGTTATCGGGGAAGGAGGCAGTGTGAAACGATGAGGACATGCAGAAAAGAAATCACATACCAGGCAGTGCTTCCTTCTGTTTATCCTCGTCTTTTTGCGTTGCCTGTCCCAGCTACGCAAAACTGACCAGCCAGCCCAAAATGGACTTCTAGTTCTGTAATACTTCTTGGGTTTATGGCCCCCATTCTCGATTGGTGTAGTACATCATATCTGAGAAATTCCCCTCTCAGGCGTTTGCCAAACTGACAGCGCGATTCAGGTGCGATTTGTGTACCGGACAGTACCAGAAAACATTATAGCTTTTCTTTGCAGCCGTATGACTGTGCTTGGGTGGATACCAATGAGTAAATTGTTCCCTTATTACAGTTTTTGTTAGAATCTGTTTATTAAACAATGTCTTAATGTGGCACTCGGCCGTCGGGTCAGCACCCTTGGTGGTACACTCTTAAGCGATTTTTCGTCCTTCCGGGAACGAACAGCGTTGCCACAACCACCCCGAGCACCACAGCTAATTGGCCCAATACTGGAAATGTATTGCCAAGGGTCGATCCTACAAGGGGCCATAGTGAAACCATTCGTTTACAATAATGGACCGATTGCCTGTGCTGCTTGGGACTAGTCCAACCAGCCGCGGAGCCCAGTGGTTACGGCGTTCGGTTGATGACCCGAATGACCCGTGCCTCCGCACGGATAGGGACGATCCTCTCGTTCATAAACAAACTTCTCTCGCAATTTCTTTTTTACCTGTGGCATACTGTCGCTGATATCGATTGCAAAAGGTCACAATTTAATAAGCAGCAAACATTTCATCAAAGTTACTGACTTAAAGCGGAGCAGAAGAGAGTGCAGTCTGAACAGAAAGGAATAAAGGGGGAGTATAAGCTGTCCTCTAGCGCGCTCTTTTATAAAAGAGAGTTCGCTAGAGGACAGCTTACTTTCTTTTTACTCTAATGTAGGTGTACTTCTGTTTGTGGTTTGATGGCTAACAATGATGTCGTTCGTCCCTCTGATTGCCGCTTTGTTCTGTTCAACTTCGTCGTCGCGTATTCACGGTCGTAGTTAAAGCCGAAAGAGTGAAAACTCGCTTAGAGTTTAGTGAGACGAGGGTAAATGAAGTACTGCAGTGGCACATTCCGGACGAAGACCAGGAGGGGGCGCGGCGTCTATTCCCAGTGGGCTCTGGAACTCCCTGGGACATCCTGTGGACGTCTTGAACGTCCGCAGGATGTCCATAGGAGTGTAAGTTCCACTGGGAAATGAGCTGTGGAAGCCTTTCTAATGGATTCGTCTACCATCGGGAAGAATGCTTTCAGTAAAACGCCATATCTGGGACCACTTAACCCAATTGATTCTCATAGTGGACTTTCTTTACAGAAGGAAGTAGTCGCGGTAAAGCTAACAATTACTTAACCTAAAGTGAGGGACTGTGCTCAGTACATTAGCGTCTTCAGGCAGTCTGTGAAGCCTTAGTTTCGGTTATCCAATGCCATATCAGGATTCTATTAAAAAAAAAAAAAGGAATCGGGGTTGTGCGAGTGCATATCCACTCCAAGATCCAGGTCGAAATGTAGAAATTAAAGGGCCCCTAAGGAAAAACGTGCACCCTACGACACAGCGCAAACAAAATAAGGCCCTATAGATACAACGGCGCATCCTCTAAATCAACGCAAAGGGCTAAATACCCTTAAAGGGGCCCAGAAACACAATCTTAGTTAACTGTTTTGCCTGTTGATTGCATACAGTGAGTTATAATGGTGCTATTAGCGTCGGTAACACCGCGTATATTCCGTTTTTTAATATTTTAATGTCCCCCCAAAAACAACTTCATGTCTCTGATGGTGTCGCCACACAGTGGCGGGTTTTTAGCAGCGGATATGACATCACCTTGTGTGAGCTTGATGACCGGACAAACAGTAAATATACTGCAAATTGTGTGAATAAATAGAGAAACATTTTGTCACCTGTCTGCGTTTTATATTATATCAACAAAGACAATTTGTTTGTCTTAGATAAAAGCCCTGCAAGGCAAGTAAAATAAAAATACACCACCAGGGGCGCTCTGGCATGGAAACAACGCTTCCAGTCTCACAGAGAGCAGGCAACCATGGAGTACAAACTTCCGCGACGTGCTCTGGCTGGCTGTTTTGATTGGTTGCGCCACGTGCCGTCATTGGGAGAGCGAAATAGGAGTGGGAAGCCCCGCCAAAATCGAGTTGAGGGCAGCGTTTTGTTTGCTTGTATTTTGAAATTTCTTCACTGAATAACTCCCGTTCCTGTGCATCGATTCCTGTAATTCTTTTTAAGTCAGCATCTGTGTGACATAAAGAACCCACCTGAAGTATAGGCGGTATTCCCCCAGGCAGTGTTTCGCAGCCCCTTTAAGAGTCAAAGACCCACAATTGAACACAGCACAAAGGAGAAAGAACCTTCTATGGACGATTGCATTCTCCATAGCACAGCGCAAAGGACATCGTAACACCCTCTAACAGGGACAAAGTACAAAACACCCTTTAAGGACAAAACTACGCCCTCTAAGGCATAGCAAAGGGCCTTCTTTAAGCAAATTTCCACCCTACAAACCAGGGGATAGAACAAATGCGCGCTATCTACTTCGTAAAGAACAGAGAACGCCATTAGGACAAAGGCGCATGCGCTAACCCTACGCAAAGGACGAAGAACCCTCAAAGGACAGAGGCATGCTTCTAACACTGCATAAAGGGTATCCAGGACATCCAGTCCATCCGCATCGACGAGGTTGGGACACAGATTGGGTAGCAACACAGTAGAAAAGGAGGCACGCAATCTACAGGGTGTAATGGTAAAAAGCGACCCCCCGGACGAGCGAAAGTTTGCCACGTCAGGGTGAAAGCTGGCGCTTTCTTGCCGTCTCCGGGTTCTTTTCAGTCGATCAGCGTTCGCCTAATCCGTCTTCTTGGCGGGCTTTCTCCGTGCTGTCACGGCAGTCCAGGCACAAGCGGACATTCCAACCGCGCCGAGCAAACCGAGGCGCTTTGTGTGGGCTGCACGTCTCGTTGGCGTCTCGTGCCGGAGTCAATGACAACTGGCCTCACGCCGTGGACAATGGTCCTTCGCGTCACGTTGCCTCAGAAGACATTTCGCGCAGTTAACGTGCGTATGCGTAACAGGGGAGAAAGCTGACGGGAAGCCTTGACAAGCGTAAAGGAAATCGAGTATTGGCGTGCAACTGACGGCAGACTGGGAGCTGAGTGTTTCCAACGGCGTGGAAATCGAACCGGAACGCCAGACTTCAACTGTTTTAAAAAAAACGAATAAATATTGAAACGCGCCCGCGAAAACAAAGGTTAATGATCTATTGCAGTTTGTTAAGCTTCGTTCTGCGTAGGAAGGACACGCCATATATACCGCACGTTTCAGAAAGCCCGCCACTAAGTTTTAATACACAGCGGTCTTGAGGAATGAAAATAGCCTCTGCGGCATGGTAGTACTAATGTTGGAGGACATCCGAAAAATAGCAAATTATGTTGACATGTTAGATGATTCCCTAATTTGTGATATTTAACTTGTTAACTTTTGCAGATAGGAGCGAGCCTTCCCAAAAGTGGTCTATAGACTGTCTATAGACTTCTTTTAGACTATATTGCTTTTCTATAGATATTTTCTTTTGTCCATTCGTTGTCTATAGACTGTATATGAACACAAGTCTACTAAAAGTGTATGACCACGATAATATAGATTATATATAGACTGCATATAGTTAGCATTGCTATTAGACTAGACTATAGGATTTGTCACCAGAGTCTGTAGACTTCATGGAGGAAAGTCTATGGACAGTCTATAGACTGCGTAAAAATATATTTGCAAGTCCGATCCACCAGCATTGGTGCTGCTATGCCACCAGCGCCATTTTTATGCCTGGAAAAGCCAATTTAAAAAGATTAGGGTGACGGCTGCATCGAAACACCCGGCAATGCTGGCTACCAGTGGCGGACACGAACATGAACGTGCTAAAGCGACTGACCAGGACGCATCATAAAGATATGGTGACCATGAAGAAAGAACAACCTTGTCTAAAGGATTGTTTAAACCTTGTCTAAAAATGGTTCCTGTGTGTGAAGCCTCCAATTGCCAGCCGTGACATGTGAATGGTGGTGTACGGGAAGGGAAAGTATTGAAAAAGCGTAGCTTGTTGGGCCAGTTGGTGCATGGTAAGTGGAAAACCAGCGGAAAGGACGCGTGCACAAGCAGGAGAAGTACACAGGAGAACGCTTCCGGCAAAGACATCGACAACTTCGAATGCTGTCACATTGTCAACACATAGTGGAGTTAGTGGTCCCCGTGTTTAGCTTGTGTGTTCTGTGTTTAGCTTTCAGAGTTCAGTAGTAGCGAATGTATATTCTTTTTTCCCACAATCATTGCCGTTTCGCGCGCATAACGTGTGTGCTCTACATGTCTCCGCTTATGGACTGACACTGAAATAATCTATCAGCAGGAGTGTTCAGTCACCTCCGTCTCTATGACAGGAAGTGTGCTACATGACGCCTACCTCAGATGGGCATCAAAGCAAAGGTTGAAAACACGCCATAAAGTGCCATTGTGATGGTGATCATAATCACGTAACACTCTGTGCTGGACAAAGGCCCCTGCAGTTAACACCGTCCTGCCCCAAACTTATCCTTCATCACCATCATCAGACTGACTACGCCCACTGCATGACAAAGGCCTCTTCCATATCTCTCCAGTTAACCGTGTCCTTTGCAAGCTGCGGCCACCCTATCCACGCAAACTTCCTTATCTCATCCTCCCACCGAACTTTCTGCCGCCCCCTGCTACGTTAGCCTTCTCTTGGAATCCACTCCCTTACCCTTAAGGACCAGCGGTTATCTTGCCTTCGCACTACATGACCTGCCCAAGCCCATTTCTTGCTCTTGATTTCGACTAGGATGTCATTAACTCCTGTTTGTTCTCACACCCACTTTACCTGCTTCCGGTCTCTTAACGTTACACCTATCATCTTTCTTTCCATGGCTTGCTGCGTTGTCCTTAACTTAAGCTGAACCCTTTTCGTTAGCTTCGGCGTTTCTGCCGCATAGATGAGTACCGGTAAGATACAAGTGTTGTGTACTTTTCTCTTGAGGGATATCTGTAAATTGCCATTCATGATCTGAGATAACCTGCCATATGCGCTCCACCCCGTTATTAACTTCATCCTTAATTTCGTCCAAAAGAAGGCGGATGCCCCGGATACGAGGTAAACGTGTAATAAGGACAGCAGAAAGTCGGGAGTAGTGCGTTCAATAAGTCGTTCACGACTGACACGATGTTCCAGGACAAGAATATGAACTGTACAGGGTGCCATATTACTCACGAGAAGCAAGAGCATGTGAAAGGCGAAATCAGAGGGAAGCTGACCACGGGAACGACGGCGGGGACAGACAACCGAAAACGAACTCAACCTGTCATCCAAGGATGCTATCGAAAGGACCCACCAAAGCTCGGCGCATCGGCCCCACTGTATCATCTCAAAAGAGGACAAGTAGATGCTCACAAGCACGTAGAAAAAAGCATACACAAAATCAGCGTCACCCGTTTTCATGCTGTCACTCAAAGACGCCGCTTCTCACTCCCGGCAAGACCACGATGACGGTCAAGGATCTACAGAGCGAGCCGGCAGAAAGGGCCCGGAGCAGTTTGTGGAACAATCTGCATGCGGGCGCCCCGTTACGTGGTCCAGGTTCAAGGTCACGTGCGCTGCGCGCCCAGTCGTTACGCCACCTGTCGGCCACAGTTATAAATAGCGCCGGGAGGCTAGTAACGGTCATTAGGGGAACAGTCCTTCTTTCGTGCCCGAGGAGAAGACCGACTGACTGGGGGGGCCACCGACAAAGCTGGCCTTGCGTATAGCCGACAGCATTGGCCTCGGCTACGAGCGAACGTTGTCGGCGCGTTTCCCTTCGCGTTACGCGCCAACGCTTAGCGGTCACGAGGGCGCTAGTCCGTCGGCAGCGCGTATTCCTTATTCACACTCTCTCCTTCCCTTACCAGATTCGCGACGATTACGCATGCTCTTCAAGGGACGACAAGCAAAGAACAGAAATATGCGCTCTTTCCTTGAAGGGAAATGCCGAGAGTATGGGGTGGACCTACAGCAATACGCCAATCCCGTTCGACATGCCTCTTCAATTTTTTTCTTGTTTGCTTGCAGACAGAGCAGATTCTGAGAACGCGCAGAAGACTAAACAATAAAACGAAACATTGCAATAAGGCAGTTGGAAATAGCGGAGAAGGTGAAATGCGAATCGCTTTCCGTGGTAAACGATTTGTGATGTACCTACCAGTCAGAAGCACTGGCGATCCTTCACCTACCACCTGTCGCTAGGCTGAGCGAAGGAGTCCTTTATGCTGGGGACAGACGCATCGCGAAAGCAATATTGATCACCTTGAGTTCGATTCTGGGGCATCGGCACGTTTTAGCGCTAGAGCGTTAGTACCGTCATACTGGAAAAAAAATATCCGACGTCGGCGTCGGCGTGGCGTCGGCGACCGTTTGAAGCCTCGCAGCCGGAGCAACCGGCCGCTCCTGGGGGCCACCTGTGTTACGTCACCTCGTGACGTCATTGCAGCCTGCCCAAAGGGTTGTGTGCAAACTGATCACCGTGGCAGGTGGCAGTTAAACTAAAGATTGGACGCAAGAGGTTGGTGGGGACGGGCAACTTGGTTCACACAAGCCCCTCCAGAGGCAGCACCTTCCATCGCAGAGCAGTGGCACATAGCTGAACCGCTGCACCACGGTGCCAGGAGTGGCATGAGTACTCACAGGGACGTACGAATGTAAAGTCGAGAAATACCAATTCCGCATATGTGGGCTTTAACCCAATAATGTTATCGCGTCCTACTCTTAGGCGGAGCTTAAGGCTGCCCTCCTGTTTTTTTTTTAATTCGCTACTTGACCATTACAGTGTTTCGCGTTTAGTGCTGGTGATAAGATAATCAAGTTTTATATTACCAACTTAGCCAGTTGTGCTTGCATTTCAAAAATTCCAGATTACAAGCTCACTGAATGGTGCGTCTAGAATTTTGGCGTCATTGTAGGAACTGAATGTGACGTCATAGGCGCCACTACTGGGAAGCTACCTATCGTTCGGGCAATGCAATACTTGGTAAAAAAAACTGTCGATCTGGAGGTCGAATTCAGGGCCATTGGCTGCCTAGGGAAGTAGCCCTACAAACTAATCTAATTGGGACAGCTGGCAAGGTGAGGCCTAACTCAACATACTAGCTTTGCTCTTTAACCAGATGGCTGCTTTAGCGCGAAAGCTTCTTTCAAATCTTCTCCATGTTGGGGGGTACCTTTAGAAAATTGGACTGAGAGAAAGTGTGAGAGACTCGCGCGGTAATTATGGGGTACTAATTCTTTTTGACACACCGCAGCTTTTGCTCAAAATATGCATGACCCACACAATGATCTTGCACTCATGGCCTCAGTCATGTAGGAAACAGACATTCAAGCAAAACATTCGGAATCATTAGTTTGGGAATTGCCTAAAGCCCATTTTGTCTTCAAGTACTGTGCTAATAACACTTTGAGTTTTGCAGTACTTAACACGGTTAGTCAGCATATTAGTTTTGAGAATAATGATCATAAACTGACTACAAAATTCGGTCATTGAGCATGTAAATAAGTGTCAGAAAGGCATGCCCCTATGTTAAAGAAAACTTTTACTGAGTAACATGAAAGTGGCGACTTCTTTGCTGCACCAATTAAATTCGTAATCTTCTAAAACCCTAATCAGAACGAAATACGTGCTGCGACCAATACAGAGGCAGATAAGGCACACACAGAATGCTTTATCTTCCAGAAATGGTATATTTGCAGAGAAGAAAATGTCTTGGCTATGGCTAGGTCGCGCTACGCATTACTGCTCCTCATGGTTTCTTAAATTATCTTGATCAAACCTGGGGCCACATTGTATAATGTTCGCATTTTTTTTGTCCCGTCACTGGTCACGGCTACCTTCAATGACGACCATGGCCGCCAATGTCGGGCTTATATTTCCACAAACGCGCCCATGCTGTCATTTATTTGCATAAACATGTTCCTGCCATTATATTATAAGATGAGGCGACGATGAAATAAATTTTACCCGTCAACGGGAGATCATTTCCTAAGACAAAGTTCTGGCACTGCTGGCCCTACTGGCGCTGGCAGCTG
The DNA here is from genome assembly GCF_055824585.1 of Amblyomma mixtum. Taxonomy (NCBI): domain Eukaryota; kingdom Metazoa; phylum Arthropoda; class Arachnida; order Ixodida; family Ixodidae; genus Amblyomma; species Amblyomma mixtum. The sequence goes on from NC_143020.1 coordinate 97,900,031, forward strand.
TAGAGTTATGCTTATGTGTGCTCGAAAACAGGTACGATTGCCGTGAGCCTGCGAGCATGTTATCGCCAGTTTCTCGCTACTTGCTTCTGCTTTACTGTTTCCTTCGTCACGGTTGACGTCACAACCAAAGAATAGTAAAATAATACAAAATGAGGGCATTGGCCTTCGAAATGTCTGGCCGGATTCTTCAGAGCCTTCGTGCCTTTTAGTTAGCTTTCAATGAGCTGCTTGGTATTTGTCGATTGTACACCCTTTGTCAAAAGTTTGTAGCCCAGGGGGTTTGCTTCTAAAGCACACTGTCTGGTTCGTAATGCATCTGCAGCGCTACAAATTTGCTGAAGGTAAGAAGATTTCTGGTCCTGCCTCCTCCAATGAGTAGGACTACCACGAATGTTACAGGAGTCCCACTGCGAGGCTTAGAAGGAAACCCCTTGGGCTCTAAACTTTTGACAAAGACTGTACATGCGCATTCAGTCTTTTGTATTCAGCAGGTGGCAATGTAAATATCCTGTGCTGAAAGTGTCCATTGCTCCTAGTCTATATCACGTTCCATAACACTCAAGTTCGGTATTTAGTTGAGACGATATGGTACCCGAACAATATGATCCAGTCCCAAAAATTCAGGTTTCAAATCTGAATTTTTAGCATTGAATCTTATTGGCCCAGTTCCATGAAAATGGCTTTTCTAAACTTCAATGAAAGCCGCTTGTTCAGAAGCTGATGTTAAGAGAAATTTATATTAGACCTAGCATGATATGAGCTATGAATGTTATTTCTTCCTTTTTCTGCTTTCTAAGTAAAGCTACCAGCATGTGCAGAGGTAGAGTAAGCGTGAATCTTAAGAGAAACAGCAGGAACTGTTTAACTTCTCTTAACGCGGAGGAAGATAGATCTGACCGGGGAACAGGAGAGCGGCTTCAGACTCCTCCTCTAGAGCTTTTTGCGCCTTTTTTCTGCTTCGCGGTGCGACACACTTTTCTCTAGGTGAGAGGAGGTTTAACTATATCTCGTGTTTTCTTGTATGACACCTAATGTACAACGCATGCGCTTTGGTCCCGGAAATAAAACATGTCTACCAGTGCTCAGTGAAACATTCAAAACTAAATGCTTCTTAAAAAAATGCATGCCACACAAACAATCATGAAACAAAAGGCTTGTAACACATGCCCTCATTTCATCTACACCTGGCCTAGCTACTGTGACAGGCTTGAACACGCGTTGGAAAGATTTGTTGATCAATCACACAAATTTTCTACCTGGATGAGATGATAGCAGATTGTTAAAACACACTCCATGCTATCATAGGTTTTGATGGCGACCTGCGTCTGCAGTGACAGCATGCAGTATTGGCTGTGTTAGCATGGCAGGTTGGAATTCTGTTCTTCTGATGTAACGCTTTGTCCAAGCCTGTGGAGGCAAGCAGCATAACTTGAACACAAACGTATATGTATGCCAACTGCGGAGAAGGGCCCTAGATATGTTAGACGGAAGACACCGTAATTTAGGCCAGGGAGTTTTTTTTTTTGCTGATTTTATGTTGTTAGAGGCAGTCCGGTTTTTGGATTAGTGAAATTGACAGGCAACCATTAACTCCAGGATCTTACGCCATCCGCACAGTGTTTTTTTTTTATGGTGTAGCTCGGTGCTTTGGCCGGCATTTAGTTTTGGTTTATTTGTGTTCATAGCCACTTTTATTTAAAGCACTCGTAAAAATAGGCTTGTTGTAAACGCTTTGCTTATTCAGTAGGTTCGCATATTTGTTTTGATGCATGCTTCATTGTTGGCATCTTCTTTAACGGCAAAAAATAAAAGTGCCAACAATATTCAGGATTCGTGCGTTTCGAGACAAACAGTCGGAGAGAACAGACACCCATTATGGCTCGTTTACGAGGAAACGAGCTCGTAAACGCACCATCTGCGGAACCTAGTTTCCCGCGTTCCCCGTAGATGGCGCCACGAGTTCAACCCAAACAGCACGCAGACATGTCTATGGTTGTCCGTAGGCACGCAAGTGCGCATGGGTTTTGACTTGATAGTGCCGCTGATTTATTTACCCTACGGGCCATATTTAGGCCGCAAACCCTTATTAAACAATTAAACATTAGATCAATTTGTCCGTGGTCATGCTTAAACTACCCATTGCAACAACAACGTGGAAAATTTAAGGAAGTGCAGTTGCGAACAGGAGCTAATAGTGGTTTTAAAGCGCACAGCACTTGCAGGATAAATTAACTTCCAAAATGCTTGCTTTGTGGATAGTGGAGAAAAATTCCGGCTGGGTAATTTTCTGTTTTCTTCTAGTACTGGGTAACGTAGCTGCAGCTTACAAAAATCACGCGCTGGGCAGAACTGAAGGCTCTTTTGATGATGCTTATTTGAGAAGTAAGTTTAGCAATCTACTATTGAAATTTGTTTGTGTATTTATGCTTATATGTTTGCGCTTCTCCTCGTACAAATGTAGATAGCAAAAATTTACTTGCCCGCATCAGCGCCTAAAAAAGCATCTTGATTACACATTGCACACTCATAATCTCAAAGCACTCTGTTTCACTAACTTAAAGTGTCGAAAATCTTACCCATATACGTATACTGATGATTAATGACTCACGTCATATAAACATATTGTGTTATGCATAGCAAGCTTTCTGAAGCTTTTTATGTGGCATGGTGGACATCATTTTATCTTCGGTTATGATCTTAGCGCTGCAGTGCTGCGATGTTTGTATAATATACAGCATTTAGTATATAACCCCAAAATAAAATCCTGTGACCATCAGCGAAGAACCAGTGACCACCTCCTGGGGATCACACTTCTCAAGCCGCTAGCATTGGCCCCAACCTTTGCGGTCGGCAACCAATATCACAAGCTGTCGTACTTCACGAGGCAATTTATGTTGGCTAATGTGCCAACATATGCCAAACGTTGAATAGGCAGAGTCACTGATAGGGCAAAATTGTTCGACCTTGACCAGTCGACTTGTAATGTGAAAGGAATAATGGCGAACATGGATCTTGATAGGAACTATAGGATTTCAAAATCAATATTGGGAAGACGATGCATACGCTGTGCTACTAGAGCATGCTTTATATAATCCCACAAAACTGGAAACGCATTAGCTGTAATGAAGCTTCATGGGCCTAATATTTCCCGGCAGGATTGTAAAACCTGCGCAGTCCTGTGTTGCCTGGGCAGTTCCTTTTGTTTATCCCCGGCAACCAGCATCATAAACAATCCGCTTCAGAGAACATGCTATGAACACAAGCTCAGCTTCAGCGACGTTGGGTTCCTGAGTTACGAACGCTGCACATGATAGATAACAGTGCATTCCGAGTTTTTCTGCGCCGTTTTTCCTGCGGGACTTCGGCCCTTTTGGGCTAACCGTTCTGGCCTCTTGAGTTATTACATTCATTTCTTTTTTGAACCTTGAAGTTTATTCATCCTATCTTTAAACGAAAACGAACAAATGAAGCAAGAGCTAAATGCGTAGCCTTGCTTTATTCGGCAGTCACAGCAAGCAGGATATACATGTACTGTACACAAAGGTTATATCAACAGAGGGCATATGCATAATTAGTATTAGTATACACATCTTGCGTACAAAATAATGTTACAGAGGAGGAGGTAGTGTAAGAAACAAAGTTTCAGAATTATAGAGGCACGAAAATAGCAAAGATAGATTCCATCAGATATTTCCATAATCACTTTCTAACACCTACTTTTCGAGCGAACTGTTAGATACACGTGAGCTAATATCAATACTACTTCCTAAACTGTTCACTAAAACAGGGTCTTGGTAATTTACACGTTGCATGCTACAGTTAGTGCGTGTTATTGGCGTTTTTAGTATCCTTGTGCAAGCAGTACCGAGTGGGTTAGTTGGGCATGGTGTTCTCATGTGCTCTATACTTATGTGTTTTGATAATTTACAATAGCATGTGTGATTTGCTTCAAGAATTATAAGTTTGAGGAAGAGGGAGGGTGCGTTGTGGTAAATTTTGAGGTCGAATTCGGAAATTTCCAAAAATTATCGCGATCATTTTCAGCAACATAGTTGCACTGATGCAACTTTTTTTATTGGTGCTTCCGCAGATTATGCTGGAGTATCATATTAAAATAGCGTATAATATTTCCTTTATTCAAAGAGGTATTAAATTACTGCTTCTTAAGAGGCACCCGACAGCGTTACTAAGTGATGTACATAAGTTATCCAGGCGTTTGTTCATGACCCACCACTTTGAAACCAGACACCTAAAAACTTATTAGTAACTACCTGTTCTATTATAACATTGTTAAATAGTAAACTGTATTTTTATTAACAGGTTTATTGACTTGCACAAAAATAATATATTATGTTGTATTTACATTTCATTGCACCTTATTCTCAAGCAGCCAGAGCGACAGTGAAATTAATTATTCATTAGCCATCCACTCTCAATTCGGAACCGATATGGATGCCAAAAACACATCACAGAACATAATTAGACGATGAGAGATAGGAGTTAGGTGAATTAGATATATCTGATCCGCCATTTACAAAAAGATTAAATAATATTGGTACAAGTATAGATCCCTGCGGGGCACCACTTACAGCTTTTAATCTTGTTGACACATCATTGTTAAGTTGAATACGCTGGAACCTGTTTGAAAGGTAATTACGCATCGAAGTAAGTGCTATTCTACGTATACATACCACGGTTATTAAGTTTAGCCAGGAGTATTTCATCATTAGTGGAATCAAAAGCTTTACGTAGGTCGGGAAATAACCTTGTTTTGAACAATTTGTCTTCTATATTATTGAGTATTTCATGTTATAATAAATAGCGCCTCCTCAGCACTTATTTTTACGAAAGCCTTATTGTGCAGCAGATATAACGTGGCACTTAGCAATCAAACTTGTAGATCTTGTGCGAGTAATAGCCTCAAAGAGTTTGGGCAGAACCGGAACACCTGAAATTGGCCTGTAATTATTTGTTTTATTATCACCACTTCTATTGCTAACAGGAGAAACACGTGATACCTAAAGTTCGTCTGGGAATACACCAGTCTCTAACATGCAGCCAATAATGTAGGTTAAAGTAGTGCACTGAAGGGCAGCGAAATGTTTAAGGGTACGTACCTTCATGTAATCAGAGTAGATCGTACAACCTTACTTTACGTTACATATCGTGCAACCTTACTTTAGATTTTATTCAGAGGTCTATGCTTTGCACTCCAGTGGCCCTGGGCGAAGACTACAGGGGAATTAGCCTCCCCACACATTTAAATATATAAAACGCCTGTTCATCTCTCTCTAAACTTCCTTGCTGGAAAAAAAAAATAAATGTCGAAACATACCGACACACATCGATAGGCTATTATTTTACAAGGTGCATCAGATAGGCCGTGGCTTACCGCTATTTAGTGCACGCAACCTCCAGCGCAAAGGCTGTGGCACAAAAGAGTGAATTACGTATTGTACAAAAAGAAAATTAAAAACAAACAAGTACAGACCGGAAAAGACACAATGTTCTGAACTGCTCACGCTTAAGTTACCCAATGTTTCAGCGCGTAAAAAATCGCGCTTTCCCATCTAGAACCGCGTCGAACAGCTTCTATCAAGGAGGCCGCATCTCTTTTCAACTTACATGCGTATCTACGTGAGCCTAGAAATAAAATGAGAAAAAAAGAAAAACAACCTCATTGGCTGCACAGGTGGGCGGAGCTTTAGTATCCTGCATCCGAATGGATGTACCAAGGCAAGTCGGTGCAGCGCATAGCCATACGCTCTCAAAACACGCGAGGCAGTCAAGGAAAACAAAAGACACACCAGCTGAAACAGCCGGGAGGACAAGCAAAGAGAACAAGGTCGCCCTGGATGCAAGCTAGATCGCCGCAGCGCGCCAAAAGCTAGGCCTCGCGCCGCCCGGGACCCCTCAGCGGTATCGGAGTATAGAAAAGTAAAACACCCGTCTTCCTTTCCTCCCGGGATTTTATGGGTGCCGGATTGTGGCGCATGCGTTACAGATTAAGCTCAGCTCCGCGTATACAACGGCTTCTTGCGTGGTTCCCCCAAGAGGCGAATACTACAAGCACACGCATGCGATGAAGATCGCAGAGTAAATATGGGCGTCGCGTTTGTTCCCCGACTGTTCTCTTTTTCTTTTGTCCACTTCTTCGCTCGCTCGTTCCTTGCAAGCATAGGAATAGGTAGAAGGAGAGACAGGAAAGAAAAAAAAGAGCGCGGTTTCGTGTCATCGATGGAGAATAGCAAGGAAAGGGTTTCGGGAAATTTGTTTTAGATTCGGCGTGGCGTGCGCCTGGCATCCTATCGTATTAAGGCCGGTAAAAGGCAAATCTAGAGTCTACAAGGACACAGGCCGCCGCTGAGATAGAACGAGGAGATCGGGGAACGGGCTGTCACTGCTGGGTATAGCGGCGACGCCCGCAGGGCTCTCAAAGCTGGGGTGTCGGCGTCGTGCAGCTATGGCTGTGGTAGTTGAGTAGAAGGCGCGTGACGCAGGCTCGGCTCTCGTCGCACCAGGTAGGAAGGAAAGATTTCCAGGTGCTCCTGTAAACAAAATTAATAAACGTACTCTCCTTCTCTTTTGCTCCAATATGAAAGGGAGCACTCGGTTAACTTGACATGTTAGTCATCAATTTTTTTTTGAAGTTTGCGGAGATTATCCGCATGAGTGTTGCTCTCTTCATTGTTCAGTTTATCAGCAAGAAAAAAGGATGATGAAGGAAGGCTAATAACATCATTGTCATTTGATAGGGGAAATTTCAGTTCGAGAAAAGTAAGTGCGGCTTTCGCCTTTATTCTTGTGCTTTGGATGCCGTCACAACGGACAAGTTCGGAGGAACCTTTGGTTTACGCGGCTTCAGCAGGAGGTTTCGGGCAGTCTGGCAGCACTTCCTGTAGATCCGATCTACAAACACTGCCTAAGGAGGGTATGTAGCGAAGAATGTTCCTTGTCAGCATAAACGGTCTGGAAAGGAGGGGTTGAGAACAGTTTACTCTTTAAACGACACTTACTGAAGGGAATGTTTCGAAAGGTTGTACTCTGTTCACGTGGTGCCATATGAAAGACACAATCTCTGAACGCAAATGTGTGTGTACCATCGTATCACAATCACACCGTGCACAAGGCGCCGGAAGTGCTCTTGGGACTGTGGTGTCCTGTCAAATCAATCAATCAATCAATCAATCAATCAATCAATCAATCAATCAATCAATCAACAGTCCCTTAGTCAGTCAATCAGTCAATCAATCAGTCAGTCAGTCAGTCAGTCAGTCCATCTAGCGAGGAATCCATGAAAAACTCATCGATTATTCATCTCACTACTTTTTCTTTGCTTTAGGCATGGGAGTATCCCAGGCCATGTATACGCCTTTCTGTTCGTAGGTGCGTTCGCTGTTCAGATACATCAGAATCAGAGTGATAGTGTAGACCGGAATAGGACTCAGAGTGCGCTTATAATTTCATGCGGTGGTATATCAGCACGCCCAAACTGCAGCCTTACTGAACGTTACTGCACTATCGCATAAACGTTTCGCGCGTCAGTTGCTCCGAATATCAAACAATTCAACTGAAATTGCCAGAATGGCAACAACACTTTGGCCAGCAATGGCTACGGTATAATCTTTAACCAGGCCTTTCCAGGGTATGCGATGGCAATTTTCGGTTAGTAAATGTCTGGCTCACCGTTAGTCATGATTTCAGGAAAGATTGGCATCCTCCTACTGTGTCAACATATAGTACGTAGCACTCCCCAAGCTCGGCGAAACAAAGTTGGCCTAAGTGGGCACTACATATGGTTGGTTCGCCACGATGCACTAGGCCAAGGCTAGGTCTATTAAGTTTTACAACTTGAGGAAGTTAGTGTGTGGTGTCTGCTGTAGAAAACTATACTAATGAACGCCTGAGAGGTATATTTCTGGCTTTAAATTCACGGCAGCAAACGAACGTTGCGTGTGTATGCGTGTGTTTCTGAGTGGAAAAATGCGCGTGGGAGCTGCCCATGGGAAAACTTCGGTACCATGCAGTTAGACGACGTGCACGAAGCGAGCGACGGAGCCGGGGACCAGCGCGACCGAAGGGACACCGCGCCAATGGCCGAGGGTACGGGGGACGTGTCCGACGCAACTGGCGGTCCACTAGCGACTCTGCATCCACTCCGACGACGACAACAACAACAGACAAGAAGGTTACGCACGCATAGCGAAGAAGGAAGAGAGAGGGAGGATGACGGCGAAAGAGTGCGGGGGGGGGGGGGGGGGGGGACAGGAACTAGCGTCGAAACGCCAACAAACCCTCCACCTCCAGAGGCGAGAGCGTCCGCCGCAACTCAGCAGAAGGAAGAGCGCAGCGACCAAGACGAAGCCGGTTTCGGGGGTGCCGTGCCGCGAGCAGCAGGAGTCTCAAGAGAGGAGAGAGAGCGTTCGCGTGCCCCACGAACGCTGAGCAAGGTCCGCACGACGACGCGGTCAGTCAGTCGGCGAACGACCGCCGCTAGAACTAGACGCGCGCTCTCCTCCGGCAGAAGCTGCCAGGCGCTGCTCGAGCACGCTCTTCTACGACATCGCGCTCTTAGTCGTGAGAGGACTTACTGGCAGCAGCAACTGCTGTGGCGTGGAGCTGGACAGGGCTTGTGGATTGGAGGGGAGCCCTGTTTCTTGTCCGGTCCAGGACAGCTGTACTTGAAGCGTCGACTGGGTCGCCGGCTTCTAGAGGAGCAAGAGCGCTGTCTCTTCGTCTAGTTGCCAGCCGGGACATCGTACTCCTTCGTTGGGAGTGAGGTCACTGGCTTTGGAATTCAGGAGTGAGTGTTGGTTCGTTTCTCTTTCGAGGGTCTGGTGGATGGGGTCTGATGAGATTTGCTCCGCTGATTTCTGATTGCAGTTGTTAATATGCCGAGACAATGTCTGAGTTTGGAGGTTACCTCAACACCATCGTCTCTATATACTGCTCCCGGCAGTTTGCTTCTCCCGATCCGGGGAGGCCTGCATGTCCAGATAAAACTTTTCTTGCATGTTCTAACCGCTTTAATGAGTCATTCTGGCCCACTGATGCTGGGGATAGTTTAGAGCAAAAGCAGAATGACAATATTTGAACCAGCTGACTTGTTACCGTCAGGCAATGACGATAAGAAGTCTGCGTGTCAAAACGGCAACAGAATGAGCTGAGCTTGTCCTTGTTCGCTTCAGAGTTTTATCGGGAGGAGTTCTTAGCTTTGTTCTTGTGTGTGTATTTTCCTTTTCACTGATACAAGTATTCCGATTAAATTTCCTTTTTGCGGGAAGTATTGCACATGCCATTACAGCACACGAACCGGCATCAATCTGAACTTATCCGGCAAAGGATGAAATCTGTTACATTGCCGGAAATCAGTCAATGTGTCAAATAGCGTCTACGGAAGTTCTTTTGAGAAATGGTTTCTGGAGCTTTTACCTGGCAGCCAAAACATGACTTCATTTACCAGTGAGCTGAAAACCTAAGCTTTCAGAAAGAAGGCAGAACATAAAAGGGGGTAGTACCGAACTCATAATCACAAAAAGGGTACTGCTTCACACTAAATACGACTGTGTAATTGCAAACGTTTAGAGGCCATACGTGTGAATATTCCCCTGGTTTTGTAAAGTTCAGAGCGTAGACTTCGATATGGTGTTTTATGTGGTTTTCGGCTCCGTTGCAAGTTGTAAATTTGACAGCCTCATTTTCTTTCGCATAATTGGCGATGGGACTGTGAAGCTTGATTGCAGTGCAGTGGCGTCTGATAACGAACGTGTAAAGCGTTCGCGAGCAGTTATTATCTGACATAACTTGACAGATGGCGGTAAAAAGTTAGTTTGGCATTTCATGAGTTGTAAAGTTCGAGCGATAAATTCGATGCTGTGATTTTTTTACCGTGAGGCGAAAGAAATGAGGCAAAATTGGCAAGTGTACATCCAATTCCTCCAGCCCACTTCACAAGGCCATATTTGCGGTTATTGTAGAAGTGCCGAGATGGCGGGAGGATTTGCAGCGGTGATGTAATCGCTTGTCTGAAGCTCTGAAGTTGAGATGCATTGTTCCCTTTGAGAATGCAAACGTTTTATGCGGGAGGTGCTCGTGGATGGATAAGCTTGAAGATTGCCCGGTTTGTTCACATTGCATGGCTGCTGTTTGATAATGTTTCAGTTCCCTTCGTGATTGTGTGTTATACACTGAATTGTATTCCGACTAAATGAGCCCTGTGCGAGTTTTTTCAGCATTAACATAAATGAGGAAGTGACAGCATATATTTGTCTTCTATTGTGAACGGTTCTTGTGGTTTAAAAGTCTTCTTACACGCAATATGGGTGTCACATTGTTTTCGATATTTTAATCTCCGCAGCTTTCACTGCGCTCTGAGTTCTTGTGCTACGTATTCCCGATTGATTTTCACTTGATATCCTTATCGTACAAAACCCAATGCAGTACATTATTTCGACTGTTCAATCGCTTCCAAAGCAAACGTTGAACGTGCTTTCATCGCGTTCATTTTTTTTCAACGTTGTTGCCTTTGCTGTAAAACATATTTGGCCGGTGTCGTTCGGTACCACGCTTGGGACCAAGAACTACGTAGCACATACGGTGAAAAGATGAAAGGTGTCACGTGAAAGCCACCACGCGTTAAAGATGGAATGTGCGAGTAGCTGGATGCCCCTTTCCTGGATTCAGAGCTTATATATTTGCCTCTTCACAGACTTCCTCAGGCGTGCGAGGTAGACTGCACTGACACTTTGTTGTCGTTTTCTTGCTGTACATAACCCAGATACGAGGGCTGTGCGTTGGTTGCAGTTGAAGACACAGCAAATGACTATTCAATGAATGAAAGCTGAAGACATGGCAAGTTATCTGACAAGTTTGAGTAGTATGCCAATTGCCTTTGAATGAAACTGCAGAGAAACCTTGAAATAACAATTCTGCTAGACTCGCGTCGCAACACACTGCCCTTTATTTTGATAAAACAACGATGTCTGGCCACACATCGGCAGAGAGCGAGATCTTGGGCTCCTAGAGGTGACCGAAACACACTTATTCGCGGCACCTAAAACCTATCTGGGACGCTCGCGGAGCAACCGCGTGGGCTACCAGGGCGGCGACTGCGGCTGCATACACAAACGCTGCCCCGCCGTAAATAACCGTCACCCACGTGCACGGCTTTCACCTTTTGCCACGCCGCCGCCTCCCCCGGCGTATAGCGACTCGCTGTTGTGTAACGTCCCGGCGCATTCCTTCTTCGCAGGCCTTCGCTGTTGTTGTTGCGGGAGACCCCGTGGACTCCTGTTGGAACAGGCGCAGGGCATTCGCCCGGGAACACGGTCGAAAGAAAGAAAGGAAGGGGAGGCGTAGCATCTCATCGCTCTCTTCAAACTCGGCAGGCAAGCGGGTGGGGGCAGATAGCCAAGACGGCCAGCCACGAGGGACTCGCCACGACACGAGCGCATATCGAACAGGGAAGCCCGACAACGAAGGCAGGCAAGCAGGCAGACTCCGTGTAACCCCGATCAGCAAGAGGAGAGCATCGCTCCGCCGCGCGTCGCACCGGGAAATTCCGTAGAGGACAACAGCGGGAGAGAAAGACACACACACAGAAGAGGTGCGACGCGGAGGGAGAGGATTGTACGAGAGTCCCGCAGGTGCACTCCGTCCTCGAAAGGACTCCTCCAGCAGTCGGATAAGGAGAAGGAGAACTAAACTAAGACAAGACGTCTTCAAGACGTCTTGTTCTTCTTCTTCGACGTCCTCACACAACCGGGCCCTTCTACTCAACCCCGTCCCGTCCTCTTGTACACTACGGCTTCTACAGCAATACAGACCACCTGACCGTCGACGAGACGGAAAGAAGGCGACGAGGAGTGTGCGCCGGTGAGCTCTTTCGACGAAGAACGAGAGTCTGTAGCTCTCGCGTCGGGCTAAGCGGGAGCGCCGCATCGGGAGCATCTCGGACGCTTTCTGGCCCGCGTGCCTTCTCTCTCTTTTCGCCGCGCCCGCAGCTTCTTCGCTCCGTCGCTGGCGGCCGGCCGGCCCGGAGAAGGTCAAGAGAAGAACCACCACCGACACAGCTGGGCGAAGAAAGAAGCGCCTGAGCGGTGGTGAGCGCGTGAAAACGCAAGCGCTAAAGCCGGCGCCTTGGTCGTCGTGAGTGTGCGAGGGGGCCTCTCTTTCGGTTCTCTTTTCACCGCCGACTTCGCTGGCCTGCTGGTGCTCACCCGAGAAGAGGAGGAGGAAAATCTTCGTTTGACTTGGGGGCGCCGGCACGGAGTGCGACACGAGTGTGGGTGGTGTGTGTTGATTACCGGGATAGCCAACGGCGCTTCTCTGGGAGAGTTCGTCGAGCCTTTTTTGCCGAGTCGTCGTTGCAACAGAGAAGAACGAGATGGCGTGGGACTGGCTTTGCTGATCTTCGAGAGGCCGCGCGTTCAGGGACAAGAAGCGAGCGAGACAAACGGCGTTGCGGGGCAGCTGCAGCAGGAGCAAGCGTAGCGATGACCAACCGGGCGAATCGCATCAAGGTCGCCGTCCTCGGAGGTCCCAGGTCCGGAAAGTCTGGTGAGTGCGCCTGTGTCTTTGCATTTCACACTCGTTGCCTTCCCACCTACTGCGGCGCCGTTCTGTCTTGTTGCCGCCTGGAGAGGACGGGATGTGTGTGTGTGGCCCTTTCCGCTCCTGCCATTGGCTTCAAGAGCGATGGCTGAATCATGCATGAGACGATTTGTCGTAGAAAGCGTTCCTCTTTCGCTTGTGCATTTCGGTGCAAAATAACTTTGCTTTTTTTTCCGGATTGGGCTCCTTGCACAATGCTGCAGTTACTACACATGTGCAATGCTTGCTGAAGAATATCATTTTACTATAAACTGCGCGTTGATAGTCCACAATAACGGATGATATGTAGTATGCATGGTGGAGGAAAGCATTGTATTGTGTGCTACGTGTTGATCAGATGAACCTTATTCAGCGAAACAGTTCAAATCAGCGATACAACTAGGGTTGCACATGCAGCTGCCTTAGTTGGGGCCTAATGTAAACAACACTTGAGAAGCCGTGGCTGGGAAGAACTTTGTTCGCAATTTGAGACCTTGTTTTCATTTGCTGCGAGCCTTTTCTAGGCGTCTTGCATGTGCAATAACTGCGACAGATATGAACAAGTAAGTTCATACCCTGCCTTCACCAAAATGGTTTGGTTCATGTTCAGCGTTTCGTCTTTCTGTGATGCTTCGTCGGCCAGTTTTACTTACTCACCGGCGTATTCACAATGCTCGCAATATGTTCTGGGTGTCATTATTGACCGCATAACTTTTGTTTCTAGACTTAGCTGTGCCATCGGACTATACCACGGCATTTGAGCAGCTAATTTAAGCTCGATGGAGCATTAAACCAAATTTTGTGAAGATATGATGGAGACGGGGTCACCGACAAGGGCTCAGACATCGGCGCCTACGCGTGCGAAGAGGCCGCTTGATTAGGTAATCAGGAGCATTTCTGCAGAACGCTTTTGGAGCGCCTCTGAAGAGTTAGCATGCCGCAAAGGCCAACCACGCGTAGATGAACCGAAACTCGTTTGCTCTTGTTATAGGTCATGCAGGGTTACCTGCCTTGCATACCGAATTATGAATGGGTCATCCAGCGCGGCAGTCCATGTCTTAGCTCCGTTCTTGTTGCATTTACACTCCGTAATATTTTTTTCCTCTGCCAACTTTACATACGTTATTCCTTATATCCCATGGTCGACTACTCTGTGAGGAGCTTATCTTGAAGCCACTCTCTTAAACGCAGCGTTATAGCTGGGAACGTCGTTTGATTCCATAACGCCGAAAGCTATCTTTTTGCGGCTCATTCATAATCAGAGAAAGTGCGGTTTGTGTGGAATGACAACAGTGCATGATTCTAAACAACCCAGAGTTAAAGATGCCGCATGAGCTAGACCTTAGCTAACGTAGTTACTTGACTTTACGCACATGTAATCCTCCAGAGGGGCCGCGTGGTCTTCAGCTTGTTGTGTTGTTTACCTCACACGTCACCGTTACCAAGCGCGGTAACGATGACAGTGCCGCTGCCTTCACATCCGGGGGCGGTCGGTAACGAAAGCGGTACTGACAGCTTCAAGTTGCGGTTTGGGTCACCTGAGCTCCATCCCAATCGATGGCGCTAACAATAACTTCAAGCCTAGCCAATTCGTTGTCTATCCTCGGAGGGTAGTCCGGTCTCAACCATAGACAGACAATCCGCAGACAACCCACACCGGGGAAAAGCAAGGAACGAACCACAAAAGCACAAGCTGTGCCGAAGCCGTGCGGCTCTCCAAGACAAGACGATCCCGTCGTACGCCTCTTCTGAAGAGCACTACGCCGGCTCTCCCATCGTGACCGACTGAAGTCGTCCTCGAAGCCACCGAACTTGAGGCAGTGGAAATTCTTCTTTGCTAACTTTTTCTTTCCTTTCTTTCTCGCCTTTTCTCGCTCCTTCTCGCGAGAAGGCGCGCGTGCTCGCCGGTGACATTTATTAAAGATAGCAGAGCCAATCACAGCAGTCAGAACCGGACCGTGCACGCCGTGTAAGCGCGCGGGCGCGCTTGGAGTGAGCCGAGAGACTCGGAGGAGGAAACGCGGTCAATGGGATAGTGGTCATCTCTTCTTTAGCGCCCCTGAAGGCGGCGGCGGCGGCCGCCGATATTAAACGGCGACTCCTCTTTTGCTTTGTTGGCGGCGGCGGCTGTTTTCGAAACCGATTTCGCCGGTCCGCCCCGCGTCTACGCTCTTGAGGCGGCCTGCGGTACCTTACCTGGCGGAGGCTGCCGGACGAGTATCTAGGTTGCGCGCTGCAACAACGGGCCTCCCCCCTTCCCTTCTCTTATCCTCCCTGGGGGGCCACTGAACCCAAACGTGCACAGTTCATGTGCACGTGCAGTAGGAGAAGCCAAACGTTCTCGTCTATAGGTTCTTCGGGTTAGAGGTACGCGTATGCGTGAAAGAAGACATAAAAACATCTCTTTGAAGGCGTGAAGGGGCGGCAGGACGGACGAGGGGTTGTCGAACGGCGCGGCGGGCGGTTGTGGCTGCCACTGTGAAGTTTGATGTCGGTTCTGCGCTCGGTACTACTTCACAGAGCAGTGACCTTAAAAGGTTGCTCGATGGAAAACCAGCTGACGTGTCCTGCCCAGCTCCACAGTCGTGATGAATCTCCGAGGACTACCAAGCAACCGGTCGTTCGTCAGTGGAGGCGGGGCTTGTATTTCCCCCGTCTCGCTACCAGCCTGTAAGCTATAGCAACGACCTGCATGACGTAAGAGTGGCGACGTGATTTGTTGGGGCTAACGCCTCGCAGATAGGTCGGTGTGTCAGAGAGTTCGACGGCTCGCTATATTTCTGGCCTGACGAGAACCTGCCCGAGTTTTCGTGCACTTCTGTGCATCGAAGTTTTCTCTTACTAAGATGTGTGTTCGAATAATCGTTTGGAATAGTTTACCGCAGGAAGCTTTGAAAACTTCCCACAACGAGATTCCATGATGGCACAGTGGTTATTATGCTTGGTCGCTGACCCTAAAGACGCTATAGTTCAGTCCCAGTCGCGGCGGTCGCAATTCTATGCAAGGGAAACGCTACAGGCTGGTGCCGAAATCAGGAAGAAGAAATGGTATTGGGCAGGGCATGTAATGCGAAGGAAAGAAAGCCGCTGGTCCTTAAGGGCAACGGAGTGGATTCCAAGAGAAAGCAAGCGTAGCAGGGGGTGGCAGAAAGTTAGGTGGTTGGATGAGATTAAGAAGCGTGCGGGGATACTCTGGCCGCAGCTGGCAAAGGACAGCGTTAATAGGAGAGACATGGGAGAGGTCTTTACCCTGCAGTAGGCGCAGTCAGGCTGATGATGATGGCGATGATGATGATGGTGTACAGTGCTTTGACAGTGCACGTTGAAAAACCCGAAGTGATGGAAACTGTCTGGAGCCCTCTTATACGGCGTTCCTCATAGTCCGAGTCGCTTCGTAAAGTTAGACCCTATAAACTATAAACGATAAAAGCTTTGCACATTGCTGAAGGGGAATTCTTGATGACATCCTAGTGATGTTTGCCTACAGTAACTTCACGCTCCTTCTGTAATTACTTGGCACTTCTGTCCTTATCGTTAAGGCTGATGAATAGTCAAGGCAGCAGAATGCGTTGACTAGCTTGTTTTGTGTGGGCTCTGTCCTGAAAAATGCAACGATTTTTATGAAGGTTAATAATGAAGTCTCCACCAAGTGTGACTGGGGCTGTCTAAAACTGCACCTAAAACATTTAATCATATAGGTCAGTTTTTACCTTATAGCTGTAATCCTAATGAGTCTAGCCGAACCTAAAACGACCTCTCAGGCATTTAGTGGCCGCCAGGACAGAAGGCAAGGGGTAGATCGTGAAACAAACCACAGCGTGGGTGTCCGGATGCCCTCATTCCACACTTTCAAACAAGGGCACGCTGCATTGAAAAGACGCATCGTCGTTTTGAGAAGACAGGCACGGCCGCGATCAAGACGTCGAGCACACAATGCTGACGGTATTCGGACAAAAGGGAAAACCGTCCCAAGCCTTCTGCCTCAATGCAAACAGTCCAGAACAACGCCTCGCTCGAAGAACAGTACACAATCGGCGCGGCCAGGAATGTCACGCCGCGTTTCAGCCCTATCTCAATGCTCCGTCGGAATCAAGGGACCGAGAAAGAGCGGGGAACAAGCAGACACGACCTGACCGGTCGCTAAACGGACTGTCACTACGCGTCGTATGCGGTCGCGCCGAGACTACGCACACAATGCCGACGCCGATCTCGCCATCGAGCTCCGCATCGCTAGTTTCGACTGTCAGGCCGGACAAAAGGCGGCGTGGTCGTCGCTGCTTCTCGCGGGACAGCGCGATAGTCAGACAGCAGCCAGAGAGCGATCCACAATGGCCGTCGTAATCCGGCTAGGAAAGCGCAACCTCCCACCGCTGTCAAGCTGTCTCGTAAATGATGCGGGCCCGACTGGCGCGCGCACACACTCGCCAGTGGGCTCGTGGTGCAAGTTTAAACAACGTCTGTCAGGACGGTGCACTCGAGAGAGAGTTGCTCCCGTCTCATTCGCACGCTTCCCTTCCTTTACGGGTGGCGGGCAGGTGTTTTCTCTGCCAGAGAGGATGGTGCGTCGTTCCGCAACCACCTGTGCGGCTTGCTGCTGCTTTCACGCGCCCGGGAGTCGTCTATGCTCCGGGGGCAAAAGGCGCAAAATGGCAGTAGATTACGCGCTACTCGGCGGTGTCACGTCTTGGAGAGATGTAAGGCGGAAACTGCCGGCACGCAGATGGGCCCTGCAGACACGAACGAGACTTGCAGTCAATGGCATGGGAGTTTTTTTTTTTCCTTTTTACGGCGCTGAAGTGTGAACGCCCGGCCGGAAACGTGATAGGTATCCTCACATATCCGGTATTTTGAACGTTCATATTATGTTGCTGCTGTGTAATCGGCTCTCAGTTTTCTCGCAGTAGTGTTGTTGCCAATAACTGCCAACTTTTGTTCGGCAACGTTCGCAATTGCCGATAACATGACAACCCCAGTGTTACCCTGTTCTTGCCTATAGCATTGCCAACGGCTTTGTTATCGACGTAGACCTGGGCGACAAGCGTTATGTGGGAACTACAATGGGTGTTGCAGCAAATGCATCCTCTATTGTAATCATATCCCGAATGACTTAAGCGCTGACCCTCTCCTGGAGAATGAGGGGAAGGCATCGTTGACAATATAGAAAGGTTTGGTTTGGTTTGGTTTTGTTTGTGGGGTTTAACGTCTCAAAGCGGCTCAGGCTGTGGGAGACGTAGTCTATAAAGGCCTGCGGCTTTTTTGTGTGGTCGGGTATGGCAAGAGTATGAACAGATTTGGACAGTAATAAAAAAGCTCACCTATGATCGACTGTCGAGATTCTCAACTGACTCTACCTAAGACACATGTCCGTGTAACCTCCTCTCCTTGGCACCACGGTGCAAGGCGAATAACCCAGGTCATCCGAAGGGGTGACGTGTGTCCCCGCACCAGGCAGCATTGATCACGACACGTCCACACGCCGTAAACCTATTCGCAAACAAGGACCATACTGCATAGCCCTGCAGCTGCTCGCCCCCGGAAGACATCACAGTTTCCTATCCGCTTTCGACATTACCCGCGCACAGTTCCGCAATATTGGTTCGTAAGGGGGCCCGGCGAGCGAGCCCTTATCGAGGTGGGGCCAACAACGGGCAAACGCGGAGACGTCGCGACTGTGCGGTGTCGCTTGAGCAGTCCAGACCGGCGCTTTACTCCTTCGACACGAAAGATACGTGGAAAGCAAAAGAAAAGGGTGCTGTACGACTACATGTTCCTGAAGCCACTATCCTCGGCCGGCTGGGCAGTGTCGTAGTAGGAAGGGGCCTAGGCAGTGTGCCAGTAGGGAACTGGTGGCAGTGTATACACCGTTTCTTATCTCTCTTCCGCGTTTGCTGAAGAGGGGATGGAAGAAGGAGGGGGGGACAGTTGTAACTGCACCGCACGGTCCTCACGCCCTGTAAAACACGCCGTAGAACGACAGCAGAGCAGCAGCGTCGAGAAGGGGGGGCCGTTAAAGAAGCCGAGTGCGGTGCCACACGCGCACACGGATATTGCCGCGACGCAGAGAGACTGCATTCCACATTCTCCTCGGCCCCGGACCATATCCCCGTAAAGGAAACGACTTCGATATCCATTCCCCCGCCGCTTCTCGGGCGGAGTGTACGAACCGAAACTCGGCGACGAATCAAGTTTCTGGGTATGGTGTCGCGGAAAGTGGCCGTGCATCGTCCCCCGCTGTCCTCTCCCTGGGAGACCTGCAGCCGCCTGAAGAAAATCCGTTGGCTGCTGCTGTCAGCTATCTGCGTGCCTTTGGAGCTGACCGGCTATGGCTGTGAGGTAGACAGGAGAGGTTGCTGAGGGAACACTCTAGTAAAGGGCTGAAGGCTCCTCGCCCTTTACTGGAGTGATCCCTCAACACCGCCTTCAGCCCTTCACTTAGCCCCGGACCACACACCCCCTAATCTAGTCCTTACTTTAGTTCTCTCTCAGCAGCTTGAAGAGATGTTGAGCTTAGTTGTAAGTCCCAGTCGCAGCGTGAACGTCCTCTGTGACATTGCTCCTGCTTGTTGTTGCTGCATTCACGCCGAGAGCGGTTTCCGCGTACAGACGGGAGTATGGGCAGCCACGCGCAAACGCGTGCGACCGTAACGGGCAAAGGGTTAGCGGCTGCCTGGCGGCGGGGACATGAATCATAGTGGCTCGGGCGCCACGGCCTGTCGCCGCTATCGGCTCTGCTCTCTTCTGGTCGGTCGCGGAGAGCGCGCCGAGCTGCGCGCTCGCCAACGCAAGAGCTGAATGCTGATCAGCCCTCACAATCTTCCTGCCTGGGGACCGCCACCTCGTTGCCAGAAAAGCAACAGAAGCAGCAGCCGAAGAAGGACTCCCTCGAGGCGACCTTCGCGAAACCACTGGCTTCCTTGGTGGTGATGGCGGTGGCGAATTGGAGAGCGCCGTTTGACCGATACGGCCGAAACCCCGGAGAGTCGCGTTGTATCCGGACTCGTAGTGCAGCTAAGAAGTCGCGCCGTCTCTCCCACTGGAATGCTGACTTTGTGTTGTTAAGCTCGTTACCATGAACACAGTGTGTATGTGTGAGTGCGAGAGAGAGAGAGAGAGAGAGAGAGTGAGGCGCCAAGCTGACTTTGTTCGATGGACCATGACGCCCTCCGTGGGCAGCGGACCAAGGCGGGGGGATTGAGTCCTTATCGTTCCGAGCAGTCACACGGTACATTGAGGATAATATCTGGCGCCGACTGGTGGGAGCCCGTTGGTCGACACTTTCATTTGTCGCGCAAATTATCGGCCATTTTTGCTAGATACACTACGGGCAATAATTTGTCCTTAAGGTATTTACTAGCTCAGCGTCGAAGTACCCTAAGCCTCCCAAAACAATCTGTCCTCAAAGCGTTTCTTTTTCAAACTATGATCTTAACATGCTTTCTTTGTTATGCGGACGAACGTCGCTTAAAACGTTCGATTTTTCAAATAAAGGAATGTAAAACTGAAAAGACGAATGAAAGAACAATAAAGTGATAAATTATAAACCTTCAGCACGCGACCGAAGAGACCTGTGCAATAACACCTCCAGCTGTCTGTATTTCTTTCTGCGTTTCTTCTGTTTTGCGTATCACTTGTGATGCCGCATTATCGGCGCCAGCGGACAGGGCAGCAGCACTGAAGTTTTAGCTGATGCATCACTTTCTGACCAGTCGCAAAATTTCACACATTACGGGAGTACTTCTGGAAAGCGAAGCTCACGTATATGTCGGAATGCGGCAATCACTAAAACAAACAAGGAAAAAAAAGTAAAAAAAAGTCAAAGCCAAAAAACAAGGAACAAACACATGCGCTTCTTATTATAAGATATCGAATTCCCAGACAGTTCTTTCAGCGCCAACTTCCGTATCATTTGGTAAACGTGCTTATAGGCCGCCGTGTATGCGGAAATTATTTAATTTCGACCTGCTTCGTTACTGTTGGCGACGTGAACGTTGCTGAGCCCGCAGGGAGAATTGGGGTTATAACTTTGAATTCCAGAAAACTTTCGGCTTTGTGTATATATGTGTGTTTTACCTGCGGAACAGTTAGATCAGAGCAGTGGTCCTTTATAGCTGTTGTTCACCTATTTTAATACTCAGAGCCGTATGAATGGGCTCCTGTGTAAAAGTGAAGTTTCGTTTGCTCTTATACAAACGTCTCGGGACGCTTGTAACCGGAGCATTTGTCACTTTCACTATTTATTCAAGAAAGAGATAACTGTGCTGGAACCCCGGAATCAGTGCGAGGCTGAGGCTGAATAAATAAGCGCAAACTTGAAGATACCGAGAACATTATAATTTTTTTGTACATATTTAAACACACGGACTGTGGCTTAGCAAAGTCGATTATAGCGACGTGTACCAGCTGCTTCCTGGATTGATTTTTCTCTTTTATTTTTTCCTTTCGTCTTGTGTCAGTTATATCTGAGCTGTATCGTACCTTCCTGCTATCGCTGCTGGTCTAGCAAATGAGGCAATCACTTGTGAAATTGTAATTCGTCGACGTAACGGGTGAAGTATCCGCGGACTAATAGACCTTCCTGGAAAGGAAACCTCCTACTATCGTTTCGCATTCAGTACAGTTAGCCGAGCACCGCTATAGAGAAATGCATTTGCATATACATGGTTTCGCGTTCAACAGCCACCTACGGCGCAGACTTCTTCACATTGCTCTTCGCTTAACCAAGACAAAGGTGTACCCTGTCTTTGGCGCAGTTTCAATCTGCGCGAGAGAGCATGAGACTCACACGCACGCACAGAATACATTGGGCGAGGTAGTGACAAAGCGAAACGTTGAGCAATGCTCTCTGAGTCACCGCAGAACTCTTACCTACCATCTCGATATATTTCGCGGGACAACGCCGTTGAATGCTAAACGGTTTAATGTGGTAGAAGAAGGCGAAAAGCTCATAGAGATGACTCTTCGAAGAACCGATCGACTGGTGTAACTGCGCTCTTGCACGCAAATAGACGTCATGCGGTCTCGGCGATGCTGAGGTTATCTTAAACCGAATCACGCTTCTCAAGGATTAAACTGGGTGACCTAAGCAGCAGCGGCAGAAAAAGAAAGTAGAATGAAGGAGATAGTCTGAGTGCGGTACCAGGCTAAAAGAGAAACTTGTGCTGTTTGAGAGCTGGAGATTTTCGAGGAGTTACGACCATGTTTGATATGGGGTTAACTGATGCATTCATGTGATACGATGCTTTCGTGCGTGTTAAAAAGTTGGCTCGATCTGTTCTGAATTCTTCGCTGCTGGATATATGGCGCAAAGTCAGGAGTACACCGAAATCAAGTAGATTGTTTCTAGCATAGTTTCTCGTCTAGGCTCTGGGCACAAACAAACAGACGGTGATTTTGTTTGGTTTGGTTTGGTTTGGTTTATGGGGTTTCACGTCCCAAAGCGACTCAGGCTATGAGAGACGCCGTTGTGAAGGACTCTGGAAATTTCGACCACCTGGGGTTCTTTAACGTGCACTGACATCGCACAGTACACGATCCTCTAGAATTTCTCCTCCAAAGAAATTCAACCGCCGCGGCCGGGATCGAACCCGCGTCTTTCGAGTCAGCAGCCGAGCACCATAACCACTGAGCCACCGCGGCGGCGGTTGCTTTTGTATAATGTCTGAAGAGGTATATTGTTAGAGGGCATCATAAAATACTGATGTGGAAGTATCTTATATGTGTGTATAAAATATTTGTACGAACAACAGTAACGAGTATTTGAGTTTCTAATTTTATGACTGAAGTAACCGGCGGTTTTGCATCCGAACCATGAGGCAGGGCTCAGATATTCGAGACTAACTCCATTAAAACTTTTTTTTTGTTAGTTGGTGGATATCGATCTCGTAAAATGTTTTAGCGTCAACAAACGCAGACCGTAAGAAAGGCGGCACAAACACACAAGCTCTTATGTGTGTGTCATCGTTCTCGTGGTCTGTCCGTGCTATGGCGTATTACAAACGACTAACTCATTGCGCGTGCTTCATCGTACCTTCCGAGGGATCATCCTCGCCAACATTAAACTACGTAAGTAAGCCTGAATGGTGTGCCTGCTGGTAATGCGTGTTTAAAAGGGTTACGCCAGCTAAAAAGACGCACCCACAACACAGGAGAGCACAGGACAGAGGCAGGACTGTTGTTTTTGTGTCTTTTTTAGACTGGTGCAACCCTTTTGAACACGCATTAAACTACTTACCATGCCCCGCACACCCAGCCTTCGTCTAATCCGCTGTACATTGCTTAACACTCGAAGTAGAAAGTAATCGTTTTGATTCCACAACTGTCACTGTTACCCTCTGTGTATAGGGGACTGACCTCGCTGAAAAAAAGACAGAAAACTCGAGACGGGTGGTCAATGCCAGGTACTGAATAAGTCGAACCATGCACGCAGAAAAGGCATAAAAAGCACAGCGAAAAAAATAGAAATTACAAATAAGCTATAAAAAAAGAAACAAGCCACCCGAACCGTAGACTTCGATATCTTGACTACCGGCACGCCGCACGTGCAGCGGTGCGGAAACTGAGGAGGCGGCAGTTTATGCGGTGTCCGCGTGGTTGGGTTCGACCACCAGACGGCGCTTGCATGTTCGATTACGGCTCACTCTGGCGGTGGGCGTCGGTTTGGCGACGTTGAAACACGTTTGCGCGATAAGCAGTGGTTCAAGCGCTGGACATCCACCATGCAGAGCGGGATCCGGTGCCTTGTGTTGGCGTGTCTGATGGCGCCATCTGGTTCCTATCTCTAAACATCGCCTACGATGCACGTAGTAAGCCTCGAGCGCATGAACGCACGAGCGGAACGCACGATGCTGAATTTCAATCGGTTCTGTCCTTACCAGTTGGCTGAAGACAATCTGGGCTGGGCTAAACTGAGTAACCTATGTGCCATATACTGTAGTTAAAGGTACTCTTTTAAAGCACAAAATTATAATAGCCTTCGTCAAGAGTATTCTAGTGCAACATAGGCTGTTCCTCGTCGTTAATAGCCAGTAATGACCAGTAATTAGACAATTGCAAAATCAGCCTTGTATCGATCTTATACCTCTCCGATCAGAAACAAGGGGGCGTATTCTATGAGTTGTCTATTTCGCATTCATTTCGTCTGCTGTCAACGGTTAATCAGATATACCCGCGGCTTTCAAGCGTCGGTGGCAAGCTACCCGGCGTTTGGGTGTTTGGAGAACCGGGCCTCGCCATTGGCTGAAATTGGATGCAGTATGCGGCCAGTGGTGAAGTGCATCGCAGCGCTCTGTGAACAGGAGTCGACTGGACCTTACCACTGGCAGTTATTGGCTGCGATATGCGGCCAATAGTGAGGCGCGGTCACCAACCACCCAATGGCCGGGTAGGTTGCCACAGAGGCTCGAAAGCCGCGGGTATATCTGAGTGACCGTTGACAGAGAACCAAATCGACCCGAAACGGACAGTGTACAGTAGAATACGGCCTCAGTACTCGTATGATTGAACAAGGAGGCTACCCTTTTCTACTAATACCCTAGTGGAAAGATTTCACTGTCGAACTTACGCACGGCAAATAACGTCAGTATGCTGAAACGAAAAGATATGAGAATTGGAAGAGCGCCTTTAATCGGCAGTAAAAATTGGTAAATTGTTTTTTGAGGAAAGGGAATGACGCAGTATCTGTCTCACATATCTCGGCGGACACCTGAACCGCGCCGTAAGGGAAGGGAGGAAGGCGGGAGTGAAAGAAGAAAGAGGTGCCGTAGTGGAGGTCTCCGGAACAATTTCGACCACCTGGGGATCTTTAACGTGCACTGACATCGCACAGCCTCCATGGAAACGCGGCCGCCGCGGTCGGGTTCGCACCCGGCTACTCTGGCTCGGTAGACAGGCGCCTTATTAATGAACCACCGCGGCGGGTTAATCTGCAGTACTAATCTCGTTTAGAGTCTCCAGTGCTCGCGTACGCGTCGTAGGTACCGCACTAGTGCCAGCAAATTTATACACCATTTTACGAGGAGCGGGCAGGAGAGGGAGAAATACTCTCAAACACGTGCGCTGCGCGACACCCCACTGTTGCCGTCCTCCCCTGGGCTGATAATCCGGCGCGCGGAGCAACGTCCGCGGCTGCTTAGCTACCGGTCAAGCGCGTGTTTGCGTCTGTACAACAAAAGCAGCAATGTTGTACGAAACACCAACGTCTTCTAGACATTGTTTTATTGTCGGTTGCGGAAATAGTCGACGAAAGTAGAAAAAAACAAACGCCGCCAGTATTTACGTGCACCATGTTATGTGAAGGTCTCAGCACGTCTGCGGTGTCCATTTCTTCACCGCTTTTCCGCCGGTCCCAAGTTGCATTGACAGTGGGCGTAGTTGAACAAAAAATACTTGCGCCAACAAAAAGCTTAAACGTTAGCGCACTTTGTGAACGAAATGCAGACAGAAACAAACCCACTGCCTGTGCCTAATATCGGGCGCGGAACGAAGCGCAGCGCCTGGGTTACCAAACTATAATCTGTGCATAATTTTAAGAGATCAAGTATTTGGACGGCCTTGGCAAAGTTCTTTTATTTCAGCAGTGCACTATGTGAGGACTTCACAAATTTGGCCACTTCGTTTCGCCGCCCCACATGATCGTCAATATCGGGAGGGTGTAGGGATCGCCACCTGAAAAAAATAAACATGTCGTTAGTGCAAAAATACTAATTTAATTTGCACAACATAGCATGAATAGAAGCGGCGACATGAACTTTTACCCAACTGCAAAGTGAGGAAAAATGCAGCCATGGCAACGTAAGATGAAAAAATACACGGCCTGCACAGGACGGTAAACTCTGCCACGCATTGTAATAAATTATTCGACTGAAATCGCATCGAATGCACTGTAAAAAAAATCCACACTATGCATAACCGTGCCAGAGATACAACAAATGCAGCGACTTGACCAGTGCCCGACCCGATTGAGAATGGAATTCTCAACACAGGTGCGGCAATTCTGCCTGTCAGTGTAAGTGGTAATAGCGTTCCAACCTATTAGATCGTCTAACTGCACATTTTCTGGTATTTGTGCACCAGTGAGTACTGGCGGGAGCGGAGAAGGCGAGAATGCGAATTGCTTTCAGTCAACTGGCTTGTATCGCTCGTAGTACGAACAGCCCTACGCAAGCGGCAGGAGGGGCCGAATTTCAATTTCATCGCGCGTATCTCCGCAAACAAACATTCTAATCAACAGAAGTGGTCACGTACTCGTTGTTTCCAAAATGTTCAGTTTGTAAACGGGGTACTCTGTCGCAAGCTCAGCACCTAAACTGTCACACTCGCCATGTCCAAGCAGGCAGCGAAAGCGTTCATAAAAAACTGCGCTCCACGAAAAACTAGATATTCAATGCTCTCCGCGATCTTGTGTTTCAACACATTTTGCTTTCGTTTTTTTCTAACACGCAACACCGTGCCGCATTCGCCCTACAGGCAACCGGCGACAAAAAAGCACGCGTGAACTGCGAGCATGGCACTCACCGATGCTGATCGTTCGCTGCGTCGAGGAATGGTCACTTGCTCCCAGTTGGTTATTGCAGGAGCTAATGGCATAGCACACACGAGGATAGACATGAGGCGAACGCCCACCCAAAATTTCTAGGCTTGGCAGGAATAAAACGGGCGAATGACACTTTCAGAGATCGCACGCTGCTTCGTCTGCAGCCCACCGGCTGCAAATGATCAGTCCAAGATGGCGTCGGCGGTAGGCGGCGCTCGAGTAAAACAAACATGGCGGCGCCCAGGTATCGAAACTAAAATCATGTATAGGTTTAGTATTTGCATAGACTTCCAGCTAATGGACGGGCTAATATTTTTACATGTGTCTGTTGCTACCCAAGCCAACGAAACGTGTCAGTGTGGCTCATACTCGAGCACAATTGCTTCGTTCTTGTTCTTTTCGTTAACTACCACTACAGTGAGGCTTACGATGAAACGATGACGCTGCACCAGTCATTAGCGCGAGGTTAGCGCTGCAGCGCATCAACTCCTTCAAGGTGAAGTCTAACGCTCTAACGAGCAGTCTCGCGGCTCTGCTCGCACGCGTTGCCTAACCTTCGAATTACGCCGTCAACACAGTAGATGTCAAGTAGCGAAACCTGCTTTCACGTGATAAGCGATCCACCTTAACGTTAGCGTAGGCACAATAGGAAGCTATATAAAATGCCAAGGGCGTACGACAGTAGCCTTGAAATCATGCCTCTTGAGACCTCAGAGTCAGCTTGGATTTGTAGGAGGAAAACAAACTCAAACTTTTGGTCTTCTTTGTCGGTTTATGGGGTTTAATGTCCCAAAGCGACTCAGGCGACTCAGTGAAGGGCTCCGGAAATTTCGACCACCTGGGGTTCTTTGTTCTTGTGAGCAAAGCCCCATAACACTGTCCTCACATTGAAAAGGTGAAAAGTTTTAGGCTTTTCTCAGGCTACCGCTGCATTTTCTGTGCCCTGTGTTTTTTAGTTTTTATTCGTTCGTATGTGTACCCAACACTTTTGGGATTCCGCACGTAATAGACATGCGCATGCACAAAGAATCGCCAGCTTTTTTGTATCACATGCACGAAAGACTGTACGAAATAAATAGCCCGTTGTCCAGATGCGTTCGAAAGTGTATGTGTGGTGAACGGCACCAATAATTTGCTGCTTCCGTGTATGAAGTAATATAAAAATGGCCTCCGTTTTGAGTCGAACCAGGAGGTAATCAATGCATTACGTCGTTGGCGTAGTTAGCAGTCATCGTCATTCTGGCATGCATGCGTTGTAGTGCTAAGTGTAGTACATCGGAGGCACAATTACACCACCACTGATACCGACTTCACCCAAAAGTGGTGTTTTTTTTTTGGCAAGGAGGACTTCCCATGCTTTCACTACAACGCAGTACCTATTCGTTCAGTTCCGTATTAAGGTGGTTGCAGCAGAGAAGGAAAAATATATTTAATACCCATAGTACACTTCTGTGCATGCAATCGGGCAGGCTGTCAGTTAGGCCTAAGGAGCAGTGCATGGCAACGCTGACCGCGTGGAATAATGAGCGGGTTTCCCAGATACATTCCTGGGAAGCCTTTCCTTGCGTGACCCAAGGCGACAGCAGTGCAACGCCGCGTCCATCATCCGTCAAAAAGCAACAGCAAGGACGGTGACGGCTGCTGTCAGGCGCGTGGGGCTTCGAGGAGGTAAATGGGAGAGAAGGGTCCCGAGGCTGGGGAGGAGGACAAGCAGCAAGGTTTCCGTGCACGGATCCTACTGCGCAAGCTGAGATCGGCGGTGACAAAGCATTGTGAAATCAAACATGGAACGGATTCTCTGCACGGTGCAAAGAAAAAAAAAATTCTGCATTGCACACGGAACGTTGCTTCCACTCCCTGAAACCACACCCTGACTCCGCGTTCCCTGGAGAAGACAACGCCATACTCGTCACGGTACGTGGTTTCATGAGGCACGGGACACGTCTTCTAGAGATAGTGCCGTTAATGTCGCTGGCGACGTCGGCTTTGACGTGCGCCTGACGTGCTGCTGGGGGTGACAGTGATGAAAGACCTGCGAAACGTTGAGTGCAAAGCTGCGAGAATCTGTTTACTGTGTTTCTGTATAGACAAAATCATATTTTCGCGCCATTGCTTTTGGGTCAAATGGAATGTGACAGCTCATCCTTTTCCCGACTACGTAAGCGAACGGTCATGGCCATGTTCATGAACTTTCGAAATAGGTTGAATAAATAATAATAGGATTGAGGGGCCCTAATGATTGCTGGCTGCAGTAGCAACGGTATTGTCACACTGCTTCGGAAGGCTGCTAAGGTGCACAGCTTCAAGCGATATGCACCCTTGAAAATATCAACACTAAGTACTGAGGGCTTGCAAGTAAAGTAGCCTCTCAGTACACAGGGGGAGCCTGAACGCTTGCTAGTTTTCAGGGTAGCTTCTCCAGCGATATGCGCGGGATTCCCGACACTAATTCTTAATCTTGAATACTTTGTATTGCATAAATGTCTCCCTTTTCCTTCATGTGTGTTCCGAAACATAGGTTATGAAAATTCTAGCCGGGGCAAAGAAAGAATTAAGAATATTAAAATAAAGTTCATTCCGCGCCGTTTGACATTAACTCTGTTGATGAATTACAATATTTTTCTGGGCGCTGGGAAAGAGAAAACACGAATAACAAATACCGGGTTGAAGGTGGTGGTATCTTACCGGTACTCACCTAAGGAGCAGAAACGTGGAGGCTAACGAAGGGTTCAGCTTAACTTAAAGGCAAAGCAACGAGCTATGGAAGGAAAATGATAGGTCTAACGTTAATATACCTCAACCGCGCAGAGTGGGTGAGGGAACAAACAAGGATTAATGACATCCTAGTCGAAACCAAGAGGAAGAAATGGGCTTGTGCACAGGATGTGATGCGAAGGCAAGACAACCGCTGGTCTGTAAGGGTAACGGAGTGGATTCCAAGAGAAAGCAAGCATAGCAGGGGGCGCCAGAAAGTTAGGTGGGTGGATGAGATTAAGAAGTTTGCGGGGATACGGTGTCCGGAACTGGCAGAGGGCAGGGTTAATTGCAGAGATATGGGAGAGGCCTTTGCCCTGCAGTGGGTGTAGTCAGGCTGACGATGATGCACACATGCTCAAACTTACACACACTAACTCAAGTGCACACAATCCGATGCGAAGTAGCGTCGTCTTGCTGCCACGCTGTTCAAAATAAATACTGGCCAATAATTATAATATCACGCCGCCCGCCTCTACTTGCTTGTCCTGGTATAACCTCACTATCCCGAACACTGTTTCCATTCGTTTGCTAAGCTGGACTGCCTGCCGGCATCTTTCGTTTTACCCCCTGAGCCCGTGTTCTTGCTGTTGGCTCACGTGTGTGTGATTGGAGCTGTCCGGGCGCGATAAATGCTCGCCGGGCCGTCCGGCATTCCCGGCGATCTTTCTCGGAGGCGAGTGGAGAGGGAGCAGCTCGGTGGGGACGCGGCGCCGGCCTCCCGTTGCCTCTAATGCATGCCTGTGTGTGTCTTTGTGAGAGCGCAGAGCCCGGTATGAGCCAGACGCCGAAGAGATACGAGCCGGCCGCACGAAGGGCGGCGCTACGGACCGTCTTGCTAAATGCGTGCAACTCTGCAGAATCTTGCTGAGAAGAAGAGTTGTGCAGTTCCAATCAGGAAATCATGTGAACGTACCTGTGAAAAGAAAGGGAATAACGCCGACGAAAACGGAGTTGTTACGGAAACGGAAGCCGAAACGTCAATTACATCTTTTAACAACTCCCTTTTGGTCGGCGTTATTCCTTTATTTTCTCATATGGGTCTACTACCCGACCAGACGAGGTTTCGCCAAACCTTAGATTTCATTAACATACCTGCACTCTAAACAAGAGGGAGTAAAAAAGGGTGTAAAGTTGTCCTCTAGCGCACACCCTTTAAAAAAGGGTGCTAGAGGACAACTTACTCCCTTTTTACACCCATATTGGTGTATTCGTGTTTAGAGTGTGTGTACCGATGCTTAGCGTTGTTCCACGTAGCATTTTAATGCGCTGGACGACAGCAGTCATGCCGTACGACAGTATAGCGATGACAGTAGTGATGTCGACATCCAAGACATGCTTATTTTCCAAAAAGTATAAACAAGTAAGAGGTGACTGGAGGACTGATGGAGAAGGTAAAGTGAGCGGTGTAGTAATGGGAAGATTATTGGCAGCTGTTCCGAAGATATTTAATGGCTAGGTGACACTTCTAACCACGCCGACACAAACGGGAGGCCAATAAGTACCTATCTATGACGCCGCTATGTTGGCAGTTTACAGCAATGCTCTTGATTCGGCTTATCGAAACCTGCACGAAGTATATGGAATGTAGAGTGTACTCAACCGTGAACATATCACTCTGAAATAGGCCGTTCGATGGGCAATTCCGTAATTATCGATATTTTCCTCCCTGTATCCGACTCTGTTTTGTGTTATTGCACAAATGCGTGTAGACGGTTGGTCACAAGTCCCTATACCCCATGGTGTGTGCTTGGGCCTTGTGGTGGGGCATTTAAGACATTGCCATAGCTCATAATTTCTGGAAAAAACTCGTATACTTACCTCTGAGGGCGCTTGTAGCTTCCTAGACGTCTCAAATATCCCACCATAATGCTCAAAAGCAGATTCTCTGACCTGGGGAGTTGCGACCTATTCTGTTGCACCTGTCATGCTCTTTTAATTGAAGATTACAGTTTTATTACCAATAATTGAAATATATCATCGATGAAAGCACACCTGAAAGAGCAAGCACTCTTCGAAGGCAATCGTATCGAATGTGGCGGTGTATTCATTTAGACCCTGCAACTGTAATGTACCGTCGAGCGTTCTCATAGCTTGGTCCTCGTAAACATCACGGCAGTTGTAGCCGATGATGTTGGGGTTGCGGCTGAAAAGAACGCGATGAAGGGGATGAAGTAAAGCACTGTGCGAACTCCTCTAGCCGCGTGCAGATTTGCGCACCAGCTAACCTGTCTTAAGTTGTTCAGGGCAAAACTACCGGTTTCCCACCATATTTATGCCTGTTAACCTATGTGGCGATGCTGTAGTGACAGGCCACGAATACTTTTAATAGTAGCCGTTCGACCTTATTGCCTCAAATCAAAATAACCAGCGAGACCGTGCACCAGTCACCATGCGACCGCGCTGGACATTAGCGGAGTGTATTTCGGAAGGCGTTCTCCAAACTCTCGTCTTCAAAGAGACAAGTGCCGAAAAACTAGCTCTTCGCCTAGCCGTTTGGTAGATGGCTTGTTGGCTGGCGCTACACGCAAACAAAATTTTACAGTGCTCCGTTTGGTGCCTCTCTTCACCATTGCCTTGTTTACTGGCTCGTCAACAACACTAATCTGCATGATCGTGCACTGAATAGCCCTAATCTATCAACCCCCTGCATCGACGAACAGCCTTCGAACTCACTGGATTGCCACTCCTTTGTCGGATGACAGATTAAAGTATAAGGAAGAATTAGAAAGGCCCAGACACATTGCTCTCCGTGCACATTCCTTCTCGCATCTTAGTATGCCGTTCAATCTTCGTCTATTAATGCACAAATTGGCCCTGAGACACTGCTATTCCTACGCATTCCTTGTCGCACCTTAGTATTACGTTAAATATTCTTCTAGTAATGCACAAACTGGCCCCGACACACTGCTGTCCCTGCGAATTCCTTGTCGCATCTTAGTACGCCGTTCAGTCGTCGTCTACTAATGCACAAACTGGCCCAGACACACTGCTGTCCCTGCGCGTACCTTGTCGCTCAGTCTTCGTCTAATAATGTACAGACTGGCCCACACACTGCTGTCCCTGCATATTCCTTGCCGTATCTTAGTACGCCGCTCAATCTCCGTCTAATAATGCACAAACTGGCCCAAACACACTGTTGGCATTGTACATTCCTTGTAATATGCCGTTCAATCTTCGTCTAATAGTCCACAAACTATACCAACAAGGCACCCTTTCTGTGAGACTGGCGGCTTGCTGCAACCCATTACTCAGCAGACGGGGGCCAGAACGGACTGCTTCGCAGACGGCCCCTTGCGCGCTGCACCGTTCTACGGGAACGGAACGCAGTCAGCGTCCGGCGCGCGTAATTATTGACAGCCGGCTGAGACCAGGAAGGCGTCGGTCTACGCGGAAGGGAGGGCTCGCAGTGCGAGACGCGGCAGCAGCAACGGCCGAAGAAGAAGGAATCCTTGCCGGGCTGACCTTGGCCGGCATGCGCCGAGAAGTCCAGACGGCGCCACGCCGGAACCCGACGCCGTCGACGCCCGACGTCCGCGGCGTTCGTTAGTGAGAGAGAGAAATGGGAGAGGAGAAGGGGGACTCATCTCATGCTTGTGTTATAAATCGCCGCTGCCCTTGGCCATTTCGCGTGCTGTTTCTTTTTGGTGTTTCTCTGGTTCGAAAGTTGCTTGAACCGGCTGCGCTTGGGACGGAGCGGTAAACCACGTTGCGTCTGTGGTGACCTCCCCCATCGCGACTGACCGGGGTCGTCGATTTGATTGCCGGTTGGGGGCTTCCGTCAGCGTGTCAGGGGACTGTTGTGCCCGGGCACTGGCGTCATGCGGATTACCTAGGGCGAAGATGTGCCGCTGAATTTAACCGACAACGATCACGTACGCGAAGTTAGAGGGAAGGTCACGTGATGCGACGTGCTCTGAGCCGGAGCTGCATGTGCAAGAGAATGTGCTGGGTGAGCCTTACCCCTCCGGTGACGTAATCTGTGCGTAGTCTTACAGATTAGGATTAGTCATGGGACATTGCTATGTGATGACGTAATTTCATGTGGACAATGACCATATGATGACCTGATACCATAGGCCACGTAAGGCGTGGGCTATACATGAGTTAAGTCCCCCATAGGTAATGTCACCGATCTAAGAGTCATGCGGCCCATCGGCAATGTCACCCATGAAAATAAGTCGTGTGGCCGTGCTATGTGACGATGATATTTGTGGTGGACGACCACCACGCGATCTCGCGATGAGGGTTGAGCTTGTGGCCTTCTGTTAGAGAATATTCCTCGCATTCTTGAGGTGGTGGGTTGTCTAATGGGTACTAAATTTCCACCAGCTTGGTGCCCGGCTGTTCTTGGGTGAAATGCTTGGGAAAAAGGGTCTTGTCTGTTTTACTCCAACATTAAAGGTGCACTGAAGAGGAATCTGAACTTGTCTTTTTGCCGCGGGAACTCGATCTACACGTTCCGAGCTTTCTTAGAAACTGCGATTTACTGCCCTGTGTGGCCCATTTCCCCAATTAAATCGAATTAACGCCCGGCTCCCGCCTTTTTTTTTTAATTCTGCCTCGTACGGTGGGCGGAGTCGACCAACGCGTGGAGCGCCTTTCACCCAGTCCCGTGGCGGCTTGCCGCTCTGACATCGGCGGAGTAATACGTAGTAGTCCGTAGTAGCAAATAGTCCGCGCGCATTTTTATTTCTTCGGGCTTATTTTGCGGCTATATTATCTGCGAATGAAACTATTTATTCATGGAAACCTAAAAACAAAATAAAGCGAAAGCAAAGCCTCCACGAGACTGGGTGAAAGGCGCTCCACGCGTTGGTCTACTCCGCCCACCGTACGAGGCAGAATTAAAAAAAAAGGCGGGAGCCGGACGTTAATTCGTTTTAATTGGGGAAATCGGCCACACAGGGCAATAAGTCACTGTTTCTGAGAATGCTAGGAACGTGTGGATCGAGTTCTCGCGGCAAAAAGACATGTTCAGAATCCTCTTCAGTGCACCTTTAACACCCCCGCAGAACTGGGAAACGTTAAGTTTGCTCACAGTTGTTCGATCTTCCTGTACCTATGTGCTACTGGACACAGCAACACGTACTCACTCTTGAGACTGCACTCGATGTTCAAAGAGCCAGTTTTTGCCTAGACATTCAAATTTCGTTGCTCGGACATTACGTTGTAAAGGCGCGTGCTTTTGATAGTATGCGAAAGAGCCTCATATTATGGTATACTTTCATGAAAGGCACCTAACAACTTTTACCTTGATTGTGTGAGGTCATATGCGCAAGTAATGCTTGCACAGGTCACAAGGCCGTTGCAAACATGGTTACTTACGCTAATAAAACTGAATGCCCTTTTTCCTAGCGCCAGTCGAGAAAGCTTAAAATTAGAAATAATGGATCGCTGTGTGTCCAGACGTTGGGCTCCTCTATACGCCCACTTCGAGTGGGGCCGACCCGCTAGATCGCTTGCCACATAACCAGCGTTCATTCGTACATTAGGATGAGTTCATGCGTCTTGCCGTCGTTGCCTTAAAGGCGTGATCCTCATGCTTGAGTGTCAAGGGGCAGGGTGTGGGAAAAAATGATGAGGGTACTTAGACTTGCTCTTGAAACACCAGACACCACTTACAAGGTTTCTGCAGATGGTGGCTTGGTACGTTCTACGTCGGCAACTTGAAAGTTTCTAGGTCGAGAATTGCGCTTCTGTGGACGATTCACACAAGATGAACGAATCTAGAGCAGAGAGACGCGGATATCTTGTCGCAGATCTTCCAGCTTCACAGCGGAGAAGCTGGGATCGTCTTTGAAAGAGAAGTTGCCGCACCCTCGGCGCAGAATGAACGAAGCGAAAAGATCCAGTTTTTTTTTACTCACTTTTCAACTTTCTTCACGGTATGTGGCGCAACTCGTTACGCAACACACCACCCGAGCACAATGCCATCGCGTCCGCCACACAACCCAAGCAGCACAATCCTCTGTTACATCTGCGCATCTAGTATTTCTTCCTCACGACGTGATCCGCACACGCGGAAGGAAGCAAAACAAAAGTTATGAACCAGCTCAAGAAAAAAGAAAAGCCACGACAGAAGCCGAAGAAATCTCAGAGAATCGCGTCGCCGCCTCGAATCGGCAAGACTAGAGGCGGTGGCGTCGGCGGCATCGCTGTCCCGCTTGCCCCGAAGCCGTCGCGACATTCCAGCACATAGCGAATGATAGCGACATGGAGAAGCAGCAGCAGCTACAGCAGCAGAAACAGCCCCTGCCTTGGTTTCAGCTGCCCCAACGGAGCTAGCCGTCTCTGGGTACGGTCCTCTCTGTCCGATTACCTCGTCCTCTATAGCAGCACCTGCTACAGGAGCCGTGAGATGTCACTTAATTCTCGTCCCCGAGTGCCAACCACGTGTGGCATCGCTTGCCATAAGACACCGCGCTCCCAACGGCCGAATAACCCTCTGCGGCCGTCTCGCCACTGCCGGCGATGTCTCCTCCAGCCTGCTGACCGGGACGCTGGCATCTTCGAGGAAGGTGGATTGGGGGGACGGGTGGAGGAACGTCATGACGTAAAAGGTGCGGGACGCGGCTCCGCGGTTCTTTGGCTGTCCTGGAATGTGTCCCCGTTACGTGCACGATTCGAGCGGGTGAAGAAGAAACCGGGGCGTACATTGGAAACGAAAGTGTGGCACCCAATGCCCGTGCGCGCGCACTGTGTAAGGTGGGATTATGGGATTTATTGCGTCTTCGATGGCGGTTATCGTTGTTGGACGCATTCCACGCGAAAAATAACCACGCATATCGATCGGATCGTTTCTGCGGTCTCTCGGTTTGCACGGTCAGGGCGGAATTTGTGCGGAGAAGGCGTTCTTTTTTTTTTCGTGGACGTGTGAGTTGACCTCACTAATGCCGTTGGAAGATCGGTGTCATCGTGGCGTTAGTGCCATTAGTAAAGATATCCAAGGAATCTGTGTCAGCGAAGGTGAAAAACATCGCATCAGGTTCTATCAGAAATCTAGGAAAAGTGAAGTTAAAAAAGCATGATGTTGCAGGGCGAAGTTACACGAGATGCGAGCAAAGAAGGACTGCACACACGATGATTAACAACTGATAACTTTGCAGGCAAAGGAGAGGAATAACCTACCTTGATAAGTGTTTGCGTTTCATACCGAGATTCTTTTGCGCCTTCGCCCTAGTTTGATCGTGGGTGGGAAACTACCATATAAACCGCTGTCTAGCCAGTGCAGATGTCAGTGCCACTTCGAGTTCCCATAGCCACCGTAGGAAGCCAACTGGAACGTCGTATCGTATTCATGACAACGGTATCCAGCGGAAACAATATTTCAGCCCCGAGTCGGGTTCGAACCAAGGACAGCGTAAATAGAGCAGGTCCGCATCCGTGTGCCTCAGATGCACAATTCGGCCACAGCCGCTTTTTTTTTTCCTTTATTGACTTCGGCCAGTGCCGCTGCCTATTCCTATGCGTGCCTGCGCAGGAATAATTCCGCTTTAAGCACTACTTCTCTATCAGCTGAAACTGAAACGAACCAGTTTCCTTCCTTTTGTTTGGTTGCGCGATAATGTTTGTTTAGTTTTTAAATAATGCGCGCTTTTAAATAAATTCACGGTTGTTAGTTGTGCTCGTCACTTGTTCAGCGTTTATTAGAGACATCGTGTGGAAGATTGGTGAACTAGCCCAAATCTCTGTATTGCTGAAGATGGGAAACAATGGCACCCTATTACAGCTCTTGCGCTCTGTTTGGAGTGTCGTTGCTCTCGAAAAAAACTTTCCAAGAGCCCACTTTATATCCGTCTATAGTTAACTCAGTTTGTGCTCTCTTATGTAGGACAAAACAGCAAGTAGAGTCGGAGCGGTGATCGGAATATGCAGTTCTCGTGTTGTAAATCTCGTCCCACATCGTGTCTCTTCGCAGTTTAGCTTTTTTTTAATGCACTTTATGATTGCGACCACCAATTCCCTGCGCTTATCAATGCCGATCCCTCCGGCACCCGACCTTGAAAAAAGGTTACTGGAGGCCTTAAACACACCCCGCCCTTCGGGTAGTGAAATAGGAGCGCGCGTCTGCGTCGAGCATGTCCAATCTCCCCGGGGCACATAAGTAATATCAGGAAGCATCTCTAAGAAAAAAAAAGAACAGGTACCAAAGGATCAGCGCTTTGTACTTGGAGTCTCCACATGGGAAGAAACTCCGCCGGAAACTCCCACTATAAGAGGCACAGCAGAGCGTTCTCGTCCAATGCTGATTTGTAAGCATGCCAAGCAAACAAGGAGTGATCGTAGATCACTACAGTGATCTTCATGCACCCACCCGAGCAGGTCTGAAACGCTGCCGATTTCCGGAGAAGAATCGCTTTATTAAGAACACGGCAAAAGTAACGAGGGGTATGAATCAGCCACCAGAAGAAAGTAAAACTCCACGGCGGTTCTAATTCCTTCCATCGCGAAAGGCCCGTCCATCTTCCTCCGAGAAGCGGCACAAATCAGTGCAGAAAAAACACTGGATGGCGTACTCTGGAGTAAACAAGACGCATTCCTTCACGGCCCTGCGCGACCAATATGCGAGCGCAGGGGTCAGCAGTCAAGCTGGTAGGTACAAGGGAGGGTAGGGGGTCGAGGGAGCGCAGGGGGTCGGGGGCCTCGGAGACGGCGACACAAAGACCGGCGTATTCGGTTTGCGGAGTCGCTGAGGGGACCACAAGGCGGGCGGCTTCAATAAAGGGCCTTCCACGTGTAGCGCATACCTGATGGGCTCGGCGCACCCCACTCACCGAACTCTGCATGGCTGCTGTCTTCCTAAAAGCAGGATTTCTGGTGCATACGTAAAGCAGGCCGGGCGGACGGGCGGGTTCGAAGGCAGGATAGCCGACGACGTACCCACTCCCCTCGCCCCAGAGATCGAATTCAGCTCCTTCATCTTGAGTCAGGCTTTCTTCTTGTGCAGCAGGGGCAAGAGAGAAGCCTGACAAGGGGAAGAGAAGGCAGAGCGGGCCGAACTGGTGTGTATACGATTACAGAGAAGCGATATCGGCCACCGCCGCCGTCGCATCGGATCCCGGGATTCGCTTGGCCACATTGAAAAACCATTAACGCAGTCGTATGCGGAGATAGTAGAGCGTCGCCTTTGCGGAGCTCAGCGATGCTGTCCGCTTGGCGCCCTGTGTCTGTGTGCATAGGCAGAGCAAAGCGAGGACTGTGGCCGCCGAAAGAAGCACCGTAGGCAAGCAAAACAAACCAGAGGCAGGAGAGGAGCTACCTAGGACGAAGATCTGCAGGTCACGCGGTTCCCTAGCGTGTGAGTGTGTCTGCGCGCGTTAGGTAGCGTCGAGGCGAAGAACAAGAGATTTGGAACGATGGCGTCTTCCAACACCGTGTGCGGTGGTGGCGCCCGTGAGGAGCTAGGTGTGTATAGCTGTCTAGAGAGCGATCGAACCACCGTCTTTCTCTGGTCGCCCTGCTTTCTTTTTCTTTCTTTCTTTGTTCTTTTCACGCATAGAGTTGAGCGGAGAGCGACGAAGGCGTTATCGGACGGGTTTCTGCAGTGCGCGCCAGGGAGAGGTGTCAAGACGCACGCCCAAGCGCGTGAAGAAGAAGCGAGGGCTGGGGTGTAATAAAAGCAGAAAAAGGGGTTGGGGAAGGGCTCCTGTTAGACTTGACACCGCCACCGAGGCTTCTGCCGCGTGTAACACTATCGAGACGCTAATGGTCCGGAAATAGACGGAGGGTTGCACGCCGTCCGAATGCGGCCGAACCAGATCCTGCTAGCGCTGTTGTTGCCGCTGCTTCTCCTGCGGCTTCGGCGGCCAGATATACACTCTCGGGCGTCCCTCGTGAAGAAAGTGAGTAGGCCGCGGAGGGCGCAGCGATCGAACGTGATTATGGTGCGGCGACCTTCTCAAGGCAAGTGGCCCTGCAACCCTGCAACCGGCCCAGAAGAGGGAGGGCTGCTGCTGCTGCTGCCTCGCGTGGACCTCGGTTATTGGGGCGCCTTCGGGCGATGCTGGAATCAAGGGGGATATCATGGTCGCTGCCCAAAGGGGTTCACGGCCGGTTGTCTCAAGGACGGGACGAACCGTTTTGTTCTGGACGCAGTGGCATATGCGGTCGGTGAGGCCTGGTCACGACGAAGCATCCTGATGCGCCTCTGTCGTGGTTGCATTAGCTTGGAGGGCGAACACATTTGTCTCAGCTTTTGCGGCGAACCGAGCTTTAATATGTATGCACCTTGACGTCTGTTGACAATCCCCCATTTTCTCCTTGCTCGGTAATGACCGCTTTAAACTTCTACATCACTTCTTAGAAGCATTTTGATTTGTGTCGATCCGGAAATAGATTAGTTGTTGGAAACGGGAAATGTTTCGCTGACATTCATTGCCAAGGTGGTTTGCTGCCGTAGCTTCCTTCTCACAGGGCAGGCCCTTCAGCACAATTGGCACTTTTTGTCCAGATGGTTGGAAATAGCAACTATGTTGATTGCGCTGTGAAACGTTAAGCTACTGTTTGGACAGGACAACTAAGGAAAAAGAAAGTATGCCTTTTTGTTTGAAAACAATTGCTCTTAGAGTTGGGGGTACGGTCACCATTGTAATCAATCCTCATTCTAATGCGCTGCAATTTGGTATAATTTAGTGGCACAGTTCCATTTCAGCAGGTAACAGACAGGCATTGTTATTTTCTTTTTTTTTCTCTTTGAAGAAGGCAGGAAGCAATACTCTTCGCGCTAAAAGAATAGAGGTAGGCGTTCAAAAGTTCCCCGACAATGCAAAGAAATATGTTGAAGCACCCTCTATTTTTTTCTTGAATACTTTCTACGCTGTCATGCTTTGTAGCCATCGTAACTCGTAGCCATTGTGGAAACATGAGGTAGTACGTGCACAAGTAGTATCAGCGGCAACCTTCGCTGAGTGGCAAATATGGAGTTCGTGTGGAAAGCATAAAACAGTATGATATGCGCTGCGCTTCCCAGCTAAGAAAGAATAATACCCACACTGGACGTATACTTACCTTCTTCCTTCCTACGCAAAAGGACAGCTTTTTATTTTTGGGTTTGCAGTTACGACCCAGCCAGTCGAGAAAACAAACAGGACAGAAACGTGCCGCATTGCAAGCATTAAGGACTGACTAAAGATGGGCCACTCAATAAAGATAGCATTATGCAACTGCCAACACACGTCATAAGCATGTCTATTGCCAGCTCTTTGTTTCACGCGTACCTATGACGGCTTACAGCCTGAATCAGTCAATACCACATGGAGGACAGAATCACTAGGCGTTGCACAGAAGCGCGAACACTCTTTGTTAGCCATGCATTAGACTTTTGTCATATTAAGGTGGATGCGTGTTGTGTTGTGCTCAATTGTGCATAGAATCTATGGGTGTCATGTACCAAACTCAAAGATGCATGTAAGACGTAAGCATGAGCGCAGCGGCTCCAGAAAAAAACCCGCTACTAACATGCGCCGTTTTATCGCTATACTAAAGTAGAGGACACATCGTGTTCTAATTACCGGGCAAAAAACTTGGCCATATAGCCTTTGTGCCAGTGTATACTCTCTGCTGGCCTTGTCTTTCCGGTGTTTTTTTTTTTACTTCTTCACCTGATAGCGACAGGCCAGAGATGCAAAAAGATATATGACGGCAGCTACTCGCCCCAGCCGGCGCCTTGTGGTCGCTTCATCACACGCGTCTCTCACGCGCGGCCGAGCAATTTTCCAGCGGCTCGGGGGCTCAAGGACTACATTTCACTCGGGCCCCGCGGCTATTATTGCGGAAAGAGGAGCTTAGATACGCGGGTATAAAGAAAACCGTTCGACGGCCGGGGAGTGTCTCCGTGGTGTCGCGGCTCCTTGCATTCCGTCGACAGTGTGGCGCCCCGTCCGGAATCATTAGGATCTCGCTTGCTTTTCTCTTCTTCGGGGCTCTGAAGCCGAAAGGAAGCGTACAGTCCTGCGAACTGGCGTGAGCTTCCAACCTGCTGATTACTGGACCGACCTTGCCGGAGACCTTGCACATTACCGGAGTTTATTGCAGTTTTTAGGCGGAATTAATGAGGAATTAGAAAGCCCCCGGAGCGTCCTTGGTCACATATGCAACAGAAAATTAGGTGGCTTCGCGTTGGCTATAATTGCTGCCCATAAAACCTCCACTCCACCAAAGAGGTATTTGGTAGACCGCCGAAGAGTTCGGTAGACCTTTAGGACATTGAAGTTAGCACGTCCTAGCGCAATATTACATTTAATCGAAGTTCATTATAAAGTGGAATCTCGTTGCTGTTTGAGTTGTACAGTGGCCTAAAAAATTCATGGGGACACATAATTACATTATGTGCTGGCAATGCAGAAGCTGTTGATGCCTTTGCAGGGCCTGACTGGTGCGGCTTGTGAGAGAAAGGCTGCTCTTCCTACGCAATACTGAGCTCTTACCGTGTCTCCACCTGCCATGGTTGCAGGTGGCAGACGATGTCACTTGCGACATAAAAATTAGCTGATGCCGCTCAGAGTGTTGTAGTTCTAGCACTTATGGCCCCTCTCACCTATTTCGCAACTGTCTGTCGGCTAATCTGGCCACTTTCTGTCTGGTCACCGTCTGTCTGGCTGATCAAGGTCACGGGAACTTGTGACGTCATCACAACCTGTGCAGTGGATTGTGTACAAAATGCCCAC
Source organism: Amblyomma mixtum (assembly GCF_055824585.1). Lineage (NCBI taxonomy): Eukaryota > Metazoa > Arthropoda > Arachnida > Ixodida > Ixodidae > Amblyomma > Amblyomma mixtum. Next base: position 97,941,575 of record NC_143020.1, read on the forward strand.
AGTGGCGGGGGGGGGGGGGGCAGTTCAATTAATGACTGGTCGCGAGAGGTTGCTCGCGGAGAGCAACTTGGTTCTTGCAAAGCCCACCAGTGGCAGCACCTACCATCTCGGGCCGCTGGCGCAATGCTCAACTGCTGCATACTGCTCCAGCAGGGGTGTGCGAACTGCCAGCAATCTGTAAATGTAAAGTATAGAATGACATATTCTGCATATATGAAATAGGCTTACGCGTCACAACCGCGTCACAAGGGGTGGATCTTCCCCTACAGGTTTAGGTCGCTAGCAGTAAGGTTCCCACTCACCAATTTCGCCAATCTTTGTCTGAAGCCTACTTGAAATTGAAAACTGAGCCTGGAAAGGAAAACAGAAGTACTAGTGCGCCTATTTCGTATTTGATCTAACCACACTAAATCGTCCGTCACTTTTTTTTTTTCGGGATAAAGCCTCTCATGCCATCGCTTCAATAATTAATACAACCTTGAAAGACCTTCAAAAAGTGAATATCACCTGGTAAACGTATTTAGCTGAGATGGAAGTGAAGGAATGACATGTAAATTGTGAAGAGCTCATTGAACGTAGCCGATCACTCCTTGGTCATTGTGCTTGGATTGTTTGATAAAAATGCGGGCCAAACCGCCAACAAGTTTTAGTTAAGCCAGTCAGTTCTGAACCCGCATCTGTCCCCAAGAATCAATACCAGACACACTCCGTAGCGTATCCCCAACGAGCAGCGTGACATCGCAGGCAACAAGTTTTACGATCGACCGTAAAAAACCTTTAAAGACGTCGCTGCGTTGTACATTCACTATACAACAGCGAAACACCTCTACTTTGCTAGTCAGTAAACTGCCTATATAACTTCGAAACGAGTTAGGTAACTTAGGCGTGCTATCTTGGGGAACAAACAAATATCGCGAGGAACAAACTCCGATGGAAACATTCGCCGTGTTTGTAGTGATACGATGCACAATAAAAAAAAGCCACTGGAATCCGTGTCACAATGAACTGCACTTAACAGGATAACGTTTTTTTTAGCCTTTTTAGACATATGTCCCCTCTTTTCCTGGAGCGTTGCGCCTGGTCTGTTTATGCCCGCTCTTTGTTGTATAGCTAGAAGCTATCTAACTTGCGCAAGTTTAAGCATAAATGAATACTAAGCTGTTGACGCAAACAAGTCCAAGGCCTGCTAACACTTTGAAGACAGTGTCTATAGGCTATTGGGCTGAGCCTAAACTGCTAGATTAACTTTCTTAGTAGGTTGACATCTTCTCTAAGAAATAAAATTGTGGTAAAACAACCAAGAAGAAACAGAGCTGTAAGAAAAGATGAACTTTTTCTCACGAACACAATTACTGCTGGTGGAACCGAAACGGAGAACTTGTGAAAACGTTTTTGTAACATACTTTGAAGCGAAGGTAGCCCGCCGTCACCTCTGAATTTTATAAAGCATTGTAGAAGACTACCTTGCCGCGCATTTTTTATTTCCCTTGATCTGAGGCCTAATGCGCCCTGAGTTCCTTAATTGCTGCTAAAAATCAATGTATTATTGGTGCACGGCAGTCCTAATAAGCAGAGCAAATACAGTTTTGAAACTCTTTGCCAGTAGGCACTGCTGTTTCTAGGCTTAATAGTTACAAGCTTGATAGCTGCTCTTTCTAGCGCCTTTCTAGGACCCTGTTAAGCGTATACAACTGCCTGTTTAGTTACTCATCTACTTACCATGGTGTTTTGAATGCTAGGATGCTCTCTTCAGTGTGATCAGATCAACAACGCACAATTATTGCGTACATATAGCACTGATGACTACTGTTCCTGAAGTAAAGAGTAGTTGCAATTTTCAGGAAGACTCTCCAATACTGAATGTCTCTAAATGATAAACTGATACAACTGGAAGACTCTCCAATGCTGAATGTCTCTAAATGATAAACTGATCCAACTTTATTTGCATCAATTATATTCATCAACTACAGCTATCAATTGCTTATCTCAGTGAACGTTGGTGCCGAAGCATACTAACAATGAGTGCACCTCGTTGTCGGACGAGTCCCCGCGCAGGATTTGCGCTCAGTGGCACGTTAGGTTGCGTTACGTAATGTTACCCCTGCCGCTTAGAATACGTCGAGATTGGTTGGACACAGAATAAAACCGCATGATATGCAGCAACAACGCCAGTTTTTTCCCGGCGAAGAATCATTGCGTTTAGACCGCGTGACGCCGGCCACACGGCACAAACTGCGTGTGTAAAGTGCTCGAAACAATTAGCACTTCCTGACCCACAATGAAGTCACGTGACTGTTCACTTAGGCCACGTGAGTAGAACCACGAAGCCACCTTGGCTTGAAATGACGCAAGAGTGGTTGGACCACTTGGGAGAAGTTCGCCATTAAATGAGACGTCTCCTCACCGGACACCTTTATTTCGGGGCTGAAATATGCTCCGGGGTATTCCAATCCGCTAATTACCTCTTATAGGCAATCATGCGTTTGTGTCGGGGGTGAGAAATGTCCAGCAATTACACTGTCTTTTCTTTCTTTGGCCGAGGCCATATCGAGTCTGGACAACAGTTCTCTGCTCGAGGGTTGTCGTATTTGGCAAAGGGGACGGTCGCTAAGGGCCAAGCCGAATCTTATTGCATTGCAATGAAGCTTCGCGTTCTCGATGTAATACGCGTGTATGCCAGGTACATGTTTCCATGTCATGTGTTTTTGATTTCGTGAGGCTGCTTAAGCCTTCCTGTTGTTTCCAATAGACACCTGAAACAGAAAAACTGGTGGAACGTAGCCCTAACACTCGGTAAAAGGTTTACTCCTCCGCTGGCATCGATGACCGGAAGAACGGACTTAACTGTGCCCTTGCCATAATAAAACTTGCCGGAGCTGCGCGTATATGCGATCAAAACAAGTCCAGCGTGTCAACAATAACTACAAATCTAATGTTCTGGGCTCCACTGAAGAACATGCTCGGGCGCAAATGGCTCCGAGCTGGCAACAAGCAAGCAAAGGAACAAAAATTCACGGGCGTCTCATTGCTATGCGTGTTGGCATTGAGATAGCATTACCAACTGTCGATACCTTTACCATTATTGACGTCTATTCCGGCCTTGTCACGTGGCTTACCTCCAGCCAATGGTAATGTTCTTATCTGCTGACGTCACTTCCCTCAATACAAAGGTAATGCTAAGGTCTGGTGGCATCGCGTCCTTGCAGCCAATGGGATAATTTTATGACTGACGATGCAGTTTGGCTTCACGGGGCTTCTAATGCTAAGCATTAAAATTTGCGGTGTTCTTGACTTCCTTGTAGGCAAAGAATTGACAAAGAAAACTTTACAGCATCCCTGCCCTCCTCTCAATGCTCTACCTTTAAAGCACACGCTTAGCAAATTTGCAGAAATGGCCCATTGTCCTGATAACCTCCTCCTTGTCCTACGCGTATACCTTGCTCTTCAAGCGCACCAAGCGGAGCAGAATGTTTTAGTAGACAGTGCTTATGGTGCATATAGACTACCGTTTGAAACTTCAGTAAAGAAGGATGTCACTCTATTAAGCGAGAGTTTTCAGCCGCAACATAGAAAGCCATTTTCTATGAAGAAGGTCCGAACAGTTTCCGCCAAAAACGAAGCAAAAACATTCTTTAAATCCATAACCGGTGCAGGGCAATTACTCTCAAAGCTCGCTTTGGTTCGTCGTGAACGGCGTATGTTCATATAGGAGGCATATATTTGCATTCTGACAGCAGCAAGGGTTCACCCAGCGGGGGGCATAGAAGAGCACCTGCATCAACAAGAAAAGCGGTAGGCAAAACAAGAACTATGCGCTGCCTCAACATGACGTCTATTGGCCGGCAGATCGCGTGTTTCGGGGCCTTCAGCTCTGCTAGATGAGGCAGAGTGGCAGGCAATAGCGGTCGGTATGCCGGGAAGGACGGCAAGCATGCAGTCTGGGTATGCACGAACAACGCCCCCTGATCTCTAGGCTGTCCGGCTTAAGCTGGCGAGGCCGATCGCTTCTTCCACGGCGTTGGTCGAGTCCTAGGGTTGCCGAGGAAGACGTTGGCTGCGTCTGAGGCGGCACTTAAACATGTGAAAATATAATCGACTTCAAGATTTCTCTTGATCTTATTTTGAAGTTAAACCTGGGTAATAGCGTCAGCGGCCGGCTAGGGGAGCAATAGTGTGTCCTCTAATTTGCTGTGACCAGTTGTAGGGTCCACTTCAGTGCCGAGGTATTGTAAGGCAAAAAAATTTAGGGAGTTGCTTCCTTGCTTGCTTGGCACTTAATGCACGCACACGTATGCACACACATGTTCTTAAAGAATGGTGGGGGTAGACATGTAGACATGCACCAGAACGGGGCAACTAACTACGCTTCGACTAGACCGGCATAATCTTGTGTGCTTTTGGGCCGTTCGGTTATCTGGCTAACCATCATTGTACGATTGTCACGGGCGTGACGGCTTGGACTGACGGCTCACCAGTGCCTGACAGTTCGCAGTTAACTCAGCCGGTAGGGGCATGGTTCATAACTCGGAGTAATAGAAAACGAGGGCGTAAACATTGACAGACGAAGAGAGAGGCAGCCGGTTAGAAATAAATATTTTGATTACTAAGTGGCGGCTGTCTCCTTCACATTGCCTAGAGCTTCTGTTTGTTCAGTGTTTTAGAAATGCGTCCATTTCAAACTAGTATAATGTACAATGGTTCTTTTGCGCTTGAATAACGTGCCGTTACAACAAATAAAAGGCGCGAAGAAAACATCAGCAGAAGCCAACCGTCCCCCGAATTTATGCCGCGCGTTTTGGAATTGGTTGACGCGAACTGTCTTTGTGTTTGACTGTGGCTTTGCGTCGTCGGAACTGCCGCCACGTCATTATTCCCTCATGTGAATAGTGTTAGCTGGCACATTTTGTGGTTCGGCAAAAACCAATGACCACAATGGTATTCTTTCCTTTTTCGTCGCGTTTCAAAGTTGTCGGTTTGCAGAATATTCTTTTGCGTTTTGCTTCGGCATGTGATGCGTAAATGTGAGAAAGGAACAACTGAACAGATCAAGCCACATCTCTACGGTGCGATCGGTGATGGTGGAGTAGCGACAGAGGTTTAGAGGTTTAGAAAATTTTCCTCACGAGCTTGTGCAACGTCGATAGACAGTCGAACCTCGCTATAACGAAATAGTTTACAATGAACTTTTGGATGTAACGAAGGAATGACAATTCCCCTTCGAAGCTTGGTCAACACGGGCTATAACGAAGTCATAGCTATAACGAAGTAACTATCAGGCTCCTTTAACTTCGTTATAACGAGGTTCAACTACATATCGTTTCGTGTCTCCAACGGGAACTCATGCGAGAGAACGCGTTTCCAAATGGCGATTCGCTCGCGGTAGATTTGTTCCTTTTCTGCCCCAGTCGTTCTAACCACAGTGTGCGTAGTCAGTTTGAACGACCTCCATTCTTGCTGCTGTTTAAGATGGCTTCACTGAACGATGTTTCCGGGCGCGATCCAGGAAGTCATCGACTTCCGTGGTGCACCTCTCCCATTCCTTCGCTACAGTGACAGGTTTAGCGGGACCAAAATACATTAAAGCAATGACTTGATTAGGCTTCGCTGTGTAATGTATACCCCCGGGGATCACGCCACGCAGGGTACCATTTCGTAATTACCCCGGAACGTGATCTATCAACATCGGTGATCCGTCGGCAAGGTATTAAGCTACAGCGGACGGTACAGACAGGCAACCGTAAAAAGTGACAAAAAAGTATAGAAATAAAAATATAAATGCCAAACCACTGATGCCGGCCAAAGTCTGGATCAGGCTAATTGGTAATTCATCTTGGCGAGAAATGTGCTGCTTTTTTATAGTTAAAACTAACTACTTCGCTAGTGCGCTGCACGCAACAGAGTGAGACGTACAACCTGCGCTTATGTGTACACTCTAAACACGAAAAAGCCTACATGGGGGTAAAAACGGAGAAAGCTCTCCTCTAGCGCACTTCATTTTAGAGACAGCGTATGCAGCCCGAGTTCTGGAGTCGATTTCGATCACTAAGTATACGGAATGCTTACCCTTGGCAATGGATATATATTGCCACTGTAAGGCATAGTAATTTGATGCAGGCAGCAGTGGGAGAAGGTTTTTAAATGCGGCACCGAAGGTTCTGAGATCAGCAAATAGGGGAGGTTGAAGCCTCGGTTAAGATCTTCGTAACTGCTAGACCTTCGCATGTTTTCAAAAGGGAATTTGTGCCAGTTGCCAACCGTAAGTGTTCCATTCTTTAAGTGATGAAACTCTACTCCAGGGCTTGGGCAGAATACAATGTCCCTTAATAGGAGTGTGCTAGAGAAGCTTATTCCCTTGTTTCTCCTTTCGTGTTTAGAGAGTGCAGCAGGACTATCGTGACATCTACATCAGGAACCTGATGCGATAGCACAACACTACGGCAAGAGCACGCCACCATTAGTAGAATCATTGTGTTATTGATGTTACGGCTATGACAGCAATGAATTTATTTATTTCTTGACTTTCAGCGTTGCTAGTAAGTGTTATTTACAAGCAATGCGAACGGTGGTAGACAAGAAATGAACGAAGAGATTTATTGATTTTTAGTCAGCGTTTCAAAAGCCCTGTCCATGAAGTAATGTATACATACGAAGCACAGTGAATACCACGCTGAAGTAATTCAGCCCCTCCTAACAAATATTGGTTAAGAGAGGTGGACAGGTAAAGCTCAAAAATCGCAAATCTGCGGGCTCACTTTTTTTTCTGTATGTGGCATGCTTGCATAGCGCAACACCAAACTGACGCTGTTTTTCTCAACTTGACAGCTGCGTATAATTCACGACGCACTAAAAAAATAACCAGTTCCGGTGAGTAAATATCGATTTTCTGGCCGTCACTTGTTTCGTATTAAAGAACTTCTCACGGTAAGCTAGCGCTACTAAGACCGCAGGCATTTCACAGCATTCACTCTTGAGAGAGAGTAATTAGTTATTAACAAAAAACATAAACTATGTGGCCGTCGCGAAAAGTTTAGGAGCATCAAAATCAGTTGTCTCAAGCGCTATGCGTAGAAGCAGTGTGAAGTACGATAGAACATACAGCATTGAAAAATTTCGTTTTTTTTTTTGCTGAATACGAATTGATGCCACTTTTAGGGTTACCAGCGATCCCCGAAGCCTCAATATCAGCGAAAATAGAAGGATTCATTCACTAAAAGAGCGAGATATATGCTGCTGTCGTACGCGTACTTCTCAACAGTCAATTGTGAATATACCCACGGTTTCGTTGATCACCCTCAGGCGAGCCACAACACTACATTTATTAGCATTTCCGTTCGTCGTTCAATCCCTCAGCACACATTTATCACCTGGTACACTGGTAATAACTCTGTGTGCAGGGCGAATAACAACCGTTGGTGGACGTCTGCTATTCTTTTTCGCCTTATTGTTACTTACGTATCTCGGCACGAGGTGTCACACCATCCCGGAAGAGCACAGCGCCCTCTGTTGGCGTTTAGGAAAGAATAGAACAATAGGCAGGACGGCTGTTCTCCAGTGAACTAAGAGGCTGCGAAACGTACGACCAAACTGTTTGTTTCTAGGAACTCCAGAGGGCCTTCCATGCGCCCGTCGTACGGTAGACACCATAAATGACGATGGCGGAAGTGAGCACCCGTTTTCCGTAGGCCACGTGAGAAAGCTCCGTAAGTCAGGAGACGTTGGACATTGTTCGGGGATTATTTTGCTATGTTTAGTCTGTTTGGCGCGGGAAATATCCTCTGTACTGTCGCCGGGAATTCAAAGAGGGGCACATCTTCGAGCTGTCTTAAGGATGAAAAATTAGACAAGCATAGCCCTCAGTGGTCAGTTAATGACAGATCATACACAGTACTTTTTTCTGAATCTTCTTTCATCGCCGTGGTCTGCATAAATGTTATTATTGCAGTGTTTTTTTTCACTGAAAATGAGCAAACTGATAGATTGAGAACAAAAGCAAGCTACGGAGAAGGGTGGGTACTATTCAGGTATGTACATTGGTTTCCATTCAGCCTCGGAACAAAGAGACACAAGAAAGAGGGAAAGATGCGGCGTAGAGCAAGACGTCAAGGCAGGCTATTCAACTCGAAATGCGCCGGAATACCTTCAACATCTAAAATCCCCATAAGTGGTATTGTTTAAGTACTCTTTTGTTGGTTTTACTTGTGTGTTTGCCAATCGCTCTATATCAGTGCCTAAGTTTTATGGCCAAGGACGTGCCATTAAGCCGCGGAAGTTCACTCCGTCTATTCCAATTACGAAAAGTGTAAAGAGGAGGCGTTAGTTGGATATTCTGAAGAAATATTTTTCTGTCCATATCTGCAGCTTGCAGCGCTTAGGTAATACAACAGAGGGCGTAAGAATACGGACACCCAAAGTCAGGCCACCGGCGTCAAAAATCACTGCCGTCATTACGTGGTAGCCAAGGCGGGCCATTTTCAGCGAACACACGCTGAAAATGGAAGTGGGGCGTGAAATCAGTTCACTGTGGTTTTCGAGATTCTAGTTGCAACTTTGATGGAGCCTTAATATAAATGTTTCCAAGTTTGCTTAATACGAAAGCCCGCATTTCAAGTTCTCTCATTTCACATTGTCCCAGGTTGCCAAAACAGTGCTGATGCGGAGCTTAAACCCTTTCTAGTCGGCAGCAGTCAACTACGTCCCAAGTAGCACAGGTAATCGGTCCAATATCGGAAAGAGGTGGTTTCACTCTGGTGTTTTGTAGGACCAGTTTTGCCAATGCATTGCCAATATTGGGCCAATTATCTGCGCTGCTTGAGATTGCCTGGAAGAAGTACATAAAAGGAAACAGACATCGAAAGAACGAACTGTCTTCACCGTCATCTTGATAGTCACGTGCGTACCTAATCGACTTTTTAAAAACTAGAGTTCCACGCAGCATAAATGAAAGTCGCCGCTCAATAAAGTGACTGACATGACACACTATTTCGAGATGAGGCTGCATGCACTTCACTGTTACTGCAAAAAACGGAGCGAAATAAAGGCTAACGTGGTCAGTTCCGCCTGTCGTTTTCCACTCTTGAAGAACCGCAAGACTAGTCCAAAGGACCCAGAACAAGAACTAGAAGAGCCAGACGTTTTAGGACCTTTACGCCGCGTTTATCAGCTGCAAACGTGCTCAGATGGCGAATGAAGAGAGTCTCGGCGGGCTGCAGATACAAATTACGAAGAAAAAGGAAATGGCTGGCCAAGTTAAGGCAGCACGGGTGAAAGAAGTCGCCCTATTTCGAGCCACTCTGTCCCCTAGACAGTCGAGTCAGTCGTGCGACGTCTTGGCAGTTCTTCGCTCCCTACGCGCGGTCAACCACACACATCAAGAGGGCAAGTCTTCGGGCCTCATATAAATCCCCATTGCGGTAACGGACAGCTCGAAGGCTGCCGTGAGGCTGGCGCGTTTAAGCGGGACGGTTGACTCGCTTGTCAGTTTAGCAGCCACAGGCTCGTCCACTGGGACGTACAGCTAGGGGCGCGCTGTCACCGTTCGTCTACAGCCTTTTCCAGGTTTGTTTGTGTTCATTGCTGCGTATTTGTTCCGTTCTGGGGGGAGGGAGGTCGCACATTGTCGCCAAGCCGGCATCGCGGAAGTGGACACAAGGAAACGCCTCCTGTATATGAATCGGTGGCACCTGAGTGGGAACCGAGGCATCCGCTTCTGGCTCTTTCGAAGTTTGTTTCTTTTTCCTTTTTCGGTTCCTTTTTTCACCGTGGGCTTAACTTTCCTTTCTTCGCGTGGCTCAGCGAAGCTGACTTCCTGGGTGGTTCGGTCACAGAGCGAACTCGTGTGAGGACGTCGCTTGCCGCGCAGTTTTGCAGCTGCAATATAGGACTGCGTTCCGTTTGGGGACAAGCTGTCTGCTGTGCATCCTAACTTTGGTGGCCACTGAACGCTGGTGTCTTTGCTATTGCGGGCTTTTAGCTTGTTGTGCATGTTCGGGTGTTCTTGTATCCGGAATGGAGCTTTTGGAGATGTTACATATTACGGCTGGAAAACTCCTCTAGGCTGCTTCGAAAGTTTGTATCCATGTCTCCTTTTCCATACCCAACTATGTCACGCGCGGTGTATTTGGGATGCGAAATTTCATGCTTAGCTCTGCAGAAGTACGCAATTCTAATGCGAAGGCGTTAATAGCCCCATGACGAGAAAAGCCAGCGGCGTGTGTGTGTGTATATATACGCATAAATGGTATAGAAAATCACAAAGATGGCAAGACAAATAGGGTGACGTCATCAAGCGGCCCTATTACGCACACAACAAGCCGAACACCGCCACTTCGGACAATCTTACACATGTCGTTCGTGCGTATATAATTGTCACTTGCCGACCTCAATGTGACGCCAGTCTTCCCTACATTCGTACTAAAATTGTGATAGTCGTTTGTCGTACAGCGTGCCGTGTGGTGTCATACGCGTGTGTGTGTGTGGGTGGTGTCATACGATGCACCCAGGGGCAGTAATGCTTTCGTATTATCACATGCAGTCTTAAATGTCTTTCCCGGATTTTTTCAGTGCTTTCTGAAATATTTTGTTCTTGCGTGGTCGGCCTGCTGTTCTTTCCCGTACATATTTTTATTGCACTTTCTTAAGGCACAAACAAATACAAATCCCCAATTGCAGATATTCATTCTTTTCTTTCTCTTTATTGCAGCCGTTACCGTGCGGTACCTCACAAAGCGGTATATAGGAGAGTACAGCTCAAGCAAAGGTAAGCACTTCATTTGTCTCGCTAAGCCATCATTTCACTGATTGCCTGCGGAGCGACAATTTCGTCTATTTCTCCGCCTGGCAAGGATGCACGATAGGAATAACCGACAAAGCTTGCTACGGCTATGCTAATGGTGTTGCTCCGGCCATATGATACCTGTAATTTCTCCGTTTGTTTCGACCTCTTTGATCTCTCTTCGCCTGACTGGATCTTTATGAACAACGGTTTAGGTGGTGTGGCTGAGCACAAATGCGTACAACGAAACAAGTTTGTGTTTACTAATGACAAGCATGTGCCATTCTTGGGGTTCAGATACACTCGATGTCAGGAATAAGGCTAACAAAGGACATCTAAGATCCTTTAAGCTCGGTTATTGGTATCGCTAGTCGGATTACATTTGTATACTATAAACTTTTACATTGAAACGGATGAGCCAAGTTAAGTGAGGCATCACTAAGTACGCAGAAGCTGGTAACGCCGCCATAGGTTTAGAACAGCTGGTGCAGTATTTTATAGCTACATTGTCGAGAACGCAATGAGGCGTTATGCTGAACAGTTATTTTCTAACCAGTCAAGTGATTATACCTGCTTATGATTTGCTTTTTTTTTTTTTTTACAGATATGCTGTACCGGCACAACGTCACGTTCGACAACGTGGCGACAGACGTCGAAATACTGGACTCGTCTTGTTGCATGGTAGGTGCGCACCAGGCTGTCTTTTTCTTCGAGAAAATGGTTTTATGCCATTTTTCTTAATTTACTCAGGCATTCCACGTGAGGTCGGCTTCGGTGATTGGTTGAACATTTGATAGTTCGGAACTGCCTCCATCGCAGATTAGCAGCATGCAGCAGATTGCGCGAATATGCGCACATGTGTGACAAACCTTTCTGGCATTGATTATCAGGCCATGAGACGACGGCTTAAAGATGGTGACTGGATGGTGGTACGAGGCATGTTTATGATCCATCGGCATACTGTGGCACACAAAATGAGGGCAGTCAGTCTGGTTTGGTTTGGTTTATGGGGTTTAACGTCCCAAAGCGACGAAGGCTATGAGAGACGCCGTAGTGGAGGGCTCCGGAAATTTCGGCCACCTAGGGTTCTTTAACGTGCACTGACATCGAACAGTACACGGGCCTCTAGAATTTCTCCTCCAAAGCAATTCTAGCCACTGCGGCCGGGATCGAACCCGCGTCTTTTTGGTCAGCAGCCGAGTACCATAACCGCTGAGCCACCGCGGCGGCCGAGGGCAGCCAGTCTGTAAGTGAGTCTGTATGCGTAAGCTTCCAAATTAGATGCGATATTGCCTAGCTGATACTAAGGCCGCTTGCAGTAATTTAGGGCAGAATTTTACCATAAAAGAACCTGACCATTTCGGGACCAAGGGCGCCCTGTTGCCCCCTCGTTGATAACGATGCCTTCCTACTCAACCCCTAAAACAGCTTTATTGGCTCCCAGAGGGTGCCAACAGGGACTACCGCTCAATGTTATGGTTATTAGAAAGTCAACTTTCGAATCCATGAACCATTCATGCTGGCATTAAACCACTGGGCTGATCAACAGACTGACGTAGGCTTGAGGCTACGTTATGGCGGCTGCATTCCTGTGAAGCTAAGATGCGGCGACTCATTTGCATTGTCCGACGACAGTGCGCGTTCCTATGTGGCTGAAGCTAACCTTGAGCCCTCCGTCAGAATGCTTGTTATAGCGCATGCGGAGTTTCTAGACCGCAAGCCTCAGATAACACACCATATCGTAAGTCGACGGATCAGCCTGCTCAGTGCAGCTGACCGGACGATGATGATGTCCTCAGGCTTAATTATCACGCCACTCAAGAAAGAAAAAGCCTTGTGTGCCTTAGCGTTAAATACACTTATTACCATTACAAATCGTTAATCTTTCAGTCGCAAGAAGTAACCTGCTTAAGTGGACGTCTTTCGCTAGCGATACCTTTGTGTTGCTGAAACGTTGCTGCTAAGCTAGTTAGTTGGTACTGAATGCCAAGACTCATGCAAGTGCGATGCAAAATAAACAAGCAAAGAACTTGAACAGCCGCTAAATTTTGAAAGTCAGCGCCAGTTTCTTCGAACCCTTCTTGTCTGCGTACTTTGTTTGGTGCTAAGATGTCTTAGGGGTGCGTCGTTTATGCAGACGGCGTAACTCCAGTTCTCCGCAGTTGAAATCTTTTTGCCGTTGAGCTTCATACAACGTGCTGTTTGCGAACATAATTCCGCCTCATTTGTAATTTGTCCTTTTACTTTTCTCTTACCTCGTCACGTGTGTTTCTTCAAACCTCAAGCGCAAAACATTTCAACTGGAATGACATATGAAGTAGACCACTAAGTAATCTTTCGTGGCCTTAGCTAATAAAAATTACGACATTCTTCCTTTCCACCGCGACCGCAGGTGACGGGCTGCCTCTATGACCACATAACGTGGGCCGACGCCTTCGTGCTGGTGTACAGTATCTGCGAGCGTTCCAGCTTCGACCACGCGCGGGCCCTACTGGAGACCCTGGTCGCAGTTCGGGGTGCCCGCTCGGCTCCCATGATCCTTCTGGGCAACAAGCGTGACCTGGAACATTGTCGCCAAGTTGGTGTGGACGACGGCCACGAGGCGTCTCTGCACTTCCACTGCCAGTTCTACGAGGTGTCAGCCGCCGAAAACTACGTCGGTGTGTCGCTTGCCTTCCAGAGCCTCATCCGTGAGACGCGAGCGCTGCAGGCGCTCAGGACTCTCCCCATACGCCGCAAGGCTGGCGCCGCCATGACCGTGTCCAAGATGATTGGCATCGTGTTTGGAAAGTCGCACAAGTCCAATCGTAACGGCAAGAAGAGGCCATCTCTGTCCATCTGAGGGCACTGACGCATCGGAAATGACTGGTGGTGTGTCGTGCTACAGCTAGGGTTGTGTCGTACTACCCTGTGCACGTCTATGCTGTTCTCGAAGTGGTGTGCGGTACAGTGTGCCAGTGACGTCTGAATGTGGTGCAAATGCTGGGATACAACGTGCTGAACCATAGCTCGTATGGAACGACTGAGTGAACGTTTAAAAGTGTCTATTTGTGTAAATCCGGGAAGCTGACTCTCACCAGTCGTTACTGACTGCCTGTTGTGTTAGGCACCAAGACGCACATGTGTGGATGCGTTGCTTGAAATTTGGTGATACAGTTACTCGCGCAGTTATCTGTGCCCTGCTTCAATGAGCTGTGCTTACTTGTTTTCGCCAAGAGGAATACCTACCGTTGTGACCACAGCTGACTTAATCATCCCGTCTACGCATGTGAACTGGCGTTCGTCACTGTTTCCAGTGTGAGGGACTGCAGGGCTCTGAAGACAATAATCAGCAAACAAAGTGACTGCATGTGCTCACACTTTTCACTATAGACTGTCTAAATGTGGGCTATGTGCTTCACATATCGGTGTGTTCGAGACTTTCGACGAGTGGTAGTGCTCTTTTCTATGTTCAGTTACGAAGGTCGCGTCTTTGTTTACTGCATTTGGTACAATGTGATTTCGTGATGAGAGTTGTGCTTTTCTTGCCTCAAGAAGAACAGTGACCCGAGTACAGGTTTTGGTGCGTGTATTTTGCCCATTTCTTTAAACCGTTTTACAGTCTGTGCACTGGATCCTTGGGAATGAAGTGGTGCTGGATGACGTGCAGCATTGTGAACCACAGAGGCGAAATTCTCTCAGTCGTCAAAGCGTTGACCGACATCTAACTGAATGCTTTCTTTTCGGCATGTTGGCTTGGAATAGCCATTTTTTAAAATCATTATATCGGCACACTCGTTTTTTTAAGTGAGGATTAGCGTGTCACAATCTTTCTGGCCGACGAGGGTATGCTTATTTTCCTTGACAAAACGTCAAACATGTCTGTATTATTCTGTTTCTTTTTGTAGAGATGGCTCTTTAACGGCAATCGTGATTAACTGCTGTGCATGAGCGCAAATAAGGCTTGTGAACACGCGTTACTGTGATAGGTACGTTTATGGTAAAGCTAATGCTAAAGAAGATAACAGCCCTGTTTGAAGACCTAAAGAGTGAAATAGACCTGGAACGTCACACGCTGATGTGAATGCGCCTTTAATGCTCTCTCTGCATACACATATATATTCCCACATGTTTGTTTGTTTGTTTGTTTGTTTATGGGGTTTAACGTCCCAAAGCGACTAAGGCTCTGAGAGACGCCGTAGTGGAGGGCTCCGGAAATTTCGACCACCTGGGGTTCATTAACGTGCACTGACATCGCACAGTACACGGGCCTCGAATTTCTCCTCCAAAGAAATTCAACCGCCGCGGCCGGGATCGAACCCGCGTCTTTCGGGACAGCAGCCGAGCACCATAGCCACTGAGGCACCGCGGCGGCTATATTCCTACATGTATACGCGCGTTTCCTCACCAACGCGTACCATTTTTGGGGTGCGATACTATGCTGAACCGTTTTGCAAAAGTCGTGCCAAACTGCAGAGGATTTATCGTTCTGATGACCAAGTTCTCCTTAGGTGGTAAGTGACAGAATGCAATGAGTCGACAATTTTTTTACGTCGTTAGGCAGAAAAAAACCAGTCTGGGCTTAACAGTGAGGTTAACGCTGCCATTTGCGTAAACTTAAATATCTTACCCAAGAATACAAGGCTGTCTATCTTTGTGGATGCACATTCCTCCCGAGAGTGTTACTGTCGTTTTCTACTACCACGGCATTCATCGAATCATTCATTTATTTGATGGTGTGATCTCAGACAGACATTTGCGGTGTCAGTACCGAAGCGGCACTGCGGCCTTTTCAGTGCTGCGCATGCAGGCACTTATTTTTGTTTTCTTTTGTACATGTTGCTTTGTTCGAGGAGCAAGAGCATGTTCAAGGATACCGTGGTCATTGTAAGCGCATGCGGGAAATATAAGTGCCAAAATGACGCACCCGCTGCTGTGTGATTAGATGACGAAGTTAAGACTGCAGAGGTTTTGCTTCACAGGGTTCTTTCTTTTCATAACAGGCGCATAGAAAGTGCCACCCGCTCTTGTCACACCTATGCAATAGAATATTTTGTGTTCATATCTCGCGAATGTGTTACGATTTTTTGTCCAGTTATGAAATGTATGTGTATTTATGAAGATGAAACCTCCAAGCAGGTGTTTTATAATAAAATGTCACATGAATTCCTTTTGCTGCCAAATTTGCAACCTCTGTTGTGTGCCACTCTTCGTCTGGTGGGCTTGTATCATGACACAGGGGGCAATCATGACACAGGCAATGCACTCGACTTTTGGATGTTGTGCAAATTCTACTCTTTGAAAGGCGTAACCAGAGGGAAGGCTGCGCTGTTGGAGATTCTAAAGCTGTTTCAGAGCTCAGAAATTCAAGCCTTCAGTAATGAGATCGGTGAATTTACGTTTCTGAATAAGCTATGTATTTTGTGCTAGGACGGCCGTCCATATACTTCGAATTCAACATAAGAATTCCAAACTCGGCGCTCAGAAGGACTGCCATTGTAGCCCATCTGTGCTCACTTGGCTTTTGGGGGAGGGATAGGGAATGCGTCTTGCGAGACACAGACTAAGTAAGTGCCAGCATAATCACCATCACCACCATCACCCAGCAATGGTGGTAATGTTAGTTCTCGTAGCTGCAATTCTAGTGATCCTCCCTGACGTCGGTGTCGGCCAGCGAATCATTTCGTGGGCTGCCGCCACTCGAGCGTATTCTGGACCAACGCGTTGTTGGACAAGACATGTCACCAGTTTTCTACTGCGCTTTTTCTCAGCCCGTTCTACTCTTTGGGATTGAAGAGATTGAACGTTGGGGCTCGTGGAATGCGCAATTGTTTAGGAGTGCCCGCGCTGCAAAGACACAGATTAAGCTCAATAGGGGACATAAGGAGGCACAGTCACTAGCACTCTTATCCTCTTATCTAGTTCATTTTCATTTTCTCGTGATCTTCATTAGCATCAATAGTCGAGTTACTTGTGATCCTCATATTAGGTTTCAGATGCCTGCTAAAGTGCTCCACGGAGTATGTCGCTACAAACCGGTAATATGCTAAGCACTCATGGAAACTATACACATTCCACGCTGCAAGACGGAATGGGGCTCCCTGAGTTTCGACTGGAGCACCTATGAGACTTCTCTAACACTCCAGTGACAGATAGATAGTTCGCACACACTAATTACACCATTGAATGCCAAGAAATATGGAGGAGCTTCACGGAGGATCCTGCACGAAACTCAAATCATGAGGACCATATAGCACGAGCGCATTGTAAAAAAGACTGCTCGCGTATACAAACGCTTGCAATGGTTCCGGCCGCCCTGGGTAGGCAGCACACAGAACGCTTACAGAATAGTTGGGAACTCCAGGATCAGCATACCATTGCGTGCACACGAAGAAGCGATGAAGACGCTAAGCCTTGAAGTAACCTGGACTGGTAGCTTGCATTGAGACCCTGAGAACCGATGAAGACCCTTTTAAGTTTCTCCGGAACAGAACCTTGCATGCTCCCTGTGAAAATAATGTGAGCGTCCAATTTGGATGTGAGGGTGTTACACCTGATTCTCATGGTCTTTATGTCTCGTAGTATACTAGGCATAATACCAGGCAATTATGTACAGGTACTATCTGAAAAGCGCCTCCTGCCCTACGGCTGCAACCCGCAATTGGAATTGTCGCGCCCCTTTGGGATGGCGTGGAAACGATGCTTTAACAACCATAGCTCTGTATATGAGGCTTTGTGGAAAAATGCTTCATTCGCGTAGTATATCGCCCCCCAAAACTCTTACATTTCTACTTTCGCAAACGCGAGTGTTATTGAGCACCACAATTATTTCTTTTTATTCTGTTACCACTACAAGTGAATATAAAAAGACGCATTGTAGAGGAAGGAAGGTTGCTTTCCTTTCAATAGCAGTCATTAGAAAAACCAAAATTTACATTTACAAAGGTCGATGGTGGGCGTTAGATTGAGTGACGAATTTATTGCAGAGAGGACTTAGGAGACTATTCCACAAGTCCCCGTGGCCCTGTTTTAAAAGCATGAACTGGTGACACTATAAACACAGCCTAATACCATAGAAGAATATTAAAAGCAATATTTTAGCAAAACCCAGACGGGACAAGATAAGCGCATTTACCATTTTTTATTATATTGTCTTCTGTTTCGGTTCATTCTAAAAGGAACAGCGCAGAAGTACCCCAGCCCGTTCGTCCAGTTTTCCATCGTTTATTCTGCTGTTTGTGATCCACAGACTGCCCAAGAACCCATCTTGAACTATAAGCGTTCGCGGTTTCAAACAACATCACAACAAACGGTTTATTTAATCCGAGATGCCTTTGAGCAATTTATGACGCTTCTGTGGTGACCCGAACGCTTGTCAGGCACAGAAACGTTTTACACCAGTGCGCAGTTTCGTTTCAATGCGCTAGGCGCTCAAGAAAGTATGCTTAATCAGAATGCAAAATAGTGTCCATCCGTGATCACTGGTCATATAAGCAATTGCCCCAAAAGCACACCCTAAATATCACAGTCTTGGAGGAAAGGAATGAGGCCGCACCTAAAGTACACGTCACAAGTGTCGTTTTCAGAGAGACGTGGAATGTTAGCTGCAGAAGCAGCAAACGCTGCAATACATTACTTCGGAGAAGTAAATGACCGTGTCCCGCTGAGAAACCTGTGTAATTGCGCACTGGAAACCCGTTCAAATAATCGGCTGGTCTGAGCCCGTCACAGCGGGTGAACAGCGAGGTGAATTCGGAGGAGAGCGAGTGGATGGGAATCTTTTCCTCTCATTAAGAGCTCATTTATCACTAAAGTATGAATAGCCAACTCATTACCTCCCGGAGCGGTGCAATCTCAAGGTGCCTTAATTACCACCGCGTTGTAATTCATACGAACTCAATTCGAGTTCCATCCCAGCTGGCACTGAGCAGAGAAAGGTTTTCGGAATAAATGGCCGTAGAGAGGCTCGCGAAAAAGCAGGAGCAATTCTTTGACCGTGTACCAGAAGAGACTACGTATGCGTTTGGATCTCCTCGAATACTTGCAAACGGGAAATTGGTTGCTGATGCAGGCACAATCAAGGAGAAGCTCCTGGTCTTTTTCTAACCCTTTTCAATACAGCCAGCAAAGAGGCAACGAATGTTGTGATTGCGGTTGTAATTGCATTCGTGGCTCATCAATATCAAGGAAAGTGATTGCACGCAGAACGAGCGCTTCAGAAACAAATAGGTCTTTTGGCCGCACCCGAGTAACTCCATCCCAATTCCGCTTTCTTGGAGCTTTTCCGCTCATCATGGAGCTCTTCCTATTTTCGATTCATGTTCCTTACATCAAATGCGAGTGCCTTTGGTTTGGAATATTTATTAAATGTCACGCAACTCGACGATAAGTTCAAATCAGTCATTTGTTGCCCTGTCAAAAAAAATGGCTGAGGCTTAGCTAAGGTTAAGCCTAGTCAGATGCGAAGCATATTTATGGCTAGGCTTGGTAATACATGGCTTTCCTTGGTTGACGTTCATCCCGCTCTTCATCGGTCTCTGTGGCACGCTGAAGCTTTCGCTTCTCGTTCAAGTCAGCCCTGCTTCTAGGCGGCATCCCAACACCTGGCCGCCTCGTAAGTGCCCGGAGAGCGAGGCAAGCTCAGCTTTATACCGCTGCTGTAGCGTCACGTGGTCAGCCGCCGCGCCTCTGATGTGGAGCCTCCACCGCCGCGGCCGACCGCGCGAGCCGGCAGCCCATCTCTCCTCTGCTGTGACGTCATGTTGTCACGTGGTGTCACGTGGTAACGCTAAAGGTCAATGGTAGCTCCACCGCCGCGCTCGACGAGCTGTAGTGTAGCTCTAGTAATATGCTTCGCATAAAAAAAAAGCTGTGCTCCAATGGTTCTCAAATCTGTTTTTCGGGATGTCCGAAATCGCGCACCCTTGAAAGAATTTATGGTTTGTAGTTTTATTGTATAGCTAGTCATCTCACATACAAGGCAGGTTGCCGCAAAAATATGAATGGCCAGTTGTAATGAATCCATGAGCTTACACACCAGACTGATCAGGCCACTCATTAGTTGTAGAAACGGACGCAATGATGGCGTACGGTTACCCTCTGATACTCTCCTAATGAGCTGATTCGTTGCTGGCATCCATCGTGGATGCTCCCACAAAGGTCACTAATTACGCACGCATAAACGGACAGACTGCCGGAAGGTCGCTTGAATGTTTGATGCATGGGCAGTTAAGCTACGTTTTAATTTCGGTATAATTCCAGCCGGGTGGATGATGACCAACGCAGCTGCTTTGAATCTTCAGGATGACGCATCACTTGCCGGTACTTGCATGCACGGATCTCCAGTTAATTCAGTGTAGGGCCATGCTGGGCTCTTATAATAATTGCTATAACCTAAGGATATATGAAATAAGTACAAGAACCTGTTATTAAAAAGGTAAGTTATTAAAAAGGTAAATGATTGATCGATCTCCAGAGAATTATTCTGAGCTCCTGGCTAGACGATGGATTGTTCGTATTAAAAAACGCTTAAGTATGCAAAGAACTGCTGGGTCACGCTATGATTTTTGCCTTCTTTTTTTGGTTTTCACGTTAGTTGCCATGTCGAAGCTATTCAGCAGACACCAACTAACCAAAAGCTTTAATTTATGTTTACGAAGAGGAGCTATTTTACGACACGTCTATTTAATTTAGTTAGGAACAGCCAAAGGTAGGCGACTGGGATAGTTGGTACTCTATCTTGAAAATTTATAGTGCGAATAATATGCACGAAACGCAAAGGATGGAGAAACGCAGCGTTGAGTTACAACTGACATTTATTGAAAAACTTTTCACATATCTATAATCCGAAAATAACATGTCAGTAGAAATACAGAAACATAATCTTAACTACATTCGTAAGATCTCTTATTCCTTGTCTGGCATGAAAGGGGTGCTCACGCAAGCGTCTATCTCATCATTTGCCACCTCACCTGACTCCATTATCTCCCTCTCAGGAGCGTTTTTAAGCTTGGGTACAATCCCGTACTTTTAAAACGAACAGCACTGGTTCTGTCTTGCAGCAGACGCAGCATATGGCTGAAAAAGCGTAAATATATGCTAAAAGGCTGAACTAGTAATAAGGCAAGCGATATGTCCAGACTGGGTGAAGACGTCTAGAAAGCTATAACCACTGCCTCGTTAGCGAGGACAGCACTGAAGTGAAATTGGAGGCATCCTTGCTATCAGTGCTTGTTTCCAAGTCAATTAGGGACCTTTCGCGAATGAACGCAAGTTACGTCGTGAGAAATGAGGTAATAAAATTCTGGCAACGTGAAGGAAGCTGTTGAAATAAAATAAGCGGCTGTATTATGTAAATAAGTTGTGCATTCATATCTCAGACCTTTATCACAAGGAGCACCCTTGCAAAAGGCACGCCTTTCAATGTCAAATTGATTAATACTGAATGTATTTGCCTTTGATTAACACTGAATGAGTACTGAACATCACCATATGAGTGCATTTTTAACTCATTGCTCTGTAAATATATAGTCACCAGAAAGAGAAGCTTTTAAGTGAAATTTTAATGTATTTCTAAGGCCATGGTGATTAAGTATAAGTGGGAACCTCACCGTAGCTTTTTCCGCGTGAAATTGTCTACAGCCATTATCACCATCGAAAAGCAGAAAGATGTGCGCTGATAGTCACAATCTGCTTGCACTGCAAAAGAAGCCACAGGTGGTGTCAGGAAACACGGAGCCTCAATCACAAAGCTACTCGTGTGTTAGAAATGCACCTGATTGTGAAGCGCTTAGTTCTATTGCAAGTCGGTGCTATTACGATTTTCCTAGTAACAGACGCGTAACGGGCCCAAATCGATTTTAGGTGAAGACTTAAAAAAATTATTTTAGCATCTATTGGCTGACCTCAGTTGTAGGTTCAACTTTTGCGCCAGATGGTGAGCAGAGAATTGAAGAAATAGGTGTGCCTTGGTGTGGTGTGTAAAACAGACCATAATTAGATTTCACAGCTAGATCAGGTGAACCTCCAAAGGAAAAGTCGCAACGGGCAACACAAAGCCGAAAAAAGCTGGTTCCCTTCATGAGACGATGACGAACTGTGTTTGTGGAGTGCAGGCACATGGTTTAATTTTAGTGAAGCAACAACAATTGCGACACAAAGATTACGACACGTGAATCTGACGAATGGCCAGTATGAAAATGTGTTCTACTTGAATTGTCACTCAAGAAAGTTTCGTAAACAATCCAGTTGCCTTCATAAAGTGGCATTCAGTGACCATGGAATACATTCTGTGCGCTCGGTCAGTATTCACATCAATACATTCACTAGGAATGCATTTCCTGCGCTGTCTGCCCGACTGGCGACATAAGCATGCATCGCATCGTAATTAAATGTGATGAGCCAGTTTTCGGCTGTGATATATTCTTATGCGAGAAACATTAAGCCTGGCTAACATTTGTCGTGGGGCTTTGCTGCAACGGCTGTGGCCGCTGTTGATGGCAAAAAAAAAAAACAAATACTAAGTTCGGGCAGAATAAAAGGAATAAAAAATAAAATACCTCTGCCCATGCCACAGAGTACAAGGGGTTTAAACTAATGGAAAGAAAATTATGGTTATTGCTCCTGCCTTATCGAGTCGAATTACATAAGATATAAAGATATAAATATATAAAGTTATATAGACTCCGTAATTACATCACATGGGTAGCCAAATGTCATCGCTGACAGCGTCCGCACTGCTTTATGGTTTATATTATAAACAAACGAATTATTTGGAACACTCTCTGTATAATCCTACACATGTTGGGCTGCATATATTAGGCTTCTTTTAATGGCCCCTTAAATGCATGTATACAGGCCATAGGCTAGTCCTTGGTTGGAAACCGACTGCCCGGTTTCCAACACAACTCCCACGTTGGCCCTACGTAGGAAGCCGTTGTAGAGCCCACAACCGCCCCCAACTAAGCCTCTGTTCGGGCAACAAAAGGAGCTTACACCCGAAAACCACCGTGCACAAATTTGATTAGTGCCTGTGGTTGCGTTCACTGAGCTGTTATAAAATGGTGACGACCAATTTTGTAGCATATACTGAAGGTTTACCTGTAATGTGGCCAACTCGAGATGAATATAGCCAGATAATTATTTTTATTTACCGCCAAGGACGTCACTAATCACGCCCCCGGGTCGAAGATGTCGACCGCATCGCTTATTGGACGCGTGACTCCGATGCAAGCCGTTCGCAAGGTCAGGAGGATGCGGGAATCGCACGCACGACCTCTAATCACTATGTCACGCCAGGACGAATTCATCGAACCCTCTGTACGTGTCCCTGTGCTGGTTCCATCGAAAGTGTGACGTAACCATGACTGGTCGAGCACCAGGTAGGGTCACGCTCAGCAGAAGGCCACACTTGTTTTTCACTCCAAGCCAAGCTCGCATTATGCGACTCAAGAGCTTCAATCGTTTACGGAGCTAAAATAAATTAAGAGAAATGTCTTAATGATGCAGTTTGTAAGTTGTGACATTTCTGTAAATAAGAAGAATCTAATGTCTACAGTTTTTAAGGAAATGCTTCTGTGTTTACTATGTTAGCACTATAATCCTGTTTTCGCGAAAAAGCTGTGATCACTATGCTTGTGCGTGAAGCCTCCACACTTCAGAAGTGCTCTCCAAAAGAAACACCCCCCGGCGGGTGCACTTCCAAGCACCCACTGGCATCGATGCACCTCTCTTCCCCAATACCCACGTATACCCTCCAGAGGATCCACCTTTGACCTGCATCTTCCAAAAGACCTTCAACGGTTATCACCCATCCACCTACACCAATTAACCAACCAGCCACCCACCTACCACCACTCTTCATCGTCAAGATGCTCTAAATTTCCTCCGTTCAGCACCGGTCCGCCCATCTGCACATTCAAGTATTTCCACCCTCCAGAAAGCCTGAACCCATTACTAACCTCCATTCTCTAGAAGCATCCACCCATTAGAAACATCCGCAGCGAAATCAAATGCAAAGGAGCAAGGGGATGGCGCAACGTAAAAGCGATATATGCAACCAGGAGGTTTGTCCCATCGCATCGTATGATCACCTGTGCATTATTTGCCATGGCTTGTGTCAGCTATACGTCCGGTCTTTTCTCGTAGGAAAAGGGCGGGACGGTTAAGACCACCATAAAAATGTTGTTCATGTGCTAACATTTTAGGATTGCAGCACCCTGCTTTCGGTAGAGCAAAGAAGGGTATCCTCACTGATTGCCGGGCTTCATTTTCCTAACCGCTATTTGTCGTTGACGTATTGGACAACAATCGTTGTTCTTAAATATAAACAGAGCTCTCCTTACTATCTACTATATCAGAAAAACACAGTTCCTACCTGAAGTTTACCACATGGCCCGCAGCCCGCGGCAGATTAGCTAACGTACAGAGGCCTATACACTTCTGAGAAAGACTACGATCTCGAACGGTAGCTCCGGACACAAACACTGAAAGCTAACGAGGTGTAAAGTAACTTGCTTTCCCAAGGAAAGGAGAGAAGATGCGTAGCTTTCGCTAAATAAGCTGCGTTAAGAACAGCACCAACGCGTCTACCGATAAAGGGTCGTTTTCTCTACCCCGCCTTAAACGCTCGACTCGTTCATCGTTTGCTGTCGACTCCACTGCAGCCTAATTGGGGTCGCCTTAACGAAGCTCCGGACCCGTTAAGTAATACATCGAGGACGCGTAACCAACATTCGCTGACCTCACGTGGCCATGATCTGCATATATATGGCCACATTGATCCGATTCTGCGCGGCTCTTCAAACCGAAACGATATCAATGCGGACCTGGAATAGGTACCTGCGGCGTTATCGAAGCTGTATAGTAAAAAAAAAAAAAAACTTGCACAGTGCACGTTCAAGAAAAAAATGTTGAGCCATAGCTGCCTCCTGAGCTGGCATTCCTTCGAGTTGACAGAGAGTACAAGTTTACCAGAGTTTCCGGAAGGGCTCTTAGTTGTGGTTTGCCTGATCACGTATAAGTAAACTATGTTGTGTGATCCCGGATCTGGCAAACTTTTTTCCTTGAACATACGTTTAAGGAAAAAAGGAACGGATGTTCCTTGTAGGCAGAAAAACTTTAATGTTAGTAACGCAGATTAAAACAGGTCCTTTACTGCAGAAATTATGGGCTCGATACACCTTAGTTTGCAAGGAATGTATTTTTAGATCGATAACTTTTATACAGCCGTGGTTTTAGGCATCGCGGGCCATAATTCGCTGCATCCGTGTTCCTTGTAAACATATTCTACTGTAGACGTCCGCTCTATTTTCGACCCCAACGTTCTTGTTAATCCTTCCCTTGTTTGCTGCCATCCACAAGTCCATTATTTTCTTTTTTTTTGTAGACTCAAACTCAACAGTAAAGCGTAGCTCCGTACATTCGTGAATCCTTTTTACATCCGGGTTATACAATCGGCGGCGCATATTTTTCCCGGCTCTGTGCAGAATAAGAACGGGCTGCTCTACTTAAGGGTGGCTGATCTTGCTCCTTTTGACCCGGCTGGTTAGGCACGAATCTGAAGTAACGACAGCGCGCAGCCGTAACTTCTCGCTTAATCTTCATCTCAGCCACGTCGAGTAGACCAAGCGCGTTTCTTGTAAGGTCACAAAGTAGTCGTGTTTCGTCGCGATCTGCCGCTGTACAGCACCAAACCAGTTCGAGCACAGAAGTGCTGTTCATACAGCTGTCTCCGCGTCTGTGTTTATTACTGACTAGTGTGCCGCTCGTGAATACGGAGCTGCCGCACTGAAGTCTGGGTGCTGCTCCCTAGCACCCCGACTTGAATAGGACCTTGCGTAGCCCTGCTGGTTGCAACACCAGTTGTATCCTGAGACCTCTCTACATTTGTCTAATGCTAAAAAACATCCGGGCTCCGAACGGAACACGCCAGAAAAACACGGCTGTTTTCAACACGCTTATAGCCTGCATCTTCTTTGAGTTCCTCTGGTGCTTCGAGGATCTAGGCCTCGAAGATCCCTTACAACAATTTTTAGAGAGCCTATAGACTGTTCATAGACTCCTGTCTGTAAAGTCTATAGGCTTTCTATAAACCAATCTCAGAGAACAGTCCCCAGGTAATACAAAGGCTATAGACAGTCTTCGAACAGTCTATAGATTTATGGCCATGCACTTTTAGTAGACTTTGTTCTATGGACAGTGCGTAGACTACAAATACGCAAAAAGAAATATCTATAAGAAGGCAATATAGGCTATAAGAAGTTACAGACTGTTTATAGACGAGTTCTATAAGGGATAGGGCATTGCAAGAGTGCTCCTTAAACGACCCGTATAGACAGCTTTCTATTTGAGTTCCTCTTATCGTTCCGCTCGTGCTTCGAGGTAGAGCACTGCACGGGCCTCAATCTGAGGCCCGAGCCCGGCCCGGGCCCGCTAAATTATCGCTCTAGCGAGCCCGGCCCGGCCCGTGAATCCCGGAGTGAAGCCCAGCCCGGGCCCGGCCCGGCCCGTTTCACAGTAACGCTTGAGGTATACTGCTCACTCTGAGCAAGTAGTCTGCTACTACATCAATAAGGAACTGATCGACAAAGGTTCTGGAACCGCAGTTAGGCTTTCAGAAAGTTGGTTCTTTTTAACCCAAAAGGAAGTGATGAAGAGCGGTGCTCGCCAGGCCCGTGTATTGGAGAGTGATCTCGTGTAGGTGGGCAAAGATAAACTCGGAAGTTCCGAGAGCTCAATAAAATGGGCTGCATACACGCGCAGTAGTCTACTTTGCGTTCCCCCATGATTTGAATCAGTTATATTCTGCCGCCCGCGAAGTATAAATATTAAAGCTGCCTAGCAAGCAGTAGGATGAAATTTTTTTGGTGAACGTGGTCTGACAAGTTGAGCTCATAGCCGAACTGGTCGCCTTTCGGCAGAAACGAAAAGCTAAAAGGCTTGAGTATTTCACGGTATGTGCTTGAAGACTATAAGCGTCATAAACTAATATGTTCTTCCTGAATGCATTTCTAATAGTGTATAGGTATGTTTTGGGATGGCGAACGATCAATGGCCAGTTAAGGCCGGTTGAATTTTATTCTTACTGCACCGCGGCGTGGAAATAAGGAAATAAATAATTCAATGAATAAAGTTTAGTTTTTTTTTTTCTCAGCGCGTACTATAACTCATAGCTCATCCGTGTCGCTGCTTCAATGGCGCAGTTGTGCACTTCCCTCTGCAATAGTGAATGAAAAGTCGGGCACCAGCCGTTTCTGTACAGACCCAAGCCCGGCTCGGGCCCACAGCTTTAAGCCCGGGCCCGAAACTTCAGGCCCAGGCCCGGCCCAGGCCCGACAAAATAAATCATGTCCGGGCCCAGCCCGGCCCGGCCCGAGCCCGTCCAGTGCACTACTTCTAGGGTCCACACTTCCAGGACAGCACGGTAAACAAAAAAAAAACTTGTTGATAACAATATCTGTCTAGCCTGCGTTCCCTTTTCCGCCCCTTGACACTGAAGTACAGGGATCCATTGATTGACAGCAAAGACACGCTCATGAATAGATGTTCACTGTCATAAAGACCCAGTACGGTCTGTTAACCTTCTTTATCTAGGGAGTATCAGCAGTTCTGTTGTGCACCGCACGCTAACCATTGAACGTATTAACTTCCAGTGTAAAGTCCTCGAAAGCCATTTACGCGAGGTGGCAGGCAAAATGTGAGATTCTTTGGGGTTTAAAACTGCCACGGTGTGCAGTTCATTACCCGATATTGTAACCATGTAACAGGCAGTAAAATAGTTAATTGGGGACATGCCGAATCTCGTTTAGTATAGCGGAAGAATGAAATTGGAGAAATGCTTCCGCGAAGGCAGGTTGCGATTATTATTAGAAGCTAGGCGAAAGTTTCCACTATCCTGGTAGAAAGGCACATAATGCAGTTACCTAATTCTTTAGTGCGCCAGTCTTGAGAATTAGACGTCCAGTGCGACCACAGGTGCAATCTGCATCCCTAGAAGAACTCGAAAAACGTGCGACAGAACGAGACCTTTTCAAGCATCACCTGCTGACTCCTGTGAAGGACCGTTTTTGACCAAGAGCTGATCTGTAAACCGACAGATTACAAGAACTCTACTAAAGCTCGGTAACCTGCGCCTGCGAGTGGTCACCCTATCAGCCTGAATGCGCACGTGTTATTCGAAACAAACTGATATATCTCTGCCTGGGAGCATATTAGTAATATAAAGATATGCCATCACACGAAAAGAGCGCAACTTCACGAGGGCGCAGAAAGGATAGGCGAGACACAGGCGCTGTGATGTGTTCTCGTGACGTGTTCTCAAAGATATGCCGTCGCTTAAAAAGAACAGATGGGTCTTTTCGACTCCACCTACTATTATGTCACGCTTACAAAAAACAATTATGACTACGCGTATCACAATATGAAGCTCAAAGCATGCAAATATGACTCCGCAGCAAGCGCAAAATGCTTGAAATAAGCCATTCCAAAGCATATTAGCATACCACACTTTAAACAGATCGGCCTTTATGCCTCTCACTTTCAACACATCCTGCATAAAACAGATAGGCATCCATTCGTCTGCTTATGTGCACATAACACATAAAAAATTGGCTGGGGTTTAGCTCTGGTTAAACTTGGAGTGACACAAGAGCTCCACCGAGCCGCCTACTTATACAGCTGCGACACCTTTCTCCTTCTCCACTCTACCCCCCCCCCCCCCCCCCCCCCCCACCACCACTCGACGCGGCGCATGCGCACAGCTGTTGCAGCTTGGTTTCGCCGGTGCGCCGTGCCGCCGGCAGCAGCCGCTGCTCTATACCACGTGATCAACTGGTTCAAGGCCACGGCGCCGCCATGGCCCCGCCACGAAGCTCAAGGGGTGCCACGCTGAAGGCTCGAAGAGCTGGCGTAGTGTAGCTCTCGCTAGAATAACGGAGTGGGCTCGACGGCACCGGCTTGACCTGAAGGACTAACCCGTTTTGGTTCTGCGCTCAAGCGCTGCTCTTCGTCTCTGCTGCGAGAGAGGCTGAGAATTTCTTCGCCGATGTACGAGATGCTACTTTTCTTCGCAAGTCCGGCGAGTATGGAATGTGTGCTGTGTTCGCCGATAGATGGCACGAACTGCGTTCCACTGGTAAAAGCACCGTCAACATCGACATCAATCGAGGGGTGGTTTCCTCGAAGCAGGACGCTCGTTCCTCTGGCAGCGGGCTCGACGGCACAAGGCATGACCGGAAGGATCGACCCGTTTCTGTTCTTTGCACAGGTTGGTGAAAAATGTTTCTTTTGCTTTTAGAAAGATGACTGTCTTAGTGCGCTAGTGTTGCCGAGCCCGCGTGCCCTTTTTTGACAGCCATTGAGTGTTACAATGTCATTGGAACTTTGTTGATGCGCTGTGGCGATAAAGAGGCCAATCCTGGCCCAGAGAATGACGCTTTGCTGAAAGCCATTCTAGAGAACCAACAAGAAATGAAAACGAAGATGACTGAGGTTAATAAGAAGCTACCGAGCCTGGAATCAACTGTTTCCATGTTAACAGAAATCAGTACACGGCTCGACGAAACAAAGAAGCGCTAGGTCTTCGTTAAACCTTTGAAAGAAAGATTATCGGCAAGAATGGACGACCTCATAATTGAAGTAAACGGAATAACTTCATTATAAGGTGACTAAAAGAAACCCCAAAGGAAATTCCGAGACAACTTTAAAAGAAGTTGTAAACGGAGTCACCAAGGATAAACTGGATGCTCTTGCGATAAGGCTATGAGAGCAATCACAAGATAATGCATGTGATTGAGCGTTTTGGTGACTTCAATGAAAAAAAATGGACATATTACGGAATGCAAAAAAAGCTGAAGGGCACTGAAATTTCCATTCGCGCATTTGCGAAGATTCTTCGACTATCGTACGCAGTAAACGACAGAAACTATGGAAGTGTTGCTGATAACAAAAAGTATGGCCAGAAAGTAGCACTGGCGTGTGGCAAGTTGAAAATTGATGGGATCATGTACGCTTGGGTTGATTCGACGAACACGGGCTATCTGCTGCGTGTTAAGATAAAGCGGACTGCGAAGCATCACGAGTATGACAAACTTGCGTTGATAAGCTGTCCCTTTTGAACATTACTGCCTGAAGTCTTGTAGATAAGCGCTCATATGAACGTGTTGTACTTGGTCGCCAGCCAAATACAGTAGTTATGACAGAAATATGGATACTTGCCGACGTATCAGACTATTTGCAGACGACTGCGAGCTCTAGCAAGAAGTCAAGAATATTAATGACCAAATGAAGCTTAATAATGCTCCGACCAAAGTTGTGCAGTGGTGAGACACATGGAATATGTGCATTAATGCAGAAAAAAACAGTTTCAATGTGTGTTAGGAAGAAAAGAAAAACTAGATTTTTCATACTCCCTGAACAGGACCACACTATCTTGCGTCCCGTCGCATCAATATATGTGCTCTGATCTCCTCTAACCTTACCTGGACAGCGCATGTGCAAAATATAATACAGCGATGCAGAAATTCTTCTTTTTCAAGAGTGCTTTGCGACAGGCGACTATCGAGACCAAATGCCTTGCCTACGTCGCACATGTCAGCCCTACCTTAGAATATGCAAATATATTATTATGGTTCCCGCTTAGAAAAGACAATATCTACACACTGGAAATGGTACAAAGGAAATTTGTACGTTTATTTTATTTAACCACTACAATCTAAACAGGAGCATGTGCAAAGGCATGCACTGCAGTTCATCTTTTCTAAGTATTGGAGGTAGGAGAAAATTTCCCCATTGCATATCCGAGCTCACTTACCCCTCATAGAAGTTTGAAGGAAAATGAAAAGGTTGAATTTGTTTTATAATATAAATGACAAAATACTGGTAGACAAATGTAATTACGTCAATGAAACTGCCATATGTAACGCGGAATGAGCATTCTAGGACTGTCCAAAATAACGTTTTCGAAGGATTGCTTCAAATATTCATTTCTTTCACTAACATCACGTGACTGAAACAACCTGCCCGAACAAGCAGTAACGCCGGAGAGCCGTGGAGGGCTCTCATCATTGTTATTGGATATGTTTAAAACGGGATGCTGATATACTGGGTATCGTGACATCTTGCCCTGTTTCCGTTCCACTGTATTCCACTTTCTGTTCTTTTCCGCTGTCATTTTATCATCTATTACCCGTCTTTAGCGAAGCGTTTTGCACTGCTTTTTTCGGCAGTTTCTCAGTGTTCTTGTCACTCCGTTGTCATACCACGCTGTACGAAGTCGCTGCCATCAGTGTATTGTATTTTCGCAGTTTTCTGTTTGCACTTTATTGCGCTGCTTTATTTTTCCTTTCATTCCTGTATTATTTTTACATAGCCAATCCTATCTAGTCTCTATTTATATGATAGTAGCTTTAGATAAATAAATAGTTTCCTTCCCAAGCCATCACGCTTAAAGCGAATAGATATGCCGCCATGCCTGCGATTTTAAGCCTATCTCGCATAAAAAAAAACTTTCCAATGTTACAATATCACGCTTAAATATAGCCCTAAAAAGAGCTCTCAAAACTTATGCCTGCCTTCCAAGGAGCTCTCCTCCCGTTTCCACCTTACTACACCTCGTAGCACTTACAACGCTGCACGCTTTCCTAGCGATCCAGCACGGAAGCAACACATACTTTCAGCCTCGTGACCGTTACTCGACGTTACGCAAAGCGAAGCCCGACCGACGCGGCGCCGGCGAAGGCCGACGCATACGCCGCTGGCGTCAGTCGTCCGCCGGCGCGCTGCCCCGCACAAACGAAAGGGGCCGCTAATGACCGTTATCCCCCCTCACCTCGGCGTCTCGGCGCTATATTTGCAGCGCCGCGTCGGAGTGGCGTAACGACCGGCGCGCTCCTGACCTTGCACCTGGAGCGTGTACGAAGCCGCGTAGGCAAGCGTCGTTTGGCGTCAATGTCGTTACCCCGCTCGCGGTCTGTCTCTCGAACTGTTTCGAAGAGTGGGAGGTAGCGCGTGCGTGAGTGACAGCGTGAAAACGGCGTGTTTTGCCTCGTGAGCCTGCTCCGTCGTCTCGAGTCTCAGGTTTTCCCTCGTGCTGGCCGCTACTCTCTTGAGACTGGCGTATGCGTGATGGTAACGAGCGTAAGCGTGACGAACGTAGAGATCACTCGGTCAGGGATGGAGACTCCGGGACTCGTTTTCGCTGGACGGACCCATTTCGTTATGAACAGGGACTGGGGTTTTTGTACTTAGTGCAGCATCGGCGTGCTAGGAATGTGGTCTGTGGAGTAAGGCGGTCCTAAACGCGAGCGATTGGTCCTGCGAACCGGAGACCCCACACGTGCTATAGACCTGCTCGGAAGTGGGGGGCACATGTGCCGCAGGTGGGTGTATTGCGGCCATCCCTGCCCCTTTATTTACCGAGGGAGAGGACACTAAAGTGCTTCAGGCTCATTTATTTCCCGCCGCACATGTTTGTCATCATCATCATCATCAGCCTGACTACTCCCACTGCAGGGCAAAGGCCTCTCCCATGTCTCTCTAATTAACCCTGTCCTTCGCCAGCTGCAGCTACCGTATCACGACAAATGTTTTAATCTCATCCGCCCACCTACCTTTCTGCTGCCCCTGCTATACTTGCCTTCTCTTGGAATCCATTTAGCTAAACTTAAGGACCAGCGGTTATCTTGGCTTCGCATTACATGCCCTGCCCAAGCCCATTTCTTCCTCTTGATTTCGTCTACGATGTCATTAACCCGCGTTTGTTCCCTCACCCACTCAGCCCTCTTCCGATCTCTTAACCTTTCATTTTCCCCTATCATTCTTCTTTCCATAGATCGCTGCGTTGCCCTTAACTTAAGGTGAACCGTCTTTGTTAGCCTTAACGTTTCTGCCCCATAGGTGAGCACCGGTAAGATACAGCTGTTGTATACTTTTCTCGTGAGGGACATTGGTAAACTGCCATTCATGATCTGAGAGAAGCTGCCATATGCGCTCCTCCCCATTCTTATTCTTCTAGTTATTTCCCTGTCAGGATCCGGATCAGCGGTCACTACCTGCCCTAAGTAGACATATTCTCTTACTACTACCAGCATCTCGCTACCAACTGCGAACTGCTGTTCACTTGCTAGACTGTTGAACATGTTTACATGTTTGTAAACAGATCCAAGCATGCTCAAGAGAAAATATATTTATATTCTATATATCCTCACAATACCTTGCATCAGTGCTTAAATCTGGGTGCTTTCATTAGTGCTACACATGGGGTGAATGCGTTCCTCGGGAGTAATGCAACAGCACGTATGACGGAAGAGGAACAAGCCGGCCCAGAGCATGAAGGAGGTGGGCAGAGTCAGTCGCAACAGCTACACTTTGCTCCTTGTCCTTGATAAGGGAAGCATGTCCCTGTGAACCATTCGTTTCACTCGAATAAAGGGGCGAAACGACGTACGCGAGCCTCATGACAAAAGGAAATACAGTGTCGGCAGTGCTTCGTGCACCAGGCATGAAAAGACAGAAGTGGCGACAACACATTAAAGACCGCATTGCACCGACAGGCGTAGAAGAAAAAAAATGTTGAGAGCAAAATATTGTAAGCTGAACTAAGGCGCTGTAGTACAGTGGTCGGAATCATTCTTCAATGCACTCTCCTTAACCAGCAATGGAGAGATATCGAACGGCATACCGTGTATAACGCCCGCATGCGGTAGAAATCGAAACAATGTGCGATGGATATCGAACCTGCGTGCGGTAGGCGTCGAACCTCCATGCTGTAGATACCGAGCCAGAGTGCGATATATATAGAACTATAATTTTGCAAGTACCGAACGCGCATGCTGTTCAGCAGGAGATGCTGCATGGTGCTGCATCTCCTGCTGAGCTGCAGCGCACTATAGTCCCTGATCAACTGCTAAAGATGCTTGGAATGGAGGATTGACAACAAATTAAAGGAGTACAGACACCTAATTTTGGTGGCATGTTTTCTTCTCTAAATGATGCTGAAGGCACTACTATTTATGAATCACCCTGTGGTATTCGCCTGCGATCGGTAAATAATTCATAATCAGATTTCTTTCTCGTGATGTTTCGGTTTCGGTTTCAACAGCCGAACGATGGCTGTGACGTCAGAGAGGTTATACGTCACTTGAGACATTGAAGAACTGCTATATAATCGCTGCTTCATCGCTTTAATTCACAACAGTGCAGAAGTCAGCCTACCTCAGGAGGCGGAAAGGCAACGTATGTAGAAGCACCGATTATATTGCAGTTTCTAATGCTTCACGGCACCTAAAGATTCTCTTTGACGTCAGAGCCATCGCTCGGCTCTTGAAACCGAAGCCGAAACAGGACCAGAAAGAAATTCAGTTAGAAATTACGTAGTGGTCGTAGGAGGATACCACGTGGTAATCCGTGTGTAACAGTGCCTTACGCATCATTACAAAGAACAGAACACGCAACCAAAAATTAGGTGTCTATACTACTTTAAGAAGACGAATTCAGTATAATTCGAAAGGCAAGATAACTGATGGCCCCTTAGGGTAACGGAATGGACTCCAAGAGGTGGCAAGCGTAGAAGGGGCCAGCAGAAAGTCAGTTAGTGGATGAGATTAACAAGCGTAGATTAAGAAGCTTGTGGGGATAAATTGGCTTCGTCGGGCTCAGCAGAGGCTAAATGAAGGTGGTTGAAAGACGGATTTGTCCTGTAGTGGACTTAGTTATGGTGAAGCGGGTGACGAACCAAGTTGCCTGGATAAATGAGTCGAACAGCCAGGCAAGTGTCAGACCGTGAGAGTTAGAAGCCCATGCGCCCCCTCAGCGACCGCCACCTCGTGCGGGAACGCATTTCTCTGTGCTTTGTTGACCAGAGTTCGTCCCTAGTTCTTCCCTCTCACTTAGCGCTCAGCGATCCGCAGCGCCCAGCGTGTGTGACCTCTAAATGCGTTCCCCTGATAACGGCGCCCTGGTTCAGCTGGGCAAACGCGTCCCGACGAAAACCGGTAGCAGGTGTTTTCGGGCGAGAGGCTTCTCTTCTTTCTTTATACTTCTCCCATTTTCTTTCTCTTCTAGCTGTAATGCCTTCCTCTCCGATTTGTGCCGATACGTTTTGTCCGCTCGGCAGCGCTCGCTCTCAGAAGCAACGGCTGTCTCTCCGGGGTAAAAAACCGGGAAGCGTTATTTTGACGTCAACTGTATTTGTCCATGTTGTTATGGCGCTAGCAGTATTGTGACGTCACAGAGCGCTTCGTGCAGCTTGAGGGTTTTCATCTCTGAGAGCAAGCATGGAGGAGCCTTTTCGATTGAAGCTCTACCAGTGTTGAGGATGGCTTTCATAGCCTGATTTAAATTATAATTGGTTGGATCGGGACATAAATAAAAAACAAGACGCAAGAAAATAGTAATAGGCTCGTACCTGCCTCCAGAAGATGCAGAAAATCTTCCTGCTGCAAGAAGGATCTGGAAGGCGTTTCAGAAAACCCTCGAACCCTTGTACCTGGTTGAACATGTATATATACTAAAAATTACAAATATATACTAAAAAGCCTTCACGACCTATAATAATAACGACTATCAGACAAGTGCTACAGGGCGGCTTTAAATCGATTTCCGCTCTCCAACATCCCGATGTTGAAATATAAACACCATTTCATTTCATCTGTGCTCGTAGTGGCGTAACGCGCTCGCGTGAACTAAACCAAGACCGTGAGGCAACAAAGAAATGGTACATGTTAGTTTTCTGAAGGTTGCAAGGCATTGTTCAGGCAACCTTCAGACATTGTTTTATACATTACCTGCTGGATAATCAAATATAACACAGTGCATATAGTACAGCTATACTGTATAGCAATTTGTAGTACAAAAATAGATGCTTCTACTTATAAAATGTTATCTAATGTCGTCTTGAAGCACTGGCTATCAACGATTTTAACGGCCTATGTGGGATGGCGATTGCACTCAACGAATGTGCGTAGAAGGATTGAGTGCAGCATGATATTTGTTCAGCTTAATGACATTCCAAGTTTGTTATTATGATGTGACCTCAATGAAATCTATCGGGGATGGGAGGATGATGAAATACGTTGTGAAAAAATGAAAATCGAAGGGCTTTACTGCGTGACGCGAAAGATGGCAGGCTATGATTTAATTTCACTGCTGTCTTTTCTGGCGTATAAAAGGTTCGTTTTTGGTGAAAGGAATTCATTTGTCGGAATTCCGTCGCATATCTATACAGGCGAACTTAAATTTGTCCCCAATGCCCTTTTAATTTATCCGCAAGTGCCATCTGTGCGCTGCTTGTATTCTTTTTTGTGGTACGTCGTAGATTCATAATCAGTGTTTATCCCCAGATGCCGTTGTTTGTAATCATATCTCGTTACCGCACTCCAGTGAAGCCGAGTTGTTCGTTATTGATAATGATCACTGTGGTTTACAATTCTACGAAAGTCACTGCTATAATTTTCAAACACATTGTTTGTGCCTACGCTGTGAATACATCGTGCTCTTTGTGTTTTTCTGTACCGGTAAACACTAGGAACCGTATCGATCGAACTGCCGATCGTTCCTCTTATGCTCTATACCACGAAAGTCTACATATGAGTCTTTGCGCGTCCTTAGAAGTGCTCAGTATGTCTAATTAGCTACTCCTGGCATTAGTCCGGAGTAGCATGCTAGGCTAACAACCAGGCAGACCTTTCCTGTACTCATTAAAATCTCTCTCCCTCCCTCCACCACTCCTCCTACAATTTGCGAGTTATAGAGCCACGATATTAACTATTCCCTCGAAGGCTTTATTCACAACTGCTCTTGTCGCAAAATCGCAAACCAGGCAGAGGACTATTTACCCTCTTTTTTTAATCCTTGTTGTAATAACCTTCACAGTGAAGTGTTGCAAACGCGCCACCTTATTTCCCTACCTCCCGGACGTTTCCGAATAGTTGGGTTAGTTTCAAACGGCGCTCTTTTATTATATCGAATCTAGATGCCATTTTAAAAGCTTGGACAGTTCCCAAACAAACTTTGTAGTGATTTGAAGTGCGTAAGTACTATCGTCTTGCCTGTTAACGAACACTGATTGTTCAGGAACTTGATTGCTTTGGTTTATGGGGTTTAACGTCCCAAAGCGACTAAGGCTAGCAGAGACGCCGTAGTGGAGGGCTCCGGAAATTTCGACCACCAGGGGTTCTTTAACGTGCACTGACATCGCACAGCACACGGGCCTCTAGAATTTCTCCTTCATAAAAATTCTAGCCGCCGCGGCCGGGATCGAACCCGTTTCTTTCGGGTCAGCAGCCGAGCACCATAACCACTGAGCCACCGCGGTGGGAGTTCAGGAACTTGAAATATTGAAATATTGCATCGAGCGTATGGCTCATCGTTTTTTCAGTCACTAAAAACGTAAAAAAAAATTATTTTCAAGGTCATGCAGTTTTTATTTTTCTCAAGCACGCAGTTAAATAAACTGGCAATCACCGATTGAACTGATACCACGAAATATTGATGGGAACAACTAAGCAAGTAGTTGGCGCATTTTTGACCGACTACAGAGAAGTAGCAGTCGCAGATGACTTAACGCACGAGAGACTTTGCTGTACAACAAAAAACAATTTTATGTGCGACGTTACAGTGTCCGGGCATCCTTTGGAGGTCGTGACTATAAATCTAGACTTAAAGTCCGGAGTACAAAACTCGCGACGAAGAAGAAAAATGTTATCGTGAAGCAGGTCACGGTTTGTGCAGAGCTCTTTCTGCAGCGTTAAGTCGTAAGCGGCTCTAATGCTTCGCGTGCTCGAGATATCCACAAACGAATCGTCTGAATGTGACGGATGAGAGAGCAGATTTCGGTTCACTAGACCCCAGATGGACTAGTTCATAGAAACGCCGCGCACATCTCTAACATGTATTCAAAGAGGAGCAATCAAAACCCGGTACAAACGAGCCAGAATGTTTGGTTCCGGCAAGGTAGAAAAAAAAGAATAAATCTTACCTTCAGCACTCTGTTGGCGATTCTTTTGATGTCGGCGACCACCCTACTTTATATCCGTATATGGATGCCGTAAATATGGGTCATACGGCTTTTAAAACTGCGTCGCCCTAGCCTCGTGTACTCGTAGTGAGGCGACTCAAGTAATGGATGACTGTCGGATAACCCGTCCGTACTTCCGGCGCTTTTGTGGAAGGTTCGTGCTCAGAAATGATGCCGTGCAAACTTTAAAAATAAAGACAACGGTACATAGACAACGTCCATACCAGCAGGCGCGCCGGTTGGCATCATAAATATCTTTGTCGCTTGTTGTGTTTGTATTGGTCAATTTTTTTTTTTCAATTTTCCTGTTCAAAATACGATTTCATCCCTTGGAAGTGACCTACACATTACGCTGTGAAATAATCAGTATGCCTTCAGGATCGCGATGGCTGACAGCCCTTCTTGTGTAAACTGTGTCTGCGAAAAGACAATCACTCAACTCTTGTGTGAGTGTCCTGTCTTTGTGAACGAAAGACGCAAGCTGCGTTGTGTTCTGGACCGCCTTGCTCCTCGCCCTTTCACAGAGGCCAAGATCCTCGGTCCGTGGCCACAACAGTCGACTGCCATCAATGCTTACAAGGCACTGTTTTGCTTTTTTGAGAGATACTGCCTTGGTTGACGGATTGTGACTGTGTTTCCCGTTCCTTCTCTCTTCCCTCTTTAATCCCCTCATTCTCTTCCCCTGTGCAGGGTAGACAACCGGAAACCTTTCTGGTTAACATCCCTGCCTTTTCCCTCTCTCTGTATCTATCTATCTGGATCTTCCCACGACCAATACTATACTATAGCGCTCATTCTCGTCGGTGCCTTTATCTAACGCATAAAGCACATAAATGTATAAACAGGTCATGCAGTTCAGTCGGTACAAACATTTTTGTATAGTTGGTGCTATTGCCCCAGATCACTGTTCTTGAGCTCAGCTTATTTTCTAGGTAGACACTTCACTTCTTCCAAGTTAACTGTGAATTTTAATGGAATTACAACCTTCACGTTCATATTAGCTTTTCAATTATTGTGTTATAAATCATCACTATCAAATAAAATCAAACGACATGTAGTAAAAAATGCGCCGGCTCCAGAATGCTGTACGCGTTTCGAACTAATACGTGAGCCGTATTTGCAAAGTCACGGCTGTGATACGTGCGATTAGCATGAGTTCAGCAGGCCCTCATATTACTGGAGCGAAACAGTAAATCGCTGTTTCTCCTTCACTCTTAGTGACAATAGCAGTGTGAAGTAGTACTTCAAGGTTTCCCGGCAATGTTTAGTTGTAGGTGGCGCCACTTAGGCGCGGCCATTTATATAAGCTGCTGAAACGTTAACCTTTACGGGACGGCTACTCCCAAAGTGCGTCTGCCTACAGAGATCATGCCGAAGCAAGAATAGAACACTAATGGGTATACGCCATTCATTTCCCGAAGTGCAGTGACCAGACCATGGCATTTCCGTCTCGAAGGCATCCACTGATGAAGGCCATTTCGCAAAGTGCTGCCATGTGCGTAGATCTGTGGTTATCGTTGTCGACAGACCACATACGGAGTTGGGTGTTAGCTGGACGTAGCCGGGCGTAGGGCCTTTGCTTATCGCTCGCCTACGCAGGTCGACGTCGGTATGATGACAATTTTATTCCAGTTTTGTTCTATCCGCACTTCTTCGAGGTCTTCGACATTTGATAAACGGCGCCACGCCCCCGGCTGTCGCCACGGAGGTTGAAGACAGTGGAGCAGAACAGAGTAGAATAGAGAAGGAATGATTGTTATATTCATCGCCCTTGCGGACTCTCTTAGCAGGACGCCCATGTCGACAGTGAGCAGAAACCCGTTTGAGAAAGACCGGCAACTTACGATGGCTTCGTGGCCAATCTAGCGGAAAACAAAAAGCCACGAGCCGCACAGAGCTCCTAGAAAGGAAAGGTTCAGCGCTTAAATATATGCAGGAACGCCGTTAGGAACCCAAGTGCCAAGAAGCTGGGAGGAAAGCTAGTTGAGTTAAGCCTCGTGGGGCAGGTCAACTCGGCGGGCAAATCTATGCCCTTCGCTAAGCCTTAAACTATCGCCGCGTCTGCATACGATCACCACTCG
Source organism: Amblyomma mixtum (assembly GCF_055824585.1). Taxonomy (NCBI): domain Eukaryota; kingdom Metazoa; phylum Arthropoda; class Arachnida; order Ixodida; family Ixodidae; genus Amblyomma; species Amblyomma mixtum. The sequence goes on from NC_143020.1 coordinate 97,981,419, forward strand.
CCGAGCAGACGATCCAGTCTGCGCGGCAGACGAATAGCTATAGGCGCCAGGGAGCGCTAACGCAGACAGGGCATTCCTCTCTCGTGGTCTCAGCGGCGGCGTTAAAATGCGGAAGTCGGGGAAAAGTATGCTGAGTCCTGGGTTTTCCTCAACATAGCACGTGGTCCTTCTAAACCGGCGCCCCGTGCCGCCAGGGAGACGCGCCTGGCGCCCGCTTTTATGTGCGTTTAATCTCAACCCACTCTCGCTAGAGGTCTCGTCTCTCTTCGTCCGACAAAGCGCCAAACGACCCGTGTCTTCGGAAAGCGAAAACCAGCTACGATATCGTTTAGCTTTTGCATTTTATGCAACTCTTCTCTGTGCGTACTTGCAAAGTGCACGGAGCGAGAAACGGCATGCACCGTTAGTTCCAACCTTGTCGGGCGTGGCGCTTCGAACGACAGGGGAGTCGCCACGTTTTCGAGCAGTACCGGCCCAGGAATGCACCGTTGGACGATAAACAGCTGGGGTAAGATAGGAAAAACCAGTGTAGAAAGCGAGATTGGGCGAATTGAAAGAGGAAAAAAAAAGACAAGAGAAATGGGGTTGTAAACGAGGCATGACGACGTAAAAGATACGTGTTCTTCTAGCGGGTCGATGTTCCTAACTGTGCGCTGAGTACTTGCTTGGGGTCGCCGTTTACAGTTAGGACACGAGGAAAGCTCACTTATCTCGAGAATGACATGAAGGGGTTTTTAAATGCAGAACATTTATACAGCAACGAAGAACTCTGCGATGTTGGCGTTCGCGGACAAAATCTGTTGCAAGTTTGGTGGGTGGTATATGCCGACGAGGCTTAGTGAAAAGACAGGCCCAAAGCCGCTAATGTTCGCTGCAGAAATCTGTGTTCCAAAGATAAGTGAAGTCTTGGAGCGTACATCGGTCTTGCTAAAGCTCCCACAAGTATGGAGGCGCAAAGCACTGTTGTTAAATGTAAAGGTGGAGAGGGAATGGGGACATAGCGCACCATTTCTTCAAGAAACATACTCCACCACAAACTTCCTGCTTTGTCAGCCCATCCTATACAGTTGGCGAGATTGGATTTTTTGACAGGAAAGAGTGTGCTTTGAGCTACACTGAACACTTGTGGCACTTCTTTCGCCGTTTGTCGTTTTTTGCACTTCCTCGATTACTTACAAGCATCAAGGCAATGAATGCAAAAATAGCTCAGTATAAGAATAAGTTTGTCGATTTCAATGTTTGTTGCCGCCTGCATATTTTCCAACGAAAAGGCACCTCTCCCTAAAACTGAAATATGCCAGTTGCAGAACTAACGCCCTCAAAAAAACATCAGTCTCTTACCCCCCCCCCCCCCGCCGTAATATTATACCCGAGCGGGCAACAATTTCTCGGGCGGATGTATCGGTAGTTACTATGAAAGGTTTTGCTTCATCTTTTTGGCGTAGATGGTTGTGCTGTATACTAATCCAGCACTATTTCCGCTTTCTCTCTTTCTCTCTCCCCGTTCTCCCTCCCCTTTCCCCGTTCCTAAGGAATGATAACCTTGGCTGCTTACGTGCCATAGAGGCCACCATAACTCCCCTCCCTCTCGCTATTGCAATACTAGCTGCGGTGCACTAAACTCAAAGGTAAAAAAAAAATCGCAAGCAAATTATTGAACAACACAATAAACAAATAATGTTTCACGTTCCCGCTGGAGCATCATCATCATATTAAATGAAATAACCGTAGAAACAGGGATTCGGAATTAATTGTCGATCGTCAGTGCAGCTTTAGAACAGGAGAAGCTAACCCCGCCGCCGTGGCTCAGTGGTTATGACGCTTGGCTGCTGGCCCGAAAGACGCGGGTTCGATCCCGGCCGCCGCTGCCGAATTTCGATCGGGGCAAAATTCTAGAGGCCCGTGTACTGTGCGATGTCAGTGCACATTAAAGAACCCCAGGTGGTCGAAATTTCCGGAGCTCTCCACTACGGCGTCCCTCAAAGCACGAGTCGCTTTGGGGCGTTAAACCCCAATAAACCAATAATCCAATAAACAGGAGAAGCAAGATCAGCCTTAAAACCAAAGAAGCTTCGAGACTGCAATCTTTTCTAACATTCCCTTCCCGCCCCGTCGAAAAGGCACGCGAACACAGCGCGCTCGCTGTAAGAGGGGCGTGGCAATGACCGCCTGGACCGAGAGGTGGCCAAGGGAAGGGTGGGGGGTTGAAGACTGGTATGCGGCCTGAGATCGGTGCGCTCGTTAACCTCGCCGGAGGGCCGATCCTCTCCCGCGCAATGCATATCCACTTCACACCTGCGCTGACGGGGCGGCCACGAGAAGATTGGTGAGGAGAAGCCGACCACTTGGCTGCTCGCAAGAGGGGTCATCATCTCGGCCGGTTGGCGTCGAAAAGGCGTGAGCACTAGGCGCCCGCCGGAGTGGATGAGAGTCCGCCTCCGGCTTCCTCCTGCATCATAGCTGCGGGCTGTATATACAGACGCCTTAGGACAGCGGTAAATGATGGGCGGGTTATTGACGTTGCTGTTTACCTCACTGCATGTTAGTGACTCCCTGCAGAGAAATCGACCGTGTATACCAGAAAATTACTGAAGAAGAGTGGATATCTGAGTGAATTGGTAAAAGTTCACTGTAGGTGCTACAGCGCGAAACAGACGAAAGCACAAGAGAAAGAGGCACCACAGACGAGCGCTGACTCGCAACTAAAGTTTGTGACGAAAAGAATACGAAATTTATACATCAAAGTCGTGTGACATCACAGGGCCGAGAGCACTTCCGCAAGCATTTCCAAGGCGTGACTTAATATCCAATGACCTGACACACAGTGAAATCCTATCAAAACAACTGGGATAAGGCAACCTGACAAGTAATGGAAGCATGTTTTATTCGTAAAAACAGTCACAATCTATAAGCCTGCCTTCCTTGTTGCGGGTTCACGAACAGATTCTGTTTCTAGATAATTCGGGATTTTAACTTGAGGTAAACTAAGCAGCGGAGAAGGTTCTTTTTGATTGGACTTCACCGCGTGTCAAATGAATAGCTTAAGATTCACCTTTTGTAAGTGCTTGTGGAAGTGCTCTCGGCTCTGTAATGTCACATGACTTCGAAGCATAAATTTCGTGTTGTTTTCAATAAAAACTTAAGTTGCGAGTCAGTGCTCATTTGTGGTGTATCTTTCTTTTGCGCTTTCCTTTCTTTCGCGCTGTATCGCCCATAATGATACCAGAAAAACCAGCTCATTGCGCAGCAGTCTTGGGGTGAGCATACCCTTTGTGAGCGGTGAACAATGAAAATGCTAAATTAGATAGCAGGTGATGGATTTGATGTAGGAACTCGTGCGCTTGTAGTCGTATGTACATGGTGTGTCGAAAGTTCTCAGGACACAGGGTCGGCTTTTCAGCAGTATATTGGGGCAGTTAAAGATATGAAGCTAACAATGCTCTCAGAGGTGGCAGTGATACGCCTCCTGAGCTTTGCAGAGTTCTTCAGGTCTGGAAGCAGAACTTGGGGCCTGACGTATACAGCGATTGTGGACAAAAGCATTTTTGAGCAGGAAACCGTTTATGAACGCAGTTTTTTTTCATATAATGTAAGATTTAACTTTAACAATCAATACATCCGCAGATCACCCGGTGGCAGCGTACCATTTTTGTTTTCCAATAACGTATTTGCTATCTCGAAAATCATTTCCCATTTGTTTTCTAAGAAGCCTTAACTGTTCGATGCGATCGATGGGAACACTTTAAAAGAAAGGTTTTGCTACATATGAGAATGATGGACAATTACTTTGAATATTTCCATAAGAGTATCTTACAATTTTCCTGGTTTCAAAATTTTTGTCCGAGAATGCAGGACATGGAACCATTGACGCGCTATTTACACGGGGCTCCACATCCATGCGTAGAAGTTGGCAGCACATTACCTTCAATATTTCCATAAGGGTGTCTTATAATTTTCCTAGTTTCAAAATTTTTGTCCGAGAATGTTCGACATGGAAGTTTTCACGCCCATTGTACGCAGTGCTCCACATCCGTGCGTAGTAGTTGGCAGCAAATGTAGACAGGTATATGCTTAAAGCGTGACGCGCCGTTTAAGAGCCCTATACAGAATTGAAGCACCCTGTGTATACAACGAAAAACATAACGCTTACAAGAGAGGCTGGGAAAGAGGAAAGAAATTGGTTCGCTTTGCAGGCAGCATTTGGAGAAAGTAGAGACGGACTTCTGAGGAAGATAACGTTGTTGTTAGGGTAAACTTACTGTACGGCAACTTATTATACAGTTAACTGAAAGACGTCGCAGTGAAGAGAAAATATCTCTATATCCTCTTTGAGTAATAGCCTCAAGTCCCCTTCCCCTTTCTTTCTTTCCTTCTTTCTTTCTTTCTTTCTTTCTTTCTTTCTTTCTTTCTTTCTTTCTTTCTTTCTTTCTTTCTTTCTTTCTTTCTTTCTTTCTTTCTTTCTTTCTTTCTTTCTTTCTTTCTTTCTTTCTTTCTTTCTTTCCTTCTTTCCTTCTTTCTTCCTTTCTTTCTTTCTTTCTCTCGCTTTCTTTCCTTCTTTCTTTCTTTCCTTCCTTTTTTCTTCCTTTCCTTCTTTCTTTCTTTCCTTCCTTTTTCTTCCTTTCCTTCTTTCTTTCTTCCTTTCCTTCTTCCTTTCTTCTTCTTTTTCTCTTTCTTTCTTTCTTTCTTTCTTTCTTTCTTTCTTCCTTTCCTTCTTCTTCTCTTTCTTTTTCTTTATGTCTACGTGCACCCTATCATACAACTCTAGATTTACGTAACAGCCACCACTCGCAGCATGTACGGCAGTCGCTTTTTCACTCGCCCAATAACGGCTTCGTGACGTCGTGTTGCACACTGACGCTCCTTCCGCGCTTGCGGAGTTGCGCATAGAAAAGAAACGTGATTGATTGGATCCTTATACAGCAAAACAGGCGAAGAAAAAGAGACGCTTACTCCACTCACTTTTCGTATAAACACCTTACGCATAATCTCAACGAGCTTCTCACCGGAACGCTGACAGGACTCTGCACAACCGGGCGGGCTTTCATCACCTCTCGTTTCCCAGGTGTTCATCTTCTTTTCCGGATTAAGTAACCAACCGGTGATGAATTCACCGCTGTAGCCGGGCAAATGAGGAAGCGTATGCGTCGTCACCTGCCAGCGTTAAGACGGAAGCCGATGGGGCTTCTGGCGCTCACACGCTGGCCTATATTACGAAACGCGTCTTATCCGGCGTAAGCCGACGTTTTGAGCTCAATGGGTGGGTGCTATATCTGGTTGTCGGTATCGTAGGCTGCGAGTGCACAGCTCATAAGTCGCTAGCCATGTTTGGGAGCTTTCTGGATGTGTGTAGAGCTTTCGGTACCGCCTGATAGAACAATGGAACGGATAGAACAACGGAACTGTTCAAACATTATTGAACAGTTGTGTGCTGTACCGTTGCTGATAGGGGACGGTAAAACTATATATTTATGCCTCCGAGGCTCACAGAAAGCATTACAGCGTTAGTGGGCCAAAGAACGCAACATAAACGAAAAAAAAAAACGAGGCCATCTTCGCAACTAAAGTGTTGAGAGGCGAAAGCCTAGGACGCTATGCCGTGACGACTTCCGGTGGATGTGAGGTCATACCTTTCCGTCGCTATACGATACCCAAATTATACATCTTTTGGGGATCTTAAGTGTTAATTACTCTTAATTACACATTTTTCTATTTGATTTCATACAAATCCGGTGTTTTCCCGGCCATCCTGTGACAATTTAATTTTCATTATGCCGTGACGACTTCCGATGGATGTTAAGTCACTACGTTCCCGTGGCTATATCGAAGTCCGCGCTATTTCGACGCAATTTCGACATTTTTGCCCATAATTAATGAACTAACTAAATTAGTCATCAAACTTGGCTTCTAGGTTCATTGTTTCATCCTCTTTCTGTAGCAACCAGTGGTTTTCTTCTTTGTTAGTTCCCGAGTTAAACGCATGTGACACGCTTTGTTAACGGACGACGCTTGAGCCATTAAAGGCTTTCGCCTTAAAAGCAGACTATCGTATGGCACGGTATGCTATCAGTGATGTATCTGGTACCACGGGATTCACGGGTCTCTCATGTATGGTGTGGAGGAAAACGAGGAAGGTGGTTTTGATTGAACAATTTTTTTGCTTCTTTTGTTCGCTGGAAATATGGATTTTCCTGGGAAATATGGCCCCCTGTATGGCGCTTAAAGACTTTGCACGCGAGATATGAAGGACGCCGTAGTAAAACGATCAGGATTGATATACTACAGCACGCTCTGGCAAAGCATAGCACCCGGTTTGCAGGTGGGCTTAGCGCGACACAAACGAGGACAAGAGAGGGACACAGGAAACTTTATTTGATGCTAGCACTAAAGGCCCAGCTAAGAAGAGGGCTTCGTCCGACAAGGCCCGCTGATACCCGAAGGGTAGGAATTGTCTTCAAATGAGCTTAAAGGTGCACTGAAGAGGAATCTGAACTCGTCGTTTTGCCGCGGGAACTCAATATACACGTTCCGAGCATACTTAGAAACCTCGATTTATTTGCCCGGTGTGGCCGATTTCCCTAATTAAATCGAATTAACACGCGGCTCCCGCCTTTTTTTTTTTTTGAATTCTGCCTCGTACGGTGGGCGGAGTCGACCAACGCGGGGAGTGCCTTTCACCCAGTCCCGTGGCGGCTTGCCGCTCTGCCATCGGCGGAGTAATACGTAGTAGTCCGTAGAAGCAAATAGTCCGCGCGTAGTTTTATTTCTGCGGGCTTATTTTGCGGCTATATTATCTGCAAATGAAACTATTTATTCGCGGAAACCTAAAAAACAAAATGAAGCGAAAGCAAAGCCTCCACGGAGCTGGCTGAAAGGCACTCCCCGCGTTGGTCGACTCTGCCCACCGTACGAGGGAGAATTAAAAAAAAAAAGGTGGGAGCCGGACGTTAATTCGATTTAATTAGGGAAATCGGCCACACAGGGCAATAAGTCGCAGTTTCTAAGAATGCTCGGAACGTGTAGATCGACTTCCCGCGGCAAAAAGACGAGTTCAGATTCCTCTTCAGTGCACCTTTAATGGTTTCTAAAGCTGTATCTAAACGGCGTCCCTGTTTGGCTAATATACTTAATTTCGGAGATTGAACATTCCCGCAAGTAAATGATATTATTAGTGTGGCATGTGTTTTTGCCGCACATTTTCAACTGAAAATCGATCTGGTGCTAGAAGCTAATACGGATGTAGTCATCTATATGTAAATGTGTGTGTTTCTTATCCATTCACAAAAGAAGGACGACACAAACGCATCATTTTAACTTCAATGGCACAGGGCGAGGAAAGGTTCCTCAGCGCTTGTAGTATAATTAGCGTACCACTTCTCCCACCCTCAAGACGGCCGCATTCACCAATATAACATTGCTGAATATGTTCCCTAGCTATACACAGCTTTGTTCTGCTCAAACATCTGGCAACACTGTTTGCTATGAAAGTGGGCGCCTATCTACTCACTACCAAAGCATAGATCTAATATTTTCTCTGCCCCTCGGCCCAGCGTGCGGACACTTCTACCGCATTCACAAGGCCAAACGGACGCTCGCCTCCAAATCCGTTAAGACACAGGTCCTCAGGCGTCTATTCTAAAAAGCCGCAATAGCCTGTTTCTGATTTAATAACACCATAATTTTCAAAACCACCCTTGCCACCTCCTCCCTTTCTTTCCCAACGGCAACAGCACCCCCAAATTGAGTCCACGACCGTATACCTTGCTCGTATATGTAAAGCCGCGGCCGATTTTCGGTCTCCACGGTAATTACTCACGGTCCTCGATTCTGAAAACCCCTCCGAGGCACACACACACACAAAACATCCGTCCGGTTCTCTTTTGGCGTCGGACGCGCGCGTGATCCAGGACTCTTTACAAGAAGAGCCTCACCCACAAAACCGTCCCAGACGCCCCGGGCACAGACACCGGCTTCGCTCAATGCTCACTTTACGTCTCCGACACGCGCTCGGTCGTTTTTTTTTTTTATTCTCCGCTCCCGATTACATCCATGTCCTTCTTCATCTTGGCTCGACTTCGTTACACAGTGAGTCCTCACGCCACATCTTAAGAGCACGGCTTTCTGTCCTGGCTTGTCGACGGATGTGGCACACGCCTTGATCTTAGCAGCGACATTGCGTTGAGGGCTCGTAAAGTCGATAACAAGAAAGAAGGTTGATGTTGTAGGAAGGGTGGAGATGGGGGGGAGGTGAAGAGGGTGGTTTAGTCGGCGGGGGTAAGCGTGAACTCTTCCTTGCTTCTGGGGTGCAAGGCCCTTACACCTGCCCCGTAGTAGAAGACGGCAAGGCGGGCTCGAAAGGCAGTCTTCTTCTCGGGCAGAAAGAGCACGGCAGCTGCGGCGGCGGCCCCTGAGACGACGGCGAAACACGGACTCCGCAAGCGGACCAGCCACGCGAAATCGGACGGCGGCGGCGGCAGAAGCCGTAAATGCGCGAATCTGGGACGTGCGCTCGGCAGTCACGTCTGGCTCTTGCAGCCCTTAACCTCTGCCCGGTCTCTTTCTCTCTCCGCATCTATATTCGTGAAGAGAGCGTGCCCCGTGCGTGGCTGGAAGAAAACACGAAACGGAAAATGTCAACGGGGGTTCTTTAGGCAACGTAGCGGCGATTTTGGCGAGGTCTGCTTGAGGGAAAATGCTTGATGGGGTTTTTCGGCTTCGCAACTATTGCATGATTCTTGGCTGGCCGAAATTCGCGCCCATACCACAGTGCTAACGGTTATAATGATCGAAGTTTTAACTTCACATGATGTGTCACGTGAGTTGGGACGAGGATATTTTCCTGAATGCGCCCTCTTTTTTTTTTTTGAAATCAAAACTACCGTTGATAGTTGCGCCACGTCCAGTCGTTGTCTTGTTCCGTCCTTGTCACCAATCAGAGAATTTAAGCAACAGAGCAACGCAAAACTAACTAAACTCTCTTGCCTCTTTGGTTTGGTTTGGTTTATGGGGTTTAACGTCCCAAAGCGATTAAGGCTATGAGAGACGCCGTAGTGGAGGGCTCTGGAAACTTCGACCACCTGGGGTTCTTTAACGTGCACTGACATCGCACAGTACACGGGCCTCTAGAATTTCTCCTCCAAAGAAATTCTAGCCGCCGTGGCCGGGATCGAACCCGCGTCTTTTGTGTCAGCAGCCGAGCACCATAACCACTGAGCCACCGCGGCGGCTCTTGCCTCTTTGCTCAGCTATTATATCAGCTCGCACTGTATACAAAAGCAGATAGGCATTTGGATGTCTTATTCATGTTACTCAGAAGAGCTTGGAAGAGCCCACAGATGAAGAATTTGTAGAGGAGGACAACCACCTCGAGAGAATTCCGATGGGCTCCTTTAGGACCTGCAGCCATAAAACCGTGCCTGTCAAGCGAAAAGGCTTCAGAAATCGCCACCACTCGCCAGCCAAATACGACCTAATATAACGCGACAAACCACGCTGGTAGTACCGACTGATAGCAAGTCAGAAAACCAGCAGACTGATACACACAGCGCCAGCGTGCTGCTTTCTTTCATGTTTTATTGCCTCCTTTTGTGAGTACTTGTATTTCGTTTTATTTTTATCTTCTTTCTTTCCTTTTGTTGTTGTTTTTCTGTTGCAGTTTTTCATGTCAGTATCTGCCATGTGTGCTGTCTGCTGCCGGGCACTGGCACTAAAGCCTTCTGAGGCTTTGGCAGGACCGCATTTCTATTTGAAAGAGAAAATAACATTTTTAATTATTATTATTATGCTGCGGTGCATGCGCTTAGAGTATATGACACGCCGCCCGCAAGGGCACCTTGTGTAACGAGGTGTTGGTGCATGGCGCCACCACGGACCCTTAGCCCCCATACCGAAGCTGTCATCCGTACCGTGGCGATAGGTTGAAAGGTGGAGGGAAGAAACCTTGAACGGTGGCGGTCGAGGAAGTGGTCAATCCTCGGCCGATGGGCTCCTCGTCTGTCTACCAGGCGGGGAGTCCCGGGACCTTCCTCTGTGTATAAGGGTGAATCAGAGGCGACAAAGTATCAGGAACCCTTAGTTTATACATGCCGTATGGAAAAATCTGCAAACAAATCTGATCGGCCCCCAAAAAGGGGTCGCACCGATGTCAAGAAATTGAATCCACAGAAGGCAGAAATGTTTGCGAAGTTTTTTATGGCTCACTCAAACACTGATGAACCGGTAGCCAACCTCTCTGCATTTGTCATCGCCAACACCCTAAAAAGCCGTGTAGGCAAAGACTACAAAGCAAAAAAGCAGCGAACCGGAGATCTCCTTGTAGAAGTAAACACAAAAGAACAAAGTATCAAACTGATGTCATTACAGAATCTTGGAGAAATGAGCGTACAGGTAACCCCGCACCGCACCCTGAACCACTCGAAGGGCGTCATATCTGAATATGAACTCCTACAGCGTACCGATGCGGAAATGGAAGAAGAACTAGCTCAACAAGGAGTAATAGCAGCCCGAAGAATAACCATCCGGAGAAAAAATGCAGAAATCACGACAAAACACATTTTCCTAACTTTCAATGGCACAACTCCGCCTGACTCCATCCACGCCGCATACTTCCATTGCAAAGTCCGCCCATACATACCAAAGCCGAGACGATGTTTCAAGTGCCAGCGCTTTGGACACAGCATGTTGGCTTGCCGCGGTAAACCCACTTGTGTCACATGCGCAGAAGACGCACATACAGAAGAAAGATGCGAACGCACACCAAAATGCGTCAACTGCAATGGCGCACATGGCGCGTACTCCAGGTCGTGCCCAGTCTGGAAAACAGAAAAACAAATTATAACTTTGAAGACCACAGAAAACCTGTCCTACCTTGAGGCAAAAAAACGCGTCTCTTTCCAACAGAAAGGGACATACTCTGAAGCGGTGACGCGGGGACCGCCGCCGCCTTCAGTTTCTGTCGGCACACAGGTCTGTCCGGTGGACCTGGTGTCGACACCCAAGTCCCCACCACAGAAGTCGGTGGTACAGTTCACAGGGCTGAAACTTTCGCGAGAAGACCACGCGATCCTCGCTGGAGGCCTTCAGGCCCCACTTTCAGCAGCGGCATCCTCGGCGACAGACACCCAGAACAGCTCTGCTGAACTGGACCTGTCGCCCCACCCCTCTAAGAAGGCACCTGCTGGCCCAAAAGACTCTGCCGCTGGAGCAGGGCCTGGTTCAGCGGTGCCAACAAAAAAGACGAATGCGAAGGCCACGGGCCATCGCAACCAAGAAGCATCCCCCACGTCCACCGTGGAGGATATGGATGTCGGCGAAAGTCCGCCGAAATCTAAAACACACGCATCCGCGGCGTCTCCGCGGAAATCCGGCGCCACGAAAGTGGCGATGGATACAACTCCTGGTTCGCCACCGCTGCAGCGGCGGCGAGACTCCCTAGAGAAGAAAGGGAAACCACGAATCGCCGCTCCTGAGAATAAATAACTTTCCCCAATCCCCAACTTATCATAATGGCGTATATAATACAATGGAACTGTATAGGCCTACACAGAAACTACACAGACATAACCGAAATGCTGAAAACAATGGCACCTACAGCTGTGTGCCTGCAGGAAACAAACCTTGGGCCACAGCACACAAACATCTCTAAAAAATATAATATTTTCCGGAAAGACCGAGTGCAAGCTAGCCGACTCTCGGGAGGCGTCGCTATCATTACGCAAAGCGATGTCCCTACAAGAGAGATAGCACTAAAGACAAACTTAGAAGCGGTCGCAGTAAACATCATTAGCCGTAGAACGATAACAATATGCTCTGTGTGCATACCACCGCACAACACAATTACAAAGCATGACCTAGAACAACTTCTGGAACAGTTGCCTGAGCCATATGTGATAATTGGGGATTTTAACGCACACTCCTCATTGTGGGGAAGTGAGCATACTGATTCCAGAGGTCAGCTCATCGAGGATTTTATTCTTTCGAATAACATATGTTTAATGAATACGGGAAAAGCCACGTACTGCTGCCCCAGCTCTGGAAAAATGACCTGCCTCGATTTAGCATTTGCATCTCCATCAGTTTTTAATTTTATTTGGGATGTTTTAGACGACCTTCGAGGAAGTGATCACTTACCTACGGTTTTAAAGCTAACATCAGCTACAGTCATCCTCCCTACGAAGCCTCGGCGATGGAAAATTCACCTCGCCGATTGGACACTTTTCAGAACGAAGACCACATTAGAAAAAGAATATGCCGGAACCCTTACTATAGAAGAAATAAATGAAAAATTTGTCACATGCTTAATATCGGCAGCAATAGAAGCCATCCCACAAACGTCTGAAATTGCACGAAAAACACATAAAATTTGGTGGTCAAATGAATGCTAATTGGCTAAAAAGCAGCAAAACAAGGCTTGGGGCAACCTTCGCAGATATCCCACTGCAGAAAACCTGCTCATCTTCAAAAGGGCTAGGGCCAAAGCACGATACACTAGACGCAACGCAGAAAGGGCATCATGGCAGCAGTACATATCCTCCATAAACAGCTCAATATCATCAAAGAAAATGTGGGAGCAGGTGCGGAAATTCACAGGAAATTTTACTCCATTCACATTTCCAATGTTAACAACACCCGGTACTCAAACAACATTAGAAGAGCAGGCCAACATATTAGGTGAGCATTTTTCCACAGTTTCAAGCTCATCCAACTACACACTAACATTCCAAAAGCACAAAACAATAGTAGAAAAACAAAAACTTCCCCTTGGAACATGCATACACGAAGACTACAATCAACTTATTACAATGCAGGAACTAAACACAGTACTAACATCCGGTAAAATGACAGCACCAGGCCCAGACAATATACATTATGCCATGCTTGCTCACCTCTCTGAGACTGCCATAGAGGCTCTCCTAAAATTTTTCAATAAAATATGGATGAGTGGAGAAATCCCCCAAGCATGGAAAGAAGCAATCATAGTACCCTTCCTAAAACCTGGCAAACCACCAACTAGTCCCACCAGTTACAGGCCAATAGCACTCACTAGCTGTATAGCAAAATCATTCGAAAGCATACTAAACATCAGACTAACATTCATACTTCAGTCCCAGCAACTTTTAGATATGCATCAGTGCGGTTTTAAAAAGACATCTTCCACAACCGATCACCTCGTTCGCTTTGAGAACACAGTTCGGGAAGCATTCATCCACAACCAACACTGTATCGGGGTCTTCTTCGACCTGGAGAAGGCTTACGATACCACGTGGAGGTTCGCTATCCTCCGTGACCTAGCGGACCTAGGTATCCGCGGCAGGATGCTGGGCTGTTTGAGCGACTTCCTAAGCAACCGTACATTCAGAGTCCGCCTAGGTGCATGCAACCTTCTCCAACACTTTTATTCAAGAAACCGGCGTACCCCAGGGGTGCATCCTAAGCACGACCTTATTCATCATCAAAATGAACTCCATAGGAAAAGTAATCCCAAAATCCATAATGTACTCAGTTTACGTAGATGACCTCCAAATAGCATGCACGTCTTCCAGCATACCTGCCTGTGAGTGACAGATACAAATAACAATAAATAAACTGGCTACCTGGGCAGATAGAAACGGATTTAGATTTTGCCCTCAGAAAACAGTAGCGGTTCTGTTCTCTTTGAGACGAGGCCTACAGGCCGACCCCACACTATATCTAAACCAAACCCCATTACCTGTCAAACAAGAGCATAAATTTCTAGGGGTAACTTTCGATAAAAAGCTCACTTTCTTGCCACATATAAACAGCCTAAAGAAAAAAGCTTCCCAGGCCCTCAATGTACTGAAACTACTGTCAAGAAAACACTGGGGGTCTGATAGGGCATGCCTGTTACATATATACCGTTCTCTGGTTCGCTCTAAGTTAGACTATGGGTCCATAGTATATGGCTCAGCAAGACCATCCTACATAAAACGACTGGATCCTATCCACAATCTTTGTTTAAGGTTGTCTTCCGGTGCTTACAGAACTTCACCAATAGCAAGTCTGTATGTGGAAACGAATGAACCTTCCTTAGAAGATCGAAGAACTGCACTAACTTGTACATACATCCTCAAAATCCTTTCTCAGCCCAAACATATCTGTTACCCAACTGTGACGAAATGCCCATCCCGAATTTTCTTCAACAACAAGCCTCACGCAATTAAGCCGTTGCTCTTGCGCTTCGACGAAAAATGCCAAGCTCTGAACATGCTAAACGAAATTAAAAATATTACCCCAAGACACGAAGCGCTACCACCATGGTACACTCTCCCCACAGTGTGTGACGTCACACTAACACGCCTCAGTAAAACCTGTACGCCACACAACCATATAATACAAGAATATCTAGCACTACAACAAAAATACAGAAATTACACTGCATTTTACACTGACGGGTCAAAAACTCATGCTCATGTAGGAAGCGCAGTAATAGAAGGAAAAAATGAAAATGCAGTACGACTGCCCTCATGTGCTACAGTTTTCACCGCGGAGTGTTATGCTATTAGTGTTGCGGTACAGAAAATAACAAATGAAAACATCAAAAACAGCATCATTTATACAGATTCACTGAGCGTCCTTACAGCATTAAACTCCAAAAATGCCACGGAGCCAATGATTGGAAGCATCATACACAACATAGTAAAGATCACGACACAAAAACATGTTATAAAATTATGCTGGGTTCCCAGTCACGTTGGCATTAGGGATAATGAGAGAGCCGACATGTGTGCTGCACAAGCCAGAACCATGGAAATAAAACATGCGAATTTGCCTCCTAGGGATTACATGAAGTTAGTGCATAGCAGACTAAGAGCCAAGTGGCAAGCTTCTTGGGATAATGAAGGACACAACAAGCTGCATACCATAAAGCCCATTTTAAAAGATTGGAAATCATGCCGCCATAAAGAGCGTTTTATCGAAGTAATTTTATGTCGTTTACGCATAGGTCACACACACATCAGTCATAACTTCTTATTAACAAAAAAAGACAAACCTCTGTGTGAAATGTGTGGTGAGGAGGTCACAGTAAATCACATTTTAATTTCTTGTTCGCATCTCGAAGAACTTAGAAAAAAAATTTTTACGGTATTTTACAATGAACACATTCCATTTCATCCCGATTTGTTTTTAGGCGAGCAAACACTTGTCGAGTTTTCACTTGTTTGTAAGTTTCTAAAGAAAGTCAATGTTTTAAATCTATTATAATGTAACCTCTGTACACTTGACATAACATCATCTAACCTTGTGTTTGGCGCATGATAGCCATAGTTGCTTATGCGCCATAAAACCCCATATAACTAGCTAACTATATGACACGCTGGTATTGTTCGCAGTATATTCTTAGCAGAAAGAAGAAAACGTCGTAAAACGCGACTGAATGCGTTGCTGAGACATGCAAACGAACGTTTAGTCCTTGTGGAGAATAGCTCAGCTACTGCCCCTTTGCAGTCAGTTCCTCAGAGGGTTATGTTTTCTCTTTGAATCTAATAATGATCGTCGCAACGCAGTAGTTCCCAAAGGTCTCACTCCTGCTGTGCTTACAGTCCTCGATGGCTAAGAGTTTGTATGGGAATAGCTATTCTCAAACATTAAAACAATAAGGGCGGTTATTTTGGCGACTTGGAGACAGCGGGAGAAAACAGAAACGAATGCAGGCAGGGGTTAAGCTAAAGTAAGTAACCTTATCGTCACAATCAGCAATCATTAAAAGAGTGTTCACACCTCACTTTGAAACTGACTGCTGGTAAATGAGCGGCCACGTATAGCCTCGGGTAGTACTAATAGTTCATTATGAAGGCTAAATAAAATTAGTCCCATTTCGTTCATTTTTGGTTTGAAGCGTTCAGCGTGTTCGGTTAGAGAAAGGGGAAAAAAGCTGCCAATAGTTCTTTCCAGACTCTTTATACCAAAATTGAATCAGACCTCCACCTTCTGTTAGCACGGACGGGAGGCTGTACCTTGCCCACATGTATCTTAAGTTTCAAGGCCACCGGAATGAGATCCTCTCGAGAGTGCTGTCGACATAGGGAGTCCTTGATTGACAAGTACACTCTAAACACCAAGTAATGAAAAAGAAGAAGTAAGCAGACCTCTAGCGCACTCTCTTTTAAAAGGGAATGTTCTGGAGGAAAGCTTACACCGTTTTTCTCCCATATTTATTTATTTATTTCAGGTTCCTTCATGGCCCTTGGAGGGCATTAGAGAAGGCAGTGAGCGGTTACAAATTCGTACAGAATATATACACAACGGGTTATTTACAACAATACCTAACGCGTGTATTTAGCAGCATCATTACACAAGATTTCGCAGTGAAGAGAATACAAGTAAACAATATTGCAAAAAAGTATGAAGCGCGAAAAAACTTTAGGCTTGAGAAACAAAAGTATACAATGTAGTGTTAAGGCATAAGGTCATTTAGAAATACTCATAACACAAGCTATAATACAAAGCAATGACAACACAGTTATCAACAGTAAGCGGCAAAAATAACGAAAATGCATATTTAAAATTAGCGAAATCGCTGTATACAGGATAGCAACGTGAAAATAAATAAAATGACCATTTTATCTAATCTACTACAAAATGATCCCGCAACCGTTTTTTAAATTCTTCAATGTTGTTAGTAGTAATATATGCGAATTCATGAATTCATATATATGCGTAAGATATATATATATATATATATATATATATATATATATATATATATATATATATATATATATATATATATATATATATATATATATATATATATATATATATATATATATTTATATGAATTCATGCTTAGAGTGTGCTACGTTGATGACGTCAGTGGTATCGTTCGTCACACATGAGTAAGTACCCCATGAAGCTATTGCTGGGAAATTCTCAAGACATATTAAAGTTACGGTGAAGGAACACTCACATGAAAGCTACGTGACGAATATTCGTTCCGTATCGTGTCTTGTGTGTTCTTTTCGGGCAGCCTTCTCATATCTGAAGAATTACACCCAGTAGCGCGACAGCATGTTCTACCCAAATATATTACTGTGAAATTTCGCACAAACGAACTGTGCTACCTATCCTATACATTAACGGCACTGAAGTAGGATCAAGCTATAGGCCTCACGAGAAAGATTAACCTAACATCCCTGCTTTGTGCAGAACTGTTTCTGACATGATTTCGCCCATCACATCGATGATAATGGCAGTCCAGCCTACAAAATCGTTACGGCAGGAAAGATAAGTACGCATAGTCCTAAAGTGCTAACAGTTTCGAGAAAATGGCACTGGTGCTATGAGCAAAGTGCACCTCAGTGTCTTACTTCAAACAAATATTTTAAATGCAGCTCACTTTACTATTTGTCTTTCTTTTTCATGATGCCAGGTGTTCCAAATTTACTTCCAGCAGAGGGTGAAGTCTGTGGCATTATGTGCGAAAGGACTGCTCTAAGAATTTTCGGGCACTAGGTTTCTATTCAAAGTAATATCCTATTATTCCTTCCGAGATCTCGAACGAGGCTGATTGGAGATGCGGGTTACAAAGCTGCAGGAATTCCGACGGTGCACGGTCGTCAAAAGCCGTTCCGGCCAACAAAACTGGTCTTCCCGCTTTTGTCTTTTTCACCTCACGTAGGAACTGTTCCCGTATCTGCTCCTCAAAGTGTCCGTACACGCGTGGCGTTAATGGTCCCCCTAACCGCCGCCCGAAGACGTGTCTGTGTTTATAGGCTGTGCCCATTTCGCATCAGTTCGGCTGAATGTGAGGCGGGTGCTGAATACCGTATTCTCGCAAATTTAACCCACCTCACGATATTAAAGACGCTTCTCCATGTTGGTCAAATGTTTAGGGAAATCCCCCAAGGTGGAGTGGATTTGTAATAAGGCAGTGATTACTCACTGGCATCCATACAAGCGCTGCCTTACGGCTACAAAAGAAAGCTATAGAGCTTTATCAGAAATTTCGTAGTTAAAGAAAAATTCGTCCAGATCCGGGGTTCGAACCCGGGACTACCCGGGTTCGAACCCGGGACTACACAGACACTACCGCTCCACCGGAGCAGTCTCTCTACCATAAGCTTCGCTCTCGCCCTACCCAATATTCGAAATATTGGAAATGTATTGGCAACGGCCGTTCCTACAGATGACCTGATTGACACCATCCATTTCTAATTCTGGACCGATAACCTGTGCTTCCTGGGAAGCTTGCCGCCCCGGTTAGCTCAGTTGGTAGAGCGACTGCTCCGGTGAAGCGGTGGTCTCGGGTTCAAAGCCCGGACCAGGACAAACTTTTCTTTAACTATGAAGTTTCTGAGAAAGCTGTATAGCTTCCCTTTGTAGCCGTGTGGCTGCGCATGGGTGGGTGCCAATGAGTAATTACTCTCTTATTACGCGTCTCCATGCGTGCATAGACTAGATGCGAGGACGATAGAGCTTGCAGACAGAATCGTGGTACGCCTGGACTACCATACTTTGATATGTAGTAGATGAATCTAGGCCTGTACAGACTTATTTGCTTCCTTAAGCTAATTAGAGTTAGTTTGCACAGAAGCCAGTCTATTCCATCCAGGCTACCTTCATCTTCTTTGTTCGCTGTATCTTCCTCTTCTTCGTGTTCCTCTTATTCAAAACCGACATCACTAACATTGATAGCGTATATTCCTAACTATATGGGCATTTAAGGAGTGTACGCCTTAGAAGACAATTTATAAATGTATATTTAGAAAAACATAGGGCTACTCTGTGTTATCCAGGTCTACGCTTCATTATTAGAAGAGTCCACCCGTGGACAGGTAGGAGTATAGACAATACGCTCGCTTCATGAACACGTGCCGAGCACACACAGGTAGTGCGGATATCGGGAAAGCAGACGCTGGTGGTTGGTAGGGGGAAGTAATGCACATCCGAATAAGAGAGCGTGCATTAGTACTGTGAAAAAATTGCTGCTGCATGATGCCGAAGCTTCTTCGTGCAAAGTTTAAAGGCCGTTGTGAACTAAATAATTCCGAAAAAAAAAGCAAAGCCGAAAAAAATTAGGAGATGCACAGAGTGTTACACGTTTTACCTAAGAGAAAAACCGCCCTGGTATTGTCCATCCTCAACGGGAGTACCTGGAAGAACATACTTTTATTTATCGAGTCAAGTGCTTGCCGAACCACGTGGGATCAATGACAGAATAACGCGTTTTTCTCAAGGCAGCCCTGCAGAAAAAATGCCGATTTCAATCCATGTGAAAGCATCATCATCAACCAAACTACGCCCATAGAAAGACAAATGCCTCTCACATTATTCCTATCCAGTAGAGATCAACTAATCTCTCCAGACTTCCTGATCTCATCTTCAGTTGGAATTCCTTCCGATAGCCTAAGGGCCCATCGGTTATCTTGCCTTCGCATTATATATGGCCTACCCGCGCATATTCGCCGATCGTACCAATATTTAGTTGATAGAAAAAAAAAATCTGCATGAATTTATTCTGCACGCAGTTATAACGCAGTTTCTCGTTTTCTGCCAAACTGAGAAGCCTACACAAAGGCTTTCCACACTTCAAGATTAGTATTGTTATTTATTTATATAAATTAGTATTGTACTCAATATATGTTAGCTTAAGTTACACGAAAGCCATGTTTTTGAAGGCAAATTCACGTTTTCGGTCACACACTAACAAAGCCAACCTCAAGGTTAGCATTTCCAGCATTTATATGGCAAAAATGAAGCGTTCGGTGAAAACTTCGCCTTGATAGTGGGCCTTCTTCAACACAAAAGTAATTCTTAGGAGCACTGAGAGGAGGAAAGGCGGAGAAGTTCCTTTGGGGGGGGGGGAGGAGGGGGAGGAACGGCGCCATCCAGCGCTACTGTCGAAATGCCACCTCTTACATTCATGGGTTTATAAGGGTAGTTTGTATTCACCGAATTAACTCAGAACCCCAAACTTGTCTAAACCAAACTCCATCCGCAGTCGTACCGGCGGTAGAGAACTATCCCTTCGAGCAACGCGCTGAGCAAAACACAGGTGGAGCAACTCGCAGCACAAGAGAGGCTCAACTAACAAATAAACGTACTCCAACGGACACAGAATATATCCTCCTGAGACAAAGAATGTTATATGTGTTTACGATTTTGTTTAAATGATTATTATGTGATAATGTAGGTTCCATGCTACGAATGAAATATCGTTTGGTATGTTGCGGACTTCCGGCTGTGGGCTGGATAATGTCTTACATGGAGAAAATCCTTGAATTTCAAAAGTACATAAGAAAATTCCATTTACTTCGTGGCTACTATTTGTGCTTATGTGTGTTGGTTGCATGGTTGCGAGGGTTACTGGTGCTCAGAAGTGCCTTACCAACTTTTGGTATTCACGTGATTCGGTTTGATTTTTTATTTACACCACCGTAAAGCGTGTTTGCACTAACTCCCATCTTTTTGAGAGCTAGTACCGAGAACTAGAGAAACCATACGACTTTGACCATGATGATCTAGATCTGAGCTAGTTGGTTCGTGTTGCAATTAGAACTGCCAACGAGGATTAGCACACAGCAATGAGACACAACACGAGGATGACTAACGACGTTGCGTGTCTCTTTGCTGTGCACAGTTCCTCGTTGACTGCTGTTTTAATTGCTGCTTTGATCATACTTGTATATTACAGGTCCTAAACTAAGCGCATAAATACCGTTCTACAGCACTCAACCTTTTTCTATAGAGACCACGCCTGCTATTCCGTTGTCCAACATTCACTGGGCAAATTTTCCGCAGATAGGCCTCAAGGGAGTCGTCGTGAAGCAATAACATAAACACTGCAAATGCATGTAAAAAAAAAACCAAGAAAACATTAAGCGCGAAACTTCAGACCCCATCGAGGCTTAACTAACCGTCCGCTAGGTTAAGTAAACAAATGTATAGCTAATCCTATTGCACGAATGGGGTAGGGACGTCAGAAGTTTCCTTGAGTTCTCGACTAAGTTACTGGATAAAGTCCGCAAGTTAAATCTACGTAAGTTAATAAACTTACGCAGAGAAAAAAACCGTGGCGGTTGCTAATAGTTTCTCAACACGTTACGACACTGGCCGCTCTGGCCTAAGTAAACTCTGAAGCATGAAAAAGCCAATTGATAAACTACGTTCCCTTTGCGTTGGGCGAAAATTCGTCCTTTCAAAAAACGTATACCGGCTACTGGAGCGAGGACGGTTACAATAAATGACCTTCACATCCGTTGCTACTAGCGCTGAAAGCTCCGTTGGAACGAAACAGCGGGACAGTCTCTCGTAGTGTAAACAGCCGGCGATTCCCGGCATCATCCCAGTTTCGAGGACAGATGAATAGAAACAAATAAATATCAAGATACGGCATGGAAGGAAGAGGGAGAACGGTGATGGAGGGGGAAAAGGAGGAGGCGATAGCTGGGCACTGCACAAGCCCATACGCGTTATCGCGGCATATAGAGGATCGGAAGGCGACCGGCACGGAAACGAGCGCAAAGCTCATCGGTTTTTGAGGATTGATTCTCGCCACACGCCGGCTCCTTTTCCAGATTCTTCCTCCCGCTGAGCCGCTCCGGTTTCAGATGCTAATCGCATCCCGCTATTGAGAGGCCAAGGAAGACCTACATTTCGTCCGGCGCCTTTATATATATATATATATATACACGCGCGCGCGCGGGCGGTTTTCTTTTTTGTGTGCTTCTGTTTTTTTTTATCGTAGGAGAGGGCGCCGGCCACAATTTGTCTGGTGTGAAGTGGCGGAGCGGGAAAAGGTGATACGGGGCACATCGTTCCGGAACTTAGCGGCTGCTTCCCTTATCTCATTACCCTATCGCGGGGGGAGGCGTAAAATGGACGGACGCCCGAGGTACGGCGCTTAACGCTGCCGCTAGTCGAGGGATCACGTTTCGGCCGTTCTCGCGTCGACACCATCCGTTTGTCTCTCCCCCTGTAGGTTTGTGTGGCAGGTGAATGAATACACAGCGAGCCGGGGAAGCACGCCGGAAGGTCTGAAGTTGCTTCTCTAGGCGGGCAGGGATGTTGCGACCAGGGTGTGTTGGAGCGGCGAGCCGGAGTTTTGCGGTGGTTTGCACGTGTCGTTAATGCGTTGATACGATCAGTGATTTGTATTAGCCCGCCGACCTAAATGGCTTTAACTCAGCCAACGGCTCAGCTTCTTGTTTGCCGATGTTAAGATAGGCTTCGTAAAGGTCTTTTGGTTTGTGAACTTGCTTTCCGTTTGCGAATTCGGCACAATTCCTTGAGCAGTTTAGACTTGTATGTCGTTCGCATTTCTGAGATGAAAGAACAACAGTTGGCGATGAAGGCGCTTGTCTTTTTATTTATTTTTTGTTACGGAAGGTGGCACTACTATTCACGAGAGTAGTCGATCTGGATTACAAAAAAAAAAGGTAATATTGGTTTGGAGTCTTCCTCGCTCGTAACAATGAAATTTCTTTCCAACAGGTATGCGTGGTGTGGGCCTCCATTTCTTTCTCTCTCGCCCGTTTTTATTCCCTTCGTACCTTCACTTCCGGCGCGGCACAAGTGTCCACTAAGAGGCGTCCATTTAATTAATAAACGTTCTGCTCCTACTCTTTCATAGAGCTGTTTCCTTCTTTGTACTTTTCAGCTTTCGCCAGGAGCGACGGCAGTGCACGGTTAAAAACCCGTAGGTTGTTGGAATTATTCTGGAGCCCTTAATAACGGCACTTCTTTCAGTCTTCCTTATTTCTCTCTTCCATCTTTCACACCCTCCTTCACCCCTTTCCTCACGGCGCGGTCGACGTGTCCACCGAGAAGTAAGACAACGTTACTGCTTATTTCCGTAACTGAAAGCCTTTCGTTTATACAAGGCTGTAGTCTTCGGCACCTTTCCCAGGTTCTTAGTTTTGGAAATGGGTAGCGGTACTTAGCGTAGTTGTGCTTCACATGCATGATGGCATTGTTTCTACTTGTAATTTACGTAATTAAGCGCGCGAGATTACTGAGGGCAGCCACTCACTGAAGAAAGCATAGCATGATCAGTGACTTTTATACTCCATTGAAAGAACGATCATGGACACTTTCTTGCACAAGCCAGCCAACACCGCATCGCTATCTAGCCAATACGAAGAAGCTCCTTAAACTAGCCTAACTGAAAACAGTGCCGGTTAAACTAGCCTAACTGAAAGCAGTGCGAAATAAGCTCAATCACATTCGTGGCAGACGGATAGTGCTATGAAACGGTTAAGAGAAATGCTGAGTTCTCTCTTAGTCAACGAATAGTATATCTCCGAGACAAATGACCAAGGCTATCAGGCTATCAGGCACCACAAAGGGCTCCTTAACCAAAAACACTACAACCAACGTAGCCAGGAACTGACACACGCGGTCTCTCGCAGGTCAGCCAGCACGTGCGGGCTAACGCGCTCGCGACTCAATAAGAATTGCAGATTCGAACAACTCCGTTTTCAGTACCGCCACGGCCGGGTGTGGTCAGCGATTCAGTCCTGCTCCCCGACAAGGGAAAGCCCCCCCCTCGCCTCTGAAGCCAGAGAGAACCGTACCGTTGCGGGCTCCGTATGGGCGTCTCCGCTCTGAATAATATCCACATCGGAGCCACCGTGTCCGGTTCGCGCAAAATTTCCTCTTGTTATAGTTATATTCCGTTACAGAGGGGTGCATTGTTCCAGCCGGGCTTCGTCGCCTTCCATATTGCCCAACGGGTTTCGGCACGATAGAAGAGGATGCGGTACGAACTGCGGAACGAACATAGCAAGTGGCCCCGACACGAGGAAAGCAATCAATCGCGCTAAATTCAATCGAGCTCTGGAGCTTGCATACGCGAAGTGCTTTTACACTCCTACGAGTGCCTCGTTTTGCATGGTTCGTACGTACCTGGTGGTGAACTTCGGAAACGCCTGCGTAGCTATTTAAAGTGGGCAGAAGCTCGATCTAGCGAGAGGTAGAGGTAAAGATAAGATCTTTACGCATCGTGGAAGGTTAACGCATTGAAAAATAGCTACCGCATCCCTGGATATATGTACCGGCTGTTTCTATAACGGACCGTTTGAACTTCACTAAACTGGCTCACGCGACAAGTCCTCTCTTTGTCTTCCTTGGCGTAGCTCTAGCATTTATAACTAGTTAAATGCATCCGTGCTCTATAGCCGGAGAACTAGCTATAGCACGGGAATAGTTTTTCCAGGCGACGGAGCACCAGTGCATGTTTTTGTGGAGTGGTTTGGTCGCGTGTACGCAGTAAGCGTTCAAGCAGGGTGCATTGTAAAGTTAGAAATAGCGTATGACACTTGCCAGTTGCCGCTGGTGATTTTCTTGTATTATACGATGTTGCTTTACGATAAACGCTCCATCCCACATTGTGTACAAGGAGCAGGTTCAGTGCTGCCAGAGAAAGAGGCAGCGAGAAGAGAAGAAGGAATGTTCGAGCGAAACATATGCAAAAAAAAAAAATGTAAGCGCACTTCCTATCCATTATGAAAACGTTAACGGGCTGCAAGATGTTCACACCATCGGGGAATTTAGTCCAAAACCTGAATTTGAAAAACTATTGTACTGCTGACCGCAGAAAACAACGTTCATCGGCAGTTCACATCATTTATTCAAGCTGATAACTGGGTACAAGAGCACCATGAGGGAATGTTTTCCTAAATCTGACTTCGACCCACAAGTGTAGGTTCGGGAGCCAAATTGTTGCATATCAGACGTGGTCATGTGGTTCACTATTCTTCCGAAGCCGTTACGGTTTTTTCTCGAACTGGGATCGCGTTCGAAGCGACACATGCACATTGACACACCTCTATTTAAGAGCGGTCACCGTGTCGCCTATCTCGACACCAGGTGCGCCCAGAAAGGGATTGTATTGCAGTCTGGCTAAAGTTTCGTTGATCTACAGAGCCGTTGTTCCGCGAAGGGCACTTAAACGTTGCATTTTAAGACAGAGCAGAGTATAACGCAAACATCCTATAAACATTTGCTCGCCATAGTTAAGCAAGAATGCTCTCAAGATCTGGGCGCAATCGTGTTCCGACTGCAAGGCTGCGTAGGAAACAACCCCTCCGCTGGCTTGCACGCCAAATAGGTAGTGCGGGTCTGTTCCGCGAATAACAGGCGTACACCGTCAGAGATGGTGAAAGTGACGAATGAGTCTTTTCCTGTTACTCAGTCGCCTCCACCCAACACTCAGCAAGCGCGCTTTTGCACGACTTTCTCAACGCACGTGCTCTGGCCTCACCGTCGCAACAGCGGCTTTCCTTTGTCTTCACCCATTCTCACGTCGAGGCTAGGCCGGAGCAGGCACGATAGAGTCTTGCGCAAACCCACGTGTGAAGAAAAGAAAAACAGGAAGGAAGGACGCCCGGTGGCCGCTAATGAAACCTCAATGAGGGCGCCATCTTTCACCAACCACATACTGGGGCCAACCTGGCTAATCCGGCAGTCTGGTCATGCCCGCCAATGCCGCAGTTTCGAAGTCATCGCCAGTATCTGGCCCGGAAGACCACAACATTGGCGGTGAGGCCCCACACACACGGTGGTTGCATACTGAAGCACCTAGTCCCCATCCGCCTGTTCTTATCGCTCTCACTAAGATTTGTTTCCGTGGTATACGCGGAAGGGTGGAGGGGGGGGGGGGGGGGGGAGGTAGCATCAGTGACGACGAAGTGGGCACACATCGTATCGCTCGAGATCTTGGTTCGTGGCCCATTGCGAGATGCTAATGATGACTCTAATCCGCTGTGTTCCGCTGTTCCCAAACTGACACACGCACAGAGACACACAAAGCGACACTGTTCTAGCTCAACCACTAAAGGGATGAAGAATTGTGAATCGACGTGAGAGCGTCTCGGTCCAGGTGCGTGGTGTTCGTTCTTGATACGCTCGCGGTGGGCTA
Source organism: Amblyomma mixtum (assembly GCF_055824585.1). Lineage (NCBI taxonomy): Eukaryota > Metazoa > Arthropoda > Arachnida > Ixodida > Ixodidae > Amblyomma > Amblyomma mixtum. The sequence continues at coordinate 98,007,295 of NC_143020.1, forward strand.
GTTCACGACGGTGCTGTGTGTGCTAACGGGCGTGACGAAATGAATCACGGAGAGAGCTTAGATAAAAAAACAGGGCTTCTTTTTCTTTGAGGGGATAACAAATGCAGCTGTACGCCTCGCTGTGAGATCGTGCCCCTTCTTGTAATCGACATAACGCATCGCCTTGTAAGTGGACCATGAGCTTTCGAATAACATGCGTACTTTCCATATTACTCGAGGTTCTGTCCATAGGCGGTGTATTACGTGGGCTTCGGCTGAAATGTGTATAACACTGTGCAAAAGAATAGAACTGTGTTGGCTTGTAATAGCATATGACAGATATTTACCTAAACACCAAACATTTCGCATTCCAAAGCACAATCAGGTGAAATCATGACTCAGTATTCCTAATATACTGGAAACGCTTGGTAGACATCCTCTTTTGGCCGCCGCGGTGGCTCAGTGTAAGTTATGGCGCTCGGCCGTTGACCCGAAAGACGCGGGTTCGATCCCGGCAGCGGCGGTCGAATTTCGATGGAGGCGAAATTCTAGTGGCCCGTGTACTGTGCGATGTCAGTGCACGTTAAAGAACCGCAGGTGGTCGAAATTACCGGAGGCCTTCACTACGGCGTCTCTCATAGCCTTAGTGGCTTTGGGACGTTAAACCCCAGAAACCAGACCAGACATCCTCTTTTATTCTTTCACGGCTTTCCAATTGTTCTTCGCAAAGTCAAAAAGCAAAGCTCACCAAAAAGGAGAAGTGTAACAGGAAGCGAAGAGGATTTCCCAAAAGAACAACAGGCAGCACTTCTTTCTGCCTTCTGTCTACGCTTCCGCAGGACCAACACTCCAAACAGAAGGGACTAAAAGGGTAGTAAGCTGTCCTCTGGCTCACTTTCTTTTATAAAAGTAAGTATATCAAAGGACTGCTTGCTCCATTTTACTCCTATAGAGGCGTATTTGTGTTTATATATAGTGCAGGAGCTGCGCCAGAGGTCATCGAAGTAGGAAAAGCTACACTGCAGTATACTACGCTCCGCACGCCGCTAACACACAGAGTTTTACATGAATTTACACCACTAGCCCCGTACTCAGGAGATCTGACAAGATTTCCTTTGGGATTTCTTGTTGCTTTGGTCGTTAGCAGAACACTCTGCAAAGATCATCGCTCGAATCTACTCTGTAACTTTTTTTTTCCGCTCGGCGTCTGTTCCAGCAGTTTATGAAGACAGATGGGCGAAGACCCAAAAGAAAAACACATAGCTGCCAAATGTGGGAGCACGAACGCCTGCACACACACGCACCAAGGACCTATCGAGCATGAAGTCGGAGCGCAGAGATCAGCGAGTTGAATCGCAACCCTCCGAGGTGTTAATGTGTGAGAAGCTCTCAGAGTTAATGGGTCTGCAGTCCGACCGGGGCAGATACAGATAAGCAATGGTGGTGGTGAACTCATTTATCACTTTCCCGTAAAAGAGAGAGGGAGAGAACACTGAGACGCGTACACCTTAAGAAACCGGCAGTGCCGTAGGGCAACACAGCAGCTGCGGAATACGCTATCTCCTTCCTTCAGCTCCGGGTCTTGAGCGTGACTGTTCAACCTCGCTTGCCAAAGTTTCGGTGTCGTTTTTTTTACCTACATACATGGCTTCACTGCAGGCCAAGCAGACAGTGACCCCGATGATACCCTAATAACGGCTGGATCCAGGCTAATTGGCGTGAAATTGTTGGAGGTCTTGCTGAGCATTCATCACAGAAAACACAGGATGTAAACACAAGAATAACAACAACGCGCAAACAAATTACTGCAAACCATAATTAGAGTCGGAAAGCAATGGTCCAAACGACCTCATGTGAGTTGTTTGTCTTCCTGTATTAATTATTTAGCTTTGTTCATAATAGTTAACAAGGAGCAGAAACTAATAGTTAGAGATAGCAAGTTAAAACGAGTGCAAGACATACCGTGGGAAATAAGAAGTGATGAAGATAATGAATTTAAATGACCCAAGGGCAGCTTTGCTTAAAGAACGCCATGACAAAAAGTCTACCTTCTTTGCACACCAGGCTGGCTAGAGGACTGTGTCGAAACATGACCCCAGATTAGTCAAGAAACAGGCGAGAGCTAAACTTGTACCAGTTGTCTCACTACTGGATACCCGGCGGCACTGGGGTTTGAGTACCGCATCTTCCCTCATGCGAGGCAGACACTCAGACCACCAGGCCAACGCTTCGGTTGAAAAAGAAAGAGTGCAGATACATTGCAGCTTACCACCGGGCATAGGATGCTTAGACTGTAAGGAACTTGATAGTGATATATGTAAGCCTGCAGTCCCGTGCGATCTAAGTAAATGCATGGGGCACGAGTGTAGGCTGCTAGCGTCCGCCACAAGCGGAATTGTGAATCATTGTTCGGAAACAGGCATGACTCCCGAAGAACCTGGGCGTGCAAAAACTCCTCCCTATAGGCGCGATCATTGTACACTATTTTGCTCTGACACAACTGTTCAGCATAAACTGCAGACATACCCAAGCGTACATATCCGTTCAATATGAGGTTTCTCTCGTATGTGTCAGCACTGAACCCAGCATTTCCTGTGACTTTTCGCTTTTTAGTCAGGCGCCTTTTTTAAAGAATGCGCCTTTTTTGAAGCACGACATTTTTTTAGCGCCTTTTCTCGGTAAGCTAAGATGAACATTGTCCGGAAAGTGCGGCGTACCTGAAGGTGAACATGATGCCAAACAATCAGCCGAGCATGAAGCCCAACTTATCTCAAACATTCCAAAACGATACGTCCGAATCGTGTGAAGCTTAAAAAATAATAAAACTTTACGGTAATATAGCTCTGAGAATTATTCAGAGCAGTCGCGACACAGACAGAGAATCATCGGTTTCCGGTGTCTTCGACCATCCTGCTATCGCCCTAGTTTCTGTTTTTTTATATTTGTTGCAAGGAAGAATAGCAAGAACAGTGGCCCTTCTCAAGTTTCTTAACCGGTCGCATTTATCAAGCCGGTCGTATAATGCCAAGCCATCATCACGCTATCCCTCCGCCAACATCTACAAATTTCGGGAGACGCTCTAGTCAGCCAGTCAGTTACGCAATCAGTCAGGAAGTCGACCTTGCGGAGCATGTAACACCCACACCAAAACGCCTGCTCTCTAAACAAAGCTTCATTGATTAGGGTCGTCCTGTTCCTGCATGCCGGTTAATCATGCGGCTCTTCCCCAGGCAAAACAGTCCCATCAGCACAGAAAGATCAGTGGGAATCCTACACCGTTCCATTACTGACAGAAATCTTGTAGTGTCGTACGTTATCTCAATTAGACCACTGCACAGGCAGCATTCTGAGGCCCGAGCCCGGCCTAAGCCCGAGACACGAAGCCCGAGCCTGGCCCAGGTCTGCGGGTTCAAGTCCGGGCCAGATACGTCATCGATCGACGGAGCCTGTACCCTGCACACCGAGTTAGACATGAGGCGCCGCCCGGCCTGTTCCCGCAGCAGCTAAAGAGATAAATTGCTCACTGGCTGAAAGTAGTCAGTAAAGAAGTGGCCCGCAAAGGCGCTGAAATCCCAACACTTGAAAAAAATTGGATTCTTAAAGAAAAAGAAAGGAGATAACTACGTTCTCTGCTTTTTAAAAAGTGGCCTTGTCTCTGGACAGCCTCACTCTTGAGAGCCAAATGAATAGGGTTACATACACGTCCAATAATCTTTGCATTAACTCTATTGTTATCAGTCATTGTTTACGACCCGCGATGTCTAAATATTAAAACTTCCTCAAAACCGCAAGAACGACCTAATCTTTCTTTTAATGAGCCGGGTTTTCGCGGATTGAATTCATGGCCTCACTGACCGCGTTTATGGAGACGAAAAGCATATAAACTGCGTTTAAACTGCTTGAATACCCGAAGTGTCGTAAACCAATATGCTCTACTACAACGGCGTTTCTCAGTGCGTAGAGATGGGTTTTGGGGTGGCGAAAGTAAAGAGTTAAAGACTATCTTAGAAAGGATGTTTGTCCGTCGAGCAATCCAAAAAATGTACTTCTCCAGCCGTTCTTGTGAGAATTCAGATGACCAGGCGTCAACAGGGACACATAAACCGAACATATGTGGAGCGCCTTCTGGTAGACCGGAATGAGTGTGCTCGCTGATTGCTGGAACAGCTCAAGCCAGTGGTGTTGTGTACTTCATTAGACGAACACCCTCGTGCAAATGAGCCATGCACAAGGCGTTACAACGTTCCACTAAGAACTCCGCTGCTGTATTTTGCGTTTTCTTTTTTAACTCATTTTACTTTGACATAGCACTATGAGTGGGGCAGATTAAACTCAGTGTACATGTGAGCTTTCTCTAATTCTGCGCAGAAAAAAGTACAGGTAAGGGATTGTGAATAAATCAGTGCAATGATTTTAGCGCCGGAATTTCTCTATTTCCGAGAGGATCCAAGCCACAGTCGAAAATTAAAACAGTATTGTTGGTAGTTTTTTTTCACTTCAGCAAATTACTTTTTGTAAGCGCTGATTAAGTTCTTTTTTGCAGCCAACACCACAGCCATCCCTTACAAAAAAGCTTTAGACAGTCTATAGAGTGTCTATAGACTTCTGTCTATAAAGTCTATAGACTGTCTGTAGACAAGTCTGTTGGCAATACAGACGTCATAGACAGTCTACAGACAATCTATAGATTTATGGCCATGCACTTTTAGTAGACTTTTGTCTATAGATAGCCTATAGGCTATGAATAGACAAAATGCAATATCTATAGGAAGTCAATAGTCAATAAGAAGTCTATAGACTGTCTATAGTCCATTTTTGTAAGGGATATTTCATCCCTGTCACTGATACAACCCGCTCGGTGTAGTTCACCGTGCAATAATGACTGAAAAGTTGTACTCAGCCCCTCTTTGTACGGGCCCGAGCCCGCCACTTCAGGTTCAGGCCGTGCCTAGGCCCGGCAAATCCGCACAATTTTGGGGCCGGCCCGAGCCCGCGCAGTGCCATACCCAACAATTTTAGACAAAAGCATTTCTTAACGGTGTTGGGTTTGGGATTCCCCCCCCCCCCTCTGCCTGTGTGGATTAAGGCAGCTCGCGCTCCCCTCCTGCCTAAGTGGATTAAGGCAGCGACATTCCAGGACCATGGGACCACGATGGCAGCGGCGAAAGTCAAAGACCGCCGAATGCCGAAGATGCGGCGACGATGGAGGCGTTCCGTGGCCGAGTCGACCCTCGGGTCAACGAACAGAGTGGTGGTGTGCTGAGTGAAAGACAGCAGTGTTTAATTACTCAGCCTCTACCCTCTCCCATCAACCGAGCTGCGGGAGAGCCCCACGACCCAGCGCCGCCCTGCCGTGGGCGGTATCAACAGTATCCACAACGGTCCGTCTGATTGGACACGTCATTCTTCGAACTATTCCCCAGACAGGGATCTGGGGAATCCGTGCGTTATTTAACGGGCGTTGTTTTGAGGACTCCAGAGCACTCCTGTTGACTCCTGAAGACGTTCTCTTTCACTGAGAACCTTTCTCAGTTGCCCTTTGTTGTAAATAATGTAAATATTCCTGTATAAACTTCTCCTTTTCCTTGTTTTCTTCTTCGTAACCCCGTCTCCCGCCTTCCTCGTCCCTTCTCCGGCCCGATCACGCTCACCCGATCATAATAACTGGTTGCCAGCGGTGAGATAGAATCTGCACCCAACAACTAGATCGCTCGATGAGATGCCCAAGTCAAGTCACCGGCTCCAACGGACCCCGCCAGCTACGTGATTGACGGCATCAGCTACGCTTCCGAAGACCGAGAAATGGAGGCGTCAGGTCACCGGCTCCAACGGACCCCGGCAGCTACGGGACTGACGGCGTCAGCTGTATCTCGGCACGGTGAGTGCCCGATGTTTGCCATTCGTTTCGCCAGACCGCACTAGCACAGGCAGAGGTTAGTAGCGGGATTTTGGATTTTTGGGGAATGAAAATTTGGCAGTTTTTTGTTTTGTTCGCCTCAAGCTGAGGGTTGTGTTTTAGCGGGGATTAGCGGCACGAAGTGCGTTCTGCGATGGAGAAGTTCAAGGTAGAGGACCTCCTTGAAATTTTGGAAGAACTGGGCATATCAGTAGGCCCCTTTAAAACGAGAGAGGCGATTTTGGATGTGATACGGGCGGAGGAGGTGACCGTCGAGGAGGCAGACGAGACGTGGGAGACGATTGTAGAGCGAAAATCGGAGCGAGAAACGCGAAGGCTTCTCCAGGAGAAAGAGAAGCGAGAGGAGCAGGAAAAGCGAAAAAAACTCCGCGAGGAGAAAGAGCAGAGAGAACTGCTTCAGCAGCAGGAGCGACGAAGGCTCCGAGAGGAGCAAGAAAGAGAGTGGCAGGAGCAGCGTCGTAAGAGACGCGCTGAGCTCGAAGCACTACGTGAGCGAGAGCAGCAGGAGCTCATGCGTAAGATTCAGCTTCTCAAATGGCGAAGGGCCCGAGATCGCTTGAGGAGTTACCGCAGAGGCGAGAGCTTTAGAGCTTTCCTCGAGAATTTTGAGCGGATCTGTACGGAAGAGGAGCTCGATCAGGGCGAATGGTCGATGATGTTAGTGGCCATCCTCCCTGCATGGTGACGTCGGCGGCGTATTGGCGCGCCTGTCCGACGAGGAGGTCGAAAATTATGAAATAGCGAAAAGCGCCCTATTTCGCTTCTTCGGCATTCGTGTAGAGGCACCACCACCTAGACTAACTGTAGAGGCCGACTCAGATTGTAGTGATGGCAGCGGGCAGCGCTCCCATCGGAGTGTCAGGGACCAGGCAACGAACCCCGCTTGATCACTTATGTCCACAACAGTCGCTCAGGAGAGCAGTGACAGGGCAGCTGCAAGCTCAGAAATAACTGCCAGCTCGGCAGGAGCAGGGACCGAAAGTATAGGTCTAAAGGCAGACAAAAAGAGTAACAACGCCGCCAGTCATAGCAAAAGCACCAGGAGTGCTTTGGTAGCAACTGCAGACAGTCAGGAAGAGAGTGACATGGCTGGTTCTAGCCCTGAGACAGTTGCCGCTATGGCAAATGAGGCGGAGGTTCGGCGGAAGAAATACCGTACTGAGCTTGTATGCCGCCGCACTGAAAGACAGCTTTCCGGGAAAGAGTGCCACGGAGAGTTACCAGGTATCAACGTTTAAGCGCTAAGTAAGAGCGCAGCGTTAGATATAAAGAGCGATGCCAGTCAGATTGTCGCTGGAGTCTGGAATGTTGATGACGCCGCTCCAAAACGCCAAATTCAGGACAGAGAGCTGTTGTGCTCAGAGGAAACAGCAGAGGTCACGGGAGCGAGCGATTGTGCAATTGAGCCGTCGCCTGGCACTCTGAGCAAAGAGCCAGTGGCTTTGCTGCTCGAAAAAAAGAGCGAAAACGATGAGCCTTTGAAAAGTGATGAGTCGACTAAGGAGAGGGCCGGCAGTTTAGCACCTGTTGGCCACGCGCGAACTTTTGACAGGCAGCGAAAGTCAACAGGCGAGGTTTCCAGGAAACGGCCACGCGTGAAGACAGCTTGTTCGAACACCTCTGCGGGAACGCAAAAAGCGCGGGACAGGCTTCTGCATTTGAGGACGCCGCGTAATTTCCCGAAATTGCCACCGCGGCGCTCAAAAGTTCGCAAGCGTTCCATAAAAACCCAGGCGACTAATCATGCGCAGTCTGGATGCAAACCAGCTGCTCCATCGAGAGACAGCAAAGGGGATTACAAGGCATGTGACGCGGGCGGCGAGCTAGGGAGAAGGGTGCACGCTCACCCCACAAAAGAGCGCCACAGAGGACCCGCGAGTCCGAGGGGGACGCAGCATGCAGGGAACCAAGAGAGGGGGAAGCGCCGCTCTAGCACAGGCGAAACTAATCAGCCTCGCGACTTTTTGGAAACCTCAACTGGTAGCCCCGCCGTCCGACCGCGCAGGGCGCGGCTGAAGAACAGGAAGCAGTGGATTCCTGAATCACAAGACGGCTTCAAGGTGCACTAAGCACTTTTTGTATTTACTGTTTGCTTTTCCTTGTATCCATTTACTCAACTGTAAAAAGAGAGGTCGAGGCAAACCAAATTTTAAGTTTTATGCCTGAGTGCATTGTGCATTTTTTGTTAATGTTTCATTGTAGTCATGTAACCCTGACGACGCTTGTTTTTATGTAACTTTTGTATGGCGCAGTTCTTTGTAGCGCGAACGAGTTTTGTGAGATGAGGTCTCATCCGCGCGTTTATTCTGCCATGTTTGTTCTTTGCCGGCATCACTCAGACGAGATTTGATGCGAATTGCCGTGCAGCAGGCACTTGTATATAGGTTTAGCTGCGCTGCGAATTGTGAGAGTGCCCGCTGAGGCACGAAGGTACAACGAAGTAACTCATGGGCGAATGTGGCGCAGTCCCTCGCGTGGGTGCTGCGAGATTACTTCGAGCTGTAATTTTGTTGGGTCCGTTTCGTGGTTTGGCACGTGAGCTTAAACTGCTCCGATTATTGCGTGCTAGTGTCCGCTGACACTCAAGCACGAGCGAGGCCACTTTTGGCCATCATAGCTTAGGTAGCTGGCGTGAGCTCCCAGAGATGCTCAAATTTTCTGCCGCATTGACTTTTGCATAACGTTATTACGTCGACAGTGTTTGTTGTGCGGTTTTGCAAGTAGGGCTACCTACAATATTTGTTACACGCTAGTGTCCGCTGACGTAGAGGCGTGAGCGAAGCCTCTCCTGGACATTGTATCATACGAAGCTCATGTGAGCTCCTAGAGGCGCTACTTTGTGTGCCCGTATGAAGTTGTGCAGTACGCCACTTCTGCAAGTTTGTGTGCAAGTTTCGCACATTTATGTTATGTCTGCTGCGATGCAGAATGCAACGAAGACGACATGGGCAGCTGTAGTAGCTGCGAATAGGAATTAGCTTGGGGCAAAATTGAAAGCCTCTGTCTGACATTTCGGCTGATCCTTCCCTGCCCGGGTGACATCGAGAATCGTCTCAATTTGTCCGACCGATTCTAGACCAATTCTAAATTTCCCTCCGTTTTTTTGAAGTGTCACGCATTATGACAACACTTTGAAGAGGTCCAACACCTGAACCGTGCATCGGCTACGCACTTCGTGTTCGTTCAGGAAAATTTTGTTTCATTCAAGATTTTACTTAGAGGGATGGCTAAGCATAAGCAGTTTTGCTTTGGTTTTGTTCTGGCGGAGCGAGTGGGCAACAGACGGCAATTGCTTTTGCTGTGTGTGGCTTGGCGTTTGTGGTTCCGTTTGGCTCGCCTTCCAGAGAAATTCCGAGAGCGGGACATCGACAGCCGATGAAGAGAGACCTGGAGAAGAGTGGAACGAGTGCCCCTCTTGCACGTCCTGTCAGCCGAGCTGCGTAGGAGCGGCTCATCTTCCGGACGCATTGTCTGGTGGCGGGGGTGCTGTTGGGTTTGGGATGCCCCCCCCCCCCCCCCCTCTGCCTGTGTGGATTAAGGCAGCTCGCGCTCCCCTCCTGCCTAAGTGGATTAAGGCAGCGACCTTCCAGGACCGTGGGACCGCGATGGCAGCGGCGAAAGTCAAAGACCGCCGAAGGCCGAAGATGCGGCGACGATGGCGGCGTTCCGTGGCCGAGTCGACCCTCGGGTCAACGAACAGAATGGTGGTGTGCTGAGTGAAAGACAGCAGTGTTTAATTACTCAGCCTCTACCCTCTCCCATCAACCGAGCTGCGGGAGAGCCCCACGACCCAGCGCCGCCCTGCCGTGGGCGGTATCAACAGTATCCACAACGGTCCGTCTGATTGGACACGTCATTCTTCGAACTATTCCCCAGACAGGGATCTGGGGAATCCGTGCGTTATTTAACGGGCGTTGTTTTGAGGACTCCAGAGCACTCCTGTTGACTCCTGAAGACGTTCGCTTTCACTGAGAACCTTTCTCAGTTGCCCTTTGTTGTAAATAATGTAAATATTCCTGCATAAAGTTCTTCTTCCGTGTCTATCTCGTCGTAACCCCGTCTCCCGCCTTCCTCGTCCCTTCTCCGGCCCGACCACGCTCACCCGATCGTAATAACTGGAAGGAGTCTCTGCGCGAATTTTTTTATATCTTGTAAACTTTGACTATAACATATAACATATCCCGCCGACAGGCTTCATTTTTTTGGCTATTAACTCTTTCGTGGTCGTTAAAAGCGTTCACCATTGGCTTTCTATGGCGGCGTTAACTGGCCAATGCGAGCGATGGAAACATGTTAAGATAGTTTTACTACATATTGGAAAAAATTGACCATTACCTTAAATATTTGCGCATGTGTACCACACAGTTTTCCAATATTCAAAATATTTGTCCAGAAATGTTGGACATGTCTAATGTGATACTCCTTTTTGTGAGTCTGCTGAACTTTGCCCCAAAAGAACAGTGCGCCGCTACACACCACAAATAATCATTAATACTTTGTGGCAGCTCACATAGGTGAGTATTCGTTCACCCGGGCACAAACATCCTCTTGGCATGTAGCCCCATCTTGAGGGGCAAGGTCGACGTGAGGAGTTTAAAAAAAAAATTTACGGCTTATTGAATACACAACCTCTAATCTCTCTAATGCACTGTTGCCGAGAAAGTGAACGCACTAGCTTCTCACGCAACGTGTTCTAAGTGGCAGCGCCGCCTTAGCGCTGCGTGTTTGAAATCGTCGTTTTCCTCACCGTTAATATACCCTGCGAAAGTTTCCTAAGGCCGATGCAGAGCTGCGAGCGCTATGATGCGTGGAAAGTGAAGCTGCGAGAGTTGCTTGGCGTGTGTTCATTCACCAAATAAAGGAAGAGCTAAAACCAGCGTCACGCAAAGCAACAACAGCTGTGCAACTAAGTGGCTGATGGCGAAAGCTGAAGTTAAGGACAACGCAGCGAGGTATGGAAAGAAAAATGATAGGTGCAACATTACGAGATCGGAAGCGGGCGGAGTGGGTGAGGGAACAAACGAGGGTTAATGATATTCCATAGTCGAAATCAAGAGGAAGAAGTGGGCTTGGGCAGAGCATGTAATGCGAAGGCAAGATAACCGCTGGTCCTTAAGGGTAACGGAGTGGATTCCAAGAGAAGGCAAACGTAGCAGGGGGCGGCAGAAAGTTAGGTGGGCGGTTGAGACTAAGAAGTTTGCGGGGATACGGGGCCGCAGCTGGGCAAAGGACAGGGTGAAGTGAAGGGATATGGGAAAGGCGTTTGCCCTTCAGTCGGCGTTGTTAGGCTGATGATGATTTTGGCGAAAGCTTGTTAAGAAGCGACAGCAATCAAGGTGAACGTGCGCGATGGCCAGGTCAAGAAGTCAAGCAAGCTAAGGCAGGGCTAAGTTCGTCAACCGAAAGACGTGGCCTGTACCCGATTGTGGATACCGCCATCTATGAGCTGCCCTAGAAAGCTCTACGCCTTTCCTTCAGTGCATATAATGCCAACATCTGCTCTGAACGTCATTATAAGATAAAAATTGTTTCGGTTGGCTATAAATCCTTGCCCTTGAAGTAACTAAATAGTGTCTGATGGTCTGCTCGATGCATCCCACTGATAGATATCTCATGAGCAGAGATAGAAAAGGAAGCTTGATGTGTTAGTTTGTTCAACGTATTTTCGGGCAAATTCAACAAGACGAAGTAGGTTTCAACAAAAGTAGCCACTGCTTATGGGTATCAATCCAAGCGTCATTGTTTGCCATGCAGATAGAAAGCAAAAATAAAGCGCTCAGCAGGATGAGGAGTAGTTTAGCTTATTTTCATCGTCTAACTACTCTTCTTTCTATAAAACGTGGTGCGCGCGGAGTAAGTACGTATATATTGTATGGGGTACATAGAAACGCGGGGTACTTAGAATAGGTACCTTATTTGCAAGGTAAGGCAAATACTTAAGCCTTTCTCTTATTCTAACCCCTCTGCACGGCTGATTTTTAGCGCGCTATAGATTATATTAAGATTCAAATCCATGGAATATCGTATAGAATTATGCATGCAACTGATTCCCTCGTTTCTATGGAGAGTATAAAGAAATATCAGTGACAGGTACAAATCTCGACCCTGTCCAGAACGTGCTATCTTGCACGCACAATGTCCGTGAAACCTCCATGCAATTAGTGATTACCTCTGCGGTGATAATCGATGCCCGCGTCCTCAGCAGTGACGGAGTACGAACAGCCTGCATTATCTCGTTTAAATAAGTCTCGATGTAAACTTGTTTGCACAGATAAGCGTAACCTAGCGTGGTTAGTGTCGTTGGCACATACATGCGGGATAGATACACACATTATGCTTAACTACCCGCCCTGAGAGCTCGTTTATCGCCAGCCAAACCAAATGCAGCGGCAGTTTGCGGGACGTTACTTCGAAACCTGCTCGGCTGTCATCGAAACACGGAAGCTCACTGGCTGTGTATGATGGAGCGGCCTGTTCACGGAGATCCGTTTCTTCTTCCAGAAAGAGTGGGTGGGAGGGACGCCGATTAACGGGCCGTCCGCCCTGCCCTGCCTAAACATTGTGGTCCGCTAAACGCACTGGCCAGGTTTCCGCAGCCATCCATCTCTTGAAAGATACACGCGAACCTTGATAAAAAGTATCTTGTGCGAAACGAAAATGTCAGCGTCTTTAAAGCACGGAGCTCATTGAGGCCGTGTCTATTTCGGTGGGCCGGAAAACGGTGTATTTTTCAACGCTATGTTGGGGCGAACGCTGTCGCCAATGTCTTACAGCCATGAGGTAAAAAAAAGTGTCGGAGGATCGTTAAGCTAGCGCGAAGATGCCAGTTTTAAAGTGTGCTGTCTATGTAAGGCATAAGTGGAAGAAAGAATGTGCTCAGTCATGCGAGCTTGGCGTGGCCGCATCGTAACGGGCGGGCCTGGGACAGCTGACGGCGCCAAAGCAAGACAAAAAAACTAAAACCTCTTTCTCTTCATTTTAGCGTGCGTTTCTGACTGCCATGATGAAGCTGTGTTTTTGTTAAGTAGTTATTCAAAGAGCTGAACACCCCATAAGCACTGAATTCGCCAAACAAGGCTTCCACAAAGTTTATTAACCGCATCTGACAAATCAGATTTCATCAAGCTAGACGAAGACAAGGTAAATACGATTGCAGGAGCGCAGTTCCTGTCTTCTACCTTCCGTCTTACCAACTGCGCCGCCTTTAACAATTTAAAATGCAACAGAAATATTCTTGGTTGCGACAGGATTGCTGTTTCGTATCTACGGGTTGTGACCTATGGTCCCGTGGGAAGTGGAGAGACTAATATGGCGTAAATTTCGGCAGTCAAGCGCTCATTAAGAGTCACTCGGCGGAAATTTATTCCTGTTTGATACCTCTTAAAGTAAAGGGAGCCTGAGTGTACCTGAGTGTACCTGAGTGTAAAAGCAGCCTGAGTGTACCGTATAGTTTGTAATGTGTCGTGCTCCTGCTGAACCTGAGCCAGATTCTCTATGAAAGCAGTCAACTAGTAAGATTGGCGCGGCTCTGTACCGCTTTAAGAGAGAATGTTGATTTGAACCGAATCACGCTCTAGGTTATCTTTTAAGTTTTAGATTAGTGTGCTCCTGCGTCTAGCCACCGATGCACATTTATAATTTTCACTCAGTACTAGGGCGCCATTCTCAGCCTGAGAACTTCTGCAGTAATATTGTTCACAGCGAATAGGATTGAAGCTTAATAACCTTGTTCGCTATCCCCACAGAATCGTAGAATTGGGGACAATAATTACCCAGTTATATTGCTTCGCAATAAAGGAATAATAATTCCATATAGTGCCGGCCGTCCCCAAATAGGGAACAATTTCGTGCTGACTTCGTGCACCTGGCGTTCCCCAAATCTGGGAGTCTGTCTTTAAGGACACATTTCCTATTTCGTATCGCCTTCCAGCGCAGGGATGCTGACAGCTCCGAGAAGCGCGAAAAATAAGGCGGCAGGAACATAACCACTTTACACCTCATTTTCACCAACCTTCGCACTCTTTGCTGACCTTTCACCTTATTCAATGACACCAGCAATGGGACAACACAAACACGAGAATTACTCGGCTTGCTAATGAGACATACTCGGAATACGAAACATCCGAGCACTTAATTCTGCCTTACACCTTGTCTCATCCGCAAGGGCCGCTAAGTAAAAATTGATCGAGTCTTAAATATTATTGTAATAAGCACGCATATTTGCTGTCCGCATCCGCTCTTGGTAATTATAACAACATGGGAAATATGGTACCGACCGTGTCACTGAATCCCTGGCTCGTTTGCTTAGTCTAAGCTGCCAGGTCTGGGAACAAACCGGGAAATCTTTCAACTGGAGCTTCTGATTCATTATGGCGATAAGCACCATACATGGCTCCAGCGCATCCGAGTCTATAGATTTCGAACATGCTCGGACAAAAATTTTGAAAATTGAAAAATTGTAAGATACTCTTATGAAAACGTTTGAGGCAATGGTCCATTCTTCTAATATACATATATATATATATATATATATATATATATATATATATATATATATATATATATATTGTTACGGGATTGGAGAAACGCAGGAAGGGCAAGGCCGGAGAACAAAAGAAGAAGAGGTTGAGAGTGTTGTGCCCCGCTGGACGCTGATTCCCGCTCGCCGATCGAACCTCTCGCCGCTGGCCTGTTGAACCAGCTAGAACACCCCGGCTATAAAGATTATAGCCGTAACATCTTGGTGGAGGTGCGGGGTATGAAACTGGGACGCACTTGATAGAAAGCGGGGGCACACTGGTATCCTCGGATACACAAAACACATCTTGTCGAGCCGGCGTCTCTTCGAAGAGTCCAGATGGAAGGGAACCATCAACGCAGAGTTCCCCAGAGCGACAGTCAACAGTTGCGCCACACATTCGTAAAAAGTCAATACCTAAGATAACGTCATGCGTACATCTCGGAAGCACTGCAAACTCCGCTGTAAAAACGGCTCCGCCGAGGTACACCACAGCACTGCATATCCCCAAGGGGCACAATAACTCACCGCCCGCGCCATGAAAATTAACACTGCGGTCCCAAAGAAACATAACTTTGCGGCCTAACTGGTTCTTGAATGACAAACTCATAATTGAGACAGTTGCACCCGTATCCACTAACGCCATTGTGGGCACACCATCTACAAGCACATGAACTGTGTTCTTCAGCATAACAATTGAGGGAGGAATTTCTAAACGCAGCGCACAGTCTCCAGCGGCCTCACCTCCCGCGGCCGCGCTGACTAGTTTCCCGGCGAAGGCGATGGGGAACGTCGCCGGGGTGACGAAAAACGGCGCACAGAAGAGGAAGGGGGTGGTGAGAAACTTTGGTCGGAGACGGGAGTGTGGCTGCGTTGTCCGTCGGGCAGAGGATAGTCGCCGTTGAAAGGATAGGGCCGTTGAAAAGGAGGGTCGTACGAATTGTTGACCGGCGGAGGAGGATGGAGGGGCCGCTCGTATCGAGGTGGTGGACGGCGGCGGCAATAGCGAGCAATGTGCCCCTCGATGCCGCAGCGGCGGCAAACGGGAGCGGTGCGACGAAGAGCTTGTTCTCTTGAAGACTCTGACGAGGCGGGAAGCACTGAATACCCACGCGCGTCCTCAGGCCTTCTGGCTGGGCGCCGGAATTAGGGTGCAGGCGGTCTTGAACGATGTTCATAATCTGGATCGTAGTTCAATTCGAAGTCCGCCGAGCGTGGGTAGGAGTGATAGGGATGACTGGGTCCACCGAACCTGGACGTGTGTGCAGTGTTTACAGAACTCAGCCCAGGCATCGAGGGGACTACTAATGGAGAACTTTGGTAAACGGGAACTTCAGACGGCACAGATGGAGGACACCGTGCATGGGGCTCGAATCTCAGAAGTTCCTCGCGAACGATCTGGCGGATCGTCGTTGAGAGATCCGTAAAACGCTCTTCGACGCTGGCCACAGTTGGAACGTTAGCCAGTCGCCCAAATTTAGGCGATTAGAAAAGCAGAAGAAAAAACAACCACATGCCGCCGGTGGGATCCGAACCCACCGGCGGCATGTGGTTGTTTTTTCTTCTGCTTTTCTAATCAATTAGCTTTAAGCGACAACATATTCAGTAATATTCTTACTTGATCAACACCACAAAAAAAAATAAATTAACAAATCCCCTGTGCTACTTGGTTTCTGTGGCTGTTGGCTTCTCTCATATTTATAACGAGCCCCTCATTCCCCTTCCCTTGTTTGCTATATATATATATATATATATATTATCGAACAGTTGAGTCTGCCGTAAAAAACCAATGGGCAATGCTTTTGATGATAGCAAGAACGGCAATAGAAAAAGAAAACAGCAAGAATGCCGCCGGCTGACCTGCGTATATATTTATTGTTATAATAGAATCTTACATTATATGAAAAAAATGCGTTCACAAGCGGTTTCCGGCTCAAAAATGCTTTTGTCCAGGATCGTTAGGTGTGTAAGAATCAGCGACATTTTCGAAGAAAGAACTACAGAAAAGTACGTTGGGACAGGGAAAAGACTGAAAAATAAAGCGTCCCAGCCAGTGCCACTATTTATAACGAACTGACGCGCTACTGCAGTCACCCAAGGCGGACGGCGTTTCGTACTTCAACCAGAGAAACAACCTCCTAATATCTTTACAACTTGTACCAATCTTGGCGACAACAACGTTGACAGGCGACCCAGTGCCGAACGCCAACAGCGTGTTCTTGAAGTGTCCACGCTCGATCTAGCTCTTTATCCGCTGCGGCTACACAAAGTGCAACAACAGCTTCGAGGTCATTTAAAAACAGAACAGGAGCACCGCATTCGCGTGACCAGGCGTGGGCCCGATCGTTATCGTCAGCATCCGCCGGGCAGAGCTCGTATCGAAGCCATGCCGTCGGACATACACTCCTTCCTCAAGCCTCCCGGAGGTCCTGTGACTGCTTGCTCCCTTCACGCAAACTCGTTTAACTAATCGACCTTGAACGCGCGACTTGCTGCGTCCCCCGGCTTTGGGGCACTCAATCACCTGAGACGGCATCAGTCGTCGCTGCAAACGTTGCACCTCGTTTTCCTTGTTCTCACCAGCGCTGCGTACACGGGCTTGATGGTAGCTCGCGTCGCTGTTAAGCCTAATCGGGTGATATGGGAAAGCCGGTGCCATGAATATTCAAAAAAACGAACGACCGGATCCGCTCGAGATAATTATAACGAGTTTTGCCAATTACTTATGAATTAAAGAAGAGAAATGGAGACATACCGTGGACTGGAAGGACAGGAGAGGTTTGGTATCGAAACAAGAACGAAGAATGCGATTAATCATGTTCGCTTTACTTTTTGTTTCTTTTTTTTGGGGGGGGGGAGGGGGGAGATAGGCTGACGCTGATAGCTGTGTGCAATAATACTGAAAATCCGGAATGAAATTTTTGGATTTTTTTGGTCGTGCTCGTCGTCGTCCATTGGTGCTCATTTTCTTCAGCAATACGCAAAACGTTCTAACGCGCCAAAATCAATCAGGCACACTTTTTGCCTGTACTTTTTAGAATGGGGTTCACAGCGAGTGGTTTTTACCGTCCACATAGCGGATAAAAGAAGAAGCCCACAAATTGTTCAATCATAACGCCTATTCACCGCAAGATAAAGCTGTTTTATTACTTATTACCAGTTCCTGAAGCGCAGAACTAATAATAACACGTCAATGTGCGAATAAAATGCATTCTTTCCTCTGAATACATTTGTATTGGTTGTTTTTACGTTGGACTGAACTGGTCAGCCTCTTCGCCATTTTCTTTCAAGACAGGAAATCTGTCAGATCGCCGAACTTCTGATTCCTCGGCGGCTTCCTACTGAATACCACTGCGGGTTATGACGTTAGGAGGCGTTACCACCGGGTTACTCCCTAAACTCGTAACACAACGTGGACCAAAGCATGGGCGGAATCCAGTCGCCCATCGTGCGTTCTTGTTATTCTTAACGTGCAGACCACCCTCGTAGTTAAAGAGAATAGTGAGGTGTAAACTTCTCGTGCCCACATCGAAAAAGGAATAAGATCGAGACAAGTAAAACCTAAGCCATTAAAAGCGATAGAGTATAAACATAAGGCTCTACTTGTCATAACCTTCTTATTTCTGAGGAACTTCATTCGCTGGGTGCTAAAACACGCTGCATCTGTATAAATGCGGTTGTCTCTCGGTTAATTTCGTTCTAAGGGGGCCGTAATATTTTTGCAAGCATACGCAATGTTCGAATAAGAGGAGCCGTTGTAACACAGCTCATGTTGACAAGAACAATATGGTAGTAAAAGTAAATCGTAACTTTGAATGAGGCGAGTTTGAATTTAGGAGAGCTCATGGTTACAGCATTGTACTCCGCTATTCGTGGAGCTGCCGCTTTTTCTATCCAAGAATGTACTATCGGGGCAAAAGTGGTATGTATGCTCCACGCGGCGGGAGCCGGAGCAACGGAAAACTGCGGCATTTTGGTGAGCTAAAGCACGAAGCATTGAAACGAGCCAAGCGACATGCCTGTCGATAATAATGGTCACGCATTGGCTGTCTCGATCCCAGATGCCGCCTATAGATGGCATTGCAACGCAGTTTTCCGTTGCTCCCGCTCCAGTATACCACTTTTATCCCCGATTCACATATGTACAAGAGGCTTAAAAGGACGGCGAGAGATACAAAAGAGAGATCAAACGCTCCAACTCTCGCCTCTCCAACTGGTCGAAGATGCCGCAATGATAGCTGATCCTTCCTCCCTCATTTCTTCCCACTTTCGCGCTCTATAATCCGATTAGAGCGCCGGCTCGTATTCCTACACGACGCAAGCCAATCAGCACCGCGTCGACACAGGTCATATTCCCAACATTGCCCCGACTCGCTCAAGCTGAATAGCATCACAGGACGCGAGAGTTCGTGGTTCTGACATACGACGATGGTGGCGAACTCGCTTTGCCAGCAACAAAAACCAAAAAGCAAACAAACAAACTGAAGCTTGCGCTGCAGATGTGTACATAGAATGCGCCAGTGAGACTCGATAGAGGCCACATCTGGTTCGACGAGATCAATTTTGCCTGAAAGAGTAAAGTAGCTTTGTTTGTAGCATTCCTCTCGTTTTCTTTGCGTGAAGCAGTTCTCGGTGTTTACATAAGATGGCGCGCTGGCATTGCTCCCCGCTAGAGGTTGCAGTATGCCGTCTCGTGCGGAAACCAGGGCCGACGTAATGTAACAGACTTCCTTCCTCCTTCCACTCTATTTCATTGCATCATTTACAGCGGTTACTGGTAAATCCTGCCAATAGAAGCTGAATGGCGTTCATTGTGCCGGTTGCATATTGCGATAGAACAGAAGTTCGGCATAACCTGACTGAAATAGTTGCTGTATCAGGAAACAAACGTAGCGCGTGCGAGAGTTTAAGCGACGGGAAAGTTGTGCACCCGCATCTAAGTTCAAGGAGAGCAGCAGAGGTACGGGCGAATTTTGGCTTTACAGCGGCAATAACGTGAATGCAGCAAACAAAAGTGCCAGGGTTGACTTAAAAACAACCGATGCGGTCCCTAATAAGGAGAAAAGGAAGAAAACAGCAGGGTTGTAGAGGGCAGAAAGTCGAAAGAGACTACACTTTTGGTCTCATGACGTCACTGTTATCCGCTTAGTGGGAACGCTTCTATCTTGTGACGTCATTTCCCGTCAGTCAAGGGAAATGCTTCGTTCTGGTGACGTGCTTCCCATCAGCCAATGGGCGTATTTTATAACCGACGACGCATTTTGGTCCCGTAGGGCTTCTAATGATCGCCTTAAAACTTACGCAAGGAGGTGGAAAACACGCTGCGTTGATTAGACATCGAACTCTGCTAAATGACGCTCTGACCGAAATCGAAAAGTGGAAATAAACATGAGCTCGGAATGTAGTAAGGAGTGCTAAACAATGGCCTATGCAGCAGGACGTGAGTACAAAGGGAAGAAAATCAGCGGAAATCGGGTCGTGGGATCAGATCGAGAAATCTTCTTGTATAGCGTAGCTGAAACTTATTGGCAGGGCAGACCTTATTGCACATATATGGTAGAGGCTTCAGTAATTCGAGAAAGGTAACCTTGTTTTTGGTGATTGTGATGAAAGCCAGGAATCAGTAGAGCCAGGAATCAGTCGGCCAGAGTTTGTACGTGTTGAAGAAGGTTGCCTGCAGATGCAGAATCATTGAGCGCTTGATTCTAAACTCGCCGAAATGACGATATGCTTAATACGCGCAGAAAACATTAAATAGGAAAGAAAAGTAGTAACAAATGCTGTAATATTCTCCGCATAAAGACACTAAAGCGAACGTTTTGAATTTCATAGAACGGCGGCCGAACGCTCAACAGCAAGGAAATATGATTTATTTGAATTGTAATTCGTGAAACGCCTGTAGGTACAATAAGTAAACTTTGAAATGCGTTCACTTCACTGATGTTATACAATGTGAGGAGTTGCCCACGCATGGGCGCTAAAGACTAACACTAGAGAAAAAAGCTATATGATGAAATAAACTCATACGCTTGGTCAAGCAAATGCCATACAAATATTATTCATTCTTGCAAAATCATACGTTTGTCATATAAATGTTATACAATATCATGTAAATTGTGGGAAATTTTTGTAATGAAGCCTGTATGAGGTTAATATATCATACAACTTTTTACAGTAGGGAAGAAATACTTACGATGGGTACGTAACGCTCATTGCCTCAATGCTAGATTTAAATAACCTTTCTTTTTGTTTTTTCTTAACAATGGAATACATATTCTAGGCTACGGCATGCCGCTAGGTGAATTTAAATTAAGAAATTAATTTTTAGAACCGACAGTTCTATGGGCCTAAAAGTATGTATAATAGAATAAAGAGAAGTAGTGCGTACTTCGTCTTGAATTTCATATTCTAATACTAATTAAATACTGCAAATTTAAAATGTATAACAACGGAAGAGAGGCACATTATTATGCAGTAGCACATGACAGAGGAAATAAATTTTTCTCTGTAAATTAAGGACCACCTCCTTGATACCATTGCCGTCATTTTGAAGGGTGAAATCGGCCAAGAAAACCGAAACATCTTTGGCAGGGAGATACATTTAGATAAATGATCTAAAACTCCTTTTTTTTTGGGCTGGTGGGCAAAAGTTTGGTTAAAATAATATTCTGTTGCTATGATATTCTCTTCTTTCTTGGTGCACAATTTCTGCTTCGGTCATTTTTACATTTTTTTTTGGTGCTATTTGCCTTGATATGGTCTGTGCCAAATGTTCTTCCTGTTTGAACTTTCCGTGCATCGACAGTATGTCTAAATAGATGAATAAAGTATGGAAACGGTAGTTTCCACAAAATCCATTTAACAAATATAAGCGTTGTGTGAGGTCCTTCAGCCGGCATTCTTTAAGCGCCAATTTTCCGCGAATTCTTTAAGAAAACCTAGGTCGTGAAACCGTACATGCGGTTCTACATTAAATCGATTCAGCGCAAGCATTAAAGACAAGGAAGCAAAGTCTTAGTGTCTTAAGACCACGAATAGCACTGTATGCGTGAATATAGCTCTCTAGTAATTTCTCTTATGAAAGAAAAACAATACAAGAAAGCTGATGAAGGGCATAGTTTAGCAACAAAGCATGCGGGTGATGCGGTACGGCATCCCCCATTAGGGCTTGCGTGACCGTGATTATTACCCAGCACCCCCAAGCGGTAATTGCCCGGCGATGGTCAACGAGCCCACAATTGCTTTTCGCACTCACCCGAGGTAAGACAAGAGGGTGGGGGTGATGATGCCGCAACAGCCGTAGATCAGGTTGACGCGATGCCTCAACGACCACGCCCACTGCCCCGGTGCTCCACTGAACACACACAACACGGGGTGGCTGGTGGAATTTTCTGCCTTAGAGATAGAGGTAGAGAGGGAGCTTTATTTCCACGCCGCGTCCCGTGTCGAAGGCTAGCGTGAAGCCTCTCACGAGATTTACAGGTTATCAACGGCCGCCGTGGCCGAGTGGAACAGAGGCTATCGTTGATTGTTCCAATAGCGCTTTGGGTTTTCTAATGAGCATCGCCGTTCCTCAAGACTTGTAGGAAGGTCAAGGTGCGCTCCGCGGCGCCTCAGTAGATGGAACGCGGGGGACCCATGGGCGTGGGGATCTCACGCTTACAGGGTAATGAAAAACAAGCAGGGCCAAGGCGTCCGTCATTTTTTCTTTCACAAAGGGGCCGGGCTAGAAGGTATTCACGTTTGTTTACTGATGGCTTCGTTGGTGGTCTTGTTGACGATGCTGGGAGCTTAATAAACAAGACAGGAAAATTCAATGGCAAAGAATGAAATGTTTGGTGAGTTTGTGCAACATTCTTCGGCAAAAATTTTGGATATCAAAATATTGTATGGGGTTCTTGCGGAAATATTGGAAGTAATGGTCCATCCTTCCAATGTAAGTCTTTCTTTTACAGTGTTTCCGTCACTGGCATCGAAGAGTGCAGACTGGCTTAGAAAACTAATGGGGAACAGTTTCGACGAGAGCAAAAGCGTTAATAGCAAAAAAAAAAAAATGCGTCCGCCGACAGGAGACCTGCTGATATATTGATTGGTGCAGTTAAATCTCACAATGCAGGAAAACACTGTGTTCATAAAGTGGATCCCGTTCAAAAATGCTTCGGTCCAGAAGTGCTGGGTATTCGTTTCCAAGCATGCCCTTCACAGACTTGGACAAAACACATCAGTGCATAGTTTTTGTATTAAGCGCACTTCCCTGTCGGTGTCCTAGTCTGAGTTGCACTTGTCTGATAGATTAAAGTTGTGAGCTACACATAATTAGGTAGCGCAGGTCATGCGAGTAAACTTCCTTAATTAGGCCGGAAAATGCACCATGGCACCGACGCTTCAACAACGATTAAATGTGAGAATTTTGGCCGTATGGTTCTTTGTGCTAGCAGACCTCAATCAGGAAGGCTTACTTCAGTTTAGTGTCAAAGAAGTGTACAGCATGAAAACATCCCAGAAAGTCGAGACGCCGAGGAACCTTCTGCGAAGCTGTTTTGAATTACTTGCAGCCTCGTCACGGACGCTATTGTTAGAGCATTTCCCTCGGAGTTTAGGTTACCCGAAAAAAACATTTAGGGCATTGTTGATGAGTTGTTTGCCTGTTCAAGTAATCGCATGACTTCTCCATGATGCTGTCGCCCAAAATGACTTTTGATTTAGTTCAAGGCGTGTAGAAGCTCTTGGCAACGCCGAATTAAATATAGAATCCCAGGAGTGCAGTAGGCAGGAATTCATTCGCTTGCTAATGTTTTCTATGCCTTCATACAGTGTGAGACCGAGAAGCTCTTCGATGAAAAGATAAGAAATTTAAACGTTGTGCCGAACGGCGGAAACAGCCTGAGAAACATCAGGCCGTACGAGACATAATTCTACGAAAATCTCGCTTGGAGGACATCACTTTATCTTATTCATAATAGCTTCACCGTTATGCGAAAATATTCGCTTGAGTTTGCTAATGAAGGCAGGTAATCAAGATTCAAAGGGGAATTCGTTAATGAGAACGGACCACCAACGAAGCCGCCGATATCAGCATGCGAAACCACGGCTAACACGTTGCTTATTTAGCGCACTGGTGCTTGTCATTAAAACTACTGTTTTCTTCTGCATCGTTCCTCGGGCCTGTTATCGCCGGCACGCATTTTGTTCGCAACGCTGGATTACTGCCGGAGGACCAATCTAAGGTCCTTCATAAAAGTGGACCATGTGATCTGCTGTATCACCACGAAACAAAATAAAAACTACAAAGATAACTCCTTTAAAATGCCCTGACTTCAAGGTCCAACTGTAACTTTCAAACGACAGTATGATGCAGATAAGGAATGGACACCCGTGTTTTTTCTTAGGGCCAGTCTCAGTGAAACGAGTGAATTTATTATTTTTCAACTGCTTCTACGCACAGGCGCTCTAGATTTATTGTTTGATGAAGGACTGGACATGGCACCGGCCGCATAATTTGTCTTACGAAGTACTGCCGATACTAACCAGCACATTAGACATCGAAACACCCCGGGATAACCTCGAGGGCGTCCGTTTGTTTCAAGGCGCTTTCGATGGCCACAGCCGAGGGATAAATGGGTGACCTAGGTACAGCATGGGGCAGTCCACGCATTATATTTAAATAGATGTTTATAACGTCACATTAGGCGCCGGTGGGATCCGCAGAAACTTAGCAGAAGATTCAATTAGGTTAGCAGGAATAAGCATGAAGTGTGCCGAGTTTTTGTTTCGGAGTGTGGTGAGATGGTTAATGAAATGAACTGAACATATGATGAAATACTTATTCCTTCTCTCGAGATAACAACAGGAATAAAACAGAGGGAACGCAAAGCAAACGGAGTTTTTAAACATATTTGTTTGCAGCAGCTTGCTAACTTAAGAACAAGGTGAATTGTTTCTTCAGACAGTGTTGAAGTTCTCATGAGCAGACTCAACACGCCATGTTGAATTTTTGTTGTGACCAGGATGGGCTAGTGTTGGTGAATTATTGAGGCCGAGTTGAAACTCATTGGAAAAGTGGCCGCTGTGCTAGAGTTGAGCATTCTCAATGAAATTTCTGCTTTGCGTTCATGTTGAATTCATGTTGGAATTACTGGAGTGAATCAACACACCATTCTGAATCTTGGCTGAGGTAAAAAAGAAAAATTCCTGGGAATACATTCGTATTGCGCCAGATGGACCGACTACCAATGCAATTTTCGGCGGTATATTCATATTTATTCCTGCAATTTCTCGTTAACGTGAATCCGTCATCCCCTGTGACGTAGTGCTCCACACATACGCACAAACACGTATCTATATAAACATACATACATACATACATACATACATACATACATACATACATACATACATACATACATACATACATACATACATACATACATACATACATACATACATACATACATACATACATACATACATACATACACCCTAGCCCAACACATCCATCCGATAAAGAGCATGGGACAGTACTGCACACGAGGCTACAGGAAGAACTGACAGAGTTCATCTTACGATCTTAAGATGCAACCTCGGCTTCGCCCTTATATAGTCCTACCCAGGGATGTCCGGACCTGCGCAGGTTGCGGTCTGCCAATTAGCAAAGTTATGTCAGTTATTACTATTAATATTTATTTTTTGTGTGTAGTAGAAGTAATCAAGTTCATATGCAATGGTCTATTC
Organism: Amblyomma mixtum; assembly: GCF_055824585.1. Taxonomy (NCBI): domain Eukaryota; kingdom Metazoa; phylum Arthropoda; class Arachnida; order Ixodida; family Ixodidae; genus Amblyomma; species Amblyomma mixtum. The sequence goes on from NC_143020.1 coordinate 98,032,440, forward strand.
TTTGACGGCCTTGATTAATTCATAAACAACTTAAATAAAGCATTAATTAAGCGCCTTTTTTATGAGAGCACATACGAATCCTCCAAAGTAGGTATGCCTGAATGAGCATATTGCACTTTTTTTCTATGCAAGAAAATGACTTTGAGCGGTTTATGAGAGTTTTAACGGGTGCTGCATGCGTTCTTAATATGTGTAATGTGATCAGGTTCCGTTTACACGATGCATGTCGAAATGATTTCATTTAGTTAGGCTTAGGAAGGGCTGCCTTGAGATGATTCAACTTAAATTCAACAGAAATTGCTGAACAGTAAATCTCTTGACTACGCTCAACAAAAATTCCATGTAGCAGGTGTTGAGTAGGCTCAACATACATTGAGTTCATGTTGGTTTCCAGTTGATTCAACAGGAGCTCAACAAGGCATCAACTGAAGCTCAAAAGTCATTTTTGTAAGGGAATAAAGTGATGCGAAACAACCGAGGACAAACATGCAATTGGCGTTTATTTCTGTCCTTGCTAATTTACAGGTGTATTCAGGGAAAATTAATAAAAAAGAGAGCGAGAGGAAACAAAGAAAAAATCAAGAAAAGGAAGGCAGGCAGGGAAGGAAAGTTGGAGAATGTACAAAACTTCAAGCAATAACACCACTACGCATTCACAACCGCATCCATGTGGAGCGACAGTCGACAAGTTAAGAATTCCTTTTCCTGTACTCCTGTAAACCTGTATGCAAGATTTACTGGACCTCCACCCCTCTTTTAAATATGATTGCTTTAACGCAGTTCTATAGTCCCCCTGCACCCGTCTGCTAAAGCTTTGAGCCCCAGTAAGTGGTCACATGACGGGAGTGGAAGAGTGTTCGTTGAAATTAGTGCACCCCGATACTGAGGGCCTTATGCTGGCAAGGGTGCGAGTAGAAATAGTAATCTTCGATTTTCTGGAAAACCAATTTCTGCGCAGACAAAACTCTTATGAAGCAGTGTTTCTGGCCTGAACGATAATTTCCTAATAACTTAAAGATAAACCTTCAAAACTTTAAATCTTTGCTCGGGCCATCCTTAGACTAAAAAAATTGCAGTGTCCCTGATGATCAATTCAATTTCATTGGGATGCTGATATTTCCAAGTCGCGACTCTACAGTGTTCTCAGCGGTGAATTCTAATTCTTTCAGTGATTTTTGTGAGAAGATGTCATTGTGTAAACAATTCAGTGCATCCTAGACCTTTTGTATTTGGCGCAGGATGGCCTTTTGCGTAGGCACCTCAAAATGCAACAGACAAGCAAGAAAAAAAAGAAATGATTTCAGGCCATCAAAAAGACCAATGCATACACATCTAGGAACACACGTTCCAGAGACACATCGACGCTAACTTGAAACATGGAGACGTCCGTCTTAAAATCCGTTTCCGGCGTTCGCATGTCTGGTTTAAATGGTTCTACGAGGCTTGATTTTTATCCTCCACTAACCAAAGCTGATTCAAAACAAGTTGCATCGAAACATGTGGACGCCGTGAGCGCATAGCTTAGGTGGCGACTCTGGCTTAGAGATTTCTGGATGCCTCATTATCACAAGTGCTGGCTACTTGACCGCCTCGAGTGAAGATATCCTGTTTATGCGAATGAGAGGACTTAGTCGCAGGGAGGTGAGCTCATGTCATCTTAATTTCAATCATTGGGCACAAACCTCAACACTCTAGCAAAGCACGAACAGCATAATGCCTATTCAAACACGTGCACAATATGAATGAATGAATGAATGAATAAATGAATGAATGAATGAATGAATGAATGAATGAATGAATGAATGAATGAATGAATGAATGAATGGCTGTTTAATTAGAAAGGGAGGCTCAAGGCCGTTTCTTGTGGAATTGGGTTTTTAAGCAAGGGAAAAGTAGGGACCTATTGATACATGAGGGGACGGCTTGGGGGTCAAACCACGCTCTGCACTGCTTTGTATAGGGCACTTATCTTAGTACATTTGCCACTGTCTTCCCAGATGCCGTTTGCTTCGGCTCTCGTCAATGCACGAAGTTCCTTGCCATCGGTGGGGAAATCATGCTTGGCGACGAGGATAAAACTTTTTTTTTAGTACGCAGATATGAACAGGTTGTAGCGTTCAACACACTGCAGTTGTGCTGCGCGGTAAATAGGGTTTGTTTTATTCGAATATGCGGTTGTAATGCAGTTAAGCGCCGCTTACAGCATTCAGGTGACTATCACAGTATACCATGGTAGAGAGAGGGTGCGGTAGATGGTCCTTGGCGATCACAAAATGAACAAGGCAGGGGAAAACCTCAGTTTGCTAGAGCCAACGTTTCGACAAGGGGACTTGTCTTCGTCTGGGCAAAGCGTTCATCATCGGCAGGGATTATATAGGGCCTTCGCTCCGAGGAGGAAGGCCCCGGGGGCGGGGAAGGAAAGTGGTGTGGGAGGGGATGCGTGTCAGGAAGGGGAGGGAGGTGAATCATCATTCGCTAGGCTGCAATAGTGCAAGAACCTATATCCGGGGGGTATGCAATGAACAAAAGGCTTTGAAGGGGCTGCGACGGGGGGGGGGGGGAAGGCGCTGGGTGAACCTGCAAAACTCAGATAAAAGGATTAGTCAGCGTGGTACAGGGAAATGATAACAAGGGGAAGAAAAAGAAGGGGGGGGGGGGGGGCTGGCACTGGAAGGAGAAAGGAAGGGGGCATTTCCAAGGAAGGACTAGGCAGGGGGGGGGGGGGGGGGAATGGCTCGTGTTCAGAGAAAGCCAAAAAGTGGGGGCAGAGGGGGTAACAGGAGTGTCATGGTTTCCGAGAACTGGTAGCAGGGGATTAGGAGAAAAAGAAAAAAAAAAGGTGAACAAAGGAAGAGGGTGACAAGGCCGGAAATGGGGTGGAAGATATGACTTGGGAAGGGTGCAAGGAGCGACAATATACTTATGTGAGGTTCTAGGAAATAGTCTGACCACGTGCAAGACATTTGTTAATTTAAAATTATGCTGACCCTGGAATGTACCTGATAGATTCCAGGTTTCCTCTGGACATGTTGATCCCTGTTGGTTGCAGTGTTTTAAATTTGTGGATTAGGAATGCCTCTCTGTATTTTCTGTCCCTAGTCGATTTGAAGCCTGACTGAAGAATGAACAGTTTGAGTTCGTCGAATTTGTGATGGCGTTGATTAAAATGGGTCGACACTGCCTTCTGTTTATTCCGTGCTGTGTCAGCCCGGTGCCCGTTTAATCTGGCACTCATTGTTTGTCCGGTTTCTCCGATATATTGTTTCTGGCAGTAGGAGCACTGGAGCATGTAGATAATATTGGACGATGTGCAGTCAAAACTGGTCTTTATATCGAAACTGAAATCGCTTGCCGTACTTTTAACCGTAGTGTCCCTTTGTAAATGTTTGCATGTCTTGCATCTGGGTCGAGAGCATGAAGTTACTGTCGGTGGTGGTTTCTTACCGAGCCTAGCATGCACCAGGATGTCCCTCAGGTTTGTGTTGCGTCTGTATGTTACCCTTGGTGCGTCGGGAAATATTTTCTTGAGACGGTCGTTACCAGTTAAAATGGGGTGGTATTTCCGCAGGATATTGTTTATGTTTGGAAGCGCGTTTGAGTATTTCGTTATAAGTGCAGGAGGTCGTTGACTGTTAGCTTTTGTTCGTTTTTTAAGAACTACATCTCGTTTCAAAGTGGTTGCTCGTTGGAACGCATTATTAAGGGTTGTCTGTGGATGGTTTCTGGTGATTAGTGTGTTTTTTAGCGAGTGGAGGTGTTTCAGGTAGTCATCGTCGTCGCTACATATTCTTCTTAGTCTCGTTGCCTGTCCTACGAATATACCTTGTTTGCAGTGTCTTGGATGATGGCTAGTGAAATCTAAGTATTGTTGTCGGTCAGTAGGCTTCCTGTAAAGTGTGGTTTTGAGCTTGCTATTTTCTAAATGGAGAGTGGTGTCAAGGAAATTGACTTGCGTTTTCGAGGAGTTGAAGGTGAATTTAATGCTGGGGTGGAATGAATTGAAATGTGTGACGAATGCCTTCAGGGTCTCAGCCCCATGCTCCCATATCATGAAAATATCGTCTATGTACCGCAGGTATATGAGTGGTTTTTTTAGAAATGAATTTAGAAGTTTAGATTCTAGTAGCCCCATAAAAATGTTCGCGTAGGTGGGTGCGAAGGGAGTGCCCATGCTTGTTCCAAATACTTGAAGGTAGTAAGAAGAATTGAATTCAAAGTAGTTGAGTGTTAGTACCAATTCAAGTAGCGTGAGGTACACTTCAGTTTCGTGCGGGTGAGGACTTTGAGTTAGAATTTTTAAGAGTGCGTCGATACCTTCATTAATGGGAATATTTGTGTACAAAGCGGCGACGTCAAGTGTGACAAGTATGCTATCTGCTGGGATAATGGAAGCGTCATTCAGAGACTCTATTATGCGGAGAAAGTGCGGTGTATCCTCGACAAAGGAAGGGAGGTGGGTGGGAATATCTGCAAGATAGTTGTTCAGGAAAATTGATAAGTTCTCTGTGGGCGTGTTATTGTTTGAAACGATAGGTCTGCCGGGGATATCTGCGGTAAACAAGTCTTCTGCGGAAACCTTATGGATTTTGGGAAGTAGGTAAAAGCGTCCTGCCTGTTTCTTTAGCGGATTTAAGAAGTGGTAATCGGACTGCGTGATTAGTTCTCTTGATAGTAAGTTTGCCAGTTTGTTACAGTATACGTTGGTTGTTTTTGCGCCTTCAGAACGTTTTCGCTTGACACGAGATTCAAGGAAAAAACAGGTGTGGGATGGTAAAAAATCGGCGTAGCCGGACGGATCATTCCACTACGAGCCTGCGCTCGCGCAATTACGTGCTCCGCCTATGACGATTTGAGCGCTGACGGCCGCGGATTATGCAAATCTGAGGACTCTGAACGCGTCTGCTCTGTTGAGCCACTGATCTGGCCGCCAACAACCATCGTCGTATGGCAGCACAAGACTGCAATACAACACATGGGGGGGGGGGGGGGGGGGACTGCCAAAGGAGAAATGACTAATATAAGAGACCACAACTTGCTGCCAGTTCGCAACTATAACGACTTTTTCATATCTACTGTTGCTGCCCAATGAGTGTCAGCGGAGACGTTATTGATAGTCTTATTGATAACGACAATTTTTTTTTTTCCCTGAAGAAATCCAGTTGCCTACGGCATGCATAATGCAGCAGCTAAACTTCAAAGCATTTTCGGCTCAAGAAACCTTACTTTACTTATACAGAAAATAATAAAGGCGTTTGTGAATGAGAAACGATGTCATCATTCTAAGAATTCAGCTTCGCTGATTTGCGCTTGGAGAGAACGCACAGAACACACGCCTAACTTACCGGCATCGATTCTCACATTGCAAATTTGGTCCCACGCCCTCTGCGATCTCACTCAGAATGATTTTAGGATAATAACAGCCGGTACATGCGGCCCGAAAGATACGTTTGTTGGGGCCTCTGGCAAATAACTGAAACTGGAACATCATTTGTCAATCTGTTTTTTAAAAAGATGAGAATATGCTGCTAGGAAGACTAAAAAGGGCTATGAAGCAAAGAAAGGAATATTGTGACGAAAAGCTGTCGTAAGAAGGCACGTTTGAAAGCAAACATTTTCACACATTACGCATGAGAATCTGGTATCCCTCATCATCTAAGAGAGAGGTGTTAATCAGGTGTACTGAATAAGGCGGCAAATAGAGTGGGTCATATTGCAGCGGATCACCTCGCACCTCATGGTACGAAGCAGTCCGGTTTTTATAGGGCCTGTAGCGTGTTCGGTTTTTGTATTTTTGAAGCTCTCTAGCTGCTTTGCTATTGCATGTTCACTCCCGTCATATTTATTGAACTTCATTAGCATTTAGATTAACACTTTTTGCAATCTTCGAGGTCAGATCTCTCGACTCCCCAATAAGAAGGGCGATGAATACGCTATCGATTCAGGTGGAGTATTTTGTATAACAAGCGGCCAATGGTAATGTGTGCAATGGTGCAGATCGCCGTACGAGTACGTCAAGAGCAGTTTAACCGTCCATATATACTGAGCCGATTTCTTTGGTGCGATGGACGACTTGAATTCGTTATTGACGCACATATAGCTAGAGGACATTGTAGCGAATGAATGCTACCAGCTCAAACGATAATTCTTGTTATGCAACGCATTCAATAAGAAATAACATTAATAAACAGGACATAGAAAGAAGCATTAGACATACAAAGCGATGTTCTTGTTATATTCTGTGCCCATGTGTCTCAGGCTATCTTGAACTGTTTACAAATTATTCTTCCAACAGTGTTTCGTTATTCGCCTTTAATGCTATCAGAAGACGCTAGGTACTCTGGCAGAAAGGATTAATGCATAACCGCTGTATTAGAGGACAATTTCCCATTGCGCTCGCCAAATCAACAGGAACACCTTAAATCGCCGTCCGATATTGAAAATTCCAGGCTTCCTTTGACTTCCAGGAAAATGCACACGCTGAGGGTTGGAAGAATTTCTACCAGTCATGCTTAAAAAGCTTCAGCAGGAACTTCGGTCGGTGTTAGCAAGCAAACACTAAATATTGATCAAGGTTAACTTTGCGCGTATCAGACAGACGTGAAGTTAACCTCGGTGAAGAACCAACTAACCCTCCGAAGAGTTCTGTAGGTATTGAAAAACACTTTTCAACAAACAGCACAGTTTGCTGTTCGCTTTCAACAATGTACAAAGTCACGAGTAACAGAGCAATAAGGTGGATCTTCGGGCCCGTCTGCATATAGTTTTCTTTGTCCTGTGTACTCAGGAAGGCTATATATGCAACGCTTTTTTTTAACGTACTGCATTTTCAATAGAGGGCGAAAAAGAGTCAGAGAAAGAACTTTACTGCAAAGCAACTCCAAACGCCGCGAACAACATGCAACAGGAATTGAGAAAGAGATACATTTCACATGGCGTCTATATTAGACACATGTATGAACATTACGAATGATTCAAGCCTCAGGGGTTACATTTTTTTGCGCCACCTGTTGCTATTCCGATAAGCTATATATCTCCGCTTCAAGCACGGTTATGTCGAAGCTCAAGTTATCGGGAACTGAATGTTCAGAATACATGCTGGACCACGGTCTGCTTGTCCCCGAACTCGCGCTTGCCTGGACCTCCCTCTTGATGTACTCTGACTTCCGTCCACAGGGAGGTTATGCGTGGATAACCATTCGCCAGAACTGCACTTTAAGCAGAAAGAAGTAAAAAGTAAGTGAGCTGTCCTTTAGCGCAATCCTTTTTATAAAACTGAGTGCGCTAGAGAGCAGCTTACTCCCTTTTTAATCCCATATGAGCGTATTTGTGTTTAGAATCATAATTGCTAGCGCTTAGTGAACACACGAGACAAGAACACAAATACACAGGACAGACGCCAGTCCTGTGTATTTGTCAGGTCTCTGTCAGGCAATGATCATGGCTTTACCTCTACCCTGTCTCGTTTCATGTTTGGACTAACCGCTGGTGATATCTGAGCTTAGCATCGGATTCTCACAACATAGTGGGATTAAAGTCCGAACAAGATTGACCCGCTTGCCGGCGCTGGCTCTTCGCTTAACCCGAAGACGGCTCAGGAGCCTATTCGCTATTACGAAACATCCTGACGCCATTGCTACGGCATAAGGAAGAAAGCGGATGCAACGCTTATACGATTGAGAGCGTGACAACGCAAACACGAAACAGTGTGGACAGAAGGGGGCTAAATCCACTGTGGATGCGCCAACCGGGCATAGTCCCGCCGGAAAATCGGCTCGTTTCACGTCTCCTTGCGAACCTAACCGAGACAACCGCAACGGCACAAAAAGTGGGTCGGGCCGGCACACGGCTGTCTCACTAAAGGACAGATCAAAAGAAAAAAAAACTGAAGCTGTGGCCTGAGATTTCGCTAAAGGAAAAATTCGTGAGGCACCATTTTTCCCGAAAAGTATGGTTAACACAATGCACTGTGCCATTCTCACCAGGTTACATCAGCGGAATCGCTTACGTTCAGTATTATTTCCCGTCGTAGTGTCCACAAGTTCTCTTCCCGAACATTGCTACGAATAAGAACGTTTTAGATGTACTAGCGTTTATTGGCTACGACAAATGCTTTAAGACTTTCCTATTTCAGTGCTGTTTGTGCGGTATCGGTCGTATTCTTATTTCGCTTCTATTTTAGTACTGGTGCCGAAGCCACTTTTGCTTTTGAAAAAACAAATATACGTGTCAACAGCCTCGCGTTTTCTTGAGTTCATTGAAATTTTTCTGCGTTAAACATAAAAGGCAAGTGAATAAATCAATTATAATTTACTTCGAACATATCGTTTGGGTTTCCCAGGCTTAAAAGCTGTTAAGAAACAGCTTGAGGGGGCCTGGGGCCCGTTCAAGGTAGCAGTGTACTCAACACTACAGTGAAATAGCAGTTAAAATAAAGGTTACAATTTGACACAGTTGTCAGGAAATCTACATTTCACACACAAAAATAGTCACAACATTTCTCTTGTTCCCTTTTTTTTCCTTCTTTTTTTTTGCAGAATAGGTGTCAGGATTGAAGCAGTTTGAACGAGAGCTTACAAAATAGCACTGATAGAAGTGCAAAAATTATTCCGAAATTTCGCTCACGGGAAGCCACAGGTGCTATATACAGGGAGATACGGTAAACGCAAGCGAAAGGTTCGGCAGGCAGTGGAGGAAAGGTGTCGGAACTTTCTGGCACACGCGACACGTCAGAAGCGAAAAGGAGGCCGAGTCTGTTTTGACGCCGCAAGTCGAAGAGAAAAAGTGGGAGCCGGAGAGAAAAAAAAAAAAAAAACAAAGCCTGCACCCTGCCGCAACCCTTTCCACTCCATGAGTGGTCCGTGTAACTCTCTCTCTCTCTTAGTGCTTCGCTCTTCCACGCTACACACACATTCCAATACAAACAGCGAAGGCTCTTGCCGGTCTGTATCGTCGTGTCGTCCTAACGCGTGTTTGATCATCGCCTGTCGGACTTGACCCACATCCTACGCAAGAGGGATTACCTGAACAACTGTCGGACGAAGTCGACGCTGGTACCCTGCTATCGTACCTTAGCAAGCAAGCATCTAGCTCTCTTTTCGCCTCGTTTCTCGGCGTAAGATCAATTTGCACAGACAACCTTCTTCCATTCCTGACTCAACTCGTGCTCCGTCCGTAATATTGACACTGTCCTTTCTTCCACCCTTCACCGCATATAAAGAGCCGATTTTGCCCGCCTGCCTCTTGTTCGTTCTTTTTAGAGCACGATGGTCGAAACGCGGGGTTGTTTGCGGTTGAAGATGTTTCTTTTTCTTTTTGTGTTGTTTGATCGCGCAACTCTTCACCAAGTGTTCTCAATGCGATTCTAAGAGATGAACATGCTCCGTAATCGGTGCCGATATCTCGGAGGATTTAATAAGAAATAATTATTTACTGACATCCACCTAATTGCAGCCATACGGCTACAAAGGAAAGCTTTACAGATGCCACAGAAACTTCATTGAAGAATAATTGCGGATAGGTTGATGTCAGTGAGTAATTGCTCCCTTATAACAAATCTACTCCTTCTTGGGGAATTCTCCTAAATATTTCTCCAACGCTGTTCCCACTTTGAGTTATTGATCAATTCGCTCTCGCCCTACCATAAGCTTGCCATCCCTGTTACCTCACTTGGTAGAGCCACTGAACCTTTAAGCGGTGGTCCCGGGTTCGAACCTGTACCAGGACGAATATTTCTGTCACTACGAAGCTCCTGTGAAAGCTGTATAGCTTTTCTTTGTAGCCGTATGGCTGCGCTCGGGTGGACTTCATTTAGTAATTACTCCCATTTTACAAATTTGCTCTATCTTTACAGATTCACCAGAATAGTTCACCATTTCGGAGGAAGGCTTGAAGGAAACGTCTTCAATACCTTTTTAACACTGAGATTGGCGGCTAATGCCGACGACGGCAGCTAGAAACGTTTTTGTTTCTAGGGTGCACTTACAAGACGCTCGAAATAAACAGTACAACTATGCTTTTAATGCTGATAGTTTTATCATATTTTTTTTATGTAAAGAGTCTATACAGCGAAGAAATTGCCTGCAGTAACCCTAAGACTATTCCTGCAGGTTGGTAGCTGCCGCCACAACATCCCCTTAAGCAGACCAGCCAATTGCCCCTGAACTGTGCAAGATCACACATTCAGGTGTTAGTTAGAGAGAACCGTATATAAAAAGATGACCTGAATTTCAGCGCTTGGTACAATAATCAAATATTAATCAAAGGAGATTTTGCGCCGAAATCACAAATGACGGTCATGCGACTGCCTTGAGGTACAACGTTCAATGGATGCAGTAACAACCACCAAATCTGCACATTTCCTTATTTGAATCAATTAATCTTTAACTTAAGGCGATATAGAACCACGCTGTCCGGTTTTCCCTAGCCAACGCTTCCCCTGTGTATTAAAGTCATGAAATCCCCGAAAACCCACTGCTTGCTTGCCCCGGTTAGACGGATCGAGGTAGGTTTTTCAACTTAAAACAGTGCGCAGGGACAGGACACAGTCAAGAAACACACGCACTGTTTCAAGTTGAAAAATGAACCAACTGGCCCCGCTACTTCCCATGTCGAGGTAGGTTGCCTGAAAATAAACATCCTGGTATTTGTGTCACATCGATATCCTAGAGAGGTTGTTTACCCGCCTCCTCCTTGCAATGGTCGTCTCCCCAAAGAGAAGTTTGCACAGTATGAAAGGTTATAACGGAGAGTGCAGTGTCGACACAAGAAGGTGAATTACAACGAATTCGTCCTTCCTAGCTGCGTAAGGTCTCTGAATAGGAGTCGTTAGAACCTGGGTGCGTGGCGAAAGTTGCCTAGTTGCTGCTATACACACGTCGTTGCAGCTTGTTTTTGAGGCGCTAGTAGCGCGAAAGCTCACGAAAACTTTTGCGCCATGATTATCTATTTCTCCATGTCAAGGAGCAATCCGTCTGTGAAGCAAAATACAAATTACATTCATTTTGTGACATCCAAAAATGATATCTTCCTTGTTTGCGCCCTCTGTAATTGTTTCAACCTGAATATTTTAAATCTTTTGGAACAATATCACGCATGAAGAGTCAGACAGCAGAGTGGCGATATTTCTCTTAATTTTGATAGGACGATGATAAAGACACAATTTCAAGGGAAGACGTCAGCTTCACGGTGATTGGATTGGCCACTTGCAGAGTGCAGTCTTGAACATCGTAGGTTTACATTTAGGATACTTGAACAAGTTTTTGCCGACTTTTAATAAAATCCATTAATGAAATGCAATGTTGAGGCGAACAGATATTACGCGCACTTCAGATGCTACTGCATCGAAATCCGCTGTTCTATCAAAAGTTTATCCCACTTGTCAGTTCACGTATATTAATACAAAAGCATGCAAAGTTTTGTTAATTAAAGTGAATCAAGGATGTCCGTAGCTTCCATCACCAGCGCTTATACATCTTGAGGCGTGCGGCAATGAAAGGAATAAGAGCAGCTATTGAAGGCAGTAAATGCAAAAAAAACAAACGCAAAAGCAATGAACAATTTTTACCTCACTATGTCTAGCCATCTCCGAAGGAGTAATAGTCTCTCCGACACTGCCTCTTTCTTACCAAGTGGTCATGAAAACAGCGCCCCCAACGTTACACAAACGCTATTCATGCACCTGCCCTGATCTGTGTCAAAAGGCAATCGCTTCACAGCAAACCGCTCTCCGCAGCATAGAACAAAAAAGAGAGCCTACAAGTTGACAGTCGTAACGGAGAGATCGAGATGACTCGCGATACGTGCTCCAGTTCGTCAAGCCGGATATTTCAATGTCAAAACCTCCCTGTGGCGTTCATGTAGAGCGCATTGGGCTCCTGCGTAACCGGCTGCCGTGGCCTAGAACAAAGAGCCGTCGGCCGTAGGGTGACAGCGGAGTACGCCATGCAACTGAAATAAAGAAATAAATTCGCTGCAACTAAAATTCAGATAGACATGCTGCAGGAAAATGTTTTGAACAGCGGGTTATCACCAGTTTTTGAACGCCTGATGGACCGGTACCGGCGGCGAAAGAGTTGGTTTGACAGTGCTCAGGCTTCTCATTCTTCCGATGCACCGTCACGAGGGCTGTTGTCATAAGCCTTTTGTTATCCCGCCGCTGAGGCAAATGCCTTTGGCGTTCGACTGCGGATCTCAAGGTTGCGCACTTACAAAAAAAATTTTAGACAGTCTATAGAATGTGCACAGACTTCTGTCTACAAAGTCTATAGACTCTCTATAGGCAAATCCTGTAGACTAGTCTACATGCAATACAAATGCTATAGACAGTCTATAGACAATCTATAGATTTATAGCCATGCACTTCTAGTAGACTTTTAATATAGACAGTCTATAGACTGTGAATAGGCAAAAAGAATTATCTATAGGAGGGCAATAGAGTTTATAAAAAAGTCTATAGACTGTATATAGACATTTTTATAAGGGAGGGCTCGTTCCCTGCAGCGGCTGCTGTATTTCGATGGAGAGGAAATTCAGGAATGACCCTGCACTCTATGGTGTCAGCGCGCTTTACAGATTCCCAGCGTGGTCGAAATCGTTCCGCATTGATCCACTACGGCGTCCACATTGCCGATATGTCGTTTCGGGTAGTTTGGAACCAGATGTCAAAACGCCATAAACGTCCTGTCAAGAATGTGTGCGAAGAAAAGATTTGTCGGCGACGAGGGAAAACTAGGCCGTAAATGATGCCAATCAAGAAGACAACGAAGAATGATGTCGGTGGGGCCGCTCAGCGATTTTCGCGCAGCTCTGATGAGCCAGTCTTCACTGTCTCGACACCTTAGCATCGGATACGCGTTTTGATGAAAGCTTCAGCAAGGCACATCCATAGGATTTAAATTAAATGATCTATAGCAGTAGATAACAACGTACATGACAAGAATGTCAGCAGCTGCCACTTATGAGCCAGTACAGAGTAACCCTGCGACATGACAGTTCAAGAATTTTGCGCATTAAGTAAGAACGCCGCAACAATTGTCGGTCTGTGTGTTGATAGAATAGAATTGGCATATGATTTACAAATAAACATGCCATGTATTAAGATTGATCTATTAGAAGGAGTGGTAAATCCTCGTACTGTGTTTTTTTTTCCACTTTGACACCATGCATTCAAGTTAGCCCTACCATAAAGGTAGCCTTCAATGTCCATTGATCACAAGAGGAAAGAAAGGTCTTTGTATGATTGTATGACATGAAAGAGAGAAATTCGCGCAGCAGTATTGGTCAAAAAGTGCTAGTGCCATTCCAGTTGTTGCCCTCAGAAGGGAAAATCTCTGTACCGACGAAGCAGGATGGGCGAAAAGGCGGGCAGTATAAGGAGAGCGTTGTTTTTGGCTGAATATTTGTTACGAGCTATCGTCATTCCTGAAGTCCCTTAATGTAAGAGGTTAAGAACCTGTCCTTCCCCTCGTTCCTGTTCACCCCGTTCGCATTCGCTAACGACGACAGGCTACGACAGTGCGACGAATTCCTCCCAAGGTTAAAAGGCAAGGCCTGGCAAATGACAGAGAGCCACCATATCGCGAGGCCAACAGCCCAGCGCTCCGCACAGGAATACAGCGCGGTAACGAATTCCGTCTTCTGTGCAACTAGTGACACCTGGGGGCAGGGTGAAAAAATAAGCGATCAAGACATTGCCAACGGCTGAAGCGACTCAGTGGTGCAAGAGCACTTTCTCCGGTGGAGGAAAAAAGAAGTGATGGATCGCTCCCCGCCAACGTCATAATTATGCGCGTCATCTCGTCTCCGTCTTCTCGGTTGATTTCTTTATGCTTGCTGCAGGCTGCCTTCCACCTTAATCAGCGTCAGGGCCTTTTCGCCCCGGCGTCATCGTCCCTCGCTTCGAGTCTCTTTTCACTCAAGAACTCAAGCTGCACACCGCTGCACCTAGCGCCCGTTTTTGCTGTTTGTTTGTTTTTGTTCGTGTGTTACTGCGAACAGTTCCTTTGGTGGAGCCTTATGTCTCACTCCTGTTATGCAAATATACGCCTACGCCAGTCCTGTTTCGAGTCTGAAGCAGCGTAACAGCCGCGCGAGGTGCGGCATTGCGAGATGTAAATTTCGCCTGAGATAACGCGAGAAAGATGGCGGAGCGACCATGAATGGTCTGTCCGTGATATACATATTGCTGCTTGGCAAGTACAGCAAAGTTGGACTGCAGCGGCAGGATTAGTGAGAGGTTAGGTGTCAAGAGGAACAGGTGGTTGAACTCGGCAACTGGTGGCCTTGGATATGAGCGGGAGCGCTCTCTCGAGATCGGTCATTACAGCGACGCTTCGGAATATTCCGAACTATGTTAACTCCCTGCTTTTTAACGGAAATAATTTTTTCTCGACTGATAAAATTCACTGATCGCTTTTTTTCTTGATAGTCATGGTCGGTCTCATACTCAATCCTTTTCCGAATCACTTCCACTGATAAAATTCACTGATAGCTTTTTTTCTTGATAGTCATGGTCGGTCTCGTACTCGATCCTTTTCCGAAACACTTCCGCCAGGGGAACGTCGGCGAAGCAAGTTTCAGTTTCAGTGATTTTTTTTTTCTAGTCACCTTAGTAGCACGCCTGATGGTTGCACTGGATTTACCACAGTTGAGGTCCTCCTAAAACTCGGCGCCTAGGCTATGAATGCTGAAGTTGAGAAAAGCTTTGTAGAAGAGGCTGCAGAGTAACAAAGCCCTCTTTGTTCAAAGATGCTAGTTGGTGTTTCTTCTACCCTGAGTTATAGTCATAAAAAGTCACGAAGGCTGCAGAAATCTTAACAGTGACAAAACCATGAATTATTCTCTATTTTACGACAAAAAGGTATTAGAAAGTATACTGAACCATAGACGCGAACGAAGGAATTAATGAAATGCTGGTTTTGGCTAATTCTCCTTACATTCTTTTAATACGTACCACCTCACTATGATGCAGTGTGCAAATGAAACACGCCTGTTTTTCTGTGTCATTCGCTAAAATTGGTGGGCCATTCAAGAAATGCCTATCGATTAGCTTACGAGTAATCTAAACTGAGGGGGGTATAATCTATATAACCCATAAAATTGCGTGAATTGAAATTATAGTCATCTTGTGCCGGACCAGTCCCCACCTTTGCGTGATGTTCTTGATGACTTAGACTGCTGTCTGAGCGGACATGATAAAAGGCCTGCAGGTCTCAGAGAGCTATTGAGCCTATGATCAACGCGAGCTCATGAAAAACTTTCAGTTATTGCATCGCAAACGTTTGTGGTGTAGAGCTGGTTTTTGGGTTACGCGAGTTTAATTGAACACCTTTATTTTTAGCAGCTCGACGGGAAGGAGCAGTGCTGTATCTTGGTTTGACACACGTACACAGTGGTTGTTATATAAACTCCATGACACGATCGTCTTTGTAGAAAGTGAGAGTGTAATAAGGGAGTAATTACTCATTGACGTCCACCCAAGCGCAGCCAAACGGCTACAAAGGAAAGCTGTTTCAATATTAGATGTGTAGCATCTAATATTGAAATTTGCAAACTCCTTCCTTCTTATTATGACACTTCTACCTGTTCTCTTCCTATTTTTAGTGATCTTCGTTGCTGTTGTCTGCATTTTCTCTGAGGGATTCTGCATTGCATTACGTTAGGTTACTTTCGGTTAAATTATTTGTTTTCGGTCGTTACGCATATTTGGTATATCAGTTCTTGTCTCTTCTTGTCGGCCTTTGAGATGATAAACGACCGCTGTCACTATCAGGCAGTTAACTGCCTTCAAATCTTCGGTGTCACAATATCTCTAAAATACGCCCCCAGAAGACCACTGGTAATCTTAACCACTTTTTCCGTCTATTACTTTCAATTCCCGTGAGTAAGCCTCGCCTATCTTGACGTCTGGTATCTTGCATAGTACGGCCATAATCAAGGATTATTCCAGTTCCCTTACTGGTTCACGGCTGCTTTTTCGAGTTCAACCGAATCATGAAAACTGTAAACGGCGGAGCTATTAGGAAGATGCTTCAAAATAATCTAACCCTTCGAAAATAAAGACTTCGAGTGCGCCGCAGTCAGCGGCAATTCCTTTGCCGTCCCCGGTGGTATTTTTTTACGATCCCAGGTCTTCGCCTTTTATGGCTTCGTATTTTTTATGGGTGCTCCAGGTAGGAAGTCAACGCCCTACACAACTCAGTGGCCAACACGCGAGCATTCGCTGTCAGCGCCCTGCCGCCTTCAAGTCGGCAACCCTCTCCCGGCCATTGACCGACGGCCGTCAGTGCAGGGGGCCATCTCCAAGAAACTACTTCATAAGCGCTTCTACTCTAGCTCAAACTTTCTATTGGTTGTCTGGAGAACTGCTTTGCACTGATAAATTGTTGATTTAAATGGGCAGTCTCGGTCAGAGAGGAAGAGAGTGTGAAAGGGTGTAATGCTAAGAAGTGTTTAGGGGTCAGCCGGAGGAACTCATCTCTCTCCAGTTACTCCACACTGGATAGGAGGAATGTGGAAGGACATAAAGAGCGGGAGAGTGAAGTCGGCACGGGATGATGTTCAATACTTTGAGCGACATAAGTTGTCCAAGAAAACTCGTACGTCCATACACACACAAACTAGACACATGATGCACAAAGCCTGAACACCGGCCCTGGGGTCAAGTTTCTTGGCACAGATGCTCACCTTGTTCCTTGCATTGCTGTCCTTCTATGGTAACCTTGTTCAAGTGGGCAGTGAACGTCACCGCTACATCGCTCTTTTTGTGCAGCAATAGCTTGTAAAGGATATCTTACTTTACGTCGTTTGCGGTGTGATCCGTTGTTATTTGAATAAATACAGCCCCCCCCCCCCCCCTCGGAAGTATACATGGCAAGGGGTTTGCTTCTGAGCTGTTTGGCTGGGCTCCGAGTAGCACATATAGTAGTACAAAGCGAGGATGCATAGCAAGGCCCGCAGCAGGCGAACTCAGCGAACAAGCGAACTCCTTGGCTCATATACTTTTGACGGGGGGTGTACCTTGCAGCCGAAAACGCTGGCGTACCACCGCTGGACAAAAGTGATATAACCCTGGTAAGTTTTATCTATCAGGCCATGTTGGCCGAGGAAAAAGAGCTCTTGAGAAGGGGCTACTTATAGAATAGGTCTATAGACTTTCTATACACTTCTTGAAGACTCTATTGCCTTCATGTAAATACTTCCTTTGCCTGTTCTGAGTCTATAGGCTGTTTATATATAACAGTCTTCTAACAGTGTATCGAGACAAATCAATGGATTTTTTTTATAAACTGTCTACGGAATTTGTATAACCTATATACCAGACTATAAGGTTCGTCCATAGAATTCATGATTTTGCTCACAGCGCAACAAGAACAGGGACACGAGACGAAAGGGTGACACAAACAAGCGCTGTTTGTGTCACTCTTTCGTCTCGTGTCCAGTTTTTCTTGCGCTGTGAGGAAAATTATGAATACTTAACAACTCTCGTGTCCCGTTCTTGTTACGCTGTGAGCAAAATCATGAATACTTACCAACCCGCCCAAATTTCCGCCTTGCTGATCGTCTATAGAAACTTATTGACGAAGGTCTGTGGCCGCTCTTTAGGCAGCTACCTGTGACGCCTGGCTATTCAAACGCAAGTATTAAGCCCTTTGAAAGGTATCGAAGCCACTCAGCAGCACAGCAGAGCCTCTGGGTTCAGCGTATACAGTCAGGCTCTCCAGAAACCCTTCTCTCGCTTTCTCCGTGATGTACGCCGCATCGCTCATTCAGCGATTATCGGCCGAAAGGCGGAGCCACTTTCAGCCGCAGCCGACGCCGGCGCTGACCCCGATTTCGACCACAATGGCTGGGTACCCCCATAGCCAACCCTTTCTCTTATCTCTCCGCGATCGCGAAGTGGTATACGCGGGCCGCACCGTACGGTTCGTTCACCCGTCAGCTCGCGAACGCTGTTGTGGTCGATTACACGGCCGGCTAAACGTTGCTCCCCCGCTGGGAAGCTTTCTTGCACCCTCTGTACCGCTGTCCTCATTACTCGATGCCTCATTAGTCACGTGAATAGCGGCTCGCCGCTAAGCACTCTCCATTACTTGGCCGGGCAGTGTTTTGACTGCGGCGCCGGCCTAACGTTTCACCTGAGCTCAATGTGTAGCCCGATCCGCCTATTTTGTCGTTGCTTGGTTGGTGCTCCTGGAGTCCAGAATTCCTCTTCATGATCGGCATAGTGTGTGGGATTTAGTTTCTGGAAGCTGCACGTGAGTTATTAAGGGCGCCGTAGTGGAGGGCCAGGCATTAATTTCGACTCCCTGAGGTTCATTAGCATGCACTGACATCGCGCAGCCCATAGGGGTGTTTTGCATTTCGTCTCCGTGGAAATGCGGCCGTTGCGGCCGAGATTCGATCCCGTGACCTTGGGTTGAGCGGCTGAGTAGCAGCGCTATAGCCACTGAGGCGCCGTGGCATGTTTCGTGTTCACAAACGTCATCCGCTACGTAAATTTACAGGCGTGGCTTACCGGGCTAGTTAGTGATTCATAGCAGCAATACACTGAAAACAGCGAAACTTTTCGTATTTCGCAGCTACGTTAACTTCGCAGCAAGTCAAGGGAGTTCCTTCCACTGAAGTCATATTTACTCCTTTGCGGTGTATGGCCAGCTGCTGTGCATAATTAAGTACCCGAAAAAAGGGGTTGTGCTATAACGTAGTTAAACCTATTAGACGTGCAAAAGCATGTGTTTAACCTGGTTGGCTCATGGTTTTGGTTTGCTTGGTCGTCGGTACGTCTGGAGACGATATTGGTTCGAGAGTAGTATTAGTTGCTGAAAAAGACGATGCGCAAGGCACAGCGTGAGAGTGTGTATATTAGTTCTATAGTAGTATTAGTTGATGAAGACGACGATGCGCAATGCACAGCCCGAGAGTGTGGTAGTCTCCCCCGGTGTTCCTCTCCCGTGTGCTTTCCTTTTGCCTTTACTACGTACAGGTGAATACCAACCTTTACCTCCCGATTCTTGGCCGATCCCCCAGAGTGGGTATGTGCCATTCTGTCAAAGGCTACAACAACAACAACAACAACAACAACAACAACGACGACGACGACGACGACGACGACGTGTTGTTGAGAGTGTGTTGCATTTGAAGACGAGGCGTGACCGGGTGTGGCGATAGCATAATGCTCTTGTGCAGTGGCCTGCGAAGTCGCGGCACTGTTTATTTATGGTTTGGCCAAGGTCACTCTCAAGGGCAAGCTCCACACATACTCTGTGAGCCGGTTTGTAGTCCTTTTGCACTAAAACGGAGCAAGTGGTAGTCGAGGCTGTGACTCTTCTCTGTGTCGTCCGTGTTGTCGATTCGAAGTACTTTCGGATTCATCACCAACCAGCCTGCAAAAAGAACCTTGTTACTCGAAAAACCACACAGCTGAATGTATGATGGCATCCGAGCCAGGAACGATAGTGGCTTGATGGGGTTCAAACGCAGCATAGAACACTTTTCAGTAGGATGGATTTGGCTTCGAAACATTGCTGCAGTTTCCCGTCCATTGGAATGTCTGGTAGACGATGTAGAAAGTGGCTACAACGTTGTGTATGAAGTCTACTTAAAGCCATGCAATGGCAGCACAAGAAAAAAATCTGTAGAATCAAGTACAATCGATCTCATCAGGAGAGAAAGCTGCTTCGTTGATATCTGTGAGTTCTAAATCTAAATTTGTAGCGAGCCTTCGCAAACAGATTACCTTTCAAGGCCGTGAAATGGGCCCTTATAATGGGAGAGGGAATGTAAGAGGTAACTGTAGCTCCTATACATGTAACCCCTCGCGAAACCTAAGACATCCCTGTGTCTGAGATAACCACGTGAGACTCATGCGCGAGGAAACATTCCCTCGATAAAATGTGTGCCACAGCTTGATCCACGAGCATGTGAGACAAGGCAGTTTCCAGTTACGCGATACGACGCCTACCACGCTTATCCGAGAGAAAGTCCAATTTGCGCCCATCGCTGTAAAGAAACGAAAAGGAAAAGGAGACCCATCGCTGTAAAGAAACGAAAGAGGAGACGCCACAGGACCCCGCGGACAAACACAAAACAAACCTCTCCGGGGCTAATGAAGTCGTCCGCACCTGAAGCCACAAACTGCACCACCAGCGCGTGCCCGTTTTGTTTCTTTCCTCTTATCTCCTCTTGGCGATCGGGCTCCATTTGTCAGAGCCCCCGCCGCGTCCCCATGTATAGGCCCGATGCCTTTCGCCAGTCGTTGCTGAAAGCAGTAATTATCGCAGGCATCGGCGTGGGTAGAATAACACTTGCATCGGGGACCACGATGAACTTCAACGCGTGCCGCACTGAATCAAGTTCGAAAGGGAAAGGGGAATTCAGGGTGGGCGTCCCCGCCTTTGGCGGTGGTCCTAAATAAGACGCTGGTTGTGCGAAACGAAAAATATATAAGAAGTGAAGTTGGATGCTCTAGTTACGCGAAAGCGCATTGCACACTCTCGTTGCTAATCAAACATCTGATTCTCGCCACACGTGTGTTCATTTTAACCCAACAGAAGTGGTTTGGTCTTATCACCCGAAACTTGCAAGTCTAGCCAAGCAAGGAAAGAAGACAGTGTAGCATTCGAGTCAGTGATAAAGCCGCATTCGGTTAGCGAAATTTTCCTTGTGTCGCGGGCCAAACCCTCTGCGGACTGGAAACGTCCTGGTGCCATTCCTAGCCGCGCGTTCGCTAAGAAGGAAACATGCATAAATCAGATGTAATTTGTTTTGGTGCACTGACGGCACCGATACCCCGGAGCAGAGCGCTTATTTTCACACCAGACATTAATTGCTAAGAATATGATCATTTCTACCCTGCAAGAGATTGCTAAACACTGCTGCGAAAGGTGCTAAATATGGTTTTCACCTTTGGTTTCAATCCCTGCATTACACGTTGGAACTTGAAGATGTGGCATTAAAATGTATGTTTGGGATAATATGCTTCTTAGCCGCAGATTTCATTTCAATAATAGACCCCTTAAAAGGATGTCCGAGGATGAGTAAGTAGGAATTATTTCTACCTTCAACTTATTATGGTGTAAACGTATTTGTATTCTTTATTTGTTACTAAAGATCCCCAAAATAATGATATATCAGACGGACATTAACCCAGGCTCCGAATTAAACCAGGTTACTAATGTATAAATCCCCAATTCGACCAATTCTTGACTAGAGTTGTTTTTTGTGGTGCCCTTACAAGGTAACAGGTAGTGAGAAAATTGAGGCCATTAGAAAGGGAATCAGTTCGCTTCATGTTTAATAAATATTGCCGTAATTTTAAACCCTCTTCTTAACTCAAATCATTACGAATAACTACCCTGGCCACTCGCCGGCAACTTGAATCGTTAAAATTTTTACACTGTGTCGTTTTTTCGCAGTACCTACTCTAAAGTAACAGGTACATCACGAGTTGCATACCATCGTCAACAATAATTTATCACAATCTTAATCTCTCAATTTACTTTGCTCGCGCTGTAGTGTATTTAAATGCAGCTTCTTTCCACGCACCATTGAACAATGCAATTCATCGCCCGGTCCAGTGCGCTGCCTCCCAATAGACAAATTTATGCATGCCATAACTAACTGATAATTTCTCTGTTCATTTACTTAATGTTCCCCAGACACCCAATTCGTGTAGTGTTTCTTATGTTTTCAACTTTGGTGTTTTAATTTTTGCTGCCCTATATTAAAGTTCTTAAAGTTTTGTATATGTCCACTCCTGCAAAAGCCCCTATAGGGGTTGCAGTATGTACAAGGTCGGTCAAAAGTTCCCAGGCCACAGGGTTTACTTTTGAACAGTATATCCTGGCACTCCAGATGCCGATAAAGCTATCAATGTTCTCTACAGATGTTTAGAGCTTGTGGGGTGCCGCAACTGCTTCACTATATTGCTTAAAACAAGACCCTGCAGCCTGGGAACTTTTGACCGGCCCTGTACATATAATAAGTATCAAATAGAGGTATACCACAGGCGGCACACTCCCGCTAGGGGTGCACCAGTCTCTTGACTCTGTACACCAGTCCCATAGTTTAAAGGTTCTGGGTGCCTAATTAGCATCCTTTTGAGCGCAACATTTCCATGAGTGCAGTGTACACTGGCCCCTCGTCACAGTGTTTGTCGACACGCGGTGACATTCTTGGGCCGTGTTCAGCAGGGCGCTGGATTCCGACAGCGACCCAGTTGGCATTTATAGACGCGAGGCGCCACACCTTCAGTGGCCGAGGAGGGCACGTGGCAAACCGCACCCAGCCACAACAAGTCCGGAACCGCGTCTGTGGGCAATGTCCACGCGACTGTCACCGTGCCGCCTTCAGGCAGCTTCCTGGGTCTATATTTAAGCACGGCTCCACCGTGGAATACGACACGATGTGTAGTTGAGTTTTACACTTGTTTTCGCCCTAAATTTAAGCAGGGCGGAACATTTCCCTTACATAAATGGTCTATAGATAGTCTATAGACTTCTTATAGACACCATTTCCTGCGAATAGGTATTTTTTGTCTATTCATAGTTGGTTTGTTTATGAGGTTTAGCGTCCCAAAGCAACTAAGGCTATGAGGGACGCCGCAGTGAAGGGCTCCGGAAATTTCGACCACAAGGGGTTCTTTAACGTGCACGGACATCGCACAGTACACGGGACTCTAGAATTTCCCCTCCATTGAAATTCGACCGCCGTAGTCTATAGACTGTCTGTAGAGAAAAGTCTACTCAATTGTATGACCATAAATCTATAGATTGTCTATAGAATGTCTATAGATACGTATTGCCTATAGAATATTCTGTAGCATTTTTCCATAGACAGTCTATAGACTTTACAGACAGAAGCCTATGGACAGTCTCTAAACTGTCTAAAGAAATCCTTGTAAGGGTTCTTTCAGACAGCCATGAGGGCAAGTTTGTTAAATGACAGCGAATATTTTGATCTTCAGTATAGTATTCCTATTGTTAATATTATTTGGTAGTCTTGCTTGGAAAAATTGAGACTCACGCAGAGAGCCGGAATAGAGAAGAGGAACAAGGTGGCAGCGGCACTATCAGAAAAGTGAGGATAGCAGCCACTTAAACTGTATTACTAAAAAACAAAAGAAGCAGAACCCAGGTGACCACGCTGAGCACACAGATACACGTCCGTGTTCGCATTTTTACGCTCGTCTTACCTTTCCAAAAAATGCCCCAATACATCCAGCTGCAAAGCTGCAAGTACTTCACAGAACACACTATCTCCGGAGGAACATGTTTTAAGTTAGAACAAATTTTCTCTGAAGCACGACCTTTCGCATTTAAAAAGATCACAAGTATCAAATTTTTAGGTAATCTTGTTCAGAGCAAATAAAGCAACGTGCGGTTACTGAGAAGAATGTAGCTGATTTCTCGATTGATGACGGTAAGTGTAGCTAGATTCTGTGCACAATAAAAGGATAAAGAGTTTAGAAGCGTGTAAAAGACGGTTCCAGGCTTTCCGAAGAAGGCTTCTTCATAACATGGACAACTTTCTTGTAACAAAAACGCTGATTTTCTCGAAAGGTTGGGAAGCGCAAAGCTCTTATTTGCATAGCATTATTCAGTACGCGAATGCCAACCTGTTACACTGGCTCATTAACCTTCACGTTGGAATGCATAGCTTATGCACCAAAGTGTTGGCAAATCAACTGGCTGATCAGCAGCTTGTTGTCGTCAACGAAATTTTAGTGATAAGAGCCGATAGTAAACTGTTTCTTGACTCATTCAGTCGCCCTGCTACGAGAAATTTAAACGACTTTCATTATTGCATCGTCAGAGTTGAAGGACACCTATTTACCTTAGTTGAATCAGTTGTGAGAACATTGATTTACTAGGCAGAGTTTCATATTCACATTTGTATAATAACGCTGTTTATGTAATAAACTTTACGCTGCTTCATGCATGGCGCAATGTTGCGCTTGCTGCCACATCTTCACGTTTTCTGTGCTTTACCATTCGGGTTTCTTTGCCAGCACAGATCACCCCGTGGTAAGGCTTTTGTCGGCCGTTTTTAAACCGCCAGTCCATTATATATTGTCATTTTATTTTCGTCTATGTCCAAACAAACAAACAAATAAAGTTCATGTGGCATTTCGAATGGCTTGCCAATCATTAGTGTATTTTCGATTGCGTGGAAACCAACGCATGCCCACTAATGACGTACAGCGGTGTTTAGCGCGTTCCAACTTATAATGTACTGCAAAGGCTTCCTGAAATAATTAAATGTAGTGTAGACGCAGAAACCATTGAAATACGTGTTTTCTTAACTGGCGCTTGGTTTGTGGAAATACCCTCTCTGAGAAAAAGAAATTAACTCGTTCTGTATATTTCTAATGAAGCTATTCGAATTATAACCACTAAACCATTCAATCAAGTGTAGGGAATAGGTTCGGTATAGACTGCAGTTCTTTGCGTTATTCTTGCATGTTCATTTCAGGGTGGCAAAGAGTAAAGCATAGAGTATGCAGTGAGCTGGAATGTGCTGCTAGATGGACATCAGAGTGCGCGATTAACAAAATTACTACAAATAACGAAGAACAAATGTATATAAGAAAGAATGAAACCGCCACTCTTGTGACCATTCCACGTAACGACATAAAGGAAAGGCTATAATGGTGCTTCCTTGATAATTGTGGCGGCTCTCCGATTTAATGAGGGTACGTTAGAAGGCACTGCCGTCATTTCACGGCGCTCCCCCGAGAGAGGAGACGATGCACGGGACATTGCAGGGCGGGCCAGCGGAATGCCCATTGTGGATACGTCGTCTTCCCGGCGCTCGTGCGAGCGCAAAGCGGAAGATGAGCAATGCTCATGCCCTCCGGACATAAACCCGTGGGTCGCGGTAGCTATACCCACGCTGTTGCAATAGGAGTGGCGTGACCTTTCGACGGGCACTGACTCATGGGATGACTCGGAATTACATCGTGACCTTCTAGCATCAACGTTCTGTGTGCGGTGTTTTTTTTTAAGGTGAAAGCCTGTCCTGGCTTTGTCGACGATTTCGTGTCATCAAAACGTGTCGGCCGCAGTTGTGGCTTTCTCAGAAGAGCTAGGACCAAACGAATGCTGGTAATCGATAGAGGATGATGTGAAGATGATGCGCAAAAAAAAATTATGTCGATAGGATTATCAGGTAATTAGAGCGAAAAATGTTGTGGATAGGATGATTAGTTAATTAATTAGAAGCAAGAATGTCGGAGAACCGTAGAAATAGCGGGGACGTTGATATAGTGGTAGGACGGAAAAACAAGTGCGGACTGCAAATAGTTCAAAAATAGGCGGAGTGAAAAGAAAGTTTTAAATGCATTGAAATGTGTTCAGTGAGAGATAATTAATAGAGCAAAAAGTTTTTTTGACATAGAATAATTAGTTAATTAATTTCAAGCAGAAGTCGTTGGACGGTCGAATAAGCTGGACGAGAAAGCAGCAGTGCCGCAAAATTTGAAAAACCAAAACACTTGAGATGAAAATGGGTGTAATCAGTGTGAATGTGGTTAATTAAGCTGATTAAGAAAAATGCAAAACAAAGTGATTACAATCGATAACTGTAATCAATCAGATCGATTAATCCATAGCAGTTAATGACAACTAAATTGCTAATTAATGTGCTAATGAAGGTCAATGCATGATAATTATGAGCAAAGAGAGGCAAAGAGTATCAAAGAGAGGCAAAGAGAGACAACGAGTGCTCTTGAAGGCTTCAATGCTTTTCGCATTCTCCCAATGCGGGTTGCCGCAGTGATATCTAACGTTTTTTTTTCTTTCCTTCTTACCGCGAAAGCGCTATTTCTCGAGGACTAACCGAATGATTCCCAGCGCACAAGAAAGAGACGAAGAGGCACAGAAAACACACTACAAACGGTACTTTGTGGCGTATTTTGTCATTTTTGTCTCTTTATTGTGCACCAGGAATCATTTGGTATTTGCAACCAACTAGCCCACCAGTTCATCCTGAGATCTAACAGGTTCGCCGAGTTTGCGTGAATCTTGGCCTTGAGGTTGACCTTGACGAAAGTATAAATAAATGAAATGGTGTATAGTTTATGGGGATTTAAGTCCCAAAGCGACTCCGGCTTTGAGGGACGCCGTAGTGAAGGACTCCGGAAATTTCGATCCCTTGGGGTTCATTAAATATTGCCGCGACTAGGATTGGAACCAGCTGCGGTTCAAAACAGTTCTTTTGGCGTTTTTTCTATTGTATGAAGAACAAAATCAACATATGAGTTTGAATTTGAACCCGCGGCGCAGTGAACAGATCAGCATTGTTACCCACTGCACGTGAGCACAATGCTATCGACGCAGCCGTTCATGCCTCGCGTTAAACTGGAACACACTCGCACTGTGCATTTCACGTAGTCTTCTTCATCGAACTAATTGTCCTACAGACGTGCCGACGACCCAGCAAAGCAAAACCATGAGCCAACCAGGCTAAACACGTCTTCGCACGTATACTCTGTTTAACTACATTAAAACCGTGACAATGTTTCTTTTTTTTTATGTAAGACGGCAGCCAGCGCTACCTTTTGGCTGTTTTTCCGCACAGACTGTTGTACTAACAATACTAGATTAAAACGTAGCGCCAACCTTCTAACATGGCAGTTCATCTAATATGGGAGTCGGTGGAAGGCGAAGGGTGAGCTTCTGAAAATAGCCCACTTTTCTTGTGTAATTATGCGCACCAGTAACTGCGGACAAGAGTGTGAAGTTCGTGCTCCTTTTATAGGACAGACAAAGGGAAAGAAAACTTTAGTGACGTGTCGCTAGTGGCTGCGGCTATTTCAATTTTCAGAAAAATTTCTACCGCGTAAGTACCTGCTTCTCTTCCCGCGAAATGATTGCAACACTTATCCACAAACTGGCATGAAAGTTGAAAAACAACTGCATGATCCTCCGCTGAGGTTCAGGCATATAAAGAGGTATTTTTCGAACTGTAATTACTGAACATGCTACAGACAGTATGCTGAGGCATCCGCGATAAAGAGCGTGTTCCTAAACGTAAAGGAACTCAGGGTGCATTAGGAACTCGTCGGCGAATTCAGGGCATAGCGTGGAGTTACTCAAGGTAACGACAGATGGCGACACCAGGAGCCAAATATCTACAATCTCTGGGGTTACAGTATTGCGATTGCGAAACTGCGCAGCAGTGTGCTCAACCTTCGACAAAAGGGGGACAATTGCAAGTCTCTTCCGTTGCGACACTTAGCCGGCGTCGTGTGGCAGGCTGAGGTCAACGAATAACGCCAAAGAAGAAACGGAACCACCGCCGCCGTTATTGAAAAAACTCTTCCGCCCAGCGACGCCAGCTTGTCCGACCTACCAAGCGCGTCCGCTCCTGTGGCCTGACGAGCCTCCGTTTTCATATGTGGGAGAAATTGTACCCACACGCCGCGTCCACCCACACGGGGTCTGGTTTATGTAAGAAGGGTCTATTTTTGTAATCGCGGAGTCGTCATCGTGAAGCCACGGAAACGACTTCTTTTTAGGAAGGGGACGACACGGAATGCTATGCCGGTCAGTTGAAAACCTACAAAGGCCAGCACCCCCCTTCACATCTGCGAGATTCATTTTTTGTGAGAGTTCATTTTGCAATGAATCAAAGAAGACAGTTTCGAGCTTCCCCGTCTCGAAATTTCAGTGCCAAGGTGTCTTGTTGCTGCTGTTGCTATGGCTGATTTTTCCATGGCGTACCCATGGGCGCTGCGGTGTAAGACGCCTCTCTTCTCGATAATAACAATAATCCTTCCAGAAACTTCACACATCCGAGAATCGAAGTTAAGGCTGCGAAGAATTTAGAGGGTTTGCGACGCTGAAAATACCTATTGTGAATTCTTCAAGAACGTCCTATTTATTTGCCGGTCGAAAACCCTTGACAAGCCGGTAAAACACTTGAAATATCTCTTCCCCGCGATGAAGCGTTTAGGTATGAAGCTGCCAGTGGCCGCAGGAGGGGCACGAAACATTTTTCTTGTTCTACATCAGTGTTAACCTCACTAGACAGTTGGATTGTATGCAACGGAAGCGTCGTGTTAAGCCATCTGGTATGAAACGGTGTTTAGAGATCAGCGCGATTAGAAAGCGTCTGCAGACACTGAAAGAGTTCGCATGTTTTATCAGTCCGTTCCTACGTCGTGTCTCACTGCTATCTTTTAGATTCTACATATATGTCGCACTTTCTGTAATGAATTTTCTTCATATGAAGTTCGTCTATTCCTTAGGTTCGCGTGAAAGCTTCGGGCAAACGTAATGCTTTGCGTAGTAAATGACACATGGACGTAAAGTAAAGCGCTTACAATGAGGAAATGAACGGCTAAACATCTTCTTAAGTGTTCTGAAAACATAAAGTGACAGCAAGCACCATTCATGCGCACCTCTGAGTCAAGTTTGCGTCTCCTTATAACGCACAAAAACTTTTGGAGCGAAAACTTTTGGAGCGAAAGAGTGATATATGTAGGAGGAGGTCCGATGATAAGTCCATGCAACCTCCTTCTGGCTTGTCAAAGGCAAGAGACGGCAAACTATGTTAAGGGTGATTACCTAAATGCGAAAAACTGCTGTTCAATTAAGAGCTAACGCAAAAAAGGCGCTCTTCGTGGTCGTTGCACTGCTCGGAATTTGAAACACTACCATGCAATAAGCTCAGTATACCTGACTCTGTCCGCCCCTTTGATGTGACGCGTACCGTTACATTAGCTCATGCCGTGTATTGACCGATCCGTCGTAACTCTGATGGGCGTGGGCACTCGATATATCCTATGGTCTTAGCGGCGAGTACCGCCTTCAACGAGGGAGATTCGGCCGTTCCACTAATTCCGCTAATTACAACGGAGCTAATCAGGCGTAACAGGCGAGGTCACCGCTTTGCATAAAGGGTCACGTTTGCCCAGTCTTGGTTCTGCTTGTGTTACTTTGTGCCCCTCTCTTGCCTTTTCTGAATACTATGGCATTCAATCCGTACGATTGAGGGGTGTCCGGTTGCATAAGTTCACTGTCCCATTAATGTGAGAGCCTGCACTTAAGCGAGAGACATTACAGCAACCTCACATGAGGGATGGTCGCCTACCTGACAGCCTGCGGAAATTAAAGTGTGCTTCTGAATTTATTCTTTTGTTGTGTTCCCTTGTCTTCGTTTCAACGTCAGCAGTGCGAGGGATACCAGTCAAAAGAAAAAGACGGAACCGTGTCAAGAATAGGACAAAATATTTTGTTGTTTTGTCGTAACGATTGAGATTTCTGCTCTTTGGTAGTAATTTTCTGTAGTGCGGTTTTTTTCTGTACTACTTTTCTGTTGTGTGTACTTATGTAGTGATTTCTGTAGTTACAACACAAAATTCTATTCTCACTACAAAAAATAATGTTATTTTTTAGTCAAAAACATTGCAGAAGATCTGTTGAGAGGACAGAAACTTTATTGGTGTGTTTTTCGATTGGGATGTGTGGGCTTCATTAATGTGTTGTGGGAAGGTCATTGTTGCCTGCGTTTCATGAATTCACTCTTATCGGAGTCATTTCTGTTACAGACCTTTTGGGTTTTTTTGTGTTTGGTTTGGTTTATGGAGGTTTAACGTCCCAAAGCGACTCAGGCTATGAGGGGCGCCTCAGCGAAAGGCTCTGGAAATTTCTACCGTCTGTGTTGGTCAGTACGATTCATTGTTGTACGGTTGTTTCTTCTAGGTGTGCTTTTGTGTGTACGCTGTGGCTGGGAAGCAATATTCCCCGATGACATATGCGGCGATTTCATTCGATACGTTATCAATTGCATACCACTTCTATCGAAGCAATAAGAAAGGCTTAGTCTAAAGAGGTAAGCGGGCACTAATGCAAAATGTGATAGCAAAGTTTCTCGTTCAGAAGGCAGACTTGATTAAGGATATAGTTTTTTGTGAGACCCTCAACAGCTTGAATGCGTTAGTCTAAACTGGATGTTTTGGACATACGTCAAATATAATTCGATTTCTCGCCTCTTTACGATGAAGTTTTGTCGCTTCGGTAGTCATCGTCGCGTATGCCCATGCCCGAAGGGAAAAAGGAGGAGCTGTCATTTTTGATAACCTGATTCTATACGGCTACCGTGGGCCGGACGAGTTTACTTACAGTGGGATAAAACTCAAGAAGGCATCGGCAAATACATTTCAAAGCAAGCCCTCCTGTCAATGGCGTCGACTGGTTTTCATGATGTCGGGGTTAATCCCATTTCAAAGAGGCACCTGCACCTGCGATTCCACCTGGAGGCACCTGCAGTTTCACGCAATACTCGAGGACAACTTTCTGTGGCAATGCTGCAGAGGCTGGGCAGGAAGCAGAAAGAGACGGTCCTTTGTCCCCGTGCCTTGGCCAGTGAACTTCTCCGTACTAGTGACCTTGCACACTCTCACCAACTTCTCCCTTCACCGCAAGGCACCACTGGCACGAACAACCTCACTCTCCACGACGCGGGGACATAGGGCCGTCTCCTTTTCTTTCCTGCATAGCCTCAGCTGCACTGCAACCGCGACGTGATGAGAACTGGTCAAAAGCACTGACTGGAGGGTCTCGTTTGAGGGGCATTCGCCGCTGTATTCTTCAGTTGTATCCGACTATAGGTGCCCAGTAGCCTGTCGCCGTTAGATACGTTGTGTCAGGATATGGAGCTGTGCATGTTCATGGAGAACCAAATGGGAGGTAGTTTTCTCAGCGTTGAGACGCCCTGCATTCTCTTTCTATCTATTAGTTTTAACGCTGCCCACTACTGTCTTGTCATTCGATGGGAGATGTTTGGCAATCGCCGTCCGTTCTCCTCCAGTTACAGATTATATTGGTTTCATCAAATATAAGCGTGTCTCTGCTGGTTTCGTCATCTTATGAAGATACTGTGTTTTTGTGCCTGACGTATGAACATTTGATTCAAGGACCTTCAGCTGGACTACATTTTGCAACTTCTGGTTTCTCATCGCGAATGCGGCTCTTTTATCTGCGAACTACGATGCGTGAAGCAAGGAAAAAGAAAAAAGAGGCTGCGGCATTCCGAATAGCACGAGAGAAACTGAGAAAGCAAAGTGGCGTCTGTTTTGAATGAGACCGGCGGGGGTTGGTTTCGCAAGGAATTCGGAGACATAGAATGCCATCAATATTTCGCCAGCGGTTATTACCGTTCTTATAACGTGTGTTCGAGTATAGCCTTTCCCCATAGATCTCGGTCCCACCCACGTGCTATAAGACCTGCATCAGAGTGGAATCGCGGCCGCACTTCTTCGCTTCTGGATGATTGCGCCGGCGTGCTCTGCCGACGCTGTTACGCAACGAGTTACACGGGCTGAGAAAACGGTCTGCGCCACTTTTCTTACCTCCGCCGTAGCATCGGCCACACCTCGCTCATTCTGGAGACTAGATTGAACCGGCAGAGAGCAGTACCTTCCCCGCCTATTTGTCTTGGACTAGATAACCCAGCCAGGCACTCCGTGCGTCCAATGCCAGATCCGAGGAGGGAAAGGCAGCGGTAAGCAGCTCGGACAACTCCACGTGAAGAGAAAACCAGAACAACTAGGCTGACGTGGGTATGGAGATAACCAGAATGATGTTAACCTTGTCTGGGCTTATAAAACCGTTCGGTAGTTTGAGATTTAGAGTCAGAGGGTGGTACCGCCTCTCCTATTTGTCTCAAACGAAATAACCCTAACCCAGATATAGCAAACTGCTCCACTTGAAGCTCAACATCCAATTATGGTTAAAAGTAGTTAGAGCTATTAAGTTCAGTTCAGAAAAGTTAGCTGTACGTATGTATAACTAGGATGGCGTGGGTCAGAGGGCAGTATACAGCCTGTCCTATTTGTCTCCAACGAAATAACCCTAACCCAGATATAACAAACGGATCCACTTGCAGCTCGGCATCCAATTATGGTTAAAAGCAGTTATAGCTGTTAAGTTCATTTCAGGAAAGTTAGCTGTATGTATGTATAACTAGGCTGACGTGAGCATGGAGATAACCAGAATAATGTTAACTTGTCTGGGCTTATAGAACCGTTCGGTAGGTTGAGATGTAGAGTCAGAGGGCAGTACCGCCTCTCCTTTTTGTCTCAAACGAAAGATATAGCAAACGAATCCACTTGAAGCTCGGCATCCAATCATGGTTAAAAGCAGTTATAGCTAAGTTAGTAAGTTAAGTTAAGAAAAGTTAGCTGTGTGAAGCTCCAACAGCTAGTGCGCGTTCCAGTAAACAACAGAAACTTGGTTTCTTAGGCATGGAGATAATCCGAAGGTTCTTGCCCTGTTTTGGCTTACAACTCCATTCGGTACCTTCACAACTGCGCGTAAACAAAAGCTACCACGAAACTGTGCAGCGGGTCGGATTAATCGGGCACTGCTTAGCACGGAGGTCCACAGGGATGGGAAGTTGTCGAACTGAGTGTATGACTGGTTTAGTAACTCTTCTGTATTGTTCTCGTGTAAAAAAAATAAACAAAACAAAAATTTTCTGTATGAATGTATGACGTTCTAACTCATATAATTTAAGAGTTGGATGTTGGGCTAGTTGGTTTTCTCGCAAAGTATTCATCTTTATAGCACAAACATGACACAGAGAGAAAGACAAAAACGGGCGCTCGTATTTGTTTTTCTTTCTTTCTGTGACGTGCTTGCGCTAAAAAGATGAATACTTTAACAGACATAACTTTTTGATATCACAAATTTGTTCGCTTAAAAAAAAAATTCGTTCACAAATGCGAAGACTCCCCTGCAAATTTTGCACAAAGAGTCCTCTGAATATAATTATTTCTCAATGTACCCTGATATTCCAGGTCCAATAAACTGAATTCAAGCTGTAAAGGGAGTGGCGTTAAAAAAGCCCTGTTAATGCAGGATATCCAGTATACATGATGACATGACACAAGAACTTTGAACTCAGTATGGACAGGAATAGCAATAGCTTTGAAGAAAGAAGATGCGCATCTTCTTTTTTTCAGGACCACGCAGCAACTAGGCCCCCCTTAGTGTATTACTATAATAATAATAAAATGATGGCAGCGGTCTCGGTGATCGCGTATAAACGTAACAAGCGCGCTGTCTCAAGCAGCAACGTTTCTAGTCTTTCTTATTGAGAGCATCGGAGACCATTAAGTTGTTTTTAGTCACAATGCAGGTCATGGATAAGCGTTGATCAGTACATTTCGGGCTATTACGATTTTCAATTATGAGTGTAAGATACGGAGCAAAAAAGCGAAGGTACCGAAAGAAAGCGTGAACTTGCCTTTAGAAAGAAGCCTTCTTGGACTAAATAAGACTACTCCGATGCTTTCTGTAACAACGACATCGCAATCAGAACACTTGTAAACCATCGCAAGCATAGTTGCCGCCTCAACTCCTCGGCTGCTTTCCATTTGATCATGATCCGCAAGGTGTACTGATTCACTTGTTAAAGGCAAATAGGATATTTAATAAGGGGCTCTTTTATAACTAAGTCTTCTGTTACAGTCAATTATAGTACAAGTCACTTTCATGACCGATGGCTTTTGTTCGTGCTGCGCCGTTTGAAATATAACGTCCTTTTTTTAGTTCCCAAAACAATATAGCATTTTGGTATCTTCTTCCGTACGTAATGCTCCTGCCATCAAGAGGGGAAAACTTGGTGAACACCTTTTTCACCTAAGTCTGATACCACAGCACCAGTGTATCCCATAAGGAGAGTACTCTGTCCTTTGACAAACACTATCGACTTGTCCACCGGCCACCCTATGTTACAGCTTGGCCGACATTCAGGTAGAACACACGGCCCGGCGGGAGAGGCGTTTAAGTGGACAGGGTGAGGCTACTGGTGCTCGACAATCTCCAATGGCCGTGGGCTGGCGTCCTTTGCCGGACCATGACCTTGGGTTGATGAAGGGCACTGATACAGGCCGCCGGCGTCGCCTAACTACCGCTGTCCCCTGCACTTCCACCGGCAGCCCACGACTGCAAAAGCGTTTAAAGAATTCCGCCGCGGAGAGAGAGGGAGGGAGAGGGAGTTGGGGTGGTAATACGCTGATTACGACGCCTACTTTCGGCTCCCACTTCTGACCACGCCGACGGACTGGAAACGCGGTCACGAGCGCCCCTCCGCCGCGCAATACGAGGACCTGTGGGCCGTGGCCTTGGGATCGGCATCGTGAAAGGGTTTCCCGTTCATTGCGTCGGAGAACGTGGCGTCTGCAGTATGTGGGACGCAGCTCGCCTTCTTTAAGGGCGCTTCGCCTAATGTCACACGCCGCTTAGTGGGGACGTCCGTGTTTGTGTGCCCCGCGCGGGTAATCTCGCCAGTACTTTCCTCATTTGGGACATCGAAAAATGAGGAACCAGAGACTTTACGCCCCAGTCGAAGAAAAAGGGGGGAGTGACAGAGGTAGTTGCATGCCACCAGCCATGGAAGCGGCCGCGCCGAATTTTACCGAAAGACATGGCCACAAATGGCAGATTCTTGATAATGCCCACTCCTCCAATCACGCGCTCTGCGTGGCGCAGGTCCAGCTGGAATGAAAGGCAAAACAAAAAGCGAGATTCAAGAAATGGCCGGGGCCCCGAAATAGCACTTCTAATGCTAGTTTACTGCCAAGATTGACTCTATGAGTTTATGAAGTGGTGGGAGAGGACTGGATGGAGCGCAACTAAAATAAAGTTTAACATTAAGAAGATGATAAAATTTCTCGCTCACCCTTTATCCAGCTCACTAACTGCCTGACGCGCACAGCCCTTGTTGCCGAGCCCTACTTGGACCACATTCTTATCGCCTGTGCACAGCGAGTGTTTACAGCTGCGGTATATAACCGCAAAGGCAACGCCGTTAAGGTCTTAAAAAATGCACCATTATATTTCAGCATAGAATAATCATTATATACTCAGCAGAGTTAGTATCGCACGGTAAAAGAATTTCTCGCGACGACTAAGTGCTCCAGTTAGTCCTATTTTGCCCTTTCACGGTTTTAAGCAGAGTATGAGAACTAGAAGCGCGACACATTTTTCCTTTGTGATCGTTGCGAGCATGAAAAAACACCCTACTTTTCAAGACTTCGGGATATGCTATCCAATCGTTTTTTCATGCCTCCTTGACACTTGGCAATCGTTGTTTCCTTTTGTACGTTCAAATCGTCTTTGAAAGATAAAAACCAAGGGAAGAGCTTTAGAGCCAGCAGTAAAAGCATTATAGTTACTTTTGGCCCTAACCCTTTGAAGGTTTTTGCCGTATTGTACGGCGGCGGTTTTCTGTCCCGCAAGGTCTTTGCCGTACGGGTACGGTTTCGATCTTCCGTTTGAAATTTTGCGCCAAAAGAACAATGCGTGCTCACTGGGGGGTGCTGCCACCTCTTACGACTTACAAGAAGTGTTTGAATTTTGGGCTGCCTTCTTACGGAGATAAGCAGAACTTATGTCTAGTTTTAGCGCGGCGGCACAGACTGCGGCAACACCCCTTTTGTAGTTTTGGTTTCGCCGCGTGATCGCTAACGTGGTCGCGCGAAATTTGAGTTTTCTTTTTGTCAGCACTATCTTGCATGGGCTGCCGAAGTTGATTTCTATCTTTATTGGCGCTGCTCTTAGCTTGCTTATCACCGTTGCTCGCGAGGTATTGTCGCCCTCTGTGGCAACGCGCCTACGCGGTTTTGATTCCGCCGCGGGATCGCAACGTAGTCGGGCGAAACGTGTTTTCTCTTTGTGGGCACTGTTTTGCAGAGGCGGCGAAAGTTTATTTCTATCTTTATTGGTGCTGCTCTTAGCTTGCTTATCACCGTTGCTATTCTATTCTATTGAACATTTTACAGTTGTGAGTGATGCTGTCACCAAAGCACTGCTCCTAATTTTTTTTTTACTATTTATTCTCGATTATATACATTTTGTAGATTCAAGATCCGCAATAAAGTAATTTGACCACCTGGGAAAGTTTTCTTCAAAATAATTCGACCCTCAAACGGCTAAAGACCGCCTCTATGACGAGTTTTGCCCCCCATGTGCATAGGCATGCGCATAATGGGGGTGCTGGGGAGGGGTGCAGGAGAGCCCCCCCCACCCCCATTCATCGGAGGGGGGGGGGGGGGGGGTGGAGGGGCTTTACTCCTTTTATCTGTCCGACCTGTACTGTCATTGCTTATAATGCAGTGTAATATGCAGCACAAGATTTTTGACGGTACTGGCGGCCCAGGACAAATGATTTGCGTTCAAAGAATTGTTTACTTGCCGGCTGACTTGAGGAGATATTTTCAAGCTATTTTTTGCAGTTAACAAAATGCAGGCGCTGTGGCGTATAGTTACTGTGCTTTAGAGAGAATGGAAATTCCTTCAGAAGCACGTTGCTACAGTGATGCCTCAGTGGCGCAGGGTCTACCTTCTTCTGGCATAGCTACTCCTGGAGGTGAACCCTACTGCTCATTAATATTCTCTATATTTTGCAGTATACTGAAATAAATGTTAGAGGGGGAGGGGGGGGGGCACTCAGGTGAAACTTGGCCCCTAATAGAGAACTCTGCGCACGCCTATACATATCTGCATGTTGGTGCTAACAGAAGTCTATGCTAAAAACGTGAGGTGCAAACTTTCTTCAACTTTGGATGAGATAAGATGAATAGACAATGGTAAAACAAAATTATTCCGCCAATTCACGGCGCATGGTCAGTTCTCCGACACAGTATTGAAAAATGTGGGCTTTTAGGTAGCCTTCTCGTTCACCAAGACACACTTCACAATCTTGATTTCCGCTTAGAAAAGGCCGGTCTCTTCAGCCTTGTGTTCACTTGCAGTGTACATTCGATGGCGTATGGCAGCTAAGTATGCGGCTTTTATAATCGCATATTCAAAAGTTAGGAGGTGTTAAGTAATAAAGTGTCGAATTTTGCCTCACTATCCACTGCGTTTCTGCAAAACGCATAAATACGCATTTGTCAGGACCCTGTACGACTTTTACACTGAAAATTTAGTGCTGCAGTTGCCGATTAAAAAAATTTAGGTAACTGTGTCTTGAATCTTTGACAGGTAGCTGATCAGGCAAGGTTTAATGATATGCTGACCTGGCGAATTCAGCAGTGGTCGAATAGTTAAAATGCGCGTTGTGCTTCTTTGAAAGAGGGCGTAAGTTAGATGAGACGCAGAGTATTTATTGAATCGTTAACCTTGTTATGGTGTGTCTGCGGTAGAGGGGGATACTCGGCTCAGATGCTTTCAGTGGGAAAGGTTGAAAGGGCGATTACATACTATAACCCCAGTTTCAGTGCTAACATAACGGAGTCATCTACTATGAGGGATAAAGAGACTCGCGTTTATGAGTTTATCGGGTCGTGTGACCTATTTTGTAGGTCAGATGATCTATTAATGTTTGCTTCATGCGCTGCAGTAGTCATTTGAGTGACGAATTATGTTATGCGACCTTGGTACGTGAGCAGGTCTTTCCATTAGAACAACGACAACTAGATACCGGAATGGCGGATTGGCGATGTCAGTGCACGTTAAATATCTCCAGGTGGTCGAAATTATACCGGAGCCCTCCACTACGGCACATCTTTCTTCCTTTCCTTCTTCACTTCCTCCTTTATCCCTTCTCTTACGGCGTGGTTCGGGTGCCCACCGATATATGTGAGGCAGATACTGCGGTATTTTCTTTTCTCAAAAACCAATATTAGTTTTCATCTTTTAAGAGTCCATGTTATGAAAGGTGTATGCGCATAGAGACGTGACCTTATCTGACACCGTAAGGCAAAGGTGCGTAGTATTGTACACGGTCATATTTGCAGTTAACGTGCAGAAGGGAGATGTGATAAATGTTGTCGTCTGCATAATGCGTCGCCACCAGAAATTCCTATGCTTACCTGCGAGCCGGTGTGAATGTTCTTAAGGTGAAAATCAGCCAGAAGATTGATGTCGAAACGGTAATAACCGCTAGAGATAATATCCCGGCAGCGGCTATATGATGACGGCTGTCACAATCAGCGAGTGTTCTTGTGAAGGGTGCATCACACCTGCCATTGCCAATCCCTCGGCCTTAAGAATGGTGAAAGCCTGCCAGTTTTTAACCGCTTGAAATCTGTACTTGCGCATAGTGCAGGACCCCAGAGAATTTATTTTAGGCAACGTTAGGTTGTTAGCTGTCTTCATGTAAACGCCGTTCAAACGTTCAAACATTGAAAATTAAACGCCAATAGCTCTAATGCTTCTAACGGTAGTCCCGACACTCCGCGGCAGCATCAGCCTTTCGCCTGAAACATTGCAGCCGCAGATCCGCTTGATGGCACGAGAAAATAAGTGGGTTAACTGCGGCCCGAGATACATAGCAGCCTACGATTGACTAGCATGCGAACGACAAGAGGATCCGAACAGCGTCATCTTCAGCCGTCTTTGCATCCTGCCTGTCCGCAGCGATATGCCCCATTCCTTACAGGACACGGCAGGGATGTTTGACCGGCCTTGAGTGCATCGTCATTCATGCCTAGCGATCTCGAAAGCGATGGCAATGAACGCTGTCGTAAGTGAAACTACTTGTTTTGCATCCATCGTTGACCCAGTAAACGTCAGGCGTTTCAGTACTGGCCACCCGACGCAAAAGGGGAAAGCCGACTAAGCCTAGGTATAGCCTTCGGCTGCCATTACTGAGGAACGCCTCTTAGACGGCTCGTTGCTGCTAAGGCGAGCCTCACGTTCATTAGGCCTTGATTGAGAGCTTCAGAGTGAGACCTTCACAGCGCCGTTTTGGAGACGAGAAGCGAACGGGTTGGCTGGAGGCATGGGTCTTACAATAAACGCGTCTTTTCACGCTTCTTCGGCAATCTGTTAGTGCTAACAGCGCGGTGGTAATGAACGGACTAGAACTCAATTACCACGGTTCATGAAAACACTGTAACGCAGATAAAGACGGAAGAAAAATTGGCAGATACGAGCGGCACACCGCATTTCGCTTTCAGCTCCGCAGCAGTTTTTTCTTCAGTTATGCACCAACAACTCCTAAGAGAAATTCTTCCCATTCGACAAAGAAACAAAAAAAAACTAGAGAACCGTGTCAAAAACACCACAAACTACTTCGCAGATTATCCCTAACGACAGATTGTTCTGTTGTTTTGTAGTGTTCTTCTCTTAATACTGTACTTTATTAGTAGTGCTTTTTGTACTCTGTAGATTTGTAGTGCTTTTCTCCGGTAATAGTTGAGAGAAAACTGACGCCAACCAATATTTTAATTTTTGCCCAACGTTTCGGGACCGACTCGGTCCCTTCTTCAGTTGTTACTAAAGTGTGCCAGCAGCAGCGGGGCGCTGCCTTCGCTCTCGTAACTGCGCATTTCGTTGCTACCACAAGTTTTAGGTGAAGAACATTGCAGAAAACCTGTTGTCACGAAAGCAATTTTTCTGTCGTGTTTTTCGACTGGGCTAAAGCGCAACAAGCTCTGAAGCACAAAAAGATATGATACATTACCAAGGGTTTTTCCATTGTTCCGAAGTTCTTGCCTGCACCTTGTCTGAAGATGCATCTTCAAAGTCGGCAAATACGCTTACAGAAGCCCAATTAGAGGCAACTGTAAAAAGTCCACTGGTTGTTGCTTAATTATAGGTTGTCTTTGGAAGTAAAACGCGAGGCCTAGTATTAATGGCAGATGAAGCCCAATTTTTTTTTTACCGGGTGATTCACGCTATTGAAACAAGAATAAAATGCAATCGGTGCACTAGAGATGGTTCAAACCAATGACATATTGTTTTAGGTCGTGTGATGCTCTTCGGAGAAATTTTACAGTAGCACTCAATTAGATAATTAGGTCGAAAAAATTATATAAAATTTTGAATATTCAGCTTAGGGCCAAAAAGGCATGGATGCGAGCTTGTGTAGCTTTTCGTATTTCTCACAGTCAGCGTGTCATGTGGCTACCGATCAGTCACAGGGCCATGTGCGTCAGGTTCCAGTAACTTTCGAGGAACACTTGTGAGTGATACAGCAGAACTATCAAAACTCAATATGCGAGTACTCCGAAAAGCCAGAGAAGCTGTTTGTTTACACTAAGCCAGTAGTCTTCGTACACCACCGCCCACATAAATAAACTTAATTGCATTACGAGCTTACCTGTGATGTTTTGCAGCCTGCTAATATGAAGGCTTTCGCGTCCTTTTCACCTCGTAACCTCTTCGCGCTTATAACCCACGTGTTTTGTTTGTTTTTGCGATCCTCTTCACCCCCCCCCCTCCCTTCATTCACAAAACACCTCACTGCATCCAAGATCCCGGTAGGCCATCAAGCCGTTGATATTTATTGGTCCCGAACAGCACGCCCACTGAGCATACAGTATTACTTCCGATATGACGACACAGTTCATTAAGAAAGGTGTCGAAACGAGCTCATTGTAGGCAGAGCCGTAGTACGTACTCGTTTACTTCCCACGCCTAGCAATCAAGACACTGATGAGGCGCCGAAACGAACTGCGAACGCTATTTTTGCTTTAATAGCGGCTGAGTCACTGCTTTCTGTAATATGACCTGCCTGAACAGTCGCGGCGAAGTTACAATACGGGGAAGAGTTGCATAAGCTACTGACAATGTGGAGGTGGTTCGTCAGTAGCAACAAATAATTCGGAGAACATCTCAGTCTTTTCTTTTGAGGAGCAAGTTTTTCTGCGATAGGTCGCGCCAATCGCGTACAGGTGGCACGGCAAGAAGCTCGGGGGGCGCCACCTAGTCAGAGTAGTTGCGCAACACGCCCTCGTAGACTCAGAATCTTCGTGTCTGTGATGTGAGGGCCTGGAGCTGGCATGGCGCTGTTCCTAGTTTTAATGCAAAGCACTGCAAGCTTCCCACGAACGCAAAGCACACTTCCTCTTCACTCTTCATCAGTGAGCGCTGTTAGGTTGACGGAGCTAGACACCGCAGGGGATACGGGACAGAGAAAGAAGACGACAAAGGGCGGTACTTGCAACTAAAATTATATTTGAAACTTCATGGCTTTTTAAAGACAGAGGCACGTGTGATCTTACAATCAGGTAAAAAGGATGAATGAAAATCAACAGATAACAAGACCTAACTGAAAACAATGCACATGAAAGATATGCAAGTCACAATCTACAATCTCTGTCCAAGTCACAACCTCTGTCCCGTGTCTGCTGCGGTGTCTAGCTCCTTCATGTCTCACCAACTGTTGTTGACTGATAATTCTCCCCCCCCCCCCCCCCCACGTTCCAAAATAAAGATACAGCGCAAAAAAGAGCACACACAGGAACAAAAATGCACATAAAAGTTCTGCCTTTGAACTGGATGCGGTTATTTATTTATCTATTTATTTATTTACTTATTTATTTATTTGGTGCATATATTACCTGAGCACATTCAAATAATTTTGACAATAACAAGCGCACAAACTAAACGAAAACGAGAACCAGAATCACAACACGGCGACCTGTTACTCACAACTCAAGATACACGCAATAGCATAGGAGTTGGAAATTTCTCTTATCTCCGAATCATGGTATTGCTTGAAGATGACGCACTGTTCAGGAACTAGTGAACTCCTCGCTTAGAGGCGCTGCAGGAGAGTGCAAGGTTTCTGTTACGGGCGCATGCATCCAGAGACGAGGCGTGTTCTCCGATGCGATCACTAACATGTCACTCCATATGATCTAAACTTAGGAACTACACGTAAACAATACCTCACAGGTAACTAAACACGTCCTTCTTGTGACACCCCTCCATGGAATCTCCAAGAAAATTCATCTTTGTCCACAAACGCTCAAGTTTGTCGGTGGCAGAAAAAAATAACATCTAACCCTACCCTGCGAGCAACACGCTTTAGCTTATGGGGCACTCGGTGAACATATGGCACAACGACGATGTTCCACTTATTTGCTGGTTCCACTTATAGTTGGTCACACATCGAGTATAAGGGCAACAACCTCTCCGCAACCGGCGTTCTGCTACAGGTTTTGCTGTGCGTTTGCTTTTTGAGCATGTATTTAACAGCGCTTGCGCTACAAATGCATCCAGTTGATAGTCAGCGCTTGTGTGCGTGTGGGTTTTCTCTGCCCTGTGTCCCGTTGTCTGAGCGGTTTTCTTTCAGAAAGTCCCTTTTTTGAGACATCTCCTGAAATTGTTGGGACGTCGTCTTTTTATTTTAGTCTCTCTCTGCTGGCAGTCGTGTGCATCCATCTTTGCAATGTTGCGCGCAGGGTTCCTTCCTAGTCACTGCAGGCTGAAGAAGGAAATCGTCGTCATCCTTAAAAACGTATCGCTAACAATCAAGGGTTGTGGATGTGGGTGCAGTGGGATGCGTACTTTCAACAGATGCCGACGGCAACAACAGCCATGTTCGGTGTACCACATGACCAAGAGTACTGGAGGGGATAGGCCAAGGATATGACAAGAGGTGGGACTGACCCTTGAGCTGCTCCAACAAAAACTAACTTCGTTTGGTCAAGTGCGGCGACATGAGCTCGTTGAATTTTCTAGCCTTGTCGCTTTACATGAACTCTAACCCTTCCTTCCCCCCACTAAACGTTTCCTTTATTGTCTTTACTGTATGGTCCTAGTTTACACAGGTGAACCAAACCAGTCCTACCATGTCATTTGTCACTGCTGCCCATGTGCGGACACACAGCCTTTCGCCGCCGCGGTGGCTCAGTGGCTATGGTGCTCGGCTGCTGGCCCGAGAGACGCGGGTTCGATCCCGGCCGCGGCGGCTGGAATTTCTTTGGAGGAGAAATTCTAGAGGCCCGTGTACTGTGCGATGTCAGTGCACGTTAAAGAACCCCAGGTGGTCGAAATTTCCGGAGCCCTTCACTACGGCGTCTCTCATAGCCTTAGTTGCTTTGGGACGTTAAACCCCATAAACTAAACTAAACTAAACTAAACTAAACTAAACTAAACACAGCCTTTCAAGCCCATGTTCTCTGTTTCTCTTCCCTCCCTGCTTCCAGGATTCCTTTTTGCTTAGCGGTCGTATTTCTAAATCGCTGTTGTACAGTTAAACCGGCTAGTCCTCGTTAGCATACATCCCGCCTTGACAACTAATTTCGACTTAACGCTCTCAATCAAACCACCCTTCCAAAGTTCAGCCCTCCTTCCAGACCGGTGCTACCTCTTCGGAGCGAAGAACATATTTAACCCTCACTAATGACGAATGATGAACGTCTTTTCCAGACGAAGGTGGCTCCTTGTGTCAAAACGTTGGCTAAGCAGCCTGCGAGTTCCCCATCTTTGGTTCACTTTGTTTGTGTTAGTATTGACTTTGTCGCTCCAAAAGACGACTGCTTAAGAGTTCCACGCAATTTGTGAACTAAGCATGTGCATTTCACCTTCTCTTTCTCTCACTTTTTCTGTCTCAAACTGAGTATGTTCTATGATTCACATAGTTGCCTTCTGTTTAGTTGCGCTAATTTTAGCCTTACTTCTAGCCCTTTTTGGTAGCTTAGAGGCTCCGGCAGCAAACACTTGCAGGATTTCTTTTTGAAGAAGTAGCCAGAAATGTAGTCTTTGTCAAAAGTAACCAGGCTGCATGGTTTGTTTCTCATTCGTATAACAGAGCCCGCACGGCTTCCCTAAAGATCAAAAAGACTTTGAAGGTGAGAGCAGAAGTTTTTTCTTACCATACAGAGATCTAGAGCTTGAGGGCTGGCATAATAGCTTTAATATACTGGTAAGAAGAAAAACGTTCAGCCTGGTTACTTTTGACAAAGACTGTACGTCGCATACATTTATATAACACTCTTCCAGCGGCCGGTAAAAGGCAGTCTCGCTTGCTAATTTAGCCTTTGCTGTCATGAAAATGATGTTGCAATGATTTAGGTTAGCTTTTCCTCAAGTTTACGTCGTTGTAGCCTGCATTCTCGAATTGCCCCGCGTCAAGGGAGGACACTGTCTTTTTTGTTTTATGCAATGAGTGCTTTGTTATGCATATGCCCAAGCGGCGGCTTGAAATGCCCTAAAAAGGCAAAACTTCATTGCGTTTTTTCGCTCGATGACTATTATAGCATAATCAGGGGTGCCTGAACTATTTGTATTTTCCCGTTAAGTGCAAGCTTTCGTGATCGTTAGTGTGTTCCGATTCCCCTGTGGCTGCGAAGCCATTAGCTTCTAATTACCCAATAAATCATCTACGACGGGCAGGCATCATCGTCTACTCGATTCTCGCGCTAGATCCGCGCTCGACGCTTCCGTAACCGGGTTAATCGCCAATGCCATTCACAAGCAAGCCTCCGTGACCAAGGAACGTTGATAATGAACAGTGCATTCCTTCCTGAGGAAAAGCCACTCTCTCACAATCACTCCCAACAACCTTCCGAAAGCTTACGCTCGATAACAGCACAGTGCAATCATCCTCGCATCGCCGCCCGTTATTTCATTTGATTTGCAGTTCGGTCGGCTTTCCTAACGTCAAAGCATGTGGGTCAAGTCCGGTTCACACGCCCATGCAGGAGCTGCGTTCGCTTGGCGCGGGACGCAAGACACAACAAAGTGAGCGACCGCTGTCGACC
The DNA here is from genome assembly GCF_055824585.1 of Amblyomma mixtum. Lineage (NCBI taxonomy): Eukaryota > Metazoa > Arthropoda > Arachnida > Ixodida > Ixodidae > Amblyomma > Amblyomma mixtum. Next base: position 98,076,892 of record NC_143020.1, read on the forward strand.
GGGACGCTGTGACGTTGCTCGTAAATTACGTCACCGCTGACAAACCGATAGAGAGGAGCTCTTCTGGCGCTGCAGAGCTAGGGAGAACGAGAGTAAGTGCCGGGCTCGAAACCACGCGAAGGGCGCTGAGTAGCGTGAAGGAAAAGTGTGCCACCCGCTTCTCACCACTAGTCTTGAGTTGTGTTCGTGGCGAAGGTTGTGCTTCTTCACTTCGCGTTTGCGCTGCTGAGAATAAAGTGAAAAAAAAAAGTGCGGGAGAGTACTGAACAAACACGGCGACGTGCAGGCTAACAAATCAAGTTTTGTTTCAAAAGAAGCTCGCGAGGGGCGTGGAGCGCTGCAGGCTATGCAGTTAAAAATGCAGAGATGAATAGAAAGTAATCAGATAGTAGGGGAACTTCAGAATGGGTTATAGACTTTTCAGTGCTTGCGCAATCTATAGGAGCTATACGAAGGGCGGAAAACGGATCTCAGTGTCCTGAACACCAGGCGCACGTACGGCAGCGTAAATAGGGATCTCCTGTGGAGATGAGTAAAAATGAAGGTACCCGTCATGGTGTAATAGAATTGCTAAAAAAAATCTGCCGAGATGACAAAGTTGAAATAGCATGAGAAGGAATAAGAAGTGTGAAAGTAGTGCAGGTGCAAAAAAGTATTAAGGCAGGGTTTTCCGTTATCACCGCCGAGGTTTGTGAAGTAAACTAAGTTATATTCTCTCGTATAAAGTAGGTGGAATAGTTCTACAGCAGCGGCTGCTGAGTTCAAAAATGCCATCATCATCAGAATCATCAGCTTGACTACGCGAACTGCAGGTCGAAGGTCTCTCCCATGTCTCTCTAATTAACCCTCTTCCTTGCCAGCTGCGGCCCCCGTAACCCCGCAGACTTAATCTCATATCCGCCTACCTAACTTTTTGCCCCCCCTGCTACGCTTGCCTTCTCTTGGGATCCATGAGGTTACCATTAAGGAGCAGCGGTTATCTTGCCTTCGCATTTCATGCCCTGCCTAAGCCCTTCACTACGGCGTCTCTCATAGCCACAGTCGCTTTGGGACGTTAAACCCCAATAAACCTAAACCAAACCTAAGCCCATTTTTTCCTATTCATTTTGACTTTAAGTTGTTTAATGTATACGGATGGTATTGTACGATTAGCTGACAGCCAGGAAGATTTACAGTCTAGTAAAGACATATGGAGACGGAAGATACGTTCTAGAATTGACTTTTAGTGCAGTAAAGACAGGTTTTATGATATTTGACAATTTCACTGCTCAACTGCTTACCATGCAAGACCACAAAGATGCCAGGCTGGCAGAATACATGTATATCGAGGCGTACGTAAACGAAGGATCTAAGAGATGCCGCGATAATTAAGCCTAGAAGTTTATGACGCACGAAAGATAGTGAGTACTGAGAGGAATTTTGGAAGCAATAATGGTCCCAGGGATTCCTTTTGGAATGCTGTTGAGTGCCGAAAGGCAGAGGTTTACTCGGGGCTACAAATAAATCAGATATGTTGGGAGGTTCACAATAGGTGCCCACGGCTGAACCGCAAAAGAGGCAGTACAGAGAGCCAAGGGCTGTCCATTTCTTGAAGGAAGAGGAGATCAGATCAAAATGAAGAACGCCTGAGGAAATTCTCCGATAACCTTTAGATAACTAAGGTATTTTATTAATTGCGCAGAAAGACCATTGACTCACCGTCGAAAGCTAAAAAAATAGTATGCAGGAAACCAGAACCAAAAAATAGAGAGCTTTCAACGACAGTTCCGAAACGCGGAGGGCAAGAGCAGGAATAAATAGAAAAAAAGCACATTTTAGACATCTATAAACAAGGCTGCAAAATATTAAACTTTCGCGATTTGCATTCAAGAACTATTTGGCTTTCAAAGCACCTGGACATACTTTTCAAGCGAAGCAAATAATTTGTTTTCAATCAAAATTACGAGTGGCGTCTCAAAGGATTCAAGCGGAGAACGGGACGAAATTCAAGCAGAAGGAGGAACAGGACCATCACAAGTCCCTTCCTTCGTCCACTTGTGGTTCGTCCCGTCCGTTGTTGTAAACCTCGAGTTGTTTGCTATCGGACGCTTGTGTTTTGACTACGGCCCCTTTTCGAGTTTGAGAAGTGGGACGGACTGGAAACGCGCAACGATCCCCGTAAGGAATGAAATATTTACATCACCGAAAAAAAAAATGCGTAGGTGTTGCTTGCCGCAATCCACCTGTCAATCTCTGCAATAACTCACAAAGCTCCACCGCACACGGCCAAGCATATCCAAATCGGAGCTATTTTTGTATGCGTGTACTTAAGCTCAGTTAGAGACGATACGCGATGTACACACATTCAGAACAGACCTCACACGCTGGCTTTCTATGTTGGTTTGTGTACAAAAGGTATATGATTAACATCCATGAGAACACCACCGCGAGGAGCCCTATATATACGAGCCTGCACATCACGATATGGCGAATCTTTATTTAGCCTCAAGGAAGTGCAACAATGGCAGCTCGTATGTCATCTCTCTCCAAACGGCACAGTCTTATCAGATTGGCGCTGTAAGAACAAACGAGGCTTCGTAAACGGTTATATTGTTTCACACTGTGGCCCTAGTTCGAGCACTCAATGCATATTCATATGTGTATGCGCTGTTTGCTTATCAACCCGTGTTCGGTGCTAAAGTAAGAGTGTAAGATACACAACATAGGAAAGTACGAGCGGGCTTTTGTGTGGGCGAACGTTTGCGAAGCATTAAAACTACTTGTCTATTTCTGTTCGTGGTGTGTAGGTGGCGTTGCTGATACCAATCAGACCCGGATCTGTTGAAGCGTTGGGGGTGCACTTAACTACGTGTATCATCTTCGTTTTGCGTTACCTGTCAGTCCTTTTGATCATGCGCAATCATCTTGCTTTTAGCTGTAGCGCCGCTTCCCTATTATTCCACTTGTTATCCGCGAACAGTCGATAACCGGAGCTTGAAACAAATAGCAGTAGGTATCTCTATTTCTGACCACTGCAAGCTAGTGGTAACTGTCCACATACGTGCAGATCGAAACATTACTGGCTATCTGATTATTGTAGGTGCAGCATTGTCGATTCAGCATTACCGTGAGCACGCATATTTATTATTTTAAAAGCGCTATTTGCTTCTTGTTTTCTGTTGAAAAGGAGATACGTAAAAATGGGCTGATCCGAGCGACAAGAAGTCCTGAAGTTCTGCAGACGCGTCTGTTGGGCCTGTTACACATCGCAGTGAATGTGACCACTGTCGGTTGCCTTCTAAGTTCAGGTTCCGCATACTCGTCGGCATCATTAAGCTATATGTACACCCGGAAGGATGAAAATGTGTCCGGATACTCTTCAGGTGTTCTTCTGGAAAGCTTACTACATGCACTTTTCTCCGATTGTCTTTATTTTATCTCTGCACTAAAGCACCCTTGATTTTCTCTAATAGCTTTGCAGCCCATCGGTGCCCACAGCAAGATAACTCATTAGCGCTTCATACATAGCGCGGGAGTCAGACAACCGTTATACTGTTTTAGATGCGGCAGCCAAGTTCACTTGGAGCACGAAACTCGCTTTTAAACGTCCTTATCTTCGTCGTTTTAGTGCGCGAGAACTAAAACCTCCAATCTCAGATTTAGCCGATTTTTGTCGGTCTGAAACCTCTCCCTACTCACCGAATTCACATCTGGCCTAACCACGCTGAATCCTCCGCCACTATCGAAAGGCGCGTCCACTGGCCCAGGAATTTTATCGAGGATTGAAAAATATCCTATCGCTCAGTATTATCTTAGGCCCATGTACAGAGAGCAAAACGCATGTCTAGAACGAGCGAACTGTCTGTTCCGCACCTCCCAAAGCCGCTGCGACCAGGAAGTCAAAAAATGACAACAAAATCCCATAAGTTTAACTGCACATGCTTACATCCAGACCATTTTGAACCAAATGTTATCTATAGTCGTGAAAGACATGAGAGCGCAAAACGGGGACACGGACGAGGAAGGGAACAGGACGAGCGCTGCTCTCATGTCTTTCACGAATATGCACCAACAAGCCCAGCTTCAAGTACTTCTTAGCTTTGTTATCTATAGATTGCGTGCTCAGCCCGAAACACGTCCAAAACGTGCTCTAGACAAGCGTTTCGCCCTCTGTACACAAAAAACATATTTAGATAAATTTAATGTCAAAATAGGATTGTCGCTTTGCCGTTACTGCTTAAGCTGGCCCAGAAACATAGCATTCAAGTGCGCCGACTTGCGCAGTAGTTTCTTCCGTTTTTAGAGCGCAGCTCTTTGGCGTCCGTTCCTGGGTTTCGCGTCGTCGTCGGCCTCGTAACCAGCTCCGCCCCCCTTTCATCCCCCCAGCGCTAGCAGCGACCGACTGATACCGCTGGATGCCGCTGACGCCGCTAGAGAGTCAAGATAACGTGACTGCATAGAACATCGTCGCCGCCATGCAGAAAGAGGAGGAAAGGGTCCGCCCCCCCCCCCCCCCCCCCCCCCCCCCCCCCCTGTTCTTGTGTGGCGGATAGGGTGCTCTTCAGTTGCCGACGCGCCGGTTATTTCACGTAGGCCCCGGCACGTCGACGAATACGTGACCACCTTCCCACGGCTAGACCTGGTTCTTAGCGCTGCGGAAGCGAGGGTATCATATTGTTTGTGTCGGCATCGGCGGCGTTGTCCCTGAAACCAACTCCGCAGCTGGGGTTGACTCACTATCGGCGTCAGCGGCATCAGTCAGTCGCTGCTATCTCTTCCCTCCTCCCTTTATCGTGTTGTCCGCTTGCTGCGCGCGCTTCTGCCCCCATCGTTTGCCGCTGGGTGTACACGCCGCCCCCCTCCCCCCTCTTCCTGCGAGTCTCCGGTTGTCAAAGCGCCGGCTCGAACTTAATTCCGTGATAGCGCATACATGTGTTGCTCGATTTCTTTGCCTCAATCTATCGAAAAGGTGAAACAGCTTATTTGCTGCGCTCAAATTTCGCATTAGGAAGTAACGTAATCGTCGGTAATTTTTTATTGCGGCTTCCAAAGCCTGCACCATCTTTACATTATTTCACATATTGCCAGGAATCAGCTGTCAGCACCCTCTGACTGCAATGCCGTTCTCAAGGCGGTATTCCTCGGAATAGAGAAAGCTTTCTATCTCTACCCGCTTATTTCCATTTCTTACAGAGGATGCTGCATCTGCTGGCGTTTCTGAACTGTAATCGATAGTGGTCATTTCAGAGGGGTTGTAAATACTTCGAGGAATAGCCTCTCCACGTAGTGGAGTTTAAATTTTTCGGAGATGGAGTCTTTGAGTCCTGCAATGAATTGAGTAAAGTAAGCATTATTAGGCGCCATGAGCTGATTCCTAAAAAACAAGAACACGAAAACAAAATTCTGGTAAACATTTTATCAAGTCTACTTACACTATGCCATAAATGTTTCGGGGTACCTTTTGAACTCCAGAATGTTGTTATGTCTTGCGATTCTTTGACGTAAACTTAAATCTAAAAAAAAAATAAGTAAAACTGCTAGTTGGCTTCTTGAAACATGCTGTCGCTGCCCTAGGTAGAAAGTTCACGTAAATTAAATGTGGCAGTGTCTGCTGAACCAAGACACGACAGGCAACGTGAAGAGAACTGCCGCAGCTCAGGAAGGCGTTGAAACTATCCTGTCAAGAAGCGCTCAGCAAGTTGCCGCCCAGTTCACGTTTAAGCGCTCACAGATGCCCTCCTAGAAGCGTGAGAGCCGGCCGACCTCCCACAACTTTGGTATGCGGCGAGGTCAGAGCAGATCCGAATGCCGCCGCCGCCAGATCTTGGCATATGACGTTTCACTAGCCAACCTCTATTCCTCTACTAAACAGGGTGGGAGCGGCTACTACGACTGCACCGTGATGGAAGATTTCGCTTCACTTGAGCGACGGGTTAAGATCGTACGCGCTAAGTCAGACATAAGATCAACGCTGAAACGATTCCAGGCAGTCTACATGGCGTTCGGGTGGGAATGGGTTGCAGTTTCCCGTGTTTCTTATTCATCGCGATGAGAAGTTGTCAGCGTGTTCTTGGCAAGGCCGAACACTCGCTTGAATGGAGACTGGCGTCGTGAAACATTACGCGGGAAACGGTTCTTTCAGTTGGCTTTGCTTTGCGAAGCGGACTTCATTCGAACGATGTAAAGCGGTACGGCTTATTTAAACTCTTGTTTTTATCTCTGGAGAGCGCAGAAGTTAGGGCGAATGAAGCTGTGGGAAAAATACGGCCTTGCAAAAGTGAGCGGGAGTTTTTGTGCTCTTGATGTGGCTTCAATCACTTGGTCATTTCAGACAGCCGGGCTGAATTGTAAATGCAGACTACCACAGCAGGCAGTCGTTGTGCATTTCGCGCAAACGCCGCTCTGTACTAGTTTACAGATAAAGTGAAATTTCACAGGAACTGATTCCGGATGACCTCCCGAAAATGTTATCTTCTGTTGTAGTTCGCAGCACTGAAATATGCGCAACGGTACTGAATTGAATGAACCAGATTTCAAGCATTTAAATCGCTCCTAAAACCATTTCTTTCAGAATCCTGAAAACAAGATTCTTTTATAGTGGACATGGCGCTTCACACAAAATGTGGTAAATTTCTGCTGAAATTTTGCATTCACCACTCCAAAGTTCTTGTTGGGAAAGACCGTGTATGCTTTTATGTACCGTTGAATGGGAAAATGGCTTTTTAGACGGGAAAGTGTTTAAGTTTCTAAGGACACATTAGTGTCCCACTTGCAGAAGTCCTTTCAATTTTGTTATTTCGAACAGAGCCTCACAGTGAACTTATTCCTGAAAGAGAAATTAAGGAAAGCGCATTGGCCAGAGCGCTAAGCTATTGCTCAAGCTATAAAAGCCAGCTAAATCACATGTTAAAGCTTATGTTAAAATAAAGCGGGCGTTGAATTTTGTAGTTGTGTAAGTGAAAGGTACTGAGAAGTTCATTGAGCTGCCCAAACTTCAGAATTTCTGTGCTAGGTTTTACACGCCAGAAGATTGCTGCATTTTTGCCGAAACCATGCTTTCTGTAGAACATGTAACACTTCATTTCTTGCTAAAACGTTCGTTCAACTGTAATTGGCTGAGTTGTGAACTTCATTGACCTCGTATAAATTTTAAACCTATGCGATGTAGTTTCGCTGGAGATGTGTCATATATATTCGGTTAACTTTGAAGTTCGCTCATGTGACGTTTGGTGTACAATTGCATGTGGGTGTGAGCGCCCTACGTGTTGTGAACTTGAAAGACCACAACGCTTCTTTGAAGAAGGCAGCGCCTTTTTAGCTCGGGAGAAAGTAAGAAGACCCTGTTTGTCTGACAGGGTATAATCCTACTGCAAAAGTTAGGAACCACTTCTTTTCCTTGCATAGCCGCAGCGGCAGCTGCCTGTCATGTCGTTTCCACTCAGCTTCTCAACCGCACCGAGTTCGCTCGTCACTCGTCGACTGTTTTAACACGGACTTCTAAACGCTGCATAAGTTACAGCCTAAAACAACGAAGTGTTGTTCCCTCTCGACAAGAGTTCATTTACGTCAAGTTTCAACGCCCTGGCGCGGCACTTTAAAGCTTCCGCCGTCTAATTACGTGTCAAGGAGTCCAGCTTTGAGTGTCGGCTCGTTTGCCTCAAAGTGAAACAATGTCATCGCCCTTCTGACCCATCTACTACCACATGTTCTTCTTACTATATGCAACAAGAGATATGTTCCTAGAACTGTGTTGAAGCCTTGACCTCTGCTTATTTTACGCGCTTCAACCCACGTGCACTTGCTGGGAGAGCGTGCGTACTACGTGGTATTAACTAGAGGCAGGCTACACATTCAAGCTGTATATATTTCAGTAGGTCACCGACGTTCGAGAACGGAGAAAGAAAGTGATTCCTAGAATGGCCGTGTTGAGACACGGCGCTAGTTTCAACCCCTTGCGTATCCTCGGCAGTGGTTAAGTTGCTACACTCTTTGACCGCTCTTCTCAGGGTAGCGCGTGTGAATCTTGGCCGCGGTGGCCACATTTCGGTGGAGGTCAAAATGTAAACGCGCCCACAAGGTGTGTGATGACAGTGGACGTTAAAAAGCGCCCAGGGCGGTCCAACCTGATCGTGATCTCTGCACTATGATGTTCCTCATGCCCACACGCAGCTTCGAGTCGCTAAACCGTACATACCGTCGACTTCTTGGGTGGTCGCTCTGTGAATTCGCTTTATTCTTGGATTTGCGAAGAATGGCATCTGAAGGATTTTATAGAGAGTTAATAACATCGTCTTAGCATTTTATAAGCTAAAATTGACGCGCATAGGTTTTTTTTTTTCATTGCGACAGCATGCTTATTGGCATAAAGTAGTAAATTGCTGGCCACCGAAAAATATTTCTTGAAGAGACCGAGCAATAAGGAGAATTTTAGGAGAGGACTATCTGGAGCCAGGTGGAAGCAGTTGTACTTGTTTTTGGAGCAGTGTTATCCTTGTCCCAATACAGCTGCAAAACAGTGTACTGTCCATGATTAAAATGATTAAAACTCAATGGAGACAGGAAATTCGTTCTAAATACGCGGACCTGGAGTCAAGCGGAGGTTGCTTAAGCACTTGACGTTTGCGGTACCAAACCTTCGCTTCGAGGAAATCAGATATTCAAATGAAGTTAGTTTGAAATAAACATAATCCGCTTGATAAACGGTACTCATCTTTCCGTCCGGATATAGAGCGAAATATTTTTAATTTCTTTTTCATTTATTTAAGCCTCTATTGTTGAAGTACGCTGCGTTCTTTTTTTGTGCTTCTAGAAACAAGTTAGCTCTGTTGTAGTAGCGGCAGGCTTAACACAGAATACCAATGCACCAGGAGCGAGTGCTGAAACACCAAGTAAAGTCATGATGCTTTTTGTTGTCTTTTTCCTGGCGAAAGCGACAAGGCCGCACTCAAGTACCGACGCCGTACACTAATAGCCGACACATAGATCTTCCAGAAATGACGCCATTAATGCCCCGCCCCGAAACGGCGTTCAACAAGTTCGTTCGCTCTCCCGACGTCTTTGTGACCTAATTGGGAGAGCTTTAACAAAGCCGGGAGCTCGTTAAGGAGCTACATGGAGAGTAGGCAACAGACGCGCATCGACATCGCGCGGTCATGATCTGCATATATATGGCCACATTGGTCCGGTTCGCCTGAGACCTTGACATCGAAACCGTAGCGGCGCAAGCGAAGGCGTAGACGTTATATCTTTAATTAGAATAACCTAACTTCTATTTTATCTTAGTAGCCCTTATAAAAATGGCCTATAAACAGTCTATAGAGTTGTTATAGACTCTATTGCTTTCCTATAGATATTTCTTTGTCTGTTCATAGTCTGTAGACTGTCTATCGACAAATGTCTACAAAAATGTATGGTCATAAATTTATAGATTGTGTATAGACTGTCTATAGCATTTGTGTTGCCTATATACTGTTCTCTAGGATTTGTTTATAGAGAGTCTATAGACTTTCTAGACAGATGTCTATGGACAGTCTATAGACTGCCTAAAAGAATTTTTGTGGCGGTTAAGTGATAATAGCTTAGGTAAGTTTGAAATACTTTTTTTTCGGTTAGCGGAGTACAAATGGAAGATTTTAAGGCTTTTATTCATCCTGAGATCAAGGTGCATGCCTCCCATGAGTGACAGAATCCGAGAAAGTATCCCCGAGAGTGGTAAATCGAACCTCTGGGCGAAGAACATCATTGTTTTGCTCCAAACGTGTCGGTTTATGCATAGGCGTTTTGTGAGGTAAAAAGGTACTCCGTAAGTCTCGTGATGTAATGGCCTGTTGCGAATCACCGAAACTCCACAAGCTAAGTGCCCTCGGTGCTGATTGCGAAGGACTCAGCGTATCCCTATTTTGCTATTGTACGTGATTGGTGTCTGAATCTTTGATGTCACAAGTAAATATACGTGAAGGGAACAGTGTAAGGGAAAAAATGATTTCTTGTTTTTGCGTGATATGGTAATGCTTCTGTTTGGTTTGGTTTGTGGGGAACATCCCACAGTGTCTCAGGCTGTGAAGGAGGCCGTAGTGAAGGGCTCCGGAAATTTCGAACACCTGGCGTTCTTCAACGAGCAGCGACACCGCAGTGGGCACAAGGCTCTAGAATTCACCTACATCGAAATTTCACCGCCATGGTCGGGATCAAACCGGGTTCAGCAACCGAGCACCACAACCACTAAGCCACTGTGGCGCCTAATTCCTCTTTTTCCTGAAAAAGTTTCAAATCCTCCCTTATATGACAACAATTTTTTAACAGGAAAAATTACATCTTTATAAACCAGGGTGGTGACCAACCATTCCCCACTTGTAGCAGTCCTGCGTTTAAAAACTGAGTGATAAGACAACCACACTGATTTTCGCCAGGTTTAGAGCGATCATTAAACCTCATCCTGCAGCAACAAAAGGCATGTTATCAATTTGATTTTAGCCAAATTTAGCTCTAGACGCCGGGCAGCTTGCCTGAAGCACGTTGTTAACTCTTGCGCGCTGATTCAGGGCGATTTCATCACCAATAGAGCTTTGTTTTGGCTCTGGACCTCGAGTGTGACATAGGAGAGCCTTTGCCTCGCAGTGGGAGTAGTCATGCTGATGATGATGATTCTTCATAACTCTCGTTGTCAGCAGCACACAAAGACGAGATAAAGGTGACTTACTTGACCGCGGGTATGCACTGGTTGAGGAAGAAAAAATGCCTCAGTGTGGAGTAAGAAAAAGTAAATGAGTATTCAACAGTTTCGTTACAGAGCCTGCTGAAAAGAATGTGCTAATTGGTATTTAGACGTTGAAAATTTCCAGGTTGAATTCTAGGATTACTTTTAATGATGGCTCCTTTGACCAATTGAACGTTATCATGACGTGTAGTGTTTCGCCATGATGGTACACTGCGCAATGGCTGTTTTTGCAGTTGACGGCAATGAATTTAATTTGCGGAAACGGCCACACAGGTCAATCAAAATGAGGGCCGGAAATCAAGGCAGCAAATAAACAAGGAAAGTAATCATTATGTAAATGATTACTTGGCTAATGGCTGTCAAAATTTATCAACGTGCATTTTTTAGTTTTGTAGTTCAATTTTGTAATGATGCACTTTTTTCACTTCTGAGCCAATCATCTCGAAACATCACTTTTTGAAACATTTGACGTTTTTCCCAGGAACAACACGCGCAAGAACCATTATTTTTGCCCTGCACATAACAAATACAGGGAAGGAAATCTAGTGACCAAGAATTATAGAAATGAATGCAGCAGACTTCGTTTTAGAGGATGTTTATTTCCTATTTTGGCTTGAAAACTGAGAGTGTTGAGTAAAGAAACAAAAAAAACATGTAACTATTAAACAATAATTCTAGTGTATTAAAAACACTACAGGCAGAATTTACAATGCTAAAGTTGAGGCCGCTTTAACCCTTGATAGAACTTTAGAAAATGGGTCTCAAACATGAGGAAAATCTAAGAGAGGCATAAGGTCTACTCTATTCCCTTAAGCCATTTAAAGAACGCTATAGAATATCTTATTCCGTGCGGTCGTTCCTAAGGCCCTAGGAACTTTTTTCTTTAAGAAGCCGAACTTGAAAACATCGAATCGACTGTAGTTGGAAAAGCTGAAAATCACTTGTAAAGAAAATTCAAGTAACAAATGTAAAGTGGCTTTTTAATTGTTGCGTTTTCACACACATGCATACTGTTGCCGCTGATACTCGTTGCTCGGGGGATTATGATGAGTGCTGGGTTTTCAAGCAGAGCGTATGGGTTAATTGTTAAGTGAATGGCTAGAATTATGCATGACCGCAGTGTTACACTAATCGGCATGGTCATGAGCACGACGGTAGTTACAGATAATGTAACAGTTCTATTTCAGTTCCAATTCATTTTACTTCGTTTCATCACCAATTATTGGCTCAAAGAACTTCAGGCCTCCGCTATGACCCAAATATATCAGTGGTTGAGGAGAAGAACCGAAATGGGTTGAAACTACAAGAAAGGAAATATTGTTTTGTTATATCTCGGTTCGGGTAAGAATTCAGTTTTCCGGTAAAAAGATTGGGTGAGGAGGTACTTAGAAACTAATAAAGTTCCTCACTTTCAATTTAGTTTTCCCCGCATTGCGTATTAAAGATAGAAGTTCGGTTGTTCTGCAGGCTAAATCAGATGAGTACTATAACTCTTTGTCACTTCACCGCCGCAGAGGAAGGAAGTGGGTGAAATAAGTTTTAAAACTTTTAACTATCATAAAAAGGCATTGCTTTGAGATATAATTTAGCTTATTTCCTGGAATAATTACGCACGAACCCAAAATGACACGCATCAGACATTTAAAGCCATGCTACTTAATACGTGTAATGCAGAGCGAACCACGCATGTCATTTGATCAGTCATTTATTTTTTCTTGATGTCAGGAAATATGTATACTGTTCCGCGATCCGAGGTTTGGTCGGACGTCCGCCGACTTTGGTTCGACTTAATTACTAGCTTTCAGGGTTCCCACGCATGATGGAAATGATTTAATGATCCGCCCCATTCGTGACGTGCGTGCAAAAGGCTTGTATTTATTTTTACCCGAATGAAAATGTGCTATTTCATTATGTCACACCAACAACCCGTCTTAAAATTTTTAATTAGCATAAAAAGACATCGCTTCGAGATATAATTTGGCCTATTTCCGGGAGTAATTAAGTGAAAACTTAAACTGATATGCATCAGATATTTGAAGTCGTGCTATTTAATACGTGCAACGCAGAACGAACCACGCGTATAATTTTATCTGACATCTATTATTTTCTTAATATCAGGTAATACAGCGTTCTGCGATCCGCGGTTTGGTCGGACGTCCGCTCACGTCGGAACGACTTCAGTCACTACCTTATAGGATTCCCACGCATGATGGGAAAAACTTAATGACCCGTTTCTTTAGTGACATGCACAACAGGCAAGTATTTATTTTTACTTGAATAAAAAATGAACTATTTAATTATGTCACTGAAACAGCCCGGCCAGATCTCCGTAGCTACCTATATTGAGGTCGCCTTGGGTTTTACCCTCCTCATTTTAAATTTCTATTTTTGCTTCTTAAGGAGGTTTTCGTTTTTCGTTCCTAGCTTAAAATTATATGCGACTAGTCTTCAAGCCTACGGCTATCTCCCCGGAAATTAATACTTATTTTTATTCAAGTACGTCCCTACACGGAACACTGACGCAGGATAATTTTTCCAGGCTTGTGCCCCAGACGCAACACAATCGGCAAGCCGGATATTGCTTCAGGATGCTCTGTCACCCAGCTTTGTCAGTCCTCGGAGCACTGCTCGGACAAGCCAGAAGACTGAAGTGCAGGAAATGGGAAGCGCATGGGAATCGCATAGGGACACACCTCAACATTTGTACGATGTTCACGCTGCACCAATTTCGGGAAAATGACGGCGTTTTTTATCTTGCCTTTTCTTTCTTTCTTTGCTCCTTCCATGTTTCTTTCCTTCTTTGTTTCTTTCGTTTTCGCTCTTTCTTTCTTCCTTCCTTCCTTCTTTCCTTCCTTCCTTCCGTATTTCCTTCTTTCCTTTGTTTCTTTCTTTCTTTCTTACTTTCTTTCTTTCTTTCTTACTTTCTCTCTTTCTTTCCTTCCTTCTTTCTTTCTTTCTTTCTTACTTTCTTTCTTTCTTCCTCTCTTTCTTTCTTTCTTCCTTTCCTTCTTTCCTTCTTTTGTTTTTATTTCTGTTTATTTCTTTCTCTCTCTCTCTCTTTTCTTCTTTGTTTCTTTCTTTCTCTACTTCCTTCATTTTTCTCCCTTTTATCTTTCTCTTTTTTCCTTTCTTTTTTAATTATATCTGTCTACCCGCCGCGGTGGCTTAGTTGTTATGGCGCTCGGCTGCTGGCCCGAAAGACGCGGGTTCGATCCCGGCAGCGGCGGTCGAATTTCGATGGAGGCGAAATTCTTGAGGCCCGTGTTCTGTGCGATGTCAGTACACGTTAAAGATCCTAGGTGGTCGAAATTTCCGGAGCCCTTCACTACGGCGTCTCTCATAGCCTTAGTCGCTTTGGGACGTTAAACCCCATAAACTAAACCAAACCAATTATTTCTGTGTCTGTCTGTGTCTTTCTGTGTGTATTTGTCTGTGTCTGTCTGTGTCTGTCTGTGTCTGTCTGTGTCTGTCTGTGTCTGTCTGTGCCTGTCTGTGTCTGTCTGTGCCTGTCTGTGCCTGTCTGTGTCTGTCTGTGTCTGTCTGTGTCTGTCTGTGTCTGTCTGTGTCTGTCTGTGTCTGTCTGTGTCTGTCTGCGTCTGTCTGTGTCTGTCTGTCTGCTTCTGTCTGTTTCTGTCTGTCTCTTTCTGTCTGCGTCTGTCTTTCTGTCTTCCTGTTTGTCTGTCTGTCGGTCTGTCCAGTGTGACTGAATCTTAACTGTGTATTTACCTATCAGAGCGCTCACCGAGAATGCAAGAAGGGCTCATCTTGAAAAGAGACAGTCGAGCCGCCAGTTTTTCGTCAAATAAATACGCATACGACCACTCAAGAGCGCTGTGAAACCACCTATGTATGCTGTAAAACCCTGTTAGTTTGGCTCTCACGGGCCGGAGAAAATATCAGAATTGGCCGGATGCCCAAGTTTTCTATGGCAGTCTTAACTGTTTAATGCGATCATTGGAAACACTAAAAGGAAGTGTTTGTTACATATTAGAAAAATGGACCATTACCTTCAAAATTGTTGCCCGAGAATGTTGGACATGCTTGATACGCGTTGCTGCGTGCTCCTGAACAAATTACATTCTTCGGTCGTCACTGTTGTTACTTAATGCTCGAACCGCACATAAAGAGGCATCGACCGAGTGACTGACAAATGTTTGAGTATAACAGCAACGCGAAACCTGTTTCCATTGCTACGAGGGCAACAGCCTGTTCAGCGCGTCGCCTAAACGTTCCCTTCCCGTGACGGGCAATGCACTAGAGAGCTGGCACAAAATAAAGCAGACTAACTGTCTCCTAACTAACAATGCAACCGCAGGCACATGCTGCAACTGTGCAGGACACTTCCCCCCTATGAGGGAAACGTGATGGATTGTTGCAGCCGGCTTCGTAATTATGCACGTCATTTCTCGCCCGTGCCGCGTCTGTCGGTTTTGGTATTGGCGTCGTGAGCTATCGCAGGTGTGTGTGAATTTCCTCGTCTGGGAGCTGAGCGTCCTTCGTTGTACCTTGCCGTCGAGAAAATGTTTTTTTTTAGTTCATTTGCGACCGAGTTGTTGTTCTAGTGGCCGTGGCGTACATATCTGACTTGTTATGAACACTCTAAATCATTCCCCCCCCCCCCCCCCCCTCTAAAAGAATGAATGAATAGATGGTAAACTACAGTAAGCGGAACTGCAGTGCCGCAAACAATGACAGAGCTCGAGTAACCTTTCAGGCAGCCCAGCAGTGAATCGTTTGTTTGATGAAACACCTTACAACCCACCTTAGCGTGATATGTTTGTGGAAGCTCGGCAAATTTTCCAACGGTGGCATATGGTTGATGTGTAGTCACGTTCGAACAGCGTTTCTATGTCGAGAAGTATGATACCCGGAATACAGAAGGGAAACCTCGTATATAACGTGACGGCCGTGAATTCGGAAATCTAGCAGGGGTTATGAACCGGTATTTCAGTTGGAGCGGTAAGTTATACCTCATGCAGTGGGCCCTCCAGGATTACATCATGTAATGTGTAATACAAGACATTCTCTGCAAACTTCGTTTTTCGACAAGCTTTGTATGAGCGTTTTTTTAGTGTTGTTTGCCGTTTCCTCAGTTTTCGGAATAAATTTCAATGTCTAAATCTGTGAATTAAAAACACTGAGAAATATCGCCATTACTGGGCGCAAATTTCGTGGATGCATCGAAATGAATTCCAGTGTACGTGATCTCGTAATTCTGTGTGTTTCTGTGCTCTGTACACTGCTTTTGTGTCCTCTGAATTTCTACTATATATATTCTGCTTTTTTTTTCAGCCAAACTGGTGAATTGTCAAGCAATTTGAATTTCTCATTGCCTTTTCTCCTGCAAAAATACTTTTGTGGAATGCCTTTTAGAAACGGTTGCAAATTGATACATGCCGAACAGCCGGTGTGATCGCCTGAACGACCATTATTAGACACAGAGGAAGAAGTCATACTCGTTAAGATGCCGATAACAATGGTAGTAAAATCAGTACTACGTAAAGTTTGGTGAATAAGAAGCGAATGTTCCTCGGATTGCACTTTGCGATATTACTTGTAACGAATCGAAGAATTCTTCCTTGGTCTCGGCGTTCTTGTTAATGGCAACTATGCTGTTACTATAAAAGTTGTAGTTTTTAGAGAACGAGAATTGATGCAGTGGCTTCACGAGCTTGTACTACGATTGACACGACAATCACTACAAGGCCCGTACAACCTCGCGAGAGATCCGTAATCTATGCGTTTGAGAGAGCGCTCCAGATTAGCGCATTTAAATGCTGTTCAAATCTTTTTGTTATGAAATGATGCCTATTAATCATGCAAAGGAAGTTAAAATCAACAGCTGAACGTTGGTTTAGTAAAACTGCACATTAACGCTGGCCGGCGTTTGAGCTTTAGCTACGGATTCTTTGGGATGCCATAGGCACATAGTCATGGCGGCGGTTATAGGTTGTTACTAAGCATTTCTGTAACTGAATGGGCGGGAACAGTAATCACATATGATTTATGAACCTCAGTAAACGCTGGCCTTGGTGCAGTACCTTGTATGAGTCTACCTTGTGGTCGCTGCAACGGCAAACAATATGGCGTGGCATTTCATTGTACAATTGAATCAACCGTAGCTCACTGGAAACAATGCTGCATTTGACGCAAAAGCGTGAGAAGTAGCTTCTTCCACCCGAACACACCCACCCGTGGGTGGATGCAAGGTGTAAGACTTGATTCAAGTCACGCACGTTACTGCCGACGGAGTAGTATCAATTCATCACGCCACTCCCGAGATTAGTGGGCCATAACCTATTCCGTATTGCGGTGCTGCAAAAATGAAAGTGACGTGGTAATTGTCCTTGCATTGTTTCTCACTGAGCTGCACCGTACTCCCAGTCTTGCTTGTTTTGCTTCACAGTCATTGTCTTCTACATCTTGACCCGATTTTTCCGTTCGTTACATTCAGCTGGTTGATGAGGGTTGCGGTGTTGGTCAGACGGGCGAGCTGCGCAGTTAGAACAGCGCTAAGACAACTGATAGAAAGACGTAAGCATCCGCCGTGGTGGCTCAGTGGTTATGGCGCTGGGCTGCTGACCCGAAAGACGCGGGTTCGATACTGGCCGCGGGGGTCGAATTTCGATGGAGGCGAAATTCTAGAGGCCTGTGTTCTGTGCGATGTCAGTGCACGTTAAAGAACCCCAGGTGATCGAAATTTCCGGAGCCCTTCACTACAGCGTCCATCATCGCCTGAGTCGCTTTGGGACGTTAAACACCATAAACTAAACTAGAAAGACATATGCAGAGTAGCCGACGGGCGAAAAACAAAAAAATACGCAGCCGCTTTCTACTTTCTCAGTTCGTTCCGTCCGTTGTCGTAGTGCAGTTTTATATGTTTCGTGTCAGGTATTGCATAAGTATAAAATATGTTTTTCTTTTGCAAAAACTTTCGTAGTTACATTTTATCTGGGAAGGACTGTCGCAGCCCGAGCAAGACGCGCAGTTTCTGCGAAGTGTTTTTGTTTGTCAAATTTAGCTGCATTGCTTGGAATCGTTTTGATAACCTAAATTGCCGCACTGATGTGTGGAACTCATGGGCAGTAACTACGCGTAGATTTATAATCTGCCTGTCTCTTAACATATATGAATCATACGTGGCCACATGGAAAGAAAAAAGGACTCGAAAGTAAAAAAAAAACGAAATGAATGGACAAATACATTTTAGCTAAAATGTTTGAATGCATGGAAGAAAATTCATACTGTATACGCATATTTGGGCAAAGCAGATGCAAGAAAAAAGTTTTAGAAGCACCATCAACTCATTATTTTTATTGCGACATTGCCAACCTTTAACAAAACTTCTGTTTGGGCTAGATGGTGCATAGCTTATAAATGAAATGAAATTTAAGCGCACACGAAAAACGCAAATTTCATTTCATTTATAAGCTATGCACCATCTAGCCCAAACAGAAGTTTTGTTAAATTATCTATCCAAATATGAGGGCTCTTTTGTATGTAACTCGTTAGCGCCTGTCCTGTGTGTATCCTCCTCTTGTGTGCGTTTTTCGTGTGCGCTTAAATTTCATTTCATTTATAACATATTGCCAAACTTTTTGGAAGGTTTTTATTTTTTCTCTTTTTATTTTATCTTTATCTCTCTTCTCTTTTTCTTTCTCTCTTTTCTCTTTTTTTTTCTCTTTTCTCTTATTTCGCCGTTCTCACTAACGTATACTTATGAAGGCAAGATTGAGTCTGCGTACTGAATCGTTATCGTGCGCGCTAAATTCTTTGAATAATCTGCCCGCAATTACGCATGAACTTCCGAGTCTGTGAAAACAAAGTTTGAAGGAACATATTTTATTGTGTTAGTATAAAATGTCAGTTTTCAATTTAGTTTTTTCAGCAGCTTCAGATATTGCTTGGAACGTGTAGAAAAAAAAGTCAGCAGAAGCGGGGCCTTCAAAGTTCCAGGCTCCTATTTACAAAGGACTACGTTTCCTACGAATCACCTTGTGAAGATGAGGGCGCACGATCTTCTTAATCGCGCAAAGCGCGGATTCAAAGGACTGCAAACAAAATATAGCTGCAGCGTAGTTCAGCTTTGGCACAATTAATGAAAATTTATAGTCCGACTCTGTACGCAGCCCGTGGCACCATATAACATACGCTGAGCTTCAGAGAATAGCACTGATGAAGACATCCGGCAGTTGCCCTTTTTCCGAGTATACAGGAGCTGAATTCAACGCAATTGACTCATTCACATGTCTTTCTTTCTTCGACTCTTTTTCCTTCCTTCTTTCTTTTTCTCAGTTTTTCGTTCTTTTTTTCACCCTTTTGTTCTTCTTCCTTTCTTTCGTTTCTTTTATTCACTTCAGTGTTTATTTCCTTATTTACTTCTTTTATTCTATTTACCTTTATTTCATTAGTTATTGTTTCCTTGGGCCCCGCGGTGGCTCACCCGAAAGACGCAGGTTCGATCCCGGCCGCTACGGTCGAATTTATGTGGAGGCGAAATTCTAGAGGCCCGTGTATTGTGTGATGCCAGTGCACGTTAAAGAACCCCAGGTGGTCGAAATTTCCGGAGCCCTCCACTACGGCGTTTCTCATAGCCTTAGTCGCTTTGGGACGTTGAGCCCCCATACACCATAGACCATATTGTGTTCTTACTTTCTCGCAAGCTTTCTTTTCTTCTATATATTCGCGTTGCTAAGCTCTACTTGGTTTCATGCATTCACAGAGACATAAAGAAATAGTATCACACCTTCAGCCTCTCCGGTCACCTGTATTTCTGCGCCTCAGGGCCGTTTTTGTGGGCGCTTCTGACGTCTTGCTCGTTGCAGGCCTCGGTCTCTTTCGAATCCCCTACGTTGCTTCCGTGTTAGCAGTGGATCAAGGCAGGTATAGCGGAGGTGCGATAAAGAAAGCTGACGAGCGCTGGCATCTAATGCAGGCTGGCAGCAAAATGGCACGGCTTGTACACGTCTGTGAGTACCGACACCACCTGTCGCAGGGTAGAAAGGCGAGGGGTCTACGAACCCCCGAGTCTCTGGAACGTCGGATTGAGATACGACGTTTGAGTAACGGAAGGCTCAGCTTGAGCGAAAATCATACACGGCTCTCGCGACACGGGTTTCAACCGCCTTCTGCATTGGAGAGTGAGGTGAAGGACTCAGGGAAATAAATGAGTCGTGCCACTCCGAGCGCTTAGATCGAGGATTGAATTGTCACTTGAACAATGCAGTTGGCTTGTGCGAGTAGAGAGAATGTCCACGCCGCGTTAGTGACCTATTTATCGACGGTGATTCTTCTTTCATTTAGTAAGCATCATTCTGCATGAGGTTTCTTTTCTTTCAGAATGTCTCACATGTCCCAAGTAGCAAATGTTTGGTTTGGTTTTATGGGGTTTAACGTCCCAAAGCGACTGAGGCTATGAGAGACGCCGTAGTGGAGGGCTCCGGAAATTTCGACCACCTGGGGTTCTTTAACGTGCACTGACATCGCACAGTACACAGGCCTCTAGAATTTCGCCTTCAAAGAAATAAGACTGCCGCGGCCGGGAACGAACCCGCGTCTTTCGGGCCAGCAGCCGAGCACCGTAACAACTGAGCCACCGCGGCGACAAGTCCAATGTAGCAAATGTACGTACATGTTCAATGCAATGGTGTAGCAGTGTACATGTATGTACATGTAAATGTAAATGTGCATGTAGCAAACAGTACATGTTTCACGCTGGTCCTTTGTTGGACTGGCCTTTGCCAATACGT
Organism: Amblyomma mixtum; assembly: GCF_055824585.1. Taxonomy (NCBI): domain Eukaryota; kingdom Metazoa; phylum Arthropoda; class Arachnida; order Ixodida; family Ixodidae; genus Amblyomma; species Amblyomma mixtum. The sequence continues at coordinate 98,097,337 of NC_143020.1, forward strand.
TTCCAATATTGGGCAGATTAACTGTGCTGCTGGGGACATTATCACTCTATGCACCACACAGCATGATGCACGTCCGCGACAGGTCGTGAGGTCGTACACTCCAAACACGAATACGCCTATATGAGAGTAAAAGAGGGAGTAAACTGTCCATTAGAGCACACCCTTTTAATGGGTGTGCTAGAGGACAGATTACTCCCTCTTTTCTCCCTTCTGCTTGGAGTGTATGCTGAGGATACTGCTATTTACTGAAAGGCGCGAGCTCGAACTAACCAATAACAAGCATATACGCCTGAAAATGAATATTTTTGTCTTAACAGACATACACAAAGCTAAAGGAAGGGAAGTCTTGTATAGAGGGTGAATCCTTTCATTCAAATAAGAAGTTCCAAACAATTTCATTGATAAAACACACTATGTCATGGGAGCAGTAATGACTCATTAGGATCAACCTGGACTAAGCCGCACTGCTACAGCAGAAGAGTGCATGGCTTGGTCAGAATCTTCGCAGTTCGAAAAAAAAAAAAAAACCAGCTTCGCCTGGAATGAACTTCATGTGTTTCGTTTCGTTTTGGTATGTTTAACGTCCCGAAGCGGCTCAGGCTATTTTGGACGCCGTAGTGAAGGGCTCAAAAAAATTTCGACCACGTGGGGTTCTTTAACGTGCACTGACATCGCACAGCACACTGACCTCTAGCATTTAGCCTCCATCGAATGCGACCGCCGTGGCTGGAATCGAACCCACGCCTTTCGGGTCAGCAGCCGAGCGCCATAACCACCGAGCCACCGTGGTGGCCTGAACTTCATAAGTGGACAGCTGCTTAGAAAGCTACATGTGTACCGTTGCTTGGTGGTTTCAAGGCTACATTTATGTGAACTCTATAGAGTGATTACTCTGTTACTAAAAAATACTCCACCTTGAGAGGTCTCCTTCAAAATTATTTTACATATTTTCTGTAAATAACCAGTTATTATGGCATGCATCCAACAACATATCTCGAACAATAGTAAGCTAAAGCGAAACATAGGCCCAGACAAAGAGCCGAACCCGAATAACGGAGCTCAAAGATATTAAGGCGGAAGCCTTTAATGTCTCATCGTTGTAATCAGCAGTTGTCGACAGAAAATGTCACGCTTTTCAATTGGTGGAAATGGTCGTGACGTCACTGTGCGCGAATTTCAAACGGGGCCAATTGTGCTTTGGCTAGTAACCATGCAACCAATTGAAGGGATCGTATAGTGATGCTCCAATTAAGTGGGAATGAGCTTAGTTAATTGCTTAATTACCCAATTAGCCTAATTAGCTTTACTAGTCAGGCCATATAAATAAATAAAACCGATTAAGAAATTGGTCGAGCTCAGGAATCGAACCCCGGTCTTCGGCGTGAGAGACGAGCATGCTATCCACTCCGCCATGCCAGCTTTTTTTTTTCTTTATTGAACTCCGCCATGCCAGCTCGATGGTTTGGAATGAACAAAGGCGCGTCTAGTGAATACGGTGTCTTCACTCACTCTCATCCTCCTCCATTCCCTTCCCGCGAGGTTTAGGTGTTCACCGACAAATGAGAGACAGATACATTTCCTTTCCTCAAAAACCAATTTACTGACGAGCGAGGCGTAGAACCGAATGGGCGATGGCGTTCTATGGACTCCTTGGCAGCGTTGCATGACGCTGTCGCGTTCCACTCTTAGGGGCATCAGTGACCACACTTTAGGTCAAAAAAGTGCCCCCCTGAATTTTGTGACAGTTACTGCGTAATTTCTTTTCCTCAAATACAATTTTCATTTTCTTCATTACGGCTCCTCTTTATCTATGTTCTTTCACTCCCACTTCCTCCCTTCCTCTACGGTGGGGTTCAGGTGTCCACCGAGATGACAGAGAATTACTGCGCCATTTCCTTTCCTCAAAAAGCGTTGCGTTCAAAGGGCAAGGCATCGCGCTGAACGGGTGGTGTTCCGTGGACCCCCTGGCAGCGCTACAACGCGCTGTCGCGTTCCACTCCTAAAGGCGAAGCTTAAGCGTCATCAATTAGCAGTTAATTAGTATTCAGGCATTAATCAGTAATTAACCATTAATTAGTGATTTGTCATCACTTAGTAATTAGTATTCAATTATATGTGACGCCACCGGTGCCACAGAAACAGCGAAGGTGGTGCGGAAAACGCTTCCGCCTCTACCCACTTTAGACAGTCAAAGTGCCCCCTGAATTTTTATCATATTTTGGATAGAACAAAAAATCTATCAAACAAATTAATATGCCGGCTATAAGCTGCCTGAAACTTGCAAGGTGTATTGCGGTAGCTTCCAAGCAGCAGCATGCGAAGATCACACTTCCAGTCTCAAATGCTTAATCTCGTGGCCATCAGCAGCCGCGCCTAAAGAACCGTTTGATGTAATTATCTTCTTAAATATTCTAATTAAGCCACCGCGGTGGCTCAGTGGTTATGGTGCTCGGCTGCTGACCCGAAAGACGCGGGTTCGAGCCCGGCCGCTGCGGTTGAATTTCTTTGGAGGAGAAATTCTAGAGGCCCGTGTACTGTGCGATGTCAGTGCACGTTAAAGAACCCCAGGTGGTCGAAATTTCCGGAGCCCTCCACTACGGCGTCTCTCATAGCCTTAGTCGCTTTGGGACGTTAAACCCCATAAACCAAACCAAACCAAACCAAATATTCTAATTAAATTTCACAGCTTTAAATTGTGTTGCAAATCTCAGTTTCGACCTAATGTAGGATGCTACAAAGCCGAACCCTGGAAGCTCAAGTCACTCGCTTAATTTTTCCATTGTCTGCTATATTGTCCTTCTACGCACAAAATCCTCCAAAGTAGCTTCACTCTTAGTCTGCTGAAGAGAGCAAACGCCTCAAACACGCTATTAACTCATAGCTGAGGATTCCGAAATTCAATCGTCAGCCAGATGTGGGGAAGCTCACTCTTTGCAAATATAAGAGAATTTTCTGGTTATTTCTTCACTAAATTTGAAAAAAGACTTGATAATGCATCCGAAGAGGAAAATAGTTAGGAAACAAACAAAAGAAATTCTGCCGGTTAGACATTACCATGAAGTAATCAAGAAACGAATACTCAAACTCTTGTTGGCTCTGTTATTGCTCACGACTGTACTTTGCCGTGATTATCATTAGCATGTTCAGCCAGGCTACGCCTCTCACAGTACAAAATCTTCTCTCAAGTAACTACAGTTATCCCTATTACGAGGCCGCCACTTCCACTCTTCCCCAAAGAATCTCTCCTAATTTCATCTGCCCACCCGACTACAGCCCCCCCCCCCCCCCCCCCCCCCGGCCCCCACTATATTTTCTTCTTCTTAGAATCCACCCTGTTACCCGGACGGACAAAGTATTGTATTGTCTCCGCATTACATGAGCTTGCCTCATCAAGTTCCTACTCTTTATTTTCGCTAAGATATCGTTAACTCGGATTTGTTCCCTAATCCAAACTGTTCCCTTTCATGTGTCCTGGTGCAGCTGATACAGACGTGGTAATTTACCATGACTGATAGTCCTATTTATTCTTCCGTAGTTTATAGACGCTCAACGCCTACGCGCGGCCATATCAAGTGCAACGCCGCGCGTCGTGGGGATCGGAATGACGTCTCACAATCATGAAGTCACTTGCGATCATTTTTCACGGGGCGTTCTCTACGTCACGGACCGCTCTCCGGACGCCCTCCGGAATGCGTTTACTGAATAGCCACTTAGAGTGTGGGCGGAAAAGGAAGCACAGTGGGCACGCATTGATACTTGGCATTCCCAGACCGTGAGAGTGTGGGCTCTCGCCGCCAGACGGCGCCTAGTGCTTTATACGAGCCAACGCGGTTGTTTGGCCTCCGGATCTGTTTAGTCTGTGGTAAACGGAGAGGCGTCGTGCCGTTTTCAGCCACAGCCGCCGCTTGGCCCTAGGGTAATTTGGGGTGTTTCTCAATAACAGCAGCACCGTCGAAGCATACCTTTCTTTTTCTAGGTATTTTTCCATCGAACGAAAGATTCATTTTTTTACCTTTTTGAAGCGATAGCATCACTAGGCCATGTAAAGCCAAAGTTGCCGTGCTTTCACTTTTGACCTTGAAACCAGCCAGAGGTCAAATAATGAAGATGGTTGGTTGGTTTATGGGGTTTAACATCCCAAAGCGACTAAGGCTATGAGAGACGCCGTAGTGGAGGGCTCCGGAAATTTCGACCACCTGGGGTTTTCAACCTGCACTGACATTTATTTATATTTATTTATTTCAGGTTCCTTCATGGCCCTTGGAGGGCATTACAGAAGGCAGTGAGCGGTCACAAATTCGTACAGAATATATACACAACGGGTTATTTAAAACAATATCTAACGCTTGTATTTAGCAGCATCATTACACAAGATTTCGAAGTGAAGAGAATACAAGTAAACAATATTGCAAAAAAGTATGAAGCGCGAAAAAACTTTAGGTTTGAGAAACAAAAGTATACAAAGTAGTGTTATATTTATTTCATATGAGTAGTGTTATTTCATTTCACATGAAGAGCTTATGGCGTTACTATGGTGTGCTGCCCCACAGTACTCAAGGTCAAGGTCAAAAGAGGGTGGTCGTGTGATATGTGAAGTCATCGCATGCGTGACATGGCGTATCCGCGTGACTGATGACGTCATAACTGATGACGTCATAAGGAGGAACGTGTAGCGTCCCCAGGCCATATGCAGCGCGATGGAAGACGACTAGCCCCCCGCCGTAGTAGCTCGTCGAGCTGCGAAGTTATGAATGTATGAAGTATGATGAATAAAGAGATTTACCAAGCTTATCATATGAATATGTCCCGTCTTACTAGGTTTAACCGGCGCTAAAACCACCAGCAGTTAAAATCACCACCAGCAGTTAAGTTTTACGTCGAATAAATATGCAATAAGATATAAATTTATTTTTATTGGTTTAAAATGGTCATAATATTGCTTGCAACTGCATGTGCAGATGAGTGTTTTGCAAACTTAGATTTGTTACTTTGCTCAAAAACCCACCTGCAGCCGCAACAACAGTCCATCGGAAACAACTAGTAGTCACAACCCTCGTTGTCATGAGAATAATGATCATAAGCGCTTTATTGACTTCATGAAACGCAACAAATAAAAAATGTTGCTGTACTCTGTGCTGAGGCGGACAAAACTGCTGCAGCCATGCCCGCAAGATTACGCTTAAGGCAACTCCGTTGACATCGACAAAACATTGACAATGCAAAGTTCTCTTTTCGGTCTGATCTACAGTCAAGTCCAAAAGCTTGTTTAAGTACTGCTGTATCAAACTGAATTGCATGTCCATTCGAATGGAAGGGGGGGAAAAAGTACCATCCGTGACGCTAAAGCAGATACTGGTCACTAAGAAGGCCGGAAATCGGAAACAATGATGCAGCCAGTATACGCGCGAAGCCTGGCGGCTGAACTGCCTTTTCTGGGCCGGGTTCTGTCCCGAAGCAATGTTTTTCACCCGATAAGATCAGAAAGATTGTGGTCGAGTTCATGTAGCCAGCTTCGAGTGCATTTACTTCTTGATACAGGATCTTCATTTTTGAAGGGCGTCATCTGATTTTGATTTGGAGCCGTGCACTGATTCATTTTAATGTCATAAAATTTTATTTTGCTCTGCTCCAGCTGGTCGTGTAATAAACCAAGTGAACAAGGTGCCAGGACGGTACCAAAATGATTCTGCGCGATTTTTTTTGTTCAAACCTGTGAATATTAGGACAGGCGATGATTTGCAAAATTGTGTGGCGTTTTCCCCACTTCCCCTTAGTATCTAGTCTGTCTTACGGTACATTTAGAGTTGATAGAGCGATGCTGCCGCTATGTGTGCTGTCATGAAAAACACCCCGCTCTCGCATTGGTTCCCCCCACCCTGGCGTGGGCTTTTTCTGCTATTTATTACCTTACTCACTTTTCTTTACTAGTCCTTCGTGATACTCATTCAAGCGGCGAAGGCCGTATGTTAAGATATTAAGGGGCGTACGTATTTTTGGTGGCACACTGTTGACACTGAGGAGCCATTTTGCACTGAGCTTCATTCACGAAAAACTCTAAGGTTGAGGAAAGCGGCGTGGGCATTTGGAGAGGGTTAGTTGGCAGAGACATTCAATAAAATCTGGGAAGAGAAACAACTTTGCTGAGTTTCTTCGCCTCATCCGGCATTTGAAAACATCTGCACAATATTGCCTTTTTATTCGACGCAGTGATACGAATCACACTTACCTCTTATAGAAGCCCTCGTTGCTTATAAATTTCGCCATAAACTCCTAAAACTTCGTTCAGCACATGATATGTGTTGGTTTCGCTGACTTGCTTCGTGCAGCGCATTGAAAGGCGTGTGCGTATTTTCAGAATCTCTTTTCTTTTAACTTAGGCAGAAATTGTGGATGAGCACAGCGGACTCCTCTCAGTTGACGCGTTTATAATGCTGAATCATTTTATCGCATATGAGTAATCGAGGACAAAAGGATTTATATTTACTGTGCGATGTCAGTGCACGTTAAAGAACCCCAGGCGGCCGAAATTTCCGGAGCCGTTCCCTACGGCGGCCCTCATAGCCTGAGTCTCTTTGGGACGTCAAACCCCAGTAAATCAAATCAATCAAAAGTATTTATGGACGACTTTTAGAGCGAAATCTCAAACTCCGCTGTCACTTATCGCACCTGGTGGCGGAAAAAGAATTTACGGCTTGTCTGATGTTCGTGTACCAGTAAAAAATTCTCCAGAACAAATTTTCAAAGCAGTCAGTGAGTCCAGAAAATACCCATTTGTGCCGTAGGAAGAGCCGTCACAGTCACAAAACTGTATTTTGTGTGCTGAAAATGTTAACGGAGATTAAATACATGGATAGCAAAGTTGGAACTGATCGGACTGCTTACCACATAAAAGTAGGCTTAGTGACGTTCCATTCTGTAACTTAAAATTCCCTGAACTGGACCCAAAAATTTCTATTTCAGCATCACCTACTCTCCGGCAGCTTGAAAACTCGACCAATATGAAAAAAATGAGATAATATCGGTTTCTAAAACTCCTTGATTCTCGTTAAAAGTTCTCATTTCGGAAAATTCTCCTCCTCAGCTTCCTTGAAAAAAAAATAGCATATTCCATGAGTGGAAGATGGCACAGTGTAGACAGATAGACTTTGTGGTTACCTTTATATTTTATTTGTTTATTTACTTACTTATTTATTTATTTATTAATTTTTTTATTCAGGTACCTACAGCGCCCGTTGAGGGCCTTTTTGTAGGGGGGACACACTTGAAAAGCATACATCGTCATGCAGATGTCGCTGTGTACAAAAGAAACAAACAACAAAAATACAACGGATTCCAATACTGAGCAAACTGATAACAAAAGAATCGTTAAGGCAAGAAAGACGTAAAAAGGGTTAATTCAACAAAAGTCGCGACAGAGCATCTTCGAAAGAAGGTTGCGGGGCTAAGACAACTTCTTCTGACAATTTATTCCAATCATGCACTGTTCTGGGGAAAAAAAAAACAGTTTTTAAAGTCATTTATACGGCACTGGTATTCTTGAACCTTTAAAGAATGATCTAAACGGGAGGATATTTACCTGGGAGCTTTCATGTATAAGTCTTTAGACAATCGTGTTGCGCTTATAAAAATATTATAAAATAGCTTAAGTCTAAGGTATTTGCGTCGGCCTTGCAATAAAGGCCAGCCCAAATTTTTGCACATATGAGAGGGGCTTTTGCTGAAATCATAATTTGCAGACACAAACCTTGCTGCTCGTTATGAATTCGTTCAAGTTCGCTGATAAGTGTTTGTGTTGCAGGGTCCCAAGTCGCACAACCATATTCTAAGATGGGACGCACGTTTGTCAAGTAGTGTGTCTCCTTCAAATCGGCAGTTGTTTAGAGCCGCTTACCTTTCCTGCCTTTTCTTTTATTTCTTACTCACAGGTTGTCAGTATTGTATTATTTGCTTGTTTTGTATTATTTTACTCAATTAACCGCTGTTATTTTAACAATAGTTAATCGACATTTGCATATTTATTCTATATGGACAGTGTAAACTAAGCCGTAGCCTCGACTTATATGCAACAGCCTTGCTCCTTCAAGGAAGAGGACAGGCCAGTCCCACAACTACTTAATATCTTAAGGAGTCCTATCGCTTTGGTAATATTAACTGTGAGCTTTATCGCAGTTATAAAATCTACAGGCAGGTTAATGCCCCAGACTGCTTTCACGGAGGGCCGCCATAAATATTTAATAGGGTATCATCGCATCACTCGCAACATCTTTACTGTCCCGCTTAGGCGCATCGTCTTTGTACATCTTAGTACGTGGGACTTATTGGTGTTCTTGCCCGCGTCCGATGGGTGATTGCTAAACGAGCAATCTGATCCTAATTCTGCATCCTTTACCGCTAATCCGCCAGGTTAAACCCCCGTCACAGGGGTTGAACGAACCGATCACTGCTGCGCCCCAGCAGTGCAGCCTGTATTGAGTTTCCGTGTCATCGACGGCTTCCATGAAGGGGAGCTTCGAAGGGCGGTCAGTGATCTTCAGTGCTCATCGAATGCGGCTACACGATGAGGGTAGTGACAACCTTCGGTGACTGACCCTCAGTGTCAGGTCAATGCATTGATTCAGGCGGTGCGTCTACAGTGTCCGGTGCCTGCATGGAGGAGGAAAGTCGATACCCTCACACGTCTTGCACTCTGGCTTCTAGGACAGCGTCGAAGATTGACCGAAGCTCCTGATTGGGCTAATTGAGGCGCGTTCTTTCTCTGAAGGTGACCGGATAGTTTGTTGTGTCTTTTGAGGGTCATTCGTGATCAACGTACAAGCTTTTGTGCTTGCTTCGCCGTACGAATCGTTTTGCTAACGCTATTCGCGAGGACAGGTGTTTCGACGAAAGGACTGAAGTAACCTGGTTATCAGTACCTGTCACACAATATCCTCGTTAAGCAGGAACATAAGAATTATCGGCTCTCTCATTCTGCGGGGTCATGAACTTGGTCTTCGAAGCTAGGGAAAGTAACTCTGCGTTTTACTTTCCAGTTGCGACCCGTAACCTCAATGGGCTCCAGCGTATTCTTACTGGTTTTGTCTAGGTTGCGTAAGGATTGCAGTTTGAACGGCGCCAACACCTAAATTGGTACCTCGTACTGACCGGTATATCTTCTCTGCTTGCACAACCACAGAGTCCAGTAAGCGTTAAAAGTGAAATGACTCATCTCAATTAGGAAATATTTAGATTTGTGTGACTCTTGTTCAAAAGCAATATGTTGTCGTGCCGCTACATTCATGTCATATAAAACTGTGGTTTTAATTACGTGCAAACAAAACCATTACACTAATTTATAATTAGCGTTGGTGGTTTCGCAACATTATATTGCTGGTATTTCCGCAATTGTTCAAAACCAAAGAAAAGGAATATGTCTATATTTAGGCTTTTGACGCAGCTTTTCAAAGGCGCCATGAATCAGTGTTCCGCCCTTTGAAACTAATTCAAATTCCCTTCTCTAAATATTCGTAATTCCCTCTGCCTTCGTCCGTACGTAAGCGACTGGTGTGGGAATAGGCTAGAATGTGCGCGATTTCTACAGTGACAGTTTATAAAACTTCACTGCTTTATTGCTGAGAGATTCACTGGAAACGGTCTCGCATCCTTCTGTTACACTTATGCAAGTGAAAGGTTCGAAAATTGAGTGACCGCCTAGGTTTTGATAAATGAAGCCGCTTTATCTTCACGCAATTCACTGTTATCACTTTTGCAGCGCGTTCAGCAACACCGCGCAAGGCACAAGGGTGACGGCTGTCGACTGCAGCGTTGTCACACCGGTAAACATTTGGGCATATGGCGTAGTTCAAAGAAGCCACAATCGTCGCTCCTTCAATAGCGGAAAGAAAACAAAAAACACCCAGACACGAATACACTGTTGCTCAGCTCGTCACTATGAAAACATCTGGCCAGGGCAGGAAAGGGAACTTGTGTGCGGTGCCCTGTCACTACTTGGAATGCTCCATGCATGGAGCAGCGTTAAGTATGGCCAGCACTAACAGATACGGCAAAAGGGCTGGCATTCGAGGAAGCTCTAATTGGAAGTCTTGCCTGTTCATATGCAGCTCAGGCTTTCAAGCGGCAATGAAAGCAAAGGAAAGAAAGAGTATCTGACGTCACAATTCCTTCTGCAAAAGTGGCCGACCGCTTGAAGGACTACAGGGCATAGAAAGCTTGTGGGTCGGAAAGTGCACGTATCGCAGGGAAATCGAAGGAAGCTTACAACTGTGTGTCTGCAAGTGTGTAATGTTTAAGTTCCATATGATAGGTAGCGCCGTAATGCAGAGATAAAAAATTTGACCATATTGCAAGTTGAGAAACTTTGCTTAGAAGTATCACAGTTAGCTGTGTCTACTTTGCCTTCGTAACCAGATGGAAACGACTGATAGAAACTGAGAACACAAAATTGTCGCCGTTCATCGTCATTACTTTAAGAACGCGTTTTTTTTTTATGTCCTAATTTATCTCTATTACTATTATATTTGTGAGGTTTTGTTACAGCGTTTCTTTCACTGATCGTATGCCTTTATGAACGATCTAGGAGTTTGTAACTTGCATACAGTTCAGTTTCTACCCATGGGCATCGCGACAGTATGGTAACCTGCTAGCTTTGGCTCAATCCGAGCGTCGGATTTCATTAAATGAGACTTATTGGGAATTCTACCACAGCAATGGTTTAAAAGCTCTGCTTTACAGTGCTCTGACATCGCACATCACGAGGGGGCGTTTGATTGAGCCGGCAAATAAAGGTGGCCGCCATGGCCGATCCGCTACCGCACGCAAAGGAGCACAGCCCCTGAGCCACTGCATCACCATGGTAGGGGATGCAAGCTTGCAGAGCATATTCTAGTTATCGCTACCTTTTCAGTAGTTCTGCGGTCCAGATTTTTTGTTCATAGCTTTGCTAACACGTGCTTTATGCCTCCGAAGCTATTCTTGGAGTTGTAAAGCTGTACCTAAAACCGAATTTTCACTGGCTAACCACTCATGAGTCGTATACAAGCGGGCAAAAAATAAAATATTTCAACTGAAAAATTGCTTGAATTGATGATCCCCAGTGGCTTTGGATCAAGTTTGCAGCTTGCGATACCATATTCTTCGCTGGCTATGCGCAATATAAGGATTGAAAGCAGAAGTGCAAGATGCCGGGCTAGTTGGTATTTCATTATGATTAAAAGCAACATTATATCGTCGCACATTTGAACTCCCCGAACTTCCAGTCGTTGAATAGTGCCTGAAGATCGGCACTAGCATGTAACAAAGTCGGAAGAAAAACCCGAACAAAAGATTACGAAATAAAAGACAAACATTACGTTAGGATTAGAAGAACGTCAATTTGGGCTAGATGGTGCATTATTTGAGACAGACCGGTTTTTTGTGCATGCTTCAAATTTTCTATATATTTGCTGGCTTTGCAGTTAATAAACTCAGATAAAGTTAGCGCATGTCCTGTGTGCAGTCTTTCTTGTGTACGTCTTGCTGTAGCGCAATTACCATTTCTGTCTCAAATTACGTTAGGAGCTCATGTATATTAACGATAGATAGAACAGCCTGGTATCTTGTAGCCTGGTGTGTCTACTTTTAAAATAACGTTTAAAGCACAACGCACTAAAGAAAAAAAAGTCTGAAATAAGGCTTTGGGATCAAACTAAAAAAGTTTCGCGCTGCCTAATAAACAACGTTTCTTGTTAGCGTGTTGAAAAATGAAAAGGATTTGATATAGAAAACTCGAGGACAATTTTATGATTGGTAACGAGAGAGCTCGAAATATTAAGCCAGCTCGGATATAAGCTTACGTTCTTCGACAAAGAGCTTCGCTGAATCAGCGGTAAAGCATTATCGAATGACACTACATCACGGGCAGAACAAGAGGCAGCTAAAAAGAATGTTTCTTTTCGTACGAAGCGTCTAGTGTTTCATTAAAATCTAGCACTAGTGTTAGGCTCATGCAGCTTGTTGGAGACCCTGGTATTTCGAATAGTGTCCGCCATAAAGGTCATTTTGTTTTCCTATCCCTTTTCCCAACTTCCCTCTAATATCGCTGTTTCATTCACGTTGTTGTTAGAGTTCATTTCTTTCTATTCTGCCCTCCCCTCTTTTCTCTTACTCATGCCGGCTTAGTAGCGAGGAGAATACATTGGTTATAAAGCCACCGCGACCAATACATTTTAAAGCCACTATACTAGCGAAAGCTCGAGATGGGGAAATAAACAATTAACAATTAAAAATGAGAAGTTTTAAAAGCGCCGAAATAGAAGCAGCATACACTATTCTGCCAAAGTCAGATTTTGTTCGAGTTTTAGCCGCTGCGGGTGTCTCAGTGGTTACGGCGTTCGGCTCCTGCACAAAAATAGGCGGGTTCGATGCCGACCGTGGCAGTCGCATTTCGATGGAGACAAAATTCTAGACGCTCGTGTACTGTGCGATGTCAGTGTACTTTAAAAAAACCCAGATGATCGAAATTTGTGGAGCCCTTCAATACGGCGTCTCCCATAGCCTCAGTCGCTTTGGGACGTTAAAGCCCCATAAGCTTAACCAAACCGTAAACCTAGATCGAGTGTTACTAGCAGCGAAGCAAAGCTGGTAGCAACTATATGGAAGTCATTATTAGCAACATGTAAATAACATCAGTGACAGAATATGCGCGCGTATGTCGCGAGCGAAACAATTGACGACTATTTATTCATCTTATTAGAGCAAACAGTGTATATAGAGAATATTCGCTTTTCCCGAAAATCGAATCCCGCTCTACGTCATAGCACTGAATGCCGAAGCCTAATCTAATACGAACACTATCGCATGATGACATTGTGAGAGCTTTTCAGGGATAAATACGTTACCGATGCTTCGTAACGACGGTGAATTGTAAAAAATGACACTATGTTTATGCACTAAGCACATTGAGTTTTCAGAATAAAAGAGTTAAGGGCTTGAAACAAAAGGATACGCTTCAAGGCGAAGAAGTCTTCCGGTCTGAACTATACTAAGCAAAATTCTAACTTCGTTCCCCTATGAAAAGACCTTGAGAAGGCAGTTGCGAGACTTGGAAAAATACCGACGGGTAATTCAGCTTTGTGTCCGGAGAAAAACACGTGACCAGAACATCACGCTTCCTGTTCCTTGCGCCTGTCTTTCGCATGTGTGTCTTATCTGCGTAAGCATAGGGGCGCTTACTCTCTCAGCTGATTCTATTTTCATGACGTACTGCTTCATCGCGGATTTATAATTTGTACACTGAGAGAGGAAGAAAGGCAGCAGTTATCAAAAGGGCCCAGATTAATGCCATTAGGTTTTTATATATCGCACCGAGAATGCCGGTAACATATTAATTTACCGTTTCTACAATGGCTTCCAAGGCAACTGCTTTGCTCTGACCTTAAGCCCATTCGGCGTTAAAGCATGAAAGGCGTAACGCCTTAACGCAACGCTTAAGGTTACCAACCAAGATCTCTCACGAAGCGGTGATCTCATATGCGACCGCACCTCCCACGAAATGCACGTCCGTAGCCTTCAAATGAGGCCGAGTGAGTAACAGACCTCCTCAGTCATGCGAAATAATTCTTGCCCGAAAACTACCGGTTGGCTTTCAGTGGTTGCTCCGTAAGCGAACCTCCTCTATTCACGGACTGAGGCAATCGGTTCGCCAGTGTGGACCTGAGGGACATTACTGAAAATAACATCGCTATTTCAGTTCCCGTCACTCCGAAGAGAAGGACACAGAGCCAGAAGCAACCTTTGAGCGGTAGTCTTTCAGTAAAGTTTTTCGGTTGCGATTCGCCCCACAAATGAGTTACTTCTTCGTTGGCTCCCATGTTCATAGAACGGCAGAAAGCCATTTCAGAAGTGAAAGCATGTACTGAGTGATTGTCCCATAGGGGGATTTCAATATCGCTCCGTCCCAAATAGACCGCATGCATTTGGGTCATGGTTGCACATCCACTTGCGTATTCAATATGCTGCCGATTGGACTCCAGCGTAGAGAGAGGCATCAATAAGAGTGCGTTGCTCCTGTTGGCGTTCGACGAAATATAAAGCCACAGTGACCTTAGGAAGTACAGATGATTTGCCGCGGTGCGGGTTAAAGGTTATAGCACTGGGCTGTCGAGGCCGAGGTCGCGGATTCGATCTCGGCAGAGGCAGACGCGTTTTGATGGACGCGAAAGGCGGGAACTCCATTGAATGGATGTGTCTGTGCGCTTCGACTCCTGTAGCCGGAAATTATTATGGAGCCCTCCACATACTTATTGTTTCGTAAACCGAGCAATGCTGCTGTAATGCGCGCGCATGCAGTCTATCAATCAGTAAGTCAGACAGAAAATCAATTAATCTACCTAATATAAAGTTGACAGACGTAGTGAGCTTCGTAGAGGTTAGTATTCGTTCGCTGACCTTCGTCTGTAATGCTTGGCTCGGGCCACTCTAGAAGTGACCGTGCCACTTTTTATGTGTTTACCGCGGCTCTTACTCTATAGTTACTGTAAGGCATGACGTCGCATGGTGATGATTACAATATATATATATGCGAAATTGAGAAACGCTTCATTTAAGGAAACATTTATTGGGAGTCGCCGTTTCGGACAAAGCCTGTACTCGAAAAAGGACAGGCTCTGTCCGAAACGTCGACTCCCAATAAATGTTTACTCAAATGAAGGGTTTCTCAATTTCGCATTTTACCTCTAGCAACCAAGTAGGTTTATCTTTTTGTGCTATATATATATATATATATATATATATATATATATATATATATATATATATATATATATATATATATATATATATATATAATATGTGGGGGTCGCACTGCCTCTAATAATTTTTTATGTGTATTTTCCTGTTATGTGCTTTGTGTTTCTCACTTACCTGTTCTGTACCAACCCCTATAAAAGGGGATGCATTAAAAAAGTGAAATCACTCCTGAAGAAGATTGGTCTTCCGATCGAAACGTCGAGTCGATAAATGTGTTTCCTTTAACGAAGCGTATACATCGCGATATACTCTTGTTAACAGTCAAGTACTCCATGCTTTCGCAACCTATATATATATACATATATATGTATATATGTAATTGTACAGTTGTGGGTGAAGCGCATAATTTCTTTTCGTATCCACGTTTTATTGTGGGGTGCAGTGCATTCGCATTCATTGAAAGATATAGACAGAGCAATTCCAGACAAAAATGAAGGAAGGCTAATTCGGCCTCCACCTCAACCAAACTGGTGACAGCGTTTTCGGTTGCAATGTAAAGCGATATTAGTGCACCGACGCCCACAGTGGCGCTGTTAATATTGAAGATTGTGCTTCATAGCGTTGTCGATCATAAACTAACATCGCGGAGGAACTGCTGAGGTAGTGTGCTGATAGCATGTTGACGAGATTGACCGTCGCGTTTCATCTTTCCGAACTTCCTGAAGAGCCGTACCCGCTCGACGTACCCGTATCCGCTCGGCATAGCCGTACCCGCTCTGCCCGCTCGGCGGACTGCTAGAATCCTGCGGGAATCGCGGGAATTTTTGTTATGCACCTAATTTAGGGAGATTAAGCGCCTTAATTTCTGGAGCGATGAAGTTTTTATATATCGACTGATAGCTTCTGCAGTTCGACAAACTGCATGCCCAGTACTAGAAAAATTAATAAATTAATAAAGCTGGAATAAAACTTCAGAAGAACGACGCTGACGATATGGATTGCGTCTACAAACACAGGCTGTAGCATGCCTTAAGTCCCCAGGGGTCGCTCATGGTTTTGATTTCAACCTCTGCAGACCTTTCTCTGGTTTTACCGAAAAAAAAATAAGGAAAAGGTTGGTTTGTTGAGGTTTAACGTCCCGAAGCCACTCAGGCTATGAGGAACGTCGTAGTGAAGGGCGCCGGAAATTTCGACCACCTGGGGTTCTTTAACGTGCGCTGACATCGCACAGCACACGGGCCTCTGGAATTTCGCCTGCATCGAAATTCGGCCGCCGCGGCCGGGATCGAACCCGCGTCTTTCGGGTCAGCAGCCGAGCGCCGTAACCACTGAGCAACCGCGGCGGGGCAAAAAAAGGAAAAGGACTGATTTATTTATCTATTATTTATTTCTACATACTGCACGTCGTAAAACCCAAGCAGGAGACGGATGCAACGACTATATATAGAATGTTAAACTGGAAAATAAAATACTATTAACACGAATTGACTGGTAACAAAACTCACAAAACTATACATGACCACTTATAATTAGGTCATGAGATTGTACACAAGCTGGATCAGTGATTGTCTGCGGAAAAAATGCAATAACCATACAAATACTTAACGACAATCGTCGTCATCGACTATGTCGTCACCACAAAGACGGGAAATCTTTGAACAAGTGGTACGCTGCTCGGTTTATTGATCATCTTTACTGCTAGCAGTCAAAAATGGTAACCGAAGAGCTTCGACCGCCCGGTCGCATAGCTTGTTTCAGAGTTTAATTTCACCCGTCGTCTTAGCCTCAATGTCCATTTGGTCTCGACAGAAGACGCGAACATTGCCCGGTCGTCGTCGCGAAGACGTCAGCGAAGCTCTGGAAGTTCGCTGCTCAGTTCGTGGACTTGCAGTTACACGAGTGCGCAAAATGTGGTTGAACAAACTTGAGCGCATCGGGATCTTCGGACACTATTTTTAGTCTGCACGTTAAAGAACCCCAGGTGGTCAAAATTTCCGGAGCCCTCCACTACGGCGTCTCTCATAGCCTTAGTCGCTTTGGGACGTTAAACCCCTTAAAACCAAACCAAACCTATTTTTAGTCTCATGTACTCGACTGTCAAGTAGTTTGTACCACACAGGCGTACGGATCTTTGTCACTCCCTACAATACCTGCTTCCATTTCATCTGAATGATTATGAAAAGAGGGAAATACAAATACAGAGGGAAATAATAAGTTATTCGTACGAACGTTTTTGTATCGTCAGAAGGGTGCCCCATTTGTTTTCTATGTTAGTCTTAACTTCTCGATTCGAGCGATGGAAAGACTCTAAAAGAAATATTTTGCTACATATCACAAGAATGATGCATTGCCCTCAATATTTCGATAACCGTACCTTACAATATTTCAATATTCAATATTTTATGCGAAGCATACTACTTTAGCTACCACTTCAGCCCTTCACCGTGGTTATGCGCCTCCAAATCACGTGATACATGACGTCACACCACGTGACACGATGACGTCACGACAGTAGAGAAACGGGGGCCCACCTCGCGCCGTCGCTGTGGTTGTGCGCCTCCAAATCACGTGATACATGACGTCACACCACGTGACACGATGACGTCACGACAGTGGAGAAACGGGGGCCCTCCTCGCGCCGTCGCTGTGGTTGTGCGCCTCCAAATCACGTGATACATGACGTCACACCACGTGACTTGATGACGTCACGACAGTGGAGAAACGGGGGCCCACCTCGCGCCGTCGCTGTGGTTGTGCGCCTCCAAATTACGCGACACGATGATGCTTCGCATTCTCCAGGCTTAACGAAGTTAAGTCTCAGCCATTTTTTTTATCTAAGAATGTTGGACACGAAAAAAAAAAAGGAGCGCAGTAGTCACCCGCTATCTGTATTCCGCTGTTGAGCTCATGGCACGTGGTGTTGAATTTATGCGTGATGATCATCGCATTAATCAGAAAGTTAATGCGGGCAAATCAAATCAAATAAAATCTTTATTTCCGTCATGTGCTACAGATGGAGGGGTACGGCAAAAAGGTTCCACTTGGTGGCTTGACGAGTCCGCAGCGCTATATATAAAGAGGCGTCTAGAGAGCACCAAAGAATTGACAGGCGTTAAACAATACGACACTTGATGAATGGAGAACAAAAAAAAAAAGACTTCAGCCAGACGAAACAAACACCAGAATAAATATAGTCAGGTAATTCAATCAGCAAACATGTCTATGTTTACCAGTGGAACAACTAAATAAATCAAAATTTAGTGACTGATATTAGTTAAAAAGTGATGGCAGAAAATAGCACAGACGCTTCATACCAGAATTTAAGCGTGGTACAGCCACCTTCCAGTTTTCTCCGCGTCTAGGAATATAACATTTCTCATTTCTTTCTAAATGTGCCAAGGCTTCCAGACTATGAAAATTATTTTTCACTTCAAATTTAAACCGAACACTCAAACGGTGGCGATCAACTTGAATATGCTGAACAATTTGCGTTCCTTTCTGCGGAGAGTACGTCCTCAAAAACTTTTAATTCATCTGCACTTCTTCGTGCCATTTCATTCTGGAATGATCTTCCTGATGCAATTGCATCGTTACCTAACCCTGCGTCATTCCGTGAACATGTGTTAAACTTGTACTGCTAGCACTAAGTACATGTGTTATTTTGTACAACGTGCATGTGTTACCATGTTAGCCTTGTTTTTCTGTGTATATGTATGTATGCACCTGTAAGTATTGCGCTGTGTAGGTACGATTTAGTTTTCTGTTAGTTCTTGTGAATTATGTTCTGTTTTGATACTGATATACCCAGTGTTTGCCTCTTGTTACTGTAATCCTTTTTGATACTGTAACCCCCCTTAAACAATGCCCGTTGGGGCCTGTGAGGTTAATTAATTAAGTAATTAATTAAATGAATGAATAAATAAATAAATAAATAAATAAATAATGTCCGATCATTCAACACGACAACGCTCGGTCACGCACAAGTCGGGAGACAACCGCCATATTTAAGGAGCTGAAGTTTCAGGATGTTCGACGTCACCCACCCTACTGTCCGGTCTGAGCACCATGTGGCTTCTGACTTTTTCCGAAGCTGAATGAACATCTGAGGGTCACGTGCTTTGCGTAAGACGGAGAGGTCACCTATGTAGTGCTTAGTTGGCGTCGCGTGCAGACGGCCTGTCTTATGTGCGTCAGCGTTTAAGTTCAAGTTTATTATTGTCAACATCAACGAATTTCATACATAATGTGTAATACTTTAGGAGGTCCCCGTGTTCGTAAACTATCTGGGGGACCTCCTAGTACTAAGTGAGTGGTTTTACTAGAACAATTACAGCAAACAGAGCAGAAATTAGTGAAATATGAAGGCAGCTAGAAATGAGATTTTACAGTAGAAATAAAAAGTGACAGAATATTTTTTGAATTGCGAAAGTAAACAGGAATAAACAGTGCAAACGTTCGCGATATCATTACAAATTTCATTGCATAAAATTTAAAGAGGAAGAAGGACGCAGTAAAGTTATGCGGTACAATAATAAAAAGTTAGGGCATAACAGGGTACAATAAACATATGTTGCTAATCATGATTCAATGTGATCATCGCAATTTACAGAGGAAGTGTTCGAAGGTGATGAAATGATTGATACATTGTAGATGATTTGATAGCGGTTGTTATTCTATAAAGATGTTCCTGCAAACAAGATAGTGAACTTTTCATAATTACTACGTATCTTAGGAAGATGAAGGATAAGGCTGTCAGAAAATCTGGCATTTTTAGCGTGTGGAAGATAAGCAATTGTACAGGCGTCAATAAATCGTCGCTGGGGGCTGTATCAAAAATAACTGACACCTACGAAAGACAGTGCCACGTAGCCTTCCAGTCCCCCGCCTATCCTTTCCCGCCACCCCCACCGTGGCCCATCTGGCTTGCCTCCCGGGGCCTGAACCTGCAACGCGCACTCGTCACCTTGGCCCAGGACCTATTGAACGCCTAACATAAAGGCTGTTAATAAAAAGTGTCACACCACCACCACCACCGAAAGAAGACATTTCGAGCTTAATTTTGTCTGCCGCGTCTTTCATATTCATCAATTACTACAAACGTTACAGACCAGGAGGCAAAATATATTGAACACACCAATTTCTAACCCATTTCCGCTCTTCGACTTTCACAGAAGTGAGGCACAGCTACTGAACGGTCGTCTCTACAGCCAACGGCAAAGGGAAAGTAAAAAAAAATGGAACGTAGGGAGGAATGGAATTGTTTCATTATCCAGTCCCTGATCTTACACGCTTGCTTATAACTTGCATTTACAACTAGAGGTGCCATTTTTTGCGCTAAAGGAAATTCCAACGCCATTTAAGGCCCGTTGGCATCTGCTGACGTCCTTTTGTACAGCTGTAGTGCACTTTACGTCCTAAGGCAGCCCGTAATGGAAAGCCCCTCAAGTGCCAATGCTCCGCCAGCGAATGAACCCCGTGGAAACGAATAGCTAGCGCAAGCCCCTCAAAGGCAGCGGACCTAAAGGACGGAGAAGGCGTAGGATCGAGTTCTCCTTTGTGACTCGGTCATCCACACCAGAAGCCGTTCCGAGAACGTCACGCAACAGCCGACGCCCTGTGGGAATGGCTGAAGGTGCGTAGGTCTTTCATGCACAAGGTAGTGGAGAGCAGAAGACGTGCAAATGTTGTTGCCGCTTAGGCAGCGTTGCTGCGATTAGTTAATTCCTGGTTAATCCGGACGTCAGCGCGAAACATGGGAAGGTCTGAAGAACTTCGCTTTAAGTTCATTTTTTTTATTTCTTCTTGTTAACGTCTAACGATGGAGTCGTTTCTGGGGTGTCTTTGACGGTTTTTGCACTTCCAATGCTTTGCGTTTCAAATAGCACCCTCTGCTAAAAACCGAAATCATTCTGTTAAGCCTTTAGACGGTGTAGCTTCAATTATTCGCAAACGTATGCTAAAAATTGTCGATTGCAGATTTAGTATTTATGTCGATTTTCGAATACGTTCCAGCAACGTACTAAAGGAAAAGCTTTAAAGCTTCACTTTCTTGCCGGATGGTTGCACAGAAGTGAATAATATTCAGTTTTCTTTATTTTTCTTCTTTGGTGTGATAATGAACACGTTGACAATCTATTCCGAGCTGTCCGGGCCATATTTTAGTAATGAAATAAGACACTTCCTTTAATTTTAACATCATGGTATTACCGTGTTCCTTTATTACAGCAGTTTGAGCTTCTCCGAGCTTCGCTCGGTTTTGTGTATTTGATTACAGTCAGTTATATTTGTATAAGAATATAACCAGGGAATCCGCGAATTCGGAAAATTGGTATGAGTACGATGGTTTCTAGGTGATTTGGAAAAAAAAAAAAAATTGAACTGAATATCGGCCCCTTGAATTCTGAAAATGAAACTACGAAAACGAAAGGCCGTACGTTTACTCAGCGAAACTTTTTTAGACGGCCTAGATGCAGCTTTGGTCTGTTACAAATGTGTCGACTTGGTCAGCTAGTCAAAGTTTAAGATCTGATAGCCCAATTTCGGGGCATGGCTATCAGTATTTACGAAAAAAAGTACGAACTCACCACTCGTGTTAATTTTTAAGCCATTATTCCCTTGTTCTTTGATTGTTATGCGTGAAGTCGTATTTAACTACCTCCGGAATATTCGAGGAACCACGATTTCTTAACCCATCTTTCCTAGATGTGAGAACCGTAGTTGTTAGCGGCTGCGTTACTGAACATCGAATGCTGAGAAAAATGGAAGAAGTTTGATGGAGTAAAGAACTATGCGGCTTCAAAATATTTTGTCTTGAAAGTAAAAATATTACCTAATTTTTACACGTTGCACAGTACCTAACGCAAAATCATTTTAGGTTACTGAAAGACTATGAGTTTGAGTGATGGAAACACTGTGGACCAAGCAATACCACAAGCAATTAGGAAAAGTTTTTCACGTTATGTTACAATGTCACAGAAAAAACTGTGATCGGAGGCGGGAGATATAATTACCGCTGACACGGCTTTCGGCGCGTTATTCACGAATCTGCTGCCCTCTGTCGTGCTGGCCTGAGCTGAATGCTAGTGCGCAAAGCAACCTCTCAGATATGGCAAATGAGCAGCACACCATTTCCGCCTCCCATTCTATAGACCCATTCCGCTTGCCAGTGCCACACCTGAGACCGGCGATGAGGGCACAGCACAATTCCTGTTGTTCGGCGTTCGGAACACCGGTACTTGCTTCCGACTTCATCCTGACCTCCTGAAGGCAACGAGGGTAGCGGCACGAAGGTTCAAAACTGTTTTTGACTTGAGTTTATAGTGTAAAGCCGCTCAAAGTCCAGTCAACAAGAGCGTGCTGTTCTTCGGTCGTGTCCGGCACATGTCGGCCGTTGCTCAAGGGATTACGCCGAGAGGTCGCATCTACATAATCCCAAGGCGTCGACATTTCCGGGGCGTGAGGTGAACACAAAACGGCGTGGGCACGCACATTCAGACACCTCTCGCAACACCTGTGTTTTCATCTATTGTTTGTTTTTTGTTCTACGCCGGGATTAAAACATTGCCTACGGGTTTCTATCATAGCTTTCATAAGAAGGCAGTCGGTCAGGGCTCACCACATGCGCGAAAGATTCGGCGCTTCCGGGAATCCGTGCCCCGCCCTAAGTTTTGGAGCACGTACTACAACTGATCTTTCGCATGGTCCGCTGAGAGATAAATTTGATCATTAGGTCACTAATCGCCTTTCACGCGGAAGTTGCTGACTGAGATCGGAGGCGCTATGTCGTGCCGCATACGGCCTAGAAGCGAGGGTTGAAAGCATTTGCTATGGTGTCCGGAAATGTTGTGTACGAGGCCGTCTGGCTCCAGGGATCACAACACCTGGTGCGTGACGTAGGTTCCCTCTGACCATCAACCACAAATGTAAAGCGGCACTATAGATGTGCTGTTAAGGTCCGCTTCATCGAAATATATGCGTACGACATGCGGGCCGCTCCTTTCCTTGAGAGAGGTTGAAATTATATGCTACGCTTCGTTTCCAAGCTAGAAGTTATCAGCGGCGACATTGAAGTTGCATGGAATCGTAGGTTTGGTACCGTGCAACTTGGAGGCAATAAAAAGGCGATCACCTCTCAATAAAAGCTCCTCTCAATAAAGCTGTATAGCTTTCCTTTGTAGTCGTATGGCTGCGCTTGGGTAGATGTGAATGAGTAATTACTCCCGTATTACAAATCTACTCCACCTTGGGGGATTCCCCTAAAACATTCGATCAATAGTGTTCCCACTTAGAGCTATTGTTCAATACCGTAAGCTTGCCGACCCGGTTAGCTCAGTTGGTAGAGCGACTGCTCCGGCGAAGCGGTGGTCCCTGGTTCGAACCTCGGACCAGGACCATTTTTTTTTAACTACGAAGTTTCTGAGAAAGCTGTATAGCTTTCCTTTGTAGCCGTATGTATGGCTGCGCTTGGGTGGATTTAAATGAGCAATTACTCCCTTATTAAGAGATAATCAGTTTAAATACCACACCGCCGGTAGTCGTTTAAAGCTGTACCCTACAGTAACTTTGGCGCGGTCGCTTGCATTCAATAATTTGGTTGTTAGGTTGACCAGATCTTGCTCAGAATTCAATCAGGCACATTAGTTTGATGTATACTCTGCATTCGCTTATACTGCCTGTTTAGATGCCTTTTTTAAGGTTTATCAGTTGTAGGATGCTCAGAGTTCACTGACAAGCAGAAGAAAGCCAATGAAAGGCTTTCATTTTCAGCGAAGCGATTTGCGAGGCACAGAAAATCAAGTTGCCTGGCTCTGAGTTGCGTGCCGCTGAGTAAGGAAGCTGTGCAAGGTCATCTGTCCCGGATACTTGACGTCTGGCTCTTTTACATCTATGATTTAGACAAAGCTGTGCACATTAGACATATTCGTAAGTAATTTTCTGATATAGACTGATCTCAGATTAGAGTTTAAGGCGCTTTTATCGGCGGCACCTAGACGCAATTGGCGCCATTTTTTCTCTCTCCATGTCATGCATCGGCCACACCTTCTTCAAACGAGACCAGATGGCGCTGCGGTATGACTAGCCTACCGTCTTTCCTTTTTCACACTCGGTTATACCCCGACGCATGTCCATTGCATGAGGATAACAACAACAACAGCAGCATGTTGATCATCCCGCAGGAATTGCAGGGAACGGCGTCCGGTAAAAAACGAACATTGACGGTTGCTGCCTATGACCGAGAAGCCCCGCATCTGTAGCCTGGAGAACCGCTGAAATTTAGAGGAAGGTTTTTATCAGGCCTTCCTGTTAAGCATTGGCGAGGGTAGCAAAATATTGGCCGGTTAAATCTGCATCACTTCATGTTCTACCTAAAGGGTTTATGCATCAACGACAAGCTCTTGGTTTTTTTGCTTTGAGCAAAGAACTGAATTTCTGCGCCGTTGATATATAACCGCCCTGAAATCAAGTCCAGTCCTCTTTAAGGCTTATAGAAAAGAGAAAATCAGGCGGGGACAAGAAGATAATATCGATCAGGAACGGTGTCAACTCAAGTGCAGCCACATGTCTAAAGGAGATTTAAAGAAGGTGTCCTAGAAGTCGCGATCGTGTGCGATCTCTTTCTTGATATTGATTGCGTCGAAACAGTAGTTGAAAGTCGCAGCCGCCGAGTGCACATTGCTAACAGTGTCACTTTTTTCGCGCACGGTAGAAAATGTTAGCCGAAAATGTTCTACAGCGACAGCAACAAGTGAGCTCAGCGGCTGACGGGTTAAAATATCCGAAGCTCTCGGTTGAAGTTCATTTAAAGATGACGCGGCCTATTTCCAAATAAGTACTCTAATACACGGAGAGCCATCCAGAACACCTTGGAAAGAGACGCTTAAAATCACCGTTGCTGCGGAGAACGCTGGCCTAGCAACCAGATAGTGATAAGGGCGTTCCGGGTGGCGATAAGCAAAGCCCTATGAAAAAAGAAAAGAATAAAATTTTTCGCACTATACCTGTTCGTATGTCTTCCGAAATTCACTGCAAATAGGAGGACAAAACAGACCCCTAAGGCTTCTTCTTATTTTTATATGGCATCACTTTATTACCTTAAGGACCCCCATTCAGGGGTTATTACATAAGGGGTGGGTACAGAAAGAATGAAACTTTACGTATAAAGAAATCCGCTAATTATGGCAGTTATACAATTCGAAAATGAGGATGGACAGGTGGTTGCAGTGACGTCGTGCGGAAGGCTGTTCCGGTCTTTTAGCTGAGCGAGGAAAGAATGATGCAGCAAACGCTGTGGTATGAGCCTGTGGACGGGCAATTTGCAGGGGCCCTGACTTACCGCTTACACAGGCAAAAATGCTATTCTTGCGTCACTTTCAAAGCCCGCCAAATAATGACTTCGATGTCACCTTGTTCCGCATAAGAAAAACATCCGCCGCATACAGCCGCGGTTCCTATTTAAGTTGACAACACCTAATGCCATTTAACGCTGCGAAGAGCTCTCCTCCTCAACGACGCAAGGCGAAAAGCATTCGTCCGGCAGGGCAGAATCCAGGCGCCCGAAGCCAGTGAAGTCCGTCGTTGACCGTGACCTTGGGCCGATGGGAAAAGGCGATAACGGCGAGACGCTTTGCTGTAAGGCCTGCCCTTCCTTTGTGCTTGCATGTACCGACGGGCCAGGGGCCGCGAAAACGTTTTAATGCGTTCCGCCGCCGCGTCTACCGGGGAGGGGCCGCCCGGCGAGCGGTAACACGCTAATTAGGGCGCCTACTTTCGGTTCCCTCTCCCGAAGACGCCGACAGCGCCGCCGAACGCGAAAAAACGGGGTCATGAGCGAACCCCGCCGCAGAGCGGTGTTTGGCTAGAGCCTTGCCCCAGGCGACGTCATGGAAAGGGTTGCTGAGTGCACGACGCTCGAGAGTACTCTCGCCTCCAGCGCTGGAGAGAGAGCGCTCGCGTTCGACGTCATTCACGGACGCGCTGCGCCCCGTGGCGGCATGAGCTTTCCCCACTCTGTGAACGCGCTGACCCTAAGCTGTTCGAAAGGCGTTCTTCTCGGCATTTTCGACGTGGTACATGGGAAATGCTTTCGGAGATTACAGCCGCAAGTGAACGTGATAAGTTTACCGCATGTAGCTATCCCTGAAAACACACCTGGGAAACCTTGGACTGATTTCTAAACCCGTCGTTCTGAAAGTGGTCCGGTCCATTCACTAAGAAGTCGTGGACTGTTTTGTATGCAGGTATATAGTACCTTGGAAATACTCGGCTTCCAAACAATAAATAAATAAATAAATAAATAAATAAATCAGTCAATCAATCAGGGACCCTGTTCAAGCCTAGGTTATCACTAACATTGAATCTTTGCAGAACAATGCTGTTCGTTTCATATTTTCAGACTACTCAGCCTTCACAAGCGTTTCAGCATTAAAAAAACGTGCCGAACTGGAAGATTTGTCATATCGCCGTAAACTTGCTTGCTTAACCCTTTTCCAAAAGCTTTATCACCACCCATCCCTTCGCAGTGATTTGTTTCAGTCACCTGATGCCATCTTTCCACGCCGTGATCATTCTTTCAAAGTTAAACGCGTAAACTGTCATTCATCCTCTTATGCCAATGCATTCATTCCCCGTACTATCACTGAATGGAACAGTTTGCCATCAGTCATCGCCACAAAAACTGACGATAAAAAATTCCAAGAACTTCTGCGCATTGACGGAGGTGTGTAAAAGTTTGCTATTTTTGTTAGGGTTCATTTTTCTGTTGTGTGGTGCCTTTTGTTTTAATTAGCGTTTTTTGCTACATTTATTTGTTAAAATGTATCGTGATTACTTAAATGATTGTACCCCCCCCCCCCCTATGTAATACCCTCTTCTGGAGGGCCTTTAGGGGTAACTTGAATAAATAAATCAACGATCGATCAATCTATCAATCGATCGATCAATGGTCATACATATTTTGCTCCTAAAGGTAGCACTTGCTTTGAGCAGCCCTCCTCTTTCAGTCTGTGTCGTTTTATTTCTGTGCTGTAATTTAAGTGCCAGATTTTTCTCTTTATTCTTCACGAATATTTTGACAAAGGGATAATACATTCACTTCTGGACCAGCAATTTGAGACAAAAGTCTCCGTTCCTTCACTCTACCTGCAAATAAATATTCGGAAGTTCAAGGTATTAGAATTTTTTAGCGTCCACAAGCGCAAGATTCCCGACCTGACCACCGTTCCAGGTAGTGATCTTGAAATGATGAAAATGTAGAGTTGCTTAGCAACATGTCTAACCCGCAACGTTGACTTAGTGTCCGTCGCATGCTCAGTTGCATGCTCTGGCATGCAGTTTTGCTCTTAGACTTTCTGGCCGGCACTAGTCAGATTTTTTGCTCATTCAGCGGGGTAAAAGTTCTTGCGACAGCGGCACCTACTTCTTGTCTTCTTGACTTCATTTTTATGACGAATGATTGTTTCAACCACATGATCACGTTGTTTGCTCTCTCGCGTAGTTTTCGGACGGCTACCGCTGCAAAACCTATTGCTTTCATACCTCTACTTGATGCGCATTCAACACTGGTCTCTATGTATGTTCGCCATCTGTATGCATCCAAACGCGCATATATGCGATGCACGGACCAAGGCCAATCGATCTTCCATTTTCATTGCAGCCTCATCCGGGAAGCTCTCTTGTTCGATTAGCCGACGGGATCGCTCGTAAGGACAGTCCTGACTCTAACATGTCTGCGTATTTAATCACGCTCGCCAGATAATGGCTCCTAGCCTTTCATTCATCCCGACTGTAATACGATGCGAAGATACACGACGCCCACTCGCGCATTTTCGTCGGTCAAAGAACGAGAAATCTAACCCCGCTGTCTGCTCCAGGCAATTAGCCCTGATGCGACGGAAATATGGGCACCCCAATCAGGATTCGAGTTATGTGCATTAACTACACAGTATTTTGTAGTCTCTGATGCAATTGCAAAGTGATTCTCGTTGCAAACAATGGAGTTAGTGTACAGAACCTCTAAAGCGGCCTCAGGTAGTTTAGCATCGTTGATGCTAGGAAATTTGCGGGACAAACTTTACCTGCGAGCTGCTGAAAGTGCATTGTTAAGAGAAGTTTTCATTCGGTGTCTTGCATTCTGAGACGTCTCGTTCAATGAGCTTAAAGTCGCTCGAAATATTTAGTCGGAAGTCGGTGATTTGGATGAAAGGCCCCGTCTGTGCGGAAGCCTCGCAAGGGATTGTACGGCAGCATCTGAAAGCGAATGCAATGCCCCTGCATGGAGAGACACCTAATAACGGAATGGACATGAAGTGATTCAAAAATATTGTCGCATCACTGCAGGTAAGCCAAGAAGTGATGCAGACAATGAACAGGCGAGACTGCCCTTACCTTAAGAGGGCTTTGGCGGCGAGACTGTCTCCTAGCTCTCCTGTACTGGGCCGAGGGATACACAAAACTACAACTGCAAAACTAAAGAAAACGTGAGGTTGTGTGGGAGTACTTTGACTCCGGGGAAATAAATTGGAAATAATTCTTTGACCTGCACAGTTTGTCCTCTATTTGTGTACTGCTTTCATGTGGTTGGTGTCGGCCTTCATATTGCATTGCATTGCTTAAATAAGAAGGTCGCGAGTTCGAGAATGTGTCCTTTGCATTATCGCTATTTGAGCACTCCAGTTTCTCCCCATCTGCGTTTAAGGAGTAGCTCCGAGCACATACAGCTTTGCTTCATGTATCGTCTTTGCCAAAATTAACCAAACAAGTGGATTAGTGTTTCAGCCGCTCAGTGACACACTTGCGTCACCGCTTAAGCTCTAAATCTATAATGTAAGGAGAAGGGTTGGGTTCGCCTTTAGATACCTTTCAAGGCCTTGACTACATGGCAGGAAAGCAAAAAATACCGTACTTCCTGAAACCTCAGGTTGGGATTGTTCTGCACAGCTCGAACTAGAAGTGGCCAGTTGATGCAGTTTATTACTGAGTCATGTAAACAACGCCGGTACGCCCCAAGCTTTCCATCTGTAGAAAGGGAAAACTCTCTCGATTAGCTTTGCGGACTTTGCAACCCACAGGGCTATACCGGAAGACCCTAATACTATGTTGAAAAGCCAGCTTCGTAACCTGGAGTCTTTTTACCAAAGCTCTACTGACGTAGTACTGGACGCCGGTAAGCAAGAAGCCCCCGTACAATAACGTTTGCTGTAGTAGAGGACTGACACAACCCCGTGGCAACCTTCGACATGCTGTTAGCGCATCGTCCCTCTTTTACTTCGCCCTCGAATCAGTGAAGGCCACGAAAACGAACGCCCTCCTCCTAAAAAGAACTGGTATCTCCACTCACTGAGTGTGGTGCATTAATCCACCCTTCAGGCTGACGCCAAGCCTGTGTGCGCGTATCCTTCGGTGGCCATTACTGGGACACGCCTCCCATATGCTCTTCACTCTCATTTGACGCCGGAGTAGTGTCGCATTTATTATAGGCTGTTTGAGAGCTCCTCAATCACCACCTCTCGATGAGCTCCCCTCAGCGCTATTTAAAGGACACTCTGGGAACGGGTTAGCGGAGAAGCGGTGTTTCACAGCACGTGACTGCTCACATCTCTCTCTGCTTGGCTGCTCAGTGGTCTCCTGGGCTCCTTGAGGCAGTACGAAACTTGGAATTCAGTTACTATATTGCATCGGTTCTTTTTTGCAGAAATTTAGTCACTGAGTGCATGCAGTGAAGTTCAAACTTCGACGCTAAACCGCACTGCGAACCGCTTTAAGTCGCTTCGGCACCCGGCCGATGTCCGCGGTGCAGATCTTGGGACCTTGGACTCAGCGGCCTATGGTAGAGGAGGCAGTTTTTGCGGCCATACTTTCAGTCGGCTGGTCCAAGAGGCCGCTTGCTTGCAGTTTACATCCGTGCTTTTTTTTGTTTGCGCGCGCTTTCTATGTTCACTACTTTCTCTCTTCCTCCTTTTTTTCTATTTCTCCTGGACCCTCATCCCCATGATGAGGGTACAACTCTTGTTAACATTCCCGCCTTTCCTTTATCGTTTCTCTCTCCAATTCATTCACGACCACGACGGTGTAGCAATCACGCCACTCTTCCGTGATCCTCCTGGCTTCAATACTGCGGTTGAAGAAGTTGTCTCATCGTCGTTTCGTTTAACACAATACCAGTCACAAGTAACTGCCGTACAAATGCTCAGCCCTCATGTGTTGTCCCCCATCGACAGCTTTGAGGTATAAATAAGTATGAAAAAAATTACTGTGGCTGCAGAGGGAGGCACAACTCCGCCAGTAAAGGACATGGGCATCCGCGATAAAGAAAGGGGGAAAATGAGGCCCATCCTTAGATGTTATGACCCTCTCTGGAACGGGGCATAAACGCCATCAAGCGAACCAATAACCGCCAAACATGCACCATCTCCTGCGAACTTCACCGTTAGCGATACGTCGGTGAACCTCTTCAAATCGGAGATGGCGTATTTTGAACGTTTCTGCAGATAGTGTTGTGTGGAAACTGGTATCTGTCTGCACGTGTCCTGGTTTTCCATATATTTGCTGCGCTGTTAGTGAATAAAGTTAGATGAAGTTAGCGCTAGTACTGTGTGGTCCTCTCTTGTGTTCGTCTTGGTTGCGCTACTGTTCTTTTCGTAGAACTTCACCAAGGAGATGGCTTTGACTTATCACTGGACCCTCCACAGAAAATTTGAATACTAAGCGCAGTTATCTATAGTATTCAAATTTTCTGTGAAGGGTACAGTGATAAGTTATTCCTGGCTGCTACATCACTAGAAGCAGCTCACCAGACGAAGCTCCTCAGTAGCAACAATCAGGAGGCGGTTATTGTGACGATCGCTTCTTCTTATGAATCAATCGTTTGCTTCTCTAGTTGATATCCACTTAACTGACATCATGAGGGACACGAAGCAAACTATATGTGCCGCTGGTTCTTGTGGTATTATGGTTGGGGCTGACCTATGAAAAAGGGGCAATGGCTCGACGACAAAATACAAACGATACTTGCAATTAGCAACTCGTGATGTACATTAGCCGCTAAAGTTTGAAGGGTCGCAACAATTCACGTATAAACATTTTTATGCGAAGCATATTACTAGAGGTACACTACAGCCCTTCGCCGTGGTTACGCGCCGTGCACATCACGTGGTACAGTGACGTCACGCCACGTGACACATGACGTCACGACAGAGGAAGACGGAGGTACACTACAGCCCTTCGCCGTGGTTACACGCCGTGCACACCACGTGGTACAGTGACGTCATGTGTCACGTGACATACCACGTGACACATGACGTCACACCACGTGACATACCACGTGACACATGACGTCACGACAGAGGAAGACGGAGGAACACTACAGCCCTTCGCCGTGGTTACACGCCGTGCACACCACGTGGTACAGTGACGTCACACCACGTGACATACCACGTGACACATGACGTCACGACAGAGGAAGATGGGGGTCCACCTCGCGCCGTCGCTCTGGTTGCACGCCGTGCAGACCACGTGGTACAGTGACGTCACACCACGTGACATACCACGTGACACATGACGTCACGACAGATCACCGTCACGCGCTGGGAGAGGGAGCACGATGCCATCGCACAGACACCGGAATGTCCTCGAGCGGCATTCCCGCGCATTTCGAACGCGCGGCGAAAGTCGTGTATTACCAAGCCTAGCCATCAATATGCTTCGCATCTGACCAGGGTTAACCAAGTTAAGCCTCAGCCATTTTTTTTGTCACCGGCCTTCTCGCTTCATATATATGGATTGCCGTGCTAGTTCTTGCAAAAATTTTAAGGGTTTCCGTTTAAAAAATAATAAAGTTCATTGATCCGAAAGTTCGTATATGGTACTGATTACTGAGTACAATGGAAGAAGATGCGTAAGAGTATTTGTCACTGCTGCAAATACGCGTCTCCGCTGCCGTAGCATCGGTGTCATTAATTCTTTTTTTCCATTATTCAGAGGTATTAACTATAAAGACTTGCGCAGCAGGAAACAGATTGGACGAAAAATACAGCACACTACATACTACACTTTGTCCTTCCCTCTTGGCCAGTCGTCTTCCAAACCCGATTAAGGTCAAGGAACTTATAATTGGGCACACTTCGTTCTTCGGGATAAGTGAGACACAAATAGCCGACCACTCCAGGTATTTCGCAACAGCTGTATGCATACTCCGTCCCTGGGCCGGCAAGACCTTTCGACCAGCGGACAAGGCCACTGCTTCTCGATTGTGGGCCGCACCTTTTACACAGGTAGAAAAGAACCGAGCCAATGACTCGGTGCCCACCTTTCGGAAAGCACTCCTAGACTAAAAGGTCCTCCTACTCGCAATGTTCCTGGTTCGCTGTTGTGTTTTGCCGAACTTCGACGCACGCCTACTCACCGTAGAAGTGTGGGCCGTTATAAAGAGAACATGCACATCCATTGCCAAACGATTTTGGAACGGGATAGAAGGGAAAAAGCAATTTTGCTGTCGTTTGTGACCGAAGCCCGGAATCTGCAGCCCACTTCTGAGCGCGCGAATGACACATTGTGCCAATAAATCCCAGTCATCGCGCGTAGGATGCAGGAAAAAATGTTTTCGTCGAAGTCGTATATCCCTTTGACCTATAGCTGCTGTATTTTGCCCAAGGCAGCATCAGTGGCTGCAGGCGAGGGACTGTTTCCGGCTTTAGCCTCCACTACTACTCGCCTCCACTGATACTTCTCGCTGTTTGCAAGGCCATCAACAGGGCTAGATCTCTCTTCTGACAGAATTCTAGACATTATGCTCAGCTATGTCATATCAGATGCATACCACACAAAGTGGTATGTTTTGACTCAATTTAGTACATTTGAGCATAGTGTATGCACAAAATATTGCTAGAAATCTCCCGTAACAAATATTTCCTGGCCAGAAAAGTTGGAATTTTTCGCTCCGAGCTCCACTTACATGCAAAAGCAGTATCCAAAGGACGATGGCCTCAGCAATAGATGTGAGTATCCTCATTCTTTTCAATGCGATATCATTAGACGGCTAATTGGACGAAAATGCGTCTTCAATCTTGAAATTCATCTCATGGCTGGAATAAAGTGACGTCATTAGACCGAACCATAACCCACATCCGGTAATGGCCTCAACAGCTAATCCTATCGCATTGCCAAAGCTTAAACTCATTAGGTGTCCCTGTGAATTTCCCTTTTCTCCTTGTACCTAAGTTCACTTCCCTTTGAGTTTATCCCCGAGTGAACCACTGAAACATTTCAACATGCCGTGCATTTTTTTTAGCTTACCGCTTGCGTAGAAGGGTGAAACTGCAGCTTTCTGCAGCTTGTTTGTTCTAAAATCACCAACAACGAAGGACAGCGCATCAGAGATATTGCGAATATATATCTTCGATGTCAGCGTTGAACCAATACAATATTGGGGAGGTGGTGACGAGGTCCGCAGCCTTCGGGCTACGGCCGTGTATCTGTTTTTTCAGCCAGCGTCTGTTCCGGCGGACGCGGTTGTTGCAGCGACGCGCGTCTTTACTCGCTCTTTTTCTCTTCCCTCTTATCTTTCAACTCTCTTTTATCTGCACGTGGCAGCGGTGGTGGCTCGGCTTGAGCCAGTTGGCAGGCCCGTGCACTTTCCTTTTCATTCTTCTCTCCGTCGCAACCGCAAGCAACCTTGAACCAATACAAACAGGAGAAAAAGAATTGACTGGACGATCCTGAGACCTGATGCGACAAAACTGCGATATGAGTTGGATGTGCCGTCGGTAATTTGATGCTTTCGCTCAAATAAATGCGTTTACTCTAAGCCGAGGCTTCATACGCGAGGCGAAAATTGCTATCGATGGTGCAGATGGGTGGAAGTGGAAGGGTGGATGGCGCTTTTGGAGAGCGGCACTGGATGCAAGGCGGCGGTAGGTGGATGGGCAGCGCCGTAGCTAGAAGGGTGACGTGAGGAGATGACTGGTGACGCTTCTCTATACGCCAGCTTGCTATCACACACATCGTCCTTGAATTCGATTTCGCGGCCTTATTTTTCTTGCTTTGCTGCGTGGGTTTCCTGTGGGTGGAAGACTTGTGGAGGATGGCAGTAGGTGACTTGATTTTGGCGGGACGTCTGTAGGGTACACACGGGTGGGCCGTAGATGACACTGCAGGAGGGTGGAGAGGTGAGGTAGGGAAGTGGCTCGAGGGTGGCGGTGAGATGCGCAGCCGCCTAACCAGGATGGTGGAGAGGTAGCTGGTGGGTAATGCTTCTGCTTGCCGCTGCATTGTTGTGGTTTGGTAGTGGGTGGACTTAAAGTAAAGTGCATATCGTCAGGTCGTCGGTAGAAGTTGAAATGGCTAGGGAGTGTAGGCAAGACGCGAAGCACGTGAGTTCGCGCACAAGAACTAGCATGGACTAATCGGGTAGAAAATATGGACAAAAGCGATTGCCTGCTCTCAGATGCTTCGTATATGCTGAACGCTCCGCAGGGCTATGGAAATGTCATTTGGAGGCAGTGTCAACATTACATTCGTTATATTGTTAATTTTAAAAAAGGATTCGCCATCATTTCAACACTTCCACTTACTTCCAAGACACTGACGTCACTGGTACTTTCACTGATAGGTCCTGCATTGTGGCGAACAACACGAAGTACTATGAACGACGCCGGTCAGGAAAGAACAGTGCACCCCTTTTCAGCGAAGGAACCCAGTAATATTTCTGGATCCTGATTAGCCATATATGTGTGATAGAGATATCAGGTAGACTTTACAGACAACATAATGAGTAATTTGAGCTCCGTGGTCTATCTCTAAGAATTTGGTTTTATTTCCATTACGTTGCTGGTGAAGGCAAAGTAGAAACTGCCTACCTGCACATTGAGGTAGACAAAAGGAACCTTATTTTCGATGTAAACTGCTAGGCGCAATAGAGTCGGCTGTATTAAACGGGCCTGCGATGCTGTGCAAAGCATGCCGCTTTGTAACCACATGCACTGGTGTCCCTTCATCTGGCTTTTAATCCCCTTGTTTGTCCAGGAGACTATGCTGTGCTGCTACTTTGCTTACTCCTCGAACTCTTGAGCAGTTTTCATACTAGTCTTCGTCGCCGGTTTGACAAGTGACCAGCTCTTTCCTACTGAATGTCGTTCCCTATTTTTGGTGCAAGGCATTGCACTTACCCGTCCGGTTCTTTTAGTAAAGCTTGCTATGCAGATCCATAGTAAACTAGGCATGCCAAGAACAAGCAAGGAAAAGTGAGAGTGCAGGAAGACATTGTTAAAGTGTTCCAAATCACCCCGCTGAACACCACACACCTGGAAACGAAGTTTTCTGAGTGATATCTATGCGTCACGGCATGATTGCACTGCTACGCACTTGATCTCAGATACAAAGACGCGTGCTGAACGCCTGCGTTTTCGGAGCTGTTTTAAAGGCTACTCCTCAAGTAATTCTCTCCTTGGCAAAGTCCCCAACTTCTGAAAGTTGCGAGGCCCGACGCCTGAAAAGTTACCACCAAACCAGCTCCGAAACGATTATCGAAATTGGAAACTCTTCAATAGGGCTTGCCTTCTCTCCATAATTGCACCTCGGGTGGCTCTCCTGTCACTAAAGAATGCGCGCTCCAGGCATGATGAGGTGCGGCGCAGGCATGCGAGGCCTGCGTCTATGCTGCGTAACATTGCAATTACGGCGTTGCTTTAAGCATACCCTTGTCCACTACCAGATCGTACGCCGCATACTTTCTCTCTTTAGCGGCCGTTTTGCAAAAGCGCGCATACCACGCTGGCGCAACACTCCCTCACAAAGGCGAGATGATGATCCAGATACCAGCGTTTGCCCACAGGGCGCGTGCGGCTCCAAAGAAACCTTAGACGTGGAGCCTTGCTGCTCCTTCTTGAGTGCATTTCGGGCCTCGTGGCGGTCGTTAAGCGCATCTGAGCCACTGGGTGTATGGCGGCCATGATTGTGGGTTCGGCTCCGAATCGCAAGTGCTCCCTATTGTGCATGAGCTATTGTTGGCAGCTGCACCCGCACTGCTCCTCAAGATCTCCACTGTTACGCGCGCCTCGTCGTTATCAACACCCTTGATTTAATCTAATCTTATCTAACGGTTTATGTATTCAGGTGTAATGAAGTTACATGTGCAGACGTGACGTGAGACGGGCAAACGCAGTTACTTCGGGAGCTGTTCTCCCAGCATTCATTCATTAGTTTCGCCCCGCCGCGGTGGCTCAGTGGTTACGGCGCTCGGCTGCTGACCGAAAGACGTGGGTTCGATCCCGGCCGCGGCGGCTGAATTTCTTGGAGGCGAAATTCTAGAGGCCCGTGTGCTGTGCGATGTCAGTGCACGTTAAAGAACCCCAGGTGGTCGAAATTTCCGGAGCCCTTCACTACGGCGTCTCTCATAGCCTCAGTCGCTTTGGGACGTTAAACCCCAATAAACCAAACCATTCATTAGTTTCTTTGAAACTGGTCACGTGCGCGTTACTTGAGGAAAAAAGCATTTCATGCAGGAATAAAAGGTTTTATAATCATCCCCGTCAAATGCGTCTATGTTTTCAGATGTTTCAGCCTGATAGACTCTCCGAAGCCATATTGTGATCACTCTTTATCTGTATGTAATGTGTGTGTGCTGTTGATTCTATTGAGAAACAGAATTCAAACTGATGTCGTCTTCAACAACCATTCGACTGCTAAAGAAAAGCAAATGAATTTGCTGAAATATCTTGAGTGTTCTAAATATAGGTCGATGAGCGAAACACTATCTCAAACTGTCTACGCTTATGTGCTGGGCTTAATGTGAGCGACCAGGGAATTCGTCTGCTTCATTACGTCTACGCAGTAAGCGCCATTTTGGGAAGCAGTACACTGGTGTGGGGCTCTCTCCGTACATGTGAGAAGCGACTAACGAGCCTCTCACTATGTTCCTACCTCAAAGGGTTACACTGAACTCCAGCGGTGAGTTTACTGCGGCCATTACTGCACGAACGAGCGCATGATCTTCGAGCACGGTTTCGTTTACATAAATACGATCAAGGAAGTGTAATCTCACCTGCGTAGATATGTTCTAGCTAAGATGTTGAGCAGTTTATCAAGCCTTTATACGGCGACCGCAGGAGTCTCGTTGTTGAGAACCATTTGATTGTCACGCACTGCGCGCGAGATGCGCCTGCCAACACCATCATTTATCTCAATCGATTACACTTCCTTATCGATTCAGGCTTAGCGAGAAGCACTGTTTATAGCGCGTGATAGGTGGCGCTACGTGCGCGAGTAGGCACGACGCCTGTCTCGGGCAGCCTGTGTGCTTGTGCGGTCAAGTCGTGCAGTTATTTTCGCACGAAAACTTCTGTCGAACATCCAAGATATCGATCAGATCTGGAAGCTGCTGAAAGCTTATCCTGGGTGCTTAGCGCGTACATAATTCTTCATGACCTTTTCCCTATAGATTGCGTGGGGTAGCATGCAATCATCTTGTCTATGCACTGCTCGTTGCGAGCTGCGTTTTGCGACTCTCGGTTTAGAAAGCATTCATTACAACCGCAAAGGGAAATAAAACTGGTCGTTATACAGTTTATATCAGCACCAGACTGGTCGGAATGATCACAACTCACGAACCACTCGAGAGCTCGTTGCAGACCGCGCCAGAAAGTAAAGAGATGCTCCTTAGTTTCTATTTCCCTCAGGATAGACTTTTTATTCCCCAGAAGATATTAGCGGTCTGATTCGTTGCAATCTAGATCGCAAAAAGGTCGGCAGAGGGCGCGACAATTACGGCAAGTCATGGTTATAGCGCGGGCAGCTGTTCTTGCAAAGCGCCTTCGGACTCGCCCAATAATTGCGACCACTTCCAGTTTCCTCGTTTCGTTTACCCTGCTGATAAACGGCGGGCACTGAACAGGTTCTGAAACTGCTGTTGATTCCAAAAGTAGCAGCGTTATTATCAGATGTTGTTTGCTATAGACCCGTTGCTGGTATCCTTAGAGTTGCTTATCTGGTACATATCCGCAAGCGATGCAATACGCGATGGTTAATGATAAAAAAAAAGGAATGTTTCGAGGTGGCCGCGGCACGTTTCGTTAAGTTAGAATCTCTTACTATGTCACTGGATGGTTTTTTGCTCGTATGCGACTGTTATGTAAAGTAAGGGCGAGAAATGGTGTGTAAATGCTTTTGAGGGAAGCTATGCTGTAAGGAAACTTTCTCCACTGTATAAATTTTGATTTGTTGTGCATGCGACATTTCATTCGGCTTCCGATCTTTCGTGTTCAACCAATACATACCTCTGGGGGATATACAGGGCGTTTCACAGAAAACTTTATATGATTTATAAAATAGGCTTTTGAGTTAGAAGAGCGCTTTTTCGGCATAGCATTGCCAGCGGTGATGTGCATCAGAATACAGGTAAGATATGCTAACTATCACGTTGGTTAACTAATACTGACCAGTTAACTTTTGAGCTATTACTGTTGGGCTGGTTAATTATTCAGAGGCGTGTAGCCGAACGTAAATAATATCGATATCAATTTTTGAATTTCGAAAAAGCGGTTACCTTCGGCGCTGTGGCACAACTAATTTCAACTATTTCGAAGGGTTGCGTGCACTTCACAGGTTGTTTTGCCAGCAAGCTTCTCGATAAGGAATGTATTTTGGCGCGATGTAGCCAAATTTGATGGGCCAGTACGCCGAGGGTACCGCTTTTTCGAAATTCTAAAAACTGATTTGAATATTACTTACGGTGGGCTACACGCCTCTCAATAATTAAGGAGCCTAACTGTAATAGTTAAAAAGTTGACCATTCAATATTCGTTAGCGATACTGCTATAGTTATCACGCCTTAGCTGTATACTGATGTACAGGTGCCCACAAAAGTTTTCGGAACGCCGAAACCGCAGAAAGCCTCAATTTTCTCGCTACGTAGATGCACAGCCTGACACTAAGAAGTGCATCGTGTTGTTCGCGAAGGAAAGTACGGAGTTCATCCGTCAGTTCTCGGATTCATGCAGAAACTGCTCATAAATTAAGTTTTATCGTAATTTTCGTGATCCGAAAACTTTTGTGGACACCTGTACTACACCGCTGACAATGGTATGGCGAAAAAAGTGCCCTTCTCACTCGACAAGCCTATTTTTAAGCATTGTGTCAAGTCTTCGATGAAACACCTGTATATGATCCTTGGCCGCCACGGTGGCTCAATGTTTATGGTGCTCGGTTGTTGACGCGAAAGACGCGGGTTCGATTCCAGCCACGGCGGTCTAATTTCGATGGAGGCGAAATTCTAGAGGCCCGTATACTGTGGGATGTGAATGCACGTTAAAGATCCCCAGGTGGTCGATATTTCCGGAGCCCTCCACTACGGCGTACCTCATAGCCTGAGTCTCTTTGGGATGTTAAACCCATATGACTCTGGGCCAAGCGCGTTTCTCTAACAATTACGATCGTTCCACTAACTTGTGGGCTAGGCAAGGTAAACTGAATATTCGGCAAAAGCACAAGCAATTCCACGGCTCCACCAAAATGAAGTTGGAAGAACGTTGCAAAATATACCTCTTGGTTTGCGCTGTGGTTACTGGATGTCTTTTTTTATTCCTTTGCTTTGTAGCTGTATATATGGAACAGTGATAAGAATCAAAACTTACCCATTACAGCACTATGCAAGGCTATACGAAAAAAAAAAACAAGTTTTCCCGAATAAAGCTCTGAGCGTAAGTCGTGTCTCTGGGGACCCTGCAAAACTTGTGTTATGGCAACTTATTTTCCCGCCACAAACATTTTTCGCCAGTGTTCGAAACATGCACATAACGTTATTTCAATTCAACCCAAGAACCTTGTAAAATTGAATATATTTAGCTTCTTAGTTAAGGAAGGAACGCTAGTACTGAAGGCTCTCAAAAAGCCGAACTAAGATGCCAGCTACTCTTACAGGAAAAGTGGATATTAGAGCGGACACCTAAGCTTCGCCTTGAGGCTATGAAGCGACAGCTTAGTGTGTTAGTGTTTACGGGGTGTTGACATCCGAAAGCAACTCAGGTTATAAGGGACGCCGTAGTGAAGGGCTCCGGAAATTTCGAGCACCTGGGGTTCTTTAACGAGCACTGACATCGCACAGCACACGGGCCTCTAGCATTTCGCCTCCATCGAAATTCGACCACCGCGGCCGGGATCGAATCCGTGTCTTTCGAGTCAGCAGCCGAACGCCGTAACCACTGAACCACCGCGGCGGCAGCTTAGTGGGTTAATACCCATATATGCACAAATTCTCATTCCCTACTTAACATTCATATGTCCCCATACCACTCCCCATACCACTCCTGGTACAGAGGAGCATCGGTTAAGTGATGCGCCACTGCCCTGCGATGGCAAGTGCTTCCACTGGTGAAGCTTGTGAGACCCAGGATCCTCTTGCCGAGCAACATCTAGCAACCAATCATTCAACCTCTAGAGATTTCCACCCACTACGGTGCGCAGTTTGCTCACAATCCATTGGTTAGGTTGTGATGACGCCATAAGGTTACATGATCAGGTGACCTACCCACATCCTAGGTCGCTTCTCTGGAGACCTTTCCTGGATTTTTCGCCCACGGTCAACTACGCTTGATTTTATGTGACACGAGCTCCTTAAGCTATCGCGTTAAGGGGAAACAAATTATTATGTGCCCCATTTGTGCAGACACAACAAGAAAATCCAATAGCGGTAGTACTGGCATTTCATTTCTGTCTGACCTTTCTTCGCCACCCGTCCCCACCTCTTCGTTGACAGAACAAGCGGCGGGCCTTGCGGCTCTGCCACGTTACCGGCACATCATTTAGCGAAAGCCCCGAACGCCACTGCTCTCTTCCTGAACTTGAGTGGCCGAGTGTTTTGCATCAGAGGCAGGCAGGGCGCGTCCATCTTCCCAAGCAGGGGGCTTAGTATACGTGCTCTGACGCCGGGACCTGGCATAACCGGCGTCCTTCATCGCGCCGCTGACCGCTTCCAGGCACGCCCAGCCTCAGAATTAAGAGGAGGTGCCAGCGAGAGATGGGGAAGGGGGCAAGTGGGGATGGGGCTGAGCGAGGAGCGTCGACGGGTCCAAATATTTATCAACGCCAGCAGACGGGCCGGCCAAGATTCCTTTCGCTTCTCGAAGCGGCTCGGCTGTATAAAAAGAAACCACCCACTGACCGTTTGCCACGGAAACAGGCCGGGACTTGGGAGCTAAGAGCTCCATCCAGGTACCTTCCGGCCCTGCTTGCGAGACGTTAACGACTGCTGCCTCCGCTCTGGAATGGTTTCTTGCGGAGTGGTCTGTTATAAAGACTTCACAACTGGAGCTTCAACCAAGGCTTGCTTGCACAGTTGTGTAAATTTTCAACTGTAATGCCCATCGTTGACTAATTACATTATAGTTGAACTTCGTTATAAAGAAGCTGAGGGCGCCCGGCAATTACTTTGTTATAGCCGTAGCTTCGTTACAACATTTGTTGAGTGAGATTCCACAGGGAATCGTTATTCTTTCGTTATATCCAGTATTCCTTTATAAATCGTTTCGTTATAACGCAACTCAACTGTTATATATCTTCTAAGCTGTTAGACATTGTATCCACGTAACTACTAGGCAAAGAAACGGGGGGGGGGGGGGGTAAAAGTGCAGAATTCCCGGTACTTCTTCATTACTGGCCATCCATCACATTGCAAAAGTGTAAATGCTTGTATACTTTAGTTTAAGTTTTTTTTTTTTTTTGCAATACCGCTTTACGCCTATTCGCAATCACAGAGAATGGGTTTTAGAAAGCACACATTACTGCATTCATTCGTTTCCTAAAAGCGGTAATGCTTAATATTTTGGTTTCGCTATGTAGTTTTACTTTTTTCGATACAAATATTTCTTTATGGTAGAGAAAGGGCAGGTAGGTTAGTTTCTTAAAGCATAAAGTGAGTTAGGGAAGCTGAAGCTTCAGGGTGCTTCCCAACGTTTAGACAAGAGGACTTGTCTTTAAACAGTCTATTCAACATCTGTAACCTTTCTATAAACAAAACCTCTAGAGAGTGCAAACTTTCTAAATTGTCTATCTACAATCTGTTGATTTATGGTCACACACTTGGACGTTGTTCTAAGCAATGTCTAAAGACTGTTCTAAGCAATGTTTGAACTGTCTAAAGACAGTGTATAGACTATGAATAGAAAAAAGGAAATATCTAAGGGAAGGCAAACGAATCTACAAGAGGTACATAGAAAGTCTATAGAGCATTTTTATGAGGTTGTATTCAGGTTCTTGCAACATGCTTTATCCGTTCGCTGCGGAGCGCCAACATTACTTGCCTTTTCTTCCCGTTCCTGAAGTAATCAGTCCGCATCAT
The DNA here is from genome assembly GCF_055824585.1 of Amblyomma mixtum. Lineage (NCBI taxonomy): Eukaryota > Metazoa > Arthropoda > Arachnida > Ixodida > Ixodidae > Amblyomma > Amblyomma mixtum. Next base: position 98,139,380 of record NC_143020.1, read on the forward strand.
GCATACAACAAATTTCCAGCACATCGTTTCAGCAGTGCAAGCTTTGTTTGCATCTTATTCAGAAACAGTGCATCTTCCTCAGGAATGGGCACTCTGCCGAAAGGAAAACCTGGAAGCAAAGAACGTAAACACTTCCCACTAGCTTTTTGCGTAGTGTATGGTGCACACCACCGCAGAATGTTTAAGGGCAGCAGATCCTCGCTTGGACCGGCCCCCAAGAAAACAAGGAAGCGCCCTGCATTGCTAGGATAACAAAGGTGGTGCTGCCGACTTGGAGCGACGCCAGGCGCTTGCCGGCGCAAAGGCGGCCAACGACCCCCCGCCAGCGGTGCGACCCCGGTGGCCGAGCGGGATCCATTTGCATCCAAGCCAAGGTTGTCGTCGAGCCAGCGTGGTACGCACGTCTTCGAGGGCACCCGCGTTTGTATACGCTCTTCTAGTGCGGAGCCGTGAATCAAGTCTAGCAGCGAAAGTTTCTCATCGGGCTTCTCTTTTTTCCGCGGGCTTTCATCCTGAACTCGGTGCTGTCTCGTAGAAACCGAGCGCACATCCAGGGGTCAAGAACTCCGTTGAGGGGAAATGTAGAGGCGTGGCAGAGGTATTAGATTCTAAAGAAAGGAAAGTTTTTGCGCGGTGTTTGGGAGAACTGTAAATCTGGCTGCTCGTTTTGCAGGCAGCGAGAACAGCGGTAATGCGTCCGTGTCGGTGCCTCTTCCTGCTTGCAGCTGGCCTCAGAAAGAACCGGGCAGCTAGCTACGGGTCCCGTTTCAAGGCAGTTTACGACGGCACGGTGCCTCAGCCTGACGTGGGTGAGTTCCACGGGCTTTTCTTAATGTACTCCTTCTCGTTCTTTTTTTTTAAGGGAAAAGAAAACTCTGCTGCTCATAAACAGCCAAATCTCCAGTTGCACTTGATTTCTCCGCTGAGAATAATTCGGCCTTTTCCCAGTATAATGGAGAATTTTTTAAAACAACTAACTGGTAAAGGGAAATTCCCCCTGCCTCCTTACTGAGCATGGTCTCGTGTAAGAAAACACTCGGAGCTTTCCGCTTACTTGGTCGTCATCAAGAAGGTCGCAGAGAGGCCGCATGAAACGACTCTCGGAAAAATATCCTTTATGACTAGATATCCCGGCATGCTAAACACTAGCTGCCACCGCATTTATTCTAAAGCTGCCAACGGTGACTTGCTATACTATAGTCGCGTTGCGGGATGTCCATAGAGGCAATCGCGGTGGAGCATCGTGTTCTGAACACTGCAAGTGTGCGGGAGGAAAGAACCATATTATTATTGACGCCCGAGGTACTGCTGAAGATGAGCGCTGGCTGCTCGAGTTTCGTATATATCCAATAGTTGCATTTGCTTAGGATGCTACTGGAACAAATGACTGCCTGACGTCATCGTAGCGTCACGGCCATCAACCCTATTAGTACTCATACCTCTAAGCACAAGGTCGTCATGGTCACGCTCGGTAGCTGATGGCCTTGTTACAAGTAATAAAAGCCCCCGGACGAAAACAAGCTATCTCGCTTCACACTTTGCCGTTTACCTGGAATTGTGGCGGATCCCTCAACAGAAAAGTACATAACACTTGTATCTTAGCAGTACTCGCCTATAGGGCAGGAACGGGAAAGGTAACGAAAAGGGTTAGCATAAGTTAAGGAGAACGCAGCGAACTATGGAAAGAAAAATGATAGGTGTAACGTTAAGAGATCGGAAGAGGGCGGAGTATGTGGGGGAACAAACGGGGGTTAATTGCGTTCTAGTCGAAATCAGGAGGCAGAAATGGGCTTGGGCAAGGCATGTAATTTGAAGGCAAGATAACCGCTGGTCCTTAAGGGTAACGGAGCGGATTCTAAGAGAAGGCAAGCATGGCAGAGGGCGGCAGAAAGTTAGGTGGGCGGATGAGATTAGGAAGTTTGTGGGGACACGGTGGCCGCAGCTGGCAAAGGACAGGGTTAATTGGAGAGACATGGGAGAGGCCTTTGCCCAGCAGTGGGCGTAGTGAAGGTGATGAAGATGATGTGGCAGATCCATCATAACTTCAGCCCGAGGACATCATCATCATCAACTGCAGCAGAGACGAACAGGCGATAGCGTTAGAGCAAATGCTGCACCTAAAAACCACATGGTAGTCTAGTTAGGGATGATGATTAGTATTACCATTGGTGTAGTCGCCATTTAATTTTCAGCCCATGTCGTCGCTGTTAACTGAGCAGCCAGTGTTGGCGGGCGCCGAGATTACTTTTTAGGCGTGTGTACGCAGTGCGGAATAAGTATGCGCGTGTATGTTCATCAAACACTGGTGATCAAATTTGGACTAATCAGGCAACACTAGAATTATTCTTACTACATCGAATATGATAGAAAAGAGTTGATTTATGAAGGAAAGGTTTACCTGGGTTGGTTCTCTAAAAAAAATCTACCATCCCAGCTCGTAAAACAACTTAATAGTGCCCTTAATTATTTGAACGCGACCAGCAGCATTCGTCCTTTTTTTTTTTTGAAACTGTTGTTTGTACGTTCGCGACTGAACAAATAAATTAAGCACGAAAAACGTACCTAGAAAAATCACTTTGCTCTTCGTCTTAAGGTATCTCTGAAAGAAGGTACTGAAGGAAGCTCTATAGTTGACAAATGTCAGGCCAGAGTTAGAATATGTTTATGAAGCGTGGTACCCTTTCGGAGATACTCTCATAGACATGTTGGAAAGGGTATAGAAATGCACTGCAATGTTTGTAACCTAGAATTATAACCTTGGTATTAAGAGCCCTTAAATTAAGGACAGTATTGCTTGGTAGGCTTTAAAAATCTGAAGAAAAATATACAGGCTGAAATTCTTACATAGCATATACAATGATTGTGCCAGTATTAATTAAAACGTTTATTTAAAGAAACCACACTACGTATCAAAGAGACTTGAAAACGCGAAAAATATTCAGTTTTCAATGCCACGTTAATGTATTTAAGGATCGACTTTTTCATAACGTAGTTCTTGACAGGAATAATCTTTCGAGTGATGTGATTTCTTCACACGCTTTTCATAAAGTTGTTAAAACAATAATTTGGTGTACTTTTTCCAGGTCTCAGTTTCGTACGTCTACCTGCGTTACGCCGAAATATATTGTGTTATCGTTGTTACTAACTAGGTTTTAATTCATTTTTTCTTTCCGTATATTTCGTTACCTGAATGACATATTCCTAATTTTTTGTTCGCACGTGGTATTGTATGTAGTTAATCTTCCTTCGACGATGCTTCGGGATTGCTGTAGGTACTTGTGTATTAAATAAATAAATAACTGCTCCCACAAATATCGCCTGAGCTGGAGGCTGACGTCTGAACTGAGTTGGAGGCTGACGTTTGACGTTTGGCGTTTGAAGTTCGCTGAAAGGAACCGTGAAGAAGACCTTTGTTATAATGTTTGCGCGGAGCTAAGCCACCGTCAATATTTGAGAAAAAGGGTGGCCGACTAAGCCGCTACAGCTTTCGTACACGTCAGCGCATCACCTGGGCTGACGCCTCCATGAGTTCTGTTGACAGATAAAAGCAAAATTTATTGAAAATCGCTGTCATAAGAAAAGGAAGTGCGTTTTAAAACAAGAAGACACTGACATTTTATTGCAGACGTCACCAGTTATTTCTTTATGAGAACACAAGACAAATACAAGTAGTTTGAGCGTCATATTGAGCATTCAGGAAAGAAGTGTCTCTGAAGATTCTATAAACATCCTGACGAATTCGGATTCATAATTAGACAGTGTGATGCCACAGTGAAAACTTTTGTATCCACTGCATTCCCAACAACTTGGTGCAAGGAGATCACAGAACCTAAAATCTTCACAATTCCTCTTCCTCGGAAATCTTACCTCACATTGATTTTGATACACCGGCCATAGACGTCAGCACTACTAGCAGATTTTTTAATGTAGCACAGTGGAGCATGAAACCATTGAATACAGAAGAAAAAAGAAATGGAAGGAAACTTGGTGGATATCACAGTATTGCATGTACGATTGACCACTGGTGTTGATGTCAAAAAGGAGTGATGTAGATGCTGAGCCACGACTACCATTACTAAGCTCTTGCACAGAAGGCTTCGAGCTTCTGACAGGTGTGTGTCCATCGTGCACTAAGAATCGACAACCCATTGACTAGAGTGTGCTTGCCCATATATTCCTAGTATATGGAAAAATAATCTCATTTATACTTTTTTTTGCTCGTATGTTGGGATTTTTTTTATGTTCGTTTGTTGGCACTGACCTTTATAAACTGAGAACTATGGGGTCTCTCTCCGGACACATAAAGAGTACCGCTTCTCATTTTTGTAAGAACGGTAGAAAATAGCTGCGTGCTGGCGCCAACTGATTTTTGCACCGATAAAAAAATAGGAATTGCAAACTGCACGCCCAATAACAACAGATTCTGGCTGTTCCTAATGTTGTCGTGCACCTTCACTGTGAACACGAGAGAAGACATGCGGCCAAATCAAGCCAAAAGCTTGACAATGAAGGTCTCCACGAAAAGGCTTGTGACTGCGGGGACGTAGTGAACTCCAGCGTTAAATCAGGGATCCGGCAAGGCCAGAAATCCTGCTCTGATATGGCACATGGCGTGGGGGGGGACAATCATCCGAGAGAAACCTGCGGCCGTTCTAATAATTCAGTGTGGCGCAGGGTGCGATACGCCTTAACAAATCAGGACTGTCATTTGTTTGAACGCCTTATTAACAAACAGTAATAACTAAACAACTGTTGAAGTTGAGTCAGCAGGTGTAGTCATGGCAGAAACACAAAGCATAAAGAAGATTTATATTCTATATACACTGTCCGAGTCTCTGTCTCTCATTAAGAGTAGTCATGGCGTGAACACAATAAGGAAAGGAGTATATTTTCAACACTAAGCGAGGATCTGTTGACTTCCTGCGCTGAGTCTGCGTCCCATGCACACAGTCTGAGTCTGTATCTCTTTTAGGCGGCCTAGAAGGTCAAAGAAGGCCTCTTCTTGTGTCGCTTGCTGTTCTTGCCGAAGACAGCTCCCAGCATCTTGGACACGGTGACGACAGTGAGTCGCCGTCTCAGCGGCGTCACTGAAAAGAGTATCTTGGTAGCCAGCACTTCGCGCAGAATACCCTGGAATGCCACTCTTATTCCGGCGTAGCTTTCAGCGGCCGACACCTCGTGGAACTTGCACTGGAGTCGAACGGACAGCTGGCGGCCATCGTCGACTTCCACCTGACGAACGTGGGGCAGGTCGCGCTTGTTGGCCACCAGGACGGTAGGAAGGTACGGACAGAGCTGTCGGACCTTCTGGAGGCAGCTGCTGGCTTCCTCGAAGCTCCACGTGTCTTCGATGCTGTAGACCACGATAAGTGCGTCTGCCCAAGCCATCTTGTCTTCCGGGAAGATGTTTTCATCCTGAGAAAAATAGCACAAGGCAACATGTTTCAGATGGAAGAGCTACTCAGTGTGGCTTCGAAAAAAAATTTTAGAGGGAAATGCGGGCCTTTACATCACCTAGTGAAAAATGATGCACTCATAAGAACATCTTGTGCAAGCAGTGTTTGATGATTTACTACATTCCCCAATACAATTGTTTCAGAAACTTCCGTTGGAGGGGCACAGAGCATCATTGCTATTTAAGTACGTACAACGTCTATGTCCAAGTTCCAAAAGAGGTGCTGCTACTTCATCGTTAGCCAATGTCCCAGGCTGTCGTCAATGGCAATGTTGCTTTGGCCTCAAGATGAATTATCAGATTTTTCGCTACTGCGTATTTTGTACTACTATACTGAAACTGAGGGCTTGATGCTTACACTAGAGCAACGCGGAGCTTCATATTAGAAAGGATATTCACTAACTGCGAATGTATTTTGGTTGAGAGTCTCTTATTTTCGAGGACGCATGAGTAGGTGTGTTAGAAAAGCAAAGCCAGACTTTCAAATCGCCTGTTTGATTTGACCAACTCTCCGTGATGTTTTGTTTACCAAGTCGATTTCCATGATCTGTGGCAGGGCACTAAGTCTGCCAAATAATGAAGTAAAACAAAAATAAAGACCGCCCATATAGAAGACAAGATCTGCGCTCTGAAACCCCACCTCCATGCTAGCTTCACTGCTCAGGCTTTATAGACTGCTGCAATGGTCACTAAAACATTGATGCTATTGCCAACAAGGTAGTTAAAATTGAAATAAAAACTTTGCCTTGAAATTATGCGGCATCCTTTCCCACCTGGTTTCTCGATGTGTCCAGGATCTCGAGCTCGCAGGTCCGGTTGTCCACAAGAACTGTGTGTCTGTACAGCAGGTCCTTCATGGAACTGTACTCGCCGATGAACCGCCGTGTGAGGAACCGCACGGTGATGGCTGAGATGATAATTGAACACTAAGTCAACAACGTTTCCAGTCTTTCTCATCATATTGTGTTAAAAAAAAATTATTTTCCTTCTAGCTTGCTCATCAGAAATCAAGCATTGTGTCGTTTTAATGTTTTAAAGGATATACGACAATAAGAGTTCTCAAACGCTGAGAAAGTCCTATCGCTAAATAAGCGCCCCTGAACCCTTCGGTTTTTGACATGATGAACTTAGTTTTTCTGTCAGCCAAAATATCGAACATTGCCCAATTAACCAATCGACCTCACATCGCGTCGGCATGCCACCGAGTCTACTCTTCGCAGTTCCGACCGAGGGCCCTCAAGAAAGCTTAGAAACAAAGCAATTCGGGTATCGATACCACACGGAATCACAGCAGATGTAGAAAATAATGAGACCTAATAGCTCCACACCTATTTCGCTTTTTCCAAGGGGACAAAAGAGCTGGTTCAGATCACATCACCCTAGCGGAACGTTATCATGGGCACCCATTTTGCACTCAGGCATGCCTGGGGCAGTGTTTTATAACAATTCGTTTTTTGATTTATTGCTTTTTAACTCTGCCATTTATCTTTAACACCTTTGTCATGTCTCGTGGCCGGAAAGCAATTTCAGTCGCCTGCTTCGGTACCAAAGGCAAGGTTCAGCAAATGAAGTGGCGCATAATTATGTTTATAACTCGACGTCTCCGTTACGATGGACTGCGTGGACGGTGAGTGCGACATCATACAGTGGTCTATGAGAGCCCCCTTTCATGTGGCAAAATATATGTCGGACAAACTGGCCGCTGTATCGAAGAACGTGACAGGGATTATGAGCAATCACTAGATAAAGTTTCAGGCTCGTTACAAGATCACCCGCTATCCAAAAATGGAAACGACCGTAACTGTGAGCCACGACTTGAGAGGATAAAAATTCTAAGAGGAAGTGAAGACAGATTAGCTCGCGAATTGTAAGAATTATCATGCAGTAATCATCGTGAAATTGTGCGGTTAATGCAACAACAAAAAAAAAACAGCGAGCGTTTACTGACCTGATTTTCCCACGCTTCGGCTTCCTACGAGCATGATGCGAATCGGCGACAGTCCACAGTTCTTTCGAGTCATTGCCACGGGCGCCAGAGGTCGGTCTCTGATGTCTCACGTGAACCTCAAATCAACGCCGACTCTGATTTCTCCGAGTCACGCCAGAACTACGAGCACTGATCCAGACTCGGGAGCATTTCGAAGAAGACGGACGCACTTTCCAATGAGAAGGTCAGCCGACTTCGTTAGGCGAGAGACTTCCTCTCAGCGGCCGCAAAAGGAACTCGCGACGGAGCGAAAGAAAGTTGATACGACGAGCGCCGCGCCTGATGGTCTCTGGCGCCGCTGAGAAAAGCCCTGTTTTAAAGCTCCGTGAAGGAGAGAAAAAAAAGAAGAAACGAGCCGGCTACACGTGGGGCGCGTTGCTAGGTCACGTGGTCATGCGTCTTAGCCAATAGGAGGCCCCGGCGGAGGCCACGTGCGTCCTCTAAGGAGCGCGCGGCGCTTTGTTTCGGTTTTCTGACCGCTCGTGCCCATTTGCTTTTCACTTCGGCTTTATGCTTTTCACTCTTTTCGGCTTTTGGATTGCAGTTTGCTGCGGAGCTTCAGATTTTGTTAATATGTTGGAAGTAGTCCTTGCACGTGAGGCTGTCGATGAATGATGCCTTCACTGCATGTTACTATACTGGCGCCCGTCGCAAAAGTGGACCTTGCAGGAAGTTTTTTAGTGGGAATTAGTTTTTTTTTTTTTTTCACATAAATATATGACTCACGGCCGGTTCTCGATGACATCATCGGGGATTCGTCCTCGCAAAAGACGAAAGAAATGGTCAATAATTGCCACCTAAGAGGAGAAACGAAATGACTACTGCCAGTAATGTGACAGAGGTGTATTGCTTTGGAGGGTGACATTAAGAACACTCAGAAGTGCGAATGATCCAGGCGCGCATTTTGGAGGGCCACTCCATGGCCGACAGCTTACATGTAAGAAAGTTCTTTGCTTTTGCTACACGGGACTCGAAACGGACACAGCATATTAGCAGAACTCTTTTTCGGTGCACTCATTCTGCCCAAACCTTAGTCGATTCCCGATTATGTGCCTCTTATAGAAACAGTAAAACAAAGCAGAAATTCTCCTGTTTATTTCCGTCGTGCATGAATGTATTGTCAGTGACTTCAAAATTCAGTTTTTTTGCCTCCGTCGCGGTAGACGCAGGTTCGATCCCGGCTGCGGCGGCCGAATTTCGCTGAGGGCGAAATTCTAGAGGCCCGTGTACTGTGCGATGTCAGTGGACGTTAAAGAACGCCAGGTGGTCGAAATTTCCGGAGCCCTCCACTACGGCGTCCCTCACAGCCTGAGTAGCTTTGGGACGTTAAACCCTATTAAACCGAACCAAACCCAAACCAAGCCGTCGCGGAAATCCTTTGTCTTTAGCTCTACGCGATGAAATTTAAGTTATGGTGCTTTGTTTTATTATCCAGAAGAAAAAAGCAAGTAATCTTAAAAACAGCGAAATGTAATTGTTTAATTCATGTGCTACGAACAAAAACGTGATGAGTCATTTGCATGCAACGCCCTCCTCGATATAAGATGTTTCTGTGTAAAGCCTGCCATAAGACAAAACACCTCATCTGCTTCATATTGAGTAAACATTCGAACCTTGTGATACGTTATTCGATATAAATTTCTGGTTTTCAGCATGTGCAGTTTGTCAGTGAGCTGGAAAGATATTTTATTATCGTTACGTAATTAACCCCTGAAGAGACAACACAAACGTTATACAGTGATTACAAAAAGCAAACAGAATCTCTCCCTTGAAGCACTCTTGAAAAGCGCTTGAAACGTGTATTTAGTTTTCTTGCCATGTTAAAGCTTTAGTATTTGATTGTACTTCTGTTGATGATACGCTTGAATCAAACTTGCTAAGGATTTGAGCTACCGGCCATGTCTCTCTCGTGGCAGCAGAAAATGAACCCTCCTCCATCTTTCCTCTCCTCAGCAGTTGAGACCACTTCGGCCAATGTCCATGTCGCGGTGGCGTATGACAGGTCGCAACTTGTCAAGAACACCTGCGGTTCAACATCGCTTATTACGAAAGATTCGTAAGTTTTACTGCGGGTTGTAAGCGATGATCGCATGCAACTACGCTGAGTGACTTCTCTATTGAATTTGTTCTTGCGGTACAGCGGCATAATTCCTTGTCTTCCTAGCGCAGTCGCACCAGTTACGCCATGTATTATCGAAGACACTGCGCACTTACGCAAGGCACGAGTCTGCGGAATGCATATTAGACTGAATTCGCCTGTAATATGCACAGCGCTTCCTACTGCTCTGGTACTTAGCCGTTATGTGGTTAATAGAACACCACCGCCTTCACTTCTCTTATAGCGAGGGAATATGCGGCCATCAGCTTTCTCTGCCTGACGGTAATTAAACCTCTCCATTGCCTCCTCTGTCACCTTTGCTTTCAAGTGATTGAGAGAACTTCGGTGTGTGCTTTCTTTACGTAAGGAAAAATATGCTCTCGCGCTGGGTTATGAAAATTGTGTTTTTTCTATTCACTTTGCCCATGCTGCCCACTCGTTGTGCCCAGAAAGATTTTTTCACGCCCAACCCCTTTACGCAAGCACTGCCCGAGCACTTCTCAGAACGCGCGCGGGTTATACAGCCCAGAGAGGTTGCGTAAACAAACTTTTGTAACGCGTTCAGTTCGCGCCTGTCGCATTATTCTTGCCCATACCGAGCGCACGTGTCGCACTACGAAGAATTGGCTCGTGTTCTACTGAGTCTTCACCGCTTTTTTATAATTATTTTACAATGCTATGGCTTGCCAAGACACAGGTACGAAGATTGCGATCAATCGCTTGCAACGAGCTCGGAGATGGGGTAGAAACTCATGTGATCTTTATTTCTCGCTAAAGCCGAGGCGTATGTTGAATGGGATGACGTTCGCTGATACTGGGGCGGACGTTAGATATTGGTTTAGGAACTCGAACCGGTCTGACTGCTATCGCCATGAATGCCTCCCTATCGTAAACGAGCTGTGACTCGTCTCAGAAAGGGAGATAATCTACTTTATATGCGTCATTTCTACGTATGAAGGGATGAAGAAATTCCAGGAGTTCCGCTTTCAAAACTTAAGCTTGACATTGACATTCATGACCGTATAGCAACATAGCGAGGGCTTGAAGGCCCATTCAAGCAAAAGCATAAAACAAACAGGTGTCATTTGCGAGTCATGCGATAAACACGCACTAAGAGACACAACCTCTTAATTTTTTTGTTTGAGAAACGCAAGGAACCAACACGACATTCAAGTTAGGAATGTTACCGCTGAATAGTTATCGACTTCGAACATTTACAATAGCATCGACGAGGGTGAAGTTTTTCGCTGTTTTAACGACAATATAAATAACAAGCGAATAAAACGTACACAAACTATAATAAAGCTACAGATATTTCACAAAGGGCAAGCAGATCAGTAGTCTACCTGCTCATGAGATGAGAAGCCAGTAGAGTAGTAGAAAATGGCTCCGCATTAGCGTTGCGCCAGTTAAGGAACGACCTTTTATTGGTTGTGTATACCTCTATAGTTCGAGTCTACAATATGGATAGTTAGTTCTGCCGGTCCACTGGACAGCGTTAACGCAACAACCAATTTATATTGCGCTTTGGTTGGTGAAAAATAATGTTTCACTTTCAAGCTACCAGATTTGCATGAGCAGTTTGAGGCAAGAAAGGAGTATGAATTAGCGAAATGGTTCACAGGGACGCCAAATTTTACTATGCAATGGCAGCGAGAGACTAGAAGCAGCAGTTGATGCATTTGCCGGAAGTGACGTAATTTCCGTTCTGATAAATTCGTTTGCCTCTTGCCAATGGGAGCGCTACCGTTTGGTGACGTCACTTTCCTCTAGCCAATGAGAATGTTCAAGATGAAGCGAGTGTTAATTATGACTGTTCAGGCTGATGCTTAAGCATTAAAAAAAACGCCTGCCCCTTCTAGAACTCCTGACGATGTCTTGATACAGCTTTTAAACTGCACCTGACATCAGCCATGGTGCCAGGTGCAGTTTGTTTTTTCGTGGTTGTAGGATGATTGCACAATTGCGATGCAACCGTGATTATAAACAGTTTTTTTTTTAGGGATAACTGCTTTCGTGTCGACTAGAGCTACTCAAAGGCGTCAACGCATCACTGCAAGTAACGTCTCTGACAGGAGCAACCGGGCATCGGTGGTTTGTTTCTTAACCGCTTAGCGAAGCATTTATGGCGGCGCTTAAGCACTGGATATGTGTAGAGTAAGGTGAACCCTTGTCCTCACGTTCTGACACCTTTCTCTCTTTAGGGGTGCCTTAAAGGCTCCGTTTTAGGGTTCAGAAGCTCAAAACTGTTGCTCGGTCGCTTCTTTCAAAGGGGCTGCGTTTGAATAAGCTATTCCGGCCAACCTCTTGCTAGAAACATTTATGGGCATACGCGAACAACTACAGGTAAACTTTAACATTTCTTCAGAACCTGGAGACATATCTGCGATAAAGTGCGACGAAGCAAATGGTACTGTAATACTTTCTTCTTTAACCGTCTTTTCTCTGGAACCTGTCGTCGACGTTCTTTCACCACTAATGAAGCCCATCAGTGATAAGCTGGAACCCGAACATTTTTCACGTCCCTATGAAGGTTCCTTGACTCCAGAGGGCATGTAGGTTTTCTTTAAGGAAAGAAAGCTGCAAATGGGGAACAGGGTATCCATGAACGAAACTAAATAGAAAATATTCCCACGTACAGGTAAGCTCTACTTCTAAGGAAGCCCCGCCATTGCCTTCGCCTGAGGTCAAAGAGTATACGAACACCGCTTTTGATGTTTCTAAGGTTGGAGCGCACAGCATTTGATGTTTCTTGGAAACACCCATGGGATTAAAAGGTCTAGAAAATTTCGTCGTAGATTGCCCTTAGTAACCTGGCAATCAGCGTTAGGCACTTGGGCCGAGTCTCACGTAATTGGTGCTGCTTTAAAGCTTTGGTTAAGAAACCTTAAGAATTAAGCTTTGAAGAAACTGAGATCTTGGCTAATTATTCGTTGAAGCTATAACTTAAAAGATTACTTTGAAAGCTACTTTATTTTGGGCTATTTAGGTCTGCCGTGTGGCGTTCTGAAAGTGTATTGAACATTTACTTTAGAAAGTTTCGGCATTATTAATATGCGACTGATTTTCTAACCGCCGCCGTTAAGGGAAACATCAGGGTAATGAACTGATGAAAGCAGGGTCACGAGAAAAGAATCGCGTGCCTACGTCACATCTTAAAGACTCTGGCATTCTTTTGTTTTGACCCATTATACGTTTCGCTAACTTTGGGAGACCCTACGCAAGGGATGCAAGTACACATCTGAACAAATGAGAGAGCTCAAGGTAATGTTTAAAAAAAACCTCAGTACGTGCGTATATATTCGTATAACACAGGCGAATACGTGTCAGAGACTGTGTCAATTAGCACGCTTCGACGTACTGTACTGCAGTGAATACGAATGACCTGCCGTGGATGCTGAGTTGCTTTGTCGTTGGGCTGCTGAGCAGACCATGGCGGGTTCGAATCCCTGCCGCGGCGGCTGCATTACAGTTGTGTCCAAATCGACAAACAGCCGTCTGCGGTGTGATCTCAATTCACGTTAAACAACCTCACGGGGTCGGAGCCAATACGGAGCGCTTTACTAGGGCGCCCCTCGTAACCCACCAACAGCTTTCAGCTTCAGGTCGCTGCACCTGACGCCCCCCAGGACTCCTGTCGATGCCGCGAAAAATTCTGCATAGGAAGTGACTGACTGCCTCCTATGTTACCCAGGGTTAAGGCGGCTCTTATTGTTAGCATGTAGCCATTGTGAAGGGCTATGATTAGCAGCCTCCCTCAACATCCTCGAGGTGTCTGTAGGCCACGCTCCTTGTTACTTTTTGTTTATTAGTTTTTCGTTGCTTTTTATTTACTTGCACGTGGGTCAAGAAACGCGCACAGAAAGGGGAAAGAGAATCGATGAGCGTGTGTGCGCCTAAAGATCCTCCTACCTCTCAGCAAGTGGCGTGTCAGTTCATGCGGGTAGGGAGAGGAAAGACACGCGCCTTACGCGGACCTCCCACGGAGTACTCCATGCGACATCGCTTAAGGCACCAGTTTAGGGAGAGTTCATATTTTTAGTCCCGTTCATCCTTTCGCACAAAACGCCCACGTGTTAGTGCACTGAACGCCACGTCATGAAGGAGAGGACATTGGGCGCACATGCTGTCTTCTGAATGGAGTCGTTAGCCGGCCCCTTGAGTAGGCCGGTGCTGCTACCAGGTGAACCTGGACGTAAGCTTGACGAAGGCGGAGTCGACAGCTTTCCTCGTGTATGGGGCGGAGTAAGTAATTGAGGCCTGTGCACTGTGGCGTCGAGGGCAATTTCGATATGTGGCGACGACGGTCAGGGCTTGCTTGATAGGTGGCGCAGGACTTCTTGGAAGCTTTACAGTAAGAGACTTGCAACGTTACGATGGGACAGTGGGACGCAGGACAGAAAGGAGGTCATCCCACTATGCCGTACGCAAAACTCGCTGCATAGCGACAAATGGACGCTACATTGCCTTAGTTCTGGAGTGACCTATGAAGTCTGCACGTGTTCACGGACTTGTTGCGGAGTCCAGTCGAGGGGGACTCAATACGTCCAACTGACAGCACGTGTGAACGAGACTCAGGTGGTTGTGGCGAAACGACCTTGTATGCTCGTGTCCTGAAAAGAAGAAAGTATCCTTTTCTCAGATGGAGTTTAAAAAAGATAGAAATCTGCTTTCACCAGCATCTTGTGGGAATGGTAAGAAAACGCCGAAGGCATATTCATGCGACAAATGCCAGCGTCAAGAGTTTTTGACAGACTTTGAGTGTGACTTGTACGCATGGTTGGCAGACGTTGAATATGACCTGTGCTTCGTTATGTACGTGGAAACCGAGCGCATGATTGCAAAAATGTTCAAAAAGGTTGTCAATGTGCCCAGATTCACGGTATGTGCGTACCATTAAAAGCTGACTTCTTGAAGTAAAAAATGAGTTATTCCTTTAGGGCGAAAATGTATGGAGGAAAATGCTTTTGGAGAGAGAGAGAGAGAGAGAGAGCGAAGCTCAAAAGCAACGACTACTACAATGAGGGCATTATCCAGCTTAAGCAAGCTTCAGAACACTGGTGACTTGAAGGTGTAAAACTATATTTTAACATATGTATAAAGATTTCACAGCACCTGACTTAGATCGCGCAGATGCCCAGGAACTTTTTGCAGGTTCGTAACAATACGGAGGGCCCAAATTCAATGAGGGGATGAAAGAATATTCCGTTCTGCCTTAAACATTATTACAAAATTGTTTCCAAAGCTGCCGTTTAGATTACGAATGAATATGGTCGTCACAACCACCTATATACCCAATTCGCTTCCGTATTTTCGGGCCACAACCTTCCGGTGACAGTAACGGTCTCATAGCGAGCAATTCTTGACAAAAGCTTTTTTCAACACGAAAGAGTTTATGAACGCGATTTTTTCATATATTTTAAGATTTTACCACAACAATCAATATATTCAGATATATATAACTTGCATTTTTTGCTACTGTCGTTTTTGCATTCCTAAAGGAATGTTTCCCACTGTTTTGCTATGACACACTTAACTGCTTGGTGGGGGCGGTGGAAAAACTAAACAATTTGCTATATGTCGTAAGAATGGAGCCTTATCGTCAATATTTCCTTAACAGTGCCTTACAGTATTTCAATATTCAAAACTTCTGTCCAAGAATGTTGGACATGCAGAAAAAAATTTCAAGACTCTCTTGAACCCGCTTTGCTGCGTTATTTCGCTGCAGTGGGATCATAAACGTACAGCCTCTGTGGAAAATGCACAGGTGAGGGTCCTTCAAACTCCTCTACGTATTGGTTCTCTTCTAAGCCTCGTTACAATGGGAGTTGATGGAGCTGTTCACCCGCGAAGGCTATGAAGCGCTGGCCTTAGATGAGCCCCATCGCAATATTTTAGAGCAAACGCTTTGGCATGTGTATTTTTTGCAAAAGATGTACATACAGTCGAGATCAAAATAACACGGAGCATTTTTCGGCGACGGAAGTCCTCTTACGCCTTAGCTGGGAATATAAAGTAACACTCAGTACAGATGCTGGCAAATGTCTTTGGTACTCTTGCAGATAAACAGAAGATTTGGTGTCTTTTCTTCATATATCGAGAGAACAATTATTGCACCGAAGTCTGCTGCGTATTACTTTGGCCGCGGCTGTACATTAAGAACACGCTAGATGCCAGATAACATGTAAGCACTAACATTCTTGCTTATCACCATAGTCGCTGCATTCATCGCTGATTTAACTTGGGACACTAATGGACTGGTTTCACTGAGAAACGCTGGTAGTGTTTTACAGTGCAGGAAGCACTGTAAAATGCCTCCACGACCTTTCATCGTTCAAATACCTGTTATTTATAACTGCACTTTCCGCAGACTTAAGATCAGATCACCGACTTTACCAGGAAGCTTTCAAGAACTACAGGTCTAAATACATCAGCATCCGTAATCGTGCGTTTTTGCGGCCACGTGTTGTGAGGGTAGAACATGCATTTACGCTTTCATCGAAAAAGAAAAGAAAACTTAAGCCTCTTTTAAATAGGTTGAAGGTTTCTTTTTTCAACAGGTAGAGATTTAAGAAGAAAGTCGGAGGAAAGGCAGACATACTGAAAACCATTTATACCCGGCGACTGCGACGCGCCATTCAGGACGATGCCGAGAAGGCGGTTCACCGGCCTCCGACTCAACCCAGACGATGAAAGAGGAGTTCGTCCACCCCCCGCGTGACGAAAGCCTTTCTCCAAACATTGACCCGTACCCTATGCTATACTCACAGGAAAGCGCCGGCAATCTACAGATATATACTCAGGCTGAAAAGGAACGAATTCGTAGCGCGTGCCTGACACTAATGAAACCCTGACCTCTTAAACTCCGTGACCCTCTGAACAAGAGAGACCGCAAATAAGAACCTTGCTAAAAAAAAACGAAGAAACAAGAGAGTGAGCAACCGTGAAAAAAAATGCCTTTTTTTTTTCGCATTCAAATGCAGTCGATCGTTTCCGAGATTCAAGACGCTAGACGGGTTTCGTTGGACGCGTGAGAACGGGTACGATAGAAAGAAGACTCCTCGTTTCTTAATTTTGCGACATCTTCCAGAAAGCGCGGGGTTTAGTGAACTCACGAAAGCGGCGTTGAAATAAGGTTGCATCGATTGGTTTAGAGTTATTAGACAAGCGGTGGCAGCTTTGCTTTGCCAACAATTGTTATGTAACTCGAAGCTATTGAATAGGTCGTATAGAGAGTCGGAATGCGCGTATTGAATTTTTGTGGAGAAGCTCACTGAGTACCGAGGGATGAAAAATTTATAACTGGGCCCGAGATTTTAATAACGGATCACTGAATGCGAATCTGCGAGGTCATCCAGCTTCCCACTTTGTCGAAGGTTAGTAAACTCTGGGGTCAAAGGAGCAGGTAAAGTCACTGACCGCTAAAAGCTCGCCCCGTTGGTATGAATGTGCGGGTTAACCGCGTTTGGCATCAGGAACGCTTGTGTTACTAAGCTGGTATTGGCTGCGAGGGAATTCCAGATGATAAGAGCGAGGTGAGCTTACACCTCTGGCTTGCGTCACATTGCGAGCATGATTGGAATCGGAGACCAAAAAAAAATGCCACTGTAATTTAATCGGTCTCATTTCAGCCTGTATGTTGACATCAATAGGCGACCAGCCATCACTCTATCGGAAATTCTTCACAGCAGAAATGAATAGCGTCTGTTAATTTGTTATTCCCGGGTTTTTGTTCAAAGTTTTTGTTTATTCGGTAACCCGTAGTAACCTGTATATTTGGTAGTTGGCAAACCGAAACCATGTGCGTTTTAATTGAGTTTAGTTTATGCATATAGCACATGATAAAACTATAGCGCCTACTAACGGCCCCTGACGTGGCAAGTAGGGTTAAGTCAAGTCACTTGCTGTAGTAGTTCAGTGGCTAAGGCGTCCTTAAGTTGAGTCCGAGCTCGTGGGATCGACTCCCGGTACCGGTGGATGTACTTCGATGGGGGAAAAATGCCAATGGGTTCTTTGAGCCGCGCTAGTGAGTGTACGTTAAAGAATCCAAGCTAGTCAACATCAAAACGGAGGTGTCAATTTCGGTGTTCACTGCCGAAAAGCCGCTGTCCAACGCCATTCCCACCGTACCACTCGAATTAAATAATTTGAAATAAGCTAACTGAACTGAATGACCAAAATTTCAGTGGATTTGCGCAAGACAAGATTAGCACAATTGATTTCCTGAGATTTAGTTGGCCCAAAATAGAGGGTAGAATGAGATTCTTCCAAGCAACTTTCTTCTTGCCTTCCTTCCTTTTCCCACCTTACTTCTAGCTTTCTTTCTTTCTTATTTCCATTATTTTCCTTTCTTCCTTTCCTTCTTACTTCCTTTCTTTCTTTCTCTTTCTTCCTTCTTTTATTTCGTTTTCGTTTTCTTCAATTTTTTCTTTCCTGCTTTCTTTTCTTCTTCCTTTCTTTCTTTCTTTCTTTCTTTCCTTCTTTCTTTCTTTCTTTCTTTCTTTCTCGCTTTTTCCTCCTGTTTCCTTTCCTCCTTCTTACATCTGTTCTTTGGTTCATTCTGGCTTGCTTTCGTTCTTCCTTTCTTTTTCTTTTTTCTTCGTTCATTTGTTTCTTTCTCTTCTTCTTTCTTCTTTTATTCCTTTCTTGCTTTCTTTTATAGTTCCTTTTTTTCTCGCTTCCTTCTTTTGTTTCTTTCATTCTTCCGTTCTTCGTCTATTCCTTGTCTTGTTTCTTTCTCCTTTTCTTTCTCTCCTCATTTCTCTACTTTTTCTTCCTTTCTTTCTATCTTCCTTGTTTTGTTTCTTTCTGTCTTTCTTTTTCCCTAATTTATTTCTTGCTTTCTTTTCTGTTCCCTTTTTCTTCTTCTTTCTCACTTCGTTCGTTTCTTTCTTTCCACTTACCTTTCGTTTTTATTGCTTTCTTCCTTTTCTTTCTTCAGTTCTTCTCTTTCTCTTTTCCTTTCTTTCTGTCTTTACTGTCCCGCCTTCTTTATTATTGTAATCGTTTTGACAGTTCACTTATTGTAAACAAAGGAGGCTAGGCTAAAGGGCTTTGGACAGCGTCCGACAAATGCCTGCTCTCTCCATCCAAAATAGGTAAACAAATTGAGTGGCCCTTGGAATCTGAGAACCTTTGCAGAAAAAGCACAAAATGCATACATTACAGGTGAACTGACAGCAAAAATATTGTGATGGGTTGTAACGCCTCAAGAACTACTAAGGTCAACTTCATGAGGTCAACATCAGGAAAACTTCATGAGGTCAACAAGAAACCACACTGCAATGATTGCAAGAAATTCGTGAGCAGAGATTTTGTTCATACCATGCGACATATTTTGTAGCGACAAATAAGTTAGTCGAGGGTTACATTTTAATAAATTCTGTACTATATAGGTTAAAACTTAAGTTTCGGCTATTTCAGGGGAATTTTGAAAGCCTAAGTTTTGCGAGATTTTAATACGTGATATTTTGTGCGATAAAACTGCTTGCTTCAGGCACCCTCAATATCATCTATCGCAGACCGTCCGCCGCTGCTTCCACAACATCCCTACTGACCAGCAGCTAAAGTCCGGGTTAGGCTAGCAACGACACTGGAGGAAATCCTTATATATAATGGACGCCTCAAACGGCCGTGGTGTACAGTGTTGAAGTAACTGATATAAGACAGGCAAATGCACAGACATTGCAAACAAAGAAGTAAGAGAAAAATAATAACGCACTTTAAACCAGAAAACATGTTGAATAATTGTTGAATAATTCGTCTGCATAAAAGCCGATCAGTAAATACTCAGGCATGAGAACTAAGAAACCCACTGTTGATATTAAAATCATATTTAATTTGCCTGAGTTGTTCTCCTACTTCCGACACTTATCATGCTAGGAGTAACGAAGTTCCCAGGAAAGGCAGAATGGATGTGGAAAAGATATGCGAGAAGAAAGATGAGCTGAAACGCCTTCATTAAGCCCTTAATCACGCACTTTAAGACCATATGTCTCTATTTGTGCCCGGGCCGCTCAACGCAGGTACAAATTATTCCTGATAGCAATCTTCGTTCAGGTGTTGGAGTAATCAGTGCACTATCTGACATAATCCATCATCGACATGCTTACTCAAATCACGCGCCTAATTACCGAGGTAATAAGATACTGCTTCAAAGCTTCGTAACTGTTTTGTCGAGTAGTGCGGGTGGCATAAATGAAAATATCTTATCTAATCAACAGATCTAAGAAGCTCCATCACCCGCCTGCATTTGCAAGTCGCTACCGTATGTCGCATTATCCCAGCAGCTTATGGAATACCTCTCCGTAATCGGGTGAATAAAGTGTTAAATTAGGTGATAGCTATCAAGAAGCGCATGCATTCTATAAATTATAAAGAGCAGGCAACCGCGTTCGGATAATAACGGCTTAGAGCTCTACAGAACAGAGCCTACCTGGACGTGGTAATTACGCATTGTAAGTGATGAATTTGAAGTAATTAGGGTGGCGGAAATTTCTCGCTCTTTATCCCAATCAGTGCACACCTGCTCAGCTAGAAACTCCACAAATGATGTGCCTTCTCTCTACAAAACCGGTTAGTTATAAACGCAAAGTGAATGGATATACGTGCCTTGAAACTCAATGTAAGTCTGCCCAAACACTATGCTATTAACACAGGTGTGAGTGAGTATATCATCCGAAGGGCCCCCGATGTCTTCAAGGAGAGAACTTTACCGCGCACCGTTTTAGGGCTTTTGGTTGGAAGGGATGTTTAAAACTTCAGCTGCTCAGCCTCGTGCCAAACGGGGTGGCAACGATGGCTATGTGCACATTCTAGAGAAAGCCAGTGCATATAAGCATTGTTCTGACAGTTGAGAGAAAAAACGGACGCCAACCAATATTTTCAGCGTTCTTGGAGTTCTATTCATCGATAGAACTCCAGGAACGCTCCCCTCTGCGTACGTTAGTGGACTCCGCCACGTGCTAACAAAGGGAGAGCGAAGGCAACACCCCGCTGCTGCTGGCACACTTCAGTCACCCCTGAAGAAGGGACCGAGTTGGTCCCGAAACGTTGGGCAAAATTAAAATATTGGTTGGCGTCAGTTTTTTCTCTCAAGTATGAAAAACTCAACCAGACGGACCGCCGTCGAAGATGTTTTCGTTCAAAGCATTGTTCTGACAATGGAATAATCTAACCTGTCGACAATCTCAGCTATCGAAGAGCGTAAATGCTGTGCGAGGGTGGATAGATACAGAATGGGGATATCGCAAAGGACGCATACTATTTATATGGTGATGGCACGAATGCTTCGAGATTAAAGCTGAAGTCGAATTTCTCAAATGAGGCTTTTATTAGCAACATAGGATCTGTGTAAGATATGTTGTCGGGATAGTTGGTGTAATTAAGGCAGGTCGCAACACACTACGCTCATCGTGCAGTATTGGGTTTTCTGGGGAAAATTTGTGACGACTAAAAAAATAAAATTTGTAGCAAGGACTGAAAAAAGCGCAAATCCAGTATTTGCGAAGTAATGACGCTGTGAGCCTTCCTTGGACATTTATTCCAAATGTTTGTGCCTGAGATGGACTGACGTCAAAAAAAAAAACTTTCCCCTCGAATCTTGCAGAAAAGATTGTGATCATGGCTTTAATTTTTTTCGATTATGAATTTAATGTTCCAGTTATCGAGTAATTTGAAATTTGTGCTCGTCGAAGTATATGTCAGGTTTCCGACAACGTCTAAGAAATACAATGTCTGCAGAAAGAGAAGTTACATTCAGTAAACGTGCGTATTCGCTGTACATAACCACAGACCGGAGTATGGGACATAGCTCGTCACGTACGGTATATATAACTGCATGTATATAAAAATGGAAACAATCACTGATACTAAGGAAGACACAGGAGAGTATTACTATCACTACTTTTTGATATTTATTAGAGGCGTGTTGTGCCTTCATTCCGTTTCTGTCCGTAAAAAAGTTTAGCGCGTTTCACCACGATGAGCAAGACCCTGAGCCCTTTTCTTATACTGTTAGAGATGACAGTAACTTACTAATTTTACGCAGCCGAAAATTTCAAATGAACAACAAGACGACCCGTTCCCTTTTTTCGCAGCCGATCTTACGACCAATCTATGTCGTCTGCGATTTCTACCAAGTGATTTCGACAGCATTTTTTCGCTGTCTGTTTATGAGCCTGCATAACCACTACCGTAACCTTCTACCGGCTCATCATGCGCACTTGACGTCCTTTGTGTCTGTGACTTCTTGCAAATGTGTTAATTAGCGGTGTGCCGTCAATGTGATACGGAGCCTTAAACACGTTTTGTTGAACGTACGCAGTAAGCTTGAGCGTGCAAAGATCATTTCATTCGAAACCCTCTAAAAAACTCCCAGCACTTTCACTTGCCGTACCACAGCTTCGCTGAAGCTGACGTACAGTGTGGCGCCATCTGCTGACAATAAGTTAAAGCCCTTCAGCGCTTTGCTTAAGAATCTTTCTGTGGCCCAACTGAAGGCAACGGTGAGTGATCGAAACACGTCCATTATTTAAAGGCCTTACGTGGACATTGTTCGAGGCATCTGTGCGGGCATGTACCGTGGCCACCAGGCATGCGGTCGTCGCCGACTGCATTAAGGCTTGGTGCTAGGGCCTTGCGTTACAACTTCCTCGAGCTTTCACCAGAGCATAGTGACGGTCGAGGTGTCGTTGGCAACTGACAATAGCGGTATTAAGTTTAAAATTTTAATTAATGGGGTTTAACGTGCCGAAGTGACACATAGGCTATGAAAGGCGCCTGAGTGAAGGGCTGGGGTATAATTTCGGCCACCTGTGGTTCCTTAACGCGCGTGCATATCGTGCAGCAGATGGGGCTCTTCTGGGTTTCGCCTTCATCGCAACGTGGTCACTGCGGCCTAAATTGAACCCGGGTCCTGCGCCTCGGTAGCAGAGCGCGTTAACTACTGAACCAGACTCTGTTGTTTCATGGCGGAAAACTTGAAAAAAGAGGAAAGTGTAAAAACTGAAAAAAGTTTGACACCTACTCCTCCCGGTTTCGTTGCTATCACGGCAATGTACACCACGACTAGTTAGTCTTTAATAGGTTGGAAATTTCAATTTCAACTCAAATCATCGCCGACTTATTAGAAAAACAAGGGATATATATCACTTATTGGCGATAGATAGATAAATTTCGCAACCCCTTTGTATCGAGGCGGCAGCTACTGCGACCTGGCCGAGAAAAAAAGTGGGTAATTGTTTTACTTATTTTGTAACTGTGCACCTCCTTTTTTAAACTTTGAATCCTGTTCGTTCATTTCTCTTCTCCGTCATTCAAGGCTATTTTTTACGTTATAAGCTATATTATTCAATTTCTGTGATGTTAGGTGCAATTGCCCATTCCGCTTTCGCGCCACCAATGCTCCAGTCTTCTCTTGGTCGTCGTACAACAGGTGTGTTAATTTTGCTTTGACTGTCCATAAAACCCAAAGCTACTGGAAGGCTCTTTGTGCCCTGTCCGACATCTGGTTTTATAGTTCTACAGTCTACCAGACAAAGTTTAATAATTTCTACACTGCTCCCTCATGCCACAAACATCATCTCCCTGTTTGAACCTGCTTCTACAGGGTGTTCCACTTGTGACTTTACACTATTTTTAAAAATCGGGTTTTTAAGATATGAGTTTGAGAAGAGAAAGTTGTACCCTTATTCACTATTATTCCTTTCCAAACATCTCTCAGTACTTCATATATTCTGTACCCTGATACTGCTCTATACTTCATTATTGCGGCATCCTTTTTGCCCGTTCTTCCCAATACTCTTTTCGTGCTTTTTGGTCTCTCTCACTGTTTCGTTTAGCCATACCTCAGCATATTTCCGTTCTTCCAGCCTGGCTGTCTGATTGCTCATACTCTAAGCACCTAATCTGTGGAATCATTATGCATCACGAAACCTCAATGTTGTCAGAAGATATTTAAGAATTAGGTAGCCTCTAGCAAAGACTGCGAGACCCGCCGATTCCTTTAACAATGATGTCGTTACCTTTGCGTCGGAAAAATGAGCTCACGTGGTTCCTGCTTTGTTAATGCTGGGGTGGGTGCATGCCGTTAGCCTGGCTGGCCTGAACGTACTTTAGCTGCTGTCTTTTGATGTGGTGCTGTGCATTGTTACCGTATGTCACTTCATACACTCACCCAGAGGAATTCGGAAAGGGAAAAATAACGTAGTGAAGGCAGCTCGGGATCGAGAGGCTTCCGTGTGCGGGTGGAGCTCCCTATATATTACTGACATTTGTACGCACTGTACTGTAGGGTAAGTACGCCTGGAATTCAAGTTTTATGAACGCATCAGCCTTGACTGGAAACACAATGGGGATTTCCCACTTTCATAGACAGACTCCGAAAATGTCGACTCTAGCGGTTTGACCCCAGCTCACTGGTTTCGCAGCTGCGAAAATAAACAAAGATAATTCAACACACATTTAAGATTTGCGTGTGCCACTCAAATGCATGACCTTAGTGATTTCTAGCGCTTCTCATGTTTGAATTTGGGGTGCTTTCCGTTAGCTTGTTGCAGCAGAATTACACGGCGTGGGCAACGCAGATCAAGATTGACATTATTTTTCTACGGCGAGTAATGAGGGATGACAGGGGAAATTAACCTTCGTCGGAGAATGCGGGACAGTGATAACAGAGAGTTTTAGCACAGAGGGGATGTTCTAACGGGAACGTATTGTGGATTATCGAAAACTCTTTGCGCACGCCCACTGGACCCACCTGGCCCCTAAACTGGCACTGCGCATGCGCAGGAGGCGCTTAGAAATCCGGCATACGTTTACGTTAGTACGTCTCCGCTATGATAAAATTCACAAATAAACAGAACCGAAATTTTCAGTCCACTTTCGTCGCGCCATCAGTTAAAGTTGCAACTTATCTGCGAAGTTCATTCGGGAAAACGGCAGTATATGTTGCTATGCGATGCACCTGGACTTTGCCACTTACAGAGAAGAAAACATGATAGGTACCCACATGGTGATAAATTGACTCATT
The DNA here is from genome assembly GCF_055824585.1 of Amblyomma mixtum. Taxonomy (NCBI): domain Eukaryota; kingdom Metazoa; phylum Arthropoda; class Arachnida; order Ixodida; family Ixodidae; genus Amblyomma; species Amblyomma mixtum. The sequence goes on from NC_143020.1 coordinate 98,163,951, forward strand.
GGCATGAGCAGTGATTTGAATGAAATGATCTTCTTATGCTGGTTAAACAAGCATTAGCGAATACTCGTATGTACAAGAGAGGCATGGTGCAGAAAACTATACATTATGTTCCATAGCGCAGCAAGAACTCAGGGGACAATCACAAGCACTTGTGTTTGTCCCCTGAGTTCTTGCTGCGCTATGGAATATAACGCATACCCACTAGCCCGAGCCATGACCTTGTTAAACTATACATCTGGAACACTCCCCCGGACAATCTGTCTAACCTGCTAGCATGTTGATCTTAGCTCGGCGCTCTTAGCGGAGACTACATAGAAGTAGTTGCGAGATAGTTACACCTAAACAGCTCTATGGTTCTTTGGAATAGGTGCCAGGGGCACCCGGAAGCCCACTCATGCTGGCGTGATGGAGCAGCTGTTCTCGGAGCTCCGCGTCTCCTTCCACGTTCATCGATTTACCTGCTGCACGATGCCCCGTGTAAACATTGTACCGCTCCGAACGCAGCAGCCGGGATTCCGGCCACCATCCATCTCCTGAGTAATTCGCCAGCATAGATAAAAGTATCCAGCGTGAACGAATATGCCGGCGTCCTTGAAGCGCGCGGAGTCCGTGTTCGTGTCTATGTTTCCAAGTATCCGCGAGCTAGCGTTGTCGTGTGTTTTTTTTGTTCTTGTTGGCGAGAGGATGATATAGGATAGCGGATGCGTGCCATAGCGGCCGCTCTTACCACTCTGCTTGTAAAGAAGATGGGATACTGTGTGTTTTACTCGTCAAAGCAGCTGGGTTGTATATTTAATATTTATTTATTTTGAACATACTGCAGGCTGAGTGCCCAAGCAGGAGGGGTATACATTTATATAAAATTCAAAAAAGCATGAAAGCACAAGTTACAAAACACATCAACACATTGAGTAGACCTGTTGGAGCGGTTATTACTGCACATAATATATAAACACACAAAAAACTAAAAAAACTGACACAATCAAAACCGACACCCAAGAACTGACAGGAGACAAGATTTCATAGTCATTACATACTTAATTCCAGCATATCTAAAGACTGGAGGGAAGAAGCAGGCAAACTATTCCAATCTGCAATTGTATTAGGGAAAATAGAGAATTTAGGAAATTAGAGATTTCTGGAAATCTAGGGAAGCGGGAGAAAGCACAACACTAGAATCCGACTATTCCGAGAGTAGAGGTTTTGAAGAAGCATCCGTGTAGCAGATACTGATCGAGCTGCGTTCCACTGTGCGTTGTTCTCCGCGCCAACAAAATCAAACCAGCTAGAACAAACACTGGCTCATTTGATTTCCATCCAATCTGGCTTCGAATTCACAATAGTCTGTGAGTCAGCTCTACTCGCTTCAAATTCGACTCAGTTTGATAAAAACATTACGGGACGATGAGACATCTGATACAATTGTCCCGCTAAATCAGTTGGATTTACTTTCAGTGGTTATACTCTCAGCGGTTATTTTGATGGTTTTCCACTAATACAAGATCTTACTCCAATCTGGGGCTTCACACAAGTGACCGTATTTTTCTGGACGGTTGAAGGTGACCGGATGTGCGAAGCCCCCTACACTAGGGGTGGGTTGGTAAGTGGCTGATGGGTGGGGCTTATAGCGGACCTCTGGCTTTCCGACTGAGTCTTTCAATACGATTTCGCTTTAGCTTTTTCGTACCGTTGCTAAATGGGATTCTAGTGTTTGGATGCCTTGTGCGGGGTGGAGGTATGCGGTTGGTGCAATTCTAGTGAGTGAATTGAGTGGGTAGCCCCTTAGAGATAGGTGTTGCGGTGGGGAGATGACTGGTGAATGTTGCTTGTGACGGGGGGTGAAACGTTTACTCCTTCTTTTCGCTGTTATTTATATAATAACCAAAACACACACAAGAATTCATGCACCCATAGCAAGAAGACTTGTATTGGGTTCTATAGCGACTATGGTCCGAAAGCAATCAGACAGAAAAGAGTTCATAAAAGGGCTTTAGAAGATGGAAGGAAAGAGCAATGGTTCATGCAGGCTTTCTGATGGTCAACCAAGAATATCTTTGAAAGGAGTGCGATCTAATTTTTAGTTTTTAAATCATTAGGCATTCCATTCCGGATTTAGGCACCGTTAGATTCGGTTCGACTTCGACCATAAGTGTTATGGCACGGGATGAGCTTAAAATTTTGATAGGTTGCAGCTCTCGTGCTTCTGGTGGTAAGTCTCAAGAGTTTTGAGGGAAGTGAGCTATTAGGAGCTGCAATACTATATACTGTAGCTGCAGTGTTTATTTTGAGTACAGAGGTCAAAAGTCACAGACAGCCAAACGTTGCCATTTTCGCATTGTCACACAGTATTACTTTTATTCCTTAGACAATAAAAAGACAAACTATGAAAGGTGACCCTGAACTTGAGGAGCTTAAAGGTGGGGTGCCTTATTTGCATGGTCGTTAGAGCGTAAGGACCAGTTCACGACCGAGTGACTCCCACAACAGATTTCGTGTGTCAGGCGTCCTTCAGTTCTTTCCGCCTTATGTCGGCACTCATGCACCGGACGCAATGAACAGAAAGGAGAGACATATATGTGGCATAACAAATGGTACGGAACCGGATGGGCGGTTCTCCGGTGTCTAAGAGTGTCCCTGTTGCTTTGTATTTGGCCAGCAGCCCACCAGTGCATGAATCACTGAAGGTCGAGGATTATGCAAATCAGAGGTCTCAAAAACAGGGCTGCTCTACTGACCTTGTGAACCGGCCGCCACCGCCAGACGTCTTGTGAACGGATTATCCTGCGAGAAAGAGGATGGGCTGCAATGTAGAACAGCTATAAAGCGGAAGCTGTGAGTACTGCTAGCAGCCATCTGGCCATAGCGGTATTACTCGGGGGGTAACCGTTGATCGCAAGTGCCGTGCATGGCACTTTTTTTTTACTGTTATTGGAAGCTTCTTGTGTGCAATAGCAGCTGGAAAACCCCTACTAAATGAAATAGAATAAAAAGACAAGGGTTAGAACAGCAACACCGGAAAAACTTTCTTTGTATTGTCTTAGCCTCACGATTCAGAATAAAAATGATTTATTTTTCTATCCAATGCCCTCCTCCTTTAAAGCGGTAATTCGTTAACTATTTCTAACGTCTACTGCGAATGCATTCATATCACCTTATCTATCAGCGAACCCTAGCTCTTAAGGTGTACTAGTTCTTCCTACACATGACACCAAGACGCAACTGGCGTTTACTTAACACATGCCTAGGTGTGGCATCTAAGCCGTCCGAATCGCCCATACCGCGGAAGGTTTTAGCGCTTTATCAGGTACGGAACCCAGTCATCATTCGAAAAGCATAAATAGAGAAATGTACAGTGTTCAAACTGGCCGTGTTTGTTGCATAAAGCTTGCATGTGCTAGTCAAGTTGGAGGCTAGCTTGCAACACGGATTCGAACGGACCACATATGCCCTTTTAGTTGGATGCCTTCCTAGATTTTCGCATAAAACTAAGATGCAACCTATCGTCGTACTGAGTTCCGTTTGGTGTCATGCACCAAGACAGGGCACCCAGGGACAGTAATGTTTTCGTTTTCTCCCACGTAAGCAGACTTGCGTGTCTCTTCGAAATTTTCTTTCTCCTTCCCTCTATACTATCTTTTTGTAGCGAAAACTACACTAATCGAGTCAGCAGCGGATTTCGGGTGGTCGTCGCAGGCTAATACTGCGCATGCGCCGTAACCATGGCAACCATGCCAGCCGGTTGTCGTGGCTGTTAGGCGCCAAGCATAACATGCTCGGCGCCTAACGTACCTTTCGCTATTATATCCTGGCCTAGCTGAGCTGAGCCACAGCAGATTTTTGATCTCTATCTCACGCTTCCTAATTGCTACTGCTTCTCTGCTTTCAGATTGTTTCTTACTTGTAGAAACAGTTTTTCAACGATATTTGGAACACAAAATGGCCGGTGCGAAAAACGAACTGTATGGGGACGCTGAAGTCAGACATACCATTGCTTGAATACATAGCGTTTACTTTGAGACTTCCTTCCTCTATCAAGCAAACTCTAAAGGGGCAACCAAATAAATACTTGTTGCAAGGATATGATGGAAACAAGAGCAGTTTGGAAGAAGGAGATGTATTCTTCTCGCATCGAACTAAGATATCAAAGCACGTGTGTAGTGTAGTAGTAAGATAGGTACATAAGGGTGTTCCAACTGAAAGAGCACATTGTTATTGTTTTTCTTTTGGCGAAAATATTTTTTGGGGGGTGTGAGTACGCATTTGCATATAAGCTTAAAAAACTGATCACTGGGGAAGCAGGGTAATGTTAAGAAATTGAGTGAAAAGGAAATTCGCTAAGAAACCCGCATCGTTATGCACTTAAGTGCATAACGGTACTCTGAGAGACACACATACAACATGCCCTTTGATAACTAAAACGTCAGCCCTACAAATAAAAAATGGAGATGGAGGCGTTTTGCATCCTAAGTGTCATTTTACCTATGACACTACCTATGAGGTAGATAAAGGACGGAGCAAAAAACAAATGCTCTTCGTTTGAGTTAGCAACGCACATGCAACTTACCTAATTTTACATATGTTTGTGAAAATCCTTGAAAGGTTGTTCACCTAACCCCGGCATACGTGTGGGGCAGCCGTAAACTAGCGTAAAGGAAATGAAAAGCTCTGATTGCGGTCACTGTTTCCCCATATCGCGTTGAATAGGGAGGGATTCTTTCGCACACTGAATCCACTACTTGAATAGGAGTCGTCATGACAGAGATGCGTTGCAAGAATTATTTTTTCAATGCGCTATGGAAATTTTTTGTTATTTTCTTTTTTGCTTGGCTTTTGATGCTCCGCATGTGTCGCGAGCATTGACTGGCATTTGCTCAGGTCGATATTGCGAGAAGCAACATAATAAATACAAATCATGCTCAGTTTTGAGTTCTGGCAAGAGCTCACTTTGCCCATTTTAGCCAGTAGTAGTTTGCGCTTGAAACAGTTGCTTCAATCGTCAATCCTGAGGCAGCATTGCACGCTTCAGGTAGCAAATAGACGCTTAGAAGCAGATGCTAAAAGCAACGTAACGCAGTTCCCGGTTTTTTGTACACATCCTCATTAATAGTAAAGTATAGATCACAGAAAAATCATAATCAGAAACCTGAAACAGTGGCAGCAAAAAATTCACCTTCAATCTGCCCTGAGGAAGAAGAGTATCGATTAACTTATTGTGAACTATTTCACGGTGTTGTTAAGAGTTAGGGGGTTGTTGCTTACGGATGCCGCGCCAGAAGATTGTTTTTGTTGCTATTCAAGTATTTCTGCTTATATGCATGATTCCATCACATCTATATGATCACAATAATTTGGAATTTATTATACTAATTGAAACGTCAAGCTGTAGAAGTTTTGGACCTCTAAGTATATCAAGGGCCTACTCGACACGCTACGGGAATCAGATCAAAACTTACTTGTCGAAAAAGGGGGTGTTTGCATTCTGAAAAAAAAAAAGAAAAAATGTGTATTCTTTACTGGGTACGGAAAGCCTGATGATTTATAAAGAAATCATAACGTGAGCAACTAATGAACCGAGATGGCCCTAATAAACAGAAGAAGACGAAGTAAAAGCCCGAAAGGCGGCTACGTTTAACTTTGACAAACATTTGTGAAGCAAGAGGTTGTCGTCCTTAACCGGCCATGTTATACTAATCGACCGGCTGGAGCCGCGGTGTAAAAACGCTGCTGATCACGCAGCAGGCTAAGGTACCCAAATATTCCGTTTCTGTACAGAACAAAAGTAAGAGCTGTTTCCTGACAGCTCCATGTCACAAGTGAGCTTGAATGTAAATCTTTCTCGGCGCAGTGTGGGCCGACATGCAAGCGTGACTATGAGAGAATCGAAGGATGACGCGCCGCAATGAATTAGGGCTATATCACACTCTGAATAAATGCCTGTGTTCACTTTCACGGCGTTGTCCGATGTGTGATCCCGGTAGGGAAGGGCTACAAAACTTGCACTTCATTTATCTTACAGCGTCGACTGCTATTGCCATACCTAGGGCGCTCATTAACGTTTCTAAAGTGTTTCATATGCAATCGGTACATGTTACTTTAGAACGTCTCTCTTCACTAAAACAACATACCATTATTTTGCTCATGTTAAGATTAAAAGGATGGTATACTAGTTACGTAAGAAGGCTAGAGTTTTCTGGCGGGCTAGTTGGTGCTTTTCGTTCGTGATTAAACTGGGCGAAGAAAACACGGACCGAGACAGAAAACACGTACACACACTGAGCGCAACTTCCAACTTTTATTCGAAAAACGCTACGGGCATTACCTTTATACGCTCTAAACAACCACCACATGACACAGCCGGGATAAAAACAGATAAGTATTGACAGTTAAGTGTACATGATGCGCAGACCCGCCGGGGCGCCAATCTAAACTACACCAGTGTGTGCAAGCTTACGTACCACTGAACTTTGATACAAGGAAAAAAAAAGGAGACTGGAAAATAAAGATCCTAAAAGTAAAGTTAATACCAATACTATCAAAGAGGGCATCAACAAAACGCTGTATTACTAGCGCAGCGCAACCTACTAAGCAAAATGGGATGAGACGCGGAACCAATAATACTAACAATAAACGATGAAGGTGCAAAGCCACTAAAAAACGTAAGCTGAAAAGAACTAATAACTAAGAAAAACACCGAGGCTAAAACTGTGAAACTGAGAGTGTAAGATGGAGACAACAAACAACAAAGGTAAAGGTGACGCGAGCAATGAAAAGGCGGAACCAGGCTAAAACCTATGAAGGATGGCAAAAACAAGTAACAAGAGTACAGGTGCGGGGTTAAAATGGATGGTTTAAAGTATTCCTTTCTAAAAACGAGATTTCTTTATCAGAAAGCATAATGGACGGTGTGCTCACACAATTCTTCGAATTCTTTGCGATTAGGAAGGCCTCAATTATCTCCCTTTCCGTTTTGGTACTAGCCGTAGCGGGGAACTCTGAGCATTCGAGAAACGGGTGACAATTACTTTTTTCGCACTTCTTACAATGTAAAGCTAAATTTCCTCCTGAGTTGGTAGAAAGATTGCGAACATGTTCAGCCGCCCTCTCATTAAAACATCGCCCAGTTTGTACGATGTACATCTTTCCACAGGATAATGGCACCTGATAAATAACTTCTCTGGCACATTCAGTGTACTCAAGGCTGTGATTTGAGGTGCATCTTTGCTGTCTATCATTTCGGTTCATGATTGCACACAGTTTAGCTAGCTTACACGGCGCTGCAAACACGAGTTTGACGGCGTATCTTCCTGCAACTTTCTTTAAATTGCGAGACACTGAGTGCAGGTGAGGCATGACACACACTGGTTTTCGGTCTTCGTTCGTTTGGCGGTTGGTATTCTTCATCCTCTGTAGCAGACTCTCACAAACACAGGCTATCAGTTGCGGCGGATACCCGGCAGCATACAACCTCTCAGTCTGACGGTTAACACTTGAACTCATTCTGTGCTCATAGATTTTCATAGATTTTAGCCTGGTTTTGCCTTTTCATTGCTAGCGTCGCGTTTACCTTTGTTGTTTGTTGTCTCCATCTTTCACTCTCAGTTTCATAGTTTTAGCCTCGGTGTCTTTGCTTAGTTCTTAGTTCTTTTCAGCTTACGTTTTTTACTGGCTTTGCACCTTCATCGTTTATTGCTATTACTGTTGGTTCCGCGTCTCATCCCATTTTGCTGAGTAGGTTGCGCTGCGCTAGTAATACAACGTTTTGTTGATGCCCTCTTTGATGGTATTGGTATAACTTCACTTTTAGGATCTTTATTTTCCAGTCTCCTTTTTTTTCCTTGTATCTAGGTTCAATGGTACGTAAGCTTGCACACACTGGTGTAGTTTAGATTGGCGCCCCGACGGGTCTGCGCATCATGTACACGTAACTGTCAATACTTATCTGTTTTTATCCCGGCTGTGTCATGTGGTGGTTGTTTAGAGCGTATAAAAGGTTATGCCCGTAGCGTTTTTCGAATAAGAGTTGAAAGTTGCGCTCAGTGTGTGTACGTGTTTTCTGTCTCTGTCCGTGTTTTCTTCGCGCAGTTTAATCATGAACGTAACAAGGCTGTTACTTCCACCCTGGTCGCTAAATATGTCACAGTTGTGGCTAATTTGGCGATGAAAACTACATTGCGTAAGGCCTCAAGCGCTTCAGCTTAACATGCCCTGCAATTCATCTGGCAAGTTTGAGCCAACAATCATAAAACCATCATTAAAACTATAGAGCGCTCGGGCCAAGAAACGATCATTTAGCATATTTATTCCGGACGCTACTGACTTTCTTTGCAGCTGCCGCTAACATAAAGCACTTAAGCGCGTTAAAATTTCTTGTTCGGTTGTTGCACTGATAATCGTTAAGTAGGCGGATGATCAGATTGTTTGAATTTTTAAAAGTTGTCCACTTTTCGTTTTTGTTTCGTTATGCATCACTTTTCGGCTTCGAAGGAAATACTTAGCTTTACTGGTCGTCCTCATTTCAGGCACTTTTAAATTGGGAATTGTATCATATTTTTTTTGAAGCAGTGCAGTGTAGAGAGTGCTACCGCAATCCAATTTTATTTATTGGATGTTTTCATCCCAATATAATATTTAGCCTTCATTTCACTGGATATCATATCATTTTCACGGTTAAGTGATTATCTCTCCGTCATGTTGATGTTTTTTTTTTCTTTTCTGGGAGCTTCACGTTGTTCAAAAGCATCGTAAATACACAAACACTGACCGGAAGCGATGTCTCCCCGCTCCCGGACTAAGAGAAAAAGTAAAAGCCAGGCTTTTCTCCGTGAAGTCGGAAAATCGGCGGAATAATCCTTGAAAACTTTCCAAAACATCCTCGCATCGTTAGGGTCTGAAGATGAAACAAACCATACGTAAAGTTAAAATGAAATCCAGGCTGCGTACTGAAAGCCTCGATGTGCCCTTCTAACTGATACTCCACTTTGTGCTGCTTGTTTTGTCCTCTTATTCTTTTTAAGATATCTACACTACAATAGATAGCCTAAACCTTTCTCAGGCTTCAGTGCAGGCTTGAGCGGCATAACAACCTTGTTTCCGGAAGGGCAGTTTTGTTTTCCTCGTCTCAAAGAGCACTTCTCTGACTTTGTTTTTTTTTCGCTGGGACTTGTTAGTCTGTAATACACTCAGCCGCGAAGGACGGCTCCCACGCTACGCGCCGTTGGTTTTTCGGAAATGTGCCAGTAAGTTTCCCTCTGAAAGAACGGAATCAACAAGGAGTGGTTGTTTTTCTAGACGCTCTAACAAAGTCTTAGTTGTTTCGCTATACTACTCAAAGAAAAGCTGGCGTCCTAAGGACTGATCACAGTTGATCCCAGAGTAGGAACACGTCACACTGACTTGTTTTTTCACCGTCCTTCGTAACCTCGTTGGCCCAGTGACTCCCGAAACAATTGCCTCAAGCCATCGTTTGACGTTGGAGGGCCCAAAGTTTTAAGATCTTATACTGTAAACGGTCTATGAGGCTTATTCCACGAGACTGCTTTAGGCGTCAGCAGAAAACTCACTTGACTTCTGACGTCATGACAGCTGCTGCATAAACCTCCGCGCGCCGCTAATTTCGAGCTGGTCTAGGTTTATCCGCTCGCTTCCTATTCGATTACGAACTGTCCGCTCCGGAATGGCTTCAATGGCTCGGCAATTTAGATCAAGCCTACGTGCCTGACAGCAGTGGGGCATGCTGAGTGGTGTTACCATAGCAACGGTGTAGCTACTGCCTACTAAGTTTTTAATGCGATATCAGCAGCCGATGGATGAGAGAATCGATACTGCCTACAAAAGGAGCGGGCTGTCTGATTGTCTTACGGATCGTCAAGCCCGACAAATCCGGCACTGGCAATAAACATTTGAATTTTTTTGGGAACTCAGAATTTCACTGGTATTAAATAAAGTGTATTCACGAATAAAGGCGTACACGGGCGAGGCATAAGCACTCAGTTCGCATTCAGGCCACAGGCAAGACCACGAAGTCTCTTGTGAATCTATGAAGATATTATTCGGCGACCATAGAACAACGCAGGTTGTTGTGACTTCTAAACTGGTGAAAAATTCATTAAAAAAAAAAGCTATGCATCATCTAGCCCAAACAGAAGTTTTGTTAAAAGTTTTAGTGCAAAATGTCGCCCCGCAATTTTCGCCCTTTCTGGTAATCTCGCCCGATGATTGTAATCTCACACAGACGTTAAATATCAAACATACAGTTCACCGAATGCGTTGCAGATGTAAAATTTTCACGCAAACGTTGCGTGCAAATGAGAACAATTGATGTGTTTGGTAGCTCTATGAGAGCAACCGACTGAGCCCGGATCTAAGAGCTGCCGTTGGTGTATCATATTGCATGATAATATAGATAGCAGATAATTTTTCTCGACCTAAATACCCCATGCTCTATATTATGCCCTTCATTCTGGGCGACATAATTTCAATCCTGGTACCTCCCGATGTGAACCAATAAGTCATGAAGTCAGTGAAGACAATGTTAAATCATGGCAGATGGGAACAATACAAATCGGGGCGGGCAGTTGCACACTTTATTCGAGGCTGAATAAACCTGCTTCAGAAAGCGTAATATTCCGCATAATACTCTTTGGATATTTGTGTGCATGGTACTCGTAGTGCTAATACATTTCAAAAAGACTTCGCTGCCAACCCCGCCAAGTGATCTACAGCGGCTGCAGGACGAACGTGTGTCTCGTTTATTCCAAAGAGTATTTTTATGCAGTATTTTGCTCACAGCTGCAAGGATGATGATTTCCGTTACCTTCCAAGTTCCACAAATTAATTCGTATTCCACAACTTCATGTTTTGAACAAGACAACAAACGCTGCCACATGAAACCGAACAAACACAAGCGTTTTATACCCAGAGACTGACCGTTACCGGTCTTTCAACTCTACCTCGAAAACGTGACCCGTGTGACGCAGCCCAGCAAAGCCATCAGGTGAGGGCACGTTGGCCAAGAGACACCAGCAGATCTCGCAAGGCAACAAGCTACAGTGCTCCCCATAACACGACAGCAAGTTACGAAATTCCTCCGTCACGGCAGGCTGCGTCAACCCCAAAGCAAGAAAAGCTAATCAAGCCATTGCGGGGCTATTGCACGCTCGGAGCTCAATGACGCCAAGATGTCTCTCCCCGGTCGTGATGGATCGCTGTCCGCAGCGTCATAATTACCCGCGTCAACGCCTTTCCGCCAGCAGCGTATCTTCCATGTCTGTGTGTGCGTCACTTTCACGGAGGCATTCCTGCCCTGACCCTTTCTTTCCGGTGATGCCCTCGTCAAGGACTCGCGCAGGTCGCCGTCTCCCCTTACGTCGCCCTTTTTGTTTCTTGTTCTCATTTAGCGTGGGCACTTGCGTCCCCCGTCATGTTGTGCAAATATGCGCTGCGTTATCTCTGCTTTGAGTAAGAAATAAGTCACAGAGATGCAAGTTTGCTTACTGTGACAAGAAGACGACGACCAAGTAGCCATGTGTATTAGACTCACGTTTCCGTGTAGGCGCCGTGTAATGTAGGATTAACGACGCTGCGGCGGAGAAGCAGTAGAAGGAAGAAGATTGGTTGTTTTCAGGGTTGGTAGCGCCGCTTTCTCATTTAATACTTTAACTGCTTGCTCTATTAAGACGTAAGAGCGTATAGTGTCTAAGGAAGTCATCGCTGTGGAAATCGACGTTCCCACTACTGATCGCATGCTCCTTTCCATTAGTACACCCGTGAGAAGGGAGACCAAACAACAGCGCCAATAGACGCTTACAAGAGCGCACAATCCAATCCAAGCTGTTTGCTGAGCCATTTTTGATCTCATTCTGTAGTTCTGTTGGCAAGACATCTATTAGTTTATGCGCATTGCTGGTGACTTTCATCGCTTTTTATTAAGCATTCATGAAAGCTTCATTATTATTCTATTCTACTACCATTACTTTGTTGCTGCTTTCTCCCTGGCACTGCTGTCTACTTTGTGTAAACTAGCAGTAGAAGCGGCAACCTGGAAGTGCAAGCACTCTTGTTTATAAGCGTGTTCCGCCCTTTAGGAATTCTCATTGTGCGGCGAGCAACAACAGTGGTCTACCCTGCGGGGACAGTCTTCAAGAGAACGGAATTTCACTCAAGAGGTTGTCCTTTTTCGAAAGGGATGCGAGATCTTCCGTATAACCATCACTTCATGTCCACAGTTTAATACATTCGAAGGAATTATACCAGCTTTGGTACTTGCGAGCAGCTGTATAGAAAGATGGTTCGTTGCGTTTAACTTTACTCTACAAGCTGTATCTAATTGAAGCGTCACGTAGAAATTGCAACAGTAGTATTTCTACTACAACTTGTAGTGCTTCTACTAGCAGTAGTTCTAGTAGTAGTGGCAGTAGTAGTAGTAGCACTACCATAGTAGTGCTTTATAATGGCCACAGGCTCCTTATCAACTTCAGTGAACAACACACACCTCATCTATCCCTCAAGAGCCAAGAACAGAAAAGAGAAAAAGTTGGATGATTGGTTTATTGGTTTATTGGGGTTTAATGCCCCGAAGCAACTAAGGCTATGATGGATGCCGTAGTGAAGGGCTCCGGGAATTTCGACCACCTGGGGTTCTTTAACGTGCACTGACATCGCACAGTACACGGGCCTCTAGAATTTCGCCTTAATCGAAATTCAACCGCCGCGGTCGGGATCGAACCCGCGTCTTTCGGGACAGCAGCCGAGCACCTTAACCACTGAGCCACCGCGGCGGGGCAAAAAAAAAAGTTGGATGATATAATTTATTAACTATACTATAACCGTTAGATCATACAAAGGAAATCAACAGGAGGAGTACCAGATAAGGAGGTTCACACTGCACCATGGCTGCCCGGTGTACTATTTCTAATTAGTTATTGTCTGTATGATGGTCCACAAAATAATTACCCTACTCCTTATTTTTGTTAATGATAGTGTTCTTAGCATGCACATCGGAGTACTTAGCAACCAAAGTCTGTTATGTGCCAGCTGCCCTCGAAGATGTTGACCTGCAGGCTCGCCTTCATAGTTTTCCCTTGCACTTTTTTACGACCTCCTGTAGTATTTTATGACTGCATGCCCTTTATGGTTTTTCCTCCTGGTCGGAAGTCAATGCCCGGCTGAACTCTGAGGCCAACACGCAAGCGTCTGCTGTCAACGCCCCACCCCCCAGAAGTCGACAGCCCTGACCCGGCCATCGACCGGCGCCCAGAGACCATCAGTGGCGTTGAGTCATCTCCAGCCACCGATGACTCAATCGAACAGTAATAGTCCTGCTTTTGTTAGAGGGCCAACTTTCGCGATGATGTTTGCAGCACCATTCTGCTAGTTCATTTGTTCGATATCTTATTTTTCGCAATGAGAAGGGCCAAAGGAAAGGCAGGCTTCCCATTCTAGTACATCATTGGGTCGAGTGTCGAAGGTCAACTTGCTTGGGTTGTGACGAGATGTTTTTTGATTCTCCGACGAAATAGTCTAAAAATGACCTGTCAAAGTGCATTATGTCTTTGCGTCCGATTGTGGTGTCAGGAAATAGTACAACAACCATCTGCGGGGGCACTGTTTGGTCTATAGCGTATCGGCCAAAGGCTGCTGTTACCTAGCGCGTTCAGACACTTTTTCAGGTAATCTTCCAGACATAAACCTGGCGATGTATAGGTCACGCCCTTTTTACAATCTTTTTCGCAGCTGCTGTTCCTCTGGCTCTGTAATTTTTGCCTTTACTCTCTTCCCTGTTCCTCCTGTGCGAGAAAGCGCAGGGTCCGCTTGGCCAATGCACCATGTCTGGTGCAAAACCCAGTGACTACACACCTGCACCGATGGCGAGATCCTATGAAGCCGTGTGCGCAAACTTTTGTTAGCTCTTTGGCCATTTAGGGCGCTCGGTTACCCTGTTCGTCTGCTAAGATCACCGTCATCGTTTGCCATTTTGTGCACGCTCTTTAATAAATTTGTTTTGTCTTTGTCAGCTGTCTTAACATCAGCAGTAAAAATAGCCATAATAACTACTTTTTCCGCTCTAGAAGAGTATAAAAATTATCTTCCTTTTGGTCCTCTTTCTTTTCGTCGCACCACCGTGCCTAGCATAGATGAATGAATTACGTGGACAAACGACAAAACTGCCCTATTTGAAATAAAATGATGGAGGAGGCCATTTTCTTGACAGGTATATATTAGCGCCACGCTGTACGTAATGTTTATACCCTAGCGGCAAAAGGCACTAACTAGATAGAACATGCGCGCTGGAGCAGGGCCATCTGTGCAGGTCTGTAGTTTTGTAGGTCCTGGTCTGTTGTTAAGAATGAAACAGGCGCTGCCGGTTTGCGTGATGAGTCTGGCCGCGTTGAAAAAAAAAGTATGGATTAAGTGTGCATTTGATAGACGGATAGAGGGAGAGAATAAAAAGAAAGAAGAAAACTCCTCGCCGACTTTCTTCCGTTCTTCCGTCGGCCGAGACACGTTACAGCAGCAGCCGTAGGCGTTCAAGATGTCGACTTACCTTCTTTAAAGGAACACTGAGTAGGAATCTATCGAATTTTGACTACGAGTAAAAATCGACGCAACGGGGCCTTCAGAATGAGGTGACCGTTGTCCGGCAGCAAAATACGCATTTGTTCCTCAGCAATGGAATTGAAATATTTTCAGGACGCTAGTTTTAAAGTGACAACCACACCGAAAATGGGTCCGCGATCCCGAAATGGTAGTAAATGGCGATATAGCCTACGTCCTGGCATCGGGGTTAGAAAAAAAGCAACGTTGTCAACACATGCAGTTTACTGACGACAAATGTACTTCATTTTCTGGAATTATACCTCACAAACGCCCGCATTCAGTTAAAGTACCGTTTTTGACGCTAGTATGCGATAATCTATAGGTACAGGCCAACTTTGATTTCTGCCTAGAGTCCCTATAACACCGGGGTGTTGATTTGAACCGTGCTGGAGACCCGGCTTCAGCGCTTACTTTTCCTGATGCGCTCCTTATCTGCACGCATTCATACATACTTACCAGGTGACGCATGTTACCAATGCAACAAAATATTTTATAGCTGTTTCCGTTAGAGTGTGAAGCACAAAAAATAAACACGTTTTCACTAAAATCACCTACAACAGCGCTAAATTCTTTCTCCTTATATGAGTCTAGTTGCTATGTGCCTACGATGCCCGAACAGAAATTGTGCACGCAGATTTTTCTTTTTGTTTTTAATGACTGGACGAGGAGGTCGTCGCCTTGGTCTTGCCATCCGGTTTCTTATTCTTAACTCCAAGAAAAGACTTGAGAGTTTCTACACGTGTCCCATCTTGACCTCCGGGCGTTTGCAGGTGCAATTTCATTTATAGAGGCTACGGCTTTTCAAAGCTTTTCCGTCCAGTGTCCCACCGTCGAGTGTAGCTTTTGTGCCAGCGATGAAAAAATAGGGCCTCAAAAAAGTCGACACATGCTGGCGGTCACTGTCCGCCTGTAAAGCAACAAAATAGGTATTGTTTGGATAGACCCTTTCAATCCAATACGTTATTCTCTGTTCTGGGGATCTGCGGGCGCGCATCTAGCCTGTAGCAACGAGTTTGCTTCACTACTTTTAAGCATGATCAACTTTTGGATGGGTTCCATCCTTAAGTATAGCCGGAGGCAATCTAAAGGTGGATCAGTCTTCCAAGCGTATGTCTTAGTCAGGCCTTGTGGCACGCACACAGACGAAAAAAAAAATCGCACTAGTAGCATTCTTAGCGCTTACAAGACTAGTCGTTGTTCTCAAAGAAGTTTCTTATACAAGTAGTTCAAGACATCTTCGTTCCCTTATGGAAGACGAGGACGAACAAGCGGAAGAATATCGCAAATGGAATCAAATATGAGGTCTTCAGTGCGCCACTCCTTGCTTTTTCTTTTTCTCTAGTTTTTTCATCGCTGGTAGAAAAGCTACACTCGATCGTGGAACACTAGATGGAAGAGCTTTGAAAAGCCATGGCCTCTAGAAACGGTATTACACGCCAACCGGGAGGCGCGCACCGAAGGGGAACTGGACGCCGTCACTAGACGGTATGGAGTCATCTTAGAACACCAACGAGCCCTCCGGAGGACCTACGCTCCTCTCCACAAAGAACTTAGTAGTGAGCAGTCGGTTGCCTCGAGACAACTGCAGACTAATACATACCCCAATCTGAGTTTACTCAGCAAAATCTATCCTTCCGCATATGACAACCAATGCCCGCTATGCGGTGAACACCAAACGTTTTACCACGTTACATGGGCCTGTCAGAAAATGCAGGCAGCGCCGATAAACAACACACAAATACCGGAGCAGTGGGAGGCTGCGCTGTCCAACTCGATGCCTGAAGAGCAGCTCAAGCTGATCGACAGGGCTCGCAAGACTGCAAAGGCCACTGGGGTCCTGGACTGAGGGCTCCACCTAGGCTGGGAGAACCCTTGTGACAATAAAGTTCTCTCTTCTCTAATTATCACCGCACCGCTAGTGTATCCTCAATGAAATCTAATTTCAATCTGCTACCCCTCACATTTCGTCGAAAGCATGCACGGTTATGCCTCTTTCATAAGATATTTCACCATGATGACTTACACGATAAATTGCTCATTCCGCCTTCATACGTATCATCACGCATTGACCACGCTCACAAGGTTGGCATAAATTCATGCAACACTAAATGTTTCTCCGATTCTTTCATACCCCGCACATCTAAAGACTGGAACCGCCTTCCCTCTTCCGTTGCAACAATTAAAAAAAATTTTGTTATTTCAGTCTGCCGTGCGCAATATAGACCATGCGAGTTCTTCTTAACATTGTATAAAACCTACCTCTTTCCTGTGTGTTCATATATTATTTAATTTCACCACTGTGTACACTCAAACGATTTTCATTGTGTTATATTAAGTGTTATGGGACTTTGTTCAGATCATTTTTAACCAAACTTAACTGTCACTTGCAGTATTACTTGTATGTTTTTGTTGCTGTGCATATCTTTTGTTTGTTTATTGATTAAAACCCACTCCCCTCTGTAATGTTTATACCCTGAGGGTAATAATAAATAAATAATAAATAAATAAATAAAAAGTTTTTCATTCATTCATTCATTTCATTCTCCCTACACAATACACATGAATAGGCCTATAAGGGTGCACTAGAGGGCAGCTTACTTTCTTTTTACACCTTTTTGCTTAGAGTCCAGCGAGAGCACTGGTTACTGTTACTGTTCCACTGGTTACTGGTTACTGGTCACTGGTTACTGTCATCTTCTTCCGCGGCTCGATACATATTGCAGCAGACAAATTCAAGGGTAAAAAAAAAAGTATTTTTTTCCCTGTGGACCTTTAGCTCTTGCTGTGTGCTGCACTAACTGAACCCAAAGTATAATAAGTCGGGCTATGCAGTGCCTCTTCGTTTACTGTTATCGTGTTCAGCGGCTAATCTCTGGGTGGCGCGATCACGTCATGGTTGCGCTGGCTGCAATTCGATCGAAGATAATTAGAAACACGCATTTGTGCTGAACGATATGCCAGGGACGTTAGAGAACACCAGCTGTTGTGGTGAGGCCTTGAATAGTGTTTTAAATGTTCGCTGCACAGTAGTTCTAACAAAAGCTATGGCTACGAAATTTGCAAGGACTCTTAAAAATCGACGCAGTTTGCATTACCGCTCAAAACTAAATTAAAATTTGGTTGAGTGTTTTCTAGTTTTGTTTTTATTTTTCCAGTACTGTACATTGTTCTGAAAGCCTGTTATTTGCCGAGTGCTGAAATTTTGTGCGAGAGTAGGAACTACTGCTTTGCCCAAATATTATGAAAATACGCGGTTCTAACAAAAACTAGGTTTATTGTGCTTTTTTCTTTGTCGATGCACTGAAATTGTCGCCATAGCAAGTTACAAAAGAACTTAGACTGTTGATTCTGGTATCAGTTGAGCAAATGACATTTAATAACATATGTAAAAAAATTTGTTGGTCATGCCTTATATAGCTCCCGAGAAAAACACAGAACCCCTGAAAATTCTGTTTTGAGAAAAACGCCAATATAGTCCCTGAAAACCATTTTCTTCGTCAGATGTCGTCTTCACAGAAGAGCTACTGGAGGAGTCCTAGTGGCTAGAAAAATTAAGAACAAGGCCAAATCTCGAACCAAAGCGACGTTTTTATTTGTGACGAAAAAGTTCACAGGACTGAATTTTGTCTTGTATCTGAAACGAAAAGATCACGTGGAGACACACCCACTTTTCCGCTCAGTGTGACGACGACGACGCACCAAAAAATCATTTCTTATATTCGGAATACCCTAGTGTAATATAAGAGAAGCCAACAGCCACAGAAACCAAGGGGCACAGGGGATTTTTAATTTATTTATTTTGTGGTGTTGATAAATTTAGAATATTACTGAATATGTCATCGCTTCAAGCTAATTGATTAGAAAAGCAGAAGAAAAAACAACCACATGCCGCCGGTGGGATCCGAACCCACGACCTCCGAATTCGGAGGTCGTGGGTTCGGATCCCACCGGCGGCATGTGGTTGCTTTTCTCAGTATGCTTTTCTCTCTCCTCTTTCATTCTCATTAGCACTCTCTCTACAAGAAGGACAACCAAAATATATACCTTGTTGCCCTCTCTGCAGCTAAATTCTTCTTTCTATTGTCTTGAATGCGAATTAAGAAAAGCTCCGTTCTCGAATATTGCACCTTTCAAGGCGCTCTCTGGTTTGTCGCTCCCTTGAGTTGCCGTTTCTAAAAAAAAAAAAAAGTTTTTACTAACAGATCTCGATCTCTTCGCAGAAACAGGGGATATACTTAAACATTGCGTTCAGCCATTTTTCGGAACATGCATAGTTTTCTCCATGCACCGAACGTACTTCCACGCACTTTATTCTGTCAAGGTTTATGTACATCGTGGGGATTAAATCATAAGTGAGAGAACTGAACTGCCGCGTATACATTTATTGATTCTCATGTTTTACTCTCTCTTGCTGGTTATGTGTCGTTGTATGCACGATCATATTTTCACGTCACGCGGAATTGGTGGAAATGGAACTGATCACAGCTGGCCGACTTCAAAGTTTCTGCTTGAGCAAGCTTCTTTTTACCTTTAATGAAATTCTCAGCTCTCGTCTTCGGTCGACAGAGTGGTCCTAAAGAACAGCAAAAGCTCGAGTACAGCTCAATCTAATCAATTTCATGCTCTGATGAAGAAGGAATGAACGGAAAGATGAAAGGTTTGGGGAGGGGGCGGGGGGGGGGGGGGGGGGGGGGTGGAGAAGGGAACAGACCCGACAAATTAAATTTGTGAACTGTGTTCTCAGATAAAAACGAGGGGCCCCGTTTCTTTTAGTAGGAACTCAGGTTCTGCGTGTGCTATCGACCTCCTATATACGAGGCACGCGCCGACGGCTAAATCTCAACAGGCAGACAGAAATGTCGAAATGGAACTTTGCTTTCCTTACCGCACTACTTTTGCTTGTTTTGAACTGGGTCGTTAGAACACTAGTTTGCAGACATTTCAAAGAAACTTTTTTTGTCTTCTCTTATATCTACACTCATTTACTTTGCAAGTCCGCCTTAAATATAAGCAGTGGTCAATTTCATTTCGTGCTGAGAAAGGAAAAGGAATCCGTGCTTCTCTTAAATCTGGGCTCGCTCACTTTTCAGGTATTCCTTAAATGTAAGCATTGGCAAATTTATTTCGCGCTTAGAGAGGAAAAGACACACGCGCAGGACTCGCAAACCTCGGGGTTTAGTGCTTTATCTTTACATGGAGTCGACTGTGCGCTTATTATTTACCGGGTTTTTATTTTCCATCCTCGGATTCGACATGGTCGCCGGACTAGCTAGCTAAGCTGACACCAATACGTTCAGCGTGCGTGCAGTGTGGTAGTGGGCGTGTTGTTTTAGAAAGTGGACGCGGCTGCGTAAAAGGTTACCTTTAAAAGTTAAAGTCAGGCAGAAGTACTAGGAAGTAATGACAAGAAAAGCACTCTAATTAATCAGATCAGTGGGAAGAACGAGCAGCTGGTTCATACAGAATGTTTTCGTAGTTTTTATTCCATAATTTTGGCAGGAAACTTTCAACTATAGCACAATATAAAGTAAGCCTAACCACTAAGTTCATACGGCTGTCCTGATGCCGATGTCCGTTGTACTCATTCCTTCTTTTGGATTCCGCTCCACCGCCATACTTCTTTCATGCTATGGGGAAAAAGATATCCTCTGCGTCGTGTTGATCATTTCACCCTCCCACTGGCATATTTTAGGTCTTCTTGTTTGCTTAGCGACAGGCAGAGAAGGATGGTGAGTTCGAGCCCTCAAGCGGGCCAAATTTTATTCAACAGGCAATATTTGAGAGAGCAGCGTATCTGATATTTTCCGCCATACAGTCCACGAATTGGGAATTTTTTAATGCTCATATTTTACGCTGTGCGAACCATACAGGAAATTTGTTTTCTGTATTCATCCCTGACACAATTCTTTCGCGAAGTTCTTTTGACGGTCATACTTGTGCATTGCCTACCTCGCCATTGTGGAAATTATTGCGTCCACGCGTGATTACCATCACTGCCAGACATTTCTATTTGAAATATCGCGCACGTCTTTACCCTGCTGTGCGCACCAAAGAGGAAAAGGAGCCGCCGCGGTGGCTCAGTGGTTACGGTGCTCGGCTGCTGACCCGAAAGACGCGGGTTCGATCCCGGCCGCGGCGGATGATTTTCTTTGGAGGAGAAATTCGAGGAACGTGTACTGTGCGATGTCAGTGCACGTTAAAGAACCCCAGGTGGTGGAAATTTCCGGAGCCCTCCACTACGGCGTCTCTCATAGCTTGAGTTGCTTTGGGACGTTAAACCCCATAATCCAATCCAATCCAAAAAGGAAAAGTGCATGGCACTCATTCGCAACTGGCTTAATTCCATAAGGCATACTCGTAGCCTTGCTACGCGTAACCTTGCTACTATCACAATCAGCCAGCGCAATGTACTGCTGAGTGTTTCAGACCACAGGAACGAAGATCTTGAAGTGAGTGCTGCAGACGTCGTCTCTCGAAGAATACATCGGAGTAAAGAAGGCAGTGACCACAACCTTTCGTCGATACAAAAATGTTACTATTGTTTACCCCAAAAGCTTAGATGACAAGTTCGAATGTTTTGCAGCAAGTGCAAACAGACGTTCAATTACTCCCCATCCCCCCCCCCCCCTCGAAGAAAGAAAAAGAAAAAAGAAAACACTGAAGAGAAGTAGCGACGCTTAGTCATCGAGAACTGTGCATGCAGCCCTTTCATACTATGTACCTAGTAAAAATTACCGAGCAAAAATCTATTACAATTTTTGTTTTCCCCAAAAAATATGAGGACTGGGAAGAGCAGGGTGGGAGCGTACATAGACAGTTACGGTAACCCCACTTCCGGATTCAAAATGCTGGCATCAGGTGGACGCTAATAACGACTATTCCCTCGTATTCGTACGAAGTTCACGAGACATTGAGAAGAAGACGACGAAACGAAAAGTAGTGTCATTGCGTCACTTTGATCCCATTTTACCTCATGTATACGGCTCAAGACTAAGCCGATTTAATAGTGACTATTTTTAATAGCTTTAAATAGCACAGGTCTTTATCGCAAGTTACCCAGGCTGACGGTAAGAGGACTCCAATTATGGCATTGTAATAAAGTAAGGCTACTGGCATTAGTATTGAGATAGATGGTGGTTGCAAACAAATAAAATACCTGTCATGATGCGTTAGAGCATGTTCTTGCTCATTCTTGAAGTACGGGGTACTGTAAACATTTTGATAGTGTTTCCAAAATTTCTTTCGTGACTTCTATTTCACAACTATGCACATTGGTGCTATTATAATCTCTCTCAAAAAATTAGCACTCAAGAGACAGTACGTAGAACGAAACACGCACGCTGCTCAAATGATTGCATGCATCATCTGGCCCAGCTAATTACTGTCTTGGTCCATACTTTTGTCCCATTGCAGAGTTGAAATAAAACCAAGACGAGCGCACTGTTTGAAATCATAATATATTTTTGATCTCACCGAAATATATTAAAAATGAAAGTGGCCACAAAACTGTCGTTTCTAGACGCTGTGGACGATGCGAACGTTTATAAGCGAAAGATGAAGACAAAAGAGGAATGGCAGGCGATAGGCTGAACTTTTAATCGCCGTTTCAATACCTTGCTCTGCGTTCACCTAGGTGCTTAGGCAAAAGTGTATCAGCATTCTGAAGCTTGCTCCCTGCTAGTAAAACACTGTCCGTGCCCGGTTACTTCACGAATTCAAGGATTGCAAGTGTAGGTCTTTTGAGCTGGCAATTTAATCGTTCTACCGCTTGCCAGCTTAACGCCAAATTTTAAGGCCAAGTAAATTACCTACTTTAACTTCACTATATTATTAACCGGTAAAATGCGTTCTGTCCCACGAAAAGAAAAAGTGTTTTATAGTCGAAGATTAGAAAAACTCCTCTCAACTCAAATTAGGCCTCTAAACAGGTGTAGTGGCCTAACTTTATATCACTAGGTAAACATTAATATACAAGTTGTAAAAGCTTCAGAGCGATAGGTACATAAGAATTTTTTTCGCCACAGTCCACGCTAAAGAAAAACCTTGGGAGCATCTCAAATGCCCAAATGTGTTTCAGGTCTTGCTCACCACTTTTTTGAAGATCCGGGGTTGCATCTGTATTGCTAGACTTTTATTGCGAAAGCAGTACTTCACGGGGTCCAATCCAACCAAGAATCTTGTGACGTCCTTGATCTTGTGCGTGCAGAAATAATTATTGCCGCGACTGGGTTTCTTGAAGCCCGTGGCGCACGAGCAAATGAGCTTCGTGGTTACTGCATGAGAGCACTATGCCGTAGCCGCAGCTAATCACGCCTCATGTTACACTGCAACACATTCTCGCGCTGTGCATTGCACATTGTTGTTTTCAACAACTTCGATCTACAGCGCGAACAGATCAGATTAGCTTAGCCTCGATCTGAGCTTAACCTGAGCCTAATATCGTCGCCAGACGTGCCGATGACACAGCAAAGGAAGCATGAGCAAATGCTTTCGCGCTCCTACTCGGTTTAACGACGTTAAAAGCCTACCACGTGTTGTCGCCTGTGAGCTTTTCACCGTTGGTATCACCTGGATAATCGCAAAATTTATGTGAATAAAAATATAAAGCACCTTTGAAAGCGGGAGCACTGCTTGGCGCATGCTACTTCAGGCATACGTACAGTCTTGGTCAAAAGTCTTAAGGCCAAAGGCTTTTCGCTTCAGCCCCTTAATAGAGACATTACGGCACTGAAAAAGTCCGAAGGACTATGAAATTCTAGCATAAGGCTTCTTCTGGATGTAGAGAAGCTTTTTGATTGACTTGTGTTTTGAATATCCGCTACATGGAGCATTCTAGGGACATTCATTTCGCTGCAGGTGAGAGCTGTGGCCTTAGGACTTTTGACCAAGGCTGTACATGTCTGAAGCCTCCTTTTGAGCAGGTTGCCTACAACTGTCAGGTGTTTACACTTGAGTGAAGGGAGGGTACACCTGCATGAAGTGCTTCAAAGTAAAAGCCTTTAGGACAAATGCCTTTAGATCGGATGCTTTAAGGGTAAATTCCTTTAAGTGAAATGCATTTAGCACTTAAGAACCTTAAGTTCCCACTGTGTCTAGTGCTAGTGCAAGATATTCCGCGCTTAGCTATTCTAAACCGCCTGCTATGTTTTCTATAAAAGCGTACGAAGTGCACATGCTAACGATGTGTCGGTGAGCTAGTTCTTGCAAGTTAAGGTATATTTTACTGTTTACAGTTAGCGTACAGATGGATAAGCATAAAGTCATTGCTATACATGGAGGCGTGTACAGACAGGCGCTGTGGTTATTAACGTCATTTTCCGGATAAGCCTGCAAGAATGCAAGGATGAAGGAGAGGAAAAGCAATGGAACACCAGGGCTTCGTTTGGATCTCGCGCGAAAGAACGCAGGGAAAACGCAGTAATCCCCCAATATGGTCTGGGCCCATTACTGGGCTTGCATTTCTTCAGGCGTAGAAACCAGAATTGCGCGGACACTACCTGAATTTTTATTTTGTCTGTGGGAAGCTGCTCCTCATTCGCTTCCTTCCGAATTTAGTGCATGCAGCCGGCCTTCTTGGGACATCCATGGGATGTCGCATCCTGTATTGGACATTCGTGCCTGACGACAGTCGCATCCCGCGGGAAGGGGGGGGGGGAGGGGGGGGGGGGGGGCAGGTATTGACGCACCGATCCGAATCTCTGCCGTCCGGTCTGCCCAAACAATCGAACGGATTCATTTCACTGTCACGGCGTGCGCACAGTGTCGTTGTTGTCTTTTTGCGAGAGGTATAAGGGGAATAGGGAGTTGTTTGCGCAACGTTCTGCGAACGCGCTCCTATTGCGAGCGGTGTACTGGGTTGCGCCAGCGCGAACGGTGTTTCCCGTTACGCGTATGGCTCAGGGACGGGTTTTGTTCGGTTCAGCCGTCGCAGTCACGCAAACAATCCCATAGGGAGACCGCGGTATATTTCGTTTCTTCGGTTGGAGGATTAGACCTGGTTCCAGGTTTGGTGGCTAAATGACAGGGAAGCAATTCTGGAGTCGGATATCGGGTGCCATATTCTGTGTAGCCTAAAGGTTGTTCAATCGCTCAGTGCGAAACTGATAAATTACAAGGAAATTTTCGATAAGGACAAAAAATGCCCACTTTCAAAACTGGCGCAGTTACCTTCGATCTTTCAGTTCATCGCCAGAAGTTTCACATTCCATAGAGTTAATTATACCGTTTGCTCTCTGCAATATTGTTGTGAAGTTTACTGTTGCAGTTTGTTCTGCGGTAAAGTATATTAGTACCTGTTTGGGTACTGTACTCTCAGGGTCAAAGATATTGCAGATGAGAGTCGGTTACATGAAATAAAAAAAAAATTGAAAGGAACACTTAAGGTCTGCGTTAAGCGTATGACGGGATAGCGTAATGGATTAATTCCCATATATGCAGAAGATGACTCTGCACTTTACATTCATAGACCCGTAGAAGTCATCATACTTTTTCTGGCGCCGTGCTGCAGCGGTTAAGCGATGCGCCACTGCCCTGCTCCACAGCAGGGCAGCATGCTAGCATGCAAGCATGCAAGCATGCACAGCATGCTTGAGTGCCCTGCATATACTACCGAGCGTGCGTACTATGAACATTGCATGCAGAAGCTCTGCTCAGTGCCCCTTACAATGGACAAAGTTTTAGGTCCCTTAGCCTGCCTTAGGCAACAGAGACTTGCAATGACTTTTCTATTCACATATTTAAAAGACATTGGACATCTTGATAAGCTTTAAACTCACTTGCACGTCACCTTCATGCATTCTTCATGCAGTGAACTTCGTCAGCCCATTTGACGGACTATGCACTCCATCACTCCATAGGTTACATCAATACTCGCCATTGCATCTTTAGTACCCATTTCATGGCCGCATTTTATCTTCGTTTTTTTTTTACCTCTTCCACTCTGCTCTCCTTCTGTCTTTATCTCCCAAATTCCTCTCCCTACGCAGAGTAGCATGCCAGCGATTTTTAAACGCCGGCTAAATTCTCTGCTCTTCATTAAAGAGTCTCTCTCTCTCTCTCTCTCTCACTGCCCTGCGATGGCAGGTGCTCCCAGCGGTGGTGTTAGTGCGGCTAAGGTTTCTCTTCCTGAACGACCAGTCATTAATTTAACTGCCACCTGAAACGGTGGGCAGTTTGCTCACTATCTGGTGGGCAGTTTCCTGTGGTGACGCCGCAAGGTCACGTGACCTAGGTGGCCCATCTGCCTCCTAGGTTGCTCTCTGGGGACAACTGCCAGAGCCATGCCCGTGGTTTTTCTCTCTCAACGCTGACGCTGACAGCACCGACACAGGATTTTCTGGTGGATGGAGCCTTTAACGTTATCGCGTTAAAATAGAGTAGAATAGAGTTAATTTTACGGAAGAAATTTAACTTTCGGCAAAAGGAATAAAGTCAACTAGTGAATCACGGAAATGCCGGTTATCGTCAATGGCTCCAGTATGCGGGAAGGCAGTTCCACCTGAGAGATGAGGGCGGAAGATAGCTGAAAAAAATAAATGGGTTTCGTCTATCATTCTACGATGTAGACCTCGTGACTATGATCAAATTAATGGGGTAATGCTTTCTGGTGGAAAATTGAAATCATCGGGTAGTGTGACATCATGACACACCTTGTGAGAGAGAGTTAAACAATTGAGTTTCCTCTATTGTTTTAATGACAGGAGAGAAAGACCAGCTTTCGTGCCTTTTATGCCTGCGGTAAAGTTATTTGAAAAAATGAAGTAAATAGAGTTAGCTCGTAAAAAGTCAAAGAAGTTTTAAAGTTTTCATGCTTAGGACCTTATAAAAATCATCCGTGTTCCAGTTTTCGACGTAAAGGAATTTTATTAATAGAATTTTTAGCCAAGATGGACGGCGCTGAAATTAGACGCATAAATGGTGGCATGAACTTAGCTTTATAGATGTGCATTCAATGTGGGTACAAAATATTAATTTCGTTTGACGTACCCCCTGGCACTTGTATTTATTCCCTGAACTGCGAGAAATGCTGTCCATATAAAAGAGGTAAATGTCTCATAGGTACAGAAAACGCGCAAATGATTTTACATTTCTGAATGTTTATTTAATTCGTTGGCAACTTTTTACGAATTAAAGCGGCATTGAAGGCTATGAGGAACTCCGTATAGTGAAGAATTCGGCCCTTAATTCTAACACCAGAAATTCAGACCGGTGCCTTCGCATTTGCCTAGCAGGCAAATGCGGCCTCGAAACAGAGTTCAAACCCACAGCCATGACCTGAGTAACTGCACACTAAAGGCAATGAGGCATATAGGAAGATGCACTTCGGCTAAGAAAAAAATCTTTACATTCCAAGACTCATTCGGAACTTATTTAATTGGGGCAACGCAAAACAACATACACAATGCGAATAATTTGAAAGCATGAGCCATCGCTTCCTCAATAATCGCAGCTCCCTCGTGACTTAATGAGGTGCATTAGCGGCAATAATTGCAGTGCCATCATACGGCGCGCCTTCGAAACAGTATTAAGCGCAAGACAGTGTGAGTGGGAGTGCCGTACGTAATGTGCATTGTGGCAGAGATAACTGCTCTGTGCACATTCCACAGGGAGGGTTGCGATGATTATTACGTCTTCATGTCACTGCACTCTCGGGTCGGTCCGTGAGCAGGCTTTGGCGTTATAGGTGTGGCTGACCTCGAGTCCGGCCGTAACGATGGATTCTTTCTGTGTCGTGACCGGTCGTCATCGGAAAATCCGTATCAGTAGCATATTGCTTCGAGCGGCTTGTATTTGTATTACTCTTGACGCCGGACGTTCTTCCGCTTGGAATATCTCACATCATACATGACGCCACAAGATGATAAAAGCCGCCGCGGTGGCTCAGTGGTTACGGCTATAGGCTGCTGACCCGAGAGACGCGAATTCGATCCCGGTCGCGGCGATCGAATTTCGATGGAAGCGAAATTCTAGAGGCCCATGTACTGTGCGATTTCAGTGCACATGAAAGAACACCAGGTGGTCGAAATTTCCGGAGCCCTTCACAAAGGCCTCCCCATAGCCTGAGCCGCTTGAGCCGTTATAGCCCCATAAACAAAACAAGGTGATAAAAAATGACGCCTCTGAATGTATAACACCAGCATAGGCCTAGATAATGTCTCCTCACCTTCTTAAGAATTGTGACTTCATTGCTAGTCAGGTTTTATTATATACTTCATGAAGTTCTTTAAAAAAAACATTTGTGAATATATATTACTTATAATATATATTTTTGAGGGAAGGCTTTCCTTCTCGGAATTCATTTATTAGCGTATAAATGCTACATGTTAATGTGCTGGTAGACGCATACTCTATCTTTGGAATTTCAGATTTGAAAACCTCGCTTGTTTTATAGATAGCACAAGCGTTGTGTGTCACTGCACTAGTGCGGATTATTAAGAACACCTCATCATATAGATTTTGTGTTCGCGTAACGTGCTAGAAGCAGATACAAAATATGCCAGCAGTCGCTCAAATCGAGGAAAGCATTGGGGAATGCGTGTTTTAAATTATTGTTTGTGGTGTCGTTTAAATTGGGTAATTTTGACTGTTATATCTTTTTAGAAGACAGCATTAAGCAGAACGTAGAAAAAAACAACCACATGTTGCCCAGTGGATCCGAACCGAGAATTACAGAATTTCAAACAGGTGTGGACGCTTAATCACATTGTCATATTGCTTATGATGCATAAGTTATTAGAGCCATCATTAAAGAGGATTCCATTCATAGAACTACAAATTAGACTATCAGAGAGGCTCAACGGTAGTCTGAAGAGCGGAAAAGGGCGTCTAACGCCTCACGTTTCAACAATGCAAAAAACCGGGTCGTTTGGTACTGTATAGGAATTGAGTGAGCTTAGTATCGACGGTCGTGAATATTGTACGGAACCTAATGAAATATTCAACTCACTTTTATTGAAAAAAAGTGCATTTTTACGAGCAATAACAAAGAAGTGCCACCACTGGAACCTTTTTCTTGACTTCAGATAGACCCGAAAGGACCTTATATAAACCTAATCTCATTAGAGACCAATGCAAAATGCGCCCTCGTAATGCATCTCTTGCAGGTTCAGTTGGCACCGAACCTGAACCATACCAATTCGCTTTCAGCGTCACTTTCAGCGTCAATATAATTAATTTCATCCGGTTTCCTCTTTGCTTTCACTTATATTTGCTTTCCTTCATGCTCCTTTCGTACTGTGAGGTTTTTTTTTTAAATTTAACTTCCTCTTCCCAGCAGAATAAATCAGCTCAGCCTTGATACGGGAACCAACTAAATCAATCAGTAAGCGAGCTTGTGATATCTCGTGAAGCTAAATTAGATTTCATCATCTTTCTTCTAAGGCTGCGTCGTAAGAGTTAGCCCTGGCGGTGCTGTCCAGATCAAAGGTTCTTCGCTTCTAGCCATGTCCAAGTTTGTAACAGTGTTACTTCCGTATCTTTGTTATGGCGACAGTTGTTTGGAATTTTTCTTTATATACTTGTTATTTTACCGCCCTTCATAACATATGGTAATATCTAATAATGTTCTTGCCCCCGTGTTCTGCTGCTTCTTCTCAGTTTCCCAGTAAAGCTTAGATTTCATATGCTGAATGATCGCACCAAGGGCACTTCAGAGAAAGACGGAATAGTCCATTCTCACTTTTCGCCTTTTATCTTTCTATACCTAAAGTTTTATAAATTGAAAAGCGAGTGACTATGATGGCACGTGTTCGGCTTTCTAGTCGACGACAGCTTTTGTGTTTTACCGAAAATAGAAGTGAATTATTTTTCTCTCGTCGAGTGCTTGCGAAATGAGACACGTGGCGACTCTAAAATTGCAGCCGTGTATTTGGAGTTCCCGGGTCTTTGTTGATGGTGACCTGCTTTGAAAACAAGAACAACTACAGTCCTTACGTGCCAAAGAACCTATTGTAATACGTCGTGGGAGGGAACAGCGCGAACAAGACGACAGACGAAGCAAGAGGACACAAAGACGAGCGCTGACTCTAAACTGAATTTTTTATTTAATTTAGCTTTTCAATAAAAAATTCAGTTTCGAGTCAGCGCTCGTCTTCGTGTCCTCTTGCTTCGTCTGTCGTCCTGTTCGCGCTGTTCCTTCCCACGATGTATTATTACAAACTCGTCCAGCTTTCCATCCTTCTTCAAGCTATTGTAACTCGCGAAAGTCGGGTATTTCCATATGATAAAGCATCTTCATTGAATAAGGTGAATTATGGACTGGAGCGTTTATCAAATTAAAGCGCTTTGATATTTCCGGGTCCTCATATACGGAAGAAAGTTTCCAGTTGGCGTAGGACAACTGAATGTCTCGCGTTCCTGTCATCCTACGGTATAATTAAAGTAAGTAAACGTATTTCAGCCCGCTTTTACCGCTCTGTCTCTTGTCACTCAGAGTCATGCATTGGAACTGTCGTGAGCAAGGAATTCTATGCATGACTGTGAGAATAAATTTGCAGCAGCCGAGAGTTCGTTTCGGTTTGTTATAATTTTGTTTTATGAGTTTTACGCCGTCTTTCTTGCCTGCGGAGTGCGATGTGTCTTTGAATATAACCGTTAGTGCGCAGGCAACACCTCGGGAATGCGAATTCGGTGAAAATTACTATCCCTGCCTTTCATAGGCGCTCTCTTGTGTTGTGCTATTTAAATAATTAGCGCTTCGATCAACCCTAAAAAAATCCTAAAAGAAAGATGTCAGGACTCTTACTTTCTTAATCATTTTATTACTATTCTTTTCTTCTCTTCGTAGACTATAAACACAAAAGAGTAAAAAATAAGCAAGCTGTACTTTCGCACACTAACGGAGTGCGGTAGAAAACAGCCTACTTCTTTCTCACTCCCTTATAGGTGTATTTCTGTTTGGAGTGTATTGGCTGGTTTCGCCTCTGACGTGAGGTGGCGACTGGAGTCATACATGTCTAAAGAACGAAGTGGAAAGCGAATTACAACAAAGCATGACCCTACAGTTGCTTTGTCAGTAGTCATGGTTACGATGACAGCCTGATGTCCTTTAGTTTCGGTGTTCCGACTGGATTTGAATTTATTCTGGGGTATTACCTGAAAAAACTGCACGCTTTCGTCCGAGCACAAAAGCACGCAGTCTGCAAAACACATTTAGAGCCACTAACCTGATCTCTTGACATGGATGCGCCCATTGTACGCCCTTTGCTAGTGATTATAGTCGGCAACCTTACGAAAAAAGTTTGACAGTCTATAAAGTGTCTATAGACTTCTGTCTATAAAGTCTATAGGCGGTCTATAGATAAATCCCAGAGAACAGTTTATAGGCAATCCAATTGCCATAGACAGTTTATAGACTAAATATAGATGTTTGGCCATACACTCTTAGTAGAGTTTTGTTTTTAGACTATGAATAGACGAAAAGCAATATCTATAGAAAGTCAATAGAGTTAATAAGAAGTCCATAGACTGTCTATCGGCCATTTTTATGAGGGCTGGTTCCGAACATCCGAAAATTTCGTTTTTCTAAAGATCCCCAAAACCACCTAGAAACACGCAGTGAACGGGTTTGT
The DNA here is from genome assembly GCF_055824585.1 of Amblyomma mixtum. Lineage (NCBI taxonomy): Eukaryota > Metazoa > Arthropoda > Arachnida > Ixodida > Ixodidae > Amblyomma > Amblyomma mixtum. The sequence goes on from NC_143020.1 coordinate 98,195,114, forward strand.
TGCAGAAAAGGATCTATTACTCGTCGAAATCTTTCCGCCATCACACGCAGTCCGCAATCGAACGAGACAGTGGTGTTTAAAACGGCTATTTGTAGTCGAATCACAGTGGCTTAAAGTTGTTCTATCTAGTATTGCACGCTGTAAAAGCTCACATTCACCATGTTGCCTAACCGAAAGATATAGTTATTGCAAAGCGAAATTAGAGTTGTCGGGGATAACTTTTTGTGCAACCTGTGGTTTAGAGCTGATTACGTAATGCCAGCCGCGGCGTATTTATGTAGCCCCATTGTACGTTTTCTATGACGCCACTGTAGGGAGCTTTGGGAAGGAAAATTAAAGGGGCATTGTAGAGGGAGAATTAGAGCCGCGTCGGTGAGATAACTAACCCGATTTAGTGATACCCTATACTTTAATCAGAAAGGAGTTAAAGGGAGTAAACTGTCTTTTAGAGCATACGCCTTTTAAGGCGAAAGCCTTTAATGCCTCATCGTTGTCAACAGAAGGGTGCCAGCAGAAGCGCGGATTCGGAGTAATGAGGTCACCCGCGGAAATGGAAAAAAAAGTTACGGAAAAAATAAAAAGTAATAAAAGGTTAAGGAAAATTAAAATAGAAATGGAAAGCAGTAAAAAATTGCAAAAAGGGTAAAAAAAATTGAAGAAAATAAGAAATATAGAAATAAATAAAAAGTAGAAATAAAAATATGAAAGTCAAAATCAAAACAAATAAAAAATTAAACGAAAACAACAAAAACAATCACAAAGAAAACAAAAATAAAAATGAACAAATCAATGCCTAACAGTGCGCCAGGAAAGGTTCTCGTCTTGCAGCTCTTTAGAGAGCCAAAGTGTCCCCTGAATTTTTAATATGCAGTGCGCTAGAGGGCACCTTACGCATTTTTTTTTCTGCTATAAAGGTGCATTAACATTCACAGTGTAGCGGAAATCTTCATGAGTACATGCTCTTATACGTGATGTCTGGAATATAGAAATGATGGCGTTTTTGGGGGAATCAAGGATTCGAGGAAAAAGATGCCCAGGCTTAGCTTGGTTAAGCCAAGAATGCGTTGCATATTGCGCGGTCTTTTTGCGCGAGGTATTGCTTGGCGGCAATCGATTTTCTCAGCAGCTTTTCCTCCGTGACTTATGGACGGATGGATGGATGGATAGGAGCGCCCCCTTTGAAACGGGGCGGTGGCAGCCGCCACCATGCTCAGCCGTCATTTTTATTCTTTTTTTTTCTTTCTTTTTTCTCCTTTTCTTTTTTTACGTCGTTTGGTAACGTCATGTAACGTGACGTCACCAAAACAAGTGACGTCACGTCACGTGGTTTGGTGGCTGCCCGGCCGCGCCCAAGGGCTGAACTGAGTGATTGCAATATGCTACGCATAAAAGGAAGCGTTGCCTGGTCGGCACAAACCTATGGGTGGAAATGAGACCTGAGGATTTGGTAGTGCGGCGCGCAATGGTCATTGAATAAAGTGACGACACATTCATTTAGGCGTATGCCCGGAGATGGACGAAGGTGATGTGGCAAGCGTTCAGGAACCGAAGAGAATGGCTGCCGTTCGAGCCTGACACGTGACTTGTTCTCTTCGGCTCTCTCTCACCGTGCATCTACCTCATCGCGAGAGCAGAAGCTTTGGCGCTACAGTTCAGGAAAGAGGGTGGTTAGAAATATCTATGACAGCTGTCGCTAAATTTGGTGTTGATGGTTGTAACAAGTTTCGTGGGCAAGGAAGTAAAGATCCCGTCAAGCCTTTTTTAAGTCTTTTTGGGTGACATTAATTCAGCTTGGTACGAGATGTTTAATAAACTGACTTAAAATTTGAACGCAATACAGTGATAAATGAACTTGACGTCATATGAGTTCGTACTGGAGTGAATGTAACTTGACTGATGATTTGTTATGATTATCGCGTCATCACAGTTATCCCTGTGTACGTCGTACATGAGGCAAACCAACAGTGATCGAAACCAAGGAGCATAGAGGATGTTTGTATTCAATCTGTGGTGTTTATTAATTAGAAATTAGTGCTGTAACTATTTTATGGCTTAAAGATAATCAATTATAATGCGGAATAAAAGACAGCCATATGCCACTGATGGGATCCGAGCACGCAAGGGTGGGGGTGGGCGTTTTTATTGTCGATGGTGGCTCTTGCCTTCCGTCACGTATGTCATAACAAGCCTCTCTTTTCTCTTCCCTTGTCTGCTTTATATGTGGATTATTGCTGAATATCTGAAGGTTTGATTGCATTCATGCTTGCACTGATCGACAAAGTGTCTGAAACTCTACCTTTTGAATTACGCTTTTTGTTTAATTCTCTGCTCATGTTCAACAAGTTTTGAGCAGGGACGGACCGGAAGCCTGGAGTAAGTTATTGGGGACGCTGTCGCTTTACTAAAAGCCTCAAAATTCTATCAGGTTATTCCTAGAGACAACACCCAGGAGGCTCCCAAGAAACGCTACGAAAGCTCCCTTGTTTGTGCAATGAATACGGCTTGCAAATGTGTGATGTTGAAGCTGTCTAATTGTTACCTGACTTTAGTGGCTTGTTCCGCTGCCTCCATCCGTTACAAAGTGGCATGCAATAACTCGCCGCTCAATATATATACCGTGAATGTAGGTATAGAGCCCACTGGCTATACATGTTTTAAAGTTTTGTGCTTTGCGGGTTCATGAAGGCGCACTCTAAATAACATTCTATTTTTCATATTGTCCAGTACGGGGTGAAATGCCCAACGCGTTTCAAAGTACCTAGTGCACACTACATACCCGTAGGGACGTATCCAAGGTAACATTTCAACCAAATTGAGCAAAGTAAATAATGATTCTGAAATAAGACAAGGACAAGAAGCAAAGAAATAAATACGACATGACGGGTCCAACCCTGAGGAATGTGCACCCGATGCGAAGTATGTACCAAAACTAACGGTACTCAACTCCAGTGTGCGCAGCGACTGGACCTCCTTTGTTAATGGGCGTCATGTTTATACCATTAAGACGCAATAAGCAGGGCATGTAATGAGGAGACAAGTTAACCGCTGGTCCTTGGGGGTAACAGAGTGCATTCCAAGAGAAGGAAAGCGTAGCAGGGGGCGGAAGTAAGTTAGGTGGGCGGATGAGATTAAGAAGTTTGCGGGGATGTGGTTGCCGCAGCTGGTAAAGGACAGGGTTAATTGGAGAGACATGGGAGAGGCCTTCGCCCTGCAGTGAGCATGGTGAGGCTGATGATGATGATGGCGCAATAGCTACGTGATTCGGCAGTGCTATTACGCTACAGCCTGTCAGGCACGAACAGTCTGTCTACAGCCTGTCTGACGAAGTATTTCGTCAGACAAGGGACACTTAGCTATGGGTCATGTATCTGTGCGAGAGAGTAGAAGTCGGAAAAACTGAGAAGAAACAGTGGGCGTCAAAGTATTTTGCTTTTGAAAATGCTGTTTTTATAAGCCAGACATCTTCTCAGCCGCTCACTGAGCAATGGCGATGCCAGACCCTGAAGAAACTTGACGAAATTGAGACATAGGGAGCAAGGTAGGTAGAGAGAATTTTCCGAAATGTTCGCTTCAATTTTCCCCGAGTTACTTCTCTTTGCCCGGGAGATACCGCTAAGTCAAGCACGTGCAATAGTACGCAGTACCCGAGCTCATCTAGGCCTGAGCCACAAAGGTCATTGTAGTAGAAATTTCGAACCAGGTTTGACTTAATAAAAGCGAGGTCATATTTGAACAATAAATATAATTAATGGTTTTGGTTTGTCTAATGAAAAGCGATCAGTAAGACTTGATCATCCGGGGTGACGGGATCAATTAGGTCAGGGTTTACCCTGCGGGGATTACGCCTTCTCACTGGAGACTGTAGCTAGCGTTTTGATTTCGCTTCAGGGAACGCAAAAAATTCTACGTAGTTTTTTTTTTTTTGGCTGCCCTCACTAACAGCCTTGCAAAACAATGCGCAAAACCTCTTGATTAGCCAGCTGGAATAATTACTTTGTAGAGTGATTACTCCGAGCATTGGACGTAGATGTCATGCATATCATCAGGAATATTGGAAATGAGGCTTAGAATATCCTTGTGGCGCCGAGTAGTTCAACAGCCAGTTTTTTTTTTTTTTTTTTAGTTTAGAGGGCGGCATTTCCTATTTTGGTATAGAACATTGATGTTGTTCCGCCTTCAGTTCCGGGTCATCTTACCTGTTGTACGAATTGGAATTAATGTTTCATCTTAGGAAGACATAATACACCGCTGTGAATAAAAGCTTTAAGAAACACTCTCAGTGAGCCAGTAGCGCCTTGGTTTTTTTTTCTCCCAGGGGGACCATTCTTCACAACGCCTAAGCCTCTCCATCCTCTCCTTCCCCAGCAGATGGATGGGCAAAAGCATAATGAACTAACTAGTCCAGCAGAAATTTTACTTAACACTGAAGAGGAACCTGAACACGTATTCTTACGGCTAGAACTCGATCTACACGTTCCTAGCGTTCTTGGAAACTTCGAATTATTGCTCTGTGCGGTCGATTTCCCTAATTTCAATCGGATTAACGTCCGGCTCCCGCCTTTTTTTTTTAAATTTCTAGCAAACGGTGAGGGGAGTCGACCAACCTCTCACCCAATCCCGTGGCGGCTTGCCGCTCTGCCGTCGGCGGAGTGATACGTAGAGATCGGCGAAAGCAAGGAGTCCACGCGTATTTTTATTTCCGTGGGCCTAATTTGCAGCTATGTGGTCTCTGACTAGGCTCATTTATTCACGGAAACCTAAAAGAAACAAAATAAAAGTGGAAACAAAGTCGCCACGCGACTGCCTGAAAGGCACTACATCTGTTGGTCGACTCCTACCACCATATGCAGGAAATTAAAAAAAAAGGAGTGAGCAGGACGTTAACACGATTTAATTAGGGAAACCGGTCGCAGAGGGCAATAATTCGAAGCTTCTAAGAATGCTCGGAACGTGTAGATCGAGTTCCCGCGGCAAAAATACGAGTTCAGATTCCTCTTCAGTTCACCGTTAACGTTCTCTTCGCTGGCAATAAAAATACTGAAGTTTTCTCCCACGCATATTGCGTTAATGATGACACCGTCCAATTACCTCATGGCACTATCGTTGTAAACCTTGCTATACATTTCCTTTCTGAGAACTCTGAGTACGCCACCGCCATAAGCGGCGATTGGCATCACACCACACGGGGAAGTAGTCTGCAGGTACTACCGCTAGGTTTTCTCCCTGGCCCTTTCGAAAGTAGGCATGATTGATTACGGGTCATCGTCGCGGAAATGGAGCTGACCGGCTTCCAGACGAAAGTCTCTCCAGACCTAACCTCTTCCCCTCCCGCTGTCCACGCTGACCACAACTACGACCACATATGCAGTTCAGTGAGGGTGTAACCGGGAGAGCAACTCGCGATCGCGGCGACTGGTACCATTTCACTCGTGATCGTTTTTAGGCGTACAAGCTGTCCAGCTGCCTTCCTCCAATCGGTACGGGCGATGAGCTCACCTAGCACTGTTTTCACCGAGGACTCTAATTCACTGTCGGCCTGCGTCTGGACTCCGATTCACTGTAATTAGGAAGACAGCGACTAGGGTCGTTAGGTATTTTTCACCTTGAGTGTGCTCTCAAACACCTTTAGTCGCAGTGGTTCCTTTGGTAGGGCGGCCAAGTACAAGCAAGGGAGCAGCAAGTCCGGGTGCTTCCTTCAGACGAACATGCACTTCGTTCGTCTGGCGAAGATGTTCGATCTGATCGCGAAGGTATCAGGCCTGGTCGGATCCCGCCTTACGTACGCATGAATTTTATAGCTGCCGACGCGTCTACTCACGCTGGCCAGGAAGACTACTCTCATCTCTTGAATGCAGCTGTTGCGATGGTCCCGCGGTCGTCATCGCGAAAGGGGTGCACGCTCCTTGTAAGGGGTGATAAAGAACCCTAAAATTGTTCTCTTTCTGTCAGATGTATGCTCAGGCAGAGCATCAGATATCGGACTCACTTTTTTATAGCTTTTACTTCGGTCCTTCTTTCTTTTGTTCAGGCGCATAAAATAAAGGCGTATGGTACGGTATGCTAAGGTAAGGCACGGTAGGTACGGTACAGTACGGTACAGTACGGTACGTAGCGGTACTGTACAGTATAGCATGGTAGTTTACGGCGCGGTCCGGTAAAGTATGGTATGGTATGGTAAGGTGCGTTATCGCATGTTTTGATTTAGTATGAGCAGGCCAAAGCTGCATTTGGGGCGTAAGTATTTAAGAGACGGCCTAATAGAGGGCGAGTAGGGGGCGAATGATGATCGCATTAATCACGACAAAGGTTCCATCATTCGCACATACTAATCCGCACCTTAACGCTTTGTTTCCCTAGACAGCCAAGGAATCGAATCGCTCCCTGCCATCGCAGTTCACAATGCAGCTCGCTTCAGGCGTCCACTAAAAAAAAAAATCTTAGACATTTTGTAACGACCCACTTCTCATGTAATACCACAACAGGGGCATTTGAGGTATCAATAAAAAATAATAAAATAAAATAATAAATCGTGCTGGAGCATCAAGAAGCTCTGGAGTCTACAAAGCCCCGAGATGGACATCGAACAATGCACTCCACCACATAGCCACCACTTGTGTTAAATAAAATCAAAATCAAATCAAATCAAGTTTATTTCATAGTTACAGTACATGGTTAGGGGGTATATACATCAGGAGGCCCAAAAATCGGAACTGCAAATAGGGCCTCCTATGGCTACATGAACAGAGTACATAAACCGGCCCATGCACAACAATCCGAGGTAAAAAAAAAAGGCAAATGAGCAGACAAAAAGGAAAGAAGTGTACAGCATATGAATGTTACATAGTGATTGCAAGCACAACAACGTTATTAAACAACTAAGGATTCAAACAACTGGTGTTTTAACATTTTTTTGAATCTGTAAAATGACATTGGGGATTTCAGTGAAGGGAGCAAATTATTCCAAGTGGAGATAGCAAAGAACGATTAGTTTGCTTTCCATAATTAGTCCGTACTTTTGGGAACAATAAATTGTTCGACAAAGCAAAACGCGTGACGTTATTATTAGCAATTATATTTTCAGGGGCAAAATTAACACATATATACTTATTGATGACTTTGAAAAGAAAAACCAGGACCTGAAATTTGTGTAGATGTTCAAGGGGCAGGACATGTAGTGAATGGAACAAAGGTGCAGACGGCTGGGTAAAAGAAGAGAAAGTGATGATTCTAAGTGCTTGTTTTTGCATAGAAATGAGTATAGAAAGATTAATTCTGTGTGTGCCAGCCCATGAAGTGAAACAGTAATTAATATGGGAGTGTATGAATGCGTAATAGATTCAAAGCAACTTATGTAAACTAAAGAACGGCCTTGTTCTGATAAGAGCCCTTATTCCGAAACTAATTTGATTAACAACGCAAGCAACATGTGGTGGCAAGCTGCACCGTGTCTGAACGCGTTACTCATCTCAGTGCTCTAAGGAGCACGAATGGTTCCAGCGCTGAAACACTTTTCGTGTTCGCCATGCACTCAGTTATGACCTGCGCAAGACGGCGCAAACTGCGCACTAGACAAACCATTGAACGCTCTTGGCAACGAGGGCGAAGAACATCAGGAATGCGTCGTCAGTCATACGATATCTCTCTACGCGTATGCTGCGCAGATATGAACCCTTCTGGAGACGTAGAGAAATCCAACAGACTCCTTGAACGTGGACATCGAGGAAGTCTTGTTACTAGTGCCCTATTGTAATTACTGAAGCTTCTTAAAAGACGTCAGCGATCAGGTAGGCATGGAAATGCTGTAATGTGACACTTAAACGCTTTGAAAGCAAGGTGATTCTTACTCGACACTTTAAGCATGTGTTAAGGCGAAACTAGAGTCATTAGCTGTCTGTGGACTACAAAGCCTGGCTCTAGTTGCGGGAGTACACATACGGCCAAAAATGGTGGAGTTTGAAAGCTGGAATCGCGGAAACAATCGTCATAGCAAACGATGCTCAGTAGTAGTAGGGTTAAAATTGTGGGAAAGCAACTTGTTCGCACTTTTAGTTTATTAAGGGCATTTTAGTTTTTAAAGGCGTTACTTAAATTTTGAAAATTTTCCACGACAAGCAGAGTTATTTTGCGTATCTTTGATCCGCATTGCTTAAATTGTATTGATTATCACAACTGTTGTTTTGCCTTACCTGAGTGGCTGATTTATGTATATATATCGGCTTGCTTCGTATATCTGCATTATTAGCAAGATCTGACATTGCACAAGTCTATAACGGCGTTGTGAGCTCGGTCGCTCGTTGCATTCATAACTAGCTAGGTTTGAATGAATCTTGATCACATAACTAATTATATTTTCCCGCCTCAGAAGTCCTGTTGCTTTGCTTTTTTATATTTTTATGTTCGCACTAACGGGAGGTCCAGATGTAGATGTGAGCTGAGGGACCCCATTATGTACTTTTAGTTACGTAACACGTTTAGGTGCGCTAATAAACGCATTAGGTTTCATTTAATTAGGTGGATTTTTGAGCAGTCATCAATGTATAGTCATTTATACAAACGCATAAAGCAGTACGTTGAAATTGCTCATAGGCTGGCTGGATTCACAAAATCTTTCTCTGGGTCGGCGTTTATGGTCGCTATTCGATCCACGATTTATTCCCTGTTCTAGTAACTTAAATTCACATGAGCTTTCACTGGACCAATAAAAGAGCGTTTTTTGTAACTACACTCTTTACTTTTTCTTCCATTCTCTTCCGCAACTCCGCACGACGTTCTTAGGTACCTGCGTGTGTGGATTGAAGGCTGGAACCGAAAAACAAAATGTATTTAATAAAAGTTGTACTTACTACAAGCGGATCTTGACAAGAACGCACCTCACTACCATGCTGTCATAGGATTTATATGATTCTTAGATTGACCTTGCATTACTTCGCGTCAGTGAGTACTCCCATGAAAATATTCCCTTCTCTTATAAGTGAGCAAGCTGTCCCAGTCTTCGAATGAGCACTAACGACTTGCTGTCTGAATGTTTGTACAAAAGCGAGTGAAAAAAAAAACGATTTTCTTCACGATATTGCTTACACAATAAATGTGTAATTACAGAAACACACATGGCATCCTTACTTTTTATGAAGTAACTTTGTTGCTTTAGCGAACGTGCCGAAAAATAAAAGCTATAACCACACAGCGGAATTGCCTGCATGAAAAGTATAATCACGTTTTTCCTGCAAGGTTATTCATTTTGCCGTGTAGATGTCTAAAAAAAAGAAATAAATGAATAAGGCAAGTTCGTTGCTCTCCAAGAGGATTCTGGTGTGGACTAGTTGGTTCATGCTTAATAAACAGATTCACACAGCGCTACGGGACGAGGATAGAAGGAACAGGAAAGCAAAGGACGGGCGCTGACAACCGACTATTTATTGCGTGAAAAAACCAGCGCAGATTTATACCATTTATCTGGAACACGTGATACACTGTCAGCCAGGGAACAAATCGAAGGAACGCCTCACACACTTGGCAAGTCATAACACAGCTCGAAATAACTCATGAAAAGTGCATGCACTATCAAACTATAGCTTTACTAAACAGATGATAAAAGGACTAACAGATAAAAGATGTGCATGACCCAGCTACAGCCTTTGACAACTACAGCTCAGAAAGGACAGGAAATGAGTACGTCAAAGCAAACCGAATCTTTCAGCTACACAAAAACATTTAAGAGGGTCAAAAGGCGTAAAAGCATGAGAAAAAGCATGAGAAAATACATGAGAAAATGGCGATGAAAAAACGGGCAAGACAAATATGAAGTTGCTAGGCAATAGGAACAGTCAGCAGGCTAAAAGCGAAAGCAAAAACCGACACCAACAAATAACACGGCAAAAAGTGACAATCGTAAAAAAGAGAAACTAAAAATAAAGGGAAAACATGAACCACCACCGGCCATACAATTAAGACTGTTAAAAACTATTAAAAGCCCTTAAAAGACAGAGAGGGAATGATCCGCATGAGGCCAACAAACAAAAACAACACAGCAAAACAAGATAACAAAACAACGCGGCAAAACAAGATAAAACGCAATAAGGTGAGGTGCGGGGAAAACCGTTTTTCACGATGTCTAGCGGTTAAAACGGAAGAATCGCGTCCGTTCCAGGAAGGACCTTTCTTTCTCCTGTAAACAGACAGAAGGGCTGCTGATGCACGCGTCCTCAACCTTTTCAATCAAAAAACCTTCTATTACCTCCATTACTATTTTACCCCTTGCGGTCGCCAGGAACTTGGTGTCTTGGCCGACAATCGTGTAGTGCCATGTAGTGCAATGTAGCTCCCAGACTTGTTTTTTACGTTGAGGAAGGGTTCGCGTGATCTGTCATTGAAACAGCGTCCGGTCTGGCCGATGTATACTTTACCACACTTGAGGGGAGTATGGTAGACAACTGCGGACCGACATTCGGTGTACTGACGGGAATGTTTAACTGTGCAGGTCGCCCGCTTCTTCCGGTTCACCATCGGACATATTCTTGCCAACTTACATGGGGCAGAAAACACAACGTTCACATCGTACCTGGCGGCAACCTTTTTGACATTGTGCGGTAGTTTATGGATATAAGGAATTGCCGCCAAACGTTTCTTTACCCTGGGCTCTTTCCCTCCTTCGCCTAGCTTCATTTTCTGGAGTAAGGCTTCGCACATGCCTGCTATGAGGAAAGGTGAGTAGCCAGCCAAAAGAAGGCGTTGAACCTGATTATCGAAGCTATAATCAGCCATGTGTTCGCAACTTTTTGCTAGTGACGCATGAAGTGCGCTAGTTGCGGCTGCCCGCTTGACAAGTTTGGAATGCGCACTGTCGAAGGAGAGTAAACCTTTCTTCGATCTAACGTTATACACTCGCTCACCACTAAAAACCAGCAACAGATCTAGAAACTGGATCCTGCTCACTTTTGGCATTTCCCACGTGAAGTTCATTCCACCAGAAGTGTTCTTTAAAATTCCGACGATGTCCTTGACGACTTCATGCATGTCGATGGCCGCTGCACTGTCTAACACGATGAGGAAATCGTCCACGTAGCGATAGATCTTGACGATGTGCTTGTCATGTAGACGGTCTTGAACTGCCCATTCCATGGTGGACAAGAAAATGTCTGAGAGCACCGGGGCAACGGACGAACCAATACAGATTCCCGATTTTTGTATCAAGAGCTGGTCATTGTACGAAAGTATTGTGGATCGCAAGTAAAACTCAAGTAGGGTGACCAACCTGTCTTGACCTATTCCGGTTGCATTCTGAAAGCTGACGGCTCCGATCTCGTCTATCCTTTGGATAACAGCTGTGAAAAGTCCTTCAGGTGGAATGGAGTAAAAAAGGTCCTCTACGCCAATTGAAAAGGCCGTAGGAGCACCTTGCAATCCTTGGCGTAGGTCCTCGACAACTTCCAAAGAGCTGCGTACTTGAAACGGGTCAGGTCCAGTCAAACGGCTCAAGCTGCCACGAAGAAAATGCCCAAGGTTTACGATTGTAAATTTTTGCCGTGTAATTTGTTGGTGTCGGTTTTTGTTGTCGCTTTTAGCCTGCTGACTGTGCCTCTTGCCTAGCAACTTTGTATTTTTGTTGCCCCTTTTTTAATCGCCATTTTCTCATGCATTTTCTCATGCTTTTACGCCTTCTCGCCCTCTTAAATGTTTTCATGTAGCCCAAAGATTCCGTTTGCTTTGACGTACTCATTTTCCCGCCTTTCTGAAGTGTAGTTGTCAAAGGCTGTAGCTGGCTCATGCACATCTTTTATCTGTTAGTCCTTTTATCATTAGCTTAGTAATGCTATAGTTTGATAGTGCATGCACTTTTCATCAATTCTTTCGAGCTGTGTTATGACTTGCCAAGCGTGTGAGGCATTCCTTCGTTGTGTCCCCTTTCTGAGAGTGTATCACGTGTTCCAGATAAATGGTATAAATCTGTGCTGGTTTTTTCACGCAATAAAGAGTTGGTAGTCAGCGCCCGTCCTGTGTTTTCGGGTTCTTTCTGTCCTCCTCCCGTAGCGCTGTGTGAATCTGTTTATTAATCGTTGCTCTCTGTTGGCTTTCATGCGACCTTCCGTGCTAGCACTTCAAACTGTTTGAAGAAGCTGATTTAAGCTATCAGCGGAAACCTGGATATTCTTATTCAGCCCATGGCCACAAATGCGAAGCATTCCACGCTTTTACCATCTGCAATAACGTCTCTCGGTACTCAGAGTGGCAGTCTACGGCATCTGCGCCACGATGAGCTTCAAAACTTTCCCACCACCTCCGAGGCCGATCCCTTTGGCATCCTATAGATAGTCGGAACCACTCACGTCAAAGAGCTGCAGATCAAGCGTCGATGCTGCTACGAGAATTCGAGAATTCTAGACATTGGCCGTTCTGACAGAGTTCTTGCGACAGTGTGGGGTCAGCGAAGTGGTATACATCATAGCTGGCATCTAGTCGTTACTGCACATTCAAAAACAAAAAGTAATGTGCCTATTCGAGTGGCATGAACAAAAAAAAGAAAGATGCTCCTTACAACAGCCTAATCATACTGGTCATCCAGTAAGAGATGAAGACAGTTAAGGTTAAGGCACCGTAGATTGCACCCCAGCTATTTCTTTCTGTACCCAGCTGGTTAAATGCAGTACGCAGGTCCGTGTGATTGCTAGCAATCCCGTTGTGCAAACTTAAACTCACGTAACCTCCGTTACGTTGTATCATAAAACAAGGGGGGAAGGAGTTCAGTGAACGCCAGGTGTAGTTGAACGAACCCCAACATAGATGCCTGTGTACTGCCCTCATCAGGCGAGTAAAGAAGGCGGATAAAAATATACCATGTTTCTTGCAAACGCGAGAAAAATGAGACACTCTTCAAAGGCGAAATAACAATAATAATAAAGACCTTACTCCGTCGAATCTAGACAGAGACAAAGTGAAATGAGACGGAATGATATTAAGACATACAGCTTGTGCCAAGACGTAATTGGCAGAGCTTTTTATAGGCAAACACGTTTAACCTTCTTCAAATGTATTTATGCTCACCTAACCGGATCTCAATGAAGTTGATTCTTAAACACGAAATCGTGAAGGACAACACGTTCTGTTACTATTTTTAAAATGCCGGTAATTTCTGTTTCCTCACAGAAGCAAATCTTAGTCAAAGATCCCCAGGTGGCCGAAATTGTTCCCGAGCCCTCCACTACGGCATCTCTTCCATCCTTTCTTCTGTCAGTTCCACCTTCCTCCCTTCCCTTAAGGCGCGGTTTAGGCGTCCGCCGAGATATGTGAGACAGATACTGCACAATTTCCTTTCCTCAAGAAACAATTATTGTTATTATTATGCTTATGATTATGATTCTTATTATTATTATAAACAGAGCAGACGAAGAACAGCACTCAGACGAAGCATGAACACACAATTAAGCGTTTTTCAAGCTCTAGAGGCTGCGCACGTGAATGAGCAATTAACGAAGAATAAGAAATAACAGCAGTTGCCCGACCCGGAGTAACCGGGTTCGAACCCGACCGCGGCGGCCGCGTTTCGATGGAGGCGAAACGCAAGAGGCGCCCATGTGCTGTGCTATGTCAGTGCACGTTAACGATCTCCAGGTGGTCGAAATTATTCCGGAGACATCCACCGCGGCACCTCTTTCTCTCTTTCTTCTTTCACTCCTACCTTCCTCCCTTCTCTTGCGGCGCGGTTCAGGTGTCCGCCGAGATATGCGAGACAGATGCTGCGATTTCCTTTCCCAAAAACCCATTTGCCAATTTCCCAACAGCAGTTGCATATGCGCTTTGGTTATTTAAAAATTGTTAATTAGACAGGCTTTGATTAGAAAAAAATAATTCTTTCGTAGTAGTAGTGGTAGTAGTATAAAACTTTATTCCGCAAAATGGGGCGGGGTTTAGGGGTTGGGGTCTTGAGCAGCAGGTGGTGTTCTTAGGTACAGGATCCCATTGGTTCTTGCTGCCTCCTCGGCCCGCTCAACCAGCGCATGCTGATCTTGCGGGTCGGAGCTGGACAGAAGCTCCTCCCACTGCTCGACTGACGGGTTTGTAATTTTGGGCTCTATCGGGCTCGACCGACAGCCCCATGTGGAGTGGTAGAGGGTGGCTATGTCTCCGCACCAGACGCATTCTGGAGTGTATTGCGTAGGCCAAATCTTACTGTATATGTAGCAACTTGTTATGAGTTTGTTTGTAGCCGTCTCCATGCAGTTGCCGGATGTCTTGTGAGTGTCTTGTGTAGTACTGTTGCTTTATCTTGTTTGTTTATGGGGTTTAACGACCCAAAGCAACTAAGGCATTGAGAGACGCAGTAGTGAAGGGCTCCGGAAATTTCGATCACATGGGGTTCTTTAACGTGCACTGACATCGCACAGTACACGGGCCTCTAAAATTTCGCCTCCATCGAAATTCGACCGCCGTGGCCGGGATCGAACCCGCATCTTTCGGATCAGCAGCCGAGCACTATAACCACGGAGCCACCTCGGCAGACTGTTGTTTTATCTGAAGTAGTTTTCTGTTGCCTAGATGATACAAAGCGCGAAGGGGACAGGACGAACGAAGAAACAACACGGACAAGGCGCTTACTGCAACTGTAATTTTTTAATGCACGTTCTTGGCTTTTATAGCATGGTGCAAGGAAAAAAAACGCAACAGGCACACAACCAAAACACACGACAATTGTGGTGATAGCTGACATCAATGCACACTCTCGCCCAAGTACACAAGTTTCTTTCTTGTCAGTGACGAAGAGGGGTTGCTAACACATGCTTCACCAGCTTTTGTGATCAAGAGTGCTTCGATAATTTCCCTGGTGTCCTTTTGTTTGTGCCTTGTGACGACACGCGCATCGGGGAAGATAGGGTTACATCCTTCGCACCCTCTCCAGTGTGCAGCAAGGTGGCCTTTGATGGCCACATTTTTCATGTCATTATTGTGCTCAAGCAATGTGGCCATCAAAGGTCACCTTGCTGCACACTGCAGAGGGTGAAGCTGGTGAAGCATGTGTTAGCAACGCCTCTTCGTCACTGACAAGAAAGGAACTTGTGTACTTGAGTGAGAGTGTGCATTGATGTCAGCTATCACCACAATTGTCGTGTGTTTCGGTTGTGTGCCTGTTGCGTTTCTTTTCCCTTGCACCATGCTATAAAAGGCAAGATCGTGCATTAAAAAAATTACAGTTGCAGTAAGCGCCTCGTCCGTGTTGTTTCTTCGTTCGTCCTGTCCCCTTAGCGCTTTGTATCGCCTAGTCATGTACCAACTCGCCCACCAATCGATTCTTCTGAACTTCTGTTGCCTAGTTCTGTAGTAGGCACGTACAATTTTCTTGTTACTACAAACATGTCTGCTGTTACAAGTTTTTAATCATAAACATTAGAGGAAATTTGCTGTGACAACAGAAGAATTTCTGATATGTTTCTCGACTGGGAAGCCCATACAACGAGTGAAATTACCCGAACAAGGTATGCTCGGTTATATTCGCTGGAATCCACGGCTCTTCAGGAATAAGAAGACCTTGGCAACAACATGGGTTTCTTGGCCTGCGTCTTCGCTGCGGACCTCCCACAAAGGTATACCCTACTATAGCACCGTGGCGGAGATGCGTTCTGTGTAGTGCTGCCGGAACACCGGAACAGCGGCGGCAGGAAGAAGAAAACGTGGACAAAAGGGGCATCTCGTGTTCTATTGTGTCTCGGTCAGCTACCCGTGACGTGCTCCAGGCAATCTCGCAGCTGCCTGTCGGGGCCGCGAAAGAAGGATGATGCTCCGTGCTCCTGTGAGGCTGCTATGGACGTGAATAGGCTGTCACTTTCGGCCGCACCGATCGGACTCTCACCCTTTCACTCTCTCTCCATTTCTTACCAGTTCAGGCATAAGACATAACCATGTGCACCTTAAAACGCCGGAGTAGTGAACTTTTATTCCAACTAGCTTCTGTCAAAATTGCCTCCCCTATAGCCGTACACTCTAAATATGACAGGAGCAAAAACAGAGTAGACTGTGTTCTATCCTTGGGGGTTTCCTCTAAACATTTGACCAACACTTTTCCTACTTCGAGTTATTGATCAATTCGCTCTCACCCTACCATAAGCTTGCCGTCCCGATTAGCTCAAATGGTAGAGTGACTGCTCCGGTGAAGCGGTGGTCCCGGGTTCGAACCCCGGACCAGGACGAATTTTTCTTTAACTACGAAGTTTCTGAGAAAGCTGTATAGCTTTCCTTTGAAGCCGCAAGGCTGCGCTCGGGTGGATGTCAATGAGTAATCACTCCCTTATTACAAATCTACTCCACCTTGGGGGTTTCCCCTAAACATTTGACCAAGGTGCACTAGAATACAGGTTACTCTCTTTTACTCTCGCAGATGCGATTAGTCTTTAATGTGCACTCCAGCTTTGTCCCTTTCGCTTTTTCGCTAAGGTGTCATGGTTACGCTCATTTTTTTTTTTTGCAATAAACATGCTGAGCGGAGTTTTACACAGCCACAAGGCTCCCAGGTCAGTAGCTATGTGTGTGTCTTGCATTCCAGTAAAATATTTTTTTAATACTTGTGTTATTATTCACGTTGTACTGATGGTTGTTCTTTTTCGTTTAAATCTGAATGTTGGAAACATCAGCGTACATAATAATGGTACCTAGGTTACCCCTTCTCTTGGCAGGGAATAAAACGACTATTGTCACTTGATGATATCCTGTTTGCTAGGGAACATTATTTTACGGCAGCGTGTCAGGTGATACCATGGAATTTATTTTTTTTTCTAACGAAAAGTAATCTTAAAAGTAATGTAATGTAAGGAAATCTTGCAGTAATGTAATCTTGACTCGGAAATTTCTAAAGAGCATTAGAAAAGGTCTGACTGGAACTCCTCTGTTAATTCTGTCTTGTGAAGAAAATATTCGCCACAAATAACCCGCCGTTGTGATTCATTTTCGGGGTATCTCTTCTTTTGGAAGGCTATTTCAAAATTGACCTTTCCGCAATTCTAACAAAAGCGTCCTATTGCGGACTTACTGCAGAAAGCAGCTTAGCATAAAGGCATTCCTGAGTCGCTAGATTTTTAGCAGCCCCATTTCTATGGCCTTGACAATGGAAAGAACCTGCAGAGCTGTCTTCCGCAGACGCACGCGGACTACTGACTGTGCGCCGCATGCGGCCTGTCTGCATGCTTCCATACCAGCAGGTATCTCTATTGAGGGCAGGTAACCGCAGGCAGCGATGAGAAGCAGGACACGTGATTCTGGTCGAACCAGAAAAAAAGAGTCTTCTAAAAGTTGTCCTTCGTATCACGCTCCCCACTGGACCGCACGCCATCTCGTCTCAGCGGGTTGTCGTTACGAAGTCATGCGCTCAGATTTGTGTTTAATTTGTGCCTTGAAAGGCGTCTCGGTTCGTCCGTGGGCCTGGGCGTAAAGCCGCCTTCCCTTGCAAGAAACCTGGACGAGAAAGCGACCCACGGAGAAAAATTGCCGCAACGAGGCCTGGCCAAGACCAGAAGCAGGAATGGCCAGTCGTTCCTGTGATGCGCGTAGCTGCGCCTACTTTTATTCGCTGGTTACTTGGTTCCTCCTAGTTAATAATCTACGCTTGTCGAAATGATAAGAGAAGAAGGAATAGAAAACTGTAGAGAAAAGAAGGCTCATCCGGGCGTTGCAAAGGATTAGCTGTACTAAACTGGTGGCGGTGCAAATGAAAATACAATTGGAAGAAATTAAAGGAATGGCGAGTACGACATTAGCATACACACGCAAAAGAAAGGAGGAAACAGCCAGGAAGGAACAGCCAGATATTACATCAAATCAAATCAAATCAAGTTTATTTCATATTTACAGTACATGGTTATGGGGTATATACATCAGGAGGCCCTAAAGTCGAGACTGCAAATATGGCCTCCTATGGCTACATGAACAGAACACATAAACTGGCGAATGCACAACAATCCGAGGTAAAAAAAAAAGGAAGGCAAATAAAGAGACAAAAAGGAAAGAAGTGTACAGCAAATGAATGTTACATAGTGATTGCAAACACAAAAACGTTATCAAACATCTAAGGATTCAAACAAGTGGTGTTTTAACATTTTTTTGAATTTGTACAATGACATATTGAGGTTTTCAGTGAAACACATAATCCCCTGATGCGAAGAAACCGCAGAAAAAGCACTATAGCAACCTCAACCTCCTTACTCTTGCAGACGTCTACTCCCATTACCTATTAGGGACGGTAGGAACTCACTATCACGAAATTTTCTACATTAGTCTTTAAAGTGGCTATCATAAATCCTCTATAGTGTGCCTAAATATAGCCTTTGCAGGGGGCGGATAGCGTACGTCTGTGAGTGCTTACTCTTGCTTGCACAGGGACTGGATGACATTCTCATTAGCTGAACATTTAGCCGGCAGTTTTGATTCCAGAACGTTCGAAGCCTCACTGAAAAAAATGCGCCGTCAGTCGAAAGATTCGTTGATTGGCTGAAGGAAAGGGACGTCACCAGACCGGATAATTCCTATTTGTTGAAGGAAGGGACGTCACGAAACCGGAGCTGAATTCAATAAAGGCATGAGCAGTTTCTAATGTTATCGCATCGCCAACAAATTATGCGTTTATATTTCAGTGTGAATCTTTGGGTCTCACATTACATGTTAACCACGACAGCGGCAATGAGAGTGGCACCGTACACTCCGAAAAAATCACCGTGTACAAGCGCCTTTGTAAAAAGTGTGCTGTAGGAGCAGGATATTCGCACGGTCTGAATGACTCGAAAACGCATCGACCAAAAAATTTTCTCGTTGCAAGAACCAAGTCGCATGGAGTCGAAATCCTCCAGTCAGCTGCTACTCTTGAGTTTTATCCGACTGTACAAACTTCGTTCGAACGACATGGCCGCCATTTTCACAGATCAGGTGCGACTGGAGGTGACTGGTGAGACGTCCTATACGTCCTGCAGAGGAGTCAAAGGTATTCATGAATGATGGTTTTAATAATTAGTTATTTTTGCCATTGTTAGGAGTCGTTCGCCCATGGATATATTTTCATGAGACGGGGGCGATGTGTTTGAAGGTTTTTTTTTTTCCTTTACTTGAGCTACAGACACCAGTTCCAACCTTGTATCTGAATGTTTAGGTCCGCCTAGTGTCAGGGAAATCTGACAGGGTCAGTGCACCCTTTCCTCTCCAGTGCTAATAGCTTGTTCTCACTTGTCGCTCCTCCGCCCACTGGGGTCGACATAAACAACGACTGCCTGAGAACCAGACGCAAAAGCAAGCAATGAGCCAACAGCAACCAACAAAGCACACTCGACAAGCACGAGTCAACGGGAATGATTAGGCTGTCTTGCCACCGCTTAGTTTCTTCTAAACAGAAAGGGATTCGTCGTACTTTGCACTCATTAAACCCGAAGAGCTTGTGTGTCTTCTTCAGGCAGCGCTGACAACACGTCTTCGCTTCGCAGCTCTTAAATCTAGGCTGCCAAACAGCTTCCTCCGTGCCTAAAGAAAGGCCGTTCTTCCTGGAAAGACTGCGCTTATACGTTGAATGTCCCGCCCCCGCCGTAATTAGCTACGCTTGCTTCCTCCATTGGCAACACTGAAAGCAGGAGAGAGTGTGGTGTTTATGAAGTGCGGATCGCTCGCGCCTTGCAACGTATCGGCGCACACGCCCACCGAAATTGTGTAATGTCGACCTCGCTGTGTTGCAATGCGTTTAGACGCTGCCCCTACTCTTGAAATTATTTATTTTTTCTTTCCTTCTCTTCACAACAGCAATATCAATTAGAGAGCGTGTCAGCGTAACGACGGAGACGCTGGAGCATCTGCGTCGATGGCCCACCAGAGTGTATATTTATTTTATTTATTTATTTTACAATACTGCCGCTCTCAGCCGAGAGCCTACCAGACGCGCTTGAATAATGATTTTTGTTCGCGTACAAGTACACGTGTGAGTGACAGTATAAGGGAGAAACGACACAGTTCGTAAAAATACAAGCGATGAGGTAACACAAAAAAGGCAATAGAAAACAACGTAGAATATAATGAACAACAGCGGTGCACGTCGTAGACGAAAGCAAAACTGGAAATTTTAAAGAACAAGCAAATGTATTTCAATTCTACTTATTGTCACCGTTAGTTAAAAGATAATCGGGAACAAACATTAGAAGACCTTAATAATCTTTTATGATGAGCTTATTTATGAAAAAAAAAACATGGATAATGAATTTGTCGCTGTTGATGACGAGCTAAGTTTATTCCAGGGAAAAAATGAGTACCTGAATGTGTCGTTAGAAAAAGAATTCTCAGCGTATGCTCGTGTTGATGCCATGTTTTTCTAGATTGCGAATATGAAATGTATCGGGTGGTGTCCATTTTATACTGATGATCAAGAATTTGGAAAGGGAACTATAGTCGACGTTGTTTTGCTCTCGTCGATAGTGCTTTAAGGCCTGAACAGGCTGAGATGCGAGCGTGAGTCAGTACGATATTTGCTATGAATAAACATTGCGGCTTTTCTTTGTACACCTTCAAGTTTAGCTATGTCACTTGCTCTGAAAGGAAAGCAAACTGTTGTAGGGTGTTCTAAAGTAGGTCTCGCAAATGTTTTGTTGGCCAGAAGCTTAATATTCATTAGAGCGAGGTTTGGATGGCTTTTTCGATAAAATAGCTTTCTCAGTGCAGTACTTGTAATATTTGTTGCAATATTAGCATTTCCCATTCGAGGTTTGGTGTAAACATTATGCCTAAGTATTTACCTTGATCGACCTTCGGAAGGGGCGCGCTATTAACGGCTTATTGAACGGTTATATCAAATAATGCTGTGTATGTCGTAAGTGTATATCAAAATAGGTATAATTTGTTGATGCCCATACGAGTATATGCGAAATTGGTCTTTTTCTACATCACATTCATAGATTCCTGGCAGTCATCATGCCACTCCTAGCTCAGTGGTGCTGCGGTTTAGCGATGCCATGTCTAATAGGCTTTAGACATTGTTTTTTTTTCGAGAATAAGAGCGGTAGTGCTACCGGACTAAAAATTAAGGAGGCTGTACTGAACTGCTTTGCAATGCAAAATGGTTTCCTGCCAAGCTATGCGGCTGTGACAGCGAAAGGAAAAACTCACACCGACAACTTGAAAGCACCTGTTCGAATGAAGGTGTACCTGTACACTCTAAACGCAAATTTGCTTACATGGGAGTAAAAAGTAGTAACCTTTTCTCTAGCGCTCGCCCTCCTAGGGACGGGGTCAGCTCTCTACTCTGGAGTAGGTTTAGGTTTAGGTTTATGGGGTTTAACGTCCCAAAGCGACTGAGGCTATGAGAGACGCCGTAGTGGAGGGCTCCGGAAATTTCGACCACCTGGGGTTCTTTAACGTGCACTGACATCAAGATTTAGATCACTAAATATACGGAATGCTTACTCATCCCGATGGAGGCATATCCTCACTGCGAAGCGCAAAAATTTGATGCAGTTAGCGACTGGAGGAGATCGTTGAACGTTGTGCTCGAAGTCGTGAGTTTAGCAAACAAAGGAGATTGAACCATTCATTAAAATCTTCATAATATCTAGAACTTCACATGTTTTAAGGAGGGAATTTGCGCTGGTAACCGTAAGTATTCCATAGTTTTAGTAATGTAAATCTACCCCAGGGCATGCCTCTAAAAGGTAGTACACCAGAAGGCAGCTTGCTCTCTTTTTATTCTTATATATATATATATAGGTTAAATTGTGTTTAGAGTGTATGTTGATTCCCGTAAAAAAAAATCACCGCAAGGGGAACAGAAATGCATTGCAAAAGGGTACTTTGTTAGATCATTCGGCACATGTTGAAGACGTCAAGGCTGCTAAAGCGCAGCGCTGTCAAATCCTTTGTCTTGAACCAGTTACGCTGCGCCGTTGGCAGTTAAACTGACTATACGTTTGTGTAACAAACTCAGGTAGTTCACAGTTTTACAGGAAGAAAAAAGCTACACCTTTCACTTTTTACAGTTGTTTAGAACGTCAGGAATACCGCACAAGTTCCATCACGCACACAAGTAACTATGAAATGACCATTTTAGCTCTCTTGGTAATAATACCACGATGCTTCGCTCAGCTGTTCATCATGGCGAAGTATGGTAGTCATACAGGTAACATCATGGCAAATCATGGTAGTAGTACAGGTAACATCGCGGCGAAGTATGGTAGCAGCTCAGGCAAAAGAGGACGACACGGCTTGAAAACGAACAAATTAGCTGAGAAAGGGAGGGGGAAACTCTATGGAGAGTGGGAAAGAGTGTCGGAAACTAGCGATACCCTAAGAGGGCGTCTTTTCTGAGGCCTTGACCTTGGGCAAGATGAAGGGCACTGATAAAGGGTTCCGACGACGCTCCATATGCTCACTGTTACCGCGCGCTTCATCCAGGGAGCAGCCTCCGGCTGCAAAGCGTTTATCACCGATTCCGTTAATACCGCATAATACGCTAATTACTCCGCCTACTTTCGGAACCTCGTGCAACCTTGCCTTCGCCGCCGGACTTGGAAAACCTCCGTCTGAGTAATGCAGGGACCTACGCCCCGACCTTGCATGTGCCGTGAAAGGGTATTCCTGTCTTCGCAGTGGAGCAAGGATGAGAGAGCGGCATCTTTCGCACGTTGAAAGCAGCTATCCTACTTCTTCATAGGCAAACCGTCTTATGTGAAGCCGCCTATTGTGGATTAGCATGGTACAGATCTTCTGTGTTGTGCCTAATGTTAGGAGAGCGCTGGTTCTTTAATAGGTAGAATAGTACTCGGCCTCTGAGGGGCCGCTTTCTGCGGAACCCCTTATAATAGATCTATATGTTTGAGATCGACTCGGCCCATCTCGCCGGCGCTGCCCTCGATGGGAATGGCATTGAAGGAGAAAAAGAAGCATTAGTCAGTTGAGAAACGAAGAGGAGAAGGGAAAGGGAAATGTAAAGACTTTGTAGCTCCTTCACTCTGAGGGCACATGTTTGATTAGCAGTGAGGCAAAAGGATGAATTGATCGAGGAGAAGGGAAAGGGGCATAATTAGGCAGCTGTATACCATGCAAAACAGAGGCTATCTTTTTGGTCCGGTCGATGATCTGCATATATTGCATATATAATTTTATAGATTACGCGAATTGGTTTAACGTTTATCAAACCGGGCTGTTGGAAAAAACTAGCTAACGGCGTAAAAAATTCTCAAACTTCACGCATGATAGAATACGTCGTTAGCGACAAAGTAAGCCTTAGCACTTAGATGCATGTGCGAAAAAAAAGTAAAGACTCTAGATATCGAGTTCGATATCCATTTCTTTTATCAGGTGTACCGTGACCTGAGCGTCTGTATTTCTTTTTCCCCCACGACTATGAACAGAACGAATGTACTGATGCAGTTATATTGAAAGATTTCTTTCATCTTTATTTGCAAAATAATATCTGCTATGATTCGCATGTACAGCCCGAAGTGAGAGCTTCCGAATGTAATTATAAGAAAGGATTGCGACTTGCCTGTCTTCAAGATTTTATAGTATAGTTTACAATTTGGAAAGGAAGTCGCCTTTTGCTTTCTGTGCTAATCCTCTTTCATTGCATAGCTTATAGTGGATTAAGGACAGAACAACGATCGATGAACGAGAATGGGGCAGGTGCAGCTTTGAGTCACAGAGAGAGTGCAGTGAGGATTATGAAACAAAGTCGAGTTCATAATTACCTGCTCCTAATTAAGAAAACGAAATGGACATGGCTGGAGGGCTTGATGAGGAAGACTCGGAGACGGCGTGTCTTAAAACGAGAGAGTCCATAAGAATGAAAAGCCTTTCAAAGCTGGGAGCCCTACAGAGTAAGATGAATTGGCGAGCTCGACTGCCGGATAAAAGACTTCAGCTGGCAAAACACAAGAGTAATTAGAAGATACTGGACGAGATCTCCTTCATGACGCAAAGTGAAGTTGGTTGATAACGTTACTGATGGCTATAACCGAGGCATGTCTTACCTGAAAGAATTTTCGTTTCTCACGTCAGTTTGGACAAAAAGGTGTAGTTACGGAGCAGCTCTGGAAAAGTTTGCTGTAAATCAAAATTCCAGGACGTTGTCGAGTCCTATTTCTAGCACATTTTGAAGCAACCCGAATCGCCTGCTGTCTGAGTAACTATTTAGGTTAATTAGGTTTCTTTAACGATCCTTTTTCAGGGAGGCGTCGTGGTGACTAAGTGGTTATGGGGCTGGCCTGCTGACCCGCAAGACCCGGGTTCGATACCAGCCATGGCGGTCCCATTTCAGTGGAGATGAAATGCTAGAGGACACTGCACTGTGCGATGTCAGTGCACATTAAAGAACCCTGTGTGATAGAAATTATCCGCAGCTTTTCACTACGACCTACCTTATCCGTGATATGAAATCAACAGCAAGATACATTTGACGCACTAATCCCAGCGCAGCGGGTTCTGAAGAAGTTTCCAGCGAAGCCCTATTTCAAGCTGTCCCACCAGACACATCTGCTCAGACTCTCCTCAAAACACATCGAGGTTTTGAGTTTCACAATTAAGCTTTATGGCTTGCTTGGGGCGTTCTTGAGGCGAAAGCCCCTTGCACATTCGAAGCAAGGCAAAGTAGCGCGTTCCTTCATATGGCGGTCAGACGACTACAAGCTATACGACCATCGCTCTCTCCTATATCGCACCTCGGTCATAACTAACCGGCCAAGCTCGAAACTGAAACGGGTTAAGTGCCGCCCGAAGAACATCGTTGTGAACGACCGACTTGCAAGCGAACGTAGAGGAGGACACAGCACCTATATCTTCAGCCCCGCCTGCCCCAAGCCTGTGGCTATGCCTTCAGTAGTTCGAGACGGCCGTAACCCGGCAGCGATGTTTGACCTGCAGTGAGCGGGCAACGGCTACGGCGGTGACCGAGCTTGAAGAGCGATGAAACTGAACATTTCAGAAACAAAAAAAAAAAGCAGGTGCACTCTCCCTAGCGTGCCTGGTAATAAACCTCGATTCATCGAGCTCCTTCCAGGTTATTCGGAGGGAAAGGCCATATAAGATATTGCGTACCCGTCGGAGGCCATTAGAGGGACACGCCTGCCTAGATCTTTCCCTGTTACTGAGCAGTGCCTTATACGCATTACAGCCTGATTAAGAGCTCATGAGTGACGTCACTGCTGGGCTATTTAAATGACCTTATTGCAACGTTACCAGGGGACCTTATATTGCGTTACTTGTGACACGTTCAAGGTGTCCAGTAAACTTTTGACGCCTAAGGCAGAAGAGTTTTCTTAACGTTGAAGTTCGGCCTAGGGAGTGGCTTAGCTCTTGGATGGGAAAGTCCCATTTAGGTATTGCATTCCCTGACCTTTCGTTATACAAAGAAAATAAAATGGGGGTCAGTGGGATATGCCATGAAATACGTCCTGTTCCTCGATTTCGTTCAATTCGCATCTACTTTAAGCTTAGCTGCTCTTACTCGCACAATTTCTGAGCCTTGTACCTGACCTGAAGCGTTTTTTAGGAACAGGTCTTGAGCGATTGAGTAGATCATATATTTTTCATTTTCCTTTGAAAAAATAACAACTCTTGATCCACAGGTACATTGCACTCGGGCCCTGGAATATTCATGCCAATATTTATTATATCGCGTAGTCTTAAGTTCGGCTACTTCCAGGCTTTACCCAAAGTCAGCTTCCAGATGAACCAGGATAGTTCACTTAAAGCGACCAGTTGCTAGTTTAATTTGAGAGTGTGTAAGAACTCTATGAAACAATCCTAATTGTTCGTACATCTGCGTTCAATAAATAAGCATCCCAACACAAGATGTGCTGTCGCAAAGCTCTACACGAAGCTGAATGAGCTTAGCGGTGATGACGAGATGAATCTGTTTCGCGGTCGAAAGGTTAGCGTTCGTTTCTGTGCCCCCGCAATATATCAAGTCGCGCATCAGAAGCTTTCGTGTTGTTCATACAGCAGACTGTTGGGTATCGAAGGTGCAGCTGTCATCAATTCATAAATTAGGCTATCTACTTCAAAACACCTCCAGCTACATCGTCGCCCTGTTTCCGTGCATATTGAGTGAAACTGCGCATACCTGATTCAATTTTGGGCCGTTTTAAAATTTATCTTTATGATCACTGGGAAGCTGTATTCTCTTGGAGCTTCTTTAGTGAAACACTCAACTAGCACGCTAGCAGAGTTAGTATGTTTGGTAGTTAGGTACAGCTCAGCACAAAAGCGTCCACGTCCTCAAGGCCTTTCTATACATGTAGAAATTTAGACTAAGTTTATTTTCTTTCCTTCTAGTTGGCATCGTTGACACCAATGCTGAAATAAAAGATTGCTTTCATTCGATTTTTTTATCCTTAGCACACGCTTCGGATCCTGCCGATTTCTTACTTATAACAGCACGATAGTAATTTTTAAACCGATCTGAAGGTGACTATAACTGTAGAAGACCAACTTACAGATTCCTTCTACAGCAAGCGGACGCTCACTTCGGCTAATTACTGAGTAGCAATCAATGCTGGAAGACATGTCTGTACGATAAACAAAACTTAGGAGAAAAAAGCCGTTTGCGTCGATTTATTGAAATGTATTGCACGCTTTCTGAAGTAACCGCTACTATTCACCACCGCATGTGGATAGCAGCGGTCTCTTCAAATAAGGTTTACATTACATAGCGCATCTGATCCGCCTGACCGGTAAGGACCACTTACATGCAAACAGAGGCAAACCGGAAGTGACCTTTGGTTACCCTAATGCAAACGATGAACTCACAGCGTGCAGCACGTGACCCTTCAAGGTCACAGGGTCGCCAGCAGCGAGCACATATCTGCCTGTACAGCTTGGTGCTATTAGCACTCGCAGTGCGACTGTGGAGTCGTATCAATGTCATGGTCATTGCTTGCAGAAGAACCGGCGGATGACCCACCAGTGCTGTTCACTGGGTCAGCAAGCCACGCGGACCAACCAAGCCGAATCCTAAGCCAAAGGCAAGTTGTACGCAAGGAGCACGAAGCGAAACCTGAATCACTGCCCAGACGTACGCGCTGTGTTTAGCTTGGGGAGCGTGCGAAGCTTGTTAGCAATGCATAGCGTATGCTTAGCGCCTGCGTTGGCGTGCGCTTAGACGCACATTCACAAGAGAGCCGGAAGCTATTTCTTCCGGTGAAGTATAGAGTGAGGGAGGGGGGCGGGGTGTTACAAACTGTCGTCAGATCAAGGGCAGCGTCTTACGTTTCCGGGAGCCTCGGTCCGTGAACAGTGATTTACTTTACCCAGGTCCCCCGTCTCATACATATAGCCAAACCTACACATACCTATATGGTGACTGCCTGGCTATGCTGAACAGCAATTTTTATCACTTAAATTTCCAGTAATGTAGGCGCTCTTGGGGAGCATCTTGAGGTAAATGGTTCTACAAGGGGCGCGCCCTCGAAGTGAATGTAGTTTTGCAGGGTATGTTGCTAAGCTATAATTAGTCCTTCGTAGACATGATGGAATCAAGCACTTGCAGACGAGGGCAGAAGAAGGACACACACACAACTACGCTGAACTGTCAACTTTATTTTGGAGATGTTTGATCTGCGCCATAAATTTAACGGAAGGACATTAACATATATGTGTTGTAGGTATGTTCGCGCGTTAATGTCCTTCCGTTAAATATAAGGCACAGATCAAATATGTCCGAAATAAAGTTGACAGTTCAGTGCAGTTGTATGTGTGTGCGTACTTTATCTGTCCTCGTCTGCAAGCGCTGAGATTCCATGAATTTTGAACGTAGTTTGCAAAGTTCATAAAATGTGTTTCAAGAGCACTAGATAAATGTCGGCTAATCTGTTGGTTAGTGCTTATCAGCATTGTCGGCATTCGCCGTCATATCGTCACTGCCCAACGCGCAGTTACCCTGTTGCCAATGCCGACCAACTCTGCCAGCATTGCCGTCATTGAGCATTATCATCAGAAACAACGAGAAGGTCAGTGTTAATCAGCTAAATGCTAAGACTTCTTATTTGGCTTCTGATCTGAGGTCACTACTTTATCATTGCAGCCGTGCCGCGATATTTATTTCCAGGAAACGACAATCACGTAAAAATTTTTTTTAGACCGTCTGTCGAGCGTCTATAGACGTTTATTTATAAGGCCTATAGGATTTCTATAGACAAATCCAGTAGTCGGTAGCCAATACGAATTATATAGACAGTCTAAAAACAATGTGTAGATTTATGGCCATACATGTCCAGTAGAATTTTTCTATAGACAGTCTACTGACTCTAAATGGAGAAAAATAAGTATCTGTAGGAAGGTAATACAGTCTATAAGAAGTCTATAGACAGTATATGAACCACATTTGTAAGGGATGAGCGAGTCCAGTATTACTTTCCAGAAGCACAGCATTGCTGTGCTTCTGGAAATAATACTCAGTAGTAAGAAAAATAGATCACTGTCTTATGTGTGCAAGTGCCTCGCATGTTGACTTCAAAAGAAAACTTGTTCTCTTTTCACTTCTTTTTTCTTATTGAATAAAAAAGCAGCATGCGTTAAATTCCTTCCATCTTGGGAAACATTGCTTCCTTCTCAGGGAAAAACTTCCTCCAGCCAGTTTGCCGTAGCGTGAATAATTGAATTCGATGCTTGTGCCCGGCAGCCGACGTAAACCCTTTTCGAAGCTCCAACAAGATTGCCACATTTTCACCTCTCCAAAGAGCTAACAAGTTTGAACCAAAGTCCCGAAAAAATAGATGTCTATCCCGAGCGCTCTAAATAGTAACGTCACCTCATCGTCTGTTTTTCTTTTTCTTAAAGAAGGTAGTGATACTACAAAAAAGTACCGAAGGAAGTACTGAAGAAAGGAAATGACTCCGACCTAGGAGAAAAGGTTGTATACAGGTAAATCGCGTTGACATCTTTTATCACGGTGCAAGTGAAAAAAAGATAGGAACCGGGATGAAGTTAGAGAACCGAAACTTCAGCTGCCGAGATTTTGTGCCGGGAGACAGCAGGAAAACTAATCTGGAAAATTCGGTAACTGGGAGCGTAATGACAGGGGCAGCGTAGCTGCGATACTAAAAAAGCATCAGGCTTTAAGCGCCTCACGCCCTTTTAATGAGAAAGCGTAAGATGGCTCATCGACGCGAAAACCCGGCGTCGCCTAAAAAGTGGAGACATTACCAAACTCGCTATCGGACGAGACAGTGTGACGTCATGAAAGGCGAGAAATTCCCAAATGCTAACCTGTTATAGTGAGTTCTGGTACTTACGGCAGCACCAACTTGAAAGTAATAGAATAAAATTGAAATTAAAAATAGAATTGCAATGGAACTGATCTGGAATAAAAGCAATGCTTTCACACTACTCGCATGTAAGTTCCTTAATGGCCACGGTAAATATTTTTTGTATGGAAACTGTAAGGAGATGGTGGCGTCTGAAAGGGGCGCCAGCCACAGCTTTCCGCAGAGAAGGAAAGATCTCACTGCTGTCGTAAACATCTTTTTCTGCGACTTCGAACGCTGAACACATATTCCCGTTAGCGCTCATGATGCTGTAGTACAGGGGATGGTGTGTGGTGGTGGCGTAAATATACTACAGGCGGGCCTTAGAGAGACCTGTCGGGAATTGCTCCGCCTGAGCCACTGTTATCAGAGATTGCGTCCCTACCACTGATCCTTAAGACCAGTGTCCTCTAAAAACTTCAGCAGTGATCGTGACATTAGTCGTCGCTCAGTTCGCGAGCCCTAAGGGAGCATGATGCGTGGGACGCCATCCGTGTGAACGTTCAGTCTCCGCGGTACGAAAACGGGGGCATGCTAAGACGATATGGTTCAGACACCCACATCACTGTGTACTCACATAGATGAGGTAGTGTAGGTCAAATAGAGCATTGCACACTCTACGAAATGGCTCGAAAATTCCGTGAGCAAGTTGCTTCCAGTATACGCACGAGTTCTACGCCGTCTCGCTAACCGTTTACCCGCTTATTTTCAATCGTCTACACACCGTTTCCACCACTAAGCTAAGTTACGCAAGCGGACGAATCTGCTGCCGGAAACGGTCCCAGCACTCACGGACTCCACAGTGCGAAGCAGGCGGACCGGCTGATTAACGGACACTAATAAACGAACTGCGTAATGAGTGTTCTCCTCTCCTACGTTCTCCGAGGCCCGGCATTCCCCCGCACAGAAAGCGTTGCATTGTGCAAACGCTCTTCGTTAAGGTATCCGCACGTGCGGGGCGATTGCCTCTTCACCTCGAAGCAGCCCGGCTTAAGCCAGGCCGTCCGGACATGCAAGGCGCCATGAGGCCAAGTGAAGCCAAGCTTATTGGAAGGAGAGCTACGCGTAGGGCAGCGCGCGGAGTCCGTCGAGGAATGTAAACAACGAGCTTCTTTCAGGGGTGTCCCTAGTCCCGAAGTATACGTAGGCGGCGGGCTATGCCTCCCAAAACAACTTGGCGGCGTTCTCCGGGACGCACAACACACACAGGAACCGTGGTTATTAATCCAGTCTCTCGCAGAGCGCCTCGTGGCACGCTTCGTTCCACTCTTCTTTATCACCTTCTTCTTTTCCGGGAGGGTTCGTTAGGAGGGAGCAAGAAAAACCGTTGGGTGAACGGTTCTCCGCACTCGCCGGTGGTTGGCAGGTTCATTTTTCTCAGTGATATGTGGCGGCTCTCTCGCGTACAGGGGTCGCGGCGAGCGCCGTGCGGGTGACGCCACCTGGTGCGAGCTGCGGCGCGAGCGCCTCCTAGCGACGGGAATTGCGTGGTGTGAGAGCCAGGCGCCTAGAGTAAAGCGCTTCCTGGTTTCTGCGGTTGAGGGGGTGGGAAGGAACGCCACTGCGTTTCCCTTCACAACTATGTTGCTTTGCTGGTTGCTCGTCGGTGTTTGTTGTTTCTGGCTTCAGCGCCGGAGCGCTCTATACTATTAGGGGGACCCTTTCGGGTTCTAGGTTTCGTCACATAAGGCTAGTAGACAAATAAGTGCAGAAACAGGTCCTGTACTGAAACAAAGTGCTGGCGTCTGTATCGACTACAAGTGAAATATAGCTAGTGCTTTAAAATATGTATAGTAATATCACAGGAGATGACAGATACTGAACGAAGGTTCGGCCAACTAAGAGTTCTCAGAATAGTAGTAAGCGCAAACGTAGGGAGTACACGTCAAGATTGAACATGTAACATTAAAACAAATAACAGCAAAAACTGAGCAGAAGCAACATTGAAGGAACGACAAAAGTGTGCTGTACTGATGAGTTGCAGTCATAGAATAGTGATTACGCAATAAGTCAACCTTGCCGAAATTGAGGTGCTGCACTTATTGCCGGGTTCATCTGCACGTGTTCCTCTCAGAACTCAGAAATATCTCATTGTTATTTCGTCCTTTTATAAAACGTAGCAGGTTTTTTTGAAGGACGGAACCCAGAACCTAGCACAGGACTGGTGTAAGGGGTTCTTAAACCAAACAATATCAGTACATCAGTGGTGATTCTTAAAAGTGTGAAACAAGTACAAAAAAGAGTAAAACAGAACTAAGAGCACTGAAAACAAAAAGAAATGCGTCGAATTTTGTATAGTTTTGGTTTTGCTAACTACAGCATTCAAGTGTTCCGGTTGTTTGTTTGCAAGAACGAAACGACATATCTCATGTAACAATCTGTGGCAGCTAACTTCACTGTTTTAGAGGAAACAACGAGAATCAGAATTATTTGTTATTAGTTTTAATAGATGGTCCGGCGTTAAAAGGTAATGAATGTAAAAAATTTAGCTGGCGCTTTAGCACTGCTACGCAAGAAATATTGTGCGAAAGCACGGTATTTTGCACGTGGGCACCACCGCCAAATGCTCCAAAGCGCCACCTACTCCAGACGAGAATTAGGCTGCCATATCTGTGCGAGTTACGAGACTACGTGTAAAGCATTGCTAATGTTGATCAATATTTTCGCACGGCTGCCGATGCTGATGCATCACACATACCTCGTTGCTATGTGTGGGCGTTAGGGAAGAATGAACAATTTTTGTGTATTTATACATCAGATGTTTTCTAAAATGTAAGCACCCTATCGCAAGGCAACCCCGAACTGCATCGCATATAACCCTAGCCATCGTGGCGTAGTTATTGCCCTGTAAAGGTAGAATAACATGGAGTACAGGGTATAACTAGGGCAAGCGGAACATTAGAGCATCCTGGGTGGGTAACTTGCTGACGTCAAACCTGAGGTTGCCTCCAGAATACGTGCGCACATAACCAGAAGCCTTTAACATTTGTTTCTTCATCTCACTTTCTTACTTCCTGTGACCTAAATTCATACTTCCTGTGACCTGGATTTGCTGCATCGCGCAGTCTTTACTAATACTTCTGTTTGCTGCGTTAATGCCTAATTCCAAAGCCTACATTACCCTTGTGGTGTTTCTATTAAGCCTTTTGGGTCAAACCGACACTTCTTTGAGGCGCAGTTCTGTCACTGCTTTCAGATCGTTGCGTCCTATTCATTCTTCATATTTCATCTCGACATGGCTGTATAGTCGCAACAGTTAGCGCATAATCACTGACGTGATCCTTCAAACGCAACTGGCAGTTGGGCCATTTTGGGCCAGAAAAAAAAAATAATAATACGGCGTCAGTTCGCGTCCAAGTGCGCCTGACGCACTCGTAACCGGGTTAATCGTTTCTGCGACTCATAACCGACCTCCGTGACTGAGAAACGTTACGCATACGCGGACAGCCAATTCCTTCGGAAGAGCCGTTCCCCGGAACACTCCCCTGGCCTTATACTAATCCTCACGCACACCACTGAGAAACAGGACGTGCATTCCCGCTTCATCATTCGTTATGTCTTTCATTTCATTCGCAATTCATCTAGTGCCTGACGCCACGAGATGTGGGTCAAGTCCGGTCCGCAGAGGAGCGTCTGAGAAACGCAAGGCACAACAACACGGGTAGAAACCATTCATCGGCGTTGCGGACACAACGCGATGTGGCAGTAAATCACGTCAGTTCTCACAAACGAATACCGAGATGTTCGGTGTCTCTCCGTCGCACCTTCCACGAATCATAGCTATAGAGATTGCTGGCTGAAGAGAACGCGTAAAGCGGGAAGCACGTACGAAGGGAGTAAACGTGCAGTTCACACCCTCACGGTCACACTCTGCCGTGTTCGGGGCGAGGTTATTCGTGACAGATGCGTAATGATTACGATTTCGCACCCAGATGCCGGTGCGTTGCCGGACGGTAAACTCCAGCGTACACTCCTCTTATGTTTGGCCTGCTTGCCTGAAGCAGAGCAGGCGATATAGATAGATCGTAAAGGGCAGTGTTAGGGTTTGCATGCCTGACACACCTCGCCTAAGCGGCATTTGCTGCGTTTGTTTGTGTCTTACTCGCGATATTTACTGACGCCCTGGATTGCAAGCCGCATGACATTGCTTTAAATCCTGCTTTGAGGATTTCTTCCTTTACGTGGAGTTTAACGTCCCAAAGAGTCTCAGGCTATGAGGGACACCTATTTCTTAGAGAAAAGAAATTGACCAACTTTTGTCTTTGTTCCGGTGCAAAGATTAGTCCTCTTGACATTTCCTGGTCATTCAATGACACGTGTCGTCTGCTGGCTACCTCAATGGGGATATTTTAAATTTCTAATGTGGAGAAAATTCCTAAGTGTGGCGAGATTCTGTTCAAATATTATAATTATCACAGCCGCCTCTTCATCCTCGTAGCAAAATCAGGCCTACAAAATGCTTTCTACGCTGACACAAACTATTTGCGGCGGCATTAGAAAATCAATGGAAGGTATAAAATATTTGAAATTCCCGCCATGATCTTTAGTGTTCAGCGCCACGCGGCACTTGGTGGAAGACGCCCAAACTAGAAGCACTTGTCCTGATTTCCTAGAGTTGTCAGAGCCGCAGCGCGTCCATCTGCAGTGATCAATTTTACAGCGCACTCCTTCACACTTTTCTATTCACCGCGCTGTGGTTACTTTCCTTACTTTCCAAGTTCCTTTTCTAGTGAATAGGAGGCTCTCTGTATGGTTCCTATTCATGAGACCAAGCCTCGGGTGTTTGTCGCTAATTGCTGCCCTATTTCTTTAATAAACAATATTTGTAAAAATTCAGGGGGCACTTTGTTGACCTAAAGTGTGGTGCGGCGAAAGCATTTAGCGGGGTGTTGCGGCTTGTGTCACTGATGCGGGGTTAAAATTTTAATTAAGTACGCAACTGTTCGTGAATCTTAAATGCTGGAGACACTAGAGGGCGTTTGTGAGGCATCCGTCTGATTCGACGCCTTTCTGCAAACATTCTCCAGCGCCGTAGACAAGGACTACATACGCGTTGACAGGAAGTAGCATAGTGCAATAAAGACAAAAAAAGACAGGAAGTAGCGTAAAAGTTGTATAAGGATTTGATTAGTATGCTCTTCCCTCCGCCCATGTACCGCTCTCTGTATTTTGGTTTACCGGGGCATGACGTACTCAAAAGAGTACGTAAGATGCCAGTCTCGCCGTGCACAAAGACCTTTTTCTTTAAGTTACACTCCGGTACGTTGCCCCTTAGAACATGGTTAGAGAAAAAGGGCATTTTTGTGTCTACCGTTAATTGCCGCCTTTGTGATATACCAGAAACAATTGAGCATTGTTTCATCAGTTGCAAAGATGCAGTACTCTTCTGGGATATCCTGCAACGCACATTTAAAAAAAGAATTCATCTGACTCCACATTCTGTTCGCTATCTCACTGCGCTGCCATTTGTTGATGAACCCCTGGACATGTTCTTTCTGATTGGACTGCACAACCTCTGGAAAACCCGCATGATGGACAGACACTGTGAACCTGTTGTGTCTACAAAGGATCACTTCAGTCGAATGGTTGTTCATCTAAGAGACGTGTGTGCCCAGACTGAGTACGAACCGGAGTGGCACTGACTATTAGTGATGTGCTCTGCATTGCCCCTTTTCTAGCGCATGGTCTTTTCAATATGTATTGTTTAACACTGTTTTCATAATGACTTGTATATAGTTCATGTACATAGAACATTACATCACTGTAATAAATACCATGTTCAATAAAGAAAAAAAAAGTAATAAATACCATGTTGAAGAAAAAAAAAACAGGAAGTAGCGTAGCCATTAGCACGCTCTGTTGCAGAATGGAAGGACGATGGTTCGAATCCTATCGTGCACAGATTTTTTTTTTCTCGTCTGACTAGAAAAAGCGTGACACCTCTGCTGACAACCTCCTTCTGTCGACAACGATGAGGCATTACAGGCTTTCACCTTCAAAACTCTGGAGCACATCATATACAGAAACATCATAAACCACCTCAGTGCTAATTCCGTACTATATCCAAACCAACATGGCTTCCGGCATGACACCTACTGCATTACATAACTAACATATTAGTAAACTTGTCACCAGCATAAGTAAAAGAAAAACAGAAGAAGCAGACGGAACAATCGCTGGGCATCAACTGGTTCTTTACTGCAGAAAGACACTTACATACACAAATAGACAGGGGCGGAAACAATTTGTAAAATGCAACATGAGTTATCGCATGTGTATTTCGCGGGTACAAGCATCCAGGAAGGCAAATTCTTGTCGTGATAAGGCAAAGGAAGGAGTGCCCATGTACTTTTCAGCTTCCTTTTAAAGCTGTAGATATTTATGATTTGTCTACAAAAAAACACTCTTTTCTGCCGCCCCCTGCTACGCTTGCCTTCTCTTGGAATCCAGTTTGTTAATCTTAAGGACCATCGTTTATCTTGCCTTCGCATTGCACTGCCTGCCCCGGCCCATTTCTTCCGCTTTATTTCGACTAGGACGTCCTTAACCCGCGTTTGTTGCCTGACTCACTATGCCATCTTTTAGTCTCTTAACGTTACGCCTATAAATTTCTTTGCCATAGCTCGCTAGGTTGTCCCTAACTTATGTTGAACTCTGTAAATCCCTGTAAAACCTGTAAAGTTCAACTCTGTAAATCATAGAAAGCTTGCTTGTTTATCTTGGGTAAAGCAGGTATTAAAGTGAGCCTATTCAACTGAGGGGGAGATATCGGGGCTTTAATTTTTTACAGTGTTTATTAAAATAGAGTTGGAATTCTAAAAAATATAATTTTTTCACCACACTATAGACCAGAGCGGGCTGATCATGGCCGTAAAGTAGCGGAATTCCAAGCTAAAAGAAGTTCTTTCAAATTATAATTTTTTGCGCATTATGTTCGTGAAAATAATGATTTCTCTTAATTTTCTGTTAATATTGCTCATAAAGCAGTGCTTCCGGGATTATCCTGATTCTTTGTTTTGTTTTTTTTTTCTGTTTTGAATACTCACCTTCCTTGTGTAATGCCGCATAACAGCATGTGCCTAGGCAAACAAGGAACTAAAACGAAGCCTCAAGTTCTCTAGCGCAATCAAAGCTATGAAAGAGAGGTATTCATCAGCAAGGTTCTTATTATAAAAGAAAACATTTGGCAGAGGCCTGTCTGGTTGGGAAAGGTAAATTTAATGTAAGTTAGAAAAGAACGCAAACAACTACTGAGATAAAACGACCTTTCGGAAACAACTCGGTTCCTTCAATGGGTGTTACTGCGAGCACGTTATAGTGAACAAGTAACTGTAGGCGGGCTTGAAACGCCAAGTTGTAACTCACCAGCAGTCATACCTGATCGAGGAACCTATTCAGTTTCAGTTTCAGTTTATTTCCCACAACAAGTAAAGGGCATGTACGAGGTGTGGTGAGGGTAACAGGATAAAAGCTGCGTCAAGGGCAGCTTGACTGGCCCCGTCTCCCCGGTCAACATGGCAGCAAGCACGGCAGTTCGGAAGTACAGTGTATATATATGATTGGAAGCACGACAATCATTTCGTATTGGAAAAATATATACAGAACAAGATAAGTGCAAAAACAGTCAATCAGTCATTAGTTAAAAATACAATCAAATCGTATAGTACGGGTTAGTTAATAATGTCGTGTAATTTTTTCTTGGTTAGAACCCGCAGCTGCTCTCCGTTAGCTTATATTTGTTTTGTGTACTTGGCAGCCTGTTTCGAAGCATCTGGAGACCGTAGTTAGTAAGTGGTCGCGGAACGTGCGAATGTTCATGTTAGCGGGTGGAGCGAGATGACATGTTAATAAGCAAGTTTGCAAGGGCTCGTAATGTTAATATATTTTTATGGATTTCAGATTTCAAGAATGCCAGCAACTGGCGCTCATAAAGCATAGAAAATTTAATAATCTTGTATTTAAGGAACACATCGGAAATGTGCATTAAACCAGATGACAATATATTTGGTTCCGAAACGTTTTCTCTCAGTATTGCTTGTCGTTCTTTCTTCACCTGCCTTAAAAGGTTTTCAACGTAGTTTGTAGGTCTCAACTCTGAGAAGAGCACAGTTAGCACGACTGAAGTCGGTCTACCTCTATAGCTCTATACGTTCGAAGGTTTGTTTGTTTGTTTAATTTTTTGGTTGGAGGTCCGCAAACATATGATTAACAGCTGCGCTAAAGCCACTGAGAGACGGCTATTTTTATCAGGATGTGCGCCTCCAGAGAGCAAAGCTTTCTTTATATAGGTTTGAGGAAGTGCAATGCTTTCAGCTCGCACGTTACGTCTCTTGAAGAGAGTTGGTTCTTATCAGATGGAGGCCGCAGCATCGATAGTCGGCTTCGGAAACGGTTTCATTGTCTTGCATCTGCAGCGTCCAGTTCAGCCGGTTGCTGCATATTCATGTCTGTCTGGGTTGTTTGCTTATCGACGCATGTGCCGTAAAACACGGGTAAGCCTATTGCGCGACTTGCTGCCCTTTGGGCACGATTCGTCGTGGGTTCTAGTCGGGTGTACAGCAATTGAGCTGCGCGTCTATTTTAGGCGTATGATATGCGGCGAAAACTTGCGATAGCAATCGGTTCAAGACCCGTCGAAAGCCTAGTTGGGCACTTAACGCGTATATCATCTTAGTTCGGTGTAGATTGCGCAGGTCTGAGGCAATCATCGCTTCTGTGGCGTGAGTGAAGGAAGCTTGACTCGTGCTTACAACGTTGCACCAATAGGGTACACTCAAAATAAAATGGAAGGTATAAATAGGATTGCTTTGTTCCTGAACTGTTCGGAGCGGTTAGTCTTAGCTTAAGCAATGCATGCACCTTGTGTACATACAGAAACGAAATGATCATGTAACTATCATTACTCATTAAACCACCTTCACTTTGTTTCGAAAGCGTAATTCATAATTATTAGAGGTCTGAAAGAGTTGTGTTGATTAGAAGTAACTAGGATCTTAAATTGTTTTTGCTCATTTAGCATATTATATCTATTTATCAAATATATTCTATACGAGACTGCTCCGTGGAGAATGGAAGTCTAGCCAGGAGGCTGCATCTGATATCATCCTGAAAGTGGCACAAAATATTCTTTCATCCAACCGCCTATTCCGTCACCTCGTCACCTGGGCACTTTACTCCTTAGGGTTGTTATTGTCATATACTCGTGATTTGGATTCGGTTTTCGTATTGCACTATATGCAATGGCATATGTTTAATCTCAAATAGGGGATTATTTGTAACAGGATCATTTTTTGTTCTCATTCCAAGGAGCTCGTTACATCGAGCTCTCCTCGGCGACCAAGTCCCTTACGTAAGATTACCGCAAAAGTACCTCAAGTTATATCCCAAGTTCACTGGCTCATCCAAATGGCCATGAACTGTTGACGCACGCATCTCGTAGTGTATTGTAGATGAATTTTGGTATTGTATTGTAGATGTATTGTAGATGAAAACTGCAATATTGTTACGGGGTAGTTCCGCTTTGGATTGCAGAGAGCGGACACGGAAAACAGGGCTTTAAAACCACAGGCGTTTACTGCAGGCACTAGCCGACACTGCTCGACCGTCGTCTTCTTCACAAAAACTCAAGAGCTTCTTCTTCTTCCTTCCTTATGCATGCACCGCCTAATGTAACAATATGTACACAAAAAGGCGACAGTACAAAGAAGCAAGAGACTAAGGTTCAATGACGCCGCACCGAGAATATTAATTAAGAACGGATTACGCGCGCATCAACAAGAGATCTAAAGCAATGCAGTGAAAAGTGAGGCAAAATCAAGTGTCATCAAGGAAAGCTATTTCATGGCTTGTTTGGGTAACTGAAGGGATGCTAATGCACATGTAGATTGACTTTGCGATGTAATACGCTTCCTTTGTATCGCGTGCGAATTGATTACGGTGCGTAAAAGGAACAGTTGTGTTATCACTTTCCACTGCATTGCTTTAGATCTCTTGTTGATGCGCGTGTAATTCGTTCCTGATTAAGATTCCTGGTGCGGCGTAATTGAACCTTAGTCTCTTGGTTCTTTGTACTTTCGCCTTTTTGTGTACATATTGCATTTTTTTCCAATAAATATTTAGTTGCAGGTGAACGCTTGTGTCGTGTTGTAGCCTTCTTGTCTTCGTCTTTTTAACGCTCGTCAACCATGAGTACTACACTGCATCTGGTAGTGTAGTAGTATGCATCCCGTAGCAGCAGGCAGCTCATTTTCCTCCAATGCTACTTTATGACACAATGTCTTTGGCTGCGTAACTCACCCCTCGTTCTTTTTTAGCGCCGATTTGAGGCCGGCCTTCGTATATCGTCGCCCATATCACCTGGGCACAGTCAATACGCCTGCCTGTATGCCCAGTCTAGCGCCACCGCTCCCTATTACGACTGCCGGAATCGTCATGATCACCTTGCGCTGACTGCTACATTTCCTCTACTGTAGTCCCGCCCAGCATGTGCATTTCCGGGTCCTCACCCAGGCTTGCCATTTGCAGTGCCTCGCTAATGGTCCCAGGGGAACGCACTTAGGGCTCTTGGTATTTCAGGCATCTGGGGCTCTCTGGCTTGTGCCGTGTAGCAGGATAATATATGGAGCTTACGGCCCAATAATTCAGGGCGAGCTGTGTTTGTGCAATGAAAACGCTGAGCTCGCAGTAGTTCTAATGCAACCACAGTGAACACACCTCACACTGCTTTCGTTGCAGGGGTGTTGTAAAAGCAGGTGGGCTTAGCCTCACATAGTTCTACGTACAAAAGTTAGCGCAAAAAAAACGAGACAATCACAAGAAAGATGGACAAGACAACGCGCTGTCTTGTCCAGCTTTCTTGTGATTGTCTCGTTTTTGCGCTAACTTTTCTACGTAGAACTATGCACTGACTAGCCCAGAAACAAGTGTTACTTGATTAGCCTCACATGATGTATGTCCGCTATTTCTCCGGTAGACGTTCTTATTAAAGCTGAAAACTTTCTCTTACCCTTTTCCAAGGAGGCTGGGGTCCTCTATAAGCTCCAAAAGCAGTTCCGCTACATCGTGCCGTTAAGTTCTTGAACCCGCAGGAAACACAATGCAAGAGTCATCGTCCGATGGTACATTTTATTTCCTGAGGTGTTCCTCAACTCCCGTGCTAGTAAGATATAGTATTCTACTATGCCCCATTATCCATTTATGCTTGTCACGTGAGGCATTATTTGTGCTTTCAGATTCATAAGCTTTTCAGCGACAACATCAAGAGCTTATTTCACCATTTTCTAAGTAAACTGTCATCAATTTCGAAACCGGCAGCTGTGGTCAGACGATGAAAGATCCTACGTGTAACTAAAGTCACTGGAACTCTGAAAGTAGCTTAGCTGTTTTCTCTTTGCCGCCGCGCCGCCTATTGGCCAGTTGCGATCACGTGATTAGGCGCCGCCATAGATGGTCCACTCGCTCTAGGAGCCAACGGGGCGCAGTGCTTCCGAGGTGTTTGGACGGCGTGTTTTACGAAGTAGCACGTTCAGTATCGCGTCTGTGTGCGTGTGTGTCAGTCTGTGTGCGTGTGCGCGCGTGTGTCTGTGCCTCTATCTGAGCGTGAGTATGTCTGCGTGCGTGTGTGTGTCTCTGTGCGTGCGCCTGTCTCTGTGTGCGCGCATGTGTGCTATGCGCGCGCGTGTCTGTGTGCGTGCGTGTGTCTGTGTATGCGTGTCTCTGTCAGTGCGTGTGCCTGCGTACGCATCTGTGTGCACGCGTGTCTTTGTGCACCGCGTGTGTCTGTGTGCGTACGTGTGCGTGTCTCTTTGCATCGTGTGTCTGTGTTTGTGTGCGTGTGACAGCTATAAATGTCTTCGGAGACGTGCCTGTATGAGATTTTTTTCCCTGCTGGTCATCGATATTGGATAATGAGACTTAAATAAAAAAATAATAAATTCTGGAGTTTAACGACCCGAAGTGACGCATTAACTGTAAGGGGTGCCGAAGTGGAGCGCAGTCGGGGAATTTGTGCCACCTGGAGTTATTTAACGCGTACTTACATCGCACTGCACACGGGAGTTCTTGTATTTCGCCTCCATCGAAATACAGCCACAGCGCGTCCGCATGCTAAGATGCGCGCTTATTCCCTGAACGCTCTCCTCGACTTTGCGTTTCTTTTGCCAACAGGCTGCAACCCTCACCATCTCCTCCTCCCTCGCCAGTAAGCAGTCGCGAAAGGATTTTATTGGGGGGCTATTTGGTCGCACAGTTAGAGCGTTGGCCCCCTCGTCGACCTTGGGGTCGCCCGACTACCTCCCACAAGCCTCCGACCGGCGACTGACCACGCAGAGGGAAGAGCAGGCGGCAGGAAACAGCAAGCGTAAAGGGAACGTTTTATACGCATCAGACTTCCAAGTGAACCGATTTAGTAAACGTTTTGCTATATCCCGCTGGTATGTACACAGCCTACCGGCTTTAAAGTTTTCCGGCCTCCGAAAACATGCATTTGCTAGCCTCTCACGGAAGCGATAGGACAAGCCTGCTTCTTGCGTTGTTAGCGCACACCCGTGGGCTCAAGAATACGAGAGGAGCGCAGCTGCCGTGCGACGCTTTGAAGGTTTTCGCAAACCCTCAGCTCACCTAAGCTCTCAATCATGAATACTTTCATTGATTCATTCTTGCGCAAAACCGATGAACAAGGCGGCCGCAAGGGAGACTTTCTTCGCCTAGCAGACGACGCGCTCGCCGCGCCGGACCACCTCTGGCAGCAACACCCCAATGTTGCCCGTGCGCCGCCCGCTGGTTGCGGTACTTTCAGAGTTCCAGTGAATTTACGTGTAACCATCGACTTCCACTGTAGGGAGCTTTTCTTTTTACATGATGGCAGCCAAGACCGCAGAACAACATAATGTACCCACTTGCTACAAACAATCACGTACCCACTAAATTATCTATGTTGCTTACTTCAAAGGATTCTTCTCGAAAGGAGAGCTTACAACAGGCCGCCCTGACGACACAATCACACCCCAAAGTAAAGCCATAAAATCTTCCTCAGGCGCAATAATGGTCTGAATAGAAGCACACCATTAAGCCTATGCACACTTGTTCATGGTATTCTTACTGAAACTAAAGCAGAAAAAT
Organism: Amblyomma mixtum; assembly: GCF_055824585.1. Taxonomy (NCBI): domain Eukaryota; kingdom Metazoa; phylum Arthropoda; class Arachnida; order Ixodida; family Ixodidae; genus Amblyomma; species Amblyomma mixtum. Next base: position 98,237,470 of record NC_143020.1, read on the forward strand.
AAAAACGTTGCCCGCCTGGGCATCTTCTTCTTTCGCTTTTGCAGGCCGCTTTCCTCGCGAGTTTCCTCAACTCGGGCGTCATTTATGAAGTAACGTATGCGTAGACTCGCCAAGATTCCTTGCTTCGCCGAATGATTGTACACATAGACTACGATAAACGCCCCGAACATTTCAGTAATGTCTCGCTACTTGGCTTCCCTATAGCTCCTTTATTCGTTCACTTAAAAGTGCCAGCGCCTTTGACTCATGCATCGTGAAATTTTTTTTCCTCTCTTCCTAAGCAACGTCAAAGCTTGTCGAGTGAAACATGCGAGAAGCACTAAACTTGCGCAAGTTTAATGCTTCTCGCAAGTTTCTCTCAACAAGCTTTGGCGTTGCAATGGAAGAGAGGAAAAAGATTTTCGTGATTCATGAGACAAAGCAAACCCTTTCACTCTCTTCCTATTCAACGTTAAAGCATGTCGAGAGAAACTTGTGAGAAGCCCTAAACTTGCGCAAGTTATGTGCTTCTCATTCAACTCTGAGCTTCCTTTAAGCTTCCTTAAAGCTTCCCTATGGTGTTGCTGTGGGATTCGAAGCAAGCCGGCAGGTAACTGAAGTTTTTACCACGATCGCCTCTTAAGAGGAGAGTTTTTCCTGCATACATTGGCTTCCGTAGAACCGTTTGCGTGCTGGGCATGCGTTGAAATTTCGCGTTGGTGAGCTTGTGGGTTTTCGCTCACTGCTGGCTCGACGAATCGCCCCAATACGCTTTAACTGAACTTTAGAAGCAGGTGTGCTGCGACTAAAATGCAATGCTGTCTTAGGTATAGTAAAACTGACATTCGAGCAAGTTGGTACAGCATGTTGTAAAATTTCCAACGCACACAGGACAGGGACAAAGAAGAGAACACCACAAGCGCCAACTCGCACTTAAGCGTTTATTCGCAAACGCAGAAAATACATGCTCACAGGAAAAACAAAAAAAACATCGAAACTTATGCAATCACGCAGGCGCGTCCAGAGATGAAAATTACCGTTCATGCAGGACAACAGATGGGTCATTAACACACGTAGGCTGGTTTTTGTAGATATGATATGCTTCTGATACCTCTCTAGTCAACTTATTAGGTTGCCTAAACAAAACAGTTGTTTTATCGAGTAAAGGCTTACCGCCCCTGCATTCCATACAGTGCTTGGCAAGATTCGAAGAAGGCGGTTTTCCCAACTACAAGTTGTGCTCTTGTAAGCGTACATTCCCGCAACGGCCAGTTTGACTGACATACATGCGCCCACAAGACAGCGGAATCTGGTACACTACACCTTTTTCGCATCTGATGGAACGGTTTACATGGTTCACATTTCCCAACTTCCGCGTATCACGAACAGCACAACCAGAGCGCTTGTGAACCCTGGCACAAATACTCCCAACTTTTTTCGGGGTTGAAAAAATTACGTCCATGTTATATCTCTTGCCCAGATTTTTTAGTTGATTTGATGGAGTGTGGTTACCGTGCAGGGAGGAGGGCGCAGCGAGAAGAGAGGAGTGCATAACCGGACAGCGATTACCATCGGAACCATCTGTGGGGTGGTTAACGTTTAAGGATGAAGAAGGTTACTGTGCAAATAAGACAGTACTGAGAATATGAGGAATGCTCAAGCAGGGGGCGGCTTCCAAGAGAAGGAGCCTCTGGCTGATAACCATTGAAGGATGAATGTATGGCGAGAGCTGAAGAATGCGCAAACCTAGAGCGGTTACCACGAGAAAAACCTGAAGAGTGGCGACGATGGACGACGAGTAATACTTTTGGTAACGTTCGCTGAATCAAGCATTGCACAATGCTAACTATTCGACGAGATTTTTTTTTCTGCTGGTCGTTTCTTTGGAGCGACTGGCGCCAGTAACCAAATAGTTGATGTGGTATGGAATCATCCCCCAAAAAAGTGAACCTGCGGTCTGCCTAGGTGCTTAAATAGTGACTCGCTGCAGTTTTTATATTTAATGTTGTATTGTGCAGTATATACGTAATGTGGTGCGCGGCCAAAGTGTAGCTATAGTGGAATTCGCTTTTTGGATTGGCTATACATGGGAGATATGATTTAGGCCATCAGTTTCTTCACTGCGGCAGAAATATTCGCAGGAGAAGTTGCTAAACCAACACTTTAAGCAGCTCACAAAGTTCTGCTTGCTCGAATTGATGTCTGAAGTCCAATACAGGATTTTATGTCGGTACGAAATCTCCAACACCGCCATGCAGAATTTACAATACTTTTAACAATTGCCTACTAACTTCTCTAGCAATCTTATTGTTGATTTTAGAGCTTCGTTCGGTTAGTACAAGCTTGGCATATTTTACTCTGTTGCATATAAGAGAAAGTACGCAAGAGTCAATATCAGTGTGAACACTAAACTGTGCAGTTTGCTTGGAGGATGGGATGGAATGCAGAGCAACTGGCATCTGATTCAAGTCCCTCAGTGAGCATTACCAGGCTTCGTTGAGCTCGTTAGAAGCCGGAGACAACAGACCTTCATGTTCGATGACTACTGTAACACCCTGAACGCCACGGCGGTTCGGGGTGTAAGCGAACGTACGCAGCGTCTTGTTTTTCATTACCAACGCTAGAGGCCCGTGTACTGTGTGAGGTTAGGGCACGTGAAACAACCCCAGACGGTCAAAATTTCCGGAGCCCTTCTCTGCGGTGTCCCTCATAGCCTGAGTTACTTTATGACGTTAAACCCAATAAACCACACATTACTCATGCTGGAGCGCCTGTCAGATATCATAGGCGGGGCAGCGGTGCTGTGATAGGTCAATTAAATTCGCTTCAAAAATGCTGCAAGGTCCAGCAGTGGAACTACGTCCTAAGTTAGGCGTTGAAGAGTTCGCAACGTCGACAAGGAGTGCGGGCAGGAATGTTTCGCTATTTGCTGTTCCTGATTCTGCGAGATAGGCAGCTATCATAACGATGAAGACAAGACGAAATGTTAAATCAAATAGTGAAGGTTACCTGCCGCGCCGCCCTGTAAACAGAATTGTTTTGATTTTTTTTCTTGCCAGAAATAAAACCCAGTCCCCTTACTTAGAAATGCCTTCCTGTTTCCTTTCATACTATGTATACCTTGACCAGGAAAGCATTGGTAAAAGGCGTGTGTTCAGACAGCTGTTGGGCCGTGACGCGAAGTGTCATCCAAGCTGCATCCTTATCAGAAATGTTGCATAGTGTTTCCTAGACACTAACATGGAGACAGATGAGAAGCGCGGCATCGCTGTGTTACATTGTGACTTCCGCAGTTTTAGCTTATCAGAGAGGGCGAAGTGCCGATCACGAGGTCCTGAGGCACGTAAGTGCTCAATTTGAACGCTTCCATGCTGCCTTCCTCGTCACAGTTTAGTGCCATAACAAACCATTAGGCATTCTCGCTTTTGTCTGCAGTAGCAATCGAATCAGTCACCCAGATCAACAGTTATCAGTAGATGGCGCAGTAACAGTACGTCTTCAGTTTAGAATGACAGCCACTGCACACATGGCCGAATATAGAGAAAAGGCCAGACTTCAAACCGCACACGTGTAAATTCGCATGAGTATAACTTATTTCATGCTTTGGCGCCGTCGAACTTTCATCCTCTACTCTTCTGCACAAAAGAAAGCCCTTCAGAACTGGCTTTTATCGCGACACCTTTGTGCACACACAACGCAGGCTCGTTTTTCTACACGTGTGCCCACTATGCATACAAACAGGTGCGTCGCGTCGGAGTTTCTTTCTCACTGAGTACGTTCGGAGATGCACCTCGGCGAACACTTTTACTCGGCAGCAACTAGTCAACACGCTTTCCACAACGTCAAGAAAGAATGGAAGACGTACTTGCAGAACCGGCCATGCTCCACGTGCTGTTATACAAGCACTTCGCAGGGGAGAGAGCAGATTAACTCTTGAGGGAGTCAATAGAATATTGACCTCGTGGCAGCAGGATCGCCTGAACACATCAGGACAAACGTTGTTTTGCAACCAGCAGCTGGAAACCGCTTGGAATCAGTCGCATACGAAGATCAGTGAGATGTGTGAGCAAGAGCAAGAGACATATTTTTGACGAATCAGCTAGACGCAAGAAATCAGAGTTGACTGAACTGCAGAACAACGCCTGCAAAATTCGAAAGTTTCGGCTACAATCGCCACGTGGAGAAACTGCCGCTCTCGAAGCCATTGTAATGTACCCTTGACTGCACCCCTGTACCAAGAGCAGTATGGCTCCTGGCGAGGTGCCGATGGCGAAGAGAGGAGGATTGAAATGTCTGTATTTTCTTACCTTGCGTCTGAAAAATTTTTTTGGCTTTCTTTCAATATGCTGTCGCATCCATTGATCGTCTTCCACATGCTGTGAATAGCCTGGGATTGATAGATGCGAGGCCCAGTCTTGGGTTAGTGGCTTGACACGTGCCTCTTCTGGATGGTTATTGATTCACAGTTATATCCCCTCCATGATATCTGTCTGGACGGCGTTTCCATTTTAACCCCAGACTTTGCGGTTCCATCATGCTGCAGATTTTCCCATGCTCCGTATTATTTGTTCTCTACGCCAAGGCCTTCATGCTGCAAAATCAGTCATGAGGTGCGGGGGGCGAGATACTTTACCGTTTCGGCAGATACTAGCCTAGCTGCACACCAGGGGCGTAGCCAGGGGGGGGGGGGGGGGGCTTATGGGTCTTCAGCCTTCTTCCCCTAGCCCCCCCCCCACCCGAAATGAACTGTCACCGACCGCAGCATGGCCCAAGTTCATATCGCGACTTGTGCTATCACAGTTTAGTTCTTGCCTGGATCGTCTGTCTGCCTTTCCGTGTGTAAATTTCACTATCTGTGATTGTACAAGATGCTTATTTGCCTTGTTTGACGCATTATATAGAGTGACTTTTACTTAGATATGTAGATTTAATGGAGACATACGTGTACTTAAATATTTTGTTGCGAGGTTTTCTGTGTACATATAGTGACTGTTTCGAGGGACACTTTTTTGTCCTTTATCAAGTTGTATCTCTGCATTTCTAATACTCGATTTTATCGTCGCATTTCTAATGTGTAGTTTGCAGAACTGCTCGCTTATACATGTGCGCTGTTGCGACTAAAATTTTGGTGCAGTTACTCGCAATACATGACCAGTGACAGCTGCTGCTGCGCAGTACACTGGAACAGCGTTGTTGGGATTTTTCCCTGGCCGTTGCATATGTACAAAAATGTAAAGGTTCTTGAACTACAAACATTCATTAAAATGTTTGCCCTCTACTTGTTTATTTCATGGCCTTTACGTTTTTCATATCAGCGGCATGCACTGCATTGCTGGTTTCGGACTGAGATATTGAGTACAAATCGGTTACATAAATTCAGTATACAGGCGTATAAATTCAGTAGTTCTAGACTTCGTGTGACATTTTCTTTACTTATTACATACTCAAAAACACGGGAGCATTCGTATCAGTTATGTCTGCCACGATTTTTAAGACATCTGAATACATTCTTTTATTAAAAAATACATATTTCACTAGTCTAGACAGTACGTAGCATTATCTAATACACAATTGCAAAGTCAATATGACAATGAAGTTATTATTCTAGCGTTTGTTCCCCCCACAAATTATATCAGGAGGGCGCGCTGCAACATGAGCCCCCCCCTCCCCCCCCCCCGAACAAAATTTCTGGCTACGCCACTGCTGCACACCATGTATGCTACTCCAGTAATGAGGCGGCAGATCCAGAGTATAATTTATTCTGGTCCTGTTTACAAGTTTACAGAGGCATGAGGTGGCGGCTGAGTAGTAGGCCACGTCGGCCAGCTCTAGCTCTGGAGATGAGTCCGTAAGGTAGCTTACAGGTGACGAGTGCTCCCAGCATCTCACAGATTGATTGATAGTATTTTTCAGTGGTTCACGGCCAGTTAATTTAGGTGTTATCTTTTTCTGGATTTTAATAATAACAAAGCAGGGTCTATTAACGTAATGGAACTGCCAGTTATACATGTTAGCTCTGTTCTCAGATTGCATATGTTATACCGCATTAATAACAAGGCTAGCTTCTGCACGAAGAGTTATGTTAAATCTTCGTTAAAGCCTCAGACAATTGCAATACTGCTGCTGTTTATGCAGGCCTAAAGCTCTTATCACTGATTCTTCAAGTTTTTCAGGAAAGAACAATAAAGAGCCAACGGGGTAATAGACCACACCAATGATTTTACCACACTCAAGTTTTAGAAATTGCGCCTCAAATGTATGGTCATCCATAGAAAGGACAGGCAGAACTCCAAAAGCGATATTCTCTCTTACAAAGACGGCAACACCAACCCTTCGTGCACGTCATACCCGTGGTAGAGAAGAAAATTTTGCAACGTGTAGTAGTGATCGGGTCCTATAGGAAAGTGTTATAGGAGAGGTAAGCAATCAGTAAGTTGAAAATGTTTCGGATACTGCGCACATTGCAGTGGAATATCGAAAACACATCTTGTTTCATTAAGAAAATAAGGGGCCTTGACACCGGAACGTGATGAGCGCCGAAAACAGTCTTTGCCACCTCCTAAGTTATTAGAAAAGAAAGCCAGATTAACCGTGCTGTTCACAGTTCACTAAACAACACTCTGCAGTCTACATGCGGCTGTCATCAAGACGCAGCCTGTTTCACATGAAGCTAGGGACAGAGAGAATCCCTTGGGAAAGCAGCAGACGACAGAAAGCTTCCCAGAGGAGGAAGAAAACAGCCATTTGCGGACGACGTACGTGTTCTCATAGTACGTAGGTGATTTTTATTACAAACGTGAGAAAATCTTCTCCGCAGCTTGAGTAGATGCACTGTATCACTCTAAAGCATCGCTCATACGGCGTTCACCGAATGACCACGAAATAAGGCGCACGTGTTAGCAAGGCTACTTCTGAAATTCATGGCAAACATATTTTATCTCGGGACAGTCGTCAGAGTTGTATTTTGTTTATTCTGTGCGACAGAAGGAGAATAATTGCGGACATGATCAATGTACGGACCAGCTTGGCCAGCGCTTAATGCGATTGCCACCACCACCACCCCATAGGCGAACTGATGGAGAAATACTTTCAGTGCGCGGGAAAATGTTGTGTATTCAGGTGAAAAGGGAGTTCTTTAGATTTAACAAGACTCTGGATTGTAAGGTTTAGGTCCTATCTTCGCAAAAAAATACTACAGAGAATGTTTACTGCATTCGAATCGGAGTGAAAGCACGGATTTTCGCTGCGTAGAAGACGACGGTGAGCAGGCAGTTCCGCGGGACGAAGCAGAGCGAAGTTGATGTGAAGACGACGCTCTCCAATGCACAGCGCGAGAGTGTGGTGCAGTTTAACACGGAGCGTGTTGGCTGCGGCGGTAGCCTTTTCTTGACACCAGTGTTTTAAAACGTGTTAGGTGAATGTGCATTTCTTCTGCCGCAAAAACATTCTTCTTTAAACTTCATGCATCTATGCTGCCTGTGAAGGCATGGCTTCATGCTAAGGAGATGCTTGCGCCATGGATAGTGAATTGCCGCCAGTGCAGTACACCACAGACAATTGACCATTGTTTTATTCTGTGCATTGATTCTGTGTTCTTCTGTGACATATTACAGCGAACAATTACGAAGGACTTTGACGCCATACCCTACACCATCCGTTTTTTTGCCTGTGGAGAAAAACTGTGCTGTGCCTTATGATCTATTTAATATTGCTGGTACTATTTAGTCTCTGGAAGTGCCGCGCGATGGACCGCCACGACGAATGACCACGGTCGTCGAAATCTTTGTTTTGTGAACAATGCGTTTTGGTGCTGGGAGTATATACTGCCCTGCAAGAGCCGCCTAGCTGGCTCGTATGCATGTGTGTGCCTCCCAGACTTTTGATCATTTGGAAGGTGGGGTCATGCAGGGCTATGGTGGTCTGGTGTTCTGTGGCGTAAGGATGCTTAGATTTTTCTTTTCGGCACTATTTCCATGGAATAAAGAAAAAAGAAACGGCGGTAGCCTAGCGGTCTCGCACAGCGGCCCTTAAACGAGATGTGTTCGCGCAGCCGCGAGTTCGACTCCCAGTCATGGATATTGATTCGATTTCTTTTATCTTTTTCATGGGCCGCCGCGGTGGCTCAGCGGCTATGGTGCTCGGCTGCTGACCCAAAAAACGCGGGTTCGATCCCGGCCGCGGCGGCTGGAATTTGTTTGGAGGAGAAATTCTAGAGGCCCGTGTACTGTGCGATGTCAGTGCACGTTAAAGAACCCCAGATGGTCGAAATTTCCGGAGCCCTCCACTACGGCGTCTCTCATAGCCTTAGTCGCTTTGGGACGTTAAACCCCATAAACCATAAACCTTTTTCATGGTTTGACCTCTAACCCAGCTGAAGGTCAAATATAAACGATGCGCGATTGACACCCGAGGTCCCATAGTGATGGTGGTGGTGGTGGAAAACATTTGTGTACAGGTATAACACAGGAGGTTATGCATGAGCAGAACCAGAGGGGGCCAGCCCTAGCTGTCACTTCAAAAAAATGTCTGGGAAAGCATCGAAGGTTATTAGCGCGCCATTTTTTTTTAGCAGAGTCAAGCAAAGGGTGGGCTATATAAAATCACTGAATTAAAGGCAGCGGCCCCTTTCGCGATACAAGGGCACAAGCAATAACTAAGTGCACTTAACCAAAGAATTGCGCTACTTTTTGGTGTGCATAAAATGGCGAACACTGCCCTAAAATACCTATGCCTGCTCTAGAGCAGCTTCTTTTAGAGAGCGAGTTTAGTCAGCTCGGTGGAAGCTTAAAAGCAGGCATTCTATACTTTCGATATTTTCCCGTCCTGCAGATGTCATAACACTCCAGCAATACTTTGATTTGAGCTAGTTGGTTGTAGCATAACACTGTTTTTCCAGCGTCAGCTTTCAGCGATGCTAATAACTTCGCTTTGAAGACTTCGTATTAGGGCGTGGGAGTGCCCCGGTCGAGGCTGAATTATTTAAGACTCCGGAACAGGAACCTTTCAACGGAAGCCGTCTTTATGGAAGAATCGTTACTTAATGAGGCAACCAGAGAGGTCCCGCTGGAGCGCTGTTGCGAACCCCTACTAATAGCAACGTCATTTCGCCTAGAAAATCTTAGCAGTGTTCACTATTCATACGGATTTGCCGAGAGATTTGACGATAGAAAAGAAAAAAAATCCTGGAACGGGCAATTTTACTCCGACACGGAAGTAATCTGTTGTTTATGTTTTTTTTATTACCGGATTTGTATTGCTGTACAAAGATGGCCTTAAGGGCAGAAGTCATTTTTGACTACCATGCTCCAGTGGGTGGTGTGTTCCTCATGATGTCTTCATTGCGTCGCAGCTGACTTTTACTAATTAGCGGGGAAGACAGGAAAGGAGCGATTTATAAACAAAGCAAAACAGTATTTTTTCGGTTCTCTCCTAGCGATCAGTTTCACTTTCTCGAACGTTTCTCAGATTCATTTCTAACAGACAACTGATGGGCGACAGTGTAAAGGAATTCTCATTTAGAAGGCAAAATATAAAAAAAATCTTAGCTGAAATTGGGTTACCTCGGTTAGCTCGGGTTAGGTCAGAGGAAAGTCGCGCAAGCTGCAGTAAATGGGAGGAACCTCGGGTAAGTTCTGAGGAGCGTTGCGTCAGCTGTAGCCAATGGGAGGGTGACCTTGAAGATTAACTTGGTAGAACCTTGTATAGCAACAGCACCATGCAAAAATAAAATAAAAATTGCTGCGACTGGTTTTCGCACCCACCGCGGCGCAAACAAATAAACTTCGCTGGCCGCTGCACGAGACAACTATGCTATCGCAGCATTTTTTTCCGCATGGTATTTATTACATGCATTGATACGCAGGAAAGAGATATGTACAGTATTTACAAACTTTAATGGAAACACAATACCACAAAGCTAAAACACACGTCTTGACACAGCTTAACTAAAACGGTAGAAAGGAACGACAAGACGTCAATAACGGAAACAAGTCCGGTCGGTGTCTTTCAGCTGACGCACCATCTGGCCGAAATGTATGCTGGAGGAGACCCAGACTCAGCATGCCGGTCCAACAGGCGCGTTTTCTACAGGCTGAGCAGTCCGAAGAGGAAAATCATGTCAAAGGGTCCGTGGTCATGTTTAGGGGCCATTAAGTAAAGCACACTGTAAGAATACAAAACAGTGTATCGAAGCAGCCAATCATTCCTCGATCAATCTCTCAAGAGAATTTTATTGGACCCCATGGTTACACGATAAGGGACCACAGTCCCTCAGAAAATACAAGAGTATAGTTCGCGACTAGTGTCGCTCGATTACGGAAAAGCGATCACTCAAGACACGACGGCGACTCCTGTCGCCCTGCAAACTCGCACAGTGCATTGTACGTCATCGTCTTCATCATATTCCCAGTTCACACGAGTGGTTTACTCAACCAGGCTAAACACGTGCTTTCGTGCGTTTACTAGGTTTATCTGGGTTAAAACACTGCCACTTTTTTTTTCCCTTCATGCGGCCCAATAAACACTAAACGGATATAGTAGGCTTGCTCGTCTGCAGAGAGTTTTCATTCAGTCAAATCCCGTTCTCATTATTCGTAATTATTAAAATGAATTCCTCCTATGTAAGGAATCTGGACTCGACCTTTGCCCGATACCGTCCGTTTGGTACGACTAATTGCGAAAGGAAAACGTTGTGTAACAGCGGGACAAGACAAGTTCCCAATGCTCTGCCACCAGCGGATACTAATTGACTGTTGCTGCCTGGAAGTTCGGCCAATTTAAATGGAACATAGAACTAAGGTAAGGGCAAAGTTTTTTTTTTCGACTGCGTTTCCGCTACAAATCACCAGCCTATTGCTATTGCTGTCTTAGAATCTCCGCAGGCTTACTGAGTTCAGGCCGCTCGGGCCATAAAATATTGGTGTCTGAAAATAGAAGGCATTAGTAGACCAGACGCACTCCCCGTTAGAACCTTACGAAATACCTTTGGGATGGCCGTCCTCATTATTTGAAGATTCTCAACACGCAGCTCACCACGAAACAAAACCGCTTGCCTGTATTAAACAGACTTTCCTTCCTGCGTTAGTTTTAGGATGTCTCCTTTCAGACCTAGTTTCAGGCATAATATTTTAGCCGCCTTAAACAATCTTTTATTGCTGACAATTCATCAGAATGAAATGACATTAATAGCTGTTGCTCGTATGAAGGATTTTTCATCCTACTGAAGAGAGCTTTTCATAGAAGTACCGCAATGTGTACAATGGTGCTATTGAGGTAGGGTAAGTCAAGTACAGTCGTGAGCAAATGTGCAGAAACCCCAACAATGGAGGGGATGGCGTCTTTTCTGTGCATAAAGGCGTGTCTAGGAGAAATGGGCAGGAAGACAGGTTAACTATTTGGTCAGGCATCCTATGCATCTCTTGAAAGCAGGCGCTGCACTGTAAGAAAGCGTTGACAGGCAGTTTCGCCAGCTCGCGTGGTCTCTCCCCTCCAATTCTGCGTAGGGATGTACATTGTCTCACTTGCAATGCCAATTTTCTGTTCTGACAATCTGTACTAGAGGAAACAAATTACCCGGAAATTTGACTGCTTTGTCGCATATGTTGACACATTCGCTCTGTTCTAGCACAAGCCGGATGACACACAGTTTTTTGCTTTATTATTTTCTCGATTTTCTCCATTTTCCCAACTTCGCCTTGCTTTCTTTTTCCATGGTCCTGAGCAAAACCTACAGGAGGCAGCAAATACAAATATAATGGCAAATAATAAATTAGTAAATAACAAATAAGGTTTATATATACGTTATATATATTGTGACGCCCATGAAAAGGCAATACCCATTCTGCGTGGTCGGCGTTGCTGGATAAGCCGAAGATGAGGAGAACGAAGTTGGTGGCGTCTCGTGCTCGGCAAGCGGACCCAGCTGGTTTTCGATCCTCCGTCCCAGTCTTAATAAACCACTGGGCGTAACAATATATATATATATATATATATATATATATATATATATATATATATATATATATATATATATATATATATATATATATACGACCGAAGCCAACAGCCACAGAAACCAAGGGGCACCACAGGGGATTTTTAATTAAATTCTTTATTTTTGTGGTGTTGATCAATTTAGAATATTACTGAATATGTTATCGCTTAAAGCTGATTGATTAGAAAAGCAGAAGAAAAAAAGCAGAAGCTAATCAATTAGCCCCCCATGGTCGCAAACACTCTCTACCTCACTTTGAGCGAGCCTCCTTTCCTTCAATTCCCTCCTCGAAATTTTTCTCTCCCGCTCCTCGTCGAGTAGGCTCGGCAAGGCAAAATCACCCCTTCCTTCTCCGATGTAAGCCGGAGGCGTGGTGTCTGTGGAGTGCGTCACATGGTACGTCATGGCCCCGCCTTCAATAGAATTCTTTTCATGGTTTTTGCTGCTGGGTCTGTTCGACGGGAGGGGGGGGGGGGGGCGCTGCGGGCTTCCTAACACCCTCTGTTTTGCTCTTTGGGTCTCCTCGCGGTGTTTCGGCGCGTTTTTTTTATGCGAAGCATACTACTTTAGCTACCACTTCAGCCCTTCACCGTGGTTATGCGCCTCCAAATCACGTGATACATGACGTCACACCAGGTGACACGATGACGTCACGAAAGTGGAGAAACGGGGGCCCACCTCGCGCCGTCGCTGTGGTTGTGCGCCTCCAAATCACGTGATACATGACATCACACCGCGTGACACGATGACGTCCCGACAGTGGAGAAACGGGGGCCCACCTCGCGCCGTCGCTGTGGTTGTGCGCCTCCAAATTACGCGACACGATGATGCTTCGCATTCTCCAGCCTTAACCAAGTTAAGCCTCAGCCATTTTTTTTTTATTTGTCCTTCCTCTCCCCAGTTGCTGTTTTTTTTCTGTTTGAAGCATTTTTTCACCTTCGCCACTCCATTCCCTGCCCTTCCTGGTTGGGGGTGCAACAAAACTTCTCGACCCCTGTTACCGGCCTGTATTCGTCCTTCGCTAGAGTTGTTAGCGAGCGCATCCTTTCATACATCTGTTTGTCATTCCCAGTTAGCGAGCCACCTTTTCATTTTTTTAGGCCTCCCCACCTCTTCACGAGCGGAGGGGCGGAAGTGGGTTGTGTTCGAAACACACGGCGAAGTGCGGACCCGGCAACCGCCCGTTTGGTTTTCTTCATGTGTGTTTGTGTTCTGTGTGTTTGTCTTTTCTCCGCTCCGAAGCCCATGTCGTTCATTGGAGTCAAGGCGTACGCAAGATGCATGAGATAAGCCGTGTGTGTGCGGAGCGGTCAAGTGGGCGAGCGAGGGAAAGGCTCTGCTGCACTAGTAATTAAAACCTTGTTTTGGGGGGCTTGCATAGAAGAAAAAAAACTGAGAAGGGAGCGCGCACGCAGAGCGTCTCGTGACGTGGTCACGGCGGGGGGGGGGGGGGGGGGGGGGGCGAATTAATTCTCTCAGTTTTACTATTTTTTATTTTTTATGGCTAGGGTTCAAGGCTGTCGCCGCACGCTCCCTCCACAGTTTTTTTTTTTTGTTCCTTCATGCGGGTTTGTAGGCATCAGCCAGAACAGAAGGCGCTGGGAAAGCGTTGTGCAGACGACGCGACGCCAAGGCTACGCCCAACCTTCTCCCGTCAGTCAGAACGATGCACCAATGGAGTGCCTTTAGCGAAAGTAACCCCCATGACGTCAACGGGGTTCAGAGTAGTGGGGCGGGGTCGTTTTGTTGAAGGAAAGAACGAGCGGGCTTTGATTTGAATTTTCGCAGCTTTTCGGGGCGCGCATGGCTCTAGTATTTTGCAGAGGTTATCTTCGATGCCTCATCTATGCAGTGGGCTTGTTTTTCAAAAATGTCCGGACCCTGGTCAGTAGCCCTTTTAAGGGTAACGGAGGGGATTCCAAGCGAAGGCAAGCGTAGCAGGGGGCGGCAGAAAGTTAGGTAGGCGGATGTGATTGAGAAATTTGCGGGAATACGGTGGCTGCAACAGGCCAAGTACAGGTTTAATTGAAGAGACACGGGAGAGGCCTTTGCCCTGCAGTGGGCATAGTCAGGCTGATGATGATGATGTTAACAATTGAAATCGTCCGATAAGTTCAATAAGTTGCTGCGACCTCCTGTGCACTGCCTACACGGTTTACATGGCTTATGGTCTCACATGCGTGAGAGTGCACGTCTGCGTTTTCATAGAGCCCCTACTCCAGTATGTGTTAATGACATGCGTTGCGTCGGTGTGTGTGTTCAAGACATGAATTTCGAGTGCGTCTACTCACCGCGATGCGAGTGTCAGCCAGTGAGCGTGTGTGTTTGTGTGTGTGTGTGTGTGTGTTTGTGTGTGTGTGTGTGTGTGTGCGTGCGTGCGTGTGTGTGTGTGTTTGTGTGCGTGTGTGTGTGTGTGCGTGTGTGTGTGTGTGTGTTTGTGTGTGTGTGTGTGTGTGTGTGTGTGTGTGTGTGTGTGTGTGTGTGTGTGTGTGTGTGTGTGTGTGCGTGCGTGTGTGTGTGTGTGTGTGTGTGTGTGTGTGTGTGTGTGTGTGCGTGCGTGCGTGCGCGCGCGCGTGTGTGTGTGTGTGTGTGTGTGTGTGTGTGTGTGTGTGTGTGTCCCTTTCCTCCCCTTCCCTTTCCTCAGTGTGGAGTAGGAGGCCAGGGCCATGTTACCAACGGCCGACCTCTCCTCCTTTCCTCTCAATAAAATTCCTTTCTGTCTCTCTCTCTCTGCATATCGAGTCACATGAAAGCCTAAGTGCCGTCATTTCTGTAACGGCAGCCTTGTCTTTAGCAAACCTTGAAAAATAGTGCTATTTGCTGATCTTTTGTTAGACCAATGCATGCATGAAGCCGGTGTCGTTTTTCTGTCCTCATGGACACCTTGATTCTCCGATCCCTCTTCTGTAAAACCATATGCAATGCTATAAATGATTGCTTAATAACTTTGCTGCTATATGTAAAGATAAAATGAGAAAAAAAAATACTCCTGTGCATTTCTGGATTTGATTGGTTTGGTTTATTGGGGTTTAACGGCCCGAAGCAACTCAGGTTATGAGGGACGCCGTAGTGGAGGGCTCCGGAAATTTCGACCACCTGGGGTTATTTAACGTGCGCTGACATCGCACAGCACACGGGCCTCTAGAATTTCGCCTTCATCGAAATTCGGCCGCCGCAGCCGGGATCGAATCCGCGTCTTTCGGGTCAGCAGCCGAGCACCGCAACCACTGAGCCACCGCGGCGGGGCGTTTCTGGATTCGAAATTCTATTTGGTACTTAAACAGATATTATAACGAGCCCCTTATAATTACACTGTTTTCCTGAGCTCGTAAACCAACATACACATGAGGCGGAATAGAAAAAATATTGGCTAATCGCGCGCATGTGTGCTGCACATAATTACCGATACATCGCGTGAAGAACATCTAATATTTTCAGCTTAACCTTTCCGGTGATAGATTGTACACATCTGCTTTATTGATTACATATAGTTCCAAACATAAAATTACAGGTGATTAGCGGAGGAATCGAAAGCCGCATGTTGGTTGAGGGCACATTTTGGCCTTTTTAATGTTATATTTTGAGCAGCCAATTCATTGCTGCTATTATGCTCAAAGTAATCATCACTGTTAGAAACTGAACGCTTTTCTTAGTACGAACACCAGCGCGTTTGATGCTACAACAACAGAACTACTGTTTTACACAACACTAACTGGTGCAATTTTTTTTTTTAGCTTCGCGCAGGCAGCGTCGTGCCATGTTTCCAAAACATCTTAATTTGTTCCCAAACATCCGGCTTGGAGCCCCGTGCCGACACCAGTGATATTTACGGTTCAAGGGCGTTCGGCAGCATCACTGCTCGCCATTATGAGCGCTTTATTTCCTGGTTTACCCTTGACTTTGCCTAGACATTAACAACCGCTGTTTCCGTAGGCATCGCTTGTTTGTTCCCTCAAGGAAACACAGCTCCCGTGTTTTCTTCCGCTCTGCATGGAGGTAGCTGACGTCCTCCGGCCTGTATTGCCCCGTATCGCTCTCGAGAGATTAACGCTTTTGTACTTTTTGCTCGAGGCAGCTTCTCAAAAACTGCCAAACTTTCCGCTCGCTTTGCCGGCCATTGATCCAGTCCCAGTGGCGATCGCTCGTAGCAACAAGGGCATTCTGGCGCCATAAGCGATCAAGCCTGAAGTGTATGTAAGCAAAAAAAAAATGTTAGAGATCACCGCGGCGACCTCTCTTTGTTTTACTTGGGACTCTTGACCTCTCTTCTTTTCATTTGGGACTGTTTGCCTCTCCTGCTTCACTTGGAAATCTTTTTCTCTTTTGGAGACATAGACGCGTACGTTTGAATCAAAACATGATTCGCAACACAAGCGAAAGCAACCCCAGTCACCGAACTCTCGCCTCTGAGAACATGCCGAAGCAAGGCATTGGAAACGTGCTTCACAACGGATGCCAAGAGAACCCCAGTCCCCTGACTCGCATCGGCTAATTGACTTTTCGCATCTAATTACTTCACATCAACCGAAGTTTTTTGTTTCAGTAATTAACGCGCATCATGGTTTTAATTGCCTCTAATTACTGCACATCAAACAAAAAATTTATTTGGGTAATTAACCTTAATTAATCACTTTTAATCTATCTCAAACCTTAATCCGACTTGGTCGATTATTTTCCCACAATTTCGACGTTAACGAATTTCGACGTCCACCCACTATATCGATGTCCGTGACTATTTTTACGTCGCACTGACTTTGTCGCCTCATTAACTAATTACTCCACATGAAGCAAACTTGACGCGCATCCACATTTTGTCATCCTCCATCATATTCAATAATTCGTTTACTCCTAACTTTTCTTCGCACGACGTAAGGGCTGCCGGTACGTTTTGCGTCCACTTTCTGCGGACACGAAACCGCAAACGTAGCCAAGTAATACTCTAGCATTAAAAAAAAAAGGAAGGGTACAGGAGAAGTGCTATATTCAGGGTCAGTCGGCTAGAGAATTCCGAGCGCTATTCGCCAAATCTCATGTGAGTGCTTGGCCATCGGGTTGGTTAAAAAATAAAAAAGTCTCACTTGTCCATGCTAAGCACCACTAGTAATTAAATCCACTTCCCGTTTTATTTCTTTTTTTCATCTGCCCACGCTACTTTATGTTTATCCCAGCAGCCTGAGTTCATATAGGTGATTGCTGACCGTCTGTCATCAAATGATTAAGAGTTTAAAACCCTGACCTCAAAATTGCTCGTTTTAGTGTATAATGCAGTGCAGTACTGAGAACTATCAAATCCTTCAATACATTAGTGAATATTGGAAAAGTTTTTTTTTTAACGCGCAAATTCAAGCAAGCTGTATGGCACAAAAAGAACCTATGCCCTGTCATGGTGGCTCAGTGGTTAGAGTGCTAGGCTGGTGATCCGGAAGACGTGGGTGAAACTCCGGTCGCTGAAGCCCCGTTTCGATTGAAGCAAAATGCAAGGCATCCGTGCGCTAGCGATGCGTGTGCACGTTAAAGGGCACCAAATGAAGGAACCCAAGAGTCACAGAAACGAAGAAAAGCATAGGAGAACGTTTCTTTCTTTCTAATTTGCGGTGTTGGTCAATGGCCATTAAATTAATGGAGTAATTTATTTACAGCTCAGAGATAACTGAGTATTAAGGTCGCAATTTTTCTGGGGAACCTCCACTATGGCGGCGTCCCTCGTCGGCACTGTGTTGCTTTCGGACTTCACACGGTGCCGTGTACCACACCATATCAATGCGAAACTCGCGCCTCCCACCAACGGCGTCCTCCGAGAATCACATAATTAGCGTCAGACTATGCGCCAGTCGTAACTTAAAGCTGACGCATTCACACACTGCCGAACGAGAGTGTAAGCCAGGCCTGATATGTGAACCTTTAAGTGGGAAATCTCTAGAGTGTGCTGATCTCTGTAGAGGACAGGGTTAATTGGAGAGACATGGGAGATGCCTTTGCCCTGCAGTGGGCATAGTCAGGCTGATGATGATGATGATGATGATCCCTGTACTCACGTATCCGAGGCGAGGATGGTAGAGAGTGCGCCCAAAGGAAAGTGAGATGGGCTATCACTCTCGTCTCTTAGTCTTGCCAGAGAGCGAAATATCTCCCAGTCTTTCTTTTTCATTATTCTTTCCCCATGGGCACTTATATCCCGTCCGCACGTGCATGCACCATAAAAGTTTCGAAAACCGCAAGAGTTTCCCGCCCGCTTTCCTTTTAAAATAAGATAGAATTCGACATTCAGGGTCCTTTGGTATGACCAATGAAAAAAAAAGAAATTGGAGACTTGCTGGTAGTACCGTAGGTCGCTTTCAATTGGTTCGGTGGTTAGGAAGGGTTTCCAGCAATTTCCGGAGATTTGCTCCACTTCCCACGGCAATACTGAGCGCATTGGCCTTCGTAGAAAGATCCTGAAGCCTTTGTAGGCCTCCCAATAGATGGGCAAGGACCGCAAGAACAAGATTAACCCTTTACTGTCCCGAAAGCCGGCGACAGAGTACACTCCGAACAAGTGACGACGTGTCTAAATCTTTCTACATAGTTATCCATTTCGCTGAACAGGATACGCAGCATTCTGTGGGATTGCCTCTTTACTTATGAAAATTTGCCCTTTAGTGCGTGTAAGTTACTTCTTTTGTTTGGTGCCTAGAAGAACAAATGCACACCAGTTTATACTTGCATTGTCAGCATTGCTTATCCATGCCCCTTCTAAGTGGAAACGAAACCTAACGAAAATTGATCGTTTACAATTTACGTTCTGCGGGGGGGCATCACAAGCCAGTTAGACAATACCAGCTTCACGTGCTCTATTATGAAAAAAAAAATACGGCACCTATTGGAGCATGCCTATTTCATATACCTACCTTCTCATCGCGAATTCTTCCCGCCTTCTACAACCAAAGCTAGATTTACGCATATAGATGCCATGCCCACTTCGCCGCCGTGGTGGCTCAGCGGTTATGGTGCTCGGCTGCTGACCCGAAAGACGCGGGTTCGATCCCGGCCGCGGCGGCTAGAATTTCTTTGGAGGAGAAATTCTAGAGGCCCGTGTACTGTGCGATGTCAGTGCACGTAAAAGAACCCCAGGTGGTCGAAATGTCCGGAGCCCTCCACTACGGCGTCTCTCATAGCCTTAGTCGCTTTGGGACGTTAAACCCCATAAAACCAAAACCAAAACCAGCCATGCCCACTTCTCGGCCTCCTTATAAACCTCAAAAGCCTTTGAAAAATCGTATTCTTGAAACATCCAGATTCTCTGTGTAATTGCAATGTTTCTTCGTGGCTCAGAAAAAAAAAACAATAAAAGCAGTTAATATTCCACACAGGCTTGACATTGCGTGCGCCGAGTTTTCTATTATTGTGGGAATTATGTGTAAGCATTCATGTTCAAAATTTATGCTGATATTTAGCTAATCTACACTGACGTCTTCTTCAACCTATGTAAGTTGATTCCACTACAGACGTTTAATATACGTGCTATAAGGTTTCGTTACTAAAGAAAGTCTTCGCTTCTGCCGGATCAATTTGGCACCGGCACCGATAGGTCAGTGTTCCTCGGTTTCCGCGCACGCCCGTGTACGGTTGGTCGCCTATTACTCATTCCACGGTTTTCTCATTTCCGCTGATATGGGTCTGCCGGCAACAAAAATAAAAAATGATTCATCGTCAAGGTCATCAATAAGTCTGCGCTAAGCAGTTTTTACTTCAGGATAATATAGGGCTAGCAGCGCGAGCACATCCGTTTAAAGAATTTAGTTACGATATTCAAATTTATTAGGTAAAAATTTTTGTGTGCCGAGCGTTATGAATTTTCTTAGGTTGAAGTATCCCACCTACGAGCGGCGTCGCCTTTTTTCAAAATACATGATTTTATCTTAACATGTAAAGCGGCCTGGAAATATTAGCAGCAGCTCATTTTCTTGAGTTTCCTACCTAGATGTCACAATACCTATGTTCCGGAAATTGCATGCTCCGGACAGTAAGATTTCTCGTAATGTATTCCTACACCGTTTCCCAGGCTCCTTCCGTTTTATGTCCTACCCTCTTTATCACTCGCATTAGCGAAACACAATCCCCCCTCTTATTTCACAGATAAAAGCCTTCTTCAAATTTTACAAGAAATGAACTTAGATTCGGTTGTACAAAGCCCATTAACCTTGTGGTAAACGGCCGTACCCGCTTGATTTTGAAATTAAAATGCTTTCGATTGATTCGGGTGGGCAACTCCTTTCCTTCAATCGTCATTCCGCATAGCATATTGCAGTACAATAACCTTACGTCAACAGAAAAGCAACTCAATAGCTCAGAGATCTTTAGAAACTCCATCGCGGCTTCCAAATCCTTTACCTCAGTGGCCACAGATTGAGGACTTTTAGTACGAACCTTGCGCGGTTCTCTGCAGTGTTCTCTTCTAGAATAACGCGAAGTGGGTTCTATTTTTACGATTTCTTAGTAGAGAGACTTGTACTGGAAAACATCGCTTTTTTGACACCTTGGTAAGCTATTGCTTCTCACATATCTTTTCCGCGTCTTCGTTTGCATTGTTCACCTATGCAACCTTTCCATTTAAAATTCTATGAACATCCTCCTACGCGCCCTCTTCGGTTTTCGCTCTGTGGTCCTGGTCGTCAATAAATATTAGAAAACTCCCTATATGACGTTACGTCATGTACTGCAGTTCACTTTGTTTAATAATATTTTTGGTCGACAGTTCCCCGACTAAACAGAAAAAAAAATCTTGAAAAGGCATGCACTCCCATTGGCTTATGCAACCGATTATCAGCGCGGCGCCCACCAGTAAGATTTTTCGTCTCACCTTTCTCTTCTGCAATCCGGCCCTCCTAAAGTCATTGCTTAAGCATGCTTGTGTCACCATTCTCGTCCTCAACAGCAGCTCCGCAGTGCATTAATCAATCTTACTCTACCCTAATCCTGTACTTACCTGAGCACATAAAGCTTTCGCCTTTCGCACCATTACTTCACAGGCACTTCTGCTTACCCCGACTACATCTTTCTCTCGGCATCCACTTTGGGACTGGAACACAGAAATGATTACCCACTTTCCACATAACACTCTTTCCAGACGGATTTCCGAATCATCATATCGGCTAGTATTTCTTTAACATGTTCAGTTAGATGCTGCTTACGCGTTTTATTACGAAATAATATTATGCTTCATATTTACGTGCCCTTCGCACGAAGTAATCCGAGCAGCGCCGCAATGGTTTCGTTAATATATCGTCTTTTGCAATGCGGTGTCATCGGGGACGATTCCCAGGGTATATTATGGCGACTTCCGTGAAGAAATGAAAGATGAAGCCTAGCAACGACACTGATGTGTATCCGCTTACACAATCCCTTACTCGCACAGTGCCAACGAGATGGATTTCTCGTTTCACCCTTCGCTTCTTCGCTCGCGCCTGAGGAACTAGCTCCCGAGGCTCATTTTACGCTTCCGTACCCACTTAATGGCCAGTAGACAGGACCTACTCCGCCTGGAAACCAAAAGCTAAAGTGCAAGGACAGCAACATAACCGGTGAGGCTGACGATGTCGTGTCTACCTTGTGGGATGTCTGTTTCACTCTAAGACTCCATCTCTCACCTGATGACGTCTCCCTCTTTTATGTCATGCCTTCCTTTTGTGTGAGCTCCTCTGTCAAAAGCGAATTCAGTCGAGAAAGTACCAACTGCTTTTTAGCGTGGTGCTTCATGGCTAGTACATTCGTATCTTATCCACTACTGTGGATATAAGACGCTCATATCTTAGGTGGGACACACTGCACAATTTTCGGTACAAAAGGTCCTAGTAATATGATAATCACTTTCCCTCTAATGCCTGAAAATTCTGGTTCTTTTCCTCAGCGTGAAAGTAAGAACCTCTACCTTTGTCCATGCATTCATTTGTAATTGTTTTGTGACGGTGAACTATTGAGCTTGCTGGCTGGGATTGTTAATTTTAGCCTATTAAATTTACTTCTGCCATTTTTGCAAGTAACAGCTATGTCGGCCACACTTCTCACGGCCACCACCATCTGGCAATTGCAGCAGCTGAAAAGGCGCAGTTTATCAGACCGTACCAGTGTTTCTGGAGTAGTCTTGTTTGACATCATATTTTGATTGTTTTTGTGCAGTAAACTCCTCCCTTTAACGAATTGTTGTTTTTGTGACAAGGTTCACAAGCTCGTGCATTGCTTTCAGAAGCTCACGTAATTTGCTGTTTCAAGGCATTTCTTTTAGAACAGCAGCTCTACTTCACAACCAAAGCTGCAAAAGCCAGGTCATCGCTGGAGCTTTGATCTTAACCTTGACCTTGAATAAAGAAGTCAAAAATTCAGGGGGCACTTTGGCTCTCTAAAGTGCTGGAAGGCTAAAGCGTTTCCTGGCGCACTGTTTTTTTATGTACATTTTATTTTTCATATTTTTTATTATTTTTGCTCCTTTTCTTCTTTTTATCGGTTTTTTATTTGTATTTTCATATCTTATCTTTATTTTGTTTTTATTTTTGTTTATTTTCTTAATTTTATTTTTATTTTTCCTTTTTCTTGACTTTATTTCTTTTATTTTATTTATGAAACCCATGCACTCACTAGATGCGCCTTTATTCATGCTCGAACCTTCAGCCTTCGTGGCGGAGTGGTAGCGCCTCCGCTTCAAATGCCAAAGGCTCTGCTTCGATTCCCACCCTCGGCGCAGTTTATTTTTAAGCAGTGACGCCGAAAGGCGGACAAATCTGCCGACACGGCTGCCGACGCGTTTGCTAACGACAGTATGAGGCATTAAAGGCTTTCGCCTTAAAATAAATATTGCCACGACTGTGATTCGAAGCCACGGCAGCGCGAACAGTTCAGCTTCGCTGGACACTGCACGAGAGCACTTTGCTATGGCCGCAGCCGATCACGCCTCGTGTTAAACTTGCAACGCACTCTCGCGCTGTGCATTCCACGTCGTCGTCTTCACCAACTTCCATCTGCGGTGGGAATATACCAGATCAGCTTAACCTCGATCAGAGCTTAACCTGGGTCTAATTTCGTCGGAAGACGTGCTGACGACCCAGCAAAGCAAAACCATGAGTCAATCAGGCTAAACAGATTCTTTCGCACGCATACTCGGTTTAACTACGTTAAAACCCTACCGTTTTTTGGTTTAGGTTTGGTTTATGGGGTTTAACGTCCCAAAGCGACTAAGGCTATGAGAGACGCCGTAGTGGAGGGCTCCGGAAATTTCGACCACCTGGGGTTCTTTAACGTGCACTGACATCGCACAGTACACGGGCCTCAAGAATTTCTCCTCCAAAGAAATTCTAGCCGCCGCGGCCGGGATCGAACCCGCGCCTTTTGGGTCAGCAGTCGAGCACCATAACCGCTGAGCCAAGGTTCAATATGTCGCCTCGTTAGTGAACACATTGGACGGCAATGAGAAACTACGCTTCACACTGATAACCAAGGATACCGGCGCCATGTTCCTTCCCTTCTCTTTTATTAAAAACAATGAACATATTGTGACACTGTTGGAAAATCAGACGTTTCCTAATCACAAACAGTACACAACCATTGCATTTCCGCTCGCATGTGCTATTGTAATTCGTTTTACAAGGACAAACTGGAGTGTTTTCGACATCTTTCCCCAAATTATACGGCAGACGTCATTTAATTCCGCTGAAGTATTTTATGTCATTAATTCCACAGACCACCAAACAATTTATGAAATTGCGCTTTGCAAGAGGTTGCTGTGCATTGATTGAAGGCCCTTCACGGGGCGAACAAAGCAGTGCCTTTTCTCATTTCTTGCAGATGCAAAGTGAATGTGTGAAGTTCTGGAATATTTGACTATTTATTTATTACTGTTTTATTGATTGATTGCATGACTGATACGTTTATTAACTCTCTGATCGATTGACTGCGCGTTCTATTGATTTGTGATTGATTGGCTGGCGATTGTTTTATTTATTTATTTATTGCCTGCCTGACTGACTGACTGACTGACTGACTGACTGACTGACTGACTGACTGACTGACTGACTGACTGACTGACTGACTGACTGACTGACTGACTGACTGACTGACTGACTGACTGACTGACTGACTGACTGACTGACTGACTGACTGACTGACTGACTGACTGACTGACTGACTGACTGACTGACTGACTGACTGACTGACTGACTGACTGACTGACTGACTGACTGACTGACTGACTGACTGACTGACTGACTGACTGACTGACTGACTGACTGACTGACTGACTGACTGACTGACTGACTGACTGACTGACTGACTGACTGACTGACTGACTGACTGACTGACTGACTGACTGACTGACTGACTGACTGACTGACTGACTGACTGACTGACTGACTGACTGACTGACTGACTGACTGACTGACTGACTGACTGACTGACTGACTGACTGACTGACTGACTGACTGACTGACTGACTGACTGACTGACTGACTGACTGACTGACTGACTGACTGACTGACTGACTGACTGACTGACTGACTGACTGACTGACTGACTGACTGACTGACTGACTGACTGACTGACTGACTGACTGACTGACTGACTGACTGACTGACTGACTGACTGACTGACTGACTGACTGACTGACTGACTGACTGACTGACTGACTGACTGACTGACTGACTGACTGACTGACTGACTGACTGACTGACTGACTGACTGACTGACTGACTGACTGACTGACTGACTGACTGACTGACTGACTGACTGACTGACTGACTGACTGACTGACTGACTGACTGACTGACTGACTCACTGGATGACTGACTGACTCGCTCGCTCGCTCGCTCGCTCGCTCGCTCACTCACTCACTCACTCACTCACTCACTCACTCACTCACTCACTCACTCACTCACTCACTCACTCACTCACTCACTCACTTTACTTACCTATACTGTTTGATATACTTTTCTTGTCTGCTACACTTTAATTTACTTTTGTTTTCCTTTCTTCCCCTTACTTTGCTTGCTTGCTTATTCGTACATAAGGTACAGCAGCATGTACGTAAGGCACAGCAGACCTTTTCGAAGATCTCAACTGCTGCTCTCGACTCCCGAATAGCGCAAAGGTTCAGTTTCTGCGCGCGAAGCCATGATTATTCTGTGGGCTCTAGGCAACTAGAGCACATAGTCTATTTTTTTAACCTCTGGCGCCATTTTATCAACCGCTCCAAACGCCGCGCCTTTCACCTCTGAGTCTCGCCTAATATACGTCCGTTCAGCGACAGATCAAGCGAGAATGTAGGGGCGCTACAAGGAACGGTAACAAAGGCAGGCTTGGATTCAAGCAAAGGACTTCTCACACTCCAGACAGGACCAAGACCAGCTGCTACAAGACCGAACGACGGGGCCAACGAACCCTCGCTTGACACCTCGTATTGAGGTACGGCCTACGCACCGCGGAAGGGTTGGCTGCGCTAGTGAGAAGTAGAGAAAATCAAAACATACACGTGTACTCAGTGCACTACAAAAAATGCATTTCTGAGAACAGGAAAGCATGATGGAATATGCTAACGCTACTGTTCCCAGCTGCTGATTTGGGCGTAAGTTGTTAAGGCAAAAAACGTCCTGGGCTGATGGCGTCATTAGATATTGGGAGTGGCCAAGAAATTCTCTTTTGATTCACGGGGCGTCTGTTTTATATTTCTGGGCTTTCAGATGTAGTTTCATGCGTTATTGCGACACTAGATGTTACTTCAGGCCGAGAAAGATAGAGTTCTCCGATGCTAAAGTATAATAAGGGAGTAATTACTCATTGGCATCCACCCAAGCGCAGCCATACGGCTACAAAGGAAAGCTATACAGCTTTCTCGGAAACTTCGCAGTTAGAAAAATTCGTCCTGGTCCGGGGTTCGAACCCCGGACCAGGACGAATTTTTCTTTAACTGCGAAGTTTCCGAGAAAGCTGTATAGCTTTCCTTCGTAGCCGTATGGCTGCGCTTGGGTGGATGCCAATGAGTAATTACTCCCTTATTACAAATTTACTCCACCTTGGGGGATTCCCCTAAACATTTGGTCGATGCTAAAGTATGCTCGAAGACCAAGTTACAATGCAACATCTTTTAAAAAGTCACTTCATCATTTGCATATTTATATTTCTCTTAGGCCAGACAGAACCAGCAACCTAATTGGAAGAAAAGAAAGTATGCACACATTAGGAGCATTGCCAATATTGCAGGCAGAAAGCAAAAAAAAAAAGAACGGCTTAACGAACACCTAAACATTTGTGCATTCGTTCCGTTTTCGTCATCGTGTTCGTCTTTCTTTTCCGCTGCCTTTTACAACGTGAGCAATAACAAACTTTCCCAACTTCCCGTCACTACCCACCCTACTCGCACCCACACTACACAGGTATGGCATGAGCATACCAGATAACCGTCGAATATATAGAAGGGAGAACTCAGACTCGATGTCTGGCTCTTGTGAGCCTGGCTCGCAACATAATTGTCTTTAGTTAGGAATGGCTCGCAACATAATTGTCTTTCGTGAAGGCAAAATCATTCGTTGAAACAAAAACAATAAAAAACAGGTGCCCCGTTTCAAAAATAGTTTCCTTTTAATTCTTAATCAGGTTGTCTCTTAGTAATACTACTAACTTTATTTCTGTCGGTGACGGAGGAGACAGCTGGTAAAAGCCGCTTGAGAACTAAATGCCTTGATTCAAACCCACAGCCACCTTTAGAAGCCAGGAAGTCAAGGACAATCATCCGGTTTACCTTTCAGGCTTAAGATCCGGTGATTGAAGGACAGCCCTCAATACTGCCGTGGGCGCTCCGCTAGGAGTTTCTTCAAGGGCGCCTTATTAAAGTGGTATCGTGACTGCAGAGCATTCGATAATCGTGAGAATGGAATGCCCGCGTCTCGAGTCATCTATGTCGTGTTCGTTCTCACTGCACGTGAGGTGAGAAGTGTTTTAGGTGCTGCGTGATATCCCAAGGCGGCCTCTGACCACGCAGAACACGTGACCACGCTGATCAACGCGAACGAATGGGAGCTACGCGGAGTTATTTAGGTCTGGCTGTGCATCGTGTTGGGAGGCCGTGGCGGTAAAGCTGTGTCTAAACCGAAAGGCATCACGCTGAGGAGTAGCCATCAATGATTTCCAGTAATGATGTGAAGTCACCTCAATGGCGACCTTGTTATTTGAGCATCCATCTAGTATGAAGCAGGTACCCCGGAGTCATACCATTAGTTCCGCTGGTTAACCATAGGCTTTTCGATGGCCGCTGTCTTTTCCTTGCCTAAGTGCTCGGGCTTTCCATTGGGATGTATCGTTGATGAATTAGTCTTTGACCGCACCTCGAGTAGGCTAAACACAACAGCCAGAGCAGTCTTTGGAACTGCTTCACGGTGGAGTTGAATTTATATTGTAATCATTGACGCCAGTAAGATGATTAGGCTTACAGAACAGGGTTCAGGAGCTCCCAGGCTCTTCCTCCTTTTCCCATACCGTTGGAGGAGAGAACCAAAGGTGATAGCTATGTGCTTCCCTCTCCCCTCTTTTTCCCCAGAGTGCCAAACTTAACTGAAGGTGCCACCTTTCGGTTGGACAGCATTTTTATTGAACTGGCTAGAGAGTTGCACTCACTTTATACAATTTATGCACCGGTAGACGTAACTGCCTACACAACTAAACAACTGAGGTTCTCTCTTAATGTAGGAGTCGTGGCCGTGCGAATGCTTTCCTTAACGTTCGGTCAATTCAAATGCATTCTGCACGGTCGCTTCAAGCAAGGTGCTGTGCTCCAGACAGCCCGGTCCACATTTTCCCCTTCCCAGTTGCGCGTCAGTCTCACCTAAGCTGTGATCCAAGACGTTATGAAAAGGGCGAATCAAGAGACAGGATGCCATTATGATTTTTTTTTTTTACTTCTCGAATACGGAAACAAGCGGTGGGGTGTTTAACCGCCCTTCCAGAATCAAACGTTAAAGCCTTCGGAAAGACACCTTGAGGGCTGGGTTCCTTGCGGCTGGAAACACTGGGCAGGACTAGTTTGGACACTCACTAAGCATTAGAATACCTTTTATCTGTTGGTCACCGTGGAAGCTACAGGTGACTATGGTGGAAACTAGACATTATACGATATGGAACGGTCATGCATTAAGACACGGTGTTAACGCCTGCTCTTTCTAAAACTCTTTCTGTTTAACATTGATACTAAACCTAATCTCATCTGAAAGGCACATTTAGGAAAAAGTTACGTTCCATGATACCATGTCACAAATTTCGTATTTGACAAGCGCCTAGGTCTGAAATGGTGCAGGACAATTTATTGGCATGAACAAGCTACATTGGTAACGAAAATTGTTGCCATTTTTAAATAAAGCCGCTTTCAAACTCCTGAAAGCACTAAATAGTATGGTTGGTACAGGCGTCAACAGAAATGATTGGCACAAGTGACGCCACCGGAGGGGCGAAATCCCACCTCGCCGTTAGGGCGGCGTTCCGGCTTCCGAATATACCCGTCACTGTTGTTATCGACATGTCACTGGTGTATCTGCCGCTCCGATGGTTAATTTTGTTTTGCTCATGGCTGTATCTTTCCCTTATTCTTCGCCGCAGGGCGATCCTTCGGACTTTTTAGCACTTTCACTTTGAAGATACGGGACTGCTTACAGAAAGTTTAGCTTCTTTTGGTGCCACCGTCCGTAATTACCAGCCCACCTTTTCTTAACCCCCATTTCCTTCTTCTTCTCCTTTCTCTTAAGACATGGCACATACCCACATGAGGGGATTGGCCAAGGTGTAGTGGCATAAACAAGGAAATTTTCAGAGGTGATTACGACAAAATATCAGAGCCAAGCGTGAATTTTAAAAAATGTATCCATGAAAGAACCAACTTTTGTTATTCCCACATAATTATTTTTCTTCCTCGGCAGTTAAGCGATGACCCTGATAGCTGAATAAACAAGCACCACCATTGCTAGATGGCCGACGGCATGGTCTGGCTAATCGTTTCTCTCGAAAGAAATGACATGCCCCGAATGAACTGGCGTCCCCTGGAAGATCGCGACCTTGGTCCGATACAAGACGCCGATAAAGCCAACTTGGTCCAGTAAGAGCTCAATCTGCTGCTAAACCTCCCTTTCAGGTTTAAGTAATAAGTCTGCAAAGTGTTCAGAGAATTCTGCTGCGTCTGCCGGGGAGGGGCCGTCGCGATAATGCGCTAATAGCGGCGCCTACTTTCGGTTCGCTCTCCGCAGGCGCCCTGACAAGCGCGAAAAAATAAATAAATAAATAAACGGGGTTACCAGCATCATCCACTCCTCGTGAGGGCGGCTATAAGCTCGCTGCTAGGAGCAATTCATGAAAGGTTTATGCTGGTAGGGCATTCGACCTTAACCGGCGCAACCTAGACATCGACCCAGCCTAGGTATCCTAAGGTGTCAGTCTGCTGGCCTCTATGAACACTACCAAGAACGGGCACTGACTTTGTTCCAATGTCTAGGTGTCAGGGTGTTGGCCTTATCAAGTCACTGAACACTGACGCTACCCAGAATCCAGTATTATTTGCGAATGTGTTGGCGTTCACAAATATCATCTAGACACTGATAATCTGCCTCAATCTAGGTGGCGTTAGCTTCGCTCGCTCTTGCCAGAGGACACACTCGTCTCCAATGAGGTGCCGAACCTTCTGATCGGGGTCCTTAAGGCGTCGAACCGAGCAACTCTAGACTTCCTATCCCCGTCCCATTGCGCGCTCTGAGAAAGGAATCCGTCCTGTACCAGTAGCTACCGACAGATACTCCGCCCTAAAACTGGCATGTCACCACCCTTCCGATCCCCCCCCCCCCCTCTAAACGTAGCTCCTGCAGTCTGCCACATATAATCTCAGAGTGCAGGGGTACACAGGAGTGTCTCGATTTGTGGTGTCTCCGTGGACCTTGCCCGCTTCTGCTTGAGCTAAAAAGCACCCTAACTGAAACTTTTTGTTTGTTTTACGATTATTACATTTGTATTTTGGGCGAGAACGAGGGGAGGGGAGAGTGAGATTCGTTTCTGCCGCGACAACTGCTAACATTAACTAGTAATGGGGATCGACGGGCTTGAAGGATTTGTGCTGTTAGGGCATCTGCAAAGGTAGACTGATATGATATTGAATGCGTTACATTAGTGGCTTTTAGTACACTCCTGGTGTTCTACGTAACTTCTTGTGACTACATCGCTGTGTTTATTCGATACTACTTTTCTTCATCGCCCACTACTGACCCCGTATGTGTTAACTGGATCATATGCATTAAAATACGCGGCCTGTATCCTGAGCCCCATCCTTCAAAAATGTCAACTCCCTTTCGCCCCCGTTCTCATTTAGGACAGCTACACTTCTGCAAAACGTCGCGGGATTAATTTACTCGCGTGGGCACCGTTAAGCATGGCCCAGAGCTATCTCTTCTTAATGTATAGGTCCCAGACCGGCTGCGTCTCTTGCCCGGGAGCTCCACGTTCCGAGGTCAATCGATCTTCATTGTGACCTCGCCGGGTCACAGGCTTCTCCGTCGATTAAGAGGCGAGGTCGCTTGCAAGACCTCGCCTATCACGGAGCACATCTAATTGCGGCTGCTCTAGCCGAGTTTTAGGTTATTTTTGTATTAAATCGAATGAATGTTCACAACCGAAATGAAGAATAAGAATATAGAGTCGATCGTGATTATACTGGAACGGCTTATAACAAAATAATCGATGTAATGTAGGAATGACTATTCTCCTTGGAAGCTCGATCAATACGGGCTATAACGAAGTTACGGCAATAACGAAGTAATCGCCGGGCCCCTTCAACTTCGTTATAACGAGGTTCAACTTAGTTATACCCAGACGAGGGTTTCAGAGTCAGAAGACTAAAAGAACAATATGCGGATTAATTATTAAGGGCTGCCGTCGCGGTGGCTCAGTGGTTATTGCACTCGGCTGCTGACCTGAAAGACGCCGGTTCGATCCCGGCCGCGGCGGTCGAATTTCGATGGAGGCGAAATTCTAGAGGCCCGTGCACTGTGCGATGTCAGTGCAAGTTGAAGAACCCCAGGTGGTCTAAATTTTCGAAGCCCTTCACTACGGCGTACCTCATAGCCTGACCCGCTTTGGGACGTTAAACCCCCATAACAAACAAACTAATTATTAAGGTGAACTGGAGAAGTTCTATTAATGAGCATAAATCAAATTCCTTCGATGATGTTATCAAGGGACTAGTGAATCAGCGATATTTGGTCACTGCGGCGATCCGACTACAGGCAGGAGCTCCATGTTAGAAGTACTTGCTGTAGGGCTAGATGGTTCGTCATAAAAGTTTTGATTGGTGCAAAGGAACAAACACAGGAAGACACAAAGACAGAAAGAGCGCCTATGTTGGGAATGACAACAAAGCCTATTTTTTTATCAGCTTCAATTGCAGAAAGATTGCTCTAAGAGAAGCCGATATTTTTGTAATTGAAGCTGGTAAAGTAGGAGGCTATGTCGTCATTCCCTACAAGACACTCTTTCTGGCTCCGTGTCTTCCTATGTTTGTTCTTTTGAGCCATTCAAAAATTCCATGCTAGGAGTTGGGAAGGCAGAGCAAGAGGCGAAATTCAAATGCTATGGGACACTGAGACCGGAGTGAGCAACATAGGAATTGGCAAAGAATTAAAAATACTTCCTTTAGAGGAAGGGGGAACAAAATTTCGTCGAGGCGCCACCAGTCGGCTATCCTTCGATGCGCCCGTGTTGTCGACTTTGTTCTGTACTTGTCCAAGAGCGCTACCAATTCCGTTATGGGTCACTGTACCGCTCTTTCTTGTTGCTTTTTTATCTCTTGTAAACAAAGTGATCATGATGTGTGCTGCAGCTGGAGAGCGAAGGACATATTGACACCGCGAAAACAACGTAACACTATTCCAGCCATTTTCACAAAGCACAAAGCTTTTGGTGCCATGAAACTGTTTACTAGTGCCCGCATCTTGGACACCTATTAAGGGTTTGCCGGCACATTAACGCCGGCCGATTAGAAACTAAGGTAATGCCAGCAAAGAATCTAATTCTTAAAACAGATGCTTGGGCAAGTTGGTAACTGATTTTCACCGGAGCAGCGCGCATTAAGACACGGACACGAAGGGAGACACGACACACACGAGCGCTGACTTTCAACTGGTGTTTATTGTTTGGAACGAGGCATATATACAGTTCCAACAACACAAGGAAAACAAACCATCCATTCATAGATTCATAGTCAATTCACGCATGTCGCACTGAACAAGGACGATAGCAACATTATCATTTTCCCTTCGCTAAAAATGCCAATTCTTTAAAACCGACCGATAAAGAGGAGCTACTGACGCATGCGTCTTTAGACCAGGCGATGTGCGCTGCTTCGATTATTTCGCGTGTTAATTGGTCACTGTGTTTACTTAAGATTTGTGTGCGAGTGAAGTCAGGGTGGCAAGTTTGGCGGTTTGTTTTCCTGGTGTTGTTGGAGCTGTATATATGCCTCGTTCCAAACAATAAACACTAGTCGAAAGTCAGCGCTCGTGTGTGTCGCGTCTCCTTTCGTGTCCGTGTCTTAGTGCGCGCTGTTCCGGTGAAAAATCTAATTCTTGTATTGTTAAACATCTTGTGGCGCGCCGAAGCCCACTTTTGGGATTCCAAGCTTGCATCTTCCCGCGTACAGAAATGACTGCTTCGCCAGCCATCTGTGGACAACGAACGCAAGTTCCTAAATCTTATCGTCAGTGGCTGGTGGGCGTGGAACTGATCAGTTTAACCGCAGCGGCAACGGCTCGCGGACGCACGCTAAAGCCGCTTGTCCGTTTTTCAGCTGGCGGCCAGTTCACTGCCGTTCCAAGGGAAGACTGACTCGTCGCGTTGCCCGGGATCCATGCTTCGCTGCTTCGGCAAGCTTATACATCGACGGTTTGAAGACGTATTGTGACGCGCGAAGCCCACTTCTGGGATTTAAAGCTCATCTTCCCGCGTACGGACGTGACGGTTGTACCCGCCAAGAGTGGACAACGGACGCAAGTTTATACATCTTATCATCGGTGGCTGGTGGGCATGGAACTGTTCACTTTGGCAGCGGCGTCAACGGCTCACGGATGCAGGCTAACACCGCTCTTCTGTTTTTGAGGTTGGTGGCATATTGTTTGCAATGCCTGACGACGTACATTGTGTAATGTCGATGCTGCCGCTGCAGTAAGTGTTGCTAAGCTGTCGTGTTTTTTTCTAAAGTGTTATCGCACTGCTGCATGGGGACATCCTTTGATGATATAGAAGGGGTTTCCTAACTATAGGGCAGGCTCGCATCCTGGTTGCATTGATGACGTGGTGAAGGCTGAGAAGGCCCCTAAAGTATCAGTGAGATTGTCAAGGTGATAAACGAATTGGTCACTAAGCTAGATGCTTTCGCAGTAGATATGAAAGCTCACGTCATGAAGGTTGAAGGCTCCAGCACGGAAATTAAATCTGAAGTTGGTAAAATGTGTAATTCAGTTGAGTTCAAGAATGTTGAGCTTTGAACAGTTAAAATCTTGAGTGCTTTCGGCGAGAGCTTACAGAGGTGAGGATTGAAAACCAAGAGATTCAGGAACAAAATCAAGAGATGACTAGACAGCTATCCGACGCCAAGAGGGAGATTGTTGATCTTGAGCAGCACGGAAGGAACAGTGCAGCCGCCCACAGTCCTGACACGAATGACGGAGCGCGTTGCCTGGACTGCCGTCATCGCCACGAAGCGATAGTCATCACTGCCAGGTAATGCTCTCGGTATGCTTACGGTGGCAGACGATAGCAGATGCGCAGCTCGCTTTGACCGCTTTTTCCCTTGTGCTTGACCGCCGCGTGGACAGCGTGCTCGTCATGTTGGCATTTCTGTGCTTTTTGCTCGCCGATGCGGCTAAATCACTAAACAAGTTTTGTCAAGTTCTGTAACATGTGGATAAAAGTCTCAATAAGAAAAAGAAACACTTCCCTTAGAAAAAGGGGCATCTGATACCATTCTAATTCCAACCCCGCTAAGACATCTGCTTGCTTAGACTTGCACAATAAGCGACTTTGCAGCTGCTATCCCTGAAAAGCTGCATCGAGGCACCCTTGAGAATAAAGGCTCGCCGCGCCCTCTGAAGCTCGTGAGGACTGCTTGCAGAACCATCCGCACTTGGTGGAGGGAGGTGTACCCACGGGCGCCGTTCACTGGTTCAGCCAGGCACGTGCCCGGGTGCTTACAAAAGCCGAAGCCTAAGCCGAAGCTATTGACCAGAGAGCGCGGTCGAGCGCCAAAGAGCAAAACACCGAAAGCCCCCAGCCGCCGCCCTTCCACACGTTTTGAGTTTGGCCGGGTAAACGAATAAAGCGAGTCTTGTTAGCGTTGCCGGAGAACTGTTCCGGGATGTTCGTGTGGATCTCTCCCCTCATTCTTTAAGCAGATAGGATTAGAAAATTTGCACACGGTAAAGTCTTTTCGGGGGCTAAAAGCTTCACCTCAATTTTTATTAGTCTCTGAAAAACTTGTAATTACCCTCTCAAAGACCAACTGCATGAAGGAGCAATAGCCATAGTTACCCACCTCACAGAGCGCGAGGGCGAAATGTTGCGTTTAGTTGCATTTCATCACTTTTTATTAACAGATTAGAGAAGCACCGACTGAAGTATCTTATTATCAAGCCCAGCAATTCTTGACCAGAGCATTTTCAACTGGAAATAGTTTATGAACGAATTTTTTTTTTCATGTATTCTAAGATTTCACTATAACAATCAATTGGTCGACGGGCTTGCATTTTTTTTTCTATTAACTTTATTGCTATCGTCAGAATCATTCTCGACTCGTACTCTACGGTAGACTTAACTCATGCAAGCGATGGAAACACTTTAAAAGAAGGATATTGACGCGCATGTGAAGAATGAAATATTAGAATCAGAATCAGAATCAAGAAGTCTTTATGGAGTAACACGAACAAAATGTATACACAGATATTTGGACCGATAGCCAATGAGGCTAGTAAGGGGTCCAATACAAAATAACATATAGGACAGCAATCACAAACACTTTGAAGAAAAACTAATTTTGTAGCCTTGCTTCCATTCCCAAAAAATGTTTCTTGCATGTCAGTTTGAAATTCCTAGCTTGCTTTATTTCAATTGGCAACGAGTTCCAAATTTTCGCTCCTGTAAATTCTATTCGTCTTTCTCCGTACGCATTATGGCAAATAGGAAGGTTAAAATTGCCATTGCTGGCTTGTCTAGTGTTGCGGACGGGAATACTGAATGCACCAAGAGGTAAGGGGTAGTTGGTATTTATAATATTGTTAACCATAAGAGCTATTTTGTAATCGCGTAAGGTTGTGAATGACATGATTTGCATTGCGTCAAAAATGTTATTGTTAGAACTATTCGATGAAGGTAATCCAATGGTTTTCAAGGCACGTTTTTGTAGTCTTAGCAATGCTGATAAATACGTTTTGTATGTGATTCCCCATGATTCACTGCAATAACTGAGATGACTGTGACATAATGAAAAATACAGTGATCTAGGAATATCAGGTGGAAAGTGCCGCCGTGCCTTAGCCAAGGTAAAACAACCAACAACTGCCAATATTTCCATAACAGTAGCCTAAAGTATTCCAATATTCAAAATTTAGCCCAACAAAGCTGCATTTGTTCGGTGAAATCTAGAAAAGGATGAGCGGCCGCCTGACCAGCAGAAGCGATCCAAGCAGCACGGCTGCCCAGCATTAGAAATAAATGTCTTCACTCTGGTCCCCTTTCGGACCAACTTTTGCCAATACATTTCCAATATAGGATCGATTACCTGTGCTTCTCTGTGGCGTCGTCACAATCACAGCTGGCGTTCTTTCTTTCTTAGTTTTTGTATTTAGGACACGCTCCTTTTCTTTTTTTTTTAAGGCGCAGTCTTGTTGCGTAAACATGGAGCGAAGGACCACTCTTAGCCACTGGTCAACCTTGAACTTGTTCCTATCGAAGCAATTGCCGACAGAATAATATTGAAGAAGCTTAGCTTGTTGCGCCAGTTGGTGCATGGTAAGTAGAAAACCAGCGGGAAGGACGCGTTCACAAGCAGGAGAAGTGCACAGGACAACGCTGGAAACGGAACAGGAAATTCTTTACTTGGTGAATGACCGTATCAGGCAGCACCGCACTTCGCTGCAGCCAGGCAACACAGCAAATCTGCCAAGACATTGCAAGCCCTGCAAAAACTGCACCCCTCTGTTCCATAATCTCAGAATCATCGGCCGCGGCAAAAGGCAGATAGAACGAGAAATCTTAAAAGCCTTCAAAATCAAGCAGTTAGGAACTGAATGCGTCAGCGACAGCTCTGTTAGGTTCACGGCAAAAGAGGGCAGTTTCATGAATGGGACATAGGTTGCCACATGCAATCTTCGATCGCTTAATCAATTTTGTGTTTGCTGTTTTGTTAATGGTGCACTGAAGAGGATTCTTAACTTGTCTTTTTGCCGTTCCTACACGTTCCTAGCATTCTTAGAAACTGCAACTTATTGCCCTGTATGGCCGATTTCCCTAATTAAATCGAATTAACGTCCGGCTCCCGCCCTTTTTTTTTGAATTCTGCCTCGTACGATGGGCGGAGTCGACCAACGCGTGAAGTTCCTTTCAGCCAGCTCCGTGGAGGCTTTGCTTTCGCTTTATTTTGTTTTTTAGGTTTCCATGAATAAATAGTTTCATTCGCAGATAATATAGCCGCAAAATAAGCCCGCAGAAATAAAAATACGCGCGGACTATTTGCTACTACGGACTACTACGTATTACTCCGCCGATGGCAGAGCGGCAAGCCGCCACGGGACTGGGTGAAAGGCACTCCACGCGTTGGTCGACTCCGCCCACCGTACGAGGCAGAATTCAAAAAAAGGGCGGGAGCCGGCCGTTAATTCGATTTAATTTGGGAAATCGGCCATACAGGGCAATAAGTCGCAGTTTCTAAGAATGCTAGGAACGTGTAGATCGAGTTCCCGCGGCAAAAAGACAAGTTCAGATTCCTCTTCAGTGCACCTTTAACGTTTGTGGTGCTCTCGCGCATGTGCGCCCTGTTCTGATGTTCGCGATTCACCAAGTAAAGAATTTTCAGTTGTGTTTCCGGCGTTGTCCTGTGTACTTCTCCTGCTTGTGAACGCGTCCTTTCCGCTGATTTCCTACTTACCGGCAGAATAAGCAAGGCTAATTCCACCTGTAGCATACAAAAACTCAACTCAACTCAGCGCCGGTCCGCACAAGACCTTCATATCCATGCGGGTTAGTTTGCGTTGAGTCAGTGGTCTTTCATTGTTTGTTTATCCGCCTCTCCAAGATTTAGCGTTCTGAGTTGTTTCTTGCGTCCTCCCGAGTTGGATATCCGCGGCTTGTTAAAGGTCAGTCGCCTTGTTCACGGAACACGTCGGTAGCCTTTGCTATTCGCCGGTCTTGCTGGCTTGATTTCGAGCTTCTGCGAAATATTAACACGTGTCTGCTGAACGTCCTATTCTTGGTAGTCAGTAAATGGTTTTCTAAAGGCAGCACACCCCAATTCTTCACGCGTACCCATTTCTTGGATGGTTACGCGCACAGGTTTTTACTTGAGCACATTCTTTTGTATATTACTATTATTATTATAAAATTATTTTTATGCGAAGCGCTTAAACTCTACTAAAGGTGAATAAATAGCCAAGTGTTTCATTTAACGTGGGTAAGACAACATAATTTGTGTAACTTTAAAAGCCGAGAAAAGCGGTAAGCACGCCATTCGCATTATCGAGCCATTCCTACACTGCATGGCTCAAAGAATGATGGTGTCTGTAATTTCTGAACTCAATATCAGTAAATCTCAATGTCCGTAAAGTAAACAAGGTTCTCATCAGCTGTCCTTGTCCTTGAAACTCAAAACACCTCACAAAGAGTACTGGTTCGTTTTCATCGTCAATGCTTTTCGAGCTAGGGAGACCAAATAAAAGCTTAGCGATATCTGTATTTAGGCTTAGTACAACTCACTTTTATTATTTTTTGTAATATAATTCTTATACTAAGAGTAGCCAGAAAGAAATGTGCGTGATTTGTCTGAATCGTGATTCCGTTAGCAGAAGAAATAGAAAAAATCAGCTGGTCATTTCAGGTGAGCCATAAGTAATCACTTTCAGGTAATGAGCACAAGGTTATGTGGTGATCTGAGCATCATCATCGATTAACATGGAAGGTGCAAAAATGGTATGAATTGTCACGAATATATTCCTGATAACAATGCTATAGATAGCCGTTTGCGGGCTTCGAAGTGAATCACGAAGTATAGACACAGCTGCTTTGTTGGCTTCATTAACTCGGCAGATTTTAACGAGAATTCCAGCTTTCTTTTATCTTCTCACAGGCGCTTCTGTCTAGCTTCCAACAGCACTCTAAATGCTTTCAAATATTCTTATAAATCCTGTGATGCTACTGTTTTGCTTTTGGCCGCCAATATTTTGCTTTTAGCCGGGGAAATTTGGATATATAGTAAAGGGTCTCTGATTTTGGATTCTCTTCGAGCGCGAATGCCATAGTGCACTGCTTAGTGATACAGCGCTGGAGGATGGAAGTAGCGGAAGTCCTACGTCAATGCAAATTTCTCGATCAACAAAAAAGACACTGAAACCGGAAATAGAAACACCATCGCCTGGGATGGCGCGTTCGGAACTGCAACCGAATGCTCAGAGCAGAAGACACTCCTATCCCGGATCGAACGCCTTGAAGCGCTTTTTTCTTTGTCATCCTTAGCTAGCGTGCACTGCAGTCTTGCGTTCCATTGCATCGCTTCTTGCCTTGCTGCATTTGCTGCAGATGCAGCGTCGTTTCCTTCTTGAGCCAGTCCGCTCCCGATAAAGGATGCTTTTCGAGCTTCACTCTTCTCTGCCCAGGGTTGGTCTCTCGTACGACCGAAATAAGCTGAGGACTGCTGAATGTTCCATTAGACGT
This sequence comes from Amblyomma mixtum, assembly GCF_055824585.1. Taxonomy (NCBI): domain Eukaryota; kingdom Metazoa; phylum Arthropoda; class Arachnida; order Ixodida; family Ixodidae; genus Amblyomma; species Amblyomma mixtum. The sequence continues at coordinate 98,276,396 of NC_143020.1, forward strand.
TGGAATAGGTCCTCGAAAATGGGATTGAAATCCGCTACGCAAGGCTCTAGTGGCTGGCTATCGCAATGCTTTGGCTGTTACTATCTCTACCATTACGATTTATGAGCTGCTTCTAAAAGTGAAGGAGATTAGCGTTTGAGATTGTAATTGCGTTTTTAAAATGCTATTTTCTTTTCCCGGCTCAATTAGGAGTTCGAAACGGGCCACCTTGTGATGCGTCTTCCTCCATTCATTGCTGTACCAGTCTGAAAGACGTGCCGGTAATGCCTTAGCAGAGCTTTTTACGTAGTTCGTTGTTGCACCCATTTCACTGTCCGGTGCTGTTATCTCAGTAAAAAGAAGGAAATCCAAGGCAATCTCCGGTCTTCAGAAACTGCTTTCTAATTCTACATCCTGTCATCTAAATAACCTACCTTCTTCGCTCTTGGAGGACACAGCAAGCACAACGTACCAGTAAATATTTTATTGCGAAAGCACTACTTCCCGAGGTCTAACCGGCTCACCGAGTTTAAGTGAAGCTTGACCTTCAGAGTGACCTTGGCTAAACCATAAATAAATAAAATAAATATTGCCCCGACTGGGCGCAAAACGATCAACTTCGCTAACCACTGTACGAGAGCACTATGCTATCACCGCGTTTTGTTTCCAATATATTATTTACTACACGAGGCTACGCGTGTACAGAAATGGCTATATACAGATTATTGACAGAAGCCGCCGCAGTGGCTCAATGGTTGTGGCACTCGGCTGCTGACCTAAAACACGCGGGTTCGATCCCGGCTGTGGCGTTTGAGTTTCGATGGAGGCGAAATTCTAGGGGCCCGTGTAGAGTGCGACCACGTTGCAGGTTAAAGAACCCTAGGTGATCGAAATTTCCGGAGCTCTTCACTAAGGCGTCCCTCATAGCCTGAGTCGCTTTGAGACGGTAAATCCCATAAACCGAACCAGGTTATTTACAAAGCACTCAGCTAGTAGTTGTACTGCCTTAGTTTCACAGAAGACTACGCAACTAATAGGATGGCAATGATAGACACCGCATCATTATCGGAAAAAAAGTCCGGCAGATATGCCGCCGACCAAGCCTCGTGTTAAACTGCAATCCACTCTCGCACTGTGCAATGCACATCTTCACCTTCATCAACTAATACTAGTAGGCAACTGATATCAACCCCTCGGACTGTGCATTGCACAGTCTAATGTTCATCAGCTAATACTACTACCGAGCTAATATCGTCGACAGACGTGCCAACGTCCCAGAAAAGCAAAACGAAGAGCCAGCCAGGTTAAACACATGCTTTCGCACGCCTACTCGGTTTAAAACCTTCCTCTAATTTTTTCGACCTTATGTGCGAAACGCTGGATTTTAACATTTTGCTTCATCCACACTTAGTTTATGTTAGAATACGTCTAACGATTAACTTAATGTCCGTTAGTAGCAGTGGTTTAGTGGCTACGGCACCCGGCATTTGAAACGAACAGTGCGAGATCTAATCCCAGCAACCACAGCCATATTTCGATGCAAGCAAAATGGGAACACGCGCTAGTGCTTTGAGATATAAGAGTGTGCTAAAAAAAAGCCCCCAGGGTCGAAATTATTCCAGCGCCCTCAACTGCGGCGTCCTTCATGTCTCTTACTCCACAATTTACAATTCAGAAAACACCCATTGCCATACTATAAATTACTTGCTTAAAATTGAATTCATCAAGCTAAACTCGCTTGCGCATTTTGTACTTCAAACGTAGCCTCAATTCTTTTCTATTTCACTGTGAACGTATTAGGTTATTTTAAGAAAAACGGCACAATATATCCCATTCCATTCTGTCAAACTTCCAGTGGTTTACACTGGTCAAACTTGCTATAAGCACTTCCTTGTTGCCTAATGTAAGCAGGGTCAAAGGTACGTTTGTCTTGCTGGCGGATTCCATCTAGCCTGCCAAGCCGGACGGTAGTTCCGGAAGAAAAGCCGAGACATCCGTAAGCTTCGGTGCGGCTCAAGCTGATTAGCGAGAGCTAATTACCTACGTACGCAAAGAACCACCGTTCACCCACCGCATGCAGTCAACTGCACCCAAGCCTCGGCCTCAACGAACAGCTTGCGATGTGAGAACAGCGTCCACACTTAAGCACAAGTTGCGGTCGCGGTCGAACTCAAATCTTCCGCCCTAAGCGGCTCCAGCAAAGGTTGCGCGTTCGGTCTTCCGAAGAACCTGTTGCAGCGCGGCGGTAAGGGCACCCATTCTATTACGGGATGTAAACATTGTGCCGCCTATTCTTTCAAGGGCCAACGAGCGGTGTCGTTCCTTCTTGGGTGCCAGCCGCGGCGAGGCTTGGGGAGAAGCAACGGTTTCTGAGCGGAGACCGCTACATAGGCGAGCGGTTTGTTAATCGGGTTCTCTCGAGGCAGCGTCTCGGCCGCCTCGGAGCGGGCTGATAGGTTTTTTGTTCCCTGCTTGCCGGCTCCGGGCTCGTTAGGGCACACCGGAACCGCTCGGTAAACGGTGCACTCTCGGCGGTTTCTGGCAGGATCATTTGTCTCGCGGGGATATGTGTGCCGTTCAAGACGGTTGCGTCAGGTGAGCGAAGCGTGGAGAGCCACCTTTCGGCGAGGCGGGAACTGGATTGAGTGTCACGGCGTGGATGCACGGCGTAGCCGCTTCTCTTCCTGGGTCTGTGTAAGGAAGAAGCGGAGGGGGAGGTTGGAAGGAATGGGCAGGCGTGATGTCGCTTGGTTGGCTGTGCGTTCGCGAAAGAATGAACAGGGATGTGTTTCTGAACCGTGAAGAAAAGTTTACGCTCGCTAGAACTTGTAACACCTTCAGCATGGTCCTTTGGCTCTGAAGCAAGTCATACTACTTGGAAACCTATTATCACGGTGATTTTATGCGATAGAATAGAACCCGCACCAGAGGCGAACGCCGGTGGCAACCGACCGGCATCGTTCGGAGTAAAGAACCAGCGACGACTGTCTCGCGTTATCTAGAAAAAAGTCATTGGCAGGCGGCCTGTGAATTCACACGAGGGGAGAAATCCTGTTTGGCTGGAGGGACATGACGTGACCAGACTATAAGTGACATCATCGGACCGCATAATGCCCATCGGCTGAACGCAAGTGACGTCTCCAGAGCGCCACTGACGTCAACAGATCAGGCTCAGATAATGTACGCAAGAGGTCGTGAACAGCAACCTGAATGTCACAAGCGCAACCAGACACTTTCGCCAGAGGCATCAACAGCTTTGAATGCTATCGCATTGCCAGTACATGAAGAATCAGATATCCCAGTGTGTGTTTTTTTTTTACTTTCTGAAGCCTAGCTTTGACGGAGACCATTCCTGTCGGGAACGGTCACGACGGAAATGCATCGACCAGAGGCCATTTGTCAGAAGACGTCGGTGCGTGGGCACCAGGGTTCTTGCGAAGCATGCAGTCTCCTCGGGTCATGACACTGACTGGGAAAACGCGACGATCATCCGTAAAGAACGAGGCAAAACGATACTGCTTCACCTGAAATCTCATCACGTCCATATGACTGCGCACAAACCCTATCGAAACAGCTGCAACGTGGCCCCAATATCCACCCATTGCTTACGTCTCCACATGAAGCATGTACAGCCGACATTAAAATTACAATAATAATAAAATCTTTATTGTTCATAAAGGAGGCCTAGAACTTGTCTGGCAGTTTCTGGCAGTCAGGTCTGTCAGTGCTTTCGTGCCTTCGTTGTGAAGGGGGTTCTTTTAGCGGAGCCGAAACGTCTTTTAACCTCTAACGAGCTTTCAGCACTCCATTCCATTTCGTCATATTTACTTTAAAAAGGGTTTTCCTCGTTTACAGCCGTCGGCATGCGACCCTATTATTTTTCTGGTCGTCACGTGGGGATATTTATTTTTCGTTCGTTCCTCTGGACGCGCCAGCATTTCGCTCTAGGAAACAGGATTCCTTGATGCAAATTCTGCGATATACAGCAATCTCCAAGGCGATGTGCACAGGTTACTTGAAAACTGCCCAGCCGTTCTTAAACAGAGGCCACCCAGCCGCTATGGCCATTCTCACCACTGCTTCGGAGTGTGTCGTTTCATACGGCCCCTCTGACCTGGTATCCTGACATTGCCCAGGAACTCAGCTGTAATATGTCAGGGGCTGCTGCAACACGGAACAGAAAGTATAAGTCATTGGAAGCGACTTGTTTATTTGGGTAAACTTGTAGCCACAACGAAGATAATTTACTGTCTGGCGGCGGTGGCAACCCGGTGATAGCTAGATTCGTTTCTTTTCTTTTACTTCCTGGTTAATACTCGCCTCTGTTCCAGTTTTTTAGCAGTGTGAGTGAACGGCTCCCGCCTATTTGTCTTAGCAGTGATTACTATGCGTCTTTGTGACTAGGACTCGCCCATCTGTTTACGACCTTGCAACAACGAGGTTAATCGTCCATGCGTCAACGGAACTTCATCTCCCTCGAAGGGTGAGGTAAACAATTGCAAGCCGCTCCTTTGAAGACCGCTCCCTTTCGTGCGTTATGCAATCGGCCAGAAGGCGCACTCATCCCGCTGCTAGGAAATTCATTTGCAATGCTTCTCGTTGCTCTCATTCGTATTCTGCGTAGTCGGAAATCATTGCGTCCTGGTCTTTACAATGCCATGTTGACGTAATCATTGTTATTACTCCTATCGACAAGAAACGGAACACACCATCATCATCATCAGCCTGACTACGCCCGCTGCAAGGCAAAGGCCTCTCCCATGCCTCTCCAATTAATCTTGGTCTTTGCCAGCTGCGATCACCGTATCCCCGAAAATTTCCTAAACTCATCCGCCCACCTAACTTTCTGCCGCCCCCTGTTACGATTGCCTTCTCTTGGAATCCAATACGTTACCCTTATGGACCAGCCGTTATCTTGCCTTCGCATTACATGCCCTGTCCAAGCCCACTTCTTCCTTTTGCTTTCGACTATGGTGTCATTAACCCGCGTTTGTTCTCTCACCCACTCCACCCGCTTCCGATCTCTTAACGTTACACCTATCATTTTTCTTTCCATAGCTCGCTGCGTTGTCCTTATCTTAAGATAAACCCTCTTTGTTAGCCTCCACACACATAACAAAATTGAATTGTGGAGAACGATTCGCAGCATTCACGGGCTATAAATGCCCACGAATTTAAAACCGGGCTTTGGTTTTATATTCATTTTACTCTTTGTTACTGTCTTTTTTTTTTTGCGAAAGCGTAAACACCTAATTATTACACTCATCCGTTTTCACTCTATCATCACAGCGCACTCGCAACGCTGCACATGGAAATTTCTTCCTTCCGAAGACGAAAAATATCTATGGAGAAAGGACCATAGCTCATGGGGGGACAAAGCTGCGGAATGCCCTTACAGATTACGTTAAGCAAAGCAGTAATTTTCCAGTCATGTTAAAAAATATTATAAATTGGAGTAATGAGAATGCACTTTCTGTCCAGTTTGGTTTTTTTTTATGCCGGATTGTGTAGAAAATTCCCACTTGTGTGTAAACGCATATTTTTTCAGTTTATACCTTTGTTGATTAACTAGATTTCAATTTTCTATTGAATGCAAGAGCCTTCATCATGTATAATGTAAATAGTTTGTTCTTGTGCCTGCCTTTAGTTTCACAACATATAATTTGCGTGCGTCCCAACTAGTTTTAGCTAGGTATCCAGATGTCTTTTAAAACACGCTCTGTACAAACGTTCAGAAATCAAATTCAGTTCAAGACAGGAGCGGTGGTGCGCCGTCATCTTAGTCGTGGAAACAATGGGCCCTAATATTGTCGAATTTCTCTTGGTAAATGCGTAGTCCTTGAAAGTCCGTGTTTTGTCGAGGCGTTGAACTAGTTTGGACAGCGACCCTCTAAGCCAGTGAGGAAATGCTGCGAACTGGTGCCGGGCGTACCGAACACGTGCCGAAAACATCATTGTTTGCATAAGTGCTCTTTCCTTACGCCAGCAGCTTACGGACGGAAGATAAACACTTCCGTCCCTTTGTTTGCTGCTCTGAACCTTACCTTGTTACCCTCAACACCGAAAATACAAGCGGGGCCCTTTACATTTGTTTGTTTCCGGAAGCAGCGCCATGACCGGCATATGGACCTAGATTTACAGACTTGTTTTCACGGAAAGTTCCTTCATCATTCAGGATGGCCATAGAGGCAAGTGAATATTGCGCAAAAGGATATCGCATATAGTAAGGGCGTATAAGTGGTAGAGGTATAAAATGGTAGTCAAACGAAAAGAAAATAGAGCGAGGTAAGAAAATTAAATATCTCAGAAGGAAAGCATGTGGCAAACATAACTTTAAAGTACAAACTTAGTGAAGCAGTGTAGCGTCTTTGTTGCTGATGGACGGACTCAGACACGCTCAATTCAGTCGAGGGCAGGAAAGAAACTCAATTTATTCTGAGCTTGATGATTTTTTTATGGCGCAGGGGCATCTGTGGTAAAAAAAAGTGCTATGGCGCACAGTGTTTCTCGGCTACAGGATGTGGGGCAATAAGTCCATTTTCAAAACAATTAGCTCACAGAAGCCGAGCATCAGTACAGGGCAACACTTGTACCTGTTGTATCACCGGCCTGCACCAGGCGGCACTGGGGATTGAACCCTGCACTTCCAGCTTGAGAGGCGGATGCTACCCGGAAGTCTATGAACAACAATGCACACACAGCGGCGTACAAACAGGCCTATACAACATGGTGCGGGCCTGTCAACTCAACACGGGAATAGAAAGAGTAAAAGAACCTACGATTGAGGAGCGGAAAAAAATCTGTCCAGTTCAGACCAGAAAGCTCAGGAAGAGGTGTCGCAAAGGGCAAGAGCGGCTGCAGGATCCAAAACCCTCCCGTAATAGGGGGACCAACCATAACTTTTAGGTACAATTTAAATCTTATCATCATTATCAAATAGCGTGGCTGTCATATTCTTCGTCTGCAGCGTTATTGCTCCGAATTCTTCCGTTCTTAAGAGATAGCTTGCATAATATTAATATCCTATCTTATCAGATACGCGCTCGGTATTTGCCATACGCAATACATGTCCATGCATACAGTGCACGCTTGTGAAGACATGGCCGCTTACTACTCCTATCAATGTGATTTTTATTGCTGTCCATGTGCTTCCCAACGCGAAGATCAAAACTGCTGTTGTGAAAAGCTGTTGAGCATACTCTGGTATTCATTTCTGCATTAAACATTACTTGGAACTAAAGGATTCGTAACGTGACGTTTAAAACCTTCTTTTAACCTAGACACCCAAGACCCATCGTAAATTAGAGCTGCTGCCGCAGGCGTTTGAAGCGATTTCCACAAAGACCACTGGCTAGGAATGCGCTGTCGGTGCCCACTTCCCAGACTTCCGCTATGTGGATGTGCTTGCCATGCAGTTAAAACAGCGCAAAGGCACGCGTTCACCTTCAACGGACGGAGGCTGCACTCACAAACACAGGCCCGAAGCAACAGCGTCGTTCTTCATCGAAGCACTGCCTGCTTCCAGACACGCTCAGCGGATGGGGAAAGAGAATGGAGGAGGGGGGAGGTAAGGCGGAGTGGTGTTGCGGTGAACGAAGCGAGCGGCCACCGGCGCCAAATATTTATCATCGCCCACAACCGGGCCACGAGGATTCTTCCTGCTGGAAGCGGTGCTCGCTCGTATAAACAGCAAGCAGCCACCCATTGACCGTTAGCCACAGAAACCGGTGGATGGCTCGAGAGCGAGCCCCCCTCCCCCCCTTCCATTTCGACCCGCTGTCTTTGTTGGTGCTAGTTCAACGAGGGAAAGGTCTGTTGGGAAGCTTACGGCACAGCGCGAGCTGCTTTTACTTGGGACCTCTGAGCATTTTTCACGGAGGTGGTCGATGGAGAATATTCCCCGAAACTTTCCATGCTGCTCGCCGGGCCGTAACGGCCATAAAATGAACTAAAAAATAATCGCGTACAGATTCACAGTCCCCCGGATGAATTTCTTCTATGAATGCGTGTTTTTTTTTCTCCTCCCGTGACAAAAAAGTAAACACAACTGAGATACTGCTGAGCAGTGAAATGCACTTCGAAGGAAAAACTACGCAGCTTGCTAGGCTGTGTAACTGAAAAAAGCATTTGTATCGGCCCAGGGCTCTAGGCAGTGAAAATTTATGAATCTTACAGGGCTCTACGTTCTAATCTCCGTTGTGGGTTGGTAATCATCGAGGTTGGCTGTACATCCCAAGGTCGCAGGATCGAATCCTAGCAGCGGCGACCGCATTGGTGCCTCTACTACGACGTCTTTCACAGCGAATGTGTAGGTTCTGCACTGTGAACACAGGGCTTTAAAATTTAAACGCAATGCATTATACCACCTTGCAGTTGTCTCTCAGAAATGTAGGTGAGAGATCACCGCAAATAAGCATATTGCGAAAAAAATTATAAACCGGTTGTATTGAGTCCACATGGTAAAGTCGATCTTTTATTCCTGACCGTAACAGTGATATCCCAAACAGCAGCCAAAAGTGGAATCGGAGTTGGTGCAATACGTATGCGCACATGGAAAACTTCACCAAAAGACCACATCTTCATTTAAAATAATCGCATTGCTCCCAAACATTCTTCAGGAGGAGAATATTTGAAAGCGCCAAACATATGTTTCACTCCTAAAATATAAATCGAACATCTGGTAATAATAGCCTTATGTTTGCAATATTCGGCGACTAAATTTTTATCATTTGCGCTCTCATATTTCTTCTTCCACGTAACAGCGTATATAAATGCTCATACAGGTCCTGTAGGTGTGATAATGAATAAATTGATGAATAAATGGAAGTCGAATTTTCGCCGCTTCGTTTACGAATTCATCAACAACAACGACTGAAGCACTTTTGGGGGAATTTAGGAATGAAATTTCGGCTCACATATGGAATTCGTTATCCTTAAAAAACCACCGTTATAGCAAAAGATGGATGACTGCATCTACAAAGGAGGCCCTTGATGGATATTACAGACTCTCATACTTCGTGTTCAGTCATCCCAAAAGAAAACAGGGAAGCAACAGGGCGCATCGCAACTGCTACAACCCCGGCACCGACTTGGAGCGATGCCAGGCTTCACTGCTCGCAACGCATGGCGGCCAACGACCCCCATGCGATCGAGGCGACCTCGCTCCTTTGCTGGTGGCCGTCGGGTCATTTGCATCCGATCCAAGGCTAACTGCCTCTTTGGCCAGCGTGGTATGTGTTCATCTCCACAGGTTTCGGAGTTGTACCTTTCTGTCGCCCTTGAATATTCGGCGAAAGTAGGGCTCGTGTTTAACCGGCAGTTCTAAGCTAGACGCTGAAGCTTAATTCTGACATGTCTTGAGCATGAAAATATCAAGCCTTATTATTTTAGGCAGTTGATGCTCACACAATACACCAACTCGTGCTCAATAAGCAAGCGAATTGCAGATGAGAATGTGTTCAGGAAGGTAAAAACAGCGCTAAATTCGACACAAACCACACAGAAAGACGGACAGGACGAATTTCGCGCTGTTTTTACTTTCCCGAACACAATGTCACACCAACTAGCCCGCAAAAGGTACTGTTATGCAAATAAGTATGCGGAGATCTGCTGCTAAGGGTGAATATTTACAAATGTGCATAACTAAAACGGATAATATATAGAAGATGCGCGATTCATTTCCAGGATTCAGGGTGTAATGTCTTCAGCATGGAAATGCCAAGCCTAATTATTTTACGCATTTGATGCACACACACAGTACGCCAACTCGTGCAGAAGAAGCAAGTGAAATGCAAATCTGAAGTATGCCAAGATCTGCTGCTAAGGGGAAATATTTACATATGTGCATAAATCAAACGGATAATGCATAGAAGATACGGGATTCATTTCCGGGATTCAGGGTGGGGAAGACACGGGATTCAGCTTCCTTCTTAAAGCAAACCCAATTGATACTTCGTCGCATGGCTTCACCTTCTCAATGGAGGAAATGTTTTTTATTTGGAATATTTTTAAACTTCTTATTTCTTTGGCACTGATGAGAGGCCTTTGCAAGGCTCCTTAGGGCGATGTTTTCCTGTTGCTCCTCATTCGTATTCTTGAACCAAAATTTTAATAAAAAGTCATTCTCGGGCCGGCCTGTGGCGCTTGATAGTTTCTGTCGCACATATGCCTTCGGAACCCCACATATACGCATGCTGATTTGGGCAGTTTGTCCTTGATTGTTCTTGGTACAGAGGTATGAAGTCATTATATGTAGAGGTAGATTAAGATAATGTATGAAATAAAAAATTATGAGCTTAATTTATTCGAGAGCTTTAGAAAGACTAACCTGCTAACAAAAGCTGTGGTGCACGCAGCAAGTTTATATCGCACGTTATGGGCGAACATAATTCCGTCGCCTGTATATGTAAGAGCATACGATTGCTGAGAACTTGTATTAATCTTGCAGAGCAAATTCCGTCTCTTTGTTAGCTGGGATCCTACCAGGCATACAGAAGTAAAAGCCCAGAAAATTTGTACAAGCGCCTCTAAATTGCTCGACGGCCACCGCGTGTGGACGGCACTGAACGTCAAAAATTACCACTGGTATTTGAGTGCTTGGTACATTGCAGCGATTACCTATGGCCGCCAGAAAGAGTCAGCGCCGCCCCAGAAAGCATTTCATAAGCCAGATTCTGCATTTTGTAGGGACAGTAGACATTCAATATTGGCCCCTTCGTGCACCACCTCTCCGCCCAGTTTAATTTTCACGTAGTTACAAATGAAAATATTCGTATTGAGTTATGCTATGCTCACTACTGGCTTCCGAGAGATGGCGGTAGTAAGAGATGTCGATAAAAGCAGGGCATAAGTTTTAAGGAAGAATGATTTGAATTGTACTCTGATGAAAGCTGATTTTTTTTCTATACAACAATAGCGTTAATAGGTCCGTTAGCTGCTCCTCGTGCCTAGACAGACCATATTATATATGGAGTCTGTCTCTTATATGGAGTCTTATATTATATATATATATATATTATATTACTATATATTATATGGTGTCTTATATTATATATATATTATATTATTATATATTATATGAAGTCTGTCTATTATATATGGAGTCCGTATATTATATATATATGTTTCCATAGTATGTTAAAGACCATACGACATATCTACAAAGTTCCGCTTTAACCAACCCATGCGAGCGTACCTGCGTGGTCTTGTGTTAGCTTGTGTCACCGGAACCCAAGGGTCAAGGATCCGATCCCTGATTAATTAGCGCAATTTTATTTTCAGCACAATTCATTTAGTGTACATACTTGCAGGTCCTAAGGATGTTAGAGTCATGTTAAAACCTTCTAATAACCAATTTTCTAATCTTTTATTCACTTTTCATTCCAAAGTTCTTCGTTTGACGTCCTGACTCTCTCGACAAATCCGGCTTTTGCGCACACGCCGATGACGACACAACTACGCCGGTTCTCTGCTGAACGGGGCAGTCCCGAGAGCCTAATGCGGATAATGACCGCTAGGTTGTTTGCTCGTGCATTTTCATTAAATATTTAATCAAAGGAAAATTTATCTTTCCGTCTGACCTGTCACCATGTGTTCACATCTCTAAAGGCTTGCATATCTATGAAGTTCTGATTTAATTTCAGGGCAGAACAAATTAAACAAGGAGTTCGAACAGCGGCCTAAGCTCAGCGTTGTGTCGGTGCTACATAATGCTGCACCACTGCCCCGACATCGAGTTCCTAATACTCAGGCGGTTGAGTAGCTGGCATAGAAAGCGCTTGTCCGGTAGTCCCAAGAATATGTGCTGAAGTTAACGTACACAGGCTTATCGATGATTTAAAATTTCTTTCCTTTGAGAGGGCGAGCTGGATCAAAGACTTTAAGGGTGTTTTTTGGAGTCATGTCGAGGTGTATACCAAAGCACGGGGCGGCGTTCAAAAAAAAAAATAAAAAATTAGAGATCACTGCGGGGACCCGCACTGGGAAAATGCGACAGCATTGGCGCCTCCTCGGTTCTCGTAGCACCACTTTATCTTTTGCTTTTTGTTTGTTTATTAATTGAACTACTTAATTAGCGTACTTATGCTTTAATTAAAGGCCTACTTATTTGCTGATTATAGCTTCTTTTATCTCAATAAACCATTTTATTTTTTCAAATTTCGCGCAGTGGTCGCTTCCCATCCACCTAATATATCCCGTGCAGCCTATTTCAACCATCCAATCATTTTTGCTGATAATTAATTAACTAAATAGTCTACGTCAATGAAACGGTTTTTTCGATAGTTAACACTCATCAAATACATTCCAATTCATTTCAAACTTTATTTCCACTATTTTGCCGTCCACAGCTCTTTCACGTCCACTCACTTTATCGTCGACAGCGCTCTTTCGACGTTTTTTCGACATTTCTGGCTTTAATAAATTAACTAATCATGCTATCGACACATTTTTTTTGCGCAGCATCCTCACATCATCCTCTTTCGATTACAACCCCTCGTTTGATGCTAGCTCTTCTGAGAACGTAAGAACTGCTGCGGACACGTTTTGGTGACGGCACTAGCCTAGAAATGCTTACGCCTTAAAAATGTAGCTGTAGCCGCCAGATGCTCCAGTTTTTTTTGTTGAAACTGTGTTGAGAATTGGCTGTAAATGGTTGCCACTAAGAAGTAGCCGTTGTAACACCTATGCTGCCATTCAGTGCACTGCACATTGCCTTGCGCTTATCTTATGCATTGTCGAAAGCGCAAATGAACGTTTGTTGGGACAGTATGTTCTTAAGTATGGCACTCGGAAAGCGAAATAAATCATCCACTAGAAGAGAAAGTAGGCAGAAATTTACTGACGTTTATTAGAAAGCGTCACACTGTCAAACGTGGAGGACACAGGAACTCTGAGCATTGGAGTGGATCCCGAATGAACATTTGTTCAAAAAATCCAAAACGTTCATCTCCGGTGAACGAGAGAGTGGCATAGGATTAATAAATACTAAGCTTTGACATAAAGTCCATAATATACATTAACCACAAACATAAGGTAATAATATTGTTGCGAAATGAGTTGTATCCAAAACACAGGCTTTGTTCCCATAAAGGTACCTTCTGTGCGCTCATTAATGTGAGCACTTTCGCGCGATACACACATCGAACTGCGACCAATAAACCCATAATATACAGGACAACAATAATTTATATACATGAGACGTATATCACAGTCTGGCAGTGACCACTGAGCACTGCTGTTCTTGGCACAAAGTGTTTAAAATATCAAGCCATGGTCACCGTTATTATATTGCTGTACAAACGGCTTCCTGCGCTTTTCTAGAGGTTTGTTGTCCTTACTGTTAACGACTAGAAACTTTTCTGTCATGCAATATTTATACACAAGCTACAGACAGCGAGTATTGTTCACTACGCGCCATAAATGCAGTGTCTGGAAAATCTCAGTGCCGTTTAAAGTTTGTTCATCTTTGTACATTGACGCGAATGATGCACATATATACACGACAACACGACATACAAATAGCAGTAGTAATTACATAAAGGTTTGTGCACAATATAACAGGTCAACCGAAAGTCATGATTAGTATTGATTGTTGCGTTCTGTGGTAGACTGAACGTATGCGCAATAAACCTTGAGAGGAATACACTTTTGCGTCTAAAGGAATAAAAAAAAACTTTAAGAAAGCCGCCACAACGAAAAATTTATTGATCATTCTTGGCTTTCAAGCTGTATTGGCTTGCTCGTTAATGAATATATCGCCAAGCAAACATAATGGGACTGAGAAGAAATCCGTACACACCAGCCACAAGGCGACCTTTAAGCTTTTATATCTGGCCTAATATTTTGTTCCTGTTCGGCGCAATGTGCGAGCGTAAGCGATTGAGCATTCGCAGACAAAATACAACGAGTATACAAATGGCCGCAATACAGCGGACCAGTAAATCTTGGCACGAGCATGAAATGAAATTGAGTTACAAACGCAGCGATGACTGTCCACAAACTCCTTAAGAATGGTTTCTCCCTATGTACACAACTTAAGTCCGTCTGCCCTTTGAAGAAGTCTAGAAGGACAAGGACGGCCTCTTCTTTCGTCGCTTCTCGTTCTTGCCGAAGACAGCATCGAGCATCTTCGATACCGTCACCACAGAGAGGCGCCGCCTGACGGGCGTCAAGGACCGGAGGATCTTGGTGTCGAGTACTTGGCGGAGGATGCTCTGGAATGCCATACTGACGCCCGCGTAGCTGTCGGCTGCGGACACCTCGAAGAACTTGCAGTGGAGCCGGAGGGACAGCTGGCGGCCATCGTCGACTTCTACCTGACGGACGTGGGACAGGTCCCTCTTGTTGGCCAGCAGGATGGTGGGCAAGCATGGAAACAGCTGCTGAACCTTCTCCAGGCAGGTGCTTGCCTCATCAAAACTCCACCGGTCTTCGATGCTGTAGACGACTACGAGTGCGTCAGCCCAGCCCATCTTGTCCTCCGGAAAGTTGTTCTCCTAAAACAGACAAGATAAGAGACCAGGTTAGACGAGAGGACACAGTCACAATGTTAAGCTCTTGTTCTTCGCATAGCCGCAGATAAGGTATTGGGAACCGAAGGGTTTTCTCGGGTATAGGCACCTACAACACAGGGCCGGCTCCACTGCTTAATATTCTTACTTCCTTCAGTCGATTCATATTACCTGCCTTGGCCAGTAGGCTGTGTAAGCTGCATCCCATCATTTAGATGCGAAGAGCAATAAGGCGAAGGTGGCTTGCATAACTTAACGAAAGTTGAGTGGCAATAATGCAGGTGAGACTGGGGTACCAATGTTGCTACTATCAAAAATTAATTCTTATGACCTTTTTTCGTATGATGACCCTACAGCTATGAACACAAGCATGTAAAGGCTGGTACCACAAGTGCCGTAAAAAGGTCAGGTCTTGCGCTATAACTGCTTGAAATCGGAAACATGTCCGCAAACTGACGACCTTTGTGCAAATATTTCAAACGATAGTTCAGAAAGGCTGTAACATCTTAATAAACGATTGTTTTCATTAATCTTGGCAGTGACCTAAGCGTCATTCAGTACATGTTCCTTAATGCGCGCCTGCAATACTCGTTCACGGTGAAATCCCGAACTCGGCATAACATGTGCACAAAGAGAACGTTGAGTATGGTTGCCTACCTGATATCTCGACGTGTCGAGGATCTCCAGTTCACATTTCCGGTTGTCCACGAGCACTGTGTGCCTGTAGAGGAGGTCCTTCATGGAGCTGTACTCGCTGATGAAGCGCCTGGTTAGGAATCTCACGGTGATCGCTGTAACGAGACAGAAGTAAAAAGAGAGACGTCAGCAAACCCGAACAGTTACTGTGTTGTAACAAATGTCGGCTGACAAAAGCAGGAACATTCAAAACTTATCCTGGTACTAGTGTCCTGAGAACTGGTATTGATTTTAAATACAGCTTAATGAACTGAATTTTATTCAAGAAACAAGTTATAAACGGCTTCAAGTAGGGTGGCATATTTAAATACAGAACGTTGCAGCTATCAGACATGCGCTCTTCCTGCCTGAAGAGAAATCCACGAATTAGACCTGTCATATGCAACTCTTTCGACTACCGAATCAGGTTTCAGATCTCGGCACTAACAAATAAGCACCCTCGGTAGCGAAACATGGCAAGCGAGATATAAGCAATGACAGGCGATATGCCCGCGTCACATAGCACGGTAGCTCAAACACAGAACACCGTGAGCAAGATAGACCTGTTTGCACTGAGGTATGCTTCAACAGCTCGATACGCTCGGCAGCTATGCGGTACCGAAGAAAATAAATCCTTCAAGAAAAGCTGGCCTAAAGGCATAAAACAACAGGTTGGTGCGCTCATAGAAGCAGGGAAGTGAACTGATGGCGATGACTGAGGTTTATAGTGAACAATACAACCAGCGGGGGAGCATATAGACAAGCGAAATCTTCGCATCGGACTTGACCATCGTCCACCACATCGGAGCTAAGCGCAGCGTTCCACAGAAGCATTCAGTAATCCTGCCGACATACAGGACATCGACCGGCCACGGAATCCGGATCGCGGTACGACGCTGACCTGACGCTTCCTTGTTTAGCGGCCGTGAGCGTGGTACGACTAACAGGCACCACGCCGGGACAGTATACAGAACTGGTACTGAAGGGATGTAACGGCAAGAAATATGCCACGGCTTCACTTGGTGTTTTCTAGAGGGCTCCGTCCAAGTGTATCTTTTCCGACAGAGCGCCACACACTCACGCGTAATGTTTTAACCTGAATTCGGGACGAAGTCGGCTTCTGTTAACGTAAGAGAAAATATTTGCAATTTACTTCCATCATGGATAAACCATACACCTTGGAACATAGCCGCCGCGGTGGCTCAGTGGCTATGGTGCTCGGCTGCTGGCCCGAAAGACGTGGGTTCGATCCCGGCCGCGGCGGTTGAATTTCTTTGGCGGAGAAATTCGAGGCCCGTGTACTGTGCGATGTCAGTGCACGTTAAAGAACCCCAGGTGGTCGAAATTTCCGGAGCCCTCCACTACGGCGTCTCTCATAGCCTTAGTCGCTTTGGGACGTTAAACCCCATAAACCAACCAACCTTGGAACATAGCCGATAGGGTAGGAGGGGTTTACGTGACACTTAGCAGAATATTTTCAAACCATTAGAGTACACCACAAAGCCACGACAGCGCAGAGGAAGCGCCTTGTATCGGGCAGATGTAAGACCGGTCTCGAAGAGTCGAGTGACAATTTAGGAACTCTCAGCGAACCTACAGATACGAAGTCTGGACAATGGAGGATATGAAACAGCTGATGCTCCGTCCTCGACCTGGGCAAGGTCAGGTTTTTACCTCCTCACCCGGCCTATAGAGGAACCCTTTACATCCCGGAACGATTGCATAGAAGGGAGAGCAAGGCCGATGAAGGTCACCATTCCGCTTCGGTGTGAGAAAATGGTGTACTGTCTACACTAACACCCTGACGAAGTGACACCGGTGACACCAAATCGCGATTCCACAGCTGCCGGTAACGGAATAATTCACCCGACTACCGCACAGCCAGTTTTTGAAATGCGCCTGGGAACTGTATACAAATGGTGAAAGCATAATTGTATTATAATTTTTTCTTAGTGCACCGTCATTCCTGACAATGGAGGTAGTTTTTATAATTTTAAAAGATTTCTTACTAAGGCTCCGAAAATTGCTGACAATGAGCATTACCGACCACCTTTATAAAAGGCGAAATTATGCACCATCATGTGAGTCAGGACTGCAGTGAAAACGTATTCCAGAGTAATGGACGAAAATTCTACAGGCCTAGCTCTGGGACAGCAGACGAAACCCGCTTGCACTTCCTCGCTAAATATTCCTCTATAGACAGCCACAGGGACAAGAGAAAGCGCGTTGCCGAAGCAATAAAAGGAGATATTCACTGACCTGATTTCCCGACACTCTGCTTTCCAACGACGACGACCCGGATTGGTGACAGTCCACTACTCTTGCGGGTCATTGCCGTGGTCCCTTGGGGCGACGTCTTGAAGATCTCCGAAGCGGACCAGCGGTGTCGTTTTCCACCTCACCAAGTTCTTCGGCGAAAGCCGGTTTGCAGCGAGTCCGCGAAAACGTCTCTCGTTGACCCCGACCGACTACACAGTGAGACGCGCACTCTCTACAAACAGGACGCGCTCCGACAGGACGGCGGACAACTCCGGAGCCGAGAGGCTGCCACACGTGCGACGGAGAGGAACGGAACGACACGATCGTCTCGGAATGCTCCGCTCCGTTAGCTCCGTTGCTCTAGCGCTAAAGGACGCGATGGCTGCGGCTCCGTTGGTTTTATGGCGCGCTTCTCAGCCACGTGATCCTTTCTGTCGGCCAATAGGCGGCGCCGCTGGTTTCTGTGAACGTGCTCCCCGGACGCGAGGCGCGTGGCGCTTTGACTCAGATCCCCCGGTGCTTTTCGCTCCGCTCCTCAGTTTCTCCGGCGGCGTTGAGCAGGCCGGAGGTCCGATACGCGCTCATTGATGTCTAGTTTTGCACTGCTGCTTTGGCATCTTCTTCGCGTGTTGAAATAATGCTTACCACCTGCGAAGTGATATATATGATGGGATCAACATAGAAACTTCGTTACGTCAATGTGCAAAGTTTTTGACAAGTAGTTTTTTTATATCCACGGAATAAAAGCAAGGGCTGTGCATATTTCTAATGGGCTCACTGTAAATAACGCATGCATAGCACAATTTAGAACTTCCTGCAACATGTCTCCTCATGACTTGGCGCGGTACAATGGAATTCACAATATGCCATTCTCTACCTATACGGATGGTAAAAAAATTTAAATAGGAAAAATAGTAGCTAAGATTCGTAGGCGCCCGTGAATTGGTGTTGTTTCTTCGTACGTAAGAGCGGCGAAAAGAGGGTACCCTGCTATCATGCTACGTTGAACATTCCCCCTATATCCGTGCAGTAATGTGCTAGAAAAATATGCGTGGACTTCGCTTGAAATCTTTGCTCGGGGTCCATACAGCTGTTGTTTGATTACCACCACGACTTGTGTCATCGGTTGGACGCTTAAAGATAAACTCTACACCTGACTTTTAGCGCCAAAGCTCACCGGTGAAACCTCGCATCCTTCCTTATGCACTTCACTAATAAAGTTTGAAGTGGGTTCTTAAATAAACCCCTTATAAAGTACAATACTCAACATTCAGAATAAAGCATTTTATAGCATCTAATAGAACAAGAAATGCTTTGATGGCATTACCTCCAATTTTCTGATGCGGAGCAGGAAATATATATATATATATATATATATCACTGATAAAATTATTCCAGGAAATGCATGCATCGCTAGTGTGGTATATCCGGTGCTTCGGAAGCTCTTATTGTTCTGGATCCACTTCCGAAATTATCCTTTTCTTAATCTCTTTTCCGGAACACTCTTCACGTTCATTAATGCTCTAATGCTCATACACGGAAAATATTTGTAAATATTCACTGCCTCCCAGCATTCAACCATTTCTGACACTTGCCTCACACAGCACATTTTAAGAGAAACATATCAACGCTTATTTGAAATCGGAAAATTACACATAATTTCTTGACATATGCCAATGGCAAAATTGCGCTTAAACTGAAACACATTAAATTAAAAGCAAAATGAAAAATTATTTCTTTATTTGATGATCTTATATACGGCAGCCGTTAAACTTATATGTTTGTGACTCTCAGAGTTGGTTATCTTTTGCGAATAGTCGTCGCCTCAGTAGGCATCCTGCATCTCTTACAGCTGATACTTCCGCTTTTCTTTGATAATTATGTTTGTAATAATGTTCGCGTTTTGCGGTGATGATTTGATAGTTTTGTGATTATGAAACTAAACTACAGAAAATATTTGTAATTAGCATGATATGTATTACGGCTGGCAGTAAAGAGTGAATGTGTTCCTGGTTTGAGAATTCACCTTTTCCTTATCTTCTGGCCGCCGTCTCTATATTCGGCTCGTTTGTTGGCGAAATTTGTGAAGGTTTCACCTCCTGTCTTGCAAAGAGCTTTCATATCCACCCTTTGCATAAGTTCCGCTAAAACATCATGGTTCATCGGTAAAGATTTTTTACATCAAAGTGGAGAAAGCTTCTCTTGTGAAAGCACAGATCCTCGCCTGCCTATTTTCCCCAGGCGCCAAGCATGCGTATCGAAAGACTTTCTTGCTCGGTCCCTAAAAATCGATCGTTGTTTACCTTTTCTCAGCTAACGCTTCAGTGTTTACAGGTTATCTTTGGTTGGTTCCCCTTGAAAATTCCGGCAGTCTAACGTTAAAATATGGATTCCTAAAAAACATAGATCGTAGTCGTTTCCGTAGTCCAGAAAATAAAATCGCAATGAAATCTGTAATGGCCTGGTTATTTTGACACTCCGGATCACCTCCGAAACAAGCAAGAATCCACTGCGCCCATACGCCGCAATCACCCTTGTTAGGTATAGGTGATGTTCCATCTGGGCTGCTTCTTCAAAGGCTGGTGTTTTCAAAACGACGTACAAACGAGGTTCTGACAGTTATTTGTTTGATCCGTAGGAGGAAGAAAAGTTAATGGTTTCACATACTGAAAAGTGGTGCAGTTTGTGAGTCGTAGAGAAAAAAAGCTGAATGACTGCGCAATAAATTGGGGATAGATAAAGGAAACACAGGTAACATACGGTGGACCTCGACTGCTCAACTACTCCCATTTGGTTGCGTCTTTTCTTTGAGATGAGGCTGCTAACCATACAATATGCATCATCCCTAGTTTCATCAATTATTTAATTATCTAAGTTTTGTACTGTACACATCATTCAAAAATTTGAATTTTATTCTACTGCCAGTGCTCTCGAATCAGTGCACAAAACACTAAAAGCTTAGCGGGCTCTAAACACACCAAGCCTAACTTATTTTCAGGTTCGAGACAAATTCGCCGTCATAACATATGATGTTACATATCACAGACACAAATGTTGGCTTTAGTGACGTTCTCGGCACCCTTTTTTCCTTGCTGCATGCCTCTGTGCTCTAAAAATGCATCAGTATCATTTCAAGTCTGCACGCGTTTTCCTGGTTCGCTCCTACAATGGAGCCTGTGTTTCAGTTTATTTTTTCTTAATTTTCTACTTAAGAGTTCTCCATGTGCCGCCAGTTGCCGGAGCAATTTAGAGTCTGTTCTTCCCTCCCAGATTTTTCTCGCCCGCTCTTCCAGAGTCCGAGCCACGAGCTGCTAGCTGCCACGTGTTAGTAGGTCGGACGCCACGCTACGAGGAAGAGAAATAAAAGAATGCTTAAGACGTCCCCCGCGCTTGCTTTTAAATAGAGTCGTTAGGTGTCTCCTTGTGTCGACTACGGCTCGTGGGTGATGAATCAAGGGTTGCGCTTGCTCGGTTCTGCACCGCCCTCGCATAAGGACTGCTTAGGGACGCTGCCCTCGCCTTCTGTGGCTCGATCGGTCTCCAGAGAGCAGTCGAGATGTCGTGGCCCGCAAACACGTGTATACCGTGTACACAACGTTCCTGGAAAATTCCCGTGAAGGAGAGAAGACGTAGGTAGTGACGTAGCCGCTTGAGGGTATGCGCTTTTCTTGCGGATGTTGCGTGATGAGAGATAGAAGGCAGTGGCCGAGCAACTAGAAGGCGTCCAGTCCATGGGCATTACCCGTGGACGCGTGGGCCGCCCCTGCTTTCAGTGAGCTCGGAACTTCAGCTTTAGAATCTTCCTGAATAGACATGAAAAACTCAGGCCTTTGTTGTGTGAGTTGGTTCCGCATACCTAAAAATTAAGCGTAGAATGGACAGGACGAGAACAAGCTCGTAGTTCTTCCCGCAGAAGTTGTCACTTCCCGATTGTTCTCTCCCTATTCCGCTTAGTTCTAACTACCCAGAAGGGTCTTCATTAACAATGAAATTCTTTGTAATGAAGTTCCCTGTGCAATTATTCAATAAATAAATCAATCAACCGACCAGTAATCCTATCCATCAACACAAACGGTGATTAAGAGGTGGCGCAAGGGAATTTACGTTGAAAGGGACAACTGTGAGGAGATATTGTAAAATGCCTGTTTGCTTCCGTAGGCCAGAGTTTGAGTTACCTTGACGACGCGCGCTTCGTTTTATTCCCCTTCAGAGCCTTTTGCCTCTCGATGAAAGCGCATTCAAATTGTGTCTTGCGTGGGCTGAGTCGGGCTGGGTTGGCGGAGACGAAGCAGGAGCACTAACAGACTGGAACGGAGAAAAGCCACACACGCGTGCTTGTCTGTGCATGTCCAGATGCATGCCTCTTCCCTTCTCTCCCGTCCCGTACGTTAGTGCTGTTACTTCATATCCGTCATTCGTAGATTTATTTCATAAATCTTAAAGGGGAGTTATGGTTGTCTCGGAGTTTAGCCTTCTTTGGCTAGGTCACGTTTGCCAGTCGTGCTGTTTAAGCCAATTTGCTTCAGGCAGCGTTGTAAAGAAGGAGCGCGCTGTTTCGTTTCGTCACTAAAGCTCGTGCTCCTATAGTATTATCTACGAAAGATCCCCCCTCAGCACAGTGATCAAACCTGTGCGTGTATGTAGGATACTGGCGGGAAAAGAAGAAAAAACGAGTGCAGCATGAACCATCAGGCCCCGTTTGTCACTAGTGGCGTCGGGGTGGTAAACAAGTTGCTGTTGTCATGCTGTACTAAGTATGCCGGACAAACCAGCCGATGCACAGTCAGGGACAAAAGTCTCCGGACCACATGTTCCTCTAACGAAGCCGATAGCTCTGGTATTAGTCGGCGGCTGGACACCACATTTGTGGAGGTAAAAACTAATTTTTGTTCTTTCATCTGCACAAGTGCGGTCTCCAGCCGCTGTCTGATAGTAGAGCTATAAGCTTCTCTTGAGGAACACGTGGTCCGGAGACTTTTCTCCCCGACTGTACATACGAGAAGTTAAGGTAACACAGCAGGTGGTTAGACGTTGAGTCACTTAATAATCATTCATTGGCATTGCCGCACGTGCGGGATCAATGACATAAAAAATGGAAAAAATGCTAACCTTTGTTTCCAAAAGTGACGACTCTTCAGGCACCGAGAACAATTGGTCTGTGAACTGATGGATGTCTTCCACATGTGCATGTTCCAAGAAATCTGTATTGATGAACCATCCGTTGTACTGACTGATTAAATATTTGAATTTTTACCGTCTGCATTGGGTTATCAGTGAAATAACTGAGCTGTGTTGCTTATGTCTCTTTTTTTTTACTACTCCACGTATGTGAATTTTTCTGTTGACGATTGCTGCTTCGCTGTTCTTTATTCTTTGTTTAGTCTTTGTCTATTTTCTGTCCGAACCAGTACTTTCCGAAATAAATTTTCATTTGTGAGTTAGTGCTTGTTCTTGTGGTTCTTCGTCGTGTCGTCGTCTTCAAGCGCATTTTTACACGATGTAAGTAGGGTGTCAGACAGGCAGACACGATCTCGCCTATCCTGTTCATCGTCTTTATACAGGAGGTATTCCGAGGCCTGGATTCGGTACAGTTGGGGATGAGAGTTAATGGATAATACCTAAGTAATTTCCGATTCGCTGATGACATTGCTTTGCTAAGTCACTCAGGAGATGAGCTGCAACGCATGTTCAATGACTTAGACAGGTACAGCAGAATGGTGCAGAACAGGCAGAGCAGGCGCAGCAGAAAAATCAACATGCAGAAAACTTAAGTAATGGTCAATAGTCTCGCAAAGTAACAGCAATTTACAATTGTTAGCGAGGTGCTGGCAGTCATAAGGGAGTACATCTACTCAGGACAAGTAGTTGGCGCTGATCCACATCATGAGAGGGAAATAACTAGAATAAGAATGGGGTGGAGCGCATATGGCTTCTCTCAGATCATGAATGGCAGTTTACCAATATCACTTAAGACAAGAGTATACAACAGCTGTATCTTACCGGTACTCACCTATGGGGCAGAAACATGGAGGCTAACGAAAAGGGTTCAGATTAATATTTGGACTACGCAGTGAGCTACGGAAGGAAAAATTATAGCTGTAAAGTTAGGAGGCCACAAGTGGGCATAGTGGGTGAGTCAACAAACGCTGATTAATGACATATTAGTCGAAATCAAGAGTAGGAAATGTGCTTTGGCAGGGCATGCAATGCAAAGGCAAGGTAACCACTGGTCCTTAAGGGTAACGGAGTGGATTCCAAGGGAAGGCAAGCCTAGCAGGGGGCGGCAGAAAGTTAGGTGGGCGGATGAGATTAAGAAGTTGTTTGCGGGGATAGGGTGGCCGCAGCTGGCAAAGGACGAGGTTAATTGGAGAGACATGGTAGAGGCCTTTGCCCTGCACTGGGCATAGTCAGACTGATGATGATGATGAAGTGTGCATGCACGTACGCATGTATATAAGCTACGCGAAGAGTTGCTCCTCTGGGCACGTTGAACTTGACCTACGGCGCAGTGGATCCTGGAGATGAGGTCGTCGTCTCAGTTTTGCGCTTTGAACTCTCAGATGACCGGCGCACGGTGCTTGTGTTCTCTTCACGTATAAAAACGGCGCCGCAGAGAACGCGGTATGCCCAAACGGAACAGCTTAAGGGTGGAGCTCGCTTTTCAGGTAGTGACCGCTTCCTATTCGAATGTCTTTCCGCGCACGTCCCCTGTTCTAGCGGCGCATACGATGCGCTTCCACCTGACGCTCCGTCTAGGCTGCTTTATAAGAAAAACTAAGTTAAAAAAAAAAACATGCGGCAGTCCAAAAGCAGTCACAACCGTACCGAAGGTTTCTCAAGTTTCCTAGTGTGCTCGACTGTTTTGTTTGCAGCTCACGACGGGGGACTCCGGCGGTTGCAGATTATGCAAATGTTGAGGAAGCAGTTGGGGGTGGGTTGGGGCGTTGAAACCTAGGTTTCTCCAGTAACCTTCGATTGCGACCAGGGGCATACAGTGCTGAGGTATAATAGAAGACTCCAAGAAGAGGTACTTGAATGTTCCGGTGCCAGATGACACGCGAGCTGCGTGGCATGGCAGCAGGCAATAATACACGATGTCTTGAGCTTCTCCTCCGGTAATTTAGGGTGTGAAAATGAGATATTATCCACCAGGAGCAGTGTGTTTAATCGATTCGTTTTGGTGTTCTTTCTTTCAGACCGTTATCGTTGGTCGCGGCTTCGCGATGACGTAGGACGTGTTGTCACGTAGTATCAAGAGAGGAAAAGGAAGCGCTTGAAACAACGGCCTCTGGAAATCGGAAGAGAACAGCGTAGAATCGTGAGTGCTTTAAAGCCAAATTTTCCTCACCTTTTATTTTTTTGCCCATAAGATTAATTTCTCATTCGTGAGTGCTTCCAGAACATTCGGAATATCTATCGCAATTATTCCGTGCTCGCGCCCTGGGATTGTCACACTTTCCAAACTAAAGAAAGAATTTGTAATTTGGAAACCAAGGTATAAAATGTTTTTGGATATATATTGGTACGCGACTGCGCAGAGCTGTAACTATATCCTCATTAAGCACAATTAAGAAGCAAGTCAATGTTACGCAATATATTTCTTAATGACCCTTTTTCTATGTTTACATTTTAGTGTCCTGATCAATCATTCGTTTACTCTACCAGTTATTTAAGGCTCGGTTGTTGACTCCAGGCATACACTAGCAATAAGATATCGCTGCGTGCTGAAAACGTACAAAACTAAAGAGCAGCGAAGAACATTCTGGCTAACTAATCAAACCTCTTGCGTGGAAGAACGTATCTCGCCCAAATACTACGAAGACGGTAAAGTGGAAAACAACCTCACCCTGCCACCTCGAGGATTTTAAGTAATGCCCTCATTACCAGCTTCTTTAAGAAAACACCATTTATGTTTATATTTGGTCCTACCACAGGCTATATTAGGATAAAAGTCCTGGTCAATGCCCTCGCCCAATTGTCCTGACATTGGTGTTAACCTCATTTCACGGAGGCACTTGCCATTCAACTGCGATTTGACGCTGTACTCGCCAACAACTTCTTATGGAAATGTAGCAGAGGCCAGGCAAGAAATTTAAGGAGATGGTCGCTTATTCTTTGGGGAGTGGGAGTAGCAACCCTGCACCCTCTCTCGAGGTCCCCTCCTTCACCCCTCCTTCACCCCTCCGCACCCGTGTCCCGAACGACGAACAAGCCATTGCCTACGGCATGGGTACCAAAGGCCGCCTCATTCCCTTCCCCGCCTATTCTCTGGTCCATTGGAACCGCCATGTCATGAGAACCGGCCGACGCTATGGGCTGGAGGGCCTAATTTGAGACTCATTCGCCACTGCCTTCTTTACTTGTATCCGACTATAGTACCGACTACCAGGGGTAGTTTAAGTCTGTTACTTGTTACTCGAGTGAAATGCCTTCTGCGAATAGTTTTGATTCCTCACTGCGAACACCGTAGCAGAAATGGGGAGCAAATCTTCTGAGCTGTAAAAAGGAGAGAAAGGAATGTAAAGTCACAGGGTCGGAACGGGCAACGTAGGGAACGTTGGAGGACGGGGTATGTGGGGCACATTCAACAAACAGCTTACGCCCACGGCTTCCAAGACTGCAGAACATCATATCTGATTACCGAGATCCCGTCAACTCTTAGAAAATGCCCCTCGCTGATATCCAATAAGCTCTGACCTTTTCCCTCCAAGGCCAGCCCAACTCAACAAATTTTCTGATCTCATCTTCGCACCCAGCTTATTCCCACCCTTAGCTGTTTTTCCCTTTCCTTTCACAACGCACCTTTACGCGAAAGAAACATCGGCTATCTTTCCCGCGTATTAGATGTCCGCCGAAATTCGTTTTCTGACCGCAAATGTCTTGTCCTAAATGAAACGCCGACCCACAATCTCTCACCAGACAACAGGGATGTTGATGCGGCTTTCTGAAAGCAGGGAAAACGCAGGCGTAGAAAGCATTCAGTACACTTCCAGCTCCGAAATTTTGGACAAAAATTTGAACTTTGCACGTATCTGCGATAAATTATCGTAGTGCTAGCGACTGCATTCGCTTATAAAAATGGCCTATAGACAGTCTATAGGCTTCTTATCGACTCTATTGAATTCCTATAGATATTGCTTTTTGTCTCTTCATAGTCTGTAGACTTTCTATAGATAAGTCTACTAAAAGTCTTATTTATTGGACATTAACGTCCCAAGGCAACTCAGGCTATGAGGTGCGCCGTAGTGAAGGTTTCTGGAAATTTCGACCACCTGGGGTTCTTTAACGTGCACTGACATCGCACAGTACACACACCTCTAGAATTGCGCCTCCATCGAAATTCGGCCTCCGCGGCCGGGATGGAACCCGCGTCTTTCGGGTCAGCAGCCGAGCGCCGTAACACTTAGCCACCACGGCGGGTAAGTCTACTAAAAGTTAATGGCCCTAAATCTATAGAATCTATAGATTTTGTATAGACTGTGTATGGCATTTATATTGCCTATAGACTTTTCTCTAGGATTTGTCTACATAAAGTCTAAAGGCGTTTTAGACAGAAGTCTATAGACACACTATAGACTGTCAAACTTTTTTAAGGGTTGGCCGATAATCAGCGTCTTTATATTTTGGGTTCGTGGCTTGCATGATCATGTCAACAAAGAAACATAGCTGCTTCTCCAGCTATTCGCAGAAACATAACATTTTGACGACAAATGCTTGCGCAGCCTTTCAATCAAACGGTTGTAAATACATCCCATCGAGAGGCGCTCGTCTTGAAAGCGATAATGTAAATGAAGCCATGGGGGAAGTTGAAGCTCCCATCAATTAATCTCCTCGTGTTTATGGTGCCATACATTGCCCTTTCTAACAAAGAACTCTTCGAAGATCTTACCCGACTCGTACCAGTTGAGAGCAGTTGTTTTCCTTTGGGTTCGATTTCACGATGAACTTCAGTGGCAGTGGGGAGAGCAATTATTCACCAAATGTTTGTAAACATCGACAACAGCGTACGATGACACGGTGCTGCCGTTGGGGCACGGTTCATTAACACGCGTCTTTTCTAAGCTGTCGAGGAGCTCGGCGGTCGTCGCCTCTTCGAGGCTCATTAACTCTGGGAACTCTCTCCTCAGGACTTACGTCGGCAATCGAAGATGTTTTTCTTTCTTGTCGGGAAGCCTACTGCGCGAAATCAAGTTGGAATGAAAGCATTAACGGTAAGAGGCATAAAGTGTGCGTAAACCTTCAGTACTTCTTTTCGTGGCTTAAGCAACCACTGGTTTTTCTTCTTTCGTTTTGGCACTTCCGCGAACATTTGAAATCTGGAAGTTAGTTTCGTGAAAATGATGCCATGAGCGTCAAGATGACATAGCGCGCCCTCTTGGTGCTTCAAGGCACTTATCGCAGCTTTATAATTCCCGCTATCGGTATACTTTTCGAAGCAATCTTCACAAGATTTTTAATGTCTTCAGCTATTGACTTTTTTTTTAAGCTTTTAATGGTACGCTAGAAGCTTTACATGCTTCAAAGCCTAATGCCACGTCTGGATGAAGTCATGCTTTTTTAATTCATTCCTTTTTCAGATTTCCGGCATTAACAGACAACCTCCTTTTTTTACTTTTTTTATTCTTCCGCCTAGGAACTTGTCGAAGGCTTAGCAAAACACGTCGCATCGCAATGATAATATTATGCTGTTTCGCAAGCGTGAGCTACCTGTGCATAACGTTTGCTTTCGGACGAATAGGAGAGACGACGGGAGGGTGTGAGCTGAATCTTGAGAAGCTGTGAAAACAACCGAGTCCTTTCCAACACTAAATGTCACCATATATCAAATCGGCTCTCTCACATTGTGCAATGGATACCTCTTGTTTGCACGGCAGAAGCAAAATAAGCTCCCAGGTGTTGTTTTTTGCTGTTCGCTATTCTAGCGTCGCGTCGCCACGTGTTCTTCTCTTGCCGGCCGGATTTAATCGATGCTCTTCTAAACAGGATTGCGCAAACACCTTAAGCTAAGCTCAACTGCCATCAGATTTTCGCAGTAGTCAGGCAACCTTCGCACTTTTTTTCTTCGCTTCGTGTAACATCATTTGTCGCAAATATTTCCGCGCCCTACTTCAAGTAATCTCGTCCCGTTTGCCTGGATGTTTCGTTTTATCCTGAGTTCTAGTTACGAAACCGCTTGCTTTTTTGCCTCCTGCCATTGTCTTGTGTATCCCTACTCTGCCTGCCTTGCATAATATGGCAAGAGTGTGCCGTATGAAAACGGGATAATTTCATGTTATTTTTCTCGTTGAAAAGGATTCGTTCGAAGTTTTTCAAACGCTGTGTGTCTCAATGGTGCAAAAGATGGTCAGGCGAGAGTACACCAAGATCGCCGCGACTACTGCTGTACAATTTCATGGCGACAGCCCTTACAAGAACAGTCTATAGACTGTCAACAGAATTTTGTCCATAAAGTCTATCGCCCCACTACAGACAAATTCTATGCAAGTCTGTAGGCAATACAACTTCTATAGACAGTCTGTAGGCAATCTATAGATTTATGGTCATACACTTTTAGAAGGCTTTTTCTATAGACGGTCTATAGACTATGAATAGACAAAGAAATATAAGAAATAAGGCAATAGATTCTATAAGAATTCCATAGACTTTCTTCAGACCATCTTTATAAGGGAGAGGTCAAGTCCTAAAACTAATTGAAAGTGCAGCACGAAAAATTTTAAAACTGAGCTCCTTTCAACGTGAATCTATCAGCAGCTGTTAGACTTCGCGCCGAAGACGTCATTTGAAGTCTATCTACTAATGTTTTGTAGCGTGAGCTACACTGGCCGAGGTTAAGCAGTTTCGCGTGGCTCCTGGAGAGCCGTGCTGCGCATGCGCGAGGAGCAAGTGACGTCACTACGCACAGGTGGCGGGCATCGCCGCGCGCGCTCGCCTTCCTTTCCATAAAATGATTGAAGCGTAAAACGTTGTCAACGCCAACGCCAATGAACACAACGAACGCCGATGGCCTGTGGTTCAGGAGTTCATCGAGATGTGGACAGCTTGCCCTCATCTCATGGTACGTATATCCTGACATACGCGCCACTGCGCGTATGTCAGTATTGAGTGACTTACTCAATACTACGGAGATAACGGCTCCCTATGTCTTACGATTAGTGCAGCAGTACTTTCAAACCTCTATAGCCACAGGCTGTTCGCACTGCGATCTTCATTTACTTTAAGCGGAGAGATCAGCAGCTCAAATGCGCAATACAACAATAGAATGTACCGTAACCTAATGCTCTCAACTACCATTCGTTTTTGATTTTATTTTGCTAGAACGCACTGATAGGTACTGATAGCTGATCGCGGCCATCAGTCATGGGCAGTATCGAAGATACATGTATCTTCGATACTATCTTTCGATACATTTTGTGTATCGGTATTAGGTATCGCGTGCTGAAAACTAGAGTATCGGAGTATCGGTATCGAAAATACATTTTTAGTGTATCGTGTATTTTATGATACTCGATACAAAAAAAACCTGTAAAAGCGCTCGCTCAGGTGGTAGTACAAGACGGGCGGCAGCACCTTCGCTGCTTTTTAGCTAACTCCCAAGCTACCACTTCTGGATCAGCGTTTCTCGGAGTTAGGAATGGATTCACCCGCAGGTTTGACCATCTTTTGAAGATGAAACCGAGTGCAGAAGAGGCAACAGTTGCTGCTGTTCTACACCCCTTTTTCAAGTTGCGGTGGTTGCCAGCAGAAATGGAAGACTTCCGCCGTCATGCTCAGAAGCTTACAGAAGAAGCTGTTGTCGACTATGTCAGCACAACACAAGCCGCGCATTTTTCCGCACGCGAGGCAGTGGGATCATCGGCGCCAGCAGCATCAAATGCGTCAGCTGACGCATTCTTTTCATTTGAAGAGACAAGCGGTATAACCAGCCGTAGCTCTCAGAAGGCGTTAGTGAAGCTTCAGTTTCTCAATTATTTACAAGATCCTCGAGTTGATGTGGCTATGCTTCATTCTTATCCACTGATAAGAGGCGCCTTCGTCAAGTATAATACTGCGACGTGCTCGTCTGCTCCTGTAGAGAGGCTTTTTTCATTTGCCTCCCTTATAGCGCGCCCACATCGCGGGGCTCTTTCGGACCGCGGTTCGAGCAAATGTTGTTACTGAAGACCTTCAAGTAAACGTAACGAATACCTTTAGCCTAATAAAAACGTTCAGCCATTTTACTTGTTGTTTTAATTCCAGCTTTTCAAGAATAGTTTCAGCTTCAGAAGTTTGTTATCGCAGTACTGGTAAACTAACTGTTCGGTTCCCAAGCGCACGGAGCTTGCATCATTTAGTTTTATCAAAGGCACAGGCCATCGGGTAAGTACTCTATAGTATCGAACCGAAAACAGAAAACGTTTCAGGTTTATTCATATAGCCAAGTGCTCACAGACTAGTTCGTATGAGGAGCTTTGGGTTAAATGATTTTTCGCTAGGCTGCTTACGGAAGCGATCACTTCAACATATACCAGGTGTCCCAGCTAAATGTAACCAAACTTTTAAAAAAGGCGAAGTGTCCTAGTCATGCAGTGAAACCAACTCAGGGTTGTTCATAGTCGCGTGGCCTAGTCTTGAGTATTTTTTCGCTCTTCAAAGTTAATTAATTAGTTAAGTTTAATTAGCTACATTTTTAATTATTAACTTCAGGAAGAAAATGTCAATGCAAAAGTTTTAGATCACCTCAAAAAACCGCTAGTAGTGCTGTTTCCGTCAAGTTATGATTTACGTAGCTTCATTTATTGGCCTTAAAAGAAAGTCACGTGACCAGCTGCTCACTCACTTCTCTGCCCCAATGTTCACCCAATGTCTCATCGAGGAGAGGACTTCAGAAAAAATGGATTTTATTCTTTAGGGCCCATCGTGGGACGTTGAAGTGGCACAGCTGTCATGTGGAAGCTTTTTCTTATTGTGCGGGTTATGGTTAAAGGGCGGTAAAAAAAACTACGTAAATATCACTTTGCTGCAAATGTCTCAGTAAGCTGTTTCTCGAAGCGATCTACAAATTTTCCATTGACACTTTGTTCCTACAACTTTGCCATTGACACTTTGTTCCTGAAGTCAATAAATAAAAAGTTAGCTAAATAAGCTTAACTAATTAGTCAACCTTGAAGAATGAAAAAATACTGCGGACTAGGTCACGCGACTCTAAACAACCCTCATTTGGTTTCAGACGGCTAGGACACCCCGTGTTTTTTAAAAGCTTGGTTACATTTAGCTGGGACACCTGGTGCGCTTTAGTCCAAATTAAAGTTCTAACAAGGCCAAGTGCGCAGACAGCGGAGCTTCAACAGATCCATGCGGTCGGATTCATTTATAAGTCCTTTCAGGAAAAGTGCTCCATAGAAATACACTAAAGGTTACAGAAACCACGCGTACATTTCCTAAGTTCTCCAATTATATTACCGCAATTATTAGACAGTGATTTCAGTCATGTAAACTTTGTTAGTCGTAATATAACCTGTATTATATTTGATATTTTAGTGATGTATCGAAGTATCGAAGATACAGTATCGAGTATCTGTATCGAAAATTGATTTCGGTTCTGTATCTTGTATCTGTATCGGAGATACAATTTTCAAAGGTATCGAGTATCGTATCGAAGATACTATTTTGAAGTATCTTGCCCAGCCCTGGCGGCCATATATAGACCAAAAACAGCATTGATTAAATTTTCAGATATATTGATTTCTTGGTGGGCGGATCCCATAGCATCAGCCAAAAATAGATTCGGGTTGCAGACGAAGCCTTGAGAGTCGTGCCCTTGCCCCAAGCAACAACGCGATGGGAGAAAAGACATCTCCAAGCAATCTTCGCCACTGGAATCCTTGAAGTGTTGTTTTTTTATTCTCCAAACAACACCAGCGGTAGCTTCTTTCTTATGACGACGCCTTTGTGCAGGCACCAGCACAGTTGTGCTTTCTCGGCCATTGTACCCAAGAGCCAGAAACATCCCGAGCAACTTTCGGTAGCTTTCCATAGCGTCGAAACGTTCATTCTTGCTCCCGGTCTCCGTGGGATCGACAGGGCGGCTCATTTCATTGCCGCAGCCTCGTACGGGACCAGAATTGTTGTTTAAAGACAAGTCTTAGACACGTTATGAAAAAAAGGGCAGAAAGCATTCGGAGCAATGTTCCGAGAACGCAATGTTGTTGCGAGGAGCGTCCATTACGCGAGCTTCCACGGTGTGTTGTGTCAGACGGAAATCTCCAGTACGGGGGTTGTATTGAATGAAAAGTGGAGAAAAAATGTCGCAGGGGAGCGATTCGTTTGCTTCTTCTACCCGAAGTCGCGAAATGATGTCATTGGCTGCCGCTCCGCGGCGCTTTTTCAGTGTTTTTGTTTGTTTCTTTAGATGAGATTCATTATACTTGGCTTTACGCAAATATGAACAAAATCAAGCAGAGACATCAGTGAAAGTGTTCATTAGTTCGATAAGAATTTTAAAATGACGGAATGATTAGTAATGCATGTGTAGTCTTTGCTTGGTTAGTTGGTTAGTTGCCATAATACGTGCAGCCAACGCAAGTTAATCTTTCTCGCGCGTTGTCCTGTGCTTTCCACGGGTTAATCTGTTTTCTGCTTTCTTGGGGGAAAACTGAATGCCCGGAAGTTTTAACGGTGTGATAAAATGCACTATTGCTGAAAAGTGCTGAGGCTGATTCCCGCGCTGCAGGAGCGCTCATTAAGCGATGCTGTAACTCTTCGTATGTCAATGCTAGATTGCCAAGGGTGGGGATATGCTACCGTAAGTTTGAAATATTAGTTCTATGCTGCTGGCGGTTATTGAATGGCTCAAAAAGTGCGTGACACTTCGAAGACTCAACAAACCACGTTTTATGCAAATCAAGCAAATGGTGAATAGCGCTTCATGTTTCTGTTCTGTTTTTATTTCTTCTTTGTGAGATACGTTAGTCAGCAAAGTAAATTAAATTTTGAGTTCAATCCTTCATTTATTACTCAAGGAGAGCTGTGTGAGGGCACTAAAATTCGGTCCATTTGCACAGAACATAGGTTTGGTTTGGTTTATTGGGGTTTAACGTCCCAAAGCGACTGAGGCTATGAGAGACGTCGTAGGGAAGGTCTCCGGAAATTTCGACCACCTGGGGTTCTTTAACGTGCACTGACATCGCACAGCACACGGGCCTCTAGAATTTCGCCTTCAAGAAATTCAGCCGCCGCGGCCGGGATCGAACCCGCTTCTTTCGGGTCAGCAGCCGAGCGCCGTAACCACTGAGCCACCGCGGCGGGCCCAGGACATAGGAGACGTGGAAGTGCAGGAAATAACTCAAGAGCGGCTATGTCGGTGCCAGTGCATTAGAAAGCCTTCAGTCTCGTTTCAACGTGTCAGGCAACGGCGTAGTGGGATGAAGTAACTGCCCGTAAGAACGAAAGCTCTCGGAGGTAACCTCGAGGTCATCGTCGTTTCTATGAGGCTCACGACGCGCAAGTAAGGATTTTTCGTGCCGATTCGGCTACGCTGAATTTTAGCAATAATAGTCAGTTGTAGGCACTAAGAATGGGGCCATTTGCAAAGCGCGTTACGGCGTTAAAAAAAAAAGAAAGAATATGGGCGTCCCACCTTTACTGTCTCTGCTTCCGGCTCTACTACGTTCATGTCTCTCAATCTTCTCCGGAATATCCCCAGTTTACAAATATTGAAGTAGTACTACCACCGGTCTCGAAGAAGCTACTCTTCCTAGAAAGTATGGTTGTTGCTTTTAAACGGTACTCAACTTTAACTTCTATTCACGTGCATATTCCATGATCCTTTCTTTTTTTGTTTCAGTTTATCACCGGAGAACAGTGATGTTTAATTACCGTGAAAGAAAAGCGTCTAGTAGCCCAGGTCACTGTTTTTCTTCGCAAAAACATCGCTCGGTACACGCCGATTACGACAAGCCCAAAGCTCATCGACAACAGTCGCTTGCGTAGGGCTTCGCAACTTCACGAATCCCGTAAAGGAATTTCGTGAGGGAGCGTTTTTGTGCGCATACCTTTATCCACGTATTTCTTGCTGGGTCCGCAGTGATGTGGCCTTACCCTTACTTTACACTCACAGTCATATTGAAAGGCTTATTGGTCTCGAAGGTCTTCTTGGTTGAATAGAAGAGAATCCGTAGAAGCTGCCTTGGAGAAAAAAAATGCGAATGGGCGTTTCTCAGCGGTTTACTGTGCATTTCCATGGCTTGCTCGAACCGAGCTCGTGCCGTAATCGCAGAATAAAGGAGACGGGAGCCGACAGCGAGAGATTTGTTCACGTCTAGAACACAGCGAGCAGCCGCTATGGTAAAGTAATGCCACGCTCGCTATGAAAACCCTTTTTAGAGCTTTTATCTTCCGCAATCCCGAGCCTGTGCGTTCATGTCAGTCGTCTTATAATGGCTCATATGAAGAAAGGCGGCGTTCCACTGAGCACATATTAAATCCCATCGACGAGACACTCGGACGCAGATAAAACGGAACTATGAATTCGTGCCGGCAAAGAAAAGACAACAAGTGGAATTTTTGGCGTAGTCTGTTAATAATGAAATCGAAACCGCTGTAAATAAAAACTCTAGGGTGTCTTTTTCTTTTTGTGTCACTTGATGCTACAGGACGTTCAAGCGTAGTTGGACGTGAAAAGAAGTGCAGGAGCAGCATTATGAAGGGATTAACTTCGTTTTCAAACACTGCTTCGTGACGTCAATTATGACGATAGCAACAGGTCGGGACGGAAAGGACCAATCGCTGGCATAGCCACACGGTTGCCGCCGTAGCCAGTCCGGCCGATCGCACTGACCGTGGTCGTCTGGTTAGTTGCGCGGTTCCTTTCCCTAGATGGGGTTAGCTCATATTAAGCTGCTTAGGCGTGTGAAATGCGTCGTCGTGTTCCGTCATTTGTAGACTGACGCCGGTCAACCGGTGAGGCTTTGAGGCTACGCTGCGAAAAAAGACCAAGCTTTGAATGACTGCCGTTATGATGTCGACTGATAAGCACACATGCGTGAAACATATCAGAAACCCGCTTTTCTTATAAAGATAGTCTATAGACAGCCTATAGACTTCTTATAGACTATTGCCTTGCTATAGATATTTCTTTTTGTCTATTCGTAGTCTATAGACAGTCTACCAAAACGTCTACTAAAAGTGTATACCCATACATCTAGATTGTCTATTGACTGTAGCATTTGTATTTCCTATAGACTGTTCTCTAGGATTTTTCTATAGAGATTCTATGGTCTTTATGGACTGAAGTCTACAGTCTATTTTGTAAGGATTAAAAGAACGTACTATTGGGCCAGTTGGTTTTGTCCATTCTTATTGCCGATCAAGAAGAGAGAACACAAGGGAAGACCACAGCACGAGGCGCCACTTTCAGCTAGTTCTTGTACCAACGGCAAATACTCTCACGCCGGAATGAATACGAGTGCAGCCTGTCAGCAAAACAAAATATCTTTCCTCTGTACTTTCAGCTGCTCTGCACAGCTAGCCTCATTTATGTTTAGGGGTAAAAAGTCTACCGAAGTTTATACTCATAAACAGGCTGTAAAAGATTATCTTGCTGAAGAGTGGAAAAGTATGGCACATGTGCCTTTGCGGCTCATTGCGGCCTAACTGCACATATCTACCTTTTATGTTCCCCTTGGCCAACAATTTTGAACAAAAACTTTGCATTTTGAAATGCATTCTTTCGATATGTACAAAACCGATTTATTGTGCCATAGCTCGCACTCAGCCGCTAAGACTGCCATAGATAACCAATGGAGAGTGGTTTTAACGGTAGCGAAAATTTTAATAGCCAAAAAATGGACGTCTGCCGACGGAAGATCTGCGGATATATTGTTTGTTGTAGCGAAACCTCACAATATATGAAAAATGGCTGAGGCTTAGCTAAGGTTAAGCTTAGTCAGATGCGAAGCATATTGATGGCTAGGCTTGGTAATACATGGCTTTCCTTGGTTG
Source organism: Amblyomma mixtum (assembly GCF_055824585.1). Lineage (NCBI taxonomy): Eukaryota > Metazoa > Arthropoda > Arachnida > Ixodida > Ixodidae > Amblyomma > Amblyomma mixtum. The sequence continues at coordinate 98,312,797 of NC_143020.1, forward strand.
ACGTTCATCCCGCTCTTCATCGGTCTCTGTGGCACGCTGAAGCTTTCGCTTCTCGTTCAAATCAGCCCTGCTTCTAGGCGGCATCCCAACACCTGGCCGCCTCGTAAGTGCCCGGAGAGCGAGGCAAGCTCAGCTTTATACCGCTGCTGTAGCGTCACGTGGTCAGCTGCAGCGCCTCTGATGTGGAGCCTCCACCGCCGCGGCCGACCGCGCGAGCCGGCAGCCCATCTCTCCTCTGCTGTGAAGTCATGTTGTCACGTGGTGTCACGTGGTCACGCTAAAGGTCAATGGTAGCTCTACCGCCGCGCTCGACGGGCGGTAGTGTAGCTCTAGTAATATGCTTCGCATAAAAAAATGCGCTCATAAACTCTTTACCGCTCAAAAATTCTTTTCTCGAGATTTGTTGGGTATAATGTGAAAAGAAGTATCCATCGTTCAGGTCGTTCAAGTTTATCGGTCGCATGCAGTGAAACTGAGGACTTTTCATGCACTAACTGCCTTTCTTGCTTACAAAAAAAACCGCCTTGATCAGCTCCCTGGCTTTCTTCTGCCGAAAATGCGTGTAATGGTTAGAAAACAAGAGTTATTTGTGGGTACAGTTGTGATAAATAAGCGGCTAATAACCACTTTTTTTTTTCGGAGGGCGTTCTGACATCGTTTTATACGGTTTGGAATACTCATTTTCTGCTTCATGTGTGTTTTAAGGTTCTGTTTTCGGTAAACACTACGTCAGACGATGGGCACAACTCATGCACAGGTAGCAACGTCATCTGGTGCATTTGAGTTTTCGGTTACCTGTCCACAACAGAGAAGAATAGCCTTTTGCAGCTTAAGTTTATTGGTAATGCAGTTATACCGAGAGGTAGTTCACCGTGTCGGGTGACACGCAACGAAAAGAATTTCGTAAAAGGGGTAGTTCGCTCAGAGAAAAGCTGCGGTCATGACAACTGCAAGTCGCAGGGGATCACATTACGCGTTGCGAGGCTACTTGTTGCATGCTGTTCGACAGAAAGAAATAGGTGACGTGCACAACGGGAGAGACGCGGACAAAAGCGACGATGCAAGCCTGGGTGGTTATTTTTGCCGCGGACCTTTGTTGCGCTCATCAGTTTCAAAACAACCTGGCCTATCACATTTCCGGACGGATTTAGGGTGCACCGTTTTTCCATCAGGGTTGGAATGTAGTTGACATTCTGAAACATTTCTTTTTTTTTTCTTTTTTTTTTCTCTCGCCATTTTGGTGATTGACGTCCTTGGGGAGTCTGTCTTGCACTTACCGCTGTGTGAAGGTTGGTTCGTCAGAAATGTTTTGGCATCATTATGATCTCATTTTCATTGTTGAGAAACAATTTACAGATGTTCAGCAACCGAAGCCATATGTCCCAAAAGTGTCATGGCTCTAAGTACGGAAAAATTTTACCGCGACTAGCATAGCCTACCTGAGAGAAACTTCCTGACTTCACATAATTGAATAGTAACTTAATGATATATAATAATATTTTATTAGGTGCGTAATTAATAGCAATCACTGAAACGCAGCCAGGTTGCCACAAAAGAAAGCTATACAAGGGGTTTTAAACAAGACTACACAATTTTTAAAAATATTCTTTGAGAGTTTGAGGAGCGCTTTTTCTACATAGCATTGTCAGCGGTGACGTATTATCACAATACAGCTAAGATATTCTACCTAGCAGGCTGGTTAACTAAAATTGAATAATTAAATTTTTAACTATTATTTTTAGGCTCTTTAATTTTTTAGAGGTGTGTAGCAGATGGTGAGGAATATCTTTATCAGTTTTTGTGATTTCGAAAGCGCGGTTGCCGTCGGCGCTGCAGCCCAACAAATTTTGGCTATTTCCACGAGTGATGTGAACTGAAGAGGTGGCTTTGACTTTAAGCTCCTCAAAAACACATCTATTTTGGCACATTGTAGCGAAAATTTGTTCGGCCACAGCGCCGACGGTAACCGCGTTTTCGAAATCCGAAAACTGATACAGGTATTACTTACGGTGGTCTACACTCCTTTTTAATAATTAAGGAGCCTAATAGTAAAAGTTTAAAAGTTAACTATTCAACATTAGTTAACCAGCCTGCTAGTTAGTACGCTTTAGCTGCATACTGATGTACTTCTTCGCTGGCAATGTTATGCCAAAAAAAGATTTTCTATCTCAAAAGACTTGTTTTTAAAAACTGCGTAAAGTCTTCGGTGAAACACCCTGTATATAGGGATTTCGCAAACAATTCGCAGTTGAAGAGAAATTCGTCTTTGTTCAATGTTCGAATCCGGGACAACTGCCGATCTCGGGCAGCGGCTTTATCAACTGAGCTAACCAAGACATTAACTCATTCATTAGTCTTGGACTGTCTCAAAAATCTGTGAAATTAAAGGTTGCAGACCTCCACAGTCCGATCTCATTAGAGGGCGACAGCGTATTAACGAAAACTTTATGGTTGGTTAAGGTGTTCAATTAACGTCCCAAAACGACTAAGGCTCTGAGGACGCCTTAGTGGAGAGCTCCGGATAATTTCGATTGCATGGGGTTCTTTGATGTGCCTTCACATCGCCCAACACGCGGGATAAAGAACTTCAAGAGGGAAGTGTATTGGCCTGACGTTTCAGGAAATGCGCTAGGTGGAGTTGATATATGAACTGTCGAAGTATTTGCTCATTAGAATCCGCTCAAACGCAGTCATAAGGCTGCGAAGGAAATGGAGTGCATATTGCAACCGCGCAAAACGACGCAGGACGAAGAGAGGAAAGCACAGGACAAGACTCGGAACTTCAACTAAAGTTTACTATAGGAAAACCAAAGTTATACAGGAACCGTAATCACACCTGATAAATAGCCAAAACCATCAAATAACACAGGCACGTGGGCGCGCGTGGCGCAAGTTAGCATCTAGATAGTTTAACTTTTTCTTAGATAAAGGTACTGAAGTGGAGCTGATGCAACGGTCATTTTCTTTTTTTATGCAGTAGGGCACCCTGAAGACCACCGGGACCTCACATTTCATGGCCACTTTTCTGAGGCGCCCAAAAAGCTTTCGGGCATGTGCAATATGGTGCAAGGAAGGGGGAAAAAGAACGAGTGCCGCACTAAGCACGTAGACAGGTTCGTTCCCTGCAAAATGGGGGTGGTATACAAAATACCCCTCACATGTGGGAATTGCTACATAGGGCAAACTGGACGTTGCCTGAATGTCAGACTTCAGGAGCATCGCGCCGCTGTTGAATCATTGGCGGGGGCCGGGGAACTGCCAAAACATTGTCGCCATTGTAGTAATTGCACGCCCAGGTTCCGCGACACAATTGTCTTAAAAAAATTGACGACCCAGCTTAGCAGGGAAATCTTCGAAGCCTACTGAATAAAAAAAGAAAATGACCGTTGCATCAGCTCCACTTCAGTATCTTTATCTAAGAAAGAGTTAAACTATCTAGATGCTAACTTGCTCCACGCGCGCCCACGTGCCTGTTTTATTTGATGGTTTCGGCTATTTATCAGGTGTGATTACGGTTCCTGTATAACTTTGGTTTTCCTATAGTAAACTTTAGTTGAAGTTCCGCGTCTTGTCCTGTGCTTTCCTGTCTTCGTCCTGCGTCGTTTTGCGCGGTTGCAATATGCACTCCATTGTCAACCACCAACTAGCCCGCCTTCACTTGTTACATGCGAAGGAAAGCAACACAGCGTTCAGAGGAAATTCGTTAGTGAAAACATTGTCCTGAGCCTTGGTAAAAACGTTTTTCGGTAGTTTATAGTCATTTTGAGTGTCGCGCTGAGAAAACCCGGACTACTACTTTTAGACGAGAGAACACGTTGCCCAGCCGTGGTCACTTCGGACGAAGTTTGGTGGTGATGGATTCCCATCTGCTCCTGGCTTTACTTCATAAAGCCTGAAAGGCAGTGGGCTCATTCCGACTGTTTCGCTCTCGGCAACTTTCAGACACATATGGATAAAAGCAGCCGTTTTTTTTTCAAAGGTGATACGTGCTGTCCCTCCTGATATTGCTCATTTATTGCAGCCGGCCGAATTAGTTAGTTGCTCAAGTTACGAATGCCTGTCCTTGTCTTTTAGTGCTGGTCGTACGTCTGCCCGTGTCCCAGAAATGTTCGCCTACAGTGAGGGTAAATGGCTGTACGCTGCGCATCAGGCATAATGGAGACTGAAGAAAGCTCGAAAAAGGTCCAGGAGAGTGTTTCAGAACTCACTAAATGTTTTCTGGAACAGATTGTGTAAGTGGCCTGTTAACCTTGCTCTAGCTAGTCGAAAGCGCATGAAGAGAACCGCTGTGAACCTCCGACAGGATTTGGTACGCCCTAAACGCTTCTGTCTGTAAGCGCAACCTGGATTTATAATAAAGAAAATTAAAACTCAACCTACGCTCTTTCTACGCCGCGTCGTCTATCACGGTTAAAACAAAATTTTCACCAGCTGCCCTGTTGCATCCTCTCCAACTCATTGCACTAGGCGAAATCAAACGGAACAGTACCGAAAATACGCGTGTTCTAATCAGCATGCTAGGCTTGAGATGAGAAAACAAACTCCCCGTCATCTGCAACCACTAGTCGCCCGTCAGTCTGCGTGCCTAGAAGGCTCCGTCTCGTCTAAATATGCGCCTTATCTTTCTCCGAGAGTGGCACCCCTCGTAAGGGCTCTTCATTGAACTCCATCTTTTCTTGCTCTTCGCTCTTTCGATGGCCAAGCTCGAGGGGCACGGAGTGACTGGTTCACAAAGCTCTCCGTTCAACGACGTCGACGTCGAAGGGCAGAGCATGGACAACCGCAAGACTGGGTCCTCAGTGACGTGTTGTTGCTTTCCGGGTTGGCTGTCCAAACACACACTCCTCAGTGCCTGTGGAAAAATCCGTGGGATACCCAGAGCGCTGGGACTAAGAACCTCTATTATCTGCGTGTGTAGAGCACTGTCAAAATTCCAGGTGGCCCAGAAAGCTTCTGAATGGTCAACAGTAATCTAGCGTGACCGGATAGTGCCGTGACTCGTGAGTGATATAAAATCACCTAGGGACTGCGTTTTGTAGTCTCTCTAGCTCTATTTGCAGTGTCTTGGTCACTACCGGAAACAAAGTAACTGCAGACCTTTTTATGAGGGCCTCTGATTCAGTCCTAGAGGCACAACAGAGGCTTTGGGAAACGATAGTCCCACAGCCTTTCAAAAAAGCACTATCCAGTTGGCATAAGCTTACTCTTCACAAAGTGCATTTGAAGCTACCGTTATAGAGTGGCGCTAAAGTATTAAATACTAAAACTATCGAAGCGTAGCAACTACACTAATGAAGCATTTTCATCAATGAACCAGCATCAAGGTTTTAGACGGGAACGTGACCCAGGAAAGGGAGGCTTGCGGACAAAGCGATCCCTTCAGAACTCTTGACGCTTGAGGCCAGATCATGGGCGACCACAAGAAGGCGTCTTCACTGGGTGGTATTTGATTTCGTGTCGGCTCCTCTGCAAACATGCACTTCTGGTCTGTGGAAAAATCCTACAAACGCCTTCAGTGCTGGCGCCAAGGAAGTTGAGCAACTCGGTGCCGCGTGCATAGCAATGGAGGTGTGGTAAGTCGAAGGCTGAGCCCGCACCTACGCAATTTTGGTCTAAGGCGAGTCTATGGTGCTCAACCTGAGCACTGTAAGAGCGGAACTTTTAAGATGCAATGCTCCTCGCCCAGATAAGGAAGAATAAGGAAAAAGGAGAAGACTTGTCCTTAAAAGGAAAAGGTGCAGGGGAACTTCTTGAGTGTTGGAAAGAGTGAACTGGAACAACTTGGTGAATGCAATATTTACTGCGCACAAAACTGATTGCGCACAAAAACATCGTTATAATGGAATCTCTAGCGGCTTTATTGCCTTTCTGTGTCTGTAAAATTTACGAATGGGCAGATATTTATTCATATATAGATGGCATGGACTCTACCATAAACCAAAATTTAAAACAAATTCTTAGTTCGCGGAAATTTAGGTCATGTGATAATAATCTTTAAGAGAGGAGTAACGACGAAGCTTCTGATTCACACACACAAAAAGAAAAGGCTGTTTCTGAGACCGGTTACTTGTTCTTGTTTAGAATTTTCCGCTAGGTTCGACTGACCTTCAAGCACAGTTTCGCCGATCCTATTTACCGGCCCAGTGCCTCTAACACAAAACGATCACTTTTGTTTCATGTCAGATGAAGGCAGTGATTAATCGCTCACTGACCTTCAAGCCCGATTTTTCTAAGCCGATTTCAGGGATAAGTGTCTATGACAACAATCTCTTACCTTTCTTCTGTGTCAGATAAGCGAAGTGACTCGAAGTTCTCCTACCTGGGACACCAACTTCCTAGCCGAGCAGGACTTTCAGAGTAAGAGATGTAGCAGATGATCTGTCCGCATTAACCGAGACGTGCGTATCAACAACGCTTAATAAGAATTCCAAAACACCGATTATTCTTTACTTCAGAAAACATAGCTTGTCACGGGTCCACTTTGCTACGCACGGGTGACTTTTTCCAGTGCAGTGGGAGGGAGGTCTGCTCCTGTAAGTTAGCGGCCATAGGATTAGCACTCCGCTGTTCAGTGATTGCTGCTTCACGACAGATCTTTCGAAAAAATAAGTAAATTTAAGTCGGTAGTCCTGCCAGCTAGTTTCCTTAAGCCTAATCTCCTAATCTCAGGTCTTGTCTTTGTAATCCTCCCAATTATGTCGATAACTTGCGATATAATCTTTCATGCAAAACGTAATCAGGTGTTCAGGACGAACTTGGTTCGGTATCTCTCTGACGGCATTTGAATTGACATTCCGAAACAAATTTTAAGATAGCCTAGGCTCTTAGAAACAGTCTCCCGACATCCACAACTTCGTACAGGCATTTCCGTGCCCGGCGAACCCTGAACTGAGCGCGAGGGCTGTTTCCAGAATCGTTTGAGTTTCCGTTGGTTTTTCCAGCATGTAGAGTACATCCAATTTGAGATATAAAATAATAGCGCTAAAGGGAGACAAACACAAGAAAGACCGACGCAGGACAGCACATCTGATGCTAGGATGTGCACCTTTTGTGCATTCTACCTTCTCATAATTAGTTCAAGTGCCCACCGCTATCTGGATCCGAGTTACGACTGATACTATCAACAAATAAAATAAATAAATAAATGAATCTTGTCACCTTTTGCAGTCCATCGAAGAGAATTAGCACGAAAAGATATGTTCGTTGCATTTCTTTTTACATGTGACCCCAGAAAGCAAATGAAAGAAAGCAAAATGAATCCCAAAACGGCACTGAAAGCACGGGCGCATTCCGTTTCGCCGCCAGACCGGCTCCAGTGTTTCTGAACCCTTCGCTCAATGTCACAAAAGGGAGGGCAGCAGACTTCTCGGGCAGGTTCACTGCACCGTTGGTCCCCGAGTCGAAATTGACTCGTCTCACATGACACTTTTTCCCGCCCGCCCGCAGGCCCCCCCCCCCCCCCCCCCCCCCCCCCCCCCCCCCCCCCCCCCCCGTGAAGCATTCGCCCTTCTCGGACGCACAAGCGTAAACATCGAGCGAGGAGCGACAGCCGAGTGCGGCAGAGAGTAGGCAACAAAGAATGGTTAGCTACAGCAGCGCCGCCTGGAATTCGGTTGCAGTCGTCGCGCATGGTGCTCATTAACCCCGAAGCTGTCTGCCTCGCTGTCTTGAAGGGGAGCAGGGGCTGTACACGTTGTCGCCGCGTGACCGTTAAAAACCTACGCAGGCGTTCAGTTTGACGCGTGAGCAGAAAGGCCAACCTTCCTGGAAAGGCAGGAAAGACATCACTTTAGCGATTATACACACGCTTTCCTTGTCGTCAGAGGCGCTTGTTTGTCTCCTCTCAAGAGTAGTGAGGCATTTGTCCTAACATCCCCAGCCGCTGCATGCGTTCGCTCAAAAACAGTTGACACGTCGGTACTCTCTCGACTAAAGTGGCAATTACTGCAGTCTTCAGATCTTTGCACTGAAGTATTTGTTGATCTTATTGTAGTAAAGTTCAACAGCACTGAAATATCAGAGCGCACCAAGCCTTAAATAAATATTAGATTGATTTAAGTGTCAGGCAAGCTGTTAGTTCATTTAGAGGGTCGCATTTCGGGCTATAGTTCGTGCCATTACGTGTAAAAACACGACCGCAGAAAGACAGGGGCTCAATGTAAACGCCGTGGGGAGAAAGCACTGCACATCGCAAAACTTGTGATTGGAGCGTTTTCTTGTCTGCCATCTTTGTCTTCTGATCTTGCTTCTCTGCGTTAGTTTACTTATATTAGCACATACATGTTGTCTCTCTAACCTGTCTAAAGCGCTCTGTGTGAAACCTGGAAGACAATCACAAGTCCGAACTTGCGTCAGCCGCGTGTCGGGAGTCGAACCGTCAGCCAACACATGCTTGAGTGTCTCTGGAAGAAAGAAAGATATTAATGTGTGCAATGTCTCAAAATAGTGTGTATATGGTGGCACATAGGGGCGGACACCGAAGCTCTACGCTATCGTACTGTCACAGGCAGTAAGCGAGTAGTGTCCCCTCAGTTTTAAATGCTGGTTTCGTGACGTCCCTTATGAACCCTTTACCTGGCAGTGGGCATCCGTCAAGTAAGGTATGAATTATATGCCCTCAAAATGCATAGCGTTTAAACTTCCAGTATCCTTAGCTGGCGTCATTTTCAGACCACGCCCCATGAGCCGATGAGGAGCACCGATAAAACGGCGACGACACATACTTCAGCTGCTTTCAAGTCCTCCCAACTTCCATACGCAGCCCAGGCTGCGAAGCTCATCGGGAATTCCGCCGGGGAGTGAAGACGGTCCACTGTAAGGCGTTAATTAGAGCGCCTACTTTCGGCTCCCCCGCTGACCACGCCATCGCCGCCTCTCGAACAGCACCAACGGGGTCACGAGCGATGTTTACGCAATACGCGGCCCTGCTACTCGCAGCGGGAGAGGCGTGAAAGGGGTGTACATACTCCTCGTACGCAAAGCTGTACGAGATGTTTACACATCACCAGGGAAAGAGAGCATGCCTTCTTCAATATGTGGGACGGCGGTCGTCTTTCACAAGTACGGCCGCGAATTCGGTTAATGCGAAGCCGCTTATTAGCAAACCACGAGTGCTCTGCATGCGCTGGATCTCAATGGCTCGGTTCTGATCTCCAAAAACGTGGACGTGCAATGGTTGATGATAAGTCAAGGTGGTTGCTTGGTATTGTACTTCACTATGTTCAATGCGAAACCCGTGTGGCGGAAATATTTGCAGGGTGTTGTACGCCACCTATGAGTGAGGGAATTCTAGCACATGAGGAGCACACCCCCCCGGAACTAATATGAAATGCTGATTACGGTTGGTTGCTGCCTATACTAACGATTATGTTTGTTAAATGGAGCTAAAAGGAACCGATGAAACTCTGTTGTTAAGCTCTTTCCTGCTGAAAAATGCTTTTGTCCAGAATTGCTGGGTATCGATTACCCAGTTATGCTTGCCATAACCGTTCATGAAAACCGCATTGCGAAAATCATCAATCCCTTCAAGTATCGTCCTCAGTCGTAGTTCACGGCATCAGTTCCAAAATGCTAAAAAATACGAATAATACAGCAAGCGTTATTAAATCGTGCATATTTCACCAATTTTTATTATCCAGATTGATGCCATATGACTGAAAGATAGGCACGGTGATTCCAATTTCAAACAAGGTTCGTCATATTCATATAATGGTTAAGTCGATTACTGGCATATCATAAACTTTCTTACATCAGGAAATTCTTTTCATTCCAATCAGAACGGTTTCTGGAAACGTGGCACACAACTCGCCTTATGGCCTAATGATATCGCTCCTTATACACCACTGAAATTTGGAGGCATTGTTTCAGGATCTTGAAGAAACTTTTCACGAAGTACCGCTCAAGTGGACTGCTTATCTATTCAACACTAGTTCATCCAAAACTGGAATACGCGAGCTTAGCTTAGGAACCTCATCAATAAAATCTTTCTCTTGCTCTTGAATCCAACCAAAATCTTACTGCAAGATTCATTCATTCTGATTACTCCTTTTATTCAAGCGTCAACGTACTCAAGTCAGACTGTAATCTTTACTGCTTCGTTTCATGGTGTAAAATAGCCAGACTGTATTTTTCTTGAACTTGATCACACACCTTTTGGCTGTTGCGTTATCATACATGCTCACCGCGTTTGTGACCGCCTTAATCCTGATACGAAGCCAGGCGCTGGAATCGTCTTTCTGCCGACGCAGTTTACCAAAATCATCGACGTACTTAGCGACCCACCACTAATATAATATGCCAAAAGAGACATTTGAGGTATCGATAAACCAACTAAAAAATAGCGTTCTTTTGTCAAGTAAAGCCTAGTGCACTGAACTACGGCACGCTACCCGATGTCTTCAGTATCACGTCCAGAGTTCTCCTCGCCGCAGTCAATCCTGCGTCATCGCTTTAGAACAAAGGAGCGGCGGGTGTCGGCTACGGTTAAATATCTTCGTCATTGTTTAACGGGCTATTTAGTGACGACTATTTTTGAGCCATTACTCACTGCAGGAGTAAGAGATGTGAGACAGGGGGTTCATTTAAAAGCAAGCGCCTAGCTGCTGGGCACCCAACTGGTGGTGCTACGGAACAGGTGCTCCTAGATGAACGATAACTGCTTAAATAGCAGCGCATTAAATAACTTGTTTGTGAGTCTCTGCCTTGAGTGGAATGAAAACCCGCTTAAAATGTGTGATTTCAATTGCAGCAGAAGTGGTAATGCCATTGGTGACCTAATAACAACCATTGCTTTGAGCACGATAGAGAGAGGGAGGGAAGATAGGATTCTGAACAACACAAAGTGAACAGGGGGCCGGTTGGAATACTCAGTTCGCTGCCCATCATTTCGACAAGAAGATATGTCTCCGTCTAGACGCATTAAAGTCCTCTTGTAGACACGTTGGCTAACGGACTAAGGCTCTGCTCTCAGTGTTTTTGACAATCACTCTTCTACAGCCATTTGAGACAAGGGCGAAATTTCACTCCTAAACTAAGCTCAGTGAAGACCTTCAGAGCCTGGCGATCTGCGTAGCAAGTTTATAGCCGTAACCTATGTGGAAGTTCTTTACGTTAGCGATAAAGAGTGTCCCGGTCCCATTAATTTCTTTCGTTTCTTCTAGATTAAATGTGTTTGGCAAGCCTAAAGAGTCACTTGTGCAACGTGGGTTTTAACGCCCCGAAGGTATTAGAAGGCGATGAGGAACACCGTGGACTTGGACTCTGGTACAATTTAGTTCACTACCGCGTGCGGTACATAAACTTGCCCTTATCATCTGCACTTATCACTTTCATCTAGCCTGCATCGAAATGCAGCCTCCGCGGCAGGGGTTGCACCCGGCTACCTTGGATCAGCAGCCGGACGCCAAAACCATTGAGCCACCACAGCGGTTAGACCAGAGTGTGAGGTTCTGCATGTTGTACGTCCCACATGGTCTTAAACCATAAACACGTGGTAGATTTTACCGACAGTGTGTTTCTTGCTTTCTTATTTCAGGTGGGCGCTATTTGAGGCCAGACGTACACATTGTACGACAACCACTGAGCAGTGACGTATGTGAAAGCACCATTTGTTCTGAAGCATCGCTACTCTCTGTACACTTCAGAATCACTCCTGGACTGCCCTACCACCCCGATTCGCGCACCACGGCCATAACTCTAACCCGGCATCCCGAAACTGAAGCGGGTTAACTGCCGCCCAAGAAACGTCGACGCGAACGACCAACACACATGCAAACGCCGAGGCAAGCTGAAGAGCGTTTGCTTTATGCCTACGGCGATATCTTCTATACGTTCTTCAAAGCGGCCATAACCCGGCAGCAATGTTTGACCTGCAGGGAACACGTACCGTCCACCGTGAAGACCGAGCCTGGAAGCGATAAAGCCGTACGCTACTGTGAGAAAGAGAAATGACTGCTGCCCTTTCGCCTGGAGGCCTAAAAAACCTGAGCGTTACGACGTGCTCGAACCACTTGATGCTCGAGAGAAAACTAGCCGAGCCAGCATGTGTGCATAGCCTACGGTGGCCATTCCAGAGGCACGCCCCCAAAGACCTTTCTCTGCTGCTTAGCCGCGCGCTGCGTTCATTAGGGCCCTGATTGATTGCCCCTCAATCAGGGCCCTACAAGGCTATTTAGAGAAGCGGCTCGGAACGGGTTACTGTACATAGGGATCAGTGCAGTGCATCGAGCGTGACCTCTGGAGCCTGTTTAGTCGCTTGTAGTCGTAGCAACAGTAGGCTTGTGCGGGCATATTGGTGCCGGGCCAGGGCTACGCCACAACTCAAAAGTCCTGCGCCTTCTTTGAGACTTTCCCTGACAGAGGTGCCTGAGCGCCGTTCTTGGCGGCTTTCGACTTTCGGGAAAATCTCTTCGCAGAATTATGCTGTGCCATGAAACCTTTATATTGGGGATCCAACAAGCTGTGCGTGTAGACTGACAACGAGTGGTCCCAATGGACGCAGACTATACTTGCAGTGAATGATGACGTAAGCAAGGAAACCTCATTGAGGAGAATGATATTCATGTTTTTTTAGACATCGTATTGAAACTTTCCGCCGCTCCGTTTTATCCTCAACAATTTGACGTTCGTTATGATTGAAGTTTTATTATTCGTTTTACGCAAACTGTCATACGAAAACAAGGTAAGAAGGATCGCGGCAAGCTACAGTTCTTACCTTCGCCTTTGAAATTCGCTGTCTGTAGCATGCGCTTCCTGATCACTACTTCATAGGCAAATCACGGCCATGCTAAATCACTTCGGTGTTCTCAAAATAGAAAAATGTTCGTGTGCAGACTTCGCGGCACTTAAAATAATCCTAAGTGGTACGAATTTATTACAAATAAATCACAAAGGCGTGTCTCGAAACTTGCAGTTTCCCTCAGACAGATAAATGCTCGTTAACCAATACTTTCAGAATGCTTAAACGCGCCCCTGCTGTGGTGAATCCGGCCAGGGCTCCACAATGAAGTACAAAACGCTGGCACCGGGCATCCTGCGAGGCCACGACGAACCCTTGTGTACGCATCATAGCCGCCAATACCCTCAAAAGCACCCTTCGCTCTGAAATCAATAAATGACAGTTCTAAAGCTCCAAGCCTGCGCAGTTCTAATTAGAGAGCATTCGGACTGTCCTAAATACCGAAGCTACCCGCATCGGCGTCTGTGTGAAGCCTCCAATTGACAACCGTGGCAGGTGGAAAGTGGGTGGTGTTCACAAGAGTTTTTCACTATCCACCCAGCACCACCCTACCCTACTAAAATGTTCCATATGAGCCAGGCGTATGGAATAAGGGGAATATGGAGTTCATAAGGGATAGAAGACTACATGGAAGTCCACATCTAGTCTGTACGGAGTCTATAAGCATTCCTTATAATCTCAATACGAATTACATTCTTTGTACGTATTGCGATACGGAGTCCGTAATTTTCCATACGTGCTACCATATAGCCCATGCCGAATCCATATCCTCTATACTGACTCCATAAAATTTCTTATAGAAGAGTATGAAAATGTGGAACTCGTCATATGGAAACTTTCAGTGGGGTACCATCCCCTTCTCTCATCCCCCTCACCTTCTACACATGCAGGGGAAAGGAGGGAGACACCGTAGTAAAACTGACTCAGTAAAAGTTAATAAAAGAAGCGATTTCGAATAGAAACTGAATGAGTCTGAAGACAGAATAGATGCAAAATTGGAATATATTTACAAGTGAAAGATGCTATCGCATTTCCTCCGCATAAATATATTGATCACCATTAATTTTCTTTTTTTTTTTAGAGTGTAAGCAACGAGCGCCAAGCATCGGTTGGAGACGACTAAGCGATACATTACAGTATGGGCCGCCGTAGAGACTGCAATAATTAAGCTACAGCGTTCAAAAAAGTTGGTAATGGCGCGGAGGTTATTAATCGAATTGTGCGTATGCCCGCCCATTCTGAAGAGCATTCCTGCAGGCGGGTTCGTTAGACACTATAAACTGTTCAGTAAACGGCCCGCTCCGCACCTCCTCGGGTTAACGTTTTATGTGCGTTCATTTTTCTCTCTGGCACGTGGCTGTCCAAGCTTACCTGGAGGTCGTGTGGAGCAGCCCGTTGGGCGCCACCTAACGGGAATGGCTGTTCAAACGAGGGCCATCCCGTGATAGGAAATGAAAGTTTGTTAGCACAGCGTGAGTGCTCAGGTTCGCTTTTACATCGCTAGCTTCTTTGTCTCCAGATGGCGCGAATCACTTCAGGCCTTATCACCACTCTTAGGCCAAGGTCATCCTGGAAAGTTTTCTTTTTTTTTGCACTGATAGCTCTACAAGACTCTTTCGCCACATAGAGAAAATATTAACGCTCAAATATCAACTGGAATGGCTTTAATTATCCAGTTGAAATCTTTACTTGTATTTGGGCACGGCGAACTAAGCTTTTGCAACAGAGACGCTCATAACGCCTTCTCTGTAGTGCTAATGAACGTGGCTCTTTTACTAATACAATATTTTTATTCGGGGCCGCTTTAAATTCTACCCCTGAAGCGCGCCAGCATCATTAACTGTCTATCAGCGGTCTACAGCCTAGCGGAAGTTGTTGTCCATAGAAGGGATTATACTGAAGACATACTACGTACAGTCTTTGTCAAAAGTAACCAGGCTGCATGGTTTGCTTCTAGCTTGTATAGTGGAGCCCTTACAGCTTCCCTGAAGATCAAAAGATGTTGGAAGGTAAGAAGACCCCCAGTCCTTACCTTTAACGGCCATTTCAGCTTCAGGGAAGCTTTAAGGGCTCCACTGTCCGAGCTACAAGCAAACCTTGCAGCCTGGTTGCTTTTGACAAAGATTGTACGTACTGCATGGAGTACGTATTACAAGGAATAAACAGCGAGCAGAATTGCGGACTGGACGAACAAGATCCCACATTACACACTCACAGGCGTCATCCATGACATTCGGCAATTTTATAAAGTATCCACTTGCAAAGAAAAAGCTTTCTAGTCGTTTTCTAGTCTATTGGCATGGCCTAGATTTGCACCTAATTGAAGCTCCATCTCTCTCATCTTTCTTGCTAAGTTGATGCGGGCAGTAGCTTCATTATGTCCTCAAGATGCTTGGTTTATGAATTAACGAACAATTTGTACATGCATGCACCCCCCCCCCCCCCTCCCATAACGAGAATTCTGATTTCTTTTGCTGTTCCTTTTTGGTTTTCACACAAGCCTTTACGATCGTAATCCTTCCGCCACCCCGTTACGACCTCAACCATTAGTCGGTAATCACTCTGCCGGTCATTCCTCATACGCAGCTGGCAAGCTACGATTGCTAATAGAAAACCAACAAGTGCAGTCACTGAACGAGCGGATTGCTGTCCGACGCGTCTGCAACCGGGTTAATCACCGATGCCACTCGCGAGCGACCTCCGTGACTAAACAACGTTAGACTATGGGTCAGCAGCCGGTCCCTCGAACACTCCCGCAGCCATTCCAAAGACCTCAACGCCTTCCACGTACGGCGTGGCTGTACGATCATTTCCACTTCGTCATTCATTTCTTTCATTTCATTCGCAGATCGTTTATACCCTGACGACACCGCATGTGGGTCAAGTCCGGTTCGTACTCAGACATCGCCGGCTGATTCAACGAGCGGAATGACTCTGGACACCGGGGTTGGGTGGAGACGGACAAAATGCGAGCCTCTCGTAAATCACGTCATCGCCGACTGATGAATACGGAAATATTTTATCTCTCTCGTTTTGCTATCTTTCTTTCAGAAGGGCTAGTACGGTAGTCCACTGGCAGGAAATAAACTGCGAAGCGGCCAGTGTACAATGCAGGGAAATGGAAATAGGCTACTCGCACCCTGCAGGATTGCACTGCCGTTTGCCGTATTGATGACTAGGTTATCGCTGATAGCACGCAATGATTACGACAGCGCAAGCACTGTCTGTCCCCCCCTCTCCCCCCCCCCCCCTTCCACCCTCCAGCACATCTACTTCAACTTCTGGTTGAAATAACATCCTAATCCAGGCTAACAGCAACGACACAAAGATTGTTTTGAAAACAAGGAGTGTGCATGTAGTTTAGTACAAGGCGCCTTCGCTGCTTATATAACCGCAGGAAGCCGTCATACCCTGGTCCTTTTAGGTGAAAGCAGGTAAGCATATCAATGACGGATTTTAGAAAGTCGTCTGTTTGAAGTTTGTTAATAGCGATCGCAATTTCTTGAGTTGTAGCATGCTCGAATATGGGACAGGAAGATTGCTGGCCTTGTGGTTTATCCTGTCAGGCTACATTAAGGATTTTGAAAATCTGATTGTCGGGTGACGCTGAAGCGGGCGCACCGGATGGTTTGAAGAGTTGGATGTGAAAAGTAAAATCTGCCATAACCTAAATGTTTTGTATTTGTTTGGTTAGAAGAGGCACGAATACTGAGAGAGTACCAGTCAAAAGAGAGAACACTTTTAAGAAAATAAAAACAAGAACACTCAGCATGTTGACACGTCCTACCTCACCGTTTCAATAAGCTCTCCGTTACCGTTCACCTATCCCTAAATACCGATTAGTGTTCAAGCGTCAGCGCTCATTTCTGTCGTGATGATGCGGACCAGATTATCCGGGTTGACCACAAAGTATTGGGAGAGGCTGACCACAATGTATTTGAGATCCTTGTAGGTACCTGTTTGCTTGTTTTTGCGCGTCGAAGACGTGATTAACAAATATGGTAGGAGCACTAAAAGGTCACTGTGTTTATGGGACCATATATCTGTACAAATAAAAAGTTTCCTTATTTAGCTTCGAGGAAGTGGCACCTTTGCAACACGCACGTCAAAGACCTTTACAGAGGAGATGCTTATCGGATCAGGGGACTTGGCACGAAAGCGGCCTCGGAAGCATTTCTATTGTCTCAGATCTAGCCGTCCATTTCGCCCACGTAGTGCATATTCATGTCTGTCTGCGCTGTTTCCTTATCCGCGCATGGGGAGCCACCCTAGTAGGTCCTATATGCATGGTACATATCGGTCCTTGCATATAGACATGCCTTGTATCTATGTACGCCTCCTGTGATTGTTGAGCACTCTGGAGCAGCGGCTATTTGTGTGCTTAAACTGGCAGCGTCTACTGCCGCAGTTTGCGTTGTATGCAGTTCAGAAGTGAAACGATCGGAAGGTTACGATGTAGTGCATATTAATGTTATGCTAATTCATTGCAGTACACCTGGGGTCTCCTTCGTCACTTAGTGAGTGGAGCGAACAGGTCGCGTATTGCTCAAGTTCTGTCACCTAAAGCATCGATGTTAACCCTGTTACACCTGGCGTATCGCGCGCAATAGAGGTTTGTGCAACAGTACTTGAATTTATCAATGCATAAATTGCATCTGCCTGCATGTTTATTCAAGAGAATTAAAGTTTCAGTCGTTGAATATACCGCAGGCCTGCCAAAAGACGTTTCATAAGCTAGCACCGCGGACAAAACGGCCAAAACTTTCAACCAGTGAACTGTTTCTTGGGAAAGTGCTCGATGGATTTTTATATTTCGATCTTAATGTATTTTTGAGGCCTTAGTCTGTGTATGGCATTTGTTTTTTTAGCTGTTTAGAACTAATCGAAATTTTCTTTTTGTTACTCAATAACATGTCTTTTTTCCAATCTACCAGTTTTTCATATTTCTCCAATTCAGTGTCCAGTTATAAAATAATCCAAAAGGTTCCTGATAGCCCTGTCAAACGCACAAGTCAAGTGCACTTACTTCGACATCCCGAGTGACACTTTAGGCTTCGCGGTGCTAAATGGAAGGCAACTTACACTCGTACTAAATAAAAAATGGCGGCGCGAAATGAACGGAATTTTTGAAGAAGTCGACGAAAAAGAAAAGAAACTTGAAAATTGACTGTGTGACGTGATAGCGCGAATAAAACGAGCTTAAACAGTTTCTAACAATGAAAAAATAGATATAAAAAAAAGTCATGATCAGCAAAGACATTTTCACAACAAACAATATGGCGGCGGGCAGCGGAGGTGCATGTGATTGCCTTCCTTTGTTGTGTTGCTTCGCTTGTAGCTATAACGAAGAAATATTTGAAAAAGAAACGATGCTACAGCAAGTAAAATTAACTTTTGAGTACTCTTTATGCACCATACATATTTTGCCTTCAAATCGCTGCTGTCAAGGTTACGCACTCGGCCCTTAAAGTACGTTCCCTCAACACGCTCCAACCGGAGTGCACTCTTCTGCGTAATACCCCTGTCAAGCGGGCAAGTTAAGTGCACTTAATGAGAGTGTACTTCGCTGTAAGTACACTTTGTCGCATCTAAACGACGCAAGTGAGTGTCACTCGCGGAAGAGTGCACTCCGCTAGAGTGCGTTCACGGACCACACTTTGTTGGCCGAGTGCGTAGCCTCGACGCCAGCGGTTCCAATAGTAAAAAAATTATAGTGCATAAAAAGTACTTACAACTTTATTTTACGTGTTATAACACTGTTTTCAGAAAAAAAAAAATATTCCTTGGTTATAGCTACAAGCGAAGCAACAAAACAAGCAAACGTGATCAGATGCAACATCGCTGCCCGCCGCCATATTGTTTGTTGTCGAAATTCTGGATAGTCTTGGCTGGACTTGGCTTTTCTTCTATTTTAATTTTTTTTTCATCGTTAAAAACTGCTGAACCTCGTTTTATTTGCGCTATCACGTTAAGCAATCAAATATTATGAGTCTTTTTTTTTCCTTTCCATCGTCCTGCTCAGAAATTCCGCTCATTTTCTGTCGACGTTTTTTTTTTACTACGAGTGCACTTTGCTTTCCCGTTTAGCACTGCGTAGCCCAAAGTTTCACTCGGGATGCCGAAGCGCACTCCCCGTAAGTGCACTTAACTTGCCCGCTTGACAGGGGTAACACTGCACTTGCGATGTTTAGATTTGTCAAAGTGCACTTATAGCGAGTGACACTCTCTGTAAGCGCGCTTAACTTGCATGCTTGAGAGGGGTACAAATGTTATCGGACATGTTCAGTGCATAGGTATTACAGGGTAAAAGAAAATCTGACCTTCACTTGCGAGAGCAAATCGCGCGCTGTATGGACCCAGATATTTTACCGCGCGGAGTTACTTAAACCTTGTGAATTTTCGTCGGTCTGAGGAGGCCTTCAAGCACTTCGAGCAAGCCTGGAAAAGGCACACATATAAAGGTTATGTGAAACCTGTGAATGATTACAACAACTTTAGTTTTGCATACTTCTCAAGGGGTATCCCCACAACATCCTGCGGCATGTCGGATCCGTCATTGACCTGCTAATTTTATGCTTTCTTTTATAAATTAATCCGCAAAACATGTGAAACGAACTCACTGTCGACTTTTTGGGCAGCTGTTTGATGAGGCTATAGTTTTTCTGATGCGACTCTAATTACTTCGACCCCATCTAGTCATACTGCTGCTTCCTATGTGGTAACAAAGAAGACTCATTAGCAGTGTGCCGCTGATAAGTTTGGCAAGCCTCCGGAAGATACTGCCGGATAAAGCTATCGTGTACATTGCATGGACCAACAAGATTAAAAGCGTTGAGCACCGTACTTGGCTACTGCTTCCAAAGTTCAGCCTCTCAGGAGACTGATAATGCCTAGGTTTAACTGATTTGAGTTGCTTTTACCTATCTAAATATCCTTACGGGCTATTAAGGATGCCGCAGTGAAGTTATGAAGTAATTTCGGCCGTCTTGACTGAGACATTTTTTCCTTATAAAAGATGTCTTTTAAAAGTATTTAATCGATGTCTTGCCGTGTGAACTCAGTTTTTTACTGCGAACGAAACATGTTTTTCTGAGAGCTTGAGCAAACCCATTGCACTGATAACAAAATTAGCGAAACCGCAAGACTGAAACTTCTGCTAACAGCCGTCAGCATTCAGGAAAAGTGGTCGAAAGACACCCAGATCATACCTGCAGCACCATTTTATACATTTCCTTTCATCGCTCCATGACCACAAGCAAAAGTTTGGATATTATTGCAGGGGAGTAGGTGAAAACGGTTCCCTGCAAATATTTTCTGTAGGTTAGCGTCATTCTGGTGAAACCTTAAATAGGCCTCTAAGCAAAGTCCAAGTTTTTAATAAAAATTCTCGGTGCGCAAGAAGCAAGGTAATTGTCAGGGTGTCAAAAGATCAGAAGAAGCTTCTAGCGAACTCCCCTTAATGGGATCTTCATTTTTCGCTCCTAATATATATATGAAGCCTTCTTGGACAGAAATTTCCGGTTTGCTACGCATAAAAGAAGAGAGATAAATGTTATGGAAGCACTGTCTTCGCCAAAATTGACGAAGATTCATCGCAAGGCGCTTCCAATTTCTGGGATGTTCTACCGCAGCAGCGAAGTTGCGATAACTAGGGATGTATGTACCAATATTATGAGCCTTTCAAGTTGTTCTTTTTAGCTTGTCTTGGCTGCCGTCGAAGAGAAATAGAGGGAGAAAAAAGGACGTGTTTTTGCCTCTCGAGGATGCTGCAGTGAAGTGATCCCGAGTGATCTTTAATATCCAGGCTCTGGTAATTGTGGCAAGAAATAATATCGTCTTTGATAGACGTTGCTCAACATCAGAGCTCAGCCAGAGGTGTCCACTGAGGTTCCGTTAATTTGGTCACGTGGTGGGGGCAGGCACAGAATATGGGAGAAAGGTGTTCAGGATGGGCATCGAAGGTAAGAGGATGAAGGGGCCGAGCAAAGAAGAAATGCAAACAAAAGATGCTTGTGTAATCATCATCAGCCTGACTATGCACACTGTAGGGTCAAGTCATCTCCCATATCTCTACAATTAACATGTTCCTGTGCCCGCTGCGACAATGTTAATCACCATGATCATCAGCCTGACTACGCCCACTGCAGGTAAAAGGCCTCTCCCATGTCTCTCCAATTAGCCCTGTACTTTGCCAGCTGCGGCCCCCGTATAATAATAATAATAATGATAATGATAATGATTATAATGATGATAATGATGATAATAATGATGACGACGACGACGATGATGATGATGATGATAGTAATAATAGTAATAATAATAATAATAATAACTTTATTTCCATCTGTATGATGGAGGAGGTTATGCGTAAAAGCTGCTCGTAAACTGCAGCTTCACAAAGGCCCACAGCCCCCCTCTACAGGGCAACAGCAGCAAGGCATGGAAAGACAAATATATACACATCTAAACTCTTCGCGATTTAGTAGAGCCAAAATAAAGTGCTGCCGCGGTGGCTCAGTGGTTATGGCGCTCGGCTGCTGACCCGAAAGACGCGGGTTCGATCTCTGCCGTGGCGGTTGAATTTCTTTGGAGGAGAAATTCTAGAGGCCCGTGTACTGTGCGATGTCAGAGCATGTTAAAGAACCCCAGGTGGTCGAAATTTCCGGAGCCCTCCACTACGGCGTCTCTCATAGCCTTAGCCGCTTTGGGACGTTAAACCCAAAAACCAAACCAAACCAAAATAAAGTACAGCAGAAACAAACAAGAAGAAAAAACAACAACAATGCAATAAATACAGGGGGCACAAAGAGATACAATAAGCAAATATACATATCATAGGAACACAGGTACAATTTTTAGGAGTGTATGCAGTGAAGCTGCATCCCCGCAAATTTCTTGATTTCATCTGCTCACCTAACTTTCTGCCGCCCCTTGCTGCGCTTGCCTTCTCTTGGAATCCACTCCGTTACCCTTTAGGCACCAGCGGCTTTCTTGCTTTCACATTACATGCCCTGACCAAGCCAATTTCTTGCTCTCGATTTCGACTAGGATGTCATCAACTTGCGTTCGTTCCCTCACCCACTCCGCCCGAATTCCGATCTCTGAAGGTTACACCTATCATTTTTCTTTTCATAGCTCGCGGCGGCATTATTATCCCCAGGTAAATGTTGAAGGTGTATCCAGGTACGTTCCATGACAGAACTATATATTTGGATAAAGAAGTGGTCAATGGGTACAGCTGGATGGAGAAACACGTTCAAGTTAAGCTTTACTTTTTTTAAGGGAAGAAAAAAAGGAAACTGTGGCAAAAAGTGGTGAGACCTGACGAGGTCGCAGT
Source organism: Amblyomma mixtum (assembly GCF_055824585.1). Classification (NCBI taxonomy): domain Eukaryota; kingdom Metazoa; phylum Arthropoda; class Arachnida; order Ixodida; family Ixodidae; genus Amblyomma; species Amblyomma mixtum. The sequence continues at coordinate 98,334,870 of NC_143020.1, forward strand.
AACAGCACCAAGTATACAGTACAGAAGTGCGCACCGCAGAAATCAAAACTTAACAGAGCGAGTTTACGGCACTTGTTAGGAAATAGCGACCGCACAGAGACAGATGGAATGGTCTGAAGGAGGGTGATCATCTACTTGTTTTGTTTTTTATTTAGTTTTTATACTTTTTTATTTCTGAGCCGAAACTATCATTTGAAGGTCGCCCAGAAGTATTCTTCTGAAGAGAATCGCTTCCAAACTGTCGCCGTCGAGATGATGGGGCTTGGGTGTCAGTTTACACACGTTTATTTCGGAAGAGCTCTCCCCACACTCGAAGCGCTATATCATAAGCAATGATTAGCGTACGGGCAAAAAGAAAATGGTTTTGCGGTTTTGCGGTTTTGTGGCTCTTGCCTCTCACTTGCAGTGGATACTTGGGACAGCAGAAGAGAAATCAGAATTTGTTTTATGCCTAGAATTAAACTATAAGTAATGGTAAAGCGCTCAAAACGATGTGAGAACCTTTACCGCCGCAATGTGAAGCAAAAGATTTCATTACTCACATAAACGACAAGCCTGAAAACCTTCCCTGACTTGGCCATGTTTTAAGTGAGTGGTGCTCTGAAATAGCAACTACTGCGCAAAAAAACATCAAGGGCGAGAGATAAGCCTTAAAAAGGCATAGAAATAGACGCAGGTGACAGGAAACCGCGCTTTTTGGTTTTTGTTCGCTAGTTTGCATGTTAGAGTGAATCAACATTCGTCAAGCTTTCCAATAGTATACAGCTCTGCAAACATACATTAAGCTAGGCTGATGCCGAAAGTGTATATCTCTCTCCACGAATTACCGAACGCACAGTTTCAGTGCTTGTTTGAAAAATCGCTAAGGAACAGAACTGTAGAAAATGCAGCACTTTGAACCAACAGGGCTTCTCTCTTCAACAATTTTTTTTTCTTCTAACACATAGCGAATGCGTGGAGTGCAAAATTCACTGCTCGGAAACCGAAATTATTTCGACTGGATTGCAGCTCTCAAAAGAATGCGAAGTGAGAGATTATTAAAAGGTGTAAAGTAGGTCAGCGAGTTAGGTTCCGCCAGGAAGCAATACCTAAGTTTTCTGAGCTTAAGATTTTTTTTTAAACCTGAAAGTGAGACCACTGGTGACTTGTCACTTACAACGACACTAGAGAAAATGACAAACAGCACATTAGCACGCGAGATTAAGGGTCTAATGAGGATATTTCGTCGCGTCAGGAGGGAAATAATATCGCATCTGCCATCTCAAGCAAAACGTAGGGGACTGCAACGTAACCCAAGGTCCACTTCAAAGCACTGCCAAAGATTCATTTCCTGCTGGTGCTTTTCAATGACAAATATATTAACCGCCTTAGATAATACACTTTTATCACAGCGCGCACCACTCCCGCATGCCGCGCGCCGGTACTGCGCTTGCACAGTTCACCCTGAGGGCAACAGATGGCGCCACGTTCCCATCAACAGCGCGTACCCTGTAGTGTCAGGACCAATCGGCGCGTGCGCAATGGCAGGGCGTGGTACATGGTACGGTACATGGTACGCGGTAGCGGTTCGCTCTATGCTAAAACTATCTAATGAAATGGTTTGGTTTAGGTTTGGTTTATGGTGGTCTAACGTCCTAAAGCGACTAGGGCTATGAGGCACTTCGTAGTGAAGGGCTCCGGAAAATGCGACCACCTGGGGTTTTTAACCTGCACTGACGTCGCACAGTGCACAGGCCTATAGAATTTCGCCTCCATCGAAATTCGACCGCCGTGGCTGCGATCGAACCCGCGTCTTTCGAGTAAGCAGCCGAATGCAATAACCATTCAGCCACCACGGCTTCTAAACGCGCCGATTGACGTCACGATAAGTCCCGTCACTTACATTGCGTTATACCATTTATGACATCATTCGTTCACCAGTTGTTATTCTTACATTTCATTAAAGTTTTTTTTTTTCAAGATCAAGCTGAAGGTCTCTCCACGTGTTTAGCACTGACAGTTATCCGTTGCTATAACAACATGCGTATCAACTGAATAATGGCTGCACTTCATGTAATCAGTGTTACTTAATTTGTCTAAGCTTCCTCTTTCCAATGATGTATTATATTGTTTTGTTTACTACTAACCTCGCTAACAAGTACACGCCTTACTATCCTAGTCTAGCGTTGCAACGGAGCTACGCCGCGACGATACGTGAGCTCGGCGCAGCGGCCACATGTTTATAGACGCAGATCCGGTTGCTATAAGGGACGCCGTTGCTAACCACCGGCTACTCGCATATAGATTCTTCCAATTTGTATCCACAGTTCAAAAGCAGTGTGTTCAGACGATACTCCCACAGATTATTATATGAATCACAGCATGCAAAAAGCTAACATTGTTGCGGTAAGTACCAACGGTGCGCTGCTCTTCCCGGCATATCACATTGAAATGGACCACTATGTGCGATTAGGCGACCGCGAACTTGAACTACAGCAAATGTGGGCAATGCTCATTTGAGTTATTTCTCAGCAGCGCTCTGAAAATACTCTTCACCTGTGGCGCTGTTCTTTAAAACTTTGGAGACAGGGAGAGAAGAGGTAAGGGAGAAGAAGCAAATTTGGAGGACGCTTAAGCTTCGTCTTTAAGAGTGGAACGCGACAGCGTCTTGAAGCGCTGCCTGGGAGTCCACGGAACGCCGTCGGCCGTTCGGTGCGACACCTTGATCGTTGGGCAAATCAAAATTGTTTTTCTTTTTATGCGAAGCATACTACTTTAACTACCACTTCAACCCTTCACCGTGGTCATGCACCTCCAAATCACGTGATACATGACGTCACACCACGTGACACGATGACCTCACGGCAGTGGAGAAACGGGGGCCCACCTCGCGCCGTCGCTGTGGTTGTGCACCTCCAAATCACGTGATACATGACGTCACACCACGTGACACGATGACGTCACGACAGTGGAGAAACGGGGGCCCACCTCGCGCCGTCGCTGTGGTTGTGCGCCTCTAAATTACGTGATACATGACGTCACACCGCGTGACACGATGACGTCACGACAGTAGAGAAACGGGGGCCCACTTCGCGCCGTCGCTGTGGTTGTGCGCCTCCAAATTACGCGACACGATGATCCTTCGCATTCTTCAGGCTTAACCAAGTTAAGCCTCAACCATTTTTTTTTAGGAAAGGAAATGAGGCAGTAACAGTCTCACTTATCTTGATGGACACCCGCATTTTTCTATTCAGCCCACAATAATAGGTAGCTGATTCATCCGATTATAGGTCTCCGGTTAGAATATCGCGACAGCGTCTTGAAGCGCTGCCTGGGAGTCCACGGAACGCCATCGGCAGTTCGTTGCGACACCTTGATCGTTGGGCAAATCGAAAATTGTTTTTCTTTTTCTAGGAAAGGAAATGAGGCAGTAACAGACTCACTTGTCTTGGTGGACACCCGCATCTTTCTACGCAGCCCCCAATAATAGGTAGCTGACTCACTCGATTATAGGTCTCCGGTTAGAATCCCTGCCGCAAGCTAGGCTCTTAACTAGTAGGCTTATGCTGCACGAAACGCTGAATCGTAAGACATGATCCGGAACGTTATGCAGTAAACGGTGACACGATACGATTTTTCCCGACGCGCGGCGCTCACAACTACTACTACTACTAGCGCCGCTTTGCATCCACGCACCCTACTATTACGCCGACGGCTTTCCGACAAAACTAGCTCTATACGCTGTCGTGTATAAGTCTGGCTAGAGCATTCGGTAAAGTCGGTGATGAATTTTACGCCACTAAGTGGACAGCTCAACCCCCCCCCCTCCCCCCGTGCTATCAGAACTGCGGAAAAGGAATGCTCGGTTGTTTCCACAGCGTTCAGATCACGATGGAGTCAATGAGAGCGTAAGACCGGCAGCTCCCGGGCTCACCTGACCGTGAAAACTTTCCACCTATTTTTCCACTGCGACTCCCCTGCGACTCCATTCCGCCTCTTTTTTTTTTTTTTTCTCCATGTCTTTCCAGTTCATTTCGTTCCGGCCACTTGGGACTGAACATATGAGCCTCTTCGAACGATAGCCACGACAAAGTTGCGTAGCGCGGCTGAACATTTCGACAAAGCGTTGCTTTCATTTCTCGCTCTATCTCACTTATTGGAGGAGGGAGCTAGTGACAGGACGGATAGCGCAACGCTGCTTTATTAAACACGTCGGGAGCGCTTTTAGTGACTTCCTAGAGGGTTTTTGCAGGTCGTTCTTCACGCGTTATTGACAGGTGGTAATGATTTAGATGCACACAAAATATTAATCAAAAGAAAAAAGAAAGAATGACTGAAAGATGTGCACAGATGTGACTTAACTTTCCGTCCATTTTATTTCATCTGCAATTATTTGCGCTTTATCTACCCGCACGAGTGAGCAGGGAGGTGGGCAGGCGGGACACGTCCAACGATTTCGGAAAAAAAGATTTTTGAAAATTGAAAAATTGTAAGCTACTTTTGCGGAAATATTGAACGCAATGGTCCATTCTTCTGATATATAGCAAAATCTTTCTTTTAAAGTGTTTCTATCGATTGCATCGAACAGTTAAGACTGCCATAGAAAACCAGCGGGGAACAGTTTTGATGATAGCAAAAACGTTCATAGGGAAAAAAATCAAGACTGCCGTCAACTGACCTGCGGATGTATTGATTGTTGTAGTGAAGTCTTCCATTATATAAAAAATTGCTTTCATAAACCATTTCCAGCTCAAAAATGCTTTTGTCTAGAATTGTTTGGTATCTTCCAATGCGCAGTAATCACTGCTGCGAACTAGTTACGAGTTCCATTTCACAGCGTTAAGACCTGCACGTAGTGAAAACGGCAAAACATATCCAATATTTGGGAACACATATTTTGAATATTAGAAAACTCAGGGTACTCGTATAAAAATATTAAAGGCAATGGCCCATTCTTCGGATATGTAGAAACTCTTTCTTTTGTAGTGTTTCCATCGCTGGCATCCAGCAGTTACGACTATCTTGGAAAATCAATGGGGAACGCTTTTGACGATAGCAAAAGCGTTAATAACAAAAAAATGAAAGCTTGTCGAAGGGTAATCTGCAGCTATATTGATTGTTATAGGGAAATCTTACATTACATGAAAAAAATTGCATTCATAAACCCCTTTCCGTTGAAAAATGATTTTGTCCAGAATTGTTGGGTATGAGACTTGGAGGAGCATGCGAGTGTGGTGGACGTCGCTCGTCGCTAGTCGTGGCGGTGACCATTGTTCAGCGGCTGATATTAAAGTAAATCGAACGCGGTGTCATTGCCTCACACCGTGATCCGACCGTTAGTCACGAAGCCGACGATTTCGTCTTCCTTCTTGCTGCCTCTGTAATTGCTAGCCAGGAATTGGTACGCTACCGATAAATCCGTGGGAGGAGCTCATGTCCCGAGCACTCCCACTTCTTCGATGCTTCTTCGGGCATCAGTTGGGTGCCTGCGGCAGAAGAAACCGTATTAGTTCGAACACGAAGAGACGAATTAGTTCATTGTTATTGTTAAGTACGAGTTGCACAACTTGTCCTTAAGTGCGCGCAACTCGTCCTCAACAGTGTGGAACATTGTTAAAGAATCTTCGGGTCTCGCGGTGTACCTTTCAGCTGTGTGGTCTGGAGTTTATTGGCCCCAGAATCTCGAAGACCCGGCAGCATGAAAAGGGCACCAATATTTCCCACTAAAAACTTTTTGGCATTTAGTGGTCTTTAGGCTTACCCTGAGGGCTTCACAACCGGGTTCAGAACCAAGACATGTGTCCCGGAGAGTTTGACAAACGTCTTCAGGCTCGTTGATTCAAACGCTTGAAAGCTGTTGATCAAATGCTTCAGCCTCAAGGTTGGAACGTCGTTGGTTCTGGCAACTAGGGTAGTGAACCCAAATACTCCTTTAGGGCAACATATTCAAGGTACTCTTTTCCAGAACCCTTCTTTTTTCCTTTTGCCACCACCCACTACCGTCTATGACACAAGCACATACAGCTCTGACACTGCTTGCAAACTCCGGTAAGAGTTTGTGCGGTTTAACATCCTGAAGCAGCTCGGGGATTACGGAGGGCATCGCGGTTTCAGGACTCCAGATTAGTTTACACGACCTCGGATTCTTTAATTTGCACTGTCATCTCAAACGGACGTTTCTACATTGCGCCTCCATCGACCTGCGACCACCACGGCCTAGGATTCGATCCCACGACTTCCTCCACAGCCGCACCATGTTTTAGCTCTACTGCGTCACCTCGGCGCGGCTTGGTATGAAAGGCTATAAAAATCAATGAATAAAACTTTCGATGGACAAAAATGAAGTAATTTTGATGACAATCATTACATTTAACCGAACGTGTCTAGATTTACAACTGTTTCTTTTCTTGTTGTTTCTATCTCATTGTGTTGTTTATCACAGTCCATGTTTCCAGTGGATCGAAGAGCAACTGCTCACGCTCGCAATCCTACGCAAGGCTGCCGAAACGAAAAGTGCACATAATATATCTCAGCGCAAGGGTTTGAGTGTGACGAAAAATGGATGCCCGGAATTTTCATCTTGTAGACGCAGAGATGGCGTCAGTTTGTTTTGCCTGATTGAATCTGTACACAACTCAAGCGAACCGCGATGCAGCAGAAACGCAACCTCTCCTAACTTGTCATGTGTAATCTAGACGTCTAAGATGAATAGTTTGTAGTCTTTATATTTGGTAGTCAAGACACCCGCAACAAATAGGAGTGAAGCGTCAATTCAGTGTTTCCGCAGTAAAATCATTGGTTGAGGTCACTGTCCTCAACGGAAATGCATTCAATGCAGCTGGTAACACTGTCTAAGGCAACGCTGCACAGGCGACAACTTCGCAGTCAATTTGATTTATCTCTTTCTTTCGTTCCTGGAAAAACTTGGAAAAGCAGACTACCCGCAATTATCGTCCGATAGTGTCTTCGTTTTTAGGACGTTGTCTTTCTCAAGTCTAAATATTTTCTTTTGGACAGCTGGGATATTTGTTAGCTTGGAACAGGATTTTTGTAACTTTTTCGGACCCGATACTCAATTCATTTTTTTCTTGGCTTTCCCTAATTCGGAGCGGTACAGTGATTACGACTATGTCCACTGAAAAAGTCTTAAGAGGGTGCGTACCTACGTAAGCAAGTGGCAGCGGTAAAATGTTCTTCTCCATAGCCATAAAGTGATTTTAGTCGATGGTCGCCACATTTTGTATCTATTGAAAGCAGAATTTCAGTTTTGGGCTCGTTTTATTCTTAAAAATTGTCGAAAACTTTCTCTAAAATCTCTCTTTTTTCACTTTAGTTTTCATTTTTCGCTTTGCCAGCACAGATGCTTAATAATAAAAACTGGCATATGTAATGAAATAAATAACTGCTCTTTTATTTATTTTATGTCAAACAATTTTGCAGACGTCTTGTAAGATAACATTTTGAGACACGATTGAAATGTTTTGTTCAAGCCTAATTGGTCATATTATTCATATAGGCTTTCGAATTCTGAGAGCACCAGCATACTATTTGACGTGACTGCTATGCAAGATCTCTTCTTAAGATTATTAATAGAAACTGTCGTTCTGAGTACTGTGTAGCACTTAAATGTACATTTAGTATTTATTACGGAGCTGGAGATTTGTAAAAATAAAATATCAATATAACCATATATCAGATGATCAAAAAACTAATATTCTTACTAGCGCATTACTAAGCTATTGTTCTCGTTCTAGCGATTACTGGAGTGGACGTTTTACACTTGAATGCGAATGATATAATCGAAACGTGAGCATCTCTTGGCTAGTGAGACCATAGGTGAATTTCCCATTAATTTCAATGGAATACAGATTTCATCTCTACTACAACGCCTCCTTAACCAGTCCATCTGGTGCCCTTTAAAAAAGCCCAAAATAACGCTTAAGGCCTTCAAGTGCACTCGTTTACAATACAAAACATCTCGGTCGTTTGGTCTGGTGCAGCGCGAAAGGCATCCCGGCTAATGAGTTTGTGCGTTGTATTTGCGTGACGTGGTGGTTTGTACGAGACAGTGATTTGTATAATGTAATGATCACTGCCCAGTGTATGTTGTGTTCTGTTCCATGCAACGCCGCGGATTATTGCGCCATTTCCTTTCCTCAAAGTGCGTTGCGTTCAAAGGGCAAGGCATCGCGCCGAACGGGTGGTGGCGTTCCGTGGACTCCCTGGCAGCGCTACAACACGCTGTCGCGTTCCACTCCTAAAGGAGGTCGCATTTCACGCTTAAATGTCATTAATTAGCAGTGAATTAGTATTTAGTCATCAATCAGTAATAAGTTATTAATTCACCATTTGTAATTATTTAGTAATTAGTCATTAATTATGCGTGACGTCACCAATGCCGCAGAGGCGTCAAAGTGGTGCGTAAAACGCTTTCGCCTCTACCCCTTTTAGAGTCAAAATGTCCCCTGAATTTTTACTATACTATTGTGTCATCATGATTAACCGCAATAGCTAGCTACTAGCTAACTAACCACTTAACTAACGCACTAACTAACCAACGGAGCTACGCCGCGTCCGTACGCGGAGCTCGGCGCTACGACCACCTGTTTCTAGACGCAGATCCGGTTGCTAGGGACGCTGTTGCTAACGGCCTGCTACTCCGCTCGAGACTCTGGCAACACGCAGCGAAACTTTGGTTCGGACTAGCGCTGAAGCTTTGTCTTGCCTCCCATCTCGGGTCGGGTCATCCCTCCTTCCCCACTCCAGCATGCGCCCTATGCCCAGAACCCTTCGCCTCTTCCCTCCACATCCTTTCCCTCTGCCCGGCGGACCCTCCCCCGCGGGACCTAGAGAACCTCAAGACCTGGGAGGACTGGGAGACCCTGCTGCGCTCGGAGGACCCGGCCGTGCAGACCATCGCAACCGGCCGGGCTGCCAGTGTTATGGACCTTAGGAACATAAACACTTGAGTGCAGTGGGGTCGTGCGGGGACCCTGGGGCGTGCCCCGAATTCCTTGTACAATCAAGTTTCTTCTCTCTCTCTCTCTCGCCAGCTTGCTCTCCCTCCCCTGTCTGCGAGAGGGCCTTGACTTTGGAATAATTAACCTTAAACCAACCTACTTGAGAGTGGAGCTCTTCAGGCTGGATACTCTCTCCTTACACAGTTACTTCCATGCGAGACATGGCGCAGCTGAGTTACACCGCGACAAGCCAGCCTGTGCGTCCGCTCGGGCGGCTCGAAGAGCCGCTCACTGAGGTTAGGCTTGGCAGCCTGGCCGGGTGGCGTGAGTCCAAAAGTCTGTCGAAATTGCAAAAGAGGGCTTCACTTGCCGAAAAAGTGGTATCCCGGTGGTCGCGAAGACTTCCGGCGTTGAAATAGCTCAGTAGTTTGCGAGCACAAACGACAAAACCGACGAAAACATCGAAAATTTGCGGAGCGCACATAGGATGCGTCCACTCTCCTCGACGCCGGCGTCCGTCCCCCTGCGAACTTAGGGCCACCTTGGACCACATACTATGGGAATGTCCTCATGCTACCCGGGAGAGACGAGGTATAAACACAAAAGATCAATGGGAGACCTTACTACTGAGCTCCGACCCGGCGCCTCAGTTACAACTCGTCCGACTGGCCGAAGCCGCCGCCGAGAGTCAAGACCTATCGGCCGTCGTCTACGCGGGTAGCCCTCTGGCTACCCTCTTTCTGTTGGACATTAAAAGTTTCAATATCCTATCCTATCCTATCCTAATCCTATCCTATCCTATCCTATCCTATCCTATCCTATCCTATCCTATCCTATCCTATCCTATCCTATCCTATCCTATCCTATCCTATCCTATCCTATCGGACTAGCGTGGTAGAGCTTCGCTCCAATTTGTTTCCACAGTTCGAAATCATCAGCAACTACTGCATCGCTTATAGCATGAAGACATCGCTGCATTAAGTACCAACGGTGCGCTGCTCTTCCCAGCATATCACATTGAAATGGACGACTATGTGCGATTAGGCGACCGCGAACTTCAACTACAGCAAGTGTGGGCAATGCTCATTTCAGTTATTTCTCAGCAGCGCTCTGAAAATACTCTTCACCTGTGGCGCTGTTTTTTAAAACTTTGGAGACAGGAAGAGAAGAGGGCAGAGAGGAGAAGCAAATTGGGAGGACGTCTGAACTTCGTCTTTAAGAGTGGAACGCGACAGCGTCTTGCAGCGCTGTCTGGGAGTCCACGGAACGCCATCGGCCGTTCGGTGCGACACCTTGATCGTTGGGCAAATCGAAAATTGTTGTTCTTTTTCTAGGAAAGGAAATGAGGCAGTAACAGACTCACTTGTCTTGGTGGACACTCGCATCTTTCTACGCAGCCCCCAATAATAGGTAGCTGACTCACTCGATTATAGGTCTCCGGTTAGAATCCCTGCCGCAAGCTAGGCTCTTAACTAGTAGGGTTTTGCAGCACGAAACGATAAATCGTATGACCCGATCCACAACGTTATGCTGCAAACGGTGGCATGATACGATTTTTCCCGACGCGTGGTGCTCACAACTACTACTACGTAGGGTGCGTCGATGCAAGCGCCGCTTTGCATCGAGGCACCCTACTGTTACGCCGACGGCTTTCCGACAGAACTACCTCTATACGCTGTCTGGCTGGAGCATTCGGTAAAGTCTGGCTGGAGGATTCGGTAAAGTCGGCGATGAATTTTACGCCACTAATTAGAAAGCTCACCCCCCCCCCCCCCCCCCCCACGTGCTATCAGAACTGCGGAAAAGGAATGTTCGGTTGTTTCCACAGCGTTCAGTTCCCGATGGAGTCAATGAGAGCGTAAGACCGGCAGCTCCGGGCTCACCTGACCGTGAAAACTTTCCACCTATTTTTCCACTGCGACTCCCCTGTGACTACATTCCGTCTCTTTTTTTTTATGCGAAGCATATTGCTAGAGCTACCACTCACGCCGTCGCCGTGGGACCCCCACGTGGCACCGTCACGTCACACCACGTGACATCGGATGAGAGAGCCGGCCTCCACCTCGCGCCGTTGCCGTGGGACCCCTAGCCGTCACACCCGCGCATTTCGAACGCGCGTTCACACTCGGTGTAGGTGAAACGCTCGCTCCACCGGGCAGGCAGACGCGGCTTCCGTGGCAATCCAGGCGCTCACCCAACGCGCGTCTCGGGGTTAGTCGGCGTTCCGCTGTAGCCATGCCGTTGTATTCCCCCACGACGAAGGCTTCTAGTGGTTGTATTAAAATGACCAAGTATTCAACCAAGGAAAGCCATGTATTACCAAGCCTAGCCACTAATATGCTTCGCATTCCCCAGGCTTAGCCAAGCTGAGCCTCAGCACCATCGAGCTGGCATGGCGGAGTGGATAGCATGCTCGTCTCGCACTCCGAAGACCGGGGTTCGATTCCCGGGCTCGACCAATTTCCTACTCGGTTTTATTTATTTATATGGCCTGACTAGAATTTCTATGTCTTTCCAGTTCAGTTCGTTCCGGCCACTTGGGACTGAACATATTATGAGCCTCTTCGAACGATAGCCACGACAAAGGTGCGTAGCGCGGCTGAACATTTCGACAAAGCGTTGCTTTGATTCCTCGCTCTATCTCACTTATTGGAGGAGGGAGTTAGTGACAGGAAGGATAGCGCAACGCAGCTGTATTAAGCACGTCGGAAGCGCTTTTAGTGACTTCCTAGAGGGTTTTTGCAGGTCGTTCTTGACTCATTATTGACAGGTAGTAATGATTTCGATGCACATAAAATATTAATCAAAAGAAAAAAGAATGAATGACTGAAAGATGTGCACAGATTTGACTTAACTTTCTGTCCATTTTATTTCATCTGCAATTACTTGCGCTGTATCTACCCGCACGAGTGAGCAGGAAGGTGGGCAGGCGGGACATGTCCAATGATTTCGGAAAAAAAATTTTTGAAAATTGAAAAATTGTAAGCTACTTTTGCGGAAATATCGAAGGCAGTGGTCCATTCTTCTGATATTGTCACGTTGTAGTGACGGCAGTCCAGCGGTCAGGAAGACACCAGAAATACTTGCAAACGAAGCTCTTTATTTGGGCTGACTTGCGCCCTCAAAAGAACTGAATCACTCGGCGGCGGCGTAAGCAACAGGCGTGCTCGGCGGTCGTCGAACTACGAATGTCCGCCGCTCGCGGCATCGCTCAATTTAAAGGCGGCAAGGAAACTTCCAGATAACAGGACAAGATCATCTACAGTAATCTAGAAAAACCTAGATGCAGCCCTTCATGGCTGCGATCAATCGAGATTAGTCTGGTCGCTTCTCGCGCCACGAACAAAAGTGATAACAACCCTTTCCTGCAGCCTTGAGCGTGAACGAACAAACACTACAATGATACGTGGCATTACCCCCCTTCCAAAGAAGCATCGTCTCGATGCTTTAAAATGAAAATAAACACGGAGAATGAAACTTCAAGTCCTTCAGCGTTCATAATATGGCTTCAGGCGTACGACATGCACGACTTCCGGGCGTGGGCGGCGTCGCTGAGATGCTGTCGTGCCGTCGGGGATGACTTCATAGTCGAGGTCACCGATGCGACGGAGAACCCTGTACGGGCCAAAGTAGCGTCGCAGCAACTTTTCGCTCAATCCGCGGCGGCGAACTGGCGTCCATATCCAAACCCGATCACCTGGCTTGTAATGCGTGTCTCGTCGGCGCAGATTGTAGCGTCGGGCGTCGGTGTGCTGCTGGTCTTGAATGCGAAGCCGTGCAAGTCTTCGGGCTTCCTCGGCGCGATGAAGGTAGGCGGCGACGTCGAGGTTGTCTTCGTTGGAAACGTGCGGGAGCATTGCGTCGAGTGTTGTTGTGGGCTTCCTGCCGTATACCAGCTGGAATGGAGTAAACCTGGTTGTCTCCTGGGTGGCAGTATTATAGGCGAAGATCACGTAGGGCAGAATAGAGTCCCACGTCTTGTGTTCGACGTCGATGAACACGGAGAGCATGTCTGCGATGGTCTTGTTCAGACGCTCTGTGAGTCCGTTGGTTTGCGGATGATAGGCAGTTGTCCTCCGATGGCTTGTCTGGCTGTACTTTAAAATGGCTTGCGTCAGTTCCGCTGTAAATGCTGTTCCTCTGTCTGTGATTAGTACTTCGGGTGCGCCGTGTCGGAGGAGAATTTGTTCGACAAAAAATTTTGCAACTTCTGTTGCGGTACCACTAGGCAACGCTTTTGCTTCGGCGTAGCGGGTCATGTAGTCGGTGGCCACGATGATCCACTTGTTACCTGATGATGAAGTAGGAAAGGGGCCGAGTAGGTCCATCCCGATTTGCTGAAAGGGTTTAGTTGGCGGTGGTATGGGGTTCAGGAGTCCGGCTGGTCTAGTCGGAGGCGTTTTGCGTCGTTGACACTCACGGCACGTTTTCACGTAATGCGAAACGTCGGTAGCTAGCCGCGGCCAATAGTACTTCTCCTGGATGCGGTGCAACGTGCGAGCAATCCCGAGATGCCCTGCAGTCGGCTCATCATGACATGCCTGCATAATTTCTTGCCTGAGATTTTTGGGCACGACAAGAAGATGCACTGTCCTGTTGGGCGCGAAGTTCTTCTTCAGAAGCACATTATTGTGAAGGACGAAGGACGACAGTTGGCGCTTGAACCCTCGGGGAGGCGATGCGGTCTTGCCTTGCAGATAATCAACCAGGCTTTGCAACTCAGGATCCGAGCGCTGCTGCTGCGCGAAACTGCTCGCGCTTACCGGTCCTAAGAAAGCGTCGTCGTCTTCCTCTTCCGGTGCTGCGTCGACGGGGGCTCGCGACAAGCAGTCTGCGTCGGAATGCTTGCGGCCAGATTTGTAGACTACAGTTATGTCGAATTCTTGAAGGCGCAGGCTCCAACGAGCAAGGCGGCCGGAGGGATCTTTCTGCCCAGTCTTCTGTATGGGCAGTGCCGGAGGACGTGACCGGCTTCGCCACAGTGGAAGCATAGTGGGCGGCGCTGGTCGGGAGTTCTCCACTCGTCGCATTTCCTCGGCTGCGCGCGTCGCTCGTAGGACGGGCGGGTTGGGGCGAGTGGGCGGCGGTCCAACGCAGCTGGCTGAGGGCGATAGGGGCTTGGGTCCCGTCGTCGAGGTGCAGGACGGCGCACAGCTGCGGCGTAAGTCATGGCTGGGGGCTGCAGAGGCTGCGTGGGTGTCGGCGTCACACCCAAGGCCTGTTGAACCTCGTCCCGGATGACGTCAGTGAGCGATGAAAGTTGCGGCTGCGTTCCCGTTGGCAGCAACCGTCGGAGCTCCTCTCGCACAACTTCACGTATAACCTCCCGCAGGTTATCATTGTTAGCGGTGTCCATGCAGCTTGCTGACAAAAAGCGCTGCTGGCGATCATACTGGCGGGCTCGGGCGTCGAGAGTTTTCTCCATTGTGGATGCCTCTTCTACGAATTCAGCGACGGTTTTCGGTGGGTTGCGAACGAGGCCGGCAAATAGTTGCTCTTTAACTCCTCGCATAAGCAACTTCACCTTCTCTTCTTCCTTCATGTTCATGTCGGCACGCCGGAAGAGACGCTTCATCTCCTCAGTATACACTGCAACGGTCTCGTTTGGGTGTTGTATGCGAGACTGTAGCAGCTGCTGGGCTCTCTCCTTTCGCACGACGTTTGTGAAGGTCTTCAGAAGCTGTTCCTTGAATGTTTCCCAGTTGGCAAGGCTGGCTTCCTCATTCTCGAACCAGACTCTTGCTGGTCCCTCCAGGACGAAGAAGACGTACCTAAATTTCATGGCGTCGTCCCAGTTGTTGAAGACAGCCACACGGTCGAACTGCTCCAGCCATTCCTCGGGGTCGGCGCCAGGCGAAGCGTCGAAGGTTGGTGGCACCCGGGGCTGTTGCAGAATGATTGGAGTGGTCGTCTGGGGCAAGGTCATGATGGACGTTGGTACTTGCTTTCGCTTCCGGGTAGGGTCCGGCAGGGTCCCGAACTCAGGTGCGTCCCCTTGCAGGCGTCGGCTTGCGCGGTGGACTGGACTCAGGTCCTGCGGTAGATGACTCAAAGGGCTGGCGTCTCGACTTGTAGGGGGTGTCCGGAACATGGGAGGCTACCCAGCACCTCCACCAGATGTCACGTTGTAGTGACGGCAGTCCAGCGGTCAGGAAGACACCAGAAATACTTGCAAACGAAGCTCTTTATTTGGGCTGACTTGCGCCCTCAATAGAACTGAATCACTCGGCGGCGGCGTAAGCAACAGGCGTGCTCGGCGGTCGTCGAACTACGAATGTCCGCCGCTCGCGGCATCGCTCAATTTAAAGGCGTCAAGGAAACTTCCAGATAACAGGACAAGATCATCTACAGTAATCTAGAAAAACCTAGATGCAGCCCTTCATGGCTGCGATCAATCGAGATTAGTCTGGTCGCTTCTCGCGCCACGAACAAAAGTGATAACAACCCTTTCCTGCAGCCTTGAGCGTGAACGAACAAACACTACAATGATACGTGGCAATATATAGCATAATCTTTCTTTTGAAGTGTTTCCATCCACAGCAGCGAACAGTTAAGGCTACCATAAAAACCAATGGCGAACGGTTTTGACGGTTGCAAAAACGGAAAAAAGAAAAAAAAAACAAGTCTGCCGTCGGGTGATCTGTGGATATATTGATTGGTATAATGAAGTCTTCCATTGTATAAAAAAATTGTTTTCATAAAACATTTTCCGCTCAAAAATGCTTTTGTCTAGAATCGTTGGGTATATTTCAATGCGCAGTAATCACTGATGCGAACTAATTACGTGTTTCCTTTCACAATATTAAGACCTGTGCGTAGTGAAAACGACAAAACATGTCCAATATTCTTGAATAGAAATCTTGAATACCGGAGAACTGTAAGTTAGTGATATAGAAATATTGAAGGCAATGGTCCATTCTTCCGATATGTAGAAACTTTCTTTTGTAATGTTTCCATCGCTCGCATCCAGCAGTTACGACTATCATGGAAAATCAATGAGGAATGCTTTTGACGATAACAAAAACGTTAATAGCAAAAAATGCAAGCTTGTCGACGGGTCATCTAAAGCTATATTAATTGTTATAGTGAAATCTCGCAATGTATAAAAAAAACTGCATTCATAAGGCCCTGCCCGTTGAAAAATGATTTCGTCCAGAATTGTTGAGTATGATACTTGGAGGAGCATGTGAATGTGGTTGACGTCACTGGTTGTGGCGGTGCCCATGGTTCAGCGGCTGATATTAAAGGAGATAGCCGGCGGCGTCATTACCCCACACCATGATCCGACCGTTAGTCACGATGCCGACGACTGGGTTTTCCTTCTTGCTGTCGCTGTAATTTCTAGCCGGGAATTAGCACGCCACCGATACATCAGCGGGAAGTGGCGATGTCCCGGACACTCCCTCTTCTTTGGTGCTCCTTCGGACATCAATTGGGTGCCTGCGGCAGAAGAGTCCGTATATGTAGAACCTTCGAACAACTTCTTGCCAGGCGAGTTTTTGCACGGCTGTTGTAAAGTACGAGTTGCGCAACTCATTCTTGCAATGTGCAACCTTGTTCAACAATCTTCGGGTCTCGCGGTGTGCATTTCAGCCGTGTGGTCTGGAGCTTGTTGCCCCCAGAATCTCGAAGTCCTGGAAGCGTGAAAAGGACACCAGTCTTTCCCACTAAAGACCTTTTTGGTCCTTAGTGGCCTTTAGGCTTACCGTAAAGGCTTCACAGCAGGCTTCAGAACCAAGCCATGTGTTCCGGAGAGTTTGATCAAGGACTTCAGATTTGGTGGAGCAAGTACTTGAAGGCTGTTGATTAAAGGCTTGAGCTTCAAGGTTCAAGGTTTGAACGTCATTGGCTCTGACAGTTAAGCAAAATCCTTCTTTAGGACAACATATTCTAAGTACTCTTTTCCAGAACCCTTCTTTTGCGTTTTTCCACCACCTAATACCGTCTATGACACAAGCGCATATATAGCTCTGACACTGCTTGCAAACTCCGGTAAGAGTTTGTGCGGTTTAACGTCCTGAAACAGCGCGGTGGTTACGGAAGACATCGCGGTACAGGACTCTGGATTAGTTTACACGACCTCGGATTTTTTAATTTACACTGTCGTCGCAAACTGGCGTTTTTACATTACGCCTCCATCGACCTGTGACCACCGCGGCCTAGGATTCGATCCCACGACTTCCTCTACAGCCGCGCCGTGTTTTAGCTTTACTGGGTCACCTCAGCGCGGCTCGGTGTGAAATGCTATATAACTGAATGGAAAAAAATTGGACGGAGAAATATGAAGGAATTTAGAAGACAAACATTACATTTAACGGAACGTGTCTAGATTTATAACTGTTTCTTCTCTTGTTGTTTCTATCTCATTGTGCTCTTTATCACAGTTCATGTTTCCTGTGAATCGAAGAGCAACCGCTGATGCTCGCAATTGTGTGCAAGCCAGCCGAAACGAAAAGTGCACACAATATATTTCATCGCAAGGCTTTGAGAGTGAGGAAAAATGGGTGCCCGGAATTTTCATCGTGTAGCCGCAGAGCTGGCGTCAATTTGTTTTGCCTGAGTGATTGTGTATACAACTGAGATATTCAAAGAGGAATGCGATATATCACTAACGCAACCTCTCTTAACTTGTCACATATAAACTAGACGTCTACGACGTACAGTTTAGTGGTCTTTATGTTGTTCAGTAAAGACACTCGCAACAAATACTTATGGATTAAGGCAGACCCGTTCTGATGCATCTATCCAGTGTTTCCGCTGTAAAATCATTCGTTGAGGTCACTGTCCTCAACGGAAAGTGCATTCAATGCAGCTGGTAACACTGTGTCTATGTCAACGCTGCACAGGCGACATATTCGCAGTCCACTTGATTTACCGCTTTCTTTCGTTCCTGGAAAGACTTGGAAAAGCAGTCTATCCGCCATTCTCGTCCGATAGTGTCGGCGTTTTTAGGAAGTTGTCTTTCTAAAGTCTAAATATTTTCTTTCAGACAGCCAGGATATTTCTTAGCTCGGAACAGCATTTTTGTAACTTTTTCGGACCCGATAACTAAGTTAATTTTTTTCTTTGCTTTCCCTTATTCGGATGGTATACTGAATACGAATATGTCCACTGAAAAAGAGAGTGCGTCCCTATGTAAACAAGTGGTAGCGGTAAAATGTTCTTCTCCATAGCCATAAAGTGATATTAGTCGATGGTTGCCACATTTTGTCTCTTGGATGTAGAATTTCAGCTTTGGGGTCGTTTTCTTCTTTGCAATTGTCGAATAGTTTCTCTAAATTCTCAGACACTTTTTTTCAATTTAGAGTTTTCATTTTTCGCTTTTGCAACAGAGTTGCTTCATAATGAAAACTGACACATGTAATGAAGTAAATAACTGCTCTTTTATTTATTTTATGTCAAACGATTTTGCAGACGTCTTGTAAGATAACATTTTGGGACACGATTGAAATGTTTTGTTCAAGCCTAAGTGGTCATATTATTCATATAGGCTTTCGAATTCTGAGAGCACCAGCATACTATTTGACGTGACTGCTATGCAAGTTCTCTTCTTAAGATTATTAATAGGAACTGTCGTTTTGAGTACTGTGTAGCACTTAAATGTACATTTAGTATTTATTACGGAGCTGGAGATTTGTAAAAATAAAATATCGATATAACCATATATCAGATGATCAAAAAACTAATATTCTTACTAGCGCATTGCTAAGCTATTCTCCTCGTTCTAGCGATTACTGGAGTGGACGTTTTACACTTGAATGCGAATGATACAATCGAAACGTGAGCATCTCTTGGCTAGCGAGGGCATAGGTGAGTTTCCCATTAATTTCAATGGAGTACAGATTTCATCTCTACTACAACGCCTCCTTAACCAGTCCATCTGGTGCCCTTTAAAAAAGCCCAAAATAACGCTTAAGGCCTTCAAGTGCAGTCGTTTACAATACAAAACATCTCGGTCGTTTGGTCTAAAAGATACATATAAGCTTGACGAAGCTAATGCTTTTCTCATGGTTGTGTCCGTGCTGTGACTATAAATTCTCGACAATGTCTTCATCGTTCTGGCAATCTCTGCTCTTTCGTTCCACCTTGAATACCGTATACTGAACAAATAGCTGAAAGCCTACGGCCAATGACCCTGATTTCCTACATGTATTTAAGATATACTCTTTAATGATCAGTTTCCGGGAACTCCTTCGTGCTTTTCAAACGAGTGCATTTTGGATTAAAAAATTTTTACGGCGCTTCAATATAATGGCACTTACGGATGCAGCACCTTTTATAGGAGTACAGGCAGCCGTTAATAGACGGATATGCCATGACTTACATTGATTTTTATGTTACAGTATGCGGATGCTGAGCACATATACTAATTTAAGAAGGAAGTGCCAGATTCACCACTGTGTACTATCCAACCGATGCACATCCGTCAGTGCGTTTTCTTGAAGTACACTCATTTTGTAGTTTTCAGGAGAAGGGGTTTTCTGTCAGCGTCATATGTAACCTAAGCGTGACATCAAGCGTAACTTTAAGCGTCACATCAAGCTCTCTCGCCGCTCTTTCCGGCAGCCCAGGAGAGCTGGTTTTCTCCCCGTGTACAAGGTACAGCAGAGTATGCCGTGCCTCAGCCCTCACGGTTGCATAGTGCTGTGGTCGAACGCCGACCGTTTTGTAACGCATTAAAAGCGTCCAATAAACGTCTACACCATCTCCTTAGCACAAGGTCAAAACGAATGCCCTATACTGATCATTCTTCCATCCTTTCGCTTTGACGTCAAATGCGACGTAAGGTAAGTTTTTATCTGAGCGGCCGGCACAAAGCTTCCCATCACTCGTATTCTCACCGCGTGGACATCTCATTAGCGAGAACTAATTGCCGAGTTACGTAATAAGCTTCTTCGGGCACTCAAAGTGTGGGCCAGAAGCCATCTTCGCCGAGTGAATTTCGTTAGCAGAGTGATCATTTCTCTTTACCCAAAAAAGGGCGGAGCTCAACTCCATCCTCAGAAGCCAAAGGCACCATTCTTTACTCATTGCCTCTCTCCCCCCTCCCATCAACACCCGTTTCGTTGCCTCCTCCTCTCTTTCTAATCAACACCCGTTGCTGAAACAAGAAAGCTGCTTTGTTTTTAATGCCTTCGCCAGATACCAGGGAACGTGGTAGTACCATCGCCCTTTCACATTCAGAAAGCACTCAGCCGGTTTCGCAATCATCGCCAGTCAACCATGCATCGATGTCCTGGCTTAATTGGCTGGGGAATTGGGCGCTTCACTTCTCTGGCAGCGATGGGGCTCGTGTGGTATGAGCCCAGAGTGGAATAGCACGGCGGATCGGTTGGCGAGCTCACAACATTCAGGTGGATTCTCTTGAAGGCACTTAGAATACTGCTGTCGACCTTCCCGGTGCTGAGCATTGAGTGCTCTCATTCAAGACAGGATTCAATCTATATTTGGGGACTGAAAAATTTCTCCTGGACACGTATTTCCATTATTTGTAGGCAATACGATAGCACTGACAGCTGTTGATGCCTTGGCAGGAAGTGACGTCAATTTCATTCTCATGACGTCATTTTCGCTTAGACTATCAGCGAATATCGCTTCCGAAGACGCATTTTTTTTCCCCCGATATGAGGCTTCCAATGCAGCAGCATTAAAAAAGACCTTCTAGGTTTTTCGCTCTTACCCAACGGTGAAGTGGCGACGCTTTTTGAGTTACCGACATACGGGAATGCGCGAAAATAGACTGGCCATGCGAACAGAGCTGTTGGGGACTTTACTGTACCGATTTCCGGATTGCAGAGAGAGCCAGACAGTACTGGTAATCTGGACCCGGTCCGAGACTGCCTCTTCAGAGCTGGTGGACCAGGAGGTCCTCCTAAAGATGATGATGATGATGTCCTGAGGCTTAATGGCACATACTCACGGAGGGGGATTGGCCAGGGTGCATAGAGGACACCATCTTCACTTCCTTTTCTTCATTACAGGTTATTCTCGCTCTCTTCTTATTCTTCTTCTTTTAGAGCGCAGCGCTTAAACGCCCGTTCGTAGATTCAACAGCGTCGCCGCCGTCGGTGCAACCTAGCCAAGCCATAAATAAATAAATAAATAAAACTAAATCTTTCTGCGACTGCGATGCGAACGAGCGGCGCCGCGAACAGGTAAGCTTCGCTGGCCACTGTAAAAGAGTGGTAGGCTATCGCCGCTTTCTTTTTTTTTTCATGGCATTTATTTAAATGATGCGATGTTTTAAGTACAAGAGCTATCTACAAATATTAAGGAAACAGTGACACATGAACGCAGCCTATAACGCCTTGGGTTAAACTGCAACACCCTCGCGTTGTAGATTGCATATAGCCGTCGTCGTCTTCTAATACGTCTGCTATGGAACTAGTCCATTGCACATCGTCGTCTTCATCTACTATTACTACTATCGGACTAATATCGTCGCCAGAGGTGCCGACGACCCAGCAAAGCAAAACAGTTAGCTTACAGATCCTAAGACACCTACGGAGCTGCGCTCAAATTTCGCATTAGGGAGCATCGTAGTCGTCCTTAGAATTTTTGTTGTCATTGTTTTCCTTCCTCTCGTTGTTATTTTTCTTCGTCTTCTGACGGACTGACTACATTGCCGATTATCTCGGATGATGTCCCTTGAACAGCTTCTCGTTGAAAAATTCTAATATTCTCAGCACTTCACCTGACCGAAGTAGGGACACCGACGATATGTGTTGAGAAAAAAAAAGGTGAGATTGGGGGGGGGGGGGGGGGGGGGGAGCACTTGCTCGCTCACAAACGCGTTTTCTGAAAACAAACGGAAGTCTTTGCTCACCCATTTCAAAGAGAAGAGTTGCCATCCAAGTTTTACGATGTGCGCAATAAGAGCAAACACCACAATGTTCTCTTTTTACCCGCCGCGGTGGCTCCGTGGTTACGGCGTTCGGCTGCTGACTCGAAAGACGCGGGTTCGATCCCGGCCACGGCGGCCGAATTTCGATGAAGGCGAAATTCTAGAGGCCCGTGTGCTGTGCGTTGTCAGTGCGCGTTAAAGAACCCCTGATGGTCGAAATTTCCGGAGCCCTTCACTACGGCGTCCCTGATAGCCTGAGTTGTTTTGGGACGTTAAACCCCAAGAAACCAAACCGTAACGTTCTTATATGTTTTTTTTTACCGCAGTTAGATTTGAAGGAGCTAGGATGGTTTCCAGGGTGGAACACAATGCTCCAATTTGTATCTCTCGTCAGCTGCACGGATTGCCTTGTCCGACGGAACGCCGACACAATTAGGCCTAATTAATTCTCAAACCGAGGCTGCTCGAAGGCCTCGGATACGGCAACAAAGAAAAGAGAACAGTCGGAACAGAATGAGCAGTGTTTTCTCCGACCAGTAAACGAAAAAGAAACTGAAGGCCTGCTTCCTTTTCTTTAGTTATCGTCTATTCCCATGCAGAAGTAAGTGCAGTTGCGGTTGATTTCCGCAGCACTGCACGCTTGCACCACTCGGCAAACATACCGCGTGCGTTTGCGTACTTGTGAGGGTCCTGAAGCCTTACCTAGCCTCCTATCCGACGTCTAAGAGGACAATCCGGCAAGGCCAGTTCTTAATTGTCTCCGATGCTGGGAACCAATGTACGCTCTTAGCAAATCAACGAGGTCTACACCTTTCTTTTTGTTTTTTTTTTGGTTTTAGCTGGTTCTCTTCCTGGGCCTTGAACAAGTAATATAGCTTTGTCTTGCAGTGCTTCCCTGCAATGAAGCCTTGGAGTGGTCTGTTATCACTGTTTTTTTCTTAATGTAGAAAAAGAATACTTGTTTATACGTTCTCATCGCGCATACTCCTGTGTGACCTTCGCAGCATTCAGCCCAGACATGAACGAGGTCTTGATTACACGCTGCTGACAAAACTAGTGAGTCGAAGTTATTACCTGCGCCTTTAATTGCTTCGAGGAGACAAAAAAAAAACATTGTTAGCATGGATCTATTCATCATGCATCTGACTCATAATTTTTCTTGTGTTTATTTTCGACATGCACTACATTTTTGAATGCCGTAAGCCGGCATTTGTAAAGGCTTGTGCGTGGAGAATGAAGCGCAAGTAAAACCAGCTATAAAAGAGACTTATAAGTTTGGAATAAAGTACATTTGTTTGAGTTCTTGCCAACACCCCTTGGTGGGGCCGAACAAAGGGAATCACGGGATATATTTTGAATAAAAACAGCGCAGTAGATGGGACCAAGAAGAGAGAACACACAAACATAGGCGCTGTTCTCTCTTCTTGGTCCCATCTACTGCGCTGTTTTTATTCAAATGATGTACCAACTAACCCGTTTTATTCCTCTCACGGGATGTAGTGACGGAACGACCGGCAACCCGTTGGGTGACTCTTTTGTTGCAGGCTTTAAGTACCATTTCCGTGGCCTACGTTCTTTTCATTTCCCAGCTGTATTGCCTCCACTCTCAGCCATAGTGAAATGCAACAAATTTTTTCACCACAATGTAAGGCACACTCTTTAAAAAAGACAAACTCCTTTAAAAAAAATAGTAGAAAACACTCGCCCTGTAGTAGGTTTTCTTAATAACAAACGCTTGAATCAGATTTTGCTGCTTTTGTTTAGCAGTAAATGCGTAAGCTCATGATGACACCACCCCACAAGTGCAAGGCGTCGAGTTTCTTCCTACTGAAATCACTTCGTGCAGCTTGCATGTTTTGCGGGTTTACGAAGGGGCTAAATTGATTAAAGGTTAACCAACGGTAAAATAACGCACCGTAATGTAAAACGGGTACTGAGCCGGGTTGGATGTCGAAGGTTAACTGGCAAGAAACAAGATTAAAAAAAAAAAAACTACGCGGTATGTATCTTGTTTATTCCTTATGCGACGAGTAAACGCGTAACTTCTTGCACTAGAACTTTCTAATTTTATTCCTTTTAAATGGTCTCGATGAATTAGTTCCATCGATTGTGTCAAGAAGCAGTCGCTAGACTTCCAGTATCAGAGTAGATTCCAGACTTATTAATCTCCTGTATGGCAAATAAGAACGAACGATATTTGTACCGTACCCCATGTAAGAGTTTCACTACAGAGCGCCAATCTCGACATCTCAAGAGGATATAACAAATAAACTGTTACAGCATGAAGAATAACCCCAAAAGACCTCGCTGAAACGAGCAATTTTCCACGATGTGCCAATAACAGGTGTCCTGCCCATCAAAATGCGCAATATCAAAATGAGAATCAAGGCAGGTTCCAAGTCTGATCGGCTCATAAGGCGTCCGCCGTACCGGATGATTTTTGAATTAGCCCCAATAAGCTACACTCTAGTAAACGGGGGATTTTAACGGACATCCGTTAGACTCTGGAACCCATCGGAAGTCCTTTAAAAATCTGACCTCCTTCCGTTGAAGACTTCTTCGCTTTCGACTAAGGATTTAATTATCCACCCAAATTTATGCCTAGGTTATGTGAACAATCCTTCAGGAATGAAGATGAGCTCCGATCTTACGGCGCAGTCTAGAAAAAGGGTGTGCGTCTGCCACCAAGGCCCTTTGGGTTTTCGATTTTTTACTTATAACTACTTTAATTTGCATCTGGTTTCCTCTGCCTTCCACCGCCAGTATTGTGTTTCGGAAGTCAAAGAGCGTCTCTACTCCGGATATTACATGCTTCATATTATCTTTCTGGGTATAAATACCCATCAATATTAACCGGAGGCCATATTCTCGAATTCCTTAGCGTCATTATGTGGGCACTCCGGATATTGACTCAGCGTTTTTGATGGCGCCTTTCATACTGATTCATATCCCATTCCCAATCTTCCTCGAATTACCACGCGCTCCGCTATAATAACGGAACCAATTAAAAGAGTGCTGAGCGGCGTGCAAAGATTGTAAGGCCTTAATAAAAGACTGTAGGGCTTGATTGAAAGAGTGTGGGGTGAGGAGAGGGAAATGAGCTCGTGAAAAGGCTGCGTACTCTAGAAACATAAAGGAGTAAAAAGATAGCGAGCTGTCCTCAGGCGTTCACCATTTCATAAAAAGGAGTGTGCCAGAGAAGAGTTTACTTTATTTTTTGCAGTTTTAATACATATAAAAATGCAGGGAGTGGGGAGAAAAAGCAGCTCTGAAGCAAGCTTGACTGGATTTTTACTCCCACATAGACGTATTCCTGTTTAGAGTGCATCCTTATGAACAGAGTGAAAAGAGAGATCGAAAGGGTGTAGATACTGATGAACAGTCTAGAGCCTTACGAGGGAAGTGTAAAGAAAGCTACTAGTGTAAAGACCCGAATGTAGAAGTACAGAACCATAAACAAAAAAATTCAGTGCACTGGGAAGCGAGCCCTAGCGAAAACACTCACATTACTCCGGAAACGTAGCTGCTTTGTGGGAAGACATCGCGTTTCCAAACTGAGACTCGTCAGTGAAATAGCCAGGAGTAAGGGTATATATAACTTAACGTACAAAAATGAAGCCGTGGCGTAAACATCGGAACATGGTGTCGAATATCCCCAAAGTGATACTGTATAGAAGATGGGAATCTTGCTAGAATGTTGCAGGTATATGTGATTTCTCGCAGATGCAAGAAATCATCTGGTGCGCGAATCATGTAAGGTAAAATGCATGCATTAAATCCGTGCCTGATCTCTTCTTCTAACTCGATGCAAGTTCTCAGTTTTAGAAGCAAATGCATTAGGGAACAAAATAATGTTATCTGTGTGTGCGATTATTCTAGTTTTATTCCATTCTTCGGAAAGAGTCGACCTCGTAAAATTATATGCGCACAGCAGCTTTCTTGCTTCGCATGCTCAACAAAAATTATGAAATCTCAGTGCATTTTAGGGCGTTTTCAATTTTCGCGCAACATCTAGCTATTATATGCTTACGAGTAGTATTATATTTACTGATAATAAGCAGTCTAAAAAATTGGTCACCGCACAGCTGTGGTCACATGGTAGTAAATTGCTATAATAATATACATTTTTTTTTTCAGCATCGTACCCCCACCCGTTACATAACACACGGTGCATGAAAAAATAACTCGATTTTACTAAACTTCTTTCGCGATGATTTCCTTAAGCTTACTGAAACCTTACGTTTATTGTAGCGACCCCGTTTCAAACGAAGGGTTGCATTACATCAGCGAACTTTATTGTGAGCGCGCGAACTGCACACAATAAGACTCCTTAGAGTTCTGAATAAGTTATTTTGGTTCATTGTGTTCCTTTCGTCAGCTACGAACAAACGAAGCGAGGAAGACACATGAAGCATGCGAATCCGCATTATATACTCTATAATATTCACATTGTTAAGATGAGAGAGAATAGAATAGTAAAATAAACTGGAATATACTGCGAATTATATCTGTTCACCCTACCTCGTCTTACGCAACGCCGCTGTGCAGCTTGAAAAATGACTACTAAAATTATTGTTTCTAATGATATATACGTCGACTCCGGGTTTAAATCGTTCATGAGCGCTAGAATGATACCTAGACTTTGACTACAGCCAAAGAAGGGTGAGTGCTGATAAAAAGTTAAAGCACAGTGACTGCCTCATTCGGGGTGGGCGCTTGAATCGTACCGTCAAGAAGATATAGAAGGGTAGAATAAGAGAGATATTTAGAATGACTTTGAGCTTTCGAAAGGGATTGTGTGCCCCTTGCGTCATCATTCTCTATTTTTGTTAGCTGTTGGTTCTGCTAACAACCTTACATTTCGACGCCCTCCACAAACAAATTTTCGAAATATGATATCTGTTCAGAACATACTTTCCTCTCCATTGTGCATGTTAGGTTTTGTAAGAAACACTTGCTGTTGAGCTAGTTGGTTTACAATAATATTCAATGGCGCAAGAGAAAGAACGAACGGAGGAGGCGCTCTTTCTATCTTTCTGTCTTCCTGTGTTCGTTCCCTTGCGCTATCCAAATTTATTTTGCAAGAAACATGAACTATAATGTCTCGAATTTGGTTTCACGCGCACGGTCTGGTGAACGAATGCTTTTCAGTTAAGTTTTTATTTTCAAGGTGTTCTGTACAAAAGTCAGAGATGCTGGCACATTACTCTTTAAGAAAAATTTTCCACATGCACAGAAATATATCAACGCAAAACTGATGAGGAATTAAAACAGAAAAAAAAACTAAAATAAGACCTACAGAACAGAAACAGACAAACGCTCAGAGAGAAAACAGCCCCTTTTGTTTTATCCATTGGGTTGAATGAAATGTAGCTACTCCTAATGTATTCTTATAAATTTAACACCCGTAAGTGTAAATATCTGATATTTCCGAGAGCAAAAATACTTGTATATCGACTCAGCCTTGGCACTTCCATCTATTCTCTCGAAAGGCGGTGTCTCGTCGTCGTGAACAAAGCCCCTCGTTATGGCCCGCTGCACGTCCGACTTTCTTGAAAGCTTGACTTCCGGCCGAATCGCTCTGTTGCCCTCGCCTGAATGATATCGGTTGTGGGGATTCATTTCCCTTCTTTTTCTTGTTTGCTTTACCGCTTGTAGCGTGTACACTCTTAATGTCGGAAGATCCCCGAAACGGCGTCGCGGAAATAAACCAGTGTTTTGCCAGTAAGCGAAGGCAAACAACTGCGTGTCTTCGGACCGCAGTACGCTGTACACTTAAGAACTGTAATCATTATTATCATCATCAGCTGCACAACTACAGGTCCCCTGCATGAATCAGTCACTCCCAATGATCATATTGGCTGTGTTATGTAAACCGGCAACCACAATGCATGCCTCGTAGAACTTGTAATAGTGCGCATGGGTTTAAATTCTATGACAAAAAGTCGCGCACTTGCTCCTTTCTCACTATTTCTATTCATTGACTGACTGACTGACTGTCTGTCTGACTGTCTTACTGTATGACTGTCTGTCTGACTGTCTTACTGTATGACTATCTGTCTGACTGTCTTACTGTCTTACTGTCTTACTGTCTGACTGTCTGACTGACTGACTGACTGACTGACTGACTGACTGACTGACTGACTGACTGACTGACTGATTGATTGACTGATTGATTGACTGATTGATTGATTGATTGATTGATTGATTGATTGATTGATTGATTGATTGATTGATTGATTGATTGATTGATTGATTGATTGATTGATTGATTGATTGATTGATTGATTGATTGATTGATTGATTGATTGATTGATTGATTGATTGATTTTTTATGAATTAGGATTAATAGCATTGATAGAATGTTAGTAGCGACAGCCTGCTTATTTTTCTCCTCCGGTCAATTATTGTCACAGTTAGGTCTGCTTCAGGTCTTCACATGACAGCCATGGGAACTCTGATGAGACACTGAAGAGCTAGTTCCAACCGAACTTTACTCATTGCGAACAGGAACTCGGCGCAACTAGAAGGCGTTGAAATCCAGCTGCAGACCAGTCATGAGCTATGTATCAGACCGCCGTCATGGAATGACATTTTTGTTAATCATTAATTGAGCGCCGCAAAAACATCATATACGTTGCTATCGCGCCAGGCACACGCGTCATCCTACTCAATATTGCGTACCGCATTCCAGGCGCATGCGTAATACTTGTTCATATTACACATTCCTTATATCCTGATAGCGCTCTGATGTCATCGTGACGTCACTTTCTATTACATGAGGATGTAGTGGATTTATTTATTTTTTCTTTATTCATAGATACTCCTAATCCCGTGCGGGATTGTTTCAGGGGGACATTACAGGGTCAGCAAGAATGACCGAAAAGCACGCATTCAATGGTGAGAATTTTGAATGAAAAATAAAAGAAATGTCACGTGCTAAACTGAACCGCAAGAAGCAACTAACCTGGTGCAACAAATATCTGTCATAATTAAAAAAAAGGCATAAAATAACACAACGATGGGTCACATTTTGTAAAGAACAGCAGCAGAAGAGACATGAAGTTTCTTAAAACACTATACATTAAAACCGAATGCAATAAGATCAACCGCAACAGATACGAAAGCATAATTTTTAGCTGCTTTATAGCCACATATTTGAAATACAAAGTTTAAACGTGAATACTGTACACTAACGAAAGTGCAAAATTCACAATGAAGAAACACTTGGAGGCTCATCTGCTAATTATGTATTGTGCTCTCAACTACCGCGGTAAATATTTTAATGACATACTATTAAAAATTCAAGGATGCGTAATGCACAGTTTCATTCTTCGCAAGAACCCGCCGCGGTGGCTTAGTGGTTACGGCGCTCGGCTGCTGACCCGAAAGACGCGGGTTCGATCCCGGCCGCGGCGGCTGAATTTCTTGAAGGCGAAATTCTAGAGGCCCGTTTGCTGTGCGAAGTCAGTGCACGTTAAAGAACCCCAGGTGGTCGAAATTTCCGGAGCCCTTCACTACGGCGTCTCTCATAGCCTCAGTCGTTTTGGGTCGTTAAATCCCAATAAACCATAAAGCATTCTTCGCAAGAACCATTCAACCTTTCTTCTTTAGGATTTTGGCATGGATTTCAGTTCAGGCAGTTTAATTACTCACTGGCCTGAAAAGAGCAAGACAAGAAGACACTGATAACGGGACAGAAGACGACAGATTGTGAAGAGCATATGAAGTAAAAAAAAATGGTGTGAGAAGAATCCAGATGAAGAAGAACGCATAACTGGCAGCGGTAGAATATCGTGTGCCCACTTCCGCTTGCGCAACCCATAATCATCGCCGTGTTAGCAAGACGGACTCCTGGTTCGACCCTTCTTTTTGCTCCGTGTGCGTCGCGCCGTGAAACGAGGTCCCGCGACTCATTTTACGCTGTCACACTCACGTAATAGCTTACTTAATAATCCAGCACATTCAAGAAAAAGGCTATAGTAGATAATGGAAGGTATGGTCCGCAAACCTGACAGACTGTCAGCTAATTCAATGCGTTATTCATTAATTTCATCATGGAGCTACGCACTTTCTTAGTGTTAGTTATGAATCTCTGTAACATATTTGAGGAGTGACAAATATACGGGATGTAGATATTATTATATATGTATTATTTTACATTACCGGTGACAATATTATTACATATTGTTATATAATACATATCATACTGTATATCTCTCTTTAGGCGCCTATTCTTGAGGCGTAGGCAGAGGAGTATCTCAGAAAAGACAGTTCGAGGGGGGGGGGGGGGGGGAGACTCCTTAGGAATAATGCATGCAGATATAGTCGGGGTAATCTCGCGAAGTACTGCTTTTATGCTGATGGGGACTACACCAAGAAGAAAACACAATTTGCGTGCAATTCCACAGTGGTTGGGAGCAAAAAAATAAAAACTGTTTCAGCTCTTTTCGTGTCAACAAAGACAAGGACAAGAGAGGCGACACTTACACAGAGGCGCTATGTGTGAGTGTGTCGGCGGCTCTCTTGTCTTTGTTTTTCTTTGTTCTAAAGAAACCCCTCTACAGCAAGATTAAATACCAACTCACCGAACAGGAAGTTCTAATGAAATACACTCGACGGTCAAGGTACTGCGCGTAAGATAATCCATTCCGTTCCGTATTTTTTCCCACAAATTTTACGAGCTTTTCTTTAATATCTTCAAAAGATTTTTTAAAGCCAGACCTCATTCAGTATGTTTGGCGTCCATCCCTGAAAGGGAAGAGTCATCACCAACAGAAAAGCGTATTACGAAGATTGTAGCGGCGAGAAGAGAGTTATAAAATTTAGTTTTTTTTGCGGAACATTAATGGGACTAGGCTGCTCCGAATTAACACTCGTGCAGTGTACAGCTCGATCAAAAAGAGCTAGACAGGTTCGACCCCACTGCGGTCGAATTGCACGCAAAATTGTTTTCTTCTCTGTGTAGTCCCCATCAGCATACTAAGAACACTTCCCAAGATTAAGCGTCCTCTAGTGAGAAGGACTCGGAACGTTCATGAACATTCACTTACTCCCCTTTTCGCCAAAACTAACAGTTTTAAATAGTTTTTTTCCTAGAACGGTGCAAGATTAGAATTCGTTACCGGAATCTGTTTTTTCCGCCCAAAATTTTTCTGATGCGCTAAATCGTCTACTTACCTGCTAATATTGCTTATATGTATGTTTTGTATCCGTGTGCTGCTAATATTGTATAAGTTTATTCTTTTGGTTTTATTCTTTTGGTATCCGTGTGCTGCTAACATTATATAAGTTTATTCTTTTAGTTTTATTCTTTTGGTATCCGTGTGCTGCTAACATTGTATAAGTTTATTCTTTTGGTTTTATTCTTTTGGTATCCGTGTGCTGCTAACATTGTATAAGTTTATTCTTTTGGTTTTATTCTTTTGGTATCCGTGTGCTGCTAACATTGTATAAGTTTATTCTTTTGGTTTTATTCTTTTGGTATCCGTGTGCTGCTAACATTGTATAAGTTTATTCTTTTGGTTTTATTCTTTTCGTATCCGTGTGCTGCTAACATTGTATAAGTTTATTCTTTTGGTTTTATTCTTTTGGTATCCGTGTGCTGCTAACATTGTATAAGTTTATTCTTTTGGTTTTATTCTTTTGGTATCCGTGGGCCGCTCATACTGAATAATTTTATTCTTTTGGTTATGTAACAATGTAAGTTCACTCCTGCTGGGGCCAAGCAGTGGCCTGCAGTATTACAAAATAAATAAATTAACCTATTTTTTAATGCAGTCCTCATGATCCTCCCCTCCCAACCTACTTTTTATGAGATACTGCTATGCCTACTCCTCAAAAACAAGCTCTAAAGTGAGATATGAAGCATAACTGAAAAAAGGTTGACCTGCTTACACAACTTATAATAAAAATAATATCATCAGCAGATGTTACTATCTCCCTCTGTTCACAAGCATTTTTTTCCAAAAACAAACTTCACCGTATGATAAATATTGGGACGAGGAAAAGTATCATATATATTTTATTGCACATTTATAGTGGGAAGCAACACCCTTAGTAACTTTGTCCCTGAATCGCACGTGTAGTGAGCTGGGTTTGAGGTTGTGAAAGATTTTGTGGTCCAAGCTCAGATAGCAGATATCCAGGCACTTTCCTCATCTGCTTTTTTTTTCTACATAGCTCTACGTTAATTAAACGATCACAGAAAACCGGCACTTTTGATTCATAGGCGATATTGCACCGGCCTTGGTCTGACACTTTCTATCAACGTGCCTGTAATATACGTGTCCCAAATTGCGAGGCCCCACGTCGTAGCTGCAAATGCTCCATCGCTCTTCGCGAACAATACCGACCCGCTCAACCGCAGTGCCCCCAGGAGAGTGCTTTCCTGGTTTCGAGCACGCCCACCCTGCAGGGGCGCAGCTCGAGACGTGGGTCAGAGCACGTATACACTTTGGAGACGCTGTTGCAAAGGTGTTTCTCTATATACGAAGCCAATCTCCTCCCCGTTTCAAGAGCCGTTGGCGGTCCGGCATTGTTGAGTCGTGCAGGAGAAAGTTATGCTGGCAATGTCCTTGCATTGTTTTTCACTATGCCCATAGTGTGCGAACAAATTTAGCTAGTTGGGGTTTTGTGATCTGGGTCTACAGCTCTGGTATATTTCTATGTGCACTTTTATTTGCGCTGCTATCAATTATGAAATATTTACGGCGCAGCTGTTAGGCTCCCGTTCATGCGTTCCGCGTCGTAGTCGTCGTCGGTGTAACACGCCACCTGGTAGTTGCATGGTGGTGGCGTGGCGCCACCGGGTGGTGGCGTGCCAACACGCCATCAGGTGGCGTGATGGCAGGTAGTACAAGAGCGAAACGCTACCTGCCACGGCGAGAGCGGTGGAGTGGACAACTGGTAGGTTGCTGCCACGGGAAGATCCCGGAGAGTGGCTAGCAGCGTAACGTAACACGCCACCTGACAGCGGTGGCTTGCGAAGAACTGCGCTTAAACTTTGCATTAGCCACTATCGTAGTAGTCTGTCAATTTGTTTCTTCGGTATGGCTCTGTCTATCCTCTCCATACTATAGAAGAATGGCTGGTCAGTTGGAAGCAAGGCTTCGCGCCTTTCTGATTCATTTTCTCAGCGACTCTTTGTCCTTACTGCCATTGAAATGGTACTCCAGCGCATGGCATGACCTCTAGGTCGCAAGGTCTTCATTGATTGCCTTCGCACGTATTATCAGCGCTTTTTGGCGAGAATATTGTTATTAAACTCGCCCAGAATTACAACTGTAGTTTTTTTATTTTTTCATCGAAATTTTTAAATTATCTTGTTTATATGAAATACTAGGGATGTTTGAGTTCGCAGGCTACTAAACTACTCGCATCTTCTTTCTAATTCTTCCACTGTATACTGTTGTCTTCGGCGCATTGAATGAGATGCAGAACCGTTCTGTTTTTTTTTTTTTTTATGCCGAGGCACTCAGTGCACCGACGCTGCTCGCTCAAAGCGTTACGTGACGATAATTTGTGGTCGTTCTTGACGCGCTCCTTCCCGTCCGTCACTCTCACCAGACGTGCGTCCGTTGCTTCCGTGTTGGCGGTGGCTAAACCACATGGTATATCCGTGGAAGCCAGGACGCGATAAAGATAGTCAACGAGACGCCAGCGTAGAATGCAGGCAGCAGACTGACAGGCCTACGGTCCAGTGGGTACCGAAGCCAGCTGCGGCAGGAGTCAGCGGCGGGGTCTACGAACCCACGCTTGGCATATCAATGTGACGTACGATGTTTTGCGTTGCGGAAGGTCCGGGCATGAAGACCAAACATAGCGAAGTCAAGTACAACACGTGCTTATATATCGCCTTGACCTTCGTTTCCGGGAGGGATGATCGCGGATCAATAAGCAAACACATGGAGTGACTGCTCCCAGCTGTCGGATGGGAACAGAGATATCAAGAGTGGATTCTAGGTTGTGCACCTGGTTGTCTTTGCACCTTCAGCGCGTGCGCATAATGTTCTCCTTACTAACTCGAGAAGCCTGTTTAATAGCTGCGAGAATTATTTGAAACTTTGTGGGAGTGTAGCACTCCCTAGGTGACACACCGCAAAGGAAGAGATGGCGGTGTTGTGTTCGAAAAAGAGAACAAAAATTCACGAAGTAAACTGCCATGTCACGAGGCAGTCAACTCTCCGGCTCCAGGCCGGACCATCATTTCCCTCACGACGCAACTCAGCTGTCCACGGAAAAGTGTTACAGTTACTGCGCAGTTAAAACAACCACCAACTCGAAATTGCATCCATTCTTCCATTTAGATCTTTCTTTAAAGTGTTCTCATTGTTGATTTCGGCCGTTGAATTACTGGGCAGATTTTGCAGCGACTTTCTAGAGCTGTTAACTCAGTTCTTAACCTTGCTGCTATCTGTTCAAAGTGAAAAAGGTTATTTTTTGAACCTACGAGGTTTCCTGTGCTTCCAACATGTCGCATTGCATTGATAGTCGCATGTTACATCACACAATAAATATTTGAGCCAAGTCTTTAAACTTTTTGGTGCTTTTTAGTACGTTATTTATTTTTTCGTTTTGAATAACGCCTCAAATCTAAAGCAAACACAAGAAAACTGAAAAGATAGTTAAGGGCGTTAGGCTTTGCCAAAGGTTCGCCCTCCGTATGCAGTTTTGTTCAGCGAAAGAATATATGCGCATTGTACATGACACAGGTGAAATATTAATCCGAAGCTAAAGCTTACGTATAGACTCACGACAGTACACACCTTTACACATAAGGGCCTAGTCAGCATGATTACATGCTCTAAGCTGAACCACATGTAGATACAAAAACACACAGCTGCGGACAAAAGCGAATGGAACAACCTATTAACTTCTAATATTTTTCACGCATTGCCTATTCCCAGGTATGGCATGTGCAGGCTAGCAGTGGACACTAGTACGCAGTTTGGCGAACTAACAATCTTTCGTTCTTTCTAGAAGAGAAATCGTGATTTAGATTAGAACTGAAGAGCATGCTCCATTTACTTAAGTTCTTAGCTCTAAATAAACTAAAATCAAATCGCATAAATCATTAGAAACTTATAGGGACCACAAATCACAAAGGTAAAGGGTCATATTACGGTGATTTCATCTCCTGCACTGAGTTTGTTAAAAGCCTGATAAAAATGGTAGGCCTCATCTGCGATCACGTTGTGTCCACTAGGGACTTCCTCATTAGTTTACTCGGGTAAAAATGCCTAATTATCATCAGGACATCTGACGACACCAGGCTATCCCACGCACGACGTGGGCTTCAGGCCTAACGGCCCTGATATCCTATAACGACGTCGGACAGTAATGCCATCACCCTCGCTCATTTGTCAAGGCCAATTACCCAATGTCACGGGTCATGCTAAAGTACGCGCTCATAGAACTGCCCTTTCGAGTGGCCAGGAAGAGAACCAGGCATGGCCGTGCAGTGATGCTTTGCAGCCGCGGATCAGGAGGGGAATGGTCGGCGCCGCCAGACGGCGCCGTGTTGTCGATGCGCCTATGTCGCTGCTTTTGCCTCCGATTGTTTGAGCACCTCCCCTCCGTAGCGGCGTCACGCTGCTTTCAGCAGCTGTTGCCCGCCTGTTAACTTCTTCAGGTGTTCTGTAGTTAGTTTGTCTGTTAGTTTAATACAATTCCTTGCCGTTTAGGCAGGGCAAAAGGGGGGAACATGTTGTACTGACTAGGCCCTCGCGTCAGAGGGCGCCGAGGCCATCAAGTTACACAAAAACAAGCAACATCATCCAGAATAATATACTGTAACTTAATGTACCTATGAAAACAAGACATTTCGCAGTTCAAAATTATAATTTCCAAAAGAGAATGTAAGAGTGCTGGGCGAAAAGCAAAGCGAAGTAAAAGAAACAGTAAATTTAAAGGCAGTGAAGGACATGCTCTGTTCAAGATTGGAGTAAGAAAAAAAAAGAATATCGCAAAACTGTGCATTACAAAATCATGCAGACAATGATTGAATTTCCAGCATTCATTCTTAAATTTGTGAGCCATTTGACTTTTTTTGCAATATCAATTAATTTAGGGTGACCATTGCAGATCAGCATAATTTGATATTCGACAGTTTCCTTTCCATAACTGCTACGAGGACACTCTACTACAGCTGGTGTTTCCAGCAAAAAGTAACTGGCATCTCTGCTACGGTATTGATTGCAGAAGCTATTGTAGTTCCCTGCTATTTTTGAGTACACCAGCTAGAAAGCATAATCTGACACTGTAGGAGCTTGTAACAAATGAAAAGAAAAAAGTTTTGTTATGTGCATCAAGCTAACTCCGTATGATGTGCAGATCTCTGTACCTCGTAATTTCAAGACCTCTGTATAATTTATGTTTACGACTTCTGTACATTCCGACTTATAACTTTATGTAAACCCTGCGGGGAGACTTCGCTTGCATGGAAGGATTCAGTTGAGCACAATTTATTTTTTTTTCAGTACTATGATAACGTTCGGTGACTGCATATTTATCATATTGGGCAAAAAAAGTAGCCGCCTCTGACAACTGTTGTCAAAGGATCAAAGTACATCTACGTAAAAAAACACTCGATCTTTAAGCGCGTAGCTTTTCTCTGCCAAGCGATATTTGTGCTCGTTATTTTATTATTTATTCTGCAACCTAGTGCTCCGCCAACAGGCTAGAAGGCAGAATTTGCAAAAATACTGATGCTTCCAGAAACGTAGTCATGGAAAGACCTCCTTGGTATTTCGAAAGAGTTTAAGAAATGCTTAACTATTTCAAGGCAAAAATTAGTACAGGTTGCTAGAAAAAAAGTTCAATACTTTCCGAGCAAATATCAGTACGGTCATGCTATTGAAGGACGAATATAAATACATAATTCCTCGTTTGTTGCCATGAACGGAACGAAGATGTATTTAGTGCCGACGGGCATTTCATAAGCTTATGCAAAATGATATACATGTGTTCTCTCATTATGCAGATGCGAAATGTTTTTGACAGTGTTATAAGTTAGAAGACATATCCAAAGCTTATTACAATATTGCGGGGAAATGAAAGGTCTCAAGCGCATAGATTGAAGAGCATGCAATTTTTGTTTTCTTATAAAAGAGATTGCTTACAAACAAGAGTAAAAGGAAGATACTGTAAAATGGATAAGTTCTTATCAATTATGATGACACTGGCTGAGCAAGAAGTAGCCATCACGTTTAAATTAATGCAACTTGAAAGAACGGACACTTCGCTTTAAATATGTTTACTTCTTTTACCACAATTTGTGAGAAAAGACGCCCGAAAGGGAAACTGGAATACAAGGAAAGAACTCGCTTCTTCGCTGTCTTGGCTTCCGTTTCCATCCTCTCTTTGTAGAAAATGGGTACAAACTTCCCAAATAAGACAAGTTCGTGTTTCAAAGAAAAATGTAATGGCGGCCAAATAAAAGGTTCTTCTCTATAAATGTGTGTACGTCTTTGCAGGCCATTAGAAGTATCCAGGGCTTTTGTGCCAAATTCATTCATTGAACAGGATGCCCGAAATAACACTGGTGAAGGTACCAAGTTTAAAATAGCTTAATATATTTTAAAACCTGTACGGAGCAAACATTATTGTTTCTTCTTTTTTCAGCGCAGGTTTCTACCTTTGGCGCTATCTCTTCCGGATGGAAGCAATACATGTTGCCATCACTCGCTAATGAACCATCAGGCTCTCTATAACTTCACTAAAATAGTAACTGTTAGTCTTCAGGCAATTTCTTTCATAGCCCTTGTTATTTCATACGTCTACACGGTACCCCTCATTAGATTTCTGATCTGTCTTTAGTGGCACATGCGGCCGTCTCCGAAGTAATTATAACTGACAAACTCTCTTCATGGCCATGAAGAGAACAGTGATGCAGCTTTCTTAAACCTACCCCGTTTTAGAATAGAGGAGGAGGAGGAAACAACTTTATTGAAAGACTTCCCTCTGATTGGGGCCAGACGTAATGAAGTACACTTTTTGCGTGGGGTCCTCGGCCCAGGGTTGGGTTGGCGACCATGGTTCGGCAAGCATCCTCGAACAACTGTCGCTGCTGCCTACCTAGAGAAGGGGAGATTTGGGATGTTCTGGGATGTTCTGGGATGTTATTCCATGGCCTGAAGTCTGCTTAACATTGCGCAGTTACTTCGGTAGCATTTCAAGCAATGTGAACATATTCTGGCCGTTCTTAAGATGTTCAACAGAAAGACTTCTCAATTTCCCTCCCCTTTTAGTAAAATAGTAGTAATTCTTTCAGTTTCTCCGCATAAGGGAATGCAGTTTGTAATGCAGTTTGTATCTGGAAATAAAAAAACAGCTTCCTACCGTCTATTGTAATGTACAACAGCAAAAGTGTATTACAGATAACTTACTGTTTTCTACGAGGGAACAAATTCATTTGGCTTTTATTTTTCATGAAATGAGTTTGTATCAACCTACAAATTTTCCGCCCCGAAAGCAGCCCCAAAGAAACACTGCCACTCCATTGCGTCATCCGCTATACAAACACCACGCAATCATATTCGCCCCCTCCAACCCTTCCGGCTACTAAGGCATCTCCACGGACAAGAGCGCATTCTTTGTCTTTGCTTTTTGTTTTTTTTTTGTTTTGTTTTTTCTGTCCCAGAGCTCCACGAGTCGACGCTACAACAGGGCGTGCTTTCCTTCTCCTCTCTCTCTCTCTCTCTCTCTCTCTCTCTCTCTCTCTCTCTCTCTCTCTATCCTTAGTAGCGGCGCCGGGAAGCCCGTTGACAATGCATTTCATTCAGAAAGGGTTATAGCACCAAGGCGCGACGCGTTGACACTTTTGTAGGGTGAGTTCGCGCCGTCATTCATTTCTCGGAAGCCGGGTGATTTTTCTTTCCGAGTTCTGAGGCTCTGCGTAGCACATTTTTTCAGTGCCCAAAAAGAGTTTTATTTTACAATGAGCGTCACTCCAACCCTAACCCACGCGCGGCGCGGATAAAGCGAAAATTTCTCCCATTGTTGCTCCGTAGAAAAGCCCTGCACACAATAGGTGCTAAAGCGGGAAGTCCTAGAATTTTCGCGTGCCATCAAAGGAAGCATAGGGAAGTGGCAGTGAAAGAATCTCTGGCTTTATCCGGTTTTATTTTTGTCAGCTGGGAACGTGACCATTTGAGCACATTTTCGAGGTCTCGTGGTGCGCTTGGCTACTTTTTTTTTGTCCTAAAAGAATCTCGTTTGTCCAGATGGCTTGTTTTAAAATTTCTAGACTCACAAATTATTATCCGCGCTTTAACGCTACTTCTTCAAAATTCATCAAGAACGTTTTACCGAAAATATTTTATGTCGGTTCCGCATTGGACGCACGCATCTTGCATACAACTTCCTGCTAACAAAGCAAAACACACCTCTCTGTGAAATAAGTGGCGCTAAACTCGCAGTAAACCACATTTCAGTTTTATGCAAGAAACTTGAACAAGTAAGAAAGAAGAATTTTAGAAAATTCTACAGTGAATACATGCCATTATACCCCATGTTGTTTTTAGGTGATCAATCACTTATTGATTTTTCAAATTATTTTCATCTTTCTTAAAGAGGCCAGTATTTTACCAAACTATA
Organism: Amblyomma mixtum; assembly: GCF_055824585.1. Taxonomy (NCBI): domain Eukaryota; kingdom Metazoa; phylum Arthropoda; class Arachnida; order Ixodida; family Ixodidae; genus Amblyomma; species Amblyomma mixtum. The sequence continues at coordinate 98,374,251 of NC_143020.1, forward strand.
GCTATCTCCTTTAAAAGAGGGCATTCTAATCCTGTGTTTGGCGCATCATAGCCTTTGTTGCTTTTATGCCGTAAAACCAAATATAATAAATAAATAACGAGCTTCTTCAAAACTGTATTCATTTCCATCTGATGGGGCCTGCATTCCTGTTGTCACATTGAAGACAAAAAGGCAGTTTCAAGTACCCTTGCTCACACGCATCAAAACATATATATATGCTACGAATGCTACAAACATAAATGCACAGCCTCTTTAATGGGCACTTCAACGACCTGCGATCGACTTTTTGCTGAAGAAGCGGGCAGTTGAACGAGAAGTAGTCTACTAGCAGACATTCCTTTGCTGCATTAGAGAAATACAAAGGAAAACTTTTTGCACACTACGTTTTGTTATAGCAGCGATGGGAGAGCTCCAAAATCCAAACCAGGTGTGCGTGAATGTCGGCGATGCGGTTTGAGGCGAAAGGCGAAATAATGACAACAGCCCCTCATTTTACAGAACAAAATAAGTTTGTCATTCGGAGTTACCAAATATCACCGTTGCTGGTAGTGAGTTTTATGTGCCTATCGTTTTAAGGCGAACGGCTTTAATGCTTAATACTGTAGTCCGTTCACAATGCGTGTCACACGCGTTTAACTCGTGAACTAAAAAAGATAGAAGAAAACCAATGGCTGCTTCAGATAGAGGAGGAAAAAATGAACCTAGAAGCCGTGTTCGATGACTGTAGAAAAATTATGTAATTAATTATTGGCAATAATGTCGAAATTGCGTCGAAATAGCGCTGACGTCGATATAGCCACGGGCACGGTGTGACGTCACATCCACTGAAAGTCGTCATGGCATAGCGAAAGTTTTCACAGAACGGTCGGAAAAACGTCAGATTTTTGTCAAATGAGATTTAAAAATATGTAATTAAGCGTAATTAACACTTAACATCCCTGAAAGATTGGGTATCGATATAGCCACGGGAATTAAAGGTGTGACGTCACATTCACTAGAAGTCTTCACGGCATAGTGTCCTCGGCTTTCGCCTCTCAACAATTCAGTTGGCAAAGTGTCCTCGCAATTTTTTTTTTCTAGTCATTTCAACTCTTTCGAACGAGCTGTTCCCCCCGTGGCTATCCGCTACCTTCCTCAGCCTCAAATGCACCGACTACGTTGGCATTTTTGCGCGTAAATTTTTCTGACGTTTGAAACACAGCGGCAAATAACGCCAGGACCACTCCTTCTATTCAGAATGGTCTATAGGCGAGGCGCTGTAGATGCTGCTTTTGAAGCTGCATGAGAAAATAGGGAGAATAAGCCACGTCAGCAGCTTGGAACCGAGCGTTTTGAAGCGGAGTGGGAAAAAATGAAAGATGAGCGAGACGAATATTTTCAACGCGCAGCCCCAGAGGTTACCATTTGGAATATATTGCGTGAGAGGCTTCGGTGTTGTCCGAGGTCACATCGCACTCATAATTTTGAGCGTTGAACAAAATTGTACAATGCCCTTTCATGTTTTTGTGTTCATTGGACTGTTCAGTCTCTGTAAGACGCGTGTGACTGTCCGACAGACCAAACGTGTACTCCCGACGAAGTAAGCTTATGCAATACGAAATACAGGCGGTTACACATAAGTCTTTAAGTAGTAAAAATAGACTTTTCGAGTTAGAAGAGTGCTTTTTTCGACATAGCATTGTCAGCGGTGTAATGGATCCCAGTACAGCTAAGACGTGCTGGTTAGCAGGCTGGTTATTACTATTGCGCAGTTAAGGTTTTAACTATTACCATTCGGTACTTTAATTATCGAGAGGCATGTAGCCTAATGTAAGTAATATCCATGTCACTTTTTAGAATTTCAAAATGCGGTTACCCTCGGCGCTGGCTGTTGCCTTCTATACGGACGAAAAAGCTCACAATGTTTCGGATAAGTTCGGCATCATCTTTTTCTTCAGCTTCGGACGATGCTCACCAGAGTTCGCCGTTTTGGCCTTTTTTGCCAAAGAGAAAGATTCAGCTTAAAGCGCTATGCTTGTCCTATGATTACAGTACAAAGTTGGCGAGTTGGTTAATATCCACAGTGGAAAAAAGCACGTGAAGACGACTACAGGACGAAGAACCACCTTGACCAATCACTTGGTAGTCGTGCTGTAATTCTTCCAGATCGCATTATACTGACGATTACGATTGTAAATGTCTTCGCTGCATGCAGGAGTGAAAGGATATGCTGCGATTTCTGCCAAGGACCCTTTTACCAGAGCTGAATTGCGGGAACAGTAACCGGAACCCATTTTCCATGTCACTTCGTGCTCAGTCCCCATCTAACCCTTTTGAGGGGGTTGAATGAACTGATTACGGCCCCACGTACAGGCCTTTGTGCCGTGTTGGGTTTCTGCCTTGACCTCAGGTGTCGATGACTGTCGGAAGGAGGTCACTGCTACGTTAGCTTCTAAGTTATTACGTAATGAGCGAACGTACTATACCTTCGGTCACCGGCCTCCATTTCACGTTTAAGTCGCTCGCATAATGGGGATAGTGTCTTGCGTCCCTCGAGCCAAGAAACCTAATACATGTGCATGATTTGTGCTTCTCGGGAACGTCTCGCATTCGCCGAAGCTCCTTACTTCTAATTAAGCTCTGTTCTCTGTACAGATGCCGAAGTGCCACTTGGTGGTCGTTAATGGTGAATGATCAAGAATATTTTTTCTTGCTTTTCGTTTCATGGCAAGCGGCTTTTCGTTCCTGCCGCTCGCAGAGAGAGGTATTCAGTGAGTTGGCTTGTAATATATCAGGATTATTATACATAACTTGCATGTCGCTCACCAACCAGTTGCCGTGTCCTCCGTTATTCAACTGCGCGGTCTGTTTATGCAAGCTCTGATGTAGTTGGCAGTTTACTTAAGGTGATGATATTTTTTTATCATTGCTCGATCAAATTTTTGGCATAGTCTTACTGACAGCGCTTTGCCGAAAGGCATTTGCGTCTGTTTTACCATTGGTTGTGTTATAACTATAACTAATCTATGGGACTAACTTCAAGGATTAAACATTTTAATGCCAACTCCTCTACACTCGCGTTGCTTGTAATGAGTAATGTCTAATTTGCACCACAAAAGGACGTACCTATCTCTTGTCCGCGCATCATTTTTGTATCGCCTAAGGAGGTTTCCTTTCATTCCTTCTTTTTATCACATAAATTAATTGCGTAATTACCATAGTTCCTCCTGAGAAAAGAAGGGGAGTGGAGATGCGAGGGTATTTTTGTTCCACCTGACTTAAAAACACAAATTGGCAATTGGCTGTTGATTTAGCCAAGAAAATCGCTATGAATAATTATAAAACATCTGCATGGAGTTTGAGTCATATAAGTCGCGAGAAAAGCGTGCTATTCGCGAAAACTTCCCTTCTTGTTTTTGAGGTGACAGATTGGAATCTTAATGGCGCCAGGAACAAACTACTTCTGTTTTTTAGGGGTGTGGTAATGTGGGAGCTTTACAACTTCACTACACCAGCATTTTGAAAGGAAAAAAAATCACATCAAAAAGTTTCCACTCATTCTTGTAGAACTAGTTACTTTCAAACGTTTCTAGTCCAAAAATTGTACGAGGTCCGGAAGCAGAGTTATTAGACTCATTTAAAGATCTGAACATCTGGAGGGACTTTTCAGAGCGAGAGACTTTAATTAATGAATAAAGGAGAGGTCTGCCTGGTGATGAACCTAGCATGCTACTCCAGAGGACTTTTCAGAGATTTACTGACGTCAGGAATATGCTTCCCCCTCGTTACGTTGTGCGTACTGTATGCTACGCACCGACATCCAGACTACCCTTTTAAGATTAAAGAAGTTTTTCAAAGCGAATACTTCAGCTCTCAGCAGTGTCCTTGTCGATCCTTCACAGCTATCGTCGTCCCACAGTTGTATTCGTAAGGCGGCTTTCAGGTATCGATACATTAGACGCTTTCAAAGGTTTATGTAACGTAAAGGCTGTGTCTTAAACAAGACGAGATTCAAATGCAGCGTTGGTGCAGCCATTCAAAGATCGACTGATGCCGAACCAACGCCGCATTGCTGACGGCACCCTTAGAGCATATACTTCGAGCTGAGTGGTGGTGAAGTCAGAAATGTTTCCCACGAATTCCCCTACACGTCAAGCTCTGAACACGATCAGAACTCCTGCAGACAGGCGCATTCCATTTGAGGTAACAAGAGGTCTCTAATGCAGACTTCTGCTCTCCACACAGCCTGTGTTGGACATCCCTCAGAATGACTTGCACCAAACTTTCGTGACAGTAAAGTTGTGCCTGCTCGGCATTGATTAGCCTCTTATAAATGTTTCGAGCACTAAAACTAGGATGGCGTTAATGTGCAAGAATAATGGAGGCATTCAGAGATAGACTGGATCCGGGCACAAGCCGTGATGCTGACGACAGCAGCGGGACGTACTTCGCCCAGAAAGACTGTGACGTCACAAATGTTTCCCACCCCTCCCTTCTGCGTCATGTTATTGCCACGCGTACGACGGCACCAACACCCAAGCCTCCCATATAAGGCTCCAGAGTTTCCTCAAAGCGCACCCTTGCTCTCATCGCAGTCTGTGTAGACCATTCTTCAAAACGACTTAAATCCCACATTCCTCTCAGTAAAACTGCTTCCTGTTTATGGCACGTACTTTGGCAGCTTGGCGTTTAAAGATATGTGTATTTTTACTTTTTTTAACATCGACGTAGCCTGAGTTTCCCGCCTGGCCATATGGCAAAATGTTTACCGGCGCCACCACTACGAAGCTGACAATGGGGTCCTTTATGCGGAAATTCCTCGCAGGGCGCTGAACGCACCCTAGAGGGATGGCTGTGTGTCTTGTAAAGATAACGTAGCGAGGTTTATGGCATTGCGGATATAGACAGCTTACCAAGTTTACCCACTCTGGTTTGCTGCGTTAGCTCTCGTAAGGAAATATACGGAGGCGATGAGTCATCCGTGTTTAAGGTAAGCTGCTGAGGAATGTGTTTTTCTCGCCTCGTAAATAGACTTGGGGAACGCTTTTTTGCATTTGGTATTATGTTGTGACTGGGCTGAACCCGGTTAAAAACCCGCATAATTGCCAGATTGAGAATTAATCTGCCTCGCTGGGTATGTATCAGTGGCTTACAGTTGCAGAAAATCAGGCCGTAAGTTTCATTACGGTGTCGGTGGCAACACACTAAAAGAAGCGATATAAAAAAAAAATAAAACATTTCTGTCGTGGGGTTTTCGGCAGTATTAAAAGAACTCGGTGGTCCAATTTAGTCTTGAGACTACTATGACGCAATTACTGCGGGCCTGACATCCTGCAGTGCTATTTTCGCCTGTAGACATTGCTGTACGTTTCCGAAACAACCCAGTACCGAATGGCCCACGAATATTTCACCTCACATGAGGGCAGATTTAGCTTTTAATCCTGCATGAACAGGCAACTTCCACTCTTTTTTTTTTCAAAAACCTACAGCGGTATGGTATACTTCCCAAGCATATATACTAAAAGTTACATGTGTTAAACTGGAGAACTGGAGCAGCAGTTTTACATTTAACCCTGATGTATGTTTTGGGCGAAGGTGTATCTTGGACGCGTGTATAAACAAAATCCCGTTTCCCACAAGTGTTAATACATACACTGCCTCTCGCCTATTGCGGGCTATTAACGTTCCAACATAGAAAGCCTCACATTTTTGTTGAAGCATGTTTTTGTCCCGCGTACAGATGAGAAAAAACGTACAAGGCCCGGTTGCGCCGTGAAATGCGAGATTCGGCTGGAGAAGTTTGCACTGTTGAATATAACATTGCTTATTCGTTATCATTTAGCTTCTACGACCGAGTGTGCGTGGCATCACTGTGCCGTCAAATATGGCGTCACTATCTTCAGACCATTGGGCGTAGCGCGTTTCCATGGCAAGTTGCAGTGACTTTACGCATGACGTCCCTGCATGCGTACCAATCAGCATGGTGCGCTACTATGATGTCATTCGTGACTCCACTCTATGCTTAGCAAACAGTGTGGACCGGTGTTACGCCGACGTCAACGCCGACTCCTCACAACCAGGAAACCTTTCCTTAACAGCTCTTGCTGTAAAATAAAAATGAAGTTCCTTCTCGTAAGGAGCTTTCGTTCACTGAAATAATTTGTAAAGGCACAATTTACTCATGGCGTCAGTGCGGGCGTGTGTCCCCAGAATTTATGCTCACAGAGGCTGCCTCTTCCACTGTTTTCAGTACGTCATATTTGAGTGGCTTAAACAGGTACTCTTGAGGGAAACGTTAGAAAACACCACAATTATTGCTATATATCCACTGCTACCATTTATAGGCTATGTATTTCAAGGCAACCTGTGTCATCCTGTTAATAGCTTTGACATCATATTCAACACCCAATGTTAGCAAAATAGAAAGTGACTTGATACGAGACCCTAGTCGCTGTAAAGCGAGGGCACTGTTCTCTGTACATCTTATTTTAATCTTTTTGTAAGAAACTGATATGTTTGCCGCTGAAATTTACGTTCATTCGGAAAAGAGTCGGTACCATCAAAAAGAAAACTGACCTAGACACTAATAGACACGCTCGAACACAAGATCATATTCTTTGGATGTGTATGGGCAAGCTCTACCCCGAACGCTCCTGACACCCCCCCCCCCCCCCCCCCCCCCCGGAAAACTGGAACCAGGTTGTAATGAAGCATGAACGGGCAATATAGGAAGCTTTCGTTAGCAGGGCTTTGGAGGTCGCCCCTGTATGGGGATAACACTGACACCCAGCCACCTACGGTCAACAAGTTCTTGGAAATAATGTTTTTTTCTCTATCTCTCTCTTTCTCTGTCTCTCTTGAAATGCATGGCAGAGCCTGAACCGTGGAGATCTGTGTACCAGCATTATCTGGCAACAAAGGCATTACCCTTGTTATAAGCCATTCCAACAAAGGGATTCTAACAGCATTATCTTGTGAGCATAGACTGGAACCTGATCAAACAACCCGATGGAGATTGTAAGACAACAAGCAGCACTACAGATAGCATTCTCTGAACATTATGCCGTTCTGTGCGCTGAATGACCTCACCTCTCGACTTATAGTATGGTTCTCGTATAGAATGTCTGTAGCTCGTAACCCCATTCCTTGTTACCTGATACTGCATGTCCCCTGAGCAATATCGAGTAGATAGGTCATCTGTTCTGTCTCGGACCTTTTCTTCTTTCTTTTTCTGCCTCAGGGTCTTGTCGGTGGGAGAAAAGTTGTTGCTATGACTCCACCAATATTTCGTCCGGTTTCCCCCTTCTTTGCGTCAATGTTCGCTGCAGCTCTCAAATTAAATAAAATAGCTTTTTGTGGACTCGATATAAATGTGAGAGTACAACTGTTGTCGTAAAAAAAATATTTTACAGACAGGTGACATCTAAAGAGATACGAATAGAACCACAATACGCAATCGGAGTGACATTTAAAACGGAGCTAATTTTGGTGGTAAACATACTAGCGAATCGAATCGGGCCAGCGGAGCCGCAGAGACAGTCACAAAGGGTTGAAAAGAGTGCCAGCGTATATCTATTGATATTAAAACAGACAATTTATTCCTATTTTCGATTTCAGCAAGGAAAAGGGTCAAAATAGCCTAAACCTGAATTCTGGCGAGGAAATAGAACCCAGACTGGTAGATAATAATCAATGACAAATCGTAATATAATACGAAGCTCGCGTGAGAGAGAGCCTGCAGAAGTGTTTACGGAGAAACGAAAAGCTGAAATTTCGGGTTGTTTCGTAACTGGTTGAAGCCTTAAAAAACGGTCCATTGTGGCTGTCTTGTTGACGCATATGCGCAGTTCCTAAAAAAAGAAGAGCTGGCTCGATGGAAAGAACCCAGGCATATTCATGGCGTTGAAAGCTGCCACATTGGAATGTAGAGTCCATGGCTTCTAACTTTGTTCGCCCACAAAGAGTTGGAATAGATGTTTGCGTACAAAGAGAACTCGCGAAAGTGAACTGTTGAATTGTCGTTGAAGTGTGTATCCACGTGACAATAGCCGCACCCTTCTATTATAAGAAAAATTCACTTCACGCGAACCCTGGTGGAACCAGAATCATCAGGAAGAAGTCCGAAGCTTGCTTTGTAGATTGAATGAAATGTATGGCTGAATGCGAAAGCCTAAAAGAAGTGCGTACAGATATTCGGCACAACAAATGCTTCAAGCAAAGTCAGTCTCAGGTAGAGAGAAAAACAGGAACGAAAACAGTCGGCGAACGTCACAAACCCTGGAATACAACAAATAAAAGGCTAAAAATAGGTCAAGCATTTTAGGCACAAAAGCAGGCTTTAATGAATGGATATTCACTGTAATATTCAGAATTTTTATTGGTCGTTCAGGCATTTTCAGCATCAAGGGCATAATTCGAGCGGCTTATTTTACTCGCATATAGGTTTAAAGATTGACATTTCTATGCATTACATTGGTACGTATGGTTTTTACACGTCACATTTTTATTTTAGAGGCGTAAAGCATTTATTAATGCGCTCTAATTTATTTTCATCACAGTTTCGTAAATGGCTCTGTGCTTTCGTGCAGAAGTTTCGCTCACTATTTATTTATCACACGTTGAGACGTGCTGCCCTAGACAAATTAGTCAACCTCAGTGACATGCTGGACAGTTTGGTCATTTCAGTGCTGTAATCATTGGCTTAATAGGAATTTCGCTCATACTTAAAATAACTGTCGTGGAGATGAGGTGGAAAAGGTTCCTCTGCACGGCGCACCTAGCGAAATTTTTTGATGTTAGGGAGCTGACACATTTGTTGTGAAACTGAAGCAATTGTACAAATTCATTGTAGAACTGCAAAAATTATCAAACAACGCTTTCTGACGCGACGAACGTATCTCACTCAATAAACGATACGTGTGCACATATGACCACTGACACGGAGAAATCTTAGCAGATATTTCTCTGTAAGGAAATACATTATCGCCATATTTATAGACCTTCAATAATTATGCCTCTAGGATGTTGCTGTATATGACAAGCCAGATACGGCCGCATAATGAGGTCAATTGTTGGTCATGAAACTGGGAATGTAATTACTCAACTTCGGTTTTAGTCAACACCATTCAGGATATGCAATGAGCTAGGAGTGTAGAAATTTTTATTGTTTAACATAGTTATATTAAGAGACGGCACACACAAAAGCACCAACCTTTTAAGCATCAGGCGCCAAGCAAGAGAACATCCACGTTTATCCGTTAAAAGCCGAAAGGACCCCCGGTCCCCCTCCCGCAATTCTTTGCGGAGCCGAGATCTGGGTACTCAAGCCAAGGCACCATACTAACACCATGCTACTGCATCAATGTAATTTTAGTGAATATAAGACATCGGTGGTAGCGTGTAATAGATTGTAAACTTATTAGAAGTCGCAGCACAGAAGACGATCTCCTTAGGAATATAATTATTGGTAAATATACTTAGCCCTCGCCAACAACCACAGGACCAGAAGCCTTCTTTTAGTTAGAAAAAAAAAAGTTATTTCTTTCTCCGATTGAACTCCGGCACTTGTTACTCCATCTGCGTTGGTCTCCCGGTGAAGCAGCCAAGCCTCCAGTTTCTATCGTAAACGTGTGCTCTGAGTGATTGTTTCATCCGAGCCCGTCGATTTCTTTCTTCCAGGAGAGCTCGCCTGAATTTAGGTCAGGGTTGCGCCTGCATATACGAAATCTGCCGTCCCCTCTCCCTATCGGCCACTCTCACAATGCGCGATGCATCAATCAGTGGAAGTGTCCCTTGCTCCTGACTGATTTTCTGGAGAAGCGGAAAGGGAATTGCATACCTTTGCATATTGTAGACGGCCTAGACAGCTACCTGACATTTCAGACTAATTACCAATCGTGTTTATAACGCTCAGTTAAACCGAACGTTGCAAAGGTAGCGTGTGTTTCAGTGCACTTACTCACATCGAGACATCATTGTGTGCTGGCCTTTATTATTTAGGTGGGTTGATGTCCTGAACGCAATACAAACTTTCAACGTTGAACCACTTCGATTACGGTCAAGCCAGTAATTTAACACCTGAAAAGGTATCAGATTGTTCGCTGTTTGAAACAAAAAGCAGCAACATCGTTGGCCGCTCTGCGCCTGCCCCGACTCAAACACAGGGCCACGTACAACACCACGTGACCATGCCCGCGATGTAAGCCCACGAAATGCATTGTGTAAACCAGAACCTCTATTCCAGCTGCGCCCACTGAGACTGGTCCATTAAGTCCGGCGCTGCATTAACGTGAAAGCACTACTTCAGACGTACCAACTCCAGACAAGAATCTTGTGATCTTGTCATGTTGTTTTTTGAGATCCGAGCTAACACCAGCTTACTTAAGCTACTCGGGTAAGCTCGGGTTAGTTCGGAGGAGTGTCGTGCAAGCTGCAGCCAATGTGAGGAAGCTCGATTAAGTTCGGAGAAGCGTCGTGCCAGCTGTAGCCAATGGGAGGTAGATGGCAAGTGACAGTTAAATTAATGATTGGTCGCGAGAGGTTGTTAGGGAAGAGCAACACGTGTCACAAAATCCCTACCGGTGGCTCTGGTAGAAACAGCCACCTGCCAGTACAGTGGCGCATCGCTTAACCGCTGCGCCACACCGCTGGTAGTGGTATGAGGACTCGCCGTGATCAATGAATTTTAAGTAGAGAATGAGTAATTCCTCATGTATAGGCATTAACCCACTGAAGCTATTGCGTCATATTCTTAAGGCGGGGCTTAAGTGCCCCCTCCAATTGAAGAATGAACAGCGGCTTTCACACGTCTACTGTTTCACTGCGTTGAACACCTGTCACTTTTTTAACAGCAGCTAGTTGCCTTTGTTACTCAATCTCCATGTCTGCCACAAGTGCCGCCATCTGGACGATGAATCAGGAACCAGGAGCCTCTCATGGTGCTCCACCGCACTAGAAATCACCCCTCACCGGGGCCACTGCCCCCTACCTAGCTGCCCTCCCTTCGTTTGTGGGCGTGATGGATTTCGGGTCGGCTCTGCGGAAATGGAGTCGGACGGCCGGCCGACCGCCCGACGAAAGTCGCTCAAGGTCTCCCCCGCTGACCGCTCTTGCAGGTCAGTCCAGCTGGCCGCCGCTTCGGCACGAGAGGCGGGGCAGCGGAAAGCGACTCAGTGACCCCGCCGCGGTCGTCCCGGCTGGCGCTGTTTCTCCCCTAAATTAGTTTCTGCCGGCCGAGACAGGTGTGTTCGCCAAACGGATCGCGGTTTGTCCAGCATGGAGAGGAATGACTCGTGGCTCCTCCTCTCCATCAAAGGAGATGAAACTTCAAGTGCTATCACGTGTAGGGAACCTATGCTGCCAGGCGGCGCTGGGATGGTGCCACTACAGACACTGAAGTCGTTACAGAAGAGGGACTACGTGCTGTACTACGATTAGACGCGCACCTGACTTATCGCTGTCCAAGACTCGGCCCGACACAATGTATAGTCGTGCAGGCGTACGCCACATGTGGCTTCTGTAGAGCAGGGACGTTCTTCTTGACCTGGCTTGCCTAACGATGCCTTCCTGCTTTTACTTAAGCCCCGATGACTGGATAAGAAGAGGGTTTCAATGACGCTTTGCGAAAACCTTCAACTTTGTGGTGACACCGTAACTCAAAGCGAGTTGACTACGCCTATATCAGCATATATTTCCGAAGACGTTCTGAATAGCCAGAACACGTTTGTCCCTGCACGATGTATGATATTTTTTTCACTTTGAAGCAATTTTCCCCTCCTTTTCACCTTATTTCAGGTGCATAACACCTGGAATCGTGGCTCGCAGAGCTTTCCAAGAATATTCTGAACAGTTTCGGCAGGATTCCTCTTGGAAAGCGTCCCATCATTTTACACGAGCATTCTTCGATTTTGTCTATTAAAAAATGCGTGTCTACTAACCAGGCTAGCAGACTTCAATAATATTTAATATTACCCTTACAGTCTGGGGATATACAAGTAGCTAAAAATGAGTTTAATTAAGGTCAAGAATATTTGTTCAAACTTAATAGTTACCTTCATTTTTTTGATAAAGAAGGATTCTGTCGAGCAACATAACATCCGTTTTTGGTTTTCTTACCGAAGAAAAGAGGTACCGCAGCCATCAATGTCCTCACATGGTTCACTGACCGACGTGCTCCCAGCATTTTCTGAAACAGACCCCATGAACGGTGACACAAGGAAAATGTGTGATTAGGCGTCCCAGCAGAGCCCATTCGCAGATTCTTGGGGTTAGTTTCTAGTTCACCAAAGCATGTTCGCCTTTCACGTCACGGCAGAGTTCTACCCTGTCTTGAGTTCGCAGCAGCTCCAACTAAAGATCGTATTAAAGCGGAAGCCTTTAATGCCTCATCGTTATAAGTAGGAGTTATCGACAGAAATGTGACGCTTTTCAATTGGTCGAAATGGTCGTGACGCCACAGTGCGCGAGTTCCAAACGGGGCCAATTGTACTATGGCTAGTAAGCATGCAACCAATTAAAGGGATGGTATAGTGATGCTCCAAGAAAGTGTAATTGAGCTTAGTTAATTAGTTAATCTACCAATTAGCCTAAGTAACCTTTCTAGTCAGACCAGATAAATAAATAAAACACACTAGGAAATTGGTCGAGTTGGAAAATCGAACCAGGGTCTTCGGAGTGCGACACGAGCCCGCTAGCCACTTCGCCATGCCAGCTCGATGGTTTGGAAAGAACAAAGGCACGTCTAGTGAATACGGTGTCTTCGTACACTCCCATCATTCTCCCTTTCCTTACGGCGAGGTTCAGGTGTCCACCGAGACATGCGAGAGAGATACATTTCCTTTCCTCAAAAACCAACCTACCGACGAGCGAGGCGTACAGCCGAACGAGCGATGACGTTCTGTGGACTCCCTGGCAGCGTTGCAAGACGCTGTCGCGTTCACCTCTTACAGGCGAAGCTTAACATCTTAACCACACATCACTGACACAAGCATGAACATTGCGTTTGAGGCTTCCGCCTCACCGCACTCTAGATCAACGAAGTGCCCCCCTGAATTTTTTTCAGGTTTATCCAGTGCCTCTCCTTCATGCAGGTGCGTGACAGCAGTGAAAGCCTTCACGTAGTCACTGAGTTTTGATTAATCGGCTGCGTATTTGCAGCCAGACATAACAGCAAAATAAAAATTGCCCCCTTTTTAATGTATTATTATGCATCGGTAATACCATCATATGCAGAGAAAGTGCTAAAATTTGCACAAATTTAACCTCTTAAAGGGAAGCTGAAACAGTTTTTTGAGAATTCGAGGTTATTCAAGAATTGGAATCTATCAAGCTTCTGGACAAAACATGCAAAGTATTTCTGCACTAAAATTTAAAATGGTGACATAATCGTCGATTAAAACCGCGACGCTGCTTAGGCTTCTCCTCACTACTTTGAAGAAATGCGGGGAAACTCGGCAGTGACGTCATTGTTGCCGAAATTTCAGATGTCCGCTGCTTGCGCCTGCATGTTGCTTTGCGTCGTAAGAGGGCGCCAAACAATGCATCGTGAGCTTCACCTTCGATGGCATCGGTTTTATTCCATGGAATAACCGTTTCTTCGCTGGAAACGTAGTGCCGTCATACGTGACGTCATTATCGGTGCCTCTGCCCGTCGCTGTGCCCTTCAGAGAAGCCTGAACGCCGACGACGGCCTCATTCGGCGATTACGCCACCATTTTAAATGCTAGACCAAAACGATTTCGCAGGCTATACGTGCACGTTTCGCACATTCGGGAAACTTAAACTCATCGAATTCTAAAACCGCTTCAGTAGCCCTTTAACACTGAAAGAACAACCTCATAAAAACTATCCGGCTCAATTTAAGTAGCAGTAGGTCAACGTAAGCGAATCACAAGTAGTAGCATACTGGGTATATATTCAATGATCACGGTGCATATAATTTATGAAGACACAAGCCAACAATAATGTAGACATGTGAAAATTAACACGTCCCTCAGAAATAAATAACTATGCTCAGCTAGACCTCATCCGTGTCATTTGATACGTCATAAAATGACGTATCAAATGACGGCGTGAATTAATCTCATGACCTTTGTATGGCAAAGGGAATGCGTTTTAGGACAAAAGAAAGGAATGGTGGGCACAATTTGTCCCACTGCATTAATAAGCGCAAGAGGCAATAAAATGAATAAATTTGAGTGACTAATTCACTCAGCAAACTGATGAGTTTCTCATTCTGCTTTTTCGTTTACTTCTCACATAATGTCAACTTGCGTTTTCACGTGCAGCAAATTCAAATGCCTCTTTCGCTTCCTATAGCTCGGCAGTAGAACCTCGCGCACTTGTAAACCTTAGTTGTGGAAAAAGAAAATTCAGCGCTGTTCGGTACTCACTGATCTTTCTGAGGACACAAGCTTTCCCTTGTCTTGCATTAGGCTTGTCTGAAACGAAATTATTAGGAAAAGAGGTCTTTCACCCCACCTCGTGCACGTTAGCGACGGAACTCTTCAGCCTAGCTGCCACTGCTTCATCAAAATGAAATCAGTAGATCAACACTTAATAAAAGCGGTGGCCTCCAGAACCCTCTCCTCCCCGCCTCCTCATTATCCTAACGAAGACTGATTAGCTGATAACAGATGCCAGGTACGACCTAATTAGTAGACAAACGCTAAAACGCACGCACATAAGCGCACACGCCCTGCTCTGGTAATTGCCAGCGCATCATTATTCATAGTGACAGTGGGTCAAGATTCGCGCGCTCGAAGGAATCGTAAACATGCCCGGCAGCTCGCGCCGAGATTCGCGCCGCAAACGAAAGCCAAAAACTCAGTGGCAAGTGCGGAGCGCGATGCGCCAGTCGCCCGCCAGTCTGCGTTCCTGAGGGGCTCCACCGTGTCTAAATGCGACGCTTCATCATTTTCGTGCGTAGCAGCAGAGACGTGGATGGGAGTCGCGTTTCACGAGGCGCCTATACGCGAGTGGTGGCGACGGCGCGACGACCGCGACCGAGAAACAAGGCGTCGCGTTCAGCTTCCGCGACGTCGACGACGAAGGGCAGGACTTGTAGTGAACGTCGTGGTCAGGCGCCCAAGTGCCGGCTGTGCAAGCAACCGTCTCTTGGCTTGTGGAGAAAACAAAACACCGAAAGGAATTGGAGAATACCTAGAGGATTAAGCATTGTGGCTGGGCAGCACGAGAAATTAGCCGTTATTAAGAAGCAGGCAGTTAATCAGCAGGTTGATATTGACTGTAATTGGTGGTTGCAGTTGGGTGATGTTGACTGAGGTTGTTGCACTCGAAAGCCCCAATCGATGTTACTCAGAGATATCAGTCAGTATTCATAATTAGTAAAAAATACAAATTCAAATTTGATTCGAACAGGTCGCGTAGTTCAATTTTAGATGTTTTAGATCTTTTAGATGTTTAGAAGTTTAGAAGTTTAAGATGTTAGATGTTTAGAAGTTTTAGATGTTAGAAATTAGAAGTTTAGAAGTTTTAGGTGTTTATTTTTTCCGCTTGCAGTAAAATAGTGGAATAGGTTGACACCCTTTGCCCCTACTAACACATCATTGCCGAAATTTTGCAGTTCTTGTTGAAGAACTGAAGAGTAATAATTAAATCATGTTTAGCCAGATATAGCAGACCACTCACATCACTGTATAAGACAGCATTTGTATAACTACATTACTTGCCATGTATAAGTGTACCTTTATTCCGCCGAGTATGCAGCATCCATCATTTTTTTTTTTTTTGTGCTGTCTGTATCTCTCCGCCACACTCAAGTAAACAATTTTAACTAACCTTGTATTAGAATAAAATCCTGTAAAATCCCTGTAAAATCCCTGTAAAACCCAGGGAGGGTTCCGGAAATTTTGGCCACCTGGGGTTCTTTAACCTGCGCTGACTTCGCACAGTACACGGGCATCTAACATTTCGCTTCCTTCGAAGAGCCACTGCCGTGGGTGAGATCGAACCCGTGACCTATTGACCCTCTCACAACTTGCCCACTGTATTGCGAGAAACATAGTTTTTAGACAGCAACCTACACAGAGAAAATAAATGAAAAGACTGGAAAAATGTGATATGTACAAATGTAGGCGTCGTCACAGCATATCAGATAGCCCTTACTGCAGCAAGCTAGCAGTCTTAATACGGTGGTTTATGAGAGAAAACTGACGTAAGCACACATAGAAGTTCCAACAGAAGCTAAGCCTATGTGAAACTCAATGCTATCGCATTCCGCTAAGGTGAACTAAGCATCCAAATAGTATTTTAATTAAATTCGTGTTCGTAACAGCATGACCCTTTCAGTAGCAGCGTACATAAATGTGTGCCCAACCTTTTTATTCTTGGCTTCGATTACTGCTGGGATATAAAGGGCTGAAAATGGCTGACGCTTACTTTTTGAGCCCTTTGCGAAAAAACATGTGGAATCATAAGATGCCACGCATGCGAAAATAATGAAGAAAACAGCCTTTCCTTAAAACAAACGCCACCGCGTTTAACATAAGCGCCGGTGTGGTTCCGCAGCTTACATTAATCCGTTCCAGTGTTTTTCACGCATCAGCATTTCCGAAAGGGGTAATATAAGCTGAATTGTTTATATAATGAGTTCTCTTTTCAGAAATGAGTCGAAAGGAAGCACAACTTACGGCCTGCAAACACTGCACAGTGGTGACTTGGAATTATGCGAGGCCGGCAGGTTTTGAATAAATATTCAGCAGGGATGACTAATTTGTGTTTCTATCTTTGCTATACTGAAGTTTTAAAAAGAATTCTCAAGTTTTGAAGGTTCTCCTCCGTCCGGATCATAATTCGTGACGGGTGGGGGTTATACTATAAGGGTGTACAGCAACTTAATAATGAAAAGCAGGAATATCATTCAAGACCAAAGAAGAGGACGCCAAAAGCGTGCACACGTAGAAAGGAACGCCTTCTCACGCAAACATCCGAAGTTGTTGAAGCCACGAAGCTTGAAATGACGTCAACGCTGTGCCAAATGCGTGAGCGGTCTCACACGCACTCTAAGTGTTCGCGTAGTCGGGCGTCACCATGGATCGAGCTTTCAAGGCGTTCAAATATCGTCCATTTAAAAGAGCTTCGTTTTGAATGCCTCCCTTCTGGACTGCTTCTCCATTCAGCACACAGAGGCCCGAAAGAATCACCACTTCTTTTTATACTTTTTTTTCTCTTTTCGACCCACGCGAATGCGCCCTCTGAAAACGCAGCTGAAATTCTATCACTCTAATCAGTTCAGCTGTCGCTATAGACACAGGCATTAAATAAATAAAGAACAAGAAAGAAATCTGCTCAATACAGTCAAGGGGCTGGCTTCCAAGAAGCCCCCTTCAATTAAATAGCAAATGGTTCTTTCATGAGTACACTTTTCGCTGATACCAAAGGTGCGAATAATAACACAACAAAAAATTGCTTTATAGAAAACGATCACAGAACGCAGTCGTTTGACACGTGTGCCCAACTATGACACGTTATTTGATCTAATTCAGAGAGATGTTTTCCGGGTTCGTGCGTTTGAATACGGCGGTCATATTAGGATGACGCAGACCGTCATATCAAGTGCCGGCAGGAGGCGTGAATGAAACTAACAGCCTTTGATGCCTCTGTGAATCGGCTTTGGGGCAAGATAAAGTAATTATGGGCAGGATATGTCCAAATGCGAATCTATAATAAGTTTAAGGGGCAATCAAATCAATTAATTTCAGTTTCTCATTCGCTCAGTCACCTGATTAGTTTTTATTGTTGGCGTGAAATTAATTTTTCAGCAAAAGATCTTGATATTCGCCCTTAAACACATATGGAAGAACTCCGCTTCGGGGGATCACTTAAAATATTCAAAAACAAAATTCGCATGATAAAACGCTTTCTCCTAGTATGGTAGTGTGGGAGTTAAATTTAAAGGTCTAAATACGCCAAGGTAAACGGAAATGCAGAGGTCGCGAGAAAAAAATGGAAAGAAAAAAACTGTGCTCGATAGAAAGAAATTATTTTGCTAACCGATTTGAGTTCTCTTAGCATGGTCAGATTTGTCCTAGTAGTACAAAACTATTTTTTTTTAATACAAGGCACGAGGCAGCCGTTAATATGCATTTCCGATGCAATTTCGTTGTCAATTTTTTTTTTCAGGTCAACTATAACACGGTGTTCGAAAGATATTAAACCATTCTCATAGCTATTATTGAAAATCTAAATGTGCGTGCAATGAAAATAAAGCAAACATCTCCAAGCTCTTTTCCGTACTCCTTTTTTGTCTGATCGGCTAATTTTCCTGTCAACAAATAGCAGTGCTAATCAAAAGACTGCGCACCGACACTGTTATTAACGATGGTAATCAAAGAAGGCGGCGAGGCTATCAAAACATCGTCTTGTTCCCGAGTCAAGTGTTCACGTATTGCCTCTCTCTTCATATTCTTGTTTTTCCGGCGACAGTCGTCCCGAACGTTGCCCCGTCGCAACGAAGGCATTGACGCCGCTTTGGGAGTTCTCTGCTGCGTGGTTCCACATCACCAATCTCGCTCGAACGCGAGGTCGACGGTCCTTCGTGCATCGTCCTTTCAGTGAAGCACTCATCGCGGTCGTGTCTATACTCATCCGCCTCCATACCTCCCACGCAATAATCTATGCGAAGCCTATTTGCTGCCGTTCAATCAGATGCAGTTAAAAGGGCAACCAAGAGAGACATGGTAAGCGTCGTGCATTAACGCTATAATCGCGGATCAGTAGAGAGTTATGTTTGCGGGAGTAGATTGGAACGCAGGGAAAAAAGAAGGCATAGGTGGGCGTAAGCTGAACACGTGATTGCAGGCTGGGGAGCTCGGGATAATCCCCACGAAAATGGAGCGGCCGTTAAGCGGAGCATTTCGTGAGTAGTGAGACAAACCCTGGCTAATTCCTCTGCGTGGGCACAAGCTGTTCGGATAGGCCAACAGAAATCTGATGCATAGAGGAGGAAGCGGGAGACGAATGTTATTGCTGAGTAGGTTGCCAGCAGCAGTAGGGAAAGCCAAACAAGGCACAGAAAAAAAATGCAAATATAGTTAGGAATGCTAGTAGGAAGTGGGAAAATGTCTGGGAGACTGGGTGGGAGAGGCGTAGTTTAAGAGGACAAGCAAAGCAGTGAGCATAGTGACCATACGTTTTGCCTTGTATTTTTAATGGCTATACCGGTATTTATCACGTAGGAGAATAATATGTGATAAAAGACCTAGGCTATTCTGCAGCACCGAGTGTGGGCAGTACACGATGAGGACGGGGTTCGAAACGGCATATTAAGCCATCACCTTTCAACGGCCGCTTTTTATGAAGCAGTAACGGCCGTTGGGCTGTTGGTACGCAGTTATTGTGCGCATTATTAAACTACGAATAGAATTATATTACGTCTCAGCATAAGATAGCATGCAGTGTATAATATCTACCGTCACTTGTTCATTCTTGTTCATTCTTGTTACCTAGGTATCACCGGCCGTTTCTACTAACGGAAGTCTTTATTTCTAACAACTGTAACCACTCTCGCCCACAATGCCTCGGTTATTCACGGAATGCCTGTTTACAAATAAGTAACACGATGTAAAGTGTATCCGCCCGTGGGTAGTAGAGGTCGCGTTTCTATCTTTAAAGGGGCACAACTTTCTCATTCAATACGTCCGCCCTAAGTGCGCATTGAGGGCCAAAGGAATGTCTCGGCTCCCTCGGAAACCAGTGGGCGGGAAATGCAGCTCGCTAGCTGAAAATGTCGCTGACAAGTCATTAGCAACGCTCCGTGTGAATCCCCTCACTTGAGACGCTCGGAGTCTTGAAGGAATTGAGTAGTACGGACGAGTTTTAAGGAGCAAATATACGTCACGGATGTCCCAGAAGTTCAGCTTAGAATAGTCAGCACTCGAAATAAGCCCTCTAAGTTGGTTTCTAATTGCAGAAACACAATAATTAAACTTGAAGCACGAAGAGAAGAAACGTCGGGAAGGAGCGTATGCATCGGCGGGAATTCGTTCTTGTGGGTACCGGGTTCAAAAAAAAAAAAAAATCGAGGGTGCAGTTGAGCTCCTCCTTAAAGGGCAGCTGAAGAGTTTTTAGAATTCGACGATTTTAGCCGATCCGATTGCTTGAAACTTGCAGGTAAAGCATGCGAAATCTTTTTGCGCTACGATTTGAAATGGTGATGTAATCGCCGACTAAAGGGACATTGGTGTTCAGGCTTCTCTGCAGTGCTCAACGACAGGCAGAGACCCCAGTGATGACGTCACGTACGGTGGTGCTAAGTTTCCAGCAAAGAAGCGGTTGTTTCAAGAATGAGAAAGAATGCCGTCTGAGGTGAAGCTCATGAAGCATTGTTTGGCAGGCTCGGAAGACGCATGGCAGCATGTAGCCTAAGGCAATGGACATCTGAAATGTAGACAGTTATGACGTCACCACGAGTTTCCCCGCACTTCTTCAACGCAGTGAGGAGAAGCCTGAAAATCGTCGTGGTTTTAATCGGTGATTGCGTCGCCATTTTAAATGCCAGCGCGAAACTACTTTGCACGCATTACCAAGAAGCTTCAGAGATTCAGTAAAACAAGCTTCTGGGCAAGTTGGTTACTTTGCTTCCACATCACTGCAGCGTAAAGAAGACGAGCACAAAGGAAGAAAACACTTACGACACGGACAAACGCTGCCAGCGTTTGTCCGTGTCGTAAGTGTTTTCTTCCTTTGTGCTCTTCAGAGATTCGAATTCTTGAATAACCTCGAATTGTCAAGAAATCATTTCACCCTCCCTTTAAGTATATCGATTAATGCCTATGGATGTGTAATCAGTCATTCTGCACTAAACATTCATAGATCCCTTGGAGTCCTCATACAACTCCTGGCACAGTGATGCTGCGCTTGAGCGATGCCGAGCTGCTTCAAGTGATGTTGCTCTTCCCTGCGATGGCGGGTGCTGCCACCGGTGGGGCTTGTGCGACCCAGGTTGCTCTTCCCGAGGAACCAGTCGCTCATGATCATCATCATCATCATCATCGCCGCCAGCCTGACTACGCCCACTGCAGTGCAAAGTCCTCTCCCATGTCTCTCCTATTAACCCTGTCATTGAATTAACTGCCACCTGCTACGGTGGAAAGTTTGCTCACAATCCAATGGACAAGTTGTAATGCTCTACAAGGTCACGTGACTTATATTTTGCGCCTAGGTTGCTTCTCTGGGGATTTCTAACTCACGGTAAACGATGGCGACGCTGACGACGACGAAGGCTTTTCTTAACTGTTGCGTTATTATGGGCACCAGAGTGGTATCTTCCAAGGACTGTTTACAGCCTTTTTAATCGATCCCAAGCCGCCGCGGTGGCTCAGTGGCTATGGTGCTCGGCTGCTGGCCCGAAAGACGCGGGTTCGATCCCGGCCGCGGCGGCTGAATTTCTTTAGAGGAGAAATTCGAGGCCCGTGTACTGTGCGATGTCAGTGCACGTTAAAGAACCCCAGGTGGTCGAAATTTCCGGAGCCCTGCACTACGGCGTCTCTCATAGCCTTAGTCGCTTTGGGACGTTAAACCCCATAAACCAACCAACCTTAATCGATCCCCGCATATGTGACGCGAACGCTAGTGCCGTGGAAGTGGCCACTGAAGGGAGCAACAAAGAGTCAAGAAACTGAATCATGCAATACTAGGCGCTACACAATACAGCCGCAAGGGAGCGACGTAGCGTACTGTGCTTCAAACACAGCTTTTAAGTGTCTGCTCGTTTCAAATCCCTCATATCACTGCTGCCTTTTCATCAATTTGTAATCTTATAGTTTAAGATCGCTCACTACAAAGAACTTGAAAACAAAATATCGAGGCTGCGGCGTTGATCTTCACGGGTTGGTACGCAACGTCTTTGCCGAAAGTGACCCAGGCAACGGAGCTTAACTTCTCAACCTTATTGTAGAGCCGTTATGGCACCCCTAAAAACCAAGAGAAATTGAAAGGACCAGGGTTCTCCTCACCTTACACAAATTTAGAAATTAAGGGACACCATAATTGCCCCGGTACACGATTATAAAACATACCTCGTTGCTTGGCTACTTTTTTATGTTTAATGTTTTGTGAAGGCGAAAGTAGGAGATGCGATGCGTCTAAACAAGGATTTGCGTTTTTGAATTGCTAGTTGCATATCTACACTTTAGTTTTAGTTTGTTCTTGCGTTTGTCCCCTAAATTCCGACGCCCCGGTTATTTCTGAATTGATCTCACTTTGACATTTTATAAAAGGCGCGAGAGTGCTATCGATCCACTGAACTTAGTTTAACTACTTAATTTAGTGTGGCCTCTTACCTACGTTTTGCGCCTGAAAGACGACTACAGGCTTTCTTGGAAAGGAGCATATAATGATGATAGGCATTTTTAGGATGCAAGGGTTTCTGTGGCAAAAGAAATCCAAGACACGAGATGCTTTCGTCAACTCAGGGTGCTGTCGAAGACCCATTTCTGATGCATTTCACCCAAAGATGCCTGGCCCCAAGTAAGGGGGCTTGTACTAACTGTACTAGCAGTAAGTACCCATTGCCACTGAGGATCGAACCCCATACCTTTTCTATGCCAGGGGGATACCCATACCAATAGGCAACAGCCGCTGTCACTTATAGAGGAACTAAAGAACGTTTTTTCTGCCACTTGTCGTCAAGCGGGCAAGTCTGCTTCTACTTGTGACGAAAGCAGATGTCGCAAGAGCGAGCGTCTAATTCCTTTTCTACGAGAAAGGGACCTCACTCTGGCGCAAACAAGACCTCCATGTTCTTTTCGGTGCTTTAGCGCGGTTCAACCTTGAAAGACATCTACGAGGGGGTACCCAAAAGAAACCGGACTAAATTTTTTGGTCGGCAAAGCTTCTGTGGTACCGCGTTTTGCCACTAGGAGCGCATAGAACGAACATTCAAGGGTCAGTAAGCCGAGTGCCGTCGTTGAAGGAGGCCAGACTAGTTTAGGCAGAGTTTTAGAGTGACGACTGTTTTGTGTGAATGTCGTTTTTGCAATGGCTGATTTTCGTGAACAGCGTGCGCCGGTGAAATTCTGATTTTTGCTCGGAAAAAGTTGAATGGAAACTTGAAATATTAAGAAAGACGTACAAGGGCGATGCTATGGGGACAACTCAAGTGTTCCTGAATCGAATCCTGAATCAAAGCAACAATCATACCAATGGAAAACTTCAAATTCACCTCGCCTCAAGAAAGCTCGCCAGGTGAAACCAAACCTCAAAACAATGCTGATTTGTTTTTTCGGCGTGAGAGGAGTCGTCCATTGAGAATTTGTTCCGCAGGGTCAGACAGTTAGCCAGGCTTTCTACTTGGATTTTTTGAAAAGATTGGGCAGTAGTGTGCGGTGGAAGCGGCCAGATTTGTGGCGGTCGGGTGACTGGTTTTTCCATCATGGCAATGCCCCTGCTCACACAGCCCTGTCTCTACGACAATTTTGGTTCAAAAATGGCATGACCCCTATTCCTCAACCCTCATACTCTCCCGACCTTGCCCCGTGGTACTTTCTTTGTTTCCTAGAATGAAAAAATAGGTGAATGGAATGCGTTTCGCTGATGTTGCTGAGGTGAAGAAAAAAACGACGGAGGCACTGTCAAGCATCACAAAAGATGAATTTAAACAATGTTTTGACAAATGGAATGAAAGATTCGACAAGCGTATCATTGCAAGTGGGGAATACTTTGAAGGAGATTGAAGGTCTGTGCTTAAAATGTGAACAAATAAGTTCAAACAAAAATAAGTCCGGTTTCTTTTGGGTACCCCCTCGTATAACGCGAAGTCAGACATGCTGAGCAATGCCAAAGAGAAAATGCCAGGCAAGCCATGGATGAGCTATCTCCCAGGATGGCCATATCTCGCCATGGTACCTCAAAGAAATTACTAAGAAAGAAGAAGCTATCTGGTTTCCTGATGTATAGTTAAGCTTTTAGAAATCTTGAGCGCTAAATAGACGTTCACAGGAAAAAGGAGAGACAACAGGAAAGAAGTGCAGCTTTCAAAGTTATTAGCAGACAAGGACAGAAGAGCAACTTTCAACTTCATTAACAGAATATTTCAAAAAGGTCATGTACTGAACAGCCCGTCAGAAAGCCTTGCTGTGGTTTGGCTGTCCGCCTTCGAAATCTTTCCGAGAAAGTGGCGCCACCTGTGCCGCCCTTGCGGGAAGGCGATTCGCACAGGACACCGCGAGACCACCACGTTGAGTCACGTGATTTTCAAATCGCTTCGTAAGCGTCCGGGCATATTTCGACCTCGCCATGTCTCTAGATGCGGAATAAAGGACTGAATATCTCTTCATCTTCCCTCTTCTTTTTTTTTATTTCTTCCATTAGTGCTCAGCTATTCGCCTTCTGGTCTGTTCCCACTTCCTAGTCATTAGGCTTTTATTATAGGAAACAATTTTATTGTGCCCCTTTTTAACGTGTTAGCGTTAAAGGCTACGACGCCGTGTTGTCGGCGTCGGCGTTATGAGCGAAAAATCTCGGGCATGGCTCTGGCAGGGTGTCTGCTCTCGGCTGTTCTGGAATGAAATTCGTGAAATTTGGTCACGTCATAATTATCTAGCACATATCTGTTTGACGGACTTCTGAAAGCTGCTTAATATTTCGTCGTGTTCAACAGTGTCCAGATTTTAACAGCAGTATAGGACTAACTTAGTTGCCCTCTTAACAAATCTGGACAAATAGCGGAGTCGGTCGTCACTGTATTTCGCTGACTCCGGTAGTTGGAATTTTTTCGCTCAGACGAAGTTCAGAAGAATGTAGGCAACCAAGGCAATTTAGAAACGTTAATAGGTATACTAACCTGTAGCTGGCATTTAGGATACAATCATAAAGTATTGGGTTCGGTAACGCTTATACAAACCGGGTTGCCAGCTCACAGATTGTGGACGCTCCGCTCGCGTTATAATAATTACAAAACAAGACTTGCCGACCCCTAGGCGCCTGCGGCTGCGTTCACAATAACATCTGGCAACTTCCCACCGGTGTGCTAACGGAATTATCTGCGAAGCCTCATTTGCATAATCCCCAAGTGACGACATTTTGATTCCTGAACTGAACACCAAACATCAGTGCCCCCTTTGCCCAAACGCCTCTAGGGTACCAGTTTTCATTTGTTATTTACTTCACTTTTATCTATTTCGCATGAACGATTCATAATCTTGTTAGAAACGGCCACAACACCTAGGCTCTTCAAGGCAGTCGGTCAGGGCAAACAAGCTACAAGTTGTAATCCCTTCCGGGACACTCCATTCCGCCTTCGGAATTTGACCATGTATGATCGATTGGTACAGCGCAGCGCCCAAGATATACCATGATAACACGTCTACTAATCTTCTTTCATGCGGAAATTACGGACTGCGGTTACCACGGTGGTGCTGAAGCGTCCATTAGATAGTTCCGCACGGGCCTCGAAGAATCGTATTACGCAACCCTACCGCGCCCAGTTGCGCACCGGGAAGCAGAAATATAGCATTACGACCGATTTGTTTGTTTGCCCATACTGCCCTTGCAAGAGGTTGGCGGTAACAAGTACAGATATAAAAGTAACTGACGTCCTAGAGCCAGACGCTACATTCAGCAAGATACATATCTAAGAAATATCTAAAATCAGCGTCATCACAACCTTCAGCAGCAGAAGTTGGGAGGTTGTTCTGCAACTTACTTATGACAGGAAAGTAGTGAGGACACAGGTCGCTGCTGCTAGAAATCCAAGACTAAAGACCAAATGGGAGTTACTTCGACCATTTATTTCGCCAGGAGCTTGTATAATGTATCAGTGAGTAATGTGCAACGTACAACCGTAAATAAGACAGCTTGCACGTCGTTAAGCCGCCTAAAATCACATAATGATTTTAGCGCCGTGTTCAAAATGAAGACGCGAAGAATACACGACACAGACGAAACGCGTGCCGTCTTTTTTTTCGTGTCTTCGTTTCAGAAGACAGTGCAGCGAAAACCAGCTAGCCCAATTTGCAGCATTATTACGGATATAAATTTCATGCAATATTAGTGCCAGCGGTGTGTTCCGGGGGCAGCCTACTTTTTCCATTTTTGTGCTTAGTTAGATTTATTTCACTCTCCCCGTGACCCTTTTGCAGCGGCGTGCTTATTTTCATTCTTGATACGCCGCAGGACGTTCTCAGAGGTTCCTCGGTTCATGAAAAGCTGGACTGGGGGTTCATCAGTTAGCAACAAGCCTCGTGGAATTAACATATTTCCAAGTAAAATGCGCTTGTGACCTTTCCAGCTATATGTGTAGTATTCGAGACTTCTCAACATGTAGCTCATGTCAAAATTCTAACTGATCTGTCTAATCACTCAATAGAAAGGGCGACTGTTTGTCTCATGCTAAGACGTTCTAGACCAGGTAAAGTCTGCCGACAGCCTGCAAGTTTTGTGTCATGGAGCCTTCTTAATCTTCCCCAATAGGAAAGAAAACCACGATACCTTGAACGCGGTAAGAAAACTAATCTGCATTTTTTTTTATTTAAGTGTTGCGAAGGACCATTTTGAATACATTCATTTTGTGGCCAGCCCGTCATCTTCCGTTAAATTCAAGTTGTCTTTTGGCAAAGGCATTTGGATGCAAAGCTTGCTTAACGAAGAATAAGACTCAACAGTATAAGCCGTAGTCCTCAGCAAATGACGCCTGTTACCGCTAATAGCTTTCACGAAAGCTTTTAGTTGAAGTTCTAGCTAAACAACATTGCAACTTTCAATCCACCACCTCAACTTTTAGCTTCTTTCCGGCACCCTATACGCGGGCGTCGGCGGGTAGTCTGTTGAGTACACTGGACAGATTAGTGTGAAGAAACTGGACAAGGTACATAAGAGTTACGAGTAAAGACTATTTCACGCCATGTAAACAAAAAGACTGATGCAGAGTTATTAGAAAATGGCATTGTTAACGCATCTTGTCTCTTAAGCTTTTTAAAAGAAGCAAGTGTTCTTGAGAAACTAAATTTCCATCCACTGCTTCGCTTTAGCATATGATACACTTCAGCCATTTTATCATTACTGAGAAGAAGGCTGACGTCTTTATTTAATGGGTTGGCAACCTCAAGATCCTTGCCTAGCCAAGGACGGCTGCTGAGGCTGCCGGGCCTTCTTTAAAGCTTTTACTAGTTGCAATTTATTGCTTTTTTTCCTGTCACATTACTAGCTAAAACGAACTAACTTCTCAGACCCTTACACCACTCTTTTCTCACATGTTAGAAAAAATCTGCGTAAAATGATTTTCCTTTACATTAAGCTCTGCGCACGATAGCTTTAGCAGCTTGTGCGTCATTAAAGCCAACACAACACAACGCAGAGTTATTAGCTTCATAAATACATCCTATGCTGAGTTCGCAGCAAACTGCTTTATACGCAAATAATTTAGTTACCAAATCGTCTTCTAACTTCGCGTACGCACATAAGTATGCATTGTTCTTTCCGTTAATCTTGAAAACGACCCGTGTTTGCAGTCTAATTGCTAGAAAAAGGACTGCATATTGTGTTGACTATAAACAACTTTGGTTCAAGTGAAATGGCTCATTCATCAACTCGTAACCCGGCACTGACGGGAACGAAGCAGCCGACGGCCTCTGGGAATCAAGTGAGGATCGCATTAGCCGCTTTGTAGCTACTTTTAACTCCCAATGCCAGTCTGACCTCTGGTTCGAGTGTGGAGGGAAAGAAGATTGTTTTACTGATTACACGACACCGGAGTAAGTTCAGTGGCATTGCAGCCGCTTTAGAGATTAAATTAACACGTCTCAGAAGTTGTTTCACCTCCTCTGTGCCGGCAGAGATATCCGTAAACAGAGCTCCGACGGCCAATGGCCTTGGGCTAGACATCGAGGGAAAGCTGATTAAGCGCTAAGCCTTCGAGACAAGGAGGAATTCCGCTCTGGAAGCGTTGCACTTGGCGCTCATTAACCCCCCCCCCCCCCCCCCCCGGTGCTGTCCTGTCTTTGAAACATTGCAGGCGTGGTGATTCCAACCCGGGCCACCGTTGGCTCTGCGCGATACTGTATATAAGGTTGCTCCAAGTGGGCAGATGCAACAACATTCTTGTAAAAATAACAAGAGAGTAACTAATGAAGACATGCTTTGAGTTCAGTTTCAGAGCCCTGTCATCGGTATGCAGTGATGGTGTCGTTCTGAGAAGGAGGAATATGTTTTGCCTGTGGCGGCAATAGCTAGAATATTGCGGCGCGATGGTGAATAGAAGTAGCCGTATACTATGAGCATGGGGCCGCGGTATCTGCTCATTACGCCGTTTCGCGCCACTATACCAAGGCCTGTGTTCTAACAGAGCAAATTAGTTACGAGTCATATCATGCGCTTGGTTAAATTGGCATCGTTACTGCTGACGTAATCGAAATAAAACTGTTCAGGAACCAGGTTCGATGTCAACGTGCTCCTCTGAAGGCTACTAGAATCGTAAAACAACGTTATGAATATTAACCGCTGGCACTGTGCTAACTACTAATACTTGCACGCAACGCGTCCAGTCAAAGTTCCAAAATATCTGGCCGCTAGAATATAAGCAGCAGCGCTTAATTATTGTCTACGTACAGCAACTTGCTCGTCGCGCAGTGCAAGGGGGAAAGGGTAGATGATTTTTTTATGCGCATGAAAGATACGGATACGCTAACGAGCACACAAACGGGAGAGCATAACTATCACTTCTGTGTGAGACAAAGTACTACGAGCAATGCCGCAATACTGACGAAACCTTCCCTTCCGAACGAAATAAAAATATTTATATAGCGTCCTTGCTAGAAGTAACGAGGATTCACGATTTGCTTATCAGTCTAATAGTCAAGCACTAATACCACCTCTAAAGATATGTCACTGTGAGGTAGGCAGAACCCTTCTACTCACTTTCCAAGACATTTTGATCGTTAACGAAGTCGTAAGAGTTCCACGCTACGTGTGAGAGGAAAACCAATAAGTCTGGTCAGTTTTGGCAAAGACAAGTGCAAATCGCTATGCGACTGGACACGTAGACCTAACATAAGCCCAAGTGTATGAAAAGCTTTTCGCTTAATACTTTTTTGCATTGCTACTTTCACAAAGTGTCATTCTATCCTCCAAGGCGACGTGACAGCTTTCCGGGTGGAGTAACGAACTAAACCTTCACAGTAAACTCGCTGTCGACTAAATCGAAACAAGGAAATTGCTGAACCTTGCAAGTCATGATCAGTACGCTGGCTTCTATTGCAAGAAGCCACAATTAAAGCATTAATTTTTCTCAAGCTTAGAGGTTTGCCTCTCTTTTATGTGTATGAATAGGACACTAACGACAAACTGAATTTGGCATGTATCGGTAAGGTACTGGGTTCTTATCACACACAGACCATACTCTCAACGAGAACAGAACTTTTATAGGATATAAAAGAGAAAAAAAAAACTAATACAGGTGTAGCCCTCACTGGCCTACTAAGCAAGTAAAATACGTTTGTCGACACCGATTCAGGGCGCGGATCCCAGAGTGCACGCTGTAATGCAATCCACTTCAAAACTGCGGCAACCCGCCGTTTTCGGTAATGACGTCACGAATTTGAATCGACCGGCGGGAAACTTGTTGAAACGGTTTTTCTAGGTGATAATTGCGTGCTTTGCTGCCGTACAAACGTCTTTGTTCACAGAAAGTTTTAAATTACGAATTTCTGCTCGGAACAGTATTACCACAGAGTTTTTTTTTAAAGGCGATGTTTTTAAAGTTGTCTCAGTTTCCCTTGAGGTTTAGCAAGCTGGTGTAACTCAACGAAGACCATTGCGTCATAGAAGAGCGCAATGTTTGCGCATGTGCTTTTTTTTTGGTTTTGTTCTGCGGCATATTTCTTTCCTTCTGGAAATGAAGTTCAGTAGCGAATAGCGAGTCGGCGCCTTGTGTTCTGTTCCTGTCTGTCTATGGCCCCTGTTGTCGAGTTACGTTCATCACAATGAAAAAGACGAAACCAGAAAAGAAACTTCGCTCAAAGGTTATTTGATTGACGCGTGTGAATTTCTCGCAGAGATTGTCGCCTAGAACGAACACATTCGCTGTTCTAGCGGGAGTTTGCGCAACATTATCGTCTTATGCCGCCGCGGTGGCTCAGTGGCTATGGTGCTCGGCTGCTGTCCCAAAAGACGCGGGTTCGATCCCGGCTGCGGCGGCTGGAATTTCTTTGGAGGAGAAATTCTAGAGGCCCGTGTACTGTGCGATGTCAGTGCACGTTAAAGAACCCCAGGTGGTCGAAATTTCCGGAGCCCTCCACTACGGCGTCTCTCATAGCCTCAGTCGCTTTGGGACGTTAAACCCCATAAACCAAACCAAACCATTATCGTCTTATCGTACCTACCACATAGAACTCACGCTTCATTAGGCTCCGACTTGGTCCGGCCAGTCACGACTCTGAAGGTGCCGGTGGCCCGAGAATAATCCTGGTCGCTCTTGGCCGGCACTACTGGCTTCGGAATCGGCGCTAATTAATGAATGAGCCGACATCGAAAGGGCACGTATAATATCCCGAGTGCGCGAAATAACCGAACGACAACTGCTCCGTGGGCCATACACGCCGTGAGGTAACCATCACGTGTTTTCCTGCTCGGCGGTTGGTTGCGTCGCCTTCGTGACTGCTGCATTCGATAATCGTGAGGATGGAATGCGCCACTTTGTGTTCCGAGCCATCTGCGCCGGTGCTGAGCCCCAAGTGGAGCATGAAGTAGATCGGGATTTCTAAGGGGCCGCATCCCAGATACGTGACCACTTCGACATATCTGGAGCGATTAATGTTTTCTTCTCTGTCTGTTTTGTGCAAACTCGAGCGCATATAAGGTATGTAAGAAATGTTTGCGATTATTTAACGTCGATAGTCCTACTGGCTGTGGTAACAGTACGGTACTCAGAAACAGAACCCAAGTTATCTAGTTTGAACACATTAGGTATTGTTCTCTTTATGAAGTTCATTGAAAGATCTGTCCTGAGTATCGTCTTTCTGGTTTCGGGCATGCTCTAGTAACTATCGCGGTCTCGTAAGTGCTGATAAAAGATTTTTGTCATTTAGAGGCGCAACGCATTTCTCGAGAAAACACAATTCACTAAATCAAGCAGTACGCCTAAATAAGTCCGGAAATAATAATAAACAAGCATAAGTACTAGTAACACACAGATTGACTCTCGGTGATGATAAAAAATAAAGATGTTTTCTAGAAATCTTTTACTATCTTTGGATGTTTGTATTAGATCAAGGCCAAGATAGGCCTAAGAAGACCCAGTGGAAGGAAAGAGTCGAGCCAATAGGAAGCAAAAAATTAGCTGAGGTTTAGCTCTGGTTAAATCGGCCGAGTTGCGTAAGCAAGCAGCAGCTGTTTTGCTCGAGGCGAACGCGCGTATTTATTCCCCGTTTCCCACTCTCTTCCTCTCTCCTCTCTCCACATTCCGACACATGCGTCGAGAGCGCGCGACTAGGCGCGCGGCTAGCGCGGCAGCGGCGGCGGCGCAGCTACGGTCCTGCCGCATGGTGGAGCGCGGCTGAAACGGTTGCTATGGCAACGGTGCTCCATCTGTTTGACCTCGGCCACCACCGGGAGCTACGCGACGGCTCGAAACTAGGCACTGTATTGCTTACGCAATAAAAATTTGTATTTTTTTCTAGATGAAAAAAAAGACAGACTAGATTTTTGGCAAAAAGATAAGCTCGAAGTCTAGCCGAGGACAAGCTGTACAACCGTATTGCAAACTTCCCGCTGCAAAAATGAAGAAACAGAAAAAACACTCCTGTCATGCTCAGAAACGGGTCAGTGTCGAGAATTGAAACCTTCTTTAGCCTTCTGTAGTCTGCCTTCTGTAATCACTTTCATACTTCATATGTGTGTGTAAGAAAATACTTGATACGTCTGATCGACGACAAGCTATACCCGTATGCAGTTCATATTTGGGGCTCCCATAATAAAAAAAAAAGAAAAAAGCATTCCTCTGATACTTAAAACCGCCTGAGCGTTCAGCATTTCAACTTTCTTTTAAGCTCCTGCTGTCTGCCTTCAATAATCAATTACATACTTGATGTGTGTAAGTGATTACTCGATGCGCGAGTTTAGTCGACGTGCCAGATAAAGTGTGGACCTCCTCAATCACCTCTTTCTCGTCCTGTCCTTCTTAACAACGTATCCGCTGGACCTCTCTTTAATGAACTCATTCTCCCGTCGTTCGCTGAAGCCATCAATCAAGGCTTCGTCGCTTAGAATTAAATCACCGGTGCCACTGTTTATGATCATCGGTTCCAGGTATGGGACCTATGATGTCCTGTAACGCCAGGCTAACAGAGAGGTCGTACTTGTCCTCTCTCAGGGCAAAAATCAAAGCGCCCCAAGCAAAGCACGATGTCTGAACAGACCATGACCTTGGATCGATGCTGACTGTGATAAAAAGCGAGGGATCTGCTCTAGGTCTGCGACGATGCTACTGCTTCTGTTTTGTTTTGTTTTTTCTACCTTCGTTTGTGCTGGCAAGTACGCCGACTGGCCCGGGGCCTCGAAACGTTTACGAAGGATTCCGCTGCGTCTGGTGCGAGGAGAGGCTGGAGCGCGGTAATACGTTAATTAGGGCG
This sequence comes from Amblyomma mixtum, assembly GCF_055824585.1. Classification (NCBI taxonomy): domain Eukaryota; kingdom Metazoa; phylum Arthropoda; class Arachnida; order Ixodida; family Ixodidae; genus Amblyomma; species Amblyomma mixtum. The sequence goes on from NC_143020.1 coordinate 98,406,812, forward strand.
CCTACTTTCGGTTCCCCTGCCGTCTGAAGAAGCCGACAGCGCTGAGCACGAAACGGGGTCACGAACGCCGTCCGAGCATAGTGTGCGGCTACAACCTCGCCCCCGGGAGCGTTTGTGAAAGGGTTGTCGAGGGTGGGGCGTGGATGCCACTCGCTCTCGCCAGAGAGCGCGTTCTGCGTTACTCTTGCAAGACAAAGAGGAATTCGCGTTTTTACGTGGGCTATGCCGATACTACAAAGCTTACACTCATCTCCTGGCGTGGGACTTTCTACTTAGCAGCGTTGTTGCGGAGCGGGGCCGAGGGAAGCCGGAAGAGTTTAAAAGACACGCACACATTCACATTTATAGTGAACTAATCCTCACAGAAAGATAGTGCAGAAAGAAATTACGGGAATTACGGAATGCGTTTAGCAAGCATTCTAAAGTTACGAATAGCAGCTTATTCATCTCCCTCACATAGAAAATTTAATCGGTAATTTTGGGGGCTTAACGACCCGAAGCGATACATGGACTGTGAGCGGCCTCGTAGTTGGGGGCTCCGGATTAATTCAGGCCTCCTGAGGCTCTTTAACCTGTCAAGAAGAGGGCTTAGTTGGTCTGATGGCTGGATGTTGATGTAAACGACTGAACTACGCTAACAGAAAGTCCTGACAGACCGCGTTATTAGCGCGGTTCAGTTGTTTTCATCTTTAATCTGTACTAACACAGCGCAGTACACGGGTTTTTTGCATTTCGCCTGCATCGAAGTACGGCCGCCACGGCTGAGATCGAACCCGGAACATTGGGATCAGCAGCCGAACATCGTAGCCACTGATCCACAGTAAAAAAAAAGCATGAGCGAATTGCATCGAGCCAAAGGCTCACCTATAGGGCCCGTAGAAATAAAATTAATGTCGTAACACTGACAAGCATGAAAAGAAAGAGCAGTGTGGAATAACCAACCGACGACCACCGACCTGTTCTTGCGATGTGCATTTAAACACTTTTCTCTTTCATTCTCACGAGCTATGATAGTCCTACCAGAAATCGGGACAAGAAAGTGGACGTGTGGGAGACTTGTAACGTGTAAAACACACCCGATGGCAGGTAACTGCAGCAGAAAGGAAACGAAGAGAATGCAAACAATAGACTGCGGCAGCATGACCGAGATAAGATAAGACAGTGTTGTGATGGCAGATTTGTTAGTTGTTGGCGCTGAAAATGGTCAATTAAAGATGTATGGGAAGAGCCCTTGCTTTGCAATTTGCTTATAATCAGGGTGATGATGATATATTTGATAAATTCGAAAAATTATTAGACTTGAGCCTCTCTGTACTGACTCCGTTGCTGTCTGTATTTTGGGTTCTTCAGGGTGAAGCAATCAGCTCTAACGCTAACACATCCGTTATAATAATCATCAGCTACATTACGTCCACAGCAGTACAAAGGTCATTCCCAATGATTTTCAATCAGTCCTGTCTAGGCCCCGCCGCGGTGGCTCAGTGGTTACGGCGCTCGGCTGCTGACCCGAAAGACGCGCGTTCGATCCCGGCCGCGGCGGCTGAATTTCTTGAAGGCGAAATTCTAGAGGCCCGTGTGCTGTGCGATGTCAGTGCACGTTAAAGAACCCCAGGTGGTCGAAATTTCCGGAGCCCTTCACTACGGCGTCTCTCATAGCCTCAGTTGTTTTGGGACGTTAAACCCCAATAAACCAAACCATCAGTCCTGTCTAGCACCCAGCTGCATCCACCCTAATCTCATCCTCCCTCCTGTGCCGCCCACTGCTACGTTTGCTTTGCTTTCGCAATTGCTTTCGCAATTACCGGGATTAACCAAGCTAAGCCACAGCGATTTTTTTCCCTAATTCACTGAGCAATGAGGATCTTTGACAGAAGGGTGTTTTTTTGTTTGACTGCACTCATAGTAATGTATTTCTGGATGTGTTTGTATACAATACCTATGCTTCAGTTTCTATAAGCGGCTAAAGCTTCATCGCTTTAGTAATCGATGTACCCTTTCATACTTATTTGTACACTCTTGCTTCAAATATTTGAAGCTTGTGTAGCTGCTTTTGCATTAACTCTATCACTTTTCGCGCACTGCTTTCGGAATACTGGTTTTGGAAAGAGATACTACCACTTTCGCCTCGCCCATTTCGGGAGCTCTTCAGTGCGCTTCACTCTTTAGTCTCCGATAAGCTCTACATACTCGAGCCCCGCGTGCAGCCTCTTTCTAGACTCCGTGCGTTTCTTCCGTGGCGGATCGATCGGCAATTTTCAGTTCGACCTCCCGACTGCTCAACCTTCTTCTCCGATTAAGGCGAGGTCGCACGTACGATCCAGCCCGACTCCAGACGGGCGCGCGCCTCATGATTACAGCCACCGGAATGGGGTTCCCAGCCTCCGTTCGTACATCGGCGACAAAAGGACAAAGAAAGACGCGGCGCTCGTTCGAGCAATTTGCCGTGGCGAGAACGGGAAACCTAACCTCTCTTCCAAGCTCCCGACGTTTGACCTCAATCCGGTGCAAAAGGGAGGCTTCGTGTTCAGTGTCCGATTTGCTGGGGCAAATACTATGGAGCTCTCTGCAATTGCGGGTTTAAGATCGAGACCATGCCACTTGTGAGAAGTGGTTTCGCGTGACGCCTAAGACTAGACTCTGCTTTAAAGATGACGTCGCTGTTGTCGTTTTAACTCTTACTTGCAGTAGATAGGTTTCCAGCCAACAAAGCACAGTGTCAAGGGTGCAGTCGGAAGACTTTCTTTACCAATGGCACAGAGTGCAGCCTTAACAATATGAAGACGGTGTGCAGTCTTGCAGGCTATGAGACAGCCAGACTTGAGCCTCTATAAGTACTTTGGTTTGGGCTAGTTGGTTCGTAGCCATGAAAAGGCACGAATGGGACGAGGACAAGGAACGTAAAGCAGCAGGACAGGCGCCTGTCCTGTTGCTTTACGTTCCTTCTTGTCCCCGTCCCATTCGCGCCTATTCTGTTTCAAGCAAGACTTAAGGCGGAGCTTAAATGTCCCCTCCAATTTTCTAACTGTCTTACTTGAGTCCGCCGAGTCGTAGCATGGTTAAGCGTTTTGGTGCAGAAACCCGGGAATCAACAGCGTGGGCGTTATTAAGGCCGCGAGATTGGCGATTTATCATGCATAGACTCAAGTTCAAGCGCTCGTACCAGGTGTCGCAGACCACTTGTCTGGTGAACGAATTAAGTGCGCTTCTGACGTCGGATATTGCGACATTTGGCCAACTAGTGGCCCTGTACGAGAACCTCAAGGCGAACTGCGACGGGCTCGGAGGGTAAGTCGGCGATAAGGCAACTTTTGAAGTGGAACGCATGGCAGCCATTTACAGAGAGGACAGAGCAAAGCGCACTCTGACCAACGTCCGCAGTCAGCAGAGCCGGCCTGCGTCAATAGCGACCTCGGCCCCAGAAGCTCCTGCTCGAGTCGTTCACGCTTCCCCTCCCTTAACAGGAGCCAAGTTGCTCAAGGTGATGCATCACTTCATTCTATGGCAACTTGTCGAAAGAACGGTTTTGGGGAACAGTTCGACAGTACGATCTATAAAAACAGCTGTGTCATCACCACTGAAAACTTCCGTTATTTGTAGCTTTTCCTTAAGCGATACTGTTTCAGTCCTCGCTGCCGCTTCTCCACGAGCTACTTCGACGCGATTGCTTGTCTGCGTAAACGGCTTGGCGAAGGCGCGATTTGAACATTAATGCTTCGGGCTGAGGAATTCGGGCGCGAGCAAGTTCTCATTTTCCGCAGTGCTCTGCGATACCCTTCGCTGGACGCTACCGCGGGACATCGTCGCCCAGCACCACAGATCTTGTGTGAGTGATGGAGCAGCCACTGACTGAGGCTGCTACTGCGACAGAGCTCGAACATTTGCTCCCGTTTTGGCAGTTTAAATCCGGTTGCTCGAGAAGAGCGATTGCATGGCCCCAAGTGGAAGGGACGTCCAATCCGTGTACACGTCAAGCCAACTCTGTGCAGCCGAAGAAGAGGCCAATCAAGTAACTTAAGTGGTTCTACATCTTCATTGCGTGGCATCTTGTCAGATACCACACTACACGTAACAACCATAACCTGGCCACAACCCTCTCCTCTCCCCCCCCCCCCCCCCCCCCTCAGCACAAGGAGCTAGAAGGCGATGAAACCGAACAACCCGTCGAGAAAGAGGAACCTTCCGTGTTTTCTCACTGAATGATGTGTAATACGTATACGCGCTCCTAGAACTCGCAGCAGACACTTCATGTGCGCGGAAATACCACGAGTGAACGCTGGTCCACGCACTGCCTCCGGGGGTCATTACGCAGACACGCCTCCTTTGCAGCATTACTCACAACCCCTGCCGTGCCGGCGGCATCGCCTTCCTTGGGGCCCACTGAGAAGCCGTCCATCAGGTGCCTACGCTGCACTTCCAGAGCCCTGGGAGGGAGCGTGTTCCCTTAGTATCTAGAGTGTTCCTTAAACGAGCGAAGATTGAAACTTGATTGGGTTGGCGTTATAGTAATCATCGATGATCCGCTAACGCGTGTCATGGTCGAGTCAGAAATGGTTTTGGCCTTCAGCGTTCGCGAATCTGAATGTTTTAGTCGTTTCCAGACTTGCTAATTTATATTGCGCCTTCTGCTTTTTTTATGTTTGCGCTTTCCCTGATTGAAGACCCCAACTTGATATTGAAATTGTTTATATCATTTTTATTTATGTTCTCAGCCACGGGGTCAATGCAGATGAATAGGATTCATCAAGTGTACAGAGCTCAACGTAAAAGGTTCATACATACATAATGGAGACAACTCAAAATGATATGATCATCATAACACAGTTATCCTGCTCTGCAGATCCCGGACTGAAATGCAACAAATTTACGAACAAATATTCACAAGAATAAGTTCACTTTCAAGTCAACGAAAATATAAAAGAAGTGAAGAACATAATAGAATGACCAAAGCGAGGGAGAATTTCTATTGAGAAGGTAAACTGACCAACAGATTTAAAACTGGAGTAGACTATCTGTCTGAAAAAAGGGTCTGAAGAAAGGGATTCCATTCAGCAACTGTTTTGGGAACCAGAGTCTTCCTATGAGTTAATTCGGGCTTTTGGTGGTGTAACCTGACCTTGGTGAGAAGCTCTTGACTTTGCCTAAGCCTTTTCGCCTTATACTTTTTCTCATCTGTTCCTCTCCTCCCTCACCTTTATATCCGTTCATCCCTTTCCCCCAAAGCATGGTAGGAAGCGGGTCTTATCTACCTGTTAACCTCCCCGCCTTTCCCCCTCCTCTTCCCCCGCCTTCCTCCTGCAGCTAGAGAGAAACTATGCTTCAAATAAAGGTTGGCTTTAAGTTGAAGTGATTATTGCGCAACAGGTAAAAAATTTGAGTATGGCTAAGTTCCTTTGTTTTTAAACTCAACGTAAATTTAGTTCACGCAGCATAGCAGCTACTGAATCTGTAAATTTGTTTCTTGACAGGATGAACCCAGTGAATATTTAAAGGATGATCATAGCGAATTGGGAATATAGCGAGAGAGAAAGAAGGGAATTTTAATGAGTTGAAAGGAGGAGAGGTCGGGTGGTGGTAACGTGGCCCTGGCCTACTACTTCATACTGGGGAAAGGGAAAGGGGAGGAAAGGGAAAGTGCGGATGAAGGTTGATGGTGGCATAATACAAAGAGTTTCATGAGTGATGTCCACACACACGCACACACTGGCTGGCACTCGCATCGCGGTTAGTAGACGCACATAAAATTTATGTCTTGAACATACACATCGACGCATGTAATTAGTACATGTAGGGGCGCCATGAAAACACAAATTTGCACTCTCACGCCTGTCAGACCGTAAACGGGAATATATCGAATTGTGTATACAACTGTTTGGTCTGAGCTGTTGTCATGAGCACAAAGGATTTGAAGTAACATGGGCGCTTTTAAGCTGGAACGACACATGTAGAAAGCGACGTCTCCCGGGATTCTTTAACAACAAAGTAAAAGTCATATTTTCTTTCATTTTCAAACAATCTCGCAACTTCTCTACAGATAAAGTAGCCTGTAATTGCGAGCAATACATTTCCCGTGCCAATCTAGGCACAAAGCGTGGGCCCTCCCTCCCAGCATTTCGCAAACCCTGTCCCGAGTCCCTTGGCCTCCGAAATTCTTGGCCGACAAAAGAAGGCCATTGAAGCTGGTGGGCCGCACTTCGTGATTGCCACAGCTGCCCTCGAACTCAGCCAATGTCATGACGCCCACACCTCGGAACAGGCTTCATGTAAACACAACCGAAATAAAAAACAAGATTGCACCAAGCATTTGTTGTTGCCTGGTCCGACCATAAAGATGGAAAAGAAAGAATGTCCCTCCTACGGATGCCATTATTTATCGTCGACAACTTCCTTGGCTTAACATGGACGCAGTCCCACTCCTAGCGGCCATGAAGGGCCAGTTTCTTCACGTGAAATGGGCTTATTTTGTTCTCGGTCGCAGTGTTAAACAACCATATCAAACACGAGAATACTTACACAGCCGTAAATTTGGAGAATAAAGGTTACAAAGTGTCTGTTGGGACTGAACGCTGCTTGCCTTAGCTGTTATGGCTACGCTTCTACATGTCTTTTCCACTGTAGGTATTTTCTTTTTGTAAATCCGCAACGTTACAGTATAATGGTTTCTATTTGGAAGTTTGTGCAGTCCTGCGTAACATGCGGCATACCTTTCATGACCGTACAAAATATGCTGCCTTTTCTCTCTTTCTTCTTTCACTCCTACCTTCCTTCCTTCCCTTGCGGTGCGGCTCAGGTGTCCGCCGAGATACCTGATACAGATACTGCTCCATTTCCTTTCCTCGAAAATCAATTTACCAATCTTTCATCGTTGACAGAGAGGTAGGATTAGGTTGTAATTTAACGTTCACGTTGCGTCTAATCCAGGTTCATTTATGTCTTATCAGCCAATTTCCTAATAAGTTCGTTCATGAAAACATCAATGCCATCAGTACTATCAATTACTAGCCCTCCAAGGCTTTTGGAAGTAGCAACACTGTCACAGTGTAAGATCTAGTGTCATTTGAATCGAATGGCATTCGATGCTCCGAATGTCATTCAGTATCCTTCGGTGCTACACATTAAAAAATAATGTCGTTCGCAAATTAAAGCAGTGACGATGGGTGAAAACAATATTATTACAGTTAAGGGACATCAGTGCGCATAAAAGGTGTTTGAAATTTTTGCGCGAAACTTATAAAGCGGGTGAAAACATCTCGCTGCATTGTTATATAGGCTTCAACTGTTATTTCCAGCCATGCTGCAGCACTTTAGCTATCGAAAGCCAAGCCAAACGTGAAGTCAACGACAAATTCGTTAACGTGAACAAACAATATGGCTGAAACGGTTGAACGCGAGGTCTCACGCGAAGCGTGCCACTGACATCCCAATGTTGAAGCGCTCAGTTGCAGCTCCAAGTACTTCCGAGCGAAACACATGTGGAACGCTAATCAACACGAAACACAAAACCCGTAGGCCACTGCTGAGATCGGGAGTAATAGCTATCCATGACAAACTCCAGTGCGAATATTTTCACACAAAAATGAACATTTTTGGGGGAAAAACTCCAAAAATAAAACTTTTAACCTTTATGGTGTGCACATCATTCTTACACGTTGTTTCTGCTGTGTATCCGGTGTCCAGAGCATACTTCCGGTTTGTGATCAGATTCGGATGATGAGTTCTCCAAATTCATTCGATTGCGAACGTCATTCGAACTTAGTGACAATAAATTTTCCCGTGTAGCCGCCAATTAATGACATTAGATATGCTAATACCATTCAATTAGAATGACAATAAATCTGCTAGTGGGACAGGGGTATAAAAAAAAACTCTCGACCTCACTCTTGCGCAAGTTAGGACATTCCACGCTACAAGAGCTTCCCCTACACGCCTTACGTGCAGGCTCGTCTGCACTCTGAACTTTTGACAAAGGTTGTACATACCATCTATTAAAACCCGAAACTGAACCTCACCTCGCGCCGTAGCGGCGAGGTCCGGATGAACTTCGGCTACCTTTAGTTGTTTAAATGGCACTGAGAAAAGCCAGAAGTTAGCTTGTATGGTTGGGGTAATGCATAGTAATCACGGAGAAACCAATTTCACCAAAAAAGTAACTTTTATAGACTAGAAGTGGTGTGTCATTCCGGGGAGATTTCGAAAGTAATATGCGTGCGTCGAAGCCGATGCTTTTCTCCCGGATCACAGAGGCTACGCTACAACCGCCATTCACTTGAAAAATATGGCAATCCTTCTTTTTCGGAAGGTCTTCAGGAGTTTAAGTGGACCCGCGAGAAGATATTTATATCCATTTGCTTCAGCAATAAATTCCTGTCTTCCTGTCGGGAGAAACGTCAACATAGTAGAAAAGGGGCGGAGAATCGATTTTTATTAAAATTAGTAAATGTATGGAGCTGTTCTCAATGCCCATTTAACATGGGATGACGACAAAGCACAGCACAAGGCTCACCAAAGAGGAGGCGGTAGACTGGCGCAGACTACAAACCGGCACCTACCCACACCTGCACAAACTACACAAGATTTTCCCTACACAATATGAAGACGATTGTCCGTGGTGTCAGGGTAAATCTACACTAGAACATGTGACATGGACCTGCCCTAAGGCAGACATAGAGCCCAGAATAGACCACCCGAGTGTGATGCAGTGGGAGCACTTGCTGGCCAGCGAGGACGAGGAAGCGCAACGATTTCTTGTACGCCGAGCCATGATGGCAGCAATCAAGTGCGGCATCCTGGGCCAAGGATCGCCCACGGCGCCCAGTGACCCGTAAGGGCCAAGAACACTTTAAATTTATCAACAGTAAAGTTTCTTCCATCCATCCAAGGGAGAAGTAACACTTTATCTCCGTCTCCGCGTAGCTTCCAATGCCGGGAACCAAATCTGTAACCATAGGGTCTGCAGCGCAACACGTTGCCACCATTACTCCACCATTACAAGCGCTCCTAGTTTATCTGGCTGCCACTGCATGGCGCGTGGCTTTGAGCATTCAAAAACAGCTCGATGACGACATCCGTGACGTAACAGGGAAAGAGAACGACCGTGTGGCTTGTTAAGATCGGCGTCTACAGGAAGCAGCCATCTCCCACGTTTCTCCAGGATGATTCCGAGAAAACGCTGCCCACTCGACGGTGTTTGCCTCAAGGCGTGCCGAATGAACCTTAGAGGCAAGGGCAACGTACTTTCCTGCGTCTCCGAGCAGGACCCACAAGAACATTTCGACACAAAAGCACCCAATTCTTCGGAGTCGGACTACGTGCGTAGAGACATCAGCAGGTGTACCTTGCATCTCCCATTTCGCAGTAAACATGACAGATGTCAAGGGCCCTCGTCACTGTGGTTCTTCTACGTACCGAGCATCACGGCGGGCCGGCGGGGGACTTCCACAACCTTCTTGGATGTCGCGGAGAACAAAAGACCACTTCCGCCCTTTCCGGGCCTCGCATTCCGACCCTTCGTGACGGATGTCTTCTGACGGACAGGTGTCGACAGCCCGGGGGAACCTTCGATAGCAAGAATGGTAATAGCAAAATAATTCAAGCCTTCCGACGCCAGATCTGCGGATATATATAATGATTCCTATAGTGAAATCTTATGGGTGTACATAAAAATGAGTTCATAAACAATTTCCTTTGAAAAATCCTCCTGTCGAGACTTGCTGGGTAGATGACCACAGCTGCCTCTTTCAAATGTGGCCATTTTGTACAACTGAAAAACAAGGCTCAAGGGCTTGAGCTCGCACTTAAGATAGGTGCTTTGTTGTTTCTCTGTTTACCCGGTATTTTCTCCCTCAGTTCCGCATTATAACTTAAAACAGCGTGTTAGATATTCATCGCCCGCAACAAAAAAAAAACGCAGTAATCACCTGCTTAGCTCACTATACGGCTTTATAAAGAGCGTTTTTGTGCACGGTTCGTAGGTCGCATCGTAGCAAAAACAAATCAGGGAACTTAAACGATTACGCACGCTTAAGTCAACTGGAACTAAGCACCGCACTGGCTTCTCGGTTAAGCCCACATTTAAAGGCGCGCACTAAGGCAATAAAGATCTGCGCCTAACACAAAGCGTCTTCCTATATCCTCTAAACCAGCACCGTCCAGCTCACACGCGCAAACACACCGAGTCAAACAGGAAGCGACCTTGGCATTGCCCTTGATACGGGGCCTGGGCAGAGACCACAGTCAGAAGGTCAATCCACCGAGGAGTATGCGCAGCCTCCCATTATTAGCACTCGTATAAAGAGAAGGGACCTCCGTCTCAAATTCGTGGTCATCGCTTCCACAACCACCCGCACGTGCGTAGTTCACTGGGTCAGCGAGTCATGTGCGCGCTCTTGCAGAGCCGAAGCCTAAGCCGCTGAGGAGAAAAAAAAAAGATAAACGCAGAAGCGGCCGATCGCTTGCGCTTCGCTCACGCGTGGTCTGTGTTTGGCCGCTGCCACGAAGAGAGGCTTGTTAGCGTTGCGGAAGAAGCGTTTCGGGGCGCCGAACAAGGCGGAGGCGCTTGGATACACACACGTACTACGCCGAGCCGGCAGCCATCTTCGTCGGTGAAATATGGGCGGGGGTAAGCTTCCGTCAGATCAGCGGAAGCTTCTACGCATGTCTGCTGCAGTGGTTGTTATGTTGTTGGCTCACTAGTCTCTCCTTATATGCCACGGCCTTCGGTCTCTCAGAGGGCGTCGTAGCGGCACCTCTGTTCCTCAAGTTAACCTCGAACTTGGCTGAAAAAATAGGACGCACTATAGGTGTTCCTGAGCGTAAATCTCTGCCTTTTAACTGTGTGGGACGAAATGTCCACGTCGTTGTGTTCTTTGGTAAGGTTCTCGGGGGATGTGTGTGTCAGCTGCGGTATAAAGCGAAACGCTTCCTTAAGGGGAGAGGGAATTTGTCTGGCCTTCGACTCGGAAGGTAGTCATTACAGAAATAAAGCTAGCGTGTGTTGGTGAGGTTTGATGGGGGTGCCTAGCTGGGTTAAGGTCCCTGCGTGGTGCCTGCGTATGCCTTGTGCCAAGGAGACAGAAATACAATGGCTGTCCGATCGCAACCCCCTTTCCATTAGGCGGGATCGAAGAGCAGTGGTTAATTCGAAGCCGTAATACGTACCTATTCGTAGGGTATTTTGGAGCTGCGTAGTCTTGGATTGTGGGCTTCGGAAGAGATGAAAGTTTGGTTCTTGTTAAAGTTATTAAATAATATTGATCGTCGTGTCATGATGGTATTAAAACATTTCTCTTCCGACAGCTGCATGACACACCAAATCGAAATGTATGTTTACCATACGTCCACGCAAGTTCAACCAGTACATAATTTGCACCAATGTGATGCGTACCGTTTGGTACCATATGGGCGAAAGTCTGTTGTATTTTTTGCTCGTTGTACACAACTTCGCTTTGCTTAGTTACACTCCGTCAAGAAGAAACAACCAACACAAAGCTTAGCAAATCTCAAGGAACTATTCCTTAATGCTGAATTTAGTAGTCAAGGTTATTCGCCGTTATGCCGTCGCTTCTTGCATAAAAAAAAATAAGGAAAACCATTTCTTTCACGGCGATTGCGGAACACTTCTCTCTGGGTATAATCTGCGCCTGTTCTTCAAGTTAGTGTTGTCTCTTGCATTTTACTTGTGCTTTTATGCCTGCAGATCCCATCTAAATTTTCCCAAGCACTGACGAAGTTACGATACTGTTGTGAGACATTCCAGCGGCTAAATAGACAAGGAGGAAGGTAGACGAGACAGGGCGAACGCCGGTCGTCATGTCTTGTCTACCTTCGTTCTTGTCTTTTTAGCCGCTGGAATGTGTCACAATAGTACTAGCAACCAACTAGCCCAACTATCTACGCTTAAAGAACTTACGATCTTTCACGCCTGTTACGGACAAACTAGAGAAGATAAATAATAATGTGGTTGTCACAATGATATTTACAGAAACTGTAAATCCTTCCGCCATCAACAACTGCAATGAACCTCTAAGGTGAATCGCTCTCGAGGTTATATTTGCGAGTTGCACGCTAGTACTTCGTATATCCTCACAAATCTTCTCGCAAAGAATTGCCAGCAGCCGTTAACACTCCTCCCATGTTAACTGATCGCCGACGATTAATTGCTCAGATCTGCAATGAACCTTTTCTGGGATCACCTCCGCCCAAGAAGCGGCCGCATATCACGCCTCAGTACAGAGCCGGTCGCCGTCGCATTAACCTGCTGCTTCCTTCCTACCATAGACTTCAACGCGGCGGTCAGAGCAAAGGCTACGCTCTTGTTGCATTCACGATGCAAGCGTAGCCTATGTACCGAACGTAAACATTGCACCGCCTCGAAGCGAAACGCTTCCCCTGCTTTCTGCAAGGCCCGTTAGGGGACGGGGTGCTGTTAATCGGCTTCCATTGGAACGCACGTCGGCGAAGGTTCCCGGGTGTTTCTGTTCGCGCTCCTCGCTTCCTCAGCCGAGCGGCTTCGTTAGGCGCTCAAGAAAACGCTCAGTAAACGATCCACACCCTTTAGGCGCTGGCAGGTTCATTTGTCACTAGCGGATGTGGGATGCTGCGCCAGGTGGCGGTTGCGTCAGCGGCGAAGGAGGCGCCACCTAGCCGGAGCGGAGGGAATCGTATTCAGCACCGCGGCGTGGGAGTGCTTTGCCACGCTTCCTGGTACACATAAATGTTGGCGTTAAGAAAGGCTGGTTGTAGGAAGTAGGGGGTGGATGTGCTTAGGCATGCGGCTGCTTTGGGGTTCACCGAAAGTGGCGCACCCAAGCAGGAAGCACAGTTAGAAGACGTTGCCATGGAAACGCGCACTTTGAACTGCTGCCAACGATAACCGAGCGGAACGCAGAGAACTGGCACTCCGTGTAATATCAGTGGATGAGAACGGATATCTAAACAAGAACAGCTCAATCGAGAGCAGTCGAAACTTTCGAATGTCTTGAGTCGTTCTCCCTTTGTGTTTTTCTTTGTAGGCGCTATTGTTTCTAGTCTCAAGTGCTATGACTATCTTGTCCACATGGATGGTGTTCTAAATCATCTGCCCCGCCGCGGTGGCTCAGTGGTTACGGCGTTCGGCTGCTGACCCGAAAGACGCAGGTTCGATCCCGGCTGCGGCGGCTGAATTTCTTTGGAGGAGAAATTCTAGAGGCCCGTGTGCTGTTCGATGTCCGTGCACGTTAAAGAACCCCAGGTGGTCGAAATTTCCGGAGCCTTTCACTACGGCGTCCCTCATAGCCTGAGTTGCTTCGGTACGTTAAACCCCAAAAAACCAAACCAAACCTAAATCATCTGATGACAAACTTCACTATTTACAGTTCTAAACAGGGAGCTGTTAGGTTGTCTGGTGAACGTCTATACATTGTTGAAAAAATATTTGTGAAAAGAAAATTTGCCGGAATAAAGGCTCGACGGGTGGCGCAGGAACGGATAACTGGAAATCTTTGGTAAATGTCCCCGTAAATGTCACATTGCGGATGATGATGTCTGCGGTGATGGTGTCGGTAATGGCAGTGTAGCGATGATGCGGAGCTTTGACTCCTGACTTCATATTTGCAACACTATGGACTCGCGCCTCTTGCTCATTTCCGTTACGAAGCATGGAGAATGTGCAAGTACAAGCTGTTAAGCTTGAAATACTTTTAGCTCCCATTCTCGCCGAATTTAAGCGAACATCTCCCGGAAACTGCGACAAACGTGAGGCCGAACATCAAGCGAAACCTATCCTAAACATTTCGAACTTTTCCGGCCGAACTGTAGCAATCAGAAAGTTGCCAAACTATAGCTCTGAATGGGATTCTAACCAGCGCCATCTCAAGCTGAGCAGCTTGGCTTTCCGATTCGTTAGACCACTCGGCCAACGCCTAGCCTCTCGGGTTGCGAGTTGTAATTGGTCATATTCGTTGTCTTTCATGCCTCTATTCTGCGCTTTCATATGCTCAGAGACAATAGCACTAAGCCCCTTCAGTCAAGAGATTGAAAGGCTCCTCGTGGTCATAAAGTGGCAGCTTTATGCGACAGCCCATTAAGGTGTGAAGGCAGCCAAAGTGGTCGAATGCGTCGCAAGACCGAAGAATAGCGGGCGACCACTGTTTCGCGTGAAACCGTGAAAATATTGGCGGACTCTGATGCTTGGCAGGAAAAACAGAAGCGGCTGAAGACAGTGGCACCCAAAGCATTAAATGCGGCGAGGAATGTCAAGTGCGTTAGCTTTCCAGCTAAAAAAAATCAGCTAGTAAGAAAGACTCCTCAAGGTACGAAAGCAGCCAGAGAGACTCCGCGCACTGTCTAGCTCGAAGTATCCAAGCGGAAAAAGTCGGGGTACATTCAGCAGTGAAAGGCCCTGGACAATACTGGTATGTGGCTACATATGAGGACGGCTTTCCTAGCTGGATTACATGCCACGCTTCCACCTACTTTTCATGACAAAAGAGACTGCAAGTTTTTGTTAGATACTTCCCATCGTTCTCTTATCGACTTCAGGATAAGTTTAGAGATAGGGAAAGGGGGCAAATTCCATAGCCCACAGACTGATCACTAGTAGGCTGTTAGTCTCTCCGCTGATTACAATAGTGTGAATGCATGCGATGATTTGTTGGCTTTTCCTACGAAGTTTCCACGGCAAGGTTGACGTGCTGAGGGTCGCTTTGACAACCTTTTCCCGTCAGCGTAACGTCAAGCCTGAAGACTAGTTCCTCTTAGTCGTGTACGCACGACTCATGAGAGAGCACACGTGGTACTATGCACAACCAGTTTTCATTTCCCTATACTTATTTAACTCGTGGTTCATATATCACGAAGCCATTTCACGCAGGTGCGCTTCAGTTCACGACTACCGGATCAGCGCAGATATTGCACACCCCAACACATTGCTACATTTTGTACCTTTGGCACATGCCTCGTAACAACAGTCTTAGGTGAAAGGTTTCGGCCAGTTAATCGGGTGTCGCACAAGCATACCGTTTGAGTGTTTTGGCTTTTGAAATCGCATAACAATGCCGACTTCCACTTCTTGCAGTGGCTGCGATGATTAGCTAGTTGTTCTGAGAGGTTAGTGTGGCATCTACCATGGCTTCCTCGGGACTCCCCAGGCATCAAAGCGGGCCGCTCAGAAACCAAATAAGGAATGTTGAGATACATCGCAGTTTTCCATACTACTAAATAATTACGTCTGGAAATGTTTTATAGACAACCTGCAACAAAGTAGGTTGCGTCGATCGCAGCGCCTTAACCACAGCCTGGCGGGAGGAGCGAACACATTCCTGGCACATAGCGTTTTCCACACGACAAGCCTGCGCTTATAAGAACGAGCATCCACGCACTGTTGAAGCCACACGTCACATCCGTCTACTAACTGTGTAATGTTATCAGCAGAACACACACTTTTAATCACTCGGACTGTGGTCACGCGTTTTCACGGCGGAAGTGTCATGAACTTTTAGGCGCCCTGTAGACCGCTTGTTGCAGCGCCCCCTGGGCACTGCAGGTTACATATACACTCTCAACACTAGTACGCCTATAAGGGAGTAAAAAGAGAGTAAGCTGTATTCTATTGCTCTTCCTTTTATAAAAGGGAGTTCTAGAGGCCATCTAGCTTAGTCCCTTTTTTAGCCCTTTGTGTAGAATGTCGGTTTTAGTGATTAGGGACTAACTGCGTGGCAACAGCGATTAGTCCCTTAAGGAGCAGCCATTACTCCCTCACGGGAGTAACTGAAAAGGTTCATCAGCAGCAGTTGGCCTTCTTATTAGCGAAACGTTTGTCGCCAGTAATAAGTGGCGTAGTCAGTCTCGTCTTACCCATTTTTCTCTCGGAGTGAATTCCTCCATAACGAACCTGAGCGTATTCATTCAGCGGGAGGTTATACGCCTGAAAATGCGGTACGCCATTTAGCCGGCCACAGAGTAACCGCTGACCCACGGCTGGCCCGACATCTCGGACCAATGACGAGGCGCTCGTAAATCATGTCATCGCTGACTCGCGGGAAACACCCGCTTGTTGTGTCTCTCTACTTCGACAAAGCACAAATGGGAGCAGCGAACAATTCGCGTAGTGCGGCCGGCGGTGGCCCCTCCGTTGAATGGCGGGAAATGTGTGTCATTCGCACCCACGCGCCTTGTTTCTCGGTCCGGTGGCGAGGTTATCGATGATGCTTCGTAATGGTGGGCCACTGCAAGGACACGATATCGTTGAGTGTGAGCAGCGCCCGCACCGTGCAAAATGCTGTCGGGATCGACCCGCTAAACGGAAGATTGTTTTGTTCTTCGGTGAGCCCGCGGCGGTCGCTCCTTCGAAGTGAGGGCGCGACTCAAGATTGACCATCTCGTGGGACACGTTACTTAACCTCCTTATTAGTTACGGTGGAAAGCAATGCGTGGCAAGCAAATGGTGCCGTTGGGCGGGAGCTAAGAGACCCGGCAGACGGGCGCCCGCATTTGAAGTAGCGCCAAGCCTACAGCAACCTCATCTTTTAAGGGGAACTGAAGAATGCCACATACTGGCGCCTTACAATCTAACGCGTAAACGACGACCCCACAGTATGCCGGGAAATACTCATGCTCCCCTCCCTTTATGCGTCGGCCCGTTAATTCGGAAGGCGTTCTTATTTAGGCTTCTTCAGAATTCAGGACGCAAGGTAGACCTCTGAAACACCCCCCCCCCCCCCCCCCATTCCTCCTAAAAGATGTTTGAAGTCCTCATTACAAAGACCCGTACGTAATTCTGTCCGCACTGTTCGTGACGATGCAACTGCTTAATTTAGCGAGAGAAGACAGTACATAGGGAAGTGGCTGCGTACTTTTGAAGTGGCGCAAATCTTACAGCCTCCTCCGCTGTTAGAGAGAACATAAAAAGCGCTATTTATGAACACCTTGCTCACGCACTAAAGAACCAGGGACGAAGACACGGACATTTCATCATTCTACACTGTCAGGCCTACTGCTTAGTTGCGAAGGAGTTTATGTGACCACCTTTGGAAGGCCTACCTAGAACTGACCTCACAATCCCATGTGCCGTTTAACCATGACGACTCTTTATAAACGTTCTACATAGTACCGGTACGCCGGTCCTAGACTTCGGGTGTTCTAGTGTCTATGGCGTCCTTGTGACGTCGCGTAACTTTATTATGTAGCGTGCCGTTGAAATGCTTTCTGGAGCAGCTTCCTTCTACAGCTCACCGCATCTATAGTAATAAAAGGTAGTTTACATGCTACGCAGGCTTGACCAAACTTTCTTTCAACGATGCTTCATGCTTACTTAAGCCTAGAGCCATTGTGTGGCGGTTTTTCTCCGCGTCAACCATCGGCGTTTTGACAACTTCACACCAGTGCAGAACGATAAGCCTTCAGAATTCCTATAATATCGTATAATACTCGTCCCCAACCCCGAAAACGCAACAGCAACCTTTTTGTATTTATATACCTAAATTCTTGATTTCATCATGTGTGGTTCGCTCGCCTGACGCTAAACAGTATCTTCAAGCGCTCAACAATAATATCGTATAATACTCGTCCCCAACCCCGAAAACGCAACAGCAACCTTTTTGTATTTATATACCTAAATTCTTGATTTCATCATGTGTGGTTCGCTCGCCTGACGCTAAACCGTATCTTCGAGCGCTCAACAATAATATCGTATAATACTCGTCCCCAACCCCGAAAACGCAACAGCAACCTTTTTGTATTTATATACCTAAATTCTTGATTTCATCATGTGTGGTTCGCTCGCCTGACGCTAAACAGTATCTTCGAGCGCTCAACAATAATATCGTATAATACTCGTCCCCAACCCCGAAAACGCAACAGCAACCTTTTTGTATTTATATACCTAAATTCTTGATTTCATCATGTGTGGTTCGCTCGCGTGACGCTAAACAGTATCTCCAAGCGCTCAACTTCACGTTGTAATATCCTTGCGTACTTATTAATATTGTCACGAAGTTGCGAGGACGGGAACGGGTTTATTTACAAGTCGAGATCGGGGACGTCACTGGACGGTCAGCGTCAGGCGGGCTCCACCACGGTCTCGCGCACACCGAGTTCTTCTTCTTCTTTCCGCTGCACTGCAGTGCGCCATTGCCGCAGCGCGGCGTAACACTTCGCCCGGGGCAGTCGAAGCTCGACCTCGAGCGAGTTAGTCAGCGTTGTGACTGCAGCGTTTAAGACGGGCGACGTGAACGACCTGGACCTTGCGAGAGCGGCGATTGCCTGGGCTGACTTTGGCGATTGTGTAGTTAACGTCACTGAGGCGATCCAGAACAACAAAAGGGCCGCAGTACTTTGCGAGGAATTTCTGATAGAGGCCCCGTCGACGCAGTGGCGTCCACAGCCAAACGTAGTCACCGGGCTCATACGTCACCGCAATGTGTCCACTGTCGTAACGGCTCTTGGTGCGAACTTGTGCACTGAGTGTTCGGAGGCGAGCTAGTCGTCGCGCTTCCTCCGCACGGCAGAGAGTCTGCGCAATGGACGGATCACGATGGTCAGAAAAAGGAAGAATCGTGTCCAGAAAGGTGCGTGGTAGGCGCGCGTAGAGCAGAAAGAACGGGGAGTATCCAGTGACGTCGTGTGTTCCGGTGTTGTAAGCGTATGTTACAAACGGTAGCACAGTGTCCCAGTTCTTATGGTCGGCCGCTACATACATGGACAACATGTTCGTGAGGGTGCGGTTGATGCGCTCCGTCAGGCCATTCGTCTGCGGATGATAGGGTGTCGAATGACGATAGTCACAATTGCAGAGCCGTAGGAGTTCTTCCACGACATCGGCAATGAACTGGCGCCCACGATCGCTGATTACGACACGAGGAGCTCCGTGGCGAAGGATCACCGAGTGTAGCAAAAAGGACGAGACGTCTATTGCTTTGGCGGACACAAGAGCAGCTGTCTCCACGTAGCGAGTCAAGTAGTCGACGCAAACTATAATCCAGCGTTGGCCCGTGGTAGACTTGGGAAGCGGTCCAAGCAAGTCGACCCCGATCTTCTCAAAAGGGGAGTAAGGTGGTCTGATCGGTTTCAACAAGCCGGCGGGCGAGGCAGTGCGATGCTTAAAGCGTTGACACTGCAGACAGCCTGCAACGTACTGCTGAGTTGACTTGTAAAGGCCAGGCCAGTAAAAGCGTTGCCGCGTCCTGTGTAACGTGCGAGAAAACCCTTGATGTCCAGCAGAAATATCATCATGCATGGCATGCAGGACAATGCCACGAAGACTGGCAGGGACAACCAAAAGTAGACGTGCACCCTCCACGGAATAGTTCTTCTTATAGAGCACGCCCTCTGATATGACGAACGGCGTTACAGGAGCAGACGTACGGGCTTGATCAAACAACGGCTGGAGACTACGATCCTTGAGTTGTTCTTGCTTAAAAGTGGCAAGGCTAGGAAACTCGGTAGAGACAGAAGATAAACAGTCATCGAAGTCCTCTTCACAACTTGCCGTGTCTGGCAGAGGAAAACGAGACAAACAGTCGGCATCAGCATGGTGGCGACCGCTCTTATACGCCACCGTAAAGTCATATTCTTGGAGGCGTAAGGCCCAGCGAGCGAGTCGACCGGAAGGATCGCGGAGGCCAACAAGCCAACACAACGAGTGATGGTCTGTAACAATCTTGAAGTGACGTCCATGTAGATATGGTCGAAACTTTTGCACAGCAAAGACGACAGCGAGACACTCGACTTCCGTCACGGTGTAGTTGCCTTCCGATTTGGTCAAAGTGCGACTTGCGTATGGGACCACGTGCTGGGCGCCGCTGTGAAGTTGGATAAGCACTGCGCCGACGCCCACACCACTGGCGTCGGTATGGAGCTCTATCGGCGCCGCCGGGTCGAAGTGGCGCAAAACAGGCGCAGAAGTGAGCAAAAACTTCAGCTGCTGGAAGGCAGACTCACAGGCAGGCGACCACACAAACGGGGCGTCTTTATGAAGGAGGGAAGTCAAAGGGCGAGTGAGCTCGGCGAAACCTTGGATGAAGCGGCGGAAATATGAGCAGAGGCCCATAAAGCTTCTAAGGTGTTTCAAAGAGCGTGGCTGTGGGAACTCCCGCACGGCAGCGATCTTCTGTGGGTCTGGCCGGATACCATCCTTGTCGACAAGAAACCCGAGGACAAGGGTTTGCCGTTCACCAAAGTGGCATTTCTTGGAGTTTAAGACCAGTCCAGCTCTTGCGAAGCAAGCCAGCACCATACCTAGTCTTTCGTTATGCTCGCGGAAGGTCTTTCCATAAATGATCACGTCGTCGAGGTAGCACATACAGACCTCCCACTTAAGCCCACGCAATATTGTGTCCATAAATCTCTCAAAAGTAGCGGGGGCATTGCATAACCCAAAGGGCATGACATTAAATTCATACAGTCCATCGGGCGTGATAAAAGCTGTCTTCTCCCTGTCCGACGGATGCATGGGGATCTGCCAATATCCAGAGCGCAGGTCAACCGACGAGAACTACGATGCAGATTGAAGACTGTCCATGGCATCATCAATACGCGGGAGCGGGTAGACGTCCTTCTTCGTCACAGCATTTAACCGACGATAGTCTACGCAAAAACGCCAGGAATTATCCTTCTTGCGTAGCAGTATAACAGGAGCAGCCCATGGACTTGACGACTCCCGGATGACGCCTTGCTGTAGCATATCCTGCACTTGCTCGTTGATTAGCTTCCGTTCAGCCTGGGACACACGATAAGGCTTCTGTCTGATCGGATGAGCAGTACCGGTGTTGATGTGATGCTGCGTGCGAGTAACTGGCAGCGAAGGTGGAATGGCTGGCTGAGCGAAGTCAAATACCGACGCATACTGGGTAAGAACAGTCTGTAAAGCAAGCCGTTCGGACGACGGAAGCGACTTGCTGATCATGCGCATGATATTGACGGAAAAGTCTTCTGCTCGACTGGAAGGCTCGCACTCAGACACAGATTGGATAGTAAGAATGTCGTAAGCATGAAACCGAGCGAGTTTAAGCCCCGATGGGATCAAAACAGGCTCCGACGAAGCATTCACTGTCCATAGTTGTGCGTAACCGTCGACAACGGCAACAATGGCCCGGGGCACCAGAACATTCTGTTTCGCGGCGTTGTGCACATCTGGCTCAACAAGCAAATGGAAGGTGCCTGTGCGGTTGTCCGAAGAGCGAACAGAGACGAACATTGCTGCCATGGCTGGCAAACGCACATCTAGCGTGCGCACATCGTATAATACTCGTCCCCAACCCCGAAAACGCAACAACAACCTTTTTGTATTTATATACCTAAATTCTTGATTTCATCATGTGTGGTTCGCTCGCGTGACGCTAAACAGTATCTCCAAGCGCTCAACTTCACGTTGTAATATCCTTGCGTACTTATTAATATTGTTCCTGAGTGAGTGTTTACAAAAACGAGTTGGGTTTCTCAAGAAGGTGCGTGCCATCTTCACGTTTGAGACCCAGCTCGAGCGTCGTGTAACAGACATGACAGTAACTTTGCTTTCGCTAATTCGAATACTTTGCACGAATAAACTACTACGTTTATACTAAAAACGCCAGTTGTTCGGAATGTTCGTTTTTAACAGGTTGATGCGCGCGCATTCATGCTTAATTGCCTTCTCTGCGGGCGCTTATTTCTTTTTATATTAATCTATCATGGCAACCTACTGTCTTAACAAAGACTTCTCTTCAGAATGCAGTCCGAGAAATTCCTGGCACTCCTTGATTTGAACGTCTTAAATTCTCATTCAGCAAACATCTTTTATCAGTGCATCTAGAAGTATAGCGCCTGCAAGTCAAATTTGTAGAATATTGGATGACTGGTGAATTTGCCATCGCGCGACCATAACAGGCGTAAGCCAGGAACACTGGAAATCTTAAAAGGGCCAAATTGTTCCTTATTAAAGACATGCCAACGCCATAAAAACCAGAGTTTTTCAAAGCAGGGTTCGCCGATAAGTATAATGCAGGCATCAAAGCTGCTTATCACACCTCCGTCACGGATAAACATCGTGCGGCTAAGAAAACAAAAAGTATGTCTACCTTAGTTCCCTAAGTCGGTATTTCGAAATATCACTGGTGCTGAGACCTGCAGCAACCATCACATGAAGGAGCCACGTAACAGCTAGTATCTCCCAGGGGTGTCCTCCGTGCGAAGTGAAAAACTCGTCAGTATACAGCACCCACACACTCTCTCCCTAATTGCAGTCTCACTGCCTCCTTATATGCCTCTCTGGAATGCCTGCCCCTCACATGATGAAGTGCTCCGCCGTCCTGCCCCAACTGACTCTCCCTTCCTTGGCATCGCAACATTACAATCACGACGTTCCTTCAAATAACGTACGTAGCGCATCGTTCACCCAGAACCTGTCCCGCGTACTTTCTCTGCCCCGAGCCGTTTTGTGAAAGCGCGCATGCAATGCAGCCTGGACAGCACTCCTTCCAAGGGCGAGATGATGATCCAGATACTACGGTTTGCCCAGAGAGGCCGCGAGATGGCCTAATCGTCGAGCCGCACAACGCAGCCCCAAAAGAAAGCCAAGACGTTGAGCCCCTACTGCTCCTTAATTCTTCGGCGCCCCTTTGGGACCTGTTTGTTCATGCGCGTTGCCGCATCTTAGACGTCGTTAGGGCCGCCTGAAGTCCTCTGAACATCATGGCCCGCTGCTGGAAGATTGCGTGGTCGCCAAAGCTAGCCAGCTCCTCCTCTGCACCGTCTGTATATGCACGCCTATATGGCGGGGCTTCTATTATACCTGATCAGGCGGTGTTATACAGCGTTTCGCTTTGTGTTCAAGCATAAAACCGTCACTGCTCTTTGCGCGCCCTTGTCAGGAACACCCTCGATTGTATCTCACCTAACGGTTCGTGTAATAGAGCACGAAAGAGCCATTTATGCGTAATGGAATGCAGACGCGGCACGCGACCGATGTTTGTGCCGATTGAATCACCCTCAAGAATGCCGTCCGAGAACCTGCCTGGTGTAGGCTTGTAGTGATTAGAAAACAGACGTGCCCCTGGAGGTAATAAGATTCGAACTCTGTACCTGTGGAGTTTTAGACGCTGGTTTTACTAAAAATAGCTGATGCAGTACGTAAATTTGCATTTCCTACAGGGAGTGCATATTGAAGCCAAAATACCTGCAAAGAAATCTTCGTTACTGCATGCAGCGTTAGCTTGTGCAGTTTAGCTCGTTACAGTAGGCGTGCCCCTTTCAAGGCCAAATTTCTGCTTCAACTAAGCACACCCAAATTGTCAACAAGCTGTAGGTCAGCGTATTCATATCACGGCACGCAGATTCATTGATTTTAGCCTGGCTGGCCCATATGTCCTCCTTGCTGTGAGTCCTGAACAGGCTTTCTTCGACAAACACTTCTTACAAAGGTTACGCATAGCGAAGCTTGCTCATAGTTAATGGCAGTTAATGTTACTGCGTTCACCATTAACTTTACATGTATGTCAGACAAACCCACTATCAATGTACCCCTGTCTGCTTCCAGTCTTCGAGGTTCGTGATGAACTTCCTTGATGACGGCTGTACGGCTGTAACTGCTTGAAGGGCGTCACGAAATGTAAGCGTCTCTTTCTTCATTTAGGCTCAAGGAAGTACCATCCCCACAGCACAGAGGTCGCGGCAGCTTAGAATATAAGAAGCTTATCTGGCTGTTGTGGTGTATACAAGCTCGTCTTTTCCGCGAACAGTTTCATTGTCCTTACCTGTACACAGCGGTTTTGTTGATTACCACACGCGTTATTTATCTAAGCCAATGATATTCGCTTACTGACCCATGTTCGAGCCGCCAGGTGGTGAAGCACACGCCACCGGGCACGATCTTTCTTGTACGCGTTAAGTATCGCCACGGTCAAGTCGTGCAGCTGTTTGCGCGTGCCGCCAGGGCCTGAGATAGCGATCACATCTGGTTGATGTTGAAAGCGTAGCGGAGCACTTAACGCATACATCATTCCCAGCGACCCTTTCGCTCCAGATTGCTGTGGAAGCTAGCAATCATCTTGTCCACAAGGCGAACTGCAGACCGTTTTCAGCGACTCCCGGTTTCGAAGGCCCTAATAAAAACGCATAAGAAAACCACCCAGGTTCGGTTTATTTCCGTCTCAGACTGTTCGGAATGGTTACGTCTAATTCTCGCACGTTCTTCGACCACTCCAGAAAGCGAGGATCTAGTTCTCCGCCGGCTTTTAACTTCAGGCAAATACGTAGCGTCATCGCCGAAATGATTCGTGCTCTGATTCTTTTGAAAAACGACTTGGCCCCCATAAGGTCTCCGGAGGTCGCAGTGATTACGGGATCGTGTCGTTATACAGGGCCGGCGTTTATAACCGTCTTCGATGTAGCTGTAATTGCCGCCATTGCCAATTTCCTCCTGGCGGTGGTCATCTCGATGAACGATCGAGGCGCCAAACGCCTTTTGCCACGCGTATGACTGTAGACTTTTCTTCTCTTGCGGCTACTGATTCCGAGAGTAGCCCTCTTTTTTTCCAATCTGCTGCTCTTCTTAGCATTGCTTCCAGTCTCCCGAGCTGACATATCTCGTGGAAAAATGACGACTACCGATGCTGGCGACAAGGTGGTTAGTCGCAGGAAAAGGGCTGTGCTTGGATCCGCTTGCAATTTCGGAACTGCCCAGGCTCTAGCTACAGCCCTTATAAAAATGATCTATAGACAGTCTATAGACTTCTTGTAGACTCTGTTACCTTCCTTTACATATTTTTGTCTATTCATGGTATATAGACTGTCTATAGACAAAAGTCTACTAAAAGTGCTTGCCCATAAGTGTATAGATTGTCTACAGACTGTCTATTACATTTGTATTGCCTATAAAGTGTTCTCTTGGATTTGGTTATTGACAGTCTACAGACTTTATAGACAGAAGTCTATGGACAGTCTATAGACTCTCTAAAAAAATTGTGTAAGGGTGCTGCTATTCGGAGCTGCCCCAGTCGGTAATCGTAGGAAGAGTATGTAAGGCGTCATTTGAAAAGGGGACTGGCGAACCTTTCCATGAATATCAAAACTCCAAATATGTGAATTAGACGATGAACATGTCTGGACTATGGTGTGCAGGGGCCGTTTCTGTTTATGCTCAATTTCTCAACAGACCAAATGTTGAGAAGCTTGAACCGCTGCCATCGTCAATAGAGATTTGTTAGGGACACCACACGCAGCAAAAAAAAAATTGTTTTTAAGCGCTTTGAAATGAGCTTGATACCACAGCAATGACGACACTTGAGAGTTGCGGAAACGAATACCCAGCATAAAACACCGGTGGTGTACCAATTAATGTTAACATGCCTAAAAATTCTGGACAAAATTTCTGGGATTTTTGAACGGGAAAGAGTAGATGAACGCCATTTTCTCATATTTGCAAGATTTCACTAATATATGCGCAGATCTCTCGTCGACAGGCTTCCATCTTTTTTTTTTTTTCGAATAACGTTTTCGCTATTGTCAGAAGCGTTCTAATTGGTTTTCTATCGCAGTGTTAGCTGTATGTTGCGAACGTTGTATTTTTTTAAATTTTGCTATATATCGGTGCAATGAATCATTTCCTTCAATATTTCAATCAGTACCTTGAAATTTTTCAATATCCAAATTTTTTGACCAACAAAGTTGAGCATGTACACACACTGCGAAGGAAATAAAACAGCCAAAGCGAAGCACTCTTTCCCAAAGACCTCAGATTAAATAGGATTGCAAGTAAGGGCAAACCGGCAGCCGCTGAGTGATGAGACAGCCATAACGCCGCGCGCAGCTGAAATTAGGAGAGGTGTTGCGCCAGTGTACAACTTTGCAACTGCCTCGTTGACCCAGCAGCACAGCCGGCCTTTACCGACTCCCTTATATAGCAAGGGCTAATTCTGAGCTGAAATGGCACTACAAGGACGCCAATATATCCGAGCTGCATTTCTTCGAGAAACCCCTCACCTGAACGCCCTCTACCCGCTGAGCGAGAATAAGTATATACTTTTCATGAAAGAGCGAGTTTCATTCAGCTCTGTTAGTAAACAAACGAATACCTCCAATCTGGGTTTTGTATTCTTTGTATTGTATTGTATTCTTTCTACCACTCCCCCTAAGCCTTTTTCTGGCCTTTGTGTCTATAGTTTGGCTAGAAGCGTGTGCGTCTACGCTGGGTTTGTTTGCGTAAACGCAGAAAGCACACCATTTGGAGTTGTTTTTCAAGCTACCAGACACGCTACGGAGAATGCAGAGAGGTAGAGAACAAAGGGGGGGGGGGGGGGGGGGGTAGTTGCGTTCATTGAGGAAGAGCGGAGTGGTGGCGTTGGAGAACAAAAGGAGCTCTGTTCCACTCACCCTGTTGATCATCCCGCCGACAGGTGATCGGCCGCGGCTGCAAATAACCTCACCGCTGATTGGTCGAGCCGTATAAGGCAAACCAAGTGCGCGTCGATTTCCTGGTCACGACAACGCCGCTCTCAAGCCACGGGGCTTAGTCAGGCGCCGATGGGTCGCAGCTAACCTTTGTTTACACTTGCTATTCCTCTTTGGGCCACCTCGGTGGAGTGTAAACACTTTTGTCCGTTCTTCGTCGGCCATGGGATTCTTGCCCCATTCTGGGATTCTTGCACTCAATGTACCTAACTGAGTGAGAGAGCTAGTGACCTGTGGATGCTTTTATCCTCTCGACGCCGGCATTGTATTTATGGAACTCAAGCTCCGGTTTCTAACTTGAGAAAGCACGTCTTCGCCATATGGCGTTTCTGAAAGTGAGACGTAGTGCCGAAAAATAGACGAGGTGAAAAAGTTCTCAGTACCGCGCAAAAAAAAACAGGGGCTTTGCTCTTGAAGATTTTTGGGCTACATTTTCATCGTTCTTTCGTTGGCTGACTGCACGTAGTATCGATTCGTGAAGTGATTTACTGAAAGCTTGAATAAAGTACTTACCACGGAAGTGAATGATTTATTGATTGACTGAATTACTGCTTGGTCTGTTTATTCCAGTACTTATTGAAAGTTGATTGACTGACTGACCGACCGACCGACTGACTGACTGATTCATTGATTGATTGATTGATTGATTGATTGATTGATTGAGTTCCATGGCGGTTTTGTGAGCTACCTGTGGCGCAATCTTCTCGCCTTAACCAACAAGAGAGAAAGCGGCGAACTTTTAAACAACTTTGACAGCTTAATAATTAGCAAATTTGGAAAAGCAAAATCTGAAGTTTTTTTTTTCTTTGTTCGCACTTTCTGCCGTACTGTGTTATGAACCGAACTAACCAATGTTCTGGCCCGTTGAAATACGGCAAGACTGCTTGCGATTCAAGCTACTTTAATTTTCTCGCTAAAAGATACCAGAAAAAGAGGGAGCTGTGTGGTTCGTACCAGCTACTCACCAGCGAAGGGTTGGTAGCAATGCGTACACTTCTTTCCTTTTTTATTTTGTTTTCAAAGAACCATCACGAAAAAAAGAAATAAATGGGCGTCGCAGTTTCTCGCCACACGCTTCATGACAGGTTTCGCTTGAGCTTACATGCAGCATTCAGAAGCAGCATTGCAAGTGTAAGTTGTAAAAGCTGTTTGTTTATTCAACCACACCACAGGAAGTCATAGTTTCACAGCATATTCAAGAGATGTTTTGACACCTGTAAGTGCAACCTGTCTGTGTAGCTGCACCTCCAGGCTTCTCATACCACTTAACCGCGATTTAAGGAAACTTGCACACCTTAATGAACTGCTTCCGCCAGGATTCTCACTTGAGGGACTGCATCCATAGATGCATTCGGGTTCTTTCAAACAGCTCTACTGGGGCAGTTTATTGCAGGTTTACCTCCTTAATGCTGTTTACGCGCGTGATCGACTTTATGTTCGTCGCAGAAACCCTGTTATGCAATTTCATAAAAAAATAAACCCTGGCGTTCATCCATGATCGTGTCGTTTTGAAAGTTAAGTTCTGGCATGCGATTGAAGACACATTGCAGCACCGCTTTTGAGTGAGCTAAGGCTGCGTTCTCAAAACATGTCATTTAGAATTATGCGCCTCAGCCGCCTGCGTTGACTCTTGGCGGGTTTCTTAGTGAAACTGGTGAATATACTTATTGCCGCAACTTTATGATCAACATCCCTACCTGTTTTCCTTACTTTTATGAACGTGGTACAGTGATTGATTAAAAGCTAAAAGAATTCTGCATCAAACTCATAATTTCGGCGCTGGCGCGGCCAAAGCGATGTGATTTTCCCAATTGTTTAAGCTCCGCTACACCCCTTTTCTGTGCTTCACTAACCCCGACATAGCTAACATATCGAATCATATTACCTTCATATCTCGGTACGCAGTGTCCATCCTCACCTACCTCCCTCAAACACCATCACATACCCGGCATTTCTGGTTGAAAGAATTTTTAAAAGGGAAAGAGTTCGTGAACGCAATTTTTTAATATATTTTATGATCTCACCGTAATAGTCAACACCCGCCGATATCCCGTCGGCAGGTTTGCATTTTTTTTTTTTGCTATTAACGTTTTTGCAATAGTCATAAGTGTTCCCCATTGGTTTTGTATGGAATTCTTAACTGCTCTATGCGAGCGATGGGAAGATTTTGAAATTTAGCAGAGTGGTTTGTTGGGCGAGTTGGTTTACCATATTGAAATATACCTGCGCTTAAAAGACACGGACTTGATTTTGAAAGAACGATTTTGCTGCGCATGGGAAGAATGGAATATTACCTTCAATATTTCCTTAACAGTACCTCACAATACTCCAATATTCAAAAATTTTTCTCGAAGAATGCTGGTAATGCCAATCCCTCACTACCCACTCACCGGAAACAAAGTTTTTCCCCTGGTCTTCCGCCCCGTGCCGCTCTGCCCATTTTAAGACGGATCATTTAGCGAACCCCTTCGCGGCTGGTGCCCGTTTCCTGTGCCTGTGTGGGCGAGTGTTTTCACTACAGATCCAAGCCCAAGGCGCGTTCACCTTCTACGGAAGAGCCGTACGCAGAAAGAAAGAGCCCGGGAAGGAAACCTTCTCCCTGTCATGGCCGTCTTTCTTCATCGCCACGCTCTCCGCGACCAGGCACACACAGCGTGAATTCAGAAGAAGTAAGGAGAGAGTGAGATGGGGAAGGGTGCCACCAGCACTGAACGAAGCGGCCACGAGGCTAAATATTTACCGCCACCAACGAGCGGGCAACGCGCATTCCTTTTTCCCTTTAAGCGGTTTCGCGCTGGCGATAAACAGTACCCACCCATTGACCGTATGCCACGGAACGGCGCCTAAGGTTGTGCTGTGCATTCTCGCTCTTGCCTTCCGTCGGTTTAGCAGCGACGGTAAAACAACGAAAGAAAGATGGAAGCGCTCTTACTAAGGCCCGCGAAGCTTATACAGCTTCGAAAAGATTAATGATAGCGCAAGTCGCTGCAGTGTAGCTTTGTCGAACTAGTCGCTAGAATGTAGCTTTGTAGAAGGCTCCGTTGACTGCAGAATGTTGTTTATGTTCATTCATTCTACAGCTTGACGGACATATGCGACCTAGAACTTCTGTCGTCACAAGACAAGAGAACTTCTCTCGTCATCTTTCCCAGCAAGAAGGTCTAGTGTGTTCTATTAAGTGGAGCGTGAAGATGGGCTTTTTTTGCTCAGAAAGCATTGTGCATAGCTTTGTTCCAAATCTCCCAGGCCAGTGAGTTCGCTTATGAGTTGTGCAATGGGGCACTTACGCCGGCCCTAAAGCCCCAAATCTTCGTTGATTGAAACCTGACGTTGTCATGGATCTGCGCTTGTGTTTCGGGTAGTGTTCAAGCGCCCCACTAAAAAAATATAGCCTGATACCCTGGAAACTTTTGACAGAGACCGACAGGCTTGCTCTGTGTTTTTTCACGAAGTAGTGTCTTATTCTTTGGGCCAGAGTTATTTTCCTCGAAATATCTGTAACGCCTTCGAACACTATCTGTGCACAACTCTTAACATAAGCAGAGAATTCGCCAGCGCGGTGGCTGAATGGTCATGCGGCTTTTCTTCTGACCCCAATTACGCGGATTCCATCCCCTCCACAGCGGTCGTATTTCGATGCAGGCCAAATGCTACAGGCCCGTGTACTGTGCGATGTCCAGTGCACATTAAAGAACACCAAGTGGTTGGGATAATCCGGAGCCCTCCACTACGGCGTCCCTCGTAGCCTTAGTCACTCTTGGGCTTTGAAACCTATCAGCTAAACCAAACCAAGCGCGCACAATACATTAGGTTGGTTGGGTTTTATGGTTTAACGTCCAAAAGCGACTCAGGCTATGAGGGACGCCGTAGTGAAGGGCTCCGGAAATTTCGACCACACGTGGTTCTTTAACGTGCACAAACATCGCACAGTACATGGGCCTCTAGAATTTAGCCTCCATCGGAATTCGACCATCGCGGCCGGGATCGAAACCGCGTGTTTCGAATCAGCAGCCGAGCACCAGAACCACTGAGCCACCGCAGCGGCTGCGCAATGCATTATGAGCGGAAGAGCCAAGTCTATAAAACAGAGGTGGGGCAAACACTGCCGCACGGAAATGAAACGATACTTGAAAAGAATGTCAGTGGACCAAAATGAGAGCAGCGGAAGTGAGGATACTGAGGTAGAGTATGGAGTGACAAGAAGGAAGTACCGGATTGTGGAACGTCTACATACCAGGGACGGTAAAAGTAACTGTAAAACCGGTACAAGAAAAACTGAAGAAGGAAAGCTGCGACGGTTTGGTCATGTGATGAATATTGAAGTGATGGGAAATTATTCGGGGACGACCAGCAAGAGAATGCAACGCATTTTGGAAGAAGATGCAAGGCTGAAGAAGTTCAAGAGTTGAGACTTACAGGGCTGATAATACGTTGAAGTGGAGAGGGCTTATCAGAAGCAGCGATTCCATTACGTGCAAAGATACAAAGCTATACACAACAGTCCCACAATGCGTTATGTATACTACTGTGTTAATGGGGTACCAGGACCTTCTCCTGACGCTCACTAAGGCTAGCAGTGATAGCTTCAGGCGAATTCAGCACCGTTCATATCACAGCTGGGCTGCTTTCATTTGAATTCTTTCTGCTTATTTTTATCTATTTTACGTCATCCACTAATTGTCTAACGGACCGTAAAAGCAAGATACCTGAAATTAAATGTAAAGATCTCGGAATGGAATTCGGTCCCTCTGCATGTCGCAGGTGCTAGCCGTAACATTTTTCTTTCTCTACTCAGCGACATGTCATTTTCCTTTATTTCCCCCTAACAAACCGCATCATTGTATGTAAGCATCTATTGTGAATCTGTTGCATTGTCAAACCACCCTCCCTGCTGCAATTCCTCGTCGTAGCTGGATGAAGTGCATGTAAAATATTTAAAAAGTAATTCAGGCGGACGGATTTTGTCACCCTTAATAATGAAAATTTTGTCAGCGTTTCTTCCATCATGCGTATATTAGGAACAAATTCAAGACCACGCGGTTCCTATTTGTTATGGTTTGCCCCCGGAAAATGCTGCGCTTTATGCAAATATTTCGCATATACCTGAAAAAAATTAAACTCTTAGGACTAATTACATTTGGCCTTGATTGATGAATTAGAACTTTCGATAACAAAGCGGCTGTTTTATTAAAACTAGCACTGCAGTAAGCTGCAACCTGCAAGTGCAATGCAGTTACATCGATCGATACGTTTCGTCGCAGAAAACAGAAAGCGAAGAAAAACACCCCTGAATTTTCCCAGAGCAGTTTGATCTTTCGACGATGGCTTCTTTCAGGGGGTCTTTTCAGTGTTTCGTACTCGTACCTTTCATGCCTTTCGTCCCATATCGCTAGTGCACTATTATTTCATCACGAATGAATGCGAAAAGAAATAACTATGTGCAGAAGAATTAGGGAAGGCAGTCGCGACAAACGATGACGTCACTTGTTAGAAATCGGAATCCAGTTGACGGGAAAAATTATTACAGCTTTACCTCCAAATTCCTGAGTGTCCGAAGCGTCTTTTGGTACCGAACGAACATTTGCAAAGTCATGAAATGACCAGCTGTATTATTTTACTGAAAACAGCCTGATACTCTTATCGTCACTGCCCCATATACAGCTGGCATCTTAGCTTGCAAACCTAATTAGGTTTTCTTAAGTCCTGTACAAACTGTTTAAAAAAGAATTCCTTGTTGTGTTTGCTATTTTTTTTGTTTTGTTTTGCTTTGGCTCCGCGTTACTACGGGCGTGAGAAAACAAGGGAAACCCATTCGTCATCGCAGCTCAAGCGGGGCTGTCTGAGCCGACTTGGAGCGACGCCAGACGTCACTTAAAGGCGGCGACGACCGACGACCTTTTCGCGAGCAATGCGACCGGGCTAACCCCGCTCTCCCTGGTGACGGTCGCCGGGCCGTACGCATCCAATCCAAGGTTACCTCCGCAGTCAGCCAGCTCAGCTTCTTTGCGCGGCAATCTTTGTCGGATTCAGTCTGAGGCGACTGAAAGACGGTTAACTTCAGGCTTAGCCTATTGCGGTTTAAGTTAAAAGGCTGAACGGAATGCACGCGGTTAGCTAGCCGGTGGCTTCATCTCTCCTTCACCGCTACTGATCACACCTGGGCATGTTAATTAGCTATGATAGGCCAAAACTACTGCGTTAACCTTCAGACTGCGTTAAAATTCACGTTTATCAAGCGAATCGACGTGCATTGAAGCTCAATGGGACGCGACCTTCACAATCCGCAGTCACAGAATTTAACCGCCGTAGTGGCTTCGTTGCTTTGGTGTTCGGCCGAACAGCCCAAGGTCGTGTGATCGAATCCTGGCCGCATTTCGGTCGTGTAGAAATAAAAACGCGCACATGTGTTGTGCGATGCCAATACAAGTTAAGGCACCTTTGGTAAGTCGAAAGAAATGCGGAGCCCTCCATTGCGTCGTCCCTACTAGTTAAGTGTAATTTGGAGGCGTCAAGGCTCATACTATGTCTAGGGTTCTTTGAAAGGTATAGATAGCGATTCTGTTGGAGCCCTCCTAATCCAGTTGTGTGCTTTAATAAAGCTGTCGGACTTTTTTTTTTCGTTCATTCCGCTCCCATTTTCTCGCAGAATAACTATTGACTTTGAGGCATCGGACAAGCTTATTGGAGGGGTGGATAGGATAACCTCTGCATTAATACTGTTTGGCCTTGAGGAGGAGATACCGCTTGAAGGAACAAGGGGTAAGAAATGCTCCCGAGGATGTAAAATGGTACAAGTTTTTAGCGTGCAACAAGGAAACTGAGTTATAAAAAGATGACACTTTTTACAACTCTGATTTTCTAAACCAATGTCATTTTCATGTTTTTATTGTCCTAACTACGAGCGAGGGGGTAGATTTCCACCTCAGATATTTGAATCAGTGCTTTCAGAAAGTTCAAGAAGAAAAGCTACAGTCATGAAATGTGACAAGAAACCTATTGTTTAGTCGCCACGCTTCGACGGCACAAGCACAAACAGCTTCACTAATTAAATTCTCCTGAAGCCTTTGATGCTTAATACCGGGCAGAAAAAACATAAACCTCCATCCTGTCAGCCACATGATCATTTGTTTAAAGGACTAACGAAGAACTTAACCTGTGCATAAGATCTTTGTTCACATGACATCCTTGCACAGCTGCACGAAAAAGAAAAAAAGTTCCCAAGAGGTATATACGTTCTGTGTTTACTCTGAAGTAGTACCGTATGTAGCTGAATAGATGGTGCACCACACAGTACACCCTTGGTCAAAGACCTTTGCGTCATGAGGTTCGATTTTGTGCGAACCCCATGGCTGATTAGTTCTGAGCGAACCCTATGAGTTGGGCACTTACAGCGCCCAAACTACAAAACTACCGCATGAAGAATACGACTCATGTCCTCACCCCTCGCGACTTTTTGAGTTTCGAGGATATCTAGAGCTCCTGTGGCCTGAAGACATTTGAACAAGGGTGTACATGTAGAATTAGACATTCCGGAGAACCTCCTCCTAATGCACAAGCACAATATTTAGGTCAGGACTGCCTGAATTTCACCGAACGAGCCTAAACAGGAGAAATCAAACAGGAGGCGGTAGTAAACAAAGAAGTACAATGGCATTTTATTCAGGACGTCAAAAGTAGTTACGCCACGAACTACAAAGACAGGAACTTTGAGCATCAGTGTGAGCTCGGAGTACACAAGTGTCCGAAAAAAAATTCCATCTCTCTGCGAGGAACGAGTCGATGCCTTCTGATTCATATAAATACTACATGCAAAATGAAATTCATAATTTATACATTCATTAAATGCATGGGAACGTAATGTGATGGCGAGTGTACACCTAACACCTTCGATATTGTTCCCTTTTGAAAATAATGCCTCCGGTTGGAGGTTACCATGTAACCATTAGGCAAATGACTCGCAGGCAGCCACTTAAGAGCGTTAAACACATCAAACACTATTTAACAGAGAAAACATGGAAGATGAGACAATCACAACTTATTTGAAGCGCGGCATATATCACAGTTTTGGCAGTGACGATTGAGCACTGCTTTTGTTGGCACGTAGAGTCGACGTAAATGAAGAAGATACGAAGCGATTGTGACCGCTACTATATTGCTGCACAAATGGCCTCCGCCATTTTCTGTGAGAATCTGTGGTGCATCTCAAACATATGCTGCGTGGCGACTAGAAAGGCTTTTTTTGTTACTGTTTAATGCCTGAAAACAAAGCAGAATTTAACGCGTTTTGTGGCCCAGCTTTTGGCACTCAGCAGTAATTTTGTAAAGGACATATTCCGCGAGAGGAGAAGTTTACAATTGCGGCAGCTATGCTTTAAATTCATTTGTTTCATACTTTACGTGCACCGCGCACAAAGAAATATCATCGCAAAAAAAAGAAAGAAATTAGTAATCGCTTCATTCTTACGAAAAAAAAAAGACGCGTATGAACCGCCAGACAGTTATAATCGCAATTTCAAACCAACTTGCTGAGAAACTTAACTGCGGAGCTTCAGCATGGCAATTGTAGTTATGGTGATAGAGCACATCATTTATTACCACACTGTATACTGTAACAATCCTTTCCTTCACTTGTAATTCTCATAATCCCGTAATACTCATTTCAATTAAGCCTACAAGGTGGCAGAACCACTCTCTCCCGATGTCCCTCCTGCATCAACCTAGCCAACCTTATGACCATTATTATTCCAGCCTCATCCATGCACTCTATGATTTGCTCGGTGTCCTAATTAAACGGATCTTGGTTACCCTAATATCACACATAACTACAACTTCCCATTCCGATCATCTTGGATTCCATCCCTTCAATAAGCAGGAAGACATACCCTCACGGCTAAAACAGCCTCCGGTTGGTGATCTGCCAAAGGCGAAAATTATCAGGTCGCAGCAGCAGTAGCATGACATTTAAAAATAACGGCCATCCAGCAATACCACGCCGGTTTGATACAATGACGAGCACTCCGTCACTGAAGAGGCAGGGAGCGCTCAGCCGTCCATACACTCTCAATCGCCACAAGACAGGTACTACCAGATGACGACATTGCAGCGAGCAATACTGAGTCGACATCTCCGATCATGACATATACAGGACATTCAAAAACGAAAAGAAATGTTGAATCACAAACACGTCCAATTGTGTCCATTTCACTTCCTTCAGTAAATTTGTGTTCTATGTACACGATAGGAGTCTCTGTCTCTATCAAGCAGTCTACAAGGACAGGGAAGGTCTCTTCTTATGCCGCTTGGCGTTCTTGCCGAAGACCGCTCCAAGCATCTTGGACACCGTGACAACGGTGAGTCGCCGCCTGACGGGGGTCAATGACCTCAGGATCTTCGTGGCGAGCACCTCTCGCAGTATGCTCTGGAATGCCATGCTCACTCCGGCGTAGCTGTCCGCCGCGGACACCTCGTAGAACTGGCACTGGAGCCGCAGCGACAGCTGGCGGCCATCGTCCACATCTACTTGGCGGACGTGGGAGAGGTCTCGCTTGTTGGCCACCAGGATGGTAGGCAGGAACGGGCAGAACTGCTGGACCTTCTCAAGGCACATGCTGGCCTCCTCGAAGCTCCATCGGTCTTCGATGCTGTAGACGACGACCAAAGCGTCCGCCCAGCCCATCTTGTCCTCAGGGAACTTGTTCTCCTGCAGAAGACAAGAAGGAAACGAATATGCGTAAGACTCATGAAAGACCTTTGCTATACGTGCTTGCATGGTGGGCAACTAACTTCGGCTTATAAAAGGGCCTTCTCGGAGTATCCCTCACTGAGCTCTGCTAGCCTGATGCTAGTTGCCCCTTGAAGTACAGCCTTTGTGAAAAGTTTGGAGCCCAGGGGGTTTGCTTGTGAAGCACACTGTCTGATTCGTAATGCATCTCCACAGCTCCAAATTTGCTGAAGGTAAGAAGATTTCTGGTCCCGCCTCCTCCAGTGGGTAGGACTACCACGAATGTTACAGGAGTCCCACTGCGAGGCTTAGAAGCCAACCCCCTGGGTTCTAAACTTTTGACAAAGACTGTACCTCTTACAGCACATCTCGGTAAGTTCGTAACACCTGCATATGTACTGTGGCTGTGATGCAAGAAACAGAATAGAATCTGCTTCCCCCGTATACTCACCATATCAATATCGAGGTTTCCCCATGTCAGTGTCTAAGAGTCAAGTCTGTTGCTACCCTTACCTATCTGAGGCTGCGCAAGACGTTGTTGCATCAGGGGGGAAAAAAGTTGATATGTCTGCCTACCTGATATCTGGACGTATCCAGGATCTCCAACTCGCAGGTCCGGTTGTCCACGAGAACCGTGTGCCTGTAGAGCAGGTCTTTCATGGAACTGTACTCGCTGATGAAGCGCCGTGTGAGGAACCGCACTGTTACGGCTGCAAAGACACAAAAAGAGAGAAAACACTATAAGCAAACTGTCCATTTTCAATATTATGGAACATGCTTGGGCAACGTTCCCTTCCACTGTCACAACTATCACGCGCCGCGAAAGAAGTTTCACAGCTATGAATGTAAAACAAAGTCAATTGTATTCTGTTTACGCAACAAGTATTTAGGACATTAGGAACACGTCTAAACCACCTTCATGTAGGATTTCACAGAACTTGAACTTGGGTTCATTGTCCGAAGGCATGCAATGTTCTCGGAACCGCCTTATGTAACCACCACATGGCTTTCATATCGGATACAACAAAGAAACAGAGAAAGCGGCCAAAATCATGTAACGAGTGGTAGTAACCGAACAAGGGGCCGTCCCGGTGTACACGCCACACAACCGAAGCATGAACAGAAAACAGTGAGGTGAGTGATCTCAAAAGACCTGCATTCGCCGAGGAATGCGTTCATACCGCGATGCCCCGATACGCTGGGAGCCAGCCGTACGGAACCAGGGGAAAGCGACAAAGAAAACAAACGAAAGCAGCTGCCCGTACAGACGTGTAGCAAACGCGAAGGCACGCTGATCGAGGCAGAAAAGTGAAGAGGAGAAGGTGCAGCAGCGGCCGCAGCGAAGCCGAAAGACGCGCCACACATCGGCGTATCGGGTTTCACCATCGGCCAGCAGCCCAGCGAAACGGGCGCCCTATACAGGAGCGGGCGAATCCTGTCGACCCAGAGCGCTTCAACCGACCGAGCAATGCGGTTCGCAGCGGGACGCGGACGTTTCCTTGTCGTGCGGCCGCGGTAGGGTGGCTCCGCGGCAAGGACGAACGCTTATAGTAACACCACGTATAGTCACGCCTTCCGGTTAGCATAGACGACGCCGCGCTTGACGCGAGGTGGCAGCACTCGACACAGACTTGCCTTCGCACGCCATCTATGGGGAGTACTAACGGTCCTACTTCGTTCTGTCACTCGCTGCCATTTTTGCCTAAATTCTAACATTTCTGCACTGTGGTATTTAACCAGAACAAAATATTTACTCCATAATAAAAAAGCAAAGGAACAAGCTCTTCTAACCATTGAAGAATGCTTGTTGCAGTTTACGTTGCCCAGCAAGACTTGTGCGAAGAATGAGCCATTAGCAAACATTAACTTTTTCGGCTTGGTAACTCTATAGCTTGGATAACAGTAATTAAGAAGACCACTGATGTCGATGCAGTTGAAGAGCCTCGGCTTGATACCATTAGAATAGTACTAGAATTCTATTGAAGCTGGCAACCTGCCTAGACTCAGTGAAATGACTGCTGATCGTGGCTGGAATACCAGAAGCTTGCGAAGGGTGAGAACTACAGAACTAATTCAAAGTTTAGTATGTTGTGAACACGACTGTGCAGTCGTTTAACTGGACGTTTCGAAGCATCAAGAAATCCACGAAGTGTAAACATAAGACTTCGGAAGTGTTGTTTAAACATAATTCTAGCCAAGCGGGGCTCGAAGCGAACAGTCTGAGCAGCCGGGTCAACGCAACTGCCTAGCGCCACCGCCGCCGCCTTAATCCGGTTGAAGGGCATCCCCTCGCGAAGGCGGCTCACGAGGCCTCCAGGTCGGTCGGCCCCGCTGCGCCCCGGGGGGCCTTCCGTGGGAGCCATAGAGAAAGGGCGGTAGACCGTGCAACGAACACCACCACCCTTACGTGATGACGGCGGCAAGGATTGCGATGCAAGCCGACTCTGTAGGATATCACGTGTACCGCCGACGTCCAGTCACTCTTGTAATTCGGCTGGGAACGGCTACCAGAGATGACAGCACCGCCGGCTTCCTCCCTCCCCCCCCCCCTTCTTGATGGATCATTTCATTCCCACTTTTCAAAACGCGGTTACCCTCTCTCTCCCTTTCTTCAAGGCCGCCGAAGGAGGCGCCGTTTTCACTATCGGGGCTGCGGAGTTGTCCTGTTTACACTCGGCAAGACCACAAGGTGAGAGTCTGCAGCGTCCCCTTCTATTTCTCACACAACCTGACGGCGTGGTTCACGTTGTGTTGAAGGTTGCGCAACGTCGGAGGAGGACCAAGGCTTGGCGGGATGAGAGAGTTCGGTGGTGCTTTATATATGTGTTCTTTTTCTTTTCTCCATTCTTTCGGACGCAGTCAAGCGTTGAGGGCACTTCGACGTCCTTCTTAGCTAGGCGCTTTACATACGGCGATGGAAGCTGAACAATGTTCTGTAACGCTTCTCACTCGGGTGTCTGTGCCCACGGCACTGACATGCCTGAGTCCAAAGGCGGCGAAAACTTTATAATAAATCAGCTCCTCAAAGAAATGCATCTGCAAGTCCTGAAGTTTGTCCCGCAAATTAATGTTTCAGCTTGTAGTTGGAAATATATCTTCGCTACCGAATTCAAA
This sequence comes from Amblyomma mixtum, assembly GCF_055824585.1. Classification (NCBI taxonomy): domain Eukaryota; kingdom Metazoa; phylum Arthropoda; class Arachnida; order Ixodida; family Ixodidae; genus Amblyomma; species Amblyomma mixtum. The sequence goes on from NC_143020.1 coordinate 98,446,041, forward strand.
TGGACTATTTCATGCTGGAGATACCTGTCGAGTTTCATCAACAAGGAAACTATCTTTTTTTTTCTCGGCAAGGTCATAACGAGCATCAATCAAATCAGGAAATCGTGAAAATGGATTTGAGAGCCGCATGAATCTTCGAACTGTTGTCACGCAACAACTAGGCCATTTCAAAGAAGCGCGAACTGAGCGAGGTTTTCGCCGGGAACCTCATCGCCGTTGCTGCTGCCCCTCGTTTCGTTCGCCTGTGAAAGCAATTTCCGCAGAGTGCCCCTAATGTGGTCCTCCTGACACAGCTGTCCCGCTGGCTTGTCAGCAGTCGGAATAAATTAGCCTTTTTAATCCTCGCTCCTTGCCTGCGCGGCCTGCGTTCGTCAATGTCCAATTTCTGCGCAGCGGGAGGATCACCTGCTCAAAGCATCCGCTGCTCATTTTGCTTGGGTGCAGCACGAGCAACTACTTCGCACGGAGCTGTGAACATCGTTCGTAGATCGCCCTCCAAGGTGAAAGTTCCCAACACGAAGAAGCACCCATCGGCCTGTCAACGCTGGCAACCTTGGTTCGGAGAATTCCACGAGCTCTCTTGGCCTGTTATCAGCCTGCCGTCCATCACTGAGAGAAGCACTCGAAGGATGTTGCGAAAAAAGCAGTTCATCTCCCGTGGCTCTGTAATTTTCAGAAGGCCGTGAGTATATGACCGCCACCCTAAGTGGTGACGAGGGGTGCAGAACCCACAACCCCCCCCCCCCTCCCGATTTTACAACGCCCAACAACATCCCTGAAAAATGTAGCTTGCTTTCCGCACGGACGGTGACTTCCAGTGCGGTAGGTCTGTCAGCCAGGTGGTTAGACGACCGAACGTTCGTGTTAAACTTAGGGTGCGGTCCCGAGACGTGTTCAAGGACTCGTGCTGGGCTATTTGGCTTGCAATTTGTAGCGTCGTGTCATTTTCGCGTCGTTAGCGCTTTGGCTTTTGAGGTAGTTCCGACACTCTTGACGACCCCTCAAGACTATCAACTAAGGCCTATGGCGCCTGCTACAACCCTGTACACCGACCACCCAAGAGAACAGCAGTAATTATTTTTCACATACTTCTTTGCGGTCAGAAACACTTTGTTCGCCCTTTGTTTTATGCTTTACTTAGTAACAACACTTCTCCCACCTGCCTCAGACGTGGCAATGAAATAACGAATGCATGAACATAGATCAAATACTCATTCTAACCAATAAGCCTCAAAATCCTTTCACGGCGAGAACTGTACGTTTCCTTGCTTCTTCTTTAGAGAGACCAACCTATCGCTAAATCGTTGTGTCGCATAATAAACGCACGTACAACGCCCATTAATTCGCTCTTCATTTTTCCGGGAGCACCTGATATTCGGTAAGGCGTTCGTCAATAGCTGCACCTTGTAGATGCATGACGTAGTCTAACTACTTGTACAACAACTCATATTTCGTCACCGTTTCTCGAGTATTTCAACACAAAGGACCGCTATCTTGAGGACCATCACCCCAGCACACTTGGAACGACATAACCTCCTGATCACACGAATAGGGCGCCACAATGCATTAGTATGAGCAAGGGCACATCGCAACACGTCTCGGAAGAAACCTCTCACGACAGAAGCGATGCAAAAAAATTGCCAATTCAATCCCTTTCGCCTATCCCCGCCAATCATGCTGGCGGGTTTCGTAACTGTTTTCGCCGCAATTCGCTAAGGAATTCGCACGCTCTTCACGCTTTGGTCCAGCTGAGTTGCCCGATTCGATTCGGGATGCTTCGCATACCTACACAGTGCCCTGTTCACACCGAAGGCGCCAGATCTCTACGGGAGTGAGCATAAAAAAAAAGAAAAACTAAAAATACAAAGAAAATGACCTCCCAAGGGAGCACTTTTGCTCGACCCCATGATGACGCGCTTTCCGTCTGGCTGAGGTTGAGTATAAAGTAAAGTAAAAATAAAGATCAAAGCAGGAGGCTCTCTATAGGTGAATTGGTCTCGCTCTTCGAGCCGGCTTTGAGAAACACCGACCGCGTTGCAAATCCTGCCTCGGCCTTCGTCGCCGAAGACAGCGCGGCCACGCGATGGCGCGTCTGGAGAATGTGGAGCGAGTGGAGAGAGTGGTGTGAAAGCAAGCCGCACGACGACGAGAGAGAGAGTGAGAAATGAAAGAGCGGGAGGAGAGGGGGTGTGCGCGCTTCCGAAGGAACTCCGGAGCGAGGGCGAGGAGGAAGAATTTTCAAAGGGCACGATCGACGACAGCTCCGCGGAGAGGAGCACGGTCAAGTGGGCAGGTCCGCCATTGGTGAAGCCGACAGGTAAAACCGAACCAACAAAAAAAATGAAAACAGATCCCAAAGCGAACCGTTCCCTCGTGCCCCCCACAACATCGCTTTCGAACCGGCCGCCACCTATCGGGTGAAAAGTAGAATAAAAACTCCCAGTTTTCACCGTCACGCTCTCGTCCCTCCTTTCTTCACCCCTGCGCAACTGGCGGAACCAACAATTACTCTGCACTTCCCCCTCTTGTCTGCTCTGCACGACACCCGCCATGTGGCGCTGAAGAGAAAAAGGAACCGTCGAAGAAGAGCCGCCGGCCGGTTTCAAAACAAGCTCCAGAAGAGGACAACAAATACGCAAAGAGAAACGGAGGAGGAAGGCATGGAAGAAGTAACCTAAAGGAAAAAGGAAAAGCACCCCCCCCCCCCCCCCCCCCCCTCCACTACGTATCGGTCGGCGCCGCTGGCCAGGTGGTGCTCCTCGGAGCCTTTCCGAGGAGACCAGCCAAGATGCCAGTAGACCGCTCCCGCGATGTTTGTCTGGCCTCCAAGAGACACGCGCCTTGCCACGCGCCCTCCATTCGGCGAACAGCTGTCGCACCCCACATGGCTCCCCCAGCTGCCGCTGGCGCGTGGTTCTTTCACCTGCCCGGCGTCCTTTAAACCGCGACACGTCCAGATGTCTGGACCGGCAGCGCCACCGCGACCGTTTCCTGATGGGCAGACTTGCGGATAGTGATAAGATCTTCTCAATTCACGTATATATCTTCTTTTTTGCCCTAAACTTCAGCACTTATCATCGGACAAACTTCACTCAAGAAAGAAAGCATTCAATGTCTTTAAGACAACCTTAAAATTGATCTCTGCAGGTTACTGTCTGGTTAGTTATCACACTGAGTAGAGATCGCACTTTCAATATAGGCCAGCTAAGCTTACATATAATCGGCTTCTAGGAATCACGGAAAGTATTTAGAACTGAAGAGAGGATGGCCGCATAGTCATAAGGAAGCCACGGGTTCGTGAAGTTACCTCTAATAATGCAGTATTTAGGACAGCGCAGGTATGAGAAGAATTTCATTTCTGATCTAGTTTGAACAAAACATTAGAGACGAGAGAGCCGATAAGTAAGCAACGGCAACAAACAACGCACCATGTGTTCCACTGCTTTTCTGTCGTTCCTTTGTTGCCTGTCACTTTCATTGCAAGCATTCGAACCTGCGGCTCGCACCTTTGTTCATTTTCTTTACTCCTGAATTCTGCTATACGAACGACACCAATGCCTGTTCTGTTAAATGTACCACCAAGGAAAATGAACAACCTTCAGAGCAGCTAAGCGCTACCACTCCTAGCTGTCAATCTCTTCAAAACCACTGTCGCGAGAACCACCATGTGTCATCTCTTGCAAAATTTCCCACTCTTCAACCTCTGCGAAGTACCAGCAAACATGCGGTCAGCGCGTAAAAACCGAAGCGGCCGAAACGCCTTTTTCCACTGACCTGATTTTCCCACACTCCGGCTTCCCATGACCATGACGCGTATGGGAGACAGTCCGTTGCTCTTGCGGGTCATTGCCACGGCTGCAAGAGGCATTGGACGACAAACGACGACGTCCGAACGGGCCGGCAGCAGCGGTGATGCAGATGTCTTCGCGCACAGCACAAGTGGGTCCTTCGTTTGAGCAAAGTCCCCCTCGAAGCACACAACGCACTCTGCAGAGAGCAAGCCGCACGCAGCACCCGTCAGAACGAAGAGCGACCGTCCGTGTAACTGCTTTTGGGAGAGAGCTAGCCGGTCGAGCGAGCGACCGACGTCGGGAAAGAAAAACCGAAACTAGCTCCCGCGGCGGCAAACGTCCTCACGATGAACCCTGGCGCCGGGGCAGCGTCCGTTTTATGGCGCGCTCTTCTATCACGTGACTCTTCCTCTCAGCCAATAGGCGTCGCCGCTCTCCTACACGTGCGCGCCTCAATGAGCGCGTGGTGCTCCCGCTTCGTTCGTCTTTTGGTTCTTTTGAGGCTCTTGCGTTGGAGCTCCTTGGCGTCCGCTCCCTTTCGGCGTTCGGGCCCGGGAGCTGCTGTCTCTTTTGTAAGACGTGCGCTGCGTGCTTTCTTCATTTCTTTTCGCTCGGGTATGCGTCGTTTTAAGCTTTTTGCTTCGCGGACCGGCTAGCGAGCCCACGTGAGACTGTCGGCAACGGCACCGACAGAGCGGCTCCGTGCGTGCCTCTTCTGTTCGAGCCTGGCTATGAAAGTCGACCTTCCCTTGCAGGGCTTCACGCGCCCTTTTGAATCGGTCTGTCGCTGCTGCTAGTGTTGCTTGGTCATGTTAGCGAGCGAAACGCCTTATGGCACGTTTCTGGAGCCTCGGAAGCCTTGAGATGCCGATGCACTTTTTGTTTGTGTATAGGGCTTTTTTTTCTTTACAGGAAATTTTTTTTAGGTCTGATTGCTCAAGACAGCCATTTCTTCGACGGCACATGGTGCTTATAAAAAAATCATGCTCGATTTGCGTAGTAAAGCCGAATGCGAATTAGATGAGCTAGCAGTTCGGTTTTCTCTTCGGTTCCGGTGTTCAAATCCAGTCTTCACGGATAGCAGTTGTTCGGATTGCGATAATGGGGTTAGGTCCACATATGGGGAAATGGTCATCCTCTCTATTCATAGATCCCTGGAGGTCTTCCTACCACTCCTGGCGCAGTGGTGCAGCGGTTAAGCGATGCGCCACAGCCCTGCGATGGCAGATGCTGCCATTGGTGGGACATGGGTTGCTTGGGTTCGGTTGCAGTCCAGGTTGCTCTTCGCGAGCAGCCTGTCACCATTCAATGAGCTGCTGCCTGACACTGTGAGCAGGTTGCTAGTTATATACTATATATACCTGGGCAGGTTCACCACCACCCAGTGGGCCTGCCATAAAACCGGCTTCAGACAAACAAGGCAACACACAAACGTACAACTGCCGAATGCGGATAATGGCCACTATAAGTACTGGCGCACCAAAAGAGCCCCATGAGCAAACGGAAATGCTAAAGTGCAGCAGGAGTATGTACTTGTGTGAGGTGTTTGGTCCAAGCCCTGGAAGAGGTTCAGAAAATAATACCGACTAGTTAATTCAGCTCTCTTCTTACTTACCAAGACCACACTGGCTTTCTTTGCATCCTTGATGCATGTCGAATGGCGGTATCCTTGTAGAGGCGCGAAAATAATGTTCCAATTTCCGCGGATGACCTCATCTGCGGAGGAGGTGTCATTTTCTATTTATTATGACTGGAGATATTAGAATGGTTGCAAACCTTGGAGGCTACTTCAGATCTGCATAAAAAAGATTAAGTTATTGATGCACAGCCACATAGATGCCACAAACATACACATTTGCGCCGGAAGGAAATTTTATAGAGTTTAGCTAAGGCCTTTGTCCCTGAGAAATCCTAAAAAGGGCCTTCGTCGGACATGAATCTGAAACCCCGTGACGCCAGAGTCCAAATGCTCCAGCGAGGCGGAGGATAGAGTCATCATGAAGTTCGGCTCAGAGTCAGGCCCCATTTGGAGGAATAAAGAAAATATCGACATTGATTTCCATTTAGGTTATGAGCCCCTCATGATATCCTTCACACCTTGATTGAAGTCGGAAAAGGACATCGAATGTGGGAAGCAACCTGCCGCACATGAAGAGGGTTCGGCGCATGCAACCTGATGGGAGCATCTGCCTGCGGCGAACTACAAAGGGACCAGGGCCGCATGACGCCCAGTGTCACAACATTGAAACACAATTTCGGGTACCCTTTATGATGTATGCTGCGCCATCGTGTGACATTTAGCGATATATCAGAGACATCACGATGGAAAACATCGGGCTCTTGACCAGCTGTTTGACTGCCGTTTCCCATAGTTTCTACTCTACTCCTGCTTTTTTTTTTTTTTTTGAACGGAAAAACACAAACCATGCTTTATTGTACCATTCTCTCCTTGCGGCTTATCCCCTTTCAGGGTGACAACAAAGAATGGTCCTTATGACTGGGCTAGCCATTGAATGCCAGGAGCGCTACTATATAGCGCCAGAAAGACATGGCCATGTGACCGCTCTTCTGGCATAATAAATTTCCTGAAAGTTTTAAAAAAATGTTGTCATGACAGCGCTGCTGCATAGTTGCTCTGGTGAAAAATTCTTAAATGACTACCACATCAGTCCGGCGCTCAGAGATTGAAGTCCCAGTTTAGCAAATAAAACATTTCTGAGCGCAACTCGAGGACGGCACGGGAGGAAAAAGCTCATAAGAACGCTGCTTGGCACAGCGTTAGTCCTATTCCCAACAGCACAGCTGTCGGGCCCAATATTGGAAATGTTTTGGTAAAGGCCAGTCCTACGAAGGACCAACATGGAGCCATCAATTTACACTATTGAGTTGATTACCTGCGCTGCTTGGGATACTTCCCGTGTGCACAACGTCCAACGTCAGTCCTTGACAGTTTTCCTGTCCATATTGTCCCCTTTGTTGCTCCCAAGAATACGTTCTCCGCTCTCTTGAGGGGTGTCAACATTTCCTATGGATCATTCTGTTGCCTCTGTAGCTCTGGGTGTCGAACTCCCGACCTGAAATTCACCCCAGTCGAAAAAAAAAAATGACAGAGCCGTGTCAAAAATACGGCAAAATGATCTGTAGTTTCGCCGTGAACGATGGATTTTTCTGATGTTTTGTAATGTTTTTCTGTAGTGGTATAGTTTTTTCTGCAGTACCTTTCTGTAGTCTGTACCGCCGTGGTGGCTGAGTGGTTATGGTGCTCGGCTGCTGCCACGAAAGACGCGGGTTCGATTCCGGCCGCGGCGGTCGAATTTCGATGTGGGCGAAATTCTAGAGTCCCGTGTACTGTGTGATGTCAGTGCACGTTAAAGAACCCCAGATGGTCGAAATTTCTGGTTTGGTTTGGTTTATTGGGGTTTAACGTCCCAAAGCGACTCAGGCTATGGGGGACGCCGTAGTGAAGGGCTCCGGAAATTTCGACCACATGGGGTTCTTCAACGTGCACTGACATCGCACAGCATACGGGCCTCTAGAATTTCGCCTCCATCGAAATTCGACCGCCGCGGCCGGAATCGAACCCGCGTCTTTCGTGCCAGCAGCCGAGTGCCATAACCACTGAGCCACCGCGGCGGACAAAATTTCTGGAGCCCTTCACTACGGCGTCTCCCATCTTATGGGGACATTAAACCCCATAAACCAAACCTTCCTGTAGTCTATGGTTCAGTCGTAGTTTTCTGTACTAACCACACAAAACTGTTGTTACTACACGTTTCCGCCAAAACATTACGACAGAAGCTTTCCTATTGGGTTATTTGACTTGGACGTAACAGGCAGCACTTCGCTGGGGGTCATCTGTCATGCCTTCTGTTTCCAAAACACAATCCCGTTCCTCTGCCCTTCCTACTGCGTTTATAATCACCCAATACCGCAACCACACATCATCGCTGATCACAAAGACTGCGTTATGGCCACTATTATAAAATCTGAGTGAACATCCTCGACAGCTGCAAGCCTCGGCGCAACCGTCTCCACATCTTTGTACAAGGACCCGCGCTCACACATGTAATGGCCTGGCTCCAAAGAACCGCGCCGTAGCCGCCGGTTGCATCAAGCGTTATCGAAGTCCTTGTTCCCTTACACAAGGGAGGAGACCTCGCAAAACCCATGCAGGCCTATGCCCGACCGCAATATGCAGAACGCTTTATATTTTTTCCGCCTTGCGGTTGCGTCGAGTACGCCTAATTGAGTGCGACCTTTACAGCACCAGGCAGAGCGCGACAAATCGATAATTGCGAGCTCTCGTGCTCACCCGAATGGACTTAATTAAACCGTTAAGTTTTGGCTCCGAATCGCCGTCCCCTTCGTGCGTGTTGTATGCCAGACGCGGTTGGTGGTCAGTTTCTATATACGAAGCCAAAAAAAGTGCGTTCTCGCAGTTGTGCTCAGAGCAGCCGTTTCGTCGTGACCCTTTCTTTAATTGCGCGACCCTTTCTTTAATTGCGCTGTTTTCTGACATTCGTGAACCTTTGCGCAAACAGATTTCGCGTTGCGCGCCTGTTAAGGATACGCTTGAATCGCTTTTCCGTCTCGAAGTGCAGATGGGTGAGGTACAGTCTTTGTCAAAAGTTTAGAGTCCAGGGGGTTTGCTTCTAAGCCTCGCAGTGGGACTCCTGTAACATTCGTGGTAGTCCTATCCATTGGAGGAGGCAGGACCAGAAATCTTCTTACCTTCAGCAAATTTCGAGCGCTGGTGGTGCATTACGAACCAGAAAGTGTGCTTCAGAAGCAAACCCCCTGTGGTCCAAACTTTTGACAAAGGCTGTACGTGTGTTTCGTGTGGCATTCGCAGCGTTCAGCTTGTCTGCTGTCCTTCATTATTATTATCACCATTATCACTACTATTTAAAAAGTACTAGTATTGGTTGAGCTGTTATGCGAGAAGTAATAATGAGTTTGTTTTCTTTTTTGCTTCCTAATCTATCCTATGCGTTATATTTTGTTTTTTGTTTTTTTATATGTCCTGTCCGTTCCGTATCAAGGTGTCAGTTTTTATAGTTATAGTGCGCAGAGTTCATTTTTTGACGGTACTTTTTATTTGCCTACTTCCCGGGCCATCCTCACCAAACCTCTGATTGCTTATAAAGGCCCCTTTTTTAACGCTCTAAAAATGAATAATTCTATATGGGGGTAAAAAGGGAGTAACCTGTCCTTTAGAACATTCCTTTTTAGGGGCAGGGTACTCTTGCCAAGTTCAGGAGTATATTTCGATCGCTAAATATCCCGAATGCTTGCTCTTGGCAAAGGAGGTATATTCCCACTAGTAACTTGACGCTATTAGCAATTGGAGAAGGCTTTTAATTGGGGCACCAGTGTTGCTGAGGTTAGCAAAGAGCGGAGACCGAAACATCGGTTGAAATCTTCGCAGTTGCTCGAACTTGGCATGCTTTCAAGAGGAATTTGTTTTCAATGCCCACCGTAAATATTCTGAATATTTAGTGATTGAAATCGACGCCAGGGCTTGGGGAGCTTACCCTGCCGCTTAAAGGTAGGGCGCAAGACGACAGTTTACTTCCTTATCACTGCTTTCGTGTTTATAGTGTGTTTGCATTCGAGAGCGCAGTAAACTTTATAATAAGCGGCTGATAACGTTCTTAATTATCGTGTGCATTTCCGAGCAGCTGTACGACACCACAAGTGTGTAGTAGCTGGAGGTAGCTTTTCGAAGTATGCTCTTTAACTTCTGGCCTACTTCGGGATTTTTTTTATTTTTTTTTGAGGGGGTGGGGTGTTTAATTCTTTTATGTGAGCATAAACCATAGTAAAGTTGAAGTTACTTCTTGACTCAGAATCTTGCCTGATAGTTGCGTGATTTACAGTTAAATTATGCAAGATTTTAGAGATAAGAAACCTCTCTGGTGCACTAATTGGGGCATCACTTTAAGGACTAAAATGTGTGCACCTAAACTTTTTGAGGAGGTGTACTTACCCGTCTTACACATATACTTTGTATCATGGGGCTTTGTGCAAACCACAAACTTGTACCTACCTGTTTAACTTACTTCTGGCCGGAGGTTAGAACATGCTAAACACATTTTGTAAAAAGCAATTCGTGTCTTATGTTTACTGAGAGGGAATATTAGTCGTTTTGCAAGTTCAAGGAACATTTATAATTCAGTCAAGTCTGCATGAGACTTAAATATGCATTGTTCTGTTGGTACCCAAACGCGCAAGAATTAGTATAAAAAAATTTCAAAAGATTTAGAATAGGACAGTCCGTTTGTTCTTGGAAGATATGAATGGACATTTAGCATTTCAGAAGGTAAACGCAAACGGCAAGGACCAGATCTCGAACTTCGAAGAAAATTTTCAAACGGAAACGTTTGTACATATCTACATCCTGTGAACGTCACAAACAAAAATTCGATCTCAACTCGACGTCCTAAGCTTTAAAGGCAGATAAGCGGCATTTAAAAAACTTACGAACTTCCTCTTAGATCCGACCTACTCCGTCATTCGTGTGCTTTATCAAATTAGTACATGAATGCAATGCTTCACTGCCAAAAGCTGTTAGTTTTATGCCGAAGGCTAATATTTTTAGGTGTTATGTCCATTTCTCGTTTCGTGCATGTGAAAGTAAGCTCTCTTCTGTAATTCCTATTAGAGATACAGGTAAAATGAATGAACACCGAAAAACATTGTGCTGTCACTCTTCTTGTTTTCAGAAATATAACCTACAGCGTTAAATAGTTAATACTAAAAAGCAGTCGCGATAAGAAAAGTGTGAAACTTATCTGCTTTTAAATTTCTCTGCAATGATGAAATAACCTTCGTAAGAGACTGCTGTTTTACTACGTGCACAGTTTGTACACAGCGTTGAAAGCTTTAATTATTGGTCGAAAAACAGAAAAAAAGAAAGCTTCTTTAATTCGGTGAAAAATTTTCGTGTGGGGGAGGTCACGCTCGGGTTTATATAAAAAAGAAAACTACAGCTGTTTTTCACAAAGCAAAATTAAAGTTCTTTGATTCATCTGTTGTTATATAGTCTAAAAGCACCTCGTAATACAGATTCTTCGGTGCCTCTTATATTCAAGCAAATTTCTCTTGCATGCAGGCGTGGTGCCCTCAAAGTGACCCTGCGAACCAATGAAAGAGGCCCTGTATCGACAGAGTACTTCGTTCTAGTCACAAAGACACCATATTTGCCGAGAACGACGCCTTTTATAAGCTATAAAAGGTCAAAAAAACGAAATACAGGTGTCAGCACCATCGGTCGACTTCGCGAATGAAATGCATGCGGTGCATAAATTTTTGGACGTGGTTTCCGGAAGCTGCGCTAAACTATAAACAGAAAGAAGTAAAACGGGAGCAAGTTGTCCTTTAGCGCACTTCCTTTTATGAAGTTTTGGTTTATTGGGGTTTAACGTCCCAAAGCGACTCAGGCTACGAGGGACGCCGTAGTGAAGGGCTCCGAGGACATCTAGACATCTAGTTCGCTAAAGGACGGTGGTAACCCGCCGTTTTCGGGAAGGATGACACGAGTTTGAATAGAGTGACGATAAGGTTGTTAAATTCAATTTTCCTAGCGATAAATTAGCCTTTTCCTACCGGACAAAGGGCAGCATATCCAGAAAGGGAGATCAATTTGATTTTTGCTGATAAGAATAATTTAAGAGAGTAGTCCTAAGTGTCTCCTCTATATACACCGAGGGAAGCCTTTCTTTTTGTATTCCTTCGAAAGACTTCTTGTAGTCCTTCTGCGAGAAAAATGCAAGACCCAACTCACATTTCTTCTAGAAAAAATAACAGTAGCTTCCACGTACAAATAGTCTATTCTGAATTTTTGCCGCTAACGGATGTAGGCAAAATATTTGCGCACAAAATAATCGAGGAAGAGTTAATGAATTTGTTCGGAATTTTGCCAGTATTCGGCACGATCATCCTGTCGTGGCTCCAATCCTTTCTATTATCCTTCTGCCCCCTGGTTGTGCTGATAACGCCGACGCAGTTCACATTGTACATTTTTGTTGCGACAGCAACACTACGCGAGTCGCCGAGCCATTTCGCGGAGCTGACGAAAGGCCATACAGCGCATGCGCGAGGAGCAGTGTCGTCACATGGCGCACAGCTGGCACGCCGCCGCCGTCGCTGCGCGGGTGACTCAGAGGTGCCGCCGCGCTCGCCAGTTGCGCATGCGCAGTAGCGGCGCATAGCTAGCGCTCCGGGGCCGCCGCCGCTGCCGCCCGCTCTCCATCACCTACTCTTTCTCCTCGCTGCTTTCGTAATCCTCCAGGTTTAACCAGAGCTAAACCACTGCCAATTTTTTACACCCGTGGCCCACCAACCTCCGGAGAAAAGATGCCTTTTAAATGGCCTTACGGCAGAATATTTTTACGCTTTCTGACCTTTCCGCATAATATAATCAAATTCCAGTTGAGTTCCAACCATTATTTATTTCCTCTCTCCTCGCCTAATAAAAGGTGTGCACGCTAAAGCTTATACTCTCGTAACTTGGCTTGGCCGGAGCCGTCTGCTTGGGGGGGGGGGGGGGGGGGGGCAGCGCTCGTAACAGTTCTTATATAAGACAGACATTATTCTGATGGCGACATGATTTAAAGCACCAAGTGTAAACATAACGCGCACAAGGCATCATTAACAAAGTACAAAACACTCAAACTAAAATGACCTAAAATAAAGCAGCGTATTGTTCCGCATAGGGCAATTTTCATTAAAATGGAATCAGGTCTGCCAGTCCGCAGGAGAATATATTTTTTTTTTTTGTAGCCTCGAAACAACTGCGCATTCGTTCAGCCGAGAAGCCGATTTTCATAAGCGTGCTCAGAAATCCACTACATGTCCTCAGCAGTTCTTCTGGCCATAAACTGCAATCACAACGAACGAACGGGCATAGGCCGAGCACTCTGGAGGGGCAGAGAGTTGTTCCTTTACGTAAGCGCTCAGCTAAACCTTTTCTGTTGCCTTCCAATGGTTGCCGATAGGCGGGCTTACGTAAAGAACGCTATTTTGTAATGGCGTGGCTTCCCGACCGTGGCTGTGATTTCGGATGACACCGATCCTTCGTGGCACAAGAAGTCAAAACACCTAGCTCTTCCCTGAGCCTGGGGTTCACATTTTTTTCTTTGTTTTGGTTGAGCAAGCACGACTGACGATCGCGCGACGTTATGAGTCGTCTTGATTTCGAAGGCGGCCACGTAGTGACGTAGTTATACTGGCTAGTGACGTTTCTTCTGAGCGTCCTACATCGTTTGTGACGCTGTTGTGCAGGGGCCACACGTGTGAGTTGGTGAATTTTCTACATCGCGGGAGAGTTACGCAAAGGTTGAGCATATAAATGGAACGATAAAATCTGGTGTGCGTTACAGAATACACTGTGACAGGACTGTTCCCTACCGCGGGGTTATATAGTGTCCACCACTGGCAAAATGGCCCCATGTGTCAAGAAAATCGCTGATTGGCAGACAGAGGTCATGTGACCTGGTGACGTCATCACAGCTTGCCCACGGAAGACGAAAGCGAAGGAAGAGAAGCTAGAAAGAAGAAGAGAAGGAACAGCAAGAAAAAATGATGGGAAAATGGCGCCACTTAACGCATTTTTAAGGTCCATTAAACGTCCGATTTTTTTTTTTCAATAGAGTTAGCAACAGAAGCGAAGTTTCTTATAACACTGTCGTCATCGGCTTGGGTTTGAAGTAAAAGCCTCAGCGATGGAGGAAGGAACAGAATGTGAGAGAGCAGAAAAGAACTAATCGTTTGGAAGCTCTAACGTAGATCCGAAACAGCGTCGGCATAAATAAATTAGCTTTGCTAATCGCTTCTTTCGACCACTCCGCCATCGGCGCTTTTTGTTAGTGGGTTTGTTTGGTTGGCTGGTTAGTTGGTTGCTCGTTTGTTAAAAACATATTTAGGAAAACAGGAAAATAGATAAAAGAAGGTAGTAGCCGAATAAGTAGGCAGCCTCGACGGAATTCGTGAACTGGCCTATCCACCACCGTGGGTATCGGCCATTTAAATATATCCGATCACTAAATGGTGTACTTCCTCTGACTGTCACGTTACCTTGGTCTTTCCCCTTGCTGGACGTTTGACCTGATGTGTATATAAGTCAGGACAGCAGCTTGGGCATGTTGGTCATTCATTCTTGATGAAACAGCGCAAAACATCGGGACAAGAGACAAGCGCTGACTTACAACTGACTTACAACTTACAACGCTGACTTGCTTCGATAGCAAGTCTGCGCGACGATTGTGTCAGCACGCCGTCTGTTGCTTTGACTAAGAAAGGAATTTGACATGTTAAAAATGTGATTATAAATATCTGTGATTATTTGTCTTATGCTTTTTTGTGGACGCTTGAACGATATGGTTGCGACGCATGTGCTTTTTGAGAGGGTGAAGAAGGTATAAGAAGCAATGTTTCTTCGAAATAAAAACCAGTTGTAAGTCAGCGCTTGTCTCTTGTCCCGATGTTTTGCGCTGTTCCATCAAGAAAGTGTATATAAGTGCGGGTTTCAGTTTCTTCAAACGAATTTGGAAGTTCAGCGCGCTGTCCTATTTGCATCGTTTTCCTGATTGTGTTCTCACTGCGTATACATAAGTCTGGATCGTGTACAGAACGTCTTTGGTCGAGACTTTGTCAGTTTAACGCAGTATTTGAGAGCGTAGCCAACTGAGTCCGTCGAGTTGTTATGCTGAAGGTTCTCCCGACTTTCCCTCAGAACAGTTTTCCAATCAAGCACACGTGCGCACAACGCCATGCGCGCAACGCCACTACTAAGTCTCCTCACCATCATGATAGACCCTGTATGTTCTGCAGAATTAGTGATGAATGCCTTTAATAGCTTTACTATTCCAGAGAATTTTCATTAATTCGGTGATATAGCATCAACAACGTCGTCATGTCATCAACATATCGATATACGGATATCATCAACATTTCATCAGCATGAGTAGCAGGCCAGGGTAACCTTACCACCGGCAGACCTTCCCGCATTTACTTTCATTAAATTACTCTGTATCTCTCTGTCACTAGCGTTGGCATCAACGTAAGAAAATAATATGGCGTCAACAGACACACAAAAATGATTTCTATAAAGAAATACATTCTTACAAAACTTGCACCTAGCACTTAGTAGCTACATATCCTCTACATATCCGCTTACATATCCTCTTCTCGTAGAAATATTCCCCAAAAGGCGTTTTTCTGGTCATTAAAAGCAGCAACGCAAGGTTGACTAAAATGCCCGCCGCTCATAGACACCCCCGCAAGTAGGAACGCTCGAGAGATTTCCAGAACTACTGTTACAGTGAGCGGCCCGCTTAGATATCAGGTCAGTAAGTTTAGTGAGAAATCTGGGCTGCAATAACTTTAACTTTAAAATCACCTGTTGAAATACCTATTCTGAAAGTTCTTGACCCGCACACCTGTAGCTGCCAGATGCTTCTCTAGAAATACAGATTGAACTTGTAAGGCTTTCCAGGTACGATGACTCTTTTAAGAGCGGTATCTAATCTCACATTTCTCACGTTGCCTTTTGAAGCAAGCTTACCGATTGACATGGGTCTTGATTCTGAAAAGGAACTAGATTGGGTTTGTAATTACCCCCAAAGGGTTTCCGTCGCCATTGAAAAGTTAATCCACAAAAAATTCCCCAATAGATGAAGCTGGAAAAAGAAGCATCTATACGACTTGAAACTTCTTTACAAGTCCTTATTCAATAGCGTTAAAAAGAAACATCTATGCTACCTAAACTTCTTTACAAGGGCCTATTCAACAGTTTTCCCGCAGTGATTCCTTCAGAAAACGGGTGAAAGAAAGGTATATGTCCATGTGGGCGTGCTGTCATGACCTGCTTCTGTCTTTAAACCGCTTTAGCTGTACACATGCGGCTCAGAGGGAAACGAATTAAAAGGAGAGAAAAGATATGCGGTGGAGAGAGTGAAGGACGACCTGTGACGTGAGCCCATACGTCACCCATGACGCAGAAGCGCCAAAGCCATCGAAAAAAATCATCTGCGAATATTACTCCTTGACCCCGTGCCAAAATAGGGTTCCAGAATCCTTGCCTAAACAAAGTTTCACTAGTGCTCGAATGCATAGCCTCACTATGAGTCCTTGAGGGTAGGGGAGTGGATTGACTTCATAAAGGGCAGCTCAGTCATGCTTTCTGTTGTCAACATCAGTTACGAAAGAATGGAAACTGAAAGATTTCACGACTGAGGGCTTCGCCTGCGCTGACGTACTCCATGGAACATGAGAAATAACCGTCATGACCTTTTCATGGTCGTAGTCCCGTTGTTTGCTGTGGCCATCGCTTGCAATGTGCAGTCAAAGGGCAACTTCATGCCTACTTAAGCACATGCTACCAAGAGCTGGAAACCTAATAGTCGACAAGACTTTGTACACAGACTGTGTACTGAAGGCGAACTATTAGTTTTGCTTTCTTAAACTTAGTGGAGTTAGAGCGAACATATGGGAACATATTTCCGTGCCTGTGACCTCTTCGGTCAGCTTTTGATGTTCCTACATGTAGTATTTACTTCCTGTCGAGATGAGCTTGGACCAAGATTATAATCCATAAGATTGCTTTCTTCATTATTCATGAATATCTGGCGTAAACGCCATAAAAAGCATTTCTGCACAGAAATCTAAGGTCTTGAAGATTTTATTATGGTTGCACATACTTTTCCGTCAAATAATCTGCGAAATGAAAAAAAAAGTGTTTTCGTATCAAAGTTCTACAGAATATTTTCTTCGCTACCAGCTATTCAGCAGCTTTAAAAGTAACGAAATATGTTTTATTCACAAAGCCCATTTTCTTCTTCATAGCTACACCTGAAACTATAACATAGACGCTCGTTCTGACTTGTTTGTTGGTGCATATGCGACAAGAAATAAAGTCTGTTTCTGCTTCAAGATTTACCTTAAACCAGTTGGAAGATAGGACCCGATAGCATAATACGTCCTTAACTATTAAAATAAGTATTGAAAACCAAGTAACATTTATGTGGCTAGTTGTCAGAACAACAGTGAGGCACACACAGCTAAGCTGCTATACTCCTGATTGCCGTTCAAAAAAAAGTCAACTATAATTTCTAATCACTTGTCAGTTCCGTGTGTGCGAAGCACCCTTGTTTTTAAAATACAGTGAAACCACTGACCATGCCGATCATCTTTCTATATCTCGGATGTCGGCTGCTTTAAATCAGACTCAAGCTGTAGTGCTGTAGTTAATGTGCAAAGTCAGTGCATAGAAAATAATAAGCTGTTGCAACTGACTCGTCATCTAATAGCTTGTTGGTTAGGCAGCCGCTCAGAGTTCGTCATTAAAGAGACGGCAGGGTGAACTTAAAAGTGAGACTTCGTTCATTCGGAATGTTGGAAATTTGTGAAATCAGAAGCGCTTCGGAAATTCATTCAGAATAAGCGATAGAAGGCACTATTACATCACTCGGCCGTCTTTGAGTGTTCTGAACCATTCGCTAAGCGCTGAAGTAAATACTCATTGCAGAATAAACCATCACCGCTCTCGATGATTAACCGCGTTTGTGGCAAAAGATGTAATCCCATTTTGATTAGGTTCGCATGAATATACTCGTCCACTTCCTGCCTGCGCTCTCATGATCAATGCGCCTGAAAACAAACAGTCCTGCTGGCAGGTCCTACTACAAATAAAACTTCAGATACGGCCACATAACCTGGAATGAGTTTAAACGTTAGCTGTAAAGAGAGTCATGGTTATTTGAGATTCGTTTAATTGTTCGCATGACCTATTGACCACGGTGCCGTCAGTGATGACTGTCACGTTCTGACGCCACTTCGTGCGAAAGACTCGATCTCACAGCAATAAGACTAACTGCTGACGCTATCAAAGGAAAAAGTGGCAAATTTTGCGCTACCCCGCAGAGGCAAGAAGGGGGAGGCACTGCTTTATAGCATCTCATGTGAACACCTGAAGGTAGCACATTCTTCTTACCAAACACTCCACAACACACATTCCTCTCAGGTCTGCGGCCCATTAAGACAGAGGAACAAGTTACGCGCCGATTTAAATTTGGCACATTACAACATACGCGCCATCTAGCTTACGTTGTCTAGAAGCAAGTTCTTCAGGCTTTCGTCGGCTTGATACAAAGCTTCCCTTCGTTACAAAAATAACCTAAACCTTGTCTATATTTAGTAACTCGAACCCCTGGAGACACCTGGACGCCACGCGTCTACTTCCTTCTCTCCTCATTTCATACCCGCCACTCCCCATACCTGTGTAAAGAGGGAAAGAAAGAAGAAAGCACGGCGCGTGCTCATTCAAAAGAATACACTCCGCTGCGTCGCCAGGTGGCGTGTTTGTACACATAAATACACACACATGCGGAGAAAGAGGCACGCGGTTTACGGTGGCTCCCGCTGAGCGGTCCACGCGGCAGCGTCCACGGTAAGGAGAGTTTATAGGGTCGGTTCTTTGACTGCCACCCCTCCCATTCCCCCAACTCCCACATCTTCCCAGTTTCCGACTCGTGTCAGAGCACTGCCACGCGCCACTGGGTTGGACGCCACGCCACGAGGTGGGGGACGGGGAGACACAAGAGGAAGAAGAGGAACGCCTCCAGTAGTCAGGTTCACTTTTAAAACGAGTCGTTAGGCGGCTTCTTGTGTCGGCCGCGGCTCGTGCGAGCTAAGAAACCCCGCGACGACGTTTTGGGATCGGCGAAGAAGACGGTGAGGGAGCACACGGGGGAAAGACACGGGGACACTCCCCTCCAGCCGCCCCTGACACGTGGCGTGCCCTCAGTAACAAACTCGATGTCTGCGCTCTTGGGATCTGGCGCGTGTCGGTCGGTGGACGCGTGTCCAGGAGGTTCCTGGAAATTTTCCGCGGCTAGAAGAAAGAGGGAGGGGATGGCATCCCTTCCCTTGCGGTCTCCTCTGTTTGCTATGGTAGGAAAAGGAGAAAAAGTAGCCAATCATGGAAGCAGATCATGCGACCTCCGCCGCAACATGCCCTCGCGTAACAGCCATTGGACAGCTGCACCCCGCCCAAGCTGCTTCTCATGATAGGTCTTTGACGTGCGCGGTCAAGCGATGGTCTCTGGGAAGAGCTCTGTCAGTGCCGACGATGTAACAGCTTGGGTTTGCCGCACGTGTTAAGATGAGGACAAGCACGATGACGTAAGGCTCTTTATCTGCGCGTGTGGAGAGCATTCGAAAGCAGCGCGTGCCTAAGGAGTGACGCCTGTCCAGATTCAGGCTTGGCTTCGAGTTGCGTTTGCTAAAAAAGACCTTGTGCAGGAAGGTAGACGTAACCCTTTTAGGGACACATCCTTGCGCAACAAAACGTGCAGTGGGCGGGTCGGGCTTAAGCTAAGGGATTCGTGGTGCCCCTTGATTCCTGCGAGGAAACCAGTCTGCCCGTGGAACCCTTGCAACATTGGGCATTGCACGCTGTCTCTTTAAGGCCATATGGACGTTGTAGGACTGGCCCGGTGTCGACGTGCTCACTGATTTTGGCAATGGACCGTAACCGATTTTGAAGTTGTCATTTAAAATCTTGCCTAGTTAACTTATCGCCTTGCTATATACTCGCTATTGCCAATTTGCCGTGTTTTTGCTTGCCGTGTTTTCTGTTTGTGGAAAAAGCCATGGAAAGGCGAAATTCAGAAGGCGGATTGATTTCGTTGACAGCCAGAATAGCTGAAGTGCTAGGCTTTCAGGTTCTGCCATTTAGCGTCAAGCTAACAACCTGACAGGCTACAATAAAAGGTATATATGAAAATATTTGCAGCTCTCCTATTGCCCTGCTTTGGACGTGCAAGCGCAATCTATCCTCTCTTACTTATGGGCTATGATCTTGCAGAACACGATGCAGTTTTGCGGTTAGGTTCAAGTTAAGTCCGCAGCGCAAAGGAAGAGCATGTAATTAATCATCATACAGTGAACATCCCTAAGTAGTGGAATTTCTAGCTTCCTAGCGGACACTTCCAAAAAGCATACAGAGAAGTGGGATAAGGTTGCTTCTCTATAGCTCTGCAGCATTAAACGACATCCTCATCGTCACGACATTCAATAAACATTATTCTCATCTCTTCTGAAGACAAGCTCAAAGCATTCCAGCATGTTTATTGGCACGAATGAAAAGCTGTCTACGGATGAGAAGACCGAGCTAAACATGCCCCACTACTATTTCCGGCACCATGCTTCTACCGTTGGCTCATCCAACCACGGCTGAAGCTACCTTCGGTTGATGGCTGATCACCAAACAACGAAGCCTGAAAACCTGTACAAACGCTGCTAATACGACGTGCTGCGTAGCGCCAAAGATGAAACATTAAGGCTGGAAATTTGAATATTCGGTACGTATCAAGATTTCCCACGACAGTTTAATAAATGGTGGTGATTATGATGATGATTATAGATTTTTATGGCGCAGGTGCATCCGTGACCAAAGAGCGCTATGGCGCAAGGTTTTTTTTCTCCTACTCCAGATGGGGTCCAAGACCAATTTCCCAAGCATTTCGCCCTAAATAAGCCGAGCACCAGACCAGGGGAAAGCTTGTACCCAGTGTATCACCGGTGGGTACCCTGTGGCACTGGGGATCGAACCCCGTACCTCCCGCATGCGATGCGGATGCTCAGGACACATAGAAAAAGTCTATGCGCTCGCAGGAAGCACTGTATAAGTCAGATTGTGCTGCGGGTAGGAAGAGTAAGCCATCATAATAAACATATTGGCACATTTTCTCACCACGCATATTACTCTTCTCTCAATTAAAAACGAAAATTATTCCACTGAGCAACGCAGTGTTCCCAGCTGTCTACTGACAGATGGCGCTGGTTGGTGACGTACAGGAAAGCCAATGTTGGTTTGGTTTTGGTTTTGTGGGGTTTAACGCCCCAAAGCGACTAAGGCTATGAGAGACGCCGTAGTGAAGGGCTCCGGAAATTTCGACCACCTGGGGTTCTTTAACGTGCACTGACATCGCACAGCACACGGGCCTCTAGAATTTCTCCTCCAAAGAAATTCTAGCCGCCGCGGCCGGGATCGAACCCGCGTCTTTTGGGTCAGCAGCCGAGCACCATAGCCACTGAGCCACCGCGGCGGCAGGAAAGCCAATGTGAGCAGATTATTAAGACATCTAAGCTATGATGGCTTTCGGGTTCCACAGCAAGAGTACTAAGAACCGAAGACGGTATACGTTATAACTTGGCCTCAAATTGGCCTCGCTACATATATTTTATGTATAGCTTAACATTTCGCGAATTAAAACCCATAGATGTTATGTATAGCTTAACATTTCGCGAATTAGAACAGAGGTCATAGACACCACAGGGTCAAGTTCACTTTCCGCGAAGCTTTACGTGCCGCGTAAAAAAGTGCGGCTTCGCTGCTGTGCCGGTGCCTATTTTACGGTCGTTCGTTGCTCTATAACCTCCCGTATTTCTGAAAAGGACTGAAAAACTTCTAAAAATGGCGTTCCTAGGGTTCCTTTTTGTGGCGCGATTAAGATTTCCTTGAAACGCCAGGGAAGGACCTGCGTACAATGGATGAGAGGCCACTGTCGCGCTCTGAAAAGAACATGAGAAGACGAAGTGTTACATAATCTGACACAAATTTAGAGTCAGCTGAGAAGTGTGTCACGGGGGTCACGTATATCTATGGGAGTCCTTGGGATGAGTTACAAGATCGGTGGTTCACATGAAACAATCAAACTCACCTGTTTGGCCTATTAATAGGTTCCATGACCCGTGGGTGACGCAGGTCTCAAAGGCTATTCAACCGACTCATTGTAACATGACCGATGATAATGTCACCGAGTCTGATCAGATTATAAAGACGGCATTTTTTTTGCGAACGACAAGACTTGCCTATAATAGGGCTTTAAGAGCTTAAGGCGTGAAAAGAACAGAGTAACGGTAATTATTCGGTGGTAGCCGGGGAGATAGCAACAGTCCGCACAGCAACCGAAACGCGATTCTCGCTACGACGATGACGAGGAGACAAAGCCGCCGGGTTTTTTCCTTCGCACACCGGTCTGAACCCCGCCACAAAGGGTTCGTTAACCTTCGAGTGCCGACGAACGGTGCTATCCAAACATTGACCCGGCGCCGGGCACTCAAGAGTGGAAGGCGTCGTCTACTCGCACTGAGCGGTAGCCTCCATACTAAGGGGAGCGAGCCCTATCGTAGGCGGGCTCTAATGAAACCCTATAGGCACTTCTTAAACCCTGAGCGCCTCTTTGAGAGAGGTCTTATATAAAGCTCGGGAAAAGTAACCCTCACTCCCAATAGGCAGCTCATGTTCAACCCTTTCTCCACCGTACACAGTGAAGTTCACTTGAGAAATCTCTCCCGCGCAATGTACTGAGCTTTGCGTGCGCCTTATTGGCAGCCAGCAATTGCGAAAGAAAGGTTCAGCGTTCTCTAATTGCGAGCTCGGTCGGGGAGAAAAAAGGGAAAGTGGGTTTGTCGAACTCCCGAAACCCTAGGAAAATGAGGTCGCGTCGATCAGGTTGCTTCCAAAGTGGAGAGTTCAGTGCTTTGAGTTGCCACGGGATCTTCAAAAGCGGAGCTGGCTGAGAGCAGACCCAAAGGCTGCGCGAGATTTTGAGCATTCTGGTACTGAATATTTCGGTAGCGTCCTTAACTTGGTAGGTCACGCTTTTACAGAAATCTGAGTAATTTCTCGCGGTTATGCGAACGCGTAGTGGTATCTATAGCTGCATTTATATTCGTGCTTGCTTTTCGAGGCTACGTAATAAAGTTCTGCTGAAGAACAGGTCAAACCAGTACACTCTGGTTGCCATACCGTTACTTCCCTCTAGATTACGAATGAGCAGGCCATATGTTGTCCGCATCGTTGTGTACACCAGATCATGTACCACCGTGTTTTGTACCGTAACGTGAACGGCACTGACATTGACGTTAAAGAGGTCCAAAAGGAATGAAGATTTTACTGGTTCGACTAGAAAGGAACATGTAGGCATTTTTAGCCTGGCTTACTTTCTTATTTATCACTTTAGTTTGCTGCTGTACGCAGGAGGCCGGGGAGGAGGAAAACGGGGTTATGAAGAGTGTTGACATGTCAAATCAACTCGGGATGTATTCTATAAGGATCCATTTGAAATATATATACATTTCCGTCGCCGCGGTGGCTCAGTGGTAATGGCGGTTGGCTGTCGGGTTCGATTCCGGCCGCGGCGGCCGCATTTCGATAAATGCGAAATTCTAGACGCCCATGTATTGTACGATGGCAGTGCACGTTAAAGAACCCTAGGTGGTCGAAATTTCCGGAGCCCTTCACTACGGCGTCCCTCATAGCATGAGTCGCTTTGGGACGTTAAACCACAATAAACCAAACCAAATTGAAAGACTCGGGTTCGATCCAGGCCGCGGTGGCCGCATTTCAATGGATACGAAATTCTAGAGGCCAGTGTATTGTGCGACGCCAGTGCACTTTAAAGAACTCCATGTGATCGAAATTTCCGGAGCCTTTCACTACGGCGTCCCTCATAGCCTGAGTCGCTTTGGGGCGTTAAACCCCAATAAACCAAACCAAATTGAAAGACTCGGGTTCGAACCAGGCCGCGGCGGCCACATTTCAATGGATACGAAATTCTAGAGGCCAGTGTATTGTGCGACGCCAGTGCACTTTAAAGAACTCCATGTGATCGAAATTTCCGGAGCCTTTCACTACGGCGTCCCTCATAGCCTGAGTCGCTTTGGGGCGTTAAACCCCAATAAACCAAACCAAATTGAAAGACTCGGGTTCGATCCAGGCCGCGGTGGCCGCATTTCAATGGATACGAAATTCTAGAGGCCAGTGTATTGTGCGACGCCAGTGCACTTTAAAGAACTCCATGTGATCGAAATTTCCGGAGCCTTTCACTACGGCGTCCCTCATAGCCTGAGTCGCTTTGGGGCGTTAAACCCCAATGAACCAAACCAAATTGAAAGACTCGGGTTCGAACCAGGCCGCGGCGGCCACATTTCGATGGATGCGAAATTCTAGAGGCCCATGTACGTATTGTGCGATGTCAGTGCACGATAAATAACGCCAGGTGGTCAAAATTTCCGGAGCCCTTCACTACGGCGTCCCTCATAGCCTGAGTCGTTTTGGGGCGTTAAACCCCAATAAACCAAACCAAACCGAAAGACTCGGGTTCGATCCAGGCCGCGGCGGCCGCATTTCAATGGATGCGAAATTCTAGAGGCCAGTGTATTGTGCGACGCCAGTGCACTTTAAAGAGCTCCAGGTGGTCGAAATTTCCGGAGCCTTTCACTACGGCGTCCCTCATAGCCTGAGTTGCTCTGGGATGTCAAAGCCCCCATAAACCATAAATCGAAATATATTACCATTTTCCATTTCATTGGGTCGGCGTCAGCGTGGCGGCAGCGTCAGACGTAAGTAGCAAGCGGCCAGTCACACAGATCACAAGGTAGCGTGGTCCCACGTAGACGCTAGCCTTTGCCACCCGCCGCACGCAACGGTTGCCCTCAAGCTAGTGACCCAACGGTCTGATACCTCCCACGGACGCTTAAAACCGGCGGTAGCACCACTGAACGACATTTATGAATACCAGAGAACCAATGTATCCAAACTGGAGAATGGACGAATAGATCCTTAAAGAATGCATCCCGTGGATCATAATAAAAGGAGCCACCTTGCTTGTCCTTGATAAACGGTTACTTGTATTTCGCCACCTTTGACAGATTATCGTAGACCATCATTTTAGCTCACGCTTCCATGAGAAAATACGTCGTTTTTTTGTTGTTTTTTTCTGGAGCGAGAAAGTCCACCTCAGCATATCATGATGCTGAGGTGGACTGCGCGCTTCAAAAGAAATCCGTCGGAAGATAACATGGATCAGTTAAAAAAGATTACAAAGGATATGAATGCTTCGGTCAAAGAGGCTAAATTTACCTACTTTCAGTCTTTCGACATGCGTATCCAGGATCGCCCTAAAGAATTTTGGCAGTACATAAAAAAAAAACAGAAAGGATGAATTGTCTATCCCGCCACTCGATCACAACGGAAGTATCGTTCATGATAATCTGGAGAAAGCCAAGTGCTTTAACACGTTTTTCAGCTCAGTTTTTTCTGCTGAGGACAGCAATAGCCCTGCCGATTTTCGCCTTGCCTTGAACTGTACGGAACCCATGGAGAACATTGAATTTGATCAGCGAGGAATTGTGTCGCTCTTAGAACGCTTAAAAGATAACAGTGCCACCGGCCCGGACGGCTTACCCACGATCCTGCTCTCTTCTTGCGCTTTTGCGTTGTCAAGGTACCTTCAAATTCTTTTCACAAAGTCATTACAGGAAGGCTCCTTGCCTGATGAATGGAGGCTTGCTAATGTTGTACCTATACATAAATCGGGACCTAGGAATGTTGTTTCAAATTATCGACCAGTGTCCTTGACCAGTGTATTATGCAAAGTTTTAGAGCATGTGTTTTATACTAGTATTATGAATCATCTTAGCATACATTCATTATTAAATACTAATCAACATGGCTTTCGCAGTGGTTACTCGTGTGTCACCCAGCTTACCGAATTTGTACACGACCTGTCAAGTGCTTTAGATAAGGGATATTCTGTTGACTGTATTTTTCTATATTTTAAGAAGGCCTTTGACGTTGTATCACATTCCTTATTAATACAAAAATTATACTGGTACAACATAAATGAGAACGTTATTAGGTGGATAAAGGAATATTTGAGCGTTAGGCGTCAATGTGTTGTTGTCAACGGGAAACAATCGCATGAGGTGGCTGTAACATCAGGGGTGCCTCAGGGATCCGTCTTGGGCCCATTGCTGTTCATAATTTACATGAATGACATCTTTTCAGGTATTTCTTCATACATGCGTCTTTTTGCGGACGACTGTGTATTGTATAGAATTATTAACGATCAAAGTGACTGCGATGCATTACAACAGGATTTGTGTAAAGTGGCCCAGTGGTGTGAGAACTGGAGAATGCATATTAACTTACAAAAATCTGTACATATGTGTTTCACTAAAAAGAAGGTTCCCCATATTTTCACTTATAACATAAATAATAGCAGACTGCTTTCAGTGTTGGAATTTAAATATCTTGGTGTATATTTAACAAGTTCAATGTCATGGCATCGTCACGTGCATTTCGTTACTGCCAAAGCCTGTCGTGTTTTAGGTTTCCTGCGACGTAACGCTAAACTTTTCCCTTTAAAGACTAAAGAACAGCTGTATAATACAAACGTTAGAAGCATACTTGAGTATGCTTGCACAGTCTGGGATCCGAAAACCTTGCTTGACGTTCAAAAGCTAGAAAGAGTTCAGAATTTGGCCGTTCGTTTTGTTTTCAATAACTATGGGCGATATTTTAGTGTAACGAGCGCGAAAAAATTTTTGGGTTGGGACTCACTTCAAAAACGTAGGAAAGTACTGCGTTTAAAATTATTTCATAATATATTTCATTCTAGAACTGGAATAGACAGAACCAAATATATAGCCAACCCTGATTACGTGTCTTTACGTAGAGATCATTCACTTAAAGTTAAAGAATACAGGTGCC
The DNA here is from genome assembly GCF_055824585.1 of Amblyomma mixtum. NCBI lineage: Eukaryota > Metazoa > Arthropoda > Arachnida > Ixodida > Ixodidae > Amblyomma > Amblyomma mixtum. The sequence goes on from NC_143020.1 coordinate 98,472,396, forward strand.
GGACTGACCTTTTTAAAATGTCTTTTTTCCCCAAAACGGTTTCGGAATGGAACAAGCTGCCTGAGGAAGTAGTGTCCATATTATCAAATGATTCATTTTCTTCCATGCTGTGACATTTTTTTGTGTATAATAATTCCGTGTTCTTTCTATCTCATTATCTTTTTTTTTGTAACCACCTGCACGCGGTGGCATTTGTGTACTTTTTCTTCTACCCCCCCACTGTAATGCCAGCCAATGGCGCTGTGGGTATGATGATAAATAAATAAATAAATAAATAAATAAATGATGCATGCTTGCGTTGTCTCCGAACGAGATCGTGGATTGCTGTAGCAGGGGGTTTGAAACCAAGCTCCGCAACCAACAAAAGGCTTGTTTCATTGTGTAAAAGATGTGTGACGCATTAAGCAAGTTTCTACACTTAATTCTCAATGTCATCTTGGCGAAGGATCACGCGTTTTGCCAATACGATTTAGAGGGTACCACTGTAATGTCGTACTTCATCGAGTTGATCTTCAGAGACTTTATCAGGCACCGAAATAGAATACGGAGAGAGATAGAGTTCTTTATGCGAGTTATGAACTTCCGCGGGACGGGGAGTGGACACTAGAGAAAAAATCTTTGCCAACAATGTCACAAGGGGTCGCACTGTAATTTACTAATACTGAAACAAGATTATGGAAACAAGATACGGAAAGATTAAGATGCGGAAACAAGATACAAGATGCTGTGTTTAGGAAGGGGTTAAAAAAGAACGCGAAAATGTCGGCTACGCCGCGGTGGCCCAGTGGTTAGGGCGCTCGGCAACTGATCCAGGATACCCGCGTTCGAAACCGACCGCGTTTCGACGGAGGCTCAGCGCATAGGCGCCCGCGTGCTGTGCGATGTCAGTGCACGTTAAAGATCCCCAGGTGGTCGAAATTATTCCGGAGACCTCCACTACGGCACCTCTTTCTTCCTGTCTTATTTCCCTCCTTTATACCTCCTCTGAGACGCAGTATCTGTCTCACCGATATGTGAGACAGATACGGCGTTTTCCCCAGGGTTTTCGGCGGAAGCCAATATTTAATTTTGTCTTTTCCGATCAAGTTTCTATCACTGCATAACGGACCGGTCTCTCGTTCCGGAGAATACCAGTTTATGACACATAATCATCTCCATCTGCCGTCTTTCTCACTCAGCGCGTATACCCTTTGCATACCGCCATACAAAGTACCGCACTACATACTACACACACTACCGCATGTCCACTGCGAATACCCACTGCGCGATGGACACGTGCTGTCACCACCATCGCTGCTCCTCTCATTCTCGAGGTACACAACGCTGCCGCCAAACCCGCAGCACGTCCTTCCTTCTGGGGCGACATAAACAAGCCCGCGTGTGTTTGCTGCCTGTCGCTGCCAGACTCGTCGCCATGGGCACAGCTAGGCAAGAGGCGCCTCGGAGTCGTCGTCAACGTCTCCGCTGCCGGCAGCACGCGTCTTCGAGCCACGGGGTCAGGGCCACCGAACCTCGCGCCGTTTAATGCCGAGGGTTATATACCCTGAGCGGTAAAACGACCCCCCCCCCCCCCCCCCCCTTCCGCTCGCTGCCCTGCTTGTCTCCACGGTGATTGTGGAGCGTAAGGCAGGGGAGAGTAAGCTCTCGTTTTTCCGCATTAAGAACCCTTGTCCGTTGTTGTCGGGGGTCGCCAACGCGACGTCGCTGTGTCTAGACCGAGCAAGATAGAGCGCGGGTGCCCGGGACGGATGCGGATTGTACAACGCGGAAAAACAGAGGTCGGCGAATGTACGGGCGTGTTAAGTGAGTGCGAGTGTGAGGTTGCGGTGCGGCGACAGTGATTAAGTATAGTTAAGTTGAGTTGGCGCAAACAGCCCGTGGTGTTGACACGCTTCGCGCGCGCCAAACCGAGGGTAGAGAACACGTACTCGACTTGTTTGCGCGGGTGATTACGGCTGGCGTGTAGTATACGTGGGACCTACTTATCAGCTTACTAGCAGCCGGCTTGACTGGCAGGCGCATTACTTGGGTGGAAGCATAGGGGATGCTACATTAAGCCCCGTGGACCGATGAACAACTTCCTCCGACATGAATGGTGTCGATGTCGTATGTCGTAAACAAAAACCTAGGCGTTCATCCACTGGGTAGTGGTCACCCTGCTTGATCATGCTGACAACGTTTAGCAGCGTTCATCTGCTGGAAACTTTCATCATCGCCAGCGTTCATTTACTGGCGGTGTTCCAGAGCGTTCACCTATCGCAGTGTTCAGCAGTGTTCATTTGCCTGAAGAGCTCATCACCATTCACTTCATGGCAGCATTGGCTAGTGTTCACTTACTAGAAAAGTTCAACAGCGCACACATGCTGACTGGCTGACTCTGCCAAGTATAACTCGCTGGCAGCGTTCACCAACCTTCCATTCCTTGCGGTGTGCTTGTAGTGGGTGTTTTGCAGAATGTGCAATCTATTATAGCGCTGTCAAAAGTGGTCGATTTTGTGCTTTAGGTGCATTGGTGCATTCCGCGCTGTAACTTCTTCATCTCGGGAAAGACCATAAATTTTCAGTTCCTGGTTTTCTTTCTAGATATTTTTTTCAGCGAAACATTGCTTGCGTACACACACACTACCTATTCCACGCATTCACGCTAGCTGGCCCATGGGCCCAGCGTGAGGGCTGAAGAGTAAGATTAGGGGACCAGACTTGAAAATAAGTCGAACCTCGTTATAACGGAACGGTTTATAACGAAATACTCGATATAACGAAGGAATGACGATTCCCCATGGAAGTTCAGTCAACACGGGCTATATCGAAGTTACGGTTATAACGAATTAATAGCCGGGCTCCTTCAACTTCGTTATAATAAGGTTCAACTATAAGCTGGAATACGCTGCATAATGTCGCGGCCGGCGATGGACCCCGCTACTCCAGGTCTGTGGAAGTAGCTTTTGTCCTGCAGTACATGTAGAAAGCCTGGCAAACGAGGATGACCCTTTAAACGTGTGGATTATGTGTACGCACTAATAACACATATTTCTTTCTGACGCTCACCTGTAAGAATGCGTGATGTGATTGCAACGCTACAGTGCGTTACAAAGCATAAATGAACCGTAAAGACCGTTAACAATCGCGTAATAGGAACGAGAATCAACATGGTTATAACACAAGTGCGGTGTAATCGTCGCATACATAACAAATTATGTCGGTTCTTTGCGAAGCAAATGAAAAGACTAGTAAAGAATGTCGGAGTTCAGTATGCGTAATGCAAGGAAGTAAGCATCAAGTTGTTTCCTCGTGGCCGCCAGCCACGAATTTGTCTGCAGCGAACGTTGATGCTTAACGACGCCATAACGACGCCATAATTCGTTTAGCGTGACACGCATGCTTCCAGTCGACCGCCTGCAGCTGAAGGACTATAGACACCAAATTTTATTGCGCGTTTTCTTCTGTCAAACTATGCGTTAGACACTCGTATACGTGGTGCAGCCTCTGGTACTTTCCTACAACTGATAAATAATTTACAGTTAAATTTCTTCTCTCATGCTGTTCGCTTTCGGCTTCATCGGCCGAACAACGACTCTGACGTCAAGTTGATGTTTTGCTCACGTGATCTAATAGAAAAACTGTAATATAATCACTGGTATGCAGTTTCAATTCACTACGACATCTAATCTAGCCTCTTCCAAGACTTGGAATGGCAAAAAAAGTCCTGTCCAGCAATTGTATAGCCGATTTTTTCTTATGCCTCATGTGACCTAAACAACAACTATGCGTCACAGTCGTCGTCAATGATTGTAGAATTTACTTTTTGACATCTAACGCCTGGCCAAGCAATATTTCGTCCAGTCCTTCACTACTGATTTTGCAAAGCATGAAACCACGCGCACGCACGCGCACAGACTCGCACACGCACGCACAAACAAAAGAAAACTCCCGTCACTCAGGACTCAGGCATTTCCACTTTCCCACTGCCTTTCAGTAGTGTGTTGTATTGAAATTTCTTTTTTCTGATCGCGGTCCATTTTAATGACACAAAAATACATGAACACCAAAACACTGTACACATTCACCCTGTCCACTGTGCGGACACCGAGTCTCCATATCAACTACGCGTAATCACATTAAAATAATTTGGACCTCGGAAAAATTGTCCATCAAAATGAGTCAACCCTATTTACCAGGTCAATCTCCTCTAACCAATCACCGCAGTAAATGAAATAAACGCTTTGGTCTTCATAATTTTACCTCTTGATTAGTTTTTGTTTAGCTGAGAATAAAAACTTTACCCAAGCACTAACTTCCTGGTTGCGAAGAAACATTGTGAACGATCTTGTATTTGAGTGGAGCATCACTGCAGACTAATAGCTCACTCGCCCTGTAATAAAACTTTCGTGCACTCCCTCAATCCCGTACTAACTTTTCCCTGCTCACTCTTTCACTGTCGACCTTACTAACTGCCCGTAGATAATAAACAACATCCATTGGCAGACTTATTGAACGTAGCAGGGGGCGGCAGAAAGTTAGGTGGGCGGATGCGATTAAGAAGTTTGCGGGGATACAGTGGCCGCAACTGGCAGAAGACAGGGTTACTTGGAGATACATGGGAGATGTCTTTTGCCCTGCAGTGAACGTGGACAGGCTGATGACGATGATGATGAGAATACAGTGCTCATGGGAGCATGGAAAGTTGGAATATATTGAAAAAATGCCACGTTGTGCGCTACTGTTCGACAAGCGCCAAGCCCAAAGTACAGAAAGAAGGAATATTAAAGCAAACATTTCTTTCCATAGCGAGCGTCTGTATGAAAATAGCAGAGCCAAATATACTTTTTTCTTCCAGGAAGATTTTGCGGCTGTCGTGGTTTCAGGCAACATTAGATTTAAAGGCCGAGTCTCGGGCTTATTCTCACTTCACAGCAAAAAAATAAAAAGGCCACAAATCCTTCAGCAGTACAGAGAGAAGGCGTTATATTCCTGTCCCTAGCTTCCTGGTATACGAGAGCCTCGGCGGGGTTGCGGCCATTGCTGTTGGCACTCGCTATGAACAGGAGGCGTCAACTAAAAACAAAAAAAGTACTTTGGTGACGTAGTTTGTGCCGATTATGGCAAGTTTAAAAGCAGACCCGCTCACAAAGGAAACAACCCTTGCTTTTTTTGTTGAGGAAGACTAGAGTGCGCCATCTCGGAACTTCTGCAGAAGACAAATGACACATATGCTCCAAGAAGGTTTCCTGAAACCAGCTTCAAAGAACGCATTGCCCGTTTTATGCTCATTGCACCCACTTTGTACAGCGAGAAGAACGGCTGGCAGTGCGTAGTTTGCATCCCAGATCACAAGGATATGCTTGGAAACGGTGCAGCAAACTCGCTTACCGAGTGAGTACTGGCCGGGCACCAAGCATTCATACAAGGAAATGTTACACAATGTCAGAAGAAAGAGCGCTATCAAAACAGCTGTACAATAACTCAGCGGTAGATTCTTCTTTCCCCCTCAAGCCAATCAGCAGGACAATGTTGCTCTTACTCGAACTAGCACAGAGGTGAAATTTAGGCTCGACAGTGACACTACACAATGTATGATTCTCCACGGAGCCAATAACTAACAACTTCGCAATGAGCTTTCCTTAGTAATTTTATGGCAAAGTCCAGAAAAAAAAAATGAAGTTCCCAAACCAGCAAGAGAAAACCTCTCCCTGCTTTGGAACCTGCGGGCTGACCCCAGCCAAATCTTTAGGAGACCAGCTAATCTTGATCACACACATAAAACAAAAACTGCTGTTACACAAACACTAAACGCATAACAAAGGCTAATGGACATTATGTATCTCATAACACGGCTCCTGCGTAATAAATTTGTTTTTTCTTTCTTTCTTTCCATGTGCAGTAGACATGTGATGCTCGACATAAGAATTGCGCCTTCGCATCACGTTGTTTTTGTCGTTTTCTCGTTGAGCATCCCGCATTACTTCTGCACATGCTCACCGGTGACCATTGCCAACGATACGAGTTTTGTAAAAACACTTTGCGCAACCCTTAAAATTTCTTGACGTGTTCTATGCTTGTTATAGAATCCCAAATCGCTTACACAAACGCGTATAATCTGTATTCAGCTCGCATTTTTTCTATTGATCTTTTGGGGGCCATTCGAATGATGCCAAGGTTCTCCGACTAGAGTTGGGTGTTAGGCTTCTTTTTTATTCGGAAACAGCAGTTATACAAGAAATTCTGTAGATCACGGAAAAGAAAACACCACATTGCAGCCGCGTTTTAAGTGCTAGAAAAAAAATAAAAATAAATCTACAGGTCAGCTTTGAAGTTCAAAACATCAGGTCTGTGGCTGAAGGCACAATATGGCATGAGGCCAGTTCCGCAGTTACTGGGAACGTAACTCAGCATATCTACCTTCCGAGGTGGGTCAGTGGATGTCGAGTTCTTTTGCGTAACGTATTGTAGGGTAGCCTACTGGGCATCGCCTGGTTAACTTCCCTGCCTTTCCGTCCATTTCTCTCTCTCTCTTGCTTAACATAGGGTCAAGGAATCTAATCTCGGGGGACACGTGCGCCTCATTTAGATCGAGGAAGAATGCAAGAACTGCGCTGTTCTGAGGGATGTCGGAGAACGTGGAAGAAGTCGTGGTGGTCGCAATATATCCGCAGCCGTGTAGCGTCCTTCGTAGCCCTCGTGAAGACTTGGGGCGTTAAACTTCACAGAGCAAGTGCTTACGGAATGCGTGGCCGTAGAAAAAAAAAAAGACATTGTACCATTATCTCGCAAGCCAGTCACCTGGTATTGTTCCCAGCTTGCGGAGGAATTAGAATATGCGCATCCCCTTATTCTTTCACACATATCTGGCCCTTGGCTAACGTGTCTTCGCCAAAATCATGTTTTTCTCACATACTCGTCTTTCGTAAGCTTCTGCTGCCGGTACCTAAATCCGTCCTCGTCATTCCAGATGCTATCCTTTAATGGTCATGACCGAAGACATTTTTCTGCCTAATCACCATAGTGGCGTTCACATGAACCCGTCAGCGGCAGGTCGAGTCAGAGGATCGAGTTGAGCAAGGTCAGCGCAACTTTACGAATGCGTGTTTACGTGAACTTGATTTTAGCAAAGTCGAGACCGCTCCAACTCCAGTGACACCAAGCGTCAAACAGCGCAAGCGGGAGAAGGCAGTGGCAGCCTCCAAGATGGCGGCACCTATCGCTGTCTCGCAGGCGCGACGGCGCTGGCGAAAAATAGGTTCGCATTTATCCTCTCCCTTCCCGCTAACCCGACTCTTCAGCTCGATGCTTTTAGAAAGGCGGGTCAAGCGAGTTAACCTACCCCCTGTAGGCAAGTTGACTCGCTCTGCCGTTTATTTTACTGGACCCGGCAGCGTGTACATGAATCCGACAACTGTTTTTTTGCCCGACAAGCAAACTCGACTCAACTCTATCGAGTTCATGTAAACAGGCCTCATGTGTTTCATACAAGCGATCCCATATATATTGCCAGCTAGGATATCTTCCTCAAGAAGCGTCGCCCTCCCACCTGCCATTTCGCGCCAGCTCACTAGGGAACCGGAAATGACGCGCACTGCCATGAATATCTAGAAACCGATTTTTCAACAGGCTACGACTTTTAAATTTATGCGCCAATATGCTGTCACTGTTCCTTCTTTTGTGGTTATCCACGACAGCGAAAGCTTATACTGTAACCGGAAGCACATCTAAACAAGAAATGGCCAGTTTTTCTATTGGGAATCCAATTCGCTGCTGTTGACCATTTAATATTATATGGCAGTAGCAGCAGAGCTCGTCAGTGCTTGTTTTCTTTTTTTTTTGTTTCGGTTCCTTTCAGTCAAGTTGCCGCCATTTTCGGGAACGGTGCGGCGAGCCAAAATCGCATCGCTGATAGAAGGAAGAGAGACCTAAAAACTTCCGGAAGCAAATCTGATGAAGCCGGACGCAAGAACCTTGAAGCATGGACGCAGTCGCAGGAAAGTTCCGCCTCTTGATTATGTGGACGAAGTTCCTGAATTTCAAAGTGGCTAAATGCACTGGCCATTGTCGTTGCGCTCAATTAAACTGAACCGGCAGAAGACGGAAGCCTCAACATTTTTTTTTTCGTGCTTATTGAACTGGTACTTTCACACCGCTTGCCAGACTGAATGTCCTCCTTTATACTTCTCTGAATATACTTCTTGCGGTGAATGCACAACCATGGATCGACATTCCTATCCCTCTGGACATGAGCGCATATGCAAAGCTTATAGCAGCGTCTTATGGTTTATGTCTTCTGCTTAGGACCGGGGCGAATATGAAAAAAAAAAATGGCGACGAGGGACATGAAGCGTTGGAGCTCTTTAGCTATAGCCATTACTGCAGGGTGTTTCAAGAGTGATATTGGTGGATGGGTAATAAACAGTTATAAAAATAATGATACTATTCATGCAATCAGTTCCAGGAAAATCTAACTGTTGCAAAGTACTTCAAGTTGAAAAACACCTTTACTGTGGAACATTGCAAAAAGCTGTTGCAAACAATGATTGAGCTATGCCGGTAGCTACGAACAGTGCAACCTTTTGCCACGTTCAAAAACATTTAGGCAACATAAAAATGCAACATTCTAGAAAACGGTAAAGAAACCCTGCACGAGCATCCTGGCCCGCCAGTTGTGAAGGTAAGCAGCTTACTGCTTTGCAAGGGGCAATAAAGAGGACAACACCTGAGCTGCACAATAACGCCTAACATGCAATTCATACACCTACCTCTTTGGAAGTTCCTTGGAGTCAAGCTTATATAGCCACTACTTTGAGGCATCTTGTAAGTGAAAGTGGAGAGTGAGTATTAACGAAATTTTTCAGGTAAAATAACGGGGGCAATCTATGCCGGCAAAATATAAGAGGTTCAGTTGCAAAGGACTGCTAGTTGGAAGACATCTTCACTCCAAGAACAACGGGAAAACTAAGTGCTTCACCCAGTGCTTAAAATATATTTTTGATGCTATTTTATAGTTAACATTCAAACATTATAATAACGTTTAGCAGGCTATAACAAATAATGTTTGCTTGGAACGATAACTAACAATCATGATTAAGGATTTCACTTTATTTGTCAATATCGAACATAGTAGCAGTATGTTATTGTTTAAAGTTATACTATTTTCACAATAAATAATTAATAATGCTTTATTCAATGCAGGGACATAATTCAGGATGCGGGCACCTCAAAGCCACGTTTGGACTTGTAGGGCGCCGTCTGGCAGCAACAACATATCTTACTGTCACCTTTAGTTTTTGTAAGCATATAATGTCATTTCTTAATTGTCAACATTAGTGTAACGTTCCAGTGCAACACATAAGCTTACTGCAACTTACACAACAATTTATAACATTATTCTAACTTTCTGTGGTAGTTAGGAATGCTCGTCTCTGTGCTATCTATGTCATATCGAGCTGAAAAAAAAACAAATCAAAGGAAAGAAACAGTATTCTAATTATTCAAGGCACTCCGGGGCGCATGCTCGCCAGTTCACGAAGGTACCGCACACTATTACTAGGGAAAAAATAAAACATCCCTGAAGTGTGCCGCTAGAACTACTTTTAAAGATGCGTGTGCGCTGTACACCCGTTTTCTCCGGGGCTGTACAATCGTCCGCACCAGTGCACATCAATTTGATATTCATTTATAGTCATAATTCCTTCATGAATATCGCTGTTAGCCAGCAAAGGCGCCGAGCGAATGCGAACAGGGAAAAGCATAAACATTGATATAGAAGTGTAGCCACAGGCAGAAAGTTTACCTTTTTATGGCTGGTGCTGCCATCTAAAAGCAACATCTTGAACTCCTCAAGTTTTTCTTGTGGCCAAACGATGGCGCTCGTGCATCAGCGGCTGAATCAAAGAGTGTATTGGGCTGAATGCAGATCGATCCGGCTGTACCCACAATAAAGTAAAAATAGACTAAACTGAAAAGTTATTTAGTTACTTTTTTGCTTTATTTTTAGTTTTATTTTACTCGTTCACACTGTTACGCAGGGGTCTCCAACGCGCGGCCTGCGAGTCCCATAGATTTCATCCTTTGTTTCGAAGAAGCTAGCCGTATCATCTGTACAGCTACCTCCGTTCCTTCTCTCATCATATATTTTATGACCGCTTCGGTTTCTGCGGTTTCTCACCATGCATTAAATGCTGAGGCAGGTAGCTGGACTTTCTCTGTCGCCGTTTCACTTCTGAAGTGCGGAAAGCTGGGCGCTTTGGTTGTGAATTCCCGTATTGAAAAACAGGGCGGAAGACGATGGACGAGAAGAGGCGAGGCAAACACAGAACTTCGCTCATTTGAGTCTGGGGTGGGAGAAGAATTGCAGGGCTCATAAAGGGCAGGAGGAAAGAGAGCGCTGCCCGTCCACCATTCTCTTTCCCTTCTTTTCTTTCTTGTTACTGGCCCCCGAGGGACAAAACTTTGCCAATTCGGCCCGCATCGGGATGCTATGAAGCCAAGTTAAAGAGTGGTCGGTTTATGGTTGGTTTATGTGGTTTAACGTCCCAAAGCGACTCAGGCTATGAGAGACGCCGTAGTGGAGGGCTCTGGAAATTTCGACCACCTGGGGTTCTTTAACGTGCACTGACATCGCACAGTACACGGGCCTCTAGAATTTCTCCTCCAAAGAGATTCAACCACGGGGGCCGGAATCGAACCCGCGTCTTTCGGGTCAGCAGCCGAGCACCATAACCACTGAACCACCGTGGGGGCTAAGTTAACGAGTGCAAACATGTTCTGAGGATTGTAGCGCTCATGTTCTAGAAACTATTATTTGACCATTTTTTACGCAACAATACCTGCAACATAGGCCACAAGGGACGCAACGTATGGAAGGCTTCGGTTTAAAGGGAACACATAGAAAGCGTTGCGTGTCGGAGTTTCTGCCACGAGAAATTTCTACAAATAATAGCACTATAGAAAACCAAAGCGCCAAACAACTCAGCGCATCAATTTCTAGCATCAATTCAGTAAGTGTTCTAGTAAAGGTTCTAGCATCAATTCAGAAAGTCAGGGCGCTTCGGCGCTAACTTAATACAGAACGACGAAATCTGCTGAAGGCGGCAGTCGGCAGCCATGGCATGCGGGAAGCCCCGATTTCTTTATTTACTGATAACAACTCTAAACAAGACAATATATCAATATTTTTCAGTACTAATCATCTAAGGCAGGACCGAAGTTTATTAAATAGATTAATTTTTTGTTTTTGTCGAACGTTAATACAGTCTTCTTGACGTCAGTATTTTTCTTCCGTTTCTGAAATGTTACAAGGAAGCTTTTGTGTATCGCTTTTCTAACCTTAATAAAACGTTAAAACGCCGCATATGCAACTTTCGCTTAAATGATAATATAACCCTACAAGATCATATATATCCGCCTCTTGTGACAGTAGATTTCTTCGATAAAAATTCTGTAGGAAGCAGGAAGATCGCCACCTGAACACTACTAATAGTGGTAACTCGTACACTTACCTTTTAACGAATACCGTAGCTTGAAGCTTTTATATATCCATTCGAGTATAGTGTCCCCTAATAGTGGTGCCTGGATAGTTTGCACAGTTTTCTAATTAAATCGTGAAGCTGTGCATGAACTCAATGAAAGGCGTTATCTCATATGCGCAACTGCAGAGTTTCGATTTCAATTTTATTGACGCTTGCGCTGCTCCGGCGGATGAACAGCACGTAGGCACCAGGGGATGAACTGGAAGTTTCGACGAAGTTCGTTTAGGTTCGCCTCTGTGTTCTCCCTCCGTCCTGGCGCAGAGGTCTCCTGCGGCCACCCCTTTCGTTAGTTTATTAGCATTACTGCTGCACGAACAGTGCGAAAGTTCTGAGGCGCGATGTTTGAGATATATGGGTAATGTTTTTTTTTACATTCACCAATCCAACATTACGATATATTTAGAATGTGTAATCTGCTTTTACAGTTAATAATGCGAAATCATTTGTTGACTCATCGACATGAAAACCCGGCGGCACTCAAGAAATTCCGACGTTACCAAACTCACCATCAATCGAAATGTGTGACATCATCAAAAAGGGGAAAATGAAATTTAACCACGAATACTAAATACTATACTACTCAAAACTGCATCAACTACAAAGAAATAGAATAAAATTATAATATAATTGAAATGGTATTAAAAAGAAATTGGAATAGAATTGGAATATATCTTAATAGAATAGCAACGTGAGCTGCCGCGGTGGCTCAGTGGTTATGGTGCTCGGCTGCTGACCCAAAAGACGCGGGTTCGATCCCGGCCGCGGAGGTCGAATTTCGACAGAGGCGAAATTCTAGAGGCCCGTGTACTGTGCGATGTCAGTGCACGTTTAAGAACCCCAGGTGGTCGAAATTTCCGGAGCCGTTCACTACGGCGCCCCTCATAGCCTGAGTCGCTTACACCCCATAAACCAAATCAGGCCAGAATTTCAAAGCTTCCGCATTATTGGCCCGTACGTTCCTTAAGTACCCCGGGTAATTTTATCTGAACATTCAAATAACCTTTGAAGCGCAGTATCAAGATATTGTTTACTTTGAGCGTTAAACTGGCAGTTACTACACAATATGTATAATGCTATTGCTGATTTGTAACAAAACGTTCCGTACGAATATAAGATGAACCTTACTGCAGCCTGCCCAACAATTTTATAACATAGTTCTAATGTTCGGTGCTACCTGGGATGTTAGAGGCGTAAAATGTTTTGAGCTTAAAATTTTCTCTTTCGATTTGGCTGAGTGGCAAGAAAACCTTTAATAGAGGCCGTTAGATTGTGGCCGGTATAAACACTGCCAGGTATAAGGCTGGATTCCAAGAGAAGGCAAGCGTAGCAGTGGGCGGCAGAAAATTAGATTGGCGGATGGGATTAAGAAGTTTGCGGGGAATAAGATTGCCGCAGTTGGAAAAGGACAGGGTTAATTGGAGAGACATGAGAGAGCTCGCCTTTGCCCTGCAGTGGGCGTAGTCAGGCTAATGATAATGGTGATGCTTGAAGCGGAGACCTATGTCACGCTGATAGCGCGGCAAAAGCAACTTTCTAGCATCAGCTGCCCATAGGCACTGGAACTCTTTCGGACGTCTTGCGGAATTTCAGGACGTCCGCAGGATGTTGATTGAAGCTTCACTCTCCACTGAGAGGTAACACAATAGCCCATCAAATATTCTATTTGGCGGCGTTTCTTCTTCACTAGTTGCCTACCAGTTGTCGATATGCAAATCGGCTATTAGTTCTCGTGTCAGAATTTTCGGTAGGGTTGATTCAGTTAACTTTTCTTCCATGTAACTTATGCCTTCCGCTTTGTTACTATTGTGATCCGCGTTATACCCTTGACTCAATTTATACCTTTTCGTAAGCCTTTTTTATAGCCTTTTTGCAAGCTTCAGAAGAAAGATACAACGATATGTAACGCATATACGTTGTAGTAAGAACATTTTTTTTTCGTTACGTAACACTGCTTAATCCGGAAAAGCGATTCGTTGTTTCGTAAGAAGTGCCACTTTCGCGGTAGTTGTTCTTTATTCAGTTTCAGCCGCCAAAATATACGAAACTACCAATCCACCTCTAAATAGATTACGGCCGCGCAACGATTGCGAGTAGTCTCACCGCCTCTGATTTGCCCCAATAGTTTTCTTTATCTTGTGCATTGTGATCCGAAGGAACCCCGTTCCGAAGCCAATAAATGCATTCCGGTTTGATGAGTTGTGACGTAACCATCTCTCGGTCATTGGGCAGCAGACACGCTACTACAAACCGACTCCTGAGAGCACGCGATGTTCTGCAACCACTTCTATGAATGCGCCTGCAAGTGCTTCGATTGGAACAGTTCATCCGTTCGGTCTCTCCTTGCAATCTGGTGCATTTAGTTGCAGAATTAGCAGAGAGACTGTCCTAGTACATCAGGAGCTCCTGCCTCAGCCTCTGATGCGGACACTAGCACTTAGAAACAAACCAGAAGGTTGGGACTGGTTTCTGTAACCAATTAAGTCCAGCAAATTTGGACAGACGCTGTTAGCACTCCTGCCAACATTTAGCGTGTGGCGTTGAAGTCTCGAAATCACCACGGGAGTTTGAATGTTCGATACATCACACTGATTTTTCATGGCTTTCGTGACTGGCTGCTATAAGCGGAGGAAGCATTTTATAGCTCCGATATTGCGTCGACAATGAAGAGTCGGAAAAGGTAACTCCCATGTTCGCGAAGAATCTCTCGGAAGTGGTGGTGGTGGTGAAACTTCTTTTCCAGCGGATTTAAGCCGCCCCCCGCTTCAATGACGGCCGCTATCCCTTGGGCAGCGGCGGCGTCAGCTGGAGGGGCTTGATCTGGGTCCCCGGGTCGGGGCTGAGCTTTAGAGCCTCCCAATGATCACAGTCGGTAATGAATTGACTAGCGGGTGGGGACTGCGGGCAGTTCCAGATCATATGATTTAGATCGGCTTTGCTATCAGTTTTGTCAAAATTACCAGTTGAACACGTGTTCTTTAAGATACGAGTTGTTCGAGAATGTCAGCGGAAAGATGGTCTTATTGCTGATCTCCGGGAAAGCTGTGCATGAATTAATTTTCTTATTTATTATTTTGCCTCTTTTTATTCTCAGCTGCCGCCAATGACATTAAGGTTCACAACCAGCAATTCATGCTTACCGCAGGTCCTGATGTCAAAGGAGGAGGTTATCTGCGCTAAAGAGCCAAAGTAGACAAACCAAAAAAAGAGTCCTTGTTTTGAAGCTAAGCAGTTGCTTTCTGGGCATCCCTTTTCTAGTAGTTATAATAGTGTGGAGGTATCTGAGATAAAACTGAACCTTTTCTTTTTAAGTCGCAATGAAAATGTTCAAGGGGTGTTCACGTTCTCTGGCACGAGCTTCAGTGTCAGCTATAGCATGAGAGAAACATGGAAGAAGCGGTGTGACAGCACAATTCATTTTACTGTCCCCGTATTTCTGTGGCCTTGTGGACCGACCCATCCAAGTTTTTGGCCTTGACATACGACGTCGACGCCATTTACCAAACAGAAAGGTCTCTGTGAGGCAATACTTCGATGAACAAACATTGCATTGAACGGCATAAATTATTCATGCCGGAGCGACGCAGGCAACAATAGCCGCGAATGACGTTTCAATTTATTCCGGATTTCTGTTATGTGTTTATATCTATTTTTTTTTCCTATGTTCTACGTTGAAAAAGAGAACCTTATGTGGTCGTCTGCTTTTCCTTCGTTTTCGCGAAAACCTTAAGGCAGGTAAAAAAAAACACATAAAAGGAAAGTAGCCTAAGCCGTTATTGATGCAACGCTCACGTAGTTCTTTAAGGACCATCCATCCTTACAGCCGGAGCAGACGCTCATCTCTCTTCGTATTGAGCAGCATGTTCACCAGGACTTAAAAAGACACGAGAGACGAGAGAGAGCTAAGCAAAATGAAAGAAGATGTGCTTTAGCCAGTCTTCCGTTGTGTGCCACTAATTTTTCCCTTTCGTTCTAGCGACACCGGTGAATGTGCTCAAAGTGCTGAAACAATGCCTGCTCTGAGATAACCAGCAATCCTTTGCCGGCTCGCCCTTTGAACTCCAGCTAGTTACGGTCCCAGCAGTGCAGTACTGGTCACAACATCAAAGCGGCAACCTCTGCCGTCATATTGCAGGGCAAAAGCTCCTGCAAATTACATTACTGCCGCACTTCGTACGCCTGGACAAAGATGCTCGGGACTGGGCCCAGTTTCTGGTCCGTATCTATAATGACACATCTTTTTGCGAGTAATGACCACAAAAAGATAACTTTGCACTCAAGTAGCAATTCTGGACCGGGGCTCGTAGCCTAATTATTCTCTCATCATATGCCGCAATACGTCCAGCACTTGCATTTGCCGCCACAAGAAAAGTTTAAAGCCAGTCGCATATTTTTACCTACAGGTATACCCTCCGTTTAAATAGTGAAGTAGAAGTGAACTCCTTCGTCGTTCAAAGAAGAAATTAGATTTATATATATATATATATATATATATATATATATATATATATATATATATATATATATATATATATATATATATATATATATATATATATATATTTGTTGCTTCATTGTTTCAGTTCCATCTTTTATAACCGGAGATGCCCCCAGCGTTCTACGTCGCAAAGTTTTTTTTAATGGAGCCAGTAAATGCTTCCCACAATCATCATCATCGTCTCTTTCTGCTCAGCTGAAATACATTTTCACAGGCGCCGATCCAGTAGGGCTAAGCGCTTAGCGGCAGCAGAGCGGATGCGCAAAGGCGTTGAGGTAAAACTGTGCGATGCCAGCGCAGACGGAATGGTGAGGCCTACACATGGTGGTTCACCCCAGGTGGTTTTCACCCACTCTCGGCAGTGATGTTCAGCGGACATCATACGATGTCGCGACAGGACATACGGATGTCCCTTGATGGTATTGAAATAATGCTGGGACGTCCAGTAAAAATATCTATTTGGTGCAGAATTTTCAGTTGCACTTAGACCCGTGGTATATGTTTGAATATGTACAGGGGAAACGTGAGGGTTAAAATGCCGATGGGTTATTTTGCAATTGAATGGACATTTTAAACTACTAAACCAGCACAGGGCAAAGAAAAAATGGGCAACAGTCTCACGGAAAAAAAAATTATTCGACATTTCTCATATAATGCCTGCATGCAATCCCTCGGCGGCATGATCACTATGTTTGATGACCTACGTGGCATTTTTCTTTTCGCCTGACTCTACTCTGAAGACCAAACAATAATGTTACCGTAACTTGCTCTATAAACGGCATGGAGCGTGTTATCTGGTGGTAGATACCAGATAAGAAGAAATTCGATGAAAACATGCTGCTTTAATAGCCTGTTCACCTAATCCGCCATTTCTGAAGCCAATGCCTCACCGTCACTATTCTCACCTGCATAGAAAACATCGATTTCAGATTAAAATTTTGAGACCTCGAATTGATGGTGACGTCTTTCTATTCCATCGGTTATGAAAAGTCGTTTGTTCAATGGAAAAGGAGAAACTTATGAAGCACTCTTCGAAAACATTCACATTGAATATGGCAGCGGTACAAAAGTTCCAACGCTCATTCTAACGCAGTACATGTACGTTGCAGCTTTATGCATCGTCGAATTGCCATTCAGTTATTAGTATATCACAAGAGAGCGCTGACAGAGCGAACTCTCCTAGCATAAATTTCGGAACGCGTGGCACTAAATATGCAAGCATGCCACCCCCCCCCCCCCCCCCCATTTTTGCAATCCACCTTCATTAGAACGCTGCCGTTTCAACGACTGCTATTGAAACTGCAGACCGCACCGCGCGCAGTGCATTCGAGCTCCGAATCTAGCTTGCTTATTACGATATAACACCGCGCTTCTATAATAAAGCCTGAAAGGTAGATCCCCCACAATACAACGAACAAGCCATATACCACAGCGAAGCGGAATATTCGGGCTTACGCCGCATTTTTCATCCCTCCCCCCTCCCCTTGCTTCCTCGTTATACGGAACGTAATAAGTCACTTTACGAGACAGCCAACGGCACTGCAAGAAATCATTACCTTTTACATCCCGCAACAAAGAGTTGCGATTTTTTTTCCCCGACCAAAATCGATTTCTTTTTTCTGTCTCCAGTCGTGTGGAGGGTCATCGGTTCGTGACGGCAGTTGGAACGTTCGCCGCTCGTTGGAGACAAGAACGAACAATAGGACGAGCACGTAGAGAGAGAGAAAAATGAAAGAAAGAGAGCACAGTGCGACGCGCTGAAATCAATTTCGACCGGCTTGCTCTGTAATAACGCTACCGCCGTTTCCCCGGACGCCCCGGATATTAAAAGCCATTTAGGACCGCATTCGTCGGTCAGACCGGAAGCTCGCTGCGATTGGTCTCGCGGAACCCGCTGTGTGATTGGTTCTCCAAAAAAGCTTGTTTCTTTCCTAATTGGCGTCGTTTGGTGCTGCTGTCGGTGAAATTTATGACCCTATCTGTATACGAGCTGCGAGTGTACGGTGTTTTGTATGGAAATGTGTCCTCGTTGTAATGAGGTAGCTGGAAGCGACGGAAACTCCCCATGCAGTGACGGAGGCGAACTGCGATGCTATGGAGTTAGGCTTAGTGCAAAGGCACGCGTAAAAGGAATGAAAATGGGAACGCAGCCAGGGCCTAAAGCTTCCGGCAGACTGCTGGATGAGCTACCCAGAATGTTGGCAGTTTCTTTCCGTGTGGTTTATCTGCAGCGTACTATCTATTCGCATTTTTTTGCACGGAGCAGAAGTTTCTAGGGATGGCAAGTTAGCAAGAAACGTCCAGCACAGCTATGGACTGTGCTTCACCCCGAAGATTGCCCGAAATATGTAAAATACAAAAATTAAGATCACAATAAAGAATTTCTAGAAATTTGTTTAGCGCTGATGAACTAACAGTCGATCGATACAACACATATATGTTTGGGATTTATTCGTGGCCGCAGTAACCTTACTCGTAATTGGTTGAGGTTTCGCACTTCTGCAGCAAAGATCATGGGATTTTCTGAAATACATATGCATTTGGGGTCGATGAAAATAGTGCGAGATGAGAGGAGGCGATAATTAGTTTAGGCAAAAATATGACGTGCTGAGATAATGCGCCCATTGGGTGCTGCTTGATGAAAGACGAGCATGTCTTCATATGTGTGAAAAAAAGAGAAAAAAAGGGGCACTCAGGAGAAAAAAAAATTAAATAATTCAAGGTTGCGTACAGTCTTGTCTATTTTTTCATAGTAAAAATAGACAAGAGCAGAGACAGATAGTACGCGTGTGCTCCACGCGATCTCAAACACTGCCTAGGTCGTTATTCCAGTGATAGCGCTATTCCCCACGAACTTGCCAAAGAGAACCTTCGCTGCCAACAGAAAAATCTACCGAAAGGCGATTAGAAACGAACCTAAGGCATCTTAAAGGAAAAGATACTCATTGAAACCTACCAGTTAGATCTAGGCCGGAATGATTCTTCGGCAACTGTGGAAAAACAAAACAGTAAGCCGATAAGAAAAGAAATAATGCAAAAGCTCAGCTTCTTAACAGCGAGAGAAAAGTAGTTGAATAGCCACCATTTCGTTAATGACAGCCATTGTAATTGTGCAGACGCCGTGCGCCTGCTATACGATGTTGCTGGTAGCATGCAGATACAAGCTGTTCTCGGAATGGAACTCGAGGCGACCGGAAACCTTCGCTCCCTACCGCCATGAAGTTCCATCTCCTTTTCATTTAAGGCTACACGCTATTCGCAGCCCATTTGGCACGGCCTGCATAGAAATTAGAGCCTCTCGGGATTCATTAACTTAGCGTGCAATAGACTCGACACAGTGCCGACAGAATCGCCGATCGTTTCATTGTGAATGCAGCCGCTGTAGTAGCAACAGAGATCGGTCCTTAAAACCCCGAGCAGTAGATGGCACCCCAATTTCGCCGGAGGGGGGACTTTGTCACGTGTTTCTTTTTTATAATGCGTTAGCATTACTACCCTCACGTTCACAAAATCTGTCCGTCTGCTGTTGGGCTACGTCATCGCCACCTTCCAGGAGAGGCCCTCGCCCACTGTCCATCAACCTTTGCCCTTCGTTCATCGTCAGCCGCCAAAATCTTCTACCCACCACAACACAAGCCTACATTCACCCTCCAGATCATTCAACTACCACCAAAAGTCACTCTCACCTTTCAGAAGGCCTCCATCCACTACCCACCACCAACTAAACTAACCCAACCCTACCGAAGCTTCTCCCACCACCAACCATTCACCTTCATCCTCCAGAAGGCCTCCACCCCACCCTATCATTTCTATAAGGGTTGAAATGCGGGCCAGTTGGTACATTGCTCTAACCATGATCCGACTAGCCCAACATCATGTCTTGCCCCACGGAGTACTGGAAGGAAAAAGCGGCGGCGAAATACAATTCCAAGACAGAAAGGGGAGGTGATCATTGCATAAGCGAAACATAAAGAAATGCTTCTAACGCAGATTGTTGCATCACATCGTATGATGGCCTGTTCATTTTTTTTTTTACCAGTGGATGCCTTTATGTGGCCGTTTACAAAAAGAAGGCTGCGCCTGACTGTTCTATGTGCGCGGCCTGATTGAAGCGAGCCCAAAGACATGTATATTTATGCAAAAATGACCAAAGTGGCATTTATTACACAATCTAGTGATAATGACGAACAGTTTGTCTATAGACAAGCGTCCAACCGTGCTGTCGCAGAGACGCGGTGGCGCTGGCGTCAGCAGCGACTTCCGTTGTGTAGGCCAAAGGTGAGACAGTCTGAATACAGTGTGCCAAACTAGCGTAGTTTTCAACATCCTTCGCAGTATGCCAGCAAGTACCGTTGCGCAGCAGTCGAGTCGCAGGAGAAGTGGACCCCCTCGGTGGAGGATCGACTACACGGCTAGCTTGTCATTTCTGGGAAATTGATCACTTCGCTCGCGATTTTTAACCCGCATGATTGCTTTTAAGTACCGCGGCAACCAGTAAAAGAATCAAAGCTTGCTACTCACATCCGCGCCCTGTTCTGCTCCGAATATAAGTTTAGACGTGCTATATATTCCGATGGCTACCCGTTTTGCTTGCCGAGGGTCTCTTCCCCCATAAAAGAAATGTAAAGCTGCTTCCGGTCACCATCAGCGCGCAGCATTCCGAGTCGCTAAGCACGACAGTGGGTCGGTAAGGCAGAGTCCTAATTTGCCTACACCGTGCTTCGCTGCGACCTTCTTTCTTTACAAACATGACGCCTCTCTATACGGAGACTGTGACGATTTCCCATCCTCGAGGCACTAACCCCAAGCAGCACAGGTAATCGGCCCAATATCGGAAATTGATGGCTTCACTCTGGTTCTTGGTAGCACCGGCATCTGCCAATATTGGGCTGGTTACATATGGTGTTGGGGACGGTTAATTGTGGCAACTCGGTAGTTTTGCTGAGAACTTGGACACTATACGCAGTGTCCCGGTGTATCCAGTGGGCAATTTACTTCCTGCGACGTTGATGGGAACAGGCCTGGGCCGTACCCGGGCGAGTCTCCTACAAAACTTGGAGGCCGGACCCGGAATCAGTAAAGCGATAACATAGCGGGCCCAGGCAGGGCAGGCTCTAGGCCACAAAATGAGTCCAGTGCACTACTGCTCTGCTAAGAACTAATCTATATGAAACTCGCGTGTGGTATAAGCTCTTTGGCGAGCTGAAGCACAGGTATTTGGTGGTGTAGTTATTAAGGCGACGTTTTGCACCTCTTTAAAGGCCGGCGCCTGCTGTTATGTTAGATTAGATGTACGATTCGCGGCACGACACTCGTGGCATATGGTGTGACAAATTTTAATTACCGGTGCGAAGTGAAGCAAGGCATTTTCTGTTCTGCTTCGCAGGTTGCCTCTCCCGCATTCAGTTGCACTAAATCTTCCCGAAACGAAAATATCACAACTGATCCAAACTTTTATCTAATCGCTTATGATGTAGTAAGTGAGGCGTGCGAAACTATTGGGGCTCTATTAAGTTAAGCTTATCATTTTCAATGCTGAAAGGCATTCTAGGTTTTTCTCACCAGAATATGCTGTGCCCCATGTTGTGTCCATAATTCTGCGTCTATATGTAATTTAGAATAAATACCAGCCGCGTACTTAAAAGTGTGCGCTGTATGAATGTCCAGGTATAGTACACACTCCATATGTCAGCATAGGTCGGAGTATATGATATCCGTATTTTACTGGTCAGCTATGAAGATTAGCCACAAGACGAAGAAAATCATCGCTATTCGGTAGGAATGGATTTCTGTTTTCACTGTACCCAGTGCTTCATACGTGCGTGAAATTTTATTGCATTTTAAACGATACAAAGGCAACTATGTACAGTGGCTCCTAGTTACGCATACAGCGCCGTACATGAGCGTTTGTGGTTCAAATTTCCTCGTGAAAGACATAGGGTTATTCAAGCGCTTTTCAAGGCATCGTTGGCGCTTTTTCACACTGCACGTTTCAAGGCGATAGCATTAGATACCTCATCGGGGAAAAAAATGCGCCGTCGGTAACATAATTCCCAGGGACGGAAGTGACGTCACAAGACTGGAAGTGACAATTATTCGTTTCGAGTTATCCGCACTGCGTTCGTGTCCCATCTCTAGAGTTCTTCATGGAAACATCTAACCACCAGCCAGAGGACACGAAGAGATGTCCGATTGTCTGCAGAGAGACGTGTCAGGGTCCCCAAACACAACCATATCGGAACGACACAAAACTCGATTTAAAGACTTAAGCAGCTTCTAAAGCCGTGGCATTGACATTACGTAACTCAGTTATGGGTCCCTGTAAACTTTCATCTTTTGCATTATACTTTCCAGCATGCCACTGATTTTTCATGCCGTCACAATTCAGGAAGTCCATATTATTGTGTATGTTTAGCTAAAGACACAGTAAACACACTTATGAATTCCTTTCGTCCACTGATTTTTTTCTTGTCAACGATAATCATAATCAAGAATTCAGCATCTGTATCAACAATTCCTCCATGGCTTTGGCGTCGGCTACTGAACTCCAGGTCTCGGGCTCGAATGCATGTCGAGGTTGCGCCATTTTGGTGGAGGCAAAACGCAAAACAGGTCCCTGTGCACTGTGCATTGAATTATCTAAACCTGTCAGGAGTGAGCCGTTGCTGCATCTACATAGTCCGCATACAGCTTCGGGACGTTAAACCCCACATACGACCCCGTACCATAACTTACCATACCATACCAAACCATACCACACAAGACCAGACCAGACCATACCATACCATACCATACGATACCAGACCAAACCATCACTTACCACACTATACCATACCGTGCTATACCACGCGATATTATACTATATCATGCCATACAATACGACACCACACCCCACCTAGCCGTACCGTACCATACCATACCACATTATACTATACCATACCATCGTACCATATCATGCCATAATACGTCATGCCATATAATACCCTAGCAACCATGACTCAATGCCATACCATACGATACCATGTCATGCCATGTAACAGTATGCCATTACTATAACACCCGATAGATCACCCTTATATTATCACCCTGATGAGCGACGATGTCATTTTACTAAGAAGTAAGCGCACATGACCCAGACTCCTAGGTGCACCGTCGCTTTCGAAAATTAAAAAAAAAATCATGATACATGTTCCCGCGGCGTCACGCGAAAGACACCGAAACCGCGGCCGTTGATGTCCCTCGTCGGCTCCGCCAGCGCGTTTCGTGTATCGTCTCGTGGACGACGACGGGGGAGGCGAAAAAATCGTTACCCTCGGCCACCCAGCGTGCGCGGTCACCCTTGGCAACGGCTTGGTTTGCAAAAACACTCGCTGCCCACTCGCACACGTGGTACACACCGTACGGGTTGGCAAACGTCGCGCAAGTCCGCAAAGCGCCGGACCGCTTTACTGAGAAACGAGAAGCAGTTTCACTGCTGTTCGATCCGCTAGCAAGGTCACGGGCGCTATACGACGGCTCATTGTCACCAAGCGCCGATCCGGTCGCCCCTTACTACGTCACTGAGGAATACAGCGAGGAAAAGAAAGAAACGACCACTTCGCGCCGTCGTTTCGAAGCTATCGACGTCTTCGCTACGCCGGGTTGGTGGTGACCAGGACTATCGACGCCACAGCCGAGGGTCGGGGCCACGACTTTGTACGGACCGAATTCGGTGAACGTCAGGAGCCCGTTGTGATCCAGCTCGAGTGTGCTTCGCCAGATTTTGCAAGGTACAGTGTCCCGAAGACAAGAGTCACAGAGCTAAGAGTGTTCGCCGCGGAGGTGTTCTCTTTGAGTACCATAGAGGGACGACAACCAAGCTACTCTGAAATCCTTCTGTGAGTGACTCTTCAAAAATTTCAAGGTGCAGTTACCGTAAGAAGATAGCATTTGCTGCATTACGATTCCGACCATCTATCTTCTCGGTAAGACGAGGTGTCACGCCAGCAAGACACTCCTTCTGTCTTTGAAAGCGCCACCCACCGTATCAAGATGAAGCGTTCTGAACGTCTCTACCATCCGTGATACAACATTCAATGCTTCTGATCACGAAGAATACAATGATTCCTGAAGGCTGATTGTGGGCTTACCCAGCGTATTTCGTGCAAGACCAAAAAGGACTGTACCGCATGGTGACTTGCTGAGTACGGTGTCGAGAAGGCAACGACGTGTCTATGTCCACGGCTATGGTATTTTCCAAGGCCAGTGACTGGTAAAACTGAAAGCTGACATTAAGCGCGTTTCCCCGAGAGAAATTAACAAGTCAGCGCGCCGCGACGGTTGACGGAAATTTAGGAAACGAACCTTACTAAACAGGAAATGGTTAAAAATACGGTGTCTTGAAGACTGCAAAGACCGTCTTATAGGGTTTTCGCACCTGACTTGCGTCTGCGCTTTAGCGAGAGGTGAACCAGAAAGTTGACCTAAACCAACGCTGCCCATCAAAAGCTGTTTCATCATTCTAGACGAATTCTGCGTCCTATTGAAGTGGCACGATGTAACGAAGACCAAATTGTTGTCATTTCTCTGCAGTCCGGGAGTCGAACCGTTGAATGAAGCCACACACATATGCGTATTGGCACGTAACTCAAATTTCACGACGAAAATCCAAGTCCACAAGGCAGCATTTTGTGACACTCTGAACTTTAAAAGAGCGTGAACTATATTTGAGACGAAGAGAGGATAAGAGAGCCAAAATGGGCTCTCAAAAATCTACAGAGCATTTCTTAGGGGAAAAAACGATTTGTGCGAAAAGTTACGCGTTTATCTTCGTTGCCAGTCATCCTAACTTAGCGGGGAATAAAGTGCGTGACTAAAATCATTTTCTCCAACCCGGCATCCTTTCTCTGACAGTCGAAGTTTGACGCATCACGTAAATTCATACCGGCTTTTTCTAATTTAATAGCTTAATAAAACGAGAAATTTTCACTCGCGTTTGTCACAACGCTTGAGAAATAGTTAAAAGCGCCCCCGTAACGTTGTTTAATCATAGTAGCGCCCATAATCAGATCTTGTTAGTCATCAGGGAGTTAGTGAATATATCGTGGGGTAGGAGTTGACGAAAAACAAAGTTCCTCAGAAGAACTCACAGATAAGAAAGTTCACCGAACTTTGCTTCTTTGGAGCACGTGACATCGTCGTCTGTTTCTTCAAGTTTGGGCATACGAAACGGTAGTGGAGTTCACTCCCTTTGACAACAACGCAAGCTGTGCGCGAACTTCTCGAAGAAGTGACAGTGAAATAACCTCAACCTGAAAAACTGTGGTGAAGACTCAAACTGTCCGCAGCCATGGTGACTCGCAGTGACTTGCCGGTTTGGTCGCGAGCTTTCAGCAGGTGAGTAGCCATCTTGATGATTTATACATTTCTAGCCGTTTTCCAGTGAAGTGCAGTGGTATTAGTTTCCGTTTAAAGAGATCCTGCTATATCTAAGGGTTCCTTTCTAAATGGGATTAAATTCCATTAATCGCCTCTGGCTCAAAGCCTTAGCCATTTAGGGTACTCCGTACGCTACTAAGTGAAGCGCAGTTGTCCATCTTTTTCTGGAATGGGATAGGCAGCTAATAGGCGATTTCCTTGTTCTTCACATTTTAAGTGAGGTGGTTTATCATTCTAGTTCTTGAATACACGAAACAGTATTTCTAATAGTAAGGAGTCTGGTTACACTTCCTTCTACATGTTCGTGCGGACAGAGCTTTTACATGTATTAATATATATATATTTCTGCGTTTGCTGCAAGCAAAATGTGTGCATCCTCAGAGAGATGCGTTTCACTTGGTCCCTTTGGCACTCATTCCACAAAAATCTTGTTTTAATTGTACAACTCCGAGACACTGGGACACACTCTAGAAAATTACGTCAATACCTGTAAAAAGAGCAAGCCTTGTTACCTTGCGTTGGAAAGCTGACTAATTGGCTTCCTTAGATGTGCCAATGTCCAATAAAAAGAAGAAACTTATTTTAAAGAAATTTTTAGCAGGTTCTAGAAACTCACCCCGCAGGGTGAGTTATCTTTCTCGTGCTCCCCAGCAAACCTCTGTTGTCGTGGAAATATCCCATCATGCACTGCTGATACCTCTGCGTTCAGGAGTGTTCGCTACGATGTAGGGGCGCTATCTGGAAAGTTCTGCGTCATGTTTGAATTGATCGCGACGTCTATTTTCGCGCCCATGTCGGGGAGCACAGGCATAGCTACCGCCGGCGCCGAATGACTTTCGCTTCGTTGTCGGCACAAGTTCGCACAAATGATTAAATAGGCTATTTATAGCTCTGTCTCGGCACCTGTCTTCTTTTGCAGGTGAACCAGTCTTTTATACGTAATCATTACGTAACAATACTTATTTTATAAATTCGCAATTTGCAGAAGCTCACGAATTTGAAATTTTTTTCGGGCAGACATTTTTGTTCCCTGTAGTACCTAACGCCTCGTTTTTTTTTTATTTCCTTGCCCTTTGAAAGGCCTTAGAAAATTGTTATTCAAATATCTCCACGGATGTGCCTTGCTGTTGTACGGCGATAGAAAATTTCACGCTCAAGCACTTTCGTTTAGAGCGGCGGTAATGAAGCTTTGGCTGACGTTTTTCGTACGAATTCATGCTTTTTTTTTGTTTTCGTTGCATCTTTTGTTCATTTGTTTTGGGATTCATGCTTTGTTTTTACCGTGCACACATTTTTATCACACTTCAGGGTAGGTTTGTGAAATTCCAGTAATTTCGTTACCGCTTGCTTTATTATGACTGATCATAATCACTTGCTGAACGGAAAGCGTGTCCGTTCCCCTTAAGAGCGTGCCCGAGTTCATTGCGCCAATCGCGTTCCAGTGAATGTCCCGCTTAGGCAGTGTGCTGACAACCTCGGCCTGTCAGTGTTCCTTTCGAGCAATAATTCTCTGGCGACCAGTTAGTTCATCGCCAGAGAGATGAGGTTGTCAGGAGCTAACTCGGCTCTTTCAATGCCTTTCCGCGTATTAGGTGCCGACTGCTGTGTATAAGGCCCTCGCAAGTGAAGCTGTCAATAATCGCTCCCTTCTCAGAGAATGATGTGATTCGAACACATGTCAGGCAGCCTGTCACTCTGGTCACTGACAGTTCCTTCCCTGGGTCTGAAGTAAGCGGCAAGAAAGTGATGTCTCAGACCTTTCTTTTTTTTATGTTGAAGTTGGTTGAATTTTATGTCATTAAGGAGAAGTTGTACGAAAAACTTCTTGTTTCTGCATTGTGAAAAGATTAACAAAAAAAATATCCTCACCATCTGCTCTCACACTTTGGAGAAAGAGTTTGAAAAAATTGTATTCGGTCTTTAAAGATCTTTAAAAACGGGCTGAGGACAACTCCAAGACGATGTTGTTTTTTAGGAAAATTCAACGTCTTAACTCTTTTTTTACTACGTTATTGTTGTGGTCCGCCAGATGGCGCATTTATTGTCGAGAAAAATGGATTTCTCAGTTTTTACTCCTCCTCTATTTATACTTCTTTATATCGTAACATATTTAAAGATTCAAAATGCCAAAAAAGACTACGATCACTTTTCATAAGTGAACAGCGCTACTGCCTAGTCTCATGGATTCGGAAGAAAAAAAATAACTGCTGACGCATTGTAGGTTGTTTACGACAACGGCCGCCAGTGGCGACATCTATGTTTACTGTTTCGACCTTTTCTAGGTGATGAAAGCTCCAATTTGAGGGAAAGTGGCCTCTTTTTGACACGAACCTTGTGATCTTCCCATGCAAGCCAATTTCAATTTTTCCTCAGTGCCTGGCTATGCTTCTACATGGCAAATGCGATCCGAATATTAGGTATCATTGCATGGTAGGACATCCGTATTTGTAAAATAAAACACAGATTCGATTACTACACTTCCATTTCGGAACCGGGCCTTGCTGGCTAGAATGTGTCCCTTGCATTTTCAAATAAAGCTCAGGCAGCGTTTTTAGCACTTGATGGCTTAGCTGGGAGCGTCTGACTCGTAAGTTGGAGGCACCGCTAAACTGCCGAGGGATGGGTGACTTTCGCCACAAGTGTTCTGCTCTACAGTATGGTTGCGCTCAAAATGTACTGAAACACGGCAGGATGAGCGGCTGTGCGCTTTGGATTCACTTTTTTTTTTCTACGCTGCGCTCTGTTGCAGTAAAGATATGAAAGCATTTGGTAGCACCCCTGTTTTCTGCTCTAAGCTGCCTGAAAGGTCCTCCTCATAGAAAGTTCTGGGTTGATATTTATTCAAAACTAAGCTCAAACTTATCAGCGGCTTTGTTCATCCCTTTTTATGACGTTAGCGTATATGCGCGCCACCTTTGAGTAAAGAGTGGCAAGCATTCGCTGCCCTATCTACCATCAACAGAGCTAATTGCCTTGGATACCAGAAAAGGGCGCGCCTTATTTTTCAACGGTTCGCTTAAAGCCAAGTTTAAAACTTTGTCGAATGAAGCGTTAAACTAGCAATTGCAAAGGGCTTTCATCGCCAAGGATAGAGACTTTGTGCACGCTTCATTCATTAAATTCCCGCCTCAGAAAGTGTGACAGCTTGTATCAAAAGCAACTGCACACATCCGCGCTAATTTTTGTAATAGGATTTTCTCAGGCATACGCACCCTTTCATGTTTACTTTAAAAGTCACTGCAGTAAAGGTATGCAGTTACGATCGTCAATACTCCAGCCAGCCTTCACACAAACTGAAGCTAACGTGATCATTCGTCAGGTTGTATGAAATCAGCCCGGCGATGTGAAAGAGTTCGCGCAGAAATTTGGTGAAAAAATTGGTGATGAAAAGTTCAGGCGGTGGCGAGCAATGGGGTTAATGAGGCTTTAGAAAACGAAAAACTAGTAACAGCGCAATGAGTGCATTTTCAGCATCAAGCGTGTATTTTATTTTAGCGGATCGCAGTTCTTTTTTGTTATCTTTCATTTAGGGACAGCAGCAGAAAGAAAAGAATGTTAGCTTAGCCGAGTAGAAAACTCCTGAACTAAACAAACCACTACTGTCAAGTGCAACACCGTGAAACTAATCACAAAAATAAAACAAAGCAGTAAGAACCACTAGGGCACACAAAAAGTTTGTTCTCGAAGTTGGGAAACTGCGTTCACAATAGACGTTGAAAAAAAAAAAAGCTTGTTTTGTTTACAGACTCCTTTTTTTTCCCCGTGGCTAGAACGAACATGACCGAGCGGAGTGCCAGCCCATTGTTACGCTCCTGCAAGCGGCTCTGTGTACACTGTCTATCCGTCGAGTTTGTTCTGACAGTTTTTCAGGAAATTGAAAATTTGTTTCGCCAGGCCCAAAAGCCTTCTATGGAGGATGGGTGTTCACTAACAAAAGACACACTGTAAAAGCAAGCAATATATTCTAAATATGGCTTGGAATGTTTCGCCCAAAGTGGCTGTTTAGAGCTGAAAGGGCTTGTACAGCCTTGCTTGCGCTGGAGTTGTTTGCATTGTGTTGCTAGAGAAAAACCTGCAAGTCACTAAACCGGCGTGCAGCCTATGAGAAAAAGGGCCTGTCAGAACTTTGTTTACAAGATTTTTTTTTTCAGACTAGTTCACTGTTTTAGTCACTAAAAAGTGATAATGTCTCAGATTAGGGCTGCTTTTACGCTAGAAAAGAACTTTGCTTGTCAGAACTTTGCTGCCAAGATATTGTTTGCGAACTCGCTAAGTAACCATCTATAATGTCTATAACGTCTCTTACCAGCTATAATGTCTCAGATTAGGGCTGCGTTTGAACAAAAACCAAGCAACCCGGGGAACGCATGTCTTTTTTATGCAACAGATCTTATTTCTCACTTCGTGCTCATCTTGGAAGCTTGGTGATTAATAATCCAAAGAGGGAAGTTTCTTCGTGGCATCTTTTCTGTACCCTACTTCTAAGCACCGCATAGCAAAATCTCCTATGCAAGGGCCAAAAAGAGCCCTAAATATCTCGCGTAAAAGGCTTACGATGTTCCAAGAACTGAAATTGGGTGTACCCGAAGCAGCGACACGTGGCAAACCTTTCTATTGTTCTTTCCTCAAAACAAAGACGACAGTCAATTATTTTGCTTTGCGTTTCGTTTTTTTTTTTTCCTGTTCTCGTCTTCGTACCTTAAGGGAGCGAGTTCTCCGCACAAATGGATTATTCGCGTTGCTCCGAGAGAACCCCGATGACGACGGGTTTTTCTCGAAGCGTCGCGCAGGTCTGCACAGACTCCGTAAGTGGCCATGGACTGGGTTCGACATGGAGAATTTGATTACTCCGAGAGCTTCCCGGAGTGTGTTACAGAGGGCGCAGCAAACAAAACACATAGAACGAGAAACAAAAAGCGCAAAGTTGCCCTATGTTCAAGAGAGAACACAGTTAAGAACGTCCTTGTTCCAGAACGCCGGGAACGGCAGTGCTCGGCAAGACTATAGAGACACCATACTACAACACAACGACGAAAAAAGGGATGCTAGGGAACGAAAAGGGGAAAAAAAGTCGTCTGCTACGGCGCCCGGCGCTGTCGTCTGCTGTACCGAGATGTCGTCCTCTGCTAAATGGTCCCGAGCTTGCACTCGTAGCGCCCCCTGCTGGCGTGTCAAACTTCGTCTGCGAGACGTGCTGCCGAAGCAGCAGCGGAACCAGACGGGAATAAAAGGGACGACAATCACGCTGGAGCGCACGTTGCGGGCAGAATCAATGCTTCAGCGATATTGTACCGGGTCGATAATCCATTGTTGTTGCCCCCCTCCCTTCCTGGTCCCCTCATTCCCCTACGAACGCGAGCGCCGCCACACCCGGCCACGCTAGCCGGAGTTGTGGGTACACGGGAAGGACTACTACGGCGCTTCCTCGACCTTCAATCGGGCCTACCCTTTTTTCCCCGTCTCTTTTTCCTTTCCATCCCTAGACCCCCTCGTGGCGCCGAGCTATCCTTGGATGCGTGCATCTTCCCGAACAAAACTTGTTCCGAAGAAGCTCGGGTGCTCTGAACAGCTATATAACGCCTGCGGTATACACGCCGTCCCGGGCGAGATTCGGGAGTTCTCGCAGATGCAGTTCTCGTGAGACCACTGCATGCACAGAAGGAGAATGTCTTTTCTTTTTCTTTACTTTAGCCAACAGCTTCTCTTTTCTACTTTGACAGTTCCTGCCTGCTTTCTCATTTACGTGTTCCTCGTGTTCGCTGTAATGGTGTCTGGTGGGAGGTCGGTACGGCACTGCAGGCTGAAACCTTGACTTCTTCATAGTACGACATACTCTTCGAAATAGGATTAGTTGGGCATGTTTATGTTCTCTCTCCTATTCGTGGCGGGGTAATACGCCGAATCCGATAATCATAGCCAGCGTGTGTTAAACTGCAGTCATAAATTTATAGAGCGCATTAGTAGCATGAAAACTTAATTTCAAGGCCGCATTTGCGCGCAGATTGTAAATAGATATGTAAAACTTATTTTGCGGCTTTTTGATTAGAAGTTATCGTGTGCGGATCTAAAGGGATTAAATTTGCCATAAACGTCTTCTATACACTAGCGCCAGGGGGCGTATATTCATTTTAGTTCTTGTTCAAGCTTCAAAACTCGGTCTGAAGTAAACGAAAATATAGCGATTAAATCCAGAAGTCATGAGGCAACGGAGCCACTTAGAAGCGTACGCTGTACCGCAGTTGCCTGTTGTCTACTGAGTATATATTTCGTCTAGGCTTATGCTTTCAAGTAACAACTCGTCTAATACTTCGCCATATTATCATTTTCTGCCTCCCTATTCTGCTTCGAATCCAAAATCTGCGCACAAACATATGTAGTCAAAATATATAATGCAGTTTTCGTTACGTTGTATTAAACTTTATTCGCTAAAATTGATATAATAAATACTACGCCGATATATATACAGAGGCCAAGCTGAACAGTGAAGCGACTCTGGTCGGTGATTTCAGTTTGCAACACAACTCCTTCTGGTCTTCTCTTCAGCCATGCAAAGAATCCATTTAGTAATGCAAAACTTTCTCCTCTCGGTATCTTCAAGTGGTCCTAAAATTCCGTTCTCTTAGTTCTAGTTCGAACGTTTGCGTATTCAGATCTGAACGATACGCATCTGCTTTCAATGTACGCTCACGGGGTATTCCGATACGAAGCCCCGGACGCTTATTTCACGAAAATTGCATTCCGTACATCTGGGCAACCCTAGACATCTGCCGTTTCCCATAGCATTCCCTTTGCTGCATATGCAGCGTTGCGCGTTGCATGTATGTGGCTGCGTGTAGCTTCGAGAAGCTCCGCTTACAACCTTCTGCCCACTATCGGCAGAAACACTAGCAGACGCAAGCCGCATAGCAATCTGAATGATTGCCCGATTTCACAAATTCTCCTCCTTGTCTCTGTTTGCTTGTTTGTTTGTTTGTTAGCCCATTTTTTTTTGTATCCGTATGCAAACCAGCTAGAAAGGAACGCTTTGTTCGATACAACGTGTCAAGAATATTCTTCGCTGCAGGAACGGCCACTGAGAAGCTAGGCAAGATAAGAAAACTTGGTTACGTAGCGGTGCCCTCTATGCCGCTGAGCATCATAGGGCCGATCAGAAATTCTTTGTCACGACTTCCACATTCGATCGGTATTGTAAGTTCGGCGTCTGGGGCTCTAAGTTCTATGTTAAACATTACAGTTCGTACGTGAGTTACCGGTACTGGTTGCAGTAAGAAATCCGCGCCAATGGGCAGGTGTTCAAGAATGGTCCTGAGCAAGTTTAAAATACTTGAACAGTACGGATGAAAACTGCTTGTACGTACTACCCACTAGACGCGCACTTCCTCTAAGGAGCGTTGTAAAGATTGAATATCCTGCCTTTTCAAATTCTTGGCAAGCATGTCATTCTGTCAGAAACAGTGAGACAAGGTATTCACAGCAGGTATTGCCACCACCGTGAAAAATCACAATATGAAAAGCATACACAAAAGAAAGAGGGTTGGAATGGGGAGGGGGTTTCTAAGGGCAGCTTGCGCCTGATTGATATGCAGTAATATTATATAGCGGAAGGCTTTGATTCGAACGGAGTTTACACCGGAACCCATTTACGCAATGAATTAATTACACATTGTTTTGCACATACAAAAAAGTGGTTCACTGAGACTTTTCCGTTAAAAATTTCTCACTTAATGGTGATGTGTTATGTCCCCCCTTTATGTAATGTCCCTAACAGGACCTTTAAGGGTTAAGAAATGATGATCATGATGGTCGTTTTTACCACACCTTCCTTAAATCTGTACTAACTTTCCGTGCATGCTGCTTACGCATATCTAGCAATGATAAGTGTATACAGAGTCTAGACCTGCCACGTTCCTCGAAAGTGCAACTTCATATAAAATCGGCTCGCTTACTGCTTGTTGCACTGTCACCCGCTAAGCGGAAATGACGTCATTTTTCCTCTCTCTCCCTCGCCTTCCAGCACGGAGTGGCCGGCTGCACCGCCAGGGAGCGCTGATGAAGAGAGGTCGCCATCGTCCCCACCGACGACTCAGCGCCAGAAGAAGCTGGAACGTCAGGTAATCTTTGCCGAGGAGACAGAGATAGGCAGATAAAACTTGGTTTTTAAAATGTTGGACGAGTCAGGTAGGCGGACTGCTTTGTACAGGACTCCCGTTGCTTACGTCGGTGTCTGGATCCGTCGGATGGTCCGACGTTGGTCCTCCAGGCCACTGCTTGTCAGAGGCACCTCCACTGGTCGTATGATGTTTACGATGTTCTCTGGCGGGGTGGCTTTCTCACGCAGATCCAGGAATACAGTCGGTTGTCGAGCTAGAAGTTGCATGAGTACGCTGGAACGCGCCAGCTCAGTTCAAAAGAAATGCATTGAACTCAACGGCAAGAAACGTGTTAATATAGATTCACTTCTCCCCCTGTTCTTCCCGCATACAGAAAGGTGGAAGTTCTTTTGGCTCAAGTGGCTTGCGCCAGTCACAGAGAAAGATTTAAAGATAGTGTTATTGATTCCTAGTTTTTAATTCAGATCCTTGCAGTAGCCCTGTTGGGATGAAGGCAGTTGTAGAAAAGGCTAAAGGACGATAGTTAAAGGAGATATGGCTTCAGGACACTGGGTTAGTCGTGGACGACAGTTAGTTTCGGAGAATGTAAACATGGGCAGTGCCTCGGCTTTTTACACCTTTTTACATCATAATATTACAAGCGAACAAGGAACACCTTTGAAAAACACCTCGAATGCTTCTTTATTTAGAGGGAGATTTTTTTAGAGGGAAAAACAACTAGCGTGAGACTATCTCTTCTTGCAAACTCACTGTTCATGCTTTTAGTTGGCCATGGTATTCCACGCTCCTGGTAAACTTTCTGTGACACTGCAGCAGAGGCTAGGCAGGAAAGGGGTGGATATGGGCCTTTAACTCCGTGCCGTTGGAAGTGGGCTGCCTCAGCACTGGTGACTCCGCATCCTCTCTCCGACTTCCCCCTTCACCCCTTCATCCCTCCGCACAGTTAGCCCAAATAACGAGCAACGAACTCCCCTAGTCACGGGAAGAAAGGGTCGTCTCCTTATCTTTCATGCTTACTTCAGCTGCAGTGCCGCAGACAGTTGTGCGCCGTTAAACTTTGAACCTCGACAATATCCAGAAGCTGCTTGCCTTTTGAAGATGTTCCATATTAATTATAAGTAAATAGCCATACCGATGCCCTAGAGTTAATTAATTCTTTAACCTAAGTATTCCTCGCCTGGACTCCATGTGTTCCTTTAGATTATGCAAATATTAATGTTACATGTCAGACCTAATAAGAAACAACCGAACCCTGGTTGAACTAGGCACATTAGACGAAAAAACTTCGTTTATTTATCCACACGCCCAACTCAACTCTGGAGAGCTAATAAATTTCGGACTAATTATGGAAAACAGATGCCAAAATCCACTTTTCCTACCACAGTAATTCGGCGCTTACAAGGTGACATCGACATTATCAGAATGCCTATGGAAAAGTTACGTGATTTACTTGTTTAGACATGCTTATTTGCTTTTCTTCACTTTTAAGTTTTACCTTCGTTCTTTTGTTTGGTTTGTTTCGTTTTCTGCAAACGTGATGTAAAAGTGTTTTATGGGTTTCTCCCTGTCGTTTCCTATTATGCGTAAGCTCTGTTTGAGAGTGGTTTAAACATGCTCTCTCTTCGTCCTCTATAGTGTTTTGTTTGTGTTTGGAGTGATTTATGTCTTTATAATGCACATTGTAGTCTTGGGTCATCACTATTGCAAAGAACAGATGCACTGGCCCATACTCACTTACTGTTTTTTTACTTAACGCAACCTAATGCCAAATAAAGATGAAACGCAAGCTCTTTCACTCCTGCCGCGTTCTCGTAAATGAAATTGTGGTGAAATATTTGCGCTGCAGCAAAATTTTTGCCATGACTTCTTCACTCTGGTGAAGATGAAGAGTGGAAGAACTTCCAGGAGCCAGCCTTTCATTCATTAGGGGAATGGCTGTAGGTACTTTATTGTCCAGTTTCGAGAAAAAGTATGGAGAGTCCTGATCGTCGTTCTCTTCTATCGCCCACCTGCTTGAATTGCTCTTCTATGCATCTATTTTCGCTATTTTTTTCTTATGAATATTGCCACAACTGTGGTATACAGTTGCTGTGTCCGAACACAGTTGCTGTGGCTGAACAAGTTATGAGACCAAGGAGACTGGCAGTCATTACGTCATTCTCCGCTTAGCGACGCCAAAAACAGCGTACCTCTGCATGACTACGCCTTGTCACGTGGTCCAGTCGAGACCACCTGATGAGAAATGCCTCTAGTCTTGTGTCCGTTTCTCAAAATTCAGAACGTGGACGTGCTTTTTCAGTGAGTGAGGCTCACAAGGCTTGAAGTAGGGTTATGCCGCTTACAGTAAATTTCGCGTGTTTGTTTTTGTATAAGGTCGTTTTAATGCTAATAAATCTACGTTTGAAATCTCGAACCCAAGTGCCAATGTCGACATTTTCAAAAGCAGTTCGCTTTCTTTGCTGGGGACCTGGCAAACGGGTATATATTACTGTAACGTAAAGCAAAAAAAAAATAGAAATGGATTGCCTTTTAACCGCTTCCTCGAACGCAAAGTCCTCGATGCTGTACAGTCATCATGCACACTCAGCATTGTCGTATCCTATCTTTCACGCTGTTTTAACAAAAGCTCCGCACTGATTAAAAAAACAAGCCCTTGGTATATCTACGACGCTCTTTCTTGGTTTAGTGGTGCGCTCTGTATGTGTAACCAACATGATGGGTACAGATCTGTGCTGTGTAACTGGTGGGCTGTGTAATGTTTTTATTTTTGCTTGGGTAAAACGTTGTGACCTGACACTCCGTGAGTTAAATGTCGTTGGTTTGATATGGTAGAGCGAAAGTTTTTCAACACGCGGTTCTTTTAATCGATTAAACCACTTCCCCTATTTAAAGAACCCAACGTTTAACTGCCTCTTTTACATACACGGTGTTTCACCTAAGACTTTCTCCAATGTTTAAAAATAAGCTATTTGAATTAGATGCGCGCTTTTTCTGGCATAGCACTGTCAGTGGTGTAGTACATCATAATGCAGCTAAGACGTGCTAACTAGCAGACTTGTTAACCAATATTTAATAGTTAACTTTTAAACTATTACCGTTGGGCTGGTTAATTATTGAGAGGCATGTAGCCCACCGTAAGTAATGTCCATATCCGTTTTTAGAATTTCGAGAACGCGATTATCCTCAGCGCTGTGGCCCAACAAATTTCGCCTATATCGCGCTAAAATACATGCGGTTTGAGAAGCTTGCAGGCAAAGCAACCTCTCCAGTAAACCTAACTCGTCGAGATAGTCGAAATTTGTTGGGCCACACCTCCGAGGATAATCGCGTTCTCTAAATTCTAAAAACGGATATGGACATTATTTACGGTGGGCTACATGCCTCTCA
Source organism: Amblyomma mixtum (assembly GCF_055824585.1). Lineage (NCBI taxonomy): Eukaryota > Metazoa > Arthropoda > Arachnida > Ixodida > Ixodidae > Amblyomma > Amblyomma mixtum. Next base: position 98,509,325 of record NC_143020.1, read on the forward strand.
ATAATTAAGGAGCCCAACAGTAATAGTTTAAAAGTTAACTATTAAATATTGGTTAACAAGCCTGCTAGTTAGCACGTCTTAGATGCATTATGATGTACTACACCACTGACAATGCTATGCCAGAAAAAGCGCGCATCTAATTCAAATAGCTTATTTTTAAAAATTACAGAAAGTATTAGGTGAAACACCCGGTATATATTGATACATGCATTCGAAGAAGAGACAGAAGTAGTGCATGCGCTAGAAGAGGAAGAAGTTAGTTGGCTCTCTCGCGCGCGCTCGAACCACTGGGGGACTGCCGCAGGTTTTTCGTCTCTGCGCGGGTGTTCTTTTTGGCGTTGCACGCTACAGTTTGGTGGAGCAGTGCTGGGTACGCTTCCCGACCTGCAAACTCCGTACAGCGTCACTACGGACCTCACACCGGTTCACCAGCGACCCAGCCGCCGTCTCCGCGGAGAGTCGCCTGAATTTGGGCCCCTTCCCCCGCCAACAAGGACGACGCAGCCTCGACCGCCGAGTCCAACTGACATAGCCACTGACACCAGGACCCAGCCGCCGATCCAGCCTCTACCGTCGAGTCCAACTGCCATGGCCGCTGACACCAGGCCCCTGGCGCCGATCCTTTGCCACCCACCGCGAACACCGCCATCTTTTCACGGTGACGTGTTCGAAGACGCTGAGGACTGGCTGGAGACGTTCGAGCGGGTCGCACGCTACAACGGCTGGTGCGACGAGCGCAAGCTGAATAACGTCTACTTTGCCCTGGAAGAGTCTGCTCGGACGTGGTTTGAAAACCACGAGGCTACACTTCTCACCTGGGAGACGTTTTGCCGGAGTCTCCTGGCTACGTTCCCCAACGCTGACCGCCGGGAGAAGGCTGAAGCTGCGCTGCACTCCCGAAATCAGCGCACGAACGAAAGCGTGCGCATGTACACCGAAGACATGGCCCGTCTTTTCAAGCGCGCCGACCCCAACATGACAGAGGAGAAGAAGCTGCGCCATCTCATGCGTGGGGTTAAGCAGGAGCTGTTCGCGGGCCTCGTGCGCAGCCCACCCCGCACGGTGGCGGAATTTCTAACCGAGGCGACCACGATGGAGACGACGCTGCAACAACGGGCCCGCCAGTACAACCGGGACATCAACTGCATGGTGCCCGAAGGCTTTTCGTCGTGTCTCGGCGGCAGTGCAGACACCTTGCGTGAACTAATTCGCTCCGTTGTCCGGGAGGAACTGCAACGGATCCATCTGCCTCAGGTTGCACCTGCCCCGCTGGCAGCGCTGTCCGAAGTTGTCAGGGACGAGGTGCGACAGGCTGCGCAGGCACCTCCTGTCCCCGAAGCGCCATCCCGGTTCGATGACCGACCCACGTACGCATCTGTTGTACGTCGCACGACAGGCTACGGTCCCATTACCCCAACGCCTGGCGTGAGCAACATCGGCACATGTCACGCAAGCGTGCCTGGCTACGGTGTGACCCCGTCGACCTCCGTGAGTAACATCGCCACGTATTCTGCAACCGCATCTGCTACAGCTGGGCCACGCCCTCGCAAGTCGGATTTGTGGCGTACACCGGACCGCAGGCCTCTCTGCTACCACTGTGGGGAGCCTGGTCACCTCTACCGCGCCTGTCCGTACCGCCAAGTGGGCCTTCGCGGTTTCCATCCCGACGCACCCTGCCCTCAGAACGGCGAACGACCGCATGAGATTGCACAGCATCTCTGGGCACGCCAGAACCCTGCCTACTCTGGAAGGCGCGAGTCCCGTTCCCCTTCGCCTCTCCGTTATCGCTCTTCCAGCCCTGGCCGCCAGAGTAGCTCTGCTGGCCGTCGCTCGCCGAGTCCGCGTCGGGAAAACTAACACCAGCGACCTCTGGAGGCAAGGCCGCTGACGTCGGGACGTGTCAAGATCCTCCATCGCGGAACCCTCGAGCCGACGATACCCGGACAGAGAGAGGCAGCGACAGTATCAGATACGCTGCATCCGATTTGCGTGTGACAATTGATGGCACTGACATTACCGCGCTGCTCGATACCGGTGCTGATTACTCTGTTATGAGCCGTGCCTTCGCTGGAGAACTTAAGAAGGTTCTGACACCGTGGACGGGGACCCCCATTCGCACCGCTGGTGGCCACCTAATTTCCCCTGTGGGCAAGTGCACGGCTAGAGTTGGGATTAGTGGTTTTACGTACGTTGGTGAATTTGTCGTACTCCCCGAGTGTTCCAGAGACTTGATTCTGGGGATCGACTTCCTGCAGTCGAACGGCGCTGTGATTGACTTTCAGGAGGCACGTGTCACGTTCTCGACCAAACAGGCCGTGGCGCGCTTTGACTCCCGCGATCCCTGCAGCAACGCTCTGCGCATTGTCGAGAACGACGTCACGGTGCCGCCGCGGTGCAGTGTTCTGGTGCTCGTGCGGAACGACCTCTTTCATGACTACGAGGGCCTAGCGGACAGCCATAGTCCACCGCTGCTTAAGCGGGTACTTGCCGTTGCAAGAGGTCTCGTCCAACTACGTGACGGCCGCACCCACGTCCTCCTGACTAACTTTGCCAACGAATATCAGCACCTGGCCAAAGGCATGGCTATTGCCTTCCTCCACGACGTTGCTGAGGTTCCAGGTTTGTGCACCGTGGGAGGACCCTCTCCGGAGTATGCTGGCCCACATCACGTTCTTCAGTCAGTCAGAATAAATCCTGCCTTGCCGTCGGTTCAGAGGGATCTTCTGTCGGCCCTCTTGGCAGAATTTGCGGACTGTTTCGCTACGTGCTCGAAGGTCGGCCGAACTCCACTCGCCAAGCATCGTATCATCACTGACGAGACTACGCGACCCGTCTGCCAGCGCCCATATCGTGTTTCCCCGGTGGAGAGAGAAGCCATTCAGAATCAGGTTGCCGAGATGCTTGCAGACGATGTCATTCAGCCGTCCACCAGTCCGTGGGCATCGCCTGTGGTTCTTGTCAAAAAGAAGGACAATACTCTGCGTTTCTGCGTGGACTACAGGAAACTTAACAGCGTGACCAAAAAGGACGTTTACCCGCTGCCCAGGATAGATGACGCGCTCGACCGATTGCGGAACGCCAGATACTTCTCGTCATTGGATCTTAAAAGCGGGTACTGGCAAATCGAAGTGGACGAGAGAGACCGGGAGAAGACGGCTTTCGTGACGCCTGACGGCCTCTATGAGTTTAAAGTGCTCCCATTTGGTCTGTGCTCAGCACCGGCCACTTTCCAACGCATGATGGACACTGTCCTCTCCGGCTTGAAATGGCAGTCCTGCCTGGTGTACCTGGACGATGTCGTTATATTTTCGCCCACCTTTGACCAACACTTGGAGCGGTTGCGCATTGTGCTACAAGCGCTCAAATCCGCGCAACTCACCATCAAAGCCGAGAAATGCCATTTTGGCTTTGAGGAACTTCGCTTTCTTGGTCACGTTGTCAGCGCACAAGGTGTTCGCCCGGACCCTGACAAGACTGCTGCCGTCTCAGGTTTTCCACGCCCAACTGACAAGAAGGCCGTTCGCCGGTTTTTAGGCCTGTGCTCCTATTATAGGCGCTTTATTCAAGATTTCTCGAAAATCGCGGAACCGCTGAACGCACTGACCCGTGACGACACGCCCTTCCTCTGGGGGACCGACGAAGAGGCTGCATTTGTCGAGCTTCGCAGCCGTCTGCAAAGCACTCCGATACTCGGCCATTTCGACGAGCATGCTGCCACGGACATCCACACTGACGCCAGCAATGTTGGCCTTGGTGCAGTACTGATCCAGTGGCAAGACGGTGCAGAACGGGTCATCAGTTATGCTAGTCGGACACTTACGCGCTCCGAGACCAATTATTCTACGACGGAGAAAGAATGTCTTGCAGTGATATGGGCCATATTGCTTAGTGAGGGCCTCGGTTCTGGCAGCCTTGACGCCATAGGAAGCATAAGAGGGTTCTCACGCAGCTTCCACCCTCTTCGTTCGATGACGTTCTACGTCACACCTGCGGTAACTCAGGACGTTCCACGTCCGCCGCTTGTGAACGTGGGTGGCGCTGATGAACACTCTCAAGGTTAGGTTACTTGTAAACATAAATACCCCAGAAAGCAGAAGATTTGACAGCCGTCGGCGTAGCTCAGAGGTAGAGCACCGGACGCGTAATTCGGAGGTCGTGGGTTCGGATCCCACCGGCGGCATGTGGTTGTTTTTTCTTCTGTTTTTCTAATCAATTAGCATTAAGCGATAACATATTCAGTAATATTCTAAATTGATCAACACCAGAAGTTAAATAAATAAATTTTAAAAAAAGAAGTCCACTGTGCCCCTTGGTTTCTGTGGCTGTTGGCTTCTGTCATATTTATAACGAGCCCCTCATGCCCCTTCCCTTGTTTGCTTAATTGCTTAGTGAGGGCCTCGGTTCTGGCAGCCTTGACGCCATAGGAAGCATAAGAGGGTTCTCACGCAGCTTCCACCCTCTTCGTTCGATGACGTTCTACGTCACACCTGCGGTAACTCAGGACGTTCCACGTCCGCCGCTTGTGAACGTGGGTGGCGCTGATGAACACTCTCAAGGTTAGGTTACTTGTAAACATAGATACCCCAGAAAGCAGAAGATTTGACAGCCGTCGGCGTAGCTCAGAGGTAGAGCACCGGACGCGTAATTCGGAGGTCGTGGGTTCGGATCCCACCGGCGGCATGTGGTTGTTTTTTCTTCTGTTTTTCTAATCAATTAGCATTAAGCGATAACATATTCAGTAATATTCTAAATTGATCAACACCAGAAGTTAAATAAATAAATTTTAAAAAAAGAAGTCCACTGTGCCCCTTGGTTTCTGTGGCTGTTGGCTTCTGTCATATTTATAACGAGCCCCTCATGCCCCTTCCCTTGTTTGCTTAATTGCTTAGTGAGGGCCTCGGTTCTGGCAGCCTTGACGCCATAGGAAGCATAAGAGGGTTCTCACGCAGCTTCCACCCTCTTCGTTCGATGACGTTCTACGTCACACCTGCGGTAACTCAGGACGTTCCACGTCCGCCGCTTGTGAACGTGGGTGGCGCTGATGAACACTCTCAAGGTTAGGTTACTTGTAAACATAAATACCCCAGAAAGCAGAAGATTTGACAGCCGTCGGCGTAGCTCAGAGGTAGAGCACCGGACGCGTAATTCGGAGGTCGTGGGTTCGGATCCCACCGGCGGCATGTGGTTGTTTTTTCTTCTGTTTTTCTAATCAATTAGCATTAAGCGATAACATATTCAGTAATATTCTAAATTGATCAACACCAGAAGTTAAATAAATAAATTTTAAAAAAAGAAGTCCACTGTGCCCCTTGGTTTCTGTGGCTGTTGGCTTCTGTCATATTTATAACGAGCCCCTCATGCCCCTTCCCTTGTTTGCTTAATTGCTTAGTGAGGGCCTCGGTTCTGGCAGCCTTGACGCCATAGGAAGCATAAGAGGGTTCTCACGCAGCTTCTACCCTCTTCGTTCGATGACGTTCTACGTCACACCTGCGGTAACTCAGGACGTTCCACGTCCGCCGCTTGTGAACGTGGGTGGCGCTGATGAACACTCTCAAGGTTAGGTTACTTGTAAACATAAATACCCCAGAAAGCAGAAGATTTGACAGCCGTCGGCGTAGCTCAGAGGTAGAGCACCGGACGCGTAATTCGGAGGTCGTGGGTTCGGATCCCACCGGCGGCATGTGGTTGTTTTTTCTTCTGTTTTTCTAATCAATTAGCATTAAGCGATAACATATTCAGTAATATTCTAAATTGATCAACACCAGAAGTTAAATAAATAAATTTTAAAAAAAGAAGTCCACTGTGCCCCTTGGTTTCTGTGGCTGTTGGCTTCTGTCATATTTATAACGAGCCCCTCATGCCCCTTCCCTTGTTTGCTTAATTGCTTAGTGAGGGCCTCGGTTCTGGCAGCCTTGACGCCATAGGAAGCATAAGAGGGTTCTCACGCAGCTTCCACCCTCTTCGTTCGATGACGTTCTACGTCACACCTGCGGTAACTCAGGACGTTCCACGTCCGCCGCTTGTGAACGTGGGTGGCGCTGATGAACACTCTCAAGGTTAGGTTACTTGTAAACATAAATACCCCAGAAAGCAGAAGATTTGACAGCCGTCGGCGTAGCTCAGAGGTAGAGCACCGGACGCGTAATTCGGAGGTCGTGGGTTCGGATCCCACCGGCGGCATGTGGTTGTTTTTTCTTCTGTTTTTCTAATCAATTAGCATTAAGCGATAACATATTCAGTAATATTCTAAATTGATCAACACCAGAAGTTAAATAAATAAATTTTAAAAAAAGAAGTCCACTGTGCCCCTTGGTTTCTGTGGCTGTTGGCTTCTGTCATATTTATAACGAGCCCCTCATGCCCCTTCCCTTGTTTGCTTAATTGCTTAGTGAGGGCCTCGGTTCTGGCAGCCTTGACGCCATAGGAAGCATAAGAGGGTTCTCACGCAGCTTCCACCCTCTTCGTTCGATGACGTTCTACGTCACACCTGCGGTAACTCAGGACGTTCCACGTCCGCCGCTTGTGAACGTGGGTGGCGCTGATGAACACTCTCAAGGTTAGGTTACTTGTAAACATAAATACCCCAGAAAGCAGAAGATTTGACAGCCGTCGGCGTAGCTCAGAGGTAGAGCACCGGACGCGTAATTCGGAGGTCGTGGGTTCGGATCCCACCGGCGGCATGTGGTTGTTTTTTCTTCTGTTTTTCTAATCAATTAGCATTAAGCGATAACATATTCAGTAATATTCTAAATTGATCAACACCAGAAGTTAAATAAATAAATTTTAAAAAAAGAAGTCCACTGTGCCCCTTGGTTTCTGTGGCTGTTGGCTTCTGTCATATTTATAACGAGCCCCTCATGCCCCTTCCCTTGTTTGCTTAATTGCTTAGTGAGGGCCTCGGTTCTGGCAGCCTTGACGCCATAGGAAGCATAAGAGGGTTCTCACGCAGCTTCCACCCTCTTCGTTCGATGACGTTCTACGTCACACCTGTGGTAACTCAGGACGTTCCACGTCCGCCGCTTGTGAACGTGGGTGGCGCTGATGAACACTCTCAAGGTTAGGTTACTTGTAAACATAAATACCCCAGAAAGCAGAAGATTTGACAGCCGTCGGCGTAGCTCAGAGGTAGAGCACCGGACGCGTAATTCGGAGGTCGTGGGTTCGGATCCCACCGGCGGCATGTGGTTGTTTTTTCTTCTGTTTTTCTAATCAATTAGCATTAAGCGATAACATATTCAGTAATATTCTAAATTGATCAACACCAGAAGTTAAATAAATAAATTTTAAAAAAAGAAGTCTACTGTGCCCCTTGGTTTCTGTGGCTGTTGGCTTCTGTCATATTTATAACGAGCCCCTCATGCCCCTTCCCTTGTTTGCTTAATTGCTTAGTGAGGGCCTCGGTTCTGGCAGCCTTGACGCCATAGGAAGCATAAGAGGGTTCTCACGCAGCTTCCACCCTCTTCGTTCGATGACGTTCTACGTCACACCTGCGGTAACTCAGGACGTTCCACGTCCGCCGCTTGTGAACGTGGGTGGCGCTGATGAACACTCTCAAGGTTAGGTTACTTGTAAACATAAATACCCCAGAAAGCAGAAGATTTGACAGCCGTCGGCGTAGCTCAGAGGTAGAGCACCGGACGCGTAATTCGGAGGTCGTGGGTTCGGATCCCACCGGTGGCATGTGGTTGTTTTTTCTTCTGTTTTTCTAATCAATTAGCATTAAGCGATAACATATTCAGTAATATTCTAAATTGATCAACACCAGAAGTTAAATAAATAAATTTTAAAAAAAGAAGTCCACTGTGCCCCTTGGTTTTTGTGGCTGTTGGCTTCTGTCATATTTATAACGAGCCCCTCATGCCCCTTCCCTTGTTTGCTTAATTGCTTAGTGAGGGCCTCGGTTCTGGCAGCCTTGACGCCATAGGAAGCATAAGAGGGTTCTCACGCAGCTTCCACCCTCTTCGTTCGATGACGTTCTACGTCACACCTGCGGTAACTCAGGACGTTCCACGTCCGCCGCTTGTGAACGTGGGTGGCGCTGATGAACACTCTCAAGGTTAGGTTACTTGTAAACATAAATACCCCAGAAAACAGAAGATTTGACAGCCGTCGGCGTAGCTCAGAGGTAGAGCACCGGACGCGTAATTCGGAGGTCGTGGGTTCGGATCCCACCGGCGGCATGTGGTTGTTTTTTCTTCTGTTTTTCTAATCAATTAGCATTAAGCGATAACATATTCAGTAATATTCTAAATTGATCAACACCAGAAGTTAAATAAATAAATTTTAAAAAAAGAAGTCCACTGTGCCCCTTGGTTTCTGTGGCTGTTGGCTTCTGTCATATTTATAACGAGCCCCTCATGCCCCTTCCCTTGTTTGCTTAATTGCTTAGTGAGGGCCTCGGTTCTGGCAGCCTTGACGCCATAGGAAGCATAAGAGGGTTCTCACGCAGCTTTCACCCTCTTCGTTCGATGACGTTCTACGTCACACCTGCGGTAACTCAGGACGTTCCACGTCCGCCGCTTGTGAACGTGGGTGGCGCTGATGAACACTCTCAAGGTTAGGTTACTTGTAAACATAAATACCCCAGAAAGCAGAAGATTTGACAGCCGTCGGCGTAGCTCAGAGGTAGAGCACCGGACGCGTAATTCGGAGGTCGTGGGTTCGGATCCCACCGGCGGCATGTGGTTGTTTTTTCTTCTGTTTTTCTAATCAATTAGCATTAAGCGATAACATATTCAGTAATATTCTAAATTGATCAACACCAGAAGTTAAATAAATAAATTTTAAAAAAAGAAGTCCACTGTGCCCCTTGGTTTCTGTGGCTGTTGGCTTCTGTCATATTTATAACGAGCCCCTCATGCCCCTTCCCTTGTTTGCTTAATTGCTTAGTGAGGGCCTCGGTTCTGGCAGCCTTGACGCCATAGGAAGCATAAGAGGGTTCTCACGCAGCTTCCACCCTCTTCGTTCGATGACGTTCTACGTCACACCTGCGGTAACTCAGGACGTTCCACGTCCGCCGCTTGTGAACGTGGGTGGCGCTGATGAACACTCTCAAGGTTAGGTTACTTGTAAACATAAATACCCCAGAAAGCAGAAGATTTGACAGCCGTCGGCGTAGCTCAGAGGTAGAGCACCGGACGCGTAATTCGGAGGTCGTGGGTTCGGATCCCACCGGCGGCATGTGGTTGTTTTTTCTTCTGTTTTTCTAATCAATTAGCATTAAGCGATAACATATTCAGTAATATTCTAAATTGATCAACACCAGAAGTTAAATAAATAAATTTTAAAAAAAGAAGTCCACTGTGCCCCTTGGTTTCTGTGGCTGTTGGCTTCTGTCATATTTATAACGAGCCCCTCATGCCCCTTCCCTTGTTTGCTTAATTGCTTAGTGAGGGCCTCGGTTCTGGCAGCCTTGACGCCATAGGAAGCATAAGAGGGTTCTCACGCAGCTTCCACCCTCTTCGTTCGATGACGTTCTACGTCACACCTGCGGTAACTCAGGACGTTCCACGTCCGCCGCTTGTGAACGTGGGTGGCGCTGATGAACACTCTCAAGGTTAGGTTACTTGTAAACATAAATACCCCAGAAAGCAGAAGATTTGACAGCCGTCGGCGTAGCTCAGAGGTAGAGCACCGGACGCGTAATTCGGAGGTCGTGGGTTCGGATCCCACCGGCGGCATGTGGTTGTTTTTTCTTCTGTTTTTCTAATCAATTAGCATTAAGCGATAACATATTCAGTAATATTCTAAATTGATCAACACCAGAAGTTAAATAAATAAATTTTAAAAAAAGAAGTCCACTGTGCCCCTTGGTTTCTGTGGCTGTTGGCTTCTGTCATATTTATAACGAGCCCCTCATGCCCCTTCCCTTGTTTGCTTAATATATATATATATATATATGTATATATATATATATATATATATAGGTATATGTCATTTTTTTGGAGGAATGTTAATCAAACCGGCAAAAATAATTAAATAGCTAAAGGCATGTGTCCGGAGGCAGGTTGTGGAGTTTTTTTTAGCTGTTAACGTGAAGAACCTTTGAACTACGTCTCCAAGTTCGATGAACCCCTCTACTGTTAGAGCACTACCACTTTTCTCAAGTGAATTCTAACGCGATAGATAGGACGACTGCTACTGAGCTTGCCTAGCGCACACAGCCTAAAGGCACAATTACCGATGTCACGGGGGTGCAGAGCATCAAGAACACGTACTCCGCTGTCTCTTGAAGTAAACTCTACAAAGTTCTTTTTGCGAAGAATTAGAGGACGTGCCTTCGGGGTAGAAGAAGGCTTTTCTTTACATTCCCGAGTTCTAGCAAAGTTCGTTACAATCCCTCATTTTGTTTCTTTCTTGTTGTAATTTCAAGGGTTTTTTTTTAGTCTTGTTTCCTTACTTGTTCTTTTAGGCATCCTTGTTATTCTATTCTATTTTAGGCATTTAAATAACCTGCTCCATACAGTTACTTCCTGGTACGGGCAGGGTTTGCTATTGCTGGTAATAATTGCCGTTGGTACGAACTCGAATCAAATCAGTTTTCCAGCAACTGGATGGTTGCCTGGGCTAAAAGTTGTAGCAACGCTTGACAAAGGCCCAAGAAACCAATAAATATGGCCACAGCAAACAAAAACAAATAAAAAATTCATGAGCAGTATACAAGAAGACATCAATAAAAACTTATAAACCCGTACATTAGCATAACACAGCACAAAGAAGCTAACAAAACGTTTGTCAATAATAAGCGCAATAGATACAGTTCGGCAATATGACACAGTTCACAAAGACTTGGATAATAACTGTAGTAATTACAGATGGAGGAAAACAGATTACGTTTGAGCAGAGTATCTTCTCAATAGTTGTTGAATAAATCCAGTAGTGCCTTTATATTTGAAGAAAAAATGGAATATTATGAGCCAAGGATTGTAGTTTATAATTGGTTCTCAACCGCGGCAGAGGCCAAGCGTCAGTACATCGAGTGTTGACAATAGTAGTACAATGGCAGAAGCCATCAGTCTGTACAGTAACAACTGTGGCAAAGTTTAAATAAGTGTGTTGCACTCTTTCAGAACGTTGATCCTTTGTAGGAGTGAGGTCATGTAGACACGTTTCAACAGATTCATGTACGCAAGTGCCTTTTAGAGGAGAATATATATTCGGCAAGCGTGCTGTCCTTCACACCTGGGTTTTACATCACGCTTCTTGTCTGCCTATACAGGGTGTTTCACCTAAGACTTTCTGCAATTTTTAAAAATAAGCTATTTGTATTAGATGCGCGCTTTTTCTGGCATAGCATTGTCAGTGGTGTAGTACATCATAATTCAACTAAGACGTGCTAACTAGCAGGCTTGTTAACCAATATTTAATCGTTAACTTTTAAACTATTACCTTTGGGCTTTCTAATTATTGAGAGGCATGCAACCCACCGTAAGTAATGTCCATATCCGTTTTTAGAATTTCGAGAACGCGATTATCCTCGGCGCTGTGGCCCAACAAATTTCGCCTACATCGCGCCAAAATACATGCGGTTTGAGAAGCTTGCAGGCAAAGCAACCTCTCCAGTGAACCTAACTCGTCGAAATAGCCAAAATTTGTTGGGCCACAGCGCCGAAGATAATCGCGTTCTCGAAATTCTAAAAACGGATATGGACATTACCTACGGTGGGCTACATGCCTCTCGATAATTAAGGAGCCCAACGGTAATAGTTGAAAAGTTAACGATTAAATATTGGTTAACAAGCCTGCTAGTTAGCACGTCTCAGCTGCATTATGATGTACTACACCACTGACAATGCTATGCCAGAAAAAGCGCGCATCTAATTCAAATAGCTTATTTTTAAAAATTGCAGAAAGTCTTAGGTGAAACACCCTGTATAGAAAGGCACTGCCACCTTTGTCTGCCTATATAGAAAGGCACTGCCACCTTTGATAAATTTGAAAATATTTAGGCAACATCGTTTGAAGTGTGAACTTGCAGGTTCCTTGAGAACAATTATTTATTTATTTATTTATTTATTTAATTATTCATTTATTTATTTATTTATTTATTTATTTATTTATTGGATGGGCAATGCATGGTACTGCCCGTGGGGCACTACAAAAGAAGGTAATTAGTCTCCTGACGAGGCCCTGGCCTCACTGGGCGCTACAGGAGCGGTTACAGAATACATGTAGACAGTACACGTACAGCTGGGTATAACCATTATCGCCGTGCAAAAATGCACATGAAGCAAGTTCAAAAAGAAAGAAACACGTGTCATTGTTAACACTTTGTACACAAATACAGAAACCAGAACGCAATAACTTTGCAATTAGAAGTCACTATTCATACGTGTTTGACCGGCTATTTGGAGTGAACAGAAGTTGTATTCTGCGGTTGAAGTTCTCAGACTTCTACATTATTTTGCGATCTCTACAATTTCTGAGTAATTATTGCATAGTTTCATAATTTGATGAAAAATTGTCTATTTAGCATAATTTGCCCTTGGTTTTTCTCTGACAATGAAAGTCCTACGCAAATTGTGACCAGTATCTCTGTTTAGATACTGAATAACAAATCGGCTGTAATTGCTTGATACTTCAGAGAATACGTACGCAGATAATTTCTGTGGGTATTTTTCGTGTGTGTATTTATATCTTGACAGGTACTTGTCTCTTCCTACCACTGCCACCAGTACTTCCTACCAATACTGCCAGCATCTTTCTCCTAACACTTTATTTTTTCTGCTAGAAATTCCTAGAAATTTCAACTTTGTTTTTTGTTTCTTGACAACTGTATCCTTGTATTCTCAATTGTTTCTTTATATGTCTTTTCTCAACGCTGTATTTTGTACAATATTATTTATAGTGGGTTGTTATTCTTGTTTTGCTTGTCTGTTTGTTTTTGCCCTGCTAATCTATTTCATTCTCATTATATAAATGTTACTTATTTAAAATACCATTGTTATTACTGCTAATTGTACCTGTCTGTGATGCTGCTTGTTTTTTAATCAAGTTAGTATTAATCTGCCAGGGGTCCCGTGACAGTCGCTTGACTTTGGGACCCTCGCCTGTGTACTGAATTTATGTAACCGATTTGTACACAATAAATTCTTGTCTATCTTAATTAAACCACTCTTCTACGCAGAGTACCGCGTGACTTACAATAAACTCGCTGCCACGGATTAATACTTTTCAATAAGAACGTTCTTCTCACTCGATGTTTTATTGTTAACTGTCGAGATAGGGAGAAAACAAGATGTACAAGTTGCGCGTAGAAAAAAAAAACTACCACTATTTGATTACTTAAAAATTCTTCATCTCAACACGCTTAAGATTGAATGCAGAAACTTTTTTTTCTTTTCACTTATAAAAATGATTAGGCAATAAAAGGAAGGTCTTACGCTAAGAGCATTATTGAAATGGTCTGATCAAAAAATTTCAGTTTTGTGTCCTCTACACCGTGCAATTTTCATTTTACGAAACTGCTTTTTGAGGGTGTATCTTTGCGCATTTTTTAATGTCAACCTTTCCTTGGATGTCAGCGCCTATTTATCAAATAGCTGAGAAAAGGACAGGATGATTCTTTTCCCATGCTCCAGATATAAAATACTTTATTTTTCTATCTTCGCGTGCTTCGAAAAAACGATGTAATTCAGTTTAGGTTGCGCGCTGAACCGGAATGATATAAGGCGTCCCGTACCATTGCGCTCTTCGCTTTTTTCACGCACCACCAAGTTTTATATATTAGCCGAGCTGCCGAAGCCGAACGAACCAATAAAGAACCTGCACCACCAATCCCTCAAAATCCCAATCAAAATAACTTCAGCGCACCAGTATAGAGCAATCCAACCACCAATAAGTAAATGTGAGTAATAAAGGTTAAAAAGATTGCTCAGACTTTACAAATTTCTTGCCTTATTTTTCACTACCAGCATTCGCTTTGGTCCATGTACTGCTCAGGCTTCTTCCGATGGGCTCGGGCAAGGCAGGGCAGGTCTTCGAGATCCCGAATACGTATCGGGATAAGTGAGTTATTCTCATAACTCACCTTGAAGTTTGATGGGGCTTCTAAACGCCGGGGTCGAAATATTCTCGATGCCCAGGCTTCCCCTCTAGTCTGCTCTTCATTCGCATCGTTTTTTTCTGCTTTCCAACCTCGATGAAGCTCGACAACCTGCTTTCGCTCCGAACTCCGTCCGTAGCGGCTCAGTTTCTTATTCCTCGCTATATGTTACCTTTATACTCGGACGTCGGCTTCATCCGAAACCCACCCTCCCTAGGCCCTTCCTTTTTTACCTACCTTATTCCCTCCTTCCCTCTCCCACCTCCCTCCCTCAACTTTCTCGTTTCCTTGGACCGATCGCGTGCAGCTAAAGACGTGCGCTTTTTTCTCCTTTATTTCTACTTTCTTACGTGTAACGTGCACGGCGGCTTTCACCCTGACAGGCTTCGTTATGAAGCAGCCGCTGTATTAAGAGTGATGGGCCCGGTCAGTCAAGCGAAACGTGCAGTGCGTCGCGCCTTTACTGGACGGCCCCTCTATACAGGAGTGCTCTGAGCGCCGCCCCGAGCGCCAACGCATAAGCGAAAAGGCTTCGTCTTAGCCAGCGAACGGCTACTAGCTGCACCACTTCTTCTTCCCTTGGACGCCTTCGGAGAGAGTGAAAGGGAAAGAGAGGAGTCAGAGAGAGAGAAAGAGTGAAGCGGAAGCAGCGCCGTGTAGTGAGTGAACGGAGAATCTATGCTCCTTTCATTCGTCCTTCTCTCGTCTTAGCTTTCCGGCCAGTTTTCGGCATTTCCCTGCCTCCGTTTCCCATCTTTTCTCTCTCTTACCCCTCCTCACTTCCTCCTTTCCCACACAGCAGACCTCTCGCTATTGCTTCTGGATGAGTTGCTCGGCGTTCTATTACCACCGCGACTACGCCCCCCCCCCCCCCCCCCCCCCCCCCTAACGTCACCAAAAGCTCTAGCGGCCAAGCCAAGCCAAGTAATGTGCCAGGAAAACCTCGGTGCGATGCATGGCCACTGTGAAGGCTTGAATGTCACGGAAAAGCTGCTGGATGTTTTTTTCACGGAACCAGCCATCGCTACCAGCCTCCTACAGGAATAAATATTCATATCGCGCGAGCCCGCCTCTGTCCACTCCGTCCGCGAAGCTACGCTCTTTCAATTTTTTTTTCCTGTTTTATTTTACTTCTTGGAGACCCACGTTTTCACTTTGCTTGTTGCCAGAGTATTGCTGCCGGCTTACCGGCGCTTTGGCGTAAATAATGGAAGTTGTTTGGCGGTCATTTCTAGGTCGATGCGGCTGTTTCCACTTTGTCGCTGTAGGTAGATCTCCGTGCAACATATTTGTTGTTGGTAATCAATCATTTAATATTTTCATTTGGACGCGCTCCAAAGCGTGTTGTCCGCTCCGGATGGCTGGATGCACAGTGTGGGAGGTTATTGATGGCAGCATTAATGGACAGATTTCAGTAATTCAAACCTTGGGTTTGCATTGTGCGTGCTTACTTCGTCAGAGGTGTTATTGGTAGCGGTTCGATACTAGTAACGTTCAGGGGGCTCTCATTCGCAACGTGCTAATGTGAAACCAAACAGAAGAAATAAAAAGAAAACTGCGCGCAGGTTCACTTAAGCACCGAATCTAGTCTTGTGAGGGCCTGTACTGCTATGTTACAGCCAGCAAGAATTTTCTTTGATAACTTGGGTCTCACATTCTTCCTAAATGAACTTATATTTTTTTGAAAATTTTAGCACTCTTGCAGCTTTCTTTAAAAACTACGTAAAAATTATTTCATATTTTCTTTCTGCCAATTCTTTAAATCGCTTCCCATGTCATTAGTTTATTTGGAGCTGAACCCCAATTCCTGGCCAATTTCGCATCAGGGGTACGTGTCATATCATGTCCAATATTCTTGAAGAAAAATTTTGAGTGTTAGAAAACTTTAAGCAACAGTTATAAAAATATTGAAGGTAATGCTCTATTCTTTCGATGTGTTACAAAGTCTTTCTTTTAATATTTTTTCATCGCTCGCAGGAAGCAGTTAAGAGTTCCATTGAAAATCATTAGGGAAGGCTTGGACGATCGCATAAACTTTATTAACAAAACAATGCAAGCCTGATGACGAGATATCTGCTGATATTCTGATTGTTATAGTGAAATTTTACTGTATATAAAAAATTTGGTTCCTAAACTTTTTCCCCTTCAAAAATTCTTTCGTCCAGAGTTTTTGGGTATGGAACACATGATAAGAACAACACACTCGGGAGGAGGAGGTGTCTGTGCGCCGGATTCGGGCAGGAGCGGCTCTGATTCCTTCTGTGCGTCATTGGTGGTGTGACAAACGTTTCGAAGTGACTGACAAGTGTCCCCATTGTGATGCTGCGCCCGACCAGTGTGACGAAAAACACTTGCCGTGGACTTGCCCGGCTACAGCTTCCGTGAGACGACGCTTCCTAAAGAAGGTAGGCCTGCGATGGGACATTGCAGGCGACTATCGCAAGTGGACTCATGATATTTGCTTTATCGAGAACGTTTGCCACTTTTTAAGCGAGGCTTGTTTGCACTCCTTCTTACAACTTTCTTTCCCTTTTACATTATGCTTAATGGCAAACATCTCGAATAAAAAAACATAAAAGCAACAAAAACATTCCACTGAAGGCGCAATAAGGTGATATAAACCATGACAGGCAGTGGAGAAAGTGGTCCACATCTCTTCGCACGGTAGGTTATATAAGTAAATGCTCGGTAGGTCACCGCCCGCAGGGTATAGAAACTTTGAAGACATCTTCCAGATCGCTTGTTTGTTACTTCAGTGGATGTATACTTACGGAGCACTTGGAAGTGACTGGTCAAGCGCGAATGTGTTATCGTTTCCCAACTCGATGGCAGCGCCATCGCCCGTCAGAATTTTCAACCGCGATTTGTTTCCTAGCCCCAACTCGGCTTCGGTGCCTCCTCGACATTTGGGCGCTGGCTTTACTCTATAGCAGAGTGATTGATGTGTAGGGTAAACTCCAGTGCGAATTTATTGCGTTCTTCGCCGAATCTACTGCTTAAGTTGTTGCCGAAGGCGTTGAAAAATGTGACAGTGAGACCCTGCCCCGTCTTAAAGTTCTCTATCCGTAGAGAAGCAACTTTCGTGACGGAGAAATACGTCAAGATATTTAAAGCGGCGCGGACAGGGTAAGTCTAGAAAACGTTTCACAGCTGGGTTTGTGTTTGCTGCATCCTATCCTCTTAGGGTTAGTTTTCTTTTTTTGGTTATAAGAGAGAAGCGTGAGTGACTGGTGGTCGAAAAGATCATTTCAATGTCCGAGGAATTCCAAAGTGGACACGACAACGCACTTTATTCAATTCTTACGTGTGTGTAGTATATTTTCAGAAGAGCTGGTGAACGCGGAATGGGAGATGACAGATACTTAAAGATATTAAAAAAAAATCGTCGTTCTTCGCTCTAGTCTCGATTACGCATTTCCAACAAAAAAAAAGTGAGAAAATGTGCATTTTAATTCATATTGGTCTGTAGTGTTAGTGAAATGGTGCTAAGGACTTTTGAAATTTTGTTGAAGACCTTGGTCATTTTGAAGTGTCAGTGAAACAGTCCCACCTAATTAAATATACTATTATTAATTAATGAAAATGCACCTACCTCTGTGCACTATTCCAAAGACACTAACGATCAAGTGGTTTCTAGCTTATGAAATGTTTTACAGACCAGATTCAGGCTGAAATTTCCTTAAATGATGACACGCATTAACTATTCCTGGATTTTGGCTTCGCATTACACGGGGCTACAAACCCCAATCCAGCGATTAGAACTTCATAACCATGCCTTGCAATCTGTAATGAAATTTATTCTCAAATATGCGTCAAAACAGGTGGAGTGAAATTGGTATGTGCGTCCACAGCCGAACTGCTTGAAAGAAAAAAGCCAAAGCTATGCTTCGTACTCATTCATTTTCGAAATATCAGCAGACCACACGTTAAGCGTTCTGTTTCGTATTAATTCAAGCAATAAATTTCTTTTCTTTGCTTGCAAATCAGCACCGCGCCTTTGGTCCCTCAAAACGCTGTATTTTCTTTGCTTTAGCTCTGACTTCCAAACCCGAAAGGACCGAGTTTTAAACTACAGATATTAACGACGGCATCAGCGTCGAAACGGCAGATAAATTACGCGGACGGAATGTGTGAACAAAATACAAGATTAAAAGTGGGTTACTCGAGGTACGGGTTTCTCGTTGCCATGGGCCGTGATACCATAGCAAGAAAAAAAAAAACCCTCATAGAGACACACACACGCACACATGTGCACCCACAGGAACGCAGTTATGAAGCTTTACAGGTAGACAGGAACGTTCCGGGCCGAACGGGAAGTATAGTCAGCCTGCTCGCGGCACATCGGCGACCATTCAACAGCCCGCCCTAAAGGTACGGCTTCAGTCATTCTAACAAAGCACAGCGTGGGCAGCGTTATAATGAAAGAATCCCCTCCAATTCCCTTTCAGGATTGGGAGTAAGATGTGTGTGTTTTTCAACGCCAGCAGTTCGTTGTTCATTCTTTTGCAGCTGTTAAATTTATTACAGCAATTTCAATGCCGGAATCCTCTGCAGAAAGAAGCGGAACAAATGTGAACAAACGCTCAGTATGGTTTAAAAAAAGTTAAAGGGACATTTGATCCGGGTAGGTCGCCTCCAACTGTTTAATTGCGGAGTTTAAGGTTCGGAAGTGACACATGGGCTTTAAAGAACGCCGTATTGGAGTCCGCCGGATTAAAACAGACCACGTGGGATCCTTCAACATCCGTTCACATCGCCCAGCACGCGGGCATTTTTTGTTTTTTGTATCCATCAAACCCATTGAACCGGGGATCGAACCCATGATCTTGGTTATGAGCAGCCGAAAGCTAAAACCACTGAAACAGCACGACGTGTGAAAAGAGGCCTGAGTTTAAGCGCCGCCTCCATGCGTAGAGCAACATAAATTAATGGGTCGCCCAACTTATTGTTAAAATTGCGAGGACTCTTTGGAAAATAAAGTGTTGAGAGGCGAAAGCTGAGGACACTATGCCGTGACGACTTCCGGTGGATGTGACATCGCACCGTTCCCGTGGCTATATCGATACCCAAATTATGCGTCTTTCGTGGATCTTAAGTGTTAATTACGCTTAATTACACATTTTTTCTATCTAATTTGACACAAATCCTACGTTTTTCCGACCATTCTGTGACAATTTTCACTATGCCGGCCGTGACGACTTCCGGTAGATGTGACGTCACACCCTTTCCGTGGCTATATCGACGTCCGTGCTATTTGGATGCAATTTTGGGTATTTTGGCCTCTAATGAATTAGCTAATTAATCCACAGTCATAAAACATGGCTTCTAGGTTAATTTTCTCCTCTTCTATTCTCCTCTTCTATCTGAAGAAACCATTAGTTCCCTTCTATCTTTTTTAGATCCCGAGTTAAACGAATGCGACAGGCTTTGTTAACGGACGAAAGTATGAGCCATTAAAGGCTTTCGTTTTAATAGTTACTTATATTATAGGGAATGGTTCTGCATGACTTATTAATAACAGACCCGTCTAAATAGGCCGCGTCACCTTGCTATGTAATGTCGTCATTTTATGCTGGCCATGACGATGTTTTGGGGAAACGAGTGCATTCATTAGGCTTATTTGCGGGCTACGGTGTTGATCAATGAGGAGGGCTACTTCATAGGTTTTACTATAGATGGTGCATAAATTCATGGTTTTGCGACGATTCATTTATATAAAGGTCTCTCTGGGGTTACGTTACCTATCTGCCGCGATAGCTGAACCCTTTTCCTCCAAGCGAGTTCGCTTTGGCGTGACCTCTTGAAATAAATGTCTTACAGTTTCGGACTCGCATTCTCTAGAGGTATCTCATTTCCTTCGAACTCCGAACGGCCGTATGTTTGCATAAATGTAGCGTAAAACGCGATCCCGCCCCTTCTGGCAAGCATTGCGGTAGACGGGCGCATATTTCTCATAACGGTCGGCCGTAAACACAAAAGCCGAAGGACATCAGATAGGCCTTATATTCCTAGGCGCTGGTATAGGTTACATACGTAGGCCGTTACGCAGCACAGACCGGGGTCCTCGAATCAGAAACGCGTCTGTGTTGTGTGCGAGCGAAAGCAGAGATAAAGCAGCACCCGTGGGAGGCTTCAGATGGCACCGTAGACGTAAGCGAGGCAGGAAACATTATGTGCAACGCCACCGATTATTACCCTTGAGGACGGTTATTACCACTTCTTGTCTTTGTTGCTGGTGTATGCTACCGCAGGCTCATTTCTCTGCGTAGTGGCTGTAAGCTTTCATTTTTTTTTCGTTATTTAGAACACTCCCAACCTTCCCCGGCCCGCGCACACACACACAAAATATACTGCAATACTCAAGGATTCCACTGTGCCACGGAAGTGAAAAAAAAAGAGAACTAAACCAGTAAGTTAACATGCATCCAGAACGCCTGCCCACCATATCATATTTCCTCAGGAGCCCGCGATTTTCCGTTCGCCGCAACGTGTACAGTTTACAACAAATAGCGGTTGCTAGGCTGCTTTCAAATTTAAGTACAACATAAAGACAAGCTGCACATTTCGCGAGGATCGTTCTCGGAGGAAATGCAAGGTTACTGTGCGTGTCCTGCCGGCTGTTTTTTACGTTTGACGCTTTCGTTTCTTTTATATTTTGCTCCCATTCTTTCGTTCTTACTTTCGTTCTTTCTTCCTTTCATTCTGCGTTGACTCTTTTCTCCGCTGCCTTGTGCGTTCTTCAAATTTAATTTGTTGCCTCTTCCTAAACAGCCTATCCTGCTTCATTCTGCTCTCCCTGTAGGCCTAGTAATCATCCAAACAATCATTTATTCACTCTTTTCTTCTCTTTTCTATTCCTTCCTTCCTTCCTTCCTTCCTTCCTTCCTTCCTTCCTTCCTTCCTTCCTTCCTTCCTTCCTTCCTTCCTTCCTTCCTTCCTTCCTTCCTTCCTTCCTTCCTTCCTTCCTTCCTTCCTTCCTTCCTTCCTTCCTTCCTTCCTTCCTTCCTTCTTCCTTTCCTTCCTTCCTTCCGTCCTTCCTTGTCATGTTTCTTTCTTTCAGTATTTCTTTCTTCCCTGTCTCTATTCCTTTCTGTTCACCACAAAGCAACATTTTTCTTACTTTATTTATTTCCTTATTACTCTCTGTTTCTCTTTCGTCATTTGATTAAAACTCAGCATACAGCGTACCCAGCATACAGAAACTCTACTGCGAGAATTATAACTCTTTGAGATTAAAGTGGCTGTCTAGGTAGGAGGTACGAAACTGACCAACTTTATTCAGTTTTTCTCGCAAAGGAATTACCGTTCTAGAAGCGCCTGAGGAGTAATCTATCTCCCCAGAGCCATCTAAATCAACATCTCGAGAGAGATTCCTTCTTTTGCACCCAAAATTGCAGAAACAGCTACTTTAGCAGAGCTTCATCCATGAGGCGTTGAGCGCATTTTTCTTGAGTATGCAGTAACGTTTCTCAGTGCAATACGCAAATGGGCTACCAACTTTCATGTATCTCCAACACTTGCAAACTGCTTAAACGCGTCCGAAGCCCTGCATAAAAAGCCTCTTTCGTGTCAAAAAATCAATGAAAGAAAGAGTACGTGGTGTTTCCATTTGCCTTGATATTCTCACGTAACGTCTCAGGGGGACTGAACATAATGTTCGCATTCACTTTTCAAAACACACTGAGCGCCTAGCGATCATTTTTTTTCCAACCAGGCCAGCGCGTTTTCCATCTAAGTGTCTAAGCGTACACAGAAACCTTCCTGAGAAACTCGGCTCTACGAGCGCTCTTGCTTCGGCTTCGTTTCAGATTGTTTTGTACTATCGTTTTTCAGCTGGTTTTTTTGCAAAAAAAATAAGAAACGCACTTTCTCGGTTTCCTTCGGAGACAATTTTCGGTTGGAAAATCTCCTTTCGTTTTGGCAACAGTGCTTCTCCAAGTTTTCAACTGTTCGCAGCTGCAGTCCACCATCAATCCTAGTTCTGCATTTTTTTTTATTTTACTTTTCTAAGTTACCACCTCACAATTTTCTTTGTTTTTTTTTTGGTCATAATAAATGTACTGTGTTAGGTGTATCATTAATTTTGGACATGTATGTCTTGCGTTGGAATCCTCTACTTCGTGAGATTTCGGATAAGAATAACACATAGAAGCTGCTTTTTGAGCGTGATGCAGCTTTCTGGAGAATTCAGCATTAGAGCCTCCGTGGCTGCCCAGGAATTCTTAAGCCCGAAATCTGTCAAGATTAAGGAAGTATTCTGCGCCCTTCATTCCTTGCTTCTATTTGAAACTCAAGATTCTCGGATTCTGCTCAAAATGCCAGAGTGACGAATGAGCCATTTCACTTTACTCAAGTATTCAATGAGGAAAAGACAATGAACACATTTCCTTCCGACAAATGACTGCGGCTGGAGTCTTGAAACCCATTTCGTGATTTTATTGGAAACTCTTTAAAATCCCCGTACCTGCCTCCCAGAAATGGGTGGCATTGCAGTAAAACATTACTGTCATAAACAGGCGTTGGGTTGTGCAAGGGCAAGAGCCAGTACAGACCAGAAGACAAGCGTTTTGGTATTAGAAAATAATTGCTTAGAATGCATAAGCACTTAAAGGCTTTCCTCCTTTCTGCAAGTCCTGAAATAATAGAACTCGAACACGACTTCATGAAAAAAGAAAACACTGGACAACGTTTATGAACAGATGCAGCTGTGAATTTTTCCCGTCAGGCATTTCCGGCAGCAGCATTCACTAAAATCTTTCATTTCGATGATGATATAAATTTTATAGATTTTTTCTCTCTTCAACGAACAAGTTTTACAAGGAGTTTTGTGATTACGCTACTAGCCAATCAATATGATAAGCCTTGGCTTGAGCGCAGAACCGTGACTATGTCAAAAGGCTACTCCTTTGCATTCCCTTGCAGTCCCTAGACCACATGATGCCCGAAACTGCGCGCTAAAGTCACCAAGGTATAGTCACCTTTTGCACTGTACGGAGATATCGTTTACTTTTTAGGGAGACAACAGCGCACTTCAGGCTTGTGTTACAGACTCTAACCGATTCTCTCTCTCTCTTTCTCCTACTTAATTGTTGTTCTCAGCCAAACTTTTACCTTGCTTTTTCCGAACTACTCATGCCCTACGTTAACGGGTCTCAGCAATCTGCCTCGTGATGAACCCTCGGCCTTTATGTAGTTAACTACTGGTTATGTACTGAAAAAATTAACGCGCTCCAACTGTGAAACGACACAGGACAAAGACGAGGAACACAAAAGGACTGCTGCGCTCAGTTCTTTAGGCACCATCGCCACAATTGTGTGTGCCATGTACAAAAGTTATTCAGTCAAAGGACGCAGGTAAGTAGTGATTTAAGCCCTTTGTATAGTGATGCGGTCACCTTGAATGGCAGCCACAGACTGGTGGACAGGTTCAGATGGTGGTCTCCTTTTTTTGCGGCGTCTTTATCTTGGTAGCCTTGCGAGTTTGTCATGTGGTCTTAGTCTTTATCTTGTGTAGCTTCCCAATGCTAGCGTGTTAAATCATTCAGTATGTATAACGAACTATCCTCGATTGCCGCCCTGCTTTTTCATCCTGCAGTTTTGTAATCGCACTTTTCAGCGCGTGACTTGGCACTTTTCTGTCTTTTAATATCGGGAGTGTTTTGAATACCGCTGAACATATGGGGAAAATTTAAGCGACGTGCTAACTCCATTCTCAGAAGTCGTAATTTCGGAGGAAATAAGACACACCTCGACTGAAGCAGCCTGCAGGAAACACGAATACATACATACTCAATACTCTTAGGCTATACACCCGATATTGAATTGAACATGTGTAGGTACATATTTTAACCTGAGCCAACCAAAAACCTTGTGTTTGGCGCTCTTTGGTCTTAGATGTCCTTGCGCCATGAAAATCCAGAATCATCATCATCAGGAAAAACGAATGGGCAGAAAAGTGTTACTGACACATCAAGCTAGGGGGACTTCAGTTGGAAGGTGAGAGGGGCTCGTTGTTTTCGCGGTAGGCAGTGGCGGTGTCGTTTCCTCCCCTTCCTTGTCGAAGAACTCATTTGTGTGCGGCTCTTGCTTGTCCAGGGCAGGCGCTCTACCGAGCAGGCTAAGTAGGACAGCTAGCATATGATAAGGTGAAACCCAATTGGTCAACAATTTTAAACGGAAACCATGTTACATTAATGCTTCAGAGTTGTTCCTGAATGGTGTAAATACATTTCATTCAAAAGAGTATTTACTCATTATGTTTTACAACGGCTGTCCCGGTCAGGCTGTGCTTCTCGGCCAAGGCAAATTTTAATACGATAGTGTTACGGAGCCCGTGCCGAAGAGAAGCCGGCGTCAGCGTCACCTTCGTTGTCCGGAATTGATAAATCCACGAAAAAAATCCACAGAAAAGCAACGTACGTGGGCCATCTAGGTCACGTGACCTTGTGGCGTAATCGAAAACTGCCCACCGGATTGTGAGCAAGCCGGCAACCATGGCAGGTGGCAGTTAATATGATGATTGGAGTCGAGAGGTTCTTCGGGAAGCGCAACCTGGTTCGCACAAGCCCCACCGGTTGCAGCACCTGCAGTCGCCTTACTGCCGGAACCACTGCACCAGGAATAATATGAAGATAACCATTGATCTATGAATGTAAAGCAGATAATGATCAATTCCGAATATACGGCCACTAACCCAGAAACTCTATCACGTCAAAGCCTTAAGGTGGAGCTGAAGTGTCCCCTCTAATTTTTTGTTTGACTGAAAATTTTTTTTAAGAAAGCTGCGCAGCTTCCTTCCGTAGCTCCATGTCGGCGCTTAGGTTTATGCTAAAGAGATATTACTCCCTCGACTGAAATATACACCTTGCTAGATTCCCCTGAACACAGTGAACTTTAAGCATCATTGTAACATGAAAGGTGCACTGAAGAGGAATCTGAACTCGTCTTTTTGTCGCGGGAACTCGATCTACACGTTCCCAGCATTCTTAGAAACTTCGATTTACTGCCCTGTCTGGCCGATTTCCCTAATTAAATCAAATTAACGCCCTGCTCCCGCCTTTTTTTTTTTTAATTCTACCTCGTACGGTGGGCGGAGTCGACCAACGCGGGGAGTGCCTTTCACCCAGTCCCGTGGCGGCTTGCCGCTCTGCCATCGGCGGAGTAATACGTAGTAGTCCGTAGAAGCAAATAGTCCGCGCGTATTTTTATTTATGCGGGCTTATTTTGTGGCTATATTATCTGCAAATGGAACTATTTATTCACGGAAACCTAAAAAACAAAATGAAGCGAAAGCAAAGCCTCCACGGAGCTGGCTG
Organism: Amblyomma mixtum; assembly: GCF_055824585.1. NCBI lineage: Eukaryota > Metazoa > Arthropoda > Arachnida > Ixodida > Ixodidae > Amblyomma > Amblyomma mixtum. The sequence goes on from NC_143020.1 coordinate 98,534,684, forward strand.
AAAGGCACTCCCCGCGTTGGTCGACTCCGCCCACCGTACGAGGCAGAATTAAAAAAAAAAGGCGGGAGCCGGGCGTTAATTCGATTTAATTAGGGAAATCGGCCACACAGGGCAATAAGTCGCCGTTTCTGAGAATGCTAGGAAGGAGTAGATCGAGTTCCCGCGGCAAAAAGACGAGTTCAGATTCCTCTTCAGTGCACCTTGAAGCTACTTGAATGTAAAGCTTGCTTTGCCGCACATATATGCTTGCTGCGGCAGTGCATACTTTAAAGGAATGAACATGGCGTAGTTTTCAGCAAATGGTATTGTTAGTACTCCTCGATGACTTCAAGTCATGTTTATGTTATAATTATAGGGTTCCTCTTCATTTTTGCTAACTTTATTTTTATTTCAAAGTTATTCTTAGCTTAATTCATTCGGCGTCATTTAGTGCGGCTGGCGATGGACTCATCACATGCAATCAACCACATGCAATCTGTTATTTCATTTTTCTTTGTTCGCTTTTTCTATACCAGTGAAATAATTTTGTTATTAATATCTGAGTACATATAAACTTCCAATAAATCTCAGCACTGTAATCGATGGGAGACTCCTTCCTATTCGACTCTCTCAATTCATATTTGTTGACGACAGTTTGCTTGGAGACCCTAAACTCATCGTGCTTAAACGGCTAAAGCCTCTCATTTCCAGGCGAACTTTTAACTCCATGGCCTTGCACTAAGTTTAATTTTCAGTGCTAACAAGAACCACTGCGTAAAGTATTTTTTTTTCTCTGAGGCAGTGGCGTATCTGAACAATCTTCCCCATTTGAGCGACCTATATAGAGCCATTTTGTACAGAAGTTGTACCCTTCTATTCTGGGGTGTTGCTTGTATTATTTTGCGTGCTTTGGCTTTTTCTTTTCATTACCTTCCTCCTAATGTTGGCGTCTTACTGCACCTATCTTTGCCTGCTCTGTCCTGGTTAAGCTCTTACTCAGCACATTACAATAAAACAAAGAGAGAACATATTATCGCCGATTTTTTTTAATTGTCAGTTGTGGTCTTTAACACCCCTGAAGACACACATGGACTATGAGGAAAGCCATAGTGGAAGACTCCGAGTTTATTTAGGCCACCTAGGCTTTTTTAACGGGCGCTGACATCGCACAGCATAGGGGCGATTTTGCATCGAAACGCATCCGCCACGGCCACGGCTGTATCCCGGTCCTCCGGTTCCGTAGCTGAACGTGCGAACCACAAGTACACCTCTTAGAATCAACAATTTCAATCGCAATCCTAAATTTGATAAGTACTTCTTGCAACCATAGTTTGAGTATCCCGCCGTTTGCTCAAAAGTCCACCAGATCAGGACTCAAAAAAATGGCTGAGGCTTAACTTGGTTAACCCTGGTCAGATGCGAAGCATATATGATGGCTAGGCTTGTTAATACATGGCTTTCCTTGGTTGAATACTTGATCATTTTAATACAACCACTAGAAGCCTTCGTCGTGGGGGAAGACAACGGCATGGCTACAGCGGAACGCCGACTAACCCCGAGACGCGCGTTGGGTGGGCGCCTGGATTGCCACGGAAGCCGCGTCCGCCTGCTCGGTGGATCGAGTGTTTCACCTACACCGAGTGTGAACGCGCGTTCGAAATGCGCGGGAATGCCGCTCGAGGACATTCCGATGTCTGGGCGATGGCATCGTTCTCCCTCTCCCAGCGCGTGACGGCGATCTGTCGTGACGTCATGTGTCACGTGGTATGTCACGTGGTGTGTCGTCACTGTACCACGTGGTCTGCACGGCGTGCAACCACAGCGACGGCGCGAGGTGGACCCTCATCTTCCTCTGTCGTGACGTCATGTGTCACGTGGTGTGCACGGCGCGTAACCACGGCGAAGGGCTGTAGTGTACCTCTAGTAATCTGCTTCGCATAAAAAAAAACCTGGGAATTTTTAACTACTGTTCTTCTCGGACATGCACGGCTGGGTTCTTTTAGTGCGAAATCACTGCTTCAGAGGTCAAACCGGCTCACTGAGTTTGTGTGAAGCTTGGCCTTGAGGGCGACCTGCCGAAACTTGCCGCGACTGGGATTCGAACCCGCAGCGGCGCGAGTAAATCAGCTTCGCTGGCCACTGCACAAGAACACTATGCTATTGCCACAGCCGATCGCGCCTGGTGTTAAAGTGTAACACACTCTCGCGCTGTGCATTGCGCATCGTCGTCTTCATTGACTAATACCCCTGTCAAGCGGGCAAGTTAAGTGCACTTACGGGGAGTGCGCTTCGGCATCCCGAGTGACACTTTGGGCTACGTGGTGCTTAACGGGAAAGCAAAAGTGCACTCGTAGTAAAAAAAAAAACCTGGCGACAGAAAATGAGCGGAATTTCTGAACATGACGATGGAAAAGAAAAAAAGACTAATAATACTTGATTTCTTAACGTGATAGCGCAAATAAAACGAGGTTCAACAGTTTTTAACGATGAAAAAAATGAAAATAGAAGAAAAGTCAAGACCAGCCAAGTCTATCCAGAATTTCGACAACAAACAAGATGGCGGCGGGCAGCGATGTTGCATCTGATCACGTTTGCTTGTTTTGTTGCTTCGCTTGTAGCTATAACCAAGGATTTTTTTTCTGAAAACAATGTTATAGCACGTAAAATAAAGTTGTAAGTACTTTTTATGCACTATGAATTTTGTACCATTGGAACCGCTGGCGTCGAGGCTAGGCACTCGGCCAGCAAAGTGTGGTCCGTCAACGCACTCCTAGCGGAGTGCACTCTCGCGCGAGTGACACTCCACTTGCGTCGTTTAGATGCGGCAAAGTGTACTTACAGCGAAGTACACTCTCCTTCAGTGCACTTAACTTGCCCGCTTGACAGGGGTATTATACTATAATACTACTATCGAACTAATATCGTCGCCAGACGTGCCAACGACCCAGCAAAAAAAAAAAAAAACCTTGAGCCAGCGAGGCTAAACACATGCTTTCGCACGTCTACTCGGCATTAAATGAAATCCTGGGTTGGACGCAAACCCGCCTGGTAGGGTTTGTTCATGGCAAAAATACTTCAAGCGCCGACCGTTCGTTATAAAAATGACGTTTCGACCCCACTACAGCTACCTTGTTTACAATGAAAGAACTGAAATGAAGGTAGGTTATATATGTTTCATAAGATGACGTCAGCAGCGGGAGTATATCGGGGGTAGATTGTCTTCTTTGTGATTTTTCGGCTTTACTGCGCTAAAATCAAGCAGTCTTTTGCTTGAACTTTTAGATTCTTCTCCACAGCATTTCATTGCACGGTCACTTGCCTCTTCGCACGAAATATTTTACGAACTGCCGCGACAGACACGGTCTTTGCACTTTCTGCCCGGTCCACCACCTGAGATCCTTCCTCAGTACGTGGACAAGGCGCTTGGTTGGCACTCAGCTGGTAACGATACAGAGTCATATAGATATCAACACGAAAACAAGCATAAGAAAGACATAAGAAGCACAGGCGGCGCGACAGTCTCAATACGTCTACTCGCCACAAACGACCTCAGTCACGTCGAGACAAATTACCGGAGCTGATGTTATATCTGGTCCCGGTCGTTCCGTTCCGTTGAGAACGTTAGTAAGGTCTCCAAAGAGACATTGCAAACGTCTCCCCCGTGTGTCTTCGGTCAGCCACTCGAACTGAGAGCCTTTCGACGGAGTTAAGTGAAGCCAGACAAGTTTAGTCGAAAGCATCCTTCTTCGGTGGCTTCGTGGAACGACGTGTTAGGAATTCTGGCGTTTTTGCTGTACTCTAACACAGTGCAGACAAAAAGCTTCAATTACCCAGGCTTTCTTGTAGTTTCAAGTGAGTGGAAGACAGATTGTTGTGAGGTTGGACGCAATGCAGGTTTCCTTTTTTTTTTTGTGAGACAAGAAGAAATTTTCTGTCCGAGCCGGTGCACAATATGGCATCAGGGTTAACAGGATGCTTGGGCTGGACTTCGAGTCCGTAAAGGTTAAGGAAAAGTAACAATTGCTAGTTAAACGAATAAACTTAGTATTTCGGTCATTTTGCAGTTAACTGAAACTGTGCCGCTTCAATTGCCACCAGTTTAGCTGGCGCAAAATGCACGTGAAGAGAGTGAGATCTGCGCTGAATTTCCGAAATCGCCGCAGTAATGCATAAATGTGCGAATAAACAGTGTTTCCTTCTTTAAACCCTGTTTCCAAGAGTACGTTTATTAGCTCTCAGAATATTCGTTTTTTTTTCTTTCTATGTTATGTATGTATAGCTGCGAATCTCAGTCTTAGTAAGCGTTTTATTAAAAGAACCGTTTTTTAGTCACTTCTTCCACGGTCTTTATTTGAGTCTATATTGCTTTTGATCCATAACTTTTCATTTCAGCCGCCGCGGTGGCTCAGTGGCTATGGTGCTCGGCTGCTGTCCCGAAAGACGCGGGTTCGATCCCGGCCGCGGCGGTTGAATTTCTTTGGAGGAGAAATTCGAGGCCCGTGTACTGTGCGATGTCAGTGCACGTTAAAGAACCCCAGGTGGTCGAAATTTCCGGAGCCCTCCACTACGGCGTCTCTCATAGCCTTAGTAGCTTTGGGACGTTAAACCCCATAAACCAACCAACCTTTTCATTTCGTACCAATGAAATTCACTGGAAAGTTTTCACTACAGGCTCATGAAGATACAAAGAGTGAAGAGATAAAATTATGACCGCTGAACTACGCTTCTTTGAAGAGAAGTTATGCCTCATGATATCCTTTTATTACGCCTTCATAAAAGCAGTCAGACACTCTCTGCACATACTCCGCACCAATCTTGATGTAAAAGAGACATCTTCTTCCCCGGTTGCACACACACAAATCAAATTAACTTATTCGAACATCAAAGAGCTCGTTACACCGGGTAGCAAACACTTCGGGTTTGTTATTTTTCTGAAGGTATGCTGTTGACAGGTAGCTCAAGCCCATGGTTGACGGGATTATTGAAGGGATGAAGATAACGGAGAGTTGTAGCGAAAGCATGACACTAATTCTCAGAGATACTAACAGAGCATGCTCCCTTCACCCTCTGACATCATAGTGCATTAGCGCCAGCAAGATGGAGGCTTCTAAAGAGAAAAAACGGTAATTGGAAGCGGCAAAGGTACCATGATTCATTATCGATACGACAGGACTCTGGCGCAGCTTCTAACAGCGGCTGTTTTATAACACAGACAGGAAAAGACGACCAGCCTTTGTTGCGAAGGCAGAGTGGCTGACCGCGCACAAAAGCCCGCGCTTCAGAATGAAGTCTTCGTTAATTGTCCGCTGTTTCGCAACGCTTGCTACTTAAGCGATTAAAAAAAACGAAAACAGGGAACAACAAAAGAAAGACGACATCGTGCGAGTAGAAGGTACAAAAACATCAACGAAACTATAAAGGAGTCGGAGCTTATGCAAGAGTAATGCCAACACTTTAAGCGTATCACACAGCCTGCTCATGACTCTCGAGAAAGTTCGCGCAAGAGGCAGCTTTCTTTTTTACAACTGTTCAGCGCAGCGTTAAAAAATGACACGATGTGTGGCCAGGGCGAAATTTTTTCTTTAGACCTCTTTTTTTATATGGTTTCTACGAAGGAGTGGGTGTACTCGCTCGAACGTCAAGATCGCTATCTCGACAAAAGCGTTTCAGCTCCCGTGTTTCACAAGAAGGTCGGAAGGGAAAGAGAAAGGGGGTAGGGGGGATCAGGGTAGGATAGAGTTGGGTGCTGAAGAATAAAAGAGTCTGACATAGGCACACTTTCTCTCGACCGGGAGCCTCTCCAGTCAAACAAGAGACGCTGACACAGTCCCAAGCTTCGTGTCGCAACCCAACGTTTTGCTCATGCCCCCTCCGCTTGCGACGTGACAGAGAAAAGGGATGATTAAATGAGCCCGAGCAAACATTTACGATCTCGCGGCGAGCCCGCAAGGTTGACAAAACGCCCCCCTTTTTCTTTGTCATACGGGCACAGTGGCGCCGCCGCCGGCAAAATAGCGAGATGCGGACGAGAGGTTTGCAGAGGCCTAGCGGTTACGTCAGGCTTCTCGTGATCCCCACATTTGCTGCAAGCTTAGAAGCAGCTTGGCAATGAAACGTTCAGTGTACTAGGGTTTTGTTTTCACCGTAAGGGCTTTGCGCGTCGTGAGCAGCGCCAGTTTCGCGTGAGTGTGGCAATAGCTGCAATATCCCTGCAGTGAAAAATAAGTAGCGTGCAGTGCAGGGGTACCCTAGCGGCAGTTTTTAGCCAATTAGCGCTAGGAGCTCACGAAACCGCTGGTCTCTCCGAATACAGTGGTGAGTGTGATTGGCACGCTGTGCTTTTTACAATCTATTCACGTATAAAGACGAGGTGACGACAAGGGCCAACTCAGTGACCAGTCGCAAACAGTTTTTTCCCTTGTTAACAAATGATTTGATCATACCACCAACTGAACCCCACCTTCTACGCGTTTGACGTGCTGCACGGAACTTTTCAGGTAGTACGGAGGAGGCAATATTTTCATGGCTTACGGGGGCTTTCGTAAACTAGAAGAAGGTTATTTCTCTGTAACTAGTACTCTGTTTCCCGCCAGCATTCTTGCGAAATTCGTTACGCAGTAAAGGTTTGTGTTTGGGGGAGAGAAAACACAATGTAAGCCACGGCTGCCTTCCTGCCCATGAACATGTAAACGTTCTCCTATTACTGACATCACACCTGCAACTTGTGCAAGCTCTAGCCATTGGGCGCTGGCAGATATTGGCTGTAAGTGATGCGTATCAACTGTGGCTATTGGATCGAAGATTGGAGACAATGTGAAGGCCCCGTTGTTTCTAGAACTGTGTAACGACATACAGCGCATGAATATAAAGCTGTCCTGTGATGGGTGCGGGGAGGGACAATGTAGAATGCTTGTCTTTTCTTTTTTTTTCTCTTGGAAAGCTTCGTACGTATTTGAAGACCGATAGTCACTGACCGGTTATCAAAGTCGGTTATCGATAGAAGGAGCGATATCGTTTGTTCACTATATGGAAGAACATTTCTCGAGGGATTGCTCACAGTAATCAACAGAGGTTCATAAAACAGAGTAAAAAAAGCATGGTAGTGATTGGCGAAAAAAAGAACCGAGTGAAAGGGAATTAGTTTGTATAAACGAGTGACTATATCAGTTATGTCGAAGCGAAAAAATGATTTATCAACTGGTAAACGCTTATAATTTTCTAATAAGTGACATACCCCCAAAAAAAAATACACTTCTCTACATTGATGGATGTTTGTCTTCCAAGCTGATATCGACAAAAATGTGACCAAACAAAATAAATTTGCTTGAATATTTGGCATACAATGACATAAAAAAAAATTAAACACGCATCACTGAGGCGCTGAAAAGATATCCCCGGTGTGCTGAGCTAGTTTGGAACAAAAATATTTTGAGAAAGAGTTTCAGAAAAATTTAAGCATTAACTAATTTCTTTAAAGTCACTTGAAATCGCCATACGGACAACGACTGCGAAATTTCTCCAGTCGCTTTAATCATGAAACCGCACTTACCGTAGGCCTGTAGATTAGCTTGCAATGGTTCTTCACGCAGAAATAAGGAACAAATTGGCATACCCTTTCTTAGTAACGCACGATGAAATTAAAAAGTAAAGCTCACCAGCAATTTACAAAACTAGTGTTAACATGGTAAATCAGTTCAATGATCACAGGCTGCGCGAAAGCCTGTAGTCTATTTCGGTTACTGCTATTCGACACGTGTTCTTGCTTACTGACTGAAAAAAAACAACAAAAAAAAACGGATGAATGTTTCACAGAAAGTAAGCCTCCGTCTCAAGAACGTATGAAAGAAAGACGTAAGAACTGTATGGAGCTATCAAGAACGTATGAAAGAAAGTCCTAAGAACTGTATGGAGGTAACAAAAACATAGTACCACCAGTCCCTATTTCTCACAACCATAGAAAGCAGAAAAAAAGAAGGAACTCTTAAAAGAAGTGAAGAAGGAAGAAGGGAGAAAAGGCATTCTTGTCTTTTGGGCTGCATTTCGACCATGGAATACCAACTAGCCCATCAGGTCAGTTTCAGAAAGACAGAATGAAAGAATGGAGGAAAGAAAGCAAGTGTGGTGGAAAGTAAAGAATGAAAGAAATTAAGGTAGAAAGTATGGTAGAAAGAAATGGAGAGCAGAAGTAAAGAGGTAAAGAAAATAAGAGAAGAAAGAAAGAAAGAAAGAGAGAGAGAGAGAGAGAAAGGAAGAAAGAAAGAAAGAAGGAAAGAAAGAAAGAAAGAAAGAAAGAAGGAAAGAAGGAAGGAAAGAAGGAAGGAAAGAAGGAAAGAAAGACACAGACAGACAGACAGACAGACACAGACAGACAGACAGACAGACAGACAGACAGACAGACGGACAAAGTCAGGTGGAAAGGAAAGAAAAGCTATAAGGAAGGAAGTAAAGTAAGAGAGAACGAAGGAGATGAAGAAAGTGAGGTAGAAAGGAAATAATGAAAGATATTAAGAAACAAAGTAAGGTACAAAGATACAAATCCAAAACAAATGAAGAAAGAAGAGGAAATAAAGAAATGGAGAAAGAGCGAAAGAAACTAGGAAAGAAAGAAAAGAAGGAAGGAAGGAATAAAAAGAAAGAAAGGAAGTAAGGAAAGAAGAGAAAAAGTAGGAGAGAGAAATAAATTTGTGTGAAGGTGTGCTCCATGCAGGAAGTTGATTTTACTTAGTACATTATTTTTGCATCTGGCTACTTAAAATTTCAAACAACGCTGTGAAGTTTACAAATCATTGCACGAGTTACGAGCATAGACTACAAAGAGAACGCAAAGCGCTCTACTTTTCAGCAAATGCAGTGGCGTCCTGAAAAAAAAAACGAAGAAATTTCTATTTCCGTGCGTAAGCGCAAAAAAAGAAAATGGAAAGGGGGCGAGGGAAACGCACTGCAGAGTGGGGCAATAGTTTTGTACTTTCTGTGTTTATTAAGAGCAACGATCTTTTGCCTAAGTAGCTGCCCGAGTCGGAAACCTAAAAGAGCACATCGTTTTCCACAGGGCTTCCCCAAAGCGTAGGCAAAGAAAGTGGGACAGCCTGAGAACAAAGACACACGTGCTCAACGCATCGTTGCCTGGCAAACCAAGCGTGCCAAGAAGTAACATCTGTCTCCATTCTTTATGGTGCCGAAGACACGGTGCCGTCTGCGATCAGGACCCTCCGCATCTTTTTCTCTCCTTCGTCTCGTGACTGCTCGGACTGAAAGAGATTGGTCCAACTTTTCTCGATGGAAACCTTCATCAAGAAGCGAGGGTTTCGTAAGCCTAGCATAAACGACAAAAAGTTCCCACAGTGAGAGGCGTGTGATAAAGAACGGGGGACGTTAAACGAAGGCTCGAAACTTTTGGTATCCGTCGTATACGCCGAACTTGCCAGTGCCGTTCATAAATTTTGCACGATGCCAGGCCCAAATGAGCTGGATTATTGACCGCTGGCGAGGAGAAAAGAAGGGGAGGGGGGTAAATGTGGGTGGCTCGCCTTAAATTGAACTTCGGCTTTTTTTCCTGCTAGCCGAAGCCATAAAACGCGTCGAGAGCCAGTTTCTTTTACGCAGCCGACCAACTCGACTTTCAAAAGAAACGGGCCGTAAGGAGGCGACGCTGAAATTCTTAGCCCCACCACTGCTCCACTTCTGTCTTTCTATTTACGAGTCGCTACGGCGCTGTCGAAGAAAGACCAGGAAAAAGAAAAACGGGGGGGGGGGGGGGGGGGCGAAGGCGAAACGAGCTAGTGAGGGAACGCGAACGGCGGAGCGTTGAAGCGGCGCTCGGGTTGAGTTCATAACTTGGCACAAGATGGCGATAGTGGTTCGAAGACGCTCGCGCATGCGCCATGAATCGGCCAACGCACGCCGCGGCTTGCAGACGATGGGGCTCATTGAGCAGACGACGCGGCTTCGGGAGAGCGCTTTCGGGCTGGAAGGCATGGCGTTTCACGCACAGTCAGTTTCGCTTTGGATGGATTCGCCCATTTCGCGCTAATTGTTCGAGTAGTTGAGAAACAACGTATCCTCCGTAACTTCACTGTCATCACTCGCCCAAACCTGATTCCTGAACAACATGGTACCCTTGATGTTCTTCGTAATGGTAAGTCGGAGTCGGTGCTTTTATCATGTGCGTTTGCTTATCTCGTGAAGACCACAGCAGGGCTGAAGGATTTATAGCGTGTTTCTGTCGAGTGTTTGTAGTTGTTTTACGTTAATATGAATTAGATATTAGCAGTCTGAATTAGAAGATATATCAGTCTGAATTAGATATTTATCAGGCAGTTCACAAGCTGATCTAGTTGGCACTCGAGGTTGAATGTATCTATGAAAGGATAAACGAAAAACTGCATAATTTCGCACAGTGCTGGTCGTTTATTTCTCCCATGGGGCCTGACTATTTTACTTCCATGAACTTTCTAGTTTCATATAAGTCTAATATTTAGTTTGGAGTTCTGCTTTAAGCTTCTCGCGTTACTTTTGAGCGCTGATAACACGTTGGAAGACCACAATGCGTTCATTGTAATACGGGTAGAGCGTTAACTATGGATATAAAACTGTATTAGCAGTAAGCTTGACTCGGCTAAGTTTATACAAGTAATAATGAACCTACTAAAGCAGCAACGGGTTCGCGTAAAACCACGGCGCAATAAACCTTCCTTCTACGACGTATAGCCAAGAATAATCAACTTCGGGTACGGTAATTTTTACGTGCATCGCACTGCGCTCAATACAGACGCTGCCAACCTTCTCTCCTCACTTACTTAGTTTATCGACTTTCGCCGCCGTGTCATAACTTCGCCCATAAAACACTTTACACACTTGGAAAGCACTTTCGGCTTCCGCCGTGGAGTAATAAAGAAGGGCGCTCGGGATATTCATTGAACGAAAACTTCCTTCACTGCGGAAGTGGAATAAGTGCCTTAGTAGACCTTTAAGGCTGAAAAAGTCAAGTACGCCGAGGAGTTTTTTACTACCGGGTATACATTAAAATGAATAACGCATTGTATACTGTTTGGTTAGAGAAGCATGTTTTGTTTTTGCTTCTTTTTCGCGATGAAAAGTTTTGCATGTCTTTTGGTTCTTGCGTACAATTTGTAGACTCTGACGCGACAACCAACACTCGATTTTAATTCACTTGTTCAATATAAAAGCCTTTGTTTCCGCCAAAGCGACGAAAATTACTCTGTTCTCGCTGTCAGACAACAAGTTCGTGTCGAGCCTGAAAACTGTCATCAAAAAGGTGCCTGTACCATGGACATCACACGTTCACTAATTTAATTGATGGCCTACCTACGCGTTCATCTTAGTTCCTTATCGCAGTAAAAAAGGCCTTTCATTCATTCCTTATGAAGCCAAGATGAAAGAAACTGTTCCGAACTTCTTGTTTTATTTTCTTGTTTCTCGCGCAAACTCAATGTATTTTGTTAGCTTGCATATAAGTTTCGCCTTTTGGTTAAGTATTAAGACCAAGGCGTAATTCAGGGCTAACTGGTTGGTCATTGTCTATCTACGCGTTTATCTAAGTTCCTTATCGCAGTAAGAAAGGTCTTTCATTCATTCATTATGAAGCCAAGATGAAAGAGACGGCTCCGAACATCTTTTTTGATGTTGTTGTCTACCGCGCAAATTCAATGTATTTTGTTTGCTTGCGTAAAAGTATCCCCTTTTGATTTAGTAATAAGACAAGTACGTATTTCACTGCTAACTGGTTGGTCATTGTGGAATGTGCAACGCTGGCAGTCCACAGATGAAAACGAAACGATCAATTGTGTCGGACGCAAGAAGGACACAAGGGCAGTTGTGTACTGTTATCGTTTTTGCCCCCCCCCCCCCCCCCCCTTTCCAAGCCCTGCACATTCCATTAGAAGTGATAAGGTATTATTACAAAACATAAAACTGATCAGGGGACAAAACACAGGAAAGAGGCAAACAGGACGAGCTGAGCTCGTCCTGTTGTAACACAAGCGAAAGGCAAACGGGGCGAGCTGAGCCCGTCCTATTTGCCTCTTTCCTGTGTCTTGTCCCCTGATCAGTTTTATGTTTTGTAATCATGTCATACCAACTAGCCCCCCATCGCTCACTCTTGGATAAGGTATTCGATAACTTCATAAAGTGCTAAAAATAGCAGCGGAGTTCTGCGTCTGCTTTTAAAGCTTTTCTCTTAGTCACCACTCGCGTTTTGATAAAGCGGCAACTGGTGTTGCCATCCCATGTTTAACTCTACCTTTTCCTCTAGATTGTAGCTTCCTGTGCTTGAAAAAAAAAGACAGTCCCGCTCGTACATTATTCTTCTCTCGAGGACCACTTTTCCAAAATCCATTCGGAGCAGATGTCCTCTTCCTCGATTTAACTAATCCTGTGAGTAGGGAAAGCAGTGTGAACGGCGGCCTCACATAACGTTCAAACAGGGAGTCGTATTCTCGAGAGTTTCTGAGCCACTGAGCCATACTAGTGATGCTTGTAGAGTGACTGTCCAGCCCTCTTCGGAGCTGAAAACTCTGAATGAGTGAGAAGAGGATTTGGTACGCTCCAGAGATTCGCGGCGCGAGACACACTGGATTTGCCGGAGTCATATTCGGTGGCCTGGAAGATTTTGGAACGGACGGTAGATACAAAGACGCCAGTGTTGACGAGCTGGCGCCCGCGGAATACAAATAGGCGACGACACGAGAGCACGGCTTGTATTACAACGAATGTATGCATTGGTCTTTCGCTTGCAGGCTGTTTACATTGTTGGAGCCTTGTTTTCTTGTTTTTTCTACCAATCCTGCGAGTGCTATCGTTTGCCAATAGCTTTCTTTCTTTCTTTCTTTCTTTCTTTCTTTCTTTCTTTCTTTCTTTCTTTCTTTCTTTCTTTCTTTCTTTCTTTCTTTCTTTCTTTCTTTCTTTCTTTCTTTTTTTCTTTCTTTTTTTCTTTCTTTCTTTCTTTCTTTCTTTCTTCCTTTCTCTCTTTCTTTCTTTCTTTCTTTCTTTATTCCTTCCTTTCTTTCTTCCTTTCCTTCTTTCTTTCTTTCCTTCTTTCTTTCTTTCCTTCTTTCTTTTCATCCTTTTTTGTTTCTTTCTTTCTCTCTTTCTCTCTTTCTTTCTCTCTTTCTTTCTCTCTTTATTTCTTTCCTTCCTTCTTTCTTTCTTCCTTACTTCTTTCTTCCTTTCTTCCCTTCGTTCTTCCTTTTTATCTGTCCTTCCTTCTTTCTTTCTGACCTCTTTCTTGCTTTTTTTCCCTTTCCTTAGTTTCCAACTTTCTTTCCTCCTTTGTTTCTTTCCTTCTTTCTTTTTATCTTTTTCCCTTTCTTTCCTTCTATCTTTCGTTTTTTTGCAGCGAGAGCTGTTCTGCTTCCGTTCCCAGGTTTCGCGTCGCTGTCGTCGTCGTAGTCATAGTACTAGTAGCAGCAGTAGTAGTAGTAGTGAGGTTAGAAGTAGTAGTAATGGTTCAGTAGCGTGGCTTTTTGGGCTTGTTGGTAGATAGTTCCAATACACTGTAGCGCAGCAAAAGACGAGGACACAAGAGACAAGAAACGAACAGCACGAGCGCTTAGTAATGGTAGTATTCCTATGTCGTAGTCGTCGACGAAACCAGTGGTTGCGTTGCCATGGGAGCCACTCAGAGGGTGGTAACCATGGAAGTGGAGGACCGTATGACGTGAGCATAGTAATGCGCAACCAGGACGTGGTTACTATGGGAACCGACCGGAATGTTCTCACCATGGAAGGGGGGAGGGTGTGAAGATAGTGGAGGAATCTCCAACCGGAGGATGGTTACCATCGAAGGAGGAGGGTATGGAGAGAGCGTAAGAAGGCGCAACCGGTGGGTGGTTGCTACGGGTTCAAGGTTACCAGAGTGTAGGTAACCTGGAAGGAGCAGGAGGGGGTTACCATTGGAAGAGGACGGTATGGCGAGAGCGTAGGAAGGCGTAACCGAAGGGTGGTTACCACGTTAACGTCCAGAAGATGGTTACCGGGCAAGGACGAGGATGTGGTGAGAGCAGAGGAATCGGCAACTGCAGATGGTTACTGTAGAAGGAGTTGGGTATCTTGAGGGCATAGTGGAGGTGAACTGGAAAGTAATTACCATCTAAGGAGAAAGGTATGACGGCAGCGTAAGGTGCAAGCGGAGGATGATTGCCACAGGAACCACAGGGAGAGTAGTTACCTTAGACGAAGGAGGAGGAGGAGAGTAGGCGTGAAAGGAGGATGGTATGGCGAGAGCGCTAAAGTATGTACTCAGAGGTTGGTTACCACAGGAACTATTCGGTAGGTGGTTGCCGTGGAAAGAGGAGGGAGAGTATGGCCATACAGAAAAGCACGGTCCAACTGTGGCAGCTGCTACTAAACGCGCCTTCAGTGGAAAGGGTAATCGGTGGCGCGAAGCTCCTGCAGCGGCGGAATGGAGAAGGGCGTCATACACGCATGAGGTCGCTCTCATACGCTCTACCTCCACATATCGTAAAATATAGATACGTTAACAGTTGTTGCTGAATCTTGAGTCACGAAGTGAAGACAGTCTTATCAGTATTCTTTCCTTCATTCTTCCATTCTTTCTTTTTATTCTTTCCTTTCTTCTTTCTTTCTTTATTGTTTCTTCGCGGCATCAGTTCCCTTTCATTCGGGAGAAGGCTGGAGTTGTGCTTCTTTGGTGGCAGTTGCACGCCTGTTGCTTTCCTCGTGTGCGTCTTCATATCATGAAAAAAATAGTAATAAAACAGAAGCAAAATTAGTAATAATATTAATGCTACTACGATTAGTAGCGTTAAGACTACTGAACTACGAGCAACATTACTAATAAGTCCTTTACAATAATGTTTGGAAGAAACTCAACTAGGTAAGCAGTGAAGATGCAGGGAAATGAACAGTTGACGATATGAATATAGGGAAAGCAGAGCTCTCGGGAGTGATTAAAAAGAAATGGGGTAGTTTAGCCTTGGAGGAGTTAGTTTGAGTGATTTTGAAGATAAGTAGGCGTGGAAGACGGTCACATGTTTTTCAATCATGACACAGCAATAATGATGTACGAAGCACTGGTGACCGTGAATAAAAAGAAGTTTGTCTGTACCAACGGTGGCTCGTTATGGATAACGTGTGCAGCAATTCGGAAAGTGCCGTCAATTGGTACTATTTATTTTAACAAGCTGCCCCTGACTGAATTAAACGAGGTAGGCTTTCAGAAAGAAATCAGCTCTGAAAGGAATTGTTTTCTTTCGCTTCAAGGAGATAGATAGTACGACTTACCAAAGATCCGAAAAACTATAAAGGAAAAGTATTCAAGAAGAACTCTAGTTTGGGCTAGTTGGTTCATGATTCGCAAAGAAAACTGCGCAAAATACGAGGACAAAAGAAAACGTACACGACATGGCGCTGGTCCTGTCGTGTTTGTTTCTGTTTTGTCCCCGTATTTTGCGCCGTTTCCTTTGTGAATTATAAAGGAAAATGCATCGTCCTTCATAACTACGCAGCTATGCAGGAAAACCGCCTGGCCTCATATAAAGGCGTCATATAAAGTCGCAAGAAATAATTTTCAGAACTAACTTATCAGGTTTTCGCTTAGCCGACAGCAAATGCAGACGGCGCTAATATGCGTCATAATACGACGCCCAGAATTCAACGTTCAACAAACACAAACAAATGTTTGAGTTCTAAGCGCCTTAATGCAGCTGATTCAGGTGCGAGCGCACCACGACAGAGCGTCGAGGAATTCAAGAACCACAAACATGAAAAAGTGAATTCGATGTTACGCTCGCAGTGCTTGCTTGGGAAACAGAAGAGTAAAATGATGTCCCTGCCTGCGTTTCTAAACTGCGCTAGTTCTCTTGTGCGGGTTTTCGCTTTCGCAGTCTGCAGCTCCGCACACAGTTCTGTGTAAACAGCAAAGATTTCTCTAATAACGTTTCCGGCGTTTTCCCCCCTTTCAACTTCTCTCAAGCGAAGTTTCGTGCGTTTTCTTGCAGCTCCTGCCATTTCCAAAACAGTTTGACTGATACACACGCACACAGCGAAGAAACCGGTGGGTAATTGCTGAGCTAATACTCCGGTGTTTATGAAAGCCGGAAGCTTGACAAAGCTCGGCGAAGGAATGCTGAATCTCCGAGCTGCCACGAAATTAAGTTCGCGGCGCAAAACAGCAGTCGAGAGACGGCAGCAGCTTCTCTTTTAATTTGCATACGCACTTGAATCTTCAATTTTATCATTTTTACCCTTCGCACTGGAATTAGTGCTGACTCTTTACAGGTGCTTCCACTGGGGCCTAACGAAGATGCTAGGTTGAAAGCGCCAAGCTGCGTACAACGGACACAGGAGCAATAGAGATTCCTAGTTCAGACTTGGTGCAAAATATATAAAAACAAAACAATGAATAATAAGAAAGTAACAATGTGATATCCGATAGCGAAGACAAAGAAGTATATTCAGTGAGGCAAGTGTTGAAAAATTAGCGGGTGAATAAGTGCAAAAAAAAAAGTGTTGATGCTCCCGTCTTCCACCGGTTGAGTCTAACTGGGCGTAACGGCGACAGTGCAGTTAGGCACTTCGAAATTCAGGAACTTCGTCCACATAATCAGGGGTGGAACTTTCTCATGACTGCGTCCATGCGCCAAGGTTCTATCGTCCGGCTTCACTTCCGGAAGTTTTGAGGTCGTTCTTCTTTCTATCAGCGATGTGATTTTGGCTCGCCGCACGGTCCAGAAAAATGAAGGCAACGTGGCTGAAAAGAAAGAAATGAAAAAAAAAGAAAACAAATAAGGAGTTCTCACAGAGAGGCACAAAGGAAGAAAGAAAGAACAAGAAAGACGAATAAACGAATACACGGCACCTCGTTATTTCGGGATTCAGGCTCATAACTTATGCAGATTTTCTGTGTCCCGGCGCGGAGCTGGGACGAACGTCAATGCCGAGCCAGGGCTCTGGCTTTCATGTACTAGTACGGCCATCTCTCTATTTCGCATGCGCGAGCCACTCCTTAGGTATGTTGTCGTTCGAACTTTGCTTGATTGGGGACAGTGGTCAAACTTGTCTCCTGCTTTTCAATTTCTCAGTTTTTCCGTAAATAAATAGGCACGCAAAAAATTGTGTGTAAAAAACCGTGCTTCAATGATGCCGGAAATTTTATTCTTTCCCACGTCTGTTTCGCTCAGGTTCATTCATTCATTCATTCATTCATTCATTCATTCATTCATTCATTCATTCATTCATTCATTCATTCATTCATTCATTCATTCATTCATTCATTCATTCATTTAATAATCCGCCGCGGTGGTTAAGAGGTTATGGTGCTTAGCTGCTGACCCTAAAGGTGCGGGTTTGGTATCGGCCGCGCGGTGGAATTTCGATGAAGGCGAAATTATACAGGCCTGTGTACTGTGCGATGTCAGCGCACGTTAAGGAACCCCAAGTGGTCGAAATTTCCGGAGCCCTTCCCTACGGCCTCTCTCATAGCCGCTTTGGGACGTTAAAACCCCACAATCAATCAATCAATCAATGAATCAATCAATCAATCAATCAGTGAATCAATCAATCAGTCAGCAAATCAGTCAATCAATCAGTCAGCAAATCAGTCAATCAATCAGGCAGTCAATCAGTCAGTCAATCAGCCAATCAATCAGTAAATCAATCAATAAATCAATAATGAATGTCTATGTACTCTAAGCAGAAAAAAGGGAAAAGGGAATAAACTGTCCTCTAGCGCACTCTTTTTATAAAAGAGAGAATGCTGGAGGACATTTCAATCCCTTTTTACTCCAATATAGGTGTATTCGTGTTTAGAGTCTAAGATGCCGAGAAAAAATAATCGAATCGCCACGCAAAAAGACAAAGTAAATAATAAAATGGGAATACTAAAATGCGTTTACGTAAATGCGAATAACCAAAATGAATGCATATGACATGACTAAAGGAATTATGTTGTTGTGAAAATAATTGCAGGCAAGACCATTTCTAAAACAGTATCGGCTAACACAGTAACAGTAAAGTAGTACAGGATGCAACTACGCTCTGTGCCAACTTTAACAAAAAACTAGTGCCGTCAAGGAAGAATGACCTCTTTTGAAGCACATTTTCAACACTTAGTCATTAATCAGCCAAGGCCTCGTCGACGTGATACGAACTGACGGGAACAGCAACCATCTTTTTTGATCTTGGGCAGTTGCTCTATACGACGAAGTAATAGTGATTCCCAGCGAATTCAGAGATGACTAAAAAGAAAAAGCTTTCCTTAATAGGGTTTTGATGGATGAGAAACTAAGGCCGAAGTTGTATTCAGGCTGGTTCTGGGCGCGTTCAACCAGGGCATGCAGGTTAACGCACTAACGATCCCATAGCAGGCAAGCGTGGCGAAGTTGGTGTGGTTTGTTTGTTCAACATCCTGCTTGTTTTGCAAGCAACATTTCTATGTCAAAGGGCCGACGGAAAACAAACTCCGCGTATTATCACTGGCAAGGCTTCTCCAGTATTGACTCTCCATTTAGAAAGTAAACTTATCGGATCGGAACGTTGAACGTGGTTGGGGGTAAACAGAGTATGTCGACCACTTCCCTCTATCCAAAACAAATCTATGCTTCGCAAACCAGTGCTGAACTGAGTCTGAATGGCGAAGTAGTTAACAAACACCAGACAGACTTTGCATGACAAAATAAATTGCTATCGTGGGTGGGCGTCCTACCTTCACTTAACTAAAAAGTATGTACAAGCAGTAGCAAAAATTTACAGGGTGCGGGTCGGCAGAAAAATAATTTTTTTCTACCTCCTCTTGCGAAGAAATCACACTAAATGAATGTGGATAATAGGAGCAATCTCTGCTGCATCCACTGCTGCTAATATAGTCGGCTGGGTTGTGAGGTAGGCGTACAATTAGTTTGTTCTCAATCCCACGCAAAGCGTTAACTTGTGAACCCGACTGCTGTCGTCATCTCACATGCATATGCATGCTTGTGAGTGTGTTTGTAGCTCTCTATTAAATCCTGTTTGACAACCAAGCAATCTCAACATTCTGGACAACAGAACGAAGAAGCAGTCTTGACAACACAAGTCTGAATATTTGTTAATTTATTTACAGACAGTTGAGATCAGATGCGGACAAGAAAGCTACCCACTCTCTTTAGTCGCTTTAAACACGGCATCGCACTCACTTAAAGCCTGTCTTCCTGCGTATTCTACTTCTTCGTGCTGCATTAAAGAACGAGATGAAATATGTTTTTAAAGGAAATAGAACTTACAAAATGTTGGCTATATTTCAACTAGGCAACGTAAACAGGGGCACATCTAGCTTCAAAGATCGCACGCTGCGCGAAACCGCCTGAAGCCATCACGCCTTCGGCTATTCTAGGTTTCCCACTTAACGTTCGCAGGCTAAACTGGCACGGTTCATAGCAGCGACCGTACGGTCCGCACGTAGCCCGTTCAAGTAGCTTTTGTTATTTTTTCTTTCTAAACGTCCTTCAGAGCTTCCCAACTTCATTTGTCAAGTAGAAATTGTTTTTGTTAAAACTTGTTCCGAGCCGTGCCTATTAACGATTGTCAGTCCGCTAACGATGGAAGTGTACGACATTTTCGAACATCTACGTATGCGCCATTCTTCAACGCGCCGAGCCATTTGCCTTGAAGCTATAGAACTATACTTCAGTTTTCTCTTGAATTTGTCTCTTCTAGTTTTATGGCACTACTAGTCGCATTTATCGAGTTTGGACATACGTACGTGAGTACATCCATCCCTGAAACCTGCTTTCTGGCAGGCGACCTACCTGCCCGCCGGGTTTTGGGCAACCTGAGAGGTCTGTACATCTGGCAGGCCTTAACCTGGGTGAAGACCCCTAGGCCTTCACCCAGACCTTTGCCCAAAGGCCTTTAGGATGAAGGCCGTCATGTTAAATGCGTTCCGGGCATGGTGAAGGTCTTTAGGTCAAATGCCTTTAGCACGTAAGGATGTTAAGTGCCCACCGTAACTAGTGTACGATTTTTGTCTATTCACAGTCTATAGACTGGCTATATACAAAATCTATTAAAACTGTGTGACCAAAAGTCTATAGTTTATCTAAAGACTCTGTATAGCATTTCTATTGCCTATAGACTGTTTTACAATTGCTAAGAGATTCTATAGATTTTATAGACAGAAGTTTATGGACAGTCTATAGACTGTCTAAAAAATGTTTGTAAGGGTTGTAAGCCAACCCCTAAGACACTATGCGATAAGCTAATTACGCGGTGAAAAATCTGAAGTATAGTGTATTTAGGCGCGCTGAGCTCTAGCCAGAATAAAACAGATGAAAGAATGTTTCTTTCGCATTTTCTCAATGAGCAGCTTCTAGTTAAGCGCAGCGCATAACATTACGCCTATATGTTGAAATGTGCTGGCTCATTCTATGTCACTATCTTCTCTCAATATTTTGAAGGGTACACTCAAGAAATTCTTTATAGGGAGGAGTAATGATGACATATTTACATAGTTCTTGAACCCCAAAACGTCTAAAAAAAAGAAAGAGCTTTTGAAAGCTTTAGTTCCTGTCGACAGCAGCTTTGTTGAATCACCGGCCGCTTAAATTCTCGCTTCAATCTATTAGCAGCGCCCTCTACTAGAAGCCAGGGCGCTAGAACGTTCGCTGGGCGCCCCTATGAAAGAAGGGATTAGCTCCTAATCCTAAGAGTATGACCCCCTCCTTTCTAGTTTTGAAGGATTCGCAGGAACTGGGCCGTGCACTGATTCGTCTCAAGTTACGAGTACATCTACCGGGGTTTATTAGCGGGGGGGGGGGGGGGGGGGGGGGTAATCAACTGCCTTTTTCTTCAATGACCTTGTCAAAGGCTTGAAAGCAGTTTTTATGTTTGTTGTTTTCTTTTGGTCTATAGTAGGAGAGCTTCATTTGCACTGCAGAATACAATAAGGTACCATTAATTCTAAGTCTAGTTTAACTATTTATATTTTCAGAATTCCGTCCGTGAGAGATAACGGGATCGATGAGCATACTGACGGCAAAAACAAACAGTGTGCACAATTTAGAATCATACATGATAGTTAATATATCATGCAACTGCTCACTCCGTTTCTTCTCGCTTTCTTAACTTTAGTTATCGGTGGTTAGGGTCTAACATTTTAGTTTAGGCTTGAGTGAAAGAAATGTTTTCACAAAGATCAAAGTGTAAGAAATGTTCAGTAATACGCATGCAAAACGAGAAATAAAGGAACGAAGAAAGAAAGGGAAACAAAGAGGGAAGAAAGGGACAAGTAACGAAAGAAAAAGAAAGAACAAAGAAAAAACGAAGCAAGCCATGGAAAAAATAAATGAAGAAAGAAAGAGAGAAAGAAAGAAGGAAAGGAAGGAAGAAAGAAAGAAAGAAAGGAAGAAAGAAAGAAAGAAAGAAAGAAAGAAAGAAAGAAAGAAAGAAAGAAAGAAAGAAGGAAAGAAGGAAAGAAGGAAGGAAGGAAGGAAGGAAAGAAGGAAGGGAGGAAGGAAGGAAGGAAGGAAGGAAGGAAGGAAAGAAGGAAGGAAAGAAAGGAAAACAAGAAGGGAAGAAAGACAGGAAGGAAAATTAGAGAAAAGAAAGAATGAAATAAAAAAGAAACTAAAGAAGGAAAGACAGAGGGAAATAAAAGCTAGAAAACACAGGGCATCAAAGAGGAAATGGCAAAAAACTCAGGGCAAGAAAAAAGACACTTCCCCCGCGTCAGTATGTATCCATATCGAAGCCTCCTTACGCGGATAGCGCATTAGCAACGACAATCAGAAAAAAAAGAGAAAATTTTTAAAGCCTCCGCTTTCAACTTTATGCGTGCTTAGTTCATAAATATTGTTTAGTGCTCTGGTACAAATTAAAAGGAGAGAAAAGAACTTTAGCCATCTGTAAAACTTTCGTGTTGGTGGTTTGGGCTCCGCTGTTTGGTTAACCTTTTTTATTTTTCTCAGCTCTAGAACTCTATAAAGGCCTCTGTCTCCTCAGGGCTTTCAGAAGTGCCAACACCAATTTACAAAAAATGAGCTCGACGGCTTGATCAAGAGTAGTGCCTCCTAATTTTTATCCCTTAAATGCACGCGCCATCAAGTTGTGTTCTCAATTACTGTAGCGATGGCTTCAGATATTACGTCAAAACTTATACAGCAGTCAGTGGACACGCCATGTGAACAAGATGTGGTAGCCGTTGAAAATGTTAGAATTTAAACTCGCCATACAAATAAACAGATTAAATCAATGCTGCACGTTGTCGGCATGGCTATATAGATCACACTCAGACGCCACATTGCACGAGCTCTGTAAGCGACACTGGGAAAACAACCTGACAAATTTTGTTCGACTTCTATGCCGACGAGAATGCATTACAAAGAACAAAACCTTATTATTTTAAAGGACACTGAGGACAATTTATTTCATATTTTATTCTAAGTGAATATCTATTACCTCACTTTTTATGACTCGAGGTTTCCCGGCAGCTAAAGATGAATTTGTTGCTGAGAAAATGGGAGTTGAGAACTGGACATATTTAAAGACTTTTATTGATTCATAATAGTGTCGTCATTACTGAAAAGTTATTTTATAGTGGTGTCGTTTAGATTCGGAGATCCGCATTCAATGAGTATGACGTCATTGCAGTTCGCTTGTGAAACGAGACGTTGCCGGCAACACTTGTATTTCATATTTTGGGCGTTCCTATCTGGTAAATGTTTCGTTTTGAATGAAAGTAGCTCTAATTTTTATCAAGTGTGGTAGGCAGTCTATATCGCCTCTCTTCAAATTTTTCTCAGCGTCTGTTTAGGGGATAAAGTGAAGATAATTATCGTCCAAATATAGTGAAGTGAATAACTGCGCTGTCCTATTCGCTGCTTTTTTTGTTGTTGTTGTTGCGAAAGCAACACTACGCGAGTCGCCGAGCCATTTCGCGGAGCTGACGAAAGGCCATACTGCGCACGCGCGAGGAGCAGTGACGTCACACGGCGCACAGCTGGCGGGTGACTCGGAGGTGCTGCCGCCGCGCTCGCCAGTTGCGCATGCGCAGTAGCGGCGCGCTGCTAGCGTGTCGGGGCCGCCGGCACGCCAGCTGTGCGTAGTGACGTCACTTGCTCCTCGCGCATGCGCAGTATGGTCGTGCAAGAGCACGCGAAACGGCGAGACTGTGGGCAGTGTAGCTCAGGCAACAATATATAGCTAAGCGCAGATGTTGCTTTCGCAATCCTCCAGGTTCAACCAGAGCTAAACCACAGCCAATTTTTTTCTTTTCAGTATTCGTGTTCGCAGGTACCATACCGTGAGCTGATTGTTTTCTGATAACATGGCGTTGGTGTTGCTATCGGCGTCGTAATATTTTGTAGCTCAAAACCCACCGCCCTCATAAACTTCTGGTAGATAATTATAAATGCGGAATAAGGAGTGAGTCCCGTTATAAACCGAGTGTGGGCTTCTGCGAACGATAACACGATGAACGAAGAAAGTCTAGGGCAGGCACAAAAAACATCTTATGGTTGTCTTCTTGGACTGGTACAGTTCCACGCTCAAAGCAATATACCGTTTCCCCTTTTCATGACCCAGTTATTTTTACAAATTTAATTCCTGTGGAGCTCCAGTTACTCATTTCTATTTACAACTTTGACTTTGTAATTTTGGTATGACAAGAGGCGAGCAAAATGCGCACTTCAACCTGTAATGTACTATTGTATGGGAGTCAGCTTTTTAATTAAAAAGTGTTGTTTTTACTGTTGCTTCCTTACTTCTCATTCTTTTTATTGCAGATTATGTTATTTGCTTCTACTCCTAGCATTCACAGAGTAAGCGATGCTTATTACAGGTCACCATCAATGTGAAATCTCGACAAATTGAGTAGTGCGTTTTTAATAGTGGTCATGAACATTTCTCAAACAATGCACATAATTGGAGACAGTAGAAAGGAAAAAAATGCGGAACCGTTTTTAACCGTAGTAAAACGGAGTATCATGACGTCAAATTCATGCTTCTTGTAAATATACCCTTGTAATAAAAACAGAACCAAGTTAAGTTCCCGGTTAGGAGACTTCTCGAACCAAAAAGGTTTGGTTTGGTTTATGGGGTTTTACACCCCAAAGTAACTCAGACTATGAGAGACAGCATAGTGAAGGGCTGCGGAAATTTTGATCACCTGGGGTTCTAATTTCCCTGAAGCAAATCCGAAGCCACCACATATCTGCCACTGTCATTCCGCCTATAAGATAACTGAGACAGGAAGCTTACCGCCTGTTGTTATCGTGCTCTTTATTCCTTTTGTGTGCATGTGTGCGTGAGTGCGTGTGCAAATATGATTATTCGTATATTTGTAATACTCTACCTCCTATCTGTTTCTCCACCGTGTCTTCTAGCCTATCCGTTTTACTACGTTGGTTCCTGCAGATCAGGTGTCCCGCGACTAAGTGGTAATTTCAGCCGCAAGGAGGCATCTTTTTTCCTTGTCTGTTTATTTTTATTAACACCACTATTCCAATTAGTACTAGTGATATAATTGCTAATAGCAATAAAACGGTACCAAGGTAACAGCTGGCAGCAGTATGACAGCAAATGAACGTATTCCAAGCATGTTTGAAATTGAAGTTGAAAGTTTATTAAGGAATTCAAGCAACGTCACAAGCGTATACAGCGAAAGGTCCCATGGTACAAGACCGCAGGCGGGACCTCCCATGAAAATAAATTTGGTTAAGCAACAAAATGCAAAATACACAACACATTAATTAGCGACGCAGAGAATAAATATAGATACAGAGTGCAATATGAGTTACTGAAAAATTTAAATACAAACGATCAAATGCAGGAGAATGTTCAATAAAACACTCAAAGATGCTGCGATACATAGGGTCAAAAACAAAAAAAAATCGCACATTAAAAGGAAAAGCTTTAATTTGACCTTGAACAAAGAAAGCGTATTAGTTTGTTTGATGTCTACGTTCAAAGAGTTCCAAAATGATCTGGAGGAAAAATGAAGGCATTGTTTCCCGTAGTTCTGGCCTTAGGTAGTAAAAGTTATTACGCAGCGCAAAACGTGTGACGATGTTGCTTATGATCGTGCTTATGATGTTAATGACAAAATAAAATGACGGTTTCATTAAGAGCTCCTTAAAAGCACCATAAGCGCACCATTTGGACAAGATCACCCACGAAGCTATCCACGTTCTACTTCATCCGCTGTTTCTTTGTGCGCTTTTTTGTGGAACGTCGACCTGATTCCGCATTCAATAACACCTCTCCCCCCCCCCCCCTCCTCCCCCTGCACACCCACACACTTTCTCATTCTCGTTTACGGCTGAGTGTGGGCTCCCAGATTGCCCGATACGTTCCCAGAATCGTCTGCAGCAGCAACGCCATCAGCCGCCGCCAGGTGCCGCCCTAAAGCGCTGCAAACGACCCGGAAAAAGCGGATCGCACTGAGCGCCAGTGGAGGCGCGCGCCATATGGGGCCGCGATATCGAAGCGGCGAGCTCGAACGAGCAAAGGGAATGACGCAAGGAACAAAATAATAATAACACAAAAAGTTACGTCCCGCCGTTCGCGCCATCTGCCGCCCCCCAAGCAAGTGGCGCATTTACCGTTCCCTAACGCCCGGGGCCCGCTCGTATTTATGCCGCCTGGATCACGTAGCCGGCGTATTCGGGAAGTCGTGAAACAACACTTTTAGGCCGCCATATACGTGTTCGGAAAGAATCACTGAGTCCCCCGCGCCCCGATATGTGAGCAGCTTACGGGCGCAGACCCACAGCTCCCTGGATTTCACTGCCTTGTTCTTTCCTTTCGTCTTTTATTTTTTTCTAAACTCAATTTTTGTTGCTAGTAGCGATGGGTTTCTTGCTTTTTTGAGTTTCGAGACTTCCCTCGTGTACTGAAGGAAGGCTTATTTGCATTTCTACCCCTCGCAGACTCGGAAGATTTTAGGGACAGTTTTAAGAGTCCGGAGCCTTTATGCGTCTCGCGGTGATATTAACCTAAATGCGTATTCAAAGGAAAAATCGTCGGCCGTGTTGATTGTTCATCGGTGTGCTGGGGCCATGCAGGTGTTTCTCACAATACTTCGCCGATTATCATGGTCTCGCTATCCCGATGTAAGCTGATTATGCTGATTAGCAAAAACCCCACGCAGAATTATTCCGTTAATCTGCGGGCCGGGCAGCGTTCGGTTCCTGCACTTCTTTATGTGTGTCTTTTGTTTTTAGCTCACACTGCAGCTTGAATGTTTTATTTCGATATTTTTGTTTCATTTTTAATTTTTCTTGCTTTCTTTGCTGATCGCCCATCCTGTCCCCTGTATTTAAGAAAGGCATGGAAACGCTTGGAAGAAACGATAATAAGTAACTAAAGACAGCAACCTTTCAATCAATAAGTGCTTTTTAAACTTTATTATGACCCAGTCACGGAAGAACAAATTGATCATACTTGTGCGTTCTTGCGCTGGTGTTCTGATCAGAGATTGCGGCCTTTGATATCTGTCAAATTAGATGAACCTGGGCTTGAAGAATCTGGAATCCTCATCAAGCATATCTCATCAATGCCCTCGAATCTGTTCAGAATCGCGCTGCTCGTTTCATTCATTCATCCTACTCTTATGACATCAGTGTTTCATCCTTAAAAACAGCATCCGGACTATCACCCTTATCGCTCCGCCGTCGCATTGCCAGCATGTCTTTATTTCACAAATTCTTCCACAGCCCTATGCACATCGCACCTTATATTCTTCCACCCGCACGCATATCTCACCGCACCAGCCATCGTCTACAAGTTGCCCGTCCACGATCACGCACCGTCACTTTTTCTAATTCCTTCTTTCCTCGTGCAGCCGCAGACTGGAACGGCCTTCCAAACAACGTTGCCATCATCACCTGCCCAAGTCTTTTCACTGATGATGTAGAAACTTTCCTGTCATTGTGAATTTGTGCTTTTATTCTTGCCACCCCGCCGCCGCGGTGGCTCAGTGGCTATGGTGCTCTGCTGCTGGCCCGAAAGACGCGGGTTCGATCCCGGCCGCGGCGGCTGAATTTCTTTGGAGGAGAAATTCGAGGCACGTGTACTGTGCGATGTCAGTGCACGTTAAAGAACCCCAGGTGGTCGAAATTTCCGGAGCCCTCCACTACGGCGTCTCTCATAGCCTTAGTCGCTTTGGGACGTTAAACCCCATAAACCAACCAACCAACCATTCTGGCCACCCCTTATGTAACACCCCTTTTAAGGGGTCTTTAAGGTAATAAAATGAAATTAAATGAAATGAAAGGGTGGGCGCTCCATGTAAGAGCTTTCACCATTAAAAAAAAAAGGTAAAAAGCGAGGGGGGAGGAAAAGAAAGACTGCGGGTGACAGGAAACACTCTAACCGGCAAAACTTGAAAAGACGCAGTCAGGGCACTTTATGAAGTTCGCTAAGCGTGTCGTGAAACTTTTGTTCGGCGCAGTGGGGGGCTGGGTTGCACAGAACGAGGCAAGGCATGCTTCGTCGTAGGTCTGGTCGGGAGAGCTGGGGTGTTTGGACAGTGTTGGGATCTATTGTGGTATGTTAGAACGACTATGAGGGGATGGTGTAGCGTTGCGAGCAAAGGTGAAGAAGGTAGGTCTGTTGAGAAAAGTATTTCAGTACGTCCATGATCTCAGAGGTGCGGAGAGACAACCCAGATGGTGATATATCTGGCCTTGCACAGTACTAAATTTTAAAAGTAAGTATGACTCGCGTTGTTCCAATAGCTGGCAATCGGTGACTACAATTTGCATGAACTCCAGCCGTTCCGACCAAACCTGATTTGCCTCGTTCTGAGCAACCTTCAGAGCAACCACCCTCAATAGCCTCAGTGAAAATTCGGACTTCTAGTCGGACAATTTGTTTTAGTCCAGGAGAATATCTTCTCAGATTTCAAAATTTCCAAAAATGTTCGATATTTACCCATATTTCTCTGAAATTTCTCTGAAAGACCTTTAGTACCTGGTAATTATGAAGCAGTGATAACGGTTGCATTATATTGTTTTGAACTCTATTGCTGAGAACTATATTGTTATCAAATATAAAGACAGTCTTTTGTTCATTTATCATTACGAGGTACTGTGTTTCAAGAGGGTGTGCCATTGTGGTAACTAAAATCAACCCCATGCACTCAGATATATAAGCCGAACTCTTAAGCGTTACTCTTACTTCGGTCATTACCTCTTTTCAAAGGGTCGCATTGCCGCATACTGAAATTGCCTGCCGAATTCCTGCTTGGCATGTTTTCTACCGTTAAGCTAACCTTCCGCGCCTTGACCTTATGAAAGCGGCCCATCGGGGCTCTGTATAGAACTTCCCAAGTGAAAGAGATTCGGTGAGCAACTACTTTCTATTATTTTTCTCTTTTTTTACCGCTCAGGGAACATCACTGGTTTCATTACCACAATTTAGGGGTTACTGCTCGGAAATGTTTCACTGCTTTCTTCAGAATCATGATGAAGTTAGCGCCAAAAACGAGGACTAAAGTAGGAGAGAAGACACAACACGAGCGCTTTTTCGCAACTAAAACTTTAATGGAAGAACACATGACATATATACCCATCTCGTGAAGTAAATCAAAAAGAAACATACATGATATCGCCAAGATAAACCTTAGAGGGCGATACATCTGAAGAGTGCTGAGGGTGCAAAAGGTACATAAAAAGTGCAAAAACAGGAAACTTCATGGTCACAATCACGAAGGGCAAACCAAAATACCCCCCAAAAAAAACCCAAAAAAGGAAATTCTGTTCATCGTAAAGAACGCCTCCAGCGCGAAATTACTGAGGCTTTTTATATTTCGCGACAGGGAAATTCATGCATAAGCGCACCGTCCATTTCTTTAACAGCAAAGGAGCTGGCATACCTGGATCACACGTGGAATTTATATCATTTCCTTTTCCCTCCTTTTTTGGGTTCTTTTTTGGGGGAGGTATTTTGGTTTGCCCTTCGTGATTGTGACCATGAAGTTTCCTGTTTTTGCACCTTTTATGCGTTTATGTACCTTTTGCACCCTCAGCATTCTTCAGAAGTATCGCCCTCTAAAGTTTTATCTTGACGATATCATGTATGTTTCTTTTTGATTTACTTCACGATATGGGTATATATGTCATGTGTTCTTCCATTAAAGTTTTAGTTGCGAAAAAGTGCTCGTGTTGTGTCTTCTCTCCTACTTTAGTCCTCGTTTTTGGCGCTAACTTCATCATGAATAAGATTCAACTCGCCCAACTTTCCACCTTACTACTTTCTTCAGAAATTGAGTTGTTATTTTGTATTTTCATTCTCTGGTATGTCTATTCATCATTTCGTTCCTCCATTCTTCCTAGGTTCCTCTGCCTCCCCTCCCTCCCACAATTTTTTTTTCCTGTATCTTTCCTTCACTTACTCCTCCATGCCTTGTGTCCTATCTTTATTACCTCACTTACGGCCCTATTATCGATTTTCATTCACCAACTTCATTGATTCATTCATTTAAGCCGCCGCGGTGGCACAGTGGTTATGGTGCTCAGCTGCTAACCCGAAAGGCTTCGACCCCGGCCGCAGCGGTCGCATTTCGATGGAGGCGAAATGCTAGACATCCGCCGCGGTGGGTGGCTCAGTGGTTAGGACGCTCGGCTACTGAGCCGGAGTACCCGTGTTCGAAACCGACCGCGGCGACAGCGTTTCGATGGAGGCGAAACGCAAAAGCCGCCCGTGTGCTGTGCGATGTCAGTGCACGTTAAAGATCCCCAGGTGGTCGAAATTATTCCGGAGCCCTCCACTACGGCACCTCTTCCTTCCTTTCTTCTCTCAGTCCCTCCTTTATCCCTTCCGCCGCCGCGGTGGCACAGTGGTTATGGTGCTCGGCTGCTGACCCGAAAGACGCGGGTTCGATCCTGGCCGCGGCAGTCAAATTTCGATGGAG
Organism: Amblyomma mixtum; assembly: GCF_055824585.1. NCBI lineage: Eukaryota > Metazoa > Arthropoda > Arachnida > Ixodida > Ixodidae > Amblyomma > Amblyomma mixtum. The sequence goes on from NC_143020.1 coordinate 98,564,526, forward strand.
GCGAAATTCTAGAGGCCCGTGTGCTGCGCTATGTCAGCGCACGTTAAAGAACCCCAGTTGGTCGAAATTATTGCGGTGACCTGCACTACGGCGTCCCTTATAGCCTGAGTTGCTTTGGGACGTTAAAGCTTCATGAACTAAACTAAAACTTTATCCCTTCGCTTACGGTGCGGTTCAGGTGTCCACCGAGAAGTGTAAAACAGATACTGCGCCGTTTCGGTTCCTCAAAAGCCAATTTTCAATTTTCAGTCTTCAATTTTTAGTTGTCAGTGCTGGAGACCCGTGTAGTATGCGATGTGAGTTCACGTTAAAGAACCCCAGGTGGTCGAGATTTCCGGAGCCCCTCACTACGGCGTCCCTCATAACCTCAGTAGCGTTGAGACGCTGAACCTCATAAACCAAACCAAACCAAACCATTCATTCATTCATTCGTATCGTTCCTCGTACGTTCATTGCTCCATTCATTTCAGCGTCTGCCCACAACGGAGTCTCATGGGAACACACGAAAACAGGCGGGCATTCAGGAAAACTAGACGGATTGGCTGTCCGCGGGAAACGCTTCCCATGCATGCGCCAGCCACCCCTTCGGCCCTGTCAGGGACTGCAAAAGCAAGCACCTACTTGGATGACGGACGCGCCAGCGCCATCGGCAAATTGGGACGGGGGAATGCGATATATTCTCTCGCCACACTGTTTGCTGGCTTGAAGCAATGCTTGTTCCTTGTTTTCCCCTTTCTTTGTTTTACCTTTATACGCCTCGAGCAGTAAACACAATAGATAGCCGGTGATGCATTGTGTTTATCTTTGGGTCGTTTCGGGAAGTTCCCGCGAAGCGACTCTGACAAAGCAATTACTGAACGTTGTGAAGCGCCACTGACGTGCAGATACTTTCAGGGGCATGCACAGGGAAGCACTTTCATTTGCGCCTATGCCAGTTAACTTCGTTTATTACTGCTTTACTATAGCTCACATTTAATCTGCCTATGCTTTCTATTAAAAGGGGTGTACTTCATTAGTGCCGAGAGATAACACATAAAATATTGTCTTTATCCTGCCTCGCAAGTAATTATAGTGAGTGTCACCTCAAACCAATCATGCACTTTCTTTACCTTTTCTTTCTCTCTTCTTGTGTTCTTTCCTGATGATGATGATGATTAATTTCCATGGAGCAAGGGCATCCGTGACCAAAGAGCGCCATGGCACAAGGTTTTTTTTCCTTCTATTCGAGGTGGGGTCAAAGACCCATTTTCCCAAGCGTTTCACTCGAAAGAAGCCGAGGACCAGGCTAGGGGAAAGCTTGCACCTATTGTATCACCGGTGGGTACCCGGTGGCACAGGGGATCAAACACCGCATCTCCCGCTTTCGAGCTGGATGCTCAAACGACTAGGCAACAACTGCGGTATTGTGTTCTTTCTTGCTTTCCTTAGGGCTTGTAACGCGTAATGTGCTGCGGTACAGACAAAGCGACTTCGGGCTTCATGCCGCCAGCATAATCATCATCATCATCATCGTCATCATCAGCCTGACTACGCCCACTGCAGGGCACAGGCTTCTCCCATATCTCTCCAATTCGACACGTCCCCTGCCCAGCTGTGGCCACCGTATCCCTGCAAACTTCTTAATCTCTTACGCCCACCTAACTTTCTGCCAGCCCCTGCTACGCTTGCCTTCCCTTGGGATCCACTTCGTTACCCTTAAGGACCAGCGGTTACCTAGCCTTTGCATTACATGCCCTGCTCAAGCGAATTTCTTACTGTTGACTTCGACTAGGATGACATTAATCCTTATTTGTTTCTTTATTACTCTGCTCACTTGCGGTCTCTTAACGTTTCACTTACCATTTCTCTTTCTATGTATACCTTGCTGCGTTGTCCTTAACTTAAGCTTAACCCTTTACGTTAGCCTCCACGTTTCTGCCCCATAGGTGAGTACCGATAAGGTACAGCTGTTTTATAATTTTCGCTTGAGGTATATTGGTAAACTGCCATTCATGATCTGAGAGAACCTGCCATATGCACTCCACCCCATTCTTATTCTTCTAGTTATTTTCTTATCATGATCCGGATCAGCAGCCACTACCTGCCATCTTACTGATTCCAGCACCTTGCTACCAATTGTCCCTGCATATCCCTTACTAAGATAATGCATCATTAGCTTCTTCGTAAACCTTTTGGCGGCGGCGGCAAAAAAAAACGCCGAGCAAGAACTGAGAATCACTCGCCTTACTATGCGAAAGCCTCGAAGAAAACAGGCAGTATGCATCGGTTTCAAGAAATTGTGTTTGTGCAGGTGCTTTAGAGTGTGTTGGATCTGATACCCGTGTCAAGCGCGCATGTTAAGTGCACTTATCGGGAGTGCTTTTTGACACTTCAAGCGACACATCAGGCTACACGGTGCTAAACGGGAGACAGGGTGCACACGTAGTAAAGAGAAAATGGAGGCAGAAAATCAGCTGAATTGTCAAAAAAGCCCATGAAAAATAAAAAAAAAAACTTTTCAAGAATCGAATGTTTTCAGCCATGAAAAAGGGAGAGCTTTTAGATTATGAAGGAAATTAATTCAAGACTGGTCAAGACGAGTTTTTGGCTACCGACAGCCTATAGACAATGTATAGATTTACGGCCGCACACTTTCGGTAGACTTTCTTCAACAGACAGCCTATATACAATGAATAAAAAAAAAGAAATATCTATAGGAACCCAATAGAGTCTATAAGATGTATATAGAAAGTCTATAGACCCTTTTTCTAAAGAGGAGAAATTCCAACACCACCTGTCCACGCAACCTAGGTTCAAAGAGATGCGTGACAGTGATGCAATCCATGTAGTCTACTATAGGTCTACAGAACAGCGTTATTGTTGACAGAAATTCACTGGAAAACTTCAGCACAGATAAACAGCGCCAGAATGAAGAAAAGCGAGAGATAAGAAGATAGAGTCGAACTTCGTTGTTTGCATAGCCAACCTGTGCTGCTTAATATTGCGGCCCGAGCTGATCTTATCGTGGCTTGGGAGTGAGCTTCCGAGCAGCACAGGCAATTGGACCAATATTGGAAATGACTGGTTCAACACTGGTCCTTTGTAGGCCCAGCCTTTGCCAGTGCATTTCCAACATTGGGCCAGTTAGCCATGCTGCTGGGATAAGCTCAGAGCCGGGAATGAGACGAAACTTCTCGCAGTTACGAAAGAGCGCTGAATAATACGCATAGTAGTACGAAATTCCTGCCGAAATTTCGCGGGACTACACCGAATTGGTTGAAAACAGAAGAACGAAAAAAAACCCAGAAAGCAGAAACTAGCAGATGTAAGCTATTGAGACGTTTCAGCGACGCTTGAAAAGGTACCGGCGGGTGCATTCCGATCGATATTGCACAAAAAAAAGGCATTTCCAGCAGCAATTACCGCTCTCTCGGTGCTTTTTATCTTTTTGTTTCTTCTCCCGACTTTAAAGTCGCGACAGCGAGAACGGGCTTCGGTCCTGGCCCGGATCGTAATTTGACACTTAAGGCGTGGAAGGTGAAATACAGGCGCGGTGTGGAATGACTTTTCTATTTTCGAGGAACCTCTTCTTGGGATTCTTGCAGATAACTGGCGTGGTCTTGTTGAGCCGTGCATTCGCCTTCAATTCTTTTTTTTTTGTTACTATTCCTGGAAGGATGGGAGCATCGATGCTTCGTTTCGCATTGGAAATAGCTTCTTGCGAAACACGCCTCTCCATATTTTCTTGTTTCAAATCTCCATTTTTTTCTCAGGGGTCTCTGATCTATTTCCTATTTGTTGTATTCGTTGGCAGCTGGCATTCGTGTAGGAGATGCCCTTTCAAGTTGCCGGCCTTAATTCGTTTTCAGGTTTTTTTTTCTTCGTCTTCGTTCCATTCCTTTCTTCTCAACGTCCTTTTCACCTTTACACATTTTTCGCAGGAACCTTTTTCCAGGTGTTTGGATTTGAGATAGTTCCGCTCAGCCTGCTTTTTTATTTTCTTTTTCTTTCCTTCTCAAGAGCCTTGTTTTCTCTCCGGCTGTCAAATTCGCGGAGCGTCGCATTTTATTCCGAATCCAATCGCCTCGTTCCAGCCCCCGAGACATTCACGAAGAAAAAAAAAAGAAGGCAAATTTACCGCGCCCGCAATCTTGTGTGCACCGACGACAAATTTGCATGCCGGAATTTTGAAGATTTCTTTTGTGGGCTAATATTTCGACGTCTCGTTGTCATTTTAAATGAGCCTTGGCAATATGCATTTGGGATTGTGCGCGAGTTTGTGTGACAGCGCGAAAGTTTTAATATATGTATGCGTGCGAGTGTTTCTTTTTTTAGTTTCTGCTACAAACACCGCCCCTGCGCACAAGAAAAATTTGTAAACACGCTATGAAGTGGCGGAAATTGGCAAGCCGCAACTAAAACGATGTAACCACGACTGAAGATGTGTTTAGGCATAAGCGTTCATGGCAGACATGTCAGGCTTATCAAATTTTTCAGTTTAGAAGATTCTTCTCAATCATGTATTTCGTACTTCATTCTGCCCTTTTCAAGCCTGTTTAACTTCAACTAACCTATTTATGCTAACCATTCGATGTCTCGACGACTTGGAGCAAAACAGGCGATAGGAACATAACCGACATTGTTGGCGGAGTAGTTGGTTATGAAACAACTATTGGAATAGTTCAGTTATAAAAAAGAAATAAAACGCCTGCCTCAAATTCTGGTCTTCGCGTCTGTGTCCTTTGTGCAGGCGCACTTTTTCAGCCCAAAATATCAGGCGAGTAGAACCAGTGAATCAACACAGCGCTTTCCAGGAACACAACATTTTCTTATAGGGAGGTCATGTGTCTACGCCACAGTTTCCCCAGACAAAAATAATATAAAGAAAAGCTGAACGAATGCAGCGGCTTTCTATGGAAAAAGGGGTAATATAAACAAAACGTCTCCTTCTCCTCCACTTAGAAACAATGCTTACTGTCCTCGTTGTTCACCATTATGGAAGAAATCATTGGAGTTATTCGGAATGCAGCAACAAATACGCGCCGATCTATCTTCTTCTTTGCGACTAATAAGGATGGCAAGAAGGCTAACATAGCATCGGCCTCGTTTATCTCCACAGGTACAGGCGCGGCCATAAGTAAACGGAGCACGCTATTGCGTTCGAAGTGCAATCACGCTTTCTCCATTGGCAATGAAGAAGCGTTGTTTGTCTACAAGAAAGCCCACCAACCTCCGCTACCAGCATGCGCGCACCACTGCTGGAAATTTCAATTAGGTGACGCGTGACAAATATTCGAAGACAGTTGCGTGCTCCGTTACTTTTGTCCGCGCCTGTACAGTTATAACCCTCCTATATTTGAATCTGCGTGCAGCTCTCTGTTTAAACGTTACCTTTCATTAAAACTTTGAGTTGTTAGACAAGCGCGAATATGATACATATCATTTTTTAGTGCAAAACAACTATACTTAACGGAGTCAAACCCAGCCAAGAATCTTGTGTGAAGCCTCGGAGTAACTCGGGTAAGCTCGGGTAAGTTCGGAGGAGCGTTGCGCCATCTGTAGCCAATAGGAGCAGGGCGTCGTGCTAGCTGCCGCAGAGTGGAGAGAGGGTGTGAAGATGAGGAGCGAGAGACGTGGTTGCGTGCATATGCAGATGCCATAAGGAAAAGGCGAACAATGGACACATTCTTTCGCATGTCTACTCTGTTTACCTACGTTAAAGCCCTACCACTTTTTTGTTTTGTCAGCTGTCTGGCCACACTGTTTCCACCGGTTGCAATTGTGCACTCGGCGTAACTGGACCAAGAGGAGAGCGTAGTTTTTACTATGGTCGTTCCTCCATATCAGCCTTCAGCCCGTGCACTGTGCGATGTCAGTGCACGTTAAAGAACCCCAGGTGGTCGAAATTTCCGGAGCCCTTCACTACGGCGTCCCTCATAGCCTGAGTCGCTTTGGGACGTTAAACCCCCATAAACCAAACCAAACTGCTCACAGACGAGAGCGTAGTTTTTACTATGGTCGCTCCTCCATATCAGCCTTCAGCCCGTGTGCTGTGCGATGTCAGTGCACGTTAAAGAACCCCAGGTGGTCGAAATTTCCGGAGCCCTCCACTACGGCGTGTCTCATAGCCTCAGTCGCTTTGGGACGTTAAACCCCATAAACCAAACCAAACCAAACCAAACCAAACCAATTGATGAGTGGAGCGTTTCCCAACTGCACGAAAAAAGACTCAAAACAAAACTATTTATTCGCTCCATTCGGTACTCGTGCCACCAGCTTCCGATGTAGGCGGTTATTTGATTCGCTCGTTTAACAACAGCCTGCTTTCTGAGAGCGTTTTGAGAGGCTTGTAGCATAGCTCACCCATACTAACTTATACGCACCAGTATACACGCCTGCGCTAGTAGTCCACCGCTATGCTAAAAGCGTCTATGCTTGCTGTTTCGTAAAAGTGTGTCCTTGTTCTCTACTTGTTCAAAAGTGAAAATGAACGGTCCCCTTACCTTCCGAATTTGCCAAGGAAAATGCCAACGTAAGCCTACCTAAAAGCGAAACGTATGGGCATATCTGACATCACTAACATACTTGTCCTATCTGAGTATACCCGCACTCTAAGCAGAAGGTGCAAAAAGGGAGTAGTAAAGTTGTCAACTAGCCCGCACCCTTTAAAAAAGAGAGTGCGCTAGAGGACAGCTTTACTCCCTTTTTACACCCATATTGGTGTATTCTTGTTTAGATAGTATGCATGCCGGGCCACCTGCACCTACAAGAAAAAATATTCGGGACGCCGCGGTGGCTCAATGGTTATGGCGCTCGGCTGCTGACCCGAGAGACGCGGGCTCGATCCCGGCCGCGCCGGTTGAATTTCTTTGGAGGAGAAATTCTAGAGGCCCGTGTACATGTGCGATGTCAGTGCACGTTGAAGAACCCCAGGAGGTCGAAATTTCCGGAGCCCTCCACTACGGCGTCCCTCATAGTCTGAGTCGCTTTGGGACGTAAACCCTTATAAATCATGAACCAAAAACACTTTTTGTTTGTTTTGCTGCGTTGCTTCATACACGGTATAGAAAGAAACTATCCGCTGCACCTCCTGCAAATTTGATTGTCTTTTCTTTTCCTTATTTATTTTACAGACCAAGCGATTACAAACCGAAATTAATTTGCATTAACAAAGCTGCATGCACTTTGGCCGGGCAGAGAGCTAATCGACCCTAGGATGCGCATCATTCTGTTTAATTATTCACGTGTTTTCCCGCATCGCATGTTTATTAAACTCCACCGGAAGGCGTCGCCATTCGCGTGACGAAAAAGTAAACAATAAGCGTAGAAATACATTAACGGGAAAATTATCTAACTCCCCTACACTCACCATCGAAACTTTCTTTTGTTCGTTGCTTCCTACTTTGCACACAAGGACCAATTTTTATACTTATACTTGTTTTTGTTTTTGGGCTTTTCGCTTAGTATCGCCGCTATCTTCAATCTCTCGTTAGCTTTCTCGTTTAATGACCCAGAGTCGCGCGGCGACTGGAGTGGAGGGCTTCTACTCCCCTGTTCCTGAGCGCTTCGTATAAATAATGACGGCCATTCTTCAGCGCCTCACCACTAACGAACCGGAACAGGCCGGCAGAGGATATGGCGCCCTCTATGTGCGTGTGTGTGTGTGTGCTCGTTTTGGAAAGTTTCTGCCCAACGCACCGGCTTTCTGGATGTGTGCTGATACTTCCTTCCTGACGGTGTGCCAGAAACAAGTCCCCGTGCTTTTAGCGCATTGGCCGCAAAGTTTCTTTTTTTGTTGTTTTCTTGATTCCGTTTTTAATCGCTGCAAAGTAGGTGTTACTTTACCGCCAGTGTTGGGTACGTCATTACCTGCTTGATGGAGGCTTTGAGGAAAAATTTCGCCTATTTCGTTTGTTTTTTATTTCACCTCGCTTCATTACCGGCATTGACTCCCGCTATTTTCTTGTGTCACCAACTTCCGTCTACTGTTTGTTCACTTACAGAAGCATTCTATTGAGGATCGGCTGGGTGTATACTATCTCCGTAACTTCCGACGCGAGAGTTAAGTTCTCTTTCGCGAACTTCTCATCGTGAGCACAAGCTTCATATTTCCTGATGGAAGAAGTCAGGATCGTGAATCAGATTTGCTATTTACACCAGGTCTTTCAGACTGGCAGCCAAATAGAGGCAAAAAGTGAAAGAAAGAAAGAAAGAAAGAAAGAAAGAAAGAAAGAAAGAAAATAGAAAAACTTTGAGATCAGTGCCGCGACCGCCCGCATTGGAACAATGCGAAAGCAAAACGGCCACATACTATATCGACGTCCGTGGCTGGGACGTGCATGTACTATATCGACGTCCATGGCTATTTTGACGTCTAGGTGGATTTTTGTCGCGTTTTTATCGCGTTTAAATAATTAAATTGCACCTCATCAACCAGATTTTTCCTACGCCAACATTTTATCACATACTGTCATAATCACACTTTCACACATTTATTTTCAAGGAACGACGTAATCGTGTGAAAGAAGATTGCGGACACTTTTTTGCTGACGCGACAGAGCCAAATAATGATCTCGCATTCATAAATAGTCAGCGCACAAAACATTCAAAACAAAAAGAAACACCAAACGGATGTTTACCACTGTGTATTGCGCAGTTCAGTAGCAGCTGTTATGGTGTTTACATTTCGCTATCTACTGAGGTAGAAGATAGGGCAACTTCGTATCTGCACAATTAGGGAAGGTTCCTTTTAGTTTCCCACATACTCGGCTGACTGGAGACTGGGCGGGTTGTTCACTCACGGAGCGGTTGACGGGAGAGTCCGCCGCTCTTCTCCCCAAGAAGAGGGGAGAGTCCACCCCTCTTCTCCCCAAGAAGAGGGGAGAGTCCACGCGGCACGATTCGCAGCTACTGCAGCGGATGTACCGTTCTACCTTTCTGCGCTTACGCCATACTCTCCCTCCTTCTTTCACTGTAACCCACTTCCTTCGCCTTCCAGTTGACTCCCTTCGGGTGGGTCACGTGGCAACCAGCCAAGCAGCACTGGTAATCAGCCCAGTATTACAAATTGATGGTTTGACTCTGGTCCTTTGTAACCGGCCTCTGCCAATCTGTTTCCAATAAAAGGCCAATTACATGTGGCCTTAGCCACCTACCGGTTGCACCTTCTTACAGTCTCGCCATATTCTGCGTCGACCAAGGTAACCACCATGATGGTTACCGAGATGTTTACGGTGACAACACCTGTCCAGCTAAGCATAAAGAACCTCCGCAGGGTACCGGTGGTAACCACACGACGGTTACGCATTCCTCCCCTCTCCTCATACTTTCCTCCTTCCACTGTAACCACCCTCCTAGAGGTTTCCATGGAAACACACCCACCGGCTATGCCGACTTCTACTACGGCTACTATTACTGTTACACCGACGTGAAACTCAGGAACGGGTGATAACAGCTCTTGCTGTAGAATGCTACATATGCATCCATTTCAGCCCAGAGTAGGCAAACAGTACGCAACAATAAATAACGTGTAAGATATGTTTCGCGACTGGAATTCTGAAATTTCATAACATAGAGGCAATTCAGTGCGCGTTCATTAGAAAATGCAGTGCTAGCTCGTTCCATTCCGTTAATGCTCCTTCTTGGCAAAAGAGCCCGCAGGGTAACAGGACACACAGAAGATGACACAGATGCAGCGCTGCCTGTGTCTTCTTGTCTGTGTTCTGTAGCGCTCATGCAAGAACTGACCCTGCTACTTTCCGTAATGCCGTTATTGCTGGTGGGAATAATGAACATTCAGGTATGTCTGTTGAGTAATACAGCATGAATTGAAACAAGGACGAAGGAAGACTCCCAAGCACGAGCGCTGATGCGTCGAAAGGTTAGAGAATGACCACCCCAGTGCCTTGTTAACCGCGTTACTAGCGGTTTTATGCAATGGTCGATATTCACCGACAATTTTGTTTTGTTAAATGCTTTTTTCATTAGGGGCTTTTAGCAATGTCTTAAGAAATGGAGACCGCTACCGATTTAAATTAAGAGCGATCATGAGCACCGAGGCGGCAGAAATCATAACATCCCCATTTTCAATAACCCCGCCGTAGTGGCTCAGTGGTTACGGCGCTCGGCTGCTGACCCGAAAGACGCGGGCTCAATCCCGATCGCGGCGGCCGAATTCCGATGAAGGCGAAATTCTAGAGGCCCCTGTACTGTGCGATGTCAGTGCACGTTAAAGAACCCCAGGTGGTCGAAATTTCCGGAGCCCTTCATTACGGCGTCCCTCATATCCTGAGTTGCTTTGGGACGTTAAACCCCAATAAAAAAAAATCAATAATGCGGCCAGGCCTGATAGTTATGGACTTCAAGGGTGGTGATGTAATATGACTGAGGAAAGCAAAGAGCATGCCTGGGCACAGCTTTCATGCCCAGGTTTTCACACGCAATCCGCCCAAGCGACAGCGTTGCATGTTTTTTCGCTCGGTGAGTTCAAAGAATGCAATGTGCACGTAATATTTAATTGCTTCAAACAAGCCACGCAAGCTTACCAGCTTCCGAAAGGATCAATGATGACTTTGTAGCTTTTAACAAGCGCGCAGTGACCGTGAAAAAAAAAATCTCGGGACCATGGACAAGTGCTTCGCAGAGATGGAAGAAAACAGGCTCTACTAGTCTTTCTGCAAGTCTTAAATAACTTCGGAAAATGTCAGTTGTTTTTTAATGAATATATTCTGTGTAATTAATTTCCTCTGTGTACGTAATTATTGTCAAATATCTGGTAAAAATGTGACCTTCCTGTCAAGTCTGTGAACAGGACCTGCTTTTTTTTCATGTTCTTTGGTGCATGCGGGTTTACGTGTAATGAGAGCTGTAAATGTGACCATGCACTAACCTTGCTGGGCGCATTTGTCTCGGATGAAAGAATTGACTTATTACCGGTTCATCTGTACAAGTCATGACTGTGCGTGTCCTGTGAGCCGGTAATTTAATTTTGCGGGGCAACTGGATAAGATGAGCTCACTCACCGCTTGCTCTTAAGTATTCTTTCTGGTTAATAACTGTCCTCTCCCGACAGCGTTAGAGACTACAAGCAAAAAGTTGAATGGTCGGAGTAACTATACTCTCACTCTTGCATACCCCCGGGACCTCAGCTTAAAAGCCAAGGGACAGTCCCGTGATTGCCGTGAAGAGCTTCTTGATTACCCCCGAATAGCCTCAGTGTACCGATTCGAAGTCTTCGCGTGTGTTTGTGCCTTTGTACACGGGTCCAACTAGCTTTATCTCACTTTTTATCTTCATAGCTCATTTATTCCCTTTTATTTAACTCTTATGTTTCTTTAACCCTTGCTCTTTGCCTTTTTCACTGACTTCTGTCTAGTTCATTTCCACAAGCAGCTACTTGTTGACCTTTGACTGTGCTCACTTTCTAGCAGACGTGCGGCAGCAATTTTATCCGTCCCACAAGTTCGTGCTCGCTTCACCAGGTGCCGCTAATGACTTCAGAAGTTCGGACTTGTAACAGAAATCGAGCAGTTTAGTTAAAGAATAAATTAAGTGACTGCTTCCCTTCACGTGGAAGTACAAGCATGATTAAGCAATCAAGTAATGGACTGGAATGAAAAAAAAAGACCTGGAAAAAAAATGCGCACTGTTTAAAAACACTATTCACGTGGTTGTTTTCAGTGAAGTTTTTTTACTTAATGTGAGGCAATTTATGAAAGTGTACATTTTGGAACGTGTAACTAAATACTCAAGCCAAAAGGGAAATGAAATAAAAATAAATTCGGACGTACTTATACGGTAGGTACCGACAGTCGGCATTTTCTCTTTTTCGTTGAACATAAAAGAAATTATTTCGTTAGAAATCAAAGTTAACCTTCGTTGTAATACCGCTAAAGCGCTTGACCTGATTCTGTTCTTCGTGAATGACGAACCAAAGCACTGACAAAAGCATGAGCTCAACGTTTAATTAAGGAGTGGCGTTAAGGCTAAACGCACGTTCGCAGGGCGATTACGACCATTAAAGGGCGGTATCCCGGCTTAAACTGTCTAATACAAAGCCCCTTTTACCGTCTCGCCGCAGAAAAATGTGACTGCGGGAACATTTATTTCGGGAACCACGTCTTTCTTTCGACCTCGCTGGGCATCATTAACAGAAGATAAAAAAACTGCTCCCTGCCCCAAAAGGGGGAGAATGATTAGAAAAAGCTCGATGGCTCCTTATCGGTCCTGACGAGTTGAAGGTGAGACAAAGCACCGGTCAAGAGATAAGAAGAATAAACAGCTCAAAGGGCCTTTTGTCTTTTCAATGAGTTAAACGAAAGGGATGTAAACGAAAGAACATCTTGAAAAGTGCGTCGAGGTTAAGTGGCTGAAAGTGCAATTTTAAACGACCTTTTTTTCTTTCGCGGTGGACTCAGAAAAGACAAATGTTCATGGAGGAAAGAACGAAAAAGGAAAAAGGAATGCGAAAAAGAACGAAACACAAGGAAAGCAGTAACCACTTTCTGCTCGAGAAAGCCCGAAAGACACACAAAGCATCGATCACAAAACAACGATAAAACAGCTCGTTTCCCTCTTTTAATGGAGGACCTCTTCCAAGGAGCGTGAGATGAGGGGGCAAGAGCGGTGTCGGGGCAAACATAGGGCACGTACAGAGAAACACAAACAAAAACGGACAAACATAGGCACTGACGAACGCTTGAACCTATGTACGTACAAGCCGCAAGCTGGAGTAATGGACAAAAACTACATACGAAGCGAGCAAGACAAAAACTCGCTACACTCAGAGCAGCCGCATTACCAGCGGTAGCAGCAGCAGGAGGAGCAGACGACAGCGTAGAGAAAGCCAGATGAGCGCGCGCAGAAAGCCAAACACACAGGCCAGAGTAGTCACAGACGATACTTTCATAGTTTCCATCGCAGACGGCGCTCATTATTTCCACGTTGGCCGCCACCGGCATGTTCGCCATTGTTGTTCAGGCTTGGCCCCCGCTGAGTTCCAGCAAGAGCTAGGTGTTCCTTCTGCTGTTCTTTCTTTCTTAGCTCAGCTTGGCTTCACTTGGAGCTTTTCTTCGCTTCTTATGGACCGCAGATGACGCTCGGAGCGCCCCCTACCCTCCATTCTCGACAACGCCCTCTCGTGTCTCCTTCGGGGTTCCGTGCCTGCTTGGCGTATTCCGGTGAAGCGGAGCGGAGCTGAAGCTCTGGCTTATTTCCGCTAACGCAGCGGTGCGCGCCTAGCTCCGTCCTTTTTGTTCTTTTTGTTTACTTCCGCTTCCGGTAGCCGAGTGTCAACGGAAGGAGGAGACCCGTTTGTCAAAGCGCGCAAGCTCGGCTATTACTGAGACGCTAGCTTGGATGTTTCTGCCTCCCTTGCCAACCCCAGGCGTATAGCTATACATCTAGGCACACACATATATGTACGAACTAACACTCGACTGTTATTGTTGGCGGCATCCCTGCTCTGTTATCCTGCAGAGAGAGAGATGAAATGCGCGCATCTCCAACAGCACGCATTGGCTTGGGTATACGTTTCTGCTTCGGGCCTGCTTGGTGGACCGTTCGGATGCGAGCGCCGTGTGGTGTCCTGTTTCCGAACTAACAATGTGTGTGGTGCAATATGAGACAGGCTTACCACTGCGGCCCGTATTGGCGGAAAGAGAGACCGACGACTGTTTGAAAGCGAAATCCCGTCGCCCCGAGGCGAGTATACAAACGGACGCGAAGTAATATATTCCGCTCCGAAGGGGACGTTGTTGAGACTGGAGGTCGAACGTAAGCACTCCTGTGGGTGCGTAAACAAACTGCACCGAGCGTTAATACAATTTTGGTTACCAGCGCTCATTGTAACCTGAGAAACAGGCTGACGACAAGCATTTCTAGTGAACTGCATGCGAGTATTCCAGTCTCAGCAACTTAACTTAGGGTTCGATTGGGGCTGTTGAGGTTCGGGTCTGAAAAACAAACAATCTTTGGAGGTGTTTTAGAGAAACTCAACGTGAGGACAAGTAGATCGAGAGCCTTTCAAAAAGGCGGACAGGCACTGCAACTGAAATACTAAACACAGAAGTGAAAAGAGCGGAATAGCCCTTGAGTTGCCCTTTTATCTTTTCAGTGTTTATTCTTGTAGACGTGTCGTTTCCTCACCTTCAAACGACATTCTCAGGTAGACTACAGAACAGCTGTAGTGGTCCTAAAGTGGAGCCCATAGTCGAAGCTATAATCATGACTGGGGAGCGGTGGTAGTTAGAGAGTGTGTCTTGCAGTTGACTAAGTTTCTCTGATAGAGCTCTTGGCCGGCTGGTACACCTGTGTTCATTGTTGTTCTCACCTACCAACATTTGTGTTCTGCATCAAAGAGCACTGCCATATCAGTGGGCTGCACTAAGGTGTAAGCAAGAACGTCACAAGATCCATTCTCGCCATTGACTGCGATGCTCGTTGTGCATATATACTGTAAGCTTAAACACAAATCTCCAGGATTCATGCGCGTCAAATTTAATTGTCAGGCGCCTATGGAATATTGTAATGTACTGTTACGAAAATATTGAAGACGGTAATAGCCGAATATTCCAATGCGTAGCGTAACCATTCATTTAAGGTCTGTCCATCGCTCGTATCAAGCAGGTAAGGCAGCCATAAAAAACCAATGAGGAACGCTTCTTAGTACAGAAAAAACGCTAATAGCAAAAAAATCCAAGCCTACTGAGGGAAGAACTGCGGATATACTGATTGTTATAGCACTATCTTACGATATATGAAAGAAATGCGTTCATAAACAACTTTTTGTTGTAAAAATTGGCTTCTCTAGAGGCTCTCGGTATGAAGATTTCACTGGTTTGCGTGTTCTCGCCTTCATGGAAGCTAGCCGTTTTTCCTGTATGATTTTGACTTTAACAGCTTCATTAGTATCATTACTAAACGAATGGTAACTACCCAACCAGCACTGCTAATCGGCCCAATATTGGAAATTAATGATTTTACTCTTTGCCAATACATTTACAGTATTGGACCGGCAATTACCTGTGCTCCTTGGGTAATGCGTCATATTAGATAGAGTTCTGCACCTCTCTCGCACTTCGGTATATTTGTCTAGAGGAAGAACACTTGCGGACGTTGTCTTCTTTTTCGTGTGTGCTTGTGTTACACCGCGTAACGAAAGCTGCCTCTGTTCATTAATTTTCCCTTAATTCCCGACAGCAAGTTGTTGGCCATAAAAGGCCATCTCGATTCCTCTTCTCTTCAACGCCTCCGTAAGAGCCTAGAAAGTGTCTCTCCTCACTGCCCCTAGACAGCTGCCAATGTTAATAACACATGCTGCGCTTCAACCGAAATCGTTGTTCTCAAAGCGAAAAGTTGTCCGCATCCGCCTCTTGCCTCAACGCGAGCGCTTCTTGCCGCGATTCCCGGCAAAAACGCGCGCAAAAAGCGCGCGAACTTCTCGCCAGTGTTGAGGAGTTGACGGCGACGGTTGCGATAACTCAATTCGCACGCCCACAGCTCTCCTAAGTGGTGGTGCATCGTTCACTTGGCTGTCGCGTGCGATATGCGGTTGTGTTTTTCATGCCTGTATTATGCCACAGCGCGCAGAGAGGCAGACACAGAAGCTAACAGAAAAGCGCTTGTATTTATTCAAATCAGATTTATATAGACGTGAGCAAAAAGATTAGCACAAGTGACGCTGCCGGAGCGGTGAAATTCTACCGCGCGGTGGCTGGAGTGGCTCTGCGGTTTACCAACATGCCTGGCGCTCTTGTTAGTGGTGTGGTCGTTAGCGCTGCAGAGCCGAGAGTTCGTATATGCCGTTCTGGTCGCACGCCATTTGTGTTAATGTATTTTGCTCAGGGCTATACATCAGTACATGTAAATATGTCTTGAAGTAAACTGTGGAAAAAGTATCTGTTACGAAACTTGTTAAAAACTTTACTAAACCCGCGTACTAAGGTTTCGCGGATTATGAATGCATGTTTACAACTGCAGGTTGCCGGACCTGCGCTCAAAAATTAATTCCCTCAATCGATTTCAGGATGGCGTTTCGTCTCATCCCAGTTCGATATAAACCAGACACGTATGTGAAGCACATATAGCGACTTGCATGCATACTTAAGTGTTTTTTTTTTCATTCTCCCTTTTGAAATCGGCTGCTGCGTTGCGAACCAGGTTATGAGATTCTCTGACGTCTTCGCTTGTACATTCGGTGGATTTCTATCAGCATTCATTCGATATAGAGACTCCTCGTGGGGCTTCCTATGCTGGAGTATGCTTATATGTTAATGTACTGAAGTGATATCACAGAGAGGAAAAGACCTAAGTACAGTGGTTTAACATAACGAGCGAATTATTTTCCATGGCAAAACCCTGAATTATTTTTTTGGGGGGGGGGGGGGGGGGAGGGCGGCGAATAAATTTTACCGAATGCCTGGTGCAGATAAGATATCGCCGGCTCCAAGAGCTGCCAATACGTTTGCCCTTGCACAAATAGTTGGTTTCTGAAACAAACTCAGGTGAGTTGTTACAAACTGGCCGCCCTTTACACGGCATCGCAGCGGAGAGTAGTCGCACTCCAAACAACTGCAAAAGTATAGCGACTTCAGCGCCTCCTTTGCAGGTACTACCCACTCCAACTCGTAACTAACTTTAGCGACGTGAGTTGCAGGCCTACAAATTTTAAGACGCCACGAAGCGAAAACGTTGTTCCAGTCAGCGAAGAGGAAAATTGCTTCAGACTTACACTGCTTTGTGTTGCGTCAGAGGAGATAGGATCCCTGATCGCAGTAAAATGCATTTCCTGTCTCCTGACAGCCTCACGTTCTTTGAGTGTTTCTTTTTTGTTTACGCCGTGACTTTCCCCGCTTTTGTCGCAACACCCGAGACTGGTGAGCCCTAATTACTCGGATAACGTATTGCGCAATTACTCGCAACTGTGGAACCACCGCTGCGACGCCTTCGCCTCCGAGATTTACGGCCGAACTGTACCACGTAGACGGGCTGATCTACCGCCAAAGCACTGTCGTGTTTCGGTGACAGCGTAGGCGCGAACGTGATCGAGTCTGCGGCTCCTGGCTTTCGCTTATACTGAACCACGTCGGGTCTAAATTAACTCGACACCCTTCCTTCCACTAAGTAAGCACTTGTTGTCTGCATGTTCCCTGCCAGGAACAGAAGACATCCAAAGAGTTCGCTCTCAGCAAAAGTTCACTTCTTTCTGGGACAAGCCATGCTCCCCTTACAAAAATGGTCTATAGAGAGTCTATCAACTTCTTATATAATGTATTGCCGTCTTATATATAATTATTTTTGTCTATTCATTGTCTCTAGACTGTCTATAGACAAAAGTCTACTAAAAGTGCATGGCCATAAATCTGTAGATTGTCTTAGAGTGTCTGTAGCATGTGTATCGCCTATACACTGTTCTCTAGAATTTGTCTATAGACAGTCTATAGATATTTTAGATAGAAGTCTATAGACAGTCTATAGCCTGTCTAAAAAATTTGTAAGGGTTAGCACCGGCAGGATTAATGAATACAGGAGAGCCTGACGTGCAAGATTAGAGCTACGCCTACCCTTTTTTTTTCCTTACCAAGAGAAAAAAATGGATTGGCTGCGATTTCGAGAGCAGAATATGTGGATGGTGACGACAACCGTCAGTATTCATCTGGTCGCTCGTGTCAACTTCCACCTCGGAACCACCGCAGTGTGCATCTGTGATTGACAGATAAAAAAAAAGAAGAAGAGGGGGGGGGGGGGGGAGAAGCTCATGCCATTACCTTGACCGGTGCGAACGGTCGCCTGGAGTCTACGCCTGGCGAGACGCGTTCTTTGGCCAGGCTTGCCCGGATTCAAGGGGCCCGCTGTCCGTTCAGTCGCGAGGACATGGCGGTCTTAAGTGCTATTGCTTGTTCGACGCGAAGTAAATAAGCGATCAGGCCCTCGCTGTCTCTCCTCTTTCTTTGACTTCTTGACGCAGGAAGTGTTTGCCGGGCCATAGGGAATGCACCCGTAGCGTGGTCGAGCGACCAAAAAGTATTGGCTGGATGTCGGCAGCTCTTTGCCTAACATTGGCTGTTATGCGCGAGGTTGTTGGTTTGTGGAGAGCATGAGCGGACATAAATGGGGAGGGTACGCAAGTGTGTGGGAAGGGTCTTCGAAGTTGACTTTTGAGCCACGAAGAAAGAGTCAGTGTTTGCGGGTTTGCTTTGTGCAGAGAGGATTCCGGGGTTTCCATGTCAGGTTTTTTTCTAGGCCTTAATCTTTATATGCACTCTGCGCCGGAACTTATGCGTTTGCCGCGAACAATACACAAGAATATCTATCCAGGTCAACGCTCGCTTAGACAGCGGTAAAGTAGAAGGCTAACCGTCCGTCCGTGCGTCCGTCCGTCCGTTTAAAATAACGTTGTGCACCTTGCTAAGTTCCAGGCCGATTTAAACAAGTGTAGACTTGATCACCTTTCTACGGGCGTTAAATGCATGCTTGTCAGTCTTAATACACTTACGAACAAATCTCGCTTATTCTGCTTTTCTATTTTACCCCTGGACGAATGAGCTATTTATATGAAAGCGCCCTTTACGTACGAGCCTGCACATCTCACAGCCTAATTCCTGAATGCGCCTCACAAGATGGAGCGTTATCGTTCGTTAGGCCTTCCGTTCACGTGCCTCCGTAGGCAAATCACGAACTGCGAAGCTCATAGCTCCGGCAGAATCCCGCGAATCGCGTCATTAGTTTTGTTTTCTTTTTCTTTCGCCCTCCACGCATCCCTCGCACTAGCTCCTCTCTCGTAGATGCCGGCAAGGGCGATCAAAAGTCAGATTGCACTGCTTTCCACTTGTTTACCTCTGAAGTGTTAGCAAACCCAACGCGCACCAGTCGCTTAGCCCGTGAGCCGCACCCATCGCTGGAGTGAGATAAGCTCCCGCGCTCGGCTGCTTTCATCGGTGTTTGCTCTGACTCCCACACCTCGACGGCTCCCCAGCGCCCGCCCAGGACGAGTTTAATCAGATGTAATTACGGCTCATTAGAACCGACGCTTCTTAATGGACGAGTCGTTCGCTTGCCCGTACCATGTAGCTCGCTGGCGTTTCCGTGTTCATTTCCACTTTCTCTTTCTTCCACCCGGTGCTTTCATCCGCGTCGCGTTTTCAGCTTAGAAAAACAAAAAACAAATAAAAAGAAGACATCTGGACTGAGTAAGCTGCAGAGTAATTACTATGGCTAAGGGTCTTTCTAGAGTAATTCCAAATGTTCCTAATTGAAAACAACGAATAAAAGAAACTAAAGCGAACGCAGGAGTAAAATATAGCCCTGAAGTCGCGTCGTCCAGATGTCCTCGTTTCCCGGCGACGATGTAAACGCCAATACTTAAGACTACTTCTTTCTTTCTCTTTCACTCTCTCATTAAGCTCGTGGCATGGAACGCCGGCAGTGAGACCGAGGTAATGAGGCGTTGCCATAGAGATTTCGGGATTTAGAAGTGCGCCAATAGAGAAGTTATTCTCTCTCTCTCTTACTCCTGAAGTTCGACAAAACATCAGTTCTGCTTTTCCTCTCGCAATTCTAACTTCCCTGCGTGGTAAG
This sequence comes from Amblyomma mixtum, assembly GCF_055824585.1. Classification (NCBI taxonomy): domain Eukaryota; kingdom Metazoa; phylum Arthropoda; class Arachnida; order Ixodida; family Ixodidae; genus Amblyomma; species Amblyomma mixtum. The sequence continues at coordinate 98,584,080 of NC_143020.1, forward strand.
CACAGCTGGTAAGTTAGGTAGAGGGTCTATGGTTAAGTAAGATTAGCTTTGAGGCATTCTTGACTCCGTTCTCCCGGATGTAACTAGAACTTAAAGGAAACATTCGCAAACGACCCTTACAAAAACTGGTGTTGAAATTTTGTGGAATTTTTGTGAAGTTGCCGCAATAAACACTATTTAAAAACTGTGGAAATTCTGTGGCATTTTTGCTGATGAACATTGAGCATGTGTTGAAATTTGGCCTATGTGTTTAAATTGAAATTCCGTTGTGGATTTTTGTGTTGATTTTCTGTTGATTGTAGAAAGAATTCAAACTTGTAAAAAAACAATCCCTAGGAATACATTTGTGTTGCGTCAGATGGGCCTACCGATGCAATTTTCGGCGGTATATTCATCATTTATATCTGCAATTTTTCGTTAGCTTGACGCTGACATCCCAGCCGTGTAGCGCTCCACACATACTCACGAACACACATGTGTTAACACAAATACATAAATACATGCACTCTCGCCCTTACGATTGTCAGAAAAAGAACATGGAGCAGTATTGCACATGAGGCTACAACATGACCTCACTAAGAGTTCATAACTTTTCCATCTCAAGCGCAATCTTGTGGTTGCGACTGAGAGAAGGATGAAAACGAAAGTGCACGGCTTCACCCTCCTATACTCCTACACATGGGTGTCCGAATCTGCGCAGATTGTGGCCTGCCGATCAGCAAAGTAATCAAGTAGTAGAAGTAATCAAGTTCACATGCACCGTTCTGTCAGTTGAAGACTTTGATTCCTTCATAATAAAACAGAAATAAAGCAATAATTAAGCGCCCTTTTTCACCAGCGCACATACGAATACTCCGAAATAGGTATGCCTGAAAGAGCATATTGGACCACAAGCACTTTTTTCTATGCAAGGAAATGACTTTGAGCGGTTTACGAAAGTCTTAACCGGTGCTGCATGCGTCCTTAACATGCATAATGTGGTAAGGTTCTGTTTACACGGCGCATGTCGAACTGATTTCATTTAGTTAGGCTTAGAAACAGCTGCCATGAGACTCGATTCAACATAAATTCAACTGAAATTACAGCAATTAATTTGGTGACTATGCTTAACAAAAATTTTGTTCAGCAGATGTTGAGTAGACTCAACATACATTGGATTCATGTTGGTTTCAAGTTGATTCAAAAAGAGCTCAACAAGGCGTCAACTGAAACTCAAATGTTATTTTTGTAAGGAGAAGGCGCATTAGACGATGATGGACATTGGAGCGGAGGAGCATCCGTGTTGATTTCATCTACTTTAATATCGGAATGTTTTTCTTACGCGGCAGTTACGTCCGATAGCTTTTTGGTTATCGGCTCAGCGAATAAGGAAAAACATAATGACATTGAAGATAACGTTACTCACAGCCGCCGTTTCGAAACTTTCTTCTTGGGCACAGAAACTGCACGTGGGCCCCATTTACTGGAAAATGATAAAAAGTTTCTTGTTTACATGTGCGCAAAGGACGTTAGTGCTTTCTATGGGGAATCCAGGTATTCTTCCACTTCTTAATAACGCCCTTACATAAAAAAATATAAGCAAAGAAAGCTAGCCCTACACGAGCATAAACCGAGACATGAAAGAAATTGCAGTAAAGGTGGAACCTTTCTCATAAGCACGAAGCAAAAACAGAGCCCTTCCCGAGCAAAAAAAATCCCAAAACGTCACATACACATGAGGGTGCATAAAACATAAGTGAAGAAAAATTTTGCAGAGTTGGAAGCAACTTTTATGTTTACAAAGTTGCAATAATTTCATGGGCTAGAGTCAAAGCCACACACCTGAGCAAAGTTGTTCTTTTCTTTCTGGTAGAAAAACTAACAAAACGCCTTTTTCAGTTCTTAATAAACTGTCTGCGCCTTTTATCTTCTTCACAGCTAACACACGAGGCACCATAATACCCTTGAAGCGAGTATTTTATAACCATGTTTTGAAGTACACTTTCTGAGGTGAAGATATCTATGAATGGGCTAACCTGGGAAAGCTTCTTGAAGTGCATTAATCAGACCGCCAAGACAAATGTCTGGTTTGCCAGCCTTTCTTGCAACACCAGGGTGGTGCATCCACATTCAATATTCAGTCGATAATAGTAAGCGTTCCATCAGTGCTTGGGCCTTTGCGTGATTACGCGTCCGCACGCGACAACAGGACCACGCCCGAAAAACTCCGGACCCCAAAGCTTTCCTTTTCTGACTATTGTTGTCCAAAAGGAGCAAAATAAACATGGCAAAGCGACGCAACGAGAACAGTTTGTCTTTTCAGTATGTATTAGTTAAGCAGAAAGACAACAAAATTTCACTGGTTAGGCAATGGCTTGGCGCGGATAAGGGAATAGGGGCCTAAACTTAGTATCTGCTTTCGCTTTTGTTGGGTTTTTGCGTTAGATGAGCAATATGTCTCCTAGTCCGTATGCTTTCCCTCTAGCACCTTTGCAGCTACAGAGCGACGCCTATGCTCGGTTTGACAGCGAAGCCTAACGTCTGGATATTTCCGTTGCCGATGCTTCGTGCATTCTTCTTTCCTTTGTCTTTTCTTTAATTCGTTTTCTGCGTCGCTGACATCCCGGAGCAGACTGATTCACCATCGGTTATCCCGGACGAGGTCCCTTATACAGCTTCTCGCTATAAAAAGCACCCAGACTTTTCGCCTTCTCCGGGACAAATGACTGACAGCGACCACAAATGAGTAATTTGCTCCCTCGTTACAAACTTACTCCATCTTGTGGCATTCCCCTAAACACTTGACCAACACTATTATGCGAAGCATATTACTAGAGCTACACTACAGCCCGTCGAGCGCGGCGGTGGAGCTACCACCGTGACCACGTGACACCACGTGACCACGTGACGCCACGTGACAACATGACGTCACAGCAGAGGAGAGATGGGCTGCCGGCTCGCGCGGTCGGCCGCGGCGGTGGAGGCTCCACATCAGAGGCGCTGCCTGCTGCTGCTGCTGGGGTTACATAAATACAGTCTATAGGGAATGGTGGCGGTGGTGGAATAACTAAGGGTGTTTCCAATGTACTTTCCATGGGTGCCAAGAATGCTGTTGTAGCCGGTGCTGGGGCAGCGGTTGTACACTCTGCATTGAATTCACCGATGATCCCGTATATAGCTGCCACGGCAATCCTTGCTACACTTCTAGTGGTTGTATTAAAATTACCAAGTATTCAACCAAGGAAAGCCATGTATTACCAAGCCTAGCCATCAATATGCTTCGCATCTGACTAGACTTAACCTGAGCTAAGCCTCAGCCATTTTTTTATTCCCACTTCTAGTCATTGATCAATTCGCTCTCGCCCTACCATAAGCTTGACGTCGTGGTTAGCTAAATTGGTAGAGCGACTGCTGCGGTGAAGTGGTGGTCCCGGGTTCGGACCCTGGACGAGGACGAATTTTGCTGTAACTACGAAGTTTCTGTGGAAGTTGTATAGCTTTCCTTTGTAGCCGTATGGCTACGCTTAGGTGGATGCCAAGTGAGTAATTTGCTCCCTTATTACGACCTCTACTCTTTTCTCATTTCGATAGCATCCACTGCAAGTTATAAATGGGCTCGGACGATACCACCTACTTTGGACTAAGCGGTGATAGCTACAGTGATCCTATCACAGTGATAAGTGATATGGTCAGCTGCCCGGTATGCTCCCCCTCTCACACTTTGAGGGCATCCAATCCAAGTAACAAGTGAGCTAGACAATACCATCTAGAGAAGACTACACCACTGTAGGTGGTATAACAGCAGGCAAGTGGACCCGGTGACAACACAAGACACATCGGGAGCGCCGGACCTTCGGGCCTCCTGGGTAACATTCTTATTAGCAGGCAGGTAACAGCAGGAGATTCCGTTCACCACAATAAGCGGCAGGACAAAGGATGTCACAAACTCCAGAAAGTGTGTGTCTCAGTCAGTGAATGTGGGACAAGACAGATGAAAGGAAACAAAAAAAAATGCGAGGACACTATTGCAACTAAAGCGTAGAGAGGCGAAAGCCGAGGACACTATGCCGTGGCGACTTCCAGTGGGTGTGACGTCACACCGTTCCCGTGGCTATATCGATACTAAAATTATACATATTTCGCGGATTTTAAGTGTTAATTACACTTAATTACACATTTGTTCATCTAATTTGACACAAATTCGACGTTTTCCCGACGATTCTGTGAAAATTTTCACTATGCCGTGAAGACTTCCGGTGGGTGTGACGTCACACCGTTCCCGTGGCTATATCGACGTTCACGCTATTTCAACGCAATTTCGACATTTTTGCCTATAATTAATTGAATAATTAACCTACAGTCGTTAAACTTGGCTTCTAGGTTAACTTTTTCCTCGTCTGTCTGAAGCAGCCGTTGGTTTCCTTCTATCTTTATTATCTCCCGAGTTAAATGCATGTGACGCGCTTTGTTAACGGACGACCATATGAGCCATTAAAGGCTTTCGCCTTAAAAAACATTTTAGTGCGACGAAATTCCCTCGCAAAAGAGGCACTCGTCTGCGCAAGGGACGCGCAGGTGTGCTTTCTCTTTCAGGAAGGTTACAGAGATCTCGGCCCGCTCATCAAGGGCGGGCTAGGGCAGCCAAGTACGACAGTGCCCGAGGGTCTTTTCTTGCTAGCTCTCCTAATCCATGCCCTACACAATAGATGGCGCTGAGTGCATGAGGAATGCCTACCTTTAGCGAGTATAGCCTCCTCGACGCGGAGCTAATCCGCCTTACCCCATGTCGTCATCTGTTTTACTTTGCGGAAAACACCTATGTATCTACACGGCAATGGGGGTACTACGGCACAGCTAAAGGAACAGCACATTCGTAGATGAAAACCCGAAACAATGGTTGTAACTGCGGCAGGATACCATTTCTGCCAATTCCCCATAGAATCCACTCTATTCTGTTCAGGAAATCATTTCCGTCCATTGCTATCTGTAATTCTTCTTTGTACTCTTCCGCCTAGCTCAATGTGGTTAACATGACACTATGAAATAATCCCGCGCACGACAGAACAGCACCGTTCTCTTGCCCTTTCTTAATAGGACTACCCGTGTTTATTTTCTCTTTACGCCGTACTAGTCGTAAATTTGCCTCGCAAAGATGTACTGTATTGTACTCTACCTATGCTGTTCCGTTGTGCGCGGTTTTTGTGATCTTTTTTGCGTGCGCTGAATTGTCTCCATGCTCTTTCTCGCCTGTGTAGATTTTTGCTGTGCCATTTTATCTGCGTTTTTATGTCACGGGCTGTATTGCCCTTTTTTTGCATGTCCCCGCACAACATAACGTAATCATTCCATCTTTCTAAGGGTGCATATATGCTGCGCAAGCCATACGCTAATATGTACAGAGTTCACTATATTTTATGTTCATTTCCTTGGCATTAGCTTTTAATTCATGGCTGATCTTTATTGTTATTCGGGACGCTTGCACAAGGGCTACTACCCCGAAGAACTCTGCAGTGAACACGTAGTGGTTATCATAAAGTGCATGCGCATTTTTTTGTTAAACTTGCGCGTGCAAACCTTAAAATGCACATCAGCACTAAAAATAATACGCATCTATAAACAAGCACTGAGCTAATCAGGGCCCGTCTGTCGTCGCGGATATATGGAGTCATGTTTTACAAGGCCTACTGGCGTGTGCCTCAAGTAGAAAGTCAAACTTAATTCATTTGACGTTTCCAGAATGTAAGTTTTAATGGAGGTGAAAAACAGAACCCTTTCCAGCAGAATGTAGTGATGTTCTGGAAAAGGCATATAGGCTGAAAGATCCATTATATGGGAACAGCTCAATATTGGCGCAACGTGGACAAGAAAAGCAAAGTTGTTTCGCCGCAGTTGCGCTGTTCTCTTACAATGAATGCCTACCAACTCGCCCAAGTTTCTCCTTTAATCAAGGCTTAAAGATGGCTAAACAGTTCATTGTGCATTGGAGAGGCAGTTTCGGAGCGGAATCTTTCAGTAGTGCTTTACAATAACGAAGCAGCCTTTCGTCATGATATTTTTCCCGACGGCTAGCAGCTACATCTGGCGCACTAATCTCTCACCACTCGCAAGTGCAATCGATGAGAACGCATTTCTGCAGCACTAGCGCCAAACATTTTGCAGATGTGTTAGCAATTTTTGCTTTCCTTAGTTAGGCTTAGCGTTAGATAGTTGGCTTCACCGCGCAGGTTAGCACAAGTTTTGCTAATGCCGCATAATGGCGTTGGCGCTACGCTTGCGGGCAATAGTACGACTGTGTAGAGCTCTCGCAGTAGGAACGCCAGCCAAAAGCAACCAAGCTTTTCGCTCATCCTGACTCTCGACTGTGCGCATTCATGCCAAAACTCGTTTCCCGCCCTAGCTATGCTTTAAAGCCGGCTTACTGGTCTAAGCACAGCGCTCAAAGCTCAGAGATACAAGAGCTTTATTCTAGTTGTATGTGCCAACGCAATAGCAACACAGAGAGCGCTATGGGGCGTCTGACTTCGCGTATGGTATTAAGATGCACATCGCCCCCTCTTTTTGCCCTTGGAGTTTACCTCACTGGAGACGTGACGTGCTATGTTCCAGACTCAAGCGCCCAGGATCAAGAAGTGAGGTTTAAGCACCGAAGCGCTGTTCCAGTGTATGCACGCGGATAGACCATAGCTCGTAATTCAGGCTTAGCTCCTAATGAAGGCTTAAAAATTGTAGCGCGACTAACATCAGCTTTGAATCCCCTGTAAACAAGAAGGTGCCAACACTTGTCGTGAAAGCGGCGAGACGTGTCACCACATTGCTCGTCATTAACTATTTTCTAATTCCCTAGCGCTCTTGCTTGCTATGTAAATCATTCCCTTCGTTAGTTCTGCCTATTTAAAATTTTGCTTCAGCCGTTTACCGACCACACTTGTTTCAAGCAGCATTCTCTTCCACCGAGATCTCATCTACAATTAATTTCATTACTTATCAAAGACGTACAGCCCACTGTCACCTGTATAGCGTAACCGGTGGGTCATATATGGCCTCTAATATTTATCATGCGTCCTACTAATTGTCAGGGAATCATGTTATCTATTTGAAGGGTTACCTTTCTTCTTTAACTGTGAGAGTGGTAAAGAAAATTAACTCACAAATAAGCCTGAAAATGCCTTTTCTTATTGCAGTCTTTCCCCCTCACAGCTTTACCCGTATAGCTGGAGTACATACCTGTGAACACATCTTCTTTTCTTTATAATCTTGCCCACAATATAATGGCGGGCAAGATTATACCGGGCAGTAGTATTCCTGCCCACTAAAATCGCAAATAAAGTTGATTACTTCATTTTACTTAATTAATCGTATTCTAATTGAACTCTATCACGTGTATAGTGCCCGTCTTGCTGTACAATCCGCATGAACAGATCACGTCGCAGTATTTCTCAGAGATTCTATAATCAAATTATGGAAACGTTTAAAAAATCACCCTGTATAAATGAACAGACAAAGAAAGGGGAAAGAGGGGCTCGTTACGACATACATTACGGAAGCCAACAGTCACCGCAGTAAAAAAAAATTTTTAAACAGCCTATGGACTGTCCATATACTTCGGTCTATAAAGTCTATTGACTCTCTATAGACAAATCCTAGTGAACAGTCTATAGGCAATACAAATGCTAGAGACAGTTAATAGACTATGATTGCAAAAAAGAAATATCTATAGGAAGGCAATAGAGTCTGCAAGAAGTCTCTAGAGTGTCTATAGACCATTTTTATAAGGGCGAAACCAAGGTGGATAGGGAATGTTTTTTTTTATTTGTGTTGCTCATCTATGAAAGATTAACAGAGTAATTATTAGTGTAAATAATGACGCTGTTAATATCCCATGGAGGAACACCGCAAAATGAAAAAAAGAACCATCGCTTATCCACCTTGGTTTCGGTGACTGTTGGAATTGTACAGGATGTAGTACAAGGTGAAGTCCATTTCGTCTAAGCCACCAACATACACTCGGTTTCTCTTTGCAGAGTCACTGGGTAACTCATCCTATTCTTGTGCTTCTCGCAGCGTCAGCTGCTGGAAGAGAAGCAGCGCCACAAGCGGCAGAGCCAAGGACTACTGCAAGCCTCCGATGCCCGTCGACCTGCGTCCAACACGGTACTGCGCAGCCGGCTGCGCAAGGACGAGTCACGCCCTCTGATGGCGGGACTCAGCATCGACAGACCCGTGCAAGACGTCGTTGGCTGTGAGTGGACTCTCTCTATGTCTTTGGCATCTTTCCTGCAAACGCCGCTTTTGCTGTCATTGGGGTGTTAATGCCAGTTTTAAGCGAAAGCGTAAAGATCCCGTGTTGCAAAAAAGCCAGTGTCGGCATTGGCGTCCGCGTGACCAAAAAGTTAGGACTAGTCGATTACAAGAGGATCCCATAGATGGCGCCAACCACACCAGTGTTGCATCAGAAGCCCTTGACCGTCGGCCCCTCGGGTTGCGAGTCAGACACGCTACCGCTACGATACGCAGACACGTTCGTACGGCTTGGTTAAAACGGAGCTTTACATGAATGTTGTGCGGTCATTACGTAATGATTGTGGATGTGAAAGACGAAACAGTGTCCGTGTCTGCGTAATTAAGAGGAACTGCTGTCGCGTCTTACCATTAAAGGCGGAACTTAAGTGTCCCCTAATTTTCTTAGCTACCCCTTAAACAAACTGCCCCTCCATTGTCTCTTGAAGCGTTGTCTCTTGCAGTACCCGGAGCCTCAATCCACCTGCTCTCTCCCTAATTCACGTCCACCAACCTGGCGAGTCTGGCTTGAGTGGCTCAAATGAGAGAACCAGTCGGCCTTAATTCGTTAAACCATCGAAGTTTTCAAGTCTTCAAATGTGGCTTTTTTTCTTGAGAGGCGAAAGGGGATCGTTTGAGTATGTATTTGGCCTTAGCTATAAAAGTTGCCTAAAGCATTGGAAAGCTAAAGCACATGCGGCATATCCGTTCATTCGTTGTGAACTCCGCGGTGGCACTTTTCCCGTACGTTTATGGTATACGTTTTACGGCAGCTTTGGAATCTCTGTACCCGCGCACCTTGCTGAATAAGAAAGCCACATAGAAAAACGCCTCTCCATATGCCATGCCATGCTGGGAACAAATAACTTTTTTGGCTCCAACGCTCTTACGAGACGTTAACATAAACTTGAGCCCTACAGAGGAGTTATAACTGTGAGGGGGAAGCCTATTTCTCTTCAAAATAAATACAGGCTTACAAGGTTTAATTAGAGATTCGATCGGGAACTTCTACTTGAAGAAATACACAGACGGAAAGAATTAAGGACCCAGCATCCTTTCTGCAAATGATCCTTCCGCTTTAATCCGCTGTCATTAAACCTGCAAGCAAAGCCCGTGTTATCATCGACGTGAAACCTCTAAACTTCTCGCTTCTTTACTATTCTCCAGGCTACGATGGCCCCATGCTGTTCTCCAGCACTGACAACCTGGACGCGCCAGTCTGCGATGAGGTGAAAAGCCCCGTGATACAGGATGATACGGAGGGAGAAAATCCAGTGGCCATTGCCTACAACAGTAGTCCGATTCCGCCGACTCCTGGTAAGCAACGAAAGTGATGATATACGTTCAATGTTTCATGTAGATTCTTATCTAAAGTGTAATTTTCGAAGAATTTGCGAATTCAGCGCCATTCGCGGAATGTTGAAACATAGCTGTAATTAGAGTTCTACCGCTGCGTGAAATAAATAATGTTAAATATAAAATATTAGCACTCAATACTATGTCCCGATATAAAACTAATAATAACAACATTTGAAATAAGCTAACATTAATAATTTTGGAGATGCTTTTGGGAATTATGAATTGTACAAGGAAAAGCCTTTGACACAAAGGAGCGAGAGCTTCTTTCACTAAAATGTGATAAGCATAGATTAATCACTGCAGCACTTCGGTTGTAACTAGTATTTCTATGCAATTCAGAAGACACACAATCTTGATGTGTGCTGTAACGGAGAGCATAGCTTCTTGGTGAGCGTACAAGGCAAAATGGGGTTTGCGCTTTCCAACGTGCAGATGTCCAGAAGAAGCTCAAGCATCTGGACCTGAGCGATGACCTTACGAGCATCAACGGAGACGAAGACCTGGAGAGCACACCCGTGACGTCAGAGTCTGCACCGAGTCGAACTGCGACCGTGCCCGACACGCCGACGGACATGGCCGACAGTGTGGCCCAGGTTTGTACTCTCGCAAATTCTCCTTGTCCGCTGAGCCACTTAACCAAGCAGCACATGTAATCGACCCAATATTGAAAATCCCAGGTGGTCGAAATTTCCGGAGCCCTTCACTACGGCGTCCCTCATAGCCTGAGTCGCTCTGGGACGTTGAACTCCAATAAACCAATATTGGAAATAGATGGCTTCACTCTGGTCCATTGTAGGGCCTGTCTTTGCCAATACATTTATTTATTTATTTATTTATTTATTTATTTATTTATTTATTTATTTATTTATTTATTTATTTATTTATTTATTTATTTATTTGGAATACTGCCAGTCTCTAGTTGAGACCAACGCAGGTGGGCATTACATGTATCAGATTTAACAAAGTGAATCTGATTACTCAAAGCAGCTTCTTTAAATTCAAAACAGCAAGGAACAAGGAGCAAGTCATGCAGTGCAGAAAACAAAAACGAAAACATTTACGATATTGGGCGCTGTTTGGGTACAGTTCCATCTTCTCATGAATGCGAAACATATGCGGGGCCAACCTTGGCACTTTACTGGTGTGCGGTGTATCCTCGACGGAATGGAATCCTATCTATGTGGGTCCAAAGTCGAGGGGAAAGTGAACGCTAAGGGGGCGAGATAAACCCAGAAATGACAAGTTGGCTACCGTACACACGAAGCAGGGGATAAAAGGCCAAAGTAAGAAAGAAGGAAAGCTGAGTCTGTTTTGAAAATGATACCGTCCTTAGTCATTGACCCGTTGTAGTGAATGCATACAATTAAAATTCGTAGAGTGTCGACAGACGAGTGCTTAAACCTGCTGTTGTTATGTATGAATCATCGCTTTTGTGGCGTTCTGTGCTGACGTAAGTTGAGGCTACGGTTCCTAACCTAAGGTTCTTCTAGAGAACGTTGGTCCTATAGGTACCGCGCTCCTTCAAAAGCCAATCGTTCATCCTATAAGCGAGGGTAGTGGCTCAATGGGCTCGCAGTCGTTTTCTGCCAACTACATCCCTTAGATAGAAAGCATTTAGAACGCTTTGGGGGAAGTCCAGAAAACACGAAGTTTGTTTTTCTTGTTTTGACGCATCATTGCGAAGTCTTACACGCCATTCACACAGCGCAGGTAATTAATAAAGGACTAATTTCCCAAGCGCATCCATAAGTCTGCAAAACAAAGCTGTACACCTTTCTCCCCTACGTATTTTTTATTGACGGCGGAGCTTCTGTGAAATCTGTATAGCCTTATTTTGCAGTGGTATGACTGCGTTTGGATGCGTGCAAAAACTAATCCCTTCTTTCTTACCAATTTACTCCACGTGGGCAACTCCCTTAGATGCAATGGCCCATATATTTGCGTTATTTCCCTTATAGATTCCCAAAGTGAGGAGATGGACACCGAAGACAATATCTTTCTTATCTATTCTAATTTTCCTTCCCAGCGTCCCCCGCGCCATACTGCTGACCACTGTGAAACGGGGCCATGCCGGTGCTTCATTCAACGTCGAAACAGGCAAACTGGCGGGACCTGTCCATATCGCATCGGTGTGCGCTCCCAATATATTTTTTAGGAGTACCGTAAACACCGAATACCGAAGTGAACACTGTCAATGACCTTCTACGGTGTTAATGCGTGTTGAGGCAATGATAAGAATAAAAAGCAATCGACTTTTACATTATTAAGATGGCAACGTCCAGTTGACGCGCAGACTCATCCGACACAGTGTACACAATGAGCGTGGCACAGCGCAAGCTGTGGACGGGACTTACAGGGATCCAATGCATGCTTGTCTCGCAGGTGGAAGACGTGAGTGGCAGTAGCGCTGACGAAAGCGCGAGAACGCAACCGACCATGAGCGTGCCCGTGATGGAGCTGGGGCCCCTGGCTGACCTGCTGGAACAGGCCAAACTGGAGGAATTCGCTACGGTTCCATGCCCGCAGAACACGACCATCAGGTGCCGGATTACCCGCGACAAGAAGGGCGTAGACCGAGGACTCTACCCCACATACTACCTGCACCTCGAGAAGGAAGACAACCGAAAGGTACGTGAGCACCAAAACGGCTTGCATACATTCTCGTCCATTACTATGGTGAACACTTGCAGTAGTCATAGTGATCACTCAAAGAATCATTGCGTCTTAAGCCTTCCGTGCTCAAGCCGCACGTATAAGGTCCTGCCTAAAGCATCGGCTTTGCATGCGGGGAATTGCTCCCTTATAAATATGGCCTATGGACAGTCTATAGACTTCTATAGACTCGATTGCGTTCCTATAAATAGTTCTTTTTGTCTATTCATAGTCTATGGCTGTCAAAAGTCTCTAAGAAGTATATAGACATAAGTCTATACATTGTCTATAGACTGTCCATAGCAGTTGTGTCGCCTATAGACTGTTCTCTAGGACTCTCCAGAGCCATTATTGTCAGAAGTCTATGAACTGTCTATAGATTCTCTAAAAAAAATTTTTCTAAGGGCTGGGTTTGATCAACAGTGCCGCCAGGTATCTACCGGCTTTCCAATGGGTACGAGCTTTCCCTGGCCATTTATTCGGCTTTGCATGAGGTTAACTGTGTCAGAAAAGCTTCTTTGTCCAAACCGCTTCCGAAGACCTGTGGTAATTATTAAACGAACCGCACATTTCATGCAATGTATGCATATAATAGTTAAGCGCCTATTAATGTATCGCTTGCCCAAACCGCATCTTACACACGTCAACCGAATACTGCGAGAAACACATGCAGTATCAATAAACAAACGAAACGTCTTGCATGATAGTCGCCCTAGCTGAGTGAATACAGTGCTGCCCAATACTAAGGGAAACATCTAAAGTTGGCATGCAGTGAGTAATTACGTCCCACGCGATATGTGCTCCAACAGCATGTATACAATCCTGTATGGTACTACAGGGAACAGCTGTTGCGAGCTGCTTTCCACACCGTATGTGGCTCCTTGCGAGGCACCTAAGGGAAAAATATTTACTGCGAGACAGCCTTGCTGCAGCATAAACCATGCAACGTCGCGCATAATCTTGTGCATGACTTAGTCCCCATTTAATTACCTAGCACGCGCTGCATGTGGGTTGTGACAGGGGGCCCCGTCCACAATTAAGTCGCCGCGCTCCGATGATCTTCTTCTGAGCTCCACGGATAATGGTAACCGAAGTGAATAAATTATTAGAAAAATTACGGCACGATCACTCCTCCGACCCGATAGCTCTGCGAACGCAGGTGAATTTACCCTCAATTATTTCTTGATGTATATGTAATGAATTCTCTTACTCTGTGCCGACGCTTCCTTCACGCGACAGAATTTTTCTGGTGTATCAAGCACTGCACTTATCTCGCAGTGATAATCTTTCTGTCTTTCTTTTTATTTGTTGCTTAGACGTTTGCCTAAGAAGGGGCTGAGGCTAAAGGCACAATGTTGCCTGACAGGGCATCAGCCTCCCACTACATGACAAACAAACATACAAATGACAAAAGTCCGGCGGGCCGCTACAAAATAGTATTGTGGATAAGCACAAAAGAAACTACATCAAAGAAAAGTAGCACAAAATTGAGCATTATACAGAGGAAAATACATACACACTCAGCAGAAAAGGACAGAATTGCTTGACAAGAATTTGCATCACAATTGTACGATGAGTATATAAATAAAAGACCAAGACATACATGAAACACTACATCAAATAACGAAGTTCTACTTAAGGCTTATTCTAGCCTACTGAAAAACAAGGCATTATGGACATATAAGCACGTAGAAACTCAGAGCGTAGAGACTAAAGCGCTGAAGAACGCTAGGCCGACAGTATTGGAGGTTGCGGTCTGCGTATGAATTAAGTCATGACCTTTCTTATGCTTCGAAATCCTTGTTCTCTTACTGACATCACCCCCCTCACGGACCAGTAAAGCCCGGGAAGCGCCTGAAGTCCTTTATATATTCGGTCTGACTAAATCAAACCGCAATCATAGTCTGGTTAGTAGCTGGGACGAATGACTACCGCATTCTGGATATGACCCCTAATTGGATTCCCAGAAGGCGAACTATTTTTTAAATATAAAGCTGTGATATCACCATGATCATTTCCCTTACATCTAGCGTAGGAGGATGCCAATACTACCGAAGTCATTGTTTCTTTAAAGACTCCGAATAGACATTTCAAGCACTACAGCCCACGAATCAAAACCATCCCAAAGAGTACGCGCGCAGCAAATGATTTTTTGGAAGAATCAGAGATGTGCCAACATACTGAAAAACCGCAGACGTCTATTTCAAATCTCAGTGAATCAAGCCAAACGCTTTGCACAGTTGAACCCACTAACCAAGAACCTGTTCAGGTGCGTGTGCTTTTAGGAAAAGTAAGATTGGGAAGTAGTATCCATCTGAGCCAGTGCCAAACTTGAAGGGCCAATAGCATTAAATGCATCGAAGCCGTATTTTGCTTTTTCTCGCCGTCACTGCGTTTCAGCTTCTCTCTGAGTATTGCCTGGGAAACTCACCACCTGCAGAGTTGAAAACAAGGGGACGGTGTAAGTCCTGCTGTGGATCGAAGCATGTGGCGGAACTCAAGTTTCTTGAGAACATACGCATTTCGGTTCGTAGGACTCACTTTTGTTTGAAAACGGCAGAAAAGTACTCTCCGTGTTCACAGTAATCGACACACGCTGTCACGGTCCAGAATGCCATCCAGCTTTGAAACCAAGCCAGGTTTGCACGCACTCATTCGTCGAAAATAAAGAAACTCCGGCCAAAGTTCCCAACAGATAAGGTACATTTCGCCGGTGCAAAACATCAAAGACAACGTGACTAAATCCACACCGGCATGTGGGTACAGATGGTGTGAAACACACACGCCCTGAATGTCGGTGCCGCGTATGAATCTACAACATACCAGGAAGCTTTTTCGTAATGCGATCTTGGTGCCGGTATAAAGCCGCATCGCCCGTGGCAGTGTGTGTGTTGTTGAGCGAGTTTGCCTTTTTCGATACGTTTACACGGCAAAGGAACGTATTGTTTGCCGAGGAACGTTTTTAAATTCACGTGCCTCTTTGAAGTCGGGCCACTCTGCGCTCAAAGCGAGTCTCAGAAGACTTCTTATTCAAAAGAACCATCGTCGCGAACGCAGACGACCGTCAAAAGACTAGGCTATACTTGCCGTTCCAAAAGAAGACAAGTGATGCAGACAAAACAGAGGAAGCGGCGAGGCGCGAAAGACGACAGCGTAACCTATACTGTTTCAGAAATGAAGTGTTCTACGCGCGGCTTGCGCATAGGTGGCCGCGTGTTGTTTCCTTTTTTTATTTTATTTTCCTTTCTTCTCAGTCTGGCGTGGAATGCGAAGATTGTAGGGAAAGTTAGAGCAGGTGGTTCCGACGACGATCTTTTCCCACGAAGGAGGACTGCGTAAAGGCACCTTATACTTCAACGGGTATCGGTTCTGTGAGGAGTCTTTTCCGGAATTTGTGAAGCCAGGAAGGTGCCATCACTTGACTGTGCTATAAAAGTTGCGGAAGAGTTTGCCATGCTGGACGTAGGGTCTTTGAAAGGGACCCCTTTTGTCTTATTGTTTTGGGTTTCGCTGACGCTATATAGCTCTGCCTCTTGACAACAGTTGTGTAAGATGAAGTCGAAGTCAATTGACTACCGTAATGTACAGAAGTAGATAATGGAAGAAATTTGTTCATCACCAACGCAACCGGCTTATTTGTCATTTAGGCCCTGATCCCGTCGGCCTCAGTTCCGTGTCCGAGGTCCCTGCAGGCGGACACCAGACTCCCCGAATCCATGAATCTTTAGATACGCAGATTCGTGGCGTCTTTCCGTGTCCTTAAGTTCCGTGTCCTTAATAATTGTTAAGTCTATGGGCAAAATTGCATATGTGACGTCATGAGCTACCCACACGTTCATATTCGCTCCGAATTTGTTAACAGAATAAAGTCCGAGCTTAGTACTGGTCATTTCAGACGAATAATGGTTTAGTTTGGTTTGGTTTTGTTTATTGGGGTTTAACGTCCCAAAGCGACTCAGGCTATGAGGGACGCCGTAGTGAACGGCTCCGGAAATTTCGACCACCTGGGGCTCTTTAACGTGCACTGACATCGCACAGTACACGGGCCTCTGGAATTTCGCCTCCATCGAAATTCGGCCGCCGTGACAGGGATCCAACCCGCGTCTTTAGGGTCAGCAGCCGAGCGCCGTAACCACTGAGCCACCACGGCGGGTAGACGAATACTGAAAATAATGACTTTGAATAAAGGTTAAAGTCATTATTTTCAGCCGCCAGTTCAGCCTTTCAGTGTACTGACAAGAGATTTCCCGGCGATATCCGCGGCGTCTTAGTTGATCTATCTTAACGTCAAGTGTTGATCGAGACCTAATTTCGATTCCGGTCCCCTGGTCTTTGTTGTTTGAAAATTCTTTAGCTCGTTATCTTTAAAGCACATGTATTGCAAATAAAATAGAAGGTCCAATAATTTGAATGCAGTCGTCCACTCAAAGTGTTTATAAATTTTTCGGAGTTGCCCTATCCCGTATGACAAGCTCAGTGCCGAGCGATCGCCAGTTAGGAAACGGTTACCTATGGTTAGTTAAGCCAAGCCTCTTGACACAATAGAATTCAAGAATTCCTGAGCCTGGAGATTGTCATCAAAGCGAGCTCTAGTTGTGCGACTATTTTTCCATATTTTATTGAGTGCTCGTGTTACCAGCATACAGGTTGCGTACAGAAGGCCACCTACGCGTCTCCCTAGCCCTCTCCGTTGCAGAAGCTTTGACTGAGAGCGGTTCCTGTAGATTTGCAACCCCATCAAGTACAAGCTTACTTATATCCTTAAAAAGGAAAAAGAGTGAAACACTTGCGTTCTGATAGGACACATGTTTGGGGTCAAACTTAACGGCTGAAGAAATGGTTGGAAATTACATAAATGACAACGCAGCTAGTTATGCCGGTTAAAATTATAGCGAGAATGTTGACGCACAGAATTACAGCAGCGTGAATCAGATAACAAGCTCCAGATAACGGCATTGTAGCGGAAATTCGTGGGGAAAAATGGACAAAGTTTGACATTGTGCGGAGAGAAGATAATCGAATGTCTCTTGATTTGGGTAACAAAATTAATCCAAGGCAAAAAAAAAGAGCATGGGTGCCAAAGAATCAGATGTTCAGACTGTTGTTGAAAATGTCGTTAAATTAGAGCGGGGGCGACTGACACTGGAGAGGATTAATTGGGGATCACTAGGGAAGGCATCTGCCTGGCAGAGGACTAATCCTTCTTAATGATTTTGATGGCCATTGGAGTCAGTTTACACGCAGCCATTCGCGAACGTATGAGTATGGGCTAGAGAATTTTAGTGTCAATAAACTTCTTCACCATCTGTCTGACCATACTTGCAGGCGTCCAAAACTACTCAGCTTTCTCATTACTTGTCTGCCGCCGCAGTGTCTCAGTGGTTACGGCGCTCGGCTGCTGACCCGAAAGACGCGGGTTCGATCCCGGCCGCGGCGGTAGAATTTCTTTGGAGGAGAAATTCTAGAGGCCCGTGTACTGTGCGATGTCAGTGCACGTTAAAGAACCCCAGGTGGTCGCAATTTCCGGAGCCCTCCACTACGGCGTCTCTCATAGCCTTAGTCGCTTTGGGACGTTAAACCCCATAAACCAACCAACCATCATTACTTGTCTGCCTATATTTGCAGGTGCTTCAGTATTACTACTATTCCTCCCGACTTGTCTTGCCAAACGTTGAGGCGTTATAATGCTACTGAGATTCCTGACCCCATGTCTGTCCATACTTGCAAGCGTTACAGTTTCACATAGAATCCTTACCCTCGGTCTATCAATACTTGCAGGCATTCCTGCTGGCGGCTCGCAAGCGAAAGAAGAGTGCCACCTCCAACTACCTGATCTCGGTGGACCCCACGGACATGTCGCGGGGCGGCGAGTCGTTCGTGGGAAAGCTGCGCTCCAATCTGCTGGGCACCGCCTTCACAGTCTACGACTGCGGCGAGAAGCCCAAGCGCAACTCTGAGAAGCGCTCCACCCGCTCCGAAATCGCTGCCGTCGTCTACGTAAGGGCTCCCACTTGTTTCTTCCTTCCTTTCGCCGTTATTGCGTGCCAGCTATGCGCAACTGCACCTGATGCACAAATCTGCTGCTTCACTTCAATGGCGACTCCACAGTTTTGTGAATACCTCTCCTGCATGAACGCGTTGTATTTATTGCCGCTTTTTTACTGAGCAAGCAATACTTGTGCCCCAATGCGAAAATGCTGGCGTCTGATTCTATGCACCACTCACTAACACTTCGCAATCTTCCACCCACTAACCGTAACCGTAGATCCACCGACACGTAACACCCTGCCATCTTCACCCTCCAGAGGCACCATCCACAATCTAACTGTACCCTCCAGCAGTGCCATCCACCACCATTGCACCTACTTTCACACATCACAGCCTCCTTCCAATAGAAGCCCACCCTACAGAGAAACGTAAACCGAAGCCAAAATTGCATACGGCGAAATCCCAATTTCTGCATCACATACCTGATATATTTTTGTACACCAGCAGCAATATTGATACAATACAGCAACACAGCAGCAGCGATATTGATAATATGCATTAATAACATCAAGTCCCCGTGACAATATAAATTGGGCATTAACTGTCTCCCTTTTAGTTGTCGCATAAGTCGAGTGGTGAGGGAAAAGCTTAAGTAGGGTTTGAATGCAGGGAGATTGTCCAGTCTTGTCCAATTACTTTAGCAGTGTCTTTAGTTTGCGCGCTTACATTTTCATCAAGTATGAACAAACAAGTTCACGCCCCAGTTCTGCTCAGAGAAAAGCCGAAGAACAAAGCAAACTTGCCCTAACTGTCTCATTGTGAGTAGACATCTGCATTTTGCCTTGATAGAAGTGATTTAAATCATAAATATGCGAATGATGTACTCTTGAAAATCGAAAAGCGCGTTTCTATCCTGTCGAACAAAAAAGTTTTAATAGTCACTCCTGCGCTGTGCCAATCTTGCTTTCAGGAAACCAACGTTCTTGGATTTAAGGGACCGCGCAAGATGACGGTCATCTTGCCTGCCATGACAAAGGACCACAAACGGATCGAGCTGAAGCCTTCCTTTGTAAGTGGGCGTGCGTACAATCCTGGTAACGTAGGGCGCTAACAAGCTGCCAAGGTACTGAATTGCTGACAACTGATAATCCTTGCAACCACAGTATAGGCACTTCTGCTCAACAAACCACGTGCTGCGGTGAACATCAACATCACTTTAACATCACTGGACTCAATTGCAAAGTCACGTCGTTTCATATACTGGTTTATCAAAAGGCCAATCATCATGAATACACAGAATCTTTTTAGCAGGTCCATCATTTCTCCGCCTTCTCTTCCTCGAAAAATGCAGGCGGGATATACGAGGCTCTACACACATTTCTTAGTTTTGTTGTCCATACAAGGTTATCATTGAACGTGCGCAACAAAAACGAAAGTCACCATCACCACAGCAGCCTCTCTGAAGCCCTTTTGGAAGTATTCTTGGCTCCTAAAAGTAAAGGTGATTTAATGAAAATTAACGACACGTCAATCACCGTGTATAGACCTCTGTAGTCGTAAGATGTTTTGCGCGGCATTTCCGAAAGGAGTTTTATTCGAGGAAAACTTGGAGAGTAACATGATAATTCAACGCGCTTCTCGCAGGAAGGCGTTTGCAGGAACAGTGAAATGCATGAATAAAACCGCTTTTTCACAAATGAAAGCGGATCTATGCGGGGTAGGGCTACTGTTACAACGGTTCACAAAATTATACAAACTGAGCTTAACAAAGAACATACTCTTGTACTCCACAATTAGACTGGACATCTCAAGCACATTCACATACTTTTTTAGTGGTTCATAACCGTTTGAATGTACACCTGAGGGGCTCCTAAAATAATCTATTTGCATCAAAAGTGCTTTTAACGGCCGCGATGTAGATTAAATGCTTGATTACCCCCCCCCCCCACCCCCCTCCCTTCGCGACGAAAAGTTTTAAGACTACGAAAACTTTGCGAGCCAGAAGAAAGACGAATCTTGTCTAGGCACATTTCTTTTTGAAGCGTTAGAAAATAGACGCACACTTGATTGCCATCACTAAAAATGAGGAGAACGCTGAACTGAGAGACATAAAAAATCTCCGCCTGCACTATATCTCAACGGACCTCTCGAGAAAAGGCGGTCGCTTCAGAAAGATAACAATATGCTGAGCGTTGGTGTGATGATGAAAGGATAATAATGAGAATAACAATAATTTAGTAGACGCCAAATCAAGTGAGGTGAAATAGGCTTGAACGAGAGAGAGCTAGCGGTTGGCGCAGAGTGGAACGAGCACCTTTCCGTGAAGTCGTGCGTCGAACGACGGTTCTAATGAGATGGTGCCGGGTCCTGGACCGGCGTGCCGCGAATAGTAAATGAGGAACAGTGGTGATGACAATATTCCGTGCCAGGCTCGTAGGAACTTCCTCCAACGAGTGCGAACGGTTTTGAGGGATGTTCTTTTCTTGTTCGAGAATGTGCTAAATGCGTTTTCTGTTCTGAGCAGCAACTTTATTTCCATTTGAAAGCGGAGTTTGAAAAGTTTGTACCGAAATGAGTGGTTCAGGTGTGCTCTTTCCGACATCCAAACATTTTTTTTTTCTGTATACTGACCAGTAACTCCAGTGAACGTACGCCCTTACAGCGCTAGTGTCTGATGACTCTGGTAGACGAATGAAGGTGACTATGACGTCACGGGCGGCACCGCTATATTTGTGACCTGTTTTCCGGAAGCGAAGCAAGTGCCCTTAGGATGTTCCTTCATTTTTGGAACGAAGACGGGAGTTCATCGTCGCGACCACCCCCACTCTTTCATGACCTCTATACAGAGTATAGTACGCCGGAGGCTACAGTTCCGCGGCGTTAGTGGGATATATACTCTCTCACTTTTCATTGACATTTTTTCTTTAGTCTTGACAGAATAAATTTGGCTGGATAATACATCGGGAAATGACAAGTTCCTGCGAAAAGGACATTGCGAACTTTCATCAAAATTAAACATTATTCAATTTCATCTCATAACAGAAAACTTACTGTTCCGGACGCAAAAAAAGGACATTGCGAACTTTCGTTAAAGTGAAACATTATTCAATTTCATCTCATAACAGGAAACTTACCGTTCCGGACGCGGCATTTACTCAATACCAATTGTATGTTCACACATTTTTTTCTGGGCTGCCGCGGTGGCCCAGTAGTTATGGTTCTCAGCTGCGTACCCAAAAAACACGGGTTCGATTGCGGTCGCAGCGACTGTGTTTTGATGGAGGCGGAATGATAGCGGCCAGTATACTCTGCGATGTCAGTGCAAGTTGAAGAACCGCCGGTGGTAGAAATTATCCGGAGGCCTCCATTACGGCGTCCCTCAAAGCCTGAGTCGCTTTGGGATGTTGAAATCCATAAAACCAAAACACTTTCTTTTCCAGTTCCTCAAGCTCCTTACTTGACACTCAGTGAACAAGCAACCTCAGTCTTTCCTCCCTTGTTCAATTTTTAGTGTCCAAAACGAACAGTTCTGATAGAGTTGCGGCATTCCCGCAGCTGAGTCTTGTTCAGTAAGTGCGGAAAAGCTAAATTTAAGACTTCGATGAAGCAAAGGCAGCTCGCAAGCGACAGCTGCTCGCGACAACTGCACTCGATTAAGTTCGCCCGTCGATTCCGTATATTTCGTGATTGCAACTGAAGCAACCAGGGCGGACATCAATACATTCGGCCATTGGAATGTCAAGACCTCATGTCACGAAATGCTTTGTGTAGAGGGCATATTTAATCGATGAAAGTTTAAGAGGAACGATAGAGTCGCTCAAGTTTCGTCTTTTCCTTTAAAACGTTTAATCATCCTCAGTTCTGTGGTTCACCGCCGGAAAAATAAATTGTCGCTCGAGATATTCCCAACAGCTTTTAATCATGACCGGCAGGATTTGTGTTTCCATAATGGAGCCTAAGGCATTATTATCTCTGAATCGTTGATTCTTGCCCTGCCTACCGGACAGCCTGGCGTCTTGTTAAAACTTACACAGGCTGGTCATGTTCAACATGCCAAACTTTACTAATGTGTGAGAATTTTATTTTTAAAACCGCAGACGGCACCCGATGGACTTTTAGCTTAGGTCGCATTAACGTAATTACGTCGAAACCTCTTGAGCCACCGCGCAGTATAATATGGTGTCAAAGGCGGGGGACACACTACTCGACATTCGACATTCGACATTCAACATTCGACATTCAACAGCGAGAAAAACTCGACATTTTTCTGCCTTCCTATGCGCCGATGAAATGGTAGTGATAGTCAGAGTAATCAGTTTTCGCTTCCAACATGTGATGACGGGGCTTGTAGGGCCGTTTCTCCCACAAAGGTATTACTGCCCAATTGCATAATGGGGAGTATTCCTTCATATAGTCGGGTACAACTCAAGAACAAAGCGGCATTTGCCCGACAAGGGAACAATTTCCAGCCAATGACGTTGCCCACTTATTCTGAACCTGCTAGCATAAGAATTCAGGGACTGACGTGACAAAGCAGGGAGGCTACTATCCTCGACCATGGAGGGAGGGGACAGTCCCCTTTCATCTCCCACTCCCTGCATTGTCACGCTGGCAGGCTCATGAGGATCGGCCGACGCCATTGGCTGGAAGGAGATCCTTTAACGGGGATAAGCCACTTGATTCTTGAGTTGTATCTAACTCTAGTGAAGTGCAGTCGCACTGCCCTCGTTCAAGGTCTAAGCTAAATGGGCTCGCAAAAGCGGAGACTATAATACAGTAACTTGGCTAAAAGAACTTTACAGTTCATGAACATTCCCACTGGCCGTTGACTGGGTTTTGCATCTAATGTTAGTCTTTGCTTGGCCAACGTAGTTCTGAATTTCTTCTCGCCTTTCCTTTTGAAGGAACACGAGGGTCTGTTGGACCGGTGGAAAAGTCGGAACATGGAAAACCTTCTGGAACTTCGCAACAAGACGCCCGTCTGGAACGAAGGTATACTCTGGTGTGCGCAGAGGCAGTGTGCGCAAACCTTTTCCTCTGCTAGGAGATGTGAACTCATCACCTGGTCGTTTTACCTTTCCAGTGCAGTCGAATAACGGGGCCAGTCGCAAATACGTTTCCTGGCAGTTCGGCGTAAAAAGTTGTTTTTAACATAGAAACTCTGGATTGTAAGTTTCTTGATTGTGCCTGAGAGGTCGAATCCCTGGCATCACACGTAGCGCCCCAGTTCGTCATAAATTGTTTACACAAAGTAACATGTATAGTACTTCCCTATGCAGGGGTGTCAGTTTTCATTTACTCCATTTTTCAAATCAAAAAGTCTGCGCACTGCAGCCCTCACGGACTTAAACCGATTGATTGATTGATTGATTGATTGATTGATTGATTGATTGATTGATTGATTGATTGATTGATTGATTGATTGATTGATTGATTGATTGATTGATTGATTGATTGATTGATTGATTGATTGATTGATTGATTGAGCGAGCGAGCCAGCGAGCGAGCGAGTGAGTGAGTGAAGTGGGTGGGTGAGTGGGTGAGTGAGTGAGTGAGTGAGTGAGTGGGTGAGTGTGTGAGTGTGTGAGTGTGTGAGTGTGTGAGTGATTGAGTGATTGAGTGTGTGAGTGAGTGTGTGAGTGAGTGAGTGAATGAGTGAGTGAATGAGTGAGTGAATGAGTGAGTGAATGAGTGAGTGAGTGAGTGAGTGAGTGAGTGAGTGAGTGAGTGAGTGAGTGAGTGAGTGAGTGAGTGAGTGAGTGAGTGAGTGAGTGAGTGAGTGAGTGAGTGAGTGAGTGAGTGAGTGAGTGAGTGAGTGAGTGAGTGAGTGAGTGAGTGAGTGAGTGAGTGAGTGAGTGAGTGAGTGAGTGAGTGAATCTGCCTGCAGTCGAAGTTAGACTTTTACTGGTACAGAATGATAAGTAGATACTACTTTTATTGCAACGACTATGGCAGACAAGTGTCCCGATTATTTCCGAACGCGGAGAAAAACTCAACGTCATATGACTGCAACTGGTGTCTCCTTCAGTCTTTCTCAGTAAACGTCAAAGATCGAATTTTTATTTTAATAACATGACACAAGTAAACGTATATATATTTTTAAGTCACTGGGAAAGAGTAATCTTCAATAAACACAAAGCGTAATAAAATATTGATTTTTTTCCCTTTCCTCTTGCAATCAGATACGCAGTCGTACGTGCTGAACTTCCACGGGCGGGTGACGCAAGCATCTGTAAAGAACTTCCAAATAGTTCACGAAAATGACCGTAAGTATCATTTTGTGAAACTGTGGTGTGCTGATTAATCTTCAGTGCCCCATGAGGCAGGCATATCCCTCGTTCCTTTGTCATCTGGTTCTCAAGACTGAAATCCCTTCCCATCGCGAATCTTTCTCTGCTCATTTGCAAAAGATTATCCCTCTCTCTATCTCTTTCTCTCTTTCTCTCTCTATCATCCTCAGCCGACTACATCGTGATGCAGTTTGGTCGCGTCACCGAAGAGTGCTTCAGTATGGACTACTGCTACCCACTGTGTGCACTGCAAGCATTCGCCATCGCCCTGTCTAGTTTCGACAGCAAGCTGGCATGCGAATGATCCCCGGCGGAGGTGCATAGAACAAGATATTCCCATGTGGCGTGGCACTCGACAATGGTTCCCTTCTCAAATGGCAGTGTCCTATGTATACGGTCATGAACTCCGCACACGACAGACGACATTCGCAGGTACACTGTGGTGTAAGCGTCTTTTCCCCAGAATCAAGGTGGGGTATCTGTTACGGAACCGTAGGATCCGAAAAATTGCACGGAGCTAAAGTTCGCAGTGTGCGCTGAACTGTCACGATGTTGTTCCCCACTACTTCGACAGGGGTCACCCTCTGTCAAAGAGCAACTCCTACTACGGTGCACTGAACCGCACGCTGTCACATTAAGGACCACTTCGTTCCTTCATTTCTGAGCTACTGCCAAAGCACGCCAGCTGCTAGCGCCGTTTCGGCGTATCCTCAGCGCCATTTATAACGGATCAATCACTCCTCCCTGCCACAACCACGGTACCACGAAATGAAAAACCCAAAGTTCTACGACATACTCAAGAAGCTCGCGGTTAAACCAAAGTTTCTTTTGACAGCAGCTTGTTGGAGTTCTTTCTAAGCACCCTTCCTTCTTGGAAAGGAGGAAAGAAATGGCTTGTTTTTATTATTTCTCAGTCCCTTTCTAACTGCACAGCAACCAACAAGCATAAAGATGGGGGGGGGGGGGGGGGGGGGGTAGCAGAGTTATAATCTTTCAATGCAATAAAGTGTGATAAATTCCTTCTTTATAAATTTCTAACGGCCTCAGCACTCGTAGCCTCTTCAAGAAAGTTTTTTCGAATTTCCAACAAACTGTATGCACATTTCAAAAACAAAGCCTAAACGTCCTCTAGGCACAGTCGATACGGATGCGCATGATGATTCGAAAACTAACAAACTGAAAAAAAATATGTGGTGTTATCTTTACTCATTGCGCGTCTCGATATATACAAGGCTTCAGTATTCGAAGTCAAACTTATAAACACGGCGACCGACTTGGCCCGAAAAGCGACGCTGTAAGGCTCAGCTAAGCCTTCGGAACAAAATTTCGAACACTTTGGGCGAAATGTGATTCCAACTGCTTCTTACTTACGAGTGAAAAGAAATTATCAATATCTCTGCTCGAAAATACAGAAAATAAAAGTGTCTTAATGAACATTTATCCACCATTTGTGACCTTCTTCAACTTAATTACCTGGTGACATACATCTTAAAACTCATTTCCGCTGCGATTTTTCTGCTAAAAGCTGTCTTTGGCGTTTCTCCAAACCGTTTTAATTAGAAGATTCTCGTACGGTTTGATAAATTTTTCACGGTGTGCTACATCCGCGATGGAAGGGGCTAATTCCGGATTACTTCGATGAATAATTATTCACAGAGAGGTACTTTAGCTTTACCGGGAATTCCATGCTAGTTGCTAAAATAAGCAGCTCACAGTTCAAATGACTATCCTGTTGCACTGGCTTAAAATTGAAACCAAAAAGTGGGTTCGCGTACAGAACCATAAAAAGTGCCCGTAAGCTTTCTTTTCTTTCTCAATGAAGGCCGACGTTAAGGAATATGTTTACATTATGTTCTTAACAGCTGGATCTCTTTTTTTATGGGGATATCGTAAGCCTTTTTAAAAAAAGAGGCAGCCTTGATCGATACACAGCCTTTCTAGACGGATGAAAATGCACATTTTTACCAAGGCAGAAGCTTTCTCAACCACTTCAGACACCGGTCCCCATTTTCATATAAAAAATACTTTTTTTTAGCATAAATAACTGTGCATGCCGGCTTCAACAGACCAAATTTATTATTCTTCAATACGAAATACCGACCCTTAATTTTCTTCGGGAATGTGCAAAATATTGCACAAAAGTGTCCCAATTGGGGACAATTGCAACACCGAAACACCGAGATTTTCAGACACGCACGAGAGGGATTACGAACAGCACACATTTTTTCGAGCAAGCGCAAGGTGTTAGAAACCCAAAATTAAATTATGTTATTATGGGTCTCAAAGCCTGTACGGAACACCATGTCCAAAGACGGATTCGCTCACTCATTGGGTTTAAAAATGTTACTTCGTTCACTAACACAAGAAAGCACCGTAGTTGCGATTAAACGAGCCGGAAATTTGTCGTCAGTAATGAAATCAATGCTAGCTGCACCCCAGCCTTACAAGAAACTGAGAATTCGCTATACGCACAATTGTGAACATGACGTACTTAAAGGAGTTAAGCTGTTAAGAGTTTATTGAAAGCTTAATTTACGGACGATGGTCTCCCCAAGCTAGCTGACATGAGATGATGTTAAAGTGATAACTCTGTTAAGAACTACTGGAGATTTGGAGATTTTTAATTTCATGCGGAAGCAAGACTCCTCGTTTGCAAATATGAGTTGTGAAGTATTCTAAGTGCACGAACAAATAAATGTTTTCAAGTACAACACAGTTTTCAGACCTCTCCTTTTCTAGAGCTTTTGATCGGAAATAAATGAAAACTGGTTTTGTTTTTGTCACAGCTGTTTTACCGAACACAAAGGCGGAAATAGTGAAATCTTTCCCGTCACTTTTCTAGGTACGGAGCGCTCTACCCGACTAGGTTAGTTCTGGGCTTTTCTGTGTGAGAATTGTTTTTCAGTTCTCTAGGTTGCTTCTGATTTGACTGGTTTAACTGATATATTGTAACGGAAAACTTCACAGAAGACGTTTATCCTAGCCTTCTGCCAGAGACGTGTTCCAAGCGAACAGCCCCAAGTGATGACGATGGGAAATTACAGGTGAAAGAGAATGAAGTCGCAGCCAGAGAGGCGACGACGACGAAGGTGGATAAAGTGCTCACAGTATGTATATATTATATACCAGGTGTCCCAGCTAAATGTAACCAAGCTTTTAAAAAACACGGAGTGTCCTAGCCGCCTCAAAACAAATGAGGGTTGTTTAGAGTCGCGCGACCTAGCCTTCAGTATTTTTTTCATTCTTCAAGGTTGAATAATTAGTTAAGCTTAATTAACTAACTTTTTAATTATTGACTTGAGGAACAAAGCGTCAATGGAAAAGTTGTAGATCGCTTTGAGAAACAGCATACTGAGACATTTGAAGCGAAGTAATATTTACTTAAAGTACTTTTTTTACCGGCCTTTAACCATAATTCGCCCAATAAGAAAAAGCTTCCACATGACAACTGTGCCACTTCAACGTCCCAAGACGCGCCTTAAAGAATGAAATCCATTTTTTCTGAAGTCCTCTCCTCGATGAGACTTTGGGTGCACATTGGGACAGAGAAGTGAGCAGCAGCTGGTCACGTGACAACTTTCTTTTAAGGCCAATAAATCAAGCTACGTAACTTCGTAACTTCACGGAAACAGCCCTACTAGCGGTTTTTCGGGGTGATCTAAAACTTTTGCATTGACACTTTCTTCCTGAAGTTAATAATTAAAAAGTTAGCTAATTAAACTTAACTAATTAATGAACTTTGAAGAGAGAAAAAACTACTCAGGACTAGGCCACGCGGCTATGAACAACCCTGAGTTGGTTTCAATGGACTAGGACACTTCGCCTTTTTTAAAGTTTGGTTACATTTAGCTGGGACACCCGGCATATAAAGAGCATAAAGGTGCACTGAAGAGGAGTCTGAACTCGTCTTTTTGCCGCGGGAACTCAATCTACACGTTCCGAGCATTCTTAGAAACTTCGATTTATTGCCCTGTGTGGCCAATTTTCCTAATTAAATCAATTTAACGCCCGGCTCCCACCTTCTTTTTTTTTTAATTCTCCCTCGTACGGTGGGCGGAGTCGACCAACGCGGGGAGTGCCTTTCACCCAGTCCCGTGGCGGCTTGCCGCTCTGCCTTCGGCGGAGTAATACGTAGTAGTCCGTAGAAGCAAATAGTCCGCGCGTATTTTTATTTCTGCGGGCTTATTTTGCGGTTATATTACCTCCAAATGAAACTATTTATTCGCGGAGACCTAAAAAACAAAATGAAGCGAAAGCAAAGCCTCCACCGAGCTGGCTGAAAGGCACTCCCCGCGTTGGTCGACTCCGCCCACCGTACGAGGGAGAATTAAAAAAGAAAGACGGGAGCCGGGCGTTAATTCAATTTAATTAGGGAAATTGGCCACACAGGGCAATAAGTCGCAGTTTCTAAGAATGCTCGGAACGTGCAGATCGAGTTCCCGCGGCAAAAAGACGAGTTCAGATTCCTCTTCAGTGCACCTTTAAAGGAGTCAAGACACCTACCTTTTGGGTGTGTGTTTTCTTCTTTGCAACCATGTGTATTACCATACACGGTTCACCACGTGGTGTCCTCCCACGACTGCTAAATATAATAGAATTTCTTTCTCGTGCTGTTTAGGTTTCAACAGCCTAACGATGGCTGTGATGTCAAACAGAAGTTGCAGGTCACGTCAGGCATGGAAACCTGCAATATAATCGCCGCTTCTACACACGTTGCCATTCCGCCTCTTGAGGAAGGCTGGTTTCAGCACTGTAGTGAATTAAAAAGATTAAGCAGCGATTATATCGCTGTTTTTTCATGCCTCACGTAACCTATAGCCTCTCTGTGACGTCAGAGCCATCGTACGTCTCCAAATACCAAAACAGCATGAAAGAAAAATTTGATTGTAAATTATTTAGGGGTCATATGCGATTACTATATGGTGATTAATGCATAGTAATTCCTTCCTCGTCATTATAGAGCAGAAAGCATGCCGCAAAAATTAGGTGTCTATACTCCTTTAACTCGCAAGCCCTACAACAGTACTGGACGCTCTAGCGCCAAGCAGTAATTACCAAGCAGAACAAAGGACACTGACAAGTCTCACGGCAGTATTGAGACGAAAACCTTTAATGGCTCATACTGTCGTCCGTTAAAAAATAAAAGAAAACCAATGGCTGCTTCAGATAGAGGAGGAAAAAATTAACCTAAAGCCAAGTTTGATGATTGTAGATTAATTAGTCAAATAATTGGAGGCAAAAATGTCGAAATTGCGTCGAAATAGGGCGGATGTCTATACAGCCACGGTAATGATGTGACGTCACATGGACTGGAAGTCGTCACGGCATAGTGAGAATTTTCACAGAATGGTCGGATGAAACGTTGAATATATGTCAAATTAGATGGAAAAATGTGTAACTAAACGTAATTAACACTTAAGATCCCGAAATATGTATAATTTGGGCGTCGATATAGCCACAGGAACGGTGTGACGTCACATCCACCGGAAGTCGTCACGGCATAGTGTCCTCGGCTTTCGCCTCTCAAAACTTTAGTTACCAAAGTTACCTCGCAATTTGTTTGGCGGCCTGCGTTCAGCGCTGTGTTCGTCTGCTTCTTTGTGTCTTGTGCTTGTCTTTGTTCGTGCTGTTGTATACAATCTGGTTAAATCACGAAACACACCACGGTGGGAGATGGGGCGGTGGACAACACTGGTCGCACTCCGATGGCTCATCGCGCTTCGCACCGGCGATAGGCGGCGGGTACGGAGCACCGGACGCGCAGGCCATGCCGACTCTCGAGCGTCTCCGCCATACAAATTTGCAGACAGAACTACGTTTGGGGTGGGGTTGAGTAAACATAGAAGGCGTGTTCTCCGACTGCTGAAATGCGCCTTCACAAATCCCCTTGACAAGGCCACGGTACCGGGAGGAAAACACTACGTACCTCTCTGCTGCTGTGTCCGGCAGCGTTCCCTTACAAATTTTTCTAGGCAGTCTATAGACTACTATCTATAAAGTCTGTAGACTCTCTATAGACAAATCCTGGAGAACAGTCTATAGGCAATACACATGTTATAGAAGACAGTTTATAGATAATCTATAGATTTATGATCGTACACTTTTGGTAGACTTTTCTCTACAGATTATGAATTGACAAGAAGAAATATCTTAGCAAGGCAGTAGAGTCTATAAGAAGTCTGTAGACTGTCTATAGACAATTTTAATAAGGGCTTCTTTCCTGTTGCTTCTCGCGTGTGACCTCGCGTCGGAAAAAGGCTCTATTACAGCCCCTGTCAAAAGTGTACAGCGCAAGGGGTTTGCTTCTGAGCTGTTTAACGGTGCTCCCTATAGAGGTCGATCCGAAAGTCACAGGAAAGGCAAAAATTCAATAATTCGCGAGAACTAGAGACATTAGCACGATGCAGTTTTCGCAGAATTGCACGGCAGACGATAGACTTCTTTTCAATAAGAAGAAATTGTGTCGCCACTCTTGCGACAGACAGGTGCCGTTGTATCCCACTGCATAAATTACTGACGCAGTTGAAGCGCCACCTTTTGACAACAAATGTACCTGTGATGCTGCTAAAAAAAATATTTCGGTATTTAGAAAAAATAACTCCAACGTTTTCTTGCGAATTTCCTCCACAACCACGTCGCGCAGACCATGTCCACATTTGTAGATTTTTTAATTTTTATTTTCATGTCACTTTCAGAACCCCTTGTGCATGCACCGGGTATTGCAGCGAACACTTTCAAAAATTTTCAAAAATAGTTTTGAGATAAAAACATGGATTTTGCGGCATAGTATTACCAGTGTTGGCGGACACCGGAAAACAGGTGAATCGTTTTAAGTAGTACGCTGGTTAAGTAATTTTTAGTAATTAACTTTTTGACGAGTAGAGTTAGGCTCCTGGTGGCAATAAGAGCCATATCAGTTTTTAGAATTCCCATAACAAAATCACCCTTGGCGCTGTGGCAAGACAAAATTCGGCTTTTTCGACTAGTTACGTGCACTGGAGAGGTTGCTTTGCCTACATGCTTTCGATTTTCGCAAGATGCATTCAAATTTTGTCAAGCCACAGTGGCGACGGTAATCGCGTTTTAGAACTTCTAAAAACTAATATCACTATTATTAATGAGCGGCTACAAATCTCTAATTGCAACAAGGCGCCTAACTCTACTAGTTAAAAAGTTAATTATTAAAAATTAGTTAACGAGCTTACTACTTAAGACGATTGACCGGTTTTCTGTTGTACGCAAATACAGATAATTCTATGCCGCAAAATCTATGTTTTTATCTCAAAACGCCTATGTTTGAAAATTTTTCAAAGTTATCGCTGAAACACCCGGTATAAAGTTGTAGCATTACCTCAGCACTTACACGTTCCGAAAACGTGTCAGTTTATGGAGAGAATACCAGTAGTCCATTGCCATCTTCGGTGTTGTCCCCCACTTCAAAAACGGAATGAAGAGCTTCAATGAGTCAATTTATTGAGATACGTCAAAACAGCATTGCTACAAAAATAGCGCATATTTGGTTGCGCCACAAAAAACACTTCATGCAGGTACCTGTCTCCGCTATTCGACACGAAGTCGCGGCCTCACTGTGCCGGTACTCTTCCAGATGACCATGACAGTCGGCGCTAGATTCAACACTCTCTCTTGCATTGCTTTTCACGCACTGAAAACAGGGTACCAGAGGTAGGGTTGATTAATCGTTCAGATTCTCACCGACGTTACCTCACCTGGAATGTTTGTCTGCGTTCGCCGCTGTTAGATAGTTTAGGTTATCTATATATTTCAGACTGCTTCGTCATCTGTAAGTCTTCCATGAGCTCTGTACACGTAGTCATCTAGGCACCTCCCAACATTTCTTGCGCGACATCGCTGCCTGTATGGAGAGCTTCTTCCCTTCCACAGTTCTCCGCGCCTTGAATTTGCTCTCTATCTCGCAAACGGCTTCAGCATGTATTTAAAAAAAGTAAATCGAAAAAAAAAAACAACTGAAGCATGGTATCAAACCCAGACAAACGAATATAGACGAATACGTTTCGTTTCCCTCCAAACACACTCAAATAAGTGCCCCTAATCAAAATTGTATGCAGGCTGTCTATAGACTTCGTACAGACTGTATTGCCTTCATATAGAATTTCGTTTTGTCTATTCATAGCCTATAAACTGTCTGTAGAAAAAAAGTGAAAAAAGTGTATGGCCATAAATCTATAGATTCTCCATAGTCTGCCTAAAGATGTGTATTTCAAGTAGACTAGTCTGTAAAATTTTTCTAAATAAAGTGCATAGACTTTATGAACAAAAGTGCATGGACAGTTTATAGACTATTTAAAGAAATTGTAAGACGAAAGCCTTTAATGGTTCATACTGTCGTCGGTTTACAAAGAGTGTCACACGTGTTTAACTCGGGAACTAGAAAAGTATAAGAAAACCAATGGTTGCTGCAGATAGAGGAGGAAAAACTGAACCTAAAAGCCACGTTTGATGACAGTAGATGAATTAGTTAATTATAGACATCAATGTCGAAATTGCGTCGAAATAGCGCGGACGTCGATATAGCCATGAGAACGGTGTGACGTCACATCCACCGGAAGTCGTCACGGCATAGCGAAAATTGTCCCAGAATGGTCAGAAAAACGTCGGATTTGTGTCAAATTAGATGGCAAAATGTGTATTTAAGCGTAATTAACACTTAAGATCCCCGAAAGATTTATAATCTGGGTATAGATATAGCCGCGGGAACGGTGTGACGTCGCATCCACCGGAAGTCGTCATAGCATAGTGTCCTCGGTTTTCGCCTCTCAACGTTTGAATTGCCAAAATGTCCTCGCAATTTTTTTTGTAAGGGATGCATACTCTCGGATTAGTGTGATCTTGCTTCTTGTACGTCCCAAGTGTCAGTACTTATATTCACTTATATTCAGTACTTATAGTCAGTACGTGCCATGCATATGCTAGCAACCAGCTTAGCGCCAGCAGTTCGGGTGCTGTAGTGGCGCGACTTCTACCCGTATCGCGCAATCAAAAGTTCTCATGCATCGCTCAATGCTTCGTGAGGCTAAATTCTAGGTGAGGGCGCCAGCCAGAACTGTTTGTCGTAGCCAAAAGTTGAGTAGCAGCACGTCGGTTGAGACAGTCGACTCTGGTCCACAATCTCCTTGATGGCCGCCATGGTACCACCGATGATCACCAGCACGCCAACGCAAACAGTCAGCGACCCAAAGAGAAGCTTCCTGCATATAAAGGCACATCTGTGTTTATATCATGAACACATGAAGCGAGAACAGAAGATTTAAACGCAGTGCGAAATCAGTGCGCGTTACAAACCCCCGGGGGGTCGAAATTACTCCGGCGACCTCCACTACGGCACCTCTTTCTCTATTCTTTCACTCCCACCTTCCTCCCTTCCCTTACGGCGCGGTTCCGGTGTCCACCGAGATATGTGAGACAGATACTGCGCCATTTCGGTTCCCCAGAGACCAATTTATCATTCTTTGGAGGATAAATTCTAGAGGCCCGTGTACTGTGCGATGTCAGTGCACGTTAAAGAACCCCAAGTGGTCGAAATTTCCGGAGCCCTTCACTACGGCGTCTCTCATAGCCTTAGTCGCGTTGGGACGTTAAACCCCATAAACCAAACCAAACCATTATTACTATAACAAAACGATGCAAAGACTGAACTTGAGAGAAATTCCCTTGTCCACTGAACACTTTTGCACATGCACGTCTGGTCATTCGAGGCGAGCCCGATGTGCGAGTCACTGGTAGAGCTTAACAAGTTCACTGCGCCACGTGTCATCGGTGGGTCACATTGTGTAATCATGCTGTGGGTCACGAATACTGAGGAGCGCATAAAAGAAGTGGGAAAACTGAGGTTTTTCAAATAGCCTACGAAAAACACACATGCTAGGTTCTTATTCCAATCTATTGTCGGTTCCAATAAGTTGGCTAACGCAGGAGCCTCACTACGGGTCATGCCACAGCCATGAGAATTTAAGGGTGACCCACCGGTCAGACATGACGCAGGAGTTAAGGCTCTGAAGATCACTGCCGCAGCTAACATGATAAGGCCTGCTATAAAAGCTCCGCTTCAAGGTAAAAAACAAACACAGCTGATTGATTATTTTTGGCAAAGCCATATGTCCAGCGTTTCCCGTTCCAAACTCTTCGTCCTTGTGTTCTTACAGGCAATAAACAATTTTTGTGATTATATTTGGTTCCGCAGGCCTACAGTTCGAAAGTTCGTCAAATGAGTTGAATTGATGTTATTTCTCTTTCACATATGAAAGAGGGAACTATGACAAAAGGCAGTTAGGCCTAACGAGGGTACAGTTCCCTATTACAGTCTACAGCAGTGCGCAACACAAAAAACAAATCTTCACAGGGCGTTATAGTAACGACATAATTAAAAAAAAGATTATTGCAGCAGAGAAATTACATGTATGAACATGAAGTGCATTATGCATTCAAAGCAAACTGCAAACATGGCACAAAACGCCAAAAAAAAATATCATACAATCAACTTGAATTGATAAAGAAACATGCATCCGCTAAAGATAAAACAAAAAAGGTAATTTTTTTGAGCCAGTTCATCTCATTACAGTGACACTTAATATATCCCAGGTGTTTCAGGGAAGACTTAAAAATTTTCGAAATAGGCTTTCTGGGGTAAAAATGTGGCTTTTGCGGCGTAGTATTACCATTTTGGCAGACACCGACCAACCGGTGAATCATCTTAAGTAGCAAGCTGGTTAGCTAATTTTTAATAACTACCTTTTTAATTTTACAGAGTTAGGCGCCTAGTTTCAATTAGAGATTTGTAGCTGGCCGTTAGTAATAGCCGTATCTATATTTAGAATCTCAAAAACGCCATCACCCTTGGCGCTGTGGCTCCACAAAATTTGGCTTTTTTTGACTAACTACATGCACAGTAAAGGTTGCTTTGCCTGCATGCTTTTATGAAAGCGCATGTGTTTTGTCACGATGTTGCCAAATTATGTCCAGCCACAGCGCCGAAGATAATCGTGTTTTCGAAATTATAAAAACTGTTACTAGCGACCTGCTGCAGATCTTTAATTGCAAGTAGGAACTCTACGAGTTAAAAATTTTATCATTAAAATTAGTTAACCAGCTTAGTACCTAACACGATTCACCGGCTTTCCGGTGTCCGCCATCCCTGGTAGTACTATGCCTCAAAAGCCATATTTTACCACCAAAAGCTTTTTCTTTTTAATTTTTGAAATTCTTCCCTGAAGAACCTGGTACACCTGGGGACATTGACACGTATCGCTAGGGTCCAACTTTCTTAGCAAAAAGAAGCCATACTCATCGAAAATGGAGCCTTTATAAGCTAGAGAAGACCAACGATATGAAAAGGTGGGCGAGTTGGTCTGACATATCTAGTGCAGCAGCGCAACGGCACAGGGCCAAAGGGTCTATGAAAGGGACGAACACAGCGCTGAATGAATAGATAGAGCCACTTGTACAAGAAATAAAGTTGTACAACATGAACTGGTGGGCGAGTTGGTCTCACATATCTAGCGAAGCAGCGCTACGGCACAGGGCCAAAGGGAAGAAAGGGACGAACACAGCGCTGTGTTCGTCCCTTTCTTCCCTTTGGCCCTGTGCCGTTGAGCTGCTTCACTAGATATACCAACGATATGCCGGTGTCGCCATCACCGGCCGATTTCGCAAGTAAAATGCGTACATCGACAATTACTTTTCGGCGTGGATCGCAGATGCTAGGCTACACCACCATCCATATTAAAACGGTGACAATCGATCCTTTTCGGTAATGACGGCACGAGTTTCAATCCCTGCGGGAAGATTTTTACTTCCAATATTTCGCCGATAAATGCGTCTTTTGGCTGATAAACAAACGTTAGCGCGCACAGAAAGAGCCGGGGGAGAAATTGGCAGTGACTTAGCTCAGCCAGGCCAGGGTATACGTAGCGAAAGCATTTTCGCCTACTGACATTCCGGTAGCGACACGCCGTCGTTGTTGTTCAGCAACTTGGCGGCGTATCTTCGCGAGACGTTCCTCTCGTTCTTCGGGCGTCTCGGCCGCCCGCTTAGCCTTTCTCGCCCCGTTTTTACGCGGCGCGGAATCTGTGCGCGATCCGCCACCAGCGCCATCTGCTGGGCCAACGCCGTACATTGCGAGAGTGGTTTTCAGTGGGTGCCGAATGATGGCGCTTCTGGTACACGCCAAGCACGGCGGAAATTAACCGGAAACGGAGGAAATTTGGTACTCGCTTGATTGCGACATCTGCAATTAACATGCTCATAATTACTCATGTAGGCCTTAATACATATCTTGAGGATATGTTTTTAAGAGCAATGCATTCACTAGACGCGTCTTTATTCGCCTTGAAACATCGATGAATAAAAAAAGAAGTGTCGCGGCCAGTGGCAGCTTCACCGTCTCGAACGCTGGCGGCCCAGGTTTGATTCCCACCTAGACCGAAATTTTCTTTTTCTTATGATTGACAGTCCGAGCGG
This sequence comes from Amblyomma mixtum, assembly GCF_055824585.1. NCBI lineage: Eukaryota > Metazoa > Arthropoda > Arachnida > Ixodida > Ixodidae > Amblyomma > Amblyomma mixtum. Next base: position 98,621,120 of record NC_143020.1, read on the forward strand.
CGTCATGGTTGCCATGGTAACGGCGCATGCACACCAGTGGCCTTTGGCAGGCACCGCGAAATGCGCTTCTGCTATCCTAATGTAGCTTTCGCTACAAGTTACTCTGCAGACGCCATACGACTGCCACCAGCGCCACCCAGCTGGGTTAACTGTCTTAGGCTGTCCCGTCTTTTTGAAAAACATCGGTTACATCTAGCTGGGACACCCTGCATATCGTTACGACCCCCCTCCCCCCCTTTGTATCGCCATTTTTGTCTGTTCAACCAAAAAAATAGAGAGAAAAGAGTCCAAGACTCAGGTGGAGCGTACATTTTGTGATGCATCAGTGATTCCTGGCAAAGCTTGAAGAAGAAGATTGGCGGCAGCACAAACACCAGGGGACACAGGGTCAGTGCACCGACAAGGGCCATCAGGGGGCCCAAATAGGGCACGCCCAGGGCCAACAGACCTGCCGGCAGCGTCACTGAAGCGCTGATCAGGAAACGTCGCCCTTGCACACCTGAAAACGAACGTCATTTGTAGCCTGAAAACCACTGTAAGACGTCACATAGCATTAAAAACAAAGCGGTATAAAGGTAGGCGACGCTTTTCATTTAAATGAATTTTCCGACATTTTTCTGGGTTCAAATCAAACACTACAAACGACTCTCTTGTGGAACCGTATGCTCTACAAGGCGAAAATGGGCTTATGAAATTTTATATATCTTTCTCCAGCAATCTCTTTAACAAGCCTTCTCATAAGATGATGCCGATAAGGAATTACGTGTTGCGCCTGACTTGTGCCGCACACTTTGCATACACACGGGCAACAGATACGGATGCCATATCGCGTTATCCATATCATGCGTAAATTTTACGGCGACAGTACGGAAACCGTATGGAATCCATTCTAAAATATATAAGCGTACGGATATTTCGGAGGATGCCAACCCGTGGCCCTGAAAAACAGTTGCGCTGTCGAAAGATCCTGAATGCACACTCACGCTGGCCATTTTCCTGCGGGCTGTCATACTCGTCGAGAATTACGTTGACGATGCTGTACGCCTGTTCAGTGCATATGATGACGAGGACGTCGGCGGCCAGCCGAAGATTGTTGGCGGCGGCGGTCAGGGAGAGTACAACGTTTCCGTTGAGGTAGTCACCGAAGACTACGTAGCCCATCGTTCCCACCAGCAGGCAGGCAAGTGTGTTTCCTATTCAGGGAAATCAAAATTTATGACTTAAACGTCACCTTAAAGATTATGCTCTGTGATATTTTCACTTACACAAGAATTATTGGTACGCCCATCTTTATCAAAAACAATATCTGTTCGCTTATTAGTCAGGAATTAACAGCAGCGGTGGCATAGTAGTTTGATCCTCCGCCTGTTACGCGGGAGGTGCGGGGTTCCACCCCCAGTGCCACCGGTTTCCCACTGGTAGTACAGGGAGTACAAGCTTTCCCCTAACCTGGTGCTAATCATTTTCGGGTAAAATGCTGGTCTTTGACCTCACCTTATGTATACGAAAAACACCTTGTGCATTAGCGCCCACTGGTCCCAGCAGCCCTTGTACAACCAAAATTGAATTTCATCATCATCATTTATTAACCTTTAAGGGTCCCGTTCGGACATTACATAAGGGGATTGCATTATTACATTATTACGTTGCATTACATTAATACATTAAGGGGGGATTACATTAAAGGGATTACATTATCACCATCATCTGTTATTCAGGAATCAAAAGACTTTTCTGGGTGCGGCAAAGTCGTTTAAATACATAAGGGCCAGTTTCCGGCAAACGGAAGCATGCATGCGGAAGATTTCTGCAACGAAAAATTATCTGCTGGATGTAAACACGGAGTTATAGGAAATTATGCTCATAAGAAACTTCCTTTACAGTGTATTTCGACTATGACGTGAAAATGTTTTTTCAGGTAGTTCGGTAAAGGCTTTTGTAGCGTAGAACTGCGTAACACGACGAGAGAATAATTGCAGCTAATTAAGCAATTAAAAAATTCATTTTAAGCCTATGCCGACCCCCAAGTGCAAATGTGTTGCCAGGCGGTGCTTTTAAAGCCAGTAAAACGTAATACGAAGGAAGCCATCATCATGTTCTTGCTACCCCATTACATGTGTTCCGTCCGTGAAATACCTTGGCATTTACATTGACAGTGATTTATCCTGGAACACGCACATGGCACACCTCAGTAAGAAGCTCAGAGGCGTCGCATGCTTGCTCTATGCTCTAAGGGCCTACCTGCCATTTGCCATAAGACGTTTAATTGCACAGTCTTTGGGGTATTCTCTGCTGAGATATGGCATGTGCTGTTTCTTCAACTGTTCTGCAACATGGAAAAATAGGATAAGCCGTATTCTCAAGAATATGGCTAAGAGTGTCATCTATTCAATACCCCATAAACAGCAAAGTGTATTCCTTTCTTCAGGTCTGTCTTCCTTTGACATTGTGTTCAAACAAGTCACTGTACTCAGATATTTCTGGAACTCTGAATTTCGGTTCCACAACGTTAAACCAATCCCATTAAGAAAAGTTTCTCGATATATTGTCCCTGCAGTGCGAACTCATTTTGGTATGTCTATGAGGTCATATTATATCCCATGTATATTCAATGAGATGCCTGATAATGTTTTCAACTTGAACACTCGCAGACAGTTACGTGATGCTATTGCCGAGCTTGAACAGCTCTAGTGCATATGTTTTAATGTACACAAAACAAAGAATTGATTTGGTAACACAGGTTGTTGCTGCTGCCGGACGGCGCCCTACAAGCCCAATTGAGGCTTTGGCGCGTCCGCGTCTTGTATTGTTTCTTTGGTGTGAATAAAGTATTTATTATTATTATTATTATCATCATCAGTCTGACTACACCTACTGCAGAGCAAAGGCCTCTCCCATGTCTCTCCAATTAACCATGTCCTTTGCGAAGGAAGCCATTCTCTACTTAATTATGGGCTTCAACGAAGCTGCGGAGATACCGCCAAGACCCAAGATAGGCTGCAAGTGTCTCTGATCATACAATACCAAAAACACTAGCTCAGCCAGCTACCGCTGACCACCCGCATGACTACGGGCGCCATCGCCATTTATTTTTGTAGCGAAAGCTACATTGGCCACTAACTTGCGATTTCGCTGTGGCGGTGATCCGAGGACGCAGAGACCGACCTTGAGCCGTTGCTTAGCAACCGCCGCAGTTGGCGGACGCCGCGCCATCTGGCATGACGTCACACAGCGCGCCTCGTCACAGAGCCGCCGCCGCCGTTTGGTATGACGTCACACCGCTTGCCTCGTCGTTGCGCTTGCTTTCGATACGTATATCCTGGCATAGGCGAGCTAAGATACTGCCAATTTTTTTTTGCTAATTCTTTACTGGACAGACACTGGCTTCGTTATCACAGTCAAGCAGTGCTTCTTCAAGGCGAAAGCTTCTGTTAATCACCTGGTATATCAGCTCAATCACCTGGTATATCCAAAAATAATTGGTACTTCAATTCCTAATAATCATAATTCAACAATCCTAGATGAGTTGATTACTTGATAGTTTACTTCGTTAATCGAGTAATTACTTTAAAAGAGTAGAAACCTGGGCTAGTTGGTTCATACTTCTTGGTGGGAACAGCCGAAATAACAAAAAGCGCGGGTTTTCCAATAAAATTTTAGTTGACAGTCAGCTTCGTCTACGTTCTGTGTGTTCCTGTCTGTGTCTGCGTTTTGTTATTTCGGCTGTTCCCACCAAGAAGTAATTACTTGATGCGAATTAATTTATTTTCCATAATTAGGCAACTGACGACGTGTGCGGTCAAGTAAAAAGAATGACTATGTGTTCCTGCACCCACCTGCAATACCATGGCCGGCCGCTTTGCTGAATTTCGCTGCCACCTTCATGTCGCGACGAATGCTCGTGAAGCCGTAAACGCCTCCGTAGATAAATGCCAGGACTCCCAGGCTCTCAAGCAAAGCTCGCCAGTGGGAACTTGGCACCCCACTGATGAATTTCAAGCCAGCTAGGTGACCATGGGCCCGGGCATATCTGATCCTTTCAATCAAGTAGTCGAAGATCCCGCGGTTGCGGCTCTCCGGGATTCCAACCAGCAGAACCGACAGCAGCGCTACTGAGAAGGGCAGGATGCAGATTGCGCACCTGTCGCAAAAAGGATCAAGGCGTAGATAAATATTATACTTTCGACTCTTTTAAGATATGTGCTACACTTCGTCATGCGCAAGTTCTTGTCTGGGTGGACTACTAATAATACAGAATTCCTCCCACAAATTTCTCTGGGCACTGCATCCATATATCTGTTTTCAGTTAGTTGGTCTGGCAACCGCTGGATTCTTGCCTGATTTGCCAACCACATTCATTCGAGTAAGTAAAATTCAACACAGAGTTGCTAGTTTACTTTCTTAGTTTCCAATAGGGATTGAAACTTCCTTGGAGATCTTCTGGACATCATTTAGAACGTTCATGGGACGTGCTGGAGGTAGAGCCCTCGCCTAGGTTTCGGGAGTTCCTGGGTTCGGCTCACGCATCCGGCCGGATAACCACCAGTTTCTTCAAATGGGTACAAGTTTCAGCCTCATTAGCTCATGTTATTGATTTCTAGCTAGTGCAGGTACAGCGAGGTGATGAAGTGTTTAGGCAATTTAGAGTTTGTCTAAAATAGCAATAGCGTTTAAATAGGCAAATAAGAATATGATTGCGCTGCGCTGCTTTCTATAGCAGCCTAAAGGACGTAATATAGTATCTCTCTCTTTTCTAACTAGTTTGTTATCTTCCGCCGTTTATTAGTCTGTTACTTCGTATATGTAGTCTAATTATTTGCACGAGTGAATGTGCGAAGCGAAGGCAAGGAAGTTGATTTCGTTTATTAGCGCTCGGATTTCTATGCATTCACAGCGCTTTCGACGCGCTGTCCTTGACCTATCGCCTCTAGCACTCTGCAGATCACAACATGCTCATCCTGAGAGGTCGGCCTGGGGTCTTTCACACCCTTCGTGATTTGATCTCCAATACCTTTATTTGGCTTCGACTCTCAGTGAACCATTAAGTCCTCCGGCTACCATTACTAGCTTCGTGCGTGGCTTCATTTCCTCAATTTCTGTATCGCCTTCTGCATTACATACTTCTGTATCCGGCCCGCAAAAGTGCCCACTTGTATTCTTCTGTCGTGCCTTATCTCCTAGGAGATGAATGCACCTGTTGATATCTAATCACCAGCAAATAAAGCCTAGGCTTCGTTTATCTTATCTGCCTCAACTGTCGTCTCTGCAGTCCTTGACAAGTGTTTTGTCCTTGCTAATGCCTCTGCGTAGCTTTTACCCTCCGCATTCGCTTTCTCCTGCTCGTTGTGGCAAGGCGACATTTTTTTTTTGTTGCTAGCTCCCACGACTTCACCGTCCTTGATATGACTATTGACACTTGCTTGCCAACTTTCTGTCACTCGCAACTTATCCTCCAATATCTTTATCATCCCAGGCCACCGTCTGAGTAACGCCATCTGCCGAAAATAGCGGGAAACGAGAAAACTACCTAGCTGCCCGGCCGACCTTCGACCCGTTACCTGTAATATACTTCCACCGTGGTATGAACCCGTGATCATTGGGACGTTCAATGTACATCCTTTGTCAAAAATAATGATCCCAATGGGTTTGCTTCTAAGCCATGTAGTGGTGTTCTCGTAGCCCATGTAAAGGCCTTCAGCACGGTTTTCTCTTTTAAGACATTTGTAACACTGGTGATACAAAAAGAGTTACGGCCTTACAAAAATTTGTTTGGACAGTCTACCGACTGTCTACAGGCTTCTGTTTATGAAACCTACAGACTCTCTATACATGATTTTAGTTTCGATACCTGGGCGCAGCCATGTTTGTTTCACTCGAGCGCCGCCTACCGCCGACGCCATCGTGGGCTGATAATTTGCAGCCCGTGGGCGGCAGCCGAAGCAGCGTGCGATCTCTGAAAGTGTCATTCGCCCGTTTTATTCCTGCCAAGCCTAGAAATTATGGGTGGGCGTTCGCCTCGTGTCCATCCTCGTGTGTGCTATGCCATTAGCTCCTGCAATAACCAACTGGGAGCAAGAAGCCATTCCTCAACGCAGCGAACGATCAGCATCGGTGAGTGCCATGCTCGCAGTTCACGCGTGTAGTTTTTGTCGCCGGTTGCCTGTAGGGCAAATGCGGCACGGTGTTCCATGTTAGAAAAACGAAAGCAAAATGTGTTGAAACACAAGTTCGCGGAGAGCAATGAATATCTAGTTTTTCGTGGAGCGCAGTTTTTCATGAACGCTTTCGCTGCCTGCTTGGACATGGCGAGTGTGACAGTTTAGATGCTGAGCTTGCGACAGAGTACCCCGTTTACAAACTGAACATTTTGGAAACAGTGAGTACATGACTGAAACGAATCCACTTCTGATGATTCGAATGTTTGTTTGCGGAGATACGCGCGATGAAATTGAAATTCGGCCCCTCCTGCCGCTTGCGTAGGGCTGTTCGTACTACGAGCGATACAAGCCAGTTGACTGAAAGCAATTCGCATTCTCGCCTCCTCCGCTCCCGCCAGTACTCACTGGTGCACAAATACCAGAAAATGTGCAATTACACGATCTAATAAGTTGGTACGCTAATGGAACGCTATTACCACTTACTGACAGGCAGAATCGCCGCACCTGTGTTGAGAATTCCAATCTCAATCGGGTAGGGGCACTGCTCAAGTCTCTGCGTTTGTTGTATCTCTGGCACGGTTATGCATAGTGTGGCTTTTTTTTTTACAGTGCATTCGATGCGATTTCAGTCGAATAATTTATTCCAATGCATGGCAGAGTTTACCGTCCTGTGCATGCCGTGTATTTTTTCATCTTACGTTGCCATGGCTGCATTTTCCTCACTTTGCAGTTGGGTAAAAGTTCATGTCGCCGCTTCTATTCATGCTATGCTGTGCAAATTAAATTAGTATTTTTGCACTAACGACATGTTTATTTTTTTCCAGGTGGCGATCCCCACACCCTCCCGATATTGACGATCATGTGGGGCGGCGAAACGAAGTTGTGGCCAAATTTGTGAAGTCCTCACACAGTGTACTGCTGAATTAAAAGAGCTCTGCCAAGGCCGTCCAAATACTTGATCTAAAATTATGCACAGGATATAATTTGGTAACCCACGCGCTGCGCTTCATTCCGCGCCCGATATTAGGCACAGGCAGTGGAAGGACACAGGACGAGAACGGAGAGTAGACACACACGGCGCAGATGTAGGAGGCTGAGCGGGCACGGCAAATGCACACGGCGATGTCCTTGCGCTGTTTTTATTCCAAGATGCTTAACCAACTCGCCCAAACTGCCATTTTACTACAGGCAGTGGGTTTGGTTCTATCTGCATTTCGTTCACAAAGTGCACTAACGTTTTAGCTTTTTGTTGGCGCAAGTATATTTTGTTCCACAACTACGCCCACTGCCAATGCAACTCGGGACCGGCGGAAAAGCGGTGAAGAAATAGACACCGCAGACGCGCTGGAACCTTTCCTTCGCATAACATGCTGCCCGTACATACTGGAGGTGTTTTTTTTTCTACTTTCGTTGAGAAATGACGCAACCGGCAATAAAACAATGATGTCTAGAGGACGTTGGCGTTCTGTACAACATTGCTGCTTTCGTTGTACAGACGCAAACACGCGCTTGACCGGTGGCTAAGCGGCCGGACGACGCTACGCTCGCCGGATTATCAGCCCAGGGAGGACGGCAACAGTGGGGTGTCGCGCAGCGCACGTGTTTGAGAGTATTTCTTCCTCTCCTGCCCGCTCCTCGTAAAATGGTGTATAGACAAATCTTAGAGAACAGTCTACAGGTAATACAAATGCCATATACAGTCTATATACGATCTATTGATTTATGGACATGCACTCTTAGTAGACTTTTGTCTATAGGCAGTCTAAAGACTATAAATAGACCAAAAGAAATGTCTATAGGAAGGCCATAGAACCTTTAAGAAGTCTATAGACTGTCTATAGGCCATATTTATAAGGGCTCAGCGAGACGAAGCAGCAAAATCCGTCTGGTATACTTTGGCAAAGGCTGTACACGGCAAACCCAGCTTTCTCCAGCTCCTTCCCTTCCCCTTCCTTTATCTTGCCCTCCCTATATTATAGGCTGCCAACTGGCCTATGCTTCAGCATTCTGTCTTTCTTGTCTGTCGCTCTGTATCGCTTAGGAGCACTATGGTAAAGTGTGACGTAACACGTCGTCTCACCAGTATCGCAAGTGTCGACCAAAGGGTCGCGTGTAGGCTCCAAACGCAGCTGCGATGGTAGCGACGGAGCCGCAGAATATGATGTCCCGGAAGTGGTAAGGGTAGTAAAGGTGGAAGGCTCTCTGGATGAAAGCATTCACCCAGTCCGTTACGCACTCGGCCATGAGGATTATGAGGACAGCCTCGACGCCCACGGCGCAGAGGAACCGCAAGATGCACACGACATTCCTGCAGAGGGAACACGGGTGTACATGACCGCGGTGCAGATTTTTCAACCGTGTTCACGTGTTAAAAATGGCGCCGACTTTCCGCCGTTCGCCAAGATTGATAAAAACAACAGCTGCTGCGTGGCTGTTACCCTCTCACGTTCCCATGTAGAACCCTTCCCCACCCCCCCACCCCAACCGAGAGGCATGGGAGACTGCCCTCCTCAACTGCTCCACACTGGAGTCCCAAAGGGCTCTAGTAAAGCGGGCGCGAGACGGGGCCTCGTCGTGCGGTGTCCCGGACTAAGGATACCGACCATGCAGCAGGGTTTTCTGACCCTCAAACTCTCGTTGACTATTAAAGTTTTTCACCACCACCTGCAAACACCTCAACTTATACTTCCGGTTATCCTGTACATCTCATAATCAAAACACGCGTGGAGATGACCACAGTGCAGATTTGAGAACCGTGTTCACATGTTAAAAATGGCGCCGACTTTCCGCCGTTCTTCAAGGTTGATAAAAGACAAAAAGCTGCGTGGCTGTAACCCACTCAGACTCACGTGTGCAACCTCTGCAAACACCTCAACTTGTACTTCCGGTTATCCTGTACATCTCATAATCAAAACACGCGTGGATATGACCACAGTGCAGATTTATGAACCGTGTTCACATGTTAAAAATGGCGCCGACTTTCCGCCGTTCTCCAAGGTTGATAAAAGACAAAAAGCTGCGTGGCTGTAACCCACTTAGACTCACGTGTGCAACCCCTACAAACTCCTCAACTTGTACCTCCGGTTATCCTGTAAACCTCATAACCAAAGTCGGCATAATTTCAAGAGCACCCAGTTTCCCTCTTTACGACCCTTGCTGTCTGCTTCAGGTGTGTGGAGAATGTGACAGTCTTGAGCAACGACAAACTACGACGTCAATGACTTTCATTCAGAATATCGTGAAGAAAATCTCTTAAAACCTTTAAAGCGATCAGAGTAAAACACTTCCAAATTCCCCCCCCCCCCCCCGCCCCCCCCCCCCCCCCCCCTTCACCCGGCGGAACTATAAGAGCATCGATTTCCAAGCACACCCGGTCAAGGTGTCCAAGAAGGCATCACAATTAAAAGAGCGCCTAAGCCTCTGCCCGCATGTCCGCTGGTTGATACTCGGAGGAAGAGTTTATGAACGCATTTCTTTATACATTTCGCAAGATTGCACTATAACAATCAATATCAGTAATTAATGAACACTCGTGTGTTAACTGCTGGTAAACTGAATACTAAGAGCCAGAAAAAAACAACAGAGACTCAAAGTAACTTTTGGCCGGAAGGAAATACCACATGATATCAACAAAACAAGCCGGTTATTTAACCCTTGTAAATGACTGCCCAAATAAAAAATTGATGGCTAGGCTTGGTAAAGTTCCTCGCTTTGTTCTTCAGTTGTTGTAGAACGTTGTCGCCGAGCCGCATATTGAGCACGCCGCTTAGCCAGACGTTCATCCCGCTCTTCATCGGTCTCTGTGGCACGCTGAAGCTTTCGCTTCTCGTTCAAATCAGCCCTGCTTCTAGGCGGCATCCCAACACCTGGCCGCCTCGTAAGTGCCCGGAGAGCGAGGCAAGTTCAGCTTTATACCGCTGCTGTAGCGTCACCTGGTCAGCTGCAGCGCCTCTGATGTGGAGCCTCCACCGCCGCGGCCAACCGCGCGAGCCGGCAGCCCATCTCTCCTCTGATGTGACGTCATGTTGTCACGTGGTCAGCCGCCGCGCCTCTGATGTGGAGCCTGACCGCGCGAGCCGGCAGCCCATCTCTCCTCTGCTGTGACGTCATGTTGTCACGTGGTGTCACGTGGTCACGCTAAAGGTCAATGGTAGCTCCACCGCCGCGCTCGACGGGCTGTAGTGTAGCTCTAGTAATATGCTTCGCATAAAAAAATAATAACCGAACAGTTCAACATCTATTTATGTTGGATTGGGCTGAAACTAATAATATAGGTGTAAATTCTTCAACCCGGGGGGAGGGGGATAAAATGTTTTTTCGCCTACTATAACAAGCGTGGGAAGCGATCGGCTGTACTTAAAATAAGTGCGCGTTGCTTGGTGCGTAATTAAAACAGCCTAAGCGCTTTTTTATGCCATTTTACCCACAAGGAGAGAGCCACGAATGTACACGTCCTCCTACCCGAAGGCTGGTCCCAGTGCTCTGGACGCAATATCCGGATACTGCCTGTACCAGTGGAACCGGCGGTACTCCTCGAAGCGTGATTCCAGAATTTCACAGCAAGACTTCAAAAACGTTGCGCTGAATGAAGCCAACATCGCGAATACCACGAACGCTGGGACGGCAATCCAGCCTGCGAAACAAAGATGGTATTGAAAGAAAAAAAAAAGGAGATTCAGCAGGGGTTTGTGGAGGAAGACATCACAATAAATCCTCGCTAAAAAAGGACACAACACATTTTTTCTTGCGGAAGTCGCTTGATGAAGACAGAAAAAAGGAGCGTGGCAGTCAGTGAATTTGGAGTTTACTAATGCAAGAGTGACTAAGGCTAAACAACCCAAAAATAACTTTACCCGGTTGCTCTTTACATAATATATGAATTGAGTAGGTAAATACACCGTAGTGGAGGGCTCTGGAACTTTCAGCCGCCTGAGGTTCTTTAACGTGCACTGACATCGCACTGCAAATTCGCCTCTAGCATTTTGCCTCCATCGAAATGCGACCACCGTGGCCGGGATCGATCCCGAGTCCTTCAGGTCGGCAACCGAACACCATTACCCCTGAGCCACCTCGGCGGCCACGTGAAACTGAGTTGGAGTCATGAGAAGAGGAGGAAGTAGAAGAGGAAAGGCAGGGAGGTTAACCTGAATAATAATCGGTTTGCTACCCTACACGGGGGGAAGGGGTTGAGGGGATAAAAAAATGAAAGAGAAAGGGGAGTAACAGAAATGAGAAATTCTGCATAATAAAAGCAATCGAGGGAGACAAAAAAGCCAGTGTGAAGAACTTATATAAAACAGTGGCATGCAAATGTGACTAAACTAAAAATTCGGTGTAGAGAGTGCGGTAAAAGCCGCCGCGGTGGCTCAGTGGTTATGGTGCTCGACTGTTGGCCCGAAAGACGCGGGTTCAATCCCGGCCGCAGCGGTTTAATTTCGATGGAGGCGAAATTCTAGAGGCCCTTGTACTGTGCGATGTCAGTGCACGTTAAAAAACTCCAGGTGGTCGAAATTTCCGGAGCCCTGCACTACGGCGTCCCTCATAGCCTGAGTAGTTTTGGGATTTTAAACCCCATAAACCAAACCAAACCAGAGTGCGGTAGAAAGAAACATTTAGGGACGTCATAAGTATGATCATAAATCTATCAATTGTCGATTGACTGCCTATAGACAAGCGTCATGTTTGTAAACAAAGGTGGCGTTGCGGTCGGCAGCGAGGCGGGGTGTAGGCAAAAACGTAGCATGCCTACACCGCGCCAAGCGATGCTGCCTTCGAAACCAACTCGCGTGCGCGCATATTTCAAAGCGTGCGCGTCGCTTGTGGTTAGAAACATTTCTGTTGGTGACCGGAGAGCAGCTCAGCACTTTTTCAACCTGTTCGCCAGACGGAATTATCTGGCGAAGCGCTGCATAGGCTTCCTTCTGCGCTCCCATGTTTGGCAGCAACGGCGCGGCTACGGCGGTGTTGACTTATTAAATGAAACCGAAAAAGCACGCAGTCAACATCTGGGGCGATACAGCATACCCGATCGCTAAGTGCAAGAAGAAGGACGACGGGATGCAAGACGCGAGGCAAGTTTTTCTTATGACGAACCTTTGTGATGTGCCTGCTCTCGTTCAGTCACTTCAGTGCGGAAAACGCCGAGCACTACTGGACACTGAAGCCATGCAGTTACTTTAAATGAGTCATGCAAATGCGATATTCACTGGTAATGTCTGAAAATATGCTTTTTTTATTCGCTTGGCTTTAAGAGAGGTGCACAGGCGAATGGATAGAAGTTTACCTCGAGCTGCAACGAAGTTACGTTTGCTCTGCAGAGCTAAATACTTTAAGTCATTCTGATTGCAGGCCTTATTCTGCTTGATAACTGGTTTTTGGTCTTGTATTTGCTGTTTTCGCCGGGTTCTGATTGACGAGTAATTGTATAATTCAGGTAAAATGTGAAATAACACTGCGTGATTTTGCCGATACCTTAGCGACGTTTAATCGTTCTCTAGGATAGGTGGTGAAAAAACGTACAAGTTGAAGCTCGTGGAAGCGAAAATAAAGAAAAAACTACGCGTCGTATATTCCTACTACCCGACTACAGTGCTGCTTCAAATGTCGCGCTTAGTGGCCCGATGAATGCTGAAGGCGACTGGCAGCAGCTGTTTTTTTATTTTTTTTTAGTGCGAAGAGATGCCCGGGACGTAGCGCGGGTGATTGTCGCCTGAAAACGGTCCCAGCTGCGTACAATTTACGCGTCACACCCACATGGAATGTCGAGTCCAGACTTCTCATAATGAGAGCCCGACAGAACGCGAACAAGCTACAGACGTTGACTCTTGCACTGTTCGCCGCGCGACTGAAGAGCAAACATGCTGATTAAGAGGCGCAAACTATCATATTTCGATGCAGAAATGCAATACTAGCCGCGCAGCCGATCCGTCGCCCAACATTTCCCGCTGCACGGCCGCTGCGCATCGCTTTGGTCCATATCTAAATGCGATGAACTTGTGGAAACTTGTGCCGCTGCATTTCTTCAGCATTGTGGTTCAATCATCCGCACATTGACTCGCCGGAATATTGCGAAATGCGTTCAAAAACGCGCAAGCGTGGCATACCCAAGGCACACGGTACCGCCTTTTGCCTACACCACGAAAGTCACTGCTGACTCCAGCGCCGCCGCATCTGCGTGACGTCACGGCCTGACGCTTGTCTATAGTATCTGTATCGTCTGTAAAGTAGTCTAAAAGATTTGTCTCTTGAAAGTCTATAGACTTTATAGATTGAAGTGTAAGAACGGTCTATAGACTGTCTACATAAATTTTTGTAAGGACAAATCACAAAAACTTTGATATCACTGCGGCGACCCGCACTGGAAGAATGCGAAAGCAAAACGTCCACATACTATATCGACGTCCGTGACTGTTCTGACGTCCATTGGCTGTATCGACATCCATGGCTATTTTGACGTCTAAGAGTATTTTGTCGCGTTTTTTCGCGTTTAATTACCTAATTATACCTCATCAACCAAATTTTTCGCAGGGCAACATTTTATCACTCAGTGTCGCAATCACACTTTCACACATGTACCTTCAGAGAACGTCGTAGTCGTGCGGACAAAAATTGCGGGCACGTTTTGATGAAACTTTTCGCTGATACTACATAGCCATATAATGTTTTCATGTTAATAAGCTACAACGCGCAATGACCACCACTGATGAAGCGATTGCACTCAGTCCTAGAGGGTGCACACGCACGTCACCTATTCGGCTGAAGACATATGGAGCTGCCACAAGTCCGACGCCGATGAGATTGGCTGCCAGAGCCGCTCCTGTCATGGTCACTCCCAGCATGGCGGACTTTGCCGGTAACTTTGGGTCTGTCTTCTTCCACTGCTGCTTGTAGATGCGCTTCGTTTTCTGCCACCAGGTGCCGCCACAATCGCAGTCAGCTGGCGCCGCGGTTGCCATGCCAACCATGGCCGGATGGGCGCCATTATGGTCCGCCGGTGCTTCGTAAGGGGCGATTCCGGGTACTGTGGTTGGGGTAAATTGAGTAATGGTAAGCGGAACGAAAATACGAGAGAATTAATCATCACAATCAGTCTAACTACGCCTCCCGCAGAAAGAAGGCCTAACCAAGCCCTGTGTTAGCTGCGGCCACCTTATCCCGGCAAATTTCATAATCTTATCTCCCCATCTGAATTTTGGCCGCCTCCTACTACGGTTCCCCACCTCAACCCAGTTCGTACACTTAAAAACCATCGGTTATTAATGCGAGACATTATTTGGTTACCTCGCCCTGTTTTCGCGATCTATGGAAGGCGCACGATGCGGCTGAACTCATCGGAGCGCATAAAGCATGTGTGTGCGCATGTGGCCGGTCGGATCACCGGCTCACCGAGCGGGCGAACGGTCAGTCTGTGCGCCGCCGCGTACCGATCCTGAAGAATAGTGTCAGATAAGATGGGCCCTTGCAAGTGACCGCCACCGACAGAGGTTAACTTCCTCGGAAGAAAACGTCAACGCCTACAACAGATGATGGTAACCTATGACGTCGCTTAGGCGATCATTAGCTGCACTGAGCAGAACCTCTAAACTTTCTGCTCTGTGCCCACAACTGGTGCGGTAACACACCTTAAGGTCGACGTCGGTGGACAAAAAAAAAACCCTCATGCAGCTACTCTTAAAGTGTTTGTACTCCGTTTCATACATCAGGCGCAGCGCTGTCAAAGCTAGCGCTCTTGTTTGCGCTGCCTTCATCCGCGATCAAGAAGTAGTGCGTTCCTTGTGGAGAGCAAAAACTAGTAAATGCTTTGCTTGCAGGCTTATTAGGGGAGACACTACAAGCGCTTGTAGTGCCTCCCCTCTTTTCTGTGTTTTCTGTCTATTCAGCGCTTGTAGTGTCTCCCCTCTTTTCTGTGTTTTCTGTCTAAGTTTGCGCTGTTTTTTCCACCATGAATTCACACCAACTAGCCCAAATGTCTGCTTTGCTACATTTGTCATGAGCCTCATCAAAGGCGCTCTTCGTGCTGACTGCACGCTTTTGCTTTCTCGTGTCTTAGACCACTCTGTCACAAAACTAGCGCGGAGTAACACGTCTCCCTTCATTTATTCCTGCGAACTATTTCTGTACCCTTCCCAGCGTCGCACCTGATGTATGAAACGTAGTATGATGATGATCATCATGTATGATGTACACCTCACAAAAAATGGCGTCATGTTTTCTAATCTTTCGTGTTATTTTCTTTATGGACAATGGCACGCTGCCTTATCTTTTTTAGAGACGAGTTCCTTTTTCGCAAGACGGACAGCTCTGCAGGGCCGGTATCGCGCGCAGCAGCTTCTCAGATAAGGAGCTAACCCGTGAGATTCATCCGTGCCTGCCTTAGATAGCCTTCCGCAATACCTGTCGATATCTATGTTATCATAGGAGGAAAGGGGGAACTGGAGATGTTACCCGACAGTCGCACCGTTGGGCAGCGCTCGATAACCGTCCTGCTCGAAGAGTTTCCCAACCACCTACTGATATTCGCTCACGGCTCCTTATCATGACAGCGAGATATTTCAATGGTCGCGACCACCGTACCGCCGGTGCAAGGCAGCCATTGCACCCCGCCTGCCTCGGCTCACTTTCAGCAGCGTTTCGAAGCTCGGTACCTTCAAAGAAGACCTCCCGGTTCTTGGCTTCACCCAAATGCGCTATTCTCGCAAAGGATTGTGGCCAAGGGCTGGCGACACCGCCTCCTCCCCTCCCCCCCCCCCCCCCCCCCCTCCTTCGCATCTTCATATGAGCATTTTTTGCTTTTTTGTATTCATTTTCAAAACCAGTACACACACAGTTGGTTGGACCCACAGCCTTCAGGGCTAGTGTTGGGTCCGAATGCTAAACAAGCACAACAATACTGGCAGACCTTATCATAACCGGACAAAGCCACAGAACACTTCAATAATGCACAAAAAAATATGGAACGCTCAACTACAAAACTGCGGGGTGTGGTTGGTTAGAGCACAATATAGTCAGCTGTAAAAAAATTTCTCAATCAAATCAGACAAACTTCTCTATTTCTAAATTTTCCATGGAAATTAGCAAAACATGTTTTAAAGATGCCGAAAAATTTTTTTTTTTTTCATTTTACTTAGTTTGGCACTTCATTCCACACTTGGGCTTCATTATATTCCATGAGTAGCTGGCCGTACATGAACATGGGCACCTCCTACATGGACGTACCCCATTTGCCAAAAGTAACCGAGCAGCAGGTTTTTCCTTCTCAGCCATATAACAGAGCCTTTATGGCACCCATAAAGATCGAAAGATGTCAGAACGGGAGCAGAAAGGTTAACCTTACTGAACACAGATTCAGAGCTTAAGGGCTGATGTAAGGGCTTCGCTACACGGCTAAGACACAAATCACCTGTGCCGGGTTACTTTTGGCAAAGACTGTACATAGACATCTCCATTTGTGGCCATTTACGCGGACACCAACGGAGATGTTGCTGCCTTACTGTGCCGGCGGCTACTCATTGTTACACAATGGTAGAAGAACACTTGAACTAGCGACGCTAAAGACAATATCTTCTTTTGATTTCAAGCAAGGAAGCACCTTTCGCGATAACGCGCTATCGACGAGTGGACGGAATGGTGGAACCTAGTGTAACGGCTCTATCAGCCTTATCTCAGAATCTTTTTAGCTACCCAATTCAATACAAGCAGCGTTTCGAATCAGCAAAAGGGCAAAGTATCCGTCGTGGTCCTATCCAGAAGTCAAAATCGGAATCAGAATCACAATCGCCTGTTGAAACACGCTGCTCAGTTTCACGGAGCCATTAAGAATGCGTGCCCCCCCGGATCGCCCCTTGCAATACGTCATTAAAACGATGGGGTGAGACAAACTCTAGTGCAGTGCTGTATTGCAGTAACTGTCGAATTTTCAGAAAGCAGACAGACGGCGGTCAGGTAGGGCTGTCCGCGCTGCCGCCTACTGAGTATTTCGTTTTTTAAGGCGAAAGCCTTTAATGCCTCGTCGTTGTCGACAGAAGGTGGTCAGCAGAAGGTTGTCAGCAGAGGTGTCATACTTTTCTAGTCAGACCAGAAAAAAAAAATCATTGCGCACGATGAGATTCAAACCACCATCCATCCCTCCTTCCGCGGCCGAACGTGCTAATGGCTACGCTACTTCCCAACGCATATGTAGTTCTCCTTGTCTAGGACGCTGGAGAGTGTTTGCAGAAAGGCGTCGAATCAGACCGATGCCTTCCGAACGCCCTCCAGTGTCTCCAGCATTTAACATTCACAAACAGTTGTGTACTTAATTAACACCTTAACCACACACCAGTGACACAAGCAGCAACACCGTGCTTAAGGCTTTCGCCTCACCGCACTTTAGGTCAACAAAGAGCTCCCGTGAATTTTTTTTCTGCGTTTGCAGCCGGGCTTGCGTTTTTCTTTTGGCCGTGAGCTTCATCTTTAGTTAAAAATATCTTCACCAGAAAAATATTATCTCTCATAACCCCGAAAATTTCTAAAAATTTGAAAGGTAGAAAACGTAGCGCAAAGAGACGAGGACACAGAAAGACAGACAACACACGGCGCTCCTCGTCTCTTTGCGCTACGTTTTTTACCTTTCAGATATGAATCAACAAGCCCAAGCATATCCCTTCCTAAAAATTTCCCTGCAAACTCGTGTAGATTATCGTATTTCCAGGACTAAGTTCTCGGATTATGCGTGGATATATCGCGTGGTCCGAACTATTTATGGGCGCGAGCAATAAATGATTTAATTTCCAAGATCTTTTTTTCAGAGCCGAGGAAGCTAGACGGGGCTGTCAAAGTAAAACAAAACACCTAACTCGATTGGGCCTACAACATTATAGCGTGCCGAATGCTGCTCGACGCAGCTAAAGTGGCTTTATTACCTTAAAGGCCCCTTAAAAGGGGCGTTACATAAGGGGTAGCAACAATTAAAAGCAAAAATTCACAACAAAAGGTGAGTTGAATTCACAGCAAAAGGCTTAGATTGCGCGTATAACCCCGACGAATATAAATCGATCAATAAATTTGCGAAGCAATAACTGTACACGTAAGGAAAGAGGCGTCACCATCCGTAATGAAGAATCGTTGCGAGCTGACTTCAATCTCGTCTAATAAAAGAACCACAGGTTTACCACATGACAAAAAATTTTTTGTTTACCGTTCGCATTCTGCTAGCGGACGATGTAAAAAAAAAAAACTTAATTCCACCTCAAATTCCTTCCTGCAGACTGTAGACCGAGCGAGCTTTCTAAGCAAGGGCTTTTTTATTTTAGACCTAAATTAGCCCCTGAAGACTATCACTGTGTGCGGAGTATAGTAGCGAAATTGCGGTATTTTCTCCCTTTGGGCCGTATCTTAAATCCAAAACTCCGGGAATGAAACGTCACAGGCAGGCAGGGTCACCATTACGTGGCAGCATCGTATGAAGGTTTCCACCCGCTTTGTGACAAGCAAAAAAAAAATAGCTATCGAAGAACCCAAGTTGTACTTACAGGGCGGTGCCGTTGGCACCATAGGAAAACAGTTACGCTCCTCCGCGATGTAGATCATTTTCACGGCTCTCACACCACGTGCACCTTCGCAAGCTGGACTGGGGCTGCCGCCAATTCTTTTCGTTCCACTTCAAGCAGACTTATCATCCCCGCCGGCCAGATAAACCAGGGTTCCCTAGGAAACTCCGGATAGTTTCGGTTTCCTTCCAGTTGCGCGCAACTGGTGATAAAAGGGAGATATTGCTGCACATAGCAATGGAAAGAAAAATGATAGGCGTATCGTTAAGAGACCGGAAGACGGAAGAGTGGGTGAGGGAACAAGCGCGGGTTAATGACATCCTAGTCGAAATCTCGAGGAAGAAATGGGCTTGGGCAGGGCATGTAATGCGAAGGCAAGATAACCGCTGGTCCTTCAGGGTAACGGAGTGCATTCTAAGAGACGGCAAGTGTAGCAAGGGGCGGCAGAAAGTTACGTAGGCGGATCAAATTAGGAAGTTTTCAGGGATATGGTGGCTGCAGCTGTCAAAGGACAGGATTAATTGGAGAGACATGGGAGAGGCCTTTGCCCTGCAGTGGGCGTAGTCAGGCTGATGATGATGATGATGATGCTGCACGATGCATTCGGGTTTCATTTTCAGCACACAAAATACCTCGCCGAAATGCATAAAAGTCATAATCAAAAAATTAGCCGTTTCTCTTTAGTCTTCCCCTGCACCAACGTGCAATTACATTTTGGACGGCGAGAGCAACTGCGCATGCGCGCGCATCCGTAGCTGTTGTGAGCCGCGGTGCACGGTAGCATGTCATCAGCGCGGCTGTTTAAGCGCACCCTGCGGGCTCGCCCGTGCAAGGCATATAGCTCTGCTTGGGCCAAGTTTCCCGCTTTAGCTGCGCTGCGAAGTATAGTCTACATACATTCCGACATTGGCACAGAGACGACATGACTTGCGCTGCAATGTGGCTCTTCCGATTCCCACTTCGTGAAAGGTAAGCCAGCGGTGACATGCGCTCGTCTTTTGCGGTGTAAATCAATGTACAAAACCAGAAAAGAGCGTAACAGTCCTGTAACGTGAAGCAGCTCTTTTTGCATCAACTTATTAGACCGCGTTATCTTCACCAATCATTAGAGGAAGGGAAAGTTGCATTTTGCATGCTTATGCACTGGACGAGATCCA
The DNA here is from genome assembly GCF_055824585.1 of Amblyomma mixtum. Lineage (NCBI taxonomy): Eukaryota > Metazoa > Arthropoda > Arachnida > Ixodida > Ixodidae > Amblyomma > Amblyomma mixtum. The sequence goes on from NC_143020.1 coordinate 98,640,962, forward strand.
GGTAAATTAATTTTTCGAGAAAGCCCGAAGTCCTGTTGCATACCGCACAAAACCTGTGGCCTTAAACATACCAGGAGTTCGACAGTGTTGACGCTCTTATGCTTGGTTTATGCTTTTCACGTGCTTAGGAGTTCATTTACTCGGTCCATGACAGGTAATAAACGCAACAATTTTCTTCTGATTTTTCATACCGGGCGCATAATAGTAAATAAATATTTCGACGGACGGCTGAAAACGTCGTTCTTGTATGCGATCGAAAAACGCTCTCGGAAGGACGCTTGTAGCTGTCGTATCACAAAGCGGGATGTCAACCGCACGCCGGGAATCCCGGCAGAAGCTACGGTTTTGTTTTCTTTTGCAAGCGTTCCCCATTGTCAAGAAGTGGAGGAGAGAATGTAGACAACTACAGAAGCTCACTGTTCACTACAGGTTCCCACAAAAGCAGCATAAGAACTCTTCGACTGTGATGCGATCGCGTGGTGTGACATGAACCGCAGCTCTGTACCACGGGATCTTTAACGTGACTCAGAAATATCAGAAAAGCGGCGTAGGTTCGAGGTTGGGAAGGCGCCGCAACGTTGTCGAGCTGCTGGCGAGTCACCGTAGTTCATTGTAGACACTGAAATCTTGTCTGGCGAAGGACGAAAAAAACATGTTCGAAAAAAAAGTCATGTCTCGTCGTGAGAAGAAAATGATAAGCGGTAAGCTTATCTTGGTGTACGAAGAACACTGAAAAGATAACCTCTAGCGAACCACGGACGACTATTGCTTTTACCATGTGTCCTAGGACTCGACGCAATCCTATGTCGCGTCATTCGTGAACATTAAGTGAAACTTGTGAAAGGCCCTTTAAGGCCGATTCACACGACGGACCGTTCGTCCGCGGCCCGCGCAGTACGTGTGCATACGTCAGCACTTTGAGAGGCGCGCTGGATGCATGGATGGATGGCGGCCGACAGCGCGCCCCTCAATGTGCTGACGCATGCACACGTAGTGCGCGGGCCGCGGACGAACGGTCCGTCGTGTGAATCGGCCTTTAACGCGACAGCGGAGGACCCGGTGGTGCCGGCGGAGTGCGAGAAAATGTTATTGATCGAAAACGTAGTGACGTCACACGTGGAACGGCTGATTTGCGAAGTGGTTAAAACACATACATTGTGAATAGAAGATCGCAACATGATGAAAACGTTAGTATGACATGTAAGAATATCAAGTATATTAATTGCACTGTAAAGAAGATTGGGTCAAGATTGAAATCGAGACCGCGTCTCTTGGATACCGAGTCATACACGCTACCCTTGGAACACCCAGGAATGTGAGTTCGACTTTAGTTACACAGGAGGCCTTGTTCGTATTCTCCGGCGACAGTGTAAGTGTCTGAGAAGTGATGTGCAGAGAATACCGTAGGCTGCTGAAGGCAGCCATCGACGCTACCACGTCATACCCTTGAAGGGGCTCTGAAACACATTTTTGACGATAGCACACCAACTCGCTCAATCAGTGCATTGTGTTGTCGTGAACACCCGAGCCAAATAATACACTTCTACACGCATCACAGACCCCACAATCACGCGATGAAGTTGGCTAGCCCTTCCCGCCGGCTTTTTCATGCTCGCACCATCCTCCGTCGCTGGCACCTGCGTGTACAATTGGAGAGATTGCTATTGGTTAGAATGTTTCTGACGTCAGTCAGCTACAATGGCCGCGGCCAATACTCGGCGTAGCTCCGGCGGTTCAGGAAGCTCCGCCCCCGGAGGTTGGGCCGGCGAAGGAGCGCCGACTTTCCAGCGTGCAAAAAGTGACGAGAGAAGAGGGGAAGGCGCGAAAACGTGGAAATTCAAATTTTGACTACAAATAACTCAGCTTCTACAAATCGCATGAAGAGAAATTTTTGCTGGACAATATTCGTGAAGCGGCGGGCTTTAACATCCCAGGCATACCGCAGCCTTTTTAGAGACCTTTTCACAACCCCTTTAAGCCATAGCTTAAGTGTACCCTTAAGTTTTTATAAATAATTTTATAACAACTCTCACAAAATCTCAAACAAAACCCGATGCGGGCATTAGCGCCTAAAGCCGGAAAAGGGAGAATAATAATGTATTCAATAGAAAACAACTGTTAATGGTCCTAAAAGCAATAACCCTCGAGTGACTTCAAAAACGGTCAGCTTGCCGAAGTTATATACCGCCCCCAAAAGGAAAAGAAAATTTCCATTAACTAACAGGAAAACGATAAAGGCACCAAATAAATAAGTGCTCGAGTGGGCAATGAAGTACAACCAATTTAACACAGAATGTGTCATGCAGTTGCGTTCAGTGAATAGCAAGGTTCCTGCAGGCATATAGCAATTAGGATTTTACGATAATAGTGACATAGCCTAACGGACGGCCAGGGAAAAAAAGGGCTCTGGCTAAACTAGGCTAAGGCTTAGTAAAACATTCGTCAAGAGCCGTCATTGGCCTGTATGTCACGAATCTTTTCCGCATCACATGTTCAGCTCATGTGCGCTCGGAGCCGTTTTAGGGTGCCTCGGTATAGAATTCCTGTGTTACATTGGTGACATCTCCGCCATTGCGGGGAGCGGGCTCGTTAACCACATGAAAATACTTTTGAGTAAATCAGCCTTTTGGATATTGAAGACTTGAGAGCGTCCGATACTCCTTCCAGACATCTACGTCTTATTTCTTATTGAATCTTAGTTTTCCCTCCACTGTACGGGCCGGCGCGATGCCTCGGATCGAGAATGGCATCTCCCGATTGAACAATAACTTCGCCACCTTCGAGACAGTCTACGCTGGTTTACAGCACAACGCCCCTAGCGTTTTACTCCACCTCGCTGTAAAACTCCGCCTCGTAAAAAGGAGTAAAACGCTGTTTTACTCCGCCTAGCTCTCCCCACTGCGGCGGTGATGACGGCGGTGCGCTCTCCACTAGTCTCCCTTCGTTCTGCTTTTGTTTCTTTGCTGCTTTTCCTACAATTTGAGATTAATTTCTCTTTTTCTCTCTTCTTTCCATGTCCGTGGCAATGACGGTGTTCCTCCATTATCTCCCAGATCTTTTCTGTCCTTTTTCTCTCTCTTCTGTTTCTTCTCTCTTCTTTCTCTCCGCAACTTGGGCCACTGACAAAACAACTACGGACTTCAATTACACGACGCCTCAGGGCGGGCTGTCAAAGACAGCTCTTGCCGTAAAAGCGGTCGCTGTGCCCTGATTGGAGAAAGCCCCTTTATTCGAAGGATATCTAGCACGGCCGTTCGTCGAAATTGTCGTCAACGTGAGCGGTAGTTGCGGCACTGTTCTTCTCATTGTGTTTGGTGTACATATTTCTGACACACAAGTCGTACGGACAAGATCGCCTACACGCCTTACCGGCCTTCCAGTGGCTACAGCATTAAAAGGTAGACAATCGTGCCATATAGGAACTTTGTCATGTCCGTAAAAGGAGAGTATGAAACACGTGCATCACGCCACACAGCACCTCTGGGGCTAGAACTTTAAGTAAGGGGCTATTTGAAATTGAGGAGAGTGCGGTGGAGTGTGAAAGGTAAAATGATAACGGTAGCGTTAAGAGACAAAAAGACAGCGGCATGTATTTGGAAACCAACTTATAGAAATGCATCCTAGCTTGGATACGGGGAAGGAGATGCAAAAGGACATCCAATTGACAAAGCGAGCAGACAAGCTATGGTCTAATGGGGTCAAAAATTTATTCCAAGCATGCCATGGCATGGCACACAACAAGGTTGGGGGATTACAAAAATGTCTTTGATGAAAGAGGGTAGGTGCACGAGAGAGTTAATCGTAGATTATTAGGAGACCTCGCATGGTGTAATGCTGCGCTAGTTGGTTGATTGCTTGCCGAAAAAAGTAAAAGAAAAAGGCGGCGTGAAAACTTCAAAAGGACACTTATCCCGTCCCTCCAGCAAGAAATTAGAGATGTCTTCACTTTACAGTGAACGCAACCTGCTTGATTATCAAAATAATGACAATTATTATAAGCGCTGTCCTAGAACATATTTGTATGGACCAGAGAACTGTAATGTAGCCGAGCTTCCCTACAACCTTTCTGAGCATAATGTCACGGATCTTTGTACTGTTTCTTTGTTCACGTTCAAAGCCGCTGGCATTCGGATTTATCACTTGCTTGTAACGCTATTGTACGTGTGCTTTGGCAATACAACGCGGGTTCGGGCAATAAGAAGCCGAAGGCACAGCAGGCGCTCCCTACAAGCCTGCGCTTCCAATCTGAAGGAAGGACATCCAGGTCATAATTTACATAAGTTTTTATACGCAATAAGCTCCGTTAGAAACACTGCATTAATCACCAGGCATATGTTACAACACTGATAGCTCTCCAACATCACAGGAAAGCGAGCTAGCGGGGACGCGCGCGCAAAGCAATATACGTTTTTAGCATACCGGATACGTATTAACAGAGACGTATACCGGTTTACCGGACGCCTCTTGCTCATGCGCAGTGACATGTGAGGGACCAGCCGGGGCCACTGCTGGTGCGCAGCCGGCGTCCGGTAAACCAGCATATGTCTCCGCTAGTACGTCTCCGCTTTACAAAATCTATTAGACTGGTTTAGTATACCGGAGAGGTACTGGCGGAGACGTTTACCGGTTTTACGTATGGCAGCTGCGCATGCGTGGTGGAAAGCGCGGGGTCGGGTAGAACCACTGCGCATGGGCAACAGGCATGCGTAAACTCGGTATACGTCTCCGCTGATACGTCAATCGTATGCTAAGTTTCTCTATTAACTACAAACGCGTGACGGGGGAGTTAACGACACTCGAGTGCCTTAAGGTCAACAATGGGTTAAATCACCCGACACAACATACAGGCACATCTGGGCGGCTCAGGTCACGCGTCGATGGCTCATCGCGCGTCGCGCCGGCAATGACCAGCGAGGACAGAGAACTAGCCATTTGAACCTTCCATTAATCGCTTCACTGCCAGCTCCGTCTTGTTTTTTTCTTCGAGCCGCCGCAGTGTACGCTGGCTCATCGCGCGGCGAAGGCAAGAACCAGCCAGTTGAACCCGCCATTTAATCACTTCACTGCCAGCTTCGTCTCTTTTTTTTTCTTCTCACATCTCGAGCGGTCGCAGTGTACGCATTTCGTGCACGTGTGCGACAGTGAACTGGCGTTAATTTGTATATTTATCGAGTACTTTGTGTGTAACTTATCGAGGTCATACTTTGCGCTCCTTGCATATTCATTAAGCACAGGAATGTGTTTGCGCATCGTCCATCCGCCGAACCTGGCCTTGTCTTAGCGCCCTTCTCGCTCGGTTCCCGAAATAACTCAGCAGTGTTTTCCCTTTTTTTTTTTGCGGCACTGCTCATGATCGAAACGTAAGACGCCGCTTAGACGATCACAAGCTGTGCTGAACACAATCTCAAATCTTCGTTCTCTCTGCTCAGAGCTCACAACAACATTCCTTCAGGGCCACGCCGATGCACAAAAAACATGTCCCCCGTGGAGCTGTTGTCAAGATGTTTAAGTGACTGAATGACGTATACAACGCAAAGGAAAAAAAACGCTTTCTAACGTTATTTATCATCTCCTTTCGTGGATACACGCTGGTACGTGGTCTTCTCACATTCTGCTATAGCGAATGCAATGATGAGCACACCGCTATATGGGAGTGACAAGAGAATAAACTGTCCTCTAGCGAACTCCTTTTGATAAAAGGGTGTGCGCTAAAGGACAGCTTACTCCCTCTTTACGCCTTTTCTGTTTATGGTGTACCAATCGAGACGAGTAATTTATGTGCTCGTGAGACAGATAGCTTCGAAAAGACCGGGCCCATGCACGATATAGCTTCTGCGATGTTATAAATCGTTCGCGTGGCTTTGCAGGCACAGCTACTTGGTGAGTTCTTGCGGCGTTTTTGAAACGACGTTCCGGGTCAAGTTTCCTTTCCTGCGTCAAACCGATGAGAGTGTTTTAATGGGGATTGGAACACGTCATTAAAAAGGGGGTGGCTGAGACCGTTGTGCAGTAGCAGTAGTAGCGACTGTCGGTCACGAGGGGATCTCCGCATGTCGCTCATGGCGTGGGTCACTTTGGGACGCTAAGCCCCATAAACGGCAAACGTAACCGTCTTCTTGTTGACAGTACAAGAAAGAGGTACAGTCAGGCCGGAATGAAACGCGAACACGAATATGTCATACATTTCTACTTTGCAGCGAAATATTCCTTTACAACCCATTTACGATTATGCCCTTCGGCAGACCCTTTATCCAGAGACATGAATCAGGCTAGCTGCACACTACAGGTGAAAGTAGGCAGGTAAAACATTTTGTTTTCTTGACATGCGCTGTTCGCGTTTCATTCCGGCCTGACTGTACATGAAAGAACACCTGAAGAAGCAGCAGGTTCCTTCGATTGCCACTTGAATAATACGCCAGCAGTGACGTGAGCTCGTTTCGTGTGATGTGAGTATTCATGTACAAAGCCATAGAAGGGCATGCCCGTCCCGTTACCCTAAGTGGCTCACGGTGTATCACTATTAAGAATTGAATCAAGAATGTATCACTGTTTAATTATAATTAAACATTTATCACACTTTGTATCGCTATTAAAAGCTGCCCCGCGGATTGCGAACTACTCACCGCTACAGGTGGCAATTAAAGTAACTGAAATCATTTCAGTACCTGTGAATGCGCAGCCTTCTTTAGTCACGAAAGTCGATGATAGGTCGAGAGAGCGATGATACTCCCTGGTCACGTGACTTCGGGACGTCCTCACAATCTGCCCATTGTGTCAGATGGCAACCTGCTCACCATGGCAAGTGGTAATTGAATTGATTCAACCGAATTCAACTATCACCCGCCCATAGATGAGCGAATTTTGAAAACAGAAAAAGAAAGCTACCCGACTTATCCGCTACTTCAAGCGACACCTTCGAAACCCCCACCTTGACGAAACCCCCTCCCCAGATCACTGAAAACCGACCGCCAAGTGTCGTGTGCAGCGTTCACCGTTGAGTGACAGAAGCGGAGCCCTTCTCCCAGCCAACTCGATAGGTGCGCTTCAAGCTTGCGAGGACACAACCAAGAAAGACCATGTTTTGCACACTAGCCTAGTTTGTCCACGTCACTCTGATGTACATCAGACATGTTCCTATATCACAGAGGCGCCGCTTCCCTCTGTGATAGCAGAGGTCGTCGCCATTTGTGACAGTAAGTGTACTTCAACAAACTGCCTCTCTAAAGCATCGTCGACTTGCTAACTACTACTATATATGCAGACTCCACACAAGCACTATGGACGCTACAGTACATAGCCAGACCTCTGGACATCGTTGCTGATGTGTGCCACACACTATAATCATTCACATGGGCCCCGCCGCGGTGGCTCAATGGTTATGGCGCTCGGCTGTCGGCCCGAAAGACACGGGTTCGGTCTCGGCCGGGGCGGATGTATTTCGATGGAGGTGACATTCTAGAGGCCCGTGTACTGTGCGATGTCAGTGCACGTTAAAGAACTCCAGGTGGTAGAAATTTCCGGAGCCCTTCACTACGGCGTCCCTCATAGCCTGAGTCGCTTTGGGACGTTAAACCCCAATAAACCAAACCATTCAAGTACCTAGTGCACGTTGTGTGGGCTCGACGCATTGCGCGCAATCTCGGAGCAGTTGACATCATCACATCTAATGATGGTGACAAACCCGCTGCCTATTCTCTAGTTGCCCGCGGGAGACGCCATACTGCATGAAAAAGAAATCGTACACCAATCATCCCGGCAGTCTAACTCGCCGTAAAAAGGTGGCGTTGCGGAGAATCCGAGTGAGTGCTGCACTGAATCTTGCTCTCAGGGCTTCCTGGGCATCGTAGACTCCTCTCCTGACCTGCCCCCTTCTGCCCTGCCCCCACTGCGGAGGCGGCGGTAGATCATTTCTTGACAACTTGCCCCGGACTTCGGGCGGCACGCAAGCTACACCTCGGCAGCCACGATTACCATCCTAGACGACAACCACACCTAAGAATCTGGAAATTTATAACCGACGCAGTTCTACGTACGTACGTCTAACTCGATCACTAATACCAGAGAACACATTTGAGAAATAAGAGAAAGAAACAAGGGAGGAGCGGGCAAGCGGGAAAGAGCGAGACGAGGTTGGTACAGGTTCTTGTCGGGCTCAGTCAACGCTTAATTATGTACGGGTAAATAAATATACGATCACAGTGGCAACCCTCGGTATGGGGTGAAAGAACTGACACGGACACATAAACATGTAGCAGCAACATTGCTTCTAATGTTGTCGCATTCCACTGCTGAGGTCACTTAAGCGTCCGCATTATTTATTCCCTTTTTTTTTGCAAGCGTTCCGCATTCTCACGCGCCGAGGACGAAAGGCAGACGGCAGACAGCCTTGAGAAGTTCCCTGTGGCGTTTTCGACCGCAGAACCAGAAAAGAAAAAGAAACTCGGCGGCGCCGACGTCGAGAGCGATTCACAGCCTTGGCGCGACATTCCCCAGGGCCGCCTGGCGCCCTCTGTATGAACGTGACCCAGAAATATCAGATAAGCGTCGTGGGCGGCTGCAAACGGACCGAAACATTGTAGAGCTGCCGGCGCGTCGCCGCTAAAATAAAGGTGCGGCAAAAGTCCAGCACTAGATGGCGATACGGTTGTCGCATTCTCTAATGTCGCCAGGGGTTCAAATTTCAGTTCCTTGGGGTGTTCAGCAAGTTATCCGTACCGCTACGTGTGTGTAAGTGTTTGTGTGTGTTTGTGTTTGTGTGTTTGTGTGCGTGCGTGTGTGTGCGTGTGTGTGTGCGTGTGTGTGTTTGTTTGTGTGTGTGTGCGTTGCGTGTATTTGTGTGTGTGTTTGTGTGCGTGCGTGTGTGTTTGTGGGTGTGTGCGTGCGTGTGTTTGCGTGTGCGTGTGTGTGTGTTTGTGTGTCTGTGTTTGTGTGTGTGCGTGCGTGTGTGCTTGTGTGTGTGCGTGTGTGCGCGTGTGTGCGCGCGTGTGTGTTTGTGTGTTTGTGCGTGTGTGTGTGCGTGTGCTTGTGTGTTTATGTGTGTTTGTGTGTGTGTGTGCTTGTGTGTTTATGTGTGTTTGTGTGTGTGTGTGTGCACGCACACACACAGGTTATATGCAGGTTATATGCAGGGTGTTTCACCTAAGACTTTACACCGTTTTTAAAAATAGGCCTTTTGAGTTAGGAGAGTGCTTTTTTCGACATAGCATTGTCAGCGCTTTAGCACATCAGAATACAACTAAGATGCACTAACTACTAGGATGGTTAACTAATACTGAATAGCTAAGGTTCTAACTATTACTGTTAGGCTCCTTAATTATTGAAGAGCGTGTAGCCCGCCGCAAGTAAAATCCATATCAGTTTTTAGAATTTAGAAAACGCTGTTGGTCGGCGCTGTGGTGAGACAAATTTTGGCTGCATCGCGCCAGAATACAAGCGCTTTCAAGAAGCTTGCAGTCAAAGCAACCTCTCTAGTGTACGTAACTAGTTGAAATAGATAACATTTGTTGGGCGACAGCGCTGAGCGTAACCGCGTTTTCGAAATTCTAAAAGCTGATATGAATATTACTTACGATGTGCTACACGTTTCTCAATAATTAAGGAGCCGGACAGTAATAGTAAGAAAATTAACTATTCAGTATTAGTTAATCAACCCCCTAATTAGCACGTTTTAACTGTATTCTGATCTATTACACCGCTAACAATGATATGCCGAAATCAGCGCTCTTCTAACTGAAAAAGCCTATTTTTAAAAACTGTGTAAAACCTTAGGTGAAACACCCTGTATATTCAGCAATATATGCATGACCATATATGGATGGCTATATACCCAACCATATATGCACGGCTGGACATGCAACTCGCGCCGTAACAATTTACTGCAGTCAATGCCATGGAAGTCACAGGATGGTAGCTACAGCGCACTGTGGGTCTACATAGAAAGTGGGTTACTTGGAGAATTGCTCGGAGATTAAAATCCTCATAAAGTGAGAAAATAAGCCGCATGAAATCAATTATTGAATGCGTTCTGTACTTGGTGGTTTTTCACCCAATTACTACCAAGTTTAGCTTTTGGCTAATAAATTTAAATAGGACAGGGAATTAACTGGTGTTGATCCCCGTTCAAAGAGGCGTGACAAAGCATCTTTGCAGGTCATGGGCTGTAAAATGGAGGCCAAAATTTTTCGAATGTCTTCTGACCAAAAGCCAGTAATTTAGCTTATGAATTAGGCATCTAAATTGGTACGTTTCTGATTATAATCTCCAGATTTTGATGACTTCAGAGGTAAGTCACCTGTATGCCACGAATGTTTACATCTAAGCAAAGAATATATCTTCAGAAATTAAACGGCAACTGAAGTGGTTGTAGACTTTGACGACATTAAAGAGCTCGAATGTTTCAAACTTGCGTGGTAAAGCATGCGAAATATTTTGAGGTAGCATTTTAAACAGTGACATAATCATCTATAATAGCCTCGACGGCTTTCAGACTTCTCCGCAGCGCAGAGTGCCAGGTTGGGGGCGCATAATGACGTCATCTCCGTCGGCGGTATATTTGCAACGCACAGACGCTTGTTTTGAAGGAAGAAAATGAACCCCGCGAACCTTTGCCTTGCGGCATCGGGCGACGCACGGCAGGGTATTGGTGAAGACAGCAGTTAAAATCCCATGGTCCGTGACATTATAGCCGAATTTATCCGCACTTGTCCGATGCTGTAAGGAAAACAGCGATGATTCCGTACTTAACGAACGCTGAGCAAGCTTGCTGCTACAGCCACCGCCCAGCTGCTTAATTTTTTCTTTGTGCAAGTCTTCCCAATAAGGTGTTCGTTTCATTTCCAACCCTCTCTGCATTGCCACCACTATGTGGCAATATGAGGAGGAGTTACTGACGTAACTTCAACGGGCATGCTGAAGAGCCATATACATATATGTTGGTACTGACGACGTCCCTGTTGGAGAGGTGCTACACCATACCACCGGAGAATAAGCAGGGCCATGTGGGCTAATTCATGTACACTTGAGGGCATCTCCAAGCAGACTCCATGTTGATTGATTGATTGATTGATTGATTGAATAGTTATTTGTTTGTTCACTTGGTTGATTGACTGATTAAATAGTTACTTGATTGATTGATTGATTGATTGATTGATTGATTGATTGATTGATTGATTGATTGATTGATTGATTGATTGATTGATTGATTGATTGATTGATTGATTGATTGATTGATTGATTGATTGATTGATTGATTGATTGATTGATTGATTGATTGATTGACCGACCGACCGACCGACCGACCGACCGGTCTCTGGATTAACTTTGGCCTTATGGTTTACTCAAGACGCACCAAAACTTCGTATACACCAGAGACTGCATTTTGCCCCTTCTAAAATGGGCCGTCTTTTGCTGGGATTCAAACCCGCGACCTTGAGATAGCATCCAAACACCACTTCCCCAGAGCCACCGCGGCCGGTGGAAAAAAAATTATCCATGCTCTCTACGCTATTGCGCAGCCCTCGTCTCCGGCAAAGAAAATTATGGCTTCCGGCTTCAAAGAAGGCAGGATTGGGGAATGAGTACGCATCCCGATGAAAAAAAGCATGGAGAGAAAGAGCGACCACATCAATGCATGAGGCACGCAGGCGCGTATCATTGGCACAGCCTCGAGTCGAAGGCGTTGTCCGTCCGTACCGATCCAGAAGACCACTCACACGTACACCGGAGTACGTGCGCGCCAGGGAAACTGCGCACTTTGCCCCACATTTTCTCTCAGAGGTGCTTTCGAAAGCGGCCGCTACTCGTCCGAGTCCCGTCTGCATTCGGAGGTACGTGGACGGGCTGCATAAGCACATAAGTCCTCGAAGTTGCCAGATAAACTATGGCTAGCCTTCTTCATGCTAGCCTAGCATACGCTTTCAACCTTTTTCGTATGCTAAAGTGGTCAAGCAAAACAAGAACAGAAAAATTATGGGATTGCGCTTGTCTGCTTAAGAGAGGAAATGCGAAAGCCTTTCCCTGTCCTCTCTTTCTCCCTCCATTTGGCATTTTTTTATTTATTATTGCTTTCTTTAGATTTTTGTATTTTTCATTTTTCCTGTTTTTCCTTTCATTTCGATTTTCTTTGATTGTTTTGTTGTTTTTGTTTTTATTTTTTCTTACTTTTCGTTTTCTCATTTTCAGTGTGCTTATTTCATGAGATAGATATTGCTTATTAACTGTTGCTTAATCAACTTTTACGTTTTGTTTCATTTACCATACAACTTATGATTGACCGTTTGTGGGGACGCATGGATTTCCGAAATCGGCCAGTTGATGGCGACACCTGCATTTTTATGCGAAGCATACTACTTTAGCTACCACTTCAGCCCTTCACCGTGGTTATGCGCCTCCAAATCAAGTGATACATGAAGTCACACCACGTGACACGATGACGTCACGACAGTACAGAAACGGGGGCCCATCTCGCGCCGTCGCTGTGGTTGTGCGCCTCCAAATCACGTGATACATGACGTCACAGCACGTGACACGATGACGTCACGACAGTGGAGAAACGGGGGCCCACCTCGCGCCGTCGCTGTGGTTGTGCGCCTCCAAATTACGCGACACGATGATGCTTCGCATTCTCCAGGCTTAACCAAGTTAAGCCTCAGCCGTTTTTTTGTCTCTTCTAGCTTATTATCGATTCATTATCGATGAGCGTGGTCTCTCTGTGATCAGAACGCCGCACCCTATCCCTACAAGCTAACTTAAAAACGTGTCTTCAGTGTTCCTTTTAAAAAAGAGCCTAAGCAGATAGATATCAGTCGCACATAAGGACAAAAACATCCTAGATAGAAACGTTCCTTTTTCAAATTTATTCGCTCTTTATTTGCGTTTTCTCTTATCCGTCCTTCATGCAGAGAAAAGTCAAGCTATCGAATTCAGCGACTCGCGAAATTTGAGTGCGTATCTGCATGCTGCCGAGAGCGCAGGAAAATGTTTTCAGTTGGAAGAATTCACTCCGGTCGAGTATGAAATACTCGATGATGCGAAACTATGGTGCAGAGTAGTAAATGCGGATGTGGCTGCAGCGGTGCGATATCAACTTATTTAGCAGGAAGGCCACCCGCTTACTTTAGGCGCTCTAACGTCGAACACGCGAAGGCTTCTTGTACAGTACGGTCCATTGTTAAAGGGAACATGCGATCGGGTGGCCTCCGTGCTTCGCGAAGCCCTGTTGCCTAGATTCGCCGAGAATATGCGGCATTAGACGCATGCACGGAAAGACCAGCCACTGTGCTTACTGCGCATGCGTCTTGTACCGACCATGCCCAGAGGTTCTCGGCGGCAACGCGCCGCGAAGCGCGGAGGCCACGCGATCGCATGTTCCCTTTAACAATGGACCGTACTGTACATCGAGACGCTGCTAAGCCTCGATACAATATCTTGGGCGAGTTGGTTTTCAACTTCCATAACTGTAGCGCACTTTACGGAACATTTCTGTTTCGCCAAAAGCGCTCTAGTTATGGGAGCTACTAAAGCGCTGCAAAACTTTAGTCGGATACAACTCAAGAAAGATGCGGCAGATGTCTCTCAAAAGAGGCCCTTCAGCCAATAACCGACCGATCTTCACCATGTCGTGGTTAATCCGATTAAGCCGTAGTCATTCCCCACTCATCTGCCACCCACTGTGATTTCAGGCCGGCAGATTAGAGGGAATCCGACAAGAGAGAGGGGGGGAGAGATTGTTAAGAGGAAGAATCGGTGGTCGCCATTGGCTGGAGGGGCTTCTTTGAGGGACATCTGCTGCTTCGTTCTCGATTTGTATCCGTCTATACAGTGATTGATGCCTCCCAGGCGAAAACATGAATTCCTTTGTAAAGGTATAACTTTTCTCGATCCATTAGCCCCAGGAATGGTTTGCTAATTTCGTGCGCACCTAACGCTGAATATTCCCTCACGTTCATTAAATTAGCTTAATACGTAACATTAAATAAATACACTGCTCAATGCAAGTGTACAGCACTGAGCTTTATGAGCCGAATTACCTTTTTCCATTTCGGGGGACGAATGCAAAGTTTGTAGCCGTATGGCTGCGCTTCGGTGGATGCTAATGCTTAATTACTCCCTTGGTGATTATGGATTAATCCCTTATAACCAATTACTCCACCTTTGGGGATTCCCCTAAACACTGGACCTGGACACCTCGTTTCGTTTACTTGTCGCGTTGTGGTGCCACTAATGAAGAAGCGGTCACTTACGTTGTAACGTGAGCGGCTGGTATGGTTCGCGAATGCTGTTGTACAAAAAGCTCCGCCTTACAAACAAAGAAAGAATGCTAATATTGTTCACTCATCCCCCACGATATATCGCTGATTGTGGAGTGTCCTTTCCCCTTCTACCTTTCGGTGAACATGTGAAGCAGGAATCAAGCAGGAATCAGGAATCAAGGAATCAAGAGAGGCAGAGAGGGCTTGATTCGCCCAAGCCTGTTCATCTGGCTGGCATAGCAATTGAAGAACTGGTGCTAGGGAACATACACACGCATTCCTTTCCATTTGTGCCTCCAGACTCTTACAACCACTTGAACAACTTTGTCCAAACGAACTCTGGTGTATTCGTTTACATGCAGCAGTACCGAATACGCAGTTCTCCACAGTTATCATTGCGAGAGGCAGTGGACAATTACTTACTATATAGAAGCCAAAAAAAATATAACTTGGAGGACAGCTCATTACCATTAGCTGTCACAATGCGATAGTTTAAAAACCTCGTTATTAACTGCTATGAACGTTCACAGATACCATAGAAATGCAACGCCAGATTTCTCTTTCGTGCTACCAACCTTGGCAGGTGACAGGGTTCCTCTCACGGCAGCAACTTTCCGTCTCTCGCCTGCTCTTTCATGGAAGAGGATTCCCTCCCCATTTTAACCTGCCAACCATGGCACGTTGCACGTCAAGCTGGCTTTTCCGTCTTTTTTCCAGATCGCAAGCGGCACCTGCCAAGGTGCCAGTTGCCACCTTGCAGGTGGCGAAGTGTGACACCGTCGGTCGGTGCGGCGACATGGGCTTCTCATTTTACCGCATAATACAGAATTATAGCATATGGTTACCATATGTTTACGTTACCGCTTACCGGAATCGTCCGAAAACATCTCCGCATGCGCGGCTAATACCGAGGCGTGAGCACTTTAGGGCTATTCCCTTATCCTCGCGGAGAGTTAGTGTTCGCGCGCAAACAAACATGGCGGTGCTCTGCTGGCCTGCTTCGGACAAAATACAGCACCGCTGCCGCATTCTTTAGAGCGATATCTCGCTCTTAATGGAGGCGTTCCCCTTTAATTCATATACTCTCACTCATTCTTCAACGTATAAGTGATAACTAACCCATGTATTTTTTTCATAATTTGTCTATTTTCGAGCTGCTACTTTGTTTATTTTCTCTATTTTCATAATTTTGCTCTTAGTAGAAACGAAGGCTGTTAACGTACTCACCATTCTCATCAACAGGTACAGAATAAAAAAAAGTTTCTTCAGGCCGGCTTTCAAGCACTTTGAGCTACTCTCACTAGATGGCGCCACTGTGCGGACACACACACACACACACACACACACACACGCACGCACACGCGCACACGCGCGCACACGCGCACACACGCGCACACACACACGCGCGCGCGCACACACACACACACACACACACACACACACACCGATTTCCACCGTGCAAGCGTCGTTGTGGCACCGCAACATGTCGTATAGTTAGGCTGTTGAAAACATTACATCGTTCCCAACGCAGTGAGCGCGTTGCGTACTGCGTACTGGCCATGCGTACTGGCCACGACTCCTGCCATCATTACTATTTTCGGCCTACGATAATCTGATGCAGTACAGACACTATGCTAAACTGCTATCTGGCGTTTTGCAGCGCTAGCCGCTAAGTCCGGCGTCACGTAACAAGGAAAACGACTACGCAAACACGGTAGCCATCTGATGTAACTGTCTAATATTCGCAAGGTAAGCGTACCATCCATCGCAAAAGTTGGTGCGATCCGGGTTCTCGGAAAAAATTCTGACGCTGCCAACCAACCAATTCGCCTGTTGTTACCAGCCAACAGAGAATGCACGTCCCCTCATTCCTGCAGGTGTTCCAGGCGATTGGCTTTAGTGTCGGCGTTGAAATAAATTTGATTCGCACATTCCGTAAACTTTTGCGGCCGATACTGCATCATGTCCTAGTAAGCCTTTCTGTGGTTGTCTGTGGATAGAAATATTTATCTTGCTCCAGTAATGGCTTCCTGTTAAGAGACGCCACGCTTTACTAGACACCAATATACTTAACTGGCAAGCTTAAGTTACCTGCAGAGGCATATAAAAGTCTTAGTAATGAGAAGACGTGAAGAACGTAAAAATAAAGGGAGGGCGGGGAAGAATGTCACCACCCCCACCTAAATATCTTTTCAATTAGTGTACCAGCGGCTCAGACTTAGGTCTTAGTGATCAACACATCCCATGCGTTCGTTTATGCAGGCATGTCAGCATATTTATTCCGACAGCATTGGAATAACAATGATAGCACGCACTTGGCGGTGTCACAAGAAACAACACTTCTTGCGGGCTATTGGCTCCTCTAACCAAAAAAAAAAAGGCACGGCCTTCCCTTCGAAAATAACCAAGGATATCAGCGCTAAATATAATGCTTCCTTTCGTACTGTGTGTTACGCTTTGAAATGGGGGTTGAGTACTTACGGCCGTCGAATCGTTCCCATTGTGATAGGAGCTGTTTCTGCTCGAACCTTGGCTTCGAGCGCAGCAGTCAAAGAGTGTCACCGTGTTACAGAGTGTTTCGCAAGTAAGTCCTCCACAAGTCGGGCGCGTAGATCATTTTTTGTATAACGTTACACTCAAGTATAAACAGCGCAGGGGTGCTTCTGAGCAAAGCACCTATGCCTCCAAGGAACTTTTCGCCATTGCTTCACGCTTAGTCATACCGACGGCTTCAGACAGTAAGAAACAAAATGTCAGAAATATCACAACTGAAGTCTGGAACAATACCCATACGAGAGGATATAGACATGTATATACGCTTTGTTTTTCGTACATACAGACAAATTAATAACGACAAATTTTCCAATTTTGTGTATGTGTCTCAAGTACCAGTACTCCTGGTGAACGAAGTAACTACCGCGTGCATAATGGACAACGTTCTTAACTCAAGCAGCTCATGGTGCGTAATGTTCGTACTGGAGTAGAAATACAGGTCA
The DNA here is from genome assembly GCF_055824585.1 of Amblyomma mixtum. NCBI lineage: Eukaryota > Metazoa > Arthropoda > Arachnida > Ixodida > Ixodidae > Amblyomma > Amblyomma mixtum. The sequence continues at coordinate 98,658,207 of NC_143020.1, forward strand.
GGTGCCCCTGAGGTATTCTCTCAACACAGCCGATAAAAGGCTGGGCGATGGCGCCAGCATGAACGGGCCGTCGTAGCTGAATGCTGAGAAGCACGTGTCCTTCGCCGTCCGGCTCTGGCCCGCGATCTCTATGATGGCCGACACGGTCCCGCCGATGGTCACCAGCGCGCCGACGGCAACGGCGACTGCCAGGGCGATCTTCATGTTTCTGCCAAGCGTCCTGCAGATAAGTGCAGATCACAAACTGATGAAACGAGAATACAACAAATGAGAACGAAAGACGAGTTAGAAGATTAGGAAGAAGACATTAAAAGATTTTAGGTCGGAGGAAAAGAAACCGTCCCGTCGTATTTTTGTAGGCTTATGTTAATGGAACATCATGATGTTGTAATAAGGGAGTAATTACTCATTGGCATCCACCCGAGCGCAGCCATACGGCTACAAAGGAAAGCTATACAGCTTTCTCAGAAACTTCGTAGTTAAAGAAAAATTTGTCCTGGTCCGGCGTTCGAACCCGGGACCACCGCTTCACCGGAGCACTCGCTCTACCAACTGAGCTAACCGGGACGGCAAGCTTATGGTAGGGCGAGAGCGAATTGATCATTAACTCGAAGTTGGAACAAGCTTGCCGTCCCGGTTAGCTCAATTGGTAGAGCGACTGCTTCGGTGAAGCGGTGGTCCCGGGTTCGAACCCCGGGCCAGGACGAATTTTTCTTTAACTACGAAGTTTCTGAGAAAGCTGTATAGCTTTCCTTTGTAGCCGTATGGATGCGCTTGGGTGGACGTCAATGAGTGATTACTCCCTTATTACTAATCTACACCACCTTGGGGGATTCCCCTAAACTTTTGAGCAATCATTACGATGTATTGATAGCCGATGTGATATCAAAGAACCGCGAATGGGAATGGGCAAGGCATGACCTGCGGAGATCAAACAACGATAATCCCTTGGGATAATCGAGGGGACATCGAGAGAATGTAAAAGCAGCAGATTGCGTCAGATGGTGAGGTTGGCGGATGAAACTAACACTTTCACGGCGTTGCAGGTCATCACTGGGTTGCGTCATTTATTCATGCTGTGGGGCCACCAATAATAGACGTCACACGATGAAACCGTGGTACCGTTAAGATTTTTCATTATACTTCGTAAAAAACCACACAAGCCAGCTCGCTATTGCCACTTGCTGGCTTTCCAAAGAAGTTGGCGTCACCAATAGCTCACTAGTGGGCAATGCCGCACCGAAAAAAAATTTCAGGGTTGTCCACAGGTGGACCACGACGCACAAAGGTTCATCATCATCATCAGCCTAACTACGCCCACTGCAGGGCAAAGGCCTCTCCCATGTCTCTCCAAGTAACCCTGTCGTTTGCCAGTTGCGGCCACCTCTTAATCTCATCCGCCCTCCTCTCCTAACTTTCTGCCGCCCCATGCTACGCCTGCCTTATCTTGGATACAAGGACCCACCTATCTTGCACTATGTTTATAAAGAAGCGCTTTCAGGCTTACATGTTATAATTTCATATCCATTGTTAGAGTCAACACGAGGTCCGTATTTTCGCAAAGTTCGTCAAAAGCGCACCAAGTTTCGTCCTGTGCGTTAAGCATTGTTGGCCCGCTTATTTTGTTTCAACGTAGTTTTACCTTCTCGGATATATTCATGGCCTTCAGTTGTCTTAGTTATATCTTAAGCAGCAGCTGATTTTCGCCGCATTTCAGGCTCTTGAGCACAATATTTTTTAAACATGGGGCGTTTATACCACTTCGCTTTTAGCGCATTACAGCCTCATGTCACGCTGTACCAATAACCCTCAACTGCTACTACTGCTATAGCAGCTAGTATTACTATTACTTTTTTCCTCGAACCTCAAGCAATTCTTTGGTCGAGCGCCGGAGCTTTTTCGTGGTCCTTTTGGGTTTTTTCAAGCTTTTTCGTCTTTATCTGTGGGCTTCGGTGACATGTGTAGTCAGTTATCATATTGCCTGTTTTTTTTTTATTTGTGATAATGCGTGGGCAATGTTTTGCGCATTATCACTAGTACCAAAGTATTAGGCTTATTCTTGGGCTTGAATTTACTTCGACTAACTATTTATTCGATTAATTGAAGGATCAATATATTGATTGAATAAATAATAGAATAACAGATCGATTAATGAACCGGTAAATGTCAAATAATTAACTGCACAAATATTGGAATATTCAATCAACCTATTGATAAGTTAATGTTTCATTGATTAGGAGCTATCTGCTTGATAGAGCAATTGATTGCATAACTGGTTTGGTTTGGTTTATGGGGTTTAACGCCCCAAAGCGACTAAGGCTATGAGAGACGCCGTAGTGGAGGGTTCCGGAAATTTCGACCACCTGGGATTCTTTAACGTGCACTGACATCGCACAGTACACGGGCCTCTAGAATTTCTCCTCCAAAGAAATTCTAGCCGCCGCGGCCGGGATCGAACCCCCGTGTTTTGGGTCAGCAGCCGAGCACCATAACCGCTGAGCCACCCCGGCGGCTGATTGATCATTAGTAGTAAGATTTTTAATTCAAAATTTGTACGGCTACTAATATTTGTATTGGTACTGGTAAAATACGAAATATGCCCTACATTAAGAATTTAATTACCATAGCTTAAAACAGCGTAACGCAGCTATTTATTGATACTCTAGAATTGCCAGGTACAATAGGTATTTCCGACAAATTTCAAAGCAAATCGGTAGCATACGTGACGCGGTAAGAAGTGTGTGTTTGTGTTTGGTGTGCGTGGTGTGTTATGCCCGCGCGCATTCGTTACCCGCGTTGTCACAGCGTAAGCAGAATTAAAAGCGACAATTAGCAGAATGGCCAGCCAACTAACCTACACTTCAGCACTATATCGACCTGCTCCAATAGAAAAAAAATTGGCAGTGGCTTAGTTCGCCTATGCCACGATATACATAGCGAAAGCACAGCTGGCGAAGCGAGCGGAGGCGAGCACAACGACGAGGCAAGCGGTATGACGTCATCCCAACGGCGGTGGCAGCTCCGCGGCGAGGCGCGCGGTGTGACGTCATGCCAGATGGCGCGGCGAGCGCGCGGCGTCCGCCAGCTGCGGCGGTTGCTAGGCAACGGCTCAAGGTCGGTCTCTGTGCCTCCTCGGAGCACCGCCACAGCGAAATCGCAAGTTCGTGGCCAATGTAGCTTTCGCTACAAAATGCAAATGGAACGATTCCTGGAGTGTAACATAGCGTACGTTTTGTTATCCGCCGGAGATTCCTGGCAGAGCTTGTAGTAGAAGACTGGCGGCAGCACAAAGACCAGTGGACACAGGATCAGTGAACCGACGAGGGCCATCAGGGGGCCCAAGTAGGGGACGGCTACGGCCAGCAGAGCCGCCAGTAGCGATAGCGGAGTGTTGATCTTGATGCGACGCCAAACAGCACCTGCGAAAGTACGTGGGCGAGCCATGAAGAACACGTACTCTTGAGACACAATGATTACAATGCAACCACAAAGGCGGACCACTCTGTCATCCTCGTCAACATCATAATTACCCCAACTGAGTCTACTGGAGAACAAAGCCCTCTTCCATATCCCCTTTATTAACCATTAGCTCTGGCAGCTACGGACACCTTAATCCCGCAAAATTCGTAATCTCGTCCTCCCACATTATTCTCTGTAACACCTTGCGTTTTGATCCCTAACCCACTCTGACCTCTTTCTCTTAACGTTATATCTGCATTTTCCTCTTCATTCCTCGATACGCTGACCTTAATTTTATATTTATATATGTATATATATATATATATATATATATATATATATATAAATAAGATGGTCGGTCTTCCGATCGAAACGTCGAGTAGAATAAATATGTTTCCTTTAACGAAGCGTATACTTCGCTATATATATATATATATATATATATATATATATTGTTACGTGACGGCAAGCGATGAAGAAAGGACGGCATGACCGATGGCGATGATATGATTTAATGTCTGCGAGCCTAGCACGAGCGCTCCTGCCAAAGCCACTGCCCGCTTCGTCGTCTTCTAGTCCGTCACATGACTCGGGGCCACGAAGCGATCGTCCCGATCGCGCGAACTAGAAGAATGCCACAGACGATGACAAGCAGGACTTGACGATGGGCGTGGCAGAACGTATGAACAGAGAAGAAAATATGAAGGGCTTGCCGTCACGATGAAAGCAATGATGAGCGCGTGAAGCCAGGTCCGCGAAGACTGAGGAGCCACCGGTTTCTGGAAGTCAACGTCGAGGCCCGTGGACACACCCAACGGCAGGGGCTGGGGTACTTGTTTCTCGTGTGAGTGTCGGTGGTCAATGGGTTCTCTGGTCAGTGGCGGCGGTCTCGGTTCAGTGGGGTCGTAGGTCGTTGGGTCTTCTGGGTTCTCATGTGGGTTCTCATGTGGGCGGTGAGTGGGGTCACAGGGCAGTTGCGGCGGTCGTTGTGTCGTCGGGTCTTCTGGTCGGGGCTTGGGGCGGGGCGGTGAAGAGCGGCGGCGTAGGGGCATTCCTGGCAGGCTGGAGAAGCGCCGGAAGGTGCGAAGCCTTGAGCTCTCCACAGAAGACCTCGGTGTACAGCAGGCTCCTAAGCTCCGGGACCGGGATGAAGAAGGTACCCCGCACCTTACACCAAATGTTACGTGACGGCAAGCGATGAAGAAAGGACGGCATGACCGATGGCGATGATATGATTTAATGTCTGCAAGCCTAGCACGAGCGCTCCTGCCAAAGCCACTGCCCGCTTCGTCGTCTTCTAGTCCGTCACAATATATATATATATATATATATATATATATATATATATATATATATATATATATATATATATATATATAACTTGGTTGGCCTCCGCGTTTCTGTCCCCGCTGTTACAAACTTACAATATGCAGCTGTTGAATACCTTCATCGAAGCGGATACTTAAAAATTGCTCTTCTTGACCTGAGAGTAACTGCCAAACGCGCCCTACCCTTTTCTTATTGTACCATCTATTTCCTCTCCTTGTAAGGATCTGCGGTCCTTACCTGGCGTGCCAAAAAAACAGACACATCACCAGAATAGAAAATTGAACACTCGAGCAGTGGGAGGAGGACCTTACCAGCTCGGAACTCGGAAGCCAGCAACTGCTGCTCAGTATAGGGAACTGCTTGGGGAAAAGTTCAATGGGGTCCTATAAAGAGGGACTCCGCCCACCAATAATTGATTCCCAATATTATTTTTTCCTCCTCTACTACGTGTCCTAAATAGATGCATTCATTCACCCTTTCTAATGCTTCAGTGCTCATCGTAAGCTGTTGCGATCTCGCCAAATGGTTCTACAGTGCTGCAGTTTCTTTCATTTAGGCTCATCGTTCTGAATTGCCTATTGAGGTCCTCAATCATGTCCTGCAATTGGGGCCATGAGTTGCTTAGCCGGGAAATGGCAGAGACAAACTGAAGATTACTAAGGCATTGCCCACTTGGATCCGCAACGTTTCCCAATACAGTTTTTTTGTGTACCTCCCATAAACATGCCGGAGATGATAGTTTCAAATGATGTCTACCTGTCTGACACCCTGCCTAACTGCCACTGCTCTACAGTCGGACAAAACAAGCACTAAGCGTCAAATGCCGCCTACATGAGATCCTCCCACCAAAGACTTCGACCAAGTGTCGTTACGTAATCTGCCATCTCGTACCTTCCGGTATCACAAGCGGTTGGAAAGTGCAAGACGATTGGCAGTGAAAGCACGGCAACAATACCCTTACGGGTATTCGTGCAGGGCCTCGAGGATATTAATTTTTCGCTCTTGAGTTGTAGCTGACTGCGTCGTCTACCAGAAGAAAAATCTCATGTTGTGGAGATATGTTATCGCGATCCTGAGTCTCTTGAGGCGAAAGCCGTTAATCACTCATACTGTCGTCCGTTAACAAGGCGTGTCACACGCGTTTAACTCGGGAATTAAATAGATAGAAGAAAACCAATGGTATCTTCAGATAGAGGAGGGAAAAATGAGCCTAGAAGTCAAGTTTGTAGACAATAGATGAATTATTTCACTAATTATAGGCAAAAATGTCGAAATTGTGAAACCTTAGTGGCTTAGCGCTTTAATCAAGGAAAGCTTTTATAGCTTTGGTTAAGCTATTTAGCATTGCATTTGCTTGTGGAATCTACGGTTTATGGTTTATCGTGGTTTAACGTCCCAACGCGACAAAGGTTATGAGGGAGGCCTTAGTGAAGGGCTCCGGAAGTTTCGACTACTAAGCTTCTTTAACGTCCACTGACATCACACAGTACACGTGCTTGTAGAATTTCGCCTTCATCGAAATTCGGCCACCGCACCGTCAGCTGTCAGAGAAAGCCCAGCCGTACGCATACTTAGATAATCCTGATCACCCATAGCTTCTAACCCACTCTCTCTTAACTGGATCACTTTCTTCTCCCTCCTTTCCCCTGAAGGTGAAGAGCGCTATTTTCCTCTCCATTTTACCACCTACCAACTGTGGCAGGGGGCCGTCACCAGCCACGGTTGACAGGTGGCAATTGAATTAATTTAAATTCGGTAAATCACGCTTCATTTTTAAGTTACGTACAAATAATTCATGAAATTATAGAGGTCTTCAGGCTCACACCATACATTACACACAAGAACGCATGGCTGTATGGCTGAACCGAAGCTATAAAAGATAATACGCACGTAGAGCCTTAAACAAATATCTACATCCACAAAAGTTCCCTCCTGTGTGGTTGAGTGGCACTCTTGTGGCGCGCGGGGAAGCCATATGCATTGGGGGCCGAAAACAAACCTTCCGCTCTACTTCTGACACACTGTAGACACAAAGCGAAGCACACTGCACCATCCAAACTCAAACTGGATGAGCTGTGTATTTTGAACGAAGGCTGCGTACGCTGAGTTACAAACGTAGTGCAGGAACCTCTTAGATGGCATGAACTAATGGACAAGAAAAAAAATCCAGGAGGCACTTTGACTGTCTAAAGTGCGTAGAGGCGAAAGCGTTTTCCGCACCTCTTTGACTGCCTCTGTGGCACTGGTGACGTTACTGCTTGATGACGTCACACCTGATTACTGACTAAGCACTCATTAATGACCAATTAATAATTAATGAAGCTTGAGCTTCGTCTTTAGGAGTGGAACGCGACAGCGTATGAGCGTTGAGTTTGTTTCCGCGTTTACTGGGTTTCATTAACTAATTAACTAATCATTATTAGCTAATAATTAATTTTCATGCACTAATTAACTTACTAAATTAACTACTGTTCGTACATCTCCTATATCATTAACTGCCATTACTGATTTTTCAAGTAACTGTTGACCATTCTTACTATCATACTGATGATTGATAGGAGCCGGGGATGCACGGATGGACGGACACGCTATCTAGTTTAAGCCATAAACGTCTTTCGCCTTGAAAACACTCCCACGGGGCACTCACGCTTCCCGTAGTCCTGGGCGCGGTCGTGCTCATCGCGTATCACTTCGGCGACATTAGACAACTGTTGACAGCAGAAGATGACGAGAAATGCGGCGGCCAGGCGAATACCGCTGGCGGCAGTGGTCAGCGACAGCACGACGTTTCCGTTTAGGAAGATGCCAAACTTCTTGTAGCCCACCGCCCCCACCAGTAGGCAGCAGAATGCGTTTCCTGTTAGGGTTAGAGAAAGTGTCTCATTAGATAACTGGCAGTGCTCACACTTTCGTAAACGTCCTGCTTCTTTATCGTCTGCGTCTGGCCGCCGCAGTGGCTCAGTGGTTATGGTGCTCGGCCGCTGACCAGAAAGACGCGGGTTCGATCCCGGCCGTGGAGGTTGAATTTCTTTGGAGGAGAAATTCTAGGGACCCGTGTACTGTACGATGTCAGTGCACGTTAAGGAACCCCAGGTGGTCGAAATTTCCGGAGCCCTCCACTACGGCGTCTCTCATAGCCTTAGTCGCTTTGGGACGTTAAACCCCACAAACCATAAACCATCTTTATCGTCTGCCTTTTTTACCTCTTCCATAATCCCTTGCTTCGTGGTAGGTTACCAGTGTTGACCCACTGTACGACTGCTACCGCGCCTTTTCTTAAGACTACTTATAACGTCTATACACACGCGCACATAGCGTCCAAGAGGTATCTCAAACTGTTTCATGACGTTTTACTACCTCATGTAAACTTTGCAACGGTGTAAAATAGGAATACATAGACGAGAACTTAGTCGGTCTGGTGTTGACGGAAACCGATTTAACATTTCATTTGATTTGGTTTATTCGGGTTTAACGTCCCAAAGTGACTCAGGCTATGAGGGACGCCGTAGTGAAGGGCTCCGGAAATTTCAACCACCTGGAGGTCTTTTACGTGCACTGACATCGCACAGTACATGGCCTCTAGCGCTAATAGACAATACGTAAAACAGCCGCCTTGGTGGCTCAGTGGCTATGGTGCTCGGCTGCTGACCCAAAAGACGCGCGTTCGATCCCGGCCGTGGCGGTTAAATTTCTTTGGAGGAGAAATTCGAGGCCCGTGTACTGTGCGATGTCAGTGCACGTTAAAGAACCCCAGGTGGTCGAAATTTCTGGAGCCCTCCACTACGGCGTCTCTCATAGCCTTAGTCGCTTTGGGACGTTAAACCCCACAAACCAAACCGAACCGAACAATACGTAAAACAAACAGCGCTAACAGGGCGTTAGCGCTGTCTGTTAAAGCTGTGCAATCGGTTCCCTTAGAAGAATACAGGACAACCACAGGACTATCACCAATCGCCCAACTTTCCGCACTGCTTGTCTTACTACACTGCCTTAAATCCAATGACAACGAAGCTTGAACTGCATGAGAGAGGGCTGCGTGCTCGGGGTAGTTACAGGACATCGGGAAAGAGGTCACATGGGTCAGCGCTCGTCAGTTAACACGTGACGCGTGCAAAGAGGTGGTCACGTGGTCCCGTCGTTTCCGAGAGAGTCGCATAGACAGCTCTCGCTGTAAAAGCGTCGCCGAGTGCCTTCTTTGCTTGCTATTCATTTTTAATCGGCACATTTTCTATAAAGTATTCGTAGAATCATACTAACAATCATACACTGTATTACGGAAGAACCAAAATACATTTTCTAGGTATGCTGAACCCCATCACGACTTCTGGTTTGGTATATGGTTTATGGGGCTTAGCGTCCCAAAGCGACTCAGGCTATGAGGGACGCCGTAGTGAAGGGCTCCGGAAATTTCGACCACCTGGAGCTCTTTAGCGTGCACTGACATCGCACAGTTCACGGGCCTCTAGAAATTGGCCTCCATCGAAATTCGACCTCCACGGCCGGGATCGAACCCGCGTCTTTCGGATCAGTAGCCCAGCACCATACCAATGAGCCATCGCGGCGGCCCCAAATCACGACTTCTGAGGCGGCGTCCGGTGGATGGAAGCGGTGGCATACATGAATACCATTTATGAAAATAATATTACATGCAAGACATCACGAAAGGACTAATTATGTTTCGTATGGAATTGAAAAGGCCTTATTTATACTTAGACTGAAGTGTAAACGTTTCTGATGTTTATTTAGGCATAGCGTAACGCAGAATGAACGAACATGTTCACTTTATTTAGTGCTCGCAAAGGCGAAATAAATCAAACGCGCACATGCAGCTCCTGAAATGAAATTACGGGCAATTTTTTTCAAGAAAATCCGGAAGCGCCCCTGAGCTTAATTTAGTCAAACTTTCTAGCCCATAGAGGCAATCTTCGACGTTATAGTATGGCGATACTTTTTGTTTATGTGAAAACACTTGTTGAGAGTTACATGTATGACTGAAGTTGGTTACACTCAGCTCTGGCTGTTGCTTCACTAGACCTGTGCCTTCGGACCTAGTCGAGTGCATTGCTTTGTATACGTGGGATTCCGATCCCTGACTTAAATTTTTTCCTGCCCTTTCTTGTGGCTTTTGCAAGGCTCATAGATTAAGGAATCGATAAATTTGTCGTATAATTATTCTACTCGTGCGTAAAAATAATTTTTGTTCAATACATTGTTCATTATCTGCTCGCTCAGGTATTCGTGTAGTTTATTGTTTACACTTTATAATTGTTAATTTAAACACTGAAAAATTGATTCTTTATCTAATTCCTCACCGCGCATAAATCGTCCTTTTGTGCGTCCCTTCTCTCGATATAAATCTTAATAATCGAAATATTGACTGATTACCTAATACCTTTTTCGGTTGAATTATTGGTTTGTTAGTCCAATGTTCAGGGGAATCGCCCAAGGAGGAGTAGATTTCCTTCAAAGGAGTTATTACTCACGCTAGCCGTCTCGGTTAGCACAGTTGGTAGAGCGACTGCTCCGGTGAAGCGGTGGTCCCGGGTTCGAACCCCGGAGCAGGAAGAATTTTTCTTTAACTGCAAAGTTGCTGAGAAAGCTGTATAGCTTCCCTTTGTAGCCGTAAGGCTGCGCTTGGGTTGATGTCAGTGAGTAATTACTCCCTTATTACTATTAATCCACTCCACCTTAGGGGATTCCCTTAAACATTTGACCAACATTGTTCCCGCTTCGAGTTATTGATCAATTCGCTTTCGCCCTACCTAATCTTGCCGTCCCGGTTAGCTCAGTTGGTAGTGCGACTGCTCCGGTGAAGCGGTGGTCCAGGGTTCGAATCGCGGACCAGGAAGAATTTTTCTTTATCTACGAAGTTCCTGAGAAAGCTGTATATTTTTCCGTTTTAGCCGTATGACTGAGCTTGAGTTGATGCAACGAGTAATTACTCTCTTAATATTGTTCGGCTATTTGACTAAACTATTTCCGTTCTTGGTTATTTTATACATTAGGTGATTGAGTGACTGCGTGAACAAGCGACTAAAAAGAGTACGCATGCACTTCCTCCTACTCACCTCCTATGCCACAAGCTGCCGCTTTGGTGAAATTCTCCGGCGTCATCATGTCGCGACGAATGTTTGTGAAGCCATACACGCTTGCGTGGATGAATGCCAGGACTCCCAGGGCAACAAAAAACGAAGTTCCTCCTGTCTGACCGCTTGAAACTTGAGTGACGTCTCCGATGTCCGTACGGGATGCGAGTTGTTTAAACAGGCTGCCCAAATCAATGACCGTGGAGGACCCAAGGCTTTGCATGGGGTTCGGTCTGCTTTCCGCTATGCCGGCCAACAGAAGACACAGCAACGTCAGTGCAAACGGCACATAGCCGATGCTGGTCCTGTCGAAGAAAGGACCAGACGTAAATGAGCATTTTTTTTTCTTTTTAAGGCAAGTGAAGCTGCTTCTCCTTATAAAAATTGTCTATAGGCAGTCTATAGACTTCTTATACACTAGATATTTCTTTTTGTTCATTCGCAGTCTATAGACTGTCAATGAACAAAAGTCGACTAAGAGTGTATGGTCATAAATCTATAGATTGTCTATAGACTGTCGTAGCATTTGTATTGCATATAGACTGTTCTCTAGGATTTGTCTATAGACAGTCTATAGACTTGACCGGCAGTAGTCTATGGACAGTCTACAGACTACTTATAGACTATATATTTCTTTTTGTCCATTCATAGTCTACAGACTGCCTATGAACAAACGTCCACAAGAGTTTATGGCCATAAATTTATAGATTGTCTATAGACTGTCTGTAGCATTTGTATTGCATATCGACTGTTCTCTAGGATTTATCTGTAGACAGTCTATAGACTTGACTGACAAAAGTCTATAGAAGTCTACAGACCGTCTAAAAAAATTTTGTAAGGGTCATGCGCAAGTGGAGTTGCTCTTTCGCTATGCTATCACACTGTTGAACTCCTCACGCAATTCTCGCTGCACCAAAGCATAGATCCAACAATCATTTAAATACTTATTTAACTAGTTAATGTATGCGATTGAGTTAATACACTCTTATTACCTTTTTTATGACTCCTGGCCCTTTACTGAGAGACCTTAAGTGAGAGCCTGGCTAAGGGGCTCATCACCGTGAAGTTCCGACTAAATTTTTAAAAATTATTTGTGTACATTGTACCGCTCTCTGTGTTTAACGTTGGTTGTGCATAATTTTTGTACATTTATTTCCTGCTGTGTAATGTTATTGCTACAAAAAACATCTAACTGCTCATCATGCGCTACTCATTTTCGCTACGCAGTTACCTAACAGCTTAGTTGTGTTGTTCTTTAGACAAAAGAATTTATTTACTCACAGACACACAAAAAATGCCCTCGTATGATACCATGTCAACGCAAATTATAACAGTACAACGAAAAAGGAACTATAGAATGACGTTTTTAGTTTGCATGACTAAGTGGTGAGCTAGAAACCCTATGACACAATAACAACTTGCAACATCATGTTAGTGTGTTCCATGCGCAATGCTATCAGAAAAACACCAGTGTTTGCACCGGCCCCTACGACATTACATTTCGCAAATTATGCATTAATTATCGCGTCTTATCAACAGAAGTAAAGGTGCAAGTGATTGTGTATATAGTCACGGTTTTGCTAAGATACATTTTATACTTCTTTTCCGACTTCAGATGCCGTTTTCAAAGCAGTTCACCGCCTAACTGATTTGATGCCAGTAACATTCTCACATATCCTGAAACTGTCAATGAACGGCACAACTTTCAACCCGCGAAACACAGAGTGACAACATCACTGGAGGATGGCCTTTCAATAGAGTACATTGCATGCTTCAAGGTACGTAGCCTCCAATCCATTCTAGAATGTTTTTTTCCTGACATGAGGAAAGGTATTTGTTGAACAAGAGGACATGTGATCTAGAATAAAATGCTTCCTTGAAGTATAAGAATCCGCCTGATCGTATCGTTCAACAAAGTGAAAAAAAATCATTTTTCGAACTCTGGTCGCTGGATAAAAAAGGAACGACCAACTGTAATACATAAATAATAATCTGGGAAGTAATCTTTTTACATCCCTAGGAAGTAAGAAAAGGACGGTCCTCTCATCGGACCTACCTCCTTGAAAGGATGATCCTATTTAAGCTCCGCCAATGATGAACGCTGTGCCAATGCGAAGACAAGTCGTCTTGTCGAAGTGTTAGCAAGCACCCTAAGGTTTTCCCTCCCTTGTTCACCTTGTGATTATCGAAGGTAGAAAGAAGATTGCACAGTCACCACCATAGCTCAATTGGTAGAGCGAAATGCATAGGTAGTGGGTGCGGATCCCGTCGGCGGCATATCGTTCTCTCTTCTTCTATTTTCTAATTAACTGTATTCCACTCAAAAAAATCATTACACTACTAATCACAAAATAATTAACAGCGCATATAAAAATGGAAAACATTTCCCCTATGTCATCAGGTCTTTATTTCCATGACTGTTGGTTTCCTTTATATGTACAGTCCCCGTCGAAAGTATACGGCCCAAGGGGTTTGCTTGTGAGCCCTGCAACATGCTTCCTAATGCATCTTCAGCGACCGTAATTTGAAAAGAGGAATAAATTCATGTCTTCAATCCTCCCAAGCTTTAGACTGCTAGATGTGCTAGGGAGCCCTGGTAAACAGCTTAGAACCAAATCCCTTGAGCTGTATACTTTTGACGGCGGCTCTGCATCACATAGCGATGCAGATAGAAAGCTGGACGATGGAATTCTTGACAGCCCAGAACAAAAAAAAATTGGCTGTGGCTTAGCTAAGGTTAAACCTGGATATCTCAAAGCGAAAAGCTGCGGCAAGGCGGACGAGGAGCCGCGCGTGTAGTGAATATGGTGCTGTCTTAGAAGGTTGCTTTAGAGACATGTGTTGTGGCGTGCATTCCTCTCGGGTGTACGCCAGGATATGAGAGACAGGCATTTGCTTTCCTTAAAAGGAATTTTCATTTCATTTCATTTTCTTTATGGCCCTTACGGCACGGTCCACGAGATATGAGAGAGGCAGGATTCGTTTCCTTTGCTTAAAACCAATTCTCTTTTCATTTTCCTTTCCTTACGGCGCGGTTCGGGTGTCCTCCGAGATATTAGCGATTCCTCACGCACTGCTTGTCTTTTCTTTATTTTTTTTTATTTGTGCAGTGTGAGACGTCACTCTTTTCGGGTGCACACCAAGATATGAGAAACAGACATTTACTTTCTTTAAAACCAATTTTCATTTCATTTTCCTTACCTTACGACGTGGTTCAAGGTATCCACCGAGATATGAGATAGACAGGCGTCGTTTCCTTTCCTTAAAACCAATTTTCCTTTCATTTTCCTTCCATTACGGCGTGGTTCGGGTGTCCACCATGACGTCACGCAGTTCGCGCATGCGCACCTGTGGCTTTTTCTGACGACGGGGCCCACGATAGCCTCGGTGTTGACTAGCCTAGTGAAGCTTTTTGCTTCAATAGGCAAGCGTCGGGAATGGAGTCTCAAGGTCAGAAGAGACATTTGGACGTGTCATGAAACCTATTACACATCGTTTACACGCGACCTAACGAAGCAAGAATGTCTTGGTACTTCTCGTGAACACACCTCACACATTTCACTGGCTGCAGCACGTTTGATGCTCACATTTGATACACACAAAGAACTCCCCTGTCCCCCCTTCGCGGTTCGTTTTTATTTCATCCCCCTCCACATGTAGAGGGTGGCTAAAACCGGCATATGACATGAATTTCCTCCATTTCTATTCGCTCTATCTCTCTCTCTCAACAGAGCATGGCCATGGGTCACGGGAATTTCCTTCATTTCTATTCGCTCTATCTCTCTCCCTTAAGAGTGCGTGACCAAGAGTCAAAGGGATATCTTATTTCTCACCAGTATCTCCACTGTTGGGCGAAAGGACCAATCACCATAGCCAGCATTACTCCAAAAGCGGTGATGGAGCCGCAGAATATGGTGCCCCGTATGTTGGGGAGCCAGTGCAGGGCGACGCCATAGAACCAGTCAGTTAAGCACTGGGACATAAGAACCACGACCACAGCCTGGATCCCCACGACGTACAAGCACCGCATGATGGCCACAACTTTCCTGCAGACAGTGACAAACGCATGTATGAGCGTAGCGACTGTTCGGTGTAGCTCAGACCTAAGCCGTGCCCGCGTATAAAAAACAGACTGTCGGTTACCGAGCCTCTTCGGTTTATGGGGATTGAACGTCCCAAAGCGGCTCAGGCTGTGAGGGAGGCCATAGTGAAGGGCTCCGCAAATTTCGACCACCTAGTGTTCTTTAACGTTCACAGTACACGGGCCTCTGGAATTCCGCCTCCATCGAAATTTGACCACCGCAGCTAGGATTGAACCCGAGGCTTTCGGATCAGCAGCCGAGTACCATAACCACATATTTGACAAGGTAAGTTGCTGGGCTAGTTGGTTCCGATATTCCATGACTACAGCGCAACGAACGGGACAAGAGGAAGCCCTGCCAGTGTCCTTCTTCTTGTCCCGTTCGTTGCGCTGTAGTCATGGAATAACCGCATAGCCACCGCGGCGGCGGTTACCGCGCCTCTGTAACGCAAGATGCGACGAGAGCTGTTTGTGGTGGGAAATATTTTCCTCGAACCGCTCCACACGGCTAAATCCGCCGAACGGGGCAAAATCTAGTTCCCACCGCTGAGCACAGAGGGCGCCACTGCCTTATCCTCTCGTTCGGACGTCGTGTTACGCCGACACCAATGCCGCAGCTCAGAGAAAAGTGCCATTAACAGATCTAGCTGTATAATACCATGTCCGTTTTGCCGTCCAGCACGAAGAACCGACAGCTACAGCTGTGTTATTATTACGCCGATGCCCACTTTCCTGTTAGATATACCTCATATATCATCATCATCATCCATACCTAATAGCTACTTCAACTTACAAGTGAAGTTCTTCAAGCACCTGACCCGATGACGCGTTCAACTTAACCCATGAACACACGAAAGGAGCACGGGAAAAGAAGTTTTCGGACCAGTGATCGGTGACTGGTATGGAGTCGAAAAACAATATAAATGCAGGCAATGAGAACACCCTTATTGCACAAAGAACAGCAAATAAAGTAATACAGACCCATAACGACCAAATTGAACACTGGCAAAAAATAACAATATATGAGTACGCATAGGATGTTAAAGAGAAGTCCAGTAAGCATGCACAAGTGATAGAAAAATGCTGACCCTAGCAGCATAGATAATCGGCACAATATTGGAAATGTATTGGCAAAGGCAGATCCTTCATAGGACCGCAGTGGAGCTATCAATTTACAATATTTTTAATACTTTACAATTTTACAATATTGGAAATTTTTTGGCAGAGGCCGATCCTTCATAGGACCGCAGTGAAGCCATCCATTTCCGATATTGGCCCGATTACTTGTGCTCCTTTGGGATGGCACTAACTCCGGTATAATTACGTATTAGTCCCAAATAACCGGTCCCCATGTCCTTTTAGGGTTCAAGCAGGCCTGAGTCACAGCCTTTGTGCGGTGGGGGAATGCGAAGTTTTCAGTTACTCAGGCCCAGCTTTTCACAAGGTTGCGGAGGACTAACGCCATCTCTCGGCGGCCATTAGCGAACATCGCGCAACTTTGGGGGTATTTCCCTCTAAACTGCCAGAAAACTAGAGCTGAGAGGTGCTACGTGAACATACTGATTTTGGTGGTCTACTCTTTCTACAACCCAACAGAATCGGACTTGAAAATATTTCCTGCACTGAGAGGGGTGACGGCCCAATGAAAGCAGACACTTGTTCATCACTGGAAAAGAAAAGGTGGACATTTTAGCGTCCTTTGTTGAATTCAGCTTATACAACATTTTTCGGAACTCCAAAAGAAAGTAGGAAGCGGTTGGCAGCACTAGTCATGAGTGTTTTCCGTCGCTCTCGTTTAAAGCAAGGTACGGATTTTATTGAAGTATTATTGCCCAGAACAAGATCATGCCCGCTCAAAAGTAATACTTTCGTACCCGTAGGTTGGCCCCAGTGCTCTGGACGCAATGTCCGGGTACTGCGTGAACCAATAAAACCTACGGTACTCTTCGAAACGGGCTTCCAGAATTTCGCAGCAAGACTTCAGCAGGATGGCGCTGAACATCGCCAGCGCTGCGAATATGGCGAGCAAGAGGATAGCGCTCCAACCTGCGAAGTCAAGAAGGGGAGAGAGAGAGAGAAAAAAAAACGTTAAAAGCATACAATGGTTGGGTGGGCCCTCATTCCAGGAGCCCATTGGCTTTTGCCGCCGCTCTTGCCCCGTTCACCAGCAGAACCTGGTCTTCCAAATGTGTGCTGGACAGTACCACCTCCTAGTCCTCCATTGTTGGGTTATCGATACTTAATATAGCTTGTTCATTAAAACTTCCTGTTGGGCGAGTTTGTATACCCCGTTTCATACATAGCAGTCAACGCAGCGAAGGCTGCGGTGCCTGTTCGCGCTCCTTGTCCGCATCGTAATGTAGTGCGTCAAAAGCGAGAAGAGTAATGAACTTAAAATTAAAGTAAATGTTGGTCGCTATTGTAGTATAATAATAAAAGTGTTTTATTTTGCAAATAGATTGCTTTTTTTATGTTCTTCAAAACTGAGTGCCTTAGTTTTCTCGTTTTTTTTCGGCTCCTCCTGTATCATGTTTTCGCAGCTAGGCCGGCCGGTAATGTCGTCTGCTTTCGTCTTTCGGTTTCTGAGTCTGCGAAAATGGCACCGTTATCTCCTACTCGCTTGTTTTCTTCGCCCACTGCGGCTTCAAAAACATCTCCTGCTCGCCTATTCTCCAAGCTGAAGTCTCCGAAAATTTCAAAAGACTGCACGCAGGTGATTGTCAACGTTTACTCTAGCGTAAGGAAACGCTTCCCGGAGAAGACTGTGCGTGAAGTTCTCGGAACTGTGGGCGAGATGACCGGGGTGAGCCCCTGGACAGTTGCGAGGTTCAAGAAAGAAGGTCTCTCTACTGGAATAAGATCACCGCAGAAACGGCCTAGCAAGGTGACAATATCTAGCTCTCGCAGTGTTAAGTATGACAGCTTTGCACTCAACGCCATCTGATTGAAGTTACATCGTATGTATGCCGTACACTACATTGCCTTGTCCCTTCGAAGCAAGTAAACAGCGCTGTGTTTTTCAAAGTAGGCATTAGAGTCTGACGGTTTCGAGTTTCTACCTCATGAATCTTTTAAGCCAAATAAAAAAAGATAAATGAAAATAACCAGCCAAGCCGGGAGTCGAACCTTGGCCCCTTATAAAATGAACAGACAGGCGCGCGCTTCGTACCACTCAGCCACGACGCGAGGCGGATGGATTTTTTTCTTTATTGCATGGAAGAACTTCCGTAGAAAGGAAGAAAACTTCAGTCAGACTGGTTCGCGTCTCACGTTACCGGGCTGCTTAATAGGAGCCCGCCATAGCCCTAACTCAACACTGCATCCCCATCAAAACATCAAAATTCAGGGAGGCACACACATGCATCTAGGCACGGCAGCCAGCTTGGAGGTTATTCGCGGGCAGCATAAACACTCCTCACCAAAGCACACTGTTCACGAAACACAGATTTGGACGATCTTGGTGGCTCGGCATGTCTGTCCATCATACGGCTTTTCCAAAGACTGAATAGTCCCATCAACATAAGCAGATCATAAGGCACAACAGAGTTTTTGTCAACAGGCAGAAATCTAATAGTGTATGGTGTAATTTCAATGTCCTTCTTAAGAGTTCGTTGTAGTATGTGCCAAAAGAACATGGCATCACGGCACAGGATGAAGCAATGATCAATTGTCTCAGGCACGTTACACAAACGGCAATTCACATTCCAGGGTACAAACATTCCCTTGTCATTAAGAAATGTCTTGACAGGCAGCGTCGCTGTGTGTGTGTGTGTGCGTGCGTGTGTGTGCGTGCGTGTGTGTGCGTGCGTGCGTGTGCGTGCGTGTGTGTGTGTGTGCGTGTGCGTGCGTGCGTGCGTGCGTGCGTGCGTGTGTGTGTGTGTGTGTGTGTGTGTGTGTGTGTGTGTGTGTGTGTGTGTGTGTGTGTGTGTGTGTGTGTGTGTGTGTGTGTGTGTGTGTGTGTGTGTGTGTGTGTGTGTGTGTGTGTAGGCGGACGGATACATTTCGCTTGTTTTTTGCAGCGGACTGCTTTCGTACCTTTGGCAGCGTTGACTCCTATGTATGAAACGGAGTATAGTTCATCTTGATCTAGAAGAGTTTATAGCGCAAAGACACGGACAAGAGAGACAGCGCTTGCATGTGTGTTTCGTCTCTTTTGTCCGTGTCTTTGTTTGCGCTATAGACCCTTGTAGATCAAGATAATATAGCTGGGTTTTTCTGGCATGCCGGTGGCGCTGATGAACACTCTCAAGGTTAGGTTACTTGTAAACATAAATACCCGCGAAAGCAGAAGGTTTGACAGCCGTCGCCGTAGCTCAGAGGTAGAGCACCGGACGCGTAATTCGGAGGTCGTGGGTTCGTATCCCACCGGTGGCATGTGGTGGTTTTTTCTTCTGCTTTTCTATCAATTAGCTTTAAGCGATAACATATTCAGTAATATTCTAAATCAATCAACACCACAAAATAAATATATGAATTAAAAAAAAATCCCCTGTGCCCCTTGGTTTCTGTGGCTGTTGGCTTCTCTCATATTTATAACGAGCCCCTCATTACCCTTCCCTTGTTTGCTTAACCGTATGGTATAAGTCAGCCACGTCACAGCAGAAGGCGCAATGCAGGTCGTACTAATATGGAAACGTATAGCTGAATACTTCAAAAAATAAGTTAGCTAAGGGGTTAGTTGGATAATAAGTTAGATAAGGGGTTAGCTATAACGGCTCTTTGACGAAAAAATCATCATTCGGCTGTTAAAACTGAAACAGCACGAGAAATTCGATTGTAAACTATTTAGTGGACGTAGAAGAATACCACATGGTAATCCAGGCATAATTATACCTTACTCATCATTACAAAGAAGAAAACACGCACGCAAATGTAAGGTGTCTGTACTCGGTTAAGTTCCGCTTTAAGAGTACGATAATATATCTTAATGGGTAAATGACCATATGTGCGCAATAGGTAAATCTCTACTTAACATTCATACATCATTGGGAGTCATCATACCAAATCTTGGCGCAGTGGTGCAGCGGTTGAGCGATGCGCCAATCCCTTGCGATAGAAGATGCTGCCACCGGTATACGGCTTGTGCAACACAGATTGCACTTGCCGCTCAACCACTAGCGACCAATCATTGATTGAACTGTCACCTGCCACGGTTCCCAGTTCTCTCACAATCCGTTGGGCAGGTTGTGATAATGCAACAAAGTTACGTCGCCTAGGTGGCCCACTTGCCTCCTAGGCTGCTGCTCTGGGGATTTTTCGTGGATTTTTTGTTCACGGTCAACGATGCTGACGTCGCCGCCAGAATTTCTCCGACACGAGCTCTTTAAGGCTGTCGCAATAAAGACTTGTTCCTTTAAAAGCTCTGCAGTTAAGAAAATTACGTACATACGATTATCAACTAAACATTCCTACCTAGTACACCGAGTACGGGAGTACAGACACTGAACTTTAACTTGCGAGTTTTCTTCTTTAAAATGAAGCACGAGACATTAGTATACCTGTATATAGACCACCTCGTGAAGTCTCCTACAGCGACTAAATAATTTGAATTGAATTTCTTCTTGATGCGATCTCGGTTTTAGTTTCATCAGCCGAACGACAGTTGTGACGTCGAAGTTCGCTGTTGGTAAAGTTAGGCTTGGAAAAGACTGAAACGTACCCGCTGATGCGTAGTTTAAATTCCCTAGAACGCTTAAAGCGAGCCTGCTTCAAGAACCGGAACGACAACAAACGCCGTATAAACGGTTATATAACAACTTTTTTTTCCTATGTCACATTACCTAATGCCGCCACTGACGTCCTAGCTGTCGTTCGTCTGATGAAACCGAAACAGAATGTGAGAAAATTTCTATTCTAAGTTATTTAACAGTCGTAGGATCATGAACTACTATTTACCAATATCTCTCAAGAGAAAAGTATGCAACACTTGTATCTTCCCGGTGCTCGCCTATGGGGCAGAAACGTGGAGGCTAACGACAAGTGTTAGGCTTAAGTTATGGACAACGCAGCGAGCTATGGACAGAAAAATGATAGGTGTAACGTTAAAAGACCGGAAGCGGGCGGAGTGGATGAGGGAAGAAACGCGGGTTAATGACATCCCAGTCGAAATCGAGAGGAAGAAATGGGCTTGGGCAGGGCATGTAATGCGAAGGCAAGATAAGCGCTGGTCCTTAATGGTAATGAAGTGGATGCCAAGAGAAGGCAAGCGTAGCAGGGGATGGCAGAAAGTTAGGTGGGCGGATGAGATTAAGAAGTTTGCGGTGATACGATGGCCACAGCTGGCACAGGACAGGGTAAAGTGGATAGACATGGGAGAGGCCTTTGCCCTGCAGGGGGCGTAGTCAGACTGATGGTGATGATCATGATCAATAATAGTCGTAGACGAATAGCAAGTGATGATTCATAAATGCAACTAAAATTACTGTACTCGTTTCGAGCATAAACCGGGATTTATCGTAGACGGGTCCCGTATACGTCACCTATTCTGCTGAAGACGTATGGCGAGGATATCAAGCCGATGCTGATGAGATTGCCTGCCAGTGATGCCGCTGACATGGGCAGTCCCAGCATCGCGGGCTGCGCCGGGAAGACAGGGTGCGTCTTTCTCCACTTTTGCGCGATGATACGTTTTCTTTTCTGCCACCAGGTGCCGCCGCCATCGCTGTCAGCTGGGGTCGCAGTAGTAGTTACACCCACGGTCTGGAGGGAGTCATAGTAGTCGACTGGTGGTTCGTAGGGGGTGCTTCCGGGCGCTGTTGTAGTGGCAAATAAAATGACGGTAACCATTAGAAAACTGGTACACGGTTACAATGAGGGCTAAAAAGGTTGATGGAATGGGGGCGGATTTCACGAGAAGACCAAATGTATAGCAGCTTTACAGGGGATACAACTGAAAGAACTCTTGGCTATTTTCGCAAAATGGCAAAGATAAAAGCGGGCATCGCCTCTGAGAATCAACACTAGATGTTGCTACTCCAGCCCCTCCATCCGACTGCTTATCCATTATATATTCACAGATAATGTACCCGCGTGTGCATTCGGTCAATCGCTTATCTTTTTTTTCTATTCCTGTGTTCATAAGTCATACTATTCATCCATGCTACCATTGTCGATTCATTCGTCAGTTCTAGTGAATATCTGAGCAAGTGTTTTTGACACAGCGGATGGGTAAACGAAGAAAAATGCCTGGACAATTCTGTTTCTCATTAGTATGTTTATGTAGCGCAGCTGTTATCAGCGCTTGCGGTTCATGATTTTGTTGTCATCATTTTTTTATGGTTTTGGTTAACGGTTTATTGGGGTTTAGCGCCCAAAAGCGACTCTTGCTGTGAGGGACGCCGTAGTGAAGGGCTCCGGAAACTTCGACCACCTGGGGTTCTATAACGTGCACTGACATCGCACAGTACACGGGCCTCTAGAATTTTACCTCCATAGAAACTCCCCCACTGTGGCCGAGAATTCTCTTTTTTTTTTTCATTCATGACTTCTCAATTTGTGATTCTGTGATTTCCAGTTTCGCAACCGGGCTACTCAAGACTCGACGTATACCTCTCAAAAGGTTAGATCGGATCACGGCTTTTTCTACTCCACGTAGAATTATGCGCTGCTACGTAAGCCTATTTGGCCTAGGCTTACGTAGCTTACGTAGCCTATGTAGGCCTAGGTAGCGAGGTGCTACAAGTAGTAAGAGAATATGTCTACTTAGGGCTGGTAGTGACATCTGATCCAGATCATGAGAGGGAAATAACTAGAAGAATAAGAATGGGGTGGAGCGCATATGGCAGGTTCTCTCAGATCATGAATGGTAGCTTACCAATATCCCTGAAGAGAAAAGTATACAACAGCTGTATCCTACCGGTACTCACCTATGGGGCAGAAACGTGAAGGCTAACAAAGAGGGTTCAGCTTAAGTCAAGAACAACGCAGCGAGCTATGGAAAGGAAAATGATAGGTGTAACGTTAAGAAATCGGAAGCGGGCGGAGTGGGTGAGGGAACAAACGCGGGTTAATGACATCTTAGTTGAAATCAAGAGGAAGAAATGGGCTTGGGCAGGGCATGTAATGCGAAGGCAAGATAACCGCTGGTCCTTAAGGGTAACGGAGTGGATTCCAAGAGAAAGCAAACGTAGCAGGGGACGGCAGAAAGTTAGGTGGGCGGATGAGATTAAGAAGTTTGCGGGGATACAGTGGCGGCAACTGACAAAGGACAGGGTTAATCGGAGAGACATGGGAGAAGCCTTTGCCCTGCAGTGGGTGTAGTCAGGCTGATGATGATGATGATGACGTAAGCCTACGACGAAGAACGGTTGTGCAGAGAAAGCGTGGCCAAACTGATAGCAGAGATGGCAGCAACTCGCGTGGCAGCGACGAACCATTCAACGCACACCTTAATTGTTTTTCGTTATCGACAGACCTTGAATTACCGCAGCTATTGCGCAAGGAACACACTTTCGCGACATTCGTGAAGCTATATATTCGTGATGCAAGCTCTTGCGCAATATCAGCTGTTCCATTGTTGACGCAGGCCGTCAGCTATCAGCCTCCTTTCTTTTTATCTCACTGCCCTTCGTATGGGCTCTTCGATATGAGCACAAAGACGTGTATATAGATATTCAGCCCTGACACATTTTGTAGCGAACAAAGAAAGTGTTCTTTATCGTTTGGTACGACCAAAGGAGCGTCGGTGGAAAATAAAAGAACACTAGCTGCAGAAGAAAGTGGGTCAAGTAGTTAGTGAGTACGGCAGCGGATTTTGATCGATGATTGAGTTCTACTGGCCTTCTTCATTTCGTCCCTGTGTCAGCGAACGTGTACGCGTTGGAGTCCCAGCTTTCGAAGGGGGCAGCCTATCTGTCATGCACTTGTTCTGATTTTCCATGACCTGTAGAAAGCCACCTTTCAAGGAACGCTGAGGGCGAATTAATGTTGACCTACATCGATTGGCCACCGTGTTCTTGAGACAAAGAGGTCGCTGTCACTGAAAAAAAAAACCTGGAAAAAAAGCTAGGAGACAATAAAAGCTCGTCTTATCGTCGAGAGTAGGTATAAGCATCAAAAGGCTTCTCGCTTTCTGGGACAATCTTCAGAGATGGCGGTGTCCGTAGTTCAGTATCGTCCAGCTCAGATTCCTAAAGATAGGTCACACTGCTGTCCCATTCAAGGCACCGACTATACACAGAGATTTTCTATCGCAAAATCGGAATTTCATTTTAAATTTGTCAGCAATTAATCGAATTTTGTTGCTGCACAAGGATCAACATTGTCAGAAAAGGCCAAGCGATCGATTTTTACTAAAGACGCAAATTCGATTAAGCTTTCCTGAGTATGCCTTAAACGAAATATTCGTTGCAAATCTTCGTGTTCCTATTGTTGTAATCACATACAAAATGCAGGTGTGAGCGTGAGCACAGCAGTCTCGCCAAACTACGAGTTCATGAATTCTCTGACAAATATGCCAAAAAAAAAATGGCAGGAGCTTAGCTCACATATGCTAGGATGTACATAGCGAGAGGTACGGTAGATCCCTGGTTCTACATCTAGTTGTTTTGCTTATCGTCATGGCTACGTGTTAGACATTAAAGTCGAGACATCTGGTGAAGACGGACCGTGTTATTCAGCTTTATTGACTTCCAGAAAGACACATTTCTCGGTCGGAGGCGAGCGGCGCGGCGCACCATCTGCGCGGCTGTGACGTCACTCGGCTCCTCGCGCATGCGCACAAGTGGCGCCGAACGCCCACAGCTAAACAGCGAGATTGCAGGAGGTGTAGCTCTCGCTACGAAAACTTTTACCAAAGGTATCTCCGTGGAACTCTTGATTACTGTTAGATTTGATAGCCAGGAGGGCTTTTGCTAGTGCGTTGCCGTTTGATCGACTCAAAGGACGCTTTCTTCGCTCTCAGTCTGTGATTAAAGTTCCAAACCCTTTTTCCTCACCACTCTTGCTCACACTTTCAGCGTTGGGGGTGGTGCAGAGGCACGCGGTCTCGTTTTGTTTCATTTTCTATGTTCACTTTTTGTTTCCTTCTTTCCTTTGTGATAATAGACCACCGATGTTTACAAATCAAAAGGTTTCCTAAAATTTAAGAACGTTCCTCTTGCTGCGGAAGACAAAATAAATTACTTCCTTTATCGTCGTACACACCGAAACCGTAAATTACCTTGTAAGGGAGTAAATAAGGAGCAGGCTATCCTGTAGCGCTCTTCCTTTCAGGAGCTGTGTATGCTACAAAATTTACGCGGTACATTTCGATTACTAAATATACGGAATACTTGCCGTAGGCAAGGAAGGCACATTCCCGCCTGACGGCATAGCAACTTGACTGAGTTAGCAAACGGAAGAGGCTTTTGAACGTAACACTACGGTCTATAGGTTACCAATTAGAGGCGATCGAAGCGCTCGCTTAAAATCTTGATAACTGGAAGAACTTCGCAAGTTTTGAAGCAGGAATCTGTCTCTGTGGCTAACCGCGTACATTCCATATTATTATCAAAATGTACCCCAGACCTTGTCTAACAGACCTTGTCTAACAGACCCTGTCTCTACTAAGGAGTGCGCTGGAGGTCCCACCATCGATTCCTTTTTAATCCCTTATAGAGTAATTCACGTTTACATTGTAGCTGAGGAAACGACTTTTGAAGGCAGCGCCTATCCTATTCTTTGCCCTTCACTAACGTACAAAAGCTCTGCTTTCAGTTCAAAAAGTAATAGGCCACGTATATAGATCGCGTAGTTAGACCCGTAGTTAGACCGCGTAGTTAAACTGCGTAGTTAAACCGCGTAGTTAGACTGCGTAGTTAGACCATGGCGTTTATTCGATACGGCTGACTTCAATTTGTCCAGTGTGACCATTCGTTGAAGCGGCCATGTATCCAAAAGGGAATCCGGGCTCCCCCTAAAATCAAGCCCACCACCTTCCTGACAGCGTTCTCACTGGCCATACACCGTTCAGCATACTCCTCCCCTATAGCTCCTCTACTCTAAAAGCAGCATTACCTTGAGCCGTCCACGAAAAACAAACCTATCTAATGCCGGCGTTGAGTTTATACTCTGTGCTGCTTTCACGCTCGTTAAGGCGAAGAACGCGTTTGTATCTTCTCCGTACTCGAAACCATCCTCTTGGCACTGCACTCCCCACAATTGACCAGCCCAGTACCCGTAATAACACTTGCTACGTGTCTATTACTGGCCTCGAGCGTGTTTTTTTTTCTTTCTTGCATCACTGCTCACGGGCAAAAATGATAAGATATAGCTGCTCATAGACGAACACGCATTGAGTTCGGATTTCATATCATCGCAGCAGGGAACGAAGTACTCTGGGAGAGTAGATATTTTCCTTCTGAGAAACAAGACGCTCTGGACTTTGCCCGCTGTGATGCGACGCTAATAAAGAAAGCCCTTCTAAAACGAAGAGGCTGATAAGCGCTGAAATGTGGGCATGTTGGCGACAAGCTCCTACTCTGCAAACTCTTCTAGAACTAATCTTTTAGAGGCCCGTGTATTGTGCGATATCAGTGCACGTTAAAGAACTCCAGGTGGTGGAAATTTTCCGGAGCCCTGCACTGAGTCGTGTTGGGACGTTAAACCCCCATAAACCAAACTAAACCAATCTTCTTAGTGACAACTAAGCGTCAGTTCTTACTGACCTCTAATTCTTAGAAAGAAAGCAAGGAAGAGAGAAAGAAGGAAAGAAAGAAAGGAAGAAGGAAGGAAGGACGGAAAGAAAGGAAGAATGAAAGGAAGGATGGAAGAATGAAAGAACGGAAGGAAGAAAGAAAGAAAGAAAGAAAGAAAGAAAGAAAGAAAGAAAGAAAGAAAGAAAGAAAGAAAGAAAGAAAGAAAGAAAGAAAGAAAGAAAGAAAGAAAGAAAGGAACGAAAAGAAAAGAAAAGAAAAAGAAAGAAGGAAGGAAGCAAAGAAAGAAGGAAATGAAGGAAGGGAGGAAGGAAGGAAGGAAGGAAGGAAGGAAGGAAGGAAAAAAGAAAGAAAGAAAGAAGGAAAGAAAGAAAGAAGGAAGGAAAGAAAGAAAGAAAGAAGGAAAGAAAGAAAGAAGGAAAGAAAGAAAGAAGGAAAGAAAGAACGAAGGAAAGAAAGAACGAAGGAAAGAAAGAAAGAAGGAAATAAAGAAAGAAATTAACTGAATGACAGAGATGTTAACTAAGCGATGCCCAGTATGGTGCCCCATAGAGGGGGAATGAGAACGGAGGCGGATTAATAAAGGAAAGAGAGGAATGCGAGATCAGTTACGCACAGAGGGAACGAATGGGAAGGAACTGAGCGGTAGGTGGTCAGTCAAGGGTACTAGTTGGTTGCGGAACCCCCTTAGTTACCTGTGGACTCAAGTACGGAGCCAGCAAGTCAGGGTCAGAACGGCCCTCTCAAAAGGTGCGATACTAATTCTTAAAAAAGAAAGCGAACGCGGTGCAAACCGTAAAGAATGCGCTGAGCAAGCATTCACTTGCGGCAGAGATTCAAAAGAGCACCTAAAGAGAGGGAAAGCTTCCTATTATTGTTAACACGCGTACATTGTATGTCAGGAATACAAACGCCCCGCTTAGTTATCACAGAGGACTTCGCATCAGTTCGTGTACCATCCACGCGCTCCTAAAGCATTGCAGAGTTGAGCCTCAACCTCCCACGACACCTCTAGGCCTTGGGGTTCAAAAATGTCGAGGACCACAAGACACACTAAAGGTATCCTTTTGTTACACATGCAGTGGCTTGCACGCTCTTGTAAAACGGATTGTACGCTTGTACTGGACCGGTTTATGGACCGAATCCAGACACCAGTGATCGCGTTTCAATGGAGGTGAACATGATAAAGGTGGCCGTATGCTTAGTGTTGGCAATGCAGATTTAAAGATCCCCGGTGGTCGAAAGGAATACAGAGCCCTGCATTACGGCGTCTCTGATAGCTTTTATGTCGCTTCGGGACGTTAACCTCACATCCACGTACCGTAAATACCGTTTTGCACACTTGAGAAGAAATTCAACCGGTATCTGAACATAACACTTTTCTTGGGCAGGGCATGTAATGCGAAGGCAAGATAACCGCTGGTCCTTATGGGTAACGGAGTGGATTTCAAGAGAAGGCAAACGTAGCAGGGGACGGCAGAAGGTTAGGTGGGAGGATGAGATTAAGAAGTTTGCGGGGATACAGTGGCGGCAACTGACAAAGGACAGGGTTAATTGGAGAGACATGGGAGAGGCCTTTGCCCTGCAGTGGGTGTAGTCAGCCTGATGATGATGATGATGATGAAGTCTGCCACTGATATACAAATACAAGTGGACGCTATGACTGTTAGTCATGCTTCGCTCAGTGCCGTGAGGGTCGTTGCCAGGGTACGGCATCCGTAATGAACGTTTACATAGGCCGTTCATGTCTTGCGGCTTGGGGTTTAAAGGTCCCAATGCTTGACCTAACCTATGAAACACGCCGTAGGTGGGAGCTACAGATTATTTAAAGGGCTAGAACCAAAACACTTTGAACGTTAAGAAACGATAAGATTTCCTTCACGAGTGGAGGGAGGTGCCTTCTAGCAGGTTTCAGGCACAGACGTTGAATAGAACGTAATTACACGTTTGAATGTTCTCCGAGGACCCGCTTGGAATTTGTACCCACGTCGAATGACATCAAGGTGGATATGTCTCAACTGTCGTGACGTCATCGATCCCATTGGTTGTTCACAGGAGACCTCGCTCAGTGGCTCGTTTTCTGACGTTATAACTCTCACCCTATCCTCGGCGGCCACCCTTCCCTAGGAAGATCGCAGACGTTGAAAAATAGCTGGTTGTCAACCCCTGCGATGTCTTTTAATTAACCGAAATTTCGAGGGAATTTTCATTTCGGTAACATATCTGTGACTCAACAGGCAATTTCAGCAGTGCAACTTATTTTAGTCAAACATATTATAAAAACATTGTAACAACATCAAAATTAAAACTGCATGACAAAAAAAAACCGAACATGGGGTCAGTTATAATAGTCGCTATACGAGAAGTTTTTTTTTTCTTCGTACTGGTAAAGCATACCGCCGCGTGACCATCAAAGATTTTGCGAGTTTCAGTATACTTGAAAGTGTCTTCGAGCGCCTTTATTCTCTGGGATAATATAACGAGTCACTGTGTGAAGCCCATCGAAAGAGTCGCCTTGGGATCGACTGACAAGCCACGATGGAATTAGGTTAAGCTTTGCGAAAAACAGGTATCCAGGAGTATATAACAATACTCGTATTTCTCAAGGCCGAACTAGTATAGAACACAAGGCCATTCAAGTGTGACCTGTGTATTGCACCATTGGTACACAGATTGTGCGTCACCTAATTGGCATAGAGTGTTCGGAGTGGTACTAAAGTTTCAGCGCGTTACAGAGCATAAGATTACTAGTCGAAAGAAAGGGCAGCATTACATAGGGATTCGCACCGACGACTTTTGGTTCCCCAAACTGTGACTTCTTGAAATTTCAAACATCCATTACGGCCAAACTAATTGACGTAGAACATTCGAAGTGGTATCAAACGATTTGTCTTCGTGCGCTGCATACGTTGGCGTAAAAAAATATTTATCCGGATATAACGAAAAATATGTACCCGATATAGCGAAGATAACTAAAGACGCAGAATTCGTTCGATATTGCTAACGCTCAATAATCATACGCTGCCTCAGTGTTTTGCTCATTCTTACTTACGTTGTGGCGCCCTCTGCCCCATGGAAATGCCGTTCTCTCCCTCCGTATGGTAGGCCATTGTCACGGCTGTCTCATATGGCGCAACTTCGTGAGGGCGACTGAAGCCAGAGCCGTTCGTTCCGCTCCACTTTGAGCAGTCTTATCAGTGCGGACCGCCCGATACGCGACACAGCGGGAAATGACGCCGAACTTTGTCGCTTCGTATTGTTAAGCATTTGAATAACACCGACCGGAAAAAGCGCGCCAAATATCGCAGAGCAAGCGGCGGAACTCATGCCGCGTTCTATATTCGACCTTATTCTTTCTGTATTGTTTTTTGTCGATGAACGTCCGTGAAGATATCGGAGCAACTGAGGCAAAGGCGCGTCAAAACAGCCAGAGCCGATGGCAAAGCTCTTGTCGCATTCTGCAAAATGCGCGTGCATGGGAATGTAGTCTTTGTCAAAAGTTTAGAGCCCACGGGATTTACTTCTTAGCCTTGCAGGGGGACTCCTGAAGCATTCTGGGAAGTCCTACCCACTGAAGGAGGCAGAACCAGAAATCTTCTTACCCAGAGCAAATTTGGAGCGCTGGAGATGCATCACGAACCACACAGTGAGGCTCAGAAGCAAACCCCCTCGGCTCCAAACTTTTGACAAAGGCTGTACATGTGTTCGTAAAGTAGACTGACATGTGCTTGAGACAATAAGCTAGACTACGTATGTGTCTTCGTCAGGGTGAACCAGCAGTGCAGCAGTGTACAGGGTCTATTAGCATGACACACACCCTCTTGAGCGCCACGTTGGGTGCACAGGGCGCTTTGCTGCAGTAAAAGCAAAGAAATAAATGAATACGTGGGAGCAGCAGCAACTACTGAAACCGCGGTGAATTGTTGGGGTCCTGCAAGTTCTTTCAAGAATAATTGGGTTATCTCCGACAAGTTGCTTGATGAGACCGTTGATTTTATTGATATATGGACGCGCAGACGGACATCAGCTATTCGTTCTCCAAACATTCTCCAAATTTGCAACAGATGGGAGACAGAGAAAGACATTCCTGATCCACCAATTTAAAACCTTCAAACCAGCAGAGATAAACATCTCCAGAGGAAACTTGGAATATCTCCCGGGTATATTCTGTCACTGACGTAAACCTTTAAAAAGGTCTTCCACCTCCTTGGAGCCAAAATAACACCACAAGAGAACACGCTACACCGGCGTTCCGAGTACTTCATATCGTCTCTTTGACATTTCTTCCATCCTAACCCTTCCCTTTGCTTTTTTTATTGCGTTCTTTTATCTTTAGCTACTTGTACCTTATCTCGGCACCTCCTGCTATCATTTCTTAGGGACCCGTGACTCCGGCACTCTTCACCCCTGCACTCCTTTCTTTCGCTCTTTGTCCGCCTCCCTCTAAAATTTATAGATTTATTATTTTTTATTCTCAGACATGAAAAAGATTTTTCTATGAGTTCCTTCCCCTCTCATTTAATGGCCTTATCTCTCTACTCTTTTTTTTTTAATACTTCGCCGTATTTCTTTGTGCTTTGCTCCTCAATGCCTTTAGACTCAGTTTTTCTAGGTCAACCAGGCCTGTACCTACCACGCCTCTGATCGCAGCTCTTCATGCCGGGACATACAGCCTGATCTGAGCCAGCGTTTTTCTCTATCACGGTTTTGCAGATCAACCGCTCTAAACCTATTTAGCAGCTGCCCTGCCGGGACAAGAGATTTTAAAATTCACGCTCCACCTCCTGCTAATCTTCCCATGTTCACACCATCCTCACTTTCACCAGGCTATCCTCCTCGGAGGGAAGGCTCTTATTAGCCACCACCAATGATGAACGCTGTGCTCAGAAGACAAGTCCTCTTGTCGAAACTTTGGCTCAGTAGACTGAGGCTCCAGCCCCCTCAACCTTTGTTCACTTTGTTTTCTGTTGCCAATAATCCTACCTTTCTGCCCTCTAGACAGAGCGATGGCAGGCAGGCAGTGGGCTGACCGACTGACTGACTGACTGACTGACTGACTGACTGACTGACTGACTGACTGACTGACTGACTGACTGACTGACTGACTGACTGACTGACTGACTGACTGACCGACTGACCGACCGACTGACTGACCGACCGACCGACCGACCGACCGACTGACTGACTGACTGACTGACTGACTGACTGACTGACTGACTGACTGACTGACTGACTGACTGACTGACTGACTGACTGACTGACTGACTGACTGACTGACTGACTGACTGACTGACTGACTGACTGACTGACTGACTGACTGACTGACTGACTGACTGACTGACTGACTGACTGACTGACTGACTGACTGACTGACTGACTGACTGACTGACTGACTGACTGACTGACTGACTGACTGACTGACTGACTGACTGACTGACTGACTGACTGACTGACTGACTGACTGACTGACTGACTGACTGACTGACTGACTGACTGACTGACTGACTGACTGACTGACTGACTGACTGACTGACTGACTGACTGACTGACTGACTGACTGACTGACTGACTGACTGACTGACTGACTGACTGACTGACTGACTGACTGACTGACTGACTGACTGACTGACTGACTGACTGACTGACTGACTGACTGACTGACTGACTGACTGACTGACTGACTGACTGACTGACTGACTGACTGACTGACTGACTGACTGACTGACTGACTGACTGACTGACTGACTGACTGACTGACTGACTGACTGACTGACTGACTGACTGACTGACTGACTGACTGACTGACTGACTGACTGACTGACTGACTGACTGACTGACTGACTGACTGACTGACTGACTGACTGACTGACTGACTGACTGACTGACTGACTGACTGACTGACTGACTGACTGACTGACTGACTGACTGACTGACTGACTGACTGACTGACTGACTGACTGACTGACTGACTGACTGACTGACTGACTGACTGACTGACTGACTGACTGACTGACTGACTGACTGACTGACTGACTGACTGACTGACTGACTGACTGACTGACTGACTGACTGACTGACTGACTGACTGACTGACTGACTGACTGACTGACTGACTGACTGACTGACTGACTGACTGACTGACTGACTGACTGACTGACTGACTGACTGACTGACTGACTGACTGACTGACTGACTGACTGACTGACTGACTGACTGACTGACTGACTGACTGACTGACTGACTGACTGACTGACTGACTGACTGACTGACTGACTGACTGACTGACTGACTGACTGACTGACTGACTGACTGACTGACTGACTGACTGACTGACTGACTGACTGACTGACTGACTGACTGACTGACTGACTGACTGACTGACTGACTGACTGACTGACTGACTGACTGACTGACTGACTGACTGACTGACTGACTGACTGACTGACTGACTGACTGACCGACCGACCGACCGACCGACCGACCGACCGACCGACCGACTGACTGACTGACTGACTGACCGACTGACTGACTGTAGCTGAGTGACGGACCGACTGACTGACTGTAGCTGAGTGACGGACCGACTGACTGACTGTAGCTGAGTGACGGACCGACTGACTGACTGTAACTGAGTGACGGACCGACTGCCTGACTGACTGACTGTAACTGAGTGACGGACCGACTGCCTGACTGACTGACTGTAACTGAGTGACAGACCGACTGGCTGGCTGGCTGGCTCCCTGGCTGATTCGACGATGGCAGGGTAATTTTAGCGTGACGTTGCTGCACTTTGGGCTATAAAAGACGCCGTTGTTGAGGGCTCCGGACGAATTCCGACTCTGTCTGACCCAAAGCGTTCTCTGCAGGTCACTCCAACCCACTTCTCTCCATCGCCGTATATCACGCACAAAAATTCACCCCTCCCTCAACCAAGCACACTGCACCACGTGCCAAGCACCACACTTCGACCTGTTCTACTATGTATGAGCATGCCCACGTACAAGGGAGCGCCCCTTGCCACACCTCCTGGCAAAACACTCTGCTGGCCACTCGGCAGGATGACCAGCTAAAGCTGGTGAACCGTGTGCGGCGGGACTTTTGTAATGCCGGGAAGTCGAGGTTTCTGATCTGACTTGGCTAGTGTTGGGCGGAAAACTTGGATTCTGCCTAGGAAACGGCAGCTTCTCGCCGCGCGGACGAATTTAATTTAATATCATGTTTTTCACTTCTTCCATGAATTTAACACAAACCGTTAGGCCGGTCTGGAAACTTGCCCAGCAATTTTTGAGCTTCACCGAGAGAGAAGTTGTACTGTTGAGGTGGAAGCCATATTTCATGCCCAACAATAGCCAAGCGCAATACGTAACTTCATCTTCCCAACATTCCAGCGCTTCTCCCATTTGATTGAAGTGTAGGACCGCCTGCTTTCGCTCTAGGCAGTATTAAAGAACTATGGCTCGTAGGAGCCAAGACAGTGCGCGCATGCGCACTTGCTCTTGCCATCCAAAAAACAAAAAAGAAACTGGAGGCCTGTGGGGGAGAAGACGGAAGGGAAAGAGCAAAAACGTAGTGATCGTAAAAACCTATTCTGGTGAACTTTTAAGCACATTAAAAGTAATACGCGGCTGCTGCATGGGCAGGATTTATTCATTTCTAAACGTGAGTTCCCCTCTAGCCGTCAGGAGCGCTGATGTAATTGAAACCGATACTAGAGGGAGTTTCCTACCCCTAACAGCTGCCGGTATCAAAGCCTCTACTCATGGAGGAAGGAAAACTTAGAAGAGGCGCTCGTTACGTGAGGTGCATGGCAAAAAATGTGCTGGAAGTCACGCGGTTTCTCAAGGACTACTGGGAGTTTTTGGCTGATGGCAAAGTCGTAGTAAAGTTGGTCGCAGCGACGTTGTCTTCGTCCCACACGCGTCTGTGAGTTGCCGCCGTCCTGGCTCAATGTTATATACTGCTGCGCATGCGCGAGCGCTTTGAGACGGCGGCCAACTAACAAGGGGATCCCTCACGTCAGGCTTCAAATAATAATAATAATAATAATATTATTATTAATAATATCCTTTTGCCACCATAGTTAATTGCAATATGGCGGCAGTAAAAACTGTCATAAATAACAGTTTGAAAATAGCCGCAGGCCCACATACACTAGACAACGTTAGAGCGGCATTGCCTGTTCTTTAAAAAGAATACATTACAATACAGTATACAATACACCCTTATAAATGAAACGGTTTGGTTTGGTTTATGGGGTTTAACGTCCCAAAGCGAATAAGGCTATGATAGACGCCGTAGTGCAGGGCTCCGGAAATTTCGACCACCTGGGGTTTTTTTTACGTGCACTGACATCGCACAGTACACGGGCCTCTAGAATTTCTCCTCCAAAGAAATTCAACCGGCGCGGCCGGGTTCGAACCCGCGTCCATGATACCCAACAATTCTCGACAAATGCATTTTGGAACGGATCGACTTTATTAACTTTATTTGTTTTTTTATTTATTGGAAGGCTTCACTTTAACAATCCATATAACCGCAGATCTCACTTCGACGGGTTTCCATTATTTTTTGCTGTTAACGTTTTTTCTATCGTCAATAGCGTTAACCATTGGTTTTCTATGGCGCTCTTAACTGCTCAGTGTGAGCGATGCAAAAAGTTTACAAGAAAGATTTTGCTCCACATAGGAAGGATAATGGTACCTTGCAGTTTTCCAATACTGAAAATTTTATCCAAGAACGTTGGAAACGCACCTGGAGGCGATAGAACATAGACAAGAAGCAAAACATACTCACTGATCTAAAAAAATAACAAAAATGCACACACAATTATAGTCGAGGCAAGCCAAAGGAAACAGTCATAACTACAATTTACTCGTTTCGTGGGAATAGCACCAATACATATACAATAATGCTGAAGTAAGGCTAAAGACGGGCAAAACGGGTAACTGTGACGTAACGGACTCTGATAAATTCTTTCCTTCCTCCTTGCTTCCCCCTTTCACTCAATATCACAGCGCCATAGTCATTACGTATCTCCTGCTGGTCTAACAGTAAATTACCCGCCGCGGTGGCTCAGTGGTTACGGCGCTCAGCTGCTGGCCCGAAAAACGCGGGTTCGATCCCGGCTGCGGCGGCTGATTTTCGATGGAGCCGAAATTCTAGAAGAACGTGTGTTGTGCGATGTCAGTGCACGTTAAAGAACCCCAGGTGGTCGAAATTTCCGGAGCCCTGCACTACGGCGTCCCTCAAAGCCTGAGTTGCTTTGAGACGTTAAACCCCAATAAAGCAACCAACCAACCAATAAATCAATCTAACAGTAAATTTGCAACGCCGTCTAAGCGACAAAGCACGAACTCTGTTCGCCAACGTGAAATCAACCTTTCCCTGTTTAAGTTAGAAGGAATGTGTAACAAGATTGCTTAACAGGAAAAAAAAAAGTTAAAAGCAAGGTCGTCCCTAAGGCACGCAGATGCCTATCTTGTGCGCCATCTCCGGTCGAAGGCGTCGCCCGTCCGTACCCGGCTCGATCACCACTCACACGTGCGCCGAAGTACGTGCCCGCTACAGCGCCCTTCACCTGGCATTTCCTCTCCGAGGTGCTTTCGCAAGTGTCCGCTGCAAGTCTGAGTCGCGTCTGTCTTCGCCACTACGTGGTCCGGCTGCATAAGCACTTGAGTCGGCGGAATTGCCGGATGCGCTTCGGATAACCTCCTATGTGCTTGCCTAGGGTACACCTGAAACCTTTCTTTATCCCTTAAAGAGAACCGAGTGGAAGAGAATTGAAAATACATACCAGAAGAAACAACATGTGAAAGCATAAAATGTGATGGTAAGGTGCTTTCCTCATGTGTTTGGCGAAAAGAATGAAGCTCCGCTGTATCTGATTTTATGCAGATTGTTTAAAATCTCCAATATCCACATTGTGTATGCTATCCATTTGTTAATTCAAGCACTCCCTCACTCGTAATGTCAGCGCCAAAAAAAAAAAAAAAAAGTCGAGCGAAAGCAATCTCACGAAGAGAATATATTTATTAACTCAAAATTTTGAAGCCAGGCGTAGGAGAGTAAGATTTTTGGGGCGATGTCAATCGGATTGATAAAGTGAAAATTTATAGCGTTGTCCTTTTCGTCTCCGCTTATGTAGTAATGAGAGACACATTATCATCGTCATCACTATCAGCCTGACTACGCCCACTGCAGGGCGCCTCCTATGTCACTCCAATTAACCATGTATTTTGCCAGCTGCAGCCCCCGTACACCCGCAAACTTCTCAATCTCATCCGCCCACCTAACTTTCTGCCGCCCCTGCTCCGCTTGCCTTCTCCTGGAATCCACTCCGTTACCCTTAAGGACCAGCGGTTATCTTTCCTTCGCATTGCATGCCCTGCCCAAGCCCATTTCTTCCTCTTGATTTCGACTGGGATGTCATCAACCCGCGTTTGTTCCCTCGCCCAATTCAAAGGTGTTCACTGCTTTAAAGGGCCTCTGAAAGGGGCTCTCAATAATGTTGCATTATTCCTAGGATGTTAAATGCGTTTTCTGGAAGCTGAGTTATCTGTGGTTAAAATTTGAATTTCCGTCTTTTCGCGCCTTCCTCTTTCCTCTCGTCACTTTTGCACAGTGTAATGTCAGCACTCCTCCACCGGCTGCCGGCGGGCGCCGGAGTTCCTCGGGGGGGGGGGGGGGGGGGGGGGGGGGGGGGGAGCTTCCGACCGCTGCCCTGGTAGATGCATGACGTCAGAAAGAGTTGGCACGGCGAACCAATGAGAGCCCTCCGCTGTTGACGTAGCGAGAGTGACGTGACGCGTTTGGCGCGGTTCCGGCGGAAGCCCGGCACCGCTGGTCGCCCCGAGGCATAGAAGGGCGAATTTTTAAAAATATATTGTAAACAATCGGCTTACTTTTGAGGTCTTGTACGCGGCATGAACGGTTTCGTTTGGTTTACTGGGGTTTAGCGTCTCAAATCAACTCGGGCTATGAGGGACGCCGTAGTGAAGGGCTCCGGAAATTCCGACTACCTGGGGTTCTTTA
This sequence comes from Amblyomma mixtum, assembly GCF_055824585.1. Taxonomy (NCBI): domain Eukaryota; kingdom Metazoa; phylum Arthropoda; class Arachnida; order Ixodida; family Ixodidae; genus Amblyomma; species Amblyomma mixtum. The sequence continues at coordinate 98,695,823 of NC_143020.1, forward strand.
ACGTGCACTCCAGGTGGTCGGAAGTGAAGGGCTCCGGAAATTCCGTACACTTGGGGTTCTTTAACGTGCACTCCAGGTGGTCGGAAGTGAAGGGCTCCGGAAATTCCGATCACCTGGGTTTCTTTAACGTGCACTCCAGGTGGTCGGAAGTGAAGGGCTCCGGAAATTCCGACCACCTGGGGTTCTTTAACGTGCACTCCAGGTGGTCGGAATTTCCGGAGCCCTTCTTGGTGGCCTATACTCTATGTAATTCAAGCGTATTATAGCCAGCCTAAAACACCCTTTTCAGGGACCGTTTAAAGCCGCTTTATTATGCCGTGCATCACGGGTTCTTGTTTCTTAAGGTGGTTTTGACCTTTTTGGGCCTGCGGTAACCAATGATTTTCTTCACAAGTGGTGATTTTACCCCGACTGCCATATATTCAAATATACCTATTTAAACGGTGACAGACGCTTATGTTTGGCCCTGTTCCCAGAGAAATGAACAAAGTTCCTCTATGCACGAGTAGAAATACAATCAAATCCAGGATTCTTGGGCAGTAATGTTTAATTTTGAGGCAGCTGTGGAATACTGTAATGTTCTGTTATAAAAATATTAAAGGTACTGGAGTATTCTTCTCGGGCGTTGCAAAATATTTCTTTTAAAGTTTGTCCATTGCTTACATGAAGTAGTTAAGCCTACAGTATAAAACCAATGGGGAACGTTTCGGACGATAGCATATATCTGCGGATATATTAATTTTCACTGATAAATCTTAAAGTATACGAAAAAAAATTGCTTTCATTCACCATTTCCTGTTGAAATATGCGGTATGCTCCAAAATATATAGTGGACACACGTGACTGCGCGGAGTTTCAGACTTTGGCAGCAGCAGCGGACACGCGCACAAGCAATTGAAGCTACTATCTACCATTTTTCAGCACTTCCAGTGACGCATCGGCGCGTGTCATCGCGCGAGGATACCGGCTACGGGCGTGGCTGTCATCTGTGTACCGTGAGCGACACCTGGTCCGCTGTTTTCCTGTGGCTACGCAGAGCGTCTTTCCTGACACTTTGGCAGCAGCAGCGGACACGCGCACAAGCAATTGAAGCTACTATCTACCATTTTTCAGGTACTGGACGTTGGCCTCTGCCTATACTTGGTGGTCTTCCTGTGACCCTTTTCTACTGTACCTGCGGCTGCCTTGGCGCCGGCCCTACCTGTTTCCGGTCATCGAGCCTTCGTCTCTACACCACTTTTGCAACTTTCCGCAGCACTTCCAGTGACGCATCGGCGCGTGTCATCGCGCGAGGATACCGGCTACGGGCGTGGCTGTCATCTGTGTACCGTGAGCGACACCTGGTCCGCTGTTTTTCCTGTGGCTACGCAGAGAGTCTTTCCTGACACTTTGGCAGCAGCAGCGGACACGCGCACAAGCAATTGAAGCTACTATCTACCATTTTTCAGGTTAGTCTTGACTACATTTGTAGTACTTCTTTTCCGGTGTCTCTGCTGCTGCTGCCGAAGTGTTTGTGACATGCCAAATGCAGAACTACTAAAGGTTCTCAAAGAGTTTAAGCAAGAAGTTCGCGACTTGCTTAAAAGTGACTTGCAGGAACAATTTACTGACTTGCGTACCTCTCTCGAAAGAGAACTTCGAAAAGAGCATCGCGACCTGAAGCAGAGCCTTGAATTCCTCAATAAGCAGTATGAGGAAATGGTAACGAAGTGCACACGGCTCGAGGTAGAAAATAATGAACTGAAGGCTCAGAATGAAATTCTAGTGGCTGAGCAAGAGGAGCTTAAAACACTGGCTGTTCAACATGAGAAGAGAACAACTGCCCTTGAGCAGTATTCACGTAACAAAAACATTGAACTGAAAAATGTCCCCAACTCTTCCGATGAAAAGCTAACAGAAGTCCTTGCAAAACTTGGTGAAGCAGTAGGCGAGCCGATAGAAGAAAGCGACATCGATATTTGTCATCGTGTTCCTGCCAGAGATGCCCCTTTCCCACACATTGTAATACAATTCCACAACCGGTCTAAACGGGATGCTGTGTTGGAAAAGGCGCGGAAAATGCGTCTATCAGCTACCGACGTCGGCCTTTCAGAAACAACGCCCATCTACGTAAACGAACATCTCTGTCCGCAGTTAAAAAAGCTGCTCGGTATGACAGTGGCAAGGAAAAAAGAGATGAGCTGGCTGTATGCGTGGACGAAAGGCGGAAAAATATCTGCCCGTAAAACCGATAAATCCGGAGTTCTTCAGATAACGAGCAGCAGTGACCTTGAAAAGATTGTTTAGCACGCTTAATCGTATACCAGATGGCACCACAAGTATCAACCTTGCCGCTCTTTCCAGAGAAGTAGCCGCCGCGGTGGCTCAGTGGCTATGGTGCTCGGCTGCTGACCCGAAAGACGCGGGTTCGATCCCGGCCGCGGCGGCTGGAATTTCTTTGGAGGAGAAATTCTAGAGGCCCGTGTACTGTGCGATGTCAGTGCACGTTAAAGAACCCCAGGTGGTCGAAATTTCCGGAGCCCTTCACTACGGCGTCTCTCATAGCCTCAGTCGCTTTGGGACGTTAAACCCCATAAACCAAACCAAACCTTTCCAGAGAAGTACAACATTTCTTGCTTACATATAAATGCTCAGTCAGCCAGAAACAAAGAAGACGAAATAACAACACTTTTTGACGGTTTTAAGTTTGATGCAGTGATGATAACAGAAACCTGGTACCGGGATGACTCGGAAGTGCTTCGTGTGCACGGCTATCGAACCTACCACTTGAATCGAAGTGGTAAGACAGGCGGCGGCGTAATGTTATTAGTGAAAGATACATTTGTATGCGACATTGTTCACATTTTTTCTGTAATAACTGATGATTATGAAATGCTAACTTTGCAATGTAATATGACCATTTTTTCTGTGGCATACCGTCCGCCCAAAGGTAGCAATAGAGCTTTTCTTTCATTTCTTGACACTTTCTTAGGTTGGATCAACGAAAACGCCTACAAACTAATTCTAGGTGGAGACTTGAACATTGACCTCCTACACTCGTCCCCACAAAGTGAAGAATTGTGCTGTACTTTAGAAACTAATGCTTTTATTAATCTCATAGAACAACCAACTCGTATAGAGCGGGATACATCTACACTCATTGACATTTTTATCACCAATGCTACAAATGTGCCCATCAGTTCAGGTGTTCTTCAAACACACATTAGTGACCATTTACCTATATATTTAGTGCTTAGTCATAAAAAGTTCCAATTAAAAGACGCGAGACCGACTGTAAGTACATTCCGGGAGATAAATGAAGATACCCTGGGGTCTTTTTATAATTTAGTTTTAGGGATATCATGGGAGAGTGTTCTTTCAAGCGCTGATGCGGAGGAGGCTTATAACATCTTCATAGACAAATTTATAAAGGTATATAATGATTGCTTTCCCTTCAAAACTCGTAAGCGGCCACGAAAAGCACGCAAACCTTGGATTACAGCTGAATGTGTCAAAGCTATAAAGCTGAAAAATGTTCTTTATCAAAAGTTTTTAAAATCCAGAAACGAAAACGATTTAGGTGACTTCAAAAAACACAGAAACAGGACAAACAGCCTATTACGGAGAATTAAAAAAGAGTACTTTGAAAACCTTTTCATGCAGGACACGAAGCAAACTCCGGAAATAATTTGGAAAAGATTAAACACACTCCTAAATCGGCACACTGGTGCAATTGATAGCCCGATGGAGATAAGTATGAATGGCACAACTCTTGCAGGAGAAGAATTAGCTAAAGCTTTTAATGATTTCTTCACATCTGTGGGAAATAGTCATCATGACCCAAGCTGCATGAACTTTATGCACCAACCAACAGAAGAGACTGCATTTTTATTCCCGGTAACTGCAGATGACGTTGTGTCTACAATCTTATCTCTAAACAATACTACCAGTACTGATGTAGATGGTTTGGAGATTCGGCCACTTAAACATGTTGCTACTATTATAGCCCCTGTTTTAGAGTACATCATTAATCAAATATTTTCATGCGGCCAATTTCCTCGCCGGCTCCAAGTGGCCAAAGTTACTGCCATATTTAAAGGTGGTGAGAAATGTAACATGTCTAACTACAGGCCAATTTCAATACTTCCTGTATTCTCCAAGGTCGTTGAGAAGCTAATACACGTACGAATGAGCTCATTTTTAACCAAGCATCAGATTATGACACCGTATCAGTTTGGGTTCACCAAAAAACGCTCTACAGAAAGCGCCTTGCTAGTGCAAAAAGAAATCATTCTTAACGCCTTTGAACACCAATTGTATTCACTTGGAATTTTCATAGACTATTCGAAGGCATTTGACAAAATAAATCACGTTACACTATTAACAAAATTGGAATATTATGGTTTCAGAGGCTGTTTCCTTTCTCTTATTAAATCCTACCTACAATACCGCCAACAAAGGGTGCACATAAGTAACTCTTGCTCCAGCTTCACACCATTGCTACATGGCGTTCCGCAGGGAAGTATTCTCGGGCCACTACTTTTCAACCTATATATTAATGACCTTGTTAACATAGATTTAAATACATCATTTGTTATTTATGCCGATGACACAAGCTTATTTTTCTCCCATCACAGTTTACCCCTGCTTGTAAAGGAAGCGAATGCAGTACTTGATGTATTGAACACTTGGTGTCTAAATAATTCCTTAACTATAAACGTCTCGAAGACAAAATCAGTTCTTTTTCGCCCTAAAAATAAACCAGTTAATTCAAATATTGTCCTGCAACTTGGTCTTTCAGTCATAGAGGTGGTACCAGTAATAAAAACCTTAGGTGTCCTTTTTCATGAGAATATGCAGTGGAACGCACATACTGACCTCGTTCACTCCAAACTATCCCGAATAGCTGGTATTCTTGCACGTTTTCGTAACTTTCTTCCTAAGCACATTAAATTACTTTTGTATAACTCCCTTTTCACATCCACATTATCGTATTGCTACTTGATATGGGGCACCACAACGTACACAAACTTGTCCAAAATCTATCGACTGCAGAAAAAAGCTGTAAGAATTATTTCAAATGAACCCAATGACGCCCACACAAAACCTCTTTTTGATGACCTTAGATTACAACCATTACCAAACCTGTTCAATGCACTTCTGTTAAAACGTCATCATGCCTTTCATCTAAATAATGACCCTTTCCTTGAAAACCTTGCGATCCTGTCTCCGTTTGCGAAAGCATATAGCACACGAAGCAGTCAGACATGGAAGATTCCTCACACCCGTACTAACTATGGCCGCCAAATGCTGATGTACACACTACCACATGCTCTTAACTCTTCTGATAACACCTCCAAGTCACCTCCAAGACATTAACACTTACAATTATGAACCCGCAATGTTAGCCCTATCACTTAACATGTTTTTATGATTATGTAAAGCCGTCGCCATATATATATTGCTTTTCTTTATATCGCTATCACTTTTTGTCCCCTGCTGTATTGCTTTGTGAACGGGGTGCTAGCCTTTGTCAAGCCGTTACAGGCTTTTTGCTAGCACCCCGTTGCATCACGAGTTCTGTAACATCATTGTTGATGCTAAAATAAATTTGAAATTTGAAATTTGGTGTGCGAAAACGTAGCTATTTATGTAAATTCCTTGCCTAATCGCAAACACTCTCATCTCGCTAGTTTCAAAGGTTGATCTGGAGCTCAGCAGCCTTCTATTATCATATCATTATGCAACCTTGTTAAAACCCAATTTCTGATTCCAAATAAAGATCGAACATCCACTGCAAGCAAGAAAGACGAAACCGTTATGCTCTGATGGCTTCCGAAAAAGGAAACTGCGTCACCGTTTTTTTCGCCCTGGAAATGAGCCTTTATTAGCCTTAGAATTAGAAATCACAAGAGGAGATAGTAACTTATTAATGCGCTCTGGTTCCGATACAGCGCCAGCGATTTTCATAGACAAGTAGCGCTTTTCATGACTAACTCAAGTTTTACGAAAAATCCTTGAATATTTTTGGGAGTTTCGATTTTTCCACTTACACTGTGTGCACTCGGTAATATATACTTCATTCCTATCACCTAGCGTCGATATGGGAAGGCTGAGAGCCAAATGCCAGGAAAGGCGAATGTGCAAAAAAAAAATGAAAAAATTCCGCTGACGGCAAATGTCGTTGATTGAATAATGGACTCATTTCTTCGCGAAATGAAATTTCAGTGTATCGACGACGTGGGCCTTCGGGCACAGCGCTGACTAATGAATTCTTAATTTGGAGACTGCAAGAAAGACACACAGCACACAAAAAAAGTTAATCGTGAAACTTGTTGAGCACACGACTTGTATTAGAAAACCGGAAGCTGTGAAATGAACAAATAAAAGAAATGAGACAAAACTGGACACAAACGACGTGACCTTTAATGGAAATCGAAAATGTCAGGCACGACGCTGGCAACTTTTGTGATTTCAGGTGATCCTGAATAATGCGGAACTGAGGGCTGGACACCAAACGATAAAGCACTCTGAAATGGTTTAAGCGGAGAACATCAAAAGAACTTTGCGAATGCATGGGTTCAAAACTGGGCACACAGTGTTTCATGGTAGAACATGCCCGGAAACAAAAATACAATGCGAGCAGAGGGATTTCCGACGTCGTTAAAAAAAAAAAATAGGACGGAATTAGGGAAAGAGTGGAAAGAACGGAGAGAGAGAAAGCACGGAAATTATAGCGATGAAATAGTGAACGGAGGAAATTGATAAGTGAGCCCAAGTACTTGAGCCCGCGACGTTTTTAGTTTTTTTTTTTTTTGCTCTTTCCTTGATATTGCTGCTTCTGTACCGAGCTATAACTTAAATGAACTGATATGTAATACTCAAAGGCAGTGAAGGTCAGCAAATACCGTCAGCATTGCACTAAGAAGCAAATCCAAGTAACCTGCAATGAATGTATTTTCTAAACCGCGATAGGGAATATACTAAGCTGTGTTGGTTGTTCTAGTAAGCGCTGATTCGAGAACTATACAGGGCCTAGTACAGTGAGGCATCGGCGCAAGTAACTCGCTCCCTGGAACTTCATTACATCTATGATGACACCACTTCAGTCGAAACCCTCGGCGGTTGCAGAAAGAATTAAAGCACAGGTGGCAAGTCAGAACCGTTCTAACTGAATGTGATTCGCATCAATAGATATATACTTACGATGACCTTCGTATTAATATTCTACATAGTCCTTGTTTCAAAAGGGACTGTAGTAAGTTTCTGACAAGAGGGCTACCTTGAAATAAAGAGCTGAAAATAACTCGTGCTCGTATTTTTCGACCGCTTTTACAAAACACTCCGGCACCTAGCCTGATGATAGCTGTTTTTTTTTTCTGCTTGATAAGGAATAAGGGGCATGTTCGTTATATTCTTTAAACACTTTTCACAATAGTCACTGAGCTTAAACATGCAGCTACTCCAAGGATTCTACGTCAAAAGAAGATATTGGTTAATAAATGTATGCCATTCCTGAGTGTTTAAAATTAATACTTTCATGGCAATCTGCTGGCTAACGCCGTACTTGATATCTCGTTTCGTGCACACCTGACATAGTGGCCTAGTCATAAATATACCATAGCTTTGATGCTGAGGCACTGGGTTCGCTTCCTGCTAATTGTATCCTTTACACCGTGTGGTCGAAACCACTGCAGAGAAATAACTTAAAAAATGTGTTTCATGTTCTAGGGAGTCGTACTCTGGTCAATATGATTAACTTTGTAATGGTCGAAGGTTCAGGACTCATTTCAACCGTCTACCACTCTTTATGATCGGCTCAAACGTAGACGTATCTGCTGTCGCCAAGTATCGAACCCGGGACCTTGCCAGCACACTAACAGAACGCCCGAACGGCTCAACTACAGCGTCGGATGTCGATTGAAGACCCATCGAACGACGCATTTAGACCACAGTGCTGAACCACTTGCCCTCCGCGCATAAGCAACACTCTCGTGCGTAGAATCATTCTCTGAGAGCAACCATTCAAGTATCCGTGTAGGAGCACTTTCCGATGTCGCGTCCATGTTCTTCACCGGAGATGATGTGACTCAGTAACCGCATGTAGGTTTGCGGCGGCGTCAACTCGAACTGCTTCTCGTAGCAGAAGCCCCTGAGGCAGGACTGCCGGTCCAGTTCGAAGTGCTTCACTATTTCCATGATGGCCGTCACGGTTCCTCCAATATGCACCACGATGCCGATGACCAAGGCGATCGCCATGGCCATCTTCAGGTTCCTGCTGAGTGGCCTGCGATGTAAGACAAAGTGCGGCGATATAAAGTCACAAGACTGTTTCGTCCGTAAATTTCATGGCTGATCGTCTAACTTGCCAGACGTAAGACCACCCCCATAGTAGATATCCTCAAAACATCTAGGAGTCACAATAACACCAACTTTAACCTGGAACAAATATATTGATAACGTATGTTGTACCGCACGTTAGGCTTTATGGGGATTCGAAGAAAATTGGCGACAGCCCCAACACAGGTGAAGCTCATTGCATACAAATCCTTGGTTAGACCGATTTTGGAGTATGCTTCATGCGTCATTTAAATATTCCTATTTCCCTAAGACTGTGTCCGACTGGAATAGGCTGCCTCAGAATGTTATTGATTCTCCTGATGAAATGGAATTCATTGCCTCTGTGAAAAGTATGAATGCGACTTTTTTCTTTGACTTCGTTTTGTATTTTTGGTATCATTCATGTGTGCTTCCCACTCCTGCTTGGACTCCAGAAGGAGTCTGCGGTATTCGTAAATAAAATGAAATAAATAAATAAATAAATAAATAAATAAAATAAAATTGGAAAAACAGCGCAATGGAAGCCGACACAAGAGAAGGACAAACGCCAGCGCTGGTGTTTGTCCTTCTCTTGTGTCGTCTTCCGTTGCGCTGTTTTTTTTTCCAATTCGTGAAACATGTGTCAATCAGCCTGTATTTGCCCTCTTCAAGATATCCTGAAGCGGAAGTCATCAAGACATATTTAATCAACTCCTGAATATTTTCGTTGCATTTCTCCTAGCTTCCTTCACTGTCAGGGGTCCAGAAGCCTTCAGGTCTGTGACTAAAAACTGTGAAACAAAAAAAAAATTGTTCGCCCGTTTTTGTTTTTGCACTTACGCACAAGGTGGAAGGGGTATAGTTGGGGTCACAACGAGCCAAACACTGGACGACAGCGTCCAGATAAAGTACCATATACGCTGCTCGAAAGCGGTGAAAACTTTCTCGGCAGAAACAAACACTTACGTGAACTATCTCGAAGCGTTTATTGTGTTTTTTCGTTGGGGAGAGGGGGAGGGGGGGGGGTTGGGGATCTGATGATGATGGTGATGAATTTTTATATGTCAGGGGCATTTGTGGGCAACGAGAGCCATGGAACGAGGTTTTTTCCTTATACTCAAGGTGGGGTCAAAGAGCACCAGACCAGGAGAAAGCTTGTCCCTATTGTATCACCGTGGTGGGTACCCGGCGGCACTGGGGATCGAACGCCGCACCTCCTGCATGCGAGGTGGATGCTCAATCGACTAGGCCACCGCTGCGGTTATATAAACGAGATCTAAGCGAGTTGGAACCACGTGAACGAAAATTATTACGAAGAGCAGAAGACGCACTTCTCTCCCGTTGTCTCCTTAATTGTTGTACTTTATCTTTTCAACGTCGGTCCAGTTTTAACTGGTTTCATCGAATGAAAAAAAAAAAGAACAAAAAAGCAGGCCTAAGCTCAATCAGGTTCAGTCATAGTTAATGTGATCTGAAATGTTCAGCCGCTTCGTTCGTCCCGTTGAGTCGAATCGGGGACTGAAGCTGAGTTGAGTTGAAACGGTGACATATCAGTCGACCTGATTTATACCACACAGGCAGCGATGCCACTCATATAGTTTTAAACAAATGCAATAATTTGTCGATACGTGCTCTCTCGCACTTTGGAATCCGTGCTGATTTTGGTGAGAACGCAAGGCTGGTGAAATGAAAATGCCTCGTACCACACTACTATGCAAGGTGTGCTGGAGTATGATCTTCTGTTTAATTCGCTCCCCCTGAAACGCGAAAGTGAATTTCTCGGCCCAAACGACATCACTCTCAGAGAGCATAAAATGCAGCAAAAAGGCGTCATCAGTCTGAAACAAATCACTGCATTCACTTTTATATGGCATTTTCAAGCCGGAATTGGACCGGTTACCTGTTTCTTGAAGAATTACAGACCGATCAGCTTACTGTCTGTTGCCTACAGGGCATTTACTAAGGTAATCGCTAATAGGGTTAGGACAACCTTAGACTTCAACCAAAGGACCAGGCAGGTTTTCGTAAAGGATACTCCACAATGGACCATATTCACGCAATCAATCAGGTGATAGAGAAATGCGCAGAATATAACCAGCCCCTATATATAGCGTTCATTGATTACGAGAAAGCATTCGAATCAGTAGAAACCTCAGCAGTCATGCAGGCATTGCGGAATCAGGGTGTAGAGGAGGGTTATGTGAAAATATTGGAAGATATTTATAACGATTGCACAGCTACTATAGTTCTACATAAAGTCAGCAATAAAATTCCAATAAGGAAAGGTGTCAGGCAGGGAGACACGATCTCGCCTATGCTATTCACTGCCTGTTTACAGGAGGTATTCCGGGGCCTGAAATGGGAACAGCTGGGAATAAGAGTTAATGGAGAATACCTAAGTAATTCGCGATTCGCTGATGACATTGCCTTGCTAAGTCACTCAGGACATGAACTGCAAAGCATGATCAATCAGTTAGACAGGCAGAGCAGAACGGTGGGGCTAAGAATTAACATGCAGAAAACCAAAGTAATGTTCAACAACCTAGCAAGGGAGCAGCAGTTCGCAATTGGTAGCGAGGTGCTGGAAGTAGTAAGAGAATATGTCTACTTAGGGCAGGTAATGACCGCAGATCCGGATCATTAGAGGGAAATAACTAGAAGAATAAGAATGGGGTGGAGCGCATATGGCAGGTTATCTCAGATCATGAATGGCAGTTTACCAATATCCCTCAAGAGAAAAGTATACAACAGGTGTATCTTACCGGTACTCACCAATGGGGCAGAAACGTGGAGGCTAACAAAGAGGGTTCAGCTTAAGTTAGGGACAACGCAGCGAGCTATGGAAAGGAAAATGATAGGTGTAAGGTTAAGAGATCAGAAGAGGGCGGAGTGGGTGAGGGAACAAACGCGCGTTAATGATATCCTAGTTGAAATCAAGAGAAAGAAGTGGGCTTGGGCAGGGCATGTAATGCGAAGGCATGATAACCGCTGGTCCTTAAGGGTAACGGAGTGGATTCCAAGAGAAGGCAAACGTAGTAGGGGGCGGCAGAAAAGTAGGTGGGCGGATGAGATTAAGAAGTTTGCGGGAATATGGTGGCCGCGGCTGGCGAAAGACAGGGTTAATTGGAGAGACATGGGAGAGGCCTTTGCCCTGCAGTGGGCGTAGTCAGGCTGATGATGATGATGATGATGATCTGTTTCTAAAACCTACCTGACACACCACGCGACTGTAATCATTCGTGACTACACAAGCTCATTAAAGAGAAAGCCATTAATGGCTGATACTGTCGTCCGTTAACAAACCACGTCACACGCGTGTAACTCGGAAACTAAAGAAAGAGAAGAAAACCAATGGTTGCTTTAGATACGCGTAGAGGAGGAAAAAATGAACCTAGAAGCCAAGTTTGACGTCTGTAGAATAATTAGTTAATTAATTATAGGCAATGATGTCGAAATTGCATCGAAATATCGCGGACGTCGATATAGCTACGAGAACAATGTGACGTCACATCCACAGGAAGTCGTCACAGCATAGTAGAAATTTTCACAAAATGGTCTGAAAAACTTCGGATTTGTGTCAAATTAAATGGAAAAATGTGTAATTAAGAGTAATTAGCAGTTAAGACCCCCGAAAGATGTATAATTTGGGTATCGATATAGCCACGGGGACGATGTGACGTTACATACACCGGAAGTCGTCACGGCATAGTGTCCTCGGCTTTCGCCTCTCAACATTTTAGTTGCCTAAGTGTCCTCGCAATTTTCACACTTTAGATTCGTCGCACTGTCCGCCATCTTGGACATGTTTATTATTTATTGTACACCTCAAATGCCCCTGAATAGGGGTATTACATGAGGGGAAACAGTAAAAAAAAATGAATCTGAAATGAATGACATGGGGTTTAAAACAGAACATTTTCAATGGCTTGTTTAAAATGGACGGGGCTGGTGTGGAGTGCGGCATCGGCAGGCAGGCCATTCCAGTCTACTGCATGCTGCAAGGCTGCATGCTGCGCCGGTCGCGATATGCAAGGAGGCCGCTCTCCTGTGGTATCGAAAATTCACGAAAGTAGCAATAATTGTGTCTCTAGGTTCTATGAAAGGCAGCCGAGATAACGTCGTAGCCAAAAGAAGTGTTCTCGTAATTGCGAGCACGACAGACCTTGAGCCCCGCTCTTCGTGCTCTCCACAAAGGAAGCGCCAATAACACACCGGAAGCGGTGCGATTTCATAGAATAGGGCCGTTTACTCAGCAGGGATGGGTCTGGTAGGCTTCACTAAGAGGCTAGCCTTTATGTGCAATTTTCGGATACACACGTCGTTCCTATAGAGGCCATATCTTGCGGTCGATAAAGTGTTTCTCAGAAGTCTCGTATTCAGCCTACGTATCTCCCTAAAAGCATGCAGTGACGGGAATCGCCTGCCATTATCACTATCAGAACTGGCCGACGCTCTTTATAAAATTCCTTTATCACAAAGTGGATACTCATTCCTATATATCTACGCCGTGAACTTTCCTCCCACACGGAGTATTGTTTCTGTATTTGATTCTCTTATCGTTATGTGCCTGGGTCGTCCTGCCTTCGTTATTGTATCTGCAGAGCTGACACTTATTCTAGTTGCATTGAAGTGCGCTTACTTTGTATCTGTTTTTGTTTCTTGATATCAGCAAGCCCGCCCGCTCGATAACGCATTCTCTTATTCAGAGGATAGTGTGAATAAATAAAAAATAACATAAAATGTCCAGTTTCTTTCGGCGGGAAGCGTTTACTGGTCAGCACTCTAATATGCGTATTCCGAAAATTAGGCTCTACTATCATTTTCTAGGATTAGTATTTGGCTGGCAGGGTCCTTCTTTTTGCTGGCTCAATCTTTTTTTAATTGAGCCCATTCTCACAATAGAAAATTGGCTTACAGGATGCAGAAGCGCACTGTTAGAAGGTCCTCATTTCACCGGTCACACAATTTAGGCAGAACGAGAAGGAATGCCTAATTTTATTTAGTATGAATTCAATGATGTTATGCGTGGAACAATGAGCGCAAGTACATCTGTATACGTAAGAATTCCAGCATCGACCGACAGTTCTACTGCAGTAGCTGGGTCACATTCAAAAAAGAAAAAAAAAGGAAAACACGGCAAAGATGAATAGGCGATTCCTTTTGTGAAATAGCGATCGGTGACATCACATTATTCACAGGGATTCTGGCTTCCAGAAACGAGGTAACTAAAGCTTCGCCATATTTTTTGTTCCCCTTGTTTCACGACAAATAAAAACGCCCAAATTTTAGCACAAAACCAACACTTCACGAGGTCTATCCGGCTCGCCGAGTTTTTGTGAAGCTTGACATTGGGGAGTTACCTTGGCCGAAGTATAAATAAATAAATACTGCCGCGACTGGGATTCGAGCCCGTGGCGGCGCGAACTGATCAGCTGCGCTGGCCACTGCTCGAAAGCCCTATGCTGGCTGCCGTGCCTAAATGCATGTGTGTGCCTCCCTGAATTTTGATGTTTTGATGGGGATGCAGTGTTGAGTTAGGGCTATGGCGGGCTCCTATTAAGCAGCCCGGTAGTTTGAGACGCGAACCAGTTTGATTGGAGTTTTCCCCCTTTTTACGGAAGTTCTTCCATGCAATAAGGAATATGCTATCGCCGCAACCGATCGCACCTAATGTTAAAGCGCAACACACTTTCGCGCTGTGCCTTGCACATCGTCGTCTTCATCAACTAATACTACTATCGAGAAAATTTCCGAAGACACTGGAAATACTAAAGTGTGCTTGGCGAAAGCCTTGTGGTCAACCCACTGCCGCTTTCCCGAACCGCTGGCGCGGAATCAGTGGGCCTCTTCAGAGCCATGCGTCTCACTCATTTGACTGCAGCGAGACGTCTGGCGAAGGAGCGGCGGTGCAGCTGCAACCACCGACGTGTGCGCGCTCGTACTACCGCTACTGTGTGACGTCACGGTTGCTATGCACAGCTGCGCCCCCCACCGGCGCGCCGGCTGCTAAGGAGGGGAGGAGGCTGCGCCGCTGCGCGGAGGAGAGGCCACAGTTGGCACGATCCCAGCGCACGGACGGACACCGGCAGCATGAGCCATTAAAGGCTTTCAAATTAATAATATCGTAAAAAATTGGTAAATTGTTAAATTGGTTTTTGAGGAAAGGAAATGGGACAGTATCTGTCTCACATACCTCGGCGGACACCGCGCCGTAAGGGAAGGGAGGAAGGTAGGAGTGAAAGAAGAAATAGAGAAAGACGTGCCGTAGTGGAGGTCTCCGGAATAATTTCGACCACCTGCCCGACCGCGGCGGCCGCATTTAGATGGAGGCGAAACGCAAGAGGCGCCCGTGTGCTGTGTGATGTCAGTGCACGTTAGAGATCCCTCCTTCCTCCCTTCCCTTCCCTTACGGCGCGCAATATCGCTGCCAGACGTGTCGACGACCCAGCAAAGCAAAACCATGAGCCAACCTCGTTAAACTCATGCTTTCGCATGTATACTCGGTTCAACTTCGTTGAAACACTACACTCTTTAGCCCTTCACGAGGCAGCTAAGTAACATTCAGAACATTTTCATCGGCAAGAAGTTCTTCGATTCCAACATACTAAGAAATTCATGACTTTTGTCGAGAAAAGAGTCCGTTATAAAGTTCTCGGAGAACAAAAAAGAAAGAACGGCCACCAGCGACTAAGATAGGAGCACAAAAAGAGAGGTACCACTTGCGATACCTCTCGGGCCACTGCGGGGAGCCCCTGCAGAGGCCGGCGTAGAAGACGGGAGGCAGCACGAAGGCCACGGGACATAGGAGGAGGGAACCGACGAGCGCCATCAGTAGCCCCGCGTGAGGCACGGCCAGGGCTAGCAGGCAGGCACACGCCATCAGCGGTGACGCAATCTTAGCCCGCTTCCACACGGTCCCTGGAAGAAGCACCACATATGTGGCGCGTTAGACTCGGCTTGTATCGTGATAGCCCAGTCTAAAAACAACTGAAAAGTTTCTGTCGTCACAATAGATTTTCTGTAATTCTTTTGACCAAAAACTTAACAGTAACAATTTTTGTAGTAACAACAGAATTTTGTGTAGTTACTGCGGGAAAGTACTATAGAACTGCGGACAGCAGAAAAATACTAAAAACAGCAGAAAAGTCTGGTTGTGCTTCACTTTGAGAAACATTTATCATGTCGACGTTTCGACCTTAAGCTAGCCTTCGCCAGTCCTAAGAAAGGCCACCTTCTGGTCGAAATCTCGAAATAATAAATGCTTCTCAAAGAAGCGTAGTTGAAGCTTTTACTTACGTTATCAGCAGTCCAGTAAGTTTTAAACACACAACAGCAAGCTCACACACACACACACACATGCACGAACGCACGCACACACACACGAACATATCCACGCACACGCACGCGCACAAACACGCACGCACACACGCACACAAACACACGCACACGCGCACGCGCACACACGCACACACTCAAAGGCGAATACAAAGGCCCCTCCTACTCAGATTTATTGAGTTCTGTCATTCGTTAACAGCGGCCAGTCTACGATAGCAAATTTCCTAATCTCATCTCTTCAATGGCTTTGAGCCTCCACCATTATATTTTATTTCTACTGGAATGCCTTCGGTTGCTCTAAACGTCCGTTGGTTGTTACCTTGAATCAGTTCGTTTTTTTTTTCTCATCTTTTTACTCCTGTAGGGGCTACCGAATGTTCAGACTTTGAACATGTTGCTTTAAACCGGACCCGAAGCATTTTTAAGACGCTTGACAAACGTGGACACTTTTCCAAAAGCCCGTCTACTCAGAGGTTGGGGCTACTCAGTACTTACTCTTTCCGTAGTCTTCGAAGCTCTCCCGCTCTTCGAGAATCTGCGAGATGAGGTTCGTCGTGGGCAGGTAGCATATGGAGACGAAAAAGTCGGCTGCCAGACGCGTCTTCGGCGAGCTGAAGGAGAGCACGACGTTCCCGTTCAGGCGAGATCCAAATGCGGCGTAGCCCATTGCTCCCACAAGCAGGCAGGCAACCGTGAATCCTTGGCAAGCAACAAAGAAAAGTGGTAATCGAGGCAGCTCCGTAAGGTACGAAAATCATCTTAAGACTCGCCATGCTGAGGTTAGAGGGTGAGAGCGCTTTAATAACTGAACAAACAGCACCCTCGAAAATGATCACTGGGTGTTTTACTGACATCCAGCGCGATAGTATTTGGCTTAGCAACATTGGTGGAGACCAAAAACATATACAAAAGAGGAAAAAGAACGGGCTAACTGCCTACGCCTACATTCTCTGAAAACGGAAAAGAAACTAAATGGATAGAGGGAAGGCATAAGTGAGACTCCACCCCGGACGGCTTCAACATCATGGCAAGCGCACGAAAACAGGGCGTACAGAAGACACTTGAAGACTGCTAAAAGTATGGGGACGGTTAAGTCAGGTTAAGCATGAAATGCGACAGCATTATTTGTAGAATTTGTCGCAGCTTCTGTTGCTACTTTTGTGTGTGTGTGTCGTCCCTTTCTTTTCAATTGTCCGCCATATTCGGTCACTGTACTGTGACGGTGGCAACGTTCGCATATATCACGTTTATTTCTGATGTTTTATTGCGATCGATCCTCTATCGAGGTTGCTCACAACTGGGTGGGCAAGTTGTGATGACGTCACACGGTCACGTGACCTCTTTCGGCCAATCGTAAATAATTGTCGCCTGTCACAGTGGGCAGGTACACTCCGGTGGTCAGTCGCCACCTTCCACGGTGGGTAGGTTATGATGACGCCATAAGGTCACGTGAGCTCTCCCGACCAATCAGCGAATTTCGTTTCTGACTTCGGCGGAATTTTGGTCTGACGGCAACTTTTATGATGTGTTAAAAAGTGAAAAAAAAAGTAACCTGAACAAGCAATTATCTTATGTACTCGCAATGCGACAGCATTAGAGCTTATTGGCGCCTGCACCGCAAGTGACGTCACCTTCCAGCCAATAGAAATTATCAATACCGATGACGTCACTTCGTTCCGACCAACGGACGAAGTCTAATGACGGACATATGTGTCCCGATGAGGCTTTTATTGCTATAACATTATTAAACTAGCGAAGGCTATTGCAGAAGTTACACAAGTTAGCCCAAAACGTCCGCCCTCGTACAGTGGCCAGCAGCTATAGGGCTCACCCGTGACGCTGTAGGAGGCCGCACGTTTGAAGCTTGCCGGCGTCAGCATGTCCCGCCGTATGTGCGTGAAGCCGGCAACACTGGCGTAGTTGAACGCAACGACACCCAGCCCGACGAAGAAGGTCTCGGCCGACGGCTCATCCAATATTCTCCCTGGACGCACCGAACGAAATACGCCACTCAGGTTCAAACCCAGCGGCATTTGAATCGGCTCCGGCACCAACTCGAACCTGTCGGCGATGCCAGCAAGCAGGAGTGACAGGAGCACCAGCGGCAGAGGTAATGCCACGGCGCTGCACCTGTAACGAAGAGATCAGAGCATTTTCATGTTCCATACTTCGTTCTGGGGCATTCCACTAGTTAGCGAGCAAGAACAACATCAGCATGCACATCAGCAGGGACAAGATGACAACTCTGCTCTTGCAACGAAGGGACCAAAACATTTAGCCTGTCTCATGTGAGCATCCCCTGTGAGCATGCCATTGAAAAGGGTTGCAGCTTCAGTGAAGCGGCTAAAGCTGTTTGCATGACTTATAGACAGCGTCATTTCTGGGCATGTCATCATTTGATTAGCAGGAGTGACAGGAGCACCAGGAGAGGTGGTATGGCCACACCTGTTCACCTGCAACCAAGGGAACAGAGCTTTTATAAGTGCCCCATGCTACGCTTGTGGGCATGCCATTAGTTTGTGCTCTTTTCTACAGGTGCCGCCTGTGGTTTCGGGAAGGATTTCGACTCGCATTATAATAAGGCTAATAAAGTAATTCAAGATGTGCGGGACCAGCGTTTCAAGAAGGCGGGGTGAAAAGCAAGGCCCGGTTCGTAGAACGGTGAAGAAAATTAAATGTTGGCGAGGCTTTGTCGGCAGAACTGTCTAGGAAGTAAGGCCATTATAACATCGATAATGCGTAGGGTAGAACTAATGCAATTGGCAAGAGATGGAGAGAATATATCAAAACGGAAAGTGAAACACTCAAAAAAGTTTCGCTGGAGAGATGAAGCGATTTGACACCTAGGATACCAGTAAGGGAAACACTTTAGTTTTCGAGGCTAGGAATGCGTTTACGAGGACGAAATGCAACCGGCAACAAGTTGATGACATATATGATATTTGCTGTTGCTGCGTGCAAGATACCGAAACAACAGAGAATATTTTTATACGTGTCCCGTCCTCCAGCAACTAACGTAGGGCAAAGAACAGGTGTGAACAGGACCTGTGCCACAGGTGTTGCCGGACGCATAAAGAGGTTTTTTGTACAGAGCATAGGAATACCGCAAGCTGGGCTCTATGCCACACGACTCTTCTCTCTTCGTCATCGTCTTCCGCTGATGGCAAAGTCGGTGGCGCAAAGGTGCCGCCGCCACAACAGAACCAAAGCCTGAGTAAGGTTTAAGGCTTAAAAAGCCCTAAGATACATTCAGCCTTGCTTTCAGAAACAACGCCCCAAGCGTCACTCGGAGGAATCAATCAGGAGACGAGGCTGAAATGGAAGAATGAAAGGGAAGACAACTGACAGCTCTTCTCGGAGGCGCTTCCCTTGGAAACGAGGACAAGCAGCGCGGCCGCCTGCACTCTACCCATCCATCGATGTGTGACGCTCCTGACATCTACCCATCCATCCATGTGTGTCTACGTCACTTCACAACCGCTACGGGCTGCTTTCCAGGATGACACAGATCTGATATGAGCATACAGTTTTGATGTAAGTACTACTACTACAGCATGATTACTGTGTCCAATAGATGCTGTCAAGCGGCGACCTCCTTCCGTTCAGTCGTGGGACTCACCAGTATCTCTCGATGCTGCTGCAGGGCCCATTAATGGCTGCACCGAGCGTACCGAAGACGACAACGTAGGCGCAGTACATCAAGCCGCGCATCCATGGGATGGGTAAAACCGCCATCATGAAATCCGTGACGGCCTCTGATGCAATCACGATCACCACTGCTTGGAGCCCCACCACGGATAGGAGGCGTACTGCTCCTACAATTTTCCTGCGTTGGAAAGAGGAATACCGGTGACTCCCCAGACAAAAATTTTTAGCCAGTCTGTCCATAGACTGTCCATTGACTTCTGTCTATAAAGTCTATAGGCTCTCTATAGACTAATCCTAGAGGACAGTATATAAGCAATTTAAATAATATAGACAGTCTATAGACAATCTATAGATTTATGGCCAAATACTTTTAGTAGGCTTTTGACTATAGAGAATCTATAGACGATGCATAGACAAAAATATCTATAGAAAGGCAATAGACTCTATAAGAAGTCTATAGACCATTTTTGTAAGGATCCCAGGCTCTTCATCTCGAAAGAAGTAACAGTACCGGGGCTACATTCACTGCGAACGGTTACCTGGAGTTATCTCTCCCAGTAATTCCCAAGAATGTTTTACCCTGCTTTGAAAAGGTCCGTGTGAGGAACCGGATTACTAATTTGAATTACTGACTGAGGCAAGGCTGCCGGTGTTTCTTGTTGCTTTAATGGAACACATTAGACTTACTGTTTGATAGAATTATTGATATAGGATTTAAAAAATTATTTCATTGATTGATTGATTGATTGATTGATTGATTGATTGATTGATTGATTGATTGTGGCTGATTGTCCTTTGCTATTGTTGTAATCGCATAACTGCAGCCGTCAGCTATTACAGCATCAGCGACCTCGAACTTGCGCTGCAACAGTTCAGACAGTTGCTGAAATATCCGCTCAGGATGAAATACCCACCCTACACCCGGACCAAGCGCGTTGGACGCGATGTCCAAGTAATGCGTGTACCAATGGAACCTGCGGTATTCTTTTCGGCGCTCTTCCATCATTTTGCAGCAGGCGTTGAGCATTCCGGCGTTGAATACGGCCAGAGCTGCAAACAGCGGAACGATGAGGATGGAGCTCCACCCTGCAAGAAGATAAGCATCCAAATAGATGAACGGTAAAGGTTCCATTGCATTAAAGGGACCATGAAAAGAATTAAAAGCCGCTTGCAAATGTTAGAAGTGATGCTCAGAAGCATTGACACCAAGTATGAGTCTTCGGAACTGAGCCGGCAATTTATTATGAATTTTTAAAAATCGTGTTTTTTAAAATTCGCGGTCGCTTGGTGTCTTCGTAGGGAGCAATTCTGAAACCAAAATCGGGAAAACAGACGTCACTAGTCCCATGACGTCGGCAGGCCACCACACGCTGTCATTCGCTAGAGCCGCGGCAGCTTCGACGTCACGGGCACACTTCCGGTAGCGGTGAAAATCGTCTGCTCGAGCTGCCGCGCGACCCCCTCGGGCAAGCGCGAGCGAGGGCATTGCCTTCGCGCATATGGTTTTAATTTACCTCTGCCGCCTCTTTCTGTCGCGAGTTCGGGAGCCACTCGCAGTGCCTTTTTCGACCGCCCAAGATGAATACGCCTTGCTGTGTCGTCGGCTGCAAACCCAGTGACTGGCGAACTCAGGTGTTGAACTCAGGCATGTTATTCCTTGAGACGTGCGTGAGCGAGCAGCCTGGATGGAGCGCATCGGACTGCCAGCGTCGCACGCCCGCCGAAGACTCCGCGTTTGCGGTCGACACTTCGCACCTGACGCTTACTACTATAACCCAGCGCTCGTTCGACAGTCAGGCATGAATGTCAAGCACCTGAAGCTTCGACCGAAGCCGCTGCCGACACTGTTTCTTCCCGCCGGGAACGTGAGTTTCCAGCTTACAGCGATCGGTATGAACGTTTACACGATATGATCTGCGATGGAAGACAATGTTATCTACGAGAATTTAAAAAAAAGGTGCCGCATTTAGGGCACAGGACGAATTCAAAGCGTTAGCTGTCGCGAAGGGCCTTGGCCTGACGGCTACGTACTGCTGCGGTTCACATTCGGCTGCTGCTTCGACATGCAGACTCGGTCCCGACCTTCTTTCACTCTCCCGTCCGTTTTACAACCGTAATACCGTATGTTCCTTGTGTTCTAAGTCGGGCGGCGCGATTTTGCGATCCCGCAGCCGGGTGTCCAACATCATTCGACAGCTAGGCTCAGTATATGCACGGTGTTTCACGCCAAGACTTGGCAGCATCGGTGTGACGGCCGAACCAGCGCACAAAAAAAAAAAAAAAAAACATTGTGTGAGCCGGGAACAGGTTCGGGTCCATTCTGCCAACTAGCAAAGAAAGTTTAAGAAACCCGACGCGCGCCGCAATCCAAGAAAGCGCCAAGACCGGAGAGACGCTGCCGACGCACGCTGCTCCTCGGGAGTGCGACAACCGGAAGTTGTAAACCGAACGTCAGCGAATGACGTTTTCATGGGCGGAGCCCAGTCCCGGAGCTGTTTTCTTTATTTTTATTTTTTTATGGTGCCCCGCGCGTACGAGTTGAGGGGGGAGAGGAGGAGGGTGATTTTTAATCGCCTATAACTTCGTTGTTATTGATGCTAGCTCAAAAATTCTTGCGCTGGAGTGACGAGTGATAGATTGCCTATCTTTACATAATCTCAATTAATTTGTTTCATAGTCCCTTTAACATAGACCCTCATGCAGAGATTTGGAATGAAAACCAGCACTGCCAACTTCTGTCCTTCATGAGCTTGCAGGTATAAGTGAACTTCGGTTTTGCTTGGTAAGAGTGATTTGTTCATTTTTATTTTCCCCTTTTTCCCCCTTGTAATATATACAGCTTTCTATCTGAGGGACACCTATTTGAATTTTATTTCAGTATCAATTTTACTGGTTATGTGTAACGGTACATTATTTCTGTTCTTCTTTTTAATAGCTTTTACAGTGCTTCTGTGTGTCTGCATTATAGTACATACTCTGTGTATACTAGAATTTCTTTGGAGGAGAAATTCTAGAGGCCCGTGTACTGTGCGATGTCAGTGCACGTTAAAGAACCCCAGGTGGTCGAAATTTACGGAGCCCTCCACTACGGCGTCTCTCATAGCCTTAGTCGCTTTGGGACGTTAAACCCCATAAACCAAACCAAACCATGAATTCATTTCATCTCCAGACAGCTGCCACATGTTTCATTTTATATATTTATTTAGGAGACCACAATACAGTCCCTTACTTGCGGACCTCCTTCCTAATGATATGATGCACACATCCATTTCATATATAAATGACCAATTATTCTGATTCCGAAAGATTTGGCCAAAATTCTCTTGTTACCCGCATAAAAATGCAGCTTTCGTTCTGAAAGTAAGCCGGAAAAATTGTCATCCATCGAAATACGCATCAAACAAAACCTGTACTTGCATAATATCCAAATTGAATGTTGAAAAGCTATGGTTTAAGACAATTTAGCCGTGCTCAGTGAGGGCACAGCTTTTCACCTATCTGTCCCGCTGATGAATTTTGCAACAATTTCCGAGGCTTACCGACTGCGGAAACAACATTCTTGTATATATATTATACTTTATATGTCGTGCTTTCTTTCACTGTGCATGAATGCACTTGCACTTAAGTATCAGCATAATCACACCCCCTGCTACAGAAAGGCCTCTTTCATATCTATCCAATTAATCCTCTCCAGTGTCCGCTGCGGCGACCTTATCTCTGCGAACTTCATAGTCTCGTCCGCCGGCTGACTCTCTGCCGCCCCCCGGAAAGCTTGCCTTCCCTTGGAATTTAGTCCGTTACCGTTAACGACGATCGGTTATCTTGCTTCCGCCTTACATACCCTGCCCAAGCCCATTTCAACTCCTTGATTTGAACTGAGATGTCGTTAACCCGAGTTTGTTTCCTCACCCACTCAGCCTTCTTCCGATCTCTTAACGTTACACCTATCATTTTCTTTTTCACAGCTCACTGCGTTGCCCTCAATTTAAGTCGAACCCGCTTCGTTAGCCTGCACTGTTCTGCCCCATATGTGAGTGCCGGTTGGACACAGGTGCTGTGTACTTTTCTCTTGAGGGGTATTGGTAAACTACCATTCATGATCTGAGAGAACCTGCCATATGCACTCCACCCCATTCTTCTAGTTATTTCAGTCACGTGGTCCGGTTCTGTGATCACTACCTCCCTTAAGTGTTTGAATTCCTTTACCACTTCCAGCGCCTGGCTACCAATTGCAAACTGCTGTTCCGTTCCGAGACTGTTGAACATTACTTTAGTGCTCTGAATATTGATTTTGTGCCTACGGTTCTGCTTCGCATGTCTAAGTCATTGATCAAGATTTGCAACGCACCCGTTGAGTTATTTTGCGCGTCAATGTCAATAGCAGCCCTCATGTTGGCTCAGTGGTTGTTGTGCTCGGCTGCTGACCCGAAAGACGCGGGTTCGGTTCCGGCCGTGGCGGTCACAATTCGATAAAGGGGGAATGTTAGAGGCCCGTGTACTGTGTGATGTCAGTACAAGTTAAATAACCCAAGGTAGCCGAAATTATACGGAGCCCTCTGTTACGGCCTCCTTCATAGCCTGAATCAGTTTGGGAAGTTAAACCCCCTAAAAGCCAAATTAACCAGTGTTATCAGCGAATTGCATATTACTGCGGTATTCATCGTTAGCTCTTGTCCACAGCTGTTCGTAGTCAAACTGAGTGAATACTCCCGTAAACAAGCGGTTAATAGCACTCCGTGCCTAACAACCTCCTTTATTTAGATTGTATTACTTTCCTTAGGTTTGGTTTTGTTTATGGGTGTTATCGTCCCAAAGTGTCTGAGGCCATGAGGACGCCGTAGTGAAGGGCATCACAAATTTTGACTATTTAAAGTACAGTGTGGTGGGCTATGGTGGCTGTGTAGCATATATGTATATATATATATATATATATATATATATTCAGCATTTTTACCTACGGCTTTCCTGCACCTTGGTTCCGGAATGCATGCATTACAGGTTGCGACTCAGTCAAATGCTTACTCGTAATTTATGAACGATATATGAGGGGATGGTGTTACAATTTGCCCTTTTCTGTATCATCACATTGATGTGAACATGCGCTATTGTCGAGTAAACTTTACGAAATCCAGCGTTGTCCTTTAATTTATTAATGTCTGAGACTGTCCTCAATCTATTACAGACCGCCGCGGTGGCTCAGTGGTTATGG
The DNA here is from genome assembly GCF_055824585.1 of Amblyomma mixtum. Lineage (NCBI taxonomy): Eukaryota > Metazoa > Arthropoda > Arachnida > Ixodida > Ixodidae > Amblyomma > Amblyomma mixtum. The sequence goes on from NC_143020.1 coordinate 98,720,313, forward strand.
GGCTCGGCTGCTAACCCGAAAGACGCGGGTTCGATCCCGGCCGCGGTGTTTGTATTTCTTTGGGGGAGAAATTCTAGAGGTCCGTGTACTGTGCGATGTCAGTGCACGTTAAAGAATCCCATGTGGTCGAAATTTCCGGCGCCCTTCTCTACGGCGTCTCTCATAGCCTTAGTCGCTTTGGGACGTTAAACCCCATAAACCAACCAAACCATCAATCTATTAGAGAATAAATGAGCAAAAAACCTTGTACGCAACGGACACTAAGCAAATCGGTGTGTAATTTTTAAGTCTTTGACGCCCCCTTATAGATTGAGACAATGTTCGCAATCTTCGAAGAACAGTAAGCTCGAGATCATGAGACACTGCGTATAATTAGTGTCCCGATTTTGTAGCCCAACCTTCCCATCATCCTTCAATAGACCTGCAGTTACCTGATCCGCACCATCTGCTTTTTCTCCTTTGCATTGCTTCTAAGGCTTTCTTTACTTCGTCTTTGGTTGCCGATTGAGTGTCGGGTTCCTTTGCGCCGCTCCCTCTGTCATTGTTGTCCTGGTTGCTACGACTACTGTATAGGTCAGGGTAGGAAACCTCGAAACCGGTAACTATCTTGTCAGTATTGGTAATGACATTGCTCTATTTGTCTCTTTGCTCATTACATCTAATTTCTGTGTATCCCTACTTTCCTCTTGTCAGCTTTCAGGCTACCTTTGTTCTTGAGACATCATCATACACAGCAATTCTGGACTGAAGCATTTTTGAGCTAGAAACCGTTTATGAACGAAATTTTTTCAAATAATGTAAGATTTCACTATCACAATAATTATACCCGCGGTTCACCAGGCGGCAGTCTCGTATTTGTTTTTCTTATTAATGTTTTTGCTATTGTCGATAGCGTTCCCCATTAGTTTTGTAAAGCAGTCAACTGTTCCGTGCGATCGATGGAAACACTGTAAAAGAAACATTTTGCTACAGATCAAAATAATGAACCATTACCTTCAGTATTTTCACAACAATGTCTTAAAATTTTCCAATTTTCAAAATTTTTGCCCCGGAAAGCTGGACAAGGATTCTGTCCATTTTGCACTTCCATAAGTCGCACTGAAGAAGGGTTCATTCCCGTGACCCTTCTTCCGTTCGGCTTCCCTAAAACGGTACTACAGGGGGAAAGAGAGAATCGTATTTCATTCGCAAGCTGGGCATGTTAGAGCATATTATGAGTGAAAAGTAGTTAATTCACGTCACCGTAAAGACTGGCGACACGAATTAACCCTGATTCTGTCCTTTTTTCATTAAAATGTTACAGGGAGCAAATGAATCATATTTCATTCACAAGTGTGGCCCGTTCGCCCGTGACACGGATGCCCCTCGAGGGAGACATTAATGCTGAAGGGAAGCGATTCGGAAATTTCATTCCTCATAAGACCTGGATAAGATGCAAGTGCAGAGTACGCGGGAGGTTGCCCTTAAGAACTTGTGCCGAGACCTCAAATTACTCAGACTCCAGCTGTTTCTTTTCCCAGCAACTTCCTTTCCCTAAGCTCCAGCCATTATCCACAATCTCTCAACGAGGCACCTGTAAACACTCCATCTTGCTCATTGGGGGCGCGCTTGAGCTATGCGGGCCGCAAACATTCTTTTTCCCGTACCTGTTTTACTTTAGTTCTGTTTTCTTCATTTTTCTACTTCTGTATTTAAACGTTTGAATTATAATATTTTACGTACATTTTATATAAAAGATAACGCGGGCCAAATACGAATAATGTCGCAGTTCTCGAAGCTTCCTGTTCGGCACCAAGCCTATTCTATATAGATATTGTGATGTGTTTCTGATCTACTTTGATATTGCGATTCGTCTAGCATTGAATTTTCACCCGCCCCGGTGGCTCAGTGGTTACGGCGCTCGGCTGCCGACCCGAAAGACGCGGGTTCGATCCCGGCGGCGGCGGCTGAATCTTGATGGAGGCAAAATTCTAGAGGCCCGTGTACTGTGCGATGTCAGTGCATGTCAAAGAACCCCAGGTGGTTGAAATTTCCGGAGCCCTTCACTACGGCGTCCCTCATAGCATGAGTCGCTTTGGGATGGTAAACCAGTATAAACCAAACTTTCTTTTCTACCTTTCTGTTTTCTGATTACGCACTGCAACTCAGTTCAGCAGTTATGTTCCCGGTTTCCGCCGCTTTTCTGTGTAGAGCCTGGTGCCGGGCGCGGCTTGAAACAGTGCTAGTGTGTTTATGGGAAGAACGACGCAAAGCTGTCTGGTGAACAACCTAACGGAAGACCCAAACAAATAATTGAAACAAAAAGCTATGGGGACACTGAAGTCACCTTAAGAGTGTAATTTCGCATATGTTGCAGCTTCTGCTGCAACCTCTATGCAACGTAGCCTCACATCATAGCCTCATGGCACGTCATAGCCACAGTTGCTTTTGCGCCATTAAAATCAATATAACTAAATTCTGTGCGCATTTTCTCAGTCTGTAATTTTCTGTCCATCACCGTCACATTCGGACTGCTCGCCCATTAGCCGGCATCTGCTATATTGCTAAGTTGCTAACAGTTGCATGTATTACATCTTTTTTTTTTCTCATTTATGGCTTCTATTCTCTATCTAGATTCTCGTTTAGCAACTATGTTGCTCACAACCAGGTTGACAGCTTGTGATGACTTTGTTGAGGATTTGCGGGGTCGCAGCGGAGCACCAGAGAGAGACGACCAGCGTGGCAGTTCCGGACTGCCCGTGCCGGGCGTGCGCCCCCAGCACGCGCTGTCCATCTTTATTTTCTTTTAGCGCGCGCTGGTACCGCCGATCTCAGCGCCTGCGCTTTATAGCGTCGCCGGGCGCTATAGGGCCCCCCGCCTAGACGGAACGGCGAAATGGACGCGCCGACGAAGCAGAGATGGAGTAGCCACTTAGGCAAGCAGGTCTGCAGGTGGGGCAGCAACATCTGAGGGAAGCTCCTGGGGAGGTGTCTCGAGGTACGCCGGCTTGAGTCGATCGAGGGAGACGACCTCTTCACGACCACCGAGCAGGATTGTCGCTGACTTTGTCGTCCTGCTGAGGACGCGGTACGGGCCGTCGTATGAGGGGGTAAGAGGCGCCTTTACAGCGTCTCGCCTGAGAAAAACGTGCGTCGAGGAAGCAAGGTCCGGGTGCACAAAGACTTGATGGGCAGTTGAGCGAGGCGGCACTGGGCGCAGGTGCTGGAGACAGTCCTGTAGGCGGTGAAGGTATTGCAGGGGTTGGGACGATGGAGCCGAAGGTACGAACAAGTCTCCGGGAAGCCGCAGGGAGGTACCGAAGACGAGTTCGGCCGCCGAACAGCCAAGGTCACGACGCAGGACGGCGCGTCGGCCTAGGAGCACCATAGGGAGGTGGTCTACCCAGTGCTCGCGATCCAGGCGCGCAGTAAGGGCAGCCTTGAGCTGGCGATGGAGCCGCTCGACCATGCCGTTGGCACAGGGATGGTATGATGTTGTGCGGCAGTGTTTAGTGCCGAGCAGCCGGGTGAGCGAAGTGAAGAGGGCGCATTCGAACTGGCGGCCGCGATCCGTGGTAACAATGCCGGGGCAGCCGAAGCGGGAAACCCACGTCGAAACGAAGGCTCTGGCAACTGTTTCCGCAGTAATGTCCGGAATGGGCACGGCTTCGGGCCAACGGGTGAAGCGGTCGACCATCGTCAGAATATACTTGTAGCCCTGAGAGTGGGGAAGCGGTCCAACCAGGTCGAGATGAATATGGTCAAAGCGTGATCCAGGCGGCAGGAAAGACTGAGGGGGAGTCTTGGTATGGCGTGTCACTTTGGTGGACTGGCAAGCAAGGCACGAGCGGGCCCACTGGCAAACGTCAGTGTTAATGTTCGGCCAGACGTACCGCTGGGTAACGAGGCGCTGCGTGGCCCGAATGCTAGGATGGCAGATGTCGTGAAGGGAATGGAAAATGGCCCGACGAAAGGCCTCCGGGATGAACGGTTGCGGTAGAGCCGATGATATGTCGCACCAGAGTGATCCGGGCACAAACGGATGAGGCACGAGCTGCAGACGGAGTGCTCGGGGGTGGTCACGCAGGGCGTGCAGCTCAGGGTCTTCAAGCTGTGCCCGCGCCAGGGACGGCCAGTCCACAGCAGGTGGAGACACGCCGATGGTGGAAATGCGTGAAAGTGCATCAGCTGCCTCGTTGTCGGTGCCTTTGATATGTCGAATATCGGTTGTGAACTCCGATATGTAGGCCAGCTGACGAAGTTCACGGGCGACGTACTTCGAAGAGTTCGTACGGAACACATACACCAGAGGCTTATGGTCCGTGAGAACGTAAAAAGGCTGGCCCTCCAAGAAGTGGCGATAGTGCTGGATGGTGGAGTAGATAGCAAGCAGCTCACGGCCAAATACGCTGTAGCGGGTCTCAGCAGGCTGGAGCTTCCGAGAGAAGAAACCCAGTGGGTGCCACTCGGAGTCAATCTTCTGCTGGAGAACCGCGCCAATGGCCACGCTGGAAGCATCCACCATGATGCGAGTGGGCGCGGAAGTCCTAGGGTGGATGAGGACGACTGAATCGGCGAGGGCTTGTTTAGCAGCCGTGAAAGCGGCCTGAGCGTCGGGAGACCAGGAAATCGCAGAGGATGAGGACTTCGTGGTGCGGAGAAGGTCAGTCAAGGGGTGAAGAAGCTCGGCGCAGTGTGGGATAAAGCGCCGTGAAAAATTCACTAGGCCCAGGAACTCACGGAGCTTGCGTAGGGTAGTTGGTGCTGGGAAGTCCTTAACGGCCTGGACGTGAGAAGGCAATGGACGAATTCCCAGCGCCGAGATGTGGTGGCCCAAGAACTCGAGCTCAGAAGAGCCGAAGACACATTTCTGGGCATTAACGACCAAGCCAAACTCTTGGAGGCGTTGAAAGAGTTCCCGGAGGTGACGCTCGTGGTCCTGTGGAGTACGACTCGCGACGAGGATGTCATCGATGTAGGCGAATACCGCCGGGAGACCACGCGTCACTTCAGCAATGAATCTTTGGAAAGTTTGAGCTGCGTTGCGTAGCCCAAAAGGCATGCGCACGTACTCAAACAGTCCGAAGGGTGTAGTGATGGCCGTCTTCGGAATATCGGCCGGCTCAACAGGGATTTGGTGGTACGCCTTGACAAGGTCCACTTTACTAAAGATCTTGCAGCCATCCAGATGTCCAGTGAAGTCTTGGATGTGTGGAAGGGGATAGCTGTCGTGGACCGTGTGAGCGTTGAGAGCCCGGTAGTCGCCGCACGGACGCCAGTCACCCGGATCTTTCTTGGGCACCAGATGGAGTGGTGAGGCCCAACTACTGGACGAAGGGCGAATAATACCCAACTGGAGCATGTGGTCGAATTCCCGTTTTGCAATAGCCAAACGCTCACCGAAGAGGCGGCGCGGGCGAGCTGCGACAGGTGGACCACGCGTGACAATGTGGTGGGTGATACCGTGCTTGGGTGGCTGATGTAGATCACAAGGCTTCGTGACCTCGGGAAAGTCTGCGAGGACTTGAGCGTATGGGCATGACGGAAGCAGAGTTCGGATGCCAGTGGAAGAGACAGCTGATATAACGCCAGTGATGGAAAGGCGCGTCTTGCTGTGGATGAGACGATGGTGACGCATGCTGACGTCCAGATCAAAATGCGTCAGGAAGTCGGAACCGAGGACGGGTTGATTTACATCGGCGACGATGAAGACCCATCGAAACGTGCGCCGCAGGCCAATGTCCAGAGTGAGGGATCGGAGACCATACGTTGCGATGGAGGTTGAGTTGGCCGCACGAAGAGTAGGTCCATGTGTCTTGGAAGCACGGTCTGCCTGGGAGGACGGCAGTACGCTGACTTCGGCACCAGTGTCGACGAGGAAGCGCAGTCCAGAAATGCGATCCATGACGACGAAAAGGCGGCCAGGTTGAAGAGCGAGGTCACACGCCGCCGTCAGTGATCTCGCTGCGCGTTTCCCGACCAGTTGCATGATGGAGTGCAGTGGCGAGCGTTGTGCTGGAAAGCTCGGTGATACCAGCAGAGACGCGGACGGCGAGGACAGGACGATTGCGGACCACTCGGCGAAGACGAACGGCGGCGAGGTGTTGAGGATAAATCGTGCGGGGCATGAGAGGACGTCCGAAGGGCATCGATAGAAGCGGCCAGCTGATCGATCCGGGCCTCTAACCGTGAAATGACGGAGGTCTCCGGTAGAGAAAAGAGGGCGGCGGCGCAAGGAGAAGTCGCGTCGTGGACTCGATCAGCGAGCTGGGCGAGGCGGTCAAGGGTCAAGTCGCCCGCAGCAGCCAAGACGAGGCGGGTGGACTGCGGCAAGCGTTGCAGGAAGAGCTACCGCAACAGTGCGCCGTTCGAGTCTGCATTGTTTTCGCCCAGGAGCTGCCGCATGCTGTTGAGCAGCTGAGAGGGGCGACGGGCTCCAAGCTCTTCGTAGGTGAGCAGCTGCTGGAGGCGCACACTCTGACGCCGTGGTGCGGTCCAGAATACCCTGCTTTAGTCGTTGGTACGGGGTATCGCCCAAGGGTGCAGCGATGATGTCCGCTACCTCTAGAGCCACCTCAGGAGGCAGATTGGAGAGTAAATGATGAAACCGAGATGCCTCCGAGGTGACGTGGTGCAGATGGAAGATGGCTTCCACTTGAGCGAACCAGATCTGCGGGCACTTGGAACAGAATGTTGGGAGGCGGAGCTGGAGAACTGCGACGTCCCGTGGGCGCAAGGTAGCGTCAGGCGGAAGGTCGCCTGAGGGCGGTAGGTTGCTGGGGTCGGTCATGTCCTAGGCCGGAGTCACCACTGTTGAGGATTTGCGGGGTCGCAGCGGAGCACCAGAGAGAGACGACCAGCGTGGCAGGCTTCTAGTTCCGGTCTGCCCGTGCCGGGCGTGCGCCCCCAGCACGCGCTGTCCATCTTTATTTTCCTTTAGCGCGCGCTGGTACTGCCGATCTCAGCGCCTGCGCTTTATAGCGTTGCCGGGCGCTATAACTTCATGTAACTTCTCTCGCCAATCATTAATATTATTGCCACCTACCACGATAGGAAGCTTTGTGATAACATCACTAGGTCGCGTGACCCCTCTCGACCAATCAATGAATTTCGTCTTTCACATCGGTGAGGTTTTGGTGTAACGACGACTGTAATGCTATCGCAGTAATACGTAGATGGCACAGTTGCAAAAGGCTGGAGATACGTCTAGCAAATGCGTTTCGGGTGCCACTCGAACCCCTTTCCCGGAAGCGACTCCGCCCTTACAGACATTTCATTATACAGTCTATAGACTGCCCAGACTTTTGTCAATTAAGACAATGAAGGGAGCCTGTGTAATGTGTAATGACTATCTAGAGTTGACAATTACTTTTCAGTTGTGACCAGACATGTTGCTAGGAGCATTTGAAGCTCGTTTCTGCCACTGCTCCGGTTTATCAAATCCTTACACACTTAAAACCACAAGGCGGGTGTAATGTACGAAACGGACTACACAACACCACTACCTATTTCGCCAAAGGTGAATGGCATGGCGACAATGCCGATGCCGAGCAGGTTGGCCGTGAGAGCTGCCGTGGTAGTCGGAAGCCCCAACATAGCGGACTTGGACGAGAAGCGCTTATCCTTCTTCTTCCAACGTTGAGCGTAGTAGCGCTTTGCGCGCCGCCACCGGCCATCCACAGCAACGCCGGCTGTCGCGGCGGCGTCGTCTCCTCCCCCAGCGGCGGCGCCGCTTTCGTCGAGGGGCACCACTTGGAATGTGTGGCTATCTGCGCAGAAAGAGATAAAAACTTCCAATCTATATGCCTGTACGACTCTCTCTTAGTGTCTTTGTCAACCGGTCCATTTGTCGGTTTGTCCACAGTTTTTGAAGATACTAACGAAACCAGCAGAGTAGCTACAAAATTAAAGAGGACAACCACGTAAGAACTAAGTTCCAACCATATTACAGCGAGAGCTGTTAACTGCACGCTTCCCCGTTCTACGGTGTCGGCGTTGACGGTGTAACAAGCCGCGCTGATTGGTCAGCATACAGTGATGTCACGCATGGCGTCACTAGAATGCGCCGTGGAAACATTCTACGCTGAGTAGTCCAACCTACCAACGTTAAGCGCACTCTACCGGAGAAGGCAAGGAATAATGAATAAACAATATTACACTTTACACGGAGAAGAGCTCTCGCTGAATCTCTCCTTACGCATTGGTAACAGTGAGTTTTCTGTGAGTTTTTTGCTTTTTCTTTTTTTTTTGAAAGCATCCATAAGCATGTGCCGGGCATTATTTCATATTACAGTATAATATCATGCAATGACATCGTTTTTAAAAACTCAAGTGCTTTATCGGCAAGGCTTGCGAGTAGGTGAGTTGAAACATGCACTTCCTAATTTATTTATCTTCTCAGCCGCAGTCATTTGCCTTGCTAGCCTATACCTCAACCTCACTTTCTCGTATTAGCTCCGTCTTGGGGCTTGGCTTCCTGTTGTGCGAACGCCTGCAATAACTGAAGCAGAAAAGATGAACCGGATATTGATCTTGTTGTCATACACCTTCAGGTTCACTGGGTAGTATTTTGCTACCATGCGTATAATAATGCATATTTTTCGAAAATCACGTTATGGGTAGTTATCGCTCGCGCTGTAATTGTGTTTGCTTTGTTGCGCCAGAGTTGATTTAAAATGACCTTCCAGAAACCCTAGCAGCCCACCCTTTCGTAGTTTTCCGTCCTGTTTTTCTTCTTTTTTTTACTTTTCGTTACTTTTTCCGCTTTTTTAGGTTATTCTTTTGTTTTCTAGCCACCCCGTCCTGCAAAGGGAACCGTCGAAAAAGTTCGGCACAGATTGAAGGGTAGGGCCGGCAGCGAATTGCAGCCCCTTGTTATTCGAGTATCTCCAATCGCTGTCAACTTAAAGCAGTCTTATATTTCCCCCATGTAGAAAAAAAAGAATACGGAAGAAACGATAGAAAAAGAGGCAAGTTGTCACAACTTTGAACCTGGCGACACTACCCGGGACTGACTTAGGTAGCTATAGAAGCCTTCGGAATTGTTGTTCGTATTTCAGTGTACCCTGCGTAAATTAAAGCAAAATAAATAAAACATCACATTGCGCTGCTCCTTTCAAGTATCGTAGTTGTCATATAGGCAGCAAAAGAAACTCTTTTTCCTCATTCTACTTTCTACTCATGTCACTACGCTCCATCTTAGTACTTCAGTTTATAACGGAATCATTAGATGATAAAGCAATTAAGAATGGTGAATGTTTGAGTTCTGACGTTGCTAAATAAGCGTGCTGTGTCGCTGGTGGTCATCATGAGCCCATGTACGCCACTTTCATTTCCTCTGTCATGTAATTTGTACGTTTCTGCAAATGCTGCAAAGTTAAGGACGGGGCTAGTTATTGTTTGCTGAGTCTTTTGCAAGTGCCCAAACATACGAGGGGGTACCCAAAAGAAACCGGACTTATTTTTGTTTGAACTTATTTGTTCACATTTTCAGCACAGACCTTCAATATCCTTCAAAATACTCTCCACTTACAATGATACGTTTGTCGAATCTTTCATTCCATTTTTCAAAACATTTTTTAAATTCATCTTTTGTGATGCTTGACAGTCCGTCCGTCGTTTTTTTCTTCACCTCAGCAGCATCAGCGAAACGCTTTCCATTCACCTGTCTTTTCATTCTACGAAACAAAGAAAGTAGCACGTGGCAAGGTCGGGTGAGTATGAGGGTTGTGGAACAGAGGTCATGCCATTTTTGGTCCGAATTTGTCTTAGAGACAGGGCTGTGTGAGCAGGGGCATTGCCATGGTGGAAAAACCAGTCACCCGTCTGCCACAAATCAGGCCGCTTCCACCGAACACTGTTGCCCAATCTTTTCAAAACATCCAAGCAGAAAGCCTGGTTAACTGTCTGACCCTGCAGAACAAATTCTGAATGGACGACTCGTCTCACGTCGAAAAAACAAATCAGCATTGTTTTGAGGTTTGGTTTCACCTGACGAGCTTTCTTGAGGCGAGGTGAATTTGAAGTTTTCCATTGGCATGACTGTTGCTTTGATTCAGGATTTAATTCAGAAACACTTGAGTTGTCCCCATAGCATCGTCCTTGAACGTCTTTCTGAATATTTCAAAAGTTTCCGTTCCACTTTTTCCGAGAAAAAATCAGAATTTCACCGGCGCATGCTGTTCACGAAAATCAGCCATTGCAAAAACGACACTCACACAAAACAGTCGTCACTCCAAAAATCTGCCTAAACTAGTCTGACCTCCTTCAGCGACGGCACTCGGCTTACTGACTCTGAAATGTTCGTTCTATGCACTCCTAGCGGCAAAACGCGGTACCAGAGAAGCTGAGCCGATTCGAAAAATTAGTCCGGTTTCTTTTGGGTACCCCCTCGTATATGGAGCATGGAGACAGCTGAAGCGACAATAATCTTTCTTGGTCGGCTGTGTCTTCACGGGGGCAGAGCAGCAATTTAGAAACACGACTGAAGCAAGATATGAGTGGCGTAAAAAAAAAAAGCAGTTTTGCTCTTAAACCGTTTGCAAAGCACATGAAATCCTTAACGCTCAAGACCGACAACCAAGAGGTATCTCTTACCGGGGGAGATAGCAACCGGAGGCCACGCCAATGTATCGAGTCCTTGACGATATAAAGGACAACCATGAAAAACAGTCGCACTGACCGGAATCTCGTCCTAGGCACACAAGAGGTCGGGGACAATTGCGCCTAGAAATACAGAAGCTTTTTTTTTTCCTAGGCTTCCTGCTATTTTTTTTTTTTTTTAGCCAGGCTTCGTTCTCGAAGTCGAAAGGAGTTTTAATTTTCGCCCCATCATTTGCTAGGCCTACGTATTTCGCGTTTCTTTTTTTACATCAATACAAAACTGGCTTCCAAATTCTCGTAGACACGCAAAGAGAACTGCGCCAGTCCTGCACATTTCATTCCTGAAGGTATTTCATAACTTTAATGTACTTACAATTTAATTTCGCTTAAATTTGTTTATTTTGATTTACTTCGGCCGCGGACGTAATTAAAGGCCAATTGCATTTATAGTGTTGCTTCCATGGGCTTGGGCGTGTTTCGCATTCTCAATAGGTTGGAGGCTTCAACATAAAAATAACAAATGGTTTTCGGGAATCGCAAAAAAAAACACTCTTCTAACTCAAAAAGCCTATTTCTGAAAATTTTGTAAAGTCTTAGGTGAAACACCGAGTACTATCGCTATGGCACGAACATCGCGGCGAGCTTCTCAAGAGCTATCTGGCAAAGCTACCGCAAGAAAAATTCCAAGGCAGGAGGAGTGTATTCTCGAGTGCTCACGCAAGCAAAGCTCTACTGGGGCCGTATCTGTATGTAGCCTTCAGCGGCCTTCCCCATCGTATCTTTCGTGCTGGGGAAAAACAGAAACAAAGACTAAAGGCTGCATGCAAAAAATACCTTTACCCTCATCACGCACGCACCTTTGTCAATCTTCTTTTTTGGCGAACACACCGTTTGACAAAAGCAGTATAAAGCGGAAGATGCGAGGGTCCGATAAAGAAAACATTTGTGGACCATCTTCTACCCACCCCACAGTCAAATATTAAAGGTGAAACAAGATGAAGGACGACATCTTGGCAGCCGGGCAAGGTAAGCAATGCTCACCTGCTCGGCAATGCTCGACCAATGCTCACCTGAGAGAGCCTACAAACGCACGCCCTTCAAGGCGGTTGCATAATGGACTGTGGTAGGGTTGCGCAGTTATGCACTTGGATACGCCCAGCGCGTCCTCTTCATTAGTGTCAGTCATGTGGTAGGAACCTTTTTGGTGCCGATAGAAATGTCTCGCCAACGGCATCTGTTTTTATCGGAAGCTACAAGTTGTAGGGGGCGGACGGGGTGCTTAAGTCGTACCTTAGGCTGTGCCTGTTCATTTTTTCTTTTGTGTGTAGGCAGCAGCAGGTTTGTTTTTTTTATTTCGCACACTTCCATAAAGTCATCAATTGGGTTCGCTTTATACTAATTAAAGAAAATCACGTAAGGTATTTTCGTGCACGAACCGGAGAATACTTCTGCTCTTATTGTTGTCCGTCAGCCACTTGGAGAAATCCTCCTCCCTTGTCGCCGTTACTCCGACTTCAGGTTAGAACGACCTATACATCGTGTTAACGCATGGCTACCGGGTCACTTTTTATCGTCCACACCTTCTGTACTACACCTAGTGGGCCGTTTGAGGTGATAAAATGAATTAAGTCATGGCCTTCCCAGGTTTCAGGTGTTTATGCGTATCTGCTATTACTTAATGCTAGAAGGTTAAAAGAGACTAGACGAGGATACTCCTTGCTAAAAAAAAAAAATTACCGACGATTACGTTACTTCCTAATGCGAAATTTGAGCGCAGCAAATAAGCTGTTTCACCTTTTCGATAGTGAGTCAACCCCAGCTGCGGAGTTGGTTTCAGGGACAACGCCGCCGATGCCGACACAAACAATATGATACCCTCGCTTCCGCAGCGCTAAGAACCAGGTCTAGCCGTGGGAAGGTGGTCACGTATTCGTCGACGTGCCGGGGCCTACGTGAAATAACCGGCGCGTCGGCAACTGAAGAGCACCCTATCCGCCACACAAGAACAGGGGGGGGGGGGGGGGACCCTTTCCTCCTCTTTCTGCATGGTGGCGACGGTGTTCTATGCAGTCACGTTATCTTGACTCTCTAGCGGCGTCAGCGGCATCCAGCGGTATCAGTCGGTCGCTGCTAGCGCTGGGGGGATGAAAGGGGGGCGGAGCTGGTTACGAGGCCGACGACAACGCCGACGACGACGCGAAACCCAGGAACGGACGCCAAAGAGCTGCGCTCTAAAAAATGCTCTTACGCGATCCCTGGTGGGTCGTTTGAATACTTGGCATTTCGTGCCACGGCTGAATGGGTTCTAACTGATGCCCATACATTCAGAATTGGTAACTCTTTATTTTACCTTCATAGACCCCTGGGAGTCTTCGTACCACTCCTGGCGCAGCGGTGCAGTGGTCAAGCGATGCACCACTGCCCTGCGATAGAAGGTGCTGCCACCTGTGGGGATTGAGCGCCCCCGGGTTGCTCTTCCTGAGCGACCAGTGATTAAATTAACTGCCACCTGCCACGGTGGGAATTATTTATAACTCAATGTTCTCTCGTTCCGTGCAGTTTTTTTTTTTTAACGTGGTTGCGTTTAAGGCGCCGTTACTCAGAAATCCGGCGCCGATGTTTTCGACGTTGGGAGCGAAAAATCACGAGCACGACTCTGGCGGGTAGTGTCCAGAGAGCAGCCTAGGAGGAAGGTGGACCTCCTGAGATGATACCTAAGCGGCGCCATCAAAATCTGGCCACCGGATAGTGGGCAAACTGCCCACTGTGGCAGGTAGAAGTTAGATTAATGACTGTTACGTCGCTCGCGAAGAGGAACCAGGGCCGCACAAGGCCCACCACTGGGTGCACCTTCCATCACAGGGCAGTGGCGCATCGCTTAACCGCTTCACCACTGTGCCAGGAGAAGTATGAGTACTCCCAGGGATCTAGGAATGTAAAGTAGAGAATGTCCAATTCCGCATATATGGGAATGAACCCATTGACGCGATCGTGTCCTACCCTTAGGGCGGAGCTCAAGTGTTCCCTCCATTTTTTTTTTCGTGGTTGCACGCAGCACACCCAAGTCATAGTGATTTACGAAATATTACGAGTAACTTACATCAATGGACACTCTACAAGTCTGTATATTTCCAAACCCCAGTGCTATATCGCACTAGTTTTCTTCCGTTGGCATGGTAACCAGACTTTGCGCAGTTGCACTCTCAAGTGGTCACCCCCTCCCCTTCAACACTTCGGCCGCTTTCATCGGCGCACCGCAGAAAGTAAAATAGCAGAACGAGCCGGTGAATGTTGACGTCGAAAACAAGAATTCTTATTCACGTATTTACCACTCTTATTTTACGTATAAATGAGTTAAAGTGAGTTTGAGGACAAAATGTAGTTAATCTGTATCGACAAAGTGCAGCATTGTAACGATAAACAGATGATTCCAGCCAAAAACAGAGCACTTTTACGCTATAAAATACCATTGGTGTCACTATCAAAAATGTCTGTCCCTGGCACTAAGTCTAAGCTAAAATGCCGTCTTGTCTGCGGATGAAATCACCGTCATCGAACGCGATCAATGTGGGTTCCACCAATTGCTGCAGTCAGACTTAAAAACCTGATGTTGATTACTCTTCTCTTTGCGTTTTACTACCGCTTTATATATGTTTGGCCCCTCTCTCTGATGGGTTTATGTACATTTCCTCTTTATATCCTGCCAGTATATGTATATGGCTCTGATTGTCACCTGTTGTATTCTTGTGATGTAATGCCCCACCACCCAGGGGTCTTTAAAATGATGATGATGAATCCTCGGAGCCCGAATAAACTTAAACAAGACACTTCACGGCCGCGACTGGGTTTCGACACTGGAGCGGCTCGAACAGTTCCGCTTTGCTGACCACTGCATCACACCACTGCACCATCTTGGCGATGCCAGTCGGGCGCGCTACCTCTTGACTGAAGAGCTGCAGATTTGGTGAGTTGGTAACAATTCATGATGGTTCGACAGCCGCAAACAAATCGGACAGAGTAAGAGAAGGAACACACATAACGGCGCCAGCCTTGGTCTAACGCCGTTCTCTGTGTCTCTTCTCTTACTCCGTCCTGTTTGTTTGCGCTGTTCAACCATCACGAATTGCTACCAATGGACTATCGCCTTTATTTTTTCAACATAGTGTTACTTATGACGCTATGTTTTATGTACATGAACTACATACAAACAGTAGGAAAACAGTGACAAATCAACATGATGCATAACACGACACACCTAAGCAACCAAGCACAAGAAAACATGCAATGCAGATCACATAACTAATACATCGTCATACGACATTCCTAACCAAGAAATCTCTAGAGAAACTTTCAGCTTAGCGCGCGGGATCTTTAAACGTCTGCGGCGATAGTCAAGAAGTCAACATGTGCTCTTGACTGTCACCGCAGCCGAACATCCCGAGTGCTAAACTCAAAGTATCTCCCGCTGTGCTTTGCACTAAGGCTATGAGAGACGACGTAGTGGAGGGCTCCGGAAATTTCGACCACCTGGGGTTCTTTAACGTGCACTGAAATCGCAACAATACACGGGCCTCTAGAATTTCTCCTCCAAAGAAATTCAACCGCCGCGGCCGTGGGTTCGATCCCGGCTGCGGCGGTTGAATTTCTTTGGAGGAGAAATTCTAGAGGCCCGTGTATTGTTGCGATGTCAGTGCACGTTAAAGAACCCCAGGTGGTCGAAATTTCCGGAGCCCTCCACTACGGCGTCTCTCATAGCCTTAGTCGCTTTGGGACGTTAAACCCCATAAACCAACCAACCAACATTACCGTCTTCGTCAACGTCCATTCGTGAGCAATGGATCCATAAATAGAAATCGAAGTGAAAAACGAAGTCCTTGCGCATCGAACTCGCATTTGGACTAAGTTCCTCGCTAACGAAAAAGAAGTCTTGTTACAGGGTTAGTTAGCCGAAGAGCCACCTTCCATGTTTGACTGGTGGCAAAATAGAGATAGGGAAATCTCCCGTTTCGTCTCGTGGGCGAGAGGTGGAAAAGACAAAAAACTGAGATATAACGAAAATCCCAGATATAACGAAATACATCGGATATAACGAAAGTCGTTGATGTGATCCACATTACTGCCTAAGCTGATTCGAAAGGACGCACGCTTTCGCATTTCCTTAGCATCAATAAAAGTAATCGCCCTAAATTTAACCCTCGATTTAACCCTGGCAGCACAATCATCAAGATTAAGTACTGTGCGATGTCAGTGCACGTTAAAGAACCCCAGGTGGTCGATATTTCCGGAGCCCTCCACTGCGGCGTCTCTCATAGCCTGAGTCGCTTTGGGACGTTAAACCCCATAAACCAAACCAAACCTAAACAAGATAAAAAAAAAGTTAAACGAAGGGGCTGTGCTAGTGCACCTATGGCGGACTTTGTCTAACGAAGTATATGGGGAGTTAATTTTTTTTTTTTTTGCTTCCGAGGCACTTAGTGGTGACGCGCTGAAAGCGTTTAGCCTTCTCATGAAGCTCACAACCCGGCCCCAACAAGAACAGCGTCCTCCCGTTTTTCACGTAGCGAGCAACTGCGAGCGGCTGTACAACGTTGCAGTGTCATTTGGGTTAGTAACAGAACAAAACCAAGCGCAGCTCTTCGCAGCGTCGCTGTTCCACCTGACGGCGACAGCAGTTTTTCAAGACATTCCTAAAAAGTAATGATTCTAGCAATATGTCGTTTTTGTGTTCATTCTCACACAGAAAGACGCATGATCGCATTTACACAGTGATCTACATGAAGCAAAGAGGGCTGTGCATTTCTAGTAGTCTGCGCCGTTATTCAGCTTCGTGAAGAATAGAAGTGAAGGCTATCTCATATTTATAAGTTGGAGCCGCTCCGAACGCGCCTATACGAGTATATCGATAAATTAAAGTTTTGCGCAAGCTATATGAGTTCTAGTTTTCAAGGATCATGAGTCGTAGTTATCTTGTGCCCCATAACATTAATCAAAACTGAATCATGTGAAAGTAGTGCGACTATATCATGCCAAGACAAAACAATTTCAAATGTATTTCTTACTTTACTAAATCGAAGAATGCAACCGTCTGCCTGTTTTGATGGTTGAGTGCAGAGATAGTAACACCTCCAGTCATTGTTTATTATCTCTCATTTAGAAGCTCTTTCCTGCCCGGTAACACTGTTGCATACAGTACCGGGCAATAAATGAATAAACAGAAGTACTCAGGGCATCAGTTTAGATATTTGTTTGAACGCATCCTAGACGTCACCACCGGTTACAGGAACTAAGGCGGAAATGATCACTGTCGCAGCCCGCCACGTCCTACTACTCGTATAGCTGTTAGAAACTCACCTCTAGATGTCATCCTAGTTTTGATGTTCACGGAAGCGCTTGAAGATTCACAACGAAAACAGTCTCATACCTCCTTCAGCAGTAGCACGCATTTCTTCCCTCCTCTGAACCGACGTTTTTACGCATGCCGACGCAGATAAGTACTCAGTCGAAACCTGAAACTGAAGGCTCCATTCAAGCAGGCGTCGACCGATCGGGTAAGCGTTGAAAAGAAACACCGAGCCTCACACTTCGGGACAGCAACCGCGTATCCTCGCTTTACGAAAACCACGCCGTCGAAAGATACACTCCAATTGCCGCCGCGAACACACGACCAGTCCGCGAAACGCGCGATTGTGTTGGAGGCCCCGAAAAAACAGCCGCTGCAGAATCGGCGGGGGGTCCGCCATCTCATCGTCGCTCCCGCCGTCGACACATGTGTTCATAACGGCTGCTGGGAGCCGTTACGGAACAAGCTCGCAGCTTCAGAAAAGGAAAGGAATAAAAACAGAAAGTAAACAACGAAGGAAGAGTGCTCGCTTTGAAAGCAACGCCTTGCGTCTGCATGCGCAGCTGGCATTCGAGGTAGCGCTGCAAGACGCGAACTCGCACTCAATCAGAGACGACTGCGTATCGGGTGAGGTCAGCACGTGCAAATGTTAGACGGACGTTGAAACTAGCCGCTGTTTGTATACCAACGCTCAAGATTGATTGATTGATTGACTGGATTTGGTTTGTTTTGAGTGTCAAAGCAGAGCTGAGGGTTGTCGGGCTAGCCCTAGCGGAGGGATGTGGATTAATTTCGACCGGCCGGAATTCGTCAACGTGTGCGGAAACCTGAAAGCGGAAACGTCGCTCAAGTCATGTGGTATCAGTCTTTGCCTCTTGCTCACCGCGTGACACATAACAGCGCCTAGATGGCGCTTATTTTGGGCTTTTCTGTGTGCAGTTTTCGTTGAGGTTTTCTAGGTCGATTGCCTTGGTTGTCTTTCACGGCGAAAGCCTTTCTTGGCTCACGATTGGCGTGGATCGAAGTTGTAGACAGAGGCTGTCCGCAAAAGTGTCCGCTCCATCTGTCAATCATAAGAAAAGAATAAAAAAGAAAATTGGGTCTAGATGGGAACTGAACCCCAGCGCCGGCGTGCGAGCCGGGGACGCTGCCACTCCGCCACTTTCTTTTTTATTTCCGGTCTTCCTGATACAGAACAATCAAACACATCTGACAATGTAAAAAAAAAGGACCTTCGCATCACTCGGCCGCAATACTTCGACCTTTGAAGCTGAATAAAGGCAGTTCTTAAAAATGTATCTTCGAGATATATACTAAGGCCTACATGAGTAATTAGGAGCATGTTAATTACAGACGTCGTAATCAAGCGAGTACCAAATTTCCTCCGTTTTCGATAAATTTCCTCCGTGCTTGGTGCGTAGTAGAAGCGCCATCATGCGGCACCCACTGGAAACCCCTCTCGCAATGTACGGCGCTGGCCCAGCAGATGGCGCAGGTGGCGGACCGCGCACAGATTTCGCATTTCCGCACGTAAGAAGACTTCAATGCACCTTATAAATTTTTCTCTTTTTTGTTAGTTTGTGGTATTCCCTTACTGGCAATAAGTTAGTTCGCACGAACTTTCTGGGACCGTCTCTTTGCCTCAACAAACACGGTCGCGGCGGAATTTCGTCTAACGGGGATAGTAAGGCTTTCGTCCTAAAAATAGATGGTGAATTCGCGTCGTTAGGTAAAGTACGAATTAGGTACGTGCGTGAGCACTGTGTGGACATTCTTGTTCATTGCGTATATTGGTTATGCTTGGTTATTCTTGCTATTGCTATGTGATTAAAGTGTTATATCAACTGTGTTTTGTGTGCTGCGTGTTTGCGTGGAATGGATGAAGCACAACAAAAACATGACGCAAGGTTTCTTGCAGTCCGTCTATGCATGCACATCAGTCGCAGCCCCCGTTATGCAGTAAATTCGACCTCATCAGCGTTGTCGTCGGCGGAGGCGATGTTGTGAGCGTAAAAGCAGTTCACCCGCCTGCCACCTAAGTCACGCCTTCATGTGACGTGGTCACAACCTGCCCACTGTGGCAGGTGTCAAGCACCTGTGGCAAGCACCTACCCTCCACACTACAGAGTCGAAGAAGGCGACAGAAAAATTTCTGCGGTCACAACAGATTTTTCCCCGCAGGGAGGCGTCTGCAGCATGCAGACGTTGGTGAGTGGCGACACCACGGGGTTAACCCGAGCATCCGCAGGGACATCCCCTCAGGGGGATGATGGTGAACAATGCGTCACCACGGACCCGAGCATCCGCGCTTAGCCGTGCGTGGCATCGCCGTGTCCGGGGAAAAGGGGATCCTGGTGGTTGAGCC
Organism: Amblyomma mixtum; assembly: GCF_055824585.1. NCBI lineage: Eukaryota > Metazoa > Arthropoda > Arachnida > Ixodida > Ixodidae > Amblyomma > Amblyomma mixtum. The sequence continues at coordinate 98,739,599 of NC_143020.1, forward strand.
GATGCCGAGCGTTTGGACCCTTAAGGCCCCTCGGCGGAGGCAACACACCACTTTGGCCCCAGCTTCCTGTAGACGGCACCTCCGGCCTGACCCGACCGGGGGAAATCGGCAGTCGCCTTTTCCTGTTCTCCTCTCCATCTTTCACTTTCCTATCTCCTTTCTTACAACTCTCCTGTATCCTCCTCCCTTCTTGGTTTTTTCCTCTTTTTCCTGGCGGCGAGGGTTAACCGTGTGTGACCAACTACCCTGTGTTGAGTCATATTAGGTTATAGTTAAGGTGTACAGCTGGCGTGGGCAGGACTTTCTTTCAAGTTCCTGTCGCGTCCCCTTGTTGGACTCCATGGTGGGTGGCTGGCACCATGACCGAAAAACATCAATTTTTTATGGCTCCCCCCCTTTCCAAACCTGATCGCTCTCTTAAAAGAGTGCGGAACGAAGCAGAGAACTTTTTTTCCAAAAAGAAACCAACATTTGCCAAATTCCATGTCATCCACAGTGAAGTTCAAGATAAACAGGCCAGAATTCTATCCCCCTTCATGGTATCGAAGTGCTTAACAGAAGCTTTGGGCCCCGGCTACAAAGTATCCAAAATGACCAGTGGCGATTTATTGCTGGAACTCCGAGAAAATGTCCAAACCACCAAACTCTGTAACATAGTGTCTATTGGGGACACACCTGTCTCCATCACTGCACACCGATCCCTCAACACTGTCCGTGGCGTCATCTCAGAAAATGATTTTCTACACCTTACCGAGAAAGAAATGCTGGAAGGGCTTTCCGAGCAAAATGTCATTGATGTATATCGAATCAAGATCCGCAAGGACAACAAAGAAATAGATACCAAACACCTAGTCCTGACTTTTAACACATGCACATTGCCCGAAACCATCGACGTTGGATACCTCAAAGTAAATGTAAGACACTACATCCCTAACCCCCGAAGGTGCTTTAATTGTCAACGGTTTGGCCACGGATCGCAGAGTTGCCGCGGCCACAAAACTTGCGCGAAATGCGCGTCGAAGGAACACCATTCTGAGGAATGCGACGCAGCTCTACGCTGCGCTAATTGTGAAGGAGAACATGCTGCGTACTCCAGGGCGTGTCCGTCCTGGAAGAAGGAAAAGGAAATCATCACCATTAAGACCAAGGAAAACATTTCATTCAAAGAAGCCAGAAGGCGTTTTGCACTGACAAATACATTCTCTTTCACAGCCAAACCAAACTATGCTGACGTGGCGCGCAGGCGCGGTGCACCACGCAGCACTCCGGCATCTGCCGCGGCCACTCCCACCGCGCCTGTGGTAGTGCCATCAACGCCCCAGGCAGAGACAGCCAAGGCTGCTCTGCCAACTCCAAGCCAGGGAGTGCCGGCCCATGGGCCAGCATCCCGCAGGACTTCCCCCCGTCGGGGGAGGCCTGACACCAACACATCCGCGGCTTCGCGGTCCTCCAGCACCTCTGGTGAGGTGATGGATACAACTACCACTCCGCCCGCTTTACGGCGGCGGACCGGCTCTCACGAGCGAAGAAAAGATAAAACCCCGGTAACGGGCCCAGAACAGTAAATTCCTTCAGTTCCATTCACACCCAAAAAAACAAACATGATATTTGCGATTCAATGGAACTGTAGAGGAATGTTAAGGAACTACAGTGATATAACACATATTCTAGGGTCCGTGATGCCTCTAGCTCTATGTCTCCAGGAGACCAATCTTGGTCCACAACATTCAAATATCTTAAAGCATTATACAACTTTTAGGCGTGATCGCGAACATGCAAGTAGACTCTCGGGAGGCGTCGCAATCATCATCCAAAGCGGCGTCCCGGCTCAAGAAATCAAACTGAAAACAAAACTTGAGGCGGTTGCGGTTAGCGTCATCAGCTACAAAACCATAACAATATGTTCTGTATATCTTCCCCCACACATCACATTAACATGCCAAGATCTAGAAGGCCTGATCGATGAACTGCCGGAGCCATTTCTGGTAGTTGGCGATTTTAACGCTCACTCTCCGTTTTGGGGAAGCGAACGCTGCGACTCTAGAGGCCAAACAATCGAAGATTTTATACTTTCGAATAATGTCTGTCTTTTAAATACGGGAAAAGCCACATATTGCTGCCCAAGCTCAGCAAAAATGAGCTCTCTCGATTTAGCCTTCGCATCACCATTACTTTTTAACGATTTTAAATGGGATGTTTTAAATGACCCCATGGGCAGCGATCACTTACCTACCGTCATCAGGCTCTCATCATCCACTCCAATCATCCCCACAAGGCCACGGCGCTGGAAAATTCAGCTTGCCGACTGGTCACTCTTTACAAAAAGTGCCACTCTGGAAAAGGAATTTTGTGACGACCTTAGCACAGATGAAATTAATCAGAAGTTTACTGAATGCATAATATCGGCCGCAACACTCGCTATACCACAAACAACAGGACTTGCACAAAAGAAACACAAAGTATGGTGGACAAAAGAATGCACATTAGCAAAAAAACAACAAAACAAAGCCTGGAGCGCTCTGCGTCGATATCCCACTGCAGAGAACTTACTTACCTTTAAGAAGGCAAAAGCCAGAGCGCGGTATGTCCGAAGAAATGCAGAAAAAACCTCTTGGCAGAAATATGTCTCCTCAATAAACAGCTCAACAAAATCAAAGAAAATGTGGGAAAAAGTGCGTAAATTTACTGGTGACCATACCCCTTTCACACTTCCTCTCTTGACAGCACCCGGGACACAAACATCTTTAGAAGAACAGGCCAACATACTGGGCGAGCATTTTGCTGAGATCTCAAGCTCATCCAACTACACAAACACATTTCAAAAACACAAAGCAATAGCTGAAAAACAAAAATTTCCATCTGGAGCAGGTGTTCATGAGGATTACAACCAGCCTCTCACACTACAAGAAATAAATAAGGTATTATCTTCTGGAAAAAAGACAGCACCAGGACCAGACAACGTGCATTACGCTATGCTTGCACATCTCTCCGAGGCTGCTGTAGAGGCACTGTTAAAATTTTTTAATAAAATCTGGATAACTGGAAATATACCTGACGAGTGGAAAAAAGCAGTCATAATACCCTTTCTCAAACCCGGAAAACCACCAACAAGTCCTAGCAGTTACAGACCAATAGCCCTCACCAGCTGCATTGCTAAATCTTTCGAAAGTGTAATAAACATTAGACTGACCTTCGTACTTGAATCTCGGCAACTACTAGATAAACACCAATGTGGGTTTAAGAAAACATGCTCCACCACAGATCACCTTGTCCGCCTAGAAAACACCATCCGGGAGGCGTTCATCCACAAGCAGCACTGTATTGGGGTCTTCTTCGACCTGGAGAAGGCCTACGATACCACGTGGAAGTTCGGCATCCTCCGTGACCTAGCAGAGCTAGGTATCCGCGGTAGGATGTTGAACTGCTTGAACGACTTCCTGGCTAACCGCACATTCCGAGTCCGCCTAGGAGCAACTCTCTCCATGACTTTCACCCAAGAGAACGGCGTACCCCAGGGGTGCATTCTAAGCACGACACTCTTCATAATAAAAATGAATTCCTTAGCTAAAGAAATACCCAAGTCCATAATGTATTCAGTTTATGTAGATGACCTACAAATAGCATGCACGTCCTCCAGCATATCAACCTGTGAGAGACAAATACAAATCACACTAAATAAACTAGGTTCTTGGGCAGACAAAAATGGATTTAAATTTTTCCCTCAAAAAACAGTAGCTGTTCTTTTCTCATTGCGACGAGGCCTACAGGTCGATCCCAGTCTATACCTGAATCACACTGCGCTACCAATTAAACAAGAACACAAATTTTTAGGCCTAACTTTCGACAAGAAACTCACATTTCTACCACACATTAACAACCTTAAAAAGAAAGCTTCTCAAGCCCTCAATGTCTTAAAAGTGCTCTCACGGAAGCGGTGGGGGTCCGATAGAGCAAGCCTTTTACAAATATATCGCTCTCTGGTGCGCTCCAAGCTGGACTACGGGTGCATAGTATATGGCTCGGCAAGAGCATCCTACTTGAAAAGATTAGACCCCATTCATAATCTTGGTCTCCGCCTATCATCTGGAGCATACAGAACATCACCAGTAGCCAGCCTATACGTTGAAACTAATGAGCCCGCTCTTGAGGACCGAAGAATCGCACTAACATGCACATACGTCTTAAAAATCCGTTCTCTTCCGAAACATCTCTGCCATCCAGTTGTCACCAAGTGCCCATCTAAAAGATTATTCATCAACAAACCACATTCTATCAGGCCATTACTACTGCGCTTTGAAGATAAATGTGAAGAGCTAACAGTACTAGATGCCCTACCGAATATTGCACAAAGGAATGAATATTTGCCACCATGGTACAGCCTGCCTTCAGTATGTGACTTCACAATGACACATTTAGACAAAAAGCAAACGCCAAACGAGTACATATTACAGGAATTCTTTGCACTACAAGAAACGTATGACACCTACATTGAATTTTATACCGATGGCTCAAAAACAGAAAGTCATGTTGGAAGTGCAGTAATCCAAGAAAAAAATAAACAGATAATACGACTACCAGAATGCGCATCAGTTTTTACTGCTGAGTGTTATGCCATCTTCATAGCTGTAGAAAAAATAGTAAGAGAGAACATCAAAAATAGCATCATTTACACCGATTCCCTCAGTATGCTCAAAGCACTGCACTCCAGGAATGCTACTGAACCCATAATAGGAAACATCATACATAACATAGTTAAAATCACAAAACAAAAGCACAACATTAAATTCTGCTGGGTTCCTAGCCATGTTGGAATTGTAGGTAATGAGAAAGCAGATGTATGTGCTGCACAAGCCCGGAATGGCCAAATAAAGCAAGTGAACATACCGCACAGGGATTGTTTAAAGTTTATCTACAGTAAACTCAGAAATAAGTGGCAGGCAGAATGGGAAGAGCACGCAAACAACAAATTACATTCTGTTAAGCCCATTTTAGGGGAATGGCAATCGTGTAGGCATCAAGAACGTTTTACCGAAGTTATTTTATGTCGGCTCCGCATTGGACACACCCACCTCACGCACAACTTTCTGCTAACCAAACAAAACAAACCTCTCTGTGACATGTGTGGTGCTGAACTCACAGTGAACCACATTTTAATTTCATGTATAAAGCTAGAAGAGCTAAGGCAGAAATATTTTACAACATTTTACAGGGAAACCATCCCATTACACCCCATGTTACTTTTAGGTGATAGAGCACTGGTTGACATCTCATGTATTTTTAGGTTTCTCAAGGAAGCAAGCATTTTAAACAAACTCTAAGTATAGAAAGCTTCACCTTTAACAAAAACTCTAACCTTGTGTTTGGCGCATCATAGCCTCAGTTGCTTTTGCGCCATTAAAATTAATATAACTAACTAACACAACAGATTTTCTGTCATTGTCGGCAAGAAAGTTGTAACAAAAGAAATTAGTATGGTAGTAACAGCAGAAATTTGTGTAGTTACTGCAAAAAAGCAGTACAGAAAAGTAATGCAAAACAATAGAAAAGTGTATCATTACGACCAAGCTAGAAAATATTTCGTCGTATCTTTAAGACAGTTCTGTCGTTTTCATTCCATGGGGTACCATAGCTATAGTGGACTGCCTCTTCCACCCATCCTGACGTTCGACTCACCTTCACTTTTCGGAAACACCACCTAACACCCAACCGCCAATCTCTGCCCATCTTCAGCCTTTGGAAAAATTCTGCCATGTGGGTGAAGCCTCGGCCAAAAGTAAAAAAAAAACATCGCAGTAATTATCGAGGGTAAATCTAACTGCCATCGCAGCTTCCTCGAACGCATCAGATTTCATAATCGTCGTATCAATTTTTCCGTTAATCCTTTCGCTCAAGAGCAGATCGGGAAAGCAACAAAAATATCGAATATTTTCTACCGTAAGCGCGGCTTAGGAGGATTATACGCGTAAATTGAAAATAAATCCACCAGTTTTCTTTTCAGTGCGTGTCGCAGATTTCATTCAGAACGAACCGACACGACATTGTACTGTTAGGTTCAGCCTACGGGCGGAAAATATATCTCAAATCAAGAACCAAAATAAAATGACAATCTTTTTACATTTTTTTTTGCGATAGTGGTGGTCTCCTGCGACCGCCTACAATTATGGGTAGCTAAGCACTCCTTCTCACAACAAAGTTCCAAAAGGCTTCCACAAAATAAGACAAACTTTATGAACAAATGCAAAGGAAAAGAGAACATGTTCTTCTGGAAAAATTAGAACTGGGCCTAAATAACCAGGCTGCAGAAGTCTGGATATTCTTTCAGGTATGGAGGCAAGAAAAATGAGCCAAATGGATATACGCTCTCTAGTCCTGCTAGTCGGACTTCAGTCGCGTGCAGAATAGTGAAAAACGCACTTAGCAGATCCGGGCAAAGGATCTTGCCTTCAAGATTTAGAGTGAATGAACTTCTTTACATAAGAAGTCCTTTATCCCGAGGTGCAGTGACGAGCTGCGAACGTGGTCGAAGAAGCCGGTGGTGAACACTATATTGGAAAGAAACTGGAGAGGCACAAGTAAGGCTTCGTGAATACTCTCAGGATTTTGGACGCAAGATTACGAGCTCAGTTAGTAAGTCAGCTGCGCCGGTGATCAGCGTTGACGAGGCGAAAGGTTCTGGCTGTGAAAAAAAAAAGAAATTGGGAGTTTTTTTTAAGAAACAAAAATGGAGAAATGGAGACATCGTAACAACAAAATAAAAACTCGGGTAAAGTTACTGGCCCCAGTAGGAAACGTTTTGGTTTCATGAAATTCGAGAACTCTGCTTTGTTTCCTATAGCCAATTAACTGCACAAATAAGCTCGGCTGCTGAATGAACGGAATTAATAAGGAGCGAATTATTTTCATGCCCTTTTTTAGTGCCTATTACAAGCTTAGTAAAACAGTTTAGTGGGCTAGAAATTTTTTATCACGACGTGCAGCGGATTAGAAAACTTAACGCTGTATAGATAAATGTTAGGAGCGTCCCCTTTGCGATGGGGGGGGGGGGGGGGGGGGGGGGAGGTGCCACCAAGTTCGACAGTTCCTTTTCACCGTACTTCCCTACACCAATCTGCCAAATTTAATGACACTATCAATAAATCCGCCATTTTTTTTAATTTAAATTTTATTGGCTTTTACGCATCACCAGTTTTTGATCCTGAATATATAACCTAACGTCAACGCCCTTCTTTCGCGCCACCCATCTTCCACTCCCTGTTTGGTAACGTCTACCATAGATTCATCACATTAACTTCGTTATCTTTAAACCCCGGAGCCTCAGGAAGAGTAACTGTGCATGCGTCGGCACCTGCAGGGATGCTGCCAAGCGCAGCGCATTTACGACGCCATCTGTCGATCTTCATAACAAATAACCATCTCTGTTTCTTTGCAAAATCATCCACTGCGCAGTCACACGTCTCGCCGGCCATCGCTCGTGCCACACATAAGATAGCCTCGAGCTGCGGACAAGGAATGAACGACAGTCAGTGGCGGCCGTGTACGGACATCCGATAACAGCGTCGGCGTTTCACCGCGGTTTGTAAAAGAAGATTCCTTCGGCCGGATCGTCACTTGGCAGTGGCAGCGACAACTACCAGCCTTATGTAACCACCTTCTGTGCAGGTTAGTGTTAAAATATGTTCTTCCCTGAGCAGTTTTTGGATTTTTTTTCTTCGTCGTCACTGCTGGCAAGTTCGCTTGAGTGCTTTGCAAGAGACCTGTGCTTGCTATGACTATAGGTTGTGTCTGCCGCTTTCCAGTTGCTCGAAATTTCCGGAGCTCTACACTACGGCGTCTCTCATAGCCTGAGTCGCTTTGGGACGTTAAACGAACGTAAACCAAGCAAACCTTTCCAGTGGCGGGTAGCCCCTGTCTCACATGCTTAAAGTGCAGATTTTTCTTCCATCTTGGCGAATGCGTGGGCATAACAGAAGAAATATTCACTTCTAATCGCGAAAAGCAAAAGAAAGCTTGGAAATGCGATACTTGCCGAAGCGTCCCCAAAGCAACCGGCTGGACAAGAAATTCTAAGAAGGAATCCACCCTATTAGCCTGTATACTGCGGATTGAGACCAAGCTCGATGCCCTCCTGCCTTTGCCAAAACAGATTGATTCATTTCAGTCGCAAATGCAGCTGCTCTCTGATAAGTTCGATGATTTCCAAAACCGCCTCACTGTTCAAGAAAAAACAACGGAACAGCTAACAAAGCGAGTTGAACGGCTGGAATCCACCAACGTGGACAGTAATGTGGCTCAGGTGAGACGGGACGTTGATGATTTAGAGTAGCGTAGCCGCCGTCTAAACATAGAGCTTCACGGGTTGGCTAGAAGCCAGGACAAAGGTTTGATATGTAAGATAAGGGAGGTCACCAAGGAGCTGGAAGTTTGAGCTATCCCAAAAGACGACATTATCGCTGCGCAAAGTTAGCCTGTCAAGCAAGGAAGGATACGATCCGTGATCATTCGCTTCGTTCTGCAGCCGGTCCGTTACGCATGGCTATCAAAGAAGAAGGTTCTAAACGAAGATCAGATAAACCAGTTCATGTACGGAAGCATGACTCGATTAAAACCAAGCCTGTTATCAGTGACGAAAGAATGGGCTAAGAAATCACGCTAAGGCTAAGTGTGGCATACAAAATGGGAGGTGTTCACCCGCAAAAAAAAAAACAGGTGACTCGACTATAGTCAGTCGTCGGAAAGATGAATGGCGTCGTTCAAATAGAGTAAAGCAAAGATGCCTTACTTAAGTTTGCTGAAAGAAAGAAATAACCCCACAAATTTTTCATGACATCGACCTGGCGAAAAGCCAGCATTTCTCTTTCATCTGAACGCCAAAACTACCATGCACCAACTGGTCCAACAAGCTACGCTTCTTCAATCAAAGAAATAAGTTTGATGAAATTAACTTGTTCCTGCCCAATATCTTTAAAAAACAAATATACTACGCTCTCTTCCTTTCACGCTTAACATACTGCTTTTTTGTATGGTCAAGTACAAGACAAAGAAGTCTAACTCATCTCCAGTATCTCCAAAACCGCTATGTGCGTGCTATTGGAATCATTCCGAAAACGGAAAATTGCTCGCCACATTTCAAGACTTAAGGTATACTGGATATTAATAACATAATGAAATACAAATTATTCCTAGAAATAAAGCGTCAATTTACGTCGGGAAGGTCAATATTTGAAGTTAAATACAGTAACAAATGTACTCCACATGAACTTACCCATGATGCAATACAAATGCCCAGATCTCGTACTAACTATCGAGATAGCAGGTCATGCGTACAAATAGCAAGCCTACTGAATCAATGTCCTGGCATTTTTGAAATACTGTCGGCAAATCCGTCGCAACACAAAATCAAGAAAACATTGAAACTTATGTACCTTAAAGAGGTGTTTGGTTTTTGGATTCACGCTCCGTCACGCTGCTCAACTCTGGTTATCAGCGGATATATAAGTGGGCCTGGCTTCTTTTGTCTTCATTAAAGTTGAAAGTTCCGCTTCTTTCCTGTCGTCTCTATCCTTTTTCCTGTGAACGTCTTTTTAGCGCACAACCTTTCAAATCTAAAGAGCCATAGGTGGAGGTTTCTTAAGCCATGTGTGTACTATGTTATTTTCTACAAAGGCAAATAATACTCTGAATTTGTGAAATATATTGGAATACATTTACAGGTATATTCCCATTTACTTTTCATCTGATTGATTTACTTCTATTTCAATTTCATATTTCCTTTATTTTTCATCTTGTGTTTTTTTGTTTTGTGGGACAAATGTTATATTTACATGTTGAATATGTATTGTACCTGCAATTACGCTGTCATGACTTGATTGCACTGTATTACAAGTATGGATGTATTGTACTATAAGTGCTGTTCTCAAATCCTGTAAATAGTTGGTTATGCTGTTAAGAGTGGGACGGCCTCGTCGGGCGGGTAACAGCTTAGTCTACTCACCAAGGACTAATATTGAATTTTTTGCCCCAAATAAAGACCATTGCTACGTATCCCGAGGCACAGGTGTCGACCATCTGCCGAAGCCAAACACGTATTACGGGTCTTGGCGGGTCTCTCTTATATCATAATGCGGCCCCGCTTCTATCGAGATACAAGTGGCTGTAGGCGCTCGATTTTGTAGCGAAAGCTATATTGGCCACGAACTTGCGATTTCGCTGTGCTCCGAGGAGGCACAGAGACCGACCTTGAGCCGTTTCCTAGAAACCGCCGCAGCTGGCATGACGTCACACCGCGCGCCTCGCCGCGGAGCCACTGCTGCTGTTTCGTATGACGTCACACCGCGCGCCTCGTCGTTGCGCTTGCCTTAGCTTCCGCTACGTATATCCTGGCATAGCCGAGCTAAGCCACTGCCAATTTTTAATAGCGCAGTCGAACAACCGAAGGGCGGTCTGCACAGCCTAAATTTCCCTGCAGTGGAACAGGCTGTACTTCCTCTTCCAAATTCTATTCGTCACGCTGCCTAATTTCTGAGCGGTTGTATGCATTACACGATTGTAAAATAGTTGCAGTTATTCTCTTTGAGCGTGCTCGTACATTGGCTTATCCGTCACGAAGCCTAAAGAAGCGCATAGTTAGGTTCGATTTAGAGCTTCAGGGAAATTCAAATAATGGAAAGCGAGCTAATGCAAGACACTTTAATTGCGCAGAAAACGACAAACCGACGAAGGTTAATGCAATCGCTATTTCAAGGAGCGTGCAGGAGAGAATAAGACAGCTGAGAGCCGGGTAGATGGCGGGTAGGAACTGTTAGTGGAAAGCAATGCGTGAGGTTCGTGTTGATTTTCGCGCAGTTTTAGCTCTGCGCAGTAGTGGACAAAAAAGTCACAAAAGCCACGTGTATAGCTGCAGGCGTACTAAACTGGCGCTGGTCTTTGTATGTATTGGTCAGTTACTGTGTACAGCACACGAAAATGGCGTACTAGAAAATTTTTTATTCTGTTACAAATGGTCCACTTACTTTTATAAAGCCCTCTATTCAAGGCCCGAATTTTCTTGTGTAGTGTTGTGTAGTGTTCTCTAGTGCTGTGTAATATCGTGTAGCATTGCGATGCGTTGCATTGCGTTGCGTTCGGTTGGGTCGAGTGGGGTCAGGTTTGATTCGATTGGATTGGATGTGATTGGGTAGGGTTTTCTTGTATTATACACCGTATTACATGTCTTGTCCGACGTAGGGACGGCTAAGAGGCACCTTTGGCATTTTTTACACTCCTGGTAAATTCACTTCCTGAGACCTACAATGCGATATATATATTCTCGCATGCATTTCAGGGCAAAATAGATGGGAACGAATGTCCAGAAAGCTCTCATTCAGTCCGATATTTAGTTTCTAAGTTCTTTATGCTGTTGTTTACGAAACCAATAGATGCTGTCTTGTTCCACCCGTCTTCTTTTCCACTATTAACTAAGTGCTCATAATCCAAAGTCCAGAAAGCGGCGGTTCGGAAGAAATCACCTTGTTACGCACCTCGGTTCTTTCTTTTCCCGGATGAGGTAGAGACCTCGCAGCTTCCCAGGTCTTTTAACCAGAACAGTTAATTTTCAAACGTTTAAATCCTGTGTAACTGCAGTCGCCCCCGATCTCGCGCACGGAAATTTTCGAGTCTGTCACCCTCTTGACAGACACTGTGGCCTGACAAAGCCTAGTCCAACATATCCCGACAGATTGCAAGATAATAAAGACGAAAGAAATTACGGTCACTCAATGAGTCATAAGCGAGATTTTGACGTTTCAGGGTTCGCATGAGTCATCATTAACCGTAAGATTCAACGCAGTGATTATGAGTAGTATATGCATTCAATGTCTTTCATATTGATATTACTGGGTATCGATTGTTTGAATTAACAAGGATTCGAGTAGCAGCCACGTCGTTAGTTTCTTCTCCCAGTTACAAAGTGCTCAGTTGTCCCAGTGAATGGGGTAGCTTGTGTACTCGTGACCGCTATTTTCCCATCTTGTGAATTTAAATTGCCGACTGTTACATGCGCGTTTCACCGGTGCATAAGTGACTCTTGCAGACACTAAAAAAAAGCACTAATGCTTTGAGGACTTCATTAGTTACAGCATACTTTCTATTACACGTACAGGCTGTGGGACGCAATGTTTGTCACACTCTCTGAGGGTCCTGGAGCGCTGTCAACCGGACGGAGTACTGAGGGGCTTACCACAAACTCTTTAATCCAGAAGAGAGAAGGATCCAAGACCTGTAAATTATCTGCTTCCCGTTGCCATTTAAGCTTACTTAAATGAGTGGAGTGAACAACTTATAAACTGAAAGCGCCAAATCCTGGCCCGCGGGCATTCGGTAATACTCGAACCTAGTTATAACGAAACGATTAATGCAGAAATATTAGATATAACGAAGTAATGGCGATTATTCTTGGAATTTCGGTTAACACGGGCTATAACGAAGCTACCGTTATAACGAAGTAATCGTCGGACCCCTTCAACTTCGTATAGCCTGGTTCAACTCTACCTGTCTCCGTAGTAGTAGAGCTGCAAATTAGCTGCTAAAACATATGCGTGTGTGCGTATATGCGTAACAGTTATGAATGGCACAAACCAGGCACTAGGCACTTTCTGTAAGGGTTCATCAATGCAGACAAAAGCCAAAGTTATGTTTAAAAAAACGTATTTTACTGTGGTTCATCACCGTGTCAAGAAAAAAAAGTAAACATCAACTGTACATAAAAGGTGGCGCTAAAAGGGCAGGCACGAAGGTTTGTGAGAGCGAGAGAGAAGATGACGCCCTTCTCTCGAGGTCTTCCGCAAGCCTTTTGGTGCCACTGACAGCCGTGCGTCAGCGTCGCAGATGCGTCACAAGCGTTCGACGTCACCAGTCACGAAACAATGAGGGCTTCCAGTCGTCGGCGTCACACATTACACGGTCAGGTAACAGTAGAGAACAAGGTCCCTGAGAAGCGACAGCCCTACAGTAGGGGCAGCTTCGAAGTCACCAGCCGCCCGGTAGACATGAACGAGCAGTTCTAATCTTACACTACAAAAATAACTTTAGCCGACAAGTTCGCCCACGGATCTACAGTTCACTATACAGGAGCATTGTAGTTGGCCTTCGGTTGTCATGCGTCTTCGGGGGGCAGTAAAATCTTTCCGTCGAATCAAGGCGTACTTCGTCACGGTTGTGACAAGGCCACGGTTGTGACGTGTAACTTTGCTACATTTGAACCGCAGGAAGGTCGTTTCCCTTCGCGAAATAGTGGCTCAGGACTCTTCGTTTTTTACAATGCCGCATGTGTTCACATGAAGACACATTCGGAAACGCAAGCAGTTCGTGTGTGGGTCGTTCGCTTGGTCACAGCCCGGAGCATGCGAGCGACTGCTAAGACTAAAACAAAAGCACGCTTGAATGTACGGGCTCGCTGCAGCAGGTCGAAGCGGGATCAACTCCAGCCGCACGTGAAGCACAGGGCACGCCGGCTCTGTTCGTTGGCGGGAGCAGTTTGCATTCGCTCCCTACGAAGCCATCTTCTCAACGATGGCTTCCCTCGCGCGCTTGTTTTGTTTGTTTGTAGCTGCGACGTTCGTCAATGACCGGCGCGGCCTGACGGAGAGACGTTGGGTTCTATGAAGCAGGGGAGCGCGAACGAGCCGGGTTCGACGAGGTCCTCTATCGAAGCCACAGTACCCGCAATGGTTCCGATGAGGCCGGCGATGAGTGTCACCAGAAGAACCACCTTCTCCCACATTGGCAGCTTCCTGCAAATTGAAATGAACATCGTGTTGCAGCTTTTGATGCGAAAGCAACAATACGCGAGTCGCCGAGCCATTTCGCGGAGTTGAGGCCAGGCCATACTGCGCATGCGCGAGGGGCAGTGACGTCACACAGATCACAGATGGCGCGCCGCCGCCATCGCTGCGCGGGTGACTCAGAGGCGCCGCCGCCGCGCTCGCCAGTTGCGCATGCTCAGTAGCGTCGCATAGCTAGCGTGCCGGGGCCGCCGCCGCTGCCGCGCGCTCTCCATCGCCTCTCTCTCTCTCCTCGTTGCTTTCGCAAACCTCCAGGTTTAACCAGAGCTAAACCACTGCCATTTTTTTCTTTTCATTGCCCTCGCTCTCTTCCAATTTTTTTTTAACTATGGTACTTCAACAGACAACGCAAGAACACACGAAAGCAAGGACGTGGAAAGGCGTACACGCCACGAGCTATATACTTGTCCCCGCCGTGGTGGCTCAGTGATTACGGCGCTCGGCTGCTGGCCCGAAAGACGCGGGTTCGATGTGGGCCACGGCGGCTGAATTTAAATGGAGGCGAAATTCTAGAGGCCCGTGTACTGTGCGATGTCAGCGCACGTTAAAGAACCCCAGCTAGCCGAAATTTCCGGAGCCCATTCACTACGGCGTCCCTCATAACCTGAGTCACTATGGGACGTTAAACCCAAACCAAACAATATACTTGTGATAGCGATTTGATGTCTATGCCCCCACTTTCTGGTTTATGTGCGCTTGTTCGCGGTCTGAGAAGTACACTAGGAACGAATCTACCAGTCTGTGCTCTTGAGCTCAAACAAAACCATTATGAACGGAGATAACAGCGATAAAACAGCAAAATAATGAGGTCAAAGCTGACAGCACGACTATTAAATATAGAAGCAATTACGATGCACTCTACAACATATAGCGTTCACTGCCACCGCGGTGGCTCAGTGGTTATGGTGCTCGGCTGCTGACCCGAAAACGCGGGTTCGATTCCGGCCGCGACGGTTGAATTTCTTTGGAGGAGAAATTCGAGGCCCGTGTACTGTGTGATGCCAGTGCACGTTAAAGAATCCCAGTTGGTCGAAATTTCCGGAGCCCTCCACAACGGCGTCTCTCATAGCCTTAGTCGCTTTGGAACGTTAAACCCCATAAACCAACCATATAGCGTTCTCTGGATAGAGCGAAGTCGTACGTCATTTGTAACGCGCGTGAGTTCGCGGCATCTTCAGGCGCACGATTACATGTTACATAATTTTAATTCTAGATTGCTACGCCCACAACATTATGCAGGAGATATGCACAGCTTCTTGAAAACAATCTGTTCACTCCTAAACATCAAACCCGTCCCGTCCCACTCCCTCTAAATTAGAAGTCGATGAAAGCTAAAGCCACACAATTACGAGAGGTACGCTATGTCTTCTACATGGTAGTTATACTAAGATCTTTCCGTAAATGTCAGCGTAGCAACGAACAGAAATACGTTTTCGAATTTTGTATCCATATGCAAACACACGCAATTTCCGCAAGGCCACAGTTTTGCAACTTGAAGTGTGGTTTATACCGGAGGTGTTCCCTGGCTGCCAACGGCCCGAGGCACGCTGCCTTCGTTGGTGACCACTCACACCTTCAGGATCTTGTGGTTTCATAAACAGGTGTACAAACTATCACACATACGTGCCAGTAGCTCAGCGCAGGGGCGTCTGTAGAGTGCAGACATTGTGCTTGTTAATGTGGGGTTAAAGATCCGAACCAGTATGTATTGTACCAATGCACCTTTGATTTCACTATCAGATACATAACTATCATACATACATACACTATCAGATTATCAAATCAAGCCCACCGCTACCTCACTGTCTTCCTTTTCCCCATTCGCTGCCTTTCGATCTTAGTACGAACGTGCAATAAGAGGGAGAGAGCGCCGCACAATTAGGGTGTGCCACTGATAGTTGGTGAAGAGACTTCTGGTCTTTTTTCTTCGGAAGCTAGCAGTTTTCAGAGATGTCTTTGCAAACCATGTAGGCTGCAGGCGGTATGAAATAAGCTGTCCCTCCTCATAGGTGGCGCCACATCGCGACGACTAAAAGTACTGTGGCCTCCTCATAGGTGACGCCACATGGCGATGAGTAAAAGAACTGAGGCTTCGTCATAGGTGGCGCCACATGACGATGACTAAAATAACTGAGGCCTCCTCGTAGGTGGCGCCACATCACGACGAGTAAAATAGCTGTGGCCTCCTCATAGGTGACGCCACATGGCGATGAGTAAAAGAACTGAGGCTTTGTCATAGGTGGCGCCACATGACGATGAGTAAAAGCACTGAGGCCTCCTCGTAGGTGGCGCCACATCGCGACGAGTAAAAGAACTGTGGCCTCCTCATAGGTGACGCCACATGGCGATGAGTAAAAGAACTGAGGCTTTGTCATAGGTGGCGCCACATGACGATGAGTAAAAGAACTAAGGCCTCCTCGTAGGTGGCGCAACGTCGCGACGAGTAAAAGAATTGAGGCCTTCTAAGGTGCCCCACTGCGAATAGACCAGTGTGGCAGGCATTGAAATAGAGAAGGCCGTGGTTGGAGCGACCCATACTGAAATCCGGTCCCGCAATTGCATAAACGTACCTCGTAAAAGGCAACCCCCGCTCTTCCGCACTTTCCGCCGCCAGGTCGAGGCTATCTCTGGCTAACGGAAAAATTAACCCTGCACTTAAATTGCCAACAGTTGCTCCGCCGCAACCAAGCGTTTGTTGTGTCGCCAGTTTCCTCAGTACAGTTACAGTGCATGTAGTGGATTTCCTCCTTTGCAGAAGTAACCAAGCTCTTTTCAGATACTTTCCCTGTAACCTACGAAGTGTCATGTGGGCTGCTACGCCTCAATTCACACGTCAGAGAAAAAAAGAAAAAAATTTCTTGCACAGGTGCCTAAACCCCATCTTGGTCCTTAGGGCTGACAATCTTGATACTTTTTTAATTAGATGGCACTGCAGATGTACCCAACCAGACCACTCTCTACTTAGAATCTCGTACTTATTACGTAGCTGTTTAAAAAGACACCAATCGAAGCGATGGGCATGAATCGAAGCTGGCATGTTTGATTTATTATCGTCTTTGGATGGTAAAGACCCCATATCTCAACTGAAATAGAAGCGTATATAAGCTAACACAGATGAAAATAAAATACAGGCATCCGAACCCTGGCCGTTTTCGCAAGCAGCCTAGGGTGCGCCAATAGTTTTTCGGGCGCGGATCCTTGAAGATAGGCTGCACCGCCATTGACTTTTCAGTTGGGATCACGGAGTCCGTTTCGGTCATGGCGTCGCAATATTAAATCATCCAGAGGAAAGGGCAAATTTTTTAACTCAATTTTGTAGGGAATAAATACGTACTTATCTATAGCGCAAAAGTCAACATAGCCAGAAAAGTCCGTCCAATAGCTTTCTACTAAGAAAAGAAATTTTGGTGTTGTTGTCCCTTCAAGAAAGCGTGCAAAAATTCAGGGGGCTTTTTGGCTCTCTAAAGTGCTGCAAGGCGAAAGCCTTTCCTGGCACACTGTTTGGCACTGACTGCGAGGCTGTCCGTGCTGTAGTACTGCTTTATTTGACTACACACTTTGACTGCAGCCGCCGCGGTGGCTCAGTGGCTATGGTGCTCGGCTGCTGTCCCAAAAGACGCGGGTTCGATCCCGGCCGCGGCGGATGGAATTTCTTTGGAGGAGAAATTCTAGAGGCCCGTGTACTGTGCGATGTCAGTGCACGTTAAAGAACCCCAGGTGGTCGAAATTTCCGGAACCCTTCACTACGGCGTCTCTCATAGCCTCAGTCGCTTTGGGACGTTAAACCCCATAAACCAAACCAACCTAAACCAAACTTTGACTGCACATTGCAACTATACACTTTGACTGCCGACTTTGGCTGCTTCTTTAGCACGACTCTCTCTCTCTGCTTCGATCACTTCGGTTGTATCCATGGCTCTGTTCGCAGTAATGCGGTATGTAATGTCGTCACCCACGGACGCCTTGCGCGCCCTGTCAGAGCGGACAACTATTTTACTAGTCGTCTGCTCCAAAAGGGGTCGTCAGGCATCCGTTATTGACTTCATTACTGCAAATCGATGCACTCTGACGTCATAACCATTTCGGCCAACCGAAAAGCGTGACACTTCTGCTGACAACCTTCTCCTGACAACCTTCTGCTGACAGCCTTCTGCTGACAGCCTTCTTCTGACAGAAGGCTTCTTCTGACAGCCTTCTTCTGACAGCCTTCTTCTGACAGCCTCCTGCTGACAACGTTCTGCTGACAACCTTCTGCTGACAACCTCCTGCTGACAACCTTCTCCTGACAACCTCCTGCTGACAACCTTCTCCTGACAACCTTCTCCTGAAAACCTTCTCCTGAAAACCTTCTGCTGACAGCCTTCTGCTGACAACCTTCTGCTGACAACCTTCTGCTGACAGCCTTCTCCTGACAACCTTCTCCTGACAACCTTCTCCTGACAACCTTCTCCTGACAACCTTCTGCTGACAACCTTCTGCTGACAACCTTCTGCTGACAACCTTCTGCTGACAGCCTTCTGCTGACAACCTTCGGCTGACAACCTTCTGCTGACAACCTTCTGCTGACAACCTTCTCCTGACAACCTTCTCCTGACAACCTTCTCCTGACAACCTTCTGCTGACAACCTTCTGCTGACAACCTTCTGCTGACAGCCTTCTGCTGACAGTCTTCTGCTGACAGCCTTCTGCTGACAACCTTCGGCTGACAACCTTTTGTCGACAGCCTTCTGTCGACAAACCTCTGTCGACAACGATGAGGCATTAAAGGCTTTCGCCTTAAAACGCGAGTCGTACTCCTGTGACGTCATTGGGCGTGGGCGACGTACCTGTCCTCCTTCCCATCCGGCGACCTGTCGGAGCAGAGCTTATAGTAGAAGATGCAGGGCAGGACGAAGGTGGTGAGGCCCACCATGAAGGAACCGACGAGAGGCAGCACCTTGTCAAAGTGGGGCACCGTCTCGGTGGTGAGCAGGAGAGCCACCATGATGGTCGCCCGCATGGCCACTCGCTTCCACGTGAACTCTGCGCGTTCAGAACAGGGATAAAAAAAAATGTCACTCCCAGGACAAGAAAAAAAAACCGACGAGAAGACTGGCAACTAAAGTGTTGAGAGGCGAAAGTCGAGGACACTATGCCTCGACGAATTGCGATGTATGTGACTTCACACCGTCCCCGTGGCTATATCGGTACCCAAATTGTACATCGTTCGGGGATCTTAAGTGTTAATTACGCTTAATTACGCATTTTCCCATCTAATTTGACATAAATCCCACGTTTCTCCGACCATTTTCTGACCATTTTCACTATGGCGTGACGGCTTCACATGGGTGTGACGTCACACCGTTCCCGTGGCTATATCGATAAAAAAATTATAAATCTTTCGGGAATCTGAAGTGTTAATTACGCTTAATTACACATTTTTCTACCTAATTTGACACAAGCCTGACGTTCCGCCGACCATTCTGTGACAATTTTCACTACGCCGTGATGACTTCCGGTGGATTTGACGTCACATCGTTCCCGTGGCTAAATCGACGTCCGCGCTATTTCGACGCAATTTCGACATTTTTGCCTATAATTAATTAACTAATTAATCTACACTCATCAAACTCGGCTGCTATGTTCATTTTTTCCTCCTCTATTTGAAGTAGTCATCGGTTGTCATATCTTTTTTCAGTTCCCGAGTTAAACGCGTGTGACACGCTTTGTTAACGGACGACATTGTGAGCCATTCAAGGCTTTCGCCTTAATACTTTCACAGGACGCTCAAGAGTCCGTTACGCGAATAGCCATCGGTTGTCATATCTTTTTTCAGTTCCCGAGTTAAACGCGTGTGACACGCTTTGTTAACGGACGACATTGTGAGCCATTCAAGGCTTTCGCCTTAATACTTTCACAGGACGCTCAAGAGTCCGTTACGCGAATATTCAGCGTTAACTCCAGCGGGTCAAGGAGGAACTTCAGTAACACTTCTGTTGGGCCTTGTTGGTGCATGATAATACTGCGCTGTATAAATGAGCGACTCAGGGACCATGCTCTAAATGTAAGGAATAAAATTGACAAATGTGTACATATTGTGTCGCACATTAATGTCTGCAGCAATTGTGCATCGCGATTCGAGGAGACTGCGATTCTGGGCAAAAGCAGAATATAGAAATGAACACGCGCGACTGGCTCTTGAAGCATTTCATATCAAGAAAAAAGCTGAAGGGTGCATCGGCGATACTTCCATATCTTTGTACGCAGCCGAGTTTAAGTTTTTGCGGTCGCGTCGTTGCCAGTAGCCTCACATGACTTAAGCTTTTTTGTTCGCTTGCACATGTGTGGTAAAACGGTTTATATATATATATATATATATATATATATATATATATATATCTATCTCAAACAAGGGAAGGGGATGAGGGGCTCGGTATACATATGAGAGAAGCCAACAGCCCCAGAAACCAAGGAACATAGGGGATTTTTATGTATATTTATTCGTGGTGTTGATCAATAGACAATATTAGTGAATATTTTATCGCTTAAAGATAATTGATTAGAAAAGCAGAAGAAAAAACAACCACATGCCGAATCCTCTATGTTCCTTGGTGTCTGTGGTTGTTGGCTTCTCTTTATCTTTATATATATATATATATATATATATATATATATATATATATATATATATATATATATATCGGTTGCGAGAGCATGAAGTACTTGACAGCTTACAGGAGTACATAGCGAAGTGTATATGCTTCGTTCATGGAAACATATTTATTGGACTCGACGTTTCGATCGGAAGACCGATCTTCTATATATATATATATATATATATATATATATATATATATATATATATATATACGCGTTGGTTTAAGAAGAATAAAGTAGTGTTGCGATTGGCCATGTGTTTATCTCGTGTACGTGGATTGCCTAATGCTTTGCGTACATCGATCATTTGTAGCATTATGGTGAAAGAGGAGTTTCATAAGACCGCGTTTAGTTTGGGGAGGGGCCGGGTTCTTCCATGTTTTCAACAAATCCTATCCATCTCGGCTTTGCGGCCACGTCGGCTTTTCATGTGTCCAGGTTCTCGTAGCAGTTCGGCTACCATCTGGCTCTAGGGCCAAGTCAGGTTGCTGCCAGCAACTTACTTTTAGCCCAGGTGACCGTCCAGGCGCTCAGTGCTCGGAGCCTCTGGCCATAATTTGCGCTGAGTGTGAACTGCTTTTTATGCGCGGATGGAGTAAGGGCGATTCACCCTTTCAAGCGCGTATCAGAACGCCAAAGTAATTCACACTCCTGGAAGTCTCGATGAGCTGGAGGACGTAAATGTGGCAAGAGGTAAAACGAATTCCAGGAGATTGCCGTTCACAGCACTTAAGACCTGTCGCAACGAAATATGTTTGTGTTCACTTTCGTTGTAAGACGAACTACTTTTTGGGCGCGGACTTAACCTGCGCGAACAGGCGCTCTAGCTTTGGCAGCGTTGCCTGCTATGTATGAAACGGAGTTTAGGTACCTTAAGGACAAAAAATTGGAGGCTTATCAAGGTTAAGCCCAGTGGATGCGAAGCATGTCCTTAGCGTTTGGAGGTATCTTGACCGCATACACGCCCGGCGCAAAGACGCTGGCGCGGTTGCGGGCACAGAGACTGACGCGACGGCGGGCGCGCGTCGCTTCATCCCTGGCGTGACGTCACATATCACGTGATGCAGCGATGGTGGCGCCGTCGCCGCGTCGCGCGCGACGGCGCGATCCGAAGCGTGGAGGCCTCCGCCGGGCGACGTCCGACGGCGCGATATGAGGCCCCATCTGTAGCCGGTGTGACGTCATCACGTGACGTCACATCATGTGATCTCACTTCAAGGTCAATGGTGGCCACCGCCGGGAGGCGACCGACGGCGCGATATGAGGCCCCATCTGCAGCCGGTGTGACGTCATCACGTGACGTCATGTCACGTGACCTACTTGAGGGTCACTTGAAGGTCAATGGTGGCCACCGCCGGGCGCCGCGCGAAAGCCCGAAACCTACGTTAATATGCTTCGCATAAAAGCCCTAACCTGTGGGGACGCCGAGATGCTCTTCGACTTCCTGGCACATAGGGTTGATGATGATGAGGAAGCCTGTGATGAGGTGGACGATGAAAAGGAGCTGGACTGCGATGCTCACGGCCCCGTCCCCGATGGAGAGGAGGATGTTGGCGCTCACGTAGTTGCCGAAGGTTAGGTAGCCCAGGGTTGCCATCACCACGTAGATGGCGACTAGGCCTGCGCACGGGAAGCAAAGCAGCATTTTGTTAGCCATGTGATGTGCGCGCAGATTGCACACATTGAAACTAGCCTTCGACGTATGTGTCCTTAAAGAGCGTTTCATTACTGTTTCATGGACTTCTATCCTCTTCGGTCGACGTTTACTGAAATCATACCGATTTTAAACAAGAACGAATTACGGGACGTTCAGACATCTGATATGATAGGTCTGCGAAATTCTGACGCAAGCACCACAGTCACAGTATACTGGACAAAACAATTCTGGCCAAAAGCACTTTTGAACGGGAAAGAGTTTATGAGCGCAGTTTTTTGCATATACTGTAAGATTTCACTATGTCAATCAATATATCCGCAAACCTCCCGTCGACAGGCTCGCATTTTTTTAGCTATTAAAGTTTTTGCTATCACCAAAAGTGTTCTTCATTGGTTTTCTGTAGCAGTCTTAAATGCTCCATGCGAGTGATGGAAAATGTTTAAAACAAAGATTTCGCTACACATCGGAAGAATGGGCCTTTACCTTCAATATTCCCATAACAGCACCCTACAACTTTCCAATATTCGAATCGAAATTTTTAATCCAAGAACCTTGGACATGGAGAATCATCCTTTGCCAAAATGGACTGTCGACTACCTATAAACTTGTTATAGACTCCATTGCTATGAGCAGATTTTTCGTTTTCTCCATTCATAGTCTATAAACTGGTCTATAAACAGAAGTCCATTAAGAGTGTATGGCCATAAATCTATATTTTGCCCATAGGCTGTCAATAGAATTTTTATTGCCTATCGACTACTGTATTGGATTTGTCTACAGAAAGCATATAAACTTTATAGACAAAGTTTATAGACAGTCCATACACTACGTAAGGAAATTTTTTGTAGTGGATGTTTCTAGTCTCGGGGAGGAAGAAGTGGGAGCCAACGACCCCCTCTACTTCGACCGTTACGAAAGTGGACCTGTACATGGGCTGTTCAAAAAATTGCGAGGACACTTTGGCAACTAAAGTGTTGAGATGTTAGAACCGAGGTCACTATGTCGTGACGACTTCCGATGGATGTGACGTCACACCGTTCCCGTGGCTATATCGACACCCAAAGCATACATCTTTCGGGGATCTTAATCGTTAATTACGCTGAATTACAAATTTTTCCATCTAATTTGACAGAAATCGGACGTTTTTCCGACCATTCTGTGACAATTTTCACTATGCCGCGACGACTTCCGGTGGATGTGACGTCACACCGTTCCCGTGGCTATATCGACGCCCGCGCTATTGAGACGCAACATCGACATTTATGGCTAGAATTAATTAACTAAATAATCGACAGTCATCAAACTTGGCGATGTCAATGCACGTTAAAGAACCCCAGGTGGTCGAAATTTCCGGAGCCCTTCACTACGGCGTCCCTCATAGCCTGAGTTGCTTCGGGACGTTAAACCCCAATAAACCAACCAACCAACCGCTTCTAGGTTTATTTTTTCCCCTCCATCTGAAGCCATCATTCGTTTTCTCCCATCTATTCTAGCTCCCGAGTTAACACGAGTGAACGCTGCCAAAGGTGTGGCACCCTCTGCTGACGGACGACAGTATCAGCCATTAAAGGCTTTCGCCTTAAAATTTCGACCTTCGTTACTCTCACCGATGGTTGCGTAGGCCACCGCCAGGGGGAACCGGCTACGTTCCTTCATGTCGTTCTGGATGGTGGGAAACATGGCCGCGCCGCCGTAGGAGAACATGATGGTGCCGAAACCGCGGAAGTACCCCGCCAGGGAGATGGTCGTTGGGCCCTGGGGCCAGGCTGCTTCTTCGTTGGCCATACGGATGCAGCACACCACTACGATGATGACGAACGCCACCGCGGTCGCACCCATGGCGCCGAACGCGGCGAACCTGCGCAGTCCGGTTAATGTCACCGTGAGAAAAACGCTTATTAACGACCTATGCGGTCGAACCTTAGTAAGTGTTATGAACAGGCTAACGCCAGAAAAATCGGAGGGGACTCTTTAGCTGCACCTTAAGGTTATGACGCAATAGCGCAATGGTTTAACTACCATGTATGCAGAAGGTCATTCTCTACTTAACATACATGGATCCCTGGAAGTCCTCACACCCTTCTTAGCGCAGTGGTGGAGAGGTTAAGCGATGCGCCACTGCCTTGCGATGGCAGGTGCTCCCAGGGGCAGGCTTTGTGCCGCCCTTAAGGTTATGAGGTGATAGGGCAATGGTTTAAATGCCACCTATGCAGAAGGTCATTCTCTACTTTGCATTCATAGATCCCTGGGATCTATGATGCACCCAATTCTAAAACGCACTTTCAAGCTGTTACTCAATGTACGCCTTCGTGGACACACTGTTAAATGAGAAAACTATATCTAAAAGTTGCGTTTACACTAGTCCAGCCCCCCAACTAGCGGGTAATTGTCGCACGCACGTATAGTGCTGATTTTTAAAAAACAAATGCAGGCTTGGAAAAGAAGTTCTATATTTCAGTGATTTTGCTCAAAGTTGCACTGGGCAGTTGTTAACAAAGGGACTACCTCATAGGTACGTACACTGCGAAGTCTGAAACCTCAATATGAGAACTTTTGTTTACAGATATTTTTATCGCCCTCCCGCGTTCTTTCTTTTCTACCCCCATCCGATGACCGTGGCGCCAACGCATCTTGCTTACGTCACAGATGAATGCAGGCCCAGAAAATGCGTACAAATGTAAAAATTGTGGTTAGTTAAATGCACAGGCCGGTGCTACACTCACCCGAAGTCCTTGGGCGTCCCCAGAAGCATCAGGACGCCCAAGCCCACGGCGATGATGATGAGCCAGTAGCAGAAGTAGATAGTGACTGTTCCGCCGGAAAACTGCTTCGTCACGTCCATCACGAGCTGTGCGGACAGCAGCAGGAATACCGAACCGTAGCCGAAGAGGCCCAAGATCTGAATAGCGGACGTTCCCATCCTGAAAAAAGGTCGAATGAATGAATGAATGAATGGTTTTGCTTTTATGAGAGTTTAACGTCCCAAAGCGACTCAGGTTATGAGGTACGCCGTAGTGAAAGGCTCCGGAAATTTCGACCACCTAGGGTTCCTTAACGTGCACTGACAGTACCCCGGCCTCAAGAATCTCGATCGCCTCCGTCGAAATTCGACTGAATGAATGAATGAATGGTTTTGGTTTTATGAGAGTTTAATGTCCCAAAGCAACTCAGGCTATAAGGGACGTTGTAGTGAAGGGCTCCGGAAATTTGCACCTCCTTGGGTTACTAACGCGCACTGATACCGCACAGTACACCGGCCTCAAGAATCTCGATCGCCCCCATCAAAATTCGACTGAATTAATTAATCAATAAATTAATTAATTAATCAATGGTCTTGGTTTTATCAGAGTTTGATGTCCCAAAACGACTCCCCTTTGAGGGACGACGTAGTGGAGGGCTCCGGAAATTCCGACCACCTGGGGTTCTTTAACGTGCACTGACATCGCACAGTACAGCGGCCTCTAGTATCTCGATCCCGTCCATCGAAATTCTACTGATGAATGAATGAATCGTAATGGCGCCGCTGCAGCCATGGTTTAGAGAAAAAAACACCAAAAAGACTCAACATAAACGGAAAAGCTACGGGAGAGCGCTTCTTCGCCCTTCGTCTTCTCTAAGCTATGCACTAACCTTTCCCCCAGCGTATTTCACTAGGCCGCGGTATGACCCCGCGACCTTTTTGATCCCAAGTAGGCGGGAACGACTTGCAGACGCACAAGCAGCACAAGTAATTCGCCCAATATTGGAAACGTATTGGCAAATTCCGGTCACCACCTGTGCAGCTTGGGCGGGGGACCGCATTTCGGCGGAGGCGAAACGCTAAAAACGCCTCTGTGCTCCACGATGTCAGTCCAGGTTAATGAACTCCAGGTGTTCTAAACTAATCCGGAGCCCTCCACTACGGCCCCTTTTCCACTGTTTTCTTACTTTCTATCCATCCTTCATCCGTTCTCTCACGACGCAGTTCAGGTGTCCACCGCAAGTGAGACAATCAATGCGCTTTCGTTTTCCTGGCAACTAATTCATTAATATTGTTATTATTATCATTAAAGAAACACTCACTACAAATGTAAGTTGGCCTGTATCGATATGGTACCGCGTTCTTATAAAGAAGCGACCAATCTCACCGAAAGGCTGCATCTATAAGGTATAAACGAAAAAAAAAAAACTCCAGTGTCGCCATCTCCGGCCATTTTCGCAAGTAAAACGTTTGCGTCGACGCCAATTTTCGTCACAGATCACAGAGGCTACGCCTGCCCATTGTTCACTTGAAAACGGCGGCAACCCTCCCTTTTCGCCAAGGAAGCCGTGCGTTTGAATTGACTGGCGGGAAAATTTTTAAAATCGAGCTTCCTCTGCGACGAATGCTTAATTTTGATGCCGCACAAACGTCACCAAAGGCTGAACGAACCAGACAACCAACTTTCACTAGGAATAATAATTAGATGCAGTCGTCCTCAGCGACCCATAAAATCTAGCCCGTCTGATAGGTCGGTCGCAATCCTGCACGCAACCTCAACATACCCGCACTGAAATTCCCAGACGTCTCTTACGGGCAATGCGGTGAACAGGCCCGCGTCGTTCATCGCCCCAAACACTGGCCGAAACACAGCTGCAGACGACAGTAATTCCTGAAGTCGTTTTCCTTGAACCATGTCAAGTACGCCGGGCTCACGTTCTCTCCGGCGCCGCAAACGAACAGCTAACGGAAAACTCGAGACATCGAACGCAGCTCACGAAGGAACGAACGAACGCAAGCAGCCGATCGTTACATGAGCCGGCCGTATAAGCTTGAGACGAAACGTGCTTGGAAAGCACAATAAGAGCGCTATAGTGATTAAAAAATAAATCCTGAGCAAGTAAATCCGGCTTAGCGCGCTGTACTAGATGAACGGATACTTCACACCTGACTTGGTTGGGCCCGTCTTTCTTTCGATGTGTTTTGTTGTTTTTTTTTCTTTCTTCACTTTTTTTTTGGCCTCGAAGAAACCTTGACGCGGTAAGGAGGAAAAAGTTGGGAGGCCTGGCAAAGTCGCGAAGCTTTTTGGATGCTTTTCAGCGATCAATCTTTCCGCTCCATAGACCGGTTGCGTCTCGGCCACGCCTCGCATATATACGACGCCAGGGAGCGTCAACCGGTGCAGAAGGTTGTAATGAAATAGAGAGGGGAAAAAAACTGCTTGATGCCTTACTAGCACGTTGTCTTTTTTTTTTTTTGTTCACCACACCCCGCCTGTATGTCTATTTCACCTGCTGCGTTTGATGACTGTGTTTTTGCGATAAATATAAAGCTCTGACACCACATCAGAGTTTATTTGCCTCCGCCCGTCACGACTGTTTTACATGCGCATAATATTTGGGGAAACAAAATTGACCTTGGCAATAAAATACTCTCCTGACCATTACTTTATACAAATGGATGAATTAATTGCTAAATGCTTAGGAAAATAGAGTATAGTTACTAGCCGCGTGGAAAAAATAATAAATAATAACCTGTGTGCTTTGACACAACACGAGCCCAATGAATGTGGTTACATATATCCACTTATTATCATATCCTACTGTATGAGATGTGACTGAAATTTTATCATAGTTGATGTGTTCTCGTTCAGTGAGACCAGGGCGAATTTAAACGGGCGGATAGTTTTCAACGTCAGAAATGAGGGTTCTCCGTAGATACCGGCCTGCTAGGGGTAACGAAATGGTAGACCTTAGCATTTATTTCTGGTGAAACAAAACTTCAGAGGGTTGCGAAATTTTGTACAAAAGACCCGGAGACTAAGGGGCATAACCTGCACTACAAGTTTCAACTTTGTACTCCAACGCTCTACAGTGGCACTTTAAAGGATGTTGACGACATTAAAGTACCCCAGGTGGTCAAAATTTCCGGAGCCCTTCACTACAGCGTCCCTGATAGACTGAGTCGCTTTGGGACGTTAAACCCTCATAAAAAAAACAAAACAAGCTCATAATTTTTTGGTTTGTATTCCAGTTCAATTGTTTGGCTCCTTGCCTCTCGGCTGGGGTTCGTTCCTCGCAAAAGATGAATTTATTGCAGAAACTTTGGTGCCGAAAATCGAATAACTTTCGGACTGCTCCATTTAAACTGGTCAAGTTTACGACGACGTCAGGAAAAATTTATTCTCTGTTCTGTTTTATGGCGCATATGAAACTAAGGCTATCATAGGCCAAATATAAGGATTAGCTCGTTTACTCTGTAGATTAAAAATAAAAAGTATTTATTGATGTAGCTTATTCAGGAGCATTGTTTCTTGTAAGAAACTAAAAACAAACATAAGAAATTTTTGACAAGCCCATTGTCTCCGAGGAGCAAGTTGGGGAGGAAAGGGATCCATGCAGTGTAAAACTGAACAAAGCATCTTTTTTCCGTAGCATTTCGAGTTTTGTACATGAACCTGAGACGTGCTTAATTGTAAGCTCGCTTCCACATTTTTCACGCATCGGTTTTTCTTGTTTCCTTTGAATTAGGTTACGTCTCGCGGAGAGAATAAGGGACCCTGTGATTCGTGGCTGCAAGCAAGTGCCAGTGTGGTCAAGCCTCAGAGATGCTTACCTGGCCCATCTTCCGTATGCCCTAAACGCAATGGACGGGTAAGGGTCGCGCACGTGACCCCTGTACTCCTCCCAGCGTTCTTCGAGGATCGTCCAGCAAGCTCCCAACTTCGCGCCGCAGAAGCCCGAGGCGAGTGCCGAGGCCACGATGAGGAAGACTCCCGACCATCCTGCATTACGACACACCAGGGAGCTCAAGGTTAGAACAGTTACCCGATTTTGCATGCACAAACTGTTCGGCTGCACTGTGCGATGTCAGTGCACGTTAAAGAATCCCAGGTGGTCGAAATTCGCGGAGCCCTCCACTAAGGCGTCCCTCATAGCCTGATTGATTTGGTTTTATGGGGTTTAACGTCCCAAAGCGACTCAGGCTATGAGAGACGCCGTAGTGGAGGGCTCCGGAAATTTCGACCACCTGGGGCTCTTTAACGTGCACTGACATCGCACAGTACACGGGCCTCTAGAATTTCTCCTCCAAAGAAATTCAACCGCCGCGGCCGGGATCGAACCCGCGTCTTTTAAATCCTGAGTCGCTTTGGGACGATAAACCCCATAAACCATAAACCAGTTACGAAAATGAAATGCGAGCAAGCCAGTTGAGGGAGTTTCAATTCTACATCACAGTTGCTTTTCATCTCGCAGGCGCTAACTTCGCTCTTAGATGATTGGTCATCATATAAGAGCGATAACCAATCGCTTTTATATGAGTGGTCATGATATATGAGCGATAACCAATCGCTCTTAGATGACTGGTCATCATGACCCGCGCGGTGGCTCAGTGGTTACGGCACTCTTCTGCTGACCTGAAAGACGCGGGTTCGATCCCAACCGCGGCGGCCAAATTTTGATGGAGGCGAAATTCTAGGCGTCCGTTACCTTATATATATTTATAATGAGTTACCTTTCTGACACCACCGGAATTTTTTTTTTCGGACGGGATCTCTGCGTTAAAAACGGACCGGCAGGTTCACTTCCCTTTTGAGTGCCTTCCGCTGGGCCTCTACCACTGCCACATGCAGGTAGGCAGGGGTGGAGCGGAGAAAAGCATGAGAAATGAAACGAGCCGCAAGTAGCAGCCGCTAACAGCGACGACGCCACCTTGAGGGACAATCGATAACTTAACCCACGCTCGCCCAAGGTGCTTGCGGCGACAAGCTTAACGGCCTCTTAAAGGCGACAGGGAACGAGGACGCATTTCCCGCCAAAAGCGAGCGCCCGGAGCTGCTGTATGCTGAAGCTACATATCCTGGAGTGTCTCATGGCGTATTCTAATGTATTAAGGCGAAAGCCTTTAATGGCTCATACTGTCGTTACCAAGACGTGTTAGCAAATTTGTCCGCGTTTCAGATTGGTCGAAATGGTCGTGACGTCACTGCGCGCGAATTTTGACGGGTGTCCACCGAAATGTGTGAGACAGTTACTGCGCAATTTCCTTTCCTCAAATACAATTTTCATTTTCTTCATTACGGCCCCTCTTTCTCTTTCTTCTTTCACTCCATTTCCTCCCTTCCTGTACGGTGGGTTTCAGGTGTCCACCGAGATGACAGAGAATTACAGCGCCATTTCCTTTCCACAAAAAGCGTTGCGTTCAAAGGGCAACGCATCGCGCCGAACGGGTGGTGGCGTTCCGTGGACTCCCTGGCAGCGCTACAACACGCTGTCGCGTTCCACTCCTAAAGGCAGAGATTAAGCGTCATTTATTGGCAGTTAATTAATACATCTACAGAATGTGAAGTGAACAATCGCGTAGCAGAATGCAGTACTCAGGCTTTCGCCTTTCACCACTTAGCCGCTAAAGTTCATCGTAATTTTTTCTTCCACTGTGGCACGCAAGTTCGTGTTTAAATGGTTGACCTGTATTTCGATCGTGAGTTCTGAAGGACGGCGACGGTTAAACCTGTCATTAGCGGATTCTGAGAGCAGCTGAGGATCGCCGATTGGAATTCGCCCTCAGTAAAACACGCCTTTAACACTAGATTTTAGACAGCTTTGGGTGCCCACATAAGCCTCCGCTTCCTTCACTGAAGTTAATATTGCCTCAGTTTGTTTGTTCAACTCGAGAAATTTAGGATTGCTGAAATCAGTTATCAGGTACCCTAACAGTCTCTGGTTTAATTTTATCGGGACTAAATGCCATTTCATTTTGACTGAGGCGCCTTCTATTGCTAGTCGGCGTCCCGCATTCCATACAAGCACGCGCTCGATGCCAGTAACATCGTGGTGGCGTACACTCCCTGAACGCCTAGATGCCAGCTGAGCGTTAGATTACTATCGCAGTTTCTGGAACGCCGTCAACCCGCATGGCTGGTAGATAACCCTGCTATTTTCAGACCCTCCTGGAGGGAGGGTGTTAGGCTTCATCGCCACCGTCGTTGTCGCTCCGGCGCACTCTGTGCCTTCAACGCGCATCTGTCCATCCCACTTTCTCCATTCACTTCATTAACTTCTACTCTTTTCTATTCGCACACTGCAGTACAAGCGGCCCAGTTGGTGCCAGTCCGTTGAGGCGGCAGCGTTACGATGGATGAGAAGTGTCTTTAAAAGGCGCTGTGCGGTGTGTGATGCCAGTGGAAGTATCCCAAGGTGGTCGAAATTATTCCGGAGCCCTCCACTATGGCATCACTTTCACTGCTTCCTCTTTCACTCGCACCATACCGATTTTCTTTACGGCGCTGTTGACGTGTCCACCGACATAGTGAGACAGTTGCTCCGCTTTCATTTCCTGAGAACATTTTCATTTCCCTCTATCATGCCACAGCGGTGACTTCTTATTGCGCTCGATTTCTGACACGAAAGACGCGGGTTCGAACCCGGCCGCGGCGGTAGGATTTCGATGAATGCGAAACGCTAGTGGGCCGTATACTCTGCGATGCTAGCGCACGTTAAAGAACCGCAGGTGGTTGAAATTATCCGTAGCCCTTCACTACATCGCCCCTCACAGCCTCAGTCGCTTTGAGACGTTAAACCCCATTAAGCCAAAACCGCTTTTCAATATCTAGTCGGGCGACGCTTCAGTGGTACTTCGTTTCTTGTCTCGAGCGCAGTCCCGCCACGTATGTGGCCACGTAGCGAGAACATCCGATATCTACTAAACAAAATGCCCGTTCGTATTCCAGAACTGGAATACGCCAATCACGGAAGTCTAAGCCACGCTATGCTCGGAGGCCTGTATTTAGCACTGCTGTAGAACGGGCAACGAGGCAACATAATCTAAGGCCTCGAGACGCTGGTTCTCAAGAACGTGCTGTTCTCACGCGCTGGTTCGCCAGCAACCAGTATCTGGAAGCCTAAGGCTCTCGCCCGCAGCTTCTAATGCAGTGCTACAGAAAGCTCTCCCAGCGTGCACTAAAATAGCACATCGGGCCACAAAATACCTGACTGGAGGACGCTGGGCGCTAGATAGGCCTGCCGCACGTTTCGGAAAAAAACCGGTCAAGGGACGCTACCCGCAACGAATGGTAGAACGCTACTTCAGAGACGCACTGTACAGGACGCTAAAAACTTTAAGGCGTCCTTTGGCTATCGAATACCGCGTAGCGTATTCTTAAATAGTATTCTCAAGAACTACGGTAAAAAGGATCTATTCTTTCCTTTGCATCGACTTTCAAAGGGCGTGGCAGTTGATGCAATTTAGTGTTTAGATCCCTAGGCAATCAGACAAATGCTGAATCCAGGCGAAAATGCTTTTATTTTAGGAAATGTTTGAAACAACAGTGCCCGGACATGGTTTCCTTCACGTCCATCACCTTCTCAGCAAAGCGCTGAGTTATGAAAGCTCTCGCTACAATTTTTTTTTTTTTTTTCAAAGCTGAACGATGTCAGTATCTTCTTTTGCTTCTCCCGAGATCCTCTCAAACTACGTATCTAGCCCTCGTTGAGGATCCGATCTTGGCCTGCGTGTCAGCATGTGCCTGGTACTGAACAAGGTTCCTTGGGTGCATGTTTAATCTCCTCTTCAAGGTCCTTCCGATTTTGATGTTACCGTCCGCACTTCGATAGTCCGCCGTCCACACACCTATCTTGTCAATCTTGGTTCGGATCTGAACCACAGTTCCGCACACATCGGCACCGAGTTCGTCAAAGCCCTCGCCGATCAAGCAGAGCAGAATTTCGAGCCAGAAGGTGTCCACATCCGTTGCCCCCTGGTTCTTGTTCAGGTTGAAGAGCCAGCGACCGCCTTGCTTGTTGTGGGAGTCTTCCCACATGGGCTTGATGCCGGTCTTGAAAAGCGAGTAGTCGCAACCGGGGGGCAGTTTGCTGGGCAGCTCTACGTGGTTGTACAGGGCCCAGAAGTCTTCGACCGTGTTGAACGAAGAGATTTCCAGAAGATTCTCCTCCCAACCGCGGTTCCTGTCGTTCTTGTAGAACCAGAGGCTCCAGCGATGTTCCAGTGGGTGCTTCAACGGTAGTTCAGGTGATGTATCCGGGCTAGGCTTAGATGACGCAGGCTTCGCCAGGTCCCCATTGGAACGCTTCTTTTCCTCGGACATCCTGAACAATATACGTTTCCGCTGCTTCGTTAAGACGAAAGACCACGCGAACTAGCAACACGGTGCGCGTGGTGAACGATCTTTCAAAAACGATTTACAAAACGAGGACGATGTTCAAACGAGCAGTCGTGCGGCAGACCGACAGAGAACGTGGAACAATCTCCGTGGAACAATCTCCTCAATATATCCTTTCGTCAGGCTATCCCAGCAAGCATTGCAAGCACGCGGTGCAGCTTGGGAAAGAAGCGCGTTTCATGGAACGCGTCCATACAGCCGTCGAGCAGCCTATGGCGTCTCATCACTCGTCTTCAGAGACGCCTCCAATGCAACCACTGCACTTACCTCTGCGTATACATGTTCCTAACACACATCAAGGGCGGCAAACGCGGTACTCTAAGCGCAGTAAAGCGTTCGGTTTTTCCTTATAAAGGAAAACGTACGCTCTCAAAATAAAGGACTCTCAATCAATCAATTGGTTCTAAGGAAAGAAAATGGCGCAATATGTCACTTCTTCATGGACACCTAAACCGCATCTTAAGGGAAAGGAAGGAGAAGATAGTGATAGAAACACAAAATACGAAAATTGATTTTCAGGAAATAGTAACGGTCTGACTTCTCCGTGGCCAGAGCAACTCTGTGAGGGAAGGAAAATGAAATTGGTTTTTGAGTAATGGCTGCGTTTGGGCGAGTTGGTTAGACATGTTAAACCTGGAAAGCGCATAAAAACAACGGACAACAGAAAGAGACAGACACACGAGCGCTTTCTGTTGTCCGTTGTTTTTATGCGCTTTCCAGGTTTAACATGGTTTTTGAGAAAAGGAAATGGCGCAGTGATTCTCTCACATCTCGGTGGACACCCGAACCGAAAGTTAATGATTTCGAACACCTTTAACGTGCACTGGCATTGCGCAGCACAACTTTTGGCCCGCCGCGGTGGCTCAGTGGTTAAGGCGCTCGTCTACCGAGCCAGAGTACCTGGGTTCGAACCCGACCGCGGCGGCGATGTTTCGAATGAGGAGACCTCCACTACGGCAGCTTTCTTCTTGCACTCCCATTTTCCTCCCTTCCCTTACGGCGCGGTTGAGGTGTCTGCTGAGATATGTGACAGATACTGCGCCATTTCCCAATTTTAAGGCGGAAGCCTTTAACGCCTCATCGTTGTAAGCAGGAGTTGTCGACAGAAATGTCACGCTTTTCAATTCGTCGAAACGGTCGTGACGTCACAGTGCGCGAATTTCAAACGGGCCAATTGTACTTTGGCTAGTAACCATGCAACCAATTGAAGGGATCGTATAGTGATGCTCCACGTAAGTGAGACTGAGTTTAGTTAATTGCTTAATTACCCAATTAGCCTAATTAACCTTTCTAGTCAGGCCAGATGAATAAAAAAACGAGTAGGAAATTGGTCGAGTTCGGGAATCGAACCCCGGTCTCCAGAGTGCGAGACGAGCATGCGTGCTAACCACTCCACCATGCCAGCTTTTTTTTTCTTTATTGACTCCACCATGCCAGCTCGATGGTTTGGAATGATCAAAGGCGCGTCTAGTGAATACGGTGTCTTCGTTCACTCCCACCTTCCTCCCTTCTCGTTACGGCGATGTTTGGGTGTCCGCCCTGATATGCGAGACATACATTTCCTTTCCGAAGAGCAAGGCGTAGAACCGAACGGGCGGTGGCGTTCTGTGGACTCCCTGGCAGCGTTGCAAGACGCTGTCGCGTTTCACTCTTAGAGGCGAAGCCTAACACCTTAACAACGCATCAGTGACACAAGCAGCAACACTGCGCTTAAGGCTTTCGCCTCACCGCACTTTAGGTAATATACTTTAGGTCAACAAAGTGCCACCCTGAATTTTTTTACAACTATCCTGTTTCGCATCCACCAAAACACGGCCGCCACGGTTCGGTTAGAAACCGGGAGCTCTGTCTGAGTAGCCTAGCGCCTAACCACTGAACTACCGCTGCGGGGTGTGAGGAACGGAGTAAAAGAGGAAGTGAAATTATGGGAAAAGAGGTGCGGTAGTGGAGGGCTCCGGAATGATTTCGACCACCCGGGGGTTTTTACCGGCACTGGCGTTGCACAGCACACGAGTGCGTTTGGCATTTCGCCTCCATCGAAACGCGGTCTCCGCGGTCGGGTTCGAATCCGCGTACTCATTTTAAGGCGAAAGCCTTTAATGGCTCGTGCTCGCGGTGTCCGTCCTTGCTCAGGGTGTTCATCCGTGCGCTGGAATCGTGCCAACTGTGGCCCCTCCTCCGTGCAGCGGCGCAACCTCCTCCGCGATTTCCTTTCCTCAAATTCATTTTCTTCATTACGGCCCCTCTGTCCCTTCTTTCAACTTCTTCCCTTCCTGTACAAACGGATTACTGGTGTCCACCGAGATATGCGAGACAGGTACTGCGTGATTTCCTTTCATCAAATACAATTTTCATTTTCTTCACTACGGCCCCTCTTCCTCTTTCTTCTTTCACTCCCACTTCCTCCCTTCCTGTACGGTGCGGTTCAGGTGTCCACCGCGAGGGTTGCTAGGCAACGGCTCATACGGCCGCATCAACAACGCAAAAGCGCGATTCAGGCGTCCACTGACCCAGGGAGAGTGATCGGAGTGCAAAACGTCAACGCCAACTCCAATGAACACAATGAACGCCGAACGTGCAACACCGACGGCGACGCCGTGAAACGGGCGCCAAAGAGCTGCGCTCTAAAACACTACTATCAAAAAAGTGACCGCAGTTGCCAGACAAAAATTCAGGGGGCACTTTGGCTCTCTAAAGTGCTGCAAGGCGAAAGAAAGCCTTTCCTTGCGCAGTTTTTTTATTTATTTTATTTTTCATATTTTGTTTTTATTCATTAGGGTCATTTCTTTAGCCTACACCAGCTACACCAGTGTAGCAAAGCTTCATTGGAGGTATTGGACGTTTGCTACACTGGTGTAGCTGGTGTAGGTTAAAGAAATGGCCCTATTGTTTTGCTCCTTTTCTTAATTTTATTGTTTCTTATTTTTATTTTCACATCTTAGTTTTATTTTGTTCTTATTTATTTTTATTTTATTTTCCTTTTCTTGACTTTACTCCTTTTATTTTATTTATGAAACCCATGCATTCACTAGATGCGCCTTTATTCATGCTGGAACCTTGAGCCTTTTAAGCAGTGACACCAAAAGGCGGACGAATCTGCCGACGCGTCTGTCGACACGGCTGAGGACGCGTCTGTCGACACTCCTGCCGACGCGACTGTCGACACGGCTGCCGACGCGACTGTCGACACGGCTGCCGACGCGTCTGTCGACACGGCTGCCGACGCGTCTGTCGACACTCCTGCCGACGCGTCTGCTAACGACAGTATGAAGCATTAAAGGCAACCGCCTTAATAAAAACCGTACATGCGGGAAGCCCAACACGCGCCAAGCGGTTCGGGGAAGCGGCAGTGGGTTGACCACAAGGCTT
This sequence comes from Amblyomma mixtum, assembly GCF_055824585.1. NCBI lineage: Eukaryota > Metazoa > Arthropoda > Arachnida > Ixodida > Ixodidae > Amblyomma > Amblyomma mixtum. The sequence goes on from NC_143020.1 coordinate 98,776,216, forward strand.
TCGTCCAGCACACTTTAAAATTTCCAATGTGTCTTCGGTAATTTTTTGGGACCTTTTTTTGTTTCCTTAATATTGTACTTGTATATTTCGGCATGACCACTATGCGAAAACCCCTTCCTAGGGTTCTAATATCAATAAATAAATTACTAAGAGCGCTAAATGCCGATTGCCATGAGGTAAGTTAACTCCTCATAACGAATTAAGCGACGCCACATCCTTGCTAGTACTGAGTTGCGTCTCTCATAGCCTGAGTTGCTTTGGGACGTTAAACACCATAAACCAAACCAGTTGCCATTGGCGATGGGGGTACGCGGGCACTGTGTCGCAAAACACGAAAGATCAAAAGATTAGGAAACAGTTAATTTTCCTGCCCGATATTTTCAGCACAGCACTCTTCATATCGGAGCTGACTTCCGGCGCCGTCTATACCGTCCAAGGCATGCGTCTCAAGGTTTTCTTTTTGTACGTGGTGTTTTTGGAACGGCTGTATCCCTTATTTTTTTTTTAACGATACGGCTGCTAGGCAGCGCACGCCTTGTGCGGTCATCTTACTTTTATACGCCCATCTAGGCGGCATTTATCTCTTTTTGTTCCAATAACGCGCAGCCAACAGCTCTATGCAAGGCCTGGTACTAAAACAAATACACATCCACGTATTGCCAAGAAAAAAATTGTCTATAAAACAGCAACAGCAGGCTTCCTGTATAGTTTGTCTACTCTTTTACATATTTTCTGTTCAAGGCAGACATGTTAGTTCCGTTGATAGGTAAGGCCCGGTGCTGTCTTGCATTCCGTTGTTTTAGAGCGCAGCTCTTTGGCGTCCGTTCCTGGGTTTCGCGTCGTCGTCGGCGTTGTCGTCGGCCTCGTAACCAGCTCCGCCCCCCTTTCATCCCCCCAGCGCTAGCAGCGACCGACTGATACCGCTGGATGCCGCTGACGCCGCTAGAGAGTCAAGATAACGTGACTGCATAGAACACCGTCGCCGCCATGCAGAAAGAGGAGGAAAGGGTCCCCCCCCTGTTCTTGTGTGGCGGATAGGGTGCTCTTCAGTTGCCGACGCGCCGGTTATTTCACGTAGGCCCCGGCACGTCGACGAATACGTGACCACCTTCCCACGGCTAGACCTGGTTCTTAGCGCTGCGGAAGCGAGGGTATCATATTGTTTGTGTCGGCATCGGCGGCGTTGTCCCTGAAACCAACTCCGCAGCTGGGGTTGACTCACTATCGGCGTCAGCGGCATCAGTCAGTCGCTGCTATCTCTTCCCTCCTCCCTTTATCGTGTTGTCCGCTTGCTGCGCGCGCTTCTGCCCCCATCGTTTGCCGCTGGGTGTACACGCCGCCCCCCTCCCCCCTCTTCCTGCGAAAAATAAAAAAAAAAATTCTGTGATAGCGCATACATGTGTTGCTCGATTTCTTTGCCTCAATCTATCGAAAAGGTGAAACAGCTTATTTGCTGCGCTCAAATTTCGCATTAGGAAGTAACGTAATCGTCGGTAATTTTTTTGTGGTCATGTCATCAAACTGAAGAGTAAAAAATTGGAGGGAATTGGAGGAAGCTCCCGCGGTGGCTTAGTGGTTATGGTGCTCGGCTGCTGACCCGAAAGACGCGGGTTCGATCCCGGCCGCGGCGGTCGAATTTCGATTGAGGCGAAATTCTAGAAGCACGTGTACTGTGCGATGTACATGCACGTTAAAGAACCCCAGGTGGTCGAAATTTCCGGAGAGCTTCACTACGGCGTTCCTCATAGCCTGAGTCGCTTTGGGACGTTAAACCCAGATAAACCAAAACAAACAAAACACTTAAGCTTCGCCTTAAGGGTACGACGCGATAGCTTGTAATGAGTTAATGCCCATATATGCGGAATTGGTCGTTCTCAACTTTAAATTCATATGTCGCTGGGAGTTCTCAACCACTCCTTGCGCCATGATGCAGCGGTTAAAAAATGCGCCACTGTTCTGCGATGGCGGGCGCTACCACCGGTGAGGCTTTCGCGACCCAAGTTGCTCCTCCCGAGCAACCTCTCGCGATAAGTCATTAATTTAACTTCCACCTGTCAGGGTGGTTAGTTTGTTTAGAATCCTGTGGGTAGGTAGTGATGACGCAACAGGGTCACGTGACCTAGGAAGCCCACCTAAGTGGCTTCTCCGGAGAGTGGCCGCCTGGAACACCCTCCGCCGCTCTGTGTGATGATGATGATGATGATGATGATAATGATGTTGGCCTCAGGCTTAATGGCGCATACCCATGGGGGGGGGGGGGGGGGGGGTTGGCCAGGGTGCATAGCGTATACAAACGCACTCGCGTACAAGGAGTTGTCTCTCACAACGCCGACGACGATGCCGACGACGCCAGATATCCTGAATCCTTAGACCATATCATTCTTCTCTTGCCGGCGGCTTGCACGGCAGAGAATTAAGTATTTGCATATTCCTCTCGTGCAATTATGGCTGCCGTTTAGTCTTTTCGTCGTGCTGTCCTTCGGGGCAACCGTCAAAGGGTATGCTTTTAAGCTGGTGTGCGAGCTTCTTCGCATGTACAGTCTTTGCCAAAAGTAACCCGGCACAGGTGGTTTGTGTCTTAGCCGTGTAGCGAAGCCCTTACATCAGCCCTTAAGCTCTGAATCTGTGTTCAGTAAGGTTAACCTTTCTACTCCCGTTCTGACACCTTTCGATGTTCAAGGGTGCCGTAAAGGCTTCGTCATACGGTTGATGAGCAAAAACCTGTCGCTCGGTTACTTTTGACAAAGGGGGTACGTTAAGATGATGATAATGTCCTCAGGCTTAATGGCACATACCCACGGCGGGGGATTGGCCAGAGTGCATAGCGGATATCTAGACCAGGAGATTTTCGTGTAAACTCTTCTTCCCTTTACTTGTCTCTCAAAATTTATTTATTTATGATTATCATTTTCTAACAGTTTTTTAGGCCCCCCGCCCTCCTTGTTGGTGGTAGTGGTTTATTTTTTTATAGAAAGAAACAAGATGAAGGAAAAGGTTTACTCGGTTTTCATTCCAATCTCCTCAAAATCTCCCAAAATTCGTTGTTCGTTTTCCCAGATTACTCAGCTTTTATTTATGAGCCGCTTGAGATAAGCCCGGAGAATTTTTTCCCCTGTTTGGATCTGCACCAAGCCCTGGCCAATACCCCACTGTGGGTGCGTGCCATCGCTTCAGAGGCAAAAACAAGAACAGCAATGCGAGCCTTAACCCTATCGCGCTGAATCGATATACGTGGACTCACCCGTGAGCACTATGGAATGGGGCAGAGCCAGGATGCCGATTCCGGCCACGCCTCCCACCACAAACACGGTGGCGAGGAACAAAGAGATTCCGTGGGGGGCGACGGTGGGTTCTTCGCCATTCTCGGCCTGTTTGATCTGCACGAGACAAATAACTTATTTTCAGAAATCAAGCCATCTCTTTCGTCTCGAAGCAGGTAAAGGCCCCAATTCTTTTGCGATCCATACACATTACAGTTGTGACATGCAGTGTCATAACTGTCATAACTGAAGTTGTACATGGTGACAAGAATTCAATGACGGCTAAGCCATCAACCAAATACTTCACACGCATAACCTGAGCATCGTAACCCGCATCAGAAACGGAAATGAAGGACGATATTATAACCTTAAATATGAACGTCAGGTTTAATTCCTATCCAATGAAAAGCCTACATGTCTCCTTACAAACGATTTTTTATAGAAACTGTTCGTAGTTTATATTTCATGAAAGGAGCATGTTCATAAGCGATATTGGACTGATATTTCGTAAAACTACAGAAGTATTCGTTAGCCTTTTTCGTGTTCTGCCCGGCTCTGTATTTGTGTGTTATTTAAGCGGTAAAAATGATCGACGAAGCAACGTGAACTCACGCTTCAAATATTAATGAGTAATGATATGATTTGGTGTTCCCAAATAATTCTTTTCACCTCCTTACTTAGCCAAGAAGCACGAAAAAAATTGATTTTTATTTTTGCTTAAATTAATGAACTTTTCCACATCTTCATTCCTTCTTCAATTGTGTCTCCTTACTCTGGCCGCATGTCGTAGTTTTGAATACCTCAGATTTTTGTAAAAGTCAATAATTCAACGTATTTCTCATCACTAGATAATAGTATAACATTTTGCACACTGTCATTTACAAGGAGCCACCACTGCTTGAACATTTCACCCATTCGTGTTCATACTGGCTTGTACAAGTGTAGCATTTTTTTTTTTGCCATAGAGCAACCAAATACGGAACTCTTTACCAGGAAATGTTCGTTCTTTGTCGTTCTAAAGGCGCTTGCAAGCCTGTTCTTACAAATTTTTATATGCTCCAAACTTGCAACAGCCTCGTTGAGGCTGTAGAACGCATTGATTAACAAAAATAACAAATAAACTTCCTTTAGGCTGCCACGTCTATCAGTAGTACCCTGGGGTATGAGGCATCAGACTGCTAAAGCGATGGTTCGCTGGTTTCTTGTTTTGAAGTTTCAATATTAAAACTTTACAGGAAACCACTGCCGTCCTGTCTTCATTGGCGGTGCCCTGTGTGAAACCTGGCCCGAACATGAAGACCTTTGTATGCCATTGCTTGACAGTCTTATCCTCTTTCATGGCAGGCTTCCTGAGACCCTTGACACACGCGATTCCAAGTTGTAAATTTCTTGCGGCACTGAGTATCTCACTGCATTAGAGTTAAGCCATGCTCCATTTTTTAAACTCTAACGGAGAGTAGCGTTGAATTAAGTAGAAACGGTGGCAAAAAGTTTTCGTCTCCAGTTACCCTTTGAACGCAGACTACATTCTCCGTAAGTGTCATATATTAGGAGGATTATATTTGGAATGGATGTAGGGTTGGATCGTTCAATTATTATGTGCTTTGGAACTTACAGGTATAACAACCTCCCCCAGTTACGTTCCTTATATTATGATTTATTTAAGTAACCTGCCTATTCTAAGAATGCCAGGTTTCGGGCACTACACACCTGATACTACATTAGTTCTCTTTAATACAAGCATAACTAAGGGTCACTTCCAACACTCTATGTAAACCGAGTTTCTACGCCACCAATCCTCCACCTGTCCCTGCTGGCTTCTTTCGTAGGAAATAACTCCACATCCGCGGATGCAATATCTGTCTCTATGGGTTCATCTTGGATGCTGTCAAAAGGTTCCAATGGTGGCTCCATCTGCTGACACGCGGGCATATGTGACCTTTTTCCGCTCGGCGGCAGATGACGCCACGGCTCCATTTCATGAATGCTCTCAAGCGAGGCGGAAGTTGTAGATTCGTACGGGAAATCAAGAGCTGCTCTGATGTTTTTGCTACTATCTATCTTCACAGGCAGTCGCTTATCTCTACCGGCGTGTACGCACACAGCGTCGACCCACTAACTTCAGTATATCCCTCTCATCTTCAGTGGCATGTAAGAAAGCGCCATCTGTAGTACTTGTACGTTACGACTCTGCAGTCCGAGATTCAGACTCAGTTCTCGCTCCTCCTGTGCACGATCAGTTTTGCACGAGTCTCTGGCTACGTTCTGAGGCGGTCGTATTTAGGTTGTTCGAGATCATTAAGAACAACAAATGAAAAGTATTGCGAGGAACTGAGCACAAATTCAAGCTGGCCTGTAACGGTAGATTATCGCGTTATTATGACGAGTGAATCACTTTCACTGAAAACGTGGCTTTTATAGGCTAGAAAACGGCAAACCATGAAATACAGATGTCGCCACCAGCAATACCGTGTTTCGCAAGCAAACTGCGCGGACGTCAAGACAGTTCTTTCGCGCGTAGTTATTGCGCGAGTACCTATGGTGTACGGCTAACTGCTATTCGGTTTCAAACTGCTCCAAACGATGATTACGTAGTCCGTTCCTAGTATTGGCGTCGCAAGTTAAATTAGTGGCGGGAAAACTTTTCAATTCAGTTTTCTCAGCAACAAGTGCGTCTTTTAATACCAAATAAAACATCAACTTGTTCTGAACCGCAGAATTTATGTTTACTAAGAACAAAAAAACGCTGGAGTTGACCCCAGTGTTCCATAAAAGATGTCTGCACTTGTAGACAATTTTACAATCGTTACGAGCCCATAACCACAAATATTTGTCACGCCTTCCTTAGCTGCGTACCTTGTGGCTTGAATTAATAGAGAAATATAAATTTTAGTTGTGCTTGCTTTCTATGTAATGATGCGCAGCACATTATAACACAAAGACCGGCACGAGTATTGCGCCAACAGGCGTATATAACCTGTAATTTATTTTTTTTTCTCACGTGCTGTTCCGGGTTCGGTTTCAACAGCCGAATGATGGCTGTGACGTACTAAACGAGTTCAGTTCACGTGATTCATAGAGAAACGACAATATTACAATATAATTGCTGCTTTCTTCCTTTTAATTCACGCCAGCTATTACGTAAGCCTGCCCAAGAGGTGGAATGGCAAAAGGCGTACAAGCAGCGATTATATAGCAGTTTTTGCTTGCTTCACGTGACCTCGCATTCTTCTGTGACGTCACAGTCGTCGTTCGTCTGTTGAAGCCGAAACGACGCAAGAAAAATACTCCATTATAAATAATTCAGCGGGTGTACAGGAATGCGACGTCATGACACAAGTATGATATTGGCTAGCGCATCATTACCAAGCAAAAAAAAGACATGGATCCAAAAATTTGGGGTCTCTACTCTATTCTACAGCTGAACCTGGTTATAACTAATCAGGTTTATAACGAAATAATGGATATAACGAAGAAATGACAATTCTGTTTGCAAGCTCGGTCAACGCCGGCTATAACGAAGCTGCGGCTGTAACGAAGTAACCGCCGGGCACCATCAGTTTCGTTATAACGAGGTCCAACTCTACTCATAACGGAGCCATCGCGGCACCTAGGCTCACTGGTTATGGCGCTCGGCTGCTGACCCAAAAGACGCGGTTTCGAGCCCGGCCAAGGCGGTAGAATTTCGATGTAGGCGAAATCATAGAGGCCCGTGTACTGTGCGGTGTCAGTACTCGTTAAAGAACCCCAGGTGGTGGAAATTTCCGGAGCCCTTCACTACGGCGTCTCCGGAGCTCTTCACTACGGCGTCCCTCATAGCCTGAGTCGCTTTAGGACGTTAAACCCCCATGAACTAAACTAAACTCATAATTTGGCTCTAAAACAGGGTGGCTGTCCACGTTACACATTATAAGCGAGGCTGAATTTCTGTGTTTCATACTGCCGCCGCTCGTTTTGAAAACGCGCCTAGCACCACGTGGCCTCCAGTGCTGACTGTGCCAAGTTTGTGTTCCACGTCACTAGAGGACGCGCAACCACGTGCCTCAACCTCCTCCTCCTCCAAGCACGCCTCCTGACCGCGGGCTATCTCCTTATCACGCACACGCCCGCGCCTGGCGTCAGTCACTTGAAATCTTAGCGGGTCAGCCCAGATTGCGTGGCTATACTAGCAGCGAAGCCCCTCGATAGTGGTTCCGAGATGCGTCGCTGCGACAGCGCCCCAGTGTCGCGCGCGGACGAGAGTCTATCGCGCGATGAGCGCTCACATTTCACAGACGCAGCCGCTGGCGTCATTTGTCACTCTGCATTCGCAGTGCTCGACGAGGCGCGGGGGGGGGGGGGGGGGGGGGGGGGTAGAGATCTATTTTCGCTTTCAGCGATACAAGTCTGCAGCACAGGAAGAGGTTTGTCTTATAGATGCGATACAAGCCTGCACGGGAAGAAGTTTCTTTTGCGGTTTTCTTTTGTGTCTTGAGGGTTGTCGTGTCTGTACTTTCTCTTGCGCCTCAGGTCTGGTTTTTCCGGGGCTACCATGTAAAATGCTACTACGAGAGAAATGAAGCTGAGATATGTGTCATGTGGAGTCCAATGTCCCCAAGCCACGTGTGGGCTTCGAGGCAGGGCCTGATGGCGGACACGAAGGGCTACAGTGTGTAAATGTGTACCGTCAAAACCTGTCAAAGTGGTGGACCGTAGAGGCGCGAAGAACGCATGAGAGCGAACGCATAAAGACTCACTAAATGCTCACAGCGGTGGCAAGTATGCGTTTCGTACAAACACTTGCGAGCCCTCGTACCTATCGCAGAGTACTGCCGAAGGCGTATGGGCTGTTAAAAGCCATCAGGTCCAGGATGGATAGATAGAGGATAGGATCGCCCCTTTTGATGTGGCAGTTTCCAACTTATTCGGTTTGAACCCCAGGTGGTCGAAATTTCCGGAGCCCTTCTCTGCGGCGTCCCTCATAGCCTGAGTCGATTGGGACGTTAAACCCTAATAAACCAAACCAATAAACCAATCTTTCTTTAATGTTCTTTAACGGTGTAATGAATTGGTCTGTAAGTCTATAAATCGGTCTATAAAAGGCATAAAGCCAGAACAACGCCCCCTGGCTTTCAACGCCAGCCAGCTCAGCCGTTTTAGGTAAATCCAGTCCTCTCCTACTGTACTTTCGTAACCTATCCAATTGTTTAGTGATTGTGCCTCCTCCGCATATTCAGTGAGAGAGGGAGAGCGCCTAGTTTTCCAAAACTTATCCAGTAACTCTAAGAGCACATATCAACTACCGCCTCCCAGCGGAAAAACGACGAACAAATTTTCAATCTCTCTTTCGCCGTGAGACGACGCTTTCAGACCTGCATTCTAGAGAGCATTCGCCGCTCACGCCAGCAGCTCGCTACAACGTAAGCCACCGCTATCCATACCTGGCGCCACGTAACGACGAATAAACGAACAAAGGCGTTCAAAGGGTTCCCATTCCGAAGTAGGCGACGTGATTAGCATTTAAAATGAGGGGTAGCCAGTAGATAGCAGTGCTCCACTTGGTATAGAGCCAGGAATCGAGCCTTCTACTTTTTCCCTACCATTCATTCATTCCGAGGCAAAGTCGAACAACACGCCAACGTGGGCCCATTCAGCGCTGTGCAGGCACCGTTGCTTGCGAGATAAAAGTGTCTGATGAGGAAGAACAGGAAGACGATGAAAATAAGAAGAAGATTAGGAAGAGCGGCGCGTCTACTGATACCACGAGGCCGACGTCGGCGACGCTATCACGCGCACGTCTCCGCCTCAGAACAGCGCGTCGGTGTCCGGTGTCGTCTCGCTAGCAAGAATCCACGGTGCACTCAGGGGAGCGGGGAAGATACGCACGGTAGCCGGCAAGCAAAACCGACGACGCCAACGCCGCCGGCGCTGCCGACGCCACCGCGGCGACCATGTGATACCGAGGTCGGTTGGGCGACTGACGAGACACGCGTCAGGGACGCGCAATGCTAACGACAACACGCGCCCGTGGCAAAACCTTCGGAAAGGAAGGCGCCACGCAAGCAAGCAGCGGGAAGCAGAGGCAAAACATCAACAGTGCGAGGAGGCAACACTCGACGTAGACATCGCGTACGTCAGCAACCGGCACCAGCCGAGAAGAAGCCGACGGAAGCCGAAAGAGCGCTAAAAGCAAGAGCGGCGCTGCGAGCTAGTGTGTTATGTGGCGTCAACAGCGCGAATACAAAGGACGGAGGGAAATAGAGAGAGCTTTGACCTGACGTTTTGGCTATTCGAGGCCACTCTGTTAAAATTAGGGTTAAACTTCATTTAAACCACGGTTTATTACTGACACTACTGCTGCCCAACTGCAACTTTTAAACAATTAAAACCGTTTCTTTTACGGTTATTTACGATTCCAAGCTCCTTCTGTATAAACTACCGGTTAACTCCTGTTAAAAGAATGTTCTTATTTAGTGCACTTAAACGACGTTAAAATTGTTATGCAGTGTTCGCTGTTAAATTCACACAAAAAGTCGTTCATATTCCCTATCTAGTGCTTGCGCTAAAATTGAACTAGCATGAATAACAATTAATTGAATCGTTCGCCATTCGCGATCACTCGTGGAGATTATGGCGGTGATATTTGATTTCTCAGTACGAGTCCGTATGCTCGAACCTAGCCACGGGAGCTCCATTTTGACGGGGGTAAAGCCCACAGAAGGTCCCTGTACTGATAGCTTCTTGCAAGTGAAAAAACGTCTGAAGGGTAGAAATAACTCCCGGCTGCACAATGAGGCTCGATTCATTGTCATTACTCATACTGTTGCTTTGGTGCGGATTGAAGAATTTACTTTTCGTCAGTTTACCGATTCACCCGAGTCTCTCTATCGCCCATGGTAACGTGTCCCTTCCTTTGGTATTCACACCGGTTCTCTGCAGAAACGACGCCTTTCCTGCTCCTTTCTTTCGGTATTCACTCCAAAACTTAGCAGGACATCCACATTCCTTTCGTATTCACCACAATACTCGGCAGGACCTCAACCTTGCCTGTTTATTTCTTTGCTATTCACTCCAATCCTCTGCATGACACCCACCTCCGTTTGGTATTCACTCCCATGCTTTGCAGGACCTACCCCCCTTCCTTTGCAACTGAGTCCAATACTCTGCAGGACCCTCACCTTTCCTGTTTTTTTTTCTTTGGTATTCAATTCAAAACTGTGCATGACACCAACTTTAAGTTGGTATTCACTCCAATGCTCTCCAGGACCTCAACCTTCAATTGGTACTCACTCCGATACCCTGCAGCACCCCCACCTTCATTGGTATTCACTTCAAAACTGTGCAGGACACCCATCGTCATATTGTATATGCTCCGATACTCTTCAGACACTCATCTTCCTTTGCTATTAACTCCAATACTCTGCAGGACCCCCATTTTCCTTTGGTACTCACTCTGGTACCCTGCAGGACCTCCACCTTCCTTTTGTATTCACTCCGATACCCTGCAGGACCCTCATCTCAATTTGGTATCCACTTCAATACTCTGAGGGCCCCAACTTTCCTTTTGTATTCACTCCAATACTGTGCAGGGCCCCCACTTTCCGTTGGCATTCACTTTAATACTCTTAGGAGCCAACCTTCCTTTTGTATTAGCTCCAATACTCTGCAGAACCTCCACCTTCCGTTGGTAGTCACTTCAGTACTTTGAGGACACCCACCTTCCTTTGGCATTCACTCTGATACCCCGCAGGAGCCCCACCTTCCTTTCCTATTCACTCCGATACTCTGCAGGACCCCCACCTTCCATTGATATTCAGTTCAATACTCTGAGGACCTCGACCTTCTTTTCGTATTCGCACGAGTACTCTGCAAGGCCCCCTCTTTCCATTGGCATTCACTTCAGTACTCTGAGGACACCCATCTTCCTTTAGCATTAACCCCGATACTCTGTAGGACCCCCACCTTTTGTTGGTATTCACTCCAATACACTGCACGACCGACAGCTTTCCGGTTTTTGCGCTCTTTACGCTGACATGTTTCAGAACTGTACTTGATGCCTTATGCAACTTCCAGTTTAGTGGAAGGTCTTGACGGCACTTCATTGCCAGCTTAGTTCTTTGCGTCGAAGTTATTTGGTACATCAGTACCAGGTTACTGTGAGGCACTTTACTGATATCCTGCTCACATATGACGTAAAATAAACTTTCCACTCAATAAACTTTCAGCGCTGTGTCGTCCGTTTCCTTGTCTTTTGTGCTCGTCTTCGTTCGCGCTGTTTATTCAAGATACTCAATATACCACCACTTTTTCACAAAAGAGAACTAAGAAAGTTGACCAGTTTTTAGTACGGAGGTTATTTTCTGTTGTAGGAATTTGCATCGCCAAATGAATGTCGACGTAGTGATAAAGGATTATCCATAAGTAGGTATCCACAAAGAATTATGTTCGTTTATATGCTTGGAGAGCATGTTTATCGCGTCCATGCAATTACAGCATGAGTCTACGCGCGTTTCTTCAGATAACATCTCAAGTTTTGTACTCAACGGCAGCTTCGTCGTCGCCGCTTATCAAGAACCAGAGACTGCTCCAGGAGTGCTGCGCACCCTTGTGGTGGAACCATGAACAAGAACAACGCTAGTTGGGGATCACCTCTTGTGCAAACATCTGACGTCTCATACAACAGGGTCGTTAAAAGGCGACGCAGCCGAGGCAATGCAAGGTCTCGAGATTAGCCAGGCTCGCGGTCGTCGGCCCCAAAGATTGCATTCACGTGCGGAAGAATCCCAGGGTGTCGTAGAAAGCAGCGCACGTCATTGGCTACAAGCGCTTAGACCACAGGGCCAGGTGTTGAGTGGTGTAATCGGCCACTTATCACACCCTTGAAAGCCCGAATCTCAGCAGAGCTGTGAACGACAACTCGTTTTCACCCTCCACATATCTGGAACCTAAGGGGTGTCCTAAGTGCTTCACAGATTGCTCCCACGGGGACGGCGCCATTGTGAAGGCGTGAAGTTGGCTTCCCAGGAAAGGAAAGGCGCATTAATTGACTGACTTCCGGTGAACAGCTCGACCGCCAATTATGGGAAGGAAAGAAGAAAGATGTGAAAGAAAAAAGAAAGAGGGTCAATATCATGGTCCTCAAAACCATTACCAGGAATTCAGGACAGCGCCCAACCAGTGTCGTTAAGCCTAGCGATCTATAACGTTGTGTTCTGCAGTCACATGGTCATTTTTTTTATGACGCCACAGATAATGTCAACGCCCTATTTTTTTCAGTGTTCAAAGCCATGCGCCGCGCGGTGACAGTCAACGAAACTGGAAGCGCTTGCCCCGAAATTATGGTCATGAAGTACAGGGTCTGTTCTGAAAGTAGTAGGACTGATTTTTTCCTGGGCGAACGGGCGGACGAGAGGCGGTCTGCGCGTGCAGGATCGTTGAAGGGGGATATAAGGAATGATGGGGAAAATCGGCAGTCGACTCTCGGCTGTTGAAGAGAGCAGGTCGCTTGTACTGTGAACCCCTATCGAAGCGTCTGGTCACGCAGAATCATGGAACGTTTACTGGATCAGCGATACGCGATCAAATTTTGTGTAAATCTTGGTAAAACTGGCAAAGAGACTCACGACATGATTAAGGAAGCCTACGGTGACGCTTCCATGGGTAGATCAGGTGTTTTTTGAGTGGCAGAAGCTGTTCCGAGAAAGTAAGGAAAGAGTGCTAGACGACGACGCTCCGGATGCCCTTCGACCAGCAAGATTAACGAAAATGGGTAGCGAGTGAAACATTTACTGAACAGTGATCGTAGGATGAGTATCAGAATGATTGCTGATGACTTGAGCATTCCTCTAACCGAAGTTTTTGATATCGTGACAGAAAGCTTAACCATGAGGAAAGTGTGCGCGAAGTTGATGCCGGGAGTGTTGTCAGAGGAGCAAAAGGCCAACCGGAAAGCGACCTGCCAGGATCTTCTTCATCGTGTGAATGAGGATCCTGATTTTTTGCCCAGCATAAGGCGGCAATGCTGCCTCAGCCCTCCTACAGCCCCGACTTGTCCCCGCCAGTCTTTTTTCTATTCCCGAGAATAAAATCGACGCTCAAGCGGAAACATCACGGATCCGTAGATGCGGTTCAACAGGCTGTGACGAGGGAGCTAAACAGCATTCCGGTCCAGGCGCTCCTGGAGGCGCACGAAAACTGGAAAACTCATAGGCCGCAGCGTGTAGGTGCGGAAGGGCGCTACCTTGAAAAATTGTTATCGTTTGCACTATTCTCATGAATAAATTTTAAATAAAAAATGAGTCCTACTACTTTCAGAACAGACCCTGTATATTGGATGCACACCTGGACTTCTGTCCTATTCTTTTCCCTCGGTTCTTTCCTAACGAAGGGGTTGAGGTGTCCACACAGACTGAGTCCGTTACAGCGCTTTTCTATTCCTCATAACATGACACGAGCTAAGGACATCTGTCATGGCGTTCTGCTCCCAAGCATCATGTAGCGGTATCTCATGACAGGCACACTGCGGCCGATATTTACTGCAGGCGAAATGCAAGAACACGTGTGCTGCGGGATGTCAGTGCACGTTGAAGACGAACCCCAGGAAGTCAAAATTCATGCGAAGCTTTTCACCATGAAATTTCTTTCTCTTTCCTTCCCTCCTATCACTCGCTGCTCTATCATTTCCTTCACGGCGTGATTCAAGGGCCCACCGAAAGTGAGGCACTTGTCGCGCCTACCCTCTCCTCCCAAGACACTTGCGTTTGCGTAGCTCTACACGGCTCAACATCTAACACTCTGGCTTAACAGCTTTCGGCTAAATGCGTACTACACGGTTTATAGTTTTTACTGCGATAGCACTACCACCTGCACTTGGCGAAGATGAAGGCGTCGTCCGTGTGAAGCCTCTATGAGTGAAGCCTAAGCAGCGGTATGAAATAGCCACGCCAAAATCAAATTAAAAAACGGAGCGAAAAAGCCGGCTCCACCCAAACACCACCCACCACCTCCCCACCCAACCCCCCTCCACCCTACAGAAGCGCCACCTACGGCCGCACACCCTCACCCGTTATAAAAATTGTGGCATGCGCGAATCCGTCAATAGAGTAAAAGCATGAAATTAATCATCGAGAGGAAATCCAACTGCTGTCGCAGTGTTTTCAAATCAGGTTTCATGATCGCTCTGTCAGTTTTTTCTAGGTAAACATGCCCATTAATCATTAAAACGCACCTCTTTTTTCCTCCTTTCCTTTTTCCAATCTGATAATCAATCACCTTAAATGGTTTTTCGACGTCCAGCCATATCTTGCTACGCCAATACAGAGGTTTTCGCAATAAGAACCTCGAATAAGAAAAATAGAATAAAAAATAAACAAGTTTAAGTGAACGATTTCTCTTCTTTGCCGGAGCTTTAGATTTATCTTCTTTGGCTTCATTTATCAATGAATTCATTGTGGTGTAATTTTGTTTTCGTTTTTACTTTTTTCCTCCTTCCCTTCTTAGGCTCAGCCCCGCCGTGGTGGCTCAGTGGTTAGGGCGCTCGGCTGCTGGCCCGAAAGACGGGGGTTCGATACCGGCCGCGGCGGCCGAATTTCAATGAAGGCGAAATTCTAGAGGCCCGTGTACTGTGCGATGTCAGTGCGCGTTAAAGAATCCCAGGTGGTCGAATTTTCCGGACCCTTCACTACGGCGTCCCTCATAGCCTGAGTCACTTTGAGACGTTAAACCCCAAGAAACCAATCAAAACCTTCTTAGGTTAACTGGCCAGTGGGGTAAAGAGTTTTTCAATGAGGCCCACGTTACTGAAACGAGTTTGAGACCCCTACTATACAACAACTCAGCAAGAAGTCAGCTTCCAGTATCGCCTAGAACTCGCTCTCATTTCTATTCGAAAATGCTATGCCGTGACTAAGGCACGGTTATCGCCAATAGTGTCCCACGCTTATTTTTTTTTATATATCCAGATTCAGAACCCACTGCCTAGGGTCTAGACAATGTCATTGTTATTTTACACAAACACTCACAAAACGGCGACATCGTTCATATCTTCCTCCCTCAGCATATCATTTCTGCGGCGGTGTAGCGAGCGCAAGCAGAGCTCCACTTCAAAACCAGCTGCCCCTCTTTCTCAAAGAGCCTCCTCGTTCACGATGTAAGGAACAAAGACCGTCCCTGCCAGCCGAGGCCTTCTTCTCCCTGGCCTTGTAGTACACTCTCTTGCACTGATCTGACCTTCCGTTCCCTGCTCCCCGCATTCTTTAGCCAGCCGAAGCCTATTTTCTTAACTCGTTCTCCTTGCTGAACTACTTACTTCCTCATATTCGTTCTCCTATTTCACGCCACCTATATGTCTCCAAATGGTAGACTGGAGACGCATTCAAGTTTCTCTCGACTGGTAGGGTACTCGATCCCAACTATCAAGAGGCCACTAAGAAAGACGCGGGTTCGATCCCGGCCGCGGCGGCCGAATTTCGATGAAGGCGAAATTCTAGAGCCCCTGTGCTGTGTGATGTCAGTGCACGTTAAAGAGCCCAAGGTGATCGAAATTATTCCGGAGCCCTCCACTACGGCGTCTCTCGTAGCCTGAGTTGCTTTGGGACGTTAAACCCCAATAAACCTAAACCTAAGTCACTAAGAGGCTACAAAACACAAGTATTAAAATTTAGAAGAGAGTGAACAGAGTACTCGTTCCCAAAAACCAAGAGGCTACTTTCACACAAAACGGGACACTTAAAAGTCAGAAAAGGACGAACATTTTGTTTCTCTCTTAAAGGACAGGTGATGCCCCGATCGGCCATTTTCACAAGCACCGTATGACGACGTTAAATGGAATGTTTTACTTAACACAACCGAAAACCAGGAAAACGGGTCCGAGTTTTAAAACAGGTTTCGCGTTGCCTCCACTAATTCTATGCTATCGCATAAGCAAGCCCAAAGGAGAAACTGAATACCACAGAAAAAGTGGAATAAACCGACGACACTCGACGCCATCATCTACGTTAGGAATCTCAATCCGAATGGCTGGAGAAAAAACTTCAAATCCAAGTTTCTGAACAGTGAGAGCCTCTTATGCTGCAAAACGAACAAACTTCGGTGAACTCACAGAAGGCCGAGCTATTGTATTCTACTCAACACAAGGGCCTAACCCGTATTTCTCGGTATCCCTGAGCGTTGCCCCATTTAATATTTCCTACCGATAGCTCGATCGCTGGTATGCCTATAATGCAATATCAAGGGTAACGAAAGAGCGAAACCATCCTGATGTATGGACAAACCGCACTTGCCAATTACGGGTCGAAACACGCCATCAATCGAAGGCGCCGTCTTTACGCAAGCAATCGTTCCAAGAAGGAAAACTTCCTTACCTCCGTGTACTGCAGCGACGCGCAAGGAGTGTAAGCCGGCTCTTTCTTGATCTGGAATCTTTGCATTGCCATGCTTACTACTTTCGCCGGTTTACTAGACGGCTCCACGAGGTTGCGATCGTCTTTCCGCATATTGGCCAGAACGCGTCTCACCGGGACCTTGTCGCTTCAATACTGCTTCGGCACGACGGGCGACGCTCTCTTTTTCTCAGTCGGGCGGGGGCCGGAGAGTTGATTGCCGGGTAATTACAGTGGGGGGACTTCGCTAGGCAAGGCTTGGGCCGCTCTGTCTCCCCACGGCAATCCGCCTTATCAGCCGTCGCGGAACTGGCCGTTTAGTAGGCAGTGCACGGAATACCGCGTTCAGCTGTTTCCCCCTTCCCCGCGCACCCACACACACCTCGGAGAAGGAGCGTTGAGCGCGGGCCGGTTCTGAGGGAGGCATTTGACTTGCGAAGCACGTCCGAAACTGGCGCGCCCGCGGGACACCCCCCCTTGTTTCCGCGCGAAAGAAGGCTTTCTTTTTTGTCGTCACAGTCGAAGACTATGCATAATCTCAAAACGCGAGACCATGCCCTTATCGACGGTGCGCCGCAGTCTCTGGGTTTGATAGCGCCCGTCTGGGCCTGTGTGGCAAGAGATTAGCTGGGAGCCGGGTCTTCATCGCAGGCTTTATTCCTCTTCCCGGTAGCCCCGGGTCTTGGGACAATGTTGTAAAATTGCCGCGTGTGTAGTGGCAACGTCGTGTGTTAAACTGAAACGTTATGCTACAGTGTTAAAAAATTAACAGATAAAATTGATGATACATCCTTAACATTACTTCAACATTCGAACTAAACCTAATATTAGTACTGTGTTTCAATTGTTATAATTAATGTTCACAATAAAACTGCTAAAACAGAACCCCATTTTTCCAGCTGTAAATACAGTAATGAAGTTCTTCTTCAACTGCACCAAGGTTTCCCTGGGAGGGTTTTATAGTTTGTAACGCATTAACGTCCACAGTAAATCCTACATTATATATTCTACAACTAACAGACTTTTGTAGATAAGCCTTTGGAATGCGCCAACCTTGTATATTAGATACATAGCGCAAGCATGTCATTAGAAAGCTTTACTGACACCAGTTCACCGCTATCAGTTCTGGGGCATCCTTTATGGCTGGTTATATCAGAATGAGCTCATGGCGTCGTTTTGAAAATATGAAGAAGAGTGAGTTGCTTGCATTAGTCGCTCTGTATTCAGAGTTCCAGTGTCAACCTCTTTGACCCTTGTTCCTTGCAAAGTTGTGACTGAAGCTGTCTCGTACTGCAGGATTGCATAATGGTTTTAGATTGATGCTCATTACATGCTTAATTCAGGTTAGTAAATGATTACTCCAAAGTTTTTTAATTCATCATAGACGCTAGAAGAAAAAAAGATCGCTAAGAACAAACTATCCGTGTTTGTCCGATATAAAATTAAATATTGCTAATATATTGGCCAATATTGGTAATGTATTGGCCCAATACATACCCAATATTGGTAATGTATTGGCAAAGGCCGGTGCGACAAAGGACCAGAGTAAAACAATCCAATTCCAATGTTGGCCCGATTACCTATTCTGCTTGGGTAGCCTCTAGTAAAGTTTCACCTGGGCATTTTCCGTTTATTGTTCATGCAAGACACGTGACTTGAAAGGACGTGTCTGTCCTGTGCTGAGTAGAGTGCTAGACTAAGAATTCATTACAAGCATAACAACGATCTACGGCGCTAACCGCCAGGGCGCCCCGTCTCTTCTCACTGGCAGAATTATTCCATTGCCCAGCGCCGAGTACGGCGCCTATCAGGGCGCCTTCGCCGCCAGTCCCTCACCTCTATCCAACTCTTCTATAGCGCGCTCTACAAATAGACCCCAAAACCTGTTCTGCGCTCCTTCTGTATCGCACGGATGATCTCCCACGCACGTCGGAATATTTTGCACCGCTCTCGCCTCCCCAGGAGGCATTACACTCGCGAGGACCTTCCTCCGTAGCTGACGAAGACGCGAGACACACCTCGTCTCTCTCGCCGCGCTCACCTTGCGTCGCCACAGAGGCAACAGTACATCGTCTCGAGCGTGAGACAGTGCTTCTTATCGCTGGCGTATTGCAGTCCCTTGTTTTGACTGCGTGTGCCTTGTTTGTGTCTGAAGATACGTGCGCCGAGGGGCAGACGCTTTCTGATTACTGACGCTTCGCGATGAAGGCCTTGTACTCACCCCTCGGCCCGTTTCTCATTCACATCTAGAAAGGGCTTGGAAAGAGCACGTCTGCCCTGATTTGCGTAAACAAATATAAAAGCGCAATACACACAACAACAACGCGGTGCACAGCTTGGTCTGTTTTGGTATAACAGTTCTGAGAGCAATGACATTCCGTTTTTCTTTTAATTTCCCCCCATTCGTCATTGGCTGCACAGGCGCCACCTACGACACGCCCTGCTTTAGCTCTCTGTGATTGGCTCAAGACCAGGGCGTGGCTTCATCCAAAAGCAAAGGGCGGGAAATTTAATAATGCAGTCGAATTGGTAAGGGAGGTGAAGTAGCTTATTATACTGATTCTGAAGCTGCAAGGCCGGTCTACGCGTATCTGTTAACAACTATTTTCCACAGTTTGCATTACACTTCCCGACAAGGTGTCTTGGCTCCGCTGTCGATGCTGGACAGCTGGAATACGGTCTCACTGCCTGTGCATAGGCATTAAGCCCCTGGATTCAATTAATAGTTATAACACCGTATATTGGTAATATTCATTACATTTCCAAGATAACTACATATTTTCATCGTTACAGAATCACAGAAAAAAAAAACAGTTTTTTGGTTGCAACGAACTGTTTAGGCACGTATGGTTTACAAGAAGCGTTCAGAGATGGCGCCAGCTACGTGAGCGTTGGAGCGAAGCAACCGCACCGAGAGCAACGTGCCAAGAGGTCGTTCTGCGTCCGCACCGGCGGCGAACTACAAGGAAACCAGGGCTGAAGTTTAGTTGCGCGATGACAGCGCCGCGCTCCTCCCCTAGCGGCGGAATTCCGCGGCGTTGATCGGGCACTTTACGATCAGGCACGACGACGCCGCCGCTGCGCTTTCAGTGAGCTTGTTGGCGCTCTCGTTGCGCTTCTTTTCTCCGAATGCTGCTCTCGTCCGTTACACCCATCTTCTCGCAGGCGTGGCGTGCGCTGATTACGTGATGTTCATTTGTAGGCAGTTTCAGCGATGGCTGACGCGGCTCTGCGGCTCCCCACAGGCGGGGGAGCGTCTTGCTTGTCTAGTGGGCTTCTCTAACCCGGCTCATTTCCTTACAGGCCTTTGTATTACCAATATAAACTCAGCGCAGGTGAGCGGAATCGTATATTGCAGGTCAAGTATCGGTGCAGTAAGGTAGGACGCTACAGGAGTGATTACAAAAGGATATGACTGATCGATCACCAGCGACGACAGGAGAAAGCGTACCGGTACGCCTGGTAATATGTGTACTTACTCCGCACCGTGTAAACAGGCTGTATGTATACAACTGTGAAGGTAAAAGTGGAAGGCGCCATTCCACATATAATCTGCCCTGTGTCGTACACGGGTCATAGCAGTGTGGTTCCGCAAATTACATCCTATGCACTTTGTTGACCCTGCGTGGTTGCGTCATAGCGGTTCCTCATCGAAACGCAGCATAGCTGCGACGAGACAGTGGTTCGTGAGGTTAACGTTCCCAAGCTGCACATACAGTGTAGGTAACGCCGCATTGGAGGACTTCGGATCACCGGAGAATTTCAGAGCACTTCGTGCGGCATCAGCGGCTGCGTTGTTAAGTATATATTTTTTAGTTGATGTATAAGATATTTCATATGTATATCTGTGTCTGTGTAAAAAGTTTTGTCTATAGTGTTGGCCGATCTTCCGTTGTTTACAATCTTCTACAAAATACTCATATTTCCTGCTGTGTGCCATGTAAAGGGGGGTCCGGGGGTCTCTCAAGTGATCTGCGATCACTTTTTACCCGGACCTACCCACATCTATGATGTAAATAAAAGAAATTTGAAACTTGAAGCTACGCAAGCAGGGGAACAATAGGTACGGCAACACGTGACCGTACTGGACGTACCGTCCGCACGACTGGTCTGAAACTATCTGACTTAAATTACCCGGGATTCTTTAACGCGCACCCACGTCGCGAAATGCGGCGAGATTCGATCGCGCGACCTTGGGGTTATCAGCCTAGTGCCAAAGCTGAAGGGAATATAAATAAATAACCGAGAGATGGGATCACCACGCACGACGGGAACAAGCCGAGCACGCACGATATGAAGACGCGAGGAAAAACACCAAGCGCGTTCGTGCTGAGCTGTCGTTTGGAGAACGTAGCATTTTAATGAAGTTTTCACCTCGTATATTCCACGTCATCATCCACTCGCGACGCAAAAATAGGTTGACGAGAACAGAGCGCTTTTGAGTGCCTTGTGTAACATCGTACATACGAGGTGACCTTTCTCTATGCTAGCGTCGCGCAAATTGCTGCATAGGTTAACAAGCTTTTTAAGACCACAAGGGAACATCCTCTCTCGGTCCATTTGACGCACGACGACGTCCGAGCGAGCGAGAGAAAGACGCGGTCGCATGTTCGAAACCGGTTTCCTCCACGTGCAGATTCGTACGTCGACTTAGGGCAGCTAGTCGGCCTCCCCTCCAACAGCCTGCCCGATTGAAAGTGAGGATTCGCTCACTAAAGGCGCTGCCCTGTAAACGCGTTGTAGGGACCCCGGAACAGGGGGGATAAGGGGGCTCCCCCCCCCCTCCCAAATATTTATCCAGACGAGGGATGCCACCCCCTAGTCTCAAACTTGATCCCTCCTCAAGTTGATCCCTCCTGTGTGCAGATTTTATAAAGCTGCCCATTTTAATCCAAATTTAGTATGCATTGACAGATGCACCTTTGAGCAGTTCAAAACAAGGAAAATGTTGAAAGGAAATATATAATTTCTATTTAAAAGTTTAAATAAACAAACAACAAAACAAACCCGAAGTCGAAGTCAACACTCAACAATTCTGGACGAAAGAATATTTGAATGAGAGACATTTTATGAACGCCATTTTTGCCATGTAATTTAGGATTTCACTATAACAATCAATATATCCGCAGATCACAAGATGGCAGTCCTGCATTTTTTTTTATTAACGTTTTTGCTATTGTCAAAAGCGTTCCCTGTTGGTTTTCTATGGGAGTTTTAACTGTTCGATGCGATCGACGGCAACTCTTTGAAAGAAGATTTTGCTACATATCAGAAGACTGGACCATTAGCTTTATTATTTCCGTAAGAATATCTTACAATTTTCCAATTTTAAAAATTTTTGTCCGAAATTGTTGGACTTGTGTACAGAGCTTAGCAGCGCACACATTTCTCCATAAGGGAAGGGGAAGGAGGGGGGGGGGGGGGGCAAAGCTTATGGTACCACCTTTTCAAGTCTTCTGGTTAGCAAGGAACAATAAGGAAAAATTTTCGACCCCCTTCCCCATGTTCATGAAGGGATCAGTGCACGTCAAAGAACCCCAGGTGGTCGAAATTTCCGGAGGCCTTCACTAAGGCGTCCCTCATAGACTGAGTCGCTTTGGGACGTCAAACCCTCCTAAACCATAAACCAGATAAGAAAGAACTACGTATACCTACTCAGGACGACTCCCTACAGCTCTGCACCATTGAATTTTTCGCGCAGGGTGGAGTCATCTTGTAAACCATGACGCAAGTTAGTTGAAACACCCTGCATATTCGCTTTTTTTTGTCTTGTTTCTCAATATCGGGCTCCTGCTACAAAACACGAAGAATCTGCTCCAAAGTGAATTTTCGCCTGCTACAAAGCTTTCTCCGAAATCCTCTCGACTATTACCACTACCGGAAAAGCGGATACGGACCATGGGTGGACAAATACTCTAACATCAACGCCAGTTAAACACAAGGCGATAGAGCGCGCATCTCGGGTAGCATATTTCTTTTACGAAACCGTCGACGCACGAGCGCGAGCAAAAAAAAAAAGATTAGCGCAAGAGATCTGCCACAGAAGCGGCAGATGACAACAGCAGGCGTTGCGCTTAACGAACAAGACAATAACAAGGTTGCCAGGCGTGTTCGCAAACCGCGGCGCCGCGATAGCTTCGCGGTGAGATTTCGCCGCTCCGCTGGCGTCGCTGATGCTCTTCTTTTCGCTCCCGCCTGTACACCTACTCATGCTCGAACTTGCCTTATTCCTACCTTCTATGTGTTTTTTTTTTTCATCGATCGTCCCCTAGGAGCTATAACTACTGGTTGATCCCTCAGTTTTCTCGTGTGCTGTAAATGACTGGGTTACCCGCAAGTCAAAACGTGTCTGCGGGCACCGAGGTCGCAGCCAGGGGGCGGTTTCGGTGTCAGAACACCCCCCCCCTCCCCGAAATTTTCTGAGCGCCGCGTCCCCCTAACCCCTCCTCTCGGCCTTTTTTTTTTTTTTCACCAATTCTATTTACACACAGCGTCGATATAATTAGAGGTAAAGACTGAAATAAGAAGAGTCCGGTGTTTTGTTGACAAAAATGATTCCTCTTCTAGAAACCAGATGGCGCCACTAGTTCTTTCTTTACTAACGCTATATGATATCTTCTGAAAAATATTTCTGGCTACGCCACTGGCAGGCAGTGTGCAAATATACTGTCTCTAGAATGAAGCAGGCGGTCTCGATGCCATGGGCACCCCCACATTCTTGCTGACTGCGGCAGGACGCATTGTAATACCACTGTTAATACCTAACAGCCATTGCGAGGACCACTTACAGGGTAAGTATTCCGTAGTACGGAAAACATGTCTTCAGTGTAGAGATTAACCACTAACATGCCTAAGCTACTAATTTCTGAAGGGCGCAGTAACGGTAACGCCATGTTCTCAGACCACATGATTCGGCATAGTACCATTATGGCTGATATTAGACACCTTTAGCAAACAGTTTTACCGTTACCGGAGTACCGGCAGCCAGCGCGACGTTGTGCGCATGCGCGCATCAACCTGACGTCGCTAGATGGCGCCAGGTACCTGGAAGCTGTGCTCAAGCCTGCCGCATCAGGACCAATCAGCGGATGCGCACTGGCGGTGGGCAGGTTCCTGGTACTCCGGTAAGGGTGACGGTAACTCGGTACACGGTCTGCTAAAGGTGCTTGTTACTACAAAACGGACAACTTAGACGCGTTATCACAATGTCATTGTTATGATCCATGTGTTCAGAAGGAAGAAAACGTTCTGCTTAGACAGATTTTAACTCAACCGAAGCCATCAGCCGTAACTTTAAATCCCTCTCCGTTTAGCTAACTAGTAAAAAAGTAAATTGTTCTCCCCGCACTGCAGCAAACACCCATGAGCGTATTATAACAGCGTCGCACTGTTTCCTATCTACGTGTTTCAGCTCTGACCTCAAACGACAGTTAACGTTAAAAAAGCATCTTTATCGTTATCATCTGGAGCAACGATTGAGCACCTGTTGGAAGCAAAGACGATCGCGAAATATGCAGTCGCCAGTTTCTAGACGCCAGGACATTATCCGATAAACGGATTTGACCCTTTTATGTTTATCACCTAGTTTCCGTGACGGCAAACTGTTTGTACCTCTCATTTGTCACGTTCAGGATAACGTCATCAAGCAATTGGTTTCAATAAAAATCAATAGTCGCCGATTACAAACGGGGCGCTTCTAAAGGGTGTATCATTTGTTTCCTTTAAAATCAAGGAAGCGTTCAGTAAAGGACTTAAGAAAAAAATAGTGCTCATGTTTGATTAAGTGGCATTGTGTGAAGCAACCAAGGGACCCCTTAGCGAAGTGCGAACTGTTCATCGTAACTTCTGATCTCACAAGAGTTTTAGAGGAATTACAAAATATGCGCCGAACTCACCCCTACAGTCGTAGTCGATTAATGTAGACTCGTTTCCTGTACAATGTAACGATTCTATTCCAACTTTCGTGCTTTTTTTCCCTTCTGTCCTATCGATGTTTGATGTCGCTTTTGCTACACCTCCACTATTCCCGATTTCTGCCAGTGCAAGCTGTGGGCGATGTGAATGAATGAATGAGTTTTTACAAGACGAGGCTCTCATGAAAGCCAAGTCCAAGGAATGGGAAAAAAAGAAAAGGGGGGGGGGGGGGGGGATGGAGACGAATGAAATAAAACCGAAAGGAAAAGGGTCTTTAAATTACCCCCCCCCCCCCCCCCCCAGACATCCGGAAAGCGACGGCGAGATTTGAAAGAGGAGACCTTCCATACGTGTGTACCAACAGTTAGCGAGAACCGAGCAAAGCTTGCTGCATTCCACGTGCTCATAAAAGGCGTATCAGCTTCCCTGCCAATGCAGACCTTACCACATTTCAGCTGCTAGAGTATTTTAAACCTAATAATAAAGATGTTTACTCTGTCTCTCTCTGCCTGAGTGTTCACTCAGGAATGCGTACCTACAGTCGTGTGCAAAATCAGAGGTAACAATATATGAACATTCAATTATTGATTACTACTTAATTATATGTGACCAGCATAATTTTTTTCTCTTTACCGTCTAGTTATGCCCTTGGCGTGTAATATCTAGAAATCATTCTAAACTAGCCAGAAAACTGGAACTTTTGCGCGGATTGTTTGTTCCCGGTTATATTGCACACGACTGTACTTGATCCAGTTTCGAGCTAACTTTGCATAGCTGTGACGAAGAATTCGTATTTATAGCTTGTTCAATTTCACTAAAAACGTGCAAGGGGATGGTAAAAGCTCTCTAACACTCCAAGGATCTCGGGTACCTACAAGCGTCTAAAAAAAGTGCATTTTTTTTTTATCCTGGGGACCGTAGTAGGTGCATGATATGGCGGAAAAGCCGCTCTAATAGTACCACTGACAAATTTATCTCTCCGTTCTGGCACCTTTTCATCTACTGGTTCGCATGTACCTACAACTATTTGCGGCTTGCTTTCACCGCTGTGCATACAGGGACTGTGGACGGGCGGACGAACAAATATCGCCAGAAGCAAGATTCGATGGAACCGCTAGCGTACCAGCAACTCTGGACAAAAGCATTTTCGAACGGGAAAGAGTTTACGGAAGTATTTTTTTTTTTTCATTTATTGTAAGATTTCACTAAAACAATCAATATATCCGCAAACCTTCCATCGGCATGCTTTCATTTTTTTGCTATAACGTTTTTGACATCGTCGAAAGCGTTCCCCATTGGTTTTATATGGCAGTCTTAACTGCTCGACGCGAGCGATGGAAAAACTTTAAAAGAAATATTTTGCTGCACATTGCAAGATTGAGCAACTACATTCAATATTTCCTTAACAATACCTTACATTTTTCAAACATTCTAAACTTTTTTCCGAGAATTTTAGACATGGGTCCCCAGGGACACTACACGGACAAGCATCGCTCTCTGGAAACTCGGCAACGAACAGCTTTGCCCGATAAGCGTTTAAAAGCAAAGTAAGCGCGACATTTAAGACCCGCGAGGACAGCACCTGTGGCGTACGACCGTTGGTCGCTGTCGGTTCTGCACAGGGTTCCAGCCGGAACTCTTGTCCGCCGCCTCCGTTCTCTGTGATGCCTCTCAACGATGTCGGTGGCATGGTATCTCGGTGGCTACCTGTACTCCTCCGGTTGAAGCTGAGAGTGAGTCGCTTGCCGAAGAACTTCATTCGCAAAGATGGCCCGCGGGCATATCAGTGAGGTCCAGGAACTAGAAGTCTCTCCGGGCGGTCGCCGCGGTGTGTCGACGTCTTGGGGAGGGTGCGCGCTCTCGGTCTTCGCTCCTCGGCTGTCGGACTAACTCTGCGTGCTTTCTCGCTCACACTACGTGCCTAAAGACGCTTCTTTGTGCCGGCGGGGTTTGTAAAGGCGAGGAGGAAAGCTGCGTTCAAGAGACGATGACCGCGGCCGGGCGACGGGCGATATACGGTTACTGGCTCACTCGTGTCGGCAGCCCGGGCAAGAAGAACCAGAGCCTCGGCTAAGGCTCCTCCGAGGCTATATACCACCAGCATAGCGCGGGCCACGCGGGTAGGGTTTGGATTTCAAAGTTATCTCCCTGTGAAGGCCGCGCGCGCCCCACAGGAGTCAGTCAGACAGACGCCCCCGCCTCAGCGTCTGTAAGCTGAGACGCGCTGGGGGAGAGATGTCGGAAGACATGAGGGAGATGGTGCTAGCGAGGGTGTGTTGAAGGAGGGGGGGGGGGGGGGGGCATAGCTTCCCCCGCCGCAGACCGACAGATTGATGATACGAGTTTGTTGGCCTTCTCTGTACAGTGTTGCCACACCTAAGGATCTCTGTGGCTGTATCTACAGAGAGATATCTATTAACTTAAACAAAAGAACAAAATTTCTTCAGAAGTGGAGGATGGAGGGTTCGCATCTCTCTTCGGTGGGGAACTTCGGCTACTCCATTTCATAGAGGCAGACGGCCCGGACGTAGAGAGGGAGAGGAGTGTTGGTAAGAAGGAAGGACAGCTGATCTTAATGGAGGACGTGTCACAGACGTTCCAGTAGATACGCTTCTCAGAGAAGAAAAAGAAAATGAATCTCGGCAATGTACACACTGCGGTGTACATGTACCCGAGTAGACACATAGAAGAGTGTCATATACAGACTCGCGAGAATGTATGCATGTATGTACACACACACGACGCATTCTCGTAAACGGGTGAATGGATGAAACATAGTTGTGCGAAAGGAAACGCTCCGTGTGTCACATGTCAACGCAGTCCGCTGGTGTTCTTCAAACAGGCGCCTAATCAGAACCATGAGGCTTAAGAAATGATCACGTATGGAAGCCAGTAGCTTCCGCCGATGTGTGTGGCGTCAAAGGAGTCTTGTATCGGAGGCATCTAGTGCTGATAGCTTGGGAGATAGGGCCAGGTCATCTGAAGTGCTGCATGTTCATCGCGATGCTTCTCCAGAAGTTCCGCAGCCGATCTTCCATTTCTGTACGCTCCACAAAAAATTCCACTAGTCGATTCTTCCCATATCTCTTCGTTCCGCATATCTTAACGCCTTTCCATGTATTTGCTTTCGCAATGTCGTTGCTTCTCGAGTGCGCGTTCGATGCGTCAGTGCGTTTACGCAATAGTCAACGGAAACATTGAAACAATGGGGCCACTTCACGGCCGCCGTGATATGCGGACAGGTTGTTCAACTGAGGGTCGACATTCCATCAAGTGGAATTGCATGAATGATGCTCAGTACGGTTGCAAATGAACCTGCGTTCCGCATAACTCGTTTAGTATACAGTGATTTAACGGGCAGTGTTAACACGCAGTGCATCGCGTGGCAGGGCATGCACTGCAGATAACCAATGATGCCTTAGGATAAAGGATTAAGGTAATATATAGGGCGCGGTAGAGATCTTAGGTGGGCCAATGAGATGAGCAAATTCGGCGGAAGGAGGTGGTCTTAAATGGCATAGTACTAGGCTAGGTGAAGGCTACTGGAGAGGGCTTTATCCCGCAATAGCCGTAACTTGGCTGCCGATCATGATGACGTTATCAAGAGATTATCTGCTAAGTACCCTCCAGTGTACTTTTGGCAAGTTTATAATGGCAGTGTGAAAGCCGAGGAAGAGGTGAATTCTGGGTGGTCTTCCAGAACTACAGGGTGTATAACGATGAATAGGGCACACAGTCAGGAGGAGCTGAGAACCAGATGGAGTGCTGAAGTTTTGGAATTTGTGAGAGTAGAGAGGTCGCGGTGGTCACACGACATGGGGGTAATCGGAGAACACTGTGGGAATTCTTTGTCTCGCAACAGAGTTCAAGCGGATGATTGATGGCGATGGTGACGTCAGAGGAATGGCATCTATCAAGGAGCTTCGGTGAGCAGCGTCTCTAGCGGGCTGACACCCTTGGCCAATTTGCGGGAATGCTTCATAGCTGTCTGGAAGCTCACCAGAGTACAACCATGCGGCGTTCAGCTGCGTAGGCTTGAATCAGGAAGTGGAGGTTGCGTTAGTGCAGTGGAATATTGGGATACTGATTTTTTCACTGAACCTGGGGGGTTCCAGAAATTACTTACAGTAAAGAAGCATTGCGTTAAGAGACATCAGCCTAACCAATACAGGACAGCGTCATGTAGATGGAGCATACACCGGCCGCCATTGAGCATGAGATGAAGGACGTCCTTGTTCCAAAGCCGGTACCAAACAGCCCCAGGTGAAAGGCGATAGCGCACGGAATTAACTACGCGAATTTTTGATACGTATTTTATCTCTGCACGATATATGTGCGAAAAGAGTGTAATCAGCAACCCTAAGGATACTGAATATTAAAAATTGTTCATATGCTTTACGGCACCATTCTACGAATGAAACTGATTCTTTCTTCATTTATGCTTTTCTGATTGACGTAAGAGAAACCATGGCTGAGGCTAATAGCAGCGTCAAGAGCAATAACACACGGCCTCTGTTTGCCCTCTATATCTGGTGCATATATCGCGCATATATCGCGCATACTACTGGTTTTTTCCTCACGTTTTCACATCGGTACGCGCAGCGTTGTATGCGAATTTCATCAACGGAGAGCAGGTATTAGAATAGAATAAACTACACATGATGCACTGAGCGTAAAGGAATGTGCACGTAAAAATAATTAACATAAGTGAAAGCCAACGAACAATTCATCATCCGCGTGATCACAAGCGTACTTAAGCTCACATATCTACATATAACTGTAAAAGAGTCCGCCTACAATACAAAGAAAATCAGATCTAGTGCGGGGTGCTTATTGAGTGTCTCCGGTAAAGCATAACCAAGGAAGAAAAAAGAAATACAAAAGAAACGTTGCTACTAAAAAACCCAAGTATGGAACGACTGGGCTAGGCAGAAAAGGAAGCAATTTGATAGAGATTTTTATCCCATCCATAAGTGACATTTCTTTTAAGCCCAGAAAGCAAAATTATTTTTTAATTTTACGAACAGAATGAAATTGTTCGGCACTACGGCCTAATTTATGCTCGGGACTAGGTACCTGTAAATACTTTAAGAAATCTGCAGGTTTTAAAGACAGGAATGGAGATTGTGTAGCTCAGACTTTGCGTCTGAAGCAGTGTTTTCATAAAACGTGGCGTTTTCTGTATTGATTCTTCCAAAACTAGCTATCTGTAAAAAAAAAAAAAATGGGCATGATTCTCCATAGTAAATAATAGTAGCACTAACCAGTATGAGGGTGTGTATGCGGGTGTCGATTTTTCTTTTGCTGAATGCGATAACATTTCTACTTGCGAAATGGAGGGTCGCTCAAGGTCACCATAGCCATTGACATACATTCCCCTGTACTGAATATAAACCTTCAGAAGCGCTCCTTTAGAGCTCATTTAGTTGAAGGCTAGCTATAGCGGATATGTTATCTGGACATCTGAAAGCGCTAATGCGAAATCAAATGAGCTGAGGCGATCTCATTCTTTTATCCAGGCTCTTCAGTAATTTATATTTTGTTAGGATGATTATATGAGGTCAGATTATTGGTACATCCGCTTTGAGTAAACGAATCGCTAAACAGTTCGGGCTCAGATAGAGATGAGTAAGTTTGAAGTCTTTCTTACGGTCAGTTTTGATTTCAAACCTGTACTTTCTATAGTACGCCTCCGTGGTGGCTCAGTGGTTATGTTGTTCGGCTGCTGACCCGAAAGTCGCGGGTTCGATACCGGCCGCCGCGGTCGAATTTCGATGAGGACGAAATTCTAGTGATCCGTGTAATGTGCGATGTCAGAATCCCACTTGGTCGAAATTTCCGGAGCCCTTCACTACGGCGTCTCTCATAGCCTGAGTCGCTTTGGGACGTTAAACCTCATAAACCAAACCAACCAACTTACTGTAGTGAGCTCCAACCAAAACAACTTCTTTAAAAAAAACGAAGTGCCGTTCGCGCAGTGTCGCACTAACTTAACATTAACTATATATGAAAGGGGGTTCGACGAGTCATATGAAAATTAATCATTTGCACGAGCCGTTAATATGATCAGTGAGCCATATGTGACAAATGAAAATGGGGCACGACCATTCATAACATAGCCGATGGTTATCTCGTGGCTATGACGCCCTTTCGAGCGAACTCCGTAATCTCTGCTAAACAAGCTCTTATCTGTAAAGCCTGACGCTGAAAAACTTCAAAACACGTTGCTCGCACGTTTAATATCTCGAACTATCTTGGCGGCATGGACAGGCGAAATATAAAGCGAGAGGACAAAGCTCTCCGTATACCACGCCCAAAGGAGACCCCGTTCCGCTGAAAAATCTGTTCATGTCTCGGCGGCTACCGATGTGATAGCCCGGGAAGGGGGGGGGGGGGGGGGGGGACAGATTACGGCGATACGTCCAGTCACACGTCAACAACTAACTATGTCTCCTCCGGGTGGGGCCTAGGGTAGATGCTCTTTGACCCCATCATTTTCAGTATTTCGTCGTAAAAAGGAGGCTGAAGATAACGACCAACTATTGTTCCCGGTAAAAATTGATTGTCTGGGCCTTTGTGGCTATGTCGACGTTTGTTCGGCTGCAGAATGCGCGTTTATCCCTGAGAAAATTGGATTTAAAAATTTCCCCACCTGTCGATTCAAACTCGTGCCACCGCTTTGAAGTGAATGGCGGTGTTGTATAGCCTCCGTGATCCGAGTTTAAATTGGTATCTACGCACGCAATTTAGTTGCGAACTCAGCCGGGGATGGTGACACCTGTATTTTGGTTTCTCTTCTTGTGTAGCTTATAACAGCTCTCTTATCGGTCAGAGCGCTCTTTGCGTAATCACAGCCATGTACCCTTTATCGATAAAGGCAAATTTCAATTCGTCAAATGCGTCTATTCAAACGGGCGCTGAGGAAAAATTAATGTTGGAGTGTATCTATCTATTGCCATGTTCTAATAACAGATAGGCTACTGGGACCGAAAACCATGCTTATCTTATAAGGCATCCAAAATAGGCCTGGAAATTAACCACAGGCAATGACGCCACACAGTTCCGACAGTAAAACTGCCATGTCATGAACACCCCGTGCGCATCTCTGAGGCTACACGTAGGCCTGCAATTCTCTGAGGCTACACGTACCACATCGCTAGGCAGCAATCACGGACTGCATATTTCTATCGCCGTCATCGCAGCCTTCACAAGGTCAGATCGGGTTGAGAAAGTAATGGTGGGAATGGAAGCGTTACATTTTCGTTGCTAAATTTTTTCAGCAAATGAGTTTTTACCTACTGCGCCTAATGGAACAACAAACACTCCATTGCCGCAGCCTGCACGGCGTCCACGGTAAAATGTTCGTTCCTCCACTGTTCGCGAGATGGCGCTACAAGCACCATTGCTAGATCAAAGAGGGCGCTCCTATTAATCCATCCATCCATCCATCCTGCGAAAGCTCCTTCTTTTGCTTTTTTGTCGCCGTAAACGATATGAAGTTAACGATTAATTCTGACAGAATAAGGTCAGTACCCCACTCAGTCATGGCACAAAACAACACTAACTGTCCTATGCCGCCTCTGTGTGAAATTTGAGCCCTAACGGGTGCACGGTTAAGCCCTGAAAATAAAAAAAATTTGAATTTCGTTTTTATTTTTTCTGTCGGCACAGTACTCATTATATGCGTTCAAATCGCTTCAAGAGCAAGCTAGGTAGGAGGGGTTGGTCGGGGGTGGGGCACACGTTTAGAGCAGATAGCTTAAGTGCATGCTAAATACAATTACCTATGTCGCCTATTTGCTTTTGAATAGCCCCGCGGGAGATCAGTGGTTATGACGCTTTGCTGCTCAACCTAAGGGTGCGGGATAAAATTCCTGCCACAGCGGCGTTTCGAAGCGGATGGAACCAAAACAAAAAAAGAGCCCGTGTTGTAAAAAATGATGAGTGTAACATTAAGAGATCGGAAGCAGGCTGAGGGAACAAACGCGGGTTAATGACATCCTAGTTGAAATCAAGAGGAAGAAGTGGGCTTGGGCAGGGCAGCATGTAAGGCGAAGGCAAGATAACCGCTGGTCCTTAAGGGTAATGGAGTGGATTCCAAGAGAAGGCAAGCGTAGCAGGGGGCGGCAGAAAGTTAGGTGGGCGGGTGAGATTAAGAAGTTTGCGGGGGGGGGGCTGCAACTGACGAAGGACAGGGTTAATTGGAGAAACATGGGAGAGGCCTTTGCCCTTCAGTCAGCGTAATCAGGCTGATGATGATGATGATGATGTGTTGTACGATGCAAGTGCATATCAAAGTGAAATCGAAGCGGCTTTATTGAACGATTCGAAGGACTGAACCTTGTAAGTGAAACATGCCACGTTTTGTTATACTAGCATTTAAAACGATGACGTAATCGCCAATTCAAGACGAGGCAATGTTCAGTAGCTTCTCCTCGTAACGACAATGAAGGGCGGAGGAGCGTGTCAGCTGAGGACATCATCATCATCATCAGCTGAGTGATTAACTGCACCACTGCGCCAGAGGTGACAAGAGGACACCCCGCAATTACTGTATGTAACACGTTTTAATACACTTCCGCCAAAAAGAAGAGTGGTCGAACGGGAATCGAACCGCTGCCCTTCTAGACGCAAGCTAGATGTGTTACCTCTACATCACTGAGGAAGTTCGTTCAGTGTGAGCTAAAATGAAGTGAAAGAGTACTTACGCGGGAGAGATCTGAAACGCAATTGCATTGTACTCATCTTCATCGCCATCAGCCTGACTACGACCACTGCAGGGCAAAGGCCTCTCCCATGTCTTTCCAATTAACCCTGTCCTTTTCCAGCTGCGACCACTGTATCCCCGTAAACTTCTGAATCTCTTCCGGCCACCTAACTTTTATGTCGCCCCCTGCCACGCTTCCCTTCTCTTGGAATCCACTCCGTTACCCTTAACGAGCAGCGGTTACCTTGCCTTCGCATTACGTGCCCTGCCCAAGCCCCTTTCTTCCTCTTTATTTCGACCGGGGTGTCATTAACCCGCGTTTCTTCCCTCACCCACTCCGCCCGCTTGCGGTCTCCTAACGTTACACCTATCATTTTTCTTTCCATAGCTCGCGGCGTTGTCCGTAACTTCCTTAACTACTAGTGTTAGGTTAAGCTCCGTCCAAGTTTTCGGAAGCTCCAGGTCACTTTGGGAACACCAGGAGGATCGGAAAACGCGTGCTTTATTATACAAGTGTATGTTTTTACGTTTTTTTTTTTCCCGCCGATAGATTCTCGTTCCAAAATTCACGTCCTAACTTCACGTTTTGAGTGCTGAAACTCTCTGACCCGGTCGATGACACGCCTAAGAGGGCAGGCGCAGCAACTGCAAGCATTAGCCCGCAATCAGCGCCAAAGGTGCACGACCTCTCGATGCTTCCGGTAGATATGCGAGTTCATAAAATCACATTCGGATCGCAGCTTCTAGCAGGTGTTCAAATAATCACGCAGTTGTGGAAGCATCTTTTGGGGTTAGGCTGTGAACCGTATATTCAAAACGGGCGATATAAAACTAGCATCACTGCGAAAAAATATTCTGACAGCGCAGTTATCTTTCGCAAAAAATTGCTTTGTCTCTGTTCAGCAGAGAACTCTGTGAAAAAAGGGTCATTTTTTTCGCCTCTGTCACCACTGCCTCCACTGCGTAAAAAACAGCTAGCAAAACGTATGAAAAACTATTTACTTTGTTTTAAGCGCAATATGCAAAGGGCTGAGCATCGAAGTGTGCAAAGGAAAATAACTCCGTTAATTCTAAGGGCGAGGACAAGTTTTGCTTTGGGCAGTATTCAGTATTTTAAGCTTTAAAACACTATTGCCCTAATAATGACTGCCAGCTCGCGTTCCGTTGTATTTCCTTTGTTTGTTTATAATGATGCTTCTCAGCTTTTTTATCAGCTCATTCGGAGCTCTTCCGTCCCCGTTCTTAGCCTGCCAAGCCATAGCATGCACAAAATCGTGAAGACAAATTAAAAAAAGCAGCTCGCTTATTTAACGCACAACTTTAAATCATCGTAGGTTGATTTAAAGCCTGAGAGCTACTGAAAGGGTATTGTATAGCACGGAAGGAAGTAGGAAGGGCGCATCCAAACCTATTTCCATTCACCACGAAAGTCGACCTGCCTTTCTCGATCTAAACCTGTCTTGTGATGCCCTATTGCTCAATAAGGGGTGATGACGTCATTCGCGAGCCGCGTTTCTGCCACGGTTTCCTGTTGACGGTGGGGGCTTCCGCTCAACGAGCTAAGTAATGTTCTCAAATTAAAAATGACAGGGACAACTTGGTCGCAGTTAAGTGACGACCGTGTCTTGGTTCCTGTGCCACAGGGACTCACAAATGAGTTTTAAGGGTCCTGCTTTTTATTGCACGACGGAAGACTTGTTGCATCCGCTACAGTTCGGCTTTGTTATAAGCGCAGTATAAAAGTTTGGCCGACAACTTGTCCAATAATGCATGTGCCTGTTTTTCTTTGCATCCCATTGCTACAAAGCAATCAGCGAAAGCAATAGCGACTGCAGTGCGGCAAAAGTGACGAACTAAGGACTAAAATAGACCCTGCCACCTGGCAGCAATTCGACAGATTTAGTATAGCGTAGCGCCCGTTTGAGTTTCTTCATCCGAAGCTGTTGCGGCACAGTGACGTAAGCCTCGTTGAGAATAGTTTTACTAGACAGCGGCCGCCGTTTCGACCAAGAAAGAACTGCAAAACCCTGTGGCGCCATCTATCAATAAAAACTCAAAGCACTTCATTTGGGACTTGAAGGGAGTTTTGCTTTTCATCAAGGGGTTCACCAGTGATTTCCCTATCATCTCAGGGAGAGGAGGAGGACGGGGATTAACAGTTGTTCTGAAGAAACCCTCTTAATCCATAAGGAATTTTACGCGGCAGTTGAATTTCGATGGGGTCGAAATTCTAGAGGCCTGCGTACTGTGGGATGTCAGTGCACTTTGAGGAGCCCCAGGTAGTCTAAATTTCCGGAGCCCTTCACTACGGCGTCTCGCATAGCCTGAGTCGCTTGGGGCGTTAAACCCCCTCAAACCAAACCAAGCCATTTTTTTACACACTACCACTTTGTCGTGAGTGTTGTAGTCGTAAACGTTTTTAGTGCTATGCGACGCATCAAAAATACAAATAAAAATTAAAATGTTTATTGGTGCTCTTCTACCGTTACTATCATCCCGCACCCGCCACCCACCACCTAAATATTTATATACTTCCCTAAATTCAATTCCTGGGGAAATCCCTAGGGTTCGCTGAATAGAGAGCAAATATATATAATAGAATATCACAAACTTTTCAAAAAATATAAGGATACACTTACAGACATTTAAATAGGGCCCTTCGTTGCTGTTTTTTTTTTTTTTTCAGAATTCGGCGGGTAGAAATAGGGCGATATTTTAGACTTCAAATTGGCTAAAAATCGACTTTCTGGGCAAGAATTTCCATAATAGGGGTTTTTCCGGGTTCCGTGTTTTTGCCTCTTGTTTATAAACAGCGCAGACGGGGTTAAAAGTCTTCGACACGCCCTTAAA
The DNA here is from genome assembly GCF_055824585.1 of Amblyomma mixtum. NCBI lineage: Eukaryota > Metazoa > Arthropoda > Arachnida > Ixodida > Ixodidae > Amblyomma > Amblyomma mixtum. The sequence goes on from NC_143020.1 coordinate 98,812,305, forward strand.
CCGACCTCAATACCAGGAGTGCGTCTTCAGGTGGAGCCCGCATGCACTGTGGCACGGTTCAGAAGATGGAGGGGAGGTGCAAAGATTTTTGAGCCCGACTGTACTTTTGAAACTTATCGTTCCATTAAGCCACGTTATGACATACAAGGCATACAATATTCATAACCTGAATATTGTTTTACAGTTGGCTTCTGGGGGAGTAATGTTTGCTTCTTGAGGAATTAATGAACGCGGTAACCGCACTCAAGCTCTAAACCACTAATATCTCCGGCATTTTAAGAAATCCTTCTGTCTTAGAGTCTAAACCGTGTAGTTTATAAGAGATGATGACTTACCGGAGATGCTGACATCGTGTCCCCAGGCTTTGGAAACAGACAACATTTGTGGAAGTATTCATTGCCTTTTATATGTATTATATCAAGCGGTGGCGTGGGCAAAGCATTATCGGCAACTGATGAACAGCGCAGAGAATATAGATGTTCTGTACCGAAATGTGACGACGATGTCATTAAAAGGTAGTTGCCAAACTACCCTGATTGGCTACTGGCACTCGGGGAAGACGGATATATACTCCACATCCTGGCCTTCTATTGGCGTCCTATGATTAACCATTATCATGCATTGCGCAAACGTCTTTCGAAAGATCCGTTCTCAGCGCTGTTTTCTCATATACTGCCCCTGGCTTCATGTCAGTAATCACTTAAAATACACAGAAAATATAGCACTTCTCTGCCTTTTAATGCACAATTGAATTGCGTGGCTCACAATCCAATCCACTCACAATTCACACAGCTTAACGTTTGCACTGGAGAGTTCACTTTGATTGAATTAAGGAGCAGTGATATTTCTCCAAGCGTACGTATATCTTGTAAATTACACATGGTCACGTATTACGTCTATTGCATATACGGTTCCTGGGCACAAGGAGAGGTTATCATCAAGAGCATCGTTTAATTATATCATTAAATTTCCGTATGGGATTGCATAAAAGGAGGTGATACGAAACACAGGAGATGGCACACGAACTTCACCCAACGTCACGCAGTTTTAAGCACGCAAATATAAGAATTATGGTGAAAAAAAATGATAAATAGAAAGATTGAAGAAGGTCGTTCACAGCAAACAATGTAGTAGTGACGAATAACGGGCAGTTAAATTACCAAAAAAATGGTGATTCAAAACTCTTAAAAACATCAGACATGTCTGTCATTTAGGTGCGCTTGAAAGAAATAATGATGCAGAGACAGAAATTGTAGCAGGCGAAGTATGTATGAAGATTAGGAAGGTGTAAAAAAGGGCTGCTTCTTCAACCATCTATCCAGTGATCCAACGTTCGACTTAGCTGCAAGCATCTCTTATGTGCGTCTGCACTAAACCTTGACAATCCCCCGCCATCCATACAACCTAAACACGAACATCCTGTATGGAAGTATAAATGAAATAATGTGTCCTCTATCACAATCCTTTCTTTAAAAGCGAATGGAATGCACGAGCTATACCCGCCGCGGTGACTCAGTGGTTAATACACTTGTCTTCCGAGCCAGAGCACCCGGGTTCGAACCCGACCGCGGCGACTCGTCGAAACGCAAAGGACGCCCGTGTACTGTGCGATGTCAGTACACGTTAAAGATCCCCAGGTGGTCGAAATTATTCTGGACACTTCTACTATGACACCTCTTTCTTCCTTTCTTCTTTTATTGCCTCCTTTATCCCTTCGCCCCGCCGCGGTGGCTCAGTGGTTACGGCGCTAGGCTGCTGACTCGAAAGACGCGGGTTCGATCCCGGCAGCGGCGGCTGAATTTCGGTGAAGGCCAAATTCTAGAGGCTCGTGTGCTGTGCGATGTCAGTGCACGTTAAAGAACACCTGGTGGTCGACATTTCCGGAGCCCTTCACTACGGCGTCCCTCATAGCCTGAGTCGCTTTGGTACGTTAAACCCCAATAAACCAAACCAAACGTTTATCCCTTCCCGTACGGCGCGGTTCGGGCGTCCACCGAGATATATGAGACATATACTGCGTCATTTCCTTTCATCATAACCAAAACCAAAGCAACTAACCATTGCGGCAGAGGACAGGTTACTCCCTTTGTACTGCTCTGTTTATAGTGTATGTGCCATTGCAAGGGGGACTAATAACAAAAACAAATCACCAACCGCGAGCGCGATCAGCGAGAATGCATTTGTGCACCAGTCATTTCAGGAAATTTTCGCCCCAAAATTGAGCCTTATCGAAAAAGGGAGTCTTTTTTCCGAAGAATTTTAAGATATTTCGCCAAAAGACTGCGGCCGGGCTAAAGCGCAAAATTGGCTATAAACGCACGTGAGAACGGTAAAGAATAATGCAATCCATGCCAATGTGGCGAGCCTTTCCTTAGTACGGCCACACTTTGTGCGTTCTCAGAGAGCGAAAGCGCCCACTGCTACCGCGCAAAGGGTTCACGTGCCCCCTTCTTTTCGAAACATCCGCTAAACATACTCCGTGATAAGTCCGATACGGCAACCAGCACTGAGGGTCCATCGTGCCGTCATTGTAGGTGCTTCGCTCATCGATAAATTATACTACTGGTAATTTTGCTAATTTAACACATCGGCGGCTCTGCTAACGTTCACGTTGTGTGCCAAACAATAATACAAGTATAAAGAAAGCGATTATATTTCGTGTTTTCGCTCTTGCTTTCATATATAGCCTCCAACTTAAGTCACGACTCCGCACTAGTGGCGCCACTTCCCGGCGAGCAAATGAAGCGATGTATCGCATTTTCCCCCCTGAGGAGCGTGCGATGTGGCTGGCCTATTGAAATAGAGGCGGCGTTGCTAATTGTCTTTGCTGATTGGTGCGACAGAGTAAGGTTTCGGTCAGACGACACGTCTTTCCGTTCTCTTCAACTTCATTGGGGTTTTTGGTGAAATACGCTGACAGGGTTTTAGGTTCCACACAGCGCTCCTTTTCATTCCGTTTATCTGGTCTTCGCAATTATCTGTTTGGCTTTTAGGAGCCTTTCTAGCTTGGTGTAAGGCTGTCGCGTTTCACTTTTATACGTTTATTTACTTCCTGCGTGACGTACGGCATTTCTCCGCGGGTGGTCAACCCTTTGGCCGCATGCGCCATTGATACCAGAGCACCAGCTACAAAAACAACTAGCGCCACAACAACCACACCGCCAGGCTTGTTAGGAGCTCTCGGGCGGCGTTCGGCAGATGAAAAGAAGGTGTAATCAGACCGCAGCCTTTCGGTTTCAGCTTCCACGCTGGCGCGGCAAGTGGGCGAAGGGTTGCCTCGGCATGCAATCCTCTCCCCTCAGACAGGGGGGAGGAGGAGAGCATAGAATTTGAAGCCGGCAGCAGCTGCGTGCTGCTGTGGTAGTTCATTTTTCTTTGCTGCGCAGCGCACTGCTTTAATATTCTAGATAAGCCTCGTCTAGTCCTTCGAAGCCCTCGAGACCAGACGTCGAGACACACCCATTTCAAGGCGTCGCAAAGAGATCGGTATCTCTCTATACACAGGCGCTCTATACGTCGCGTGTTTGTTTTGCGCCGCTCGTGTCCTTGTTCGTTCTGCCACAGTTATTTCGATCTTGACGCCGCGGTTCCGTGTTAGCTCTTTCACTGGTCAAGAACCTTCACGCGATGTTTCGTGCGTAGGGACAGAGCCGACCGCTACGAGGCGCCAACGTCGGTTGGGGGGGGGGGGGGGCGGCGTCGTCCTTCTAGGTGACCCTACGGCTAGACTTTTGTACATTTCTGCGCAGGACTATGAGACTACTGTGCTAAGAGTGTGTTAAAGAGAAAGTTTGTATAATAGCTAAGAAAGTCAACCAAACAACGGTATTGCATGGTATACGTAGAGTTTACTGTCCCAAAAGTGTTAAGAAAACAATGGAATACAATTGCACAGAATTCCGCATTTTTTTTTCACCACTGAAAAAAAACAACAAAAAAAACGACAATTCAAGCATACGTTCCGTGATTTCGTGCAGCCTTGTGGTGTTTTCCCAACGACTGCAAATAAATTATGATCACCCAGCTATGTTGAATAAACAGCGTGAACGAAGACGAGCACAAAAGACAAGGAAACGGACGACACGGCGCCGTTTCCTTGTCTTTTGTGCTCGTCTCCGTTTCCTTGTCTTCTGTGCTCGTCTTCATTCGCGCCGTTTATTCAAGATGCTTAACCAACTGGCCCTCCAAAACGTGTTAACGCACCCAGCTATGGTCTGTGTTTCGGGTCGTACCAGCATGTACAGTCTTTGCCAAAAGTAACCCGGCACAGCTGGTTCGTTTCTAAGCCGCGTAGCGAAGCACTCACGACATCCCTTAAGCTCTGATTTTGTGTAAAGTAAGGTGAGACCTTGTCCTTACATTATGGCACCGTTCCGTCTTTAGGGCTGCTGTAAATGCTACGTTATGCGGTTGAGAAGCAAAAACCTGTTGCTCGGTTACTTTTGGCAAAGGGGGTACGTTTTGCGGTGTCGGACTGTGCTATAAAAGAGCACTATTTTAATAGAAAACTGTCTTAATAAAAGGCGTTGAAAGTTGTAATGTAGGTTAAGCTGAAGCTTGATGGCAGGTTGGACACACTCACGCCCATTTTTAAGCGGCGGTAACCTCATGTGAGCCAGTATGCTTCTCTGGCTGTAAGAGATTAAACGAGAGAAGGAACAAATCGTGACCGGGCTTTTGAAAATGACCGGAGTGAAAGCGGAGTGGTTCCTTTTTGCAAAACTTTTGTCCGTAGACTTTTGTCTGTAAAGTCTATAGACTTTCTGTACACAAATCGTACAGACTACTCTATAGTCAAGCAAATGCTATTGAATGTCTATAGACAATCTAAATTTATGGCTATACAGTTTTAGTAGACTTCATTCTATAGACAGTCTATAGACTTTGAATAGACAAAAATGAAATATCTATACGAAGGCAACAGAGTCTATAACAAGTCTATAGACAGCCTATAGGCCATTTTTATAAGGGGTGAGCGGTTGACGCGTTCTTTGGCGAAATTTTAATATCTGTGACATCGACGATTAGGGTTATTACGACTGGTGATCCGTGAATAACCGTGGAGGGGGGTAGCCATTCTCGGTGCTTACACTGCTACCTCATTTTACGCGAATGCTATCGACATTACATATTTTTCCTTTAGATTACTTGTTGCTTATCGCTGTTCAGTCAGTTCAGTTCGTGCGTTCAGCTCTGCTAAATCCCGGAGAGTTGTGAGGGGGTTAAGTTTTGGCAAGGTCAGAAGGTGTGCATTGTTTTCCTATAATATTGTGTCTAACGCCACCCACTGTCACGCAGCCAATCGTTGGAACTGAGCCTGATAGAGTATCCTGGGTTGATGCACCTATAGTACAAGACGCCTGGCCGCCTCCATTCGGGTTCCACCTCCCGGAAAAAAAAAAATGCGTTCGATCAAATATGAGGAAATCGCTGCTGCATTTTTCATCCTATTAAGCCGATGTGTTCTTTTGCAGGACATGGATTTCTAACTCAATGACTGCCAGCTCGCTGACCTCTTCTGATGTCTGATTTTCAATTTGTATACCGCGACTGTTGTAGCTGTCAAGAGCGAGTTGGTGAATATCGTAATCGGCCCGAAGGATTTTATGTGCACCCTATCCCTTTATGCTCGTTTATTTAGGCCACCTAGTTCTCTTCAACGTGCACTGACATCGTACAGCACAGAAGCAAAGCTTTCCTGTATATTTAAGAAGTAGCGCCATCCGTTTTCCACCAGTAGCAAACACAGCGTAACTTAATGGGGGCTATTTTTAACTTCTAATTTAGAGAAAACTAGACAGTCTCGAGAGATTTCACGTGAACGTGTCATCATTGCTGACTCATCCCCCTCGCCGCAAAATCTCACCTTTAAATTCTCCGACGCTCACATCAACTATTTCAGACGGCCATAGAAAATCAATGCGACGGGCCGAACATTCATAATGCACGTGTTGATTCTTTCTTAGTTTTTAGCGTCAAGCAGCACGTGGTCTCAGTCGTGAAAACTAAAAGCTTCTGTGCAGATTTCCAGGGCTTGAAGGATGCTTTTTACCTTTGGGCTTCAACGATAAGACCCCCCCCCCTCCCTCCCTCCCTCCCCCGACTTGGATTTGATCCCAGGACCTTGCACTCGGTGGCTTAGTGGCCACAGTTAGTGAACTGCTCAGGCGGGTCGTTGCCCTTGTATCTAGTAGCCGTAAGCTACCTCGTTTGCTTGCTTTCTCTTCAGAATATGGCAGGCTTCGTAAAGCGGGCAAAAAGAGGTGGTGTAGCTATGCCATCGCTTGAGGTTATCTAGCTAGCTTGAGGTTATCTCTCTGCATGCAGAACAATACCACACCTCCTTCGTACCCATGTTTTTCCTATATGGGTTGGTTGAGACTGACCTAGAGAATTACATGTCAGCGACGATGTTCCTGACCCCGTGCCACCACTATGCCTTCCCACGCTTCCTGTGTAGCCGGCAACGAAAACAATCTTTCGCATCCAGGGCGGAAATTGTTGTCTACTAAAATGTTTCTCTCACTCGCTTTATTTCCCCGCTCTGGTCTTTTCGTGCGTTGTCCGAGAAAACTGTAAAATAAATCTGGGGCTTTAACATCAAGCAGAGACACATGAGTTATGAGGCATGCCGTAGTGGAGGGTTCCGGAATAATTTAGACCACCGGTGGTTCTTTAACGTGCGCTGGCATAGCACAGAACAAGGGCGTCATTTGGGTCTGGCATTAGTCGATTGATTTATTGGGGTTTAACGTCCCAAAGCGACTCAGGCTATGAGGGACGCCGTAGTGAAGGGCTCCGGAAATATCGTCCACTTGGGGGTTCTTTAACGTGCACTGACATCGCAGCGTACACGGGCCTCTAGAATTTCGCCTCCATCGAAATTCGACCGCCGCGCCGGGATCGAACCCGCTTCTTTCGGGACAGCAGCCGAGTACCGTAACCATTGAGCCACCGCGGCATTAGTCGAAGCGCAGACGCCGTGGTCGAGATTGAACCCGGGTCCTCCGTCTCATTAGCCGAGCACCCTAACAAGCGAGCGAGCCGCAGCAACTGGCGCTTCCGTCATGGCGACCGTGGTGGAGGACATTGAACCTTGTTCTGGGGTTCAGTGGCTGTGTGCCAGCATGCGATGTTGCCGGAACCCTCGGCTTTGTGTTCACACAAACATGAGTTTTTATCTTTTTGACCTCAACGCCTCACCTGCGAATTTGTTTGCGAGGCATGAAACGCCGCGGCGCCCCTGTAATGGCGATGAATGCTTATTTGTTTTGTTGGTCTACTTATCGGGTTGAGTTTCGAGGCCTTTGGTGCCCGTAATTGCTCCCAATTCATAACAAAACAGCGATAAAGACGACGGACCAAAGAAAGGAAAACAAAGGATGAGCGCTGACTCGTGCAGGTTTTATACTTAAACCTGATGTTTCCATACCAACTAGCCCAACTCAACGTTTTGCTGAATTGCTCCCATCGTTGGAGGGGGACTCTTAAGCTCCGTCTTAAAGGAATGACGCCACAGTGTCTATGGGTTTAAGGCCCATATATGTGAAATTGGCATGCCCGGCATTACTGTAACAGATCCCTGGGAGTCCTCATACCCCTCCTGGCGCAGTGGTGCAGCGGTTAAGCGATTCGCCAGCACACAGCGATGGCAGGTGCTCCCAGCGGTGGGCGGTGGGCTCCCAGCGGTGGGCGGTGGGCAATCTCTCGCGACCAATGATTAATTTGACTACCACGTGCCACGGTGGTTAGTTTGCTCACAATCCGGTGGGCAGGTTGTGATGACACCGCAAGGTCACGTGACCTAGGTTTGCCCACCTAGGTGGCTTCTACGGGGATTTTTCGGTCACAGTGCCGCCCACTACGCCGAATTTTCTACATAACGGGAACCTTAGCAATATCGCGTTAAAAATGGGGGCGAAATACGACATGAGAATTTCAAAAATTCTTAGAAGCTTGCTCGGCATCCACTGGTTTTTCCTTTTACAACAGGTTTTACGTCCACATCGATGAACAGTGTAGCTATTGTGCTCAGGGCTAGATGTCTAGGTATTCCGTTTAACTCTGCTGTGGGATGTCAGTAGTCTTAATTAATGTGAAGACCTCTACCGCGGAGTCTTTGTAGAGCTTTGCTTTGTGCAGCTTTGGGGAGACGCGGCGAATGAAATGGCCAGTTTTTTCAAAATTTTTTACTTCTCAATTTATTATTTTTTTCGTCCGTCTCATGTCGAAAAATTGTAGCGAAATGCGCGGTGTAAATGTAGCAACGGCTGTTTTATTTTAAATTGTATCAGTGGGAAATTGTGAGTGAATCGCTCGTCTGATGGCCTCGACGCATCGCACATTCCGCGGCTGACCGACGACTGGGCCCCGCTTTCACAGTATCACTGTGAAGAGGACAGATCAGAGCCTCCGCTGGTGGAAAATAGTGTACTTCTCTCACCAAAAGAGAAAGCAAATGACACGATGAACGAGGCAACCCTTACAAAAAAATTTTTATACAGTCTATAGGCTGTGAAGCCGCCCCGGTGGCTCAGCGGTTATGGTGCTCGGCTGCTCACCCGAAAGACACGGGTTCGATCCCGGCCGCGGCGGTCAAATTTCGATGGAGGCGAAGTTCTAGAGGCCCGTGTACTGTGCAATGTTAGTGCACGTTAAAGAACCCCAGGTTTTCGAAATTTCCGGAGCCCTTCACTACGGCGTCTTTCAGCCTAAGTTGATTTAGGACGTAAAACCCCATAAACCAAACCAACGAGTCTATAGACTGTTCATAGACATCTGTCTATAAAGCCTATAGACTCTATATCGACAAATCCTAGAGAATATGTTATAGGCAATACAAACGCTATAGACAGTCTATCGACAATCTATAGATTTATGGCCGCACAATTTTAGTATACTTTTATCTGTAGACAGTCTATAGACTATGAATAGACAAAAAGATTGTCAGCTTTCACTTTTTCTCTCATTCTTACACTCTAAAGAGAAAGCAGTAAAAGGCAGTCAGCTCTCTATCGCCCTACCTTTTATGAAAGGGAGTGCGATAGAGGACATGTTAATCCCTTTCTACTCTCATATAGTCGTATTCGTGTTTACAGTGTGGCACTCATCCTTTAGGCAGTACCAAATAACAGTACAATGACTCCGTTTTTAACAATGAATCGTGAGGCATTGAGGAACGCAACAAAGCTGCCGATTTTTCTGTGTATACGCGCAATTGTTGTTGAAAGTTACTTTTTAAAAAAACCATAGCAGTCAGAAACCACTGCAACTTTTTTAATTATTTAACGGCGCCGTGACGAATTTGCGAATGTGTTATTTGTAATTACTAAGCAGATGGTACAAGTAGCTTACAATAAATCCGGTCCTGAAAACTGCTTAGAAAGGTACACATTTCTGCCAAATTCGGTTGCATATTATGGATGAATAACAAACTAGTTTTACTTGAAGGAATTGGTGGTGATAAACTAGTTTTAATTGTAGCGTCCTACCTAAACCCCACTTATACCATACCAAGCCAGTTCGTTTCATTCTCTATATTTTTGCAAGTTTCCGCCACTTCTGCTATAATGGCTTCATTGCATTTTTGGTGCCAACGTCCTGGAATAGCCGGCACTGCTATTTCAGTCTACTTACTCATTTTTTGTGTATTAAAGTGTTCTCTTGCCTATTTATTAATTTATTTATTTATTTATTTGTTTGTTTATTTCTACTGCAGCCCCTTTATGAGGCTATTGCCAGAGTGCGTTAAACAAATCTATAGCAAACTTGGTGCAAGGCAATAAATAATGAAAACAGAAATTGACAGGAAATAAAGCAGAGCACTAAAATAGTAACACACAATAACATAGTAGCAAAACAATGATGCAGTACCAGAAAGTAAATGCAGCAATACACTAGCCCCAACAAGCAAAATAGAGAATCATGTTTAATTAATTTCTAATAGGAAGGCGTTTAATGGCAGTGACCTAATTGTTCCAGGGATTAAGTTCCAGTATTCAATAGTTCGCCGGAAAAAACTGTATTTGAAATTATCAGTGCGAGCAAATTAAGGCTTAATGTTAAGGTTATGATGACTCCTAGTCGACCGGGGTATATCTGGAGGAATATACACGTGATGTGAAACACGATAAGAAGAATTCACAATGCAATGCAGAAACTTCAGTGACTGAGTGTGACGGCGTATGGGTGAAGGGGTAAATAATAGGTACGGATAAGGAGTACGGATAAACTACTCCCTTCGTTTACACTTTCGTTATACACGGAGTCACCGCCGATACAAAAAAAAAAAAAAGATGCCCAGGCTTAGCTTGGTTAAGCCAAGAATGCGTTGCATATTGCGCGGTCTTTTTCCGCGAGGTACTCTTGGCGGCACTCGATTTTCTCAGCAGCTTTTCCTCCGTGACTTATGGATGGATGATAGGATGGATGGATAGATAGGAGCGCCCCCTTTGAAACGGGGTGGTGGCAACCGCCACCATGCTCAGCCGTCCTTTTTTTCTTTTTGTTTTTCTTTATTGTTTATTTTTCTTAATTTTTTCTTTTCTTTTTTTCACGTGGTTAGGTGACGTCACGTCACCACGTGACGTCACGTCACGTGGTTTGGTGGCTGCCCGGCCGCGCCCAAGGGCTGGACTGAGTGATCGCAATATGCTACCCATAAAAAAATGGATGTAAACGAAGCGAGAAGGAGCTCGGCGTCAGCAACCTTCGCTCATGCATAGGAAACCAGTCTCAAGACTATGCTGACGACAGCTGTTGGGAAATGCCGCGGACCAAACCAGCTGCGCAGCGGAGAACAATCCTCCTTGCACAGCATGCGAGTTTTCGTCGCGCTCTACGCAATATGCTTATTGTTTGTTTGCTTGCTTCTTTGTTTGATTGTTTTTTATTTTCTTTCTCTCGTTCTTCGCTTGTTTCGCGTATCGGAGGGGAGATGACACGACGAAGACTTACTCACGGGGCTGAGTCAGTCGCTCAACAACTGAGTCACGTTTGAACGAAAGGAAATTTCGTCCACATCTAGCGGCATGCATTTTACACCCTATATATTGTTAGTAATTTGAGGTTCGTTGATGACATTGCTTTGCTAAGTCACTCAGGAGATGAACTGCAAAGTTTGATCAGTGGGTTAGACAGGCAGAGCAGAACGGCGGGTCGAGAAGTTACTACGCAGAAAACCAAAGTAATGTTCAATAGCCTTGCAAGGAAACAGCAGATCGCCATTGTTATCGAGGTGCTGGAAGTGATGAGGGAATTCGTCTACTTAGGGCACGTAGTGGCAGCTGATCCGGATCATGAGAGGGAAATGAATAGAAGGATAAGAATGGGGTTTAGCGCATATGGCAGGTTCTCTCAGATAATGAATGGCAGTTTACCAATATCCTTCAAGAGAAAAGCATACGACAGCTGTATCTTACCGGTACTCACCTAAGGGGCAGAAACGTGGAGGCTAACAAAGAGGGTTCAGCTTAAGGACAACACAGCGAGCTATGGAAAGAAAAATGATGGGCGATAAGCGGGCCGAGGGCGTGAGGGATCAAAAAAGGTAATGACATCCTATTTGAAATCAATATGAAGAAATGAGCTTAGGGAGGGCATGTAATGCGAAGCCGAGATAACCGATGGTGATCCCAAGAGAAGGCAAACGTAGCAGTAGGCAGCCAGAAGTTATGCGGGCGGATGAGATTAAAGGGGCCCAGAAACACAATCGTAGTTGACTGTTTTGCCTGTTGATCGCATACTGTGAGTTACAATGGTGCTATTAGCGTCGGTAATGCCGCGTATATTCGTTTTTTTAGTATTTTAATGTCCTCCCAAAAACAAATTCATGGCTCTGATGGTGTCCCCACACAGCAGCGGGTTTTAGCAGCGGATATGACATCACCTGGCGCGCGAGCTTGATGATTATACAAAGAGTAAATATACTGCAAATTGTGTGAATAAATACAGACACATTTTTTCACCTGTCGGTGTTTTATATTAGATCAACAAAAACAACTTGTTCGTCTTAGATAAAAGCCCTGCAAAGCAAGTAAAATAAAAATACACCACCAGGGGCTCTGGCATGGAAACGACGCTGCCAGTCTCAGCAAGAACGAGTTACAGAGAGCAGGCAACCATGGAGTGCAAACTTCCGTGACGTGCTCTGGCAGGCTGTTTTGATTGGTTGCGCCAAGTGCCGTCCCGTCATTGGGAGAGCGAAATAGGAGTGGGAAGCCCCGCCAAAATCGAGTTTAGGGCAGCGTTTTGTTTGCTTGTATTTTGAAATTTCTTCATTGAATAACTGCCGTTCCTGTGCATCGATTCCTGTAATTATTTTTAAGTCAACATCTGTGTGACATAAAGAATCCACCTGAAGTATAGCCGGTATCCCCCCAAACATTGTTTCGCAGCCCCTTTAAGAAGTTATTGGGGACTGGGTGGCCGCAACTGGCACAGGACAGGGTTAATTGAAGAGACATGGGAAAGGCCTTTGCCCTGCAGTGGGTGTGGTCATGTTGATGGTGATGATGGTTGTGGTGGTGGTCTTTGCTTGTAACTCGGCTGAACGACTACTAATTTTAATATGCGAGCGTTTAATGCAACAGGCACATTGCGGCTACTTTCCACACGCTCCCAGTTGCACAATTATGTTGGCTGTTCTCCAAAACTAAAGGAGCAACGGCCTTAGGAGTTCAACAAACCGAAGAATGCCTTATGAAGAAATTTGATTTCAAGCTGTTCCAAACAGTTTTTTGGATTCCATAGTATAGGACAAGCTAGAGGCCATTGGTCTGCCTTTTTCTGCAGGGGTTAGAGGTTGAGGCCTGAAGCCTACCCAAGGGTCGGTACCCCTCCCCCTTTTCCTAGCGGGTACATAGCAAAACCGCACTGAACCCCATTCCCCCCCACCCCCCCCCCCCCTCACCCCCGTCACCCACAATGTGGCCTACAAATCCACATCCGACCTCTTTAAGCAACTGCGCTGTACCACTTTTCACAACTCCTCCAAACATTGTGGCTCAAATTAAAACATGATGTCTCGCTGCCTCGAAACGAAGAGAAGCAATAAGTCGCTTTGTGTTGCAAGAGAGCGATGAAGAGATAAAAACGACACAAGAACAGTGGCCACCGAAAATATGATCGTAGTTAAGAAACTTGGAGGTGCCCCGAGAACTCCACAGGTGTCCTAATTACTAGCTTCGAAAACTATGATGTATGCTTGACTAGGATCACCGCTCCAGCAGGCTTTGTCGCCGGCATGAAAACACGATGCCCTGTTCCGTTAGGACCCGCAGAACCAATCAAGCATTTCCTTCTGCGACAGAGTTACAGATATACAAGAGAAAGAAGAGGGACTAGAGAAGACGTATAGATCACCTACGGCTGGTTTGTGTTGTGCATATTTCAAGAAACAACAAAAATACAGTGAACCAAATCTGCCCGGTACGTGGCGAAGAGGAGACATCAATTCCGCAGCTGGCTTTTTTAGCCACAGAGTGCAGCTACTCCAAGACCCACATGGTCCACTGGGAATACGCCACGTGTCTACTCGCCACGTGGCAGATCCGTAAAAGCGTCCATTCGTTGACATCGTGTCACCCTAATAGCTCAGAACAGCATCGGAAGCGTTCTTTTGGGCACCGGGAGAACACAATGTTTTTCTGTTACGACAAATTACGATAGTGACGCCGTTTACACCGGAGTAAGAATCTCACAAGTCTAACATTGAAACAAAAGGGTGTCCGTACACCAGTGAAACGATAAAGGCTACTGCTACAGATGGGTGTTCTCATCAATTGATGTTGCGACTGCTAACCGATTACGATGTCTTCCTTCTACTCTTGTTACTCTTGCGGAAACAAACGTGGAAGTCCATGAGTTCTATAAGGGCTAACTTCATTGGTGTACGCTACTCTTCTTCTTGATTATCTAATTCATCTACCAAGCTCACCTAAATAGAATGGATAACCCACGCTCCTACTTTCACGACCACGTGTGCAACACACGCTACACATGGCAGGGAGTGCAGTATTCGCTTATAATGTCACCATTGCTTAATGCTACTCAAGTGAAGCCCGCGATCCGGCCGCATATGTGAGGCTGCAAAAACATAGCGTGTGACCTCTATGTTGTATTTCCGAGTTAAAATATGAAAGTGATCAACGCGAAAGGTTTAACGTCAGCTTACCAGAACGTGGCCTCCACCCCTGATCCCGACTTTGTACCGGAGTTCGTAATGCCGCATCAATGTACTGCCCATACGCACGGTGCTCAGAGCGCAGCCTCTATTGAAGCGACTTTCACCGTCCCCACTCGAATAAAACAAAAAGTTATTTCTGCAGCGCAGTCTATGGCGCCGGACCAGCTGTGACCGAACCGACACATGACAGCGTTCAATTGCCCAAGAACATCCTGTGGCAGTGCCGCTCGGCTCTGCTAGTTGCAGCCTTTTTCGTAAAGAAAAAAAAAAAAGTCGCCCAATTTCCTGGGCTTCAGTGCGTTTTTATTCGCTATGACGAGCACAGGTGGGGCGCGGTCCTTGACACGGAACATCAGACAGACAGGCCTCGGAACTTTCCCTTCAAAAAGGACTTCTCCCCGTCTGTTTTTACGAGACCTTTTACGATAAAAATGAAGTTCAAACTTGCCCAGTTTTTCTCCGTTAAGGAGGGGCGTGTAAATCATGAGCGTGAACCTTATTTTGTGATATTTTATAGAGAAGCGAACAGCCTGCAGTGCAGCATTTAGAGGAGTACTAAATAATGATGATGATGCTTAATTTTATGGTGCAATGCCTACTTTGACCAAAGAGCGCCTAGGAACAATGTAATTTTGTCTACTCACGGAAAGGTCAAAGACCTATTATCCAAGCATTCCACCCAGAGAAACCGAGCACCAGGCCATGCGAAGCTTGCACCCATTGGAAAAACAGTGGGTGACTGGCGGCACTACGGATCGAAGCCCGCACTTTCCGCATACGAGGCGGATGCTGAAGCCACTAGGAACAACATCAATTAACCTTTGGCCTCTTGGGCGTAACGAGTTCAGTAAGTGCATTTATTTGCTGGCGCTACCTTCATATGGAAGTGTGAAACTTCTTGTCGGCAGAGGATTTGTTTTTTGTAGGGGGCGTCACTAACGCCGACGCAATGGTCTGGAAATGGCAAGCTACATGAAATCACGGATATAGCAGCGTGCCGTGGTTGTATTTGCTTTGTTTTGCGCTGCCCGCTTTCGAGAACGAACCTCGCACCAGTAGGAATCCACGCGTTTTTCAAGGGGTGGGAATATTTGCCGACTGCACGTTTTGAATCCGATGTAGAGGGCACATAAGCGGTGAGCCGTCCATTCGTCAGCAGACACAATCTCTCTTCCACGTCATCCTGCTCGAGGTATACACAGAAACCGTTGCGCTCTTAGTAAACAGGATATTCCAGTCTCTCCTCTGAATGTTGATTCGTTCAATTCTGCCACTGAATAAGATAGTTCCTGCAGTAGAGGTAAACCATTCTGAACCCCTCTATGGTCCTGCTAAGCACGCGTTTCAAAGGCCGTCAAACCGAATGCCATACGACTCGACGGCCAAACATGCTCTGTTGCACCAAGTTTTACAACCTAATTCGGGTCAGATGACATTCGAGTCGACGGAGCGCCATGAAGGCGTTCGAGGTTATCGAATGTCTTCGAAATACGAATACAGCCCGCACCGGACAATAGCCGTCGCCAACGCCTTTCCCCGCCCACAGCCGCGCCGCGCGACCACTCCAGTTCGGTGGATTTAGCGCGTGTGATCGCTTAATGAGGGCTTGAGGATAATAGCAGCCCACTGAGCATTTAGCGCATGATCGCGAAATCCCCCAGGAATGCGCTGGTGACGACGACTGCACTTTACAGCACTCTTGTTTGCATAACGGCACGAACAGGTAGCTCCCATTTGCATGACATAAAACTCCAGCTTCGCTTTACTTGTGTTAAATAATCTGTTCTTTTCTGCCTCAATAGTATCATTACCGTCATGTGGTGATTATGGTCATGTATCATCGATTACACAGTGCGGCTTCATTGTTGGAAGCGCCGATGCCATCGTCCACCCGGGAAACACTTAATAGCTGTGTTGTTGACGTCACATAGGAAAGATGTTATTCTCTAGTTTTCTCTGCTTTCTCCGATGTCACCAACATATGTTAAATCACACTATCAAGAAGCATGTTTGGGGACTGGTCGCATTAACGGAAACGGCCTAGTTTATTATCCACAAGCGACGGCGACGACTGTTGCTGGCCGTCTAAAGCACTGTTCGGCAGTATACGTGGGTCACACCAGCATTTCACGCTCTTTGTGATCGTCCTGCGATGTTGGCAACGCAAAATTCACGTAGCTACCTTCAATACAACATTCGATAGCCGCTTGCATTCGCTAAAGCTAGTGAATTAGCTTATCTCCCAAATCGCACACACGAACCCAGGCAGACTCGCTATGAAGTCCTACTCGTCAAGGAAGGGGTCGTCGTCAATTAAAATTTAGGAATTTCGCAAAAGTTTATCATCATGAGTGTTACAGTGTGCACCTGTGAAATGTAGCTGCTCTTTCGCTTATTTCTAGTACAGATAAGGTCGAAACAAGCGTAGATATATTCACGCCGTCGTTTCATCGGTGTGAGTTTCGCTCAGCCGCCCAACTGCCGAGAGCAAGTCGGGAGAGCGTTCTCCGTCCGGATTTGTGGGTCATCGTTGGCCTCGAATACATGCCAAGCTGCAATTACATGCGGCCCTTGGCCCTGCTGGTGTCATTGTCGTTCTAGTATGACTGACCAGTGCGTGAGTGGCGGCTGCTAATAGCCCGGCGTCGTTGTACACATTTAAAGCAAAAGAACATACCAAAGCGAAAGAGCGAAACTCGACGGCTGCAGCACCATTGCAGTACAGCGACTGAATCCTGAAGCTCTGGAATGCAGTTTAAAATTGTGAAGTACTGCGGGTATTCGTCGAGCCCGAATGCCATTCCAAGACTCGAATGTCATTCGACTCGGGTGCCATTGAACGGACCCGTGCAGCACGGGTGTTATATACTTAAAGGGAAAGATGATGTAAGAAGGAACCTCTAGGGACAGCGTATTCTCGGAGACCAGCATAAAAATAATTTCATGTTCTCCTAGATATTTCCGTATCATGCCAATAGCGTGAGTGGAACTTCCGGTTTTGACAGCGTATATTTTAAATTTGAAAATTTGCTTACGTTACGATCACAATTTTTCTCAATTTTAGAATCCGCCTATCCGCATAACCCATTTGCAATATTGAGTTCTGTGTACTGCTCTTCGTATTTTTTTTTTGAGCTGTAAATCCTATGTTTGAACACCCTGTATATTTCGTAAAAGTCAGTACTGTTCTTTCAACAGTTCATTGCGGTGCTCTCAAACACGCGTTGCAATTTGTATGAACATACCTACAGAAATTATTGTTACAACAAGCTTTTCCTGAAACACTGTAGGCAGTTTCGTCACTTCCACTCTGGAGTGTCAATGTCTTTTTTTTTCCGCAACCACCAAATACAACTTTCGGTCTACAGGATTTCGTTGAATGCCCTGTAGTCGCAAGTTCTCTCGATTATCGGTGCCAACTGATGGCGACGCTGTGGAGCCATTCATCTTGTTCCACCTTGTCACGCAACAACACACAGGAATGTTTCACCAGACAACAAGAACAGTACTGTCCACGATAAGTCACGCCCAGTGCATAATGGCTTCAGGCTAATGGTTCCATTGAAAGCCATATCCGCCCTTAACCCCTCTCATTATCTCTACTATCTCCAAAAACACTTGGCCATCTCATAGTACGGATTTCAGTGTTTCCCGGCGGTTCCACACCAGTTCCCAGCTCCAGGCTAGGATTTTAATCTTCTCGACGATATTGTTTTACAGGAAGCGCCACCTTTCGACATATCGATTACCTGGCTTATCGGGCAGTAACCAATCCGCAGAGTTTTATCAGTTCAGGCCTGAAGTGTCATTTCGATTGTTGACAACATATTGATGCCTATGGCATATAGGCAACCTCCTGTGCCCTAGCGGTGCTGAAATTGTTCTATTGGTGCGTAGTCTATACGCTGTCCATATTCCGTTGCCCATTCCGCGTCCGTTGGGTCTTCCGTTAGTGGTCACTCAAATATAACCTCAGCTTTCAAACGTATGCAGCAAGCTACACGGCCATTGGTTGGTTGGCGGCCGGACTTCACCATTGGCTGCATATCGCAGCCAATGGTGACGTCCGGTCACCAACCACCCAATGTCAGGGTAGCTTGCCACAGTCAATTTAAATCCGCGGGTATAACTACTGAGAGAGGACCGCACTGACGCCAAATGGAGAGCGGAAATAGGACAGCTGATAGAATACGGCCCCTGGACGCCTAAGAACTGCTACAGTCAGCCACTCGGGTAATGACAAACGTGAGACCTCATTCCGAATCATAGGAGGTGTTCGCTTGCCATATAACATCCGTATCCTTTAGCTTCTCTAGATATAGCCCATTCACCCCACGCACAGCCACTTATGGCTTCGACATAGCGCGGAAGCTCATGCTCATAAACGCAGGAAGGTAGTGTGCAGAAAGCACAGCGGTTGGACCAAAAATGGCGTCCTCCTCTCGCTATGCTATCAAGCCGACTTTGCTATCGACACGGCGAACTTCATTGCACGTTGCTACGTTTGTTTTCTATCTCTGTTCGTTGCCCTCGGCATGTGGCCTTATCACTTAGCGTAGTGAGACGCGATCAAGATCATTCCGGAGCGGTCTGGTACTGACCTGCATGAGGAAAGCGATAACGCCTCGTGCCCACGTCCAGGAAAACAAAGAACATTTAGGGCAAGCATAATAAAGCTTCGTAGTAGCACGACAGTCACTCACCTCACGGACATTTCTGTTTCATTTTTTTCTTATTCCGCCCCTGTCACGTGTAATGTGTCCTTTATCTGATTAGCGACTCGGCTTCTCTAGAGTACCAATGCCGGGTGCTTCCGATTCTCACGCGACTATTTCTGCTGCTAAGTCCCTCTCCTCCCTGAAAAAAAAGCTCTGTGATGTAATGACCTCATATACGCTTGGTCGCACAAATGCGATAATTTATCGTAAACATATTATACAAAACAAATGACAATGTATGACATTGTATAACATTTGTTTAATATACGTGTGACATTTTATGATAAGCTCGCTTACATGAGGTTATGGCAGCATGCAGCTTTCTTCAGTACGGTCCCCAAACACTGTCTCCAATCAACTTCAGATTTCCCTCGCGCCGACTCTGCTGATGGAATAAAGCTACCATGGACCATTGTCCCAGGTGCCTGCAATGCTTCTTATGACACAAAGTTTACCAAATGTTGGGCCCTTTTTAGCCATTTCGACAGGGAGAAAAAAAAGGCTGATTGACAAAGAAAGGCAGAGGAGTTTTGCCTGAGTTATGGTTCTGTAGCCTGCACCGAGGGAGAGGAACAGGAGAAGGAAAAGGCAGATAGGTATGATGGGTGTCGATGTAGACAGAAGAGAGTTGTGAATACATACAAGCACGTGATCAATGCCTTTGGATCATCAGCTGCATATGAATATCAAGCGCACGAATTGCTGGAAGAGATTTCCCAGCTTATGGCGATGTTCCCAGTCTGAGGACCTCTGACAATGACCTACAACGAAGGATACCAAGTAAGTGACAGTCACGTGCCTTTTATCCCCATACATGGGTAGCAAACCACGTCTATTGGATCCCCCCCCCCCCCTCCTTCAGAAATACGACACAAAGCACAGCTTGCAGAGTTTGGACGTCGAATCAACCCATTCTAGCCGACCAGGTGACTGGTGAAGTATGGAACACGGATAGTAGAGAGCAGATAATGTTTCTCGACAACCTTCTGTTTCGGAACAAAAAAAAAAAGAGGCAATCCCAAATTTGTCTCGACAACAAGAACAAAAAAAATCAACCCGCAGCAGATTACTCCATACGGGTATTCTTCTCTCTTCGCCTCCCTCAAATATATCTGCAGTCGTAAAGATCTTCAGAGCTGCAGGCTGTATATGTATTGCGCTGTGTGCGCACTGAGGTGGTGTCGCAAGCAAGGCTCCAAACAGCACCGACGTTTTGCTGAGCGCGTGCATTCAAGGCCACGTTTTATGGCCCACAACGCGAGGTAGTTGTTTTTGCCTTTAAATATGGGGGTCCAGCCTCTTTATGGCACAATGGCAGCCTGGACGCACCGTGTCAAAACCAGTGTCCACTACCAGGAATTCGGGAACAGCGTCCAGTCAGTTCCACTAAGCTTATCGTTCTATAGTGCTTCGTTGGCAGCCACTCGGTCGTTCTGATGATGATGATGATGACTATGATGATGCATTTTTATGGTGGAAGGCCTGTGGCCAAAGAGCACTATGGCACACGATGTTTTCGTCTACTAAAGGTAGCGTCAGAGACCCATTTCCCAAGTACTTCACTCAAAGAAGCCGAGCACTAAGCCAGGAGAAAGATAGTACCTACTGTATCGTCGGCGGGCAACAGGCGGCATTGGGGATCGAACCCCGAACCTGCCGCATGCAAGGCGGATGCTCAAACCAGACTCCACTCTGCAATTCTTTTTCATAAGTAATGGATGTTGTCAACGCGCTATTTCTTAATTTTTAAACAATGTGCCACCTGTTGACAAGCAAGAGAATAGTCTAGCTTTTGTGTCCTAGAGGTAAGGCTTTTAAAGAAAGACATCTCCAATTCAAGGCTTAGCTTGTTCTTCTCTGAGTAATTAATTTTTACAGAGACGATATTTTGGCACCACAATCTTCAGAAGCAAATTCGATACTGCTACATTGTTGACGACAGAAGCTAGAAGTGTGGCAATGTTGGGATAGGTTAATGATCAGTGGATTGTTGGATAAGCAGCGCTGTTGGCTGCGTATGACGGAAGCCTGTGGCCTACTGCGGGCTTATTTTGGATACTAAAGATTTGTTACTGAAAATTTTTTAATGGCGTTGTTGCACATCGCCCCTGTGCACGTGCTGCCGTCAAACCCGGTATCGAACCCGAGTCCTCCTGCTGCAGCCATCACCATAGAGCCAGCAAAGCGATCTACCGTAGAGAAAATTTTATGATTCTGGGTGGCACGGTTCGCAGTGCGCAAAAAGTAACTTGTTTTAACCACTTACTCCGCGACACCCGCCGCGGTGGCTCAGTGGTTACGGCGCTCGGCTGCTGACCCGAAAGACGCGGGTTCGATCCCGGCCGCGGCGGCCAAATTTCGATGAAGGCGAAATTCTAGAGGCCCGTGTACTGTGCGATGTCAGTGCACGTTAAAGAACCCCAGGTGGTCTAAATTTCCGGAGCCCTTCACTACGACGTCCCCCATAGTCTGAGTTGCTTTGAGAAGTTAAACCCCAACAAACCAAACCAAACCAAACCATTTACTCCGCTTGACCGTATCAAAGGCCACTTTTTTTGCTTAAATGAAATATCACAGAGGAAAGAACAGAGCCATTTCAAAAATGCGACAGAATTTGTTACACTTTCATCGTAACGACAAATTATTTGGTTGTTTTGTAGTACTTTTGTGTAGTACTGTGCTTTCTTTTCTGTAGTACGAAGTTTTGTACAACTTTTCTGTTGTAACTACACAGAATTAGTACACATAATTCTGTTATTACTACTAGTTTTAGGTTAGAAACATTACAGAAAGTATGTTGTGACGTGAAAAAATTTCGCACAAAGTGTCGTAATTAATGAAAATAGCAACATGAAATAGCCGCCACTTATCGACTAAACGCCAGGAAGGATCGTGGAAGCAGTTTCTATTTCGAAGGTGCCCGCTACGCTTGAAATTGCGGAACAAAATGGCGTTACTACTGAGGGACAAAATATATTTGCGCCGAAATGACGAACAACGGACTACGCAACCATCCGTATCAAGAAATATTATTTACTGCGTTCGCTATATGACATTAAAAAAAATCTCATTTGCGAGTTTAAGGAATCGAAATTCACATGAAGCAAAGAAATCCCTGCTAGGTGCAGCACACTCTCAGAAAAAGCTACGAGTGCACTTTATACACAGTTGTCTATGTAGTGCGTTAAAGCGTCAAAACTGGGCGCTGCAAAAACCAAATAAATTACTTCGATACACATAGGAATAGTCAAGGAAGGCCTTCTACGCGTCTGCTTTAGGTAAGTGAATAAAGCCTTCCAAATTAAAAAAAAAATTTAAAGCCTGTCTAACTTCGACGATGCTTTCTCATGAAGTATACGTGTTGCGTTAAACCTCGTTATAACGAAATAATGGATACAACGAAGGAATGATGGTTCCCCTTGGAAGCTCGGTCAACACAGACTATAACGAAGCAACGGCTATAACGAAGTAATCGCCGGGCCCCTTCAACTTCGTCATAACGAGGTTCAAATAAATAAAACAATGATTCCTCCACCACGAGGCATCCCATGTTTTTATTGGCTAGTTTTGGGGGAAGAAGGTGCATTCGGCGGCGGAATCATTGCTGCGCCGCCACTACGGCTAATAAAAATACTTTGTGATTAAAACGCAGAAAATATGCCTACAGTGACGAAGACCAAAAGGTCTTCTTTCTACGTTTTTAAAAGGGCATTTCTGAAGGTTTGACTTTTAAAAAAATGAAAATAAAACCACGTTTCTCCAGCTCAATCTATGCTTTCGGCCTATTAATATCCAAGCCAAGTACGAAGAACAGACCTTCTAGCAATCCGGGGGTAGATGAGTAACCACTGAGCTAGTTTCCCATTCTGTAACTGTGTAATACTCTATCTATGGCTTTGCACAACTTGCCTCAGCGTTAGGTGAAGGACATAAAGTTTAAATTGAACCAACAAGAACAAAGGAGGCACCTAACTACCGCAGGTAACCTGTGGATCAACAACCTTGTGCAAGGCTTACAAATATTTTGTTATCCGGCTCGAAGGTACATTTCTCTTTTTATATCCTCAATCGTATTATGCTAGTCCATCATTTGTATATATATACATATATAATATCAGCGCTCCGTCGCATGAAGACAGGGAGTCCATAGATTCTCAACCGGAAAATTATTGACTTTCTCAGATTCAGGTCAGTCAACAAAAAGTCTACTGTTATCGACGAGCGGATTATTTCAAACCGATTTTAGACCAAATCAAAACAGCCACCGCACTTAAGTATTAAATGAAGACAAGTAAAATAACGTGAGTATTTCATGTCATGGCTAAATTTGACAGAAGCTTCAAGAGCTGTCTATTGGCGGCTATGACACCAACAAACGGCGTCTTTTGCGTCATCTGGACTCTGATCATGGACTAAACATTCGACCTGCTTAACAGTTTGCTTGGTAGGTGTTGGTAACGTTTAGCTTCCGAAGCTTTACTTGGGTTACGAGACACGCCGTAGTGGGAAGCTCCTGCTGTTTAGCGTTCACTGACATCGCACGTCACACGAGCCCCCTTTGCATCACGTCTCCATGGAAACGCGGCTGCCGCAGCTGGGATTCCAACCTGCCACTTTGTGTACCCGGAATCATTGTCGCGACAAAAAAAGATCTCTATTTTTTAATGCCTACTTCTATCATACTCTGAAAATAAATATTTTCATTCACGATATGTGTCGCGCAATATGGTTGTTTGTAATTACTCAAAAAAAAAACACGAACTCAAAGTTTCATTGTCTACACCGTGCTTTCTGTAAAGAATGAATATTCCGCTATGCTTTTTTTCTCTGTCATTTCTCCCAGTGCAAACTCTAAATTTCATTCTCTACGCCGTGCTTTCTGTAAGGGATAAATAATCCGCTGTGCTTTCTGTCCGTCATTTCTGTCGGTACGGATGCTGCATAAAACATTCATTAAAACCTTCCGCACTCTTTGTGTTGTCCAGCACTTCGAAAGGCGACCACGCCAAGCATTTCAACCCAGACGAAAAACAGAACATAAAATTTTCTGTCGTCACAACAAATTTTCTCTAATGCTGTGCCCTTGAACTGTTAGCAACAGCAAAATGTTTTGTTTTGCCGCCGCGGTGGTTCAGTGGTTACGGCGCTGGGCTGCTGACCCGAAAGACACGGGTTCGATCCCGGCCGCGGCGGTTAAATTTCTATGGAGGCGAAATTCTAGAGGCTCGTGTACTGTGCGGTGTCAGTGCACGTTAAAGAACCCCAAGTGGTCGAAATTTCCGGAGCCCTTCACTACGGCGTCTCTCATAGCTTAAGTCGCTTTGGGACATTAAACCCCATAAACCAAACCAAATCAAACCAAAATGTTTTGTTGTAAAAACAGAATTTTGAGTAGTTACTTCAGAAAAGTAAGGCGGAACTACAAACGACAAAAAAGTACTACAAAAAAAATTCCACAGCACAACAGAAAAATCTGTGGTTACGCTAGCACGGCAAAACATTTGGTCCTATTTGACACGGTTCTGCATTTTTTTCGACTGGGAAGCATCGATGACGAGGATAGCGTAATTGGCATGGTGGACTTACCTTGGTTGTGCCGTACATCTTTGTAGCCCCTCCAGCGTCGCACGGCTGGCTTTGGAGTGCCTTGAGCTCGGCCAGCGTCATCTGGGGCCGAGATAAGACGGGTTATAAACGTGAAGAGGCCATAAGCGCAGCCATCTCTCCAACACCTCCGCCTTATGCATGCGCGCGCATAGCAGGCCGGTATACGCTTGAAAAACACTGCAACCTGTCCTCCGGAACGAGCAAAGATGAGAGAACGCCCGGTGCGTTCAAAAGTGCTGCGGAAACGCATTTTTCTACGAGCTACGAACGTCAGGGAGCCTCGGTTTGCTTAAGAATTGTTTGACGTCTGAAAATAGGAGAATTGCTGTATGTGGAGAGTTGAGAAACAGGTTATGTCAGTCCGGTTGCTATGGTCGAGCTTCTCTAGTTGAGCCTTTAGACATAGCTCATCAATGAGGAAGACGAAATGCCACCGATACTAGTGTCGCATCTTCCGCCACTCACAAAAATTTCTCTAGACAGTCTGTTGATTGTCAATTAAGTTTTATCTATGAAATGTATCGACTTTCTATAGAAAATTCTATATTTATTTATTAGTACCTCAAAGGCCCACTAGGGGCATTACATGAGGGGTGGGCATACATATCATTGAAGAAAAAAATCAGTGATGAATGATTTGAAGTATTCCAGGCCAGGATGGATGAAAGCTTCAGCGGGGAGGTCGTTCCAGTCTCTTGCGGTCTGGGCGAAGAATGATTTTAGGTGCGCAGAAGTAGATGCTCGAGGTGTATGAACAGCTTTCGGATGACTGATGCGAAGTGAAAGGCGGTATGCAGGGGTGATAACGGATTGGCTTAAATGCGAATGATAAAACTTGTGGAAAAGGCAAAGTCTGGCTATTTTTCGACGGGATTCAAGGCTGGGGAGGTTAGCTTTTGTTTTCAATGCTGTTAGGCTCGTATGATATGAGTAATCAGAATATACGAATCTTATCATATATAGCCTATAGCCTATAGACTAGTCTATAGGCTATAGAAACTCTATACCCGGTCTATAAACAATCCATTGATTCGTGGCCATTCACTTTTAGCAGACTTTTGTCTCTGGACAGTTTATACACTATGAATAGACAAAATGGAATATCTATAGAAAGGCAACAGAGTCTATGAAAATCTATAGGAAGTCTATAGAGCATTTTTATGAGGGGCAGAAGATCTTGAGGCTGCAGTTAGCTACTGGCTGGCCTTTCCTTGCGTTTCTGTTCCATCAATAGGAACGTCATAGCAGCACTTTAGTTAATGAATTAAGTTCGGCCACTTCTGCAACAGTTCTGTGTCCGAACAGTCGTCTGTTACAATTCATAGGAGAGTTTACAGTCGAATACAACTCAAGAAGGCAGCGCGAAATGCCCCTCGAAGGAAGCCCTCTACCCGGTGGCGTGAACCGATTGTCATGACAACATTCCTTTCTTTAATCCTTTTGGACTTGCTTGCTTGACATCGCAGGCGTCTGGAAAGGGCAGGATATTAACCACGCAGTCTTTAAAATCGGTGCACACCGAAAGCTGGAGGGAATCTTTTGATGGGAATTTGCCGAGCATAGTATCAATCCTTCACTCTCCGGGAGCTCGAATCGGCTCTGGCTGCTAATGCTACACGCTCGGCTCCCGGTGAGGATGCCATTACATACACCACACTTCGCAACCTTCCTGACTGCGCCAAAGAATTCCTCCTTAAAACCTACAATGATGCATGGGACAGCGGCTGCCTGCCCAGCTCCTGGACCTCCTCCCTCATTTCTATGATTCCAAAGCCGGGCAAGCCTCCCTCTCTCTCTAACCTCCGCCCAATCTCCCTGACATCATGTGTTGGTAAGACCCTTGAGCGAATGGCCCTGACTCGCCTCTCTAATTTTCTCGAGACGAGGGAGTTCTTTCCTCATTCTCTCATCGGCTTCCGACGCCACGTCTGTGCACAGGACATGTTTCTGGTTCTCCAGCACACGTTTCTGTCACCTACCCCCACTCAAATTCACGCACTTGTGACCGTCGATGTTCGCAAGGCCTTCGACGGTGTTTGCCATGACCACATCCTTTCCCAACTCGCCTCCCTAGACTGTGGCTCCCGCATGTACTGTTATATCCGCTCATTCCTCTCTAAACGTGTCGCTCGCTTTCGAGTCGACACCTATCTGTCCGACCCCCATAACCTCACCCGAGGCACTCCTCAAGGTGCTGTTCTCTCTCCTACCCTTTTCAATCTTGCTATGGCCCCTCTCGCCTCCCAGCTAGCTGAAATTCCCGACCTGCATCATATATTTTACGCCGATGACATCACTCTCTGGTGTTCGTCTGGCTCTCCCGGTCACGTACAGGACACCCTGCAACGTGGCCTAGATCTCATCGACTCCTTTCTCACCACTGCTGGCCTCTCTCCTGCTCCTGAAAAATCCGAGCTCCTTCTCCTCAACCATTCCTCATACCAGCGCTCACACAACCAATTCGTCTCTCTCTACCTTTCTGGCTCTCCCATTCCTGTCGTCAAGCAGTGCAAAGTTCTTGGCTTTCCTTTGCATGCAGCCAAGAACGTGCAAGCCCTCCACCGTGCTGTCACCACCTGCCACTCCGTAACTCACCTCCTGCGGCGCGTGGTCACTCGGCGCTCAGGTCTCCACGAGGCTCATGCGTGCCGAGTTGCCCACGCGCTGGCCCTCAACAAGGTCTTATACGTTGCACCCTACGTTTCCTTCAATCAGACTCAACTTAACGCTCTTGAGACTGCCCTTGTGGGCCTCTACAAGGCAGCTCTCAACCTCCCTATCACTACCTCTACTGCAAAGATCTTTGCAACAGGCCTCTTTCATCCTCTCCGTTCTCTGCTCTCTCTCCATCATGACTCGCAGATTGCCCGGCTTTCCCTTACCCGTCAGGGTCAGTGGTTACTGACTCAAGCGGGTATCTCGCCCCTTCCCTGCGCCCCGATTACCTCTCCTATTCCCACCCCGGCTCCCAATCTTCGCATCCTCCCCCTTCCGTCCAACATGTCCCCCGTTCTCCACGCCGGCCGTCGTCATGCGGCCGCACAGCACCATTCCCCTCTCTTTGATACCCAGGGTGTAGCTTACACGGATGCCTCCTTCGTGGCTCCTCGAGGTTCCTGCGGCTACGCCCTGTACCACCCCCACCTCCCCGCTCCTGAAACTCACACCAGCGGGCCGTTTCTACGCCCTCCAGATGCATTGTCCCTCGAGGTCCTCGCCATTGCGCATGCACTCCAGTCATTTGCCCTCCTTCCCTCTCTTCAAGAGTACACAGTCTATTCAGACTCACAAGCCGCTATACACCACATACAGAAACGCACCCTAACCCCTTCTCTTCAACAGGAGGTCGAACGAGCGGTCTCCGCATTGCAGCCTTCCATCGTTTTCCTCCGCTGGGTCCCTGGGCATTCAGGGATTGACGGCAATGAGCTGGCTCATCAGCTCGCCCGTGACACACTTTTCCGGGCACCGTTGATCCCCTGGCCCAAGCCCTCGGAGGACGGTGGGAGACTCACCCTTCGCCGCACCATAAAAGAGGTCTACCTCGAGCTCCGCCTCGACAAACGCCTTTACCCTCCCCCTCATCCATCACTCACAGTGCCGGAGGCTCGCCTTCTTCGGCACGTTCAAATGAATGCAATCATCACCCCGTCTCGCCTCTTTCTCTATCGCTATCGATCGGACCCTTCCTGTCCCAACTGCCCCTGTATCTATGCGGACCTTGCCCATTGCCTCTTCTATTGCCCGGCTGCTCAGCAGTCGGGTTCCTACCCCCCACCTTCTTTATCCATCACCACCTGGCTCGACTGGCTTGGCGCTGAAGGGGAGGAAGAACAGCGACTTCTGGTCGCCCAGGCGGTCGACATGCTCGGCCTGTAAATTTTGGCCGAATAAACGTCTTCTACTACTACTACACGAGCGTGGTATCAATTATTGGGAACTTAGTACAGTAAACTTTTATATCACGCATCGATAACGAACAGGGCACGAAACAATGTCCAAGCTTTCTGCTTGTGTTTGCTCAGAAGTTGCGACTCTTTTGGGCACACTCCTGTACAATGATATGGTATGGCATGGTGCGACAAGGCATATTGGCATGGCATCACATGGCGTGATGCAATATGGCACTGTCATCATCATCATCTCCTTCCTAACTACGTCCACAGCAAGGCAAAGGCCTTTCATTAAAATTCCTTTCTCTCTCTCTCTCTCTCTCTCTCTCTCTCCCGTATCCATTCCATTAGCCCTGCACGACGCCATCTGAGGCCACGTAATCCCGGCAAAGTTCCTAATCTCATCCGCCCACCTGTGGCCACCACGTGAGGTTTAATATCTCGAAGCTGCACATGGACAAGCAAGAAAAACTGGGGCTGAAACCGGCTGGAAAGGCGAGGTCCTTACCTTCGAAGCATAGAAAGACATTACTGACATTTTCTTGCGTGCTCCCAGTGCCGGCTGGTATCAGTAACTTTTATTGCGACCAACCAGCCAACGTGAGGCTTTTTCAGTTTCGACATACCAGGCCTTTTGTTTGAGAGGAAAATTCTCTTGTCTGCTACCGCGCCCTGAAGAAATGTGCAGCGTCGTGACCTAGTCTGTGGAGTCGCCTGATTGAATCGAATGTACGCGTATTACAAATATGGCCTTGACGCAGGCTACTGTGCTTCGCTAAGCGAAAATCGAATCCAAGCCTGAATTGGCGTTTACACCGGCAGGGAGAGGTTTTGTTAAGTTTTGCGCTGGCTTTGGGCTTTCGCTAGTGACCGTGCCACTTGGGCGTAAAAGAATTGCGTTAACGAAGCAATACGTCGTGTTCAGAGCAGTCTTTCGACGTGACGTATCGAAGCCTAATAAAATTGTGTAAGTGTTCTTGTCTTTAAAAAATGTTCCCCAAACCGTTCCTTACCTTGATGCCACCACTAGTCGAGAAAGATAACATAGATAATTAGTGAAGTCCCCTATAGATGATATTGCTGGTAGATTACATCTAGCTGATGCACACAATTCCTAACTTGTCTTCTTCCTATCTATTACATCATTTTCCTTTTTCCCTAGTTGAAGGCATCTAATCTCCACTTTCATCCGCTTCTTGAAAGCTTACCACTCTTTGCTCATATCTTCCATTTCTCTTATCTCTCAATCTTCCTTCATCTCACTTCTCATGTGCAGAGTAGCCATTATTCTATCTGTATCTCTCTATACCACTCCTTGGCTTTTTCAGACCCCAAAGGACCTCGGCTAATTTGCGGTGCTATCGTGTCTTGCAAGCTGGATTACCGTGGTCATGATTAAGGTATGATCTATCATTTCCCACTCTTTCACGCACCAATATCTAGTGACGTCTTGTAAACCAAGCACTCAGGTTTGATTCCGAAAGCTAGAGCGCTTCTTTCGAAACTTTTGAAGATTTTTCATTATTTGGATCTTTAGCCGTCCTATAGAGTTATTCAAAAGTGGTGACAAGCAAACTATATCCAATTATAGACCAATCTCTTTAACCTCTCATGCATGTAAAATTTTAGAGCACATTATTTACAAACACATCATGGAATACCTCGAATCACAAAATTTATTAACAAATGTTCAGCATGGCTTCAGACGCGGTTTCAGCACTTTGACACAACTTAACGAATTTACTCACGACATCTGCAGTAACCTTGATGCAGGCAATCAGATAGACGCAATATTCATTGATTTTTCGAAGGCATTCGATACAGTGATTCACTCAAAACTTATGTATAAACTTGACATGATCCTCAATAACCCCCGCCTTCTCAATTGGATTTCAAGTTTTCTTTCCAACCGTTCTCAATTTGTGTCCTTCAACCGAACTAATTCTAGGGTGGCAGACGTGCCCTCAGGAGTTCCACAGGGTTCTGTATTGGGCCCATTGCTTTTTTTGATTTTTATAAATGACTTACCTTGTAATATCACCTGTAACCTACGTTTGTATGCTGATGACTGCGTGTTGTATCACAAAATTTCCTGCCTTGATGATCACTTATACCTTCAGAAATCATTTTCAGAATTTAGCTCTTGGTGTGCTACATGGCAAATGACTATTAACATCCGCAAAACCGTTGTTATGACTTTCACTAATAGAACGACACCTTCCGTGTTTACTTACACAATTAGCAATACCCCCATCCAGAGTGTGAGTCAATACAAATACCTTGGTCTTATTTTCACACCCAGTATGTCATGGTCCAAACATATAGATTTCATAACCTCAAAGGCACTTAAAAAGTTAGGATACCTCCGTCGCACAATAAAAGCTGCTCCTAGAGATACGAAACTACTGATGTTTAAATCGCTAATCCGTCCACTACTTGAATACGCCTCCCCTGTATGGAACCCGCACAAACAACGCGAAATTAACCAAATCGAGGCAGTGCAGAAGAAAGCCGTTCGTTTCATATGTCACAGGTTTGGTAGAGATTTTTCGCCTTCTACAGCACTTTCATCACTGGGCCTGCAACCACTCTCATCTCGACGAAGGACTGAGTCTTTAAAATTTTTGTATTGCATTATTAACTCTTTCTGCCGGACCTCTGCAAATGATTACCTAACCCCTGCTATACCATCTAAAACTAGAAGTCACCACAGCCTAAACATCACGCCTTATTTTGCCCGCACGGACACCTTTAAATACAGTTTTTTTCCGCGTGCAATCGAATATTGGAATTGTTTACCCGGTTCTACTCGCTCTCTTCCTTTAGAGCTGTTTTTAGCGGCTATTGAATAGTTTTTTCGTTTTTCTTGTTTTCACTCGTATTGTTTCGGATGTTTGCCATTGTTGTGCTCCATGTTTTCCTAAACTGTTGTTCACACCCACCCCTGCAATAGCCCAATAGGGTTGCAGTATGTATAAATAAATAAATAAATAAATAAATAAATAAAACATAGGATTAGCAATCCCTTTCTTAAGCCAGAGGTCATTCTCCGAATCGTTTAACTCTCTGCTCGGATTCAGAGCGGCAACCTGGAGAGCCGCATGCGGAAGACATCGCACTAACACAGCCCTAACGTTTCACTAACACATCAAGAATGCCAGCATGCCTATCGCTACTGCGTGATATGTGCACTCTGACCCAACAATGTGTAAATAGAAACTGATTGCACCGCATAATCCTCAAGATGCTTAGTCAGTGTCTGGAGAGACAACCTGTCATATTGTAGTTAGCCTCCAAAAGAGTACCAATCAGTTGGTTCTTGAAAGACTAAAACTGTTATGGCAAAGCAGTTAGTCTTTAAGTGACTAAACTCCTCTCCCCGTTGGAGTCTTTTCTGACTTCGAGACTTTCATAATCTACGTATCATTTCGCGGTGTACAACTTGACTCAGCACACATGCATTCTGTGAAGTGCCAAGCATACCCAAACAGGATGCGTGTGGAAAATCTACCAATCGGGACGCTGCTGCCAAAACCCAGTGAAACTATAGGCGAAATTTTTAAAGGCGTATTTCTTTTGCCTGGGCTTTAGTGCGAAACCCATCACAAACATAAACACCATTATCGTCAACCCTGGCTGCTTCCGCTGCAGGACGTAGTCCTCCCCATTGATCTCGAGTCCGCGCTGTTCCGCGCCATATGCTCGTACGTTATCTCCACAGATTTGCATATCTCATGGACAGCTTAACTCTTCGATATTCCTGGTCACATTAGGTAGGCTTAAAAATTAATATAAATGAGACCAAAGTAATGATGAAAAATGTTGGAAGAAAGCAACAGTTCATGATATATTGTGAGCTTCTGGGGGTAGAGAAGGATCACATCTAAGCCAAGTAGAGACCGCAGACTCGAACCATCAGAAATAATTTGTGAGAAGAATAAACATAAGTTGGAGCTCATTTTGCAGGCTCTCTCAGATGGTGAAAGCCAACTAAGTAACATCCCTAAACAGGAAAGCTTATAACCAGTACTCAGGGATGAGGATGAAATCTGGAAGACAACCAAAAAGTTGAAATGAAAATTTAAGACACAGCTGCAAAGATATGGAAGGAAAAATGATGAGGTTAACTTTGAGGTACAGCAGGATAGCAGAATAGATTAGAGAATAAACTCCGGCTAATGATATCTTATCGGAAGTAAAGAAGAAATAGAATTGGACGAACGCATGTAGTCTGGTGAACAGATGGCCGATAGTGCTTTCAGGTATTGCCGTGGATTCCAAGAAAATGAAACTACAAAAGTTGAGCAAAAAAGAAAAGAAAGTGTCCCATGCAGAAATGTCCTCGTTCGGGTTACAGGTGTTTAGCGTACGTACTCAGACAGGCGTTTGTCGTGCAAGGTACGGCCGTTCGACTCCAGATACAGCTAGGCCTAAACGGTCGGTGTGAAAACCGTCGCGTCGGAAAGCTCGCTCACCTCAGCAAAAATAGGTGTAGAAACCGCGAATGCAGCACTGACGCCTGGCCTGCCGGAGCACCGAATCACAAAACGCCAGTCTTGAGCTGACGCTTATCGGTGCTTCTTTTACACTGTCACCTTCTCTCGCCCAGTGTTGCCTGACTTCGACGGACACGCTCGACAGATTTTCCTCACCCGCCTCCTTATGGCGGTGCTTCCTTCGTCACCCGCCACGGGGGGTCACTCTTAACAACGCCGGAATACGTGCCAAAAAATCCAGCCGTCGCTTTTGTGGGTGTTTCTTTTTCCGCCTGCCGACTTCGGCAGCGGTGGCGATCTGGGCTACGTCTGCGTGCTAGGCCTTTCCCCTTGAGCTCATCGATCACCGAAAGAAGCGTCTGAGGCATGACGAGCATTCCGTCAGAAAGTGTTACAAGGACCCTCTAAACTTGCCCTCAAGATACAAAAATAATAAAAATGAACACCAATATCAAACTCTACGCACACACACCCACAAAACTGTCTTTACCCCCCACAGATGAGCTACGTGACCCTGTCTTCGGAGCCCTTGACATTCAAGGTCCACGTGAACAAGAAGCTGCATCTCCGTGACATGAACACTAGCGAAGCACTCCCATTGATCAGCGGGTGAACGTAAGAGTTTCCTGTTGTGACGCACAACGCCGTAGACGTCGCCTACCATGGAGACGGTTCCGCATAGAGCTGTCCCTGTGAGATGAACAGTTCTTCCGTATATCGGGAAACACGAGGAGCCATTCTAGAAATTGGAGGAAGCAACTTGGTTGATTCGCTGGTTGATACCAGAGGATTACTTTAGCTTAGCCGCTTTAACCGCATTCATCTACGGCGAGTAAGCCACAGCAAGGCCTAGAAGACAAGAATAGTGCCGCTGTTAAGCCTAACTGTGGTTCTTTACCACGCCATGCCTGAAAAAGACATTGAGGACAAATTAGCCTGTATAAAACGATTACCGTCTCGGTCACGCCTACAAGGTTAACACTATTTCCGCCCGGACGGAAGAGTAACAAAATTCGCTTTTAACCCTATCAAGGAAAGGATGGACTGAGTTGCTCACCAAGATCGCCGTGATGACCATTATATAAAATAGACTAGTGCTTAGGACGGGTACGTAGAAATAGAAGCCAGGACGAGCATTTCATCCAGGTACTAAACGCTAGTCTGCTTTATAAACTGGTGAACAACCGACTAGTCCAGCTTTTCGCTTTGACCCCATGATAACACAGGATCCGTTATTTTAATTAAGATTGCTAACTTATCTAGGATCCTCGCACTTTTAAGTAAAATAATTTGCTTTGTGAGCTGACCACTCGTAACCACTGTTTTCTTTTCTTTCTGTTTATTGTGCATCTTATATTTAGCTTATTATTTAGGATATTTAGCTTGTTCTTTGTTTCTGGGCTTTTTGTACTTGAGAGTGGTTTAACCATCATTATTTCTTTTTTTGTCAAAAGATCGTGTTCTAGCTCATTCACTCTCCCATGTAATACCCCCCCCCCCCCCCTCGGACGTTATGGTATAGAATAAACAGAATAAAAATATATCATAACGGGGGACACATTCCTGTTGCTGCGCCAGTCATAGTTGCCCCAAGGAAAAGAGTAACCTTAGACAAACGCCGACCGAAATGTTGAAATAAATCTTCGAGCAGGCGCCTCCATTAAGGGGGGGGGGGGGGGGGGGGGGCGAAGCAGCGGCATGACGCTGGAAATGATCAAGTTTCAGGTTAGCCACAAAACTGGCGCAAATGGGATGGAGGCCACTAGACCCCATTGGGGGGGGGGGGGGGGGGGGGTTATAAATTTAATTTCGCATGCAACAAGGCAGCATCTGGAAAGAAACATGAAGTTTGCATGTACTCCATTGAGTCTATTTTCAGCATCATATTAGCTCTTTTCTAGGCAGTGGAACAATGTGCTCCACTTGCTTAAAGTGCCGGCCGACGGGAAACGATGCACCTAAGTACCATATTTTGCTTGCTGAACATAGCCAACTATTAAATAAGCCATCCACTGTTTTCTTCTATCTTTCGCTCATATGCATCCTTGCTATTGTGTGTGTTTTTACAAGCGCGTATACGAGGTCTGTTAGAAAAGTATCCGACTTTATTTTTTTTTTGCGAACACCTGATGGATATGAGACAAGCGCGCTTGCATCAGGTGACCTTGAACCTTCATGCGCATGCATGAATTTTTTCCCGCCTGCCGATAGCGTCAGTCGCTGGGAAGCAGCGTTTGAGTGAGGCAGTGTGCAGTGCTCTCGTCGGTTTTTTA
Organism: Amblyomma mixtum; assembly: GCF_055824585.1. Lineage (NCBI taxonomy): Eukaryota > Metazoa > Arthropoda > Arachnida > Ixodida > Ixodidae > Amblyomma > Amblyomma mixtum. The sequence continues at coordinate 98,847,477 of NC_143020.1, forward strand.
TTGCAAGGAAAATGGCGGAGTGAAAGGAGCAGCGCTACTGCAACAAATTTTGCCATAAACTTGGCGACAGCCGAGTGGAAACCATTCGAAATATTCAGACGGCTTTCGGTGAAGATGCTATGAGCAGCACACAGTTTAAGTAGTGTTACAATTGTTTTAAAGATGGCCGCACATCGGTGGAGAACGAGCCACGCTCTAATTGGTCATCAACATGCCAAAATGACCAGGTCATTGCCGAACTGAACGCTATGGTGATGCGGGACTGTCGCGTGACTATCCGAGAAATTGAGGAAGAGGTGGACATGAGCAATTTCTCCGCACATTCCATTATCACCGAAGATTTGGCCATGGAGAGAGTTGCGGCGAAATTCGTGCCGAAGCTGCTCACGGTGGAGCAAAAGCAGCTTCGTGTTGAAGTCTCACAGGACATGCTGGATTCCGCAAACAGTGACCCCGACTTCATCAACATCATAATCACTAGTGACGAGTCTTGAGTGTACAGGTACGACCCGGAAACCAGATCCCAGTCGTCAGAGTGGAAGCATTCCACGTCACCAAGACTTGAGAAGGCCCGCCAATTGCGCAGCAATGTGAAAGTGATGCTGACTGCTTTCTTTGATACCCTCTGTGTGGCAGACCACGAGTACGCACTCTATAGGGTCAAACAATGACCAAAGAGTACTACAGGGATGTCCTCCGTTGCCTACGTGATGCTGTGCGGCGCAAGAACCCGGAGCTGAGATCAACAGGAAATTGGCGCACCCATCGCGCCAATGCTCCTGCACATTCCTCGCACTCGAATCAGATTTTTTAGTGAAAAATAGACTCCTGTAGTTCAACAGACTCCTTACTTTCCTGATATGGCCCCTGCGATTTCTGGCTAGTTCCCAAAATCAAAAGGCCCTTCAAAGGAGCGCGATTTCAGACAAGGAAGGAAGGAAGGAAGGCTGCAACGACAGCTGAGCTAAACTCCATTCCGAAAAGGGCCTTTTCGGAATACTTCCCACAATGGCAGCACCGCTGGGAGAAGTGTGTGGAGTCCCAAGTCGACTACTTTAAAGATGACTAGGTTTGCAACGCTCCAGTTATGCAAGTTTTTTTTCAACGGCCAATGGTCGGATACTTTTCTAACAGACCTCGTATACAGTGCGAAGAGACCCATCTTGGCGGGAAAATAATTTCGAAAATTATTGGACTTTTGATTCTTTTTCCCCAGTCAACTGACTTATAATACTTCTCCAAACAATTCTCAATGCTAATTACACTTGTCTCGTACGTCCAAAAGTCTCGGGGACGGATGCGTGTCACATTTGAGGACTTTAACAACGCAGTCATTGGTACGACTATGTACCCCTTTTTTCTACAAAACCAGTGGTCGCAATTGCTTTAAAGTAATGTAATTTAATTTCTAGAGACTCTCCGAGTGCGATTCTACCATTTTTATGCATGTAAGAGAAACTCAGCTTGCGCCTTATAAAGGGTTATTCTACTACCTGTTCTTCTACAACTGCCTCCTTTGCTAAGCCCGCGTGTATAAGATTGATAACCTATCACTGTACAATACCAGCTACACTCTAAACACGAAAAAGCCTGTATGGTATGAGAGTGAAAAGAGAGTGAGCCGTCCGCTAACACACACTCTTTTAGGGGGTATCCTGTCCAAGTTCCGAAGTATATTTCGATCACTAAATATACGAAATGTTTACTTTTGGCAACGGATGTATAATCACAATGCGAAGCATAGTAACTGGATGCAGTTAGCAATGGGAAGAGGCTTTTAAACGCGGCACCGGAGATCTTTAGGTTGGCAAATAGAGGAGGCTGAAACCTCGGTTAAGATATTCGTAACTACTATAACTTCTCATGTTTCAAAGTAGGAATTTGTTTGGTTGGAATCGCAGGTATCCCACATTTTTAGTGATGGACACCTACACCAGGGCTTGGCACAATACCCTGCTCCGTAAAGGTGGTGTGCTAGTGGAGAGCTTACTCTGATTCCACTCCTTTCATGTTTAGAATGACGTGCATGCACACTATGCTATAGGTGGCCATGAATACATTACGCGCTTGTAAGGCCGAGCGCACACTTTATTCATATGTCGCCATCAGCAAGGCGGCGTTCACCGAAGAACAACTCCGGTCCAGCTGATCCCAGTGCACCACTTACCCTCGTCTAGGCTTCGGTTTGGTTTGGTTTATGGGGTTTAACGTCCCAAAGCGACTCAGGCTATGAGAGACGCCGTAGTGAACGGCTCCGGAAATTTCGACTACCTGGGGTTCTTTAACGTGCACTGACATCGCACAGTACACGGGCCTCTAGAATTTCTCCTCCAAAGAAATTCTAGCCGCCGCGGCCGGGATCGAACCCGCGTCTTTTGGGTCAGCAGCCGAGCACCATAACCACTGAGCCACCGAATGGTCACAGAGTGCAACTGCTTCCGTCACGTTGCAGCTGGTGCTGAACACGAGTGTACTGTCTTTGCCAAAACTAATCAGGCTGCATGGTTGGCTTCTCCCTTATACATTTTTTTAGACAGTCTATACACGGTCCATAGACTTCTGTCTATAACGTCTATATACTCCCTACAGACAAATTCTAGAGATCGGAGGCAATACAAATGCTATAGACAGTCTATAGACAATCTCTAGATTTATGACCATACACTTTTAATAGACTTCGGTCTATGGACACTCTATGGACTTATGTATATAAAGTATATATACTCTTCATAGACAAATCCTAGAGAACAGTTTATAGGCAATACAAATGCTGTAGACAGTCTGTGGACAATCTACAGATTTATGGCCGTACACTTTTAATAGATTTTGGTGTATGAACAGTCTATAGACTATGAATAGACAAAAATAAATATATATGGGAAGGATATAGAGTCTATAAGAAGTCTATAGACTGTATATAGACAATTTTTATAAGGGTCAGCCGTTTAGTGGAGCGCTTATGCCCCTCCTAAAGCTTTAAATATCTGCAGGGTGTGGAGAACCCTTGTCCGCACCTTTCAAGATCTTCTGATAAGTATTTAGGTAAGCCGTACTCTGTAAACACGAATGGGAGTAAAAAAGAGAGTAAGGTGTCCTATAGAGCACTCCCTTTTATAAAAAAGGAGTGCGCTAAAGGACAGCTCGTACTTCCTTTTTTACTGCCTTCTCTTTAGAGTGTAAAGTCCTTTCGCAGACCTCATGTTAAAAGAACTTTGTTGTGTCCGCGACGGTCACAAAGAAAAATAAATAAATCTCCACAAGTGTCCCCAGTCAGTGACTAGAATGAACGCTATGCGTATTCCGTGAGTGTTGATTTATCTTTGTCTGTCCTGTAGGCAGTGTAAATTTACCTCTTTTAACTCTTTTTTTTGGACACCTCTCTCTCGTATTCTGAGCGGCAATTAGGGACCTGCCATTCGCTGCCGCTGTCAGTATGTCATGCGAGAATGTTGTGGTTTCCTGAAGGCTACGAGCCTCGTGAGAGAATTCAGTGAGAAATGAAAAAAAAAGTATGTCTATTTATGGAGTATCAATTAACGTCAATAAATTGGTAAATTGGTTTTGGAGGAAACGAAAATGGCGCAGTATCTGTCTCACATATCTCGGCGGACACCTCAACCGCGCCGTAAGGGAAGGTAGGAAGGTAGGAGTGAAAGGAGAAATAGAGAAAGAGGTGCCTTAGTCGAGGTCTCCGGAATAATTTCGGCTACTCAGCCGGAGTACCCGGTTTCGAACCCGACCGCGGCGGCCGCGTTTCGATGGGGGCGAAACTCAAAAGGCGCCATTGTGCTGTGCGATGTCACTGCACGTTAAAGATGCCCAGGTGGTCGAAGTTATTCCGGAGACCACCTGCGCATTGAATTTAAAGCAGCCTGACAATTTCGATGCAGGCGAAATTCTAGAGGCCCGTGCACTGTGCGATGTCAGTGCACGCTAAAGAACTCCAGGTGGTGGGAATTTCCGGAGTCCTTCACTACGGCGTCCGTCATAGCCTGAGTCGCTTTGGGACGTTAAACCTCCATAAACCATAAACGCCAACTAACCTGCTAAACATACGTGCCTCAACCATCATACCTTCCTTTTTATTTCTTTTTTTCTTATCAGCATTTTATTGTTCACCTATAATGTGGTCATCCCTCTTATCCGTAATTCTTTTCTTTTCTGCCATTTTCTGACTGACATCTGTTTCGAACAATGCGCAGATTATGTGAAGCATCGTCTCCCTCTTCCACTTGAGGCTCAAGTGTGAGCACCAATTGTTACCTGCTCCACAAGAATGCACATAGCAAACGATAGCAGCTCTAGCGGTTACTAATATGAGATGACTTTCTCCCGCTAAGCACAAGGCCGTGGGTTCGAATTGCAGCCTCAGCGGCTGCATTTTTATCGCTGCTAGAGGCGCTTTAGGAGGTTGTTCGGAATATTTCACTACGTGTCACCTGACCCGATTGCTTTTTTGAGACTCAAGATCTTATTAATTGAATAGTTCATGTAGAGACAGTCCGGGCATGGTAGACAAACTTTTAAAACAAAAATGCACGTACGCTGTAGGGGATTTTATACCGGTTGTTTCGGTCAGTACTTTCAAAAAGTCCCAAGTCTAGGGCAGTTGAAATGGAAACAAAATATTTTCAGGAAAATACTTTCAGCCGCAGGGGACAGATGTTCAGTATTAAACGCACACTAATTATGCATATAATTAAAATTTATTAACTACATTTTAATTAACATTGTTTGGTGGGCAGTGCCAATGGCAAATTCGTAACTCCGGACAAGACAGTTCAATGTCAGTTCTTGAAACAAAGCGAATCTCGTTCTCTAGAACGCTGCTGCGCGAGAAAATTTGTTGCCATTTTTTTTTTTGGACTCATAACCGGAACTGATCTTATGAGGCAGGCAGTAAGCAAATCATAAACATAATATTCGCTGGTGACGGGTTGCAACGACGTCGAATTCAAACTATATCCCCTGGTCACATGGGCATCCCCGGCAATGAGCTGGCTCACCAGCTTGCCTGCGAAACTATACACCGGGCGCCGGGGATCCCATGGACGAGCCCACCGACGGAGCAGGCGGTCAGGGCTTACAAACGCACTGTCGACGAATACTACACGCAGCAGAAATTGGACTTCGCTGATTTACCCCCACCACACCCATCCCTATCGATCCGTGAAGCTCGCATTCTTCGCCGAATACAGTTTAATCTCCTACGTACACCAGCCAAACTTTCTTTGTGCCGGTACACTTCCACACCTCAGTGCCCAAACTGTCCACACACATATGCAGACATAGAACACTGCCTTACACAGTGCCACGCAGCCTTCCAGTCCCCCGCCTATCCTTTCCCGCCACCCCCACCGTGGCCCATCTGGCTTGCCTCCCGGGACCTGAACCTGCAACGCGCCCTCGTCTCCTTGGCCCAGGACCTATTGAACGCCTAACGTAAAGGCTGATAATAAAAAGTGTCACACCACCACCACCACCACCTCTCGGCTTGCGCTTCCTATCGATTCGACGCCGCCGCGGTGGCTCAGTGGTTATGACGCTCGGCTGCTGACCTGAAAGTCGTGGATTCAATCCCGGTCGCGGTGGTCGAATTTCGATGGAGGCGAAATTCTTGAGGCCCGTGTACTGTGCGATGTCAGTGCACGTTAAAGATCACCACGTGGTCGAAATTTTCGGAGCCCTTCACTACAGCGTCCCTCATAGCCTGGGTCGTTTTGGGACCTTAAACCCCAATAAACCAATCAAATATAACGGCCGCGCAGTTGGCGATGGCACTCGCTGTTTTTGCTCCAAGCGACGAAATTAAAGATGGTTGATGGCTTACAGGGGTTTAACGTCCTGAAGTGAGTCGGGCTATGAGGGACGCCGTAGTGGAGGGCTCCGGAAATTTCGACCACCTGGGGTTCTTTAACGTGCACTGACATCGCGCAGTACACGGGCCTATAGCATTTCCCTTCAATCGAATTTCGACGTGCATGACGTTGTACTATGGTGTTCGAATCGGGTGCTATAAGCCCTTAACACGTCACCAGCGGACATTGCGTTCGCACCGAACTTAGTGCGCGTATCTGAGCTCGTTTTCGATTTTGTGCGGAAAAAATGCCCCGCAATCCTCGCATTGCGGGACTTTAAAGAATTCCATTTTGTTGTGTTTCAAAAGCTGATAATCCATCCTCATGTCCTTGGCTTCGAACTAACCAAATGGAAGAAGTTCTAGGCTATGCACGAAAAAAATTTATTAGTGAAATTTATGCAATTAAATCTACAATTAAGGTTGTTTTTATAATAACTGATGCACGTTGTTGCTGCGAGTTTGTTCCTGAACATTTTGTCGTTATATTTTAACATCCCCATTTTTACCAAAGTTTTAAGTGTCCGCTGAAGTGCCCTACGGTAAACCAAGTACGTACCTTTTCTACGTGTTTTACATTTACAACCGCTAGACCAGACGGTCAACGTTTCGCTAATTGGGAACACCCCGTTGTGTCCTCGTGAGCGCGATGAACTTCGTACTAACCATTGGCACTAACCACTAGACTACGCTAATAAGAAGCCAATTAGTGAACTTTAGCCAATTAAACATGTAATTAATGAACTTTCTTAATAACTGACATCCACCGAAGCTTAAAGTTTTTTTCCTGAAAAATGTTGCCTTCTTTGTTCAACCTTCCTATTTTTTAGCAATTTTTGAGTGCGTGCTGAAACACTCGGTATACATAGTACATATTGTATGTATTGTGCTTCTGCAGCCGCTCCCGACCAGACTGCCGATGCTACTGTTTCACTAATTAGGGACACCCCGTTGAGTCCACGTGAGCGCGATGAACTTCGAGGAAACCATTGGCAGTAACCACTAGGCTATGCTAATAAGAAGCTAATTAGTGAAACTTAACCAATTAAACTTCGAATTAGAATGATTTTCATTATAACTGACGTCCACCAAAGCTCAAAATTTTTTTCCTGAAAACGTTCACTTCCCATTTATGCATCCATATTTTTTAGCAATTTTTGAGTGCTCGCCGAAACACCCGGCATGCATAGTACATATTGTATGTACTGAGCTTCTACAGCCGCCCGAACGGACGGCCGATGCTACTGTTTCATTAATTAGGGACACCCCGTTGTGTCCACGTGAGCGCGATGAACTTCGAGCAAACCATTGGCACTAACCACTAGACTATGCTAATAAGAAGCTAATTTGTGAAACTTAGCCAATTAAACTTCTAATTATAATGATTTTCTTTATAACTGACGTCCACCAAAGCTCGAAAATTTTTTTCCTGAAAACGTTCACTTCCTGTTTAAACCTCACTATTTTTTAGAAGATTTTGAGTTTTCGCTGAAACACCCAGTATACATAGTACATATTGTATGTATTGTGCCTGTGCAGCCACTCCCGACCAGACGGTCGATGCTACTATTCCGCTAATTAGAGACAGCCCATTGTCTCCACGTGGGCTCGGCGGGGCGGGTGCGCCGATTGTCCCACTCCGAGGGGAAGCTCTTCTGAGAACCCACCCTGTCAATCACCCTCCCACCGGTTCTTCCTATTCCGGTCTTGTGTCCCCATTAGAGCACTCCCAGTCACGTTCCAGCCACGACGCTAGAAGTGTCTCAGACGGCGCGTCTGCCCCTCCGCAGGCGCCGAAGGAGGCGACCCGTGGAGAGGAAGCTACACAAACCCTTCATCAGCTCCATCGTGACACTGGCATGAATGCTGGCACAAAAAGAATTACAAAACACACTGCTTTCTGCTTCAGCTTCAAATAAAAAAAAATGGCTGAGGCTTAACTTGGTTAAGCCTGGAGAATGCGAAGCAACATCGATCGTGTCGCGTAATTTGGAGGCGCACAACCACAGCGACGGCGCGAGGTGGGCACCCGTTTATCCACTGTCGTGACGTCATCAAGTCACGTGGTGTGACGTCATGTATCACGTGATTTGGAGGCTCACAACCACAGCGACGGCGCGAGGTGGCCCCCGTTTCTCCACTGGCGTGACGTCATCGTGTCACATGGTGTGACGTCATGTATCACGTGATTTGGAGGCGCACAACCACAGCGACGGCGCGAGGTGGGCCCCCGTTTCTCCACTGTCGTGACGTCATCGTGTCACGTGGTGTGGCATCATCGTGTCACGTGATTTGGAGGCGCACAACCACAGCGACGGCGCGAGGTGGGCCCCCGTTTCTCCACTGTCGTGACGTCATCGTGTCACGTGGTGTGACGTCATGTATCACGTGATTTGGAGGCGCATAACCACGGTGAAGGGCTGAAGTGGTAGCTAAAGTAGTATGCTTCGCATAAAAGAAATTCAGGAGGAGCGCTTAAGTCACCTTACGTGCAGCGAGGCGAAAGCCTTTATGCCATCCTGCTGAGCTCTCCGGAACGCTTCTGATTCTTCATTGTGTGTTTGTTTTGTGTTTTGCTCGTTATAATCGATTTCGAGGTACGACATACCACACCTTCGTTATATCCGGCGTGTTCGTTATAACCGATTTTGAGTTACGACATACTACGCCTTCGTTATATCCGGTGTGTTCGTTATAACCGATTTCAAGTTACGACATACTACGCCTTTGATATTGTTGCGGGAAAGAATATATTTACATATATTTACAAATAGACAAGAACAGCTGCGAGCGGCACCGAGAACACAGTCCGAACTTCGTTGTCGTCTTCTACTCTTCCCACTCATGCCATCGCTCTTTGTCGTCGTCGTCTACCCGCATCAGGACCCCCGGCTGCTGAAACGCCGTCTCGGCGTTAGGGCGGCGACGTATGGGCGTCGTGATAAGGTTTAAGGCGACAGACGTGGACGATGTCGGTGGTGGCGCCAGAGGACGATGGCGAGGTTTCAAGGGGAGCAATTTCATAGTTCACGTCGGTAACACGGCGCACGACACGGTAAGGGCCACGGTAGTGCGAAAGGAGCTTCTCGGAGAGACCGACGCTGCGAGAGGGCGTCCAGAGAAGGACGAGTGATCCCGGGGTAAATTCGACGGCCTGGTGACGGCGGTCGTAGGCTGACTTCTGGGAAACTTGAGAGGCTTGGAGCCTACTACGTGCTATTTGGCGCGCCAGTGTGGCCTGGGAGATGGCGTCCCGAGCGTAAGCAGTGGTGGGGGCTGAAGAAGGCGGCAAGAGTGTGTCCAAAGGCAAGGTGGGATGCCTACCAAACAAAAGGTAGAAAGGAGAATAGCCTGTTCTGTCATGAAGGGAAGAGTTATATGCAAATGTCACATAAGGCAAGGCTGCGTCCCAATCTCGGTTGTCTGGCGATACGTACATGGCTAACATGTCGGTGAGCGTGCGGTTGAACCTTTCCGTAAGCCCATTGGTTTGTGGGTGGTAAGCTGTCGCGAGCTGGTGCTGCGTGTCACACGAAGAATGTCGTGAACTACTCTGGATAGAAAATAATGACCGCGGTCGGTGAGCAGTTGACGAGGGGCGCCGTGGTGAAGGATGACGTCTTGCAGAAGAAAATCGGCAACATCGGTAGCGCAGCTGGACGGCAAAGCACGCGTGATGGCGTACCGAGTCGTATAATCAGTTGCGACAGCGATCCACTTGTTGCCGGAGAGGGACGTCGGAAAAGGGCCAAGAAGGTCGAGGCCAACACGGTGAAAAGGTTCCGGAGGTATGTCGATGGGTCGCAGAAGACCGGCAGGCAAAGTGGAGGGCCTTTTCCGACGTTGACACAGGTCGCAAGCGGCCACGTAACGCTTGACGGAACGATAGAGACCAGGCCAAAAGAAGCGATGCCGCACCCGAGCGTACGTGCGGGACACGCCAAGGTGACCGGCTGTCGGCAGGTCGTGCAGTTCTTCAAGGACAGAAGAGCGTAGACGTTGGGGTATCACGAGCAGGAGCGGAGGGCCATCGGAGCGTAGGTTTCGGCGATACAAAATGCCGTTCTGGAGCACATAAAGGTTCAGAGATGGAGATCGGTTTGCAGAACGGATGCCATCAAAGATAGGACGTAAAGATGAGTCGTGGCGCTGTTCGTTGGCAATATCGGCAAGATCGGAGATAGCTAAGAGGCAGGGCAGGGTCTCAGCGTCCTCTAGGTCAGGTGGTTCCACAGGGTATCGGGATAAACAGTCAGGGTCCTGGTGATGGCGCCCTGACTTGTACACGACGGAGTATGAGTATTCTTGGAGGCGCAATGCCCAGCGACCAAGGCGACCGGTGGGATCTTTTAGTGAAGACAGCCAACAGAGAGCGTGGTGATCAGTGACAACAGCGAATGAACGGCCGAACAGGTAGGGTCTGAATTTAGCCACTGCCCAGACAAGGGCAAGACACTCGCGCTCAGTAATGGTGTAATTTTGCTCTGCGGCTGAAGGTAAGCGGCTGGCATAAGCGATGACTCGATCTTGACCCTGTTGACGTTGGGCAAGTACGGCGCCGATGCCATATCCGGAGGCGTCCGTGCGAACCTCTGTGGGAGACGACGGGTCAAAATGTGCTAAGATGGGCGGAGTGGTCAGCAAATGGACGAGGGATGAAAATGAGTTCTCTTGAGCAGGGCCCCAGGTAAAGGGGGTGTCGTTCTTCAGAAGATCGGTGAGGGGACGAGCGATGCCGGCGAAATCTTTGATAAAACGGCGAAAATACGAGCACAAGCCGACAAAGCTGCGCACATCTTTCGACGACCTTGGAAGAGGAAAGTCCTTCACAGCTTGAATTTTGATGGGATCTGGGCGTACACCAGAAGCGTCAACGAGGTGTCCGAGAATAGTGAGTTGGCGACGACCGAACTTGCATTTCGATGAGTTCAGCTGAAGGCCGGCGTTACGAAATACTGTCAGAATATTGGAGAGGCGCTCGAGGTGCGTGGCAAAAGTAGGCGAGAAAACCACAACATCGTCTAGGTAACAGAGGGAAGTGGACCATTTAAAGCCACGAAGAAGGGAGTCCATCATTCGTTCGAAGGTAGCCGGGGCGTTACAGAGGCCGAACGGCATGACTTTAAACTGGTATAAGCCATCAGGCGTCACGAAGGCGGTCTTCTCGCGGTCCTTTTCATCAACGGCAATTTGCCAGTACCCCGATCGAAGATCAATTGAAGAGAAATATTTGGCGCCGTGGAGGCAATCTAAGGCATCATCGATCCTTGGGAGTGGATATACGTCTTTTTTTGTGATGCGGTTGAGGTGCCGATAATCAACGCAGAAGCGCCAGCTGCCGTCCTTCTTTTTCACCAGGACGACTGGTGAAGCCCAAGGACTTGACGAGGGCTTGATGATGTCTTTTGCGAGCATCTTGTCCACCTCTTGATTTATGACGGTGCGTTCGGCGCTGGACACTCGGTACGGACGTCTGCGGAGAGGAGCGGAATCACCGGTACTGGCGAGAGGTACTGGGATCGATACCCCGCACCTCCACCAAATATGTTGCGGGAAAGAATATATTTACATATATTTACAAATAGACAAGAACAGCTGCGAGCGGCACCGAGAACACAGTCCGAACTTCGTTGTCGTCTTCTACTCTTCCCACTCATGCCATCGCTCTTTGTCGTCGTCGTCTACCCGCATCAATATATACGGTGTGTTCGCTATAATCAATTTCGAGTTACGACATACAGCACCTTGGTTGCCAAAGTATACAGGGCAAGAAGACGACTCGTTTGACGCCACTTCGAAGGTCCTACGTCAATTAGTTTGTCCGTGATGGCCGCTTGAAATTTCAAGAAGTCATGGTGTAAGGAACCAAAGGTCGTCGGTGCGAATCCCTGTTATATGCTACGCTTTAATTCGACTAGTAACCTTATGCTCCGTAACGTACTAAATCGTTTCATACCGCACCAAACATTATATGGCCATTTTGGGTGTACCAATGGCCACCTAAATGGCCAGTGGTACTATCTGTGTACCAATGGTACCAACCACTGGTCTCAGTTTGACTCCTCACATACCGCAGCATATATATGCGGGGTGCCGCGCTGTTTAACTAGGTTTGATTGCCAGCTCGCGTGACTTCGCATGACGCATTCATGTCACAGTAACTAACGAAAGTTACATTTGTATTTGTTTATACTACTGTCATGTAGTGGTTACTGCAGCCCGGCGAACAGGAAAACAGCGAGAATGGCTTCTAAATGAAACTCTTTATTTGGGATGACTTTGCGCCCGCAAGTAACTGAATGACTCGGCGGTGGCGTAGGAACAGGCTAGCTCGGCGGTTGTCGAACAGAATGCCCGCCGCTCTCTGCCATGCTTTCTTTAAAGCTGATAGCGAACTTTTGAGATAAAGCTTGGAAAGTTACTAGAACACTCTGGAACAACGTAGAATCGGCTCCGCCTGATAGCGATCAATCGAGTTAAATCTAGGCGTGTCTTGCATCACAAACAAAGCGATAAATTGGCGTGTCGGCAGCTTTGAAGAACGAACAAGCAAACACTACAATGATTGACGGCACTACCTTACTTTGCATTAGGAGCTCCCCTTGAGAGTTTTTCAGGCATGGGATCTCTTTCAATACCACTTCTTGCACTTAATTTGCTTGTATTCTTAAAGTCTAATAAAGTTGAACTACTCTGAAACGGGTCCCGTGACAATAGTTTCGAAGCGCCGCCGCGGTGGCTCATGTGGTTATTGTGCACGGCTGCTGACTCAAAAGACACGCGTTCGATCCCGGTCGCGGCGGCCGAATTTCGATGAGGGTGAAATTCCAAAGGCCCGTGTACTGTGCGATGTGAGTGCACGTTAAAGAACCTCAGATGGTGTAAATTTCCGGAGCCCTCCACTACGGCGTTCCTCATAGCCTGAGTCACTTTGGGACGTTAAACCCCATAAACCATAAACCAAACCAATAGTTTCGAAGTGAATAATGGTGTAGCGTCGCCTCTGGGATCCGACACTGTGTCGATGCGTCGCAGTTCATTTGCGAAATCAGCCGATTGTGCGACACCAGTATGTCATTTATTGATCTGTTCTGGCTTAAAAATCTTCTCCTGCAGTGAAAGTACCGTCTTTGTCATTAGAATGCAGTAATCTGTCGATACAAGCCTAATTGAATTTCTTCTCAGTGTTCCTTTAACTCCATGGGAGACGCCATACTTTTGTCCAAGCTTACCTCCTCTACTCTCCTCATTAGTATTCCTTTCACTCCCGTTATCACCCTTACCATGTGTAGGGTAGCCAACCGGCCATGGTGTGCTTAACCTGCATGTCTTTTCTTCCCTATGTCTCTCTCTCTTTATATACTTGTCCTCATCGAGAACGCGCTACTCTGACTGTGCACTCTAATCAGAAAGGCGTAAAAAAAGGAGTAAGCTGCCCTCCCCTTATAACAAAGGCCTATAGACAGTCTATAGACTTCTTATACACTCTATTCCCTTCCTATAGACATTTCTTCTTGTCTATTCATAGTCTATAGACTGTCTATAGAAGAAAGTCTATTAAAAGTGTATGGCCATGAATCTGTAGGTTGTCTGTAGCATTTGTAATGCCTATCCTCCCTACCTTTCCTCTTATTCCTCCTCCTTGTATTGCCTTTAGACTGTTCTACGGGATTTGTCTATAGACAGTCTATAGACCATATAGACAGAAGCCTATAGATAGTCTAATACTGTCTGAAAAAAAATTTTGTGAGAGTCTAGCGCACTCGCTTTTCTAAAAGGTAGTGTGCTAGAGGAACACCTACTCTTTTTTTGCTCCCATTTAGGCGTATTGGTGTTTAGTGTGTGGCCGTCCGCGCCGCGGCCCTTGCTGAAGTCTGTTGTACATTGTTTCTCGTGTGTGATCTTGTGAAATCTGACTCTGCGGCCTAGATTTACAAGTGTTAAGGATACAACTTCCATATTGCGCGATATATTTACTATTGCTGAACATCGTTGTTGCATACAAAGTGATACGTGCGCTTGATTATTTACTTATTTATTTATTTATTTCAAGTTCCCTTGTTGCTCATGCAGAGGGCATTAGAGAGAAGCCGGAAATCGCTGTTTATCGCGTTTTTCCGAATCAGTCAAATGCAGGTCGCAGCACGCACACGCATGGACGAGATTAAGAAGTTTGCGCCGCAACTGGCCAAGGACAGGGCTAATTGGAGAGACATGGGAGAGGCCGTTGCCCCGCGGTGGGCGTAGTCAGGCTGATGACGATGATGATGATGATGAACACGCACATTCCGTCTTTGTAATGCATGTCATTGAGTGCTCTAACCTTGGGCCACTTCGCTTTCTTTTTTTCGACTTGCCCGGTTTCTGCCAATTATGTGGAAGACTGCGGGTCCTTGTCGTAAGGTGTAATTTGTAGTCGGTGATTCTACTTTGACGTCACTGGTTGGCTGATTAAGACGCAGTGGTAATATGAACAATGAAAATTGCTCATGAAGAAAGGAAGGGCACAGTTGCTGTCTCACTTTTTGGTTGACATCCGAACCGCGCCGTGAGAAATGTGGGGAAGGAGTGGGTGAAAAAAGAAAGGGAGAAAGAGGTGACGTAGTGGAGGGTTCCGGAATGATTTCGACCACCACAGGATCTCTAACGGGCACATCGCAGCATAACGCGGGCGCCCTTCGTGTTTCGCCTCCATCGAAACGGGGCTGCAGCAGACGGCGCTAAAATAGAAAATGCTTTTAGAACCTCATCAGGCGATGACTCATCCATCACTTAGTGTGACGAACGCCGGCTGGGAAGGATTTACTATGGGTGGAGGTTTTAAATCCATATCCCAAACGAAAAGAAAAAAACGATTGAACCGTGTAAAACATACGACAAAATAGTTTAGTGCGTAAACACTAATCCGATGGGCCCGCCGCGGTGGCTAAGTGGTTACGGCACTCGGCTGCTGACCCGAAAGACGTGGGTTCGATCCCGGCCGCGGCGGCCGAATTTCGATGAAGGCGAAATTCTAGAGGCCCGTGTGCTGTGCGATGTGAGTGAACGTTAAAGAACCCCAGGTGCTCGAAATTTCCGGAGCCCTTTACTACAGCGTCCCCTATAGCCTTAGTTGCTTCGGGACGCTAAACCCCAATAACCAAACTAAACCAAACTAACCCGTTGTGTACCAACCCCGACCAAAATCGTCAGTTGTCCTGTTTGTTCGCAGCTGCCCTCGCGCGAGCGCTCCATCCCGGGACACTGCCCGTTCATCCTCGCCTTCTACGCAGTAAAAATCCCTGCTTTCGCACTGAATCGGATGCAGTAAACATTCTCTGGACTTTCATTTTTCTGTTATTTTGCAGTTTAGTACTGTAGTCTTTTTTGTAGTATTTTTCTGTAATCTGTAGTTCTATAGTACTTTTCTGTAGTAACTGCAAAATTTTTTGCTGTTACTGCATTGTGTCAAAAACATTGCGGCAAGTCTCTTGTGACAAGAGGAAATTTTCTGTTGTGTTTTTCGGCCGGTCTATAGAGCAGACAGGTGTTAAGTGTCAGCCAATGCAATTGCAGTTTTTCCACCACGTTGTGGCCGTCGCAAACTTCTGTCGAGCCGCTTTTTTTCTGGTTCCCTCGCCTATTTAACGCTTTCAGCTGCCGAGACAGCAGCGGAAATTTTTCGCTTACAGGTCTGTTCTCTTTTTTATCACGCTTGTTTGAAACCGTGGCGTCCACGAGTACTTTGCTTTAGACGTCGAGCAATGCTTTGCTCTTGCAATTATAAGCAAGCACTATTTCGTCTTCTTTTGATTGTTTTGAATCTGGTAGCTTTTGTTGCATTTTTTTGGGTGCGTCATCAGTGGCATTTACAACAATGGGCTGCTGGTGCCTTGTGGTGCCAAGGAACGTTTGGTAGCTCGGTGGTGTGGGAAAAGAATAACACTTTGCAATATATGGTGACGAGCAATGTGCTGTAAGGGAGTACGTATGTATTGGGCATGCGAGGACAACATATCTGAATCATGAGGAACTAATTAAACTTAGAATAAGAATATCTTGGAGTTTATTTAAGAGGCAGTTTGCAGATAGCCAATGGACTTTACCACGATCAGTCAAAAAGAAAGTACAGAGGGCAAAACAAATGTATGGAATGACCGAACTGTGTGTTCCGCAGCTCCCAAAGCCGCTGCGACGAGGAAGGCAAAAAATGATGATGAAATCCTATGAGGTTATTTTCACCGGAACAGCGCGCACTAAGACACGGACACGAAGGAAGACACGACACACGCGAGCGCTGCACACACGAGCTCGTGTGTGTCCTGTCTCCCTTCGTGTCCGTGTCTTGGTGCGCGCTGTTCCGGTGAAAATGAGTTACCAACTTGCCCAAGCATCTGTTTTAACCTATGAGTTTAACTGCACGTGCATACATCCGGACCATATTTAACCAAATGTTACTGCTAGATACCGCGTGTTAAAGCCCGAAACAGCCCCGAGCGTGTTCTAGGTAAGCGTTTTGCCCTCTGTACATGGCAGTTGCATTCTGGTAGTACGCACTCATGGGGACGAAACATGGTCCACGGAAAAGAAGCATGGAAATTAGAATAGGCTTACACAGTCCAATTAACGGGTCCTGGAAACGAAAGTGATAGGACCGGAGTTCAAAATAAAGGTGTAGTGTGGATATGAGAGTGAATTGAGGTTACTGACTTCGTCGTTCACCTTTTATAAACAGGAAACGAACTTCGTTTGCACATACAACGCAGATATCAGGTAATTAAATGGTATCTTCCGGTAGCAGAACCTAGTCGGGTCGGCAGAATCGGAAGGAAAATTTCCCTGCCATATGATTGGCACCCATGACGTTTGTACCGAAAGGCCTCCGTGATCACCGATTTTAAGTGCAAGACTCTGTACCCTAGCCTCTGAGATCGGCACCAACCCAATCAACTGCGGACGCTCCACTGTTTAATTCCGAAATTAGTCGCTGATGGTGTTGCTTCTATTATTTTTTTTCCTTTTCTGGCTTTTGAAACTTCGTTTTCCAGTAAAGTAGCGCTAAAAAAAAATAAAACATTCTGTTTCTTGGGAAAAAATGCTTATGTCTGTATAGGTTGGTTTATGGGGTTTAACGTCCCAAAGCGACTAAGGCTATGAAAGACGCCTTATGTCTGTATAATATGCCTATCACTGTCGCACGTTTAGATGCTATATAAACTATGTGCTTGCCCGAGGACACATTTTCAGTAAATAAGACTCCTGAAGTTCTAAATTCAGGCGCGCTTTCTACGTGTTTGCTCATCCAGGAAACTGTAATCTATTGATACAGGCCAGCTTCAATTTGCCCTAATCGACGCATTAGCATGCCCAACGTTTGTCACACTTATAACGATTGTGCGAACGGAGGGACGTACCGGTGCGCTAAGTATAAAAGGGAACACGCGAGCGCCTGCCCGCCGCACTTGCCCTTAAAGAAACGCATGGTCCGTTATTTTCTGCCGTAACATTGGACATATAGCAGAATACTGTCCCGAGGGCAGTGCGTGCAATGACTGGTGCCGCAATCACACTTCCGAGCAACAGTACCATGACAAGCCATTCTGCGTCTCGTGCTAAGCATGAGGACACAATACGATGAGCAGCGCTTGCCCCATTAATAGTTCCGACGACAGCTCCAGAGGCATCTGCGTTTGGAGCGGCATCGCCCTAATTTGTTCAGTGGGCTGACGTAGCAGCCGGCAACCACTCAAAACCGACTGGCGAGTGTCCAGTTACTGTACTATACAATAAACTAGTCAACACTCTCCGGAAGGAGCTAGCACATCTGCCCGCGGAAATTTAGTCCCTCAAATTCCAAGCAACTAGGAAACATGATCGATCGCTTTCATCGTCACGTACAGCTCCGGCGCAGGATAGAGCCTATCGAAGAGCGTGCGGAAAAACGTCAACAAGAAATAAAAAACACGGTAACAAGAGCCCTTTTCATGCTGCGATGCAACTCTCGCAAACACCTGCGCAAATCACAAACGAGGCCGCACGTGAGATTCAAAACAATTTAGAAGCCGTTAGTTGGAGTGATGAGGAGCAAATACGACAGCAGTTTTCTTTCACTCGCGAATCTATTCCAGTTCTGATTCTATCCCAATTCCGGGTGCGTTATCTTTCGCTCTACAATCTCCTCAAATTCGGATTTTGTTTCAATTCCGGTTCTATCCAAATTTTTATTCCAGCCCAATTCTGGTTCTATTCTTACTCCAGTTCTATTCGTAATGACTTCCTTTTGTTCCTTATAGATGGGTCATTCTTAGTCCGGCCTCTCTCTCCTCTTCGGCATTTGGAGAGGATGACGTTCATCTCTCCACCTTTCACCTGTCAGCCATGGCAGGTAGCAAGTGGAGACAGGGAAATTCCTATAAAACCCCACCTGCCACGTTTCGCAGATGGGGCCTACGCACAGACACCGCCGATGCCGGACAGTTTTCGCCCTCGCGGTGCCCGTAATGTTATCGCGTTAAAAGAAAAAAAAAGGTTTTCAAACAGGACTTCAAGTCTCAGTTTGCCACTTTCAAGCAAGTAATGAAGTTTTTGGCATCATACGTTGAAATCCCCCTTCATAAAAGTGTGACACACCGCACAAGAAGAATGCATATTCTCAATGACCAATGACCACACCAAGCTCAACAACTTCCTGCATTATGCGGCTCAGCAGAACGCGATTCTGCCGTTGAATTGTCGAAGCTTTCGCCACAGCGGCCAAATCTTCAAATTTCGCTTTAAAAGTTGCAAACCACTGGCTATCCTGCTTCAAGAAACGCGTTGACCATGCATGCTTACATGTTCATCGTCTTTCTAGATTACCATGCATGCATGCTTGGGGTCTCCATGGCTTCTTTAAGTGTGCAACGCAGTAATGCTGGAATTTCTTCGTATTTGGCGTCACATCTGGCATTGCAAACGCCACCACACAAACAGCGAACAGCTCATGACTAATGCGGAATTTCGGCTAGATGGAAGAACAGAAGTACTATGCGGATGGAAGAACGGGATTGCTGCTGGAGTGGCAAGACGCCTTTGAAGAAAAAAATTGATTAGTGATAAGGCAATCATCGTTGTAAATAGCTGCCGTTACTGCCGTACTCACCTATGGGACAGAAACGTGGAGGCTAACAAAGAGGGTTCAGCTTAAGTTAAGACAACGCAGCGAGCTATGGAAAGAAAAATGATAGCTGTAATGTTAGGAGTCAAGAAGCAGGCGGAGTGGGTGAGGGAAAAAACGCGGGTGAATAAAATATTAGTCGAAATCGAGAAGAAGAAATAGGCTTGTGCAGGGCAAGTAATGCGAAGGCAAGGTAACCGCTGGTCTTTAAGGGTGTGGATTCCAAGTGAATGCAAGCGTAGCAGGGGGCGGCAGAAAGTTAGGTGGGCGGATGATGTTACGAAGTTTCCAGGGATACGGTAGCAGCAGCTGGCAAAGGACAGGGTTAATCGGAGAGACATAGGAGAGGCTTTTGCTCTGCTGTGGGCGTAGTCAGGCTGATGATGATAATTATGATGAAGAATGGAATCCTCGCACAATCTACCTCGACAGGGGAATACCTCCTTGCTCAATCCTCAGCCCCGTGCTGTTTAGTTTGGCAGTGGCAAAGGTAGCGCGGCACCTAGAACAAGACACGACAGAAAGAGTTGAGATCTGCGAAGACGTAACCGTGTGGGTCGAAGCCAGTTATTTTGAGTTTATTTATCACATGCAATCTCAGCTGCAGGGAGCAGCAGATAGCCTGGAGGCCTCACTAATAAAACTGGGCCTCAAGCTAGCGCCTAGCTAGGTCGGATTTCTTAGCATTGATGGCAAGACTCGTACTAACCGGGGCCAAAAGTTGCAGCTTCTCATGGTAGGCCGTGCACTACATCATATAACGAGGTAATCACACGTCCCACTGTACCCGTCAGCAGCTGTAACACTTCTCACACTTCAATCAAATATATGAAGTGCACCTGGAAGTCGACTGTAAGCCGAATAGCTTGCATGTCAGACAAGAATGACGGTGCAAGGCATGAGGCCTGCCACAATTCGGCCCACGCGATACAGATCGGCAGTACCTCAACGGGGCCCCAGAATATGAACTGGCTGTAAGAAACCACGACAAAAGGCCTAGCTTCATCTCTATACAGGGCGCATCATAACAGGACTACCGCAAAACACACGCATCTCAGCTCTTAGAGGATTCTGTCGGCCTTCCTGTTATACACAGCATCATTGAACAAATAACACGAGACCCGTAACACGCAGAACTTGAAAGGAACAGAGCCGAGCCTTGGAAGGTTGGGACCGCCAACCAACCGCATCGGTCGATTATGACGGCTAGCAGGCACCGCTCTTCTCTTCATCCACACATCGGCCGCCCAAAGCGGACGGCTGCACCCTGAGCACGAACGCCGGCACGGTTTCACTTAGCGCGGCATAAGGCTTCTGATAGGTCAGGAGGAGGTTAAAAGGACATTTACGTCAATGCAGCCCTGACAAACAAAGCGATATTCAAGGTATGGCTAGCCGGGACGATTTCCACTACAATGGTTACCTTACTCTTTGAGTACTCAATGCGTGCCTAAAGGAAGGAGACCTGCTCGCCGTATACCCTGTTCGTCTCAAACAAGTGAAAAATGTTGAAGCCCGTGATCCACTGCTACAAACTGACACGTCGCGCGAAATCTGCATGTTCTCTCGTTACCATGAAGCAGGGCATGAGCTTCACAAGCTCTTCTCGACACACACTATCACGCAGCAGGTTATTTCGGCAATCCAAACCTTCGCAACGTGCGCATCTCCCTCGCATGGATCCCTGGACACACGGGCAGTCACAACGGGGAACTATAGTCGGATACACAACTCAAGACGGAAGCGGTTTTTCCCCGTTAAAGGATCTCCTTCCAGCCAATGGCGTCGGCCGATTCTCATGAGCCTGACAGCAGGACAATGCAGGGAGTGGCAGATGAAAGGGGGGATAGCCCCCCCCCCCCCCCCCCCCCACCTTCCATGGTCGGGGATAGTCCCATCCCAGCATTGTTGGTCATGAGAATAGGATGGCTGTCGTTTGACAGGGCAAAGCCACTTTGTTCTTGAGCGATTCCATCCTCCGCTGGCACACCTCGCCGTTACCGACGACACCGCTGATTTGTTCAGAAACCTGGCTGTCCTAATATGCTGATTAGAGCGTGCTAAACAGAGAAGTCGTGCTCGACTTAAAACCGTTACTCCGCCGGGTTACCTTACTACCTGAACTTCCGTAACAGAGCCTGAGCAGGTAGGTCGTCATTACTGATGCCATCGCCGATGCCGCCTACACGCCATATGTCATCGGTAAATGACTTATCGGGCCCTCGCTCTCATCATGGGGAGCAATGTAGACATTGTCATGAAGTGCCCCTACAGCGGCTGTATGCGCTGTGGTGGTGAACTGTACCACCTTGTTCGGCATTTCTCGGAGTTCAACAAGGAACGCGACGACCTCGTCGCCAAGCACGGTGTTCCCACAGATAACAAGAAATTTCGTGCACTGACCATAGTCGGGGCTAACGGTATTTGGAGAGACATCGGTAAATACTCCAAACGGCCTCTACAAAGCAGTGCAGGGATTTGTTCGACCACAAACGTCTGTCTTTCGTATATCTAATAGGTCCCTACTTCTTCCTTCCTTAACCGCCCAGTTCCTGAACTGAAGTTTACGACTTCAGTTTCTGAACTGAAGTTTATGATACCTACCCGGTTTAAACATGATAATTTACTCTCGTCTAAACTATTGCATATTAGTACGGGGAACTACAACGAGAACCAATCTTGAAAGACTACACGTGGTACAAAAGAAGGCTATGAGAATAATCGCACATAAACCACCATATGAACACAACGCACCTATGTTTCATAAATATAAGATATTGACAGTTTTCAACATGTTTCGGTCCAGCCTCGCTATGCAGGTGTAGCACGGTGTCAAATCTGTTGGTTTAACATTTCTTGAATCCTATAGACGCCAGAATTACGCTTATAATTTACGTGAAGGAAAATATGTAAAAAACAGAGCTTGAGCATCGTACGCAACCCAGCTAGTTGGCTATCAAATTCACGAACTGCTCAATACTTACCCTCAGCTAGTCGACGCCGTATCCGAGTCAAATTCATCTGGGTTTAAGAAACGGGTGAAACATCTCCTTCTCAGTGTATGGTATGTATAGGAAATGAATCTGTCTCGTTGTGTGTAGAACGTACCTACGTGTGCATTCATGTTTAAAAGTATGCTACTCAGAGTTCCGGCCAAAATTATATTTTCATAGTGTTATTTTATTAGTGTTATTGTAGTGCTATTGTAATTGTAATAGTAAGGTCATTGCATTCATTCCCTGTGCAGATCACTTGTGTGTATCCTTGTATTTTGGTGGTTTTGCTTTCGTTAGTGCGTGTACATCGTTTAATATTGTACTCAGTCAGTCTTTTTATGCTTTCTTGCTTTTTCTCCCCATCAGTGCAGTGTTACTTTTGATCGTAGCGCCGCTGCCTGAAGCATTGTGTTCAATAACGGTTCCGAGGCCCCGTCAGGCGTCTGAATACGCCTTTTGCCTCGGCTATCCAGACAGGAAAACTAAATATGCATATGCATATACACTGTGCCGGTTTCTCTCAAAAATAAATGAATGAATGAAGCTGTATCCAGCCTTCCTTTATAAATAAAATTTACTTATATAAAATTTATTCAAATAATTAATTCGTTAAATTTGTCCTCAGTCAGCCTTTGACGTTGGCTGTATCGTTTTCCTTTCCATAACTCTCTCAGTTGTCCCGTCCAATTTCAAGCCTTTTCTTAAGTATGCATATCAAAATGCAGGCTACATAAAGCGCTTGAAATTTCGCGGTACATCTCACATGACGTCATGGCCACCCTAGCACACCTGATACGATCAAGCACCGCAGCACAACATGCCATCGCGGCATACATTAGTGAGAGCGGTCTCCTTCGAGTAGTGCAACCGAGGTCAACGAACTTGCCACGCACAGCTCTGAAGGCTATGAAAACGAATGACTAGAAGTTGCTTCTGCAGCTACACCCCATTCCTCCTAACTCTGCAGCTACACCCTATCCCTCTTAACTTCCCAACAGTGGTTGAGAGCCGTCATTCCCATGCAATAAAGGTTTTGTTCATTCATTAATTCATTCATTCATTAATTAATTTATTCATTCATTCATTCATTCATCGATTCATTCATTGATTCATTTATCGATTCATTTATTGATTCATTCATTGATTGATTCATTCATTCAGCCTGCATGACTCTACCCTACAAGTGCGAAATGGTGAGATATAATTATATGCTTCCCATTTGGGCCCTGCATTAACACAAACGCGCAAATTCCAGCCACTGACCTTTCAGCGGTGTTCTCAGAGCCGCGTGTTGTGAGCAGAGTTCAGTCAACGACCAAAGTCCAGACGCCTCCGTTGTCCAGTCTATGTAGTACAGCGCCTCCGGAAGCCATGTTCGTGCCGGGGTGATCTCCGTTGCCGCATCAACACTGTATCCTCAATCACGTCGACGAGCATCAGCGAGCGTAACTTGAAGCTTTTCTGACGCGCCGCCCGAACAGAAGTGAGCTCCTGCGCGCCACTGCCGCAGTTGTGTTTCCTCCCCGCGGCCCACGCCGCGCGGACTGAGCTGGGTCGGCGTGGCGCGTTGTATGTGCTCTTCCCCCGACTCCAGCTGCTGCGGTGCCGAACAAAGCGACAGAGCCGGTCCTGCGAAGAGCATCAGCTGCGTCATTCGGCGAATATGCAGCGTCTACATGACAGCTGCAAAGCCAACCGTGAAAGCCAACCTTACTTCGAAATACCGAGCGCCCGCCGCGTTAGACACTCGAATTGACGTCCTGCGACAGAGGAAGCGAGAGCTCTGTCGCCTTGAGCCGATCGGCACAGTGTAGTACTGCGGGTGAATGTACCGTGTTTTCTGGAGTACAGCTCCGCGGACTATACATTTTAAAGACAAAAATTTTGATGTATTTGTACAGTTCAAGGACACCGATACCCAACAATTCTGGACGAAAACATATTTGAACGGGAAGAAGTTTATGGGCTCTCTTTTTTCATATATTGTAAGAGTTCACTACAACAATCACTACTTCCGCAGGTCTCCCATCGGCAGGCTTCCGTCCTTTTTTTTTTTGCTATGAACGTTTCTGCTATCGTAAAAAGCGTTCCCCATTGGATGTCTGTGGCACTCCTAACTGCTAGATGCGAGCGATGAAAAAACTTTGAAAGAAATATTTTGCTCCACATCGGAAGAATGAGCACCTGCAATATTTCCATAACAGTACCGTACAGTTTTCTAATATTAAAACTTTCTGTCCAAGAATGTTCAACATTCCTTACAAAAGAAAGTTTTGGACAGTCTATAGAGTGTCTATAGACTTCTCTCTATAAAGTCTACATACAAACCCTAGAGAACAGTCTAGAGGCAATACAAATGTCATAGACAATCTATATATTGATGGCCATACACTTTTAGTAGACCTTTGTCTATAGACAGTCTATAGACTATGAATAGACAAAAAGTAATATCTATAGGAAGTCAATAGAGTCAATAATAAGTCTATAGACTGTCTATAGATCATTTTTATAAGTTATGTATGGTCAAACAGAGCCAAGAGGAAGGTTGATGGTCAAGAGACGAAATAAAATTTGTTGAAAACTTGCAAATAAAAACTGGTGAGGAGAGCAAGGCCTGCTAACAGTTCAGTATAATGCCGTGTTTCTATAGACACTGAGATATGACTTAATATCAGTCATGGCGCTCAGGGCATAGACGTGCTAAGAGATAAATAAAATGTTAAAGCAATGCATTTTGCGGACTGTCTACAGGCGCGGGCACTGCAGTATGTTGGATCTCGAATACAGATTGAAATACGTGTATGATCACAACCACCTGACTTCCTGTACTAACGGTCGTATTTACACCACTGTCTGGAACCTACTAACGTCAGTGCAGTACAAACAGGGCCGCGATGCCTCGGAAACGGAGAGCATTTGCCGCGTTCTGCCCTTCTATATACCGGGACTCGCCGGGTCGACATTTTCCTGCAGTTGGCGCCTACTGACTACAAACCAGATGCGGCCAATATACATTCTAAACACGAAAAAGCCTATATGAGAATAAAAATTGAGTGAGCTGCTCTTTAGCGCGCATCCTTTTAGGGGCAGGGAATGTTTCCCAAGTCCCGGGGTTCATTTTGATCGCTAAATGTACAGAATACTTACTGTTGGCGACGAATGTACATTCCCACTTCAAAGCATCGTTACCTGATAAGTTAGCAACGGGGAGATGTTGTTAAATGCAGCGCTGAGAGTCTTGAGGTTAGGAAATAGAGGAGATTGAAGTAGTGGCAGTAGTAGTGGTGGTTTATTTAAATATAATAATAAAAGGAAAGAAAAGGTTTTTGTTAACCCCAGCATCTGCCATCGCTACAGGAAGCACCTGAGCTGGGGCAGCGGAAATAAACAGGAGAAATGAAATGAAAGAACTGAGGGGGACAGGCAGAAATGATAAGGGGGGAGGGGTAGGGGTAGGCACCGTATACTTGTATTCTATTTGCACTATAGCAGATTGAAATCTCGGTTTAAATTATCGTAACTACTAGAATTTGGTTTGTTTTGAAGGGGGAATGCGTTTCCATTACCAAGCATAAGTACCCGCATTTTTTGCGGTGAAAACATACCCCAGGCTTGGGCAGAATATCCAGTCACTCAGATCTCGGATATAGATTGAAATATGTAGAAGGATGGATAACTGGGCGAGTTTGTACTGATACATCGTGGGAGGGAACAGCGCGAACAAAACGACAGACGAAGCAAGGGGACACAAAGACGAGCGCTCCCACGTTGAAACCTCCCACGTTTAAATATGTGTCTGATCACAGCTACTGACTTCCGGTACTAATGGTCATTTTGCACAGCTGTCAAGAACCAACTAACGTCACTTCGGTCCAAACAGGTTTATAGTTTATGGTTTACGGGGTTTGACGTCCCAGAACGACAGAGGCTGCAAGGGACGCCGTAGTGAAGCGCTCCGGAAATTTCGATCACCTGGTGTTTTTTAACGTGCACTGACATCGCACAATGCACGGGCCTCTGGAATTTCGCTTCCATCGAAATTCGACCGCCGCGGCCGGTATCTAACCTACGTCTTTCGGGTCCGCAGCCGAGCGCCATTACCACTGAGCCACCGCGGCGGCACTGTTATTCGTGATTAGTGTGAATGGTTTTTCTTTTCTGTCGGCCTGAATTGTGCCTCACAAACTGCACACGAGCTGTGCACTGTATCCCGGAAATTACGGATCATACTCGGCACAGAACACGATTCATTGTTTGCAGAGAAAGGCAATGAAGTCACGTCCTGAGGTTTTCGATTGCAAGCGACACGGTATACAAAGCTCGCTAAAGGCTAACTTTGCTTGAGCCGATACCTTTGTGTCCGAATACAAGCTACACAAACAAACGTAGAAGAAGCAAGGCGCGTATTTCTAAGCGATCGGCATTGAAAGCGTGACTGATGGCTGTCGCGTTTCGAGACAGCGAGGTCATCAATGACCTCTGTTTCTCTAGTGCCTGTCGCTGTTAGTGACAGTGAGTAGTTGTCATTGCTTAGTGAGTAGTTGGCATTGCCTATGCGTGCGCTTTCTGCTTTGTTCTATGCTGTAGTCGTTCAACTTGCGGTAGACTGGCTGTTAGTCAATCTTGTGTCCAGTGGCCCTCGTGTGCGGTTTGTCCTAGAGATCAAACCTAACAATTCTACAAAAAAAAAAAGAATTTTTGAGGGGAGAACTTTTGATGAACGCGATTTTTGATCTAAGATTTCACTATAACAATCAATATATCCGCAGATGACCCGACGGCAGTCTTGAATTTTTTTCTATTAACATTTTTATTGCCATCAAAAGCATTGTCCATTGGTTTTCTATGGCAGTCTTAACTGTTCGATGCGATCGATGAAAACAGTTTAACAGAAAGATTTCGCTACATCAGAAGAATAGACCATTACCTGCAATATTTCCATCAAAGTATCTAACAATTTGTTAATTTTCAAAATTTTTGCCCCAGAATGTTGGATATGGTTGTGACGATACGCTGAAAGTAGAATGAACTGACCAGATGAGGCACGTTTTACGTGCCAACGTAGCAATTACGCTGCCCTGCAAACCAATTCAACGAATGCCTGAAGAACTTTAGGAAGGAACGTTCTTGAAACGTTCGCCGTGTGTTGTCTTAAGAAAAACGGCAAGCGTCCTAGCCTTGGTTTTGTGCATAAAAGCCTTGATTGCTTATGAGCAAGCAAGAGAAGGGAGAGAGGGGCTCATTATGACGTATATGGCGGAAAGCAACAGTAACCGGAACTAAAGTGCACAGGGAATTTTTTTTTAATTTCTGGTGTTCAATGATGGAATTTTAATCAGTAATTATTGAAAGATAATTGATTCGAACGCAGGAAAAAAACAACCACCTGCCGCCGGTGGGAGCCGAACCCACGACCCCCAAATTTCGCGTACAATGCTCTACCAACTGAGCTACGACGACGGCTGTTTAATCTTCTTCTTTCTGCGGTATTTATGCGTAGTGAAACCGAAACTTAAGGGTGTTCAGCAGCGCCACCCTTGTCCACAGCGGCGGGAGTAGTACGTCCTGTATTACTGCGAGTGTCACATGAAATGTGATCGAACGGTGAGGGCGGAAGCTGTGCGAGAACCCTCTTGCGCTAACTACGTCATCAAGACTGCTAGAACTGAGGTCCCCGCTAGCTATTGAGCGACAAAGGAAGGGAAAAGACGGGCTCGTTTTGATATACAGAACGCAAGCCTACAGTCATCGAAACCGAGTTGCATAAGGGATGTTTCTTTTTTTTTCATTTCTGGCGTTCATCAATGGGAGAATAATAGGTAACTATTTAAATACAATTGATTACGAAGCTGAAGAAAAAATCGCATGCTGGTGGTGGGATCCGAACCCACTGCCTTCGTTGCTTATCGGCCAATATGCATCACATAAACCTTCTTAACTATTCGACCAAATCATAGACCAAAGTCGAACATCGTTTTGCAACAGGCCAAAAAAGCAACCACGTTAATATCTGGGACGTACTAGGTACCTGTGAAGCGGCGATCAATTTTTGAGGCTTAATATCCCTTTATGCTTTTCCCGAAGTCTGTTACAAAGTTACACTTCCTTTCGCCTGCACTTTCATTGTTGGTAAACAACAAAAAAGCTAGAACGCTAGTTTTGCACGGAACAGGAACTTTAAACTCACTTTGGTCTATTCGAACTGACAGTTTGGCGCGTTCAGTTTCGAATGTGTTAATCTGAACTTCACATAACTCAAAGAATTTTCCGCTCCCACAGGTTTAAATTATCGAGAATCATCCGCATTTCCGCAAAACACCATTAGAAAGATCCGTGTCCAGGGGACGTCATAAAGAGAAGCCTCGATAGTTTCTGAACATTATCACTCCCCAACTTAATTAGCCTTTCAGTGCTTCAATAAAAATACACCCGAACAGCTAGTACGGAGCGTATTTTGCGTTCTTGAGCGGATCTTTATAACCACCTAATTATATTCAACTGCATCACTGGTGATATTTATCATCATGGTTTTTAATCGCAATGAATCTTGCCTTCCGACGACGGCTACGAAAATAATGGCTTAACTGACCTCAGACATTAATCACTGCCACATGTCCACTGCCCGAATGACAAAGGCATTAAATCCCAACATCCTGAACATGAAATACGGGGAGTTTTAGATTTACGTGGCAGGGTGTCTCGATGGAACTGCACATGAGCCTTTTACGGACAAAGCCCCCAGTCGTGTCGGTGTTGATGCTCACCGACCGTCATCGTTCTCAGAAGACACGAACGATTTACGATAGGTTGCGAGGTATTCGAAGTGGCCACAGGATACATCTATCTCGGGGAAGTAGTGGCAGCATATCTGGATGATGAGAGGGAAATAGCTTGAAGAATAAGATTGGGGGGGGGAGGGACATCTGGCAGGTACTAGTAACTTATCATGTTTCCTCAAGATGGAAATGCATATTAATAGTTGTATCTTCCTACTACTCACCTGTGAGGCAGAAACTTGGAGCGAAACAAAAGATATGAATTCAAATTCATAACAGCTCAGGCTAACTGTGGAAATGAAGATAATAGGTTTATTAACTATTAAGGAACAGGGAGAAAGCCAAGTGGGTTAGGTAACAATAGCGAGTTAATCGAGTATAAAGACCAAAGTTTTGGGTGCGTGTTTTCTTTTGTGTATTGGGGTGTAAGACATTATTATACACGGATTACCGCGTGGCATCCTCCTACGACCGCTTAATAATTTACAATCGAATTTCTTCCTCGCGCTGTTTCGGTTTCGGTTTCAACAGCCGAATGATATCTGTGACGTCAAACAGAGGTTGTAGCTCACGTGGGGCATGGAAAACTGCAATATAATCGGTGCTTCTACGTACGTTGTCATTCCGGCTCTTGAGGAAGGCTGGCTTTAGCGCTGTAGTGAACTAAAATCATGAAGCAGCCATTATGTCGCAGTTTTTCCGTGCTTCATGTTATCTATAACCTTTCTTTAACGTCACACCCATCGTTCGGCCGTTGAAACCGAAACAACATGACAGAAAAATTCGATTATAAATTATTTAGGGGTCGTAGCCGAATAACACATCGTGACTCATGCATAGTAGTGTCTTCGGCATCATTATAAAGAATAAAACATGCCACCAAAATTAGCTGTCCATACTCCATTATTTATATCCTAACTGGAGTCAGGAAAAGGAAACTGGTGTTGTCAGGGCCGCGGTGGCTCAGTGGTAAGGCGCTCGTCTACCGAGCCGGAGAACCCGGGTTCGAACCCGACCGCGGCGGCCGCGTTTCGATGGAGGCGAAACGCAAGAGGCGCCCGTGTGCTGTGCGATGTCAGTGCATGTAAAAGATTCCCAGGTGGTCGGAATTATTCCGGAGACCACCACTACGGCACCTCTTTCTCTCTTTCTTCTTTCACTCCTACCTAACTCTTTTCCCTTACGGCGTGGTTCAGGTGTCCGCCGATATATGTGAGACAAATACTGCGCCATTTCCTTTCCTGAAAAACAAATTTTACGTTGTCCAGGCATGTATTGCAGAAAGCGGGCAACTCATGATCGCTTGATGTAACGAAATGGATTCCAAGAGAAGGTAAATGTAGCAAGGACAGACAGAGTCAGGTGGTCGAATGAGATCAGGAAGGTCGCGGGAATAAGGTAGCCGCGGCGAACATATGAAAGAGTGTCGATCTGTCGGTGAGATCCTCTTTCCGGAGTAGACATAGTTGGGATGATGATTATGATGGCAACCGCACAGTCGACTCGCAGTTTAACCAGAATGGCCCTAAGACCCCAATACGCAAAACCACATCATCCGCAGCCTCCAGCTGACGGAAATTCTCGGGAAAAAGGACGATGAATTAGCAGGCCTGCCTCGTCCAAGTGGTACAGAATATGCCGACCACACCGCCATCCCTAACGACCAATTCATAGACGATCTCCTTATTGTCCAACAACGGCCTTTTTTTATTATTGCAATTGATGTCTACCCGCGAACTGACCGCTGGCGGATTAGGGCTAGATGCTTTGCGAGATTTAATCTCACAAGAAATAGTGCGAACAGTTCGCACGTGCGATAGTGCTTTCCGAAACCCCCTCTAGATAATTTGCAGCTGTCTCAAAGGCTCAAGAGACGGGGTCTCAAAGAAACCAATTGCTTTTTGCTGCCGTAGATTACATGTTTTAGCATCTCATCATTGGCTGTGAACTACAGAATGCGTCGTAAGGGCTTTGGACGTAGTAAATTAACCAGTTACTGCACTACTTATGTTATTTCCCGCGCGAATCGCCCGATTAGTATACAGCGCAGTTTGGCCCAAAACATTCGTTACGTTTTCATCAGCAGCATCATGTATCTCCAATTTACCCTGTCATTTGACAGCTGCAGCCACCGTATCCCCGCAAACTTGTTAATCTCAACCACCCACCTAACTTTCTGGCGCCCCCTACCACGCTTGCCTTCTCTTGGAATCCACTCCGTTGCCCTTAAGGACCAGCGGTTATCGCATTCGCATTACATGCCCTGCCTACGCCCATTTCTTTCTCTTAATTTAGACTAGGATGTCATTAATCCTTGTTTGTTCCCTCACCTACTCCGCCCGCTTGCAGTCTCTTAACGTTACATCGATCATTTTTCTTTTCACCGGTCATTTTTCTTTCCAGTGAGTACAAAATGCTCTCTCAAAATAGGCATCGATCAGTAAGTTGCAGGTTATGCGAAACTGAGACTTGCCCCCGTTTTTTGTGCCGTGCCCATCGTTGCTACGTTGGTTCCCACAGAGCTCACCTTTCCCGCTTGAATCCCGAAGCAGTTTTGCAACTTACCGTTGTTAAAATCGTGTGCGGACTTTTCAAGTTCAGTTAGAACACTAAAAGGTGGTATTGTTCAACACCGGAATTTTAAACGGCGCACTTGTTTGCTGCGAACCTGATGCAGCAGCTGTTCTTGCATACCCTTTCAATCACGCAGCGAGCAAAGGAACGCCGGTACACTTGCTTCACAGAAGTAGTACATGTACGAGGGATTTTCGTCCTGACACGAACATGACATCGCCATCAACGTCGTCGAGCGGCACGACCGAAATAGCATGCTTTGACCGGCTGCCCAGCATACCATTGTGCCTGAGTAGTTACACGGCTGCTGAGACCAAGGTCGCAGGTTCGAATCCTGGGCGCTGCGTCCGCGTTACGTCGCAAACGAAACTTCTGATTTCGGAGGCCGTGCCTCTCGCCTGTCTCATGCAGTCAGATTTGGCGCTAGTTTATTATTTTGCATTATCAACAGCAAAACGTACTTTTCCTGCGCGCATTAAGGCCGGAATACATTGAGTGTTTCTACGGCTGCAAGTCGGCCATTTTCGCCCCATGGCGCTCACTCGACGCCCGACCTCGAGAAAAACGCCCGCCGCCGATCTGGTTCCGCCAGATATTGACGCGCGACTTCCGGTGAGACCGGAAGCGGAAGCACCCGCGAGCCAGTAGCAGCGGAGAAAGCCCGTTCTTCCGGTTTGGCTGCCTTTGTCAGCCGTCACCAGCATGGCCGACGAGCTATGCAGTAATTTTGCACGGAAATGTTATTATCGTGAAAATAAACACTACATCAAACATGAAACACCGCCTTTTTTTTTCTTGAGAACACGGCCGCATCTTGGATCTAAATGCCTGCGTTTCCTTCTTGAATAGAATGTGTCGAAGAAAACCGCAGCCGGTGATGTCCGCGGCTGAGCGGGCGCCCAAAGGTACGCGACGCCGTGCAATTCGAGCACGCAAATTATTATGGATAATTATGCACGCGTGCTGAAGCAAGTACATTGGTGTCGAAGGGAACACTTTCGTGATTTTAACAGAAAAGTCAGCGTCGCTGCTCTCGCAGACTTAATTGCGCAGTGGTATTTGCCACCGGTTTATCACAATTGCTTTCGCGTCGAGGGATACGCGGCGCCGCACGGCCGCTGCTTGGCTCCGCCCTTAAAAAAATGACCTATAGACAGTCTATAGATTTCTTATTGACTCCATTGACTTCCTATACATATTGATTTTTGTCTATTCATAGTCTATAGACTGTCTATAGACAAAAGTCTACTAAATATGTATTGCCATAAATCTATCGAATGTCTATAGACTGTCTATGGCATTTTAATTGCCTATAGACTGTTCTCTAGGATTTGTCTATATAGACAATCTATAGACTTTATAGACAAGGGTCTATAGACACTCTGTAGACTATCTAAAAAATTTTCTGTAAGGGCGTGTATCTCCAGCCGGGCGTCGCGCCGCCACGAGGTTTTCTGCCGCGCGAATACCATCGAAAAGAACGTCGCATGTATCCCGGGCTTTACGTACTACATGACCATGACGACGTTAATACACTGACCTTGGGTTGTGACCCCTCAAATTGAGAGCGGTGCTGCGTCTTTCAACAGATACAGCTATAATTTCGAAAGCAGCGCTTCGCTGTTTCTTACGATTGTTCATTGAATATTCGTACGCGTAGCGAATATCTACCAAAAAAGTTCGATTCGTATTCGATTCGGTTCTCTCACTATTCCGGCCACGGTGGCCAAATTTAGATAGAGTCGAAATTCTAGAGGCCCGTATGTACTGCGCGATGTCAATACGTTAAAGAACCCCAGGTGGTTGAAATTTCCGGAGCCCTTCACTACGGCGTCCCTCATAGCGTGAGTAGCTTTGGGACGTTAAACCCCAATAAACCAACCAACCAAGACAATCGATTCGGTTCTCTCAATATTCGATTCGTATTCGATTCGGTTTTTAGCTAAACTATTTGCATTCGATTCGGTAGCAAAGCTGCACTAGTCGTACTGGTTTATATTTGAAAAAAGTCTTATTCGCACCACCCCCCCTTCTTGCCCATGCATATTGTGCTAGAGCGCCTACGTCGCATTTAGTATTACGATGTAAATCAGGAGTTAATTTTTTTTCTCTCGCTTTCTTCGAGCCACAAACGATACATACCATTGGTGGCAGAGGTTCTTGTCTGTCCGCAGATTCATTACCAATCAGTTATTTTTCTCATTACCGACCAGGATACACCAATTACCAACACAACGCTAAAGCTCAAAGGCGTGGGCACCACACTTTCCGTAACGTTGACACACAACCCATAATCTGTGCTTAGGGCACAATCTGCACAGCAGAGACTTATCCATGCCTTTCCAATGGGCCCTTCGCACATGTCTTGGGCAACTAAGTGGCGGACAGCCTCGCCTGAACCGCTGTCCGGGAGTCTATGAAGAGAAGTCCCTGAGTACGTCACGAGATTCTTCAAAGAAAAGCTGCTCAGCCATTTCAGTTACCTGTGATACCCACCCAACCAGCCATGTATGAGTGTGACCAAGGCACTAAAAAGACCTCAAGCCACTTCGTTCCCCTACGTAGAGTGGCATCGTGTGGAAACCGCGCTATACTTAAACAAACAAGACACACTTTTAGGACGAAAGACAAAGAGCTTCATCTGTCGTCCTAAAATTGTTTCTTGTTTAAGTACAGCGTGGTTTCCACACGATGAACCACCAACTATAGCCCCTGTCACTTCTCTCAGAATGGCATGTCAGCGAATATTCACGCCGGCTAAAATCTGTTTTTCATTAGAGAGCTCTCTCTCTCTCTCTCTCTCTCGCAAGCCACTTCGCTATACCGCATTCGCAAAAGTTCTCCTCATACCTCGCTTAGAAAAAAATTTTAGACAGTCATTAGAGTGTCTATAGACTTCTGTCTATTAAGTTTATAGACTGCCTATAGACAAATCTTAAAGAACAGTCTATAGGCAATAAAATGCTATAGACAGTCTATAGATTTATGGCCATACACTTTTAGTATACTTCTGTCAATAGACAGTCTATAGACACTGAATAGACAAAAAGCAATATCTATAGGAAGTCAGTAGAGTCAATAAGATGTCTATAGACTGTCTATAGACCACTTTTATAAGGGCGGATGCGTAAGACGGTATAACGTTCCCGCCTGTCAGGGGTCAATCACAGCGCTACCTAATTAGTAGCACTCTAGAGGTCCTGCTGAAGCGAGAACTGAGCCAAGAGGGCGGTAACCCGGCAAAACGTTGTTAATGAGTTAACACTAGAAGGTTCTTTTCAAGCGGAAATGGCGACCGCCGTCGGTCAGAAGGCCAGTGGGAAGAAGATTGGCCACAACCCGGTGGAAAGGTTACAACTTATCCACCGTGGCAGGTGGCAGTATGCCATCTCGTATATAACCTTTTGTACCCTTTCGTAACCTTTCGTACGTTAACCTCCGATATAAGAAACCTTGGTATGCAGCCTCTGATGCAACGAACTTTAGGGGTTAACCTCGGATTACATACCGAACCACAGTATGCCGTCTCCTATATAACGAACTGTCATTGTCTGTACCACGAATATAACGAATCCAAGAGTACCACCTCGAATACAAGAAATTTAGTGAGTCAACCTCGGATATAACAAACGTCCGACTGCTAACCCATTCAAGCGATCCACCGATGACCGCCTAACGATTTTTCTTCATTGCTAGCTCTCTCTGAAGGCGAAACTGGGGGCCCGCTCACCGCTGGTTTGCAGGAGACCCGGTTGCTGGTCCGGCAGGTCGGGGCTTCACTCGGTTTCGCCCATCCTGGGTTGGCGTTCAGACTGTTTCGGCTCTACCATGTTCTAACACTGCTTACTCGACGAGCGCCGTCTCCTGTCTTCTCGCGTCTAGCCGTCTCTGCACGTCTGACCCACGCAGAGCCACGCACCCCACTCCTCTTCCAATGGGAACCGTGGTTTCCCACGCTGCAGAATGGTAAGTCGATCGCGTTGCCAGCGCGTCCGATCACCCCGGCGTGCTCCTCATAGCCCTACTCAGGTGCTTGTGTGTTTCCCTTTGCAGCCGGCTGGCAACGGTAAGCCGACCCCCGTTCGAAGCCGGCACTGCTTACACCACTCCTCTGCACCGCCGACGCCGCCGCACTTGGGTAGCTAGCCGTTTCAAGTCCCCATTGACTGACTGGCGTATGGTCGTTCCCTCTAAGCGCCCGCTACATTCCACACGGGCGCCTTCGCAGACACAACAGGGTGTATAGTTCGAATGCAGAAACATTGCTACTGGCACATGTCGGCGGAAGTAGTTGTTCTAACCCCGATGATGCGAGCAATGTATAATCCTCGCATATTCAGCCCTTCACAAGCCCGCCGCGGTGGCTCAGTGGTTATGGCACTCGGCTGCTGGCCCGAAAGACGCGGGTTCGATCCCGGCCCCGGAGGTCGAATTTCGATGGAGGCGAAAGCCTAGAGGCCCGTGTACTGTGCGATGTCAGTGCGCGTTAAAGACCGCTAGGCGATCGAAATTTCCGCAGCCCGTCACTGCGGCGTCCCTCAAGGCCTGAGCCACTTTGGGACGTTAAACCTTCATAAACTATAAACCATCAGCCCTTCACAAAGGGCCTGGCAATGTCTGTTCTTCATGTAGTGGTATGTGCAGTGATGTTGTACATTACCTTATGTGAGGCTTATATTACAACGCGGAGAGGTGTGGCCTGCTTTCTCCCTTCAAGAGGACAGAAGGCGCAACACGGTTCACATCAGGACATTGTTTGCTCGGGCGAAAACCAGTCATACAGGATGGAGGCTTCGCGCCTTCTTCTAATATTCTTTCGACACTCTGATCTGGACTTCAGATGGTGACACCAGCAGTTGATGTGTATTATGGGTGATTTTGTACGTGGCGACGTAGACCTGCCTAGTAAGAGATCTGTGCCTCAAATTCCCGATCCTAATTAGTATCTATTATCTTAATTAGTATACTAGTATTTAATTGGTATCTTAATTAGTACCTAGGGTAGGGAAACTGCCTGAAGAATAATCGCAAGCCTAATCACAAGGTACCATATAACCACCTCAATTCAACTCAACTTCGAGGAAAAGAAACTGGGCCCAAGGAAGTAGACACCAAGATCACTTTCCTAAAATATTGTACCGGCCCGTGTATGTCACTCTATCCCTCCTCCCATTCCAGTTACGACAGTGCAAGAGCGAATTCAATTCAATTATTCGTTCGTTCCAGAAACATCGCACCTCTCACCTCACTCTGCTGTAAGCTTCATCGTCATCATCAAAAGGTTCATGACTCGAAATAAAACCGACAGCGCAAATGCGAGCACTGAGTCAAGCTGACTTAGACTGACAAACGTCCTTCACGGAATGACGTTCCAAGCACCCTATTCCTCGTGATGTATGTGCCGACGCGTTAATCCAACGCGCATACTCCGTCCCAAGCAAATGTTCAATCACCGTCGAATTCAGTGAAGCAACGCTTTCATGCAAGTGGTGTATACGAATTTGGCGAGCTTCGCCCAGATCCCAAAGGCGGTCACTCTGCCTTCGAACTCGCAAATGTTGCAAATTCGTTACAAGTTCTACTCACCTTCTACTTTGTGTGCGTTGTCCACAGAGGACCGGTAGCTCTGTCACACAAATCCTCTTCCGAGAGCATCCATCTTCGGCTGTCGGTGGTCGTCGGAAGAAAATGCAAGCAGTGCTAGCACGGAGGAACTTGTGTTTCCGGGCGCGCAGATACAGCGGGAAGTTTTATCGGAAGACACGTAATTATATGCACATGTCAAGGGCGCTAACACAATCCGAGTTCTGTATACACAAGAGCGAAAAAAAAAACGTTATCTGCTGTCACAAAATAAAACGATCTTATCACCCGCACAGTGAAGGTCCTAGTAGCACACTGATGGGTCTTCTATTTTCGCCCTGAGTACCTTCACTGAGAGCCCGCGTAGGCTGCGCTTACTGTTCGCGAAAGACTCCGGCGTCATTGACAAGCACAAAAACATCGTCACAGACATCATCGAGAAGTCTACCTTGTGGAATACGCGTGGTCACGATATCACGAGATAAGACTTCGGCTGGCTAACTTACGGGTGCGAATAGGATGTCCCCAACACTTTTCCATTGAAACCTCGATAAGGTCAACGGTATCAGTGACGTATCGAACACAACACTGACCACGTGACCGGTCGCGTGGCGTTTTGATTGCAATCCATTTCCCGTTGACCGTATTGCTACACACTCACACTCGTGATGTTCAGCGTTTGTTGACAGCAATATCGCGCTATTTGTTATCATATTCAGCTGGAGATAAGTGCAGTCTTCCTTATCGAAGTGCGAACAGACCCACGCGTTTGCAGTTCACTCACCGCGTAGAAGGTTGTTGCATGACGCCACCGAAGGTGATATTTCTCAGTGTTTTGTGCACCTTTCGTGCTTTACATAAGGCCTCAACCCTCGTTAAAAGTGCTTGTGTAAACTGATCATGTGCATGCTTCATGCAGTGTGGACGCCAAAACAAGTAAAAGGGCAAAACATTTTATTTCAGGAGATCAGACAAACAAGGGCGGCCACTCTATTATCGATCTCCCTCTCTCGATCTCACTTTCACTTATTTTTCTTTATTATTGCACAGAAAAGGTACACAAACAAAGCCTGCGTCAGTTTCACATATGCATATGACGTAA
The DNA here is from genome assembly GCF_055824585.1 of Amblyomma mixtum. Classification (NCBI taxonomy): domain Eukaryota; kingdom Metazoa; phylum Arthropoda; class Arachnida; order Ixodida; family Ixodidae; genus Amblyomma; species Amblyomma mixtum. Next base: position 98,885,500 of record NC_143020.1, read on the forward strand.
GCTTTTGTTTACTGTACCCGCGATGCGAGGCCGTCCAAAAAACCACTGCGAGCGTAATACTTAATAGAGTCTTTATTTTAATGCGAAAACACTGCTAGTCCCATTAAGAAAAAAGCTGGTGGCGTTTGTTAGCATGCTACTCGCAGACGGTAGAGAAAATCCCAGGGATGGCAAGAAAAATAGGATGACGTCATCAAGCGCCCATATGATGCGCACACAGCAAGCCGAGCACCGCCACTTCAGACAATCATGCACATGTCGTTTTGCTGTAGGTATGCACATGTCGTTTTGCTGTAGGTCGGCCCACTGGCCAACCTCAACGCGGCGCTAGTTTTCCCGAAAACATTCGTACCGAGCAATGCTGTAATGGCGGCTAGTTGGTTTGTCATCTTCAGGTTCGCGCGCAAGCGTAGCTGTCTTGTCTTGTTTTTTGCAACTAGTCCTTGTGCCTAAGTATAACGAAAGCAGCCCGTCAAACAGCGAAAGCTTCCCGAGAAGCCGAGCGCGCTGCTATGCTGTATAAAAAGAAGCGGTTAGACGCAGATAAAGCTTCAAAAATCTGCGAAGCGCAGCGGACTGCTAAGCTGAGAAAACTGGCTGACGCTCCTGAAGCCACGAAAGCATCCAGTGAAGCCCTGAGCGCTGCGCGCTGCTGAGCTCACAAGCGGGAGGAGGTGGGTCCACGCTCAGCTGTCAAGAGACCCCAAGAATATCTGAGGGCGACTCCCGCCATCTATGGACAGCCCTAGAAAACACTTCGCCTTTCATGGAGTGCATGCCCATGTCTAGCATTCCTAGATAAAAATTTTGTATGTTTTAATATTGTACGGTACAGTTATGGAAATATTGAATGCAGTTGTTCATTCTTCCCATGTGTAGCAAAGTCTTTGTTTTAAACTTTTCACATCACTCGCATCGAGTAGCTAAGTCTCCCAGAGAAAACAAATGTGGAACGTTTTTTTACGTTAGCACGAACTTTAATAGCAACAAAAAATGCAAGCCTGGAGGCGGGAGATCTGCGGATATATTGATTTTTGCTGTGAAATCTTGGAATATATGAAAAAATTTTCCTTCGTCAAATATTTCACGTTGAAAAATGCTCTTGTCCAGAATAACTGAATATATAGGCGTCAGGTTCATCCTTTTCAATGATAATGAATGAATGAATGAATGAATGAATGAATGAATGAATGAATGAATGAATGAATGAATGAATGAATGAATGAATGAATGAAGTGCTTCCATCTACTATGGACGACGGAAGAAATTACCATCATCATCATAATCAACATTTATTTTCCCCTTAAAGTTACACAAGGGGGGGACAACGCAAATATAACTGGGAATAACACGATAATACAATAAAACATAATGCAGTACAATAAAATTAAAAACGATACTTCACAATACAACGTTGGTCAATGCTGAATGGTTAAAGGCTGAATTAGGCGATAACAACAAGGAAAAGAATAATTGTAACTGGATGAAGTTTGAGACAAATGGGCAATATCTTTTATGCAGTACCGTGAGTGATTAATGCCTGTCCAAATTTAGTAGGGTCGCGCTCGTTTACAATGTAGTCGGGTATCAGGTTCCGGTTTTCTATTGCAGTTGGAAGAAAATATTTATTAAATGCTAATGTCGATCCGGGTTTGCGTTGAATGCTGAGGAGGTGAGGAGGAGATTTTTTTTTTTCATTTGAGTATTTACACAGTTATCGCAAACTGCTTACTGCAGGAATAGTTATGCTGTGTTCGGAATAAGAGGAGTTTCCGAAAGAAGACTGCTGGCTGGGAAATCACGTGGTCTGCACAGCTGAAAATGCGCTCATGTACGCAACAGTGAGTTCATGTACTTTCTTACGTTATCATAGCTTCTGTCTGCCGCACGCTGGCTTTTACGCAAGGGCAGATAAAGTCTTCCCTATTAATGCTTCTTCCGCGTTGACATGTACAACCTGAAGTAGTATGCAGGTGAAGAAAGCACCAGTTGGTAACAATAGGCCATGGTACGCGGCTTCCTTTGTTTGCTACATTGAGCAACCACAATAGTGAACGAAATCAACATTTTAATGTTGGACTACATTAAACAAGCCAGAGGCATTAAATCCTAGGGCTTATAATTTTGTCTTGTGATTAACTTCAGTTTAGGTAGCAAGAGAAGTTTTGACAGCGGATTATGGTTTTAGAGTGAATGCACTCAAACGCTCGCCATCACCGACCATGAATCTTGTCGTCTTTAGATCTTGTGCCGTTGCACAGCAACAGCGACGTCACGTTAAGTTAAAAAGTAAATGAAATCGGTCCCCATGACTGAGAGTCGACCCCGCGGCGGTGCAAGCAGATCAACTTCGTAGGCCGCGGCGCGAGATCATCAGGCTTTCGCCGCTTTTTCTTTTCTTAACACGCTGCTTACTACACAGAAATTCAGCCGGAAAGGCCTCGTGTTAAACTACTCTAACGGCGTGCACTAAACACCGTCGTCTTCCTGTCCATTAACACCACTCGTGCTAATACCACTCTAATACCACTAATACCACTCTCACCATAATCGGCTTCACCAAGTTAAAAATCTGACACTTCTTTGTGGTGGAGGAATACTGTGCGGCGGTCCTTAATGTGGGCGGAGCTTCACTGCAGTCATAAACTGTATCCGCCAGCACCTGAAAGACCACTTCCGCTGTTTTCAGATGTAGATGTGACACTTATAACACAAACCTTGATTGAATTACTGACGCACTTATCCCATGCGCGCGCAATTAATGATTTTACGCAGGCCAATCGATAATCCTGATTCACTCGGCTTTCCTGAAATGCAAATTTCTTAACAACTTCTATTAACAGCTGTAATTCAGAACGCAAAGAAGCAGAATTAGCTTATTATATACAAATCAAAAAAGGACGTTCCCGTGACCGGCTGTTTCCGTGGTGAATTCCATGCATTCCATTCTCGCAAACAGAGCGCACATCCCGGCACATTTTGAAATTTTTCCTCGCTGAGTTTTAACTGACACTGAGTCACAATTCTCATGCACATGACAGCAACACCATAGCAGATGCGCTCACCTGTCCGTTTGGGGGAGGGGGGGGGGAGAGAGCTGGAGGGGAAATAATGTTGCAGAAACCACTACGCTACTTCTCTCTGAACAGCAAGAGCATTCCGCACTATACTCGCGACGCAACTGAACATGAATACAACGATGCAGTTTGGGGATTTTAATAAACTTTATTCATCTATTTTCTCGAAGTTGGGGTTGTCTTTATGTTTGTGTCCTAGTATTGAGGCTAACGGTCCGTGAAAACTTAATTAGGAGACTCCCAAATGGAATGAATACTTGGTGGATGATATTGCCATGTCTTGCTGTTGGCGTGGCGACATTAAATCTCGTGGATTTAGTTTCACATTAAAGGCCTGCATCACGTATTGTGAGACGCACTGGTTTTCTGCGTTTTAAGTGTCCACGTCGAAACAGTTCAGTTCGTAGATCGCATCTTTACAATATAACTAAAGTATTGCCTGTACACGCAGCACCGATCTGTGGCTCATTCCACACTTCTACTCCAATTACAAGCTACAGTCTGTGAAACATAACCTTCCCTTAATACTCAATAAATATGAGCAACCTACGGGGCCCAGTCTTAACGAATTACAGCAGTACTTTTTGTCCCTTTAGAATTTAGTGACTGCTATTTATTTCTTGTCGTCCAGATTTTCTACGTTTTATACCTTATATCTAAGCTTTACTCCTCGCATGTATACATATCCTTGTTGCAATGAATTTATTACTTGTTCCCATATGTGCTATGAATTGATGTATTTCGTTATTGTTCTCTATATTTACTTTACAATACCTTGTATAGTATGTCCTGCCTTGTTGTGTATTGTGCCCTGAGCCTTGTAAAGCTGATATGAAAGCTTTTAGATCAGGCGACACATCAGAAGTTTCTGAAAAATAAATAATTGAATTGAAATTGAATTTAAATCCCCCGTGATGGCCACTGGCACCTCTTTGTCCTTTGATTTGTCGTAGAAGGGTATTCCAGCACCAAAACTGTACGTAGTGAGGCTGATAAAGAGGAATTCTTAGTGGTTTGTTGGGCGAGTTGGTTTGCCATATTGAAATATACCTGCGCTTAAAAGACACGGACTGAGAGATAGAGACACGCTGTGCCAGCGCTGTGTGTGTGTCTCTATCTTTCAGTCCGTGTCTTTTAAGCGCAGGTATATATCAATAGGAATTCTTTCGTCTGCTTCTGTGTTACAGAGGTACTTATGTGCACTCCTGCGAGAACAACATTGATGTCATCACACTTGGTCTACGCTAAGCACGCATCATCTACACCCTTATTTGGTGTCATTCTTTCCTTCTCGGTGTCAATGCGAATTATGATTTGATTCGTTGTGAAATGGCCGATGTCATTTGAAGTTCGAAGCTTCGTTTACTGCATGTTGCAGGTTACAGGTTACAAAAAACTCTAGAAAACACTGAGGGCTACAAAAACGCTGGTTGCAAAAACACTGTTCGTACTGATGTCGGCGCGGCTTCCCGGATCTGTTGAAGGAGCGTCGTCCGGTTCGCCGCATATCGGCGATGGTTTCCGGCCACACCTCGACGTTTACTTTCGAGGATGTGCTCTTCTGTGGGTGACGATCACTTGCGAGGCCCAGACCACTCTTTTGATTTTGACTGTGATGGGCGAAATAAGGCTCTTCTATTGGTCCAGCTGCGGCGAGAGAGAGAGAAAACTTTGCAAGCGCCTGTGACACGGACACATCACAAAATCTGGGGGAAGTAGCTAAGAAAGGCTTAGCATTAAAAGGTGAAGTAAGTGGTGTGGGGCAGAGTTTTCTTTTTTCTTTTTTTTTTTTTGGGGGGGGGGGGGGGCTGGAAGGCAAGTTTTTACATAGACCCAATTCCGCTTTCACGCTGTACACCTCAAGTGCACAGTCCAAGCCCAAAGGCATAATCCAAGCTCATCTGCATAGTAGGGACTAAACCGCATAAAAATAGAGACAACCGGTGCCTCCATAAATGCACACCATTAACATGACCGCGTGTAACGTCATAAACACGTAGGTACCCCTTTGCCAAAAGTAACTGAGCAGCAGGTTTATGCTTCTCAACCGTATAACTCAGTCTTTACGGCACCCCAAAAGACCGAAATGTGTTAACACGTGAGGAAAAGGGTTAACCTTACTTCACACGGATTCAGAGCATAAGGGCTGCCGTAAATGCTTCTCTACGTGGCTAAGAAAGGAACCACCATTGCTCGGTTACTTTTGGCAGAGACGGTGCGTAGATGCATAATCTATGGTATCCAGGTAACCTTGGAAAAATAGGCGGATGAAGCGGAAGGGTTAGTAGACAAGCCAGCAGATACCATCCTAAAGGTATTGTTTATTTAAAATACTTTTTAGCCTATGTAAAATTGGTAAATTGTTTTTTGAGTATAGGAAAATGGCGCATTATCTGTCTCACATATCTCGGCGGACACCTGAACCGCGCCGTAAGGGAAGGGAAGAAGATGGGAGTGAAAGAAAGAAAGGAAGAAAGAAAGAAAGAAAGAAAGAAAGAAAGAAGGAAAGGAAGAAAGGAAGGAAGGAAGGAAGGAAGAAAGGAAGGAAGAAAGGAAGAAAGAAAGAAAGAAAGAAAGAAAGAAAGGAAGGAAGGAAGGAAGGAAGAAAGGAAGGAAGGAAGAAAGAAAGGAAGAAAGAAGGAAAGGAAGAAAGAAGGAAAGGAAGAAAGAAGGAAAGGAAGAAAGAAGGAAAGGAGGAAAGAAGGAAAGGAGGAAAGAAGGAAAAGGAAGAAAGAAAGAAGGAAAAGGAGGAAGGAAAGAAGGAAAAGGAGGAAGGAAAGAAGGAAAAGGAGGAAGGAAAAGAAGGAAAAGGAGGAAGGAAAAGAAGGAAAAGGAGGAAGGAAAAGAAGGAAAAGGAGGAAGGAAAAGGAGGAAGGAAAAGAAGGAAAAGAAGGAAGGAAAAGAAGGAAAAGAAGGAAGGAAAAGAAGGAAAAGAAGGAAGGAAAAGAAGGAAAAGGAAGGAAGGAAGGAAGGAAAGAAGGGAGGAAGGAAGGAAGGAAAGAAGGAAGGAAGGAAGGAAGGAAGGAAAGAAGGAAGGAAGGAAGGAAAGAAGGAAGGAAGGAAGGAAAGAAGGAAGGAAGGAAAGAAGGAAGGAAGGAAGGAAGGAAGGAAGGAAAGAAGGAAGGAAGGAAGGAAAGAAGGAAGGAAGGAAAGAAGGAAGGAAAGAAGGAAGGAAGGAAAGAAGGAAAGAAGGAAGGAAGGAAAGAAGGAAGGAAGGAAAGGAAGGAAGGAAAGAAGGAAAGAAGGTAGGAAGGAAAGAAGGAAGGAAGGAAAGAAGGAAGGAAGGAAGGAAGGAAGGAAGGAAGGAAAGAAGGAAGGAAGGAAGGAAAGAAGGAAGGAAGGAAGGAAGGAAGGAAGGAAGGAAAGAAGGAAGGAAGGAAAGAAGGAAGGAAGGAAGGAAGGAAAAAAGGAAGGAAGGAAAGAAGGAAAGAAGGAAGGAAGGAAGGAAAGAAGGAAGGAAGGAAGGAAAGAAGGAAGGAAGGAAAGAAGGAAGGAAAGAAGGAGGTGCCGTAGTGGAGGTCTTCGGAATAATTTTGACCACCTGGGGATCTTTAACCACCTGACATCGCACAGCATACAGGAGCCTTTTGCGTTTCGCCTCCAGCCTACGCCCATATTTCATTCTTGTTCAAACCTTCCAACTTCTTGCACGTCAAGCCGCCGCGGTGGCTCAGTGGTTAGACGCGGGTAAAATGATTGAGGCCCCTGTTCTGTGCGATGTCAGTACACGTTAAAGAACCTCAGGTGGTCGAAATTATCCGGAGTATTCTACTACGGCGTCCTTCACAGACTAAGTCTCTTTGGGCCGTTAAACGACATGGAAATGAAATCTTGCACGTCAATTCACCTTCCCGTATTCAGGTTTCAGCTTTCCAGGTTATTTTTGACAGAAATGTTCAGTTCAGTTTATTTTCCTTACTGGCCGCCTTGTATTGGCGGTATTACATAAGGGGTGGTTTGGTTAACTGGCACAAGTAGGAGGTCCAAAGTGAAGCTGTCGGGGGGAACTCCTATTACAAAATGCCTAATACAAACACACAGAAACTGCAGACATAGAAATTTGTAATTCTGTTACAATCCATGAATGAGAACCAACGTTTCAGACAGTAATGATAACTCGCTAAAATTAATAAAAAAAAACAGCCGCACAATGCAGTTACAGCTTTTCTAACAAAACTGTTTTGATCCTGTTTATAGAAAGCCCGAATCACTGAACTGTTTTAACGCATGCAGGTAGCGAATTTCAAAATGTTATTGCGGAAAACGCTACCTCAAAAGAAGAGATTCGCTACTTCAATCACTCTGTCTTCTGCTCTTAAAAAAAATGCACAGGCGATCATCCACTGTGAACTGGAAAATCTGCGTCAGCAGCATCGGTCATGCTACAATTCGTTTTTTCACTGATTCTAAGCTTGAGGAGTAAGTAATCATGTTAATTAAAATCATGGTACTAGCAAGTGAATTACTCATCATGAGACTTGAACACAGCGCAGTAAAACAGGGACGTTGAAAAAACCCACAGACGACAGCACTAGCACTGCAGCTGTTCTGCCGTTTCTGTGTTTTCATCATCCTCGTTTTTGTTGTTTTTCGAGCTGCTTTAAATGTGCAGTGCAATCAACGTTCGCATCGAAAAGCCTGTGACCAAGTCCTTCACAGTTTGGAGTGCGCATTTCTGCCCCAACAATATCTTCTAGAAGCACCAGTGGTGAGCAGTGACCCTGAGTGACCGAAATTTTGAACCACCCTTGAGGGCAACATTTTTTAGCGGAGACCACTTGACCGTACAGGTACTCAGTAAGAAATAAAAAAAAAACCTGTTTCCTACTTCATTCAACCTATGCAAAACTTGAAGTAAATAGTTGCCGAATGCGCACTAAATTTTGGAGTGTGTACTGAACTTTACCAATCGTCGAGCTGGGTCCGTAACCGGTACTAGCGCCTGTAGCTATAGCATTTGCGGAATTGAGGAAATAGGTGCACGGTTTCTCTTGAAAACCAAACCTATCCCTCTTGTCAAGGAATTGTTGCCGAGAAATATGCCCGTCAGGGCTTGTGCGTGATTTAGGTCGGTGAAAATTGCTGCCTACCCGTAATGCTAAAAAAAATAAATCAGTGGGGCTAAAATGCGCACTGCAGGCCCTAATCGCTACTTTGTATTCCTGAGTTCTTGCGCCTAGACCACAATTTGTGAGTTTTGCCTGTCTAGACAGTCAGACGCGGCGGTGAATGTTCTGAAGGGAGGTTGAAAATGGGGTTAATGGCTCGACATATACGTACATTCGGGAATGTGCGCTGCGACATCTTGAAATGCTAATCCGCGAGTACCGTGAATCGAATAAGAGTGGACAATTTTCTCGGTATTCTGCGTTTGCTCTCCGCGTGCGTGTCGACAGCTTACCCGCCGCATTTTTTTCCTTTCTTTTTTTGCTTAACGGGATTAAAGCCGCTTTCGCACGTGTCGCACCTGCCACACCACACAAGCACTGGCCGAATGTTTGGAGACAAGACACACCTTCGTCGTAGTTTTCTATCGGGCCTGTGATGCGTGCCCGCAGTGAGTGTTTTAAGGCGAAAGCCTTTAATGGCTCATACTGTCGTTCGTTAACAAAGTGTGTTACATGCGTTTAACTCGGGAACTAAAAGAGATAGAAGAAAACCAATGGTTGCTTCAGGTAGGGGAGGAAAAAATGAACCCAGAAGCCAAGTTTGATGACCGTAGATTAATTAGTTAATTAATTATAGGCAAAAATGCTGAAATTACGTCAAAATAGCGCGTACGTCGATATGGACATGGTGTGACGTCACATCCATCGGAAGTCGTCACGGCGTAGTGAAAATTGTCACAGAATGGTTAGAAAAACGTCGGATTTGTGGCAAATTAGATAGAAAAAATGTGTAATTAAGCGCAATTAACACTTCAGATCCCCGAAATATGTATAATTTTGGTATCGATATAGCCAGGGGAACTGTGTGCCATCACATCCACCGGAAGTCGTCACGGCGCATAACACACCGCCCTGAATTTTGTCTGCACGTAATGCGAAGGCAAGGTAACCGCTGGTCCTCAAGGGTAACGGAGGGGATTTTAAGAGAAGGCAAGCGTAGAAGGGAGGTTGTGTTGAGCAGCGGCGGCAGAAAGTTAGGTGGGCGGATGTGATTAAGATGTTTGCAGGGATACGGTGGGCGGAACTGGCGAAGGACGGGATTAATTGGAGAGACATGGAAGAGGCCTTTGCCCTGCAGTGGGTGCAATCAGACTTGTGATGAGGATGATGTTGATGATGACCACCTTCAGAAAACTTATACCTGTGCTACACGGGTACTTTTGAATGACATCTGAGTCGAATGGCAGTCGAGACTTGGAATGGCATTCGAACTCGACGGACTCCCACGGTGCTACACGGCACTTTCCAAACGCATTCGAAATTCTCAGCTCGTTTTCAGTGTACAACGACGACGACGGTCACACTAGTCCGACAACGGCACTATCACGGTGAACAGCAGCATGTGATTATAGTGAACTATCTAGTTCACTTGAACATTATTGTAGTGGGGCAAGTTTTTTGGCTACACGACACCGACGAATCCGATCGGCGGACGGTCAGCCTTCATGCCCTCGGGAGTGAGGCGGCTGAGCGAAAACACGCTGATGAGGTGACGGTGCGAATACATGCACGCTTATACATCATCCGTGTTGGAAATAAGCGAAACTAACGGCTATATTTCACATGTGCACACTTGGACACTCAATAGCGATAACCACTTGCCAAATTAATTTCAGCCGACGACGACTCCGTTCCCTTCAGCGACGACTAGGCCTAGCGAGTCCACAGGGTTGGATCGGTGATTGCGGTGGTTGTGAAGAACGAATTCAGAAGTTTTAGCGAATGCAAATGGTCAACGAGTGTAGGTTTTACAACAGTGACATGAAATCAACTATTGCTTACATCGCAGGACGCGCATACGATGAACGTGAAGCAGCGGTGTGACTCGGGCTGCCGAGCAGTGCTTTACGGCCAGCAGCAGTCGTCGCCGTCGCTAGCTTGTGACCAGTCATGGGCAGTATCGAAGATACATGTATCTTCGATACTATCTTTCGATACATTTTGTGTATCGGTATTAGGTATCGCGTGCCGAAAACTAGAGTATCGGAGTATCGGTATCGAAAATACATTTTTAGTGTATCGTGTATTTTACGATACTCGATACAAAAAAACCTGTAAATGCGCTCGCTCAGGCGGTAGTACAAGACGGGCGGCAGCACCTTCGCTGCTTTTTAGCTAACTCCCAAGCTACCACTTCTGGATCAGCGTTTCTCGGAGTTAGGAATGAATGCACCCGCAGCTTTGACGATCTTTTGAAGATGAAACCGAGTGCAGAAGAGGCAACAGTTGCTGCTGTTCTACACCCCTATTTCAAGTTGCGGTGGTTGCCAGCAGAAATGGAAGACTTCACCGTCATGCTCAGAAGCTTAGAGAAGCTGTTGTCGACTATGTCAGCACAACACAAGCCGCGCATTCTTCCGCACGCGAGGCAGTGGGATCATCGGCGCCAGCAGCATCAAATGCGTCAGCTGACGCATTCTTTTCATTTGAAGAGACAAGCGGTATAACCAGCCGTAGCTCTCAGAAGGCGTTAGTGAAGCTTCAGTTTCTCAATTATTTACAAGATCCTCGAGTTGATGTGGCTATGCTTCATTGTTATCCACTGATAAGAGGCGCCTTCGTCAAGCATAATACTGCGACGTGCTCGTCTGCTCCTGTAGAGAGGCTTTTTTCATTTGCCTCCCTTATAGCGCGCCCACATCGCGGGGCTCCTTCGGACCGGCGGTTCGAGCAAATGTTGTTACTTAAGACCTTTAAGTAAACGTAACGAACACCTTTAGCCTAATAAAAACGTTCAGCCATTTTACTTGTTGTTGTTTTAATTCCAGCTTTTCAAGAATAGTTTCAGCTTCAGAAGTTTGTTATCGCAGTACTGGCAAACTAACTGTTCGGTTCGCAAGCGCACGGAGCTTGCATCATTTAGTTTGATCAAAGGCACAGGCCATCGGGTAAGTACTCTATAGTATCGAACCGAAAACAGAAAACATTTCAGGTTTATTCATATAGACAAGTGCTCACAGATTGGTTCGTATGATGAACTTTGGGTTAAATGATTTTTCGCTAAGCTGCTTACGGAAGCGATCACTTCAACATATACCGGGTGTCCCAGCTAAATGTAACCAAACTTTTAAAAATGGCGAAGTGTCCTAGTCCATTGAAACCAACTCAGGGTTGTTCGCAGTCGCGTGGCCTAGTCTTGTGTATTTTTTTCGCTCTTCAAAGTTGATTCATTAGTTAAGTTTAATTAGCTAACTTTTTAATTATTAACTTCAGGAAGAAAGTGTCAATGCAAAAGTTTTAGATCACCTCGAAAAACCGCTAGTAGTGCTGTTTCCGTCAAGTTACGATTTACGTAGCTTCATTTATTGGCCTTAAAAGAAAGTTATCACGTGACCAACCGCTCGCTCACTTCTCTTCCCCAATGTGCACCCAAAGTCTCATCGAGGAGAGGACTTCAGAAAAAACGGATTTTATTCTTTAAGGCGCGTCTTGGGACGTTGAAGTGGCACAGTTGTCATTTGGAAGCTTTTTCTTATTGGGCGGGTTATGGTTAAAGGCCGGTAAAAAAAAAAATACTTTGCGTAGCTTTTTCTTATTGGGCGGGTTATGGTTAAAGGCCGGTAAAAAAAAATACTTTGCGTAAATATTATTTTGCTGCAAATGTCTCAGTAAGCTGTTTCGCGAAGCGATCTACAACTTTTCCATTGACACTTTGTTCCTACAACTTTTCCACTGACACTTTGTTCCTCAAGTCAATAAATAAAAAGTTAGTTAATTAAGCTTAACTAATTAGTCAACCTTGAAGAATGAAAAAAATACTGCGGACTAGGTCACGCGACTCTAAACAACCCTCATTTGGTTTCAGACGGCTAGGACACCCCGTGTTTTTTAAAAGCTTGGTTACATTTAGCCGGGACACCTGGTATATGGCTTTAGTCCAAATTAAAGTTCTAACAAGGCCAGCGTCTCTCATAGCCTTAGTCGCTTTGGGACGTTAAACCCCATAAACCAACCAACCTAACAAGGCCAACTGCGCAGACAGCGGAGCTTCAACAGATCCATGCGGTCGGATTCATTTATAAGTCCTTTCAGTAAAAGTACTCCATAGAAATACACTAAAGGTTGCAGTAACCACGCACATTTCCTAAGTTCTCCCATTATATTACCGGAATTATTAGACAGTGATTTCAGTTATGTAAACTTTGTTAGTCGTAATATAACCTGTATTATATTTGATATTTTAGTGATGTATCGAAGTATCGAAGATACAGTATCGAGTATCTGTATCGAAAATTGATTTCGGTACTGTATCTTGTATCTGTATCGAAGATACTATTTTGAAGTATCTTGCCCAGCCCTGCTTGTGACTAACAAGTTAGGCCATTTCAGTTAACGCGAACGTGCACCAAACATACTTCTGGATAAAGTAGTTTAAAATAAAGTGCTGGGCATGTCGGAGGAAGCCGGTAAAATTAGCGAGAAGCGCCGATCATCCGATGTCAACAACCCGGCTGTCAAGTGTTTCTCAGGCTAGCGATCGCGTCGGCGCTTCCCACAGATTGTCGCACTGCGTAAACAAGCACGGGTACAACCGGTACAGAAGAGAAGAGTTATTTAATAGAACTAAAGCGCATATTTCGTTTTGTGTCTTGCAAACGAGCACAAGCTGTTCATACGAAGCGATGTAAACCAATGTAAACAGCAGTATGACTGCAGTCGTCCTCATCGGCGCACTCCTGGGGAAATTTCATGCACACGCGGTAAGTGTTCATTGGTGTACTATTATCTGCAAGCACTCACTTAGACGGAACACGAACTATTTGCTAAACAAACAGCAGAAAAAAGCGAGTAGCGGATATCGAAATGAACAGCCACAGAGCCGAAAGCAGTCGCGCGGCGGTGGACGGGGCGAAGCGACGGCGACGGCTATTGGTTGGTTCGGGCTGTGTTCGCGTTTCGAAGGCATTCCAAAATCTGGAATGTCTCCGTCTCCGCGGAGCGCGGAGCTCCGTCGACTCGAATATCATCTGAACCGAATGCCGTTGAAAAACTGCGTGTAGCAGCGTTAGTTCGGCAGTCGAGTCGAATGACATTCGGTTGGAAGGCATTCGAAACGCCCGTGTAGCAGGGGTATTAGTCCGAGGAATCAGTCTCAATTTCTCTGTCGAGACCGTATTCCCCGCTTCTCGCGTGGCTGTCCCAAACATGCTACAAGCTTTTTTTCAGTATTAGCCTGCAGGGGCTCTCGAACCTTTTTTATTTTTGTGGAGTGTAGGATTGAGGCTCCGAGTTTGTTATTTTTCATTTCATCTTATTGCGAAAGCATTACTAGCCCCATTAGGTGAAATTCCGTCGGCGACCGGCTTTTTTCTTGAGGCCAAGTTGTTCCCAAAATATTGCGTCATCACTCGGTCTCCAAGCGAAGCTCACGCATTGTGCCGGTAGATGGCGCGTGCATATCCTTCCTCTATGGGGTGACGTCACGGCTCCGACTTGGCGCGCGGGCCATCCCACTCCGGCTCTGACTTGTGGGGGAGGCCGGCAAAAGAGAAGGCGAAGCAGCATGCGCGTAATGACGTCATCTGACGCATTCCCATCCCGTGAGTCGGAGCCAAGATGGGATCGCCTGCGCGCTAGGCACTCTCTCAACGCGCCCTTTCATCTGGGCAGCGCGGGTGCTGCCGCGGCTCTCCCCAGATCGAAGTTCCAAATGTGTGCAGGTCTAGTTGCACAACAAACCACCCAGACGAACCAATTCGCAGAAAGAACATTAATGAAAGAAACTCGGCCACGCAAAAACTAATGCCTTCGCAATCCCACACGTAAGCAGACTTAGGTGTCTGTCCCTATGTTTTTTTATTAAGGATACATTAAATGTTGCTTTATGTTGCGTCCTATAGTTTTTCATGCTGTATGCTCGAATATCGCATCCAAATAAGGCAAAAACAAGCGCGAATTGCCTTTTTTAGCAGAAATATGCGGCCTCTGCCGCGGGGCACGCCGCGCGGCGCGCCGCCGCCCGTGATTGGTCAAGCGAGGTCGTGACGTCACTTTGAGGACTGGAGAACCTGCCGATGCGGATCCGGCGCTGCGCTGAGTGCAGATCGCAGCTTTCCGTGGCGTTGTAAAAGCGAATATGGCGACTATTGTTTTACTGACCTCCAAAGAAAAGGACACTACAGTTTGTTCATTCCACGTATCACCTGAAAGCAAAAAGACACGAGCAAAAAATTCTACGCCTAGCACAAGCATACGCTAGCGTGAAAGACGTACGCAGATCATGCGTAAAAGGTGCCAGCACAACCTCGGCTGGTATTCTCGGAAAGGAAGGGGTGCGAACAATACTCAAGTCAATTACCACCACCGGACGCCTCCTGGCTCGCCCGAAAGAGCGTCATCCTAAAGAAAAGGCCCAAAGCGCTGTGTACAAAAATTCCTATTCTCACTACCCGGCGTAGGTTGGGGCAAGAAAGTATTTCAAGGAAACGATGAAGCAGCACAAAGCTGATGTCAAAATTAGCGAAGCGCAGTGGCCAAGCACTGCGAGGCATGGGACCACAGGATATTGAAGGAATCATTGTGCGCTGGAAACCAAGCTAAATGCGCGCAGAAGGCTGCTGCTTCACTCGTGGCGCGTTCAGCAGATGCCAGAAAATATTAATCGCTGCCTCGGAAACGTTCGCCCTTCCTAGATTTGCAGTTTAGGTTCAGTGAAGTAGTGGCCAACTATATGTGTGTTTAAAAGCCAAGCTAGCTGCTACTCGTTCGCTGCCACAACTTGAAGAAGAAACCGACTAAGGTTGCGAGACATGATGTTTTTTTGCAAAAACTTGGTTGGCATTCATTTCTCTGTTAAATTTGCATCCGAAATCAGAACGTCGAACGCTTTCATTTTAATCTCTTAGATACGATTAAACGAGATGCCGCATATGAAGAGCTTCAATGCTTGCTTGATTTGCTTTATTGTTTTTTGCTTTGCTTGCTTGCTTGGACACGTCGAACCGAGTACAAAATCACTAACCGAGCCTTGCTGAGCACGTCTCAGGTGGTCTGGCCGCACCTATAAGCTGAGAAGAGCAACACATGCTTGAGCCTCTATTAGGTTTCTGCAGGGGCGTGTTTCTGGTGAGCATGTTTCTGCTTTTAGAAGAGGCGCTTCTTCTAAATGGTGACACGCCTCTCATGCGCGAGGAAATGAAAGGAACTGCGTCATGGTTCAGCCGCGACCGAAATCTCCAGAGATCACATTAGGGACAAGCTCTGCATGTAGCCGGTGTCACGAAAGTGCTTCGAGCAGAGTACGCTTGCTTTGGTCGGCTTGAATTCTTCGTCAAAGCAGCGAGCGCTTGCGCTGCGAGCGTATGATCTTGCGGAAAACAGTGCAAGACGACACAGTCGCGGGCGTAGTTGTTCGTGGGCACGAAAGCAGAGTAGTACCTCGTGTTGAATATGATTCTCAAGGTCGGCTGACACGCTTTGTACGTCACAACGCACGCAGTACGAGGAACAACGCATGCAGCACGAGAAACAACGCGCGCTGAAAGCTCTCTCGGGTGCGCCGAAGTATCCCCGGCTCCTCAACGTGACGTCACGTTGGCCGACATGGACGAGGTTTCCCTCTCCGCTGTTCTCCTCTCCTGCGGTCGCGCGCGGCGCGGGAGATTTAAACATCGCGTTGTTAATTAGTGATTGCGCCACTGTTTTGGCCAAAATCGAAAAGATAATTTCACAGACGTGATCAGCAATGACACTACTTCAAAACCCTAAAAAATTAGCTGATTCGAAAACCACCTCAGTCTCCCTTTAATCGCCCAGACCAGAGCCAGCTCGAGTACGCCTCACGCGCACGAGACCGCCGCTTCGTCCTCGTCACGGCTTAGTGCGCAGGTAGCTCGAGCCAGGTCCGTGGCAATATTTTTCTTATTTCCCACTTTTCATTGGTGCGGTTGATGTGCATACTGAAGAATTTGCGCAGAAACACGAGGACTAAGCAGAGACAAACTTGTGTTTGTCCCTGCTTAGTCCTCGTGTTACAGCGCAATTTTTTCAGAGTGCACATCAACCAACTAGCCAACTTTCTGCTCTCCTAAGTGTATTTCTTAATTCATATAAATACCTAAAATGAAATGAGCAACTTACAAGGAGCGGTCGACTGCATTAGAAACATTCGAGCAGTCTTTCACGGTCCTGCAAACAACGCTCATGATCAGATTATTGTAAAACAACGGCTTCTGTTCGAACAGGATCTGTTTAGACTACGAAACGCTTTACGACCGGCAACGAAGCCAACCGTCTCAGCCCTACTGTGGTTTACATGAATGACGTCCTAGAATTGAAGCGTTTATCGGGAATCTTATCTGAGGGCAAGTAGTTGGAGGCTGGGGGAAGTATGGGGCGCTGTCCCTTTGGCCTTTGGGGAAACGTTTAGGAGGCGACCGCCCCACCCCTACTGCGGAGTCCCTGAGGTTAGTAGGCCAAGCTATAGTGTACCTCACTTCCGAGTTTTCTTCTGCTCAGACATTTCCCTCGGGCGTTTACTTTATTTATTTATTTATTTATTTATTGGTACTAATAGGGCCTGGATAGGAGTGGTTATATGCTACATCATCCAAGAACGAAAGGGGAAAAAACTGCAAAGCAGTGGGAACTACAAACAGTGCGAAAATACAACAATAGGGGCGGTTTCGTACAGCATAGCATCAAAACGGAATGGGAACAAAACGGTGGAAAACTGTAGAACAGAACAGAGCAAAACACTTCGCCAGCAACTCCTGTCCGTGCTCTTCTTTCATCGACGTCAAATTCTTTCGCCGCTGATCGGTTCCACTTTAATGTTTCGGCGCAGTTAACTATACTGAGCTACACTGGTTGAACTACACTGGCCGTTAGTTAGTCTTTCTGGAGCCATTGAAATCGCTCTCCAAAAGGACTGCGCCGGTCCTGGCGTTAGTCATCAAGGTTTTGCTCATGTGCTCACAAATCCAAGCATTTAAAGGTAGTCACTACAAGCAGCATTTGCTTACATATCGAAGCTGATTGCGTACCGAAGCTGATTTCGGTATATGATTCAGCATGGTAAAATGTTGCAGGCACAATCGGGCGATGTTTTCTTTTCTTTTTTGCTACTTTCAAAGCAACGAGAGTCTTCTTCGGCTCTGACAATCGGTCTTAAAAAACAGATAGTGCACACTACGTGATATTCCAGCTTTTGCATATGTGTAGTCAGCATACTATACGGTGCATGATGATCTCACAAACCTAGTACACCGCCTACTCTAATTTCTACATATGGTTTCTCATCCGAGACCAGTGTCCCACGCTTTAGTAGTTATGCACGTTAAGAAACCCAGACAGTCGGAATTACCTCCTCCAAGAATGGCGCCTCTATCTCTCTCTCTTATAATTATTTCACTGCCTCCTTAATGAAATTTGCTTTGAGGAAAGGAAAGACGCAGTGACTGCCTCAGGTCTCGATAAGCACCTCAACCACGCTGTGGGGAAAGGGGTAGAGAAGGAGTGAAATAAGGAGAAAGAAAGATGCTGTACTGGAAGGATCCGGAATAATTTTGACCACCCAGGTATGTTTAATATTCCCCTATCGGGGGATAGGGGAATAAGGGGGTGCCAGTGCGCATGTGCAGAACAGTTACCGATAGGGTCCCTCCAAACCAATACAGTCGTCCCCCTATTTTGATACTAGCTACTGTCAAATGACTCCTTCAGAGTTCCGTACATGTATAGGTCCATCCGGCGCTTTCGGATTATCCATACTGAAGCACTATAAGCGATGTGCATCATATCGCAGTGATCGCGCCTTAACCCCCAGCTCGTTCGCGGTTAACTACGCACGAAGCTTACACATTGCGATATATTTTGCTTCATAGTATGTTCGACAACTTTACTTACTTGGTTTGCCCGCACATGATGCAAAACCATGATTGTTTACGCCGAGGTCGACGAACCGAAAGACGCCAACTTCGGATTGCCGCCGAAGAGCGGCGGTGGCGCCATCAAAGGAGCCGCGCGCCTTGCAAAGCTCGCCTGAGCGCCTTTCGCTTTGTGGAACTTTGCTGCGGAAATAATAGGTGGCGCCAGCACTGTCTTTCGGTTTTTGTATTTTGGCGCAGATTACGCGCCGAGCCAGGGAGGTGACAAGTTATGCTACCGCAATGAGCAAGCTCAGTGCTCAGTTTCTCCGCAAATGAACCAGCGGTTCAGGCAGAGCAAATTTGAAAAATAACTACATTACAGGCGCACAACACTATTTAGCTTGGTGTCACGAAGCTTGGTCTGGAGGATAAAGGCATCCGTTTTGGGTTCCTGACGTTATTCGTAGCCCCGTAGCTTTGCACGTAGCCTCCGTGTGTCCACGCCGCATTCCCTCCAGCAATCAAACAGCTTCGCGCACGTATCGCACCAGCTGTACCGCGCTGTCGGAGGCCGGACATTGATGTCGAAGACCCCTCAGCACGCTTCGCTTGCTCCGCCGGCCGCACGCGTCGGTCGTGCCGGCGACGTAAAACGCCTTGCTCCTTGCAAACGTTACATGTAGCGCCATCTGCAAGCTGTGTTCTAAAGTAACGCAAAAAGTTTACAATTTTCGCCGCTAGGTGACAGCAGTCAACCAAGCATTTTTACGAAGATTGTTATGGAGTTATGGTACTGGTTCTGCACGAATGGCGTGCCGACACAAAGCAATAAAAAAAAAAATGTACTCCATGGCAGTCTCCGCTACCGTCTGCAAGCATGCCATTCAAATGGCTTTCGCCAAATGTTTTAGCAAACTCAACCTGTTTCTTGCAAACTAGCTGGATTCAACCGCTGGAGCGGAAACGCTTCCGGTTAAAACTGAGCCTCCAGTATCGAGCGTGCGACGAGTGGGAAATCTCTGAAAATCTCAGAGGCGACGTTTTAGGAGTGCCAGCCTAATCCTTCATAATCGCTGCCACTTCTCGTGCAAAAAAGCCTCTCTGTTTACCCAGAGGAACTTGTTTCCTTGTTATGTTTTTTTTTGTGTTATTACTTTCGTTATTATTTAAAACGCACGTTGTTTTTGCTCGTGCTGCAATTCGTACCATTTTTAGGCTTGGGGTTTACAAAATATTTGACGAAACTTCTGAGAGCTAAGCAGTCTCTTCCCGGTCTTCAGGTCCACCCGCAAACATTTAGTGCTAGTTTTCACGGTATGTGACATATTTAATTTTACTACGCCTGCAGGTAGCGTCTCTGTATTTGATTCGGTTGTCATGGTGACACTATATGCAACAAACTCCACTCGTTTTAGCTGATTCAGGCTCCATTCCAGGTCATACGGTAAAAAAAGATGTCTATGCGGAATTTTTGAGACAAGCACGCGTACTGAGGATAGTTCGGCACAGCAGCGACAGTCATGTTAGCAGGCAAACTCCATCGAAAGTGCTCAAGGAGCGATGAGTGGTGTTGAGGAGAAGCCATGAATTCGGATGGCCGAACTGCATGTTTTCGGCCAGATTGTGGGCGCATCTGACTTTCCATTCTCAGGTCTGTTTTGCAAGTGGAGCTTGAAATTCGGTGAGTTCAGACTTTTTCCCTGAATTGTGTTAGCCGTTCGTGGCCACATAAACTGTGTATAAACACGTATTGTTTTAAGTAAATTCACTGCGGCGTTCATTCCTGTAATATACACAGCTTCCGTACCCGGCTGTTATCGCTGTGGATCCCAAGCTTCTATTACGACAGGTGGCGTTCAGCTGGCGTTATTTTGTTTTTAATGACGTGGTTGTTAAAATGGTTTCACAAGCATGCTGTAAAAATTTTCGGTAAATGTCATTAATTCCACGTAACGGGACACCGTTGCTTCACCGCTCAAAACAATACAACTGCATATTGTATATGTGCAGAGATATTTCATGGGACAAGTACATAAGCCCTACTTGTCTCAGCGAAAAAAAAAACCTAGAGAAATGAACTGGCAATTTCGTTGTGCGAAACCAAGCGAAAAAATTAATGCAGGTATATAGTGGTCTAATATATTTATGTATTTTCTGTATAAGTCCCCTATCGACTTGATGCCCGTTTGAAAGAGTCTAAAAGGAAGGAACATATACAACTTGAAGCAAGAACAACACTAGCTTATTTCACGTCGACATTCGTTGCAGTTTTCAAATAACGGAACGTTATAGGCAAGCCGCTTTAGTGTTACACGACACATTTTGTATATCAAGTCGTAATATTCGTTTAGATCGCTTCGCCGGTCTGCAAGCCGTCACCAGTACTACCGATACACCGTTCAGAGTGGCTGTACAAGTACAATTAGAACTGCCATGCTAAGCGTAGAGGCTTTAAGTTGTGTGTCCTGATGATTCGCGGGGTTCCGAAAAGGCGTTAATGCACTCTCGTTCTTCAAATTGAGACTTCTGCAACGTTGATGGCCAATGCGACTTCCGATCGACAGGGAATCGAATAGCTTATCAGATTTTCTACATTTGTAAGTCTCATTGCCTGTTAGTTGTCGGTAAGCAAGCAGGTTATTTTCTGCCATTAGAATTTGGCTTGGGAACAGATTGCCAGTGCCATCTCACAGCACAATTTTAACAGCATAACCTTTCAGTTTAACACGTAAGGCTACTTCAGCTTGCACTACGTTCCTTAACATTATGCTGTTGTTTCCTGCTACCTATGGTGGGTCAGTAAATGAGAAATTAAAGCGTGCAGCGACATAGAACATTAGAGTGCGTTTCACAGCAATAAACTTGTTCTGTGCAGCACATGAAATACCAAACTTCGAAAACCTTGCTCAATGGCATTTAGTATTATTATAGCTGCGAAACTTCTTACACCAGATCAAACTGGTGTGGTTGAAGGTGATCTCTAGAGCCGATTAATTTGGTTACGTACCTTTGATAGTAGAAGAGCACATTTGGTGTCCAATTAAAGTACTCCGCTCGTGGATTCAAGGTAAATCCCTCATTTAAAGACATCATATGGCGCTTGTACTCTCTTCTGATACACTCTATCCCTTCAGAACACATGAGCCCCTAGAGCCAGTAGCACCTCATAGAGACGAGTCATTTAATATGTCAACTCTTGACTCGACTCACTGACTTCGTCCTTTATTAACTCACGTGTTCCTTTCTCATTTAACAATTCACTTTTTAAACTGAATCTTTTGCAGACCACCTACACCGCAGGCAGGGGCAGCGAAAGCGGATTGACATTTAGCGTAAGGAGCCAAGTGTGAAAATTTTGAGTACACTTTGTGGAACACTCCGGTTAATGTGACTGCGCTGTAAGAAGCGAACCGCTTCGAACAAATCTGCGTTTGCTTCTTATTTAACAAGCAATGCATTAAATAGCTCGGAACTCTTTGTGCACGACGCCTGAAATATGTTTCTCTCTTTTTTTTTCGCAAATGAGTTAAGGTTTCCTATTTCATTTCATTTCAATTTCGCTCGATCGAGTAAAAGCAATACATGGGGAAGTGATGGCAAGAATTACTAATCTGGCCGCATGCACGGTATTCAATGGATATTAAATATATATTTGATAGCTTCAACACGGAGGTCTTGGTAAAGAGTAAGCTTGAAAACGCATTCATCACGCGGCAATAAAGCGTTGAGTTTGCACCAACTGTTTATTCGCCAGACGCCGCACCGATACCTCAACCTCCAACAAGAAATAAAATTAACTGTAAGGCACACACGTGAGAGAGAAGCACGTGGGCTGAGAGCGCGGTGATATATGAGCAACGAAAGAATGTAAGACGTAAAGAAACAATGGAAGAAAAAAGAATAAAGGTGGAAATAGAGAAAGAAGGGAAGAAAGAGGCGAAGAACAGAAGAAAGAAAGAGATAAAGGAAGAAAGGAGAACAAAGAAAGAAACGACAAGAAAGAAAGAAAGAAAGAAAGAAAGAAGGAAAGAAAGGAAGGAAGAAAGAAGGAAAGAAAGGAAGGAAGAAAGAAAGGAAGAAAGAAAGAAAGAGAGAAATAAACAAATAAATAAAAAGGAAGGAAGGAAGGAAGGAAGGAAGGAAGGAAGGAAGGAAGGAAGGAAGGAAGGAAGGAAGGAAGGAAGGAAGGAAGGAAGGAAGGAAGGAAGGAAGGTAGAAAGAAGGGAAGGAAGAAGGATGGAAAGAAGTGAAGGAAGAAGGGTGGAAAGAAGTGAAGGAAGAAGGGTGGAAAGAAAGAAAGGAAGAATCAAAGAAAGGAAGAAAGAAGGAAGGAAAGAGGCATTTTAGGTTTGGTTTTGGTTTTATGGGGTTTAACGTCCCAAAGCGACTAAGGCTATGAGAGGCGCCGTAGTGGAGGGCTCAGGAAATTTCGACCACCTGGGGTTCTTTAACGTGCACTGACATCGCACAGCACACGGGCCTCTAGAATTTCTCCTCCAAAGAAATTCAATCGCCGCGGCCGGGATCGAAATTGCGTCTTTCGGGTCAGCAGCCGAGCACCATAACCACTGAGCCACCGCGGTGGCCTAGAGGCATTTCAGGGTCACATGTTAGTACTTCATACGTATAAGTTAGGTTCTTCGGTTTCAAGGTAACGAGACCAACGAAAGTACCCTGATTTTATTAGTTCGCTGGCAGAAATGCTTCCACTCCACCGAAAAGCCTTTGTATGTCTGCCTGTCTGGTCTCCCCGCGACCTGGAAGACCTGGGTGCCAAGTGCCTGCGTGGCAGGTGCGCCACCTAGGCCACGTGACCTTGTGACGTCATCACAACCTGCACATCAGATTTCCAGCAAACTGCCCGCATTGGCAGTTAACGAATTAACGAAGTGCGAAAGCCAGCGTTATGGGAAACAAGCGTCAGCGAGGGACCGAGAAAAGAATGAAAAATAACAGTGCCCTGCGCGCCACTAGCCAAGTGAGCGAGGAAAATATACAGACGGATCATGAAGGTGTCTCCCTCTGTGACAGGGGAGATATACTTTAGGATTGGCGAATAAAAATAAATAAAAGCAAAGTCTCCTTGCCGCGCCGCCCAGGGGCCAGTGGTATTGTTAGGCCATTGGAGTCCACGCGGTTTGTGCTTACGCCTCGTATGTGGAAGGTGCAGGGTTCGATCCCCAGTGCCACCATGTACTGACCGGTGTACTCACCGGTGGTACAATGGATACAAGCTTTCCTCTGCACTTGCGCTCGGCTCCATTGACGTAAAATGCTTGGAGAATGGATGTTCGACCCCACCTTAATTCTATAGACGAAAAATACTTTGGCTCATTGCGCTCTTTGGCCAAAGCTGCCTTTGCGCCGTTCAGATCCATCATCATCAACATCAGCGCTGGGTTAAGCAAATCGATAGTGCATTTTTGGACGTTTCTCCGTTAATTCACGCACATGCCGGTGCAGACCGCAAGGCTCCATATCTTCGCTAAGCGTCGCCTACCGTAGCGTAGCGCTGTCTGTTTGCACATTATTTGTATTTTGACACAAAGGGGCACAAGTAAACAGGACATGAGATAGAAGAGACAATAAGACAATAAGCTCAGCCAAAGACTGGAACGGCCTTCCACACAACGTTGCTGCAACCACCTGTCCATCCTCATTTTTGAATTATATAACTGCCATATTTAACGAATAACATCTTTGTACATAAAGTTTCTTTCTATCTGTACCAACCCCTTATGTAATGCCCCCTAACTGCGGGTCTTTAAGGTAATAAAGTGAGGTGAAGTGAAGAGGTAGAAGAGACACAAGCACCAACAGCTGGTGCCGGGATTGCCGTCGGCGCGACGGCAAAATTAGTTACAAGAGGCTCTCATAGGTGGCGCCAGCTTAACCTGCGGCTCGTCGGACCTTCAACGACTGGAGTAGATCGGAGCTAATCAGAACAACCGCAAGCAATGCTCCAAGCGCGCGGGCCACCGGCTGCCGTCTTCCTCCCCATTCTCATATGAACGCGGGGCAGAAGACTACTCGCGTTATAAGCGTCGCCTCTCAAGCTGCTACGCAGCAGACCCTTCGCTGTATTCCTAGAAGCCGTACCAATGTAGAATACAGAGGAATGGAACGCCTGACCTTTGAGTCAGGTACGCTACCGCTACTTCACGCAGGCACCTTCGAACGGCTTGGTTAAAGTGGGCTTTATGCATGTGCCGGGTGGTCTTTCACATAATGATTTTAATTACGAAGGAGGAAACAGCGTCCGTGTAGGCAAGAGAAAGCGCTATAGTGTCATACCCTTAAAGAAGAATCTTAAGTGTCCCCCCCCCCCCCCCCACAACTTTTTGGAGCGAAAGCCCTACTTCAGCACCAGAGCTGCAAAAGCCGGGCCATCGCTGAAGCCTTGACCCTGATAAAGAAATAAAATAATTATTGCCATGCCTGGGATTTGAATCCGTGGGCCACTGCACGAGAGCACAATGCTATTGCCGCAGTTTTTCTTTATTGCATGAAAGAACTTCCGTAAAAAAGGGGATAACTTCAATCAAACTTGTTCGCGTCTCAAGCAAAAAGGCCGAGAAGCATTGATCGCTTCTCGGCCTTTTGGCTAATGGCATATTCGATAAACTCGCACCAGAATTGACCCAAAACCACTGCGGTGCTCAAGGACCCGCGGTAGTGGAGCTCCAAGCCGGGGCAACATCGAATACAAACTGCATCGCGCCGGTGCCCGTTCCGAACGCCGCCTTGGGGGCAACAAAAAAGTGCCCCCACACGGTGCGCCCCATTTATCGAAGATGTCCGGTGCGCACCGGTGCAATTTATCGAACATAAAATTTCGCACCGGTGCGCACCGGTGCGCACCAGTGCTGTTTATCGAATATGCTATAAGATCAATGCTATTGCCGCAGCCGATCCCGCCTCGTGTTAAGCAAGACCTACTGAACTACAGAGCTGCACATATGGCGGGGTCCTATGGAGCAGCGTGCGCCAACTTTCGTTAACTTATTGGACGTTGAGGGCGCTCGGTTGACCTGTTCGTCTGCTATGATCATCATCATCGTTTGCCATTTTGAGCAAGATAATTAATACATTTGTTTCGTCTTCCTCTGCTATCTTAACATCAGCAATAAAAATATCCATAATAACTACTTTTTTCGCTCTGGAAGAGTATAAAAAACGTCTTCCTTTTTATCCGCTTTCTTTTCCTCAGCACCACCGTGCCTAGCATAGATAAATGGATGATAATGATTACATGGACAAACGACAAAACTGCTTTGTTTGAAATAAAATGATGGAGGAGGCCATTTTCTCAACTGGTATATATTAGCGCCACGCCGCCCGTAATGTTTCTACCCTAGCGGCAAAAGGCATGAACTAGAAAGTGCGCGCTGGAGAAGGGCCATTTGTGCAGGTCTGTAGTTCAGTAGGTCATGGTGTTAAGACGCAACACACTCTCATGCTGTGCATTGCGCACCGTCGTCATCATCACCTTCCATATGTGGCGCGAACAGATCAAATCAGCTTAACGTGCCGACGACCCAGCAAAGCAAAACTATAAGGCAATCGGTCTAAAAACATGTTTTCGCACCTCTAGTCGGTTCGACTGCGTTAGAAGCCTACCGTTTGTTACTATCGCTGCTTGCTTTTTGATTGTTTAGTCATCAACTTGCCCAGCAATGTACAATTATCACATATTCTAAAATAGGTTTCCTTTTTACTTCATGTAACTACATTCCTAATGCTTCGAACTATAAAGAACCGTCTTCAATGCGAAACTATGCAGAAGCGTCGCGAAAAAGACCGCGTTGACCATTTGATGTACGGCCAGCTGACTCCTCGCAGACTTTTCATGCATTGTCTTTTTTTGGAAATCGAAACTTTGTTCTTGTGAAGCGTTTTCTTCTTTCACAGTTTTTTTCCTAGAGTGACAGGGAGAGCAGCCGGTCGCAAGCAAAAAGATATACACTGTGGGGGTCTTAATAGGGGATATAAATATGTTTTCCCCGTTTAACCGCGGCTGACGCAGTTCAAAACCGCCCGAACCTCACCCCGTGATCGCGTATGCTACCGAGCGCACGTCGACCACGGCGGGCCGTGCACTGAGAGAACAAAGGAACGACACATTGGCTTACACAAACAAGGCATTTATTGCTATAGCGACAATGACGGCAGCTAGCAACAAAATACACTGAGGAATCGAGGACGTCCGAATCACCAGCATGGTTATGAGCGTATGTCCGCCCACGCTAGGGCAAGAGGGAAGCTCCGAGGCCGGACGGACGAGATGCGGTAAAACGTTCCGCCTCACAAGGCTTCGCCCCGCCGGCCGAGGTTCAGGCGCGCGTCCAAGTCCCGGACCGAAGAAGGTCTTCTCCCCCGCTCACGCGCGCATCAGTCACACCATCCGTGGCGCTCGTGTTGCGGCGACACCGGCGCCCTCCCTTTTTAGTTAAAGTAACTAACTAAGCTAAGAAAGGTGCATCGCGGGGGAGCCAACCAAAGGGGAAGACGCGGAGCAAAGTCCCCAAAACACCTAGCTGCATTTCTTAACCTAGATGAAGTGATTCAGGCATGAAGGCGACTAGAGGAAAGGCTCGCTTGTACTCTACTGTGAAAGGAAATATTTTACATGTGTAGCTCGCTTCTTGCTTTCGCTTGTTTGCTTTCGTTTATGTGCATTTAGCACAAGCAAAAATTAAGAAATAAACTTCCACATATATTTTCGCCCGGCAGCCCGATCACCTATATCTTGCATGTTACTTTTTTTTACGGCAATAGCATATCCTCTTGCTAAGCCCAGCACTAAATGCGACCATGTCAGTATTAATTCTCGTTATTCATCTACTGCTTGTGCTGACTATAATTAGCGACTAGTGAACGCACAGAATTGCAACATACATCAACCAAATAAAATGAAAATGTTTGCGCTGGAAAAAAATATTCTCCGAGAAAAATCCGAATGTGGAGTTTTGCAAAAAAAAAACCGAAAAAGAAAAACTGAAATTTTGTCGTGTCCGGTCGCTGTGTTGAATGCAGCGAAAGACGCACACGGTACTTTTAGACTTCGTTTATTTAAAAGCCGATGAGGGTGCGACCAGCGTCGACCGAGGCAGGAGCCGAACTGGCCGCCCGAAGAAAGGAGGGAGCGGAGAAGCGTCCACGGGAGGGAGTGGCTTCCCAAAACAGGAGGAGGATGCGAGTGGTCGTTAGGAGGAGGATGCGAGTGGTCGTTAGGAGGAGGATGCGAGTGGTCGTTAGGAGGAGGTCGTTAGGAGGAGGATGCGGGGGCGCACACACACAAAAGCAATAAGGGGACACAACACTTCCTTCCCCCTTAGAAAGTTGCCTGGTATCGTGCAGGGGGTCGGCGCTCACGCGTGGAGGCGCGCTGGCTTTGTGCGCTCGGGGGAGAAACACTTGTAGGCTGGCTGTTGTTCGCTGTGTCTCCTAGGTCTGTCCTGGGCGAAGTCTCTTCTTCCGGGAAGAGATGCCAGGCTATGTGGGAAGATGGTGCACGTGTTCTCTCCGCTGGCGGACAGCTCTCAGACGGCGTCGTAAATCTACGCAGCTGGTTGAGATGTCGGCGTGCTACTGTGCCATGTATGTTGACGAGCCAAGAGCGCAGGCCTATGCGTCTGACAATTGTAGCTTCCTCCCAGCGTGGCTTTTTCAGAAACTGTCGGGCGAGGACGCGCTGCCCCTCATTAAGCGTGCCGCAGCGCGGAATTGCTTTTTCTTCCCGGAACGTCTCTGCCTTTGGCTCGGGGAGGATGGCTGTGAGCTGGGTTCGCATTTCACGCTCGAACATCATTTTCGAGGGGGTCTCGCCTGTTGTGCTCTGAACCGTCGTGTGCTGCTTGAAGAGAAAGCGCGCAAGGCGGCGCTGCAGCGAGCCTGTCTGATCTCTTTCAAGGGCGCGTTTTAGCTCGGCTACGTAGCGCTCGGCTTGTCCGTTTGTCGCTGGGTGGTAGGGGGCCGATGTAACTGATGAGATCCCGTTGTCGCGATAAAACTTGAGGATCTCCGCAGACACAAACGGTGTTCCGTTGTCCGACACTACCTTGCGCGGCAGGCCGAACGTTGCAAATAGTGATCGGAGGTTGTCAATGACTGCTGCCGAAGTCGTCTGTCCCATTTGCCTTATCTCAAGCCACTTTGTGTAGGCATCTACGACCACAAGGAAAGTGCAGCCCTCAATTGGTCCTGCAAAATCAATGTGCAGTGTGTGCCATGGTGTGTCTGGCTTTTCCCATTCTGGGACGGGAGCTTTCGGCGGGGCGCTCCGGCTGCTCTGGCAAGGCTTGCATTCTCGCACCACTGTTTCGATGTCGTTGTCAATGCCAGGCCACCACATGTAGCTTCTGGCACACTTTTTCATTGCAACGATGCCCCGATGTCCGGCGTGGATGAGAGACATAGCTTGTGCGCGTAGTTCTCTCGGCATCACAACTCGGGTCCCAAATATGATGCAGCCGCGATGGGTGCTCAACTCTGTAGCTCGCCTGCGGTAAGCGTCGAAGTTGTCCCCTTTGAGTTTATGCACGTTGCCTTGTTGAACAGCTGTGTAAACTAGCCGGAGAGCTGCGCACTTCTGCGTAGATGCTGCAACTGTGCCCGCTGTAAGCGGAGGTTCTGGCAGTGCTTCGAACATCAGAACGTCTCCTGGTGGAAATGGTTCGTCAACAGTTGCGTCTAGTGGCAGACGGCTTAGCGCATCGGCGTTTTGATGTTTACTCCCATTGCGGTAGACCAGAGCGTAGTCGTACGCTGAGAGTTTGATGCACCAACGTGTCATTCGCGGAGACAAAGTTGGTGGCATAGGCCTTTGTGGTCCCAGAATGCCCAATAGCGGTCGGTGATCGGTTATAAAGGTCACCTTCCGGCCGGCAATGTACTGGTGAAAATGTGTCGCCGCGTAGACGATGGCTAGCCCTTCTTTGTCAAGTTGCGCGTAGTTGCGTTCTGCTTGCGACAACGTACGTGAGGCGAAGGCGATGGGAGCTTCCCTTCCTTGCTCGTCAGTTTGCGATAGAACCGCGCCGACTCCGTACGGTGATGCGTCGCAAGCCAAAAGCAGAGGCTTCCTTTCGTCGTAGTGGCGGAGGACTGTACATCTTCGAATCAGGTCTTTCAGGGCATCGAATGACTGCTGATGGCGTGGCGACCATGTCCATGTCACATCTTTCCGAAGGAGTTGGTATAAGTCGTTGGCCACGGTAGCTCTTTGTTCCAAGAACCGGTCGTAGAACGTCAAGAGTCCGAGAAAAGCCTGTAGCTCCTGCTTGTTTGTTGGAGCTCGTGCTTCTGTGATCGCTCGCACTTTGTCCTCGGTAGGGTGAATGCCTTCCGCATCAATTCGGTGTCCCAGAAATTGCACCTCTGGCACCGCAAAACAGCACTTCGATTTGCTTATGCACAAATTAGCGTTTGCTAGCCTTTCGAGAACGAGCTCTAGGCGCACTGCATGCTCTTCAGTGGAAGTGCCACTGATGATGACATCGTCAAGGTAGACACAAACTCCTGGGATGCCCTGAAGCACTGTCTCCATGAATTTTTGAAATATGGCCGGGGCTGCAGCTACGCCAAAAGGCAGTCGCTTGACTTTGTACAAGCCTTTCAGTGTGTTAATTGCCAATAATTCAGCAGTTGACTCGCTCACCTTCAGCTGCTGATACGCCTGGGTGAGGTCCAATGTGCTGAAGACTCTTGCGCCTCGCAGTACACTGAATACTTCTTCAGGTGTCGGTAGCGGGTAAGAGGACGCTTTAGTCGCAAGATTGACGGTGCTCCGGTAGTCTCCGCAGAGGCGTATGGTTCCGTTCTTCTTGCGAACTACGACAAGTGGTGTGGCCCATTCTGACTGCGACATTGCAACTAGCGTGGAAACACAAGGACAGCGACACAGGAAACCGACAGGACAGCACGCTAGTTTTTTTAGTTGGGAAGGACAGGGCCCAATGTACTAGAAAGGAGTATGATCATGGAAGACAGTTGGGCTAGTTGGTGTGAATTCGTTAATGACTGCGACATTGCAACTAGCGTGGAAACACAAGGACAGCGACACAGGAAACCAACAGGACAGCACGCTAGTTTTTTAGTTGGGAAGGACAGGGCCCAATGTACTAGAAAGGAGTATGATCATGGAAGACAGTTGGGCTAGTTGGTGTGAATTCGTTAATGACTGCGACATTGCAACTAGCGTGGAAACACAAGGACAGCGACACAGGAAACACAGGAATTCACACCAACTAGCCCAACTGTCTTCCATGATCATACTCCTTTCTAGTACATTGGGCCCTGTCCTTCCCAACTAAAAAAACTAGCGTGCTGTCCTGTCGGTTTCCTGTGTCGCTGTCCTTGTGTTTCCACGCTAGTTGCAATGTCGCAGTCATTAACGAATTCACACCAACTAGTCCAACTGTCTTCCATGATCAAGGCCCATTCTGAATGCTGCGTCGGCTCGATGACACCTTGCTGCTCCAGTTTGTCCAACTCTTTTTCAACTGAATCTCGGAGAGCAAACGGCACCGGCCTGGCCTTCAGAAATTTGGGTTGCGCGTTGTCCAACAACTCCAGTGTGACCGGGGGCCCTTCGTTTCCTGGAATCTCTTCCGAGAATACTCTTTCGTATTTCTCTTGCAGTTGCTCAACCATGTTCTGGCTCGGCGTCTGGTGTATGCCGCATATCATCACGCCTAGTGGAGAAAACCAGTTTCTCCCTAGAAGGCTTGATCCTGTGCCCTTCACAACAAGCAGAGGTAGCGTATGGGTCTGGCCGTTGTAGTTAACCTGCACGTTGGCAGAGCCCAATAGTGGCAGATTCTGTCCTGACCACGTTCGCAGGTGCGTGTCGTCTTGTTGCAGGGCGGGTGCGTCAGATGGCCATGAAGTTCGGAACGTGTCCTCACTGATCAGAGTACAGGCTGCGCCGGAGTCCACCTCGAACTTAATCAGCTGGTGATGTACGCTTACTTCTGTAAAAATCTTCGGTCGCGTGCCGAGATTCATGGTGTTCAGGTCGTACAACACAGATGGTGTTGCTGATGTTGTTCCATGGAGATCAGATAGCGGCGTATTCTCTGAGGCGTTGACGCTGTGATTAGGCTGGGAAGGTGACTTTATCTTGGCAAGTCTCCGTTTCGTAATGCATGCTCTTTCGATGTGCCCTCGCTTGTGGCAAAAATTACACGTGGCTGACTGGAATCGACATCCCTGGGGGTTGTGTTGGTCGTCACACCGCCAGCAGCGTTGTGCCTTTTTGACCGATTTTACAACAACAGAAGGCTTGCGCACCTGGTTGCTTGTCTGGTGTACCGGCTCGGTGTTCCGGCGAATCCCTCTCTGCTGGTGACCGGCGCTCTCCGCTCGAACGGCGATGTCGTAAGCTTTGCTGAATGTGAGGTCCTTCTCAGCGAACAGGCGCTGCTGCAGTGACTCGTCACTCAGTCCGCACACAAATCTGTCGCGTAACATCACGTCCAAGGGAAGCATGGTGGTGTTAGCAGAAGAAGCTGCGTCTCCCTCCTGCCCGGTAGCTGTTGTCGACAGCGTTCCAAAATTGCAGTCGGCAGCGAGCTTCTTGAGCGCGGCTACGTAGGCGCTCACAGTTTCTCCTCCCAGTTGATCTCGTCGTTGGAAGCGAGCCCGGCTGTAGACCTCGGATGGCCTTGGGTCGTAGTGCTTTTGCAGCGCTTTTACGATGTCGTCGTAAGACACTGCCGCTGGTGTGCTTGGCTGAATAAGGGCGCAGACAGTATCGTAGGTCTGCTCCCCGCACAGCGTCAGCAGGTTGGCCCTCTTCAAGGCTGGGTCTGTGATGTTGTTAGCTTCAAAGTAGAACTGAAGGCGTCCAACCCACGATGACCACGATGAGCCGTTGAATTCTGGTATCTGATTGGGAAACCCTCGCGTAGCCATGGCTTGTCACTAGCGTTGCGTAGCGCGGGTCGAATCCACTTTCTCGTCGCCACTGTCGTGTCCGGTCGCTGTGTTGAATGCAGCGAAAGACGCACACGGTACTTTTAGACTTCGTTTATTTAAAAGCCGATGAGGGTGCGACCAGCGTCGACCGAGGCAGGAGCCGAACTGGCCGCCCGAAGAAAGGAGGGAGCGGAGAAGCGTCCACGGGAGGGAGTGGCTTCCCAAAACAGGAGGAGGATGCGAGTGGTCGTTAGGAGGAGGATGCGAGTGGTCGTTAGGAGGAGGTCGTTAGGAGGAGGATGCGGGGGCGCACACACACAAAAGCAATAAGGGGACACAACAAATTTCTAAAGACAAAAATCGACAACTCCAGCCTCTAGTTATGCGGCATTCCATTTAGCTGGAGTTTTTGTTGTTGTCAGTGGTTATTTATTATTTATAAAAATAACAATGGAAGGAAAAGACGTTGCTAGCCGCGGCATCTGCCATCGAAACCTGAAGCACCTGAGGTGCAGCTAGCGAGAATATAAGGACAGGGAGAGGGAAAGAAAGAGGGGAGCGGTAGAAGAAAGGACAGGGGTAGGGCGGCAATATACGCTATGTACAAATGCAGGGTATTCAAAAAATGGCCTGGCTTAGCTTATGGTTAAGCCTAGGATGCGAAGCATAGTTTTGCGGTCTGGCGAGCCGCCCTCTCCCTGGCCGACATCTCGCTGCTCAACTGACTCAACGAGTGCGTCGCCTTTTGCGTGATGTCAGTATCTCCTAGCGGTAGGAGCGGGAGTTAGGCCGCCGGCGGAGGCTGCGCGTCCGCAAGCGAGCGCACGAGGCCCCAGCTTTCACAGCTGTTGTGACGTCATATCACGTGGTGCGCCGATGAAGGTCAAGTGGTAGCTGCGCGGCCGTGCGCGGCGCAGCAAGGAAGAGCTCGGTTGTGCGAGTAATATGCTTCGCATAAAAGAAATACTAGATCGAGTTCATGCTGTTTTCAGGCAGTGCAAGCCTGTTTTAGTGTGTCGCTAGAACTGCGCTGTCTCAATCACACTTACCGGGCACTTCCTAGTGCGTACGCCTGCTGTATAGGAAACATTTTCAAGCATAAATAGCCAGCCTTTCACTTCTCTACATGTTCGCGAACAAGGCTCCCGGGCGGGAGCCGGACCGTCTGTTAAAGGTTCTTTTTGTGTGTGTGTGTGTGTGTGTGTGTGTGTGTGTGTGTGTGTGTGTGTGTGTGTGTGTGTGTGTGTGTGTGTGTGTGTGTGTGTGTGTGTGTGTGTGTGTGTGTGTGTGTGTGTGTGTGTGTGTGTGTGTGTGTGTGTGTGTGTGTGTGTGTGTGTGTGTGTGTGTGTGTGTGTGTGTGTGTGTGTGTGTGTGTGTGTGTGTGTGTGTGTGTGTGTGTGTGTGTGTGTGTGTGTGTGTGTGGAGGGGGGGGGGGGTCGGTGCTCTGCCTTTTTCTTCAGGCAATGTTATTTCTGTCCGGGATAATTTCTTCTAACAACAGCTCCTCAGGCACATTAAACATCCATGAACCGTTCCGAGGATCGATAGAATGAAACAATAGTTACAAGAAGTAAAGTTCAGTCGCCATTAGAACTTCGTGTCATAGTGCTCTGACCGCTCGTTTGGTCTGACCGTGTCTGAACGTGGTCTGGTTTACATCTGGGCTCCAAACGCTAGAAACACTCTGAGGCAACTTGCACCCTGCAAAACGAGGCTTGCAAGTTAACTGCGTCTATATTGCCGTAAGTACCGCATGTATCCCGGCTCATGCGTCAGCGCTGGCTTGAAGCTTCGCTCCCTCGCTTCAGTTTCCGGGTAAAGAGTTCCTGGAACAGAAAAGCATCTTTTGCCGCCGCGGTGGCCCAGTGGTTATGGTGCTCGGCTGCTGACCCGAAAGACGCGGGTTCGATCCCGGCCGCGGCGGCTAGAATTTCTTTGGAGGAGAAATTCTAGAGGCCCGTGTACTGTGCGATGTCAGTGCACGTTAAAGAACCCCAGGTGGTCGAAATTTCCGGAGCCCTCCACTACGGCGTCTCTCATAGCCTTAGTCGCTTTGGGACGTTAAACCCCATAAACCAAACCAAACCAAACCAGAAAAGCATCTTTTATGCGAAGCATACTAGCCGCACAACGGAGCTCTTCCTTGCTGCGCCGCGCGCGGCCGCGTAGCTACCACTTGACCTACATCGGCGCACCATGTGATATGACGTCACAACAGCTGTGAAAGCTGGGGCTCAACTCGTGCGCTCGCTTGCGGACGCGCAGCCTCCACCGGCGGCCTAACTCCCGCTCCTTCCGCTAGGGGCGCTGACGTCACAACAGCTGTGAAAGCTGCGGCTCAACTCGTGCGCTCGCTTGCGGACGCGCAGCCTCCGCCGGCGGTATGCTTCGCATCCTAGGTTTAACCATAAGCTAAGCCAGGCCATTTTTTTATTCTTGTTTATCATTCTCTCTATCTCTCTCCCTGTTGCCCGAATATGTGCAGAGCCCGTCCCATATACTGCATGTTCGTCTCTACCTTTCCTCACGCTGTATGTACAGTACTGACGCCAGTCGTGTCTTACAGGCATACGATTGACGTCAGTCAGATGGCTGCCAGATGTTCCGCTCGTTTCCGTCGCTTCATGCTTGTCTGTTTCTTCGTTTATTGCTACGGATCCCGCACTAAATTTTCGGATATTGCAGTAGCTGACTAGGGTCGGGAATTGCGTCGTATTTTTCATTGTGTTTTTTGTGCACTTGCGACCGTCGCATGTGTCAGTTTTGCTGACACTGCCAGTTTTGTTCGCTACTTCCTGAAGGGCTCCGCCGCGGTATCTCAGTGGTTAGCTTGCTCGGCTTCTGAGCCATGGACGTGGGTTCGAGCCCGGTCGCGGCAGCCGCGTTTCGACGAAGGCGAAATGCAAGGCTCCGCTCATACCCACGTCTGTTCGAGACGTTGAACCTTATATGCCATTTCTTTTCAAAAGTATGAAAACGAGAACAAGTAGGGCACACTACTTGTATTTCGTTTTTATA
The DNA here is from genome assembly GCF_055824585.1 of Amblyomma mixtum. NCBI lineage: Eukaryota > Metazoa > Arthropoda > Arachnida > Ixodida > Ixodidae > Amblyomma > Amblyomma mixtum. The sequence continues at coordinate 98,920,492 of NC_143020.1, forward strand.
AACCTAAACCTAAACACTGAGTGCTGTGTTTGTAAACCATAGTCCTGTGAAGTTATTAGAACTAAATGGAAGAATTAAATACTTACTTAAACGATGACCGCTGCCCTTCGAGAAGGATCCGTGGAAGTTGGTTCTTCGTGGCCTACTCTCAAAATGCCTCGGAAATAGTAATTCGTTCGTGATGAATCATGCTTCGCGTACATTGACATGGTGTAGCAAGGTGTTTAATTTTGTTTGTTTAGCCTATGTTAACGTGTTCTTGCTTGTCAAAGCAACACGCTGACCGATATGAAGCGTGTCGTACCGTGGAGTGCTACGTATTAGTTCCATCATCTCGCGCTCTTTAAATCTTGAATACAGTGGCTTTGTTCTTTACTTTATTTTCCTTCCATCGTAAGGCAGCGGTCGTGGCTGTGCTCGAACTGGCGACGTTGTCGCCGCTTCAAGTTGTCATAGTCACTAGGACTCTTTGACGGGTTATGAGCATTATTCTATCAGTACCTGAAAGTCCGCTGATAGCATCACTCTATTTCAGGGGAGAACTGGACACTCCTGGAGGGATCCAAAGAAGGCCAGACCCAGGTCGACAGGCACCGGTACGAGGACAACAGAGCCGTCTGGTGTCATCCCGTGGACGTCCACTTCAGCACAAGGGGAATCCAGGGTGAGCTGAAACACAAGGGACGAGTCTAATACTGTTTCCCTCTGCATCACCCTGTCCTCAAAGGCGCTCTTTTTTCATCCTCCAGTGAAGTGTTGAACATTTTATTTCCCTTTCCATGTACATCTTAATGATTGACGTGTGTTACGTCCAACCTTAGAAAACTTGTTCCAGGTTTAATTTCACCATATCTACTTCCTAAAGGCCTCAGTGTTCAAACGTACACACCAATCATAAACAAGCGACATTGAAGACAAGACAACTTCCACATTTAGAGTTTTCGCCACTCCTGCCTACTGGCCTTTTGCGTTTGCATTGTAAGGGACGTTGAGGATTAATTAAAGTTGGCCTGTGTCGGTAGATTATTGCGTTATAATGACAAAGGCACTACTTTTACGGATAAAAGTAAGCTTTTTCAGGCTCAGCGCCCCGCGGTATATCGTGGCGGCCGTGCAAACTAGAAGCGTTTGTCCAGGTTTCCTATTCTTGGTTACTCTAGATTTAGAACATTCAACCCGCTACTGCCGCCATCTATCTTCTTCTGCCGCGTTCATGAAAACGCTGCTGCGTCTGCACACATTCACACACACAAAAAAAGGTGAACTGCTCTTTCGTGCCTAACGCACTTTTCGCTCGCGGCACGCAAAAACATGCACGCTTTGAGAACGCAGTTAAAAGCATCATCATCATCATCAGCCTGACTACGCCCACTGCAGGGCAAAGGCCTTGACTCTCCAATTAACCCTGTCCTTTGCCAGCTGCGGCCACCGTATCCCTGCAAACTTCTTAAATCTCATCCGCCCACCTAACTTTCTGCCGCCCCCTGCTACGCTTGCCTTCTCTTGGAATCCACTCCGTTACCCTTAAGGATCAGCAGTTATCTTGCCCCCGCATTACATACCTTGCCCAAGCCCACTTCTTCCTCTTGATTTCGACTAGGATGTAATTAACCGGCGTTTGTTCCCTCACCCACTCTGCCCGCTTCCGATCTCTTAACGTTACACCTATCATTTTCCTTTCCATAGCTCGCTGCGTTGTCCTTAACTTAAGCTAAACCCTCTTTGTTAGCCTCCACGTTTCTGTCCCGTAGGTGAATACCGGTAAGATACAGAGGTTGCGTACAAGCTACAGCTTAAAGCAAACGGCTAAAAGCACCACCGCCGTTTGTCAGCGCCTGTTAGCACCGTTGTTGCGCAGCACATGTGGAGACCGACTTCGCTCATTTAATTAACCACTGGCGTCGTTCATCTCCTGCCGTTTCCCAGAATGAAATGTCCGTATATAAAGAACCGGATAAACATCGCTGCGACTATATCATCGGAAGCAGCCATATGTTTGTCGACTCATGGCTAGGACTCCGCCCCAAGGTTGCTCGTGAGATGTGTCATACCCAACAATTCTGGACTAAAGGATTTCTGAGCTGGAACTAGTTTATGAACGCAATTTTTTCATATATATTAATATTTCGCTGGAATTAATCAACGTATCCGCAGATCACACGTCGGCAGGCTAGAATTTTTTGCTATTACATTTTTGCTGTGATCAAAAGCGTTCCCCATTCGTTTTCTATTTCAGTCTTAACTGCTACATGCGAGCCATGGAAACACCCTAAAAGAAAGATTTTGCTACATATCGGAAGACTGGACCTTTACCTTCAATATTTCCATAATAATACCTTACAATACATGAGTATTCAAAGTTTTTTTTCCCATAATGACGAGCATGTTAGGGCTTGCAAAACTACTCACTTTGTAACAAGTGAATTCATCAGGAACAAAAGGCTAGGAAGGAACAGGTTTTGCTTTTCACGGGCGCGAAGCTCGTTCCTAAAAGGGATTGAGTTGGGGAAGGTTGCTATTAACCCGTCTGGACATGAAAAAAATGGTTGAATGATGAGAGAGCACTACGATGTGACTAAAGGGAGATATCGAAAAGGGTTTATGCTTTAACAAGTTGGCGGGTAGTTAAAGGGATGTGGTGTTCAGCAAATGGCTTCGCTTGTTCATAGAGAGATTAACGTATTCAAGTTCCGGCATTGTAGTAAATCCGTTAACATTAGGGACATGGAGAGGGCCTGTATCTACTCAACTTCCTGAGAGAGCTACGTGACTGGCTGTCGCACGAACATTGAATTATCAAGCTAGCCGGCGGGGTGTATAATAAGAGAGGACAGTAAGGAGGGTGGTAAGAGTAAGACAGGGAGGCTAGTAAAAAATACGTTAAAGAGACACTCTACTGTGCCGATTGTGTTCCGCGTTCTAATAGCAAAGAAACGACCCTCACCAAAAAAAGAGCTTTTATAAGGTAGAAAAATAGCAAAGATAAAAAAACCCACAGACACGTGGTGCCATCACCGGCCGATTTCGCAAGTAAATTGCGTGCGCCGTGGCGCGGCGCCTGAGCAGATCGCGGAGGCCACGCATGCGCCGGAACCAAACGTGGATCACGGAGTCCACGCTACACAGCCATTCATTTCAAAGATGTGGCGAAGCCGTCCTTTGCGACAAGGACGTCACTAGATTTAATTGATAGCCGAAAAGATTTTTAAATGCAATTTTCTCGCTCATTAATGCGCAATTTTCTGCCGGATGAACTTCAAGCCAGAAAGAAGGAAGAGCCAGTGTATCAATTTTTACAGAGAACATAAATTGGAAGGCGTTTTTCTCTGTGCCGCTTTAATAAGCTTTGCCTATGACTTATTAAATCTTGTGTGGCTGACGTATTAACCCTGACGGTGGCACATTAAGTGACACTGGCGCTTTTCTGTCCGCTGCATTAAATTTCTCGCTAATATATTAACTGACGCAAGAGTATTCGTGGCTGATGTATATACACTTTTGTGGCTTATGTATCATGACTGTTGTCTGAGTGATATCTTTTTATTCTATTGAAGGAATAACAGAGAGGAGTCTACCCGTAATAAAGTGCGTCGTTGCTGTTGTAGTCTATGCCAAAAATTGATGTGCTCTGCGAAAAGATATTCCAGCGTTTCATTTGAATGCAACACCTTTTAATTCCATCATTAACTTCGAACAACTGTCTAATAGATTCCAGCTTCTATCATCTTCCGTAAACAATACTTCATCGGATATAAGGACATTTCTTCATCGCTACAAGCCACTCCCACGGACATATCTTGCTAAGCAGTCCCCCTTTTCACCCCACCCTCTCGCCCATCCTATGGGATGCCTGCCTCACCTGCGCAACCCGTCTTGACCGTCATCAGCATCATCTTAAAGCTGACTGCGTCCAGTGCAGACAAAGGCGTCTCCGATATTCCTCCAACTAACCCAGACCAGGTACATCTTATAAAATTATACATTACGGGCGGTGCCTGACGGGATATCCTTTCTTCATATCTCTCTCTTCCTCCCCAACATCCGTCAATTTCATGAACTGAAAAAAAATTATAGCCAATCAGGCAAAACTTACTGAACACCATCTGCATACTTACTACGCTATAGACTGTAGTCTAAATCTGGAAACGCCGCAAGGGCGACGCATCGAGCGGCGGAAATATGAATAAAAAATGCAAGAAAGAGGGCTGGGTGAAACAGTAAGCAGAGTTTATGCCGTTCTAACCAAAGTTAAGAGTTAGGAATGGGCTGTTCCGACGTGTAACGGTTGCGACAGATAGCGGATAGTTTCTTCGAGGGACGAAGTGGATAAAGTGGCTAAAACGTAGGGTTCGGTAGCCTCACGGTCATTTGGAAGCCTCAGGTGAGGAAGCTTATTGGTCAAGGTCTCTTTCGGCTGGTCCAAGAGTGCAGGGCTGATTGTTGGAGGTCAGCTGGAGAGGTATTTGTGGTCCTGCCTGCCTAACCAAGATGATGTGATCACTAAGATCAAAGTGGTATGTCCGTGCTGGGAACATACACTGAACTTGAGAACTGCCACGTCCAAGAACGATGTGCATATTACACCCCTACGTTCATGTCTGCGGATGAGTTCAAACACTTAGCTGGGTTAACTTTTCGCCTTTCAGATTGGCCGAAACTTGTGGTGCAAGTGTGGCATCAGGACGACTACGGACGGAACGAGCTGGTCGGCTACGGATCCTGCCACCTTCCCAGCTCGCCAGGATTTGCCAAGGTGGACTGTGCTACGTGGAGACCCGTGGGCACTCTCCTGGAGGAAGTGTCTCGACAGTTCCTCGGCGGCGGACTGCACCTCAGAGATCCGGAGGAAGTCCTTGGGCGCGTCGGTGACCGCTTCCGGTTGCGCACTGAGGCTATGGGTACCGTACACTTGGAACTATACACCGTACACAGAGACTTCCACAAGTATGGCATAGAGGCTTAATGAAGCATAATAAGTCTTACTGTATGATCTCGTTAGGCCAATAAGGCTTAGACGAAGATCGTCAAAAACTTTATGGTCCACATTTTCTCTCATTTCGCTAGCGTGTCCACATTGAGAAGCAACGACTTTCTGGTGCCAAGCCTAAACCTGTTCAGACCAATGCTGGGCGATGGAAGATATACCACATCGTATACTGCTACTGTGGATTTTCTCGGGTGACCTCTTTGTACGGAACATTCCTATTGATACCGCATAATGATATGAGGATACAAATGTGTCCACATGATGTATTTTGGACGCCACTTCCCGTGGTATAAGTATGCGACTATGCATTTATCCAAGCGCTAATCATTCGACGATTCGGTGAATGATCCAGAACCGAAGATGCGACTCTTAGCATCCGCACTTGCGAAGAACTTCGTACTGTTGCTTCTGAGCTTCTCGCTCACATTCAATGCAGTTCATTTCATCAGTGCCAATGAGACAACAGACGTGACGACAGAAGTTTCGAAGGTGACCACGACGCTTGCTACTACAGCCGAAGAGACGTCTGTACCGACTCAGACCTCTGCCGGAACAACAGTGACGCAAGCGGTGACGGACAGCACGACGTCACTTCCTTCGACGACATCAGCGCCGCCACGACCCACGCTGCTCGTGACTCCTAGTGAGCGCTGTCCCTGCGACCTCACGGCAAACTCGTGTGACGTGAACTGCTGCTGTGACGGCGAGTGCAGTGCGGACGACTCCAGGGCGTTCCAGTTCTGCGTGGACAAGGCGCAGCACGAGCCAGACCTGAGGTACTGCACGAAGAGAGACCTGGTCTTCGCGAACCGGACCCTCTTTCAGAAGAGGCCGGTCGGTGACCTGTTGTGCGTCGTCATCGACAACGTGAAGAAGAAGGACGTCTATCCGGATCCGCCGAAGATAACGACATTGGCCGAGGCGCACGGCCTACTCAAGGACAGGGTCAGCCACGAATGGGCTACTCCGAGCCGATCGAGACTTCAGCTCCAGGATGCGTTCAAAGCCGGAAGCCCTTTGCTGAGGGTTGACGACCAAGGAACCGTTGAGGAATGGAGTGAGTTCGCAGTCCTTAAGCCGGCTTCTTGTCTGTCCCTTTTTAAGGCGAGAGCCTTTAATGCCTCATCGTTGTCGCAGAAGGTTGTCAGCAGAGGTGTCACGCTTTCGGTTGGTCGAAATGGTTATGACGTACGAATGCGCGGATTCGAAGTAATGAGGTCACTCACGGATGCCTGACGCCCCCTTTTCGAGCACACGACAACTAATAAAATAGGGTTCGTGCGTTCCGACAGGTGGCGTAAGGCATCCGTGGGTGACCACATTACAAACCTCATTACTGCGAAAAGAGCCATGGATACAACCGAACTCATCGAAGCAAAGAGAGAGTCGTGCTAAAGAAGCAGTCAAAGTCGGCAGTTAAGGTGTGTAGTTGTAATGTGTAGTCAAAGTGTGTAGTCAAATAAAGCACTAGTACAGCACAAACAGTCTCGCAGTCAATGCCAAACAGTGCGCCAGGAAAGGCTTTCGCATGCAGCACTTTAGAGAGCCAAAGTGCCCCCTGAATTTTTTGTTGTTTTTCTGGTAAGGAATAACAATTCGCTTAACTGTGAACACGAATGCGCCTATATGTACTCCCTTTTATAAAAGGCAGCGTGCTAGATGACAGCTTACTCCATTTTTACACATTTCTGTTTGGAGTGTTCTCACGTGACCAGTCAAAGGGTACAGAAGAATCCATCCACTTCTTCAATAAAACTTGGGTTGGGCCTAGTTGGTACATGATGTTGTGAAGGTATAGGATGCGCAATCAAAGGACGAACCACGAAGAAAGACACAGAGACACACACAAGCGCTGTGTGTCTCTTGCTTGTGTGTGTCTCTGTCTTTCTTCGTGGTTCGTCCTTTGATTGCTCATCCTATACCTTCACACCACCCACTTCTTGTTCTTAGTAAAAATCGATTTCGGGGCTAAGTTTGCAGGCTTTGTTGGTGTTTGCCCGGCAGTGAAAGGCCCGTTTATAGCTGGTTAAATTCAGTTCAAATTTCAAAAATGTTGCATTTCTCCTGGCAGACTATTCGAACTCGTGACGTCAAGACTGAAAAGGATTCCGTGATCACCGTCTGGAAGTGAATGGTGGTGTAGCCTAGCCTCAATGATCCGCACTAACACACAAACACACACACAAAAACAACTGTATTGATGTCACTGCAATTTTCTGAGAAAATACTCGGTGGTGGCGACAGTTTTATCTTATTTTTATCATTTCTTAGCTTATAAAAGCTAGCTTATAAAAGTGCAAATATCGAAGTATCGATAATGGTACAGCTTTTGTAATCACAAAGAGACAACTCTCACCGAAAACGGAGCTTTTGCACGCTTTTATTACGTACAGGTGTCGCCATCACCGGCCGTTTTCGCAATTAAAGTGCATGCGTCGACGCCGATTTTTGTGCGGATCTCAGAGGCCATGCAGCAGCGCCATTCGCGTCAAAACGGTGGAAATCAGGACTTTTCCGTGTAGACGTCACGAATTTCAATCGAGTGGCGGGAAAATTCATAGATTCAAATTTCCATTCGTAAATGCGTCTTTTGCTGCTGTTCAAACGTTAACAATGCCGGTAAAAGCCAGATAATTTTTTTTTTATCGACAATAGTAGCATCGCGTTTCATTCGCACTCTAAACACGCATGCGCCTATATTGGAGTAAAAAAAGGATTAAGCTGTCGTCCCCCTCCCTTCGTCGTTACTCTATTTTCATTCCCTTCTGTTTAGAGTGCAGTGCTCCTGTCTTTTGGAATGCCCTAGCAGCCTGTTCCCCACAGCAGTCACAGCCAGTATATGGGAACCAGTAAAGACAACAGTGTGCGTGGAGCCTGCACTGCGAATTGTTATGCTTCTCTTGCGTAAAATAAAAGAGCAGTGGCACTGTTGAAACGACAAGAGCGGCAGCAAGTGATCTTTTGTGAGCGATTATGTAGTGTCGATGGACTCGGAGCTACGATAACGACGTGCTGGGAGCTGTCGTTCTAAGGACTTCGAGCTAGCAGATTTCGCTCGAGAAGATTCCTCTTCTGTTTAACGCGCAAATAAATACAACGAGTTGTGTAATTCTCGTGCAAGAACTGCCGTCGAAGGTTTTAAGTGGTTCTGTTTACATTTCGCTGGACGTCGTCGTCACCTTTATTATGTTCAACATATTATTCTGGGGAGCGCTGCAAGCAAGAAGTTTTGTTGTCAGTTCAGCAAAGACAAGTTAACACACCCAGCAACTGTGGACAAAAAAATTTCAACAGGAAAGTGTTTATGAATGCAATTTTTGAATGTGTTGCAAGATTTCCCTATAAAAATGAATATATCTGTAGATCTGCCGTTTTCAGGCTTGCATTTTTGTTTTGATATTGACGATTTTGCTGTCGTGAAAAACGTTCCCGTCTGGTTTTCTGTGGCGGTCTTAACTGCTCGATGCGAGCGATCAGAAAACTTTAAAAGAACGATTTTGCTATGCATCCGAATAATACACCGTTACGTTCAATATTTCAATAATTCGAACCTTACTATAATTCAATATTCAAAATTTTTGTCCAAAATTGCTGAACATGATGTAAAACCTTTCATTAATTGCAGCTTCCTTAGCGGCAGTTCTTATGAGGTGTCAATCTTGATAGGTGAGATTACGAAGGTCGATGTCCAAGTAAAAAGGAAAGTGCAGTGAGGTAAAATGCTGGAAGAAGTATCACATATTGGATGAGAGTATATATATTGTAGAGAGCAAAAATATATGATAACATAAGAATTAAATATTCGACAACCAACAAGCCGCCCCCCCCCCCCCCCCTTGCAATTGTATATTGCAGGCGCGTAAACGGCCTCCTCTGTTAGAATGCAAGTAAAAAAATGTAAACACGAGTTCTTACAGCAGTGAAATCCAGAGAAAAAATAGCACAGAAAAACAGTGCAATTTTAAGTTCTATATAGTCAATGCGACATATCGAACATGTCTTTATTTTTTGTGCTTCTGTTTTGAAATAAAGCTACAGGACAGTTTTACTTCAAATGGCGATACCAAGCGCTAAAACCTCGAGCCGGCCGAAACACTTCCCACGCAGTTGTACATGTGAGGCATTACAAATAGAAATCTGTAGAGGAAAAAAATTATCATATCTAATTGTCAGGAAACGACAAGCTAGGCAGGCGCAAATACTGCCCTACAGTAGGATACAGCTTAAAAAAAAAACAGCAGTTGGTAACACTGTCCACAGTACGCGGCGTCCTGTTTTACTCTGCTAACCAAGCCCAACAGGAAATGAAGTCAGCTTTATAGTCTTTGACTGTCAAGAAGTCAAAGGCATCAAAATTCTTGAGCTTACAACTTCGTCTCGAGGTTAGGTTCTTGTTTATACAACAAGAAAGCCTTAACAATGGTGTACTTTTTGTCACTGAGGAATTATTTTTGGCGGTCCTGAACGTGGGCGGGCCTTCACTACTGACTTTGTATCCGGCTATAACTGTCATTTCCTCTGCCTTTAGATCCCGTATCAGTGGAAGAAATGGAACTGCATACGAGGTCTGTTAGAAAAGTATCCGACTTTATTTTTTTTGCGAACACCTGATGGATATGAGACAAGCGCGCTTGCATCAGGCGACCTTGAACCTTCATGCGCATGCATGAATTTTTTCCCACCTGCCGATAGCGTCAGTCGCTGGGAAGCAGCGTTTGAGTGAGGCAGTGTGCAGTGCTCTCGTCGGTTTTTTATTGCAAGGAAAATGGCGGAGTGAAAGGAGCAGCGCTACTGCAACAAATTTTGCCATAAACTTGGCGACAGCCGAGTGGAAACCATTCGAAATATTCAGACGGCTTTCGGTGAAGATGCTATGAGCAGTACACAGTTTAAGCAGTGTTACAATTGTTTTAAAGATGGCCGCACATCGGTGGAGAACGAGCCACGCTCCAATCGGCCATCAACATGCCAAAATGACCAGGTCACTGCCGAACTGAACGCCATGGTGATGCGGGACTGTCGCGTGACTATCCGAGAAATTGAGGAAGAGGTGGACATGAGCAATTTCTCCGCACATTCCATTATCACCGAAGATTTGGCCATGGAGAGAGTTGCGGCGAAATTCGTGCCGAAGCTGCTCACGGTGGAGCAAAAGCAGCTTCGTGTTGAAGTCTCACACGATATGCTGGATTCCGCAAACAGTGACCCCGACTTCATCAACATCATAATCACTAGTGACGAGTCTTGGGTGTACAGGTACGACCCGGAAACCAGATCCCAGTCGTCAGAGTGGAAGCATTCCACGTCACCAAGACTTAAGAAGGGCCGCCAATTGCACAGCAATGTGAAAGTGATGCTGACTGCTTCCTTTGACAGCCTCTGTGTGGCAGACCACGAGTACGCACTCTACAGGGTCAAACAATGACCAAAGAGTACTACAGGGATGTCCTCCGTTGCCTACGTGATGCTGTGCGGCGCAAGAACCCGGAGCTGAGGTTGTAGGGCGTAAGCTGCTCGGAGATCCTCAGGGAAGACAAGACGTCTGTTCTGTTCAACCGTTTATTCTCTGTGTAACGGAGCTGCGGCGGGGAGCGCGGGAGGCGCGCCCCGCCGCTGCGAGAGGGAAAAGGGAGGAGAAGGAAAGAGCGCGCCAGATGCGGGGGCGCGCGGGGTGCGGTCGGGTTCCTTCGAAGGGACGCCGCAGACAGGGAAGAAGCACGCGTAAAGTTGTGCCGGCGAGGGCTGGCGCCATGGCTGGCTCACTACACGGCTCCCCCCCGAGAGAGGAAGCCAAGGCGACGAACGATTTACTTCTTTGGGCAGCTGGGATGCCAGTGGACGCGACGAGCCGGTGGTGCTTGCTGTCGGTCGGAAATGAATGGGGCTGTCGCAAGTGCAGGCGCCGAAACGCAAGAGACTGGGGCCTCGATGTACGCTGGCTTGAGTCGTTCGAGCGCCACTGCATCTCGTGTTCCATTCAAGTCTACCAGGAAAGTGGAAGGACGGCGCTCAAGGACGCGGAAGGGGCCGAGATAATGGGGTTGGAGGGAACCACGCACAGGGCCGTAACGCACGAAAACATGGCTTGCTGTGTTTAAGTCTGGAGTCACATACACAGTGCGTTGGTGTTCTCGCGTCGGCTGTGGTTGAAGGTGGCGGAGGATATTCCGGAGCCTGTCGACGTATTCACTTGCTGTGGACGGGACGGCGGGTTTTGTGCTTTCCAAGAAATCGGCTGGAAGACGAAGAGAGGTTCCGTAAACAAGCTCGGCACAGGCGCACGAAAGGTCTTCTTTGAAGGCAGATCGGATTCCGAGCAGTGTGAGCGGAAGAGCTTCGAGCCACTTGACGGGGGGTCCGTGCGCCGTAAGTGCTGCTTTGAGGTGCCGATGGAAACGCTCTACGAGTCCGTTTGTTTGTGGATGGTAAGATGCAGTCCGTAGCCGTGCTGCTCCGAGCAGTTTGAGGAGTTCTGTGAAAAGCGATGACTCGAACTGGCGACCGCGGTCCGTGACGATGGTTGTGGGGCAGCCGAACCGCGCTACCCAAGTAGAGACGAAGGCCGCGGCGACAGTGGCTGCTGTGATGTCGGCGATTGGTGTAGCCTCAGGCCATCGGGTGAAGCGATCGATGCATGTCAATAAATACCGGTAACCTTGGCAGTGGGGTAGGGGGCCAACGATGTCGATATGGACTACTTTGAAGCGTTCGTCGGGCTGCAGGAAGCGCTGCGTTGGGGGCACAGGGTACCGGTGTACTTTCGCACGTTGGCAGGGTGCACACGCGCGGACCCAGTCGCGAATGTCGGTGTTCATGCGGGTCCAGACAAAGCGGGATTTGATCAGCTTTTGAGTTGCACGAATTCCAGAATGGGAAAGGGTGTGCAAGGATTCGAAGATTTTCTTGCGGAAATCGATGGGCAAAACGGGCCTTGGCGTACCTGTGGAGGTATCACAAACGATTGGCGCGTCTTCAATGAGGACTGTCTCGAGCTTCAGGGATGTTTGCGCTGTACGTAGGCGGGACAGCTCGGGGTCGCTTGCTTGCGCTGCAGACAGTTCATGTATGTCGAAAGGAAAGGAGGATGAAGTCGATGTTTCGGAACGACTGCGCGTGACGGCATCGACGCGACTGAGGGCGTCAGCCGGGGTGTTGTCGGCACCACTGATGTGTCGGATGTCAGTCGAGAACTCAGATATGAAGGAAAGTTGTCTCACTTCCCGTGGCGTATATAGGGATGCAGGACGGCCAATTGAGTAAGTAAGAGGCTTGTGATCCGTGAAAACGGTAAATGCTCTGCCCTCAAGCAAGTGGCGGAAATGACGCACTGCCAGGTATATGGCGAGAAGTTCGCGGCCAAAAACACTGTATCGTGTCTGGGCAGGAGTCATGCGTTTTGAGAAGAATGCGAGGGGTTGCCACACGCCACTGACCTGCTGCTGAAGGACAGCTCCGAGCGCTGTGTTGGAAGCGTCGGTCATGAGTGACAGCGGATAATCGGGGTTTGGGTGGGCGAGTAGAGTGGCGTCGGCCAGAGCGCGCTTGATGGCATTGAAGGCATCGTCCGCAGTGGTGTCCCAGTGTAGCGTTTTTGCCGAGTGCTTGCCGCACAGCATGAGGTCAAGTGGTTCAAGCAGGGTGGCGCAGTTTCTGATAAATCGGCGGTAAAAATTTACGAGGCCAAGAAACTGGCGGAGCTTCGTGCTTGAAGTGGGCTTGGGAAACTCGGTGATTGCTTTCACTTTTTCGGGAAGCGGGCGGATGCCGTTGTTGTCCAAGTGATGGCCGAGGAATACGAGAGCTGGTTGTCCAAACTCACTCTTTTCGGTGTTGACAACAATGCCGTTAGTCGAAAGACGCTCGAAAAGTTGGCGGAGATGGTGCAGGTGTTCTTCAATACATGAACTTGCCACGAGAATATCATCCACGTAGGCGAACACGAAGGGAAGGCCACGTACGACGGAGTCGATGAAACGCTGGGAAGTCTGCGCAGCGTTGCGAAGTCCGAATGGCATTCTCAAGAATTCAAACAGTCCGAATGGTGTCGTGATCGCTGTTTTGGGGATATCTTCTTCTGTTACAGGAATTTGATGATATGCCCGAACAAGATCGATTTTTGAAAAGATGGTTGCACCGTGCAGAGAAGACGTGAAATCTTGTATGTTGGGCAATGGGTATCGGTCCGGGACGGTCTTGGTGTTCAGAAAACGATAGTCTCCGCATGGTCTCCAGTCTCCTGACTTCTTCGGGACAAGATGGAGTGGAGATGCCCAGCTGCTGGATGAAGGTCTAATAATGCCAAGTTCCAGCATATGCTCGAATTCTGCACGGGCCACCTTGAGTTTGTCCGGAGCCAGGCGTCGTGGGCGAGAGAAAACAGGTGGTCCCGATGTTATGATGTGGTGCTGAACGTCGTGGCAGACGGGTTGAGTCCAATCCGGGGGTGACGTTAGCTTGGGAAATTCATTAATCAGGGCTGCAAACGGCTCTTTGGCAACTGTAGCGCATGAGGGTGCTACATCGGTAGTTGCGCGCGCTGCTATGCCGTGAATAAAGAGTTTCGTTGCGGAGTCAATGAGGCGCTTCCGCTTGACGTCGATGAGGAGCTCGTGCTTCGTTAGAAAGTCGGCACCAATTATCGCAGAACCAACGTCGGCGACTAGAAATACCCACCGGAAGACCCTTCGAAGCCCGAGGTTGAGCGTTACAGAGCGCTGTTTGTAAACAGGTATGCGCGTTCCGTTCACTGCTTGCAGGTACGAAATTGCAGCGGAAGCACGCTCTGCTTTTGTGGCTGGGAGAACGCTCACCTGGGCCCCGGTGTCGATAAGGAATTTCTGTCCGGTGGTTCTGTCGTAGACGTGGAAAAGGCGACACTCTTCTTGGCACAGACCGCTCGTCGCCGCTAGTGGTCGGCCGGCCGGCCGGTTTTCCGTCCAGCTGCAAGGCAGGAGGCAGTGGCGGGCGTTGGCGCCGAAGCGACGATGGTAATAGCAGATGCGTGGGCCTGCGGATGGACTTTGCTCACTCTGTCTGCTCTGTCGAGGCGTTGAGGAGCGGTGACGTTGGCGTCCACGACGTAGAGGTGGCTCTGAGTGTCTAGTTGCCGCAATCAGTTTTTCGAGCTGCTGACAAAGGCGGTCAACTTTGGAAGGCGTAGCGGTGGTGGATGCAGTATGCGACGGCTGAGGAGTGGTGATGGGCACGGCCAAGGGCGACGACTGTGTGGGCGTGCTGACGGCAGCGACGGTCAAGTGTGGTGGGAGACGCACTGTGACTGCAGAGACGGCTTCGCCGGGCACATCTGGCGTTGTCTGGTTGAGGTTGGGCGTAAGTGGCTGATTTTGTTCCATTTCAGCTGCGTGAGTGGACGTCCTGTCTTCAGCGTGGAGAAAAGCTTGGCTCTACGTTTCTTAGGTTCGTCGAAAACCGGGTCACCAATTGTAGGGCGTAAGCTGCTCGGAGATCCTCAGGGAAGACAAGACGTCTGTTCTGTTCAACCGTTTATTCTCTGTGTAACGGAGCTGCGGCGGGGAGCGCGGGAGGCGCGCCCCGCCGCTGCGAGAGGGAAAAGGGAGGAGAAGGAAAGAGCGCGCCAGATGCGGGGGCGCGCGGGGTGCGGTCGGGTTCCTTCGAAGGGACGCCGCAGACAGGGAAGAAGCACGCGTAAAGTTGTGCCGGCGAGGGCTGGCGCCATGGCTGGCTCACTACAAGGTCAACAGGAAATTGGCGCACCCATCGCGCCAATGCTCCTGCACATTCCTCGCACTCGAATCAGATTTTTTGGTGAAAAACCAGACTCTTGTAGTTAACAGACTCCTTACTGTCCTGATATGGCCCCTGCGATTTCTGGCTGGTTCCCAAAATCAAAAGGCCATTGAAAGGAGCGCGATTTCAGACAAGGAAGAACATTATGGCTGCAACGACAGCTGAGCTAAACTCCATTCCGAAAAGGGCCTTTTCGGAATACTTCCCACAATGGCAGCACCGCTGGGAGAAGTGTGTGGAGTCCCAAGTAGACTACTTTAAAGATGACTAGGTTTGCAACGCTCCAGTTATGCAAGTTTTTTTTTTAACGGCCAAAGGTCGGATATTTTTCTAACAGACCTCGTATATCTGCGGGAAGGACTACGAAGAACCTAGAACCGAGTCATTATCTAGCGGCGTAAACATGGCAAAAAAATAGAGCGAAAGGTAGTGAATGTTTAATTTAACACGCTCTTGTTATAAAAAGACGCCAATTACTTGCGATCCCGGATTCGAAGCATAACGGAAAGATTTGTAAAAAAAAGCAACAACAAAAGGATGACCTTGTTGACACTCGTAGGTTTCGAAGAGAGTCGCATTGTATATCAGCCATAAAAACAGGAATGGAAGCGGACAGAGATAGGAAGCAGGTCATACTCTAATCACTTTTATCCAACAGAAAATGTTTCAATTAAATTCGCACTGGTGTTACACTAAGCCGGCACTGAATGGCCGTTACAGTGCTGTGTCCGAATCCGACGCTCTTCCCAGTGAGCATTAAAACTCTTTTAGGCGTCCTGCAGACATTCAGAACGTCTTCAGGACGTATTCAGGACGTCTAAGGGACGTTCAGTGCACATTGGGTTCACTCAAGCTTCCGCGCCTTTCTCATGTTACAGTGGCGCCGTATCAGAGCTGATAGAGCTTTAGCCTCGCGTCGCCTTTCCAGCGTATATCTCTAAAATAGCACGCATCACTTTCTTCGCAGGACTGCCGACCAAGCTCTTCAGCTCTCGCTGCGAGGCCAGCGAGGCGGTCGTCTACCTCCGTGACATACAACTCGAGTGCCGACGCCGAGTCGGCACACTGGAGCAGTCGTGCTCGTCGAGTCCCGCGTTTTCCGCTGCCTCTTATCACAGTGGCTTCGCGATCCGTTCCAACCTGGAGGAAAAGGCTAGGGTGGAGGCCTTTGTATGCTCCGAGGACTCGTGCGTTGCTGCCAACTCCACCGACACCGCTCCTCGCTACGCCGACGGCGCCTGCGGTCACGTGGTGTCGGACGTGTCGTATCGAGTATTTCATAACGGAGCAGACGGCATTGTCAGGATTGAGGCATACTTGAAGTTGGAGACCGTTCGGTCCACACAGACAGAGTTTAGCCAAAAGTTCGCCGTGTCCTTCGTCTGGGCGTCTAGCAACCAAGTTGAGACGTTGAAAATCAGCGGCAACCCGGGATATTTGTCAGGGCTTCCAGTGTTGGCGGGCTGTTTCAATCAAAACGGTTCGACTTGTGGCAAAGGCGAACATTCCTCGCTTTACCTCACTGTTCCAGAAACGGAAGACGGCGACTGTTCCTCCCCTATTGTAAGAACTAAGATAAAGTTTCGCACTAACATCAGAACGGGCTGTCTTCTGCGTCCGTCGAAGTTCCGGAACTGTTCGGCCATGTTAGACACGCTGCTGTCCTTTGTCACCGGTATGAGCCGTTACGTCACACACGTCGCGAGTTTCGGAAACGCCAACAGAACCCTAGCCGGAGACTTCATTCCTATCCTGGTCGAAAACCCACCTGCAGTAGATTCGAGAGTCCCGGCGGCACCGTCGCCAACCGGAAGTGACGTATGTGTCCTGCCCGCGACGCACGTCCGCGTTCACATTATGCACGCCAAGACCGACCACGCTTCCAGACCCCAAGCAAAGATAGTTTCGGTTTTGCGTTCGTACGGCGGCGCATCGGAGTTACGCCTCTCCGCCTCCCGCGACAGCACTCCGGCGGAAGTTACGTACATCGCCAGCTTCGTTGACGTCACGCCTCCGAAGCCGCGCCGCATCTTCGCACCGCCACCGACGATAGACGCGCGGCTGCCGCACGACTTCTTCTATCCGTTCTTTCTCGAGTCTGCTGCAGCGGCTAAATGCCACGGCCGAGCTAGTCTCGCTTTCTGCGCTTTGTCCTTTGTCATCGACGTCGTCGCCTTCTGGCGGCTGTTCCCGCTACTGGAGCATTGTTAGAGCGCCGAACATCTGGACCGTCCCGTGTTGTGTAAAGGAGCTTCAAGGCCAACACTTGCTGTGCCGACCTTTTGGACGAAATAAATGCGGCGTAGAGCGGTGATCTGAGTGTGAAGGGAGAGAGGCGTTCAAGCTGTCTTTCTTCGAGCCTGCCTGCAGGCGTTAATTGTTCCACGCTACAGAAAGCGCGCACATGTTGGCCTTCGTTATTAAACGCTTATTTGCGCAGCTGTAGCTCCGGTCTGCTTCGAAACGAGGCTGACGAACAACGTGTGAGAAGTTTAAAGTGTGCTCTTTTCATTGCAAGCTAAACAAAGTGTAAACGGTTTGCTGTGTGTACTGATTGTATTCCACCGTGCGCCTCGTGGGCTTGAACTCGTGTGTACTGATTGTATTCCACCGTACGTCTCGTGTGCTTGAACTCAATAAAATGTTCGAGTGTTTCGTGCATTTAGACGCTGCTGGAGTAACATTAGCCCGGTTTGGGGACAATATGTGCTGTGAGCAAGGCCGCTAGAAGTATACTGTCATCTGAATTCCACAACACAGGCCTAAGCTATAGCGATGATATATGAGACACGAGAATTCCAATCACTCAGTTCTCGCCAGTTCACTGCAGTATACAGGCAATTAAAAAGTAAATAAAGAGCGAAGATTACCGTTTTTCGAGGCCACGTTCAATGAATATTAATCTCAGACTGAGTTCGAGGAACTTGCGACACGCATTCTAAGAACAGGCTTTCTGTCTATGTGTGTGACAAGTTTCGATATTGTTGTGAATCATTTTGAAATGCATACATTAACAGGCGAGGTCGAGCGGTCTTCCGGGAACACCTTAATTTGGTTGAACAATGCGGACGGTGTTGGTGTGCCCTATAGGTGAGTATCAAACTGTCTGCGCATGCGCAAACGGCATGTAAACGGCAATAATGAGTTGTCTGAAAGAATGAGCCGGTTTTTCTGTGCAGTCGTGCTTTTATTTTATTTTTTTTTTCAGAACTTGGGCGGCAAAAATCGAGCGATATTTTTCGAGTACAAATTCCGGTACAAATCGGCTTAAAAATTTCCGTAGTCCTCTTTTTTTCTGGTCATTTTTTCTTTGCAGCGCAAGACAGTTTACTATATCGCTTCATTCTTCTGCGAGACGTAAGATGCGCTATTGTTTGTTAATTTTTTTCATAAACAACATTGAAATCGCGTGTTGCACTGAAAAAAAAATTCTGTGCTAATAAAGATTTTTTCACCTAATCTATTGCAAGTATTTATTCGCGTATGCTACCAATCCCATACGGCGCAATGCCGGGTCCGAGTGAGACCAGCCTTAAATAATTTGTGCAGTTGAAAAACATTCATCATCAAAGCAAAAAATTTAAACCAGCAACTTCCTTGGACCAAAGTGTCATTGACTCCGGTAAGGCGTCCGGTTGGTGGTCAGGCTTTGGCCTCCCTCTCGCTTCTAAATCGTCCTTTTCCAAATTATCCGCAAATCCATCTGCATCGTGCGAACGAGAGCTAAAAGAGGTTAATGATCCCCGGGTGACCGAAAACACCTTTCTGGAATAAGCACAACATAGCCACAATTTTTTTCTTCCGGTGTCTTGAGGTGTCTCAACTGGAAAACCAACATCGTCTAGAAGGCCCATTATTGAGGAGAAATCGGGTTCAATCCGATTTTTAAGAAATATGTTCGGTGTGCTAAAATCGAGTAAAATCGTGCTTATCCGAACACGAAGGACTCTAATTATATTTCGTGCTGAGGGCCAGAAATGGCTCGCAAACAGGGACACCGTGGCAGCTTCGACTAATGGAATCCTGAAATAGGGACGCCAACCACGAGGTTCATAGTGAATAGTCAATATGTCCAATAAAAATTTTAAGCAACAATAAGCTACTGCTAGTTAGATCGCAGTGCTTGCGAGCAGCGTGGGAGCATTGCTAACGATCCCGACTCTGTGTGTGACGACAACAGCGACACCGAAAAAAGAAAATCAACCCCCCAGCGGCGACCAACAAAATCAAGCTTCACCAACAAATGACACTCCGGAATGGCGGCTGCATCGTTTGGTAGAAATTCACCTGTTATCAATATTCTCTTTATTTATTATATTCATTCACCATCTTTATAGTCGTCATAATAATAATCGTATCCTAACTATGTACACTGCAAAGACCTCTCAATATTCATCCAATTAACCCTGCCCTGTGTTAGCTGCGGCCACCGTATCCCCGCAAACCTCCTAATCTCATCTTCCCGGCCGCCTGACTCTCTCCTGCAATGCTTGCGTTCTCTTGGAATCTATTCCGTTACCCTAAGAGCCCATCGGTAATCTTGCCTTTGCATTACTTTCCCGGTCCATGCCCATTTCTTCTTCTTGATTTCGACTAGCCCGTCATTAACTCCCGTTTCTTCCCTGATCGATTCTTCTGTCTTGCTCTCTCTTAACGTTACATCTATCGTTTTTCTTTCCATAGCTCACTGCGCTGTCCTCAACTTAATTTCAAGCCTTTTCGTTACCGTCCAACTTTGCTCCCTGTGCTGGCAATCTACAACTGTTTTGTACTTCATTCCTGAGGGATACCCTTAAAGTGTTATTAATACTTTAGAGTGCCTGGTAAATGCACTCCAGCCCATTTTTACTCGTTTATTTATTTCACCCTCCGGGTACGGGTCAGCGGTTGCTACCTTCCCTTAGTTGATGTACTCCCTAATAGCTTCCAGCGCTGCACTGCCTATCGTAAACTGTATTGCCATTCCGCGATTATTGAACATTACTTGACATTTCTTTGTATTAATTTTTAGGCCCACCGCTCCGCGCTAAGCCTGTCCAGGTTCTTGTTCGTGCCATGCAAACCTTCCTCGGAGTAGGTTTGTTTATTTATTTATGCTACCCCTAAAGGCCCTCCCTGGAAGAAGTAAGCGCATAAAAAATAGGAGGGGGGATTCCATAAATTTTGATCAATTACACATTCGACACTTGAAGGATTAATAAAACGATGCTCAGAAACTAGGAATCCTCTCTTTTCAGCTTCGGTACATCACCAATATTTGTAAAAGATCGGTTACTTTAAAACGCGCTTGTCATGCTAGGAGAAGAACTGAACTCAAAGTAGGCGATCCGAGTAAATTCGCGCTACTAACATAACGCGACTGAAAATTCAGCCGTGGTTTTCAATGGCGGAAACCGGTCCGGCGAACGGCAGCGTCGTCTGCTACAACGCTGCCCCGCCCCTCGAAGCCGAGCTCCGAGTAGCAGACGACAGCGGCGGCCTTCGTAGCAGACGACACGCGAGCCGCCGCTTTCTCCATAACACCATACGACGCTCGCAATACTGGACGGTTAGAAAAGCTCGTTAAACGAAACTGAATCTGTCGCTGCAATATCTAACCCGGCAATTCTTCTTCCTCTTCTTTTTGTTACGTCTTCCTCCCACATCGCTTCCGCGGCGATCCCTTTTTTGCTTCTTTCGCTTTCCTGTCGCGGCGCTCCAGCAGCGCCCGTGTGCGTGCGTACGTCTGTGACGTCCGGTTCCGCCCCCCTCGCAGCCAATCAGCGTTCACAGCGTGTCGTGTTCATAAGGAGCAGAAAGAAGTGCGCCGGTTCATGCAGCATGTGAGGCGCTGCTCAATTTTTTCTCCCATGGCCCCGAAAAATAAACGGCTATTCCCTCAACGCGAGCTACTACTCGACTCGCTTCATCAGCGCGTGCAACGAAGAACTGAGTCTCGGGCTGATGGCGAAAACAAGTCGGCCCCATTTTTTTTTTTTCGTTTGTTCCCTCACTTGCATCTGGCGCTCGCGCAGAAAGCCGGCGCGCCGGACTATTTTGTGGCGCGGAGGAGCGGCACTTGCTACGCAATGGTGGTGCGCGGAGTGACATGCGCGCTCCGGCTCTTCGTTTCCGGTTCCGCTAGAGAGAAACCGGCCCTCCCCCCCTGACTCCCCCTTTCCTTGTCGCCGCTACGGAGCGCCGCCGCTGCTGCTCGCTCGCCGCGGCAACTTGTTGCAGTCGGGAATTATCTTCGTGTGAGTGAAGTGCGCTGCGCGCTGTGTGGGCATCCGTCGTCTTTTGGTGGAGCGACGGTGTGTGAGCTTGTTGGTGCGCTTTGGCTTTTTTGGTAACGACGATTCCCGACAGAGTGCCCCTCGTCGTCAGGTCGCCCGTGCAGTAAGGCGCCTTCGAACGCGCCGCCCTCGATCACGACTTCGGACCGTGTCATCGGACTCGCCTCGGCCGGCGCAATCATGACCATGGAAAACCTCGAAGTCGACCGATCCCTGTACTGTGACATCGGTGAAGCGGACCTCAAGGAGCTCTGGGCCCAGGAGTCCTTCGAATCGGTGAGAGCAGTGAGAAGGAGCTCGTGATTCTTTTTTGAGCGCGTGTCTGTGTTCGTGTGAGTGTTGTGCGAGTGAGTGAGTGAGTGGCGAGCAGTGGCCGGCGCCTACCCAAGCGCGAGCCCACAGAGCGCTCGCGCGAATTCCCGGTGTTTTTTTTTTCTATTTGTTTTTTTATTACGTCGTTTTCGTTTTCTTCGGATCAATCTGAACGTTCCCCCGCCACCTCTGCGAGGCTCTCTCGTGCCGTTTGGCGGATTGGAACGGGATCTTTGACCTCCTTGCCTCGAGGCACTCACGTTGTGTGGAAGGGAAAGATGACCGGTCTTAGCGTGCGCTCCGAGACGCTTGCCGACGGCAACTCTCGACGGTATCGTCGGCGCATTCCTGGCGTTCCCTCGGCCTTCTTAACCGCAACCGCCGAGCTTTCGGCTGGTTTTGTTCATTACGTTTTTCGCATCTCCCGATTTTTTTTTTTTTTCTAAACCCTTCAGGCTCTCGAGAGTTTGTCGGTGGTTACATTTCGTCGCTGGATTTTCGAGTCCGCATTTTTACCCGCTCTCCTGTAACATCGTGGTGTCTGCGGGATGTGGTTAAAAAAACAGAAAAAGAAAAAAATCCCCTGGATCTTTCTTAGCCCTCAACCGATAAGCACTTTGATTCATTTTTCCGTGCTTCTAATATTTTTTTCGGTAAGTCGGGGTTTTGTTCGTTCGACGCGCTCTGGTTTGCGCTTGCCAACAACCATCTCGTGCTGTGCTGTTTATTAGTGCGCACGCGCCGCAATTAAGTAGTTTCCGATGTCGAGATCTCGGTTAATTTTCGTTTGCGCGTTAGGTTACCTCGTCTGTGTTTACAGTTCGACGCTTCCGTCTTGTTTCCTTCGCCGAAGAGTTGTAAGCGACTCATCCGATAACCTGTCACCCTGAGCGAACCTGAAATCAGAACTTCGGAAACACAAACATATGCGGCATCGAAAGACATCCGGATTGACACATGTCAGTCGTAATATAACGGTTCTGCTCAGATCCCCATATTGGCAACCACTTGTGTTTTTCGAGTCGCCTATATCGACGTCCATCGCCTTAAAGTATAGATATATGTTTTTTTTTCGGGTTCGTACCATTCACATATGTAGTGTAATCACTGCACTGCCTGCGGCATTTTAGGCTTTATTTTTAGTCTTTATTTTGTCTATGCCACTGCCAGATCTTCGCGCCGTACTGTTTTTTTTTTTTGTTGTTATTTCGTCGAAGCTGGCTTACGCAGCTTTTGCTCGTGTCGCGCACTCCCCCCCCCCCCCCCCCCCCCCCTCCGCGATCAACGTACACATACGGCTGCTCCTACCTCAGCTGCCGCGCTCGAAACAGCTGGCCATACTCTTGCTAGCGCTCGGCTCCGCTCTATAGCGCGCTTGCTGTGGGTGGGGAAAAAAAAAAAAGCATAATAAAGCGTGTGTGATGGAACCGGGGTCTGTGCCGGCGTGAAGGGAGAACTTCACTCTGCAAACGAATCTCTCGGGCTGTAGCTAGCTTCTGAGTCGAAAATTAACCGCTCGGCCCCGCATTCTAAGTTTTCCCCGCTTGCTCGCTCAGGGAAAGTTCCTTCAGAAAAAAAAAAAAATTAAACAAGTATAAAACTGCTAACAGTTATGGTCGAAATCAGGGGCTGAATGTGAACAGGGTGGCTAGTTCAATCACCGCCGCTACTGAAGGCCTGGGCTCGGTTTGAGGAGAAGGCTGGAACACGCATTCGGCTATCCTTTAGCTGTGAAACGTGAATCAGCTGCCTGCTCGAGGTGCGATGGGAGGGGCGCAATTCGCATCGTATATCGTCCGCTATCGGTCCATTCCTGGCTGTTATCAGCGCAGCGATAACGGTACCCACCCCAGAGCTTTCTTTTTCGGTTTGATTCCATTATCGTAGCTCTTCTCTTCCTTTGTCCTTCAATCTGCCACTGGCGATTGATGTTTCATCGCTGCTGTCAGCGTTCTCAGACTGCAGAACCGGCATTTATACCGAGATGAAGTTAGGTAGGTTGGTTAGCGAGTTTCTTTCTTTATGTATTGGAGTACGGAACCGAACAACACGCTGTGTTCAAACAACGAGTCGTGGTTAAGGGGTGGGGAACATTCGAGCTTTTCTATGGCGCTTTCTAGTTGATTTAAAAAGGCAAAGCGAGTTCGGAGGGGTGTGTACTGGTGAGAGTGACAGTTTTCCCTGAAGGTACCGTCTTTACCTAAAGTAACCGGGCAGTGATCGTTCCTTTCTTAGCCGCGTAGCGAAGCACTTAAAACAGCCCTTAAACTCTGAATCTGTGTAAAGTAAGGCTAACATTGATCCTCACGTTTTGGCACCTTTCGGTTCTTAGGGGTGCCGTAAAGACTCAGTTATACTGTTGAGAATCAAAAACCTGCTGCTCGGTTACTTTTGGTAATCCTGCTCGGTCACTTTTGGTAAAGGGGATACCTAGGCAATCCTGAAGCTCATCGGAACGGTTCTCTCTCCTTGCCTCTCGTAGAGCTCCAACGTCTCTTAGTTTAGAGTCGAAGTACGGCAGGTCCTGTTCCGTGCGCACATTTAATGCTTCAACGCGGCGATTGGTGATCGTGTTTCACCCGGAAACTTGACCATCTGTGTAGGGGGAAAATCTCAAATGTCCTTGGCGCGTGTCAGAATAGGTTTCCGAGTATACATAACGGAAAAAAAAAAATCTCGCATATGGCACGAGGCTGGATTTCGTGGCAGCAAATACAAAAACAAAAAAAAGCAGGTTTATTTGCCAGCGATAATATTCAGGCAAATGGGCTAAATTCACGTTCCCTGGATTACAGAAGACAGTCTTCAGGTAGTCCTCACGAATTTTTTTTTCCCCCGAGGGCATTCAGCTACGCACTGTTTTGATTAATCATCGCCGGTTCGCTGGCAACGTTGAAATCGAAGTTTCACGAGGCCTTTATATTAACAATATGATGCGCTGGGCAAGAGCGTAATAATGTTGGTTTGGTCTATGGGGGTTTAACGTCCCAAAGCGACTCAGGCTATAAAGGACGGCGTAGTGAAGGGCTCCGGAAATTTCGACCTCTTGGAGTTTTTTAACGTGCACTGTCATCGCACAGTACACGGGCCTCTAGAATTTCGCCTCCATCGAAATTCGACCGCCGCGCCCGGGATCGAACCCGCATCATTTGGGTCAGCAGCCGAGCGCCATAACCACTGAGCCATCGTGGCGGTCCCTTATCATGTAGGGGCTAGTGAGCAACGGGAGACTGAAATCCGACGCTCTAACATCCAGAACAACAACAACAAAAAAGTGGTATTGTACGCGGATATATACGGTATTTACTCCATTTGGAAATCTGTAGCCGGTGTAGACTGTGCGGCATGTTGCAAGCACAGTGGAACACGAGAGCTTCTGACGAAGCCCCGCAGTTTTGCGCACATGTTGGGCGACAGTGCCGTCCACCTGTGACGGGAAGTTGTAAAAGTGTCTCAGTGAGTTCAACGACTGTCCCTGCGAGCTGAATTTCACATACCGGCTTGCGGATAGGTAGGCAGCTCTGAATCCCTTATTTCGGATGGCGACAACAAAAAACATTGTTTACTTGTATCGGCGAGTAATCATTGCCACGTTACGTCGTGACGAGATGTGCGATTGAGTAGGTTGTGACGGCAGTGGGAGCATTTTTTAAGCGCTTTCGAATTGTTATGAGCGCCGCTGCGGTGGCTCAGTGGCTATGGTGCTCGGCTGCTGGCCCGAAAGACGCGGGTTCGATCCCGGCCGCGGCGGCTGAATTTCTTTGGAGGAGAAATTCGAGGCCCGTGTACTGTGCGATGTCAGTGCACGTTAAAGAACCCCAGGTGGTCGAAATTTCCGGAGCCCTCCACTACGGCGTCTCTCATAGCCTTAGTCGCTTTGGGACGTTAAACCACATAAACCAACCAATCAACCAACCGAATTGTTATCTGCGATGGGTTTATGGACGCGTAGGTGACGAACGAATTCGAACTAACGAAGCTTGATACCTTAATGGGTATGCTACACCGGACCGGTGAATTCATTGAGCTAGGACTGTTGCACGGTGTGGCAAAGCCAGTTAACACCGTAACTTGGCAGTTTTGGTTATGATAAGCAGCGCGGGTTTTAAGTTACGTTACGCCAGTCGCCGTTTGCCTTCGCGCTCAAGCACTGGTTCTTATTTTTGCAACAAATGCTGTGGGTGACGAAAACCTGCACCTCTATGCTACGATTTGCTAATCCGTAGGACTAATCGTTTATCCCACTGCATTTATTCGTCAAAAGGACTAATGGGGGGTGATTAATAGTCTAGTTTGTGCTGCTTAGTTGTTCGGGCCCTGCCGTTGATTAGTTTCTAGATTTTTAGTTGGCGTTACACTTGGCAGACACTGCGCTATAAACTGGGCACTACATTCTTGGCGTCAGGTTTGACACGCTACTTGTGTTTACTTGAAGCTTGAGGGAGCTCGAGCGGTCTGCCGCTTTCGTCGAACACGAAAACCCTCTGCGAAATATACGCCTCTACCGGAGGGTGTTTCTTTTAAGATGGAATTACAACGAGATCTTGCGCTTTTCGCGCCGCCGTTTTTTGAACGAGTGTTTTTTTTTTTTTTTTAAGACGCGGGTTCGATCCCGGCCGCGGCGGCCGAATTTCGATGAAGGCGAAATTCTAGAGGCCCGTGTATTGTGCGATATCAGTGCACGTTAAAGAACCCCAGGTGGTCGAAATTTCCGGAGCCCTTCACTACGGCGTCCCTCATAGCCTGAGTCGCTTCGGGACGTTAAACCCCAATAAACCAAACCAAACCTAAATACCGTGACGGAATCTCGCCTGTAGAGTGCGCTGCGATATCCCGGAAGTCAAGAAATCTTTACATTTAACGAATACGGCTCCGGTGATGCGAATAAGGAAGTTGTTCATTTTAATTCGGTCGTGAGTAGAGTTGGCAGTCCTGTGCTAATAGGCTGACATGTTTTCTATACGTGCCAAGTCGACGCTATTGGGCTATCGGTGGAGCCTTTCTGGGGACTAGGGAATAACTGTTGGAAAAGGTCACTGGGCAGTCCCTTCTAAAATGCCTACGTAGCTATCTTTAGCCCCAAGAGATAAGACCTTAGATAGCGTTCAAGTTAGCTAATGGAAGCTGAGGGACTACCTCTTTGAGGTATTAAAGAAAGCACACCTATCGAAGGATAGCTATCTGCAGCTATCTAGAGATAGCGATGGCTGTTCAGTTAGATAAGACTATACCGGGTTGCATCCCTGTGTGGGGTGCAAAGCAGAAGTCATCAGCCTCATATTTTTGTTTCCACAGTTACAGAAACCATCTCCCCCGCGTGTTTAGTGTGCATGACAGTGTCATATCTGATAACATCTCGCCTGACTTCCATGATGAGTGCAATTGCAGTTTTCCTTTTAATCTCGCCGCCATCAACTAATGTTTTCAGTAAACGGCTTTTGCTTTTTTTTTACTTTTGTCTCTATCCCCTTTTCCGAAGCGCATACTCCGCAGTCCAGAAGCTCTCGTCGTTGCGTTTGGTCTTCTCTGAAATTCCGGCGATTGCGAAGCAATTAGTGTTAAATCAGGCCATGAGGTTCAGCTAATTTTTTTTCCTTTCAAATTTTCTCTTTTCTTTTGTTCTTTCTCAAGTTCGCTAGGTGATCGGTGCAGTGAGTCGGTCAATCACTACGCAGTGCAAGAGGACTGGAAATAGTGGAGATGATTTGTTAATCGCCTGTTTAAGTATTATTGTGTGGCTGAGGGGTTAGAGCGCTCGGCTACTAAACCGGATTGCCCGGCCGCTGCGGCCGCGTTTCGATGAAGGCGAAACGCAAAAGGCGCCTGTGCAGTTTGCGATGTCAGTGCAGGTTAAATATCTCCAGGGAGTCTAAATTCATCCCGGTAGCCCTCCAGGCCGCTTCAGTGGCTCAGTGGTTATGGTGCTCGGCTGCTGACCCGAAAGACGCGGGCTCGATCCCGGCCGCGGCGGTCGAATTTCGATGGAGGCAAAATTCTAGAGGCCCGTATTCTGTGCGATGTTAGTGCACGTTGAAGAACCCCAGGGGGTCGAAATTTCCGGAGCCCTTCACTACGGCGTTCCCCATAGCCTGAGACGCATTGGGACGTTCGACCCCATAAATTAAACCAGACCAGTCGCCCTCCACTACGGCACCTCTTTCTTCTGTCGTTCCCACCTTGCTCCCTCAACACCCTCTACAAACTTCTTTAGAGGGTGTTGGCTCCCTTCCCTCACAGCGCGTTTGAGGTGTCCACCGTGAAGTGAGAAAGTTACTGCACCTTTCCTTTTCTCAGAATCAGTTTTACATCTATCAATTAATTTACAGACACTGTTGTTTCTACTGCTACTGCATGCATTATACAAGTGGTGCCATTGATCTTACGGTGTGTTTGGTTCGGGAGAAAGTTTGTTTACTGTGTGCCGTTTTTAGCATCTTCGTCACGCTGTCGGCGTGCTTTTCGAAAGCCTATTAACCCGCCACTCCTCCTCCCACTGTCTGTGACAAAGGGAGGCGAAATATCTTTTTTTTCTCTCCCCTTTGAAACTGCACTTGTGCCCCATTTGACGGTGCCGCTTCTGTTTGTTTTCCCTTTCGTGCACATGTTTATTTATGACGTCATAATGTCGCTAAACAACGCTCGAGCGAGAAAGAGCGAACGCGCACAAACAGGCACCTGTCAGCCTGCGCGCCAGCGCAGTTCGAAACAGTGGACATAAAATGAGGGGGGAAGGGGGGGTACGTCCTTTGTTGTTGTGACAACAGGCGCATAAGCCTTCCAACCAAACCTAGCGAGCTTTTGTTATAAATGAGCAGGAACGTCGCACCCTTTCGTCGAATGTGTACAGAAACCGAGATTCCGGTTCTTTATGCATTTATTTATTTAGCTCTGTTTTGCAATGAGTCCACACAAAGCTAGAGCTATACGAGTTATAGGGCATGTGCTGCGCAATGGATATAAATAACCTAGGATTAATTTGGCTTTTTTTTCTTGAAGTCGCATTTAGGGATAATGTGCAGATAAAAAAAGAATGCCTCAATTAAGTGTTAGCGTTGTAACGGACCCCATGTACGAATTCTTTGTCCAACTAATTTCTAGAGGTTCGTGTACTGTGCGATGTCAGTGCACGTTAAAGAACCCCAGGTGGTCGAAATTTTCGGAGCCCTCCACTACGGCGGCCCTCGTAGCCTGAGTCGCCTTGGTACGTTAAACCCCCGTAAACCATTTGATTTTAGTACCGGTGAAGCTGTAATGCACGTTTGATGTGTTTCATTCAGGTTTGGTGTTCTACAAAAATTGTCGCTAGAGTCCGTCGCACAGCTCGTAAGGCATGCGATATATTTCTTTTCGCAGTTTTGGCGCTTAATTTTTTTTTCATCTGGACAATCCCATTGATATGCGAAAAGGCTAATTACACAGATTCTATGCTATGGGTTAGCTGTGCAGGGAATCGTGCATAGGCGTTATGCCTGAGGGATGTGTGTAAGATCCTGGTTTGTGCTTGCCGAAGTAGCTATTGTTGTTTCCTGCTCAGGGCTTTTTTTTTTTTTTTTGAGAAGAC
Organism: Amblyomma mixtum; assembly: GCF_055824585.1. NCBI lineage: Eukaryota > Metazoa > Arthropoda > Arachnida > Ixodida > Ixodidae > Amblyomma > Amblyomma mixtum. The sequence continues at coordinate 98,949,395 of NC_143020.1, forward strand.
AAGTGTGCCATTGAAGTATTGCCGTGTTGTGTGTGGGCTGGGAGTCGTCTTACATTAGGAATGTCATCTTAAAGGAATGTAACCGGGAACTTTACGTTAACAACTTCGTCATGCGTGAAAACTATTTTGAAGCGTGTAATTTCGCAAGCGTCGGGAAAACTGCTGCGTTCTCTATTATTTGTCTTCGAATCCGAATCGAGGTTGACCTTTGAAGCAGCTTGTCTACACAGCTTGTGTCGACGTTTCAAGGTGTCGCACGTTTATAGGTAGATCTATCACGTTTTTACACCCTTTAATGGGATTGCGAATTCAGAATTAATATCTGCCAATCTAAATACGAAACAGAGGAATAAAAAACAAAACAAGTGAGAGTACTAGTAGTGTTTGCATAGCGTGATTCTGAAACGCTTATGGGCAATGTTTCTTTTTATTTCCGTCTGCAGAGCAGCCTCACATCGCGAGCGGTGCTTATGTTACACCCACATATCTTGCTTAGTCGGATGCATCAATGCGTTTGTTGTAGACGTGAAATAAATAAGTAGTCTACTGTGTGATTTCACCCAACCTGAGCTCAGACGTACTCAGGGGGTCGAAAGTTTATTTATTGTATATACTCACGGTTATATGTAGCATTTGGATCTGATTAAAAAAACAAAAACAAAAGAAACGACGGATCGGCGTTAAAAAAAAAACGAGAAAATAATTTGTTATTTTGTCGCAACGACAGGTTTTGCTGTTTTGCAGTATCTTTCTGTAGTACGTTAATTTTTTCTGTAGTACTTTTGTGCAGTCTGCAGTTCGGTAGCGCTTTTCTGCAGTAACTACGCAAAATTGTGTTTTTACTGGAAAAAAATATGGTGTTGCAACAAGGCTTTGGTCGAAAACTTTACAGAAGATCTGCTGTGATGGCATAAATTTTTCTGTTGTGTGTTTTGACTGGGCTATTTCAGATACATTGTGTTAATTGCGCGTGTTTGTGCTGTTCTGTTGTGCCTAGTTTTTTTAATTCGGTTTTCTTGTAGAAACATCTGACTGATGTGAATGTTTATGTTGTACATGTCTATCGCTCCCTTTCCACCAAGGCGCTATGTTTCGGGCTCCTCACGATCCATATTACCAATTATTTTGCTCCATTCCCACCGTTTGTATATGAACTGGGCAGTAAAAAAAAAACACAATTTTTGATCTTATTCGTGTCTTAAACCCGATTAGGCGAAGTATTGAAATGTTGATGCGTGGCGAATATTTAAAATTCTTGCGCACGGCACGACCGCTTCGTAAAATATTCGCAAACAATCGATGCAGCCGCCCGCGTGTGTCACACTCCTTCAGCTTCCCTCAACGCTGTCATGTTATTTGCGCTTTGTCCCGAGATTGTCTACTAGACTTCGCCTTGCTGTCTTCCTGAATATAAACAAGAAAAAAAAAACGAGCAATGCTTAAAATGACAGCGATTCGGAGTCGCTGTGCGCTGCATAAAATTTGATGACAGGTCGAAGAGTGCGTCAGTTGTCAGTGTGCGTGAACCACTATGCCACGGCTGATGGATATGAATGATGTAAACAATGCAAACAATCCCACCTAGAGTGCTAACGCTCCATAAACGTGCGTCTCACAGCCTGGCCCAGAGCTCTGGAGATGATGACAGACTTGGAATTCCCGTAGATGGAAGGGATTCTATCTAAACAAGCCGGGATAGAATTTTCTCCTTGAGAGTGGACGCCGCGATTAATATTGATCGGAATGTGAAAGAACAAAGCGCGAGTACAAACAGTGCTAATTACTTTTGCTTTCGATTCTTCCTGGAAATTGTTTGCAACTGATCTTTACTGCTGCTTCTCTGTCACCTCCCTTGAGTCATTACGTTGTTCAATAACCTCCGCAGACGATATTGTCGATGCTGTTAAGCCGGTGCTTGCCGTAAGCCTAGTCATTCGTTTTATTTTTTACCTAACGGCTACCATTGGCAGACACCGCGAGTTTGTGCTCGTTATACATTTATTAACGAGCCTACAAGCGAGTTATTTGGCTCTTAGAACTTGTAGAAGGTACTAGAGGTTCTGGCGCGATTAATGTTCAGTCAGTTCAGTTCGCCTCTGCGTCGTTCGGTCGTTTTCGCGAAAGCTTATACACATATCTTGTCTAGGGAGTTCCTTGTCACCCTTAAATCGAGAGCGCTCGTCAGGCACTGCAGCCTTAAATCTTGCCGCGACTTGTTTGGATGTCTCAGCCCTCGCTGGAGCAATTTTCTTCGGAATACCCTCTTCTGTCGTCACTACTCATGACCATATATTGCACGGAAGAATTGCTTATGTCATGTTACATTATTCCTGGAGGTTTTTGGGTTTGGTTTTATCGGGTTTAACGTCCCAAAGCGACCCAGGCTATGAGGGACGTCGTAGTGAAGGGCTCCGGAAATTTCGACCACCTGGGGTTCTTTAACCACTAGAATCGCTCAGTACACGGGCATCTAGCATTTCGCCAAGAACGAGATGCGACCGCCGCGGCCGGGATCGCACCCGTGTCTTTCGGGTCAGCAGCCGAGCACCGTAACCACTAAGCCACCGCGGCGGCTATTCTTGGTGGTGTGGGGATGGTTTTCGATTTAAACCGTAATAATATTTTCTCATGTGTTTCCTGCAAAGATTGCAATAATACCGTTGTGAGAACAGAATAGTTGCGCAGGTTTAACCTATACCGTACTACGGGCTCTCAGTGCCGTAGCGAACGGCGGCCACGTTTCAGAGAGCTTTCTTTTGTGAGAAAAAAAAAAGTAGTTTTTTATATATTTTTTCTTTCCACATTGTACCACTAATCACTCCGCAGTAATTTCCTCGACCGTACTGATTCCAAAGCAGGACTGATGGCTGTCAGAATTATGTCGTTTTATTCTTCTTTTTGTTCGTTATTCCATCCAATTCGTTATTCCGCGTAATTCGTTATTCCAGGTGAAATTTCCCGAGCTCGTCCGTCCAACTGTCGCTCGCTCTCTCATTATGTTTTCAGTCTCTTCGCGTCCGCTCTAACGCTCTAATAGGCCGTCGGTTGTCAGATCAATCCATTACATCTCCTGGCCCGGCACTATTTTTTTTTTTAATTTCTGGTACGATTTCCTCAAAACGCGTTCGCTTGCTGTAATCACCGCTGACATGAGCAGAATTTTAATTGCACAAATAAAAGCTTGTATAAACCCCTAAAATTTTACTGGTAAGGCGCAACTGAGTCTAAAAGCAACCCCAGATATTTTGGGAAGATTGCTTAAAATATTCCTTGCGTGAAAAGTGCATAATGAGGACTTAATAGACGTATTGCCCAGTGTTTTTACTTCATAAACAAACTCTCGGTTATTTATAAATATAAATGTGAGTGTTAACTTGGAACATAATTTATACGTTCTTACATATATGCATTTTAGTGCCCTTTATTTGTACATAATTTTTACTACTTTAAGCGTGCAATTTTCTCAAGTGTTGGGGGTCGTAAAATGGCACAGACAACAAGGTTATCGATTTGCTCGAACAGGCATGTGGTGTCATCCATGGAAATGAGAAATTGTGACTGAGGGTTCAGATTCACTGTATCGTTAATAAATTAAATAAGAGTGTCCCGAATATTCGTTTATGGGAAACGTCTTTATTTAAATAATTTTAATACTCAATAACTTTGCTCACAAACACAAGCAATAAAAATATTGCCAGATGGCGATTGGAGGAATCATGCTCAAGTTCGGTTGGGGTGCTTCTCATGACCATGCTCTGGAAGGACTCCCTCCTGTGCGATCAATGCCCTGTTGAGCCCTGTTAACCTTTGCGACTTGGAACCCGTTTTCATATTTCTGTCGGCGAAGCTACAAGTTCATTTCTAAGTCCTCTTATAAAAATGGCCTGTAGACTGTCTGTACTCTTCTTATAAACTCTATTGCCTTCTATAGATATTTCCTTTTGTCTAATCACATTCTATAGAATGTGCTTAGAAGAAAGTCCGCCCCGCCGCGGTGGCTCAGTGGTTACGGCGTTCGACTGCTGGCCCGAATGGTGCGGGTTCGATCCCCGCCGCGGCGGCTGAATTTCGATGGAGGCTAAATTGTAGAGGTCCGTGTGCTGTGCGATGTCAGTGCACGGTAATGAACCCCAGGTGGTAGAAATTTCCGGAGCCCTTCGCTACGGCGTCCCTCATAGCCTGGGTCGCTTTGGGACGTTGAACCCCAACAAACCTATAGAGCAAAGTCCACTGAAAGTGTATGGCCATAAACCTATAGATTATCTACAGACTTTATAGGTTTGTAATGCCTATAGGCTAGTCCATATAATTTTTCTGTAGAATTTCTAAAGACTTTAGACAAAAATCTGTGAACAGTCTATAGACTATGTAAGGAAATTTTTGTAAGGGGTAAACACATTCGTCAGAGCCTTGTTTGCTGTTTTTTGACCATACTTAGTAGTTGTTTACCGACAGCCTGATCTTTTTACGCGGTACGCTAAACTGGGGTCATTCGAAAAGGTTAAGCGCCACCACGAGTTACGGATTCTCGGAAACTTTTCTTTGCACCAAAAAGAAAGACTTGCCCAGTGTGATCGACGAGCACAGGTCTTGCATAAGTAATGGAACTGCCGTCCAGCTCAGGCGAGAATTGCCTTTGCCTATATACTCTCCGTTCGCGCTCTATTGGGGCCAATTATAAATGCAGGCCGGACTCAACCGACAGTAGCCGGATATTCCGCACTCGCGCCTCGAGTTTTGCGAAAGCCGATTTTGAGATTTCTCGAATTGCGGACAAAAAAAAAAAAAAAACAAGAAACAGCAGTAAGCGATGGCATCGTAGATAAACTGGCCAGTGGCCGGGGCTTCTGTTGGATAAACCACGAAGCGTCCGGTTTTTATTTCTTCCCCGTCCGTGGCCGCTACAGTGGACGTTCGGTTTCGGTCAAGCGCTCAGGCGGCGAATTACATACCGCGCAAATGAAGTTCTAGAATCTAGAAAAAGTTCTACCCCTAAATAGTTTCATTTGACAGTCCATATAGTTTTTCTAGTACACCTGTGGACTCTGTGGAAAGTTTTGATTTGATTTTGATTTATTGGGGTTTAACGTCCCGAAGCGACTCAGGCTATGAGGGACGCCGTAGTGGAGGGCTCCGGAAATTTCGACCACCTGGGGTTCTTTAACGTGCACTGGCATCGCACAGCACACGGGCCTCTAGAATTTCGCCTCCATCGAAATTCAGCCGCCGCGGCCGGGATCGAACCCGCGTCTTTCGGGCCAGCAGCCGAACGCCGTAACCAGTGAGCCACCGCGGCGGGTTGTGGAAAGTTTTGTAACAGTAACGGGGCTCGGGCGAATATATCACTACAAGCATAGCAAGCAAGATCACCTTGCCCTGAAACGAACAGTTCCTGTGTTGATTATTAATCATTCGCTGATATGATTGTCTAATCGGTTATCTGTAGTTATCGAGATGCGCAGTGAGCGGGAGCTGTCGAAATAAACAGGTGTTCTTGCCATTGTCACTGATTGCTGTTCCGCATTGCATGGTCGGGAGCTTTGACAATGCAGAGGCTTACTTTGCACGAGAGAGAGAGTAATTGTGACCTGCTGCACCTAATTACCGAAAGAGTACGGGCTCCATTCACCACAGACCACAGTTTGAATGACTTCTGGACTGGATAGAAAGATGCCGCAGTTAGTATGCTCTAAATGTAGGTGCCCACTGAGGAATCATCTTTCGTGGAGGTGTTGTACTTATGCTATTATGGAGTCTATTTTTACACCCTGTTTCTCTAATCCGGTCGTTGCGTCGATGTGGGTGTAAAAAGTGCGACTTATGGAACTGCGTTAGTGTATGCGCTTTCCAACTGCGCCTGTAAAATATGTCCTAGAAGGTCTGCGGCTCTCCTTAGGTTCTATATTTTGGGACTCCTACCTTTCGTGTTGGCGACGTACTTGAAAACAGTACTGTTCATCGGTTAAACTGTTGGAAATCAGCTTCCGTGTTGATCAGCCATCGCAGTACTTAAAAATACACGGCACAAACTGTGTACTACGCTCCGGATGAGTGAAGGGTGTAAAAATTGACTCTCCAAAGGGTGTAAAAAGCGGCAACGTCTGGCACATTGTGTGAGTAGGTACAGGGAGTTTCACGAAGGAGAGTATCCGCTTCTACACCCCACTCCGTCACCTTCTGGAATGGCTGATTAGTCAGCCGTCTTTTTTTTGTGTGTGTGTGTAAGGAATAAAACTGCCGTCTAAACAGTAACCTGTACAGTGAACCAGGTTGCTTCCGACAACAACAAGAGGCGCCGCGATTGAGGCATGCTGACGAAAACCAGGCGGTCGGAACGCTAAGCGGAATTAGAACAGGACGTAGCAGTAAACCCGAATGGAAGAAAACAGATCATAGCAGAAATGTATGTGTGGCCAGTTTGGTCAGGTACACTGGATAATAGTGCTGTGTCAGTGTCGTATTGCATGTACGGGGTCTCGCCTCGCAACGGTCGGCAGAGTAGTCACGCGAGCTTTCCCGAAGCTGTGTGGGAATTTGTGAGGGCTAGAAACCTTTCAAGTCCTGCTACCCTTCCCTACCCCCTCCCCTTCTTTTTCTTTGATAAACTTCGTTCCTGCTCAGTCCACCAGAGCTCGCGCCTGTAAAGGCCGCCTGCGAAAGAAAGAAGCACACACATCAACCAATGAAACAAACAATCAAAAGAGAAAAAGGCGCAGGAATTCTTCGTCTAGACTATAGAGAGCTGGTTGGAATCCCTCTCTCCACCCTCCCCCCTGCACTCAAAGCCGCCGCCATATCACCCCCCCCCCCCCCCCCCACCTCTTCCCACGAGCGTCGTTCCTTTCGGAATTTTCTCTGTCGCGGTTTTTGGTCGGCCGCGTTTAACCAGGCCAACATCGCATGGACGAGCCGATCCACCCTCCCTCCCCCCACTTCCCTCTCTCTCTTCCTCTTCCTCCTCACTCCGGGCAGTCTGGCAACCGTGCACGCCGCCGGCGGCGTTATAGCAGCGCGCAACCTCCTTGCCAGCCGCAGGTAGTATATATATCGGGTCCGTTTCCTCCTTTTATACCGTCCGGCCGGTTGAATGAACCGGCTGCGTGCAGCCCGCTCTCTGCGCTCTCGACTTTCCACCCCCCCCCCCCCCCTTTTTTTTACTACTTTATTTTATGTTTGGCGTGGAACAACTTCCTTTGCCGTCGCCACCGCCGCCGCAGTTGCGACGGTGTGTGCGACTCTGTTTTCGTGTGTATTCTTCTTTCTCATTTTCTTTTCTCTCTCTCTCTCTCTTTCTCTGTGTGTGCTGCGCGGTTGCAATACTTACCTGCCTCTCTCTCTCTCCCACCTCCTTTCGTCACACCGTTCCGGAATGTTTCCGCCTTTTGGTCCGGCCTTTCTTGTCGCCCAGGCCTGGACGCGCTCCGAACGTTGTCCCACCCAGTCGAAAAAAACAACAGCAGCACTCTGTCGAAAATATACGACAAAATATTTTGTAGCTTGCTCGTAACGATAGATTTTTCTGTTGTGTTGTAGTTTTTTCTGTGGTACTTTCCTGTTGTCTGTAGTTCTGTACTATTTTTCTGTAGTAAGTACACAAAATTTTGTCGTTACTACAGAAAACTCTGTCGTTCCGACAAGTTTGTTTTGTCAGAAACATACTATAGAACTCTGTCGTTCCGACAAGTTTTTTTGTCAGAAACATTCCACCAAATCTGTTGTGACGACACAGACTTTTCTGTTGCGTTTTCCGACAGGGCTGCAGTTAGCCTTCCGGCGATGCCGGATAGCGCCGCCATGACGATTTTGTTTGCTGTGTGTTATTCGACGAGATAGATGAGGGGTTAAGGAAAGGAAGCGCGCTGTGGAAGCATTTGTGCTGTCTCGGGGACGGGGGATATAGTGATTCTATTACGATTCCGTTCTGTCCTTTTCTTTTTTTTTGTGCGCTATTGGCCGTTGCCGTCAAGCGACAACGCCGTGCCTGTTCATTCTACTGCTTGGCCTGGGAGTCAGTGCTGTCGAGAATTGATGTGGTCACGTGATGATGCACGTGGTTTTGGAGTATTTAATGCTTTGCACGGCTAATCTAGCAGAACTTTTTGCTGGGCTAGTTGGTCCATTCTGACATTGGTGAAAACAGCGCGAAAGAAGAAGCCCGAAGGCGAAACGAGGAAGTGACAGGAAAGAGCGCTGACTGACAACTGAATTTATTGAGCGAAACTCGCGCAATAAATAGGAAGGCAGTGCCAAAGATAGTCAGATGCAGTCAACGTCACATGGTGCAAAGAGCCATAAAAGCGATAAAAACAAAACAAGGTGAAAAAGCTAACAGTGAACTGAATATCAAAAGGGATGGTAACAAAATGAAAACTACATTCAATGACTATACACAGTTAATGTCACATGGTGTAAAGAGCCATAAAAGCGATAAAAACATAACAGGGTGAAAAGGCTAAAAGTCAGCAGAATTTCAAGGGGATGGTAGCTACGTTGCACGCTAGCTACGTTGTGTCACAGGATAAATAATGAAAAGCCAAGACAGCAAACCTGTGGCGTAAAGCATGCCAACATGTTCGTCAGGTGTAGGGAAGGTGTGATTTACCAGATTCCGCTTACATGCGACAAAGTTTATATTGGTCAAACCGGAAGGTGCCTGAACGAACGTTTAAGGGAACATGAGCGCTCACTTGAAAAAGGCACTGGCTCTAATCTAGCGCTTCATTGCAAAGATTGTAAATGCATGCCTCGATTACGCGACACTATTGTTCTTGATAAGAGTAGAGACAGCGTGGCCCGGGAGTTGAAGGAGGCTTTCTTTATAAAAAGAAAGGGCTTGGAATGTGTCAGTGACGCGTCAAAATCATTGTACAGGAGTGAACTTGCCTTTTTGGAACAACATTGCTAAATTTTTAATGTTGACTACGCGTGTTTCAATCGTTGAGTGTCACTGTTTCATCGTTTTATTGTTAGGTCTGTGCATGTTTTTAGCCAAACGTTGTTACACTCAGTTAGTTTTTATTCTTTCCACAACTCCATTTCGTCATTTTTTATCGGTTTTACCCTTGTTACCTGCTATGGATGTTTTATCGGTTTTTATGGCTCTTTACACCTTGTGACATTAACTGTTTAAGTCATCATGTATTTTTTTGTTACCATCCCCTTGAGATTCTGCTGACTTTTAGCCTTTTCACCCTGTTATGTTTTTATCGCTTTTATGGCTCTTTACACCATGTGACATTAACTGTGTATAGTCATTGAGTGTAGTTTTCATTTTGTTACCATCCCTTTTGATATTCAGTTCACTGTTAGCTTTTTCACCTTGTTTTGTTTTTATCGCTTTATGGCTCTTTGCACCATGTGACGTTGACTGCATCTGACTATCTTTGGCACTGCCTTCCTATTTATTGCGCGAGTTTCGCTCAATAAATCCAGTTGTCAGTCAGCGCTCTTTCCTGTCACTTCCTCGTTTCGCCTTCGGGCTTCTTCTTTCGCGCTGTTTTCACCAATGCACGGCTAACGTTGTCACTTGTTTGCCACCGTCACTTTTTTTTGCGATGCTAGCAAGGGCCAACACTCTCATTTTTGCTGTCGTGACGTAACACTTGTGTTGGTAACCAGTGACGAGTATTTGATCTTCCTGTTTGCAGTTTAGGTCAGGTCAGTTTATTTTCCTTAACCCCATTTAGGGGTACTACACGAGCGCAGTGGTTACGTGTATGATAGTATTACATGGACAAGGGAATAGAAAAGAGGGGCTAGTTATGACATACATGAAGTCATGTATAGAATTACATGGTTTACTCTAAAATCGGTCGTGCTGTTGCCTTGGAATGCATCTGTGCATGATGGCAACCAGGCCATTCATTGTCATCATGATAAACATGACACAGGTGCGCTGTGCGACCATGCCTCCTTTAACTTAACCCCGTTTTGAGTAATTAGTTTACAACCAATTTTTCGGCAAGTTCAGATTAGAATTCGACTGCGATTCGAGCCGGGCTAACATTAGCCGTTACGGTGACTTTTTACGCTGCAAAGGTTACCGGACCATCGATCTCAGAGCGTTGAGAGGCTTCTTCAAACGCTATTTGGCTTCGTCTTCCCGAGGAGCAATTCTCGATACAGGCCAACAAACTCTCACTAGGCTTTTATTGATAGTCACTAGAACGTGAATGCACATCATCTTAGCAAAGAGAATCGATGAAAGCGCACCCGTATCAAATGGCAGAGCCATTCTCTCTTCACCTGCATTTCTTCCCCGCAGTTTTAGTTCGTGTTTCTATATCCGTACGAATTTGTGTGCGTGGATGTGTGTGTGTGTGCATTGACATCAAGAAGCTGTCGCTGAATGTCCAGGTATATATATATATATATATATATATATATATATATATATATATATATATATATATATATATATATATATATATATATATACACACACACACACGCTTACTCTATGCCAGCTGTTGCCTCAGCGAGCCTACCAGAGCCTATTATCGTTTGCGGGGCCCCGTTATACGCCGTCAGTCGTCTCACTGTCGTAGCGAGGCCCGAGCCCATCTCTCGTACGCACCTTTCGCTTCGGTGTATTGGCACCGTATATAGCTCCTTTTGAAAACCTTGTCACGCGTTCATGCATTTCATTCTTTGTCGGTCCTCGACAGACTCGGCACGCTATCCGTCGATTTTTGTTTTTTTAACAATAAAAACTCTTAGTCAAAACAATACACTCTCGTTCTCTCAATCGCATTCCAAAGCACACATGCTTCACTGGCTGCTTACAAAACCGCTCACTGTCTGTCATTCCGTAGACTTTTCATTGATAGCAGCATGTTGGCAGCAGCAGGCAATGAGTCGAGTGGACTTGGAGGTTATTTCTTTTTGTTTTTATTAGACAGTCGAGGGAGGGGGAGGGGAGATCTGTAAAGGTTCGGCCCTTTTTTAACGATCAACAAGAAGTAAATCATTTTTGTCTTCGCTCATCATCGACATGTGAGGGCGGTAACGCTGGGCAAAGTGTTCTTATGGATTGTCTTCAGCGCTACTGTCATTCGCTGTAGGTGAGATTTCTCTCTGGAAACATCATCCGTGCGCTGAGTGTTCAGGGTTAACATTGAGAGCATAGAAACTGCCGTAATTTTTTAAGCGCTGTGTATGCTTAGCTCGACGGTATTTCTATTCTTGGAAACATTCCGACACTTTGTAGTCGTTGCCGTGACTCCACTCAGTGTTTGCTAATAGAACGTTGACATGCCGTGTACTTCCTGTTGACTTTCTATAAAGGCCAGTAAAAAAAAATACGTAACCATGTCAAAACTACGACAAAATATTTCGTAGTTTTCTCGTAATGACAGAATTTTGTGTTGTCTTGTGTATTTCTGTAGTAGTGTCGTTTATGTAGTACTTTTCAATAGTCTGTAGATCTGCACTACTTCTCTGTACTAACCGCACAAAGTTCTGTTGTTACTACAAGTTTCTGCTCAGAAACATTAGAAAAAATCTTTTGGGATGACAGAACTTTTCTATTGTTTTTTTCCGACTAGGAAAGACTGTTTGAGTAACATCTGTGTGATTTGTATGGAAAAAGGATACATACGATCCTCGAGGTTAAAAAAACAAACATTCATACGTCCATGTTTCCTTTTTTTTTTCTTGTTGGCAGAAAGGTTTTATCGCGTTGACAAGATTCGGGTGTCACGTGTATTTCGCCAGATTTTCGTTGCAGTGCTGTACCAGATGCTAGGTGTATTTTTACGCGCTTTACCGAGACGCTTCCCTGGTTGTTACATTTGCTTCAAGAGATGTTCTACGAGTCATTCTGTCAAGCGTATACATAGTTCAGGGCTATGTGTAGATTCAGACATCCTGGTGTTACACGTACCTTACTGTACTATCTCTAGAGATAGTCCGTCAGATTTTATGCGTATTTTTATGGACTTTTAATGCAGGCACCTCTCCTGGTGTCATACGTGATTCAGCGGTCTTTTTGTAAGGGGACTCCATAAGGTGTTGAGTATACCAACAGACTCTCTATGGCAAGACGCTTCCGGGCGATATACATATTAGAGCAGACGTTCTGCACAGAGATTCTATGAGGTCTTCTCCTCATCTTAACAGATATTCAGTCGATGCGCTCCTTCAGGGCGTTACACGTACTTCAGCAAGCTTTCTATTTCTAGCTACCCACTAACTCTTATCAGGGGTTGTACTTAACAGGCTTTATGCAGACGCACTCCACAATGCGTTATACGTATTTAACGCTCTCTTCAGACAGATGCCTTATCAGGCGCTATTCTCATCGTCACAGACTTCTAGCAGAGACGCTCCATCAAGTGATTTACCTATTTCAGCGCACTTCCTAAAGAAAGACTCTATCGGGAGTTGTATAGGTGTCTGAAAGCAGTTCCTGGGAAGGAAAGCGGCCCTTCCATTGACGTCACCGCTACTCAGGACCCGCCATTGCCGCTCTTAGAGAGAGGCCCCCCTCCTCCCCTCTTCCTTACGCTCTTTCCCGTTGCCTGAATGCTCGCGCCCAGTCTTCGCGAAAGGAATTCCTTCACAGCTAGCGCTCCCGGCGCCCAGATCCCTCGGCGGCGTCGCCGTTCCGCGAAGCCTGCCCGCCCTGAACGCTAAGCGGCGCCGGGCGCCGAATTTTTTACGGCGCACAGGTGGCGACAGATCACGCCTCGCGCGGCCGCGCCGGCGCCCTCCTCGGCAAGGACAGGCATCAGCCCTTGGCAGTGTACACGCCGAGACGCCCCGGCGCCTGCCTGCCTGCCTGCCTAGTTGCCTGTGTGTGTGCGTCTGTGCGTCTTTGCCCGTGAATATGTGCTTCTCTGTGCGTCGGGATCTTCTGTGCGTGCGTCCGTGAGCTTGTATTTATCGGGCGTCATTATTTGTGTACTTGGTAGCGTATGCGCTGTGTATGTTTGTTTATATGACCAACGTGCATGATTGCCCAAAAGTCCTCAGGCCACCGGGCCTACTTTTGAGCAGTGCAGTCAGGAACTTGACGGCTTCTAGGAAGCTCCTAAGGTCCTGAGGGTTAATTAAACCTAACCCCAGACCTGTGTTTAGGCATATATATGTGTTTTGCGTGCATGCGATATATAATTAACTTGCGCCGCGGTGGCTCAGTGGCTATAGCGCTCGGCTGCTGACCAGAAAGGCGCGGGTTCGATCCCGGCCGCGCCGGTTGGATTTTGATGGAGGAGAAATACTGGAGGCCCGTGTGCTGTGCGATGGCAGTGCACGTTAAAGATCGCCAGGTGGTCGAAATTTCCGGAGCCCTTCACTACGGCGTCCCTCATAGCCTGAGTCGCTTTGGGACGTTAAACTCCCATAAACGTAACCTAACGTGCTGCTTTGCTTGTAAATGTGTGCGTCCTTATCTTTGGGAATTTATGTAGGTTCACGCGCATGCGGTCGTGTTTTTTCTGGGCATACGTACTTGCACATGTGATTAGGGGGTGGGGGGGGGGGGGGTGTAATTATGTTAATGCGAACTCGCTTAACTCGAACTTCCGGTTTATTCGAACTGGCGCTTCAGTTCCATCGGCATCGTGTGTATCAAGGGGCTGCTTAATTCCAAATCCGCACGAATACGAGACAGTGTGTTTGTGTACTACATGTATATGGCTGCGTGTGTGTCTTTGTTGTGTGCATGTATGTTAATTTTACGTGCACGTGACCTTATGCATGTGTGTGGCCTCTCCGGGTATTTGTACCAGTTTGTTTATGTTTGTGCGCCGTGTATCTCTCTCGCCTTGCAAGGCTTTCAAAGGGTGGAAAACTGTGCGAGCTGGATGGCTTGTCGGCCGAGATTCTGAACTTCGGCGTTCTCGTTATACGGCGGATGTGATGTGACGGCTTCTACTATTACTTTTGGCAGCTCTCGTTAGATGGTGTCGTACCAGTCGTCACTGCAACTGTGTGTTTAGTTGCTGTTCACATGATTCTGCGAGCTTTGAGTAGTGCCCAGTAAACTCCAGATAGAAATTGAGCTTTGTGGGCACAGCTTTGCGTGGATACTTTTAGACGCCTATGGCTTAGTTCTGATTCTGGCTTCGTTTGTGATCTGTTCGCTTTTGTATCCTAAGAGAGTGTCCGGGAAAACAAAAACAACGCCTTGCTTTGACTAAACATTTCCCGGTGTTCGTGCTATGTCAGCGAAAGTTCTGGTGAAATTGTGGTGTGCCCTACGCTTTAAGCAGATGTTTTCTTTGCCTTGATTCTGCGGGATCGTGTTATCCTGTGAAACGTTGAATATAACGGCTACCTGTGTTTGATCGCGCCTCGACCCCTCAAGAAATCTCGAAAGGCTGTAATGGCCGACTTCTGGGTGTTCACCTTTGTTAGCAAACCGTGATTCCTTTGAGCTTGGTAATAACTTTCCTTTTGTTTGGTATCTTCCAAAGCTGCTCTAAATGCCTTACATTTGAAGAGCTTCTGCGTGGGGTTCTTCCGTTACAGGTGCAGCTCGAGTCACTGCACCTGTCATAAGGCAAAAAGCCAGAGTTTGGGGTTGCAGGTGCCGGTAACCGCCATGTCGGAAGCGTCCTGTGTGCATCTTTTTCAGTTTGCCGGCTTGAAGTTGTAGTGATCCAATTTCGCAAGCACTGTACAAGTTTTTTTTTTTCAATATTATTTTATAGTATCGTTTGTTTTTTTCTTCACCATTCCTGGTGCCGTGCGCCCGCAGTGTGCAAAGACAAAAAAAAAAAATGGGTCGAGGACGACACGAACTTCGTGTGTACTACCGCAGAGTTCTTTTTTCCACCTCGGCCTGTTTTCGTCGCTGTGAATAAAAAAACGCAGTCAAGAATGGGAATAGTGAATCCAAAAGCCCGCGCAGTTGTCGCCGCATAAAAAAAAAAAACGCAAGGAAATCAAGACGTGAAATAGGACGCGTAGTAAGCGATATCGCGTTCTGCTTTTGCCTGCGCCCTTCGTAGCGTTCGAATTTCGTGCGTCATATTCAGAAAAAAGGAACGTGGACACAGCTGTCGAATCGCAGGTGCTTGCTTCAGCGTCGCTGGTGAAAGGGCAGGATGAATAACAAGCACTGTGCGTATCATGAACACGGCAGGGATGTTCGCTGCCTCTCTATACATCGACCAGTGCATGCGCTCATCTGTGCCGAGTCCCGCGTTGAATAAATTGCACTTTACCACGCTAGTCGACCATCCGGTGCTCATAATGGCAAATTCAATTCGAGATGCGCCAGAAGGATGCTGCATGCGCTTCCTGCGGTCATTTGCGCTGCTTAGTTTTTATTCCGAGCACCACATCGTGTTTTCGTGCAAAGTCAGAATCATATTTGTTAGTATGTCAACAGTCTAGCAAGGGAACAACAGTTCGCAGTTGGTGGCAAGGTGCTGGAAGTAGTAAAAGATGGTTTGGTTTGGTTTATGGGGTTTAACGTCCCAAAGTGACTAAGCCTATGAGAGACGCCGTAGTGGAGGGCTCCGGAAGTTTCGACCACCTGGGGTTCTTTAACGTGCACTGACATCGCACAGCACACGGGCCTCTAAGAGAATACGTCTACTTACGGCAGGTAGTGGCCGCTGATCCGGATCATGTTAGGGAAATGTCTAGAAGAATAAGAATGGGGTGGAGCGCATATGGCAGGCTCTCTCAGATCATGAATCGCAGTTTGGCAATATCCCGCAAGAAAAAAGTACACAACAGCTGTATCTTACCGGTAGTCACCTATTGGGCAGAAACGTGGAGGCTAACAAAGAGGGTTCAGCTTAAGTTAAGGACAACGCAGCGAGCTATGGATAGAATAATAATAGGTGCAACTTTAAGAGACCTGAAGTGGGCAGAGTGGGTGAGGGAACAAACGCGGGTTAATGACATCCTAGTCGAAATAAAGAGGAAGAAATGGGCTTGTGCATGGCTTGTGATGCGAAGGTAAGATAACCACTGGTCCTTAAGGGTAACGGAGTGGATTCCACGAGAAGGCAAGCGTAGCAGGGGGCGGCAGAAAGTCAGGTGGGCGGATGAGATTGAGAAGTTTGCGGGGATACGGGGGCCGCAGTTGGCAAATGACAGGGTTAATTGGAGAGACATGAGAGAGGTCTTTGCCCTGCAGTGGGCGTAGTCAGGCTGATGATGATGATGAAAATAATAGAACACATCCATTACAGCAGGAGGTTACTTTTCAAAAGTGCATGGCAGTGTTCGCCTGACAGTAGTTATTACACTCGAAACAAAAAGGAGTAGAAAGGGAATAAACTATCCTCTAGAGCACTAAATTTTAGAAAAGGTAGTGCTTTAAAGTGGTAGAGCTGAGCGTGGGATGGACTATGCTTACTACAAAGATCGGTGCATCCGCTGTCATTTTCGCTAGCAGCTTTTGTGAGAAACAGTGACTGCATCGTCGTCGGACGAGTTGATGGATGACACCAGTACCCGCTTTGAAACAGGGTGGTGGCAGATACAGCCAGGGTCGCCTTTCTTACTTCCATTACCGATCTCGTTTTTATCTTAAGAACCACCAGTCATTCTCGGCACCTTACTGCCGAGCATTTCGTCACTGTTCTCAGAAGGAATGCTGAAGTAAACGGGACACCTAGTATGTAGCCATCATTGAGTTTCTTTTGCCATTCTTCCAACCGCCACTTTTTAGGTTTTACCCCGAAGAAACTTGTGTTCTTTCCTAGCGTTATTTGTTTTCCTTCTGTATTTCCCGCTCATCAAGTCCTCATTCCAGTTGGTCGCAACTTTTTATCTTCCAGTGAAACTAAAGTGAGGGCGATGTCTAACCAAACCGGCATTGAGTTCCTGGACCACATCCTCCAACCACGCGTTACTAATTTCTACCGCGGACGAATTCGTGATTTTCTCTCGGTATCTCTAAAGCTGAAGGCATCGGGAATTGACAGGCGCCTCCAGCGCCATCACGCGGCGTTCGACTGCAGCGTACGGTGGTTCTGCGTTGGCGGCTAAAGATAGTAGCCCCCTGCTGGCCGCCCCGACCAATGCTCGGCCAATGCAAACAAGGTGGCTATGCCGACTACTCTGCGCTTTGACGGACCACGACGAAGCGGCGGCAGCGGGGAAAGGTTTGGGAAAGAACGGAGTGGAAAGGGGTGTTGTGGCGCCATCTCCTATCTCGAGGCCCTATTAATAGAGCTGGATTAGCCAGACTGCTGCGCGCGGCCGCGTAGCAGTGGCCATGCCACGAGCGGTCGCTAGCTGGGCTGCGGGCCAACAGTTACGATTTCTCTCTCTCTCTTTCCTTCATGCCTTCTTTCTCTCTCTCCAATCTGCGTTTCCATCTGCTCTTCTCTCGCTCCTCGAGTCTAATAATTTAGGCGGGAGCGCGCCGTCACCTCGCGAGCCTTTATCGCGTCCCACGCTAGTTTTCCTCAGAGCAATGGTGGCGCCGCTGGGTCCGTAGCGGCGTAATAGGAGAAGAGAGGGAGGGGGGGGGGGGCGTTCATCGTGATCCCACGCCACACTTACGCAGAGAGAAAGAGTGCTGTGAATCTTTCCTTGCTGTATACACCCTGTTTAAAAGGTGTGATGAGTTGCTGTTGATTTTCTGTTGAGTCTTGAGTGATGCTGTTGTCTGGTTTTGCGTTCGTTCCGCTGTGATCGACGGTCGTCCGCTTTTCTTGAAATGGCTCCGGTGGAATGAGATAACGGGTCACTGTTGAAGAAAGTGCACTGAACCACTTTGCGTTATGCACACCAACTCTCGTGAGTTTATGCCGCTTGTGACTGCGTATACCGTACTAGGGAATTTCTGATGATTTGCTGTTAATTTTGTGTTGATTATGAGTAATCCTGTGTTCTGACTTGATGTTCATTCTGCTGTGATCGAGTGTGTTCACGCGTACTGCAACGGCTGCGGTAGATACAATAACGCGTCACTTAAATAAAAGTTTATTGAACCACTATACATCGTTCACACAAATCCTAGAGAACTGTATTCAGTATACTGCGATTGAATAATGATGCCGACCGAATTTTGGCTCATCTTGATGCGACCAAGAGTGTTCAGGTGTCTTGCTGAAAAAAGACCTGAATGGTTGGCTTCCTGTTATTACACTTGCAGGAAAATTCTCTTGAGCTTCAGATGTGATGCTCATGGGTGCGTCGACTGAATTTTCGGTGATTACGTTGATTAGTTGAATGTGGCTGCCGCGCCGGGTTCATAGCGGTGCGAAAAATATGCTTCGGTAGGACTTGGTTACGCATCGATTTTACACGCAGAGAAAGTACAGGGAATCTCTGGGTGTTGTACACGCACAAACCGTTCGATGAGTTTCTTTTGATTGTATGTAGATCCTGTACAATTCTGTCGAGAGGGTTTATGCTGATTCTAGACCGATCAGCTGTGTACAGGTCTTATTAAAGCAGGTGCTGGTTGGTTGTTTCCGCGTGTACTCGCTGGAGACTTCGCACGAGTGTCTGTTGAGAGGAAGTTAATGCTCAGTAGACTATATCCACTGAATTTATGGAAATTTTGGGGGTCCATTTATTTCGAGCTTAATTTGTGCCCACAGAAACCACCTGAGGGTTCTCTTTTGAGGCTATTAGGATTCTGAAATAAGTTGTGCTCGAACGCGTCAAGGTGTTTCGCTTAAACTAAGTGATCTGTAGGATCGCTTCCGATTCAGCATGCGCGAAACTTATGATCATCTATTCTTGAGCTTGTGTCGATTCCGAATAAGACCCTCGAAACGATTTCTCGCTTTTCTATTTTGTGAAATTTGTATTTGACTTTAATATATACTACTGATTGTACAACTTTCATTCCTGCGGCATTTATCCAAAAGCTGGCTAACCCCTACTCCCTGAGACCTTGGCCGTGGTTTCTCCCTCGCAGCCGTCTTATACAAGTCACACTGTTCAGACCACCGCGTTCCTTCCGTCGTGTCGCGGTGTTCGCGCGCTTCGGCCGGCCTGTGTTTTCCACGCGTGGGGCGATGATGGTCGATCCTGGCGGGCGGCAGCTACTGTTTATTGACGTTCCTCCATCCGGGCAAAAGACAGAAGCCCCCGCAACTCGGTTTTCCATCGTGGTTACCTCCCCTCCCCCCCCTCCCCTTCCCCCTTTCCACCCCCCAGCGAGCGTCGGCAGCCTGATTAGTCTTCCGCAGGACCCAGTGGACTTCGGCTCGCGTGGGAAGGCAGCGCGGGCTATTTTTGCCCGCCCTGATGCCCTTGTGGACTCTAGATTATTAATGCCAGCTTCGGTGCCGTTTCTCTTTTTTTATCTCTTTGCGCCCTTTTTTATCCCGCAGCAATGATTCAATGTGGGCTTATGTGGAGAAAATTGTCTCTCCTGCTGCGTCGTAGTACGTCGTTATCGAAAACACTCTCTTTCGCCTGCGGACCAATGCGGATGTTACCCAAATCGAGCGGGGCGGTAATTAGCGCAATGGGAGTGAATATGTTAAGCAATATGAGTGTATCCCTTACAAAACTTTCTTTAGACAGTCTATAGACTGCTCATGGACTTTAGTCCTTAAAGACGAAGTCGTTTCTAAGACAGATTCTATAGTCAGTCTATAGACAATCTATTGATGTAGGACAGTAGACTTCAAGTAGACTTTTATCTGTAGCAGTCCGTAGACTATAAATAGACGAAAAGAAATGTGTGTAGGAAGGCATTACAGTCTACAACAAGTCTGAAGACAGTCTGTTGACCATTTTTATGAGTGTAACACTGAAGTAACACCGCAAAACGTATGCTTAAAGCTAAAATAAAGTGAAATAATCTCATGATTTGCAGTGGGAGTCGTCGTAGCGGGTTTAAGTGGGAACAACACCAAAACCACAGCTAATTTCTGCTATTAAGGCGAAAGTCCTTAATGCCTCATTGTTGTCGACAGAAGGTTGTCAGCAGAGGTGTCACGCTTTTTCTAGTCAGACCAGAAACGAAATCTTTATATACGATGGGATTCGAACCACCATCCTTCCGTTCCGCAGCCGAGCGTGTTAATGACTACGCTACTTCCTGCCAACGCATACGTAGTTCGCCTTGTCTAAGACGCTGGAGAGTGTTTGCAGAAAGGCGTCGAATCAGACGGATGCCTCCCAAACGCCCTCCACTGTCTCCAGCATTTAATATTCCATAACAATTGTGTACTAACATCTTAACCACACATCAGTGAAACAAGCAGCAACATCGCGCTAAACGCTTTCGCCTCACCGCACTTTAGGTCAGCAAAGTGCCCCCTGAATTTTTTTTTCATTCATGAATAGCTGTCGGCTTTCCTAATACTGTTCGAAGTTGTCGTGCAGGTTAGCTTGCGAGCTATATTCGGAAGATCTTCATTCTCGTGTCTGAATTAAACAAGGCCGGCTGCGTAAACAGCCGAGGATCGTATTAGTTGTGCCTACGCGCCGCAGTGATGCCAGTAGAACTGGCAGTCCAAACTATGCTTGTAGCCGCGTGTGCGTATCGTGTATCCGTGAGCAAAAAACAGAGCGAGAATCTTCGGAGAACGCAGTGGTTCTAACCACAGCAAGCGCCAGTATTAGAAACAGCGAATCTCCCACGGCATCCGTCTAGACACGCAACCTACGCTGATGGGATTACATGTTAGCAGGGCGGAGGCTTCCGCCGCGTGGGATAACTTGACGTCACCGAGATGGTGGATTAGATTGAACGGCGGTTCACTTGTCGACGCAGGTCAATAAAGGTTACGAGTGGAAGGTTGGAGTCAATTGACATCTTGCATAATATCGAGCGCCCTCTACAATTTTATAACCGAGAACCCTCATTCGCAGAAGGCAATCTCGCACTCTTCTTCCAAAAGGGAGGGGAGAAATGTCCCGACACCCCCCCCCCCCCCTCCCCTCCCCGGACGCGAAATTCGGTTGTCGTGGGTTCGGATCCCACTGGCGCATGGTTCTTTTTTCTTCTGCTTTATTATTGTCTTTAAGGGACAGATTAATCGTGGTATTATTCTCCCATGGATCACCACCACAAATAAAAAAAAGCATTTCCATATGCACCCTAGTTTCGGTGGCTGTTGGCATTCTTTATATATATATATATAAGCTGCCAAGAAATAATGTTTTATATATATATATATATATATATATATATATATATATATATATATATATATATGGCGAAGTATGCGCTTCGCTAGAGGAAACATTTATTTGACTCGACGTTTCGATCGGAAGATCGATCTTTTTCAAGATTTCCAATCGAAACGTCAAGTTAAATGTCTGCTTTAACGAAGGGTATACTTAGCTATATACTCCTTTAAGCAGTCAAGTACTTCAGACTCTCGCAACCCATGCATATATATACGGTCTTGCTTCATGTGTACTGTGAGAACAAATCCTTTCGGAACGTTTCCGCCTGCCCGTTCTCGATGGAATCTCGGCTTCCTGGCTGTGAGAACCACCGCGTCCGTTCTTCTGGGGTACAGCGGTGACCACTACTGTGTGAAAAAAAGAAAAGAATGAGAAAAGGACCGATTACACGAGGCAACTCTACGGCATAAGCTCTTTTTCCGCGGTCACTCCGGAACGAGTCACGTTCCGACCTCTCGGCCATGAACACCGTTCCGTTCCTCAACCTCGCGTCGGCCCGAGCGCTCCTCGCCACCGCTGCTGCCGTCAGAGGGCGCATCGCAACCATCCGCCATGTGGTTGCCATCGAGCCATTTATCAGGTCAGCCACGCGTCCCGCCACAAGACGGATGGCACCGCTGAAAGCGTTTGGGCTCGCGGCCCAGTTTCTTCCGGCCCGCTGAACGGAGCTTGAAGCAAAAGAAAAAGTGCAAGATTCCTTGACGCAATGTGACGTGAGTTTTAGAGTAAACTATATGCAGTCGAACCTCGTTATAACGAAAGGGTTCATAACGAAACAATGGGTATAACGAAGAAATGACGTTTCCCCTTTGAGTAGTAGTGGTGGTAAAAAGTGGTACAGTCGAACCTCGTTACAACGAAACAATGGGTGTAACGAAAGAATGACGATTCTCCTTCGAGTAGTAGTAGTGCTAAAAAGTGGTACATTCGAACCTCGTTATAACGAAACAATGGGTGTAACGAAGGAATGACGATTCCCCTTGGAGTAGTAGTAGGAAAAACATTTATTTCGGAATAGAAAATTAGGGCAAAAGAGCTGGGGGAGAGATAAATTTGGAGCCTGAGTGCTCGGTCTTCCCTATTCTAGGATCCCGCTGGCCTCCGCCGCCGCCTTGGCCCTCTTCACCAGCACAAGCTCGGTCAAAACGGGCTATAACGAAGCTACGGCTATGACGAAGTAATCGCCGGGCCCCTTCAATTTCATTATAACGAGGTTCAACTGTAGTTAGAAGGGAAGAGTGTGAAAAGAGAATGCGTTTATGAATTTAAGCTGCTAGTTCACCCATTTGTCATGTGACCTGTGGGACCCACGGTTTGGTTGGCACCAAGAACCTTAAACCCACAATATCAAAACGTTCCGAGCAGTTACTTCGCTTGCCTAAAGGTGGCTCTACAATCCGTGAAGCTGAGCATGGTGGCAATTGCCACCACCCCGTTTCAAAGGGGGCGCTCCTATCCATCCATCCATCCATCCATCCTGAAACACTTAGCTGCCCGGAGTTTTTCTTTTCCGTCTGCTTTTCTTTGAAAACACGTCGCTAGTGCGGAATTTTGCTACATCCACTGTGAAAAGAGACCTGCCTGCTCCAGTCATCACCAGGATACGGACTGACAAAAAAAAAGAACCAACTTGAACAGCTCTTTTCAAGCCGAGACAAATCGAGGAAACGCTCAAACGCGTTTTTTTATTATTTTTTTTTTAGCGGGGTAGCAAAGATTACAGCACTCGTTCGGCTGGATCGGCGCCGATACTACACACACGCCCCTGTGGTCGCGACTGCGTTCGTTTCTACTGAACTGCGGATAGTACGAGAGTGAGAGTAAGAAAGAAAGAAAGTGGGAGCATTGGCAAAGCTAAAGAACCGGGCATTGGTGAAAGGGGCTACAGTTTTATAGACGAGCCGCTTGCAATCAACTATATATCAGCGTTTCGTACGTGAGTCGGAGGTAGTGCCATTGCTTATCCCATCCTCGCCCAAAGGCAGTTTCGAAACAACGTTTCTCCCCCTCCCCCCCTTTCTATGCAAGCCACTGCCTTCCTCGTCGAATCAGTGTCCTCCTCCTCATTGTCACGCATGTGTTTCCCCATTAGCAGTCGTGTATATATATATATATATATATATATATATATATATATATATATATATATATATATATATCAGACAAGGGAAGGGGAATGAGGGGCTCGTTATACATAGAAGAGAAGCCAACAGCCACAGCCTTGGTTTCTCTGGCTGTTGGCTTCTCCTCTCTCTCTCTCTCTCTCTCTCTCTCTCTATATATATATATATATATATATATATATATATATATATATATATATATATTCTTCCGAGATCCTGTTTTTCGGGAGAGGGTGAATGATGGTGCTTATCACTTCCTTCACCTTTATGGCTGCAATTTAGCGCATTCGCATCGTTCGGGTCTTATCGCATCTCCCACGCTGTGCTCGGCGTCGGGAGCAAAATGGGCGTTTGTTGTGTTTGTGTGTGGGACCTCCCGGCTCTTGTCTGAGCAACTTAATCTTAGCTCGCAACAATTAAAGGCGCTGGCTTTTGTCTTAACTTTTTCCCTTTCGCCCAGCGTCCTCTGGCTCTTGGTTTCCTGGTTGAGCCGTTTGTTTTTGGCTTTTTGAAGTTGCGGTGCTGCGCGTTATGTCGGCATTTGAACCTTTTCATTTTCAAGCTCGCTATAGAATAAGCATAAGTTTTGGGGGAAAGCGGGGGTCGGGACTTCATTTGACGTAAATTAATGGCGGCGGAGTCGAATGGTGTATTCAAAATGTTTCGAGACTCTATCCTAATGTTCACCCACCTTTTGTCACCCGTGATTACGTGTGAAAAGTGCGCTATTTTTCCCAGGAGCAGAAAAGGTGCGATTTATCACACGGACCGTACAGGTCACCGGTCACCGGTGTAAGGCCTTCAAGGTAAACGTTGTCTATGTAAAATTCTTTACCCCAAATGCCTTTAAGGCGAAGATATTCATGGCAAATGCCTTCCGGTGCAAAGACATTTAGGTACAAGGCCTTTAGGTCAAATGTCTTTATTACTTAAGGTGCTTAAGTGCCCGCCGTAACTAGTGCTGCTGAACGGTATTCCGCGCTTGGCCACGCGAAAACGGCTGCTATTTTTTATTTTTATTTTGTGTACACATTCTTGATGGGGTCCCTGGTTTACGCCACCATATTTTCCATGCCTCCCCCCTCCTGCCCCTTCGTTTTGCACATGCAACATTTCATTGCTTGAAACATTCGCTTCTCACTGTGACAACCCCCCCCCCCCCCCTTCCCGGGCCCATTTAAATTCCTTCCTTTTCTTCAACCTTGTTGCTTCTCGCCTCTTAACCCTAACTGCCTCGTGGGCTAGGAGGAGTCCTAGCACTTGTCGTGCGGTGCCAGCAGCAGTGGTCGTTTCTCTTCTGCAACGGTAGCAGCTTCATCGCTCTTGCTGACGTCGCCGGCACTCGCTAAGTGGTCTTCTTCTAACCTGATTTTGTTTTTTGTGTTGTTTGTAGCTTTTCTTTTTCGTTTTCTTTTTTTTTTGGCTTTCTGGCGAGCAGTTTCCCTTGGCAGTTTAGCGCTCTGGCTATGCCTACCGCTGCAACGTCAGTTGACGCCGTGTTGGTGTCGCGCTGAACACGGGGGAAAAGCGATTCGGTGCGGGCAGAGATTGAAAACTCGTCGTGCACGATAATGCGTCGGAGAAGTGGCCTCGAGGAGGGGTGACCAAGAGGGCATCTAGCGTTCGAGGAAAAAGGTTGTTTATGCAAAACACGCGGAGAGAACGAAAGAGTGTGAGAAGAGGGGAACGAAGGCAGAAGGAATGAAGGAAAGAAAGAATGAAGAAAGGCAGAAAAAGAGTGAGTGCAAGAAAGGAAACGGAGGAACAAGAATAAAGAAAAAGAAAGAAAGGAAGAAAGAAAGAAAGAAATAAATAAAGAAAGAAGGAAAGAAAGGAAGAAAGAAATGAAAGGAGTGAGTGCGAAAACGGAATGAAGGGTACAAAGAAAGAAACAAATAAATAAATATAGTGAGGGCGAAAATGGGAACGAAGGAATAAGGAAATAAAAAAGGAAGGAAGGAAGGAAGGAAGGAAGGAAGGAAGGAAGGGAAAGAGAGAGGGTTTGGGCGCAAGTATAAAGTGAGAGCAAGCAAGCAAATTTGAAAGAAAGAGCGGTGGGAAAGACAGAGATTAATACGGAAAGAGAGAACAACTAAGCAAAGGGAAGAAAGAGATTGACAGAAAGAAGTCTGTTGCCTCGTAGTAGCTATAGTGGTGAGTGCGTGTAGTACTTGTGCATAAGCGTGAGGTCACTAGACTTGGGCGAACTTTCTTTGCATCTATCGGCTCCTTAGCGTGGCTGTCCGGGGACAAGAGAGGGTAATCATGGAGGGTACGAAGAGCGAAAAAAAAAAACGTAAGCAAAGAAAAAAAGATACCCCGAGCGAAACCAGACACCGAAGCACGCAACTCGTGTTTGCACTTGAGCGATACGGCGGGGCCTAAAGTGTTCTCGATGCGATCTGTTTTTCTTTTCTTCTGTTTGTTTTTCTATCTTTGTCTGCTTTGTGTGTCTGTTGTTGCTGAATTCGGCGTGACTTTGAAACTGGTTGTCGGGGCCGGATGGTGGAGAGGAGGATCGGAGGAGGCTTAAGAGCAGTCGTCGGCGATACCGTGTTTTTATGTTCGCGTGAAGTGGCAGCTTCTGTCCGACTGTAAGCATATAGCAAGGGCACCATACGGAGAGCCGCGCGCCGTAGTACATGCACGCACTATGTGTGGTAAAGTGTCAGGCGTGTCTTTTCTTTTTATACGCATATTAGTCGACCTTTTCTGTCGCACCAGAAGCACCGCGTCCCCAATGGAGTACAGAAGTCTTTAGTGGTTTGAGACTTCTAGTTCTGAATGCTTGTAGCATTTCGAAGCCTGAGGTCTTCGAACTCTTCTCCGTGGTCTTTATTAAAGACCGTGCTGCAGGCTCTATATGACCTATAAATGGCCGGATTTCTGGGGCGTGACCTATAAATTTTAAGCATTTAGAGCGACTTTGAGGGACACCTAAGAGACAGCGATTTTTTTTTTTTCAGCAACGACCGTGGACGATTTCGAATGCCCCCTTTGCAAGTGGGCAAGAACCGCAGCTGGGATTTACTGGTCGAAGCATCCATCTCGTGTGCAAGAGGTGCCGGGTTCGATCTTCAGTGCCGCCGTTGGGTACCCACTGGGTTTTTTTTTTTTTTTTTCAGTGAATACAAACTTTCTCTTGGCCTGGTGCTGACTTTTTCTGGGTTGAAATGCTTGGGGAGAACGTACCTTTGAGCGCAGTTCGGGCATTCCAAAGCTCGTTAACCAAGGCACTCTTTGGTCAATCTGGCTTTGCTACGTTAAAACCGAATCATCGTGATCATCATCATTATAATCTCAAGTCGACAAGAACTGACCGAGCGACTGGGTTTCGACAAACGGTGTTTCCTGTGGACCTATTCCAGTCCCGCTGAGGCGGCTCAGTGGTTATGGCGCTCGGCTACTGGCCCGAAAGACGCGGGTTCGATCCCGGCCGCGGCGGCCGAATTTCGATGGAGGCGTAATTCTAGAGGCCCGTGTAGTGTGCGATGTCAGTGCACGTTAAAGAACCCCAGGTGGTCGAAATTTCCGGAGCCCTTCACTACAGCGTCTCTCATAGCCTGAGTTGCTTTGGGACGTTAAACCCCAATAAACCAAACCAAATCGAAAAAAAAGCATCAAACGACATAACCGTGTCAAAAGAAACGACAAAATGCTTTTGTCGTTCTGTGCTAACGACGTAGTTTTCTTTTAAGGCGAAAGCCTTTAATGTCTCATCGTTGTAAGCAGCAGTTGTCGACAGAGAATGTCACGCTTTTCGGTTGGTCGAAACGGTCGTGACGTCACAGTGCGCCAATTTCAAACGAGGCCAATTGCACTTTGGCTACTAACCAGGTAACCAATTGAAGGGATCGTATAGTGATGCTCCAAGTAAGTGGGACTTAGCTTAGTTAATTGCTTAATTACTCAATTAGCTTAAATAACTTTTCTAGTCACGCCATATAAATAAATAAAACCGAGTAAGAAATTCGTCGAGCTCGGGAATCGAACCCCGGTCTCCGGAGTGTGAGACGAGCGTGCTTCCACTCCGCCATGCCAGCGCTTTTTTTTTTGTCTTTATTGCTCCGCCATGCCAGCGCGATGGTTTGGGAAGAACAAAGGTGCGTCTAGTGAATACGGTGTCTTCGCTCACTCCTATCCTCCTCCCTTCCCTTCTGGCGAGGTTGAGGTGTCCACCGAGATATGAGAGACAGATACATTTCCTTTCCTCAAAAACCAATTTACCGACTGGCGAGGCATAGAACCGAATGGGCGATGGCGTTCTATGGACTCCTGGAAGCGTTGCAAGACGCTGTCGCGTTCCACTCTTAGAGGCGAAGCTTAGCATCTTAACCACACATCAGTGACCACAATTTAGGTCAAAAAAGTGCCCTGAATTTTGACGGGTGTCCACCGAGATATGTGAGACAGTTACTGCGTAATTTCCTTTCCTCAAATATAATTTTCCTTTTCTTCATTACGGGCCATCTTTGTCTTTCTTCTTCCACTCCCAATTCCTCCCTTCCTCTACGGTGCGATTCAGGTGTCCACCGAGATGACCGAGAATTACTGCGCCATTTCCTTTCCTCAAAAAGTGTTCAAAGCGTAAGGCATCGCGCCGAACGGGTGATGGCGTTCCGTGGACTTCCTGGCAGCGCTACAACACGCTGTCGCGTTCCATTCCTAAAGGCGAAGCTTAAACGTCATTAATTAGCAGTTAATTAGTATTCAGGCACAAATCAGTAATTAACCATTAATTAGTGATTTGTCGTCATTTAGTAATTAGTGCTCAATTACATGTGACGCCACCAGTGCCACAGAAGCAGCCAAAGTGGTGCGGAAAACGCTTTCGCCTCTACGCACTTTAGACAGTCAAAGTGCCCCCTGAATTTTTTTTTCTGTAGTATCTTTTGTTACTTTCCGTAGTCGGTAGTTATGCGGTACTTTTCTGTGAAAACTACAGGAATTTCTGCTATTACTACAAAAAAAATTTTGTTGTACTGCAAGTTCCTGGGCAAAAAGATATTACAGCTGTGACGGCAGACAATATCCTGTTGTGTTTTTCGACTGGTATAGCTCTGCCGTTGAACCTGTGCTTTCGCTCCCTACACTCTAAACAGAAGGGAATAAAAAGGGTGTAAAGTCTTTTAATGCACTCCCAGGGAGTTCGCTATTGTACATCTTACTCCCTTTTTTACTCTCATTTAGGCTCGTTTGTGTTTGGAGTGTACTTTCGAGCCACCGTATCCGACATGCCTCTTCCACCGGTCGCCATGCCGTCTCTCTATCCACGCGGATATCACCGCCGCGCCGGGGTTTCTTTTCTCGAGAGTCCGTCCGCGCTCTCAGAAACTGATAGGAGACAGTGCGGGCCGGTGCAAAGCTGCAAGGAAAGGACAAGGCGTACGTGTTTTGTTTTGCACGACTTCTGGTGCGTTTCGTCTCAGTCTCTCTTCTGAAACGGCTGCCTTTTTTTTTCTTTGTAGTTCTTTTTTTTTTCTGGCGGCTTCGCAGAAAAGAGCTCTGTGGGAGACAAGAATAGAAGGGAGAGTGAAAGGTCGTTTGCACACAGAAGGACCTGCAGTGCTGGCTGTAGCCTATAGTTGGCATGAATTCTCGCTGCTGTCGACACTGGAGCGATACGTGCAGAAAAGAGGGGGTAAAAAAGGAAGCGGCGATAAAAAAGAGCTCGCGTACGCACAAAGCAAAGGGCCAACCTTTATAAAAATGGACTATAGAGAGTCTATAGACTTCTTATTGACTCTACTGACTTCCTATAGATATTGCATTTTGTCTATTCGTAGTCTATAGACTTTCTATAGACAAAATTCTACTAAAAGTGTATGGTCATAAATCTATAGATTATCTATAGACTGTCTATGGCATTTGTATTGTCTATAGACTGTTCTGTCCATAGATAGTCTCTAGACTTTATAGACAGAAGTGTATAGACGCTCTATAGACTGTCTAGAACTGTTTTCGTAAGGGAAGCTTTCTTTCGCTTGAGAGTGGTGGACTGGCGAATCCCTCATTGACCGCCACGAATCCGAAACTATAGCATGTCAGCCAAAATGACATGTGAGGCTCGCTCAAGTTCGTTTTTTTGTACGCAAGCGGAGGGCGGGAGAATCTCCGGTCAGTTCTGTCTCATTGTTCGTACAACTTAAAGCTGCACTAAATAGGAATCTGAACTCGTCTTTTTACCGCGTGAACTCGATCTACACGTTCCGAACATTCTTAGGAACTTCGAATTATTGTCCTGTGCGGCCGATTTCCCTAATTCATATCGAATTAAACGTCTCGGCTCCCGCCTTTTTTGAACCCGCCGCAGACGGTAGGAGGAGTCAACCAACCTTTCAGCCAGTCCCGTGGCGTCTTGCCGCTCTGCCATCGGCCGAGTGATACGTACCGATTGGCGATAGCAAAAAGTCCACGCGTGCTTTTATTTCTCTGGGCCTATTTTGCAGCTGTGTATTCTTTGACTGGATCTATTTATTCACGGAAACCTAAAAAACAAAATAAAAGCGAAAGCAAAGCCGCCCCACGACTTCCCGAAAGGCACCCCACGCGTTAGTTCTCCTACTTTCAGCGATGAGTTCAAAGAAAGGCGGGAGCCGGGACGTTTTGTCCATTTTAAATTAGGGAAATCGGCCGCACAGGACAATAATTCGAAGTTTCCAAGAATGCTCGGAACGTGTAGATCGAGTTCCCGCGGTGAAAAGACGAGTTCAGAGTCCTCTTAAGCGCACCTTTTAAGTGATGGAAGCGAAAGAAGTTGCGTTCAAACGAGAGAGTTGGTCAAAGGTTTAGGGGAATCCCCCAAGGTGAAGTAGATTTGTAATAAAAGAGCAATTACTCATTGACATTTACCCAATTGCAGCAAATCAATACGATCTCTCCCCACCATAAGCTGCTACGGCTCCGGGGGAGTGAATTTTTTTATTAACTGCGAAATTTCTGAGAAAGCTGTGCAGCTTTCCTTTGTAGCCTTCGGGATGCGCTTAGGTGAATTCCAATGAGTAATTGCTGCCTTATTCAAACGATAAATTAGAATAGTCTCTTTTCAAGAAGGCCTGTGGTGCAACGGACTAGAAGTCAGTGAGCCTGGCGGGGACTACGCCGAATAGTGATTTGCTTCTGGGAGAAAGAGCTCTCATTTCAATGTAATGCCTTTCAGTTATATCACTCGGTAAGAAATTTCAGCCGTGGAGGCAAAAGCCGCTTTAAGCCTATCGTCTTCGGGTCTTTGTACGCAATTTGCTCCTTGTAATTTACCATGCATTTATGCCGTCATTGCACCATCGATGTCAAGCATATACGCTTTATTCGTCGTCTATCCCCAATTGTGTGTGCGTATGACAGTGAAGCTTACGCGCCCACGGAGGGCGTTTATGCAATAATATCACGGTTTATCCATCTTCGGCGGCTTGGCGGCGCGCTCTTCGCGGGTCCATTATAAGTAAAGCCTGTCCCGTTAGTTTTGGAACGTGGGTGTGACGTCAGTAGTGACGCGCGTAGACGACTGCTGCATGCCTGTATGTTTCACCGCAAGCACCGCGACACGTGATTATTGGGGGTGTGTCCGTTATATCAAGAAAAGTGCGCGTAATCTCTTCATAAACAGGAACCCTAGGCCCTACACGAAGCACGTGCTTCAATATGGCGGAGTCGAATGTACGGGGTGTGGCGCGATCATTCGGACTTCTCTGTTTAAAGCCTGTTTAAACGTAACCGCTCGGTAATATATGCGTTCTGTTCTAGTGCAGTGGTCGTACTGGCTTTAGGCTTTCCTCTCTACCAGAGTTATTTGCCTGGTTATATGTCCGAGCGTTCGCGACCTTGCGATTTTCGATGCTGCTGCGAGGGTGTGGCACAGGTATTCTTTCTAGCCCTCTTTACCAGTATTATTTGCATTCGTTTTACCGGCGTTATTTTATCCGTACACGGGATTTTATCGGATGCTAATTGTAATAATAGATAAAAGAATAAAATACTTTGAAGGCTAAAATAAAAGAAGGAATCTCTGTAGACCCGGCGAGCAAATTATAAAATGGAGTATACACAGCGAAGCATCCATGTGTCTGTTTACTTTTGTCGTTATTTTGCGCATATAATTTTACTGATTTCACTGTGACGTTAAACGTTTAGCCACCTATTGTCTATGTGTGCTGCAAAAGCCTCCCTTTCAAAACAGAGCCCGCTGTTTGCATCAAAAATGCGCTGCTTTACAAAATGTTTCCCAAGCAACTCAGCTGCGCTCTCGCTGGCGGAGATTAAGTGGTTGGCCTTGTTCGTGAACTGAGGCTATTGAACGTCGCCCGGCAGCAAATCATTCTTGTGCCGTGTTGTAAGCTATAGCCTCGTTTCACAACCAGTTTTGCTGACAGATTTGTCGAGGCTGGGTTTGCAAAAGGTTCGCGCACGTTCCTTTAACGATAGCTCTAGGAGTGGCTTTCGTTAGTGTAAACTGGCGTCGGTGGCGTAGTATGTCGCTGTTAAAAACTCGCGCCTTCATTTGCTTTCGCCTGCGTTGAACGAAGAACGTCGCCTAGTGCGAGCGGAGCCTGAATACAAAGTG
Organism: Amblyomma mixtum; assembly: GCF_055824585.1. Taxonomy (NCBI): domain Eukaryota; kingdom Metazoa; phylum Arthropoda; class Arachnida; order Ixodida; family Ixodidae; genus Amblyomma; species Amblyomma mixtum. The sequence goes on from NC_143020.1 coordinate 98,981,153, forward strand.
CGGGGTGCTCCAGAAAGTCACGTGACCGATTGAGTCACGTGATTCAAGAGGTCACGTGATGATAGGCGCTTGCAAGTGAACAGTTTAGGGGAAGGGAAAACTGGAGAAGGTATACGGGTACAGCTGTAAGGTGACTTGATGGCAGCTGCCCTGTTTAGGGTGAAAATAATTGTCGGGACACGCCATTTTGGAGGTTAATAAGGCGGATTGCTGAGCTAGTAGGCACACGATCACTTAAAGTCAGCAGCAGAGAAGAAACAGACGCAAGGAAGAAGCACACAAGACGTGGACGTCCACCGCTCAAGGCGTAGCGGGCTATAGGTACAGTCGAGTGCAATCTGAAAGGGAACAAAGGTTCCGCGTTCATTTATTGGTTACTCCATATTGATGTGTGAGCTTTTTTTTTCCAAAAGTTTTTTTAGTATAATTTCAAAACTCATTCTGTAATTTAATTCAAAAATAACCAAAGAAATTTGTGCGAAAAGATTCTTCCCTGTCATAAGGCTCATGTCGGTGCCTCCACAGCTGTCACGCATTGAGCCCAGGAGCATGGAATGAGGCTTTTACGCTTCTTCTGCTGTCGTAGTGAAGCTTTCCAAACACCGGCGTGTAACCTACACGCCCTGAACCACTCCCCTCCCCCCCCCCCCCTTCCCCCCACCTCCTTCACCCTTGCTTCCTGGCGCAGAAACTTTGGTAACACTCCCGGAAATAGAATCCCGGATACGCTCTTTCTGTTTCTCGTATCCGTACCCAACGTCTTCGTCGCGCCTGTGTCTCCTCCGTAAGCGCGAAGCGAAGCACTCGTCGGTGACAGGCTCTGGTCTTCACTCGTCCCTTTACGCCTTGGCGTCCATGGCGAAGCTTTCTCAAGCGAGAATTTCCGGGCAGTGCTTCGCCGCGACTTCCCTGTGCGCGCTCGCGCGTCGTTACAACCCGGCTTGACTCGTCTTGCAGAATGTCTTTTGGTGCACCACCAATTTATCCGTACTTTCTCTCTACAGTAATGTACCATTTAGGAACGCCAGCGGAATATCTACCGGAAGCTCATAGGAACGAAGGCGAGCTCTCCTGAGGCAGTGCTTGCAACTTAAAACGTGTTTCCTGATGACTGGCCGGTGACGAATGACCGGAGAAATAGTACTCGCAGGAGACAGGCCAGTCGAGTCTACCGTTTGCCGCGCGCAAATAGTACGCACATCTTTGCCCATTAGGTCCCTGCGTTCCTTGAGCGTTCCCCCTACGTTCTTTAGGCGTTACTCTGCGTTCGGTACTTTCGTTCGAGCCCGCAGTTCTTTGTTGTGAAACCCTAGATCAAAATCTGGGCACCACTTCCGGTTAGGTTCTGCGGGCGAGCAGACGCAGCGCCGCGTGTCTAAAGAGGGAGTCAGCTATTTGTGGTGCTCTGCAAACTTTTCTTTCTCAGCCATAATTCACGTTTCGAGCTGTGCAGATTAGTTCATTCGAACGCCACAAAGTGGCGCCACAATCTGTTAATCCTTGATTTTTGTACCAATCGGAATACCGGATTCGATACATGAGCGTTAGGAGTTGCGCACCTGGTGCTGTCAAGGAACTCCGGTCTGTACGCAACTGTTCTCTCCTTCCGCAACTCGCCATCGTTTTAAGCGAGGTCTGCAACTGCGCGTGGAATTCGACTCGCATTGCATTCGGAAGCGCCGCAGAGCGCTCGCACGCTCGCTTTCTCTCTCACCTCGCCGTCAGGGTGGCCATTGTAGCCGGCCGCTCGCCCATTGTTCGAAGCGCACAATAAGCTAGGCAGTCGCCGATGGGAAAGGGTTGACATGGGCGAGAATGGGGGGAGGGGGGGGGGGGACCCCGTGACACGATGGAGGAAGGAACCGAGTGAGTTTTATCTGCAGCAGCCGCAACGCTCAGCCTTTGCTTGACCACCCAGCCGCCCTCTCCACCGTCACCCTCCTGGACTTGCTGTTCCGTCATTGGTCTTTCTCTTGCGTGAAGTTATTTCCCTCCCTCACCCTCTTCTTCTCGTAACTTTCCATTTTTGTTGCACGTTTTTTTGTTTGTTTCGTTTTGGTTCTTCCGTCGTCCTCGAGCGAGGAAGTGGGTGCGCTCCTCTTGTAATCCTGTTTCCGCGTGATGGATTGGGTCCTTGCCTTTGTAATGAGCCGTGCTGGTCGGAACCTCTCTGGCTCGCCGCTTCCTGGAGGGCACACGATCGCTTGGCTTCAGGGAAGAACGGAACTGTGTCCTCTACTTTTTGTGTTTGTATGCGTGTGTGAGAGAGAGAGAGAGACAAAGAAGGAGAGAAAATGTTTTTCGTTTGATGAGTCCCACTTTGACGTATGACGGGGTCAGTGAGGAGTGGTATCACGAGCGTTCCTGGTTACTATGTTACGGTGGCAACACTGTGAGCGAGAAAGGAGGAAAAAGGGTGCAAATTTGGCACTTTGGAGACTATCTGTGCTGCCACAGCCGTTAGTCCCTTCAAGGAGTAATAGTGATTGCATCACTATCTGTGTTGCCACAACCGTTGGTCCCTTCTAAGGGTAATAGTTACTTTGTCAGAGATTGAATGCAAAGGGATAGTCAGCCATATTTACTCTCTCCTCGGGAGTAACTACTCATCGCGGGGAGTAAGAGCTTCAGTTAGTCCCGTTTCGACCATGTTTCGTTCACAGCGTTCTTTAGTCCTCTGTCGTATCGCAATACCGGTCTGATCACAGCATGGTGTTTTCATCGCGCCTTTAACACTCTTGCCATCCTTTTTATGGTACCTTGCAGCGGATCGCTGTTGTAGGGTTGTTTGCGCTTTAACTCGCCTTTGGAAATTTAGGGTCGCGTTAGGACTTGTAGCTTCTTTATTAGCACCTTTCGTTCTCGTCACCCAATTTGGACAAATAAATTGATTTGAGTTTAGAAATAGAGCGACAGCAAGACATTTGGCGACACTGGGAAGCAGACACGAACCGAGAAAAGTGCTATGAGAGACGAATTAAATGAAAGGCTTTCGAGTTTGTAGACAACTGGAAAAGACAAAAAGTTTCCCACTAAGCAAAGTTGTACGCCACCAGTAGGCGGTTTTGAAACCACTTTGGTTTGACAAGTGTTTGCATCGCCTTGTTTATTCTCTCCTCGACCGTATTAGATGTTCAGCAGACCGGAGCGCAGCATCATTATCGGCTGTAAATTAGTGCGCAAGACCTATCTGTCACTCTATATGTCGCCCAACTGGTGCGTTGCCATTCTCTCGACAAAGACGTGTGTGTATGTTTGTGTGTGCGTGCACGTGTTTCGAATAGCTGTATTGAAGAACACCACTTTCTTAGCGAACAATTGTTTTTGCTACCACTTTTTTACCACCGATCTCGTTTCACCAGCCCCCACCCATCAACTCATAGAGTCAGCGCAGGAAAATACAGCCGAAAAATGCTCTTCTTTTTCCCTGTAATGACAGTCTATTGGTTTCTTCATTTTTATTCGTATAGCTATTGTCACTAAACGCCATTTTATGCATTTATTTACCTGTGCTTGTTTAATCCTTAAATGCCCCCTGCAAGGGGGCATTACATGAGAAGGGTTGAAGGTACTCTCTATTGCTTCAGGGCTATTATTTGGTTTCGAAGCCAATCACATAACGCGGCTCTTTCCCCTGAAAGACCGTCTCCCTGAAAGCGTGGTCACTGCCATTGCCGATGTGTATGAGCGCCTTTTGTTTGCAGTGGGGCCTGTATGTGTGTCGGAGTCGACCTCGTTCCATCCACTAGCCTAATGGGAAACCGAACGACCACAAGAAAGGGTAGTACATGGAAAGAAGGGGAGGGGGTGGAAGCCAGAGCGGAGTGGGGGGTGAAAGAGAGGACAGGACATCGGCAGCGGAAAAGCGAAGCAGACGCACCAACCACCACCACCCTTCTTTCCGGTTGTGGCCCGAAGGCCGAGCGCGGATGTTGCCGTGACGGAACGCCAGGGTCATTCATTAAGCAGCTAGCGCATAGAGAGTCTTCCCTCTCGACGATGAGCCCGCGAATGCACCAGACGTATGTGCCTTCCTTGCTCGCTTCGCCACTTTTCCTGGAACTATACGCTGAGGGGAAGGGTACACGAAGAAGAGGGAGAGGGTGGGTGAGCATGTGCGATGAAGAACAATAAGCCGTTAGGGTCGCTATGTGTTCTTGCGCTACTTGTGCTGGCGTCTTTTCCGTGAGCTCTAAGCTCCGCGTCGTGACATATACAGGGTGTGACATTGATATTCGTGTAGTCGTAAACACTCATCACGAAAAGCCTGTACTGATTAAAATGAAACACGCATCATACAGAGATAGGCGGGAAGGGTGCTTTTGCAAATGCGCGCTTAGTAGTCGTTGCGACGAAGAGTTAGCCGGTAAGGAGACATACTGCATGTCAGTTACTTTCTGACGTAACTGGCCAGAGAGCAACTGATATGCTTGCTGGGTGTTACCCTCCATTAGATGAGGGAGTTAAATTACTCCTTGAACTTTGCAGTTACATCTCTGACAGAGTAACTTTGGCCTCTTAAATGACTAACAGGTTTTGGCGACGTGTTTTGCTTCTCGAAGGACTAAACGTACTACACTCTAAACACGAATACACTTATGGGGGGGGGGGGGGGTAAAAATGGGGTAAAATGTCTTCTAGCGCACTCTTCTTTTAAAAAAGAGTTCACTAGAGGACAGTTTACTCCCTTATTACTCCTTTCAGTTTAGAGTGTAAAAGGGCGAAACATGCTGAAAGGGCAAAAGAGGACTAAAAGTCTTCAAAAGGACTAAACCCTGTCGCATTCTTAACCCCCTTCCGGCTTCAAATTTATTCGCAAAGTGTGCGTGGACGAACGAGCGATAAACCGCGTTCCTTGTACGTGGCCGGCCGTGAAGGAACTTCAGGGTCGTACCGCATTCCGAAATAGCTTTTCACTCTGCCTGACGTTAAGCTCGAGTAGGCTGGCGTGCTGCCCCTCACCCTCCCTTCTTTCTTAGCGTGAATCTGACGGCGGAGAAACGCGCGCTCTAGTTAGTCCGCGCTTGTCACGGCCTTTGTGTCGGCCGCCCGTTCGTCGTCGGCGCTGTGGTTAGGCACGCTCACGTCGCGGTGAATTACGCCATCGGTGTGACGCTGGAGGTCGCGCTGCTATTCATTCTTGCATTTCGCGGCGCGCACGCGCGTTTGGCTCTTGGCAGCGAATACGCGGCGAATACGCAAGTTTGCTGCGTCCGTCTGCGTTCGACTTATTTATGTATGCGTTTTTACTTTTATATTTTATTTTAATGTGAGAGCATTATATGGCTCCGTCGCGTCAGCAAAAAGTGACCGCAATTTTGTCCGCACGATTACGTCGTTCTCTGAAGATAAATGTGTGAAAGTGTGATTGTGGCAGATGGTGTGGGATAAAATGTTGCCGTGGGAAAAATTTGGTTGATGAGGTGTGATTAGTGAGTTAATTAAACGCGAAAAAATACACGTAGACCTCAAAATAGCCTTGGGCGTCGATATAGTACATGGACGTAAGAACAGTCACGGACGTCGATATAGTATGGGGATGTTTTGATTTTCGTATTGCTCCAATGCGGATGGGCACAAAGATGACGAAGTTTTTTTTTATTATTTTCCTGAATACGTTTTGCGTGGGTGAGATTTAGTTCAAGTGTGTCAATTTGGAGAAGTATTGAGGCGGAGAGTGTAGTCGGGTGGTGAAATCGCGGGGAAGAGTAGTGGAAAAAAAAACGACAGAATCATGTAAAAAATACGACAGAATGTCCTGTGGTTTTGTCGTAACGACAGATTTTTCTGTGGTACTATGGCCTTTTCTGCAGTACTTTTCTGTAGTCTGTAGTCTTTTAGCACTTTTCTGCAGTAACTAACTACACACAATTTGGTTGCTACTGCAGAGATTTCTGTTAGAATTATTTGGTCGTAAACATTGCAGAAAATCTGTTGTGACAACAGGAACTTTTCTGTTATATTTTTTGACTAGGATGAAGCACTGCTTCAACTCCTTCTACAGAAATTTCTTTATAAAGTCTATAAACTCTTCTTTGACTTTTTGTGTATATTATCCATAGACCTTTTATAGACAAATCCAGTAGAGTTGTCAATACATACAAATTCTATAGAGTCTATATACAATCTGTAGATTTATCTTGACGCAATTTTAGTAACTTTCTTTTCTAGGCAGTTTATAGATAAAGAATAGACAAAAGGAAATATGTTTGGGAAGGTATATAAGAAGTTTATAGAAAGTTTATAGGCCATTTTCATAGGGGCTTTGAGGCGCCTGTGTGCTTAGGAGGGGCGATGCTTCTTTTCTTCATTTCTTCACTGCTATCTTTTATTCCTGGTAATATCTCCATTCACTGTTTTCTTTTCTATTTTTGTTTATTTTTATTTGTTTCTGCTTTTTTCCTTTCCCTTACCATCATTCGTTCAGCACGTCGATACAGGACATCATTGGTGCGAGAGCGGTGCGATTGCGGGGACTGTGTTGGCAAAGGCAGTTGAAATAAAGGCCGCGCTCTATATGCCGTGGCCCCGCCCCCTGGTATCGCTAACTTAACTACGTGATGAACTTAAGAAATGCGAGTTTTTAGTCGCTCGCTCGATCTCGCTCATCCATAGGTCATAAACCTGCAACGCCCTTCGGCCGTGTCGTAATTCCAAAAGGAAAAAAAAAGTATTACATTCGTTTTCGCAAAATTGAATTATTTAAGAATAGAAAGGGAGAGCGAGAAATAACATATTGAGGCGAAAAAGGAAATGCAGATAAAAACAAAAAAAAAACTACGCCTCTGTGCGTTCAGAGCTGGTAGAGAGGACACCTTGCGACGGCGACGACGCCTGGTGGAGTCGCGTCTCGGTAAAACCGTGCAGTGCGGTGGAGGTTTGGGGGTCAAGCTATCACGGAACCACGACCCTTGCTCTTGTTTCCTTGCGTCACAGCGACGTTGTTTCCTGATTGGCTTCCGGGTGGGGCGACTTCGTTGTTGCCGATGGTCGGGCAGCGTGTGTGCAATTGGTCCGTGCAGATGATTGCCCTTGTTTCTTTTATTTCTTTTTGCGGGCGAGCCAAGGCTTCGCGAATTCTGGTCGTGACGGAAAGGATTTTCGCTAGCCCTCACAGACGTTTCTTTAGAGAGTCTACAGACTGTCGATAGACTTCTGTCTATAAAGTCTATCGGCATTTTCTAGACAAATTCTGTAGACTTTAGATAAGCAATAAAACTCCTACAGAGACTACACAATCTATAGAAAACGGCCATACACTTTTAGTTGAGTTTTGTCTATAGACAATCTACAGACTATGAATCGAGGGAAGAAAATATCTGTAAGCCAGCAGTAGAGTCTGTAAGATGCCTATAGACAGTCTATAGACTATTTTTATAAGGGCGGGTGTGTACAGTGGTGGACAGTATTAAAGGGAACGTGTTGATAGCGTTCGAATACTATTACTACATAAGCATAAATGAAAATCACGCCTTCTCTGTTTATCTAAGCTATTTTCTCCTAGGTGAGCAATATCCTTAAGACATTTTTCGATTCAGTGCTGGAATAGGAATTCGTTCGTCTGTAAAAACTGGGCGAAAAAAATTCACAGGGGCACCTGATTACATTCTTTTGGTAGTGTGATAGCATTAGAAGTAGTGGTTGTCAATAGCGCAAGTGACGTCGTTTCCGGTAGGGTGGCGTCACATCCGGTCTGCTGACGTCATTTCCGTCCAGCCAACTTCCAATGTGTCGTTGATGACGTCAGTGCCCTGGGAGAACTTTATGACTGGCGACACATTTTTTTTTATGGTAAGGCATGTGGTGCCATGGCATCGAAACAAAGGTAAAACGAAATAGAATACAAACACAGAGCGAAGTTTTTTTTCGCGCATTTTAATTGCACCAGCTAGCCTGACAGAAAACACTCATGAAATAGGGACACATTTAGTTATTTTGTACGAACTGAATGCTACATACCTTTGGTATGTACGCGTAACTTCTACTTGCACACCGGCCATCATAAGTTCATGGAACGCGACTCTGGCGAGGATATTTAACTTCCGCCGCCGCGGTGGCTCAGCGGTTATGGTGCTCGGCTGCTGACCCAAAGGACGCGGGTTCGATCCCGGCCGCGGCGGCTAGAATTTCTTTGGAGGAGAAATTCTAGAGGCCCGTGTACTGCGCGATGTCAGTGCACGTTAAAGAACCCCAATTGGTCGAAATTTCCGGAGCCCTCCACTACGGCGTCTCTCATAGCCTTAGTCGCTTTGGGACGTTAAACCCCATAAACCAAACCAGATGTTTAACTTCCTTGCATCTAGGTCGCATTGGCTGAAATACAGTGTAGCAGCGCATTCTGTAATTCGCATGTTCACTATTACGCTGAATATGCTATTCCAGGCTGCAGGCGTGGACAGCGGTAAGGCAAAGTTTTTTCGGTAATATTGCGTTCTATAAACTTTTTACTGCGGCTGTACATCTCGCCGCTGTAGCGCAGAGTTCCTGCAGGGTTTTACGCGGCCGAAGCGATTTTGCACATCTCTGCGGAAACTGTGAGGCGCGGTGCGCGACCTTATCAGAGACTGGTCGCGCATGAGTACGCTGTATGTTTGTGCGTATATACGCCCGGCCGCTTCCGCAAGGCTCTCTTTTCTTGGGATTTTTCTTTTTTGCGTCGATGAATTTGAAAATTCCATTTCCTTTCGTGTTCCGTCCACGGTCGCTTACACATTTGTAATACACGCCGTGTTTTGCTTCCTATAGGTGTAACTGGTTTATGGTTGGTTTATGGGGTTTAACGTCCCAAAGCGACTAAGGCTATGAGGGACGCCCGTAGTGAAGGGCTCCGGAATAATTTTTACCACCTGGGGTTCTTTAACGTGCACTGCTATAGGTGTAACTGAATGATAATTTTATTACTCAAATACCTGATAGTTCCAAGACGATGTTACTGAATCCTCTTAATGTGTTAGCCTTATAACGGCCAAGAAGGTGTTTAGTTTATGGGGGTTTAACGTGCCAAAGCGGCACAGGCTATGAAGGACGCCGTAGTGAACGGCTCCGGAAATTTCGACCACCTGGGGTTCTTTAACGCGCACTGCTATAGGTGTAACTGAATGATAATTTTATTACTCAAATACCTAACAGTTCACAGGCGATGTTACTGAATCCTCTTAATGTGTTAGCCTTAGAACGGCCAAGAAGGTGTTTAGTTTATGGGGGTTTAACGTGCCAAAGCGGCACAGGCTATGAAGGACGCCGTAGTGAAGGGCTCCTGAAATTTCGACCCTTTAACGTGCGCTCACATCGCACTCTAGAATTTCGCCTCCATCGAAATTCGACCGCCGCGGCCGGGATCGAACCCGCGTCTTTCGGGTCAGCAGCCGACCGCCATAACCACTGAGCCACCGCGGCGGCAGGTGGCGTTTAGTGACATTTGCAAAAAATGGCTGAGGCTTAACTTGGTTAAGCCTGGAGAATGCGAAGCATCATCGTGTCGCGTGATTTGGAGGCGCACAACCACAGCGACGGCGCGAGGTGGGCCCCCGTTTCTCTGCTGTCGTGACGTCATCGTGTCACGTGGTGTGACGTCATGTATCACGTGATTTGGAGGCGCACAACCACAGCGACGGCGCGAGGTGGGCCCCCGTTTCTCTACTGTCGTGACGTCATCGTGTCACGTGGTGTGACGTCATGTATCACGTGATTTGGAGGCGCATAACCACGGTGAAGGGCTGAAGTGGTAGCTAAAGTAGTATGCTTCGCATAAAATGAGAAGAGAAGCGTTTACGAACAGAAATGGAGTAAGAATATAATCTGAGTTAGAACAGAATAGAATCGAATTGAACAGTGGAGAGTAGGGAGGGGCGAGACTGAGAATGATTCAGCAAAAATGAATACGAGAAGCGATCACGAATAGAAATGGAATAAGTCTAGAATCAGAGTTAGAACAGAACAGAATTGGAATATAAGCGGGAACTGTATTAGATTGGTGAGTGAATGACAGTGCAGCCGGAATTGGAATCGATTGGCGAGTGGAAGACAAATGCTGTCTATTTTCCTCGGCATCAATTCATTTTATCTCCCCTAAACTTTTTTTCTCTTATTTGTGGTACTTTTATTCCACTGTGTCGGTGCCTTATGTATAGCTTACGCATGCGCAGTAGCCCGTCCGGTTTCACTGCTGGACACTGCGGACCAGTACTCTGCACGTCAAGCATTCAGTGACGCAAGGGAGTGAGCCATTTCGAAAGCCACGGCTGTTCCGTTGATATTTACTGTTGGTAAATATCAACCGCGCAAGCACGTCGATAGACTGTCGCCATTGAGTGAAATTACCTGATACAGTGTACAGCTGTTGTTGCGGGATCGTTGCAACATACGGATCGATTTTTCAGCGCCGGCCACTCAGGCGACTTCGTTGTCGACGGTGAAACCATTGTTTTCTTTTGGTGGGGTCGCCTGCTCTGTTGCCGCCATGCGTTGAAAGCAAGCAAAACGCTTTGGCTTGGCTAGTTCTGGAAATTGTCAGTAAGGGGGGGGGGGGGGGGGGTAGTGTTTCATTCCGCTGTGGAGTAATGGTCCAATCGAAGTGCGCTGTTTGTTTCCATGCATGATTGGAAAAGCTCTTCGTCGCGTTCGTCTTTTTTCCTCACGGTCCTCTCTACTCGTCTCTTATAAAAAGTGTCCATCAACTGTCTGTACACTTCTTATAGACTCTTTATTGCTTTCCTATTGATACTTCCTTTTTGTCTATTGCTGCCGCGGTGGCTCTGGTTAAGGCGCTCGGCTGCTGACCCGAAACCCTCAGGTTCGATCCCGGCCGCGGCGGCTGGAATTTCTTTGGAGGAGAAATTCTAGAGGCCCGCGTGCCGTGCGATGTCAGTGCACGTTAAAGAACTACAGACGGTCGAAATTTCCGGAGCCCTTCACTACGGCGTACCCTGAGTCACTTTGGGCCGTTCAACCTCCATAAACCATAAACCTTTTTGTCTGTTCATAGCCTACAGACTGTCTATATAAAAAAGTATGTTAAAAGTGTGTGGCCGCAACTATATCGATTGTATGTAGACTGTATATATGGTTTGTACTGCATATAGAATAGTCTATAGGATTTGTCTATAGAAAGTCTAAGGCTAGTCTAGACTAGTCTATTGACTATAGTCTATAGATTATCAACTAGTCTATAGTTTATAGACTAAAGTCTATACACTATAGACTAGTCTATAGGCTAGTCTATAGAAAGGCTAGTCTAAGGCAATAAAAATCTTCAAGACAGTCTATAGACACCATGTAGAGAGTCTATAGTGCTTACTGATAAAAGTATATCGACAGTCTGTAGACTGCCTGAAGAAATTTTTTCTAGGGCTGTAGCCTGTCTGCGTACATAGATCGTACGCGAGTGGTCTTGTGTATTCGCCTTCTGACTTAGTAGCACCGCGCGCTAAAAGCTAGCGTGGAGCCAAACCGCGGATTTTTATTTTTATTCTCGCGAAATGTTTAAAACATCTCAACCTCGACACCTTGTATGCGCAGCGGTTCGTTGCGGTCACTTTATTTATGCGGAATATTTCGTTTTTGTTTTCATCTTTCGAGAGGACGCGTCGACATTTAAGCCGTGCTTTCGAGGGCATTGTACCGTAGAACTTCGCGGACGTCATTCAGCGTTGACTCGCATCCAGGCAGGACTGCTTTAGTATCGTCAAGCTGGGGTCCGCATATCGTGCTTGAAAGGTTAGCGCAGAACTGACGTCCATACTTAGTTGAGCCGCTCCGTTTCGTTCTGCTTTAAATAGCACGCTCTACAGATAGGCAGGTGTAGTGGGTAGCTCGCTTTTTCATTTGCATGACCTACAGGGTAAGAAAGAATCTTGACCGAATTAAAAAATAGGTGCTTAAGTAGGCGCACAGTCCAGACCTCATGGCACGGACCTCAAGGATCTAATAGTAGCGGTTTATTAATTCAGCTCTGTGGCAGCAGTACTAGACACTGGTACTGCGCGCACTGTACATTCCTCGCAACTGTTTGCCAGTCACGTTGGCCCAGTTCTCTACCGTCACAGTTCTACACGCCAGAAGATAACACAGAACCCTGCACAAATACGTCTACCTCCTCCACATCCAACAGCCTCATACATGGACTGCTGATTACAGGGCCCAGTCTCGATGGGTGCGGCTGAATAAACTCTGTGGTAAAGTCAGTGGCCTTTACGATTGAATTGGTTAGACGGAAACTAGGCCCTGATCTCTTTAACCCCCCCCCCCCCCCCCCCCCACACACACACTTTGCTCGATAGGTACGCGGATACGGAAATTCATGTTTGCATAGCCGGTCGACTCTCTCCGGCTGGCCGATTGAAACCAGTGGAAATGCTGGAGGTGTTCAGTGCACACTGGACGTTACTTACTTGCTATGCTGGTACTTACTTGCTATTACTTACTTGAATACATACTTGCTATGAGTGCTTGCCGCGAATACTCATAACTAACTGCAGTTCGCTGTTTATGTCTTCGTCCTAATGTGCTAAAACGTACAGTACGGTCCACTGTTAAAGGGAACATGCGTGGCCTCCGCGCTTCGCGGAGCGCTGCCGCCGAGAACTTGTGGGAATTGTCGGCTCAAGACGCATGCGCAGTAAACATGGCGGCTGGTCATTCCGCGCATGCGCCTCATGCCGCCTATTCTCGCCGCGTCTAGGCGGCAGGGCTTCGTAAAGCGCGGAAGGCACACGATCGCATGTTCCCTTTAACAATGGACCGTACTGTACATAAGGTCTTAAGACTCGTGGCTAGCGCTATTCGTTGATCGTGCAAGATGACCTTGCCAATCGCGCTCATCTGAATGAAGCTTGGAAAAAAAAAAACAGCGCGAAACGGAGATCCGAAAAACAGTCTCTTAACAGAGGCTCATATCGGGTGCCTATTATACGTGACGTTGTAGTAAGGGAAAACGATATGATATCAAGAAATCATGTGGTCACCCAAAATGCAAGCCATCCGAGTAAACAGGAACAGAAACAAGATTTGCATAGCGCCCCGCCGCGGTGGCTCACTGGTTACGGCACTCGGCCGCTGGCCCGAAAGACGTGGGTTCGATCCCGGCCGCGGCGGCCGGATTTCGATGGAGGCCAAATTCTAGAGGCCCGTGTACTGTGCGATGTCAGTGCAGGTTAAAGAACCCCAGGTGGTCGAAATTTCCGGAGCCCTCCACTACGGCGTCCCTCATAGCCTGAGTCGCTTTGGGACGTTAAACCCCCATAAACTAAACTAAACCAAGATTTGCATAGCGAAGCACGCTCGCGTGAGTCCGCTGTTTGCTCGAGCATATAGATTCACATGTTTAGTAACTCAGATCACGCAAACGGGGCGGCGGGAAAACTAATTCAAGGTCATCTTTTTTTTTTCGTGCACAGCTATTCGAAAGTTCGTTTCGTAGAGCACAATCGCCAACGATCGCACTTTAAACGTTAAGACCAAGGCTCTTGACTTCAACTCATGATGCAGGACGCATGGAGAGAATTGCAGCATTTCTCCTGAAAAAAAAATGTTGTCGAGATGGATGGGCTTTCGAAACGCATGGTTTTGTTTCTGCTCAAATGTCTCTAGCTCCAGATGGTATTAGTGAACAGTGGCCTATTCACGCTTGAATGCGGCAGTTCTTGTTTGTTTGTTTTTTAGCTGTGAGTTCCGATGGCGTGGCCACCGTCCATTGACGTCACGCTTTCGTGCTAATAAATCTCCGCGCATGGCTTGCGAAAGGGATTGTCCTTTATGCCCGAAGATGAAACATGGCCGCAGATCACTAAGGGGCATGTTGAAAGCGACGGAAATTCGTCTTGTTCGTGGGTATTGTTCCCTCCTGCGCTCTGAAAAGATACGGTTGGGATGAAAAAGGTTTTAGGAGCTTGACTCAAGCCTGCGAGATGTTTTGAATACAAGCGCCACAATTCTCTCGCAGAATATCAAAGGCGCCTAGGTATCAAGATCATCTTGCAAGGTACCAAAAGGCGGATATCTAATGAAAGATCCTCTCGCAAGAGGTTTAGTTCAGTCTGGCCTGGCTACCAGTTGCCTAAATTCGTCTTGTCTTTAATTTAGCTTCTCAGTGCATAATCCACAGGGGTGTACATCGGCGAATGTCTAAAGGTACTGTTGTATGCGCGTTTGAAAAGTTATTACTACTAACCATTGGCTGAGAGACTGTACAGTGACTGCTTTTGTACATTTCGCGGCAGGTCCTGTTAAATTCAGTGAAGTTAGGCACCGGCCCCGGTTGGTGGTATAGGGCTGCGTGGGACAAACCTTGTCCGCAAGTGCTGTGGCTAAGCCCACAAACGTCAGTCTCCAAAAGTGCCGGGATCGATCCCGCTGGTGGTGGTGGCGAAGAGCATTTATTTAGTAATTTACAGAGAGGTGCTCGGGGAGAGGCCCCTAATGGGTCTCACTCCTTACAATACTAGGCGGAGTCCCACATTCCGGGATCCCGTTGGTCGAGACCGCTACACAAGTCCGCCGAACCAGGGCCTGTTGGGCCGATAGTTCCTGGCAGCTGAGCAGGGCCGCCTCCCAGTCCTCTCGGGTAGGGGAAGGGGTGATTGGGGGGAGAGAAGGATTTTTTCTGCATGCCCAAACCATGTGGAAGGTGTCGGCCACCTCCCCACAGAAAAGAAGGATTAAAGATCCCGCTGGAGGCGTCGGCTCAAACACGAAGGCTCAGTGAGGCAACTAAGAAGACGCGAAATGTTGTGCGCCATATGTATCCTCTATTTGTGACACTTTGACCTTATGAACATGGGCTTCGCAATGACTGTTGCGAATGTGCGTTGTGTTCTTTATTTTGTTTGTTTTGGTATGTTTGTCGGAGCTCACGAAATAAGAATTCCATACCTAAGTGCTCTTTTCAACAATGCGCGCGCTGTTGCAAAATGAAGATTCATATTACTGACGCCAGAAGCGGCTTCTCAGCAGCGAGGGGTAAACGTACTGGATATCCCCAAGAATTGTGTGATATTCTCAAAGTGATGATCTTTTATGCAACTTTTAATGCCCTGCAACTATTGATTGCAGGCATTATTGTTATTGCAGCGATTATGAATTTGGTGCTGCCGATAGCAATGCAAGCAGGCTAAGAATCAATGCTTTAAAAGTGAATTTCCTTTCGATCAGTAGATCTTTGAAGGGCCAGTGAAAATATGCTCAGTATCCAAGTGTTTTATGCCTCACATTTAGAAACTATTGCAAATTGGCTCGTTTCATTAGATCTGAAAGAATTATTTCTTTCTTACCGTTTAACAGGTCACTTTTCCACATTATTTAATTAAGATCATGCAGATTAATTTATCGAAAGTTCGTTTTTGCAGGTTCTTGTGTATTTTAAGAACCATTTCTGCAGGTATAAAGTATAACGGTGGAGTTTTTTTTTTTTCTTAGGAGTAAGCGAGAAGTATTTCCTGATGGGAATTCCTGACAATTTCATTGGAATTCGTGACAAGTTCATTTTTTGAAGACGGTTACCTAAGGGCGCTCAGTAATCTGCATTTTGGTATTACAGAAACAGAAGAGTGTAGCAATCACGAAATTCTCACGATGACTGCGATTTTTTTTTCCCGCTAAAAGACAGCTACTTAGCGACGTAAATCGCTCTATGACATCTGTATCGCAACGGAAAAGCGCTGCTTCCTTTGTATAGGTCGTAAACCCGTACGACTGGGTCAGACATGATCAATGCGCGCCATTTGTAAAGGTCGTTGCTTTAGTGTCATTCACAAAACGCTGTTTCCGCTCCGTTTACCACAGACACCTCCCGCTTGTCATATCACCTATAGTCAGGTCATGCTGCGGTTTTGTTTGGTAAC